>NW_026575040.1:18075000-22875000 GCF_905146905.1 Nyctereutes procyonoides | reverse complement strand
CAGATTGAAAAGTATCTGGTGGATCTGGCCACACAAAGCTCATCAGTGACTTTTGCAAACTGTCAATGTTCAGGTAGCTCCATTGTTTAAAATGCTCAAGGCTTCCCAGGGACTCCATTGATGACCCCCGGTTATCAGAAATTGTACCCCTGGCCCCCAGTCTCTTAGCAAACCTGACCTACATGAAACCAAAGAGCAAAGAGACTGTCCATAGCTCAAGGATGGTCACCAACACCCTAAATAAAAACAGCCTCCATTTCAGCCCTGTCTCTTACCACTTTCATGCATTCACACCAGGCTCCAGTCATGACACGCTGCTTGCATGGACATAAGGTCATCCTCTCTTACCCCTGTGCTGTTTCCTTGGCCAGTAACCCTCTCCTCCTCTCAAACACACCCATGTGTCCTTCACAACAAGCTCAAGTACCATCTCATCCAGGAAGCCCTCCCTGAGCCCCACATTGGGCTGGGTGGCCCTCTTCTCTTTTCCCATCCCATCATGTACTGGGATGAGTCAGGTACATTTCTTGGGCATTATGTCTACTTTCGTTCCCATCTTCTGGCCAGGGCCTGCAGCACTATGTTCCCAAACATGTAGGGAAGCAAGCCTTGGATGATGGAAGTGAGGGCGCATCCAGCCAAGATCAGATAAGTAAACACCTGCAGGCCAAATTGGCAGGCACAACAGAGTGACTGCGTCAGCGCCTTGAGCTATGGATGGTCTCTTTGCTTTTTGGTTTCATGTAGGTCAGGTTTGCTAAGAGACTGGGGGCCAGGGGTACAATTTCTGATAACCGGGGGTCATTAGGTTGCAAAATCTCCAGCACCATCCAGGTCAATGGCTTTTTGCAGTGTTACTTGTGCCTCTACCTCTCTTGCCCTCTCCACCTGCCTTTCCCTGCTCTATGCACCTATCTTTCCAGCATGGGAGAGCAACCCGTTGATTCACATTTGCTTCTGCATTGATCGATCTCTGCTGGATCTTCTCTTGCTCTACAGACCTCCTTTTTCTCCCCCAGTGGTCACACTGGGAAAAAGGAACTGAGTTAGTTCTCTTGGGTTTGTTTTTAGAAGGTGGAGGAGGGGGGACGCCTGGGTGGCTCAGTGGTCAAGCATTGCCTTCGGCCCAGGGCGTGATCCTGGGGTCCCAGGATCGAGTCCCACATTGGGCTCCCTGCATGGAGCCTGCTTCTCCCTCTGCCAGTGTCTCTGCCTCTCTCTCTCTCTTTGTGTCTCTCATGAATAAATAAATAAATACAAATCTTAAAAAAAAAAAGTTGCAGGAGGGACAGTAGATGTATCCTGGACTGAGAAGACACCTGGAGACTAAAAAACAATACAAGTCACTCTATACCATTTACACCCAGTTTTATTCAGCGTGACTTACTGACAGGGGCAGGTGCACAGCCCAGGACACAATGCAGCCCTCGCCCCCAACCGCCCCCCACAACGGACCCTAATCCCCAGCTTTTATGCAGTGAGGGATATGGTAGTGTGGTTATCCATAAGTGGCACCATCTGGGCGCCAGCCACCTCTAGGAGTTATCTAAAGTGGAGGCTTCTGTGCACCACTTCAGGGAAGGGCAGAACAAGCCCCCCCCCCCCTTTGGTTGGGACCAGGGATGTCATCGCGTGGGTATGAATACAATGGAGAGAGAACGACGGAATCAGGTCAGTGAGGTCCTACATTTGGTTATTCACTCCCGAGAGCAAGGAACATGCTCTTCCCACTTGGACTGGCTGAGGCCAAGTCTTGCTAAACTGTATGTACTAACTGGTTTCGGGGGAAATGGACTTTGACATTATTACTGACCCAGGAGCCAGGCCTTCGAGTGCCAAGGGCTTCTGAGCCATGCTGGGCATGGTTCCGAGGTGTGGACGTGGAAATAGGTAAGATTGATGCTTTACACACGGCTCCCTTCAAATCCGACTCCAAACTCGGGTCTCCACCCGCTCCTTACCCGAAAGCCAGGCGCCCTCTTGTGGAGGAACGCTGTCTCCTCGGAAAGGTCAGACACCAGACCACCTTTAAACTACACCTTGCCCTCTTCTGGAAACCCTTCCTGGGTAGGGAATGGGTAGATGAACTGCACTTTTTATTTTTTATTTAATTTCATTCATTCATTCATTCATTCATTCATTCATTCATTCATAAGAGACAGAGAGAAGCAGAGACACAGGCAGGGGGAGAAGCATGGAGACCTGATGCAGGACTCAATCCCAGGACCCTGGGATCATCACCTGAGCCGAAGGCAGAGGCTCAACTGCTGAGCCACCCAGGCGTCTGGAACTGCGCTTTTTAAGACATGTAACATCATATATAGTTTCATTCCTGATAATGAAACTGGGCCTACTCATATTAGCAAATACAGCAAACTATAAACAATATAATAAAAGATCACCACAATCCTATCTTCCATAGATAGCCACTATTGATATTTTGGTGTTTGTTTTTAATATATGAGCTATGTAAAGAATCAACCTAAGGATAAATATAGGGGCGCCTGGGTGGCTCAGTCAGTTAAGCGTCCAACTCTTGGTTTCTGCTCAGGTCATGATCCCAAGGTCCTGGGATAGAGCCCCCACAAGGGTTCCGTGCTCAGCAGGGAGTCTGCTTACTCTCTCACTCTCTCTCCCCCTCTGCCCCACCCGCCTACTCGTGCACTCTCTCTTGCTCTGAAATAAATAAATGAATCTTAATATATATATATATATAATATGGGTATTAAAATATACATTTAACAGGTGAGGACATAGGTCTCTTTTGTACATAGATGTACTCCTCTTGATACCAGTGTGACTAAACTTTATGCCTTCAAGTCTTTGTGTCCCTCTTACCCTGCTCTTATTTTGTTTCCTTCAACACAGCACCTTTAGCCTTTTATTGTTTACTGTCTCCCTCACACCCTCAGTGTGAACTCCAAGAAGACAGGATCGTTTCAGTTTTGCTCAATGATGTATCCCAAGTGCCTAAAACAGTACCCCGTACATAGTGGGTGCTTCATAAATCTTTGTGGAAAGTGCCTCAAGATTACATCCTCTATTTTTTATTACTGAAAATTAGTTGTAAATGTACATAATAAACAAAAATATATCCTGTTCCATTTTATAGATATTTCATCATTTATTTAATCATTCCCCTGCTATAAGTCATTTAGGCTGATATAATTTTCTATCATGATAAACAATATTTCGATAGACCTCTTTGTACTCAAATATCTTTTGCTATTTCTTATTATTTTCTTAGAATACCTTCCTAGAAGGTTAATTTCTGAATTATAAGGTGGTAAGATTTAAAGCTTTCCTGATGATAATACCAAGTTGTTTTCCACGATGCTTATATCAAATTATGCTGGTGTTGGATAGATCCTCTTCTTAATCTCGGCTAACTTCCAAGCAAAGAAAATTTATATCTCATTTTAATGCATATCTCTGATTTTTAAAGAAGTCATCAAAATTGTCACAGGTATTGTCCATTTGATTTTTTTCCCTCCCCTTGAAATGTCAATTTATGTATTTAGGGGGATTTGTTTTCCTATTGAACTATGTGAGAGCTTTGTGTTTAAAACTGATAATAATGTCTGTGTCTTTAGGTAGTACCCTGTGTTATATTTGTCACTTCTATTTTGCCCAGATTATTGTTTCACTTCAAATTTAATTATGGCTTTAAAAAAAAAACCTAGGAGTTAAAAGTCTTTTTGTGCTTTGATCCATCAGTATCTTTCTTTGGTATGTAATGTGCTGCTTTGGTGCTTTGGAAGTTGTTCTAAATGCAGAGAAAGTTCTTTTGTGGCCCAGTTTTTTAATTCTTAAGTTGATCATGATATATCATGTGGTATAAGATGGCTACCTCAGCCAGTTTATTCCCCCCAAATGATTAAGATTCCAATAATATTTATTAAAGGAATAATATCTTTTTTGATAGATTTTTAAGTTATTTCATTATAATTTATAAAGTACATAAGTATATTAGGATTTATTCTTGGGATAGCTATCAATTTGCTAGTTTGTTATGACCTTAGTACTATACTGTGTTGATTATTGTAGGATTATAATACTTTTAATCTTGGTTTTTTTTTTCTTTCAAATTTCTCCTTATCTTTCAAGAACATTTTTTTTTAATTTTTTTTTAAATTTATTTATTTATGATAGTCACACAGAGAGAGAGAGAGAGGCAGAGACATAGGCAGAGGGAGAAGCAGGCTCCATGCACCGGGAGCCTGATATGGGATTCGATCCCGGGTCTCCAGGATCGCGCCCTGAGCCAAAGGCAGGCGCCAAACCGCTGTGCCACCCAGGGATCCCTTTCAAGAACATTTTTATCTCCTCTCCATTTCCCAAAATTTTAACAAACCAAGGAGGTGATTCAATGCAATTACTTCTGAACATGTTCAGGCTTGATGACACTTCCCATCTGCGCTGCATTGTGCAGATTACATGTAGCTCAGGGCTACGGTCATTGACTTTATTCTCTCCCTTTTAAAGATAAGGAAGCAAAGGTGAAGGAGTGTCAGGCGGTAGCTCTGGAGAGTCCTCTGGAGCTCTTGGAGACTAAATGGTGGATGGGTGGGCAGGTGGGAAGTCCGCCTTCCTAAGCCCCTGGTGTGCCTCTGGTTGCAGGAGGGGTGGTGAGTTTGGACACACCCGCATGGATTTCCTGAGTTAAATCCTCAATTGGGTCAGTTCCCTTCATCTTCTCTCATTTTCACAGAGATTTGGGTAGGACTCCCAAACACATTTGCAAAACTTGGGAATAAATCAGAACATTTCACATAAAAATGTAGATTTCCAACTTTTCTGGAAAAGAACAAGAGAAGCTGGAGGCGTTCACCTGGCAAAAACCGGGGGGAGCTGCTGCCCCTTTCAGATAATTTATGTGTTCCCTGGATCACTTATTTCTTTTCTCCCCTGGCCTTGCAGGCATTTGAGGGGACAATCCCAGAGTCTTGGGGACCAGGAACAGAGCTACAGGTCTGTCCCTCCTTCACTGACTCCCTCAGCTTGAATAAGGGAATGTGCATCTAGTAGAGAAATATTGTGCGAGGTTGTCACGTCACTTGCTCTCCTTCCCAGGTGATGCTCCTTCTGGTTTTCTAGTGTCCTATTCTGGCCTTTGCTCTCTGTTAGACAACAGTGAGCCACTCTTTCCTAGCTATGTTACCAGAAAACACCCACTTTCAAAGTTGAGGCTTTGTCTAAAGGAAAGTAGTGGGGATTGTCACTGATATTCCAGAGGTCTTTGGTTATTTCTACAAAAACAAGCATTTGGTCCTCAGGGGAAAGTTCAGGTGTGAGAATGGTCCCTGAGCTTTAAACTCCAGGAATTCCTTAGTATAAAAATGCTCCCATTGGTCCTGTGGAAATAAATAAAGACAACCCAAACAAGAACAAATGAAGACTATGTATTCTGTGCTTGCCATAGAAAGGAGTCGGCCACCATCTCAACCCCCAGAAGCCCAAAGAATGCTAATGTCAGTCTCCCTGGATCAGAGATCTTTGAAGCTAAAAGGCTCCTTAGCAGTTGCTGAGGCCAGCCCATCTGTCATTATCATCGAACAGGCAAGGAAACTTAAGGACATAGTAAGGTGTGAATCAGGTTTCCATTGCCCCCCAGAGAGATGTAACAGAAAGATTCTTGCACTACTATTTATAAAACACTAGAAACAAACTTGCATATCCATCCATAAGGGACTTGTTGAATCAACTATGGCAAATCTGCACTAGAGTATGCTAAGGATGAATAACTCAGTTTAATACCATAGGGTGGTCTCCAAATGGAAAAATGGTAAAAACAAGATAAAGTGGATAAAGCATGGTATATCCATATATATACCATATATACCATACATATATATATACCATATATACCATATATCCATTACTCAGCAATGAAATTAAATGGAGCTCTGATACATGCTGCAGTGTGGATAAATGATGAAAATATTTTGGTAGGTGAAAGAGGCCAGACACAAGGTCACATACTGTATGATTTCATTTATATGAAATATCTACAACAGGCAGTTCCAAAGAGAGAAAGTGGATTAGTGGTTGTCTAGGGCTGGGGTTGGGAAAAGAAGGGCGACTGCTAATGAATACATGGTTTCTTCTTGGAGGCATGAAAATATTCTAAAATTGATTGTGGTTGCACAACCCTTCGAATATACTAAAAACCAGGGAATTGTACACTTCAAATTGTTGAATTGTGAATTGATCTCAATAAAGCTTTTATATTAAAAATCACATTTGAAACACAAAAGTCAAGTAGAGAATTACATAATATACCACTTTTTTCCTAAGAGAGGGAGTAAAACTACAGTAAAAAAAATCACAAAGGAAGGAAGAATCATAAGGTAAAAATAAATTATTACCTACAGGACAAGAAAAGGATGGAGCAAAGGATCAGGGATAGAACCTAGAATTCTCCGAACAGACTTTGTAGTTTTGGCTTTGGAACCATGAAAATGTATAAGTATAGAACATTTTAAAAAATCCTTAAACAATTAAAAGCAACGCAAACTTTGTATCAGTTATAGTTCTTTAGAAGTGTATAGACTGTATAAATAAGATCTCTTTCTAGTGACTTTATTTATTTATTTTTTAAAAGATTGTCTTTATTTGAGAGAGAGGCAGGGCAGCCTCCCAGGGCCCCAGGATCATGACCTGAGCTGAAGGCAGGTGCTTACCTGACTGAGCTACCCAGGTGCCCCCCTTCCTAGTGACTTTATTATTTTTTTCCTAGTGACTTTAAAACAGTTATTGATTATATATCCCTAAGAACAAAAAGAGTCACAAAAATATCCTAAGCTGTTTTCAGTAATCATATTTTTAGTGATAGCTTTGATACTCTTATGTCAAGACTGTTGTGTATATATATATGGATATATGTATTTTTTTTAGAATTTATTTATTTATTTGAGAGACAGAATGAGAGCACAAGTATCAGGGAGAGGGAAAAGCAGGCTCCCCACTGAGCAGGGAGCCTGCCGTGGGGCTTGATCCCAGGACCCTGGGATCATGACCTGAGCTGAAGGCAGACACTCAAGTGACTGAGCAACCCAGGTGCCCCAAGATTGTTGGATATATTATGTGAAAGAGTAAATAAATGTTTCTGTGTTGAGGACTGGGGTTTTTAGCATGAGAGAAAGAAGGAAGAAATAAAGATCAATATAACAACCTTATAATCATGTATTGGAATTGGAAGTATCAATATGAACCCATAATGTGTTTTATTTATCCATATTTATTAATCTCTATATTTATGAATTATCTTTATCATCTCTCTCTCTCTCTGATATTGTGATTTATAACTAGAAATATATATTTGCTCTTTGTCTCCATTTCTGGCACAGAGCTCTTAGGACCCTTGAAATTTCCTAAGAGATGAGAGGGTTAAAAGTCTGTTTTGTTATGTTAATTGGGTGACTTCTGGACCCCACCTAAGAATAGGGACCAGGGGAATCCATCACGTGACGGGGATTGGAAGTGTGTCAGTCCCACTCCCTGACCCCAGGAGAGGGGAGAGGGGCTGGGTGGTTGAGTTGATTGCCAGTGACCAATGTTTTAATCAGTTATGCCTGTATAAGGAAGCCTCCATAAAACCCCCAAAGGATGGGGATCAGAGAGCTTCAGGGTTGGTGAACATGTGGAGAAGTGGGGTGAATGGTGCATTCCAAGAGGCCATGGAAGCTCCCCTGCCCCTTCTCCATACCTTGTTTTATGTATTTCTTCCATCTGGCTGTTCCTCAGTTATGTCCTTTCATAATAAACTGATAATCTAGTAAGTAAAATGTTTCTCTGAGTTCTGTGAGATGTAGCAAATTAATTGAACCCAAGGAGGGAGTCATTTGAACCTCTGATCTATAGCTTATTGGAACTAACTGATCTGTAGGTTGGTCAGGAGGTGATTATCAGGGCTTGCAAATGGCACAAAAGTGTGTGTGTGTGTGCGTGTGTGTGTGTGCATGTGCGCGTGCATGCGCTTGTGTATGTGTGCATGTGTGTATGGGGTGGGGAGACAATCTTATGGGACTGAGCCCTTAATCTGTGGGATCTGACACTATCTTCAGGTAGATAGTGTCTGAATTGATTTGGACTCTGTGACACCCAGTTGGTGTTGCAGAGAATTGCTTGGTGTGATGAATAACCTCCAGATACTTCGCGACCAGAAGTGTCAGGAGTGAAGTGTTTCACGTGAGTAGGAAAGGAAACACACAGAAAACAAAGATATAATAAGGAAGAACTGGGTTTTCTCCCTAGGTGGAAAACTGAGTCTTTCTTTTTCCTCTATAATCTGTGTCTATCTTTGTATATTGTCCAAGCTCTGACCACCAAAAAAAGGCCTGTATATATACAGGGCTAAAAAAAATTATTTCTCATTCTCCATGGAGTTTACTTTCTATAGCTCTGTTCTCCTGGGAATCTGATAAGAGTGGAATGTCAGCTGCGTTACTAGGCAACATGGCTTGTGGTAAAAATGGTGCACTGTATCTGGCCGGTGAGGACAGTGAATGAATTAGAAAGACCTAGTGGGAAGCTATGGTTTGGGAGTTCCCTGAGAATCATGACTTGGAACTGGGCATGTCCCTTGTTGGGACATGGGAACAAGCTTGTCCTATAGAACTGTTGCTAGAGATATTGGTTCCTAATTGGGATAAGAGGTTTTTAATCATTGTTTATCTGAAATTGAGGCTTAACTGGGCATCCTGTGTTTTAGCTGGCAACCCTATGATGGGAACTGTTGGGGGGGGGTTCACAAACTGGCCCCTGTACACAGAGGGCAAGGGCAAATTGGAGAAAGAGGCAGACCACTCCAGGTCAGCAGGTGGCCAGTTTCATCAGCAAGAGAACTTACTTACGAGGCTTGTGACTGCAAGATGAGCAGATCTTTACCTACCAGAATCTTAAAAGTTTATACAGAGGCCTTTGTGTGCATGTGTGTGTATGAGAGGAGAGAGAGAGAGAGAGAGAGAGAGAGAGAGAGAGAGAGAACAATAAAGAATTTAGTGAAAGGACATGGAACAGTCACGGATTTGTGGGAACAGTGGTGACCAGCTTCTGCTTTGGGCAGGAATGGGGAAGTCTCTGTTACTAGAGTCCAAAACTCATGCCACAGACCCAGATACTAGGACAGCCACGGTGGACTCCAGAGACGGCAGCTCGTTACACAAACTGTCACTGTGCACAGGCGGAGTGCTGGACCCTGCTGCCTTGACTGGCTTCAGTTACACGCACGGTCCAGATGGTCCCCACACCTTACTCTCTCAAGGATACGTCCTTGGAATAGCTCCCACTGTGGGAAGGGTAAGCAGAACATACATTCCAAGGACTGGAGGTGGAGTTGGGGGTAGATTAATGGAGAGGGTGAGTGGTAGTAAGGAGCCTCTGACTTTCCCAGTCAAACTCATGGGTCAACCAGCAGTCTGCATCTCTTGATGACCAATGAGGGCAGGGAGTGGAATGCCTAGAGAAATGCCTGTCACTGCTCGGCTGGTGTGCTGTTTCCTGTCCTTGGATCCTTACTCTAAGTGAAGTCAATGTCAAGTGTGACCTAGAGTAGTTATGTGAGTTCAGATGTTTAAAAGAGCCAGAAAAGAATTCCAAAGTAGGAGGGGTGCCTGGGTGACTCAGTCGCTTAAGCATCTGCCTTCAGCTCAGGTCATGATCCCAGGGTCTTGGGATCGAGCCCCACATCTGGCTCCCTCCTCAGTGGGGACCTGCTTCTCCCTCTCCCTCTTCCCCTGCTTATGTTTTTTTTTTTCTCTCTCTCAACTAAATAAATAAAATCTTTTTTTTTTAAAGAAAAGAATGTCAAAATAGGCATTGTAACTTAGAAACAGTGACCAGCTCAAGATCATTCTTACCCTGAGAATCCAGATTGGGATCTCTAAATACTATTTATTTAAATGAAATGGCTGATTCCATTAGGACAGCAAAAGTACAGGATGGACTTGGAACGTCTTGTCTTAAAAAAAGCAGGACCGGGGCACCTGGGTGGCTTAATTGGTTGGGCATCTCCTTTGGCTCAGGTCATGGTCTTGAGGTCCTGGGATCAAGTTCTGCGTTGGGCTCTCAGTGGGGAGCCTGCTTTTCCCTCTCTCTCTGCTGCTTCCCCTGCTTGTTCTGGATATATCTATTACCTCACTCTTGCTCTCTCTTAAATAAATAGATAGAATCTTTTTTTTTTTTTAAGCAGGACCATGTGAAGGTGACTATGTTTGTGTTAGAGAACTCAGGAGCTTGTATGGGGAAGCTAGGATTTGCTTATGAGAAAAGGGTATAAAGCAGGTATTGGGTATGTGAGGATTCATTATGTCATTTCCTCTAAATTTGTATTTTTGGAATTGTCCATAATAGAAATCTAAAAATAATAAAATAAGAAGTGGCTGTGCCAATTTCTATTCCCTTCAGGAATTGTAGAATGACAATTATAATTTAAAATGTCTGTACAGGATTGAAGTAGTATAAATTATTTATACATCTGTCTATTGTTTTATTTTAAAAGATTTTATTTACTTATTTATTTGAGAGAGAGGATGTGAGCAAGACAGCACAAGCAAGAAGAACAGCAGAGGGAGAGAGAGAAGCAGACTTCCCACCGAGTGGGCAGCCCGATGTGGGGCTCTATCTCAGGACCCTGAGATCATGACCTGAGCCAAAGGCAGCTGCTCAACCAACCGAGCCCACCAGGCACCCCTCCTTCTATTATTTTAAATATATTTTTATTTTATTTTTTTAATAATAAATTTATTTTTTATTGGTGTTCAATTTGTCAACATATAGAATAACACCCAGTTAAATATATATTTAAAGACAAGTTGTTATTTAAATTTTTTTCAAGTTTTTTTTTTATTAGAGAGAGAGAGCATGTGAGATCATGAGCAGGAGAGAGGGGCAGAGGGAAAGGGAGAAGCAGGCTCCCCACTGGGCAGAGAGCCCGATGCAGGGCTTGATCCCAGGACCACAGGATCATGACCTGAGCCACAGGTAGACACTTAACCAACTAAGCCACCCCGGTGCCACCAACAAGTTGTTATTTAGGTTGGGAGTTTGAAAACTGAGTATAAAAAGACCAAGTTGTAAAAAAATTGCAGAGATCCAACTACAATAAAGTTAAATACATAAGTGAAAAACTAGCTTTAACAAGTAAGGAGCTAAGGCTGAGAGGGAATTTCAATTCTGTTCAATAGAATAAGCCAGAGGAAGCAGTGACCATTGTGGGATGTGTGTACCTCTGAGCTCCCTGTTCTTTCCTCTGGGAGCAGAGATGGGGCAAACCAACCACCCTGGGTCCCAAGAAGACCAATTTTGTGAGTCTTGAGGTTGAGGCAACTTTCCTGCCTCTGCACATACAGGGCTCCTAGGGCAAGTCATCACTGCGCCTCACCACAAAGGGACCCTCTTAAACAATAGTTAAGTGACCCTGATGAAGGAGGATACTTCTTCATTAGAGGAGCCAGGGTTACTAAGAGTTACTGTTCAAAAATCTCTTCTCATATGTTCGGGTCCCATGAGGAAGTTGTACTGTCACAGGTGGACAGCAGGGCTGTATCTGAGTGCCCTCTTCAGGTAGTGTAGATGCTGGCAAGCCCCACACTGTGGCTCAGCCTGTACCAGGTTACAAAGATGCCCCTCGCCCAAGAAGTACCCTCTCCCCCACAATTCCACTTGCTATCCTTTGGCCCCCTCCTTTATCCATCCCACCCCCCACCTTCCATCTACTTGTGGAACATGCCCTGGGCCTCAGCAGAAGGGTCTCTGCGGTTGAAGGCCTTCTGGACAATTGCCAGACTTGAGGTCTGCTCATAGTTACTGGAAAGCAAGTTTCAAAAATAGAAATAGCTGTGGTAAAAACTGTGGTCAGAGCCATCAAACCACAGCAAAGCCAACTTCATTCTCTTGAAATCTCATTTCTGAGAAATGATCTGTTTCCAGTGGGGGCAAACTCTAGTTCCTAAAGGTGCAGAAGAATCCTGTGGTGGATGATACCTCACTTTATCTGACCCTGCCTGACTTGTCAGCAGGAAACTAATGTCATAGCCAAGTTGGGTCCTTTCTGGATATGCAACTGTTGCCTAATACATATCTTTTAAATCAAATTTACTCTTGCTTTAGCCCCTTGATTTTTGGGTAATGGAAACACAATTAAAATCATGCTGGAGGGATCCCTGGGTGGTGCAGCGGTTTGGCGCCTGCCTTTGGCCCAGGGCGCGATCCTGGAGACCCTGAATCGAATCCCACATCAGGCTCCCGGTGCATGGAGCCTGCTTCTCCCTCTGCCTGTGTCTCTGCGCCTCTCTCTCTCTCTCTCTCTCTCTCTCTGTGACTATCATAAATAAATAAAAATTAAAAAAAATAAAGATCTTCCTTTAAAAAAATCATGCTGGAAAACATTTCTTTCTTTCTTTTTTTTTTTAAATTTTTATTTATTTATGATAGTCACACACAGAGAGAGAGAGAGAGGCAGAGACACAGGCAGAGGGAGAAGCAGGCTCCATGTGCTGGGAGCCCGACGTGGGATTCGATCCGGGGTCTCCAGGATCGCGCCCTGGGCCAAAGGCAGGCGCCAAACCGCTGCACCACCCAGGGATCCCAAACATTTCTTTCTAAAAAACTTTAGAGTCTTGTTTTTAGAATGACATGAGTTTTACTTTTTATGCGATTCTACTTCTCCCTGTTAAATCACTGGATGGTCTGCCTTGGGAGCACAAATTACAGAGCAATTATTATTTTGGTTCAACATACATATAAGGCAAAAAGCACAAATGGTTAGGACTGTATTTTAGATAAAACAAAGTGTTCCTTCGCCAGACATTTTGGGTCTTTTTCCTCTCTTGCTGCTTTGCAAGTAACACCCTTGTTGTCCAAATACTGTGACTCTCTAAGCCTGTGAAGAGAAAAATGTGTTTTTGTTTTTGTTTTTGTTTTTGTTTTTTTTTTTTTTGTGCAGTGGGGTTTTATGTGTTCTTTCCTTGCCATGACTTTGTTATCATGCCATTCTCCCCAGACTCATCTGGTATCTTTCTCTGCCTACTTTGAAGAAAATTTCCTGTTGGTCCTCCTAATCTTTTTCTACAGTTGTTCTGAAGACACCAAGAGAGACCTGGGCACTTTCCTTTTATTTATTTGTTTGTTTGTTTATTTATTTATTTATTTATTTAATTGTCTCTTAGGAGAACATTTTACATATGACATCCATGGGCTCAAATCTCTCATACTCTCTGTAAAATTCATACAGACAAATATTTAGTAAGTGTCTATAGTTAGCAGGAATCTATCAGGAATAAATTTGGCTGCAAGTAACAAGAAAACTAACCTATAGAGGCTTAAGAAATGTTCATTTTTCTCATGTAACAAACATTTAGGAGACATGGAGCTTCTGGAATTGGTTCAGTGGTTGATATAAAAATATTATGGATAACATCTGTGATTGTTTGCCATTTCCTCATGACTTCAAGATAACTCTTGAGCTCCATGTTCATCCATATGACTCCATATTCAAGGTGGGGAGAAGGGAGAGGAGCCATGCTAGCATTGTCTGTGCCTTAATGTTAGGAAAGAACAAGATTTTCCAGAACCTTCCAACACTTTTGCGAACATCTCATCGGCCAGGACTTTGCCACATGGTGAGTTCTAGCTGCAAGAGTAGCTGGGAAAGCAACTATTTAGCTTTTCCCATTCTAAACTTACAGCCCAAGAAACAAGGAAGTTGGTTAGTGGGACTGGGTTAGTCCTACAGTGTCTACAATGAGATCCTTCCAGCTGTATTTGGAAAAGTAAATGGCATTAGGGAAGTCCAACATCCAAACATTAGGAGTTCTGGGAGCAGAAAACAGAAAAGCAGAGAGGATGGCATCAGCAATAAAATGCTTCAAAAAAAAAAAATCTCAGGATTGAAGGACTTAAGTTTCCAGGTAAAAAGGCTCACCTAAGTGCCTAGCACATGGATGAATATCATATATCGTTGTGAAATTTCAGAACCCTTGGGTCAAAGAGGAGATCCTACAGGCTTCTAGAGAGAGAAAGGAAAAACAACAACAACAACAAAAAAGAACAGTCTACCAAAAAAAGGATCAGGAACCAACACTGGAAGTTAACATTAGAAGAATGCTTTTAACAGTGGAAGCTAGAAGAAAATAGAGAACATGGGACGCCTGGGGATGGCTCAGTCGGTTAAGTATCT
The DNA here is from genome assembly GCF_905146905.1 of Nyctereutes procyonoides. Classification (NCBI taxonomy): domain Eukaryota; kingdom Metazoa; phylum Chordata; class Mammalia; order Carnivora; family Canidae; genus Nyctereutes; species Nyctereutes procyonoides. Next base: position 22,860,821 of record NW_026575040.1, on the reverse strand, counting down.
GCCTTTGGCTCAGGTTATGTTCTCAGGGTCCTGGGACTGAACCCCACATTGGGCTCCCTACTCAGTGGGGAGCCTGTTTCTCCCTTTCCCTCTGCTTGCTGTCTGCCCTCCTTGTGCTCTCTCTCTGTCAAATAAATAAATCTTAAAAAAAGAGAGAGAAAATGGAAGAATACCTCTAAAATTCTGAGTGAAGGGACACTTGGGTGGCTCAGCGGTTGAGCATCTGCCTTTGGCTCAGGGCATGATCCTGGAGTCCCAGGATCGAGTCCCACATCAGGCTCTCTGCATGAAGCCTGCTTCTCCTCCTCTTCATATGTTTCTGCCTCTATTTCTGTGTCTCTCATAAATAATAAAATAAAATAAAATAAAATAAAATAAAATAAAATAAAAAATAAAATAAAATTCTGAGTGAAAATAATTTACAATCTAGAACTTTATGCCCAAAGTATTAATCTACTGTGGAGGTGAAATAAAGACATTTTCAAACATGTGAGGCTTCTTGTTATTTCTCATACTCTTTCTCAGGAAGTTACTGGAGGATGTGTTTCAGCAAAATGGAGTAAAGCAAGAAAGAAAAAAGGCAGGGGGCAGCCCGGGTGGCTCAGCGGTTTGGCGCTGCCTTCAGCCCAGAGTGTGATCTTGGAGACCATGGATCGAGTCCCACGTCGGGCTCCCTGCATGGAGCCTGCTTCTCCCTCTGCCTGTGTCTCTGCCTCTCTCTCTCTCTGTGTGTCTCTCATAAATAAATAAATTTTTAAGAATCTTTAAAAAATAAAGAAAAAAGGCAGGGATACAGAAACAGGAGACCCAACAGGGGTGAAAAGTGAAGAAAATCCAGGATGATACTGAAGGGATAATGCAAGATAACAAGTGTGTAGCAGGCATGGAGGACAACAAGCCTGGATTTGCTCAGATCACAGGCTCTGGGAGAGAGTTCCTCAGAAAGGTGAGATTTATAAAATGCCTTCTGTGAATACATGCCTTGAGAAGAGATTTAAACAACTGGAGGAGAATTTAAGAATGGATTGCTGAAAAGTTCATAAACAGCTAATAAAAGGTCGCCAAGTAAAAAATTAAGACCATGATTAACTCAAGGAAATAAATGTACAAGAAAGGAAAAATAATCATAGCTTGTTACATGGATCAGCTCTGAGTGACATACAAAATCATAATAACATAAAAATGAACATTGATGTAAATAAAATTATGGCATAACTATATCGGGTTGGATAGGGGACAGAAATCTTAGTGTGGCAGGAGATGAGGGATAAAGGACATATGTCTTCACCAGTCATGGTACGAAGACAATAGCTTATATCCCAAACTGAAAATGAAGTAGTAATCCAAGCATTCTATTTAAAGATACAGAGGCAAATATCAAAATAATTGGTTAAAAGAGTTAAAAGAAGTTGTATCTGGGACTGGGAAATGGAAGAAGAGGGAAGAGAGACTGTTGTTTTTCTGACAGATCTTATTGAACTATTGGACTCTTTAAATCATCACTATGGGGGGACCTGGGTGGCTCAGTGGTTGAGTGTCTGCCTTTGGCTCAGGTCATGATCCCAGGGTCCTCGGATCAAGTGCCGCATCAGGCTCCCTGCAGGGAGCCTGCATCTCCCTCTGCCTTTGTCTCTGCTTCTCTCTGTGCGTCTCTCACGAATAAATAAAAATAAAAATATTTTAAAAAGTCATCACTATACGTAACCTCAAAACAAAAAAGTAAAAAGAGAAGAAAGTTGACACTCATCTAATTCAAGTAGATACCTTATTTTATCCATCTTAAGATTTTTTTATCAGACCAAAAAAAATCACATTTATTTCAATAGTTCAAAGTGCAAATACAGCAAGTCAGTTCACAATGTTTCAAGATGCAGTTTTAAGTATAATGAAAACTTGATATACAAAAATGAAAAGGTAAATAGCAGAAATAAAGCTCAATTTTTTTTAAAAAATTCAAGTAACCCGAAAACCTTTAGACTAAAATATCCCATTTACAACAATTCGGAAACACCTTAATTTATAGATACCAGTAGCACATTGCCATCCGAAAGGGCTTCTCAAAGAAGGAGAATCACCCCAACCCAGTCAGCTCAGGACCAGAGTGGAAGTTCTTGGGGTGGGCTATTCCGGATTTGGCCGCCTCACTCTCACTGTCGATCGATATGGTTCGACCCATGATACTTGGATGTTTAGGCAAATTCTAGAAAACACCCTGCTAAGAGATATTGAAATGGCCACTATATATTTACAAGATTTTAAAGACCATCTTAGCTTCAGGCCTCTGGTGTTACGGGGGAAAGACAGACTGATACTTCTTCCATTACTTAGAACCATTCTGTAAGGTTAGCAACACGGCCTTTACAACCTCCTCACGAAAATCATACTTCGTTATAGATTTACTTATTTCTACACATACAGAACTTTTATGTAAAGTAGAAAAGTTCCCTCTAGGAAGATAATTAAAGGTTGTTAATGTTCTTTGTATCACTTAGCAGCCAAGACACAGGTCTATTTCTGCTCCGCAGAAGCAATGTTAGCTATTCGCTTCAATTCAGGGAGGTGTGTGCTTTCAGGATGGTGGAGATGAGATATTTATTGCATCTTTTTCTCAGTCTTATTCATCTTTTCATTATAGGCAGTAAAGTGAGAGTCTGTTCTGAAAATTCTATCCCACCATGTAAATGTGGAAGCATACTTTCCAATGAAGTTCATGTGGTGGAAACCATGATGCCAAGAACCAGCATAGAAAGGGATCAGATTTTTTAAAATTTTTTTTTATTTATTTATGATAGTCACACAGAGAGAGAGAGAGAGAGAGAGAGAGAGAGAGAGAGAGGCAGAGACACAGGCAGAGGGAGAAGCAGGCTCCATGCACCGGGAGCCCGACGTGGGAATCAATCCCGGGTCTCCAGGATCGCGCCCTGGGCCAAAGGCAGGCGCCAAACCGCTGCGCCACCCAGGGATCCCCGAAAGGGATCAGATTTAAAGGGTTCAGGGGAATGTCATAGCCACTATGGACATCAGTAGTTCCTATCAAACGAATGGTCACCAATGCCCAAATGAGAATGACATGATCACATAAAAGCAGGATTCCAATGAAAAATCCAGTTCCAAGAATCAGAGTTTACAAAGGATGTGCATATTCAGCTTCCATTCCAAATGGAGCTGAAACTCATGATGAACTTTATGAATGTATTTATATATTCTTTTGTGATGCAAGAGCCTATGCAGGAAATAGTGCCAGGTATCCTCAATCACCGCACAGCCAAAGCATCTTGCCAAAAGCATATACCATCTTGGCATTCTTTCCCAATCATAAGGTATATTAAAATACTCTGTAAAATAATAAGTTCCGCAGATCAAAGGAAGCTGGATACAAAAGTGATTAAAGAGAAGTACTTTAAAACATTTCCATTGGTATTCCCATGTTTCTGGTTTATCCTTTTGAATTTTGTACTTTTTCATGAAAGGTATAAATTGAAACAAAAATCCAGGTAAACAGAACAAGAAATAAAGAACTTCGTGAACTATCAAGGATCCCTATGTTGCAATCTGGAACTTTGTATAATTATTCAACATATAGTTCCAAGCATTTTTAAATGGTTCTTGTAGAGAGTTCTCAGGTAAAAGTGAATCTACATACTCCACAGCCAAAGATGCTGAACTAAAGATGCTGATACTTTCATTTGTTGCCATTTTTCAAATCTCTGCAGAAAGCCTTAGAATTCTGGCTGAGCGGCGGGAACCCCATCTTAAGATTTAAATAAAGTCTTACCTGGGTCAATTAACTTAGTGGAATACAAATGGAACCACATCATCCTGAAAGGTTAATTATCAGGTTCCCATTTAATGCAGTGATTCCCAGCCCTGACTGCACAACTCAGGTTAATTGCACATTAGAATCTCATGGAGAACTTGGAGAACTTTTAGAACCTGCTCAAGCCACACCTCATCTAAGCCAATCTAACTGAATCTCCAGAGCCTGCAGGGGCAGCCCTAGGTTTTTAAAGTATTTCAGGTGATTCTAATGTGTAACAAGATTGAGAACTGGCCTAATGACCACCTGAGGAACATGTTTTAAAATTAGCCTGACATTTCCTTTTGATGCAGCTCATATGATACTTATCAGTGGCACATCATCTACTGAAGAGTTTGGCTCCACTTCCAGGAGGAGGAGGTGATGTGGAAGACATAAGTGGAAGCTGACATGCATGCCCAGCATGAGGCGGGACTGGACCAGGCTATCTAGGCTACATGGAGAAGTCAAGGTCAGTGTCGCTACAATCCTTAGGTCAGGAGAGCAGTGGTCTTCATGGTTTTAACATGAAATTAGGGTTTCAGGGTGCAGATCACAGATTTATTTACTTTCTTCTTTTTTTTCCATTTTCAACTCCTCCTGAGGACCAAATGCTGGAAGATTTCCTCTTTACCTGGTGTTTGAACCATGAGTTAGTCAGTGACCCTTGAAAACACAAACACTTAAGAACAAGCCTTTAAAATCACTATTTTTTAGCAGATGATAAGTATACCTGATGACCCCATTACAGCCCCCTACCTGTCTTTGGTAGGGGGATTTGGGCTGGCAGACCACTTTTTATTAGTCTTAGAGGCAGAATGGCTTCATGATTCATCGGGTCTGCATCCTATTCTTTATTTTCTATTTATTTGAGAGAAACAGGACATGAGTTGGGGGAGATGCAGAGGGGAAGACTCTCAAGCAGATCTGCTGCTGAGTGGGGAGCCTGACTCCGGGCTCGATCTCACAGCCCTGAGATCATGACCTGAGCCTAAACCAAGAGTTGGATGCTCAACTGACCAAGCCACCCAGGTGCCCCAGGTCTGCATCTGATTTTTAAGAACACATTTTATGGACAAGCATTAGGTCAGCAGCAACGTCCCACTTGGCATTCTTCATAAATCAAATGCAGAAAACACTTGGGGGCAAGATATGCCAGGATTTCTAGGGCTGTATCAAGAAATCAAGGTCATTATCATTATAACCCAAGTCAAGAGCAATGGCCTCGGGTCTCAACTCTTAGGATGTAGTTTTGGCAGTGATAGGGTGCCCTTACCTGAGGCATAGGAGAGAAACTTGGTTGTAAGTAAAATAGAGACTTTCATCTTCCTGGAGTATAAACTCCCTCTAGGCTTTGCTAGATTTCTCTGCGGCTGGCCTTGAGATCAGAAATGGAGATATAATCGCAATGTTCTAAGTGCTTTGTGTGGGTTATCATTGCAGAGGACTTCACGTAGTTACAAATAAGCATCCAACGTCAAGGTAGAAGGCTCAGGCTGGGATAGCACTAGGTTCAATATCCACAGGGCAAAAGGGACTATGGAAAATATGTGAGGGAGGGCTGTTGGGAGGCCATAGAAGATAGAGGTGATGGTGCCAGAGGGCCCTCCTTCTCGACTTCTCTTTTCTTTTTATTCAACCCACCTATCCCACGCATCTCTGCTGCTTGCCCTCTCATCCTGTCCTGGGAAAAATCCCAGGACCGGGTGGGTTGTAGAGTGGGTGGACACAGCTGTGTCAATGTGCAGTGGGAGGCAAATGGCTTCCTACCTGGTGCCGAGGTCCACGGGGTCAGTGGACTTGCAGTCAGGGCCCTCTTGGGTGATGTGACCAGCTGTGTTCTCTGCACCTGCTTTACCCAGCCTGGGGCCTCAGTGGGATGTTGAGCTCAGGAAGGATGGTAAAATGTAGGTCTGTGATGTTAGTGTTGCAGGGGGAGCCACTTCCCAGACCAGACTTAGGATCACCTTATTAAATTGGTGATCAGACTTAGAAAGTTGTAGCTAAGTGGATGCCTGACTAGATGGGGACAGAAGTGCCTTGTTCTAGGTTTTTATAAACTGTGGTCACCAGCATCTTCAGTTCCTTTGGGGTTTTTTGTTTGTTTGATTTTATTTTTTTAAAAAGACTCTATTTGACAGAGAGAGCACAAGCAGGGCAGAGGCAGGGGCAGGAGGAGAAGCAGGCTCCCCGCTGAGCAGGAGCCCAACTTGGGGCTCAATCCCAGGACCCTGAGATCATGGCCTGAGCCAAAGGCAGACACTTAACCAACTGAGCTACCCAGTCGCCTCCTTTTCAATCCCTTTGATTTTTCAGTGAGATTCAAAGAGGCGTGGCTGAACATAAAGAGAAACCCCTTGAGCAGCTGAAAGGCAAACAAATCCAGACGAAGGCCTTAGGGCACCGCAGCTGAGTGTGGTGGGTTAATAGGAGCGCCCATGGCTCTGTAGGGGCAGAGGGAGGATGACAGCGGCTGACCTTCAACCTTGTCTAGGAGAGGTGCCCTACCCTCCGGCTGCAAGGATGGTAAGTCAGGATGGGTGGGTTCTGTGACACCACGGGAAGGGGCAAGGGGCACAGGTCATCCGTTCTATGTTAAAGGCACAAGGTGTGTTTTCCCCAGATTCTCCTTGGTCAGTTCTCTCCCTTTCCCCTTTGAAACCCTGAGGTTTAAAAGCTGAAGAACGGGGCGGGGGGGAGGGGGGCAGCCCGGGTGGCTCAGTAGTTTAGTGCCACCTTCAGCCCAGGGCATGATCCTGGAGACCCGGGATCGAGTCCCATGTCGGGCTCCCTGCATGGAGCCTGCTTCTCCCTCTGCCTGTATCTCTGCCTCTCATGAATAAAGAAAATCTTAAAAAAAAAAAACAAAACCCTGAAGACGGAACCCTCATACATTGCTGATGAGAATGTCTGAGAGTACAACTGCTATGGAAAACAGGCAGTTCCTCAAAATGTTAAGCATAGAGCTACCATATGACCTGTAATTTCACTCCTAGAAATACACTCGAGGATTGAAAATATGTCCATACAAAAACTTTGTAAAGGAACGTTAAAAAATATTCATAGCAGCATTATTCATAATATCCAAAAAATGTAAACAGATGAATGGATAAACAAAGTTTGGTATAACCATGCAATGGAGTATTACTCAGCCATGAAAAGGAACAAAGTACTGATACATGCTAGGACATAGGTAAATCCTGAAAATATGCTAAATAAAATCAGACACAGAAAACCATTTGTTGTGTGATTTAGTTTATATGAAATGTCCAGATAGGCCTATCTATAAAGGCAGAGTAGATGTTCTGGTTGCTAGGGGTTGAGTAGGGGGAATTGGAAGTGACCTTTTTTTTTTTCTTTTTCTTTCTTTCTTTCTTTTCTTTTTTTTTTTTTTTTACGAGGAACTCCACCTCCAGTGATAGTGGACCCAAAATACTGTACCTTGGGTTGTAGAGGGGGCAAGAGTGATTTTACCGTAGGTGTTTCTAGGGCTCTGGAAAGTCTACCTTAAGTGATGGTGCAGGCCAAGGAGGCTTTTCCTTAGGGAATTGTCTAAGAAAATGCCACCATAGTTTATGTAGCGTCAGAAGACTCATCTTAGTGATGTGGGGGGTGGGGGAAGGAATCTCTATTTTAGATGATTGTGGGAACACAAAACAAGCAACTTTAGGTGATCTGGGAAGCCCAGGAAACTCCATCTTAATTAACTATAAAAAACAGAAGAAATTCTAACTTAGGGGATGTTGGGGTGGGGAAGGGAAGAATCGCTCCCTTCAATGACTTTGGGGGGTCCCAGAAAATACTCCTTTAGGTGATATTAAGGGACCAAAAAGTTATAGCCATATGAAGAGGGCCAGGATCTTTTTTTTTTAATATTTTATTTATTTATTCATGAGAGACACAGAGAAAGAGGCAGAGACACAGGCCGAGGGAGAAGCAGGCTCCTTGCAGGGAGCCCAACATGGGACTTGATCCCCGGACCCGAGATCAGGCCCTGAGCCAAAGGCAGACACTCAAACCGCTGGGCCATCGAGACGTCCCGAGTGTCAGGATTCTTACCTTGAGGGGACTGGTAGTGGTGGTGGGGGAGCCTAAGAACACTATCCTAGGGAATTGGGGGACCAAAAAACTCTAGGTTGTCATAAGTGGAACACAATCTTAAGTGATTGTGGGCACCCAGGAGTCTCCAACAGGTCTCAGGTAGCTGGATTATAGGTGATTACTGGGGGTGGAGGGAGGTTGGGTGGATGACGGGTATCTCTACCTTAGGTGATTGTAGGGATGAGGAAACTATGCTAATGTGTGATTGTGCATGCCAAGAAAACTCTACTTAGCTAATATGTACCATGAAACTGTACCTTAGGTAATTGTGGGGAAAATGGGTGCGTTTAACTCTATGCTTTGGTGATGAGGGACCAGGTTATTTTTTCATAGGTAATTGTGGGTGCCAAGGTCACTATGACTTTGGTGACTGTGAATACCAGGGCACTCTACTTAGGTGGTTGTGTGTGCTCATGAATCTCTACCTTAGGTGATGAAGGAGCCTAGGAACTTGAGCTTAGATGATTTTTGGAGACCGATGATCCCACACTGAGGTGATTGAGAAGGTCCATAAACACTAGTTTTGGTTATTGTAGGTGGTCCAGGAAATGTAGCTACAGTGATTATGGGAGCCCCAGGAAAGACTTGCTGGAGTGATTGTGGGCATCCAGGAAATTGAGGCTGAGGTGATGGTGGAGGGTGAGGAATACTACCAAAGTTGATGTGGGGTACCTGGTAACTTACTTTCAGCAATTCTAGATGCCCAGGAAACTCTGAGTTATTTTGAAGCCAGGAAAATCTACTTTAGGTGATTATTGCCATTAATGGAGACTTTATGTGAATGTGGGGGGTCCCAGGAATCTTCCATAGGTGAATGTAGTAGCCCAGGAAATTCTAGCTTTTGTGACTATGGGAGAACAAGAAGCTGTATCTTAGGTGACTGTGAGATCTAGAATAATCTTCCTTAGTATGAATGAGAGTGCTAGGATAGTATACCCAAGATGACTGTGTAGAGCCAATATCATGTACCCTAGGTAACAGTGGGGGCCTCGGTGATTGTGGGGCCCCAGAAATTCTACCTTATATGACTGTGGATGGCCAAGATAACGCATCTTATGGGAATAAGGTGGCCCCAAACACTGTACCTGATGTGTTTGTAGAGTCCTCGGAACATCCACCTTAGGTGATTGAAGGTGCCAAGAAAACTGTTTTGGGGGCCAGGAAACCATACCTTAGTGACTGTGTGAGGCCTAGGCAATTTTCCCTTAGGTGTTATGGGGCCCCAAGAAATATTAACCTAGGAATTGTAGGTCTAGAAACTGTCTAGATGTGATGTTGGGGGCCCAGTGAGGTGTGTTTTAGATGATGTGGTGGCCCAGGTCCCTCTAGTTTAGGTAACTGAGGGGCTGAGGAGACTGAATGTTAGGTGATTGGATCCAAGCCTGTGCTGCTAGATTGATTGTGGGGGCCCAGGAGATTGTAGCTTTAGGTGATTTTTGTGGAGAGCCAGGACATACTCAAGCTTAGTTAATTGTTGGAGCCCAAAACATTCGCCTTAGGCCAATTATAGGGGGTCCAGGCAACTGCAGCTTAGGATATTTCATGAGTGGTGGGGGGGCGGGGATAAAGGGGCAGAAAACTAGAGCTTAGATGGTTGTGGGGGCCAGAAAACTTGACCCAAGGTCTTTGAGGAAGACAGGGAGTAAACCTTAGTGATTTTTGCAACTCCACACCCCGCCAAGCCCTCTCCCGATTCTACCTTTGGAAATATTGAAGGTCCTGGAATTTCAACCTTAGGTTTTAGGGGACCCAAGAATGTGTGCCTTAGGCAATTTGGGGAGCCCAGGGAACTCTCGGGATAGTGGGGGCCAAGATTTCTACCTAGGGGATTGTGGTGGTCAGGCCACCATACCTTAGTTGATGGTGTGTGGGGGTCAGGAATGTATCCCCTAATGATTTGGGGGTATCAGGAAATTCTATCTTGAGTCATCTAGAGAACCAGGAAACTCTCCCTTAATTGATAATGCGGGGCCAGGAATCTATTCCTTAGGTGACATTGGGGTCCAGAAAACACTCTTTTAGGTGATCTTCAGGACCCAAGAAACTTTTGTGATGGCAGGGGCAGGATTCTTATCTTTAGGTGATTTGGGGAGTCTGAACACTCTCAGGGGATTTTGGGAGCCCCAGGCACTCTGTTGGTTGATATCAGCCATCAAGGAAACACAATTTGATGATTGTGGGCACCTAAAACCATCCGCCTTAGGTGATGGTGGTAGAGTTCCCTGAAACTAGATTTTAGGTGGGAGATGGGGGGGTGGCAAGTATCTCTACATTTTGTGATTGTGAGTGTCCAGGAAACTCTCCTTAGTTGATTGTGCTGCCCATTAAACTGTACATTAGGTAAGTGCTGGGAGGATGGGGGGGGGGGTTGGTCCATGAATTCTACCCTTTGATGATGAAAGGTCAGGGTACTTTTTCATGGGTGATTGTGGATGTCAAGGTCACTGTGACTTTGGTGATAGTTGGGGGGATACCAGAAACTGTAGTTTAGGTGATGGTGGGGGCTCAGTATTCTTTATCTAGGTAGTTGTGTGTGCTCATGCATCTCTACATCAGGTGTCCTAGGGGCCCAGGAAATTAGAGCTTAGATGATTTTGAGGGGGGTGGATGATTGCAACTTTACGTGATTTAGGGGGTCAAGTAAACTCTGGCTTCAGTGAATGGGGGGAGGTCCCAGGAAAATATAGCTTTGGCGATTGCAAGGGGCCCCATAAAGTCTAGCTGTGGTGATGGTGGAAGGCCAAGGACACTCCATAGGTTGATGCGTGGTACCAGGTAACTTACTTTAGGTGATTCTGTATGCCCAGGAAACTGAGTTCTTTTGGAATCAAGAAACTCTACCTTAGATGATGATGGGGACCATTAATAGAGACCTTTCTGTGATTATGTGGTCCCAGAAATCTTCTGTAGGTGAATGTGGAAGCTCAGGAAACTAGCATTTTTGAATGTGGGGCACGGGAAGCTGTACTTGAGGTGATTGTGGGAGCCAGAATAATCTCCCCTAGTTGAATCCACTCATGCGAGGGGCAGGATCTTACATTTGAGAGGGCTGTGTGGGGCCAGGATCGTGTACCCATAACAGTGTGGGCTCGGTAAACCTGCCTTACGTCTTTGAATGAGACAGGGTACTAAGCTTTAGTGATCTCACAGCCCATTAAAAATTCTACGTTTGGGGGCAGTCCTGGTGGCTCAGCGGTTTGGCGCTGCCTTCGGCCCAGGGCCTGATCCTGGAGACCTGGGGTCAAGTCCCACGTTGGGCTCCCTACATGGAGCCTGCTTCTCCCTCTGCCTCTCTCTCTGTGTTTCTCTCATGCATAAATAAAATCTTAAAAAAAAATTCTACATTTAAAATATCAAGGGCCCTGGAAATTCTAGGTGATGTCAGGAATTGTACCTAAGATGATTTGGGGAGACCAGAAAACTATCTCCTAGGGGTTTGTACATTGCCAGGAATTTTACCTTAGGAAATTGGGGTATTGTGGAAACTATACCTTAGTTCATTGTGTGTATGGGCCACGATATATTTGTGATTTGGGGTCCCAGGAAATTCTGCCCTGGGTAATCTAGGGGGCCCAGGATACTTTTTCTTAGTTGATTATGGAGGGCTCAAGAAATTCTACCTGAGGCAATTATGGGAGCCCAGGACAGTCCAGGGCTTAATCAACTAAGGGTATGTTTCCTAGTCCCCCAGATCACCCAAGGTAGAACATTTCAGGCCCCCAAATCACCAGGAGATATATTCCTGGCTTCCACATACAATTGACTAAGATGCATTTTCCTGGTCTCTATAGTTTTCTAATTGAGTTTCCTGGGTTCCCCTAATTGTATAAGGGACACGTTCCTGGCTCCCCCAAATACCTAAGGTATAGTTTCCAGGGTCCTCAATATTTCTGAAGACAGATGTTTTGGCAGTCTCAATCACTAAGGGTCGACCCTGTGTACCTCAGAGAACTAAGGTTGAGTTTCCTGGGTACCCAACACTACCTCAGGTCAAGTTTTCTGGGACCCCTACAATAAGTTCTAAGTTACAGTTTCCTGCACCTGCGCCCCCCCCCCCCCGGGCCAATTGCCTAAGGTGACTTTCTTGTCTCAACAATCAACTAAGCAGGGTTGGAGTATGTCCTGGCTCTCCTCAATCACCTAAGGTAGAATTTTATAAGCTCCCAACATTCTTCTAAAGGGGTGTCTTCACTCCACAAAATCACCTAAAGCTCTAGTTTCTGGGCCCCCACAATCAATGCTGGCTGTAAAATCACCTAATGTACAGTCTCCTGGGTACCCCCAGTCACACAGATTTTCCTGGCCCCCATAATCACTTATATAGAATTTTGTGGGCTTAGAATTCCTACCGTAATGTCTCCTGGAATCCCAGCACAACTGAGGGAGAACTGTTTAGGTCCCATGGAATCTCCCCCCTATTGTTTCCTGGCTTCCACAATGAACCAAGCTGGTTGGTCCTCAGCATCTTTAGCCACCTACGGTAGTTTCATGGGAGTGTACAAACTCATCACGTAGAGTGTTTGGGGCCGCCCTATTTACATAAGGTCCTGTTTCTTGGGTACCCCTGATCATATAAGGTAGAGTTACTGGGGCCCCACCATCACATAAGATAGTGTTACTGGTTCCTTAAAATCCCCCAGTTGTTTTTTTGTGCCTCCATAACCCCCAGAATTCAAGATCTTTGTTCTAAATACTTACCAGAGCATTTCCTGGCTCTCCATAAACAGCCAGATTTTCTTGTGCTCCATAATCTCCCAAAGCAGAGTTGCACTGGCCCCCAACATTTCCCTAAGCTAGTGTCTTGTGGCTATACAAAATCACCTACAGCTACAGTTTCCTCACCCTCACATCAATTAGATAAAATCACCAAATTTTTTTTTCTTGTGCCTGATAATTGCTTATGATGCAGCTTCCTAGGCCCACAATTGTCTAACATGTCCCCTGCCCACTTCCCTCATTGCCTACTATACAATCTCTTGGGTCCTTAACAATGGTTTAGGGTACAGGCTCCTAGGCCCTAGCAATTACTTAAGCCAGAGTTTCCTGGGCCCCCACAAGCACCTACTATATGGAAACAGCATAAGTGTTGAATAGATAGACAAATGGATAAAGAAATGGTTATATATACAATATTACTCATCTGTAAAAATGATTGAGATCTTGTCATTTGTAACAACTTAGACTGAGACAATATCATGTGAGGTGAAATAAGTCTGAAAAAGACACATACCATAGTATTCCACCTATATGTGGAATCTAAAAGAACAAGATAAAAAAAGAAACTCCTATTACAAAGAAAAATCTTGTGGTTACCAGAAGGTAAGGAGTTGGGGGATGGGGTGAGTGGAGTATGTAGAGGGGATTAAGAGGTACTAACTTGGACTTACAAATAAGTCATGGGGTGAAAATTACAGTATACAGAATATAGTCAATTTTGTATTAACTTTGGTGGCTAATGGTTACTATTCTTACCTGGTGAGCATTATTTGGTAATGTATATAAATGTTGAGTTGCTATGTCACATGCCTGCAATAATATTGTATGTCAACTATAATTAAAACTTTTTTTTTTAAGATTTTATTTATTCATGAGAAACACACACAGAGAGGCAGACACAGGCAGAAGGAGAAGCAGGCTCCATGCAGGGAGCCCGATGTGGGACTTGATCCTGGGACTCCAGGATCACACTCTGGGCTGAAGGCAGATGCTCAACCACTGAACCACCCACGTGTCCCAATTCAAAAGTTTTTTAAAGCAATACAGAAGGGAAGGGTCAGAAAGAGACCAAGTGTGGGATGGGGTGGTTTCTACATAACGTGGTTTAAGGCCAGAGATTGGAGCCAGATGCCAATGGCACAGATCTTTGTCAAGTAAGCAATCTGAACTGCTTGTGGAAACTGGGATCCCCATTGCTGTACTTAAAGCTGAGAAGCTTGACACTGGCTTTTTAAAGAAGAGCTTTCTCTCTGTTACGTGGAGGGCCTTGAGAGAAGAGCCTTGCTTGGGTTGTACTTCAAAGGGAAGGAGGGATTAACAGTTAAGTACTGAATTATGTCACCCCCACATTTATACAGAGACATCCTAACTCCCAATATGACTGCATTTGGAAAGTACTTCAAGTCACTAATGTTAAATGAGATCATGAGGGCGGGGTTCTAATCCAATAGGCTGAGTATCTTGATGAGAACAGAGATACAGGAAATGCAAGCAGAGGAAAGTCCATGTGAGTGATGTGAAGTTGTGAGTGAATGGTCAAGAATTCTTGAGATGTTTTTAGTTCAAAAAGTGCTTTTTATTACAACATGGGGACATGGGCCAAAAGAGCTGCACTTTTGCTGTATGAAGCTGGTGCTTATATGCTTAGTGCACGAGTACTAGATTCTAAGTGTCTTTCTTTGAATTTCTGCTTATAAAACTACCAGGATTTCTCTGGTGCTTATCATTCAGCTTGATATTAGCTATCAGTGAGCTGTACAGGCAGTTGTGAGGCCCTTTAAGAATATAGCAGCCCGTTGGGGTGCTTGGGTAGCTCAGTTGATTGAGCATCCAACTCTTTCTCAGGATTGTGAGTTTGAATCCTGAACTGGGCTCCATGCTTGGTTCTCTGGGTTAAAGATGAACATTTTTTTTTGCTTCTATCCATCATAATTTCCCCTCTGACCAATGTTTGGTCCTCAAATCTTTAAGGTTGTTGAAGGATGAAGGGCTTGTCTTCTGTAACTTCTTCAAGCTAACAGGGGTTATAGAGATGTAGGGACAATTTTGGTCCATAGGTAGGGACAAGTAACTATTATGGAGGGCCATTGCTGTAGAGTCCAGAGGGGACATCAGGATGGATTTGTTTTGAGTACTAAGGATCATCCTTTGGCTGGGTGAAGGAGTCAGGAACTGCTTGCATGTATCTGGACAAAAGGAGAGAACAAAGTGAAAAAGAGAACACATTGGGGTTATTATAATGAAACTGAGAAATGTGAAGACCCTTTAGTGTGGACCATAGTCCACCTCCTAACCAGGTCTGTAACCAATTATTAAGTGACAAGGTAGGGTCTTTAAGAGCACCGATTTGTTATTTATATCAGTAAGTAACTGTTATAGTTTGGTTATGATCTGGAATGTAGACACAGCATTCTGCTTTAATAATGGCAGCTGTTCCTCCTGGTGCTGCTATGAAAACATCTAATGCCATTCTATTTGGTAGAACTGCTTTATGTATTTGAGTCATTTCAGTGTTTAATAGTATAATGCTATTTTGAGAGGCACTTAAGGCCTAAATTGCGCATTTATCAAGGGCTTTCATGTGCCATATTACATTTTCTAAACTTGATAGAAAAAAAAAGATGTCAGGTGGTCATACCAATGGAACATGAATCTTGTCCATCATTGCTGTGAGCCCATCTGTGGGCTGGAATATTCAGTTAAAATTCTGATAGCCTGAAGATAAGAGAAAGGCCTCTTACTTTTTCCATAGGCCAGCAAGAAACATTTTATTTTAGTAATGGAAATATCCCTGTATGTGCTGGCATTAGGTGATGCATCAGAGCAGCTATGTATGGATACAAATAATGCTTATCTATACTGTGTAATGGAGAAAAACCATTAAGGGAGGCCTGAAGTGCTTGCTATCAGCAGTAAGCCACACATCTAGCAAGGCTGGTGTTGTAGTTCAGTATACTATTATGTCCACTGTAAAAAAAAAAAAAAAGTCACCATTTAGGTATGGTATGTATGCAAGTCCGCTGAAGCTTTGGATACACTGGCAGAGTTGTCTGGGATATTTATAAACACAACACTGAGTCTCAGTATTAGCATAATAATTTCCTCTTTGATTTGCAGTCAGGATTAGCAGTGGCCATTAGGTTTTAGAGGGCCACTTTTAAAATTTGTGGGTGGCTTCATGTTGGGTTTGGTTAAAAGTGGTCCCTCTACTTTATGCTTGGCTAAAGCCTCTACTTGTAATTTTACATCAATAGAGGTACCTCCTGGGACAAATATGGGTGAGGGATAAGACCATCAAGAAGCTCTCTTTGCCTATGTCTAGCCTTAATTTATCCTAGTAATGAGGAATTGCAGGCAAGTGGGAGATGACTTGTCTCCGGAGAGAAGGGCATCCCCGAGTGCATTCCCCAATCCAGTTTTTAAGGAAAGTGGGGCCATCCATTATCTGCACCATTTCATAGTTAGCCCCATGGAGTGGGATACGCTCTGATTTTTACGGAACGATTTTGTTATCCCAGTCATAGAGAACTGATGTTATACAGTTGTTGGGGAGTCCACCCCCTTGTCCTGCTGTTTAAATAATCATCTACCTAGGAGGTGGTGGGGGAAATGGGGCAACCGGGTGATGAACATTAAGGAGGGCATGTGATGTAATGAGCACTGGGCGTTATATAAGACTGATGAATCACTTACCTCTACCTCTGAAACCAATAATGTTAATTTTAAATAAAACTTAAAATATTTTTTTAAAAAAATGGACCCTATGGGTATATGATTTTTTCCCTTTTATTATCCCCACAGTGTCACAAGCAGGAAGATTGTTTACATATGAGCTATGACTTCTCTCTGAAGTCTATCTCAAGTTGTCTAGCTTAGACAAACAAACATTTAAAGACAAAACTAGAATCTAAAATCAATAAGGATACATTATTGGAACATGATTTTTCTTTCTAAATTCACCCTTCTTTCCAGAAATAGCCAAATAAAACTAATTCTTGTTAAAAGAAGTCCAGTTGGGATCCCTGGGTGGCGCAGCGGTTTGGCGCCTGCCTTTGGCCCAGGGCGCGATCCTGGAGACCCGGGATCGAATCCCACATCGGGCTCCCGGTGCATGGAGCCTGCTTCTCCCTCTGCCTGTGTCTCTGCCTCTCTCTCTCTCTCTCTCTGTGACTATCATAAGTAAATAAAAATTAAAAAAAAAAGAATTAAAAAAAAAGAAGTCCAGTTTTTTTTTTTTAAGATTTTATTTATTTATGAGAGACACACAGAGAGAAGCAGGCTCCATGCAGGGAGCCCGACATGGGACTCGATCCTGGGACTCCAGGGTCACACCCTGGGCTGAAGGCAGCACTAAACCGCTGAGCCAACCAGGTTGGCCTAATTATTTACATAAGCTCAGCAAGAATAGTGATTGATCATATAGATCCTTGCTGGAACTTCTAAGGAATCTCTAGATTGAACTTTTAATAGCTCCTCGAGGCCAGAGACAAGCTAAATTCTGGTTGTCAGACTTGCCTGTACTACCTGTTGATTTGAGTGAATTCCTCTTCTTTAGATCCCCAAAATATCCCTTCCAGGAAGGGAGTAAGGTGGCTGGGAACCTTGCAAACAAGGTATCAGGCCAGCATTTCCAAGGGGCTCTGTAGGTTCCATAAAGTCCACTTTAATTCCTTAAAGCTATCTGGACCCTAGATCTGAGTCCTTCAAGGTCTCTCTCAAGACATCCCAATCAAAGCCTTGATGATGTAACCAATGTTTCCAAATGGTGTCCTGTTACAAGGAAAACAGTCTTACTGAAGTTATGCAAATAACTGTAATTGCCACAGAAGAATGTTCATTGAGAGTTTCTAGATTCTGGAGGGTTCGGGTAGGGAGGGAAGCTAAATGTTTCAATTTGTTCACAAAGGAATATTTTACCATTTTCCTCCATTCAGTCCTATTAATTTTTGTTCTCTTTGAGTGTGGCTTTCCCATTATTTCTGGAAATTCTTACCCAGTTCAGTTTTAAGACTTTTAAATATCAAAAACCTGTATTCATCAGTTCTTTATTAATCTCCTCAAAGATGAAACACATTTTGCAAGAGCATCAGAATAACTATAAATAAGGGGTACCTGGGTGGCTCAGTAAGCAGCGGCTGGCTTTTGATTTTGGCTCAGGTCATGATCTCCGGGTCCTGAGGAGCGCATTGAGCGCTGCAGTCCAGTCAGTGGGAGTCAGCTTCAGGATTCTCTCTCTCCCTCTGCACGCCCCTCACCCCACTCATGGGCTCTCTCTAGAATAAATAATCTTAAAAGAAACTATAAATGTATAAATGAAACACACAAACCCCTCAAATGGACATGGTTAAAGATCTGAACGTTCATTATAATACAACTAACAAGGAAATCAAATTATTGGAAAGTTATGCCACAGAAATAACTGAAGTAATGGCTTTTTACTAGGACATATTAAAACTTAAGGAATTTCATATATTTTCTAGAATATAGCATTCACCCACATAACACAACCTAAGGTTTTTCATTGTTGCCTTGATAGGCTTTCCAAATGACTTAACATACCAAATAAACAAACCTAATTAGTCAAAAATACTTCATTTACCATTTCAAATCTGATTGGGGGGGGTAGTTTGTTAACTCAGGAAGTTTTAAAGCACATGTCTAAACAGTATTATAGATCATTCTACATTTAAGATCTATAATGATCTGCTTTCCCAAGCTGGCAGTAAGAGTCTACAGACTCTTACTACAATTGTAGACTTTACTACAATTGTTAGCAAATCTTAGTTTCTTTTCTTTTTTTTTTTTAAGATTTTATTTATTTATTCATGAGAGACACACAGAGAGAGACAGGCAGAGACGTAGGCAGAGGGAGAAGCAGGCTCCGTGCGGAAAGCCCAATGCAGGACTCAATCCCAGGATCCTGGGATCACACCCTGGCCCGAAGGCAGATGCTCAACCGCTGAGCCATCCAGGCGTCCCTACTTACCTCCTTTAATACTGAGAAGTTTCAGTTCTGAGTCTGTTCTGACCATACATAAAATTATTTTCTAAAGCTTTCCCTTCACAAGCCTTCTACAACTTTCTTTGCTTTTAGATTTTGTCCTAAGCCTTTTGTTTCCAAACAACCAACTCATTTTAGGACAAAATTACCTTTTTTCCTCAACAAAATATATTCCCCTTCTTTAGATCTTTCTTATTAAAAACACATCTTTCCTTGTATACAGAGTTGCTTTCCTGATTTTCACCAGTCTTAATTACATTAGAATTTTAACTCTTAGAGACCTTAGTCTCCAATGAAAATTCAGTAACCCAATATGAACTGTTACATCAGAATTCTTTAGATCAGCAAATTTATAGATGCATTTCATAATTTCTAAAAACATGTTTTTCCACAGTACAATCTTTCAATAAAGCATGTTTACCAACAGACCCCAGTATCCTCAGCTTCTCTGCAATAGGAAGCCAAAAGCAGCTAAACCTCATGTTCAGTAATCAGTGCTTCAGTATCTCTTGGGGAAGATTTAGCTAGCTGATGAATTTAACCCCATTGGTCATCTAAGCAAAACTTCAAAGTTTCAGGTTACTAAAGATTTTGTAAGCTAGCTTAACAATTACCCATGATAACTTCATGAGACAGAATTAACTGTCATTTTAAGCCATCTTTTTGCTGATAAATTGCAATAGAGGTAACGAGCTTACTTGACCTTTAGTAAGTCTTGGTAGGATAAAAGTATTATATTTACTGCTGATAACTCTAAAGACATATCTTAATTAAGCTAACAAACCTAAATTAGCTTAAATACCAGGTATGTTACACCTACTTAGCTCAATTTGCTTCCCATTGAGGAGGGACCCTAGTGGCGAAACCTGTAGTGAGGGGTATAAGTCCAGAAAGGGGTGTTCTTTGCTCCATGATAGTGAGGGGAAGATGGGTCGGAGACACTGAGATGGTATAGGAGCCAGTTATGCAGGCTGCACCCATAGTGGTGCAGGAATGGAGGGGTGGGGGGAAGGGAGGCAAAGAGGGGAAGTGCTACCAGGAAGGCTGGAGGTGGATAAAAGCCCAAAGTTTGTCAGTTCAGACAGATGAGCAGACACGTTTGTTTTTTTTCTGCACCAACAAAAAGTGAATATAGGTAGTGCAAATCATGCTGGAGAAGACCAGCACTTCCCAGAAATGAAAAAGAGTTGTAGCAGCTGCTTGGGAATATTCCTTAAAATCCTCTCCTGAGGTAGACTAACTACAAACAATTGGCTCCAATTATTATAGCCATTGACCCAAGAAATGAATGAGGGAGAAGTCCTCTCCCCTTCCCCATAACAAGAGTAACCTGGGTCTATTACGAGGTAGAGAAATGAGAGAGCCCAAGTCTCCTTCGTTAGGGATGTCCTGTGATTCCTCTGGTAACCTGGGTCTAGTAGGAGCAGGAGGGTTTATTAGCTTAGTTAGTGGCCAAGTAATATTTTTATTATAATGGGTCTCATTTTGGTGGGCGGACTAGCTTCTAGTCAGAGGGCAGGTTTTTGTTTCTCTCTGTAGAACAGCCACAGGCTGGAGGACTGCAGCCTAAACAATTAACATGAAAGTATTCTAGTAAGGGGCGCCTGGGTGGCTCAGTAGGTTAAGCCTCTGACTCTTGGTTTTGGCTCAGGTCATGATCTCTAGATCCTAGGATTGAATCCTGCAGCAGGCTCCATGCTCAGCAGAGAGTTCTGCTTCTCTGCCTCTCTCCCCCTCTGTGCCTCCTCGCCCACCCTCTCAAATGAATAAATACAAGACCTTACTCCTTGAAAAGCCTTGGAAGTGAAAGTAAGAGAAAGTACTCATCAAGTTTACACCAAAACTCAGAGTCCAGATGAGAAGACAGGCCCCATGTTGGATGCCAAAATGATGTTGGTCAGGAGCGAACAGTCAAGAATTCTCAAGACTTTTTCAGGGCAAAAAGGTACTCTTATTCTAGCATGGGGATGGGGACCCATTGGCAGATGAGGCTGCTGCACTTTTGCTACATGAAACTGGTGGTTATTTGCTTAGTTGCACAAGGGGAAGGGGATGTGCAGGGAGTATTAGTCCTAAATGTCTTATTTTCTACTCTTAATATTTTCCCAAGATGTCTTTGGTGCTTATCATTTAGCTCGATATTAACTGAGTGAGTTGTACAGGCAGTCATGAGACCCATAGCAGCCAGCACCTATTTGATCCTTACTGCAACTATGCAGGCTATAGGTCAGCCTTCTGGGCTAAAGGTAAACATTTTCCTGCTTCTGTTCCTCATCAGTGAGGACACAGAAGACGGCCACCTGCAAACAAAGGAGAGAGGCCTTGGAAGAAACCATGCTGCTGACACCTTGATCTTGGACTTCAGCCTCCAGCACCCAGTCCATGGTATTTTGTTGTGGCAGCCCTCATAGACTAATAATACAGTTTTCACTCTGAGTTTTAGAGGTTGGGGATCATGATCTCATGGACATAGGCTGCAGGCCAGGAAGGCTGAGCATACTAAGCAGATGCATGTTAGGTATTTGGCATATTGCAAGATATGCACAATCATTTGTGTGCTGCATTAGCATTATGCATAGACTATCAGAAGCCAACTTAGCTGTTGCAGTCAAATCTATTTATACATCTTATTTTGTAGTTTTCTGTATCTATCTGCATTGAGTCTTATTTTAAGATGCCTCATCTTCAGCCATACTTTTGATTAAAAAGAAAAAAAAATCAGGCATCTGCCTTCGGTTTAAGTCATGATCCCAGAATCCTGGGTTCAAGCCCCACTTTGGGCTCTGTGCTCAGCAGGGAGTCTGCTTCTCCCTCTCCTGCCATCCCCCCTGTTCATGCATGCTCTCTCTCAAATAAAACACCAAAAACACAGACAAATCAATGGAAGCCCAGAAATAAATCCATGCATATATGGTCAATTAATTTACAACAAAAAAGCCAAGCATCTACAGTAGGGGAAAGATAGTCTATTTAATGTGTTGGAAAAAATGACAGCTGCATGCAAAAGAATAAATGTGGGCCATCATCTTACACCATACACAGAATTAAAGAATCAAATGGGCCTGGAACCCTAAAACTAAGAAAACATAAGTGGTAAGCTGTGTAACAAAGGTCCTGGCCATGAGTTTTGACATTTGGCACCAAAAGCAAAGCTAACTAAAGCAAAAATAAAACAGGACTACATCAAACTAGAAAGCTTCACAGCAAAGGAAACCATCAACAAAATGAAAACATATAGAGTGGGAGGAAATATTTGGAAAGCATGTATCTGATAAAAGGTTAATATCCAGAATATATAAAGAATTCACACAATAGAAAAAAATCCAATTAACAAATTGGCAGAGGATGTGAATACATTTTTTTCTAAAGACAGAGTTGGCCAGTAAGCACATGAAGATGTTCAACCTCACTATCAGAGCAATACAAATCAAAGCCACAATGAGATATCACCTCACACCTATTTAAATGGTTAGTATCAAAAAAAGACAAGATATGCATGCAGAGAAGGGAATCCTTGTGCACTGCTGGTCGAAATGTAAATTGGTGTAGCCACTTTAGAAAACAGTATGGAGGTTCCTTGACAAAAACAGAACCTCTGTATGATCTAGCAATCCCATGTGTATGTTTTCACCCAAAGAAAATGAAAAAACTAGAAAAGATATGTACCCCCATGTTTACTGCAACATTATTTACAATAGATAAGACATGGAAACAAAATAAATGTCCATCTATGAATGAACTGATTAAAAAAAAATATGTGGTATAGTTCTAATCCAAAATGGGAATGTAGGAAGACCCTCAGCTTACATCCTCCACAGAACACACCAAATTACACCTGTTAGTAAAACAGTTCCTCCTAGGAAGAACTGAGGGCTGACTAAACAGTTATTAAAAGGCCAAAGATAGACTGGCAAAAGAACATCAAGAGGGAAACACGGTAACCAAAGGAATCCCCACCCTGGACTCTGAATGGCAGTACTAAGAGACCAGGAACAGATCCTTCTGTCTTGGGCACCGAAAAAAAAGCCATGGTATAAAAAAGGCAACACTAGAACTCTGTGAAGTGGCAGAGGAGCTGCAGGAATGGTCCCTAGATCAGAGGGACTGGAGAACAACATGGTTTATGTTCTCACTTCACATTAAAAGCCTAGAGTGGGGCAAGGTCTGGACACCACAAACAGCTGGTCCAATGTCACAGTCAGCTTGGGACCTCAGGAAGCCCAGGGCACACAAGCCCACACCAGCTTCAGTTGTCCTGAGACACAGAAAAGGCTGTGGTTTAAAAGGGCCGATGAGCTGCAGGATGCTTCCTCCCCTAATCCACTTTAAAAACCCAGAATTGAGAAAGGTCTGACTTACAGTGAACTTGTGACTTCTGTGAACCCAGGGCCCATAGCTCATAATAATCTCTGTAGTGCTGGGGCACAGAAGATAAGTCACTTAAAAAAAAGAATTCTTTTAAATTTTTTCTTTTTAAAATTTGTCATGTTTTTTTTTCCGCTTTTTTCTTATTCTTTAATGATATTTTCTTCTTTCTGTAAAAAGCACCAGTTTAAAAGAGTAACTAGCATATGCAGCCACAGCTCCAGACAGCCAGCCAGTCACCAAGCACACACAGTCTACAGAGGGGAAACCCATATACAAGACAATACTCCTTCAAGTTTAGGAGAAGTAGCCATTCTGCGTAATTCATGGAGACAAATGTAGAAAGTCAAGCAAAATAGGGAGATAGAGCAATATGCTCCAGAAGAAAGAACAAGAAAAAAACCCCAGAAAAAGAAATGAAACAGATAATATGCCTGATAGAGAGTTGAAAATAATGATCATAAAGATACTCACTGGGGTGGAGGAAAAAGTAGAAAATATTCCAAAGAACCAGAGATGAAGAACACAATATAGATGGAATCAATATATTAGAAGATGCAGAAGAGTGTATCTAAGGGAAAGCACACAAGCTAAACAGCAAAAATAAAATAAAAAAAATGAAGATTAAGAGATCTTCTGGACTTCAAGTGAACAAACATTTGCATTACATGGGTCCCAGGGGAAGAACAAAGAGAAAGATGCAGAAAGCTTATTTGAAGAAATAAGAACTGAAAAATTCTCTAATCTAGGGGGAAAAAAATAGATACCCCACTCCAAGAGAGGGTTCCAAACAAGATGAACTCAAGGAAGCCCACACCATGCACATAAAAATTAAAATGCTGAAGGTTAAAAATGAAGAGAATCGTAAAAGCAGCAAAAGATAAATAAATAAAAAAAATAAAAAAAATAAAATAAAAAAAGGGATCCCTGGGTGGCGCAGCGGTTTGGCGCCTGCCTTTGGCCCAGGGCGCAATCCTGGAGACCCGGGATCGAGTCCCGCGTCGGGCTCCCGGTGCATGGAGCCTGCTTCTCCCTCTGCCTGTGTCTCTGCCTCTCTCTCTCTCTCTCTCTCACTGTGTGCCTATCATAAATAAATAAAAAAAAAAAAGCAGCAAAAGAGTATTTACCAGCAAGGGACAGTCTATAAGGCTTCAGCTAATTTTCCAAGAGAAAATTTGTGGGCCAGAAGAGAGTGGCATGATATATTCAAAGTGTTGTGAGACAAAAACTCTACAATCAAGACTACGTTACCAGGCAAGATTATCATTAAGATTTGAAGAAAAAAAGAGGGACACCTGGGTGGCTCAGTGGTTGAGTGTCTGCCTTCGGCTCAGGGTGTGATACCAGGTCTAGGGATCGAGTCCCAAGTTGGGTTCCCTATGAGGAGCCTGTTTCTCCCTCTGCCTATGCCTCTCCCTCTCTCTCTGTCACTCATGAATAAATAAGATCTTTTAAAAAAAGATTTGAAGGAAAGATAAAGTTTCCCAAAGATAAGAGTTCATTACCACTAAGCCAGACTTATCAGACATGTTTCCTCTTTAAATGGAACTAAAATGGCTATAGACATAAAATTATGAATAAAAAGATGTAAAATATGACAACATATACATAACATATAAAAAGGCAAGAGAAGGGCTAAAAAATGTTCTTTTGCTGTTTTTTTTCCCCAAGAATTTGTTTGAGGGGTGCGTGGATGGTGCAGGTGGTTAAGTATCCAACGCTTCCTTTTGGTTGGGTTCATGATGTTGAGGTTGTGGGATCAAGCCTCACCTGGGGCTTCACACTGAGCGTGGAGCCTGCTTAGGATGATCTCTCCCTTCTCCATTTGCCACCCGCCCCCCCACATGTGTGTGCTCTCATGTTCCCTCTCAAATAAATAAATCTTAATAAAAATTTGTTTGCACTGAAATGACCATCAAATTAATAAAGACTGTTATTTACTTAGGATGTTATATATGAACCTCATGGTAACCACAAACCCAAAGCCTATGATAGATATAAAAATAAAGAAAGCCAAACATAACACTATAGAAACTCATCAATCCAAAGAAAAAGAGAAGAAACAAAGAACTATAAAAACAACCAAAAACCACAACAAAAAATGGCAATAAGTATATATCCATCAATACTTAGTTGAAATGTAAATGACCTAAATGTTCTAATCCAAAAATATAGGGTAGTAGAACAGAAAAAAGACCCATCTACATACTGCCTACAGTACATTTACTGTACAATATAAAGATCCAACACTTCCATACAACACCTGGTGCTCATCACAAGTGCACTCCTTAATCCCCAACAGCTATTTAACCCATCCCCTACCCACCTCCCCACTAGTAACTGTCAGTTTGTTCCGTATAGTTAAGAGTCTGTTTCTTGGTTTGCTTCTCTTCTGCTTATCCCTCCCTTTGCTTGTTTTGTTCCTTAAATTCCATTTTTGAGTGAAATCATATGGTATTTGTCTTTTTAAAACCTATTTCATTTAGCATAATACTCTCTACCTCCTTCCATGTCCTTGCAAGTAGAAAGGTTTCATTCTTTTTTATGGCTGAATAATATTCCATTATATATAATATATATTCCATTATATATATAATATATATAATATATAATATATACCATATCTTCTTTATTCATTCATTAGTTAATGGACGCTTGGGCTGTTTTAATATTTTTGGCTATTGTAGATAATGCTGCTATAAATATCAGGGTGTATATATACTTTTGAGCTACTATTTTTGTATTCTTTGGGTAAATACCTAGTAGTGCAATTGCTGGATCATAGGGTAGTTATTTTTAACTTTTTGAGGAACCTCCATACTATTTTCTAGAGTGGTTGCACCAGGAAAAATAAACAACTTTAAAACAAGGACTGTAATAATAGAAAAAGAAGGGTATTACTATAATGACAGTATTGGATATAACAACTATAAATATTTATGCACCCAATACTGAACGCTTCAATACATAAAGTATTAACAGACATAAAGAGAAATTGATGGTAATATAGTATTAGTAGGAGTCTTTAAAGCTCCATTTCTATCAATTGATAGATGATCGAGGCAGAAAATCAATAAGGAAACAGTGTCTTTGAATACATTCTTTTTAATTGCACATGAAATTTTCTCCAGAATAAAGTGCATATTAGGCCACAAAACAAGTTTCAATAAATTTAAGAAGACTAAAGTCATGCCATCTATCTTTTCTGATCATGATGGTAACTAGAAATAAATCACAGGAAAAAAGAACTGGAAAAAAACACAAACATAGGGAGACTAAACAACATGATACTAAACAATCAATGGTTCAATGAGGCAATCAAAGAAAGAAATAAAAAATACATGGAGGCAAATGAAAGTGAAAACAATGGTCCAACGTCTTTAGGATACAGAGAACGCAGTTCTAAGAGGGAGATACATAGTGATACAGGTCTAACTCAAAACAACAAAAAAAGAGGCCCAAATAATCTAACCTTAAAGCTAAAGGAACTAGAAAAAGAACAAAGTTCAGGGGGAGTAGAGGAAAAGAAATAATGATCAGAGCAGGAATGACAGAAACTAAAAAAAGAAAAAGAAAAGGTAGAAAAAAAGTCAGACCCTCTACCCTGGAAGACCAAGACAAACCCTACCAACACCCCCTATCAACCCTTGCAACCCCTATCAACCCTTGACTCAGTTCTGGTGGAGGCAGGTCACATTTCACAAGTATACCACTGCACACCTTGTTAAAATGTGCTTCTCCCCTGCTGGAAATCAAATAGTGCCCACAATAGGCAAAGAGAACATCTGCAGACAACTAGACCAGAGGAAGAAAATGCCAAGACTCAAGAGCAGCACAAGCACAGTACATATAGGAGACACTCTCTGAAGTGCCAGGCCTTAGGGAACAGGGGACACTACTGCATTACTAAATAATGCACTAGACCTATTCCTCATAAGGGTACTATTGCTAAGAGCAAGAGAAGTAGCTGGCTTTCCTAACACTGAGAAATAGACACAGAGACAAAAAGAGGAGACACAGAAATATGTCCCAAATGAAAGAATAGGATCAAGTCATAGCAAGAAACCTAAGATACAAGTAACATGCCTGATTGACTCGATCAAATGTAGTAACATTTGCATTATAGGGATGTTAGAAGAAGAGAGAAAGGGGACAGAAAATTCATTTAAAAATAATAGCTGAAAACTTCCCTAATCTGGGGAAGGAAACAGAAATCCAGATCTAGAAGGCAGAGAGCCCCCAACAAAATCACCAAAGAAGGTCCATACCAAGACAAATAGCAATTAAAATGGCAAAAAGAAAAGCAGTGAGAAGAGAAAACAATTACATACAAGGGAAACCCATGAAGCTATCAGCAGTTTTCAGCAGTAACTTTGTAGACCAGAAGGGAGTGGCATGATATACTGAAAATGCTGACATGAAAAAATCTGCAACCAAGAATACTCTATTCAGCAAGTAGATCATTCACAATAGAAGGAAAAATAGTTTCACAGACAAAAATGAAAGGAGTTCAGGAACGCCTGGATTGCTCAGTGACTGAGCATCTGCCTTCGGTCAGGGCTGTGATGATGTGTCTGGGATCAAGCCCTGGATCAGGCTGTGAGGAGCCTGCTTCTCCCAGTATCCGTGAGTCTCTCATGAATAAATAAATAAAATCTTAAAAATGAAAGGATTTCATGACCACTAAATCAGCCCCACAAGAAATAGAAAAGGGGACTGTTTGGAAAGGCAAGACCAAAAGTGACAGTACAAAGACAGGAAATACAAAAACAGTAAATGTTTCTGTAAGAGCCAGTCAAGGGATTCATAAAAGGATGTAAAGTATGACACTATATAGCTAACACATAGTAGGGAGATGAGTAAAGAAGATATTCATATTTAAGAACCATCAAATTAATATAGACTCCTAAAGCTCAAGATGTTATATAGAAACCTAATGTTAACCACAAAAGAAAAACCAGTAATAGATATAAAAAGAATAAAGATAAAGGAATCCAAGTATATCACTAAAGAAAGTCAATCAACCATGAAAGAGCAAGAGAGGAAAGGATCAGAGAAAATCTATAGAAATAACCACAAGTAATAAAATGGCAATAACTACATATCTATCAATAATTACTTTGAATGTAAACTAAGTGCTCCAATCAAAAGGCACAGGGTGACAAAGTAAATGAAAAACAAGATCCATCATAATGCTGCCTTCAAGACTCATTTCAGACCTAAAGACAATTGCAAATTGAAAATGAGAGGATGGAAAAGCATTTATCATACAAATAGATGTCAAAAGAAAGCTGGGGTAACAATACTTATCTTGGACAAAAATAGACTTTAAAACAAAGACTATATAACAGGAGACATAAAAGGACACTATATAATCATAAAGAAGACAATCCAGTAAGAGGTTATCACAGTTGTAAATAATTATGCGCCCAACATGGGAGTGCCCAAATACATAAATCAGTTCATAACAAACATGAAGGAAATAATTGATAGTAACACAACAGTAGTAGGGGGATGTTAACATCCCACATACATCGATGGACAAATCACCCAAACAGAAAATCAACAAGGAAATGGTGGCTTTGAATGATATTCTGGACTGGATGGATTTAACAAGACATACTGGGATCATTCCATTCTAAAACAGCAGAATACACATTCTTTTCAACTACACATAGAAGATTATCCAGAAGAGATTTCATATTAGGCCACAAAATAAGTCTGAATAAATTTTTAAAAATTCAAAGTCATACCATGCATCATTTCTGACCACAATGCTATGAAACTAGAAATCAACCACAAGAAAAGAATCTGGAAGGAACACAAATGCATGTAAATTAAATAAGATGCTATTAAACAATGAATGGGTCAACCAAAAATATCAAAGAAATAAAAAATTACATGGAAACAAATGAAATGGAAAACACAATGCCCCAAAATCTTTGAGATGCAGGAAATCAGTACTAAAAGGGAAGTTTAGAGCAACACAGGCCTACCTCAAGAAGCAAGAAGAATCTCAAACAATCTAAGTTTATACCTAATAGGAGCTAAAGGAAGAACAAACAAAACCTAAACCCAACAAAAGGAAGGAAATAATAAAATTAGAGCAGAAATAAATGATATATAATCTAAAAAAATAGATCAATGAAACCAGGATCTGGTTCTTTGAGAAGACCAACAAAACTGATAATCCTCTAGGCAAACTCATTAAATAGAGAGAGAGGTAGAGAGAGGGAGAGGACTAAAATCACAAATGAAAGAGGAGAAATAATAACCAACACTACAGAAATACAAGCAATTGTAACAAAATATTATGAAAACCCATATGCCAACAAATTAGACAACTGAAAAGAAATAAACTCCTAGAAACATAGAACTTACCAAAACTAAAACAGGAAGAGAAAATTTGAACTGACCATTACCAGCAATAAAAATGAATCAGTAATAATAATAATAATAATAATAATAAGTTCCTCCAAAACAAAAGTCCAGGACCAGACAGCTTCACAGGTGAATTCTATCAAATATTTTAAAAGTTAATACCTATTCCCAAACTGTTCCAAAAGCAGAGGAGGAATAAAAACTTCTAAATTCATTCTACAAGGCCAGTATCACCCAGACACCAAAACCAGGTAGACACCACAAAAAAACAACAAAACAAAACAAAACAAAGCAAAAAAAAAAAAAAAACCAAAACCCACACAGGTCAATATCCCTCATGAATATAGATGTAAAAATCCTCAACCAAATGCTAGCAAACTGAACCCCAAAATACATTAAAAAATCATTCACCATGATCACGTGGGATTTATTCCTAGAATGCAAGGATGGTTCAATATTGGCAGATCAATCGACATGATACTTCATATCAACAAGGATAAAAACCATATGATCACTTCAATAGATGTAGAAAAAGCCTTTTTTTTTTTTTGAAAAAGCCTTTGATCAAGTATAACATCCTTTCATGATAAAACCCTCAACAAAGTAAGTTTAAACATAACATGATAAAGGTCATATATGAAAAACTCACAGCTAATATCATACTCAATGAGGAAAAAATGAGAGCTTTCCCTCTAAGATGGGAAATAAGACAAAGATGTCCACTCTCACCACTTTTATTCCACACAATACTGGAAGTCCTAGCCACAGTAATTAAACAACATAAAGAAATAGAAGGCATCCAAATTTGTAAAGTAGTAGTAAAACTCTATTTGCAGATATCATGAAACTATATATAGAAAACCCCAAAGACTCCAAAAACCCATTAGAACACAGTAAGGTCATGAATACAAAATCAATATGCTGCACTTCTACACACTAATAGTGAAGGAACAGAAAGTGAAATTAAGTAAACAATCCCATTTACGATTACACCAAAACCAATAAAATATCTAGGAATAAATTTAACTAAGGAGGTAAAAGACCTGTACTCTGAAAACTATAAAATACCGATGAAAGAAATTCAAGACAGTGCAAGGAAATGGAAAGCCATTCTGTGCTCATGGATTGGAAGAACATACTATCCAAAGCAATCTACAGATTTTTTTTGGAGATTTAATTTACTCATGAGAGACACAGAGAGAGGCAGAGACATAGGCAGAGGGAGAAGCAGGCTCCCTGTGGGGAGCCTGATGTGGGACTTGATCCAGGACTCCAGAATCATGACCTCAGCTAAAGACAGATGCTCAACAACTGAGCTACACAGGTGCCCAGCAATCTACAGATTTAATGCAATCTATCCAAATACCAACAACATTTTTCACAGAACAAACAATCCTAAAATTTATATGGAACCACAAAAGACCTCAAGTACTCAAAGCAATCTTGAAAAAGAAAACCAAAACTGGAGGTATCGCAATTCCAAAGTGGTAGTATATAAAACAGTATGGTATTGGCATAAGAAAGACATGTGCATCAATGGAATAAAATATAAAACCCCAAAATAACTCACAGCTATATGATCAATTAATCTTCAACAAAAGAGGAATGAATATACAATGGGAAAAACATAGTCCTTTCAACAAATGATGTTTGGAAAACTGGACAGCTACATACAAAAGAAAGAAACTGGATCACTTCCTATCACCATACACAAAAATAAAGTCAAATGGATTAAAGATGTAAACGTGAGATCTGAGATCACAAAACTCCTAGAAGAGAGCACAGGCAATAATTGCTATGACATTGGCTGTAGTAACATTTTTCTATATATGTTTCCTGAGGCAACGGACATAAGAACAAAAATAAACTACTGGGACTACATCAAAATAAAGTTTCTACACAGCAAAGGAAACAATCAAGAAAACTAAAAGACAACTAACTGAATGAGAGAAGATATTTATAAATGACATATCCAATAAAGGGTTAGTATCCAAAATAGATAACTAAAAAATTCAACATCCCAAAAAACAAATCATTTAAAAATGGGCAGACGACATAAACAATCATTTCTCCAGAGACATATAGTCGGCCAATAGACACATGAAAAGATGCTCAACATCACTTATCAAGGACATGCAAATTGCAACTACGACAAGATATCACCTCATACCTGTTAGAATGGCTTAAATAAACACACACACACACACACACACACACACACACACAGGAAACCAGTATTGGCGAGGATGTGGAGAAAAAGCAACTTTCTTGTACTATTGGTGGGAATGCCAACTGTTGCAGCCACTGTGGAAAAGAGAATGGAGGCTCCTCAAAAAATTAAAAATAGAAGTACCCTATAATCCAGTAATTGGATTACTATTTAGTAAAAAAAAAAAAAAAAAACAACAAACAAATCCAAAAACACTAATTCAAAGGGATATGTGCACCCCTATGTTTATTGCAGTATATTTACAATAGTCAAACCATGGGAGCAGTCCAAGCATCAATTGATGAATGAATAAAGGACATATGGTATATATGCACAATGGAATATTATTCAACCATAAAAAGAATGGAATCTTGCCATTTGCAACCACACTGGATTGAGCTATAGAATATAATGCTAAGAGAAGTCAGCCAGAGAAAGACAAATACCATGTGATCTCACTCATGTGTAATTTAAGAAACAATTGAGCACAGGTGGGGGGAGGGCAAAATTGATACACCCTTAGCCAGGTTCATCAACAAAAAGAGAAAGGATCCAAATAAATAAAATTAGAAAAGAAAGATGTAACAACTGACACCAGAGAAATACAAACAATTATATGAAAATATTATAAAAAATTTTATGCCAACAAATTAGACAACCTAGAAGAAATGGAGAAATTCCTAGAAAAATACAACCTTTCAAAAATGAACCAGGAATAAATAGACCACCTGAACAGACCAATTACTAATAATGACATTTAATTGGTAATGAAAAAACTACCAAAAAATAATAAAAAGTCCAAGGCCAGATGGATTCACAGGTGAATTTTACTACTTATTTAAAGAAGAATTAATACCTATTATTTTCAAACTATTTGAAAAAGAGTAAGGAAAGCTTCTAAATTCATTCCATGAGGCCAGCATTACCCTGAAACTAAAACCAAAGACATCACAAGAAAAGAAAACTACAGCCCAATATCCCTAAAGAATATAGATGCAAAAATCAACAAAATATAAGCCAACTGTATAAAATAATACACTAGGGGCACCTGGGTGGTTCAATGGTTGAGCATCTTTTGCCTTTGGCTCAGGTCATGATCCCAGGGTTCTGGGATCAAGTCCCGCATCTGGCTCCTGCAGGGAGCCTGCTTCTCCCTTTGCCTATGTTTCTGCCTCTCTGTGTCTCTTGTGAATAAATAAATAAAATCTTTAAAAAAAGATACATTAAAAAGATCATTCACCATAGATCATGTGGGATTAATTTCAGAAATGCAAAAATGGTTCACTCTTTGCAAAAAAACAATGTTACACACCACATCAACAAAACAAAGTATTAAGATCATACGATCATCTCAAATGATGCAGAAAAAGTATTTGACAGGATTCAATGTCAACTCATGATAAAACTCTGAACAAAGTGGCGTTAGAGAGAACATACCTCAACAAAATAAAGGCCGTATGTGAAAAATCCACAGCTAACATACTACACAATGATGAAAAACTGAGAGCTTTCTCTGTAAGGATGAGAATAAGACAAGAACGTCCACTTTCACCATTTTTATTCAACATAGTATTGGAAGCCTTAGCCACAGCTATCAGAGAAGAGATCAAGTGCATCCATAGTGGTAAAGAACAAGTAAAACTGTCACTATCTGTAGACTGGATGATACTATACAAAGAAAATCCTAAAGATTCCACCAAAAAACTATGAGAAGTGATAAATGAATTAAGTAAAGTGGTATATACAAAACTAATACTCAGAAATCAATAGCATTTCTATACACTAATAACAAGGTAGCAGAAAGAGAAATTAAAAAAATACCACCTGCAATTGTACCAAAAAGAATAAAATGACTTGGGATAAAATTAAAGAGGTGAAAGACTTTACTCTGCAAAATAAAACATTGATGGAAAAAAAACTGAAAATGCCAAAAATAGAAAGATATTCTATGCTCACAGACTGGAAAAATATTGTTAAAATTTCCATTATAGCCAAAACAATCTATAGATTCAGTGCAAACCCTACCAAAATACCAACAGCTTTTTTTTTCCCACAAAATCAGAATAATGCTAAAGTTTTGTATGGAATTACAGAAGATCCCAAATAGCCAAAGTGATTTTGAGAAAGAACAAAGATGGATGTATCACAACTTGAGATTTCAAGATATACTACAAAGCTATAGTACTCAAAACAGTATGTACTGGCACAAAAACAGACACATAGATCAATAGAACAGAATAGATGGCCCAGAAATAAACCTATTATTATATGGTCAATTTATTCATGACAAAGGAGGCAATAATATGCAATAGGGAAAAGATGGTCTTTTCAACAAATGGTGCTGGGAAAACTGGATGGCTACATGCAAAGGATTGAACCTATACCACTTTCTTACACTTTACACAAAAATAAACTGAAAATGAATTAAAGACTTAAGTGTGAGACCTGAAACCATAAACATCCTAGAAAAGAACACAGGTGTTATTTTCTCTGAAATTGGTTATAGCAACACTTTTCTAGATACAGCTCCTAAGGCAAGGGAAACAAAAGCAAAAATAAACTATTGGGACTATATTAAATACTTTGGCAGAGCAAAGCAAACCCTCAACACAACAAAAAGGCAACTTACTGAATGGGAGAAGATATTTGCAAATGACTTATCTAATAAGGGGTTAGTATCCAAAATATAAAAATAACTTCTACAACTCAACACCAAAAATATTTTAAAAATCCAATTACAAAAAGGGCAGAGAACATGGACACTTTTTCAAAGAAGCCATACAGATGGCCAACAGACACGTGAAAAGATGCTCAACGTCATTCATCAGGGAGATACAAATCAAAACTGAGATATCACCTCACGCCTGTCATAATGGCTAAAAGACACATGAATTAACAAGTGTTGGCAAGGATATGGAGAAAAAGGAACACTTGTATACTGTTGGTAGGAATCTAAAATGTTACACCCACTGTAGAAAACAGTATGAAAGTTCCTCAAAAAGTTAAAAATACCATATGATGCAGTAATTCCATTATTGTATACTTACCTATAGTAAATGAAAACACTAATTGAAAAAAATATATGCACCTCTAGGTTCACTGCAGCATTATATATAATATCCAAAGCATCTCAAGTGTCCATCAATAGACAAATGGGGAAGGAAAATGTAATATATGATTCACATGTATACATATATCTATCTGTATATATAGATAAAAACACACACACATACATGCCTCCTGTGATATTATGCATCCATAAGAAGGATGAGATCATTCCATTTGAGACAACATGGATGGACCTAGAGGGTATTATGATAAGTGAAATAAGTCAGACAAAGACAAACAGCCTATGATCCCACTCATATGTGAAATTTAAAGGAAAAAAATTTACAGATACAGGTTGTTACCAGAGACTGGGCACAGGATGGGTGGGGGAGCGGTGTGTGGGCGAACAAAATGGGTCAAGATAGTCAAAAGGTACAAAATGCCAATTATAAAATAATTAAGACATGGGGATGTTCTGTACAGCATGGCAACTATAGTTAAAATTCAGGCATACCTTGGAGATAGTGCAAGTTCAGCTCCAGGTGACCACAATAATGTGAATATTACAATAAAGTGAGTCAAATAAATTTGTTTTCCATTGCATATTAAAAGTCATGTTTGCACTGTAGTCTATTAAGTGTCCAACAGTATTAGATCTAAAATATAGCATACACCTTGATTAAAAATACTTTGTTGCTAAAAAATGTTAATCATCATTTGACCTTCCCGTGAGTCCTAATCCCTGATCACAGACAACCCGAACAAACAGAGTAATAGTGAAAAAGACTGAAATACTTTGAGGACTACCAAAATGTGACACAGAGACATCAAGTGAGCAAATGCTGCTGGGAAAATGGTGTGGATGGAGTTGCTCAAGGCAGGGCTACCACAAACGTTCAATTTTTTAAGAGACGCATCATCTATTAAATGCAATAAAGTTAAGCACCATAAAACGAGTTATGCCTGTACTGTATTACATATTTGAAAACTGCTAGGAAAGTAAAACTTCAAATTAAAAAAAAGTTGATTTTTTTTTTGTACCTCTGT
Source organism: Nyctereutes procyonoides (assembly GCF_905146905.1). Classification (NCBI taxonomy): domain Eukaryota; kingdom Metazoa; phylum Chordata; class Mammalia; order Carnivora; family Canidae; genus Nyctereutes; species Nyctereutes procyonoides. The sequence continues at coordinate 22,825,157 of NW_026575040.1, read as the reverse complement.
ATGGTGATGGATGTTGACTAGGCTTTGTGTGACAGTCTTTTTGGAATACATACATATACAGAATCATTTTGTACACCTGAAAGTAATGTAATACCCTATGTCAATTATACTTCAATTTGGGAAAAAAAAAGCTAATTAAGTCTCACTATTAAGTATTCTGAAACTTTAAATGCTTGCCTTTGTGTTGATAATGAATTGGGGAGAGTAGTAGTCATCAGGAATTTGTGCTTCTTTTAGTGATTTGATGGAGATGAGAGTAAGGAATGAAAGTACTAAGAAATAATGACAGTACAAAGCAGCAATTTAAGTGAACCATGGAGAACAAAGATTGCTTAGAATCAAGAGGGAAAATGGTCTCTTGCAAATTCACTGAAGAGATAAAATTTAAATTGGGTATTGAAGTATTTTAACTAGTGATGATGGTGGATGAGAAGGGTGGTGTTGTTAGGGAAATGGCATGAACAAAAATTAGCGTGAGGAAAGATAACATGAATCCACGGAACAACGTGTAGACAGGCAGGAATATTAGGGAGAATTGAGGGGAAGCCCTCTCGGGGGTTTAGACTGGTTCCATGGTAGGCCATGAGGACCCCAGGAAGCTTTTTCAACAAGGACATATCCCTGACAAGTATCTTACTAGTTACTCTAGGTAGCAGAGTTGCAACCAGATTTGGTATGTAAGACTGAAATGTGTTAAGAAAGTGGAAGGTGGCTTTAAAGTTATAAGGGAGTGTGGGGGCAGGGAACAGCTTCTAGAAGAAGAATGGAGAACATTAATAGAAAACAACATATTTCTGGGAAAGATGGTGAAGTAGGAGGATCCTAAGCTCATCTTGCCCCATGATATACCTAAATAAGACTGACATCAGTGTAAATAGCCCCCAAAATGACCCAAAGACTGGTAGAACACTAAGGCTAAGGGCTAAGTGTTCTACCAGGGCTAAGAGGTCACATGGAAAAATGTTGGGAAGGGTGGAGATGTAGCCAGGAACCAACGTGACCCAGGAGATGGTCTGTGGAAAGGAGGGAGAGAAGGGAAAGGAGCGGACCCCACATCTGGCACCCCAGACATGCGAGACCTGCACTGGGAAGATGAGTCCCCATAAATTTGCCGTTGAAAACCTGAGGGGCCTAACATCTGGAACTTTAAAAATCAGTGGCTCACAGTCCATTCTGCATGGTCACGATAGGGTCCTTGTGATCGCTCTGGTCTCAGGTCATCCTGCATCCCCTAGCGTTTGTGCTTGTACTTGTGCTTACACGGCCTCCCAGGAGATGGGTTGGGGGCTGCATCACTGCTCACGGACCCCTCGGAGGGACCCTGGTCTCCCTGGGGGCAGTGTGGGCACTCTGGCTTGCTCCGGGCTGCCTGGGGTCTCACCAGCAGGAGTGCAGGTGGGCAGGCCAGTCATCCCAGCACCTCAGCCCCCGGAGCCCCGGGAGCCCGTCTACACAAGCTTTCACTCCCTCAGCCTGCAAGGGTCAGATTTGCCATCGAAATGACGACCTCTACTGTTTACTTTTGTATTTTGATAAACACTGAAGAAGCTGGAGCTGTTCAACTTTATCTTGGGGAAGTCCTCAGAACTGGTTTATTTGGTGTTGTGGAACCTCTTACTGCTTTCAATACACGATTAGTAATCAACTGTTTTGTATACTTGTTTTCAGTTTTCATTTTGACAAACAAGCACTGTAATTATAGCTACTAGAATAAAATCTCTTAACTATTAAAAAAAAAATCAGTGGCTCAGGGGTACCTGGGTGGCTCAGTGATTGAGTGTCTGCCTTCAGCTCAGGGCGTGATCCCTGGGTCCTGGGATCAGGTCCTACATTAGGCTTCCCGCTGGGAGACTGCTTCTCTCTCTGCCTATGTCTCAGAGGGAATCTGTGTCTGTGTCTCTCATGAATAAATAAATAAAACCTTAAAAAAATCAGTGGCTCAGCTCTGGGAGAGCTGGAGGATGATAGGAAACTGAGCCTCGACCTTTAAAGAGAGAGCATAACAAACAACCCTGCTGAGATATAGCATAAAAGTAGCAGTTTGAAAAATGGCTGGGCTATAGGGGAAGAAGATTCAGAGCATGCACTGGAGGGGCAGAGATCTTTAGGAGACTTCTCCAAGAACAGAAGAGCCAGTGGGCACTGTTTAACTCCCCTGCCCCTCAAGCCTAGGTGCATGGACAGCCATGGGAACCAGTGTAGCACAAACCTCTCCACTTAGCTTGCTAATGTGTGCCCCACCCCTGCACTCTACTGCACACTTACCCTCTCCAACATCCTTTTATCCCCAAGTTCTCCAAAATGGCTCCAGGTATCTTCTCATAGACCTGCACAAACCTGGCTAACAGGTTTCCAATATAGGGATCCTGCAAGAGGAAGAGGGAGTGAAGGGAGTAGAAAACATTTTGGAAGAAATAATAGCTGAAAATGTCCCAAATCTGGGGAAGCAAACAAGTCCAGAAACAGAAGGCACAGAGTCCCCAGCAAAATCAACCTAAGGAGGTCCACACCAAGACACATAGTAAGTAAAATGGCAAAAAGTAGTGCTAAAAAGAGAATTTTATGATCAGCAAGAGAAACATCAGTTACATACAAGAAAAACCTATAGGGCTATCATCTGTTTTTCCAGCAGAAACTTTGTAGGCCAGAAGAGAGTGGCATGATATGTTTAAAGTGCTGAAAGGAAAAAAAAAATTCAACTAAGAATACTCTACCCAGGAAGGCTACCACCCAGAATAGTTGAACAGATAAAAAGTTTCCCAAACACAGGTTGAAGGAATTCATCACCACTAGGGCAGTCCTATAGGAAATGTTAAACGGCATTCTTTGAGCATAAAAGAAAAGTACAAAGTACAAAAAACAGTAAAATAATGCATATTTATAAAAATCAGTGAAGGGCTTCAAAAATATCAAAGGATATAAAGTATCACATCATATACTAAAAACGTGTGGGAGAAAAGTAAAAATTTAGTGCTTTTAGAATGGGTTCAAAATTAAATGACTATCAACTTAATGTAGACTGTTATATGCATAACACATATCAACCTAATGGTAACCATGAATCAAAAACTGGTAATAGATATGCAAAAATAAAGAGAAAGGAATCCCAGTATATCACTAAAGAAATCCAGTCAACCATGAGAGAAGAGAACAAGGAACAGAGAAGAACTAGAAAAATAATCATAAACAAGTAACAAAATGGCAATAAGTACACATCTATCAATAATTACTTGAAATGTAAATGGACTAAACTCTCAGAAGACATAGGGTGATAGAATGGATTAAAAAAAGCAAGACCTATGCTGTCTATAAAAGACTAATTTCAGACCTAAAGTCATAATCAGAGTGAAAAGTACAGGGATGGAAATGCCTGGCTGGCTCAGTTGGAGGAGTGCACAACTCTTGATCCTGGGGTCATGAGTTTGAGCCCCACATTAAGTGTAGAGATTACTTAATAAATAAAACTTTTTAAAAAAGTGAGGGGGTGGTGCCTGGTGGTGTAGTCAGTTGAGGGTTTGACTCTTGCTTGTGGCTCAGGTCATGATTTCAAGGTTGTGAGATCAAGCCCTGAGTCAGGCTCTGCAATCGGCAGTCTGCTTGGGATTCTCTCTCCCTCCCGTCTCACCCCCGACACTCTCATTCTCTCTCAAACAAACAAATAAATCTTAAAAAAAAAAAAGTGAAAGGATGGAAAATCATTTATGAAGCAAATGGAGGGGAAAAGAAGCCTGGGGTAGGAGTACTTATATTGGACAAATAGGCTTTAAAACAAAGACTGTAACAAGAGACAAAGAAGGACACTACACAATCATAAAGGAAATAATCCAACAAGAAGACAAAGCGATTGTAAATATTTATGCACCCAACATGGAAGCACCCAAATACATAAAGCAGCTATTAACCATCATGACAGAAGTAATTGGAAGTAGCACAATAATAAAAGGGCACTTTAACACTCCATTTACATCAATGGTTAGATTATCTAAACAAAACCAACAAGGAAATAGCTTTTAATGACACAAGGACCAGTTGGATTTAACATATATTCAAAACATTCCATCCTAAAACAGCAGAATTCACATTCTTTTTGAGAGCACATAAAACATTCACCACAGTACATCACGTTAGGCCACAAAACAAGTCTCAACAAAATTCAGAAAGATGAAGTTGTATCATTCATCTTTTCCAAGCACAATGGTATGAAACTCAAAATCAACCACAAGAAAAAAATATAGAACACAAATATATGGAAACTTTTGTCAGACAACATGTTATTAAATAATGAATGGGTCAACCAAGAAATCAAAGAAATAAAAAAATATACAGAGACAAATGAAAATAAAAACAATAACCCAAAATGTTTAGGATGCAGCAAAAGCTATTCTAAGAAGGAAGTTTTTAACAACACAGGCCATTTGAAGAAGAAAAATCTCAAATCAGCAACCTAACCCAAACAAAACCCTAAACCAATAGAAGGAAAGAAGATTAGAGTAGAAATAAATGAAATAGAAACTTTAAAAAAGGGACACCTGGGTGGCTCAATGGTTGAGTCCCACATTGGGGTCCCCACAGTGAGCCTGCTTCTCTCTCTGCCTATGTTTCTGTTTCCCTCTCTGTGTCTCTCATGAATAAGTCAATAAACTCTTAAAAAAAAAAGAAACTTAAAAAAAAGAGAGAACCTGATCAATGAAACCAGGAGCTGGTGCTCTGAAAAGATCAACAAAAGGCTAGACTCGTACAGGGAGAAAGGGAGGAGGGGGAAATGAGTACACAGTCAAAATCAGAAATGAAAAAGGAGAAATATTATAAGAATATTATGAGGAATTATATGCCGACATATTGGACAACCTAGAAGAAATGGACAAATTCCTGGAAACATATACACTCCCAAAACTGCATCAGGAAGAAACAGAAAATTTAAGCAGACAGATTACCAGCAATGAAACTGAATCATTAATCAAAAAAACTTTCAATGAACAGAGAAGTCCAGGACCAGATAGCTTCAGAGATGAATTGTACAAAACATTTTAAGAAGAGTTAATACCTATTCTTCTCAAAATATTCCAAAAGATAGAAGAGGAAGGAAAATTTCCAAATTAATTCTACAAGGCTAGTATCACCCAGACGCCAAAACCAGATAAAGACACTACAAAAAAAGAGAACGACAGGCCAACATCCCTCATGAATATAGATGTAAAAATCATCAACAAAATATTAGCAAACCAAATCCAACAATACATGAAAAAAAATCATTCACCATGATTAGGTGGGATTTACTCCTAGGATGCAAGGGTGGTTCAATATTGGCAAATCAATCAACATAATATTTCACATCAACAAGGATCAAAACCATATGATTACTTCAATACATGCAGGAAAATATTTGACCAAGTACAATATCTATCCATAATAAAACCCTCAACAAAGTAGGTTTATGGAAACATAACATAATATAGGGCCTATACGAAAAACCCACAGCTAACATCATACTCCATGATGAAAAACTGAGAGCTTTTCCTACAAGCTCAGGAACAAGATAAAGATGTCCACTCTTACCACTTTTATTACCACAACTGGAAGTCCTAGCCACAGCAATCAGATAAGAAATAAGAGGTATCCAAATTGTAAAGAAGTAGTATAACTCTATTTGCAGATGACATGATACTATATATAGAAACCCTTAAAGACTCCACCAAAAAACTACAAGAACTCATATATCAATTCAGTAAAGTTGCAGGATACAAAATCAATATTACAGAAATGAATTATATTTCTATATGCTAATAATGAAGTAGTAAAGAAAAATTAAGACAATTATACCCAAAATACCTAGGAATAAATTTAACTTAGGAGGTAAAGGACCTGTACTCTGAAAACTATAAAACACTGATAAAGAAATTGAAGATGACACAAACATATGGAAAGATATTCTATGCTCATGGATTAGAAGAATACTGTGAAAATGTCCACATTATCCAATGCATCCTACAGATTTAATGTAATCCCTATCAAAATACAACAGCATTTTTCACAAAACAAATAATTCTAAAATTTGTGTGGAACCATGGAAATAGCCAAAGAAATCTTGAGCAAGAAGAACAAAACTGAAGCTATCACAATCCCAGATTTTAAGATATATTATAAAGCTTAGGAATCAGGGCAGCCCAGGTGGCTCAGTGGTTTAGCACCACCTTCAGCCCAGGGCCTGATCCTGGAGACCCGGGATCGAGTCCCACGTCAGGCTCCCTGCATGGAGCCTGCTTCTCCATCCGTGTCTCTGACTCTCTCTGTGTCTCATGAATAAATAAATAAAATCTTAAAAAAAAAGCTTAGTAATCAAAACAGTATGATCACCAGAACAGAATAGAGAGCCTAGAAATAAATGTATGATTATATGATCAATTAATTTATGACAAAGGAGGCAGGGATATGCAATGCGAAAAAGGCCCTTTGATAAATGGTGTTGGGAAAACTGGACAGCTACATGCAAAGAATGAAACTGGACTATTTTCCTACACCATAAACAAACAAAAAAACTCAAAATGGAATGAAGACCTTTATGTGAGACCTCAAACCATAAAAATCCTAGAAAAGGGGCACCTGGGTAGCTCAGTGGGTTGTGTCCAACTCTTGGTTTTGGCTCAAGTCATGATCTCTGGTCATGAGATCAAACCCCAAGTTGGGCACTATGCTCAGTGGGGAGTTGACTTTGGATTCTATCTCCCTTGCCCCTCCCCTTTCTACTTGCACATGTGCTCTCTAAAATAAATAAATAAATCTTACAAAAAAAATTCTAGAAGAGAGTGCAGGCAGTAATTGCTCTGACACTGGCCATGCCAACTTTTTCTAGGTATTTCTCCTGAGGCAAAGGAACAAAACAAAAATAAACTACTGAGACTACATCAAAATGAAAAGCTTTTGCACAGCAAGGGAAACAACAAAACAAAGACAACCTACTGAATAGGAGAAGATATTTGCAAATGATCTACCTGCAATGCTGAAATATCTACCTCAAATATCTACCTTAGAAGAAGTGAATCCCTACTTCATACTATACTTAAAGAATTACAGACTGCTTCGGTGACCCAAAACACAGATTTTCTTTATAATCTTGGGACAAGGATGACCTTCCTAAAAAGACCCAAACTCCAAAAGCCATAAAGGCAAAAACTTAGGAAAATTTAATACTGGCAAGAGTGTGAAGAGCTAAATATTCCCTACCCTGGCATAAGTATGGATAGATAGACTCTTTCGAATAATAATTGTGGTAGGCAGCTTTTAATACACATAAACTGATTCAGAATCTCTAGGAGTCTCTCCTACAGACATAGTCATGCATGGCTATGCACACACACACAAAAAAAGTGAGACACTGTTTCTCATAGTCATAGGGAAGAAACACCCTAAAATACAAAGCAATGAAAGGTTACATCAGGTCAATTGCCTGACCCTGAGACCGTGACCCCGAGCCAAAATCAAGAGTCAGATGCCTAACTGACTGAGCCACCCAGGCGCCCTTGACTAGTCTTATGAGCCCTTTCTCTTCAGAACATAGAGCTCTTCTTGTTCTTCCATCCTAGTGCATTCTGCATTATTGGAGAGTTAATGTAACCTTTCATTGTGCTGACTGTAGAGGCTGATTGGGATCCTCCCCCTCTCCCTCTGGCCTGCACCCTCACCTCCATTGCTTGTACTCTCTCCTCTCTCTTTCTCCCTCTCTCTAAAAAAAAAAAAAAAAAAGACTAATCAAAAGAGCAGGTCCAGTTTTTATAATGGCGTAAAAGACCTGGAGGGATACCATACTATTTTCTGAAACCAAGTATTTAGTATTGTCATTAAAGTGTACAAATACCATTTCGAGCAAGTGACAAATGGAAGACCAAGACCTGGAAAGAGTCTTCTGAACAAGAAACATCAAGGCAGTCTTCTACTCCAACCACACTGTCAGTGGCCATGATGATGCCAAGTGAGGAAGTGTTAGCCAGATTACTAAGTGTTTACCACGTCATCAATTTGTACAATGTTCCAGACAGTTTCGGTTGCTAGGATAAGTGCACTGACTGAAACCAATGAAGGCTGGACAACCTGTTATTTCAAAGTCATTGAAAATACCACCTTTTTGGACATTAATGTCTACAGTTTTTCTCCTTGGGCATGCCAGTTTCTTAATTCTATTACTGCAGAAATGGGATTCGGGCCAGCAGTTTCAGCTAGTGTTCTTGGAAGGACTTCCATTACATCTGCATTAGAACACAAAAGAATTCTATACCACTCAATGTTCATGAATATTCAGTTAACCATAGGGCCAACTTTATCTCTGGAGCACCACTCCCCACAAGAAGAGCTCTTGCTTCACTAAACAGCAAATGACACATAGGAAATTGTGAATGGAGCGCTCAGCTTCATCAATCACCAATTTGTTAGAACCATGCACAACTGTAACTTCTTTCCCAGGATTTTGAGCAGTTTGCCAGAATCACTTAAATTGATCCCCTCAGCTAGCTCAGCCAAATCCAACATGTCCCCAGTGAACTGGTCAAATTGAACAACTGGGTTGGTTCCAGTTGCCAGTTGCCTTAGAGAGAACTTCAGTGTCTTCTCTTTGAATATCTCTAGCCACCGTAATCTTCATTTTGTTCAGGAAATGTAATGCAATATCACTAAGAGCAGCATCTCTTAAGAATAAACTTCTGTATAAGAACATTATATCCGGCTTAAAAATTTTGCTTCACTGGGATCCCTGGGTGGCGCAGCAGTTTGTTTGGCGCCTGTCTTTGGCCCAGGGCACGATCCTGGAGACCAAGGATCAGGTCCCACATCGGGCTCCCGGTGCATGGAGCCTGCTTCTCCCTCTGCCTGTGTCTCTGCCTCTCTCTCTCTCTCTGTGACTATCATAAATAAAAAAAAAATTTGCTTCACTAAATTTAGAATATAGGCTCTCTTCTTTCTTAGCATTGGGCCCATCTGGACATATCGGAAATTACTATGTAATTATCCCTATCTGTTTTGGGAGCAGATAAGGAAAACTGAGTAAGCCCAATCTTAGCCTTTTTAACTCTGGTTAGGTCATCTTTTGGGTGACAACCAGCTGTTTTACATTTGTAGTCATCATTTGTCTCACTCAATTATATATATATATATATATATATATGCGCTATATAAAGTACATAAACTGTACACATAACTATACATGAGATTCTTGATCTCAGGGTTGTAAATTCAAGCCTCATATCATGGGTAGAGATTACTTAAATACATAAACTTAGGGTGCTTGGGTGGCTCAATTGGTTGAACATCTGACCCTTGGTTTTGGCTCAGGTCATGATTTCAGGGTCATGGAATCAAGTCCCTCACTGGGCTCCACACTTGGCAGGGAGTCTGCTCAGCAGGGAATCTACTTGAGATTCCCTCTCTCCCAAGTAAAAAAATAAATCTTAAAAAAATAATAATAAAAAATAAAAATAAACCAGAACAAAACAAAACAAAACAAAACAAAAACACTATTCACCCATTCCCTGACCCTGGCAACTACCATTCTGGTTATCAATGAGGTTGTTTTAAAAAAAAATTTTGGGGGGGAGGGGCAAGATGGCGGAGGAGTAGGGTCCCCAAATCACCTGTCCCCAACAAATTACCTAGATAACCTTCAAACCATCCTGAAAATCTACGAATTCGGCCTGAGATTTAAAGAGAGACCAGCTGGAATGCTACAGTGAGAGGAGTTCACGCTTCTATCAAGGTAGGAAGACGGGGGGAAAAATAAATAAACAAAAGGCCTCCGAGGGGGAGGGGTCCCGCGAGGAGCCGGGCTGAGGCCGGGGCGAGTGTCCCCAGGACAGGAGAGCCCCGTCCCGGAGGAGCAGGAGCTGCACCAACCTTCCCGGGCCGGCGGAAAGGGGCTCGCAGGGAGTTGGAGCAGGACCCAGGAGGGCGGGGATGCCCTCGGGCTCCCGGGGACACTAACAGACACCTGCGAGCGCAGGAGAGTGCTCCGAGCTCCCTAAGGGCTGCAGCACGCACGGAGGGACCGACCGGAGCAGCTCGGAGGGGCTCGGGCGGCGGCTCCGCGGAGGGGGCTGCGGGGCGGGAGCGCGAATCCCACAGCGCAGGCCCCGGAGCACAGGGCGCCGGGACACAGCCCAGGATCCGGCCTCCCCCCGGGACAGGCAGAGGCCGGGAGGGCCCAGGACAGCGAGGACGCTCCTGCCCCGAGCTGAGCAGATCAGCGGCCCCGCCCCGGAGCCTCCAGGCCCTGCGGACGGAGAGCCGAGAGCCCGAGCCCCGTAGTTCCTGTGGAGGCTGACTCCAGGCTTCCAGAGCTGCCATAGCAACTGCGGCTGATCCTCCTGAGACCTCACGGGGTAAACAACCCCCGCTGAGCCCTGCAGCAGGCAGGGGCAGAGCAGCTCACCCAAGTGCTAACACCTGAAAATCAGCACAGCAGGCCCCTCCCCCAGAAGACCAGCTGGACGGACCAGTTCCAGGGGAAGTCAAGGGACTTAAAGTCTACAGAAATACTCCCCCGTGTTTTTTTTTTCTTTTCTTTTTTCTTTTCTTTTTGATTTCTGATTGCTTCCCCCACCCCCTTTTTTTTTCACCTTTCTTTCTTTTTCTTTCCCTTTTTCTTCTCTTCTTTTTCTTTTCTTTTTCTTTTTTCTTTTTCTCTTTTCTTTCCTTCTCTCTCTTTCTCTCCTTTTCCCAATACAACTTGTTTTTGGCCACTCCGCACTGAGCAAAATGACTAGAAGGAAAACCTCACCTCAAAAGAAAGAATCAGAAACAGCCCTCTCTCCCACAGAGCTACAAAATCTGGATTACAATTCAATGTCAGAAAGCCAATTCAGAAGCACTATTCTACAGCTACTGGTGGCTCTAGAAAAAAGCATTAAGGCCTCACGAGACTTCATGACTGCAGAATTTAGATCCAATCAGGCAGAAATTAAAAATCAACTGAATGAGATGCAATCCAAACTAGAAGTCCTAACGATGAGGGTTAACGAGGTGGAAGAACGAGTGAGTGACATAGAAGACAAGTTAATGGCAAAGAGGGAAACTGAGGAAAAAAGAGATAAACAATTAAAGAACCATGAAGACAGATTAAGGGAAATAAATGACACTCTAAGGAAGAAAAACCTACGTTTAATTGGGGTTCCCGAGGGCGCCGAAAGGGACAGAGGGCCAGAATATGTATTTGAACAAATCCTAGCTGAAAACTTTCCCAATCTGGGAAGGGAAACAGGCATTCAGATCCAGGAAATAGAGAGATCCCCCCCTAAAATCAATAAAAACCGTTCAACACCTCGACATCTAATAGTGAAGCTTGCAAATTCCAAAGATAAAGAGAAGATCCTTAAAGCAGCAAGAGACAAGAAGTCCCTGACTTTCATGGGGAGGAATATTAGGGTAACAGCAGACCTCTCCACAGAGACCTGGCAGGCCAGAAAGGGCTGGCAGGATATATTCAGGGTCCTAAATGAGAAGAACATGCAACCAAGAATACTTTATCCAGCAAGGCTCTCATTCAAAATGGAAGGAGAGATAAAGAGCTTCCAAGACAGGCAGGAACTGAAAGAATATGTGACCTCCAAACCAGCTCTGCAAGAAATTTTAAGGGGGACTCTTAAAATTCCCCTTTAAGAAGAAGTTCAGTGGAACAATCCACAAAAACAAGGACTAAATAGATATCATGATGACACTAAACTCATATCTGTCAATAGTAACTCTGAACGTGAACGGGCTTAATGACCCCATCAAAAGGCGCAGGGTTTCAGACTGGATAAAAAAGCAGGACCCATCTATTTGCTGTCTACAAGAGACTCATTTTAGACAGAAGGACACCTACAACCTGAAAATAAAAGGTTGGAGAACCATTTACCATTCAAATGGTTCTCAAAAGAAAGCAGGGGTAGCCATCCTTATATCAGATAAACTAAAATTCACTCCGAAGACAGTAGTGAGAGACGAAGAGGGACACTATATCATACTTAAAGGATCTATCCAACAAGAGGACTTAACAATCCTCAATATATATGCCCCGAATGTGGGAGCTGCCAAATACTTAAACGAATTATTAACCAAAGTAAAGAAATACTTAGATAATAATACACTTATACTTGGTGACTTCAATCTAGCTCTCTCTACCCTTGATAGGTCTTCTAAACACAACATCTCCAAAGAAACGAGAGCTTTAAATGATACACTGGACCAGATAGATTTCACAGATATCTACAGAACTTTACATCCAAACTCAACTGAATACACATTCTTCTCAAGTGCACATGGAACTTTTTCCAGAATAGACCACATACTGGGTCACAAATCGGGTCTGAACCGATACCAAAAGATTGGGATCGTCCCCTGCATATTCTCAGACCATAACGCCTTGAAATTAGAACTCAATCACAAGAAGAAGTTTGGAAGGACCTCAAACACGTGGAGGTTAAGGACCATCCTGCTAAAAGATAAAAGGGTCAACCAGGAAATTAAGGAAGAATTAAAAAGATTCATGGAAACTAATGAGAATGAAGATACAACTGTTCAAAATCTTTGGGATGCAGCAAAAGCAGTCCTGAGGGGGAAATACATCGCAATACAAGCATCCATTCAAAAACTGGAAAGAACTCAAATACAAAAGGTAACCTTACACATAAAGGAGCTAGAGAAGAAGCAGCAAAACGACCCGACGCCCAGCAGAAGAAGAGAGTTAATTAAAATTCGAGCAGAACTCAACGAAATTGAGACCAGAAGAACTGTGGAACAGATCAATAGAACCAGGAGTTGGTTCTTTGAAAGAATTAATAAGATAGACAAACCATTAGCCAGCCTTATTAAAAAGAAGAGAGAGAAGACTCAAATTAATAAAATCATGAATGAGAAAGGAGAGATCACTACCAACACCAAGGAAATACAAACGATTTTAAAAACATATTATGAACAGCTCTACGCCAATAAATTAGGCAATCTAGAAGAAATGGACGCATTCCTGGAAAGCCACAAACTACCAAAACTGGAGCAGGAAGAAATAGAAAACCTGAACAGGCCAATAACCAGGGAGGAAATTGAAGCAGTCATCAAAAACCTCCCAAGACACAAGAGTCCAGGGCCAGATGGCTTCCCAGGGGAATTCTATCAAACGTTTAAAGAAGAAATCATACCTATTCTACTAAAGCTGTTTGGAAAGATAGAAAGAGATGGAGTACTTCCAAACTCATTCTATGAGGCCAGCATCACCTTAATTCCAAAACCAGACAAAGACCCCACCAAAAAGGAGAATTACAGACCAATATCCCTGATGAACATGGATGCAAAAATTCTCAACAAGATACTAGCCAATAGGATCCAACAACACATTAAGAAAATTATTCACCATGACCAAGTAGGATTTATCCCTGGGATGCAAGGCTGGTTCAACACTCGTAAAACAATCAATGTGATTCATCATATCAGCAAGAGAAAAACCAAGAACCATATGATCCTCTCATTAGATGCAGAGAAAGCATTTGACAAAATACAGCATCCATTCCTGATCAAAACTCTTCAGAGTGTAGGGATAGAGGGAACTTTCCTCGATATCTTAAAAGCCATCTACGAAAAGCCCACAGCAAATATCATTCTCAATGGGGAAGCACTGGGAGCCTTTCCCCTAAGATCAGGAACCAGACAGGGATGTCCACTCTCACCACTGCTATTCAACATAGTATTGGAAGTCCTAGCCTCAGCAATCAGACAACAAAAAGACATTAAAGGCATTCAAATTGGCAAAGAAGAAGTCAAACTCTCCCTCTTCGCCGATGACATGATACTCTACATAGAAAACCCAAAAGCCTCCACCCCAAGATTGCTAGAACTCATACAGCAATTTGGTAGCGTGGCAGGATACAAAATCAATGCCCAGAAATCAATGGCATTCCTATACACTAACAATGAGACTGAAGAAAGAGAAATTAAGGAGTCAATCCCATTTACAATTGCACCCAAAAGCATAAGATACCTAGGAATAAACCTAACCAAAGAGGTAAAGGATCTATACCCTAAAAACTATAGAACACTTCTGAAAGAAATTGAGGAAGACACAAAGAGATGGAAAAATATTCCATGCTCATGGATTGGCAGAATTAATATTGTGAAAATGTCAATGCTACCCAGGGCAATTTACACGTTCAATGCAATCCCTATCAAAATACCATGGACTTTTTTCAGAGACTTAGAACAAATTATTTTAAGATTTGTGTGGAATCAGAAAAGACCCCGAATAGCCAGGGGAATTTTAAAAAATAAAACCATAGCTGGGGGCATCACAATGCCAGATTTCAGGTTGTACTACAAAGCTGTGGTCATCAAGACAGTGTGGTACTGGCACAAAAACAGACACATAGACCAATGGAACAGAATAGAGAATCCAGAAATGGACCCTGAACTTTATGGTCAACTAATATTCGACAAAGGAGGAAAGATGATCCACTGGAAGAAAGACAGTCTCTTCAATAAATGGTGCTGGGAAAATTGGTCATCCACATGCAGAAGAATGAAACTAGACCACTCTCTTGCACCATACACAAAGATAAACTCAAAATGGATGAAAGATTTAAATGTGAGACAAGACTCCATCAAAATCCTAGAGGAGAACACAGGCAACACCCTTTTTGAACTTGGCCACAGTAACTTCTTGCAAGATACATCCACGAAAACAAAAGAAACAAAAGCAAAAATGAACTATTGGGACTTCATCAAGATAAGAAGCTTTTGCACAGCAAAGGATACAGTCAACAAAACTCAAAGACAACCTACAGAATGGGAGAAGATATTTGCAAATAACATATCAGATAAAGGGCTAGTTTCCAAAATCTATAAAGAACTTATTAAACTCAACACCAAAGAAACAAACAATCCAATCATGAAATGGGCAAAAGACATGAAGAGAAATCTCACAGAGGAAGACATAGACATGGCCAACATGCACATGAGAAAATGCTCTGCATCACTTGCCATCAGGGAAATACAAATCAAAACCACAATGAGATACCACCTCACACCAGTGAGAATGGGGAAAATTAATAAGGCAGGAAACAACAAATGTTGGAGAGGATGCGGAGAAAAGGGAACCCTCTTACACTGTTGGTGGGAATGTGAACTGGTGCAGCCACTCTGGAAAACTGTGTGGAGGTTCCTCAAAGAATTAAAAATAGACCTGCCCTACGACCCAGCAATTGCACTGTTAGGGATTTACCCCAAAGATTCAGATGCAATGAAACGCCGGGGCACCTGCACCCCGATGTTTCTAGCAGCCATGTCCACAATAGCCAAACTGTGGAAGGAGCCTCGGTGCCCATCGAAAGATGAATGGATAAAGAAGATGTGGTTTATGTATACAATGGAATATTACTCAGCCATTAGAAACAACAAATACCCACCATTTGCTTCAACGTGGATGGAACTGGAGGGTATTATGCTGAGTGAAGTAAGTCAATCGGAGAAGGACAAACAGTGTATGTTCTCACTCATTTGGGGAATATGAATAATAGTGAAGGGGAATATAAGGGAAGGGAGAAGAAATGTGTGGGAGATATCAGAAAGGGACACAGAACATAAAGACTCCTAACTCTGGGAAATGAACTAGGGGTGGTGGAAGGGGAGGAGGGCGGGGGGTGGGGGTGAATGGGTGACGGGCACGGAGGGGGACACTTGACGGGATGAGCACTGGGTGTTATTCTGTATGTTGGTAAATTGAACACCAATAAAAATTAATTTATAAAAAAAAATAAAATAAAATAAAATATTTTTAGGAAGAAAAAAAAATTTTTTTTTTTTTTAGATTCCACCTGGGAGAGACATCATAATTATTTGTTTTTCTCCATATGACTTACTCTACTTGGCATAATACCCTTGAGGTTTCTTAACTAGTTTGGTATCTCTAAGCTCTACACCAGTAGCTGCATCCAAGTCCATCACTTCCCTCACTGCATTTCCACTTAATGGGGAAAGCAGATTGAACATGAAGAAAATGTTTGAGTTCAGTGAAGTGGTTGCATTTTTTAACAGTTTCTCTGTCACTCAGTTCCACGGGTCAAGACGAGTTAAGGTTTCAATACCCTTTTCCAAATCCTTCTGGAATGACTTGGAAATTATGGATGAATCCCTTTCTGAAAAAGCTTCATACAGGAATCTAAGAGAACCAGCAATGATCATCATCAGTGTGGTACCACCTCCTACTTCTTTATCTTGAGCCTTAGACAGCTCTGCCAGCATTCTGGCTGCTGGGTTATAATGCTTCAGAACAGTGATGACATTGTTTGTAATGGTCACATCACCTTTCCTGTGTCAATTATTTTTATCTTTTTTTGTCCTAGGCTTGTTCTAATAGCATTGGCAATGGCTTTGACCATGGAGAACTTGAAGTAGATTTGGGTTGGCTTCTGCAGTTCTCATAGGTGCTTTTCCTGCAGCTGCTAGCAGCCCTGGGGAGCATCCATTTCAGAGCACCACTGTTTGGACATGGCAAGCCTGGAGAGTTTGGGTGAGCTCAGAAAGGACAGATGGATGTGGGTTCCAATTGGCTGCAGAATAATGGCATGCACTGTTAACCATCTAGATTAGAACACTTCACTCCAAAATATGAAATTTTTGCATATTATCTTGAGTTTAAGGCAACTGAAAAATAGCATGTACAGGAGGAGCTCTCTGCCCTCTACTTTTCTGTCTAAAACCAGGGCATAAATTTCCTAGGAGAAAGGTATTTTGTTTTTTTTACAGAGAGAGCACATGTACACACAAGTTGGGGGTGGGGGAAGGTACAGAAGTGGGGGGAGAGGAGGGGGAAGGGAGGAGGGAAAGGGAGGGAAAGAGAGAGAGAGAGAGAGAGAGAGAGAGAGACTTTTTAAAGAAGGCTCCACACAGCACAGAGCACAACCAGGAGCTTGATCTCATGACCCTGAGATCATGACTTGAGTTAAAACCAAGAGTCGGGTGCTTGGGTGCTTAACTGACTGAGCCACCCAGGTGCCCATGCCCCCTGCTGTTTTAGTTTCAGAGGTAGAATTTAGTGATTTATCAGTTGCATATACACCCAGTGCTCATCACATCAATTTTATTTTTCCTTCCCTTCCCCTAGGTTCATTTGTTTCTTAAATTCCACATATGAATGAAATCATATGGTATTTGTCTTTCTCTGTTTGCCTTATTTTGCTTAGCATAATCCCCTCCAGTTCCATCTACTTTGTTGTAAATGGCAAGATTTCATTTTTTTGATGGCTGAGTAGTATTCCATTGTGTATACATACCAAATCTTCTTTATCCATTCATCTGTTGATGGACATCTGGGTTCTTTCCATAGTTTGGCTATTGTGGACATTGCTGCTATAAACATTGGGGTGCAGGTATCCCTTAGGATCACTCTATTTGTATCTTTGGGGTAAATACCTAGTAGTGCAATTGCTGGGTCATAGGGTAGCTCTATTTTCAACTTTTTAAGGAATCTCCATTCTGTATTCGAGTTGCTGCACCAGCTTGCATTCCCACTAACAGTGTAAGAGGGCTGGTTCCCCTTTCTCTGCATCCTTGCCAACGTTTGTCACTTCCTGACTTGTTAATTTTAGCCATTCTGACTGGTGTGAAGTGGTATCTCATTGTGGCTTTGATTTGTATTTCCCTGATGCTGAGTGATGTGAACATTTTTTCATGTGTCTGCTGGCCATCTGTATGTCTTCTTTGGAGAAATGTCTGTTCATGACTTCTGCCCATTTCTTGATTGGATTATTTGTTCTTTGGGTGTTGAGTTTGATAAGTTCTATATAGATTTTAGATACTAGCCTTTTATCTGATGTGCCATTTGCAAATATCTTTTCCCATTCTTCTCCCTTTTGGTTTTGTCGACTGTTCCCTTTGCTGTGCAAAAGCTTTTTATCATGATGAAGTTGCTGTGGCTGAGGTCAAAGAGATTTCTGCATGTGTTCTCTTCTAGGATTTTGATGGATTCCTGTCTCACATGTAGGTCTTTCATCCATTTTGAGTCTATTTTTGTGTATGGTGCGAGGAAATGGTCCAGTTTCATTCTTCTGCATGTGGCTGTCCAATTTTCCCAACACCATTTATTGAAGAGATTTTTTTCCCATTGGATATTCTTTCCTGCTTTGTTGAAGAGTAGCTGACCATAGAGTTGAGGGTCCATTTTTGGGTTCTCTATCCATTGATCTATATGACTGGTTTTGTGCCAGTACCATACTGTTGTGAGGATTACAGCTTTGTAATAGAACTTGAAATCCAGAATTGTGATGCCACCTTTCAACAATCCTTTGGCTATTTGGAGTATTTTCTGATTCCATACAAATTTTAGGATTATTTGTTCCAACTCTGTAAAATAAGATGGTATTTAAAAAATTAAAAAAAATTTAAAAAAATTTTTTTTATTGGAGTTCAGTTTGCTTACATATAGCATATCACCCAGTGCTCATCCCATCAAGTGCCCCCCTCAGTGCCTGTCACTCAGTCACCCCAACCCCCCACCCACCTCCCTTTCCACTACCCCTTGTTCGTTTCCCAGAGTTAGGAGTCCCTCATGTTCTGTCTCCCTCTCTGATATTTCCCACTCATTTTCTCTCCTTTCCCCTATATTCCTTTTCACTATTTTTTATATTCCCCAAATGGATGAGACCATATAATGTTTGTCCTTCTCCAATGGACTTATTTCACTCAGCAGCATACCCTCCAGTTCCAGTTGATGGTATTTTGATAGAGATTCCATTGAATGTATAGGCTGCTCTAGGTAGCATAGACATTTTTAATAATATTTGTTCTTCCAACCCATGAGCATGGAAAGTTTCTATTTCTTTGTGTCTTCTTCAATTTCTTTTCATGACTGTCATGACTGTCAGAAAACTAGAGAGTTTTCTGAGTACAGATCCTTTGCCTCCTTGGTTAGGTGTATTCCTAGGTATCTTATGGTTTGGGGCACAATTATAAATGGGATTGACTCCTTAATTTCTCTTTCTTCTCATTGTTAGTGCACAGAAATGCAACTGATTCCTGTGCATTGATTTTACATTCTGCCACTTTGCTGGATTCATGTAGGAGTTTTAGCAATTTTAGGGCTGAGTATTGGGTTTTCCATACAGAGTATCATGTCATCTGTAAAGAGTGAGAATTTGACTTCTTTGCTGATTTAGATGCCTTTCATTTCTTTTTGTTGCCTGATTGCAGAGGTTAGGACTTCTAGTACTAAGTGGAACAGCAGTGGTGAGAGTGGACATCCCTGCCATGTCCCCAACCTTAGGGAAAAGCCCTCAGTTTTTCCCCATGGAGAAGGATATTCACCGTGGGCTTTTCATAGATGACTTTTATGACACCGATCTATGTTTCCTCTATCTCTACACTGTGACAAGTTTTAATCAAGAAAGGATGCTGTACTTTGTCAAATGCTTTTTCTGCATCTTTGAGAAGATTATATGGTTCCTGTCCTTTCTTTTATTAAAGTAGTGTATCACATTGATTGATTTGTGGATGTTGAACCACCCTCACAGCCCAGGAATAAATCCCACTTGGTTGTGGTGAATAATCTTTTAATGTACTGTTGGATCATATTAGGCTAAAATCATGATGAGAATTTTTGCATCCATGTTCATCAGGGATATTGGTCTGTAATTCTTTTTGGTGGGGTCTTTGTCTGGTTTTGGGATCAAGGTAATGCTGGCCTTAAAAAATGAGTTTGGAAGTTTCCCTCCCATTTCTATGTTTTTGAAATAGCTTCAGAAGAATCAATATTATTCTTTGAATGTTTGGTAGAATTCCCTTGGAAGCCATCCAGCCCTGGACTCTTCTTTGTTGGGAGGTTTTTGCTTCAATTTCATTGCTGGTTATGGGTCTGCTCTGATTTTCTATTTCTTCCTGTTTCAGTTTTGGTAATTTATGCATCTGTAGGAATGCATCCATTTCTTTCAGATTGCCTAATTTGTTGGCATATAGTTGCTCATAATGTTCTTATAATTGTGTTTCTTCAGTGTTGGTTGTGATCTCTCCTCTTTCATTATTTTATTTGGATCTTTTCTCTTTTTGACAAGTCTGGCCAGGGGATTGTCAATCTTATTCTTTCAAAGAACAAGTCTTCATCTTGTTAATATGTTCTATTGTTCTTTTGGTTTCTATTTTCATTGATTCCTGCTCTAATGTTTATTACTTCTCTTCTCCTGCTAGGTTTAGGCTTTCTTTGCTATTCTTTCTCTAGCTCCTTTAGGTGTAAGGTTAGGTTGTACATTTGAGAACTTTGTTTCTTGAGAAGGGATTTTATTACTATATACTTCCCTCTTAGGACTGCCTTTGCAGCATCCCAAAGGTTTTGAACAGTTGTGCTTTCATTTTAATTTGTTTCCATGACTTTTTAAAATTCTTATTTTTTATTTTTTTTAAAGATTTATTTTGATTTATGATAGACGTAGAGAGAGAGGCAGAGACACAGGAGGAGGGAGAAGCAGGCTCCATGCCCGGGGCCGACATGGGACTCAATCCTGGGACTCCAGGATTGCGCCCTGGGCCAAAGGCAGGCGCTAAACCGCTGAGCCACCCAGGGATCCCTAAAATTCTTTTTTAATTTCCTGGTTGACCCATTCACTCTTTAGTAGGATGCTCTTTAGCCTCCATGTATTTGAGTTCTTTCCAAACTTCCTCTTGTGATTGAGTTCCATTTTCAAAGCCTTGTGGTCTAATAATATGCATGGAACAATCCCATTCTTTTGGTACTAGTTGTGACCTGATTTGTGACCCAGTATATGATCTATTCTAGAGAATGTTCCATGTGCACTCAAGAAGAATGTGTATTCTGTTTCTTTAGGATGGAATGTTCTGGGTTGCCTGGGTGGCTCAGTGGTTGAGCATCTGCCTTCAGCTCTGGGCGTGATCCTAGAGTCCCCGGATTGAGTTCCACATCAGGCTCCCTGCATGGAGCCTGCTTCTCCCTCTGCCTATGTCTCTGCCTCTCTCTCTCTTTCTCATGAATAAAATTTTTTTTAAAAGGATGGAATGTTCTGAATATATTGTGAAGTCCATCTGGTCCAGTGTGTGATTCAAAGCCCTTGTTTCCTTATTGATCTTCTAGATAATCCATCCATGGCAGTTAGTACGGTGTTAAAGTCCCTATTATTGTATTATTGATGTGCTTGTTATTAATTGGTTCATTTAACTGGCTGCTCCCATGTTAGTGGTATATTTACAATTGCTAGATCTTGTTAGACCCTTTAGTTATGATATAGTGTTCTTATTACAGTCTTTGTTATCTCTGTTCTGAAATCTAATTTGTCTGATATAAGGATTGCCACCTCAGGGCAGCCCCGGTGGCACAGCGGTTTGGCGCCGCCTGCAGTCCAGGGCGTGATCCTGGAGACCAGGGATCGAGTCCCACGTCGGGCTCCCTGCATGGAGCCTGCTTCTCCCTCTGCCTGTGTGTCTGCCTCTCTCTCAGTGTTAAATAAATAAATCTTAAAAAAAAAAAAAAAGGATTGCCACCTCAGCTTTCTTTTAATGTCCATTAGCATGATAAATGGTTTTCCACCCTTCACTTTAAATCTGGAGGTGTTTTAGGGTCTAAAGTGAGTCTCTTGCAGACAGCATATCAATGGGTCTTGCTTTTTTATCCAATCTGATACCCTGTGTCTTTTGATTGGGGCATTTAGCCCATTTACAATCAGAGTAACTATTGAATGATATGACTTTAGTGCCATTCTATTAACTGTAGAGTCACTGTTTCTGTATATTGTCTCTGTTCCTTCCTGGTCTCTTTTGGGCTTTTTGCTTAAAGGATCCTTTTCAATATTTCTTGCAGGGCTGGTTTGGTTGTCACATATTCTTTTAGTTTTTGTTCATCCTGGAAGCTTTTTACCTCTTCTATTTTGAACGAGATCCTAGCTGGATAAACTTTTCTTGGCTGAATGTTTTTTTTCATTTAACACCTTGAATAGATCATGCCAGTCCTTTCTGGCCTGCCAGGTCTCTGTGGATAGGTCGACTGCCAGTCTAATGTTTCTAATTCTTGTGGGTTTCATACAGACCTACAGGATTTTCTTTGTCTGAGATTTGTAAATTTCACTGTTATATTCAGGGTGTTGACCTATTTTTATTGATGGGGGGGGGGTTCTTCGTGCCTCCTTGACTTAGATGTCGGTTTTCTTCCCCAGATTAGGACAGTTCTCTGCTATAATTTGCTCCAATATACCTTTTGCCCCTCCTTTTCCTCTTCTTCTGGGATCCCAATTAGTCTAATATTGTTTCACTTTATGGTATCACTCATCTCTTGATCCCCCCCCCCCCGGTGATCCAGTAGTTCTCTTTTACTCAGCTTCTTTATTCTCCATCATTTTGTCTTCTGGATCACTAATTCTCTCTTCTGCCTCATTTATCCTAGCAGTTAGAGCCTCTATTTTTTATTGCATCCCTTGTTAATAGTCTTTTTTATTTCAACTTAATTAGATTTTAGTTTTTATTTCTCCAGAAAGGAATTCTCTAGCATCTATGCTTTTTTCAAGCCCTGCTAGTATCTTTATAGTTGTCATTCTGAACTCTAGTTCTAACATCTTACTTATGTCCATACTGATTAAGTCTCTGACAGTTAGTACTGCCTCTTATTCTTTTTGAGGTGAATTTTTTTTCATCTTGTCATTCTACCTGGAGAAGTATAGATGGACAAGGAAACAAAATACTAAAATGGCAACAACCCCAGAGAAATATACACTAAAAAAAAATAAGAGCCAAAACCAAAGAAAAAAAATAAGAGTGCAAGAGAATATAATCAAACAGGTGAACAGAATAAATACACTAGGCCCTGTGTATATTTTGGTCCATTTGTTAGAAAACAAGTCCCAAAACTGTAATGAAAGAAAAACTGGGGCAGTCGAGGTGTCTCAGCAGTTTAGTGCTGCCTTTAGTCCAGGCCATGATCCTGGAGACCTGGGATCAAGTTCCACATTGGGCTCCCTGCATGGAGTCTGCTTCTCCCTCTTCCTGGGTCTCTGCCTCTCTTTGTGTCTCTCATGAGGAGAGGAAAGAAGAGAGGAAAGAAAGAAGAGAGGAAAGAAAAACTTCTATGTACAAAAAAAGTACAATGAAAGGATGGCATGTAACTAAATAGGTGAACAGAGCAAAACACTATATACTGATTGTATTTTGGTCAGAAGAAATTACATCTCAAAATTGTAGGGAAAGAAAAACTTATATAAAAATAAAATTAAATACATTGAGAGGACAGAATGTAACTGTAAAGATGAAAATTTAAAAAGGCTTTAACAAAACAAAAAAAGAAAAAAACAAAACAGCAAACATGATCAGACAGAGAATAGAGCCATACACTAGATTCTGGATATATTTTGCTCTGTTGGAAGAAACTGCATCCCCAAATTATAAAGACAGAAAATACACATACACATGCACACACACATTATAAAATTAAATACAACAAAAGGGTAGAATGTAACTTAACTATAAAAACAGAAATTAAAAAAGGTGGTATGATATCTATCCCCAACATAGGGTTCAAACACACAACCGAAATTAAAAGTCACACATTCCACCAACTGAGCCAGCCAGGTACCTTGAGAAAGGTGCCCTCCTACCCCAGGAGGAGGGAACACTCATCACTGGAAATGGAAATCAATACCAAGGGGAGTCTGTATAAACTGGACTAAAATAACCTTTTTCTTCCATTAGTTTCCACATTCGTTTTCTGGTAACTTTCCCCACAATATACTACCCCTACCAGTCTAACCCCTTTCTTTTGTCTACTTCACAATTTATCACTTTTTGTTAAAATGGTATATAAACCCCAAATCTACACACTTCTTTGAAGTTTTCACTTTTCTATAAAGTCTCCTATAAAAACAAAGTAAGATCTGTATGTTTTTCACTCATCAATCTGTCTTTTGACTGCTAAATTCACAGGGATTCTAAGAGCATAGAGTTAAAGTTTTCCTCTCCAACACCTTCCAGGTTATCAGTTGACTGCAGAAAAAAGGTGGAAGTAAAGGACTTTTTATGAGCTTGTGTATTGATTGTTTAAAAATCAAGAATTGGGGATGCCTGGGTGGCTCAGTGGTTGAGGGTCTCCCTTTGGCTTGGGTCATGATCCCAGGGTCCTAGGATCAAGTCCTGCATTGGGTGTCCTGCAGGGAGTCTGCTTCTCCCTCTGCCTAGGTCTCTGCCTCTGTGTCTCTCATGAATAAATAAATATTTAAAAATAAATAAAATCAAGAATTGTATGTATTGTATTTAAAGAAATAGCAAAGAAACTTTTCATCAATTCAAGTTATTCCTAAAGTCTTATTAAATCCCAAAGATAACCAACAAAAATTTTTAGAGATATTTAAGTTTATTAAAAATTTGAATATTTAACAATTTATTGAAGTCAGAAAAAAATTCTTGATATGTAAAATCTAGAAAGGTAGGCTCAGAAATTAGATTTCAAAGGATTGAGAAAGGATTCCTTATCTAAGTTTTTAGTATTACATTCCTTGTCAAACTGGGACTTGGAGGCCTTCTGGCATTCTACCCCTGACTAACCACCCTGACAAAGGAGTCAGAAGTAGCACACAAAACTGTGGGTAGAGATTCATATTCACTCTTATCCAAATGCAGCAAAAAGCACCAGGTTTCCTACTCACTAGAATGTAGCTTCTACTGCAATTCTTTAGAGTAATGAACCCGTAGAATCCATTTCTCCCACTCAAAGAGCCACTTGTGCTTTTGTCCTAATACCTCTGAGAGCTTGCCAGCAGTTAAAACACTGGCTGAATCATCACCATAGGACTCCTCAGATGAATGCAGGTAAAAATGTCTCAGAAGGTGGTTTACTCTGTTCTATTCTTTCACATCTCAAATCCAGTTGGCTGGTCACAGGCAGGTAGAAATGGGTTAATTATTTTAGAACTCATGATAATCTTTTCCAGAAGTAGATTAAGATCATTGTGGCAAAGCATGACAGAAGAACCTTGACCAGTAGTCTTTTCCAAGAAGATGGCAGCATGGGTGTGAAGAAGAGACAAAAGCCATCCTACAAGGGGGAAGGAGAAGGGAATTAGATAGTTTCAGAATGCTCTACACCTGAACTCAATAAGATGCACTAGAACTTCTGAATTTTTTTAAAAGATTTATTTATTCATGAGAGACAGAGAGAGAGAGAGAGAAAGAGAGAGAGAGAGAGAGAGAAGCAGAGACACAGGCAGAGGGAGCAGACTCCACACAAGGAGCCTGATGTGGGACTCGATCCTGGGACTCCAGGATTACGCCCTGAGCGGCAGACACTTAACCACTGAGCCACCCAGGGATCCCTAGAACTTCTGAATTAAACAGCAAGACAACTCCTGGATTTAAAGTGTAGAAAAAGTAAATACTGACCAAGAGGCAACCTGTACTTAGGAAAGTTAGGATTTTTAAGTAATCCAACATGGGAGAAAGAAGGACATAGGAGACAGTTTGTCACAGCAAGAATATTCATCTTTTGATTTACTTTTTTCAAAAGCTAAGAGGATACTAACCTCCCTACCCACCAATATATCTGATTAAAAATGGGCAGAGGACCTGAACAGACAAGATGCTCAACATCACTCATCATCAGGGGAAACGTAAATCAAAACCACAATGGGAGGTCATCTCACACCAGTAAGAATGTCTAGTATCAAAATACAAGAAATAACAAGAGTTGAAGATGTGGAGAAAAGGGAAGTATTGGTGGGAATGTAAATTGGTGCAGCCACTATAGAAAATACTATGGCAGTTCCTCAAAAAAAATTAAAGTAGAAATATCATACAACCCAGTAATTCAATTTCTGGGTATTTACCTGAAGAAAACAAAAACATTAATTTGAAAAGATATATGCACCCCTGTGCTCATTACAGTATATACAATAGGCAAACTATGAAACAACTCAAGTGTCCATCTATAGATGAATGGACAAAGATAGGATATATTTATACAATAGAATATTACTCAGCCATAAAGAAGGAGATCTTTCCATCTGCAACAACATGATGGACCTAGAGGACATTATCCACAGTAAAATAAGCCAGAGACAAAAAGCATGATTTCATTGATATGTGGAGTCTAAAAAACTAAAGAACTGAACAAAAGAGCAAAAATAGACTTATACAGAAAATTAGAGGGGAGGTGGGTGGGGAGATGGGCAAATTAAATCATGAAGCATTACAGATTTTCATTACTGTTTTTAGATTTGAGAGCGAGCATGAATGGGCATAGGGTGGAGGGGCAGAGGGATAAGCAGGCTTCTCACTGAGCAGGGAGTCCAAGGCAGTTCAATCCCAGGACGCTGAGATCATGACCCGAGCAGAAAGTAGACAACTGACTGAGCCACCCAGACACCCCACATTTTTTTTTTAAAGATTTCACTTATTTATTCATGACAGACAGAGAGAGAGGCAGAGACATAGGCAGAGGGAGAAGCAGACTCCCTGTGGAGAGACTATGAGGGACTCGATCCCAGGACCCCAGGATCACGACCTGAGTGGAAGGCAGACTCTCCACCACTGAACTACCAAGGTGCCCCATACCCCGCATTTCAATCACTGTATTGCACATCTGAAATTAGTAACAGTGTTTAATTAACATACCAAATTTTAAGTAAAAATAGCAAAATTTCAAAGAAAAAAAAAAACTAAGAGGAAGGTAGACTATCACATTCTTTTCCCAGGGGAAGGCACAGGCCATTTGGGGAACTGGCAAATTGCTATGTTGAAAATGATCACCTAAGGCAGTAAAACAAGTAGCTCCATTCAGAAAAAATGGAGAAGAAAGGAATGGAAGTCCAGAGAGTGGCTTTTTTTTTTTTTTAAAGTAAGGAAGCCAGGGGAGGGGGTGTTTAGGGAGGGGGGGGGAGAGAGAGAGAATGAATCTTCAGCAGGCTCCATGCCTTGCCCATCGGGCTCTATCTCACAACCTTGAGATCAGGACCTAAACCGAATTCAACAGTCGGTGGATTAACTCACTGAGCCACCCAGGTGCCCTGAGATAGTGGCATTTTTAACTGTAGCTAGGAGAGGTGTGGGCCTATCCAGTTTACTCAGTTGGGGGAATCTGGGCTTCCTGATGTTAAAGGAGGATTCCTTAGTCAATGTTAATTAGTTAAAACGAGAAATAAAAAAATGACCTCCTCCCAATCAATTTCCTCTTTAAGTGCTGAGGGCCCTCAGAGGCCAAATGCCTACTTAAGACAATGGCTCAGGTCTGGTTCTTAGAGTTCACAGGCCTGGATGGTTGAAGGACACTACACAAGCCAAAAAGAATGCAGGTGTTAAAGCTAATACCTCAACGTGTTGGTATAAGGTCAAGGTTCTGATTCAGGTACTACCTCTCCTCCACAAGTGGAGCTGAATTCATCACGACAGTTGAGGCCAACTGCCAACAACAGGCTAAATTTCCAGTAGTGTCTTCCTTAATTCCCTGGATTTTCTTTTTTAATAGCTGATTTTAATACTTTGGCCGTCTTTATTCTACAACGTGGGTCCTTGATTCAACTCCAGTAAGGAAGAGAGTAAAGAAACAGGAGTCTAGCTCAGAAACCAAGAGGCATGCTACCCTCTTCCTGAAGGATGAGCTTTCCTTGATCATTAAATTGGTTTAGGAGCTGCAGGGCAAAGGCCTGCCCCTCTAGTCTAAACCACAGAGATCAACGACCTACAGCTGAAAGCCAGGGCCCCTGGTTATCACCCAAACAAGGGTTGGGTGCAATGGATTAGAAGTGAAGGAACATTGAGTCGGTACCACCACTGGGTGCCTGCACCCACCCGCCAACACTTGGCTTTGGCTCTTCCTGAGAGGTGTTGGCGGCTGGGCAAGGGAATGGCTTTTCACACTTAGGCTGGTGCTCTCCCCCCTGCAGCGTTCTGGGGTCTGTCTCTCCAAAAGTGGCTTAACAGGCAGAGGAGAAAGAATCCACCTGGCCCAGGGCCCCCTCCACTGCCGACTTCACCAGTTTGGGGATCTCTCTATGAGCCAAACATCCAGACCTAACGTGGGTGCATCCTGAAACCCTGCTGACCCCCAAGGGGAAGGCCAAAGCGTGCAAACCAGGCGGCGCGCAGCTGCTTCGGAACCGGTTAATAAGAGCCTTCTAGCAAGGGCCGTCTCCGCCAGTCTGACTCCACCAGGAGGGGGGAGAGCCAGACTTCCAAGGGTCCTCCCCCTGCTGAAAGGTCTGCCCCAACCGCGCGAACACGGACGGCGAGGGCCCTCCGGGAGCTGGGCACCTGGGGCGCCCCCTCCCCCGTCCCCCCAGCGCTCACCCAGCCGTCGTGCGCCTCCAGCCAGGCGCGGTGCTGGCCTGTGAGCCGGCTGCACAGGAAGGCCACCAGGTGCCGGCAGTCCTGGCCGACCCCGGCCTCCCACTCGCCCGGCTCCGGCTCCGGCTCGCGTCCCCGCGAAGGTCAAGAGCGCCACCACACGGCCCCAGCTGAGGGCCTGCGGGTGGGCGAGGATCTCCCGCTCCAACCCGGCCACCAGCTCCACGCGGTTCCCCCGGTAGCCGCGGTAACCCGCCAAGAGGCGCTCGTGACGCCGCCGCACCTGCGCGGCCACGCAGCGCAGCACGGCGGCCTCGGGCGAGGACGGCGCCGGGGCGGGGGCGCGGGGCTCCCGGGCGCAGAACTGCAGGTAGTCGGCGAGCAGCCGCGCCGTGCGCTCGCTCAGCGCGTCCGCCTTGGCCTGGGCCCGCCCCCGCCCGGCCCAGGGCCCGCCCGGTTTTCTTTTTTTTTTTTTTAATCTTTTTTTTTTTTTAAATTTTTATTTTATTTATGATAGTCACAGAGAGAGAGAGAGAGAGAGAGAGAGGCAGAGACACCGGGAGAAGCAGGCTCCATGCACTGGGAGCCCGACGTGGGACTCGATCCCGAGTCTCCAGGATCGCGCCCTGGGCCAAAGGCAGGCGCCAAACCACCGCGCCACCCAGCGATCCCCCGCCTGGTTTTCTAGGCCCGGCTGCGCCTCTGCCGGGGAGGGGCCGCCCGCCCCAGCCCCGCCCCAGCCCCGCCCCAGCCCCGCCCCAGCCCCGCGGTGCAGCTGTTTTTCTAAGTCCCGAGAAGAGCCTTTGATGGGAATCCGGTCCGCACCTGTTCCGGCCGCAAAGGCCAGGCCCAGAGGCGTGCGCGCGATCGCAGAGGCCTCAGAGACAGAGACCTGGGGCGGGGGTTAGCCTGGGCCTGGGGACTAAGAACCCGGAGGCGACAGTCTGGAAAGTTGGGCTAGACTTTTGCGTCCGCTTGAGAAGAGACGGACAGGGCAGCCCGGGTGGCGCAGCGGTTTAGCGCCGCCTTCAGCCCGGGCATGATCCTAGAGACCCGGGATCGAGTCCCACGTCGGGCTCCTGCATGGAGCCTGCCCCCCGCCCCCGTCTCATAAATGAATAAAAACCTTAAAAAAAAAAAAAAAAGAGACTGACGAAGGCTACACACAGCCCTCCGCTGACGACTCCCTTGTAAGGGTTATCAGCGTCTCTCGATTGGACAGAAGCATCCAGGTGTGTGCTGGAGATACCTGTCTTTGGATCTGGGATGTTTCTCCTGCGGCTGCGGAGTGTTCTCCTGCAGGCTGTTCATTCACTCACGTTTATTCAGAACCTGTTAGCACTGGAGATGTAAGGGAGAACAAGGCCTGTGGCCCCTGCTCTCAAGAACCCTACGGTCTAGTGATGAACAAACAAACAAGCCCCCCTACAGTAGAGTTTAATAATCACTATAGTGGGAATAGTTGAGTACTCAGCTCCAGGATAGTGGCTGCTTCTGGTAGCTACCATTCCTGTATTTCTTAGAATTCTCTTTATTTTACTGGCCAATTCCTCTATTATAATTAATACTTCTTATACCAATCTTTCTCTGTCCATGATACTCTATGGCTTCTTTCTCCTGGTTGGTCCCGCACTAATACAGAACTGGTACCAGCAGTGAAAATTCTGGGGGTTCAGTGGTCTGGACTATGTTGAAATATCCCACCCAGGGTGAGAGATGAGTTGGTGAACTTTGCATCACCTATAAGAAAAAAGAGGCAAGACCCTTGGTAGGTCCTTCTGGATTTTAGAGGCAACATCCACCACATATGAGTGTGTGAATTCAGACCATCTACAGGCCGGTGGATTGGGGAGAACAAGAGAACATTCTGCAGCACATTTAGGCTGTAGTACAAGCTGCTGTCCCACTTGGGTCTTTTGCTCCAACAGACGCAATGATATGTGATGTGTCAAACAGGGATCCCGTATGGAGACTCCAGCAAATACCAGTAGAAGAATTACAGCACAGACCTCTGGATTTTCAAAGAAAATCTGTGTCCTCTTCTGCAAATAGCTAGTCTCCTTTCAAGAAGCAGGTTCTGACTTGCTACTGGATCATGGTAGAGCCTGAATGGCTAATCATGGGATATCAGGTGACCATGTAGCTTGAGCTTTCAGCATGTGGATGTTGTCTGACCTACCTAGATATAAGGCTGGGCATGCACAGCAGCAATCTGTCATCAAGTGGAAATACATATATATTATATAATATATATATATATATATATATATATATATATATAATGGACTGAACTCAGGCAGTCCATTAGGCACAAGTAAATTGCATGAGTAGGTGGCTCAGAGCCCTGCAACACAAATTCTTACTGCTTTGCCTCCTCCCTCATTCCATGCCTATGGCCTCTGAAGGATTGCTTATGATCAGTGGACTGAGAGAGAAAAACTCAAGCCTAGATTACGGATGGGCCTGCCTATATGATGTGCTGGTACCACATGAAAGTGGACAGCTGTAGCATCACAGATCCACTCAGGGGTGACTGTGAAGACATTGGTAAAGGAAAATCCTCGCAGGGGCCAGAGATTTAAGCCAGAGATTTGACGTTCCACTTTGTCTGGAGTGAGAGATAGCCAGAGTGCATATCTGCGTTGACTCTTGGGGAATTGCTGATGGTTTGGCTGGATGGTCAGGGCCTTAAAAAGATCAAGATTGGAAGATTGGTGACAAAGGAATCTTAGAGGTATGTAGCTGGATCCCTCTGAATGGTTACAGACTGAAGGTATTCACGTCCCATGTGAAGATTAAGAGCAGACTCTTACTCAGATAGACAAAATTCTGTGCTCTGTGGGTGTCAGAGAGCTTCTTTACTCAGCCAGCACAGTGCTTATTCTATGGCCCTGGGAACATAGAGGCCATGGCAGCAGGGAGAGTGTATGACGACAATGGAATTCTCTTTACAGAGGTTGAAATGGCCATTGGTACTCCTGGGTGACAGGTCTACCAGCAGTTTATAGTGAGCCAACTGAATTTCATCAGAAGGGAATATGAATCTCCCTACATTAAGCTCCCATTTTAACTGTGTTTGACATCTTATGGGTTCCCTTATGGAATTAAATTTTTTTAAAAAAGATTTTATTTATTCATGAGAGACACAGAGAGGCAGAGACATAGGCAGAGGGAGAAGCAGGGAGCCTGATGAGGGACTCCATACCAGGACCCTGGGATCATGACCCGATGACCCGAGCCAAAGGCAGATACTCAACCACTGAGCCACCCAGATTCCCTGAATTAAATGTTTTGATATATGTTCATATTTTATTTGCCAGAGAGTCATGATTTTACCTTTTTAAACATTTTTTTATAAATTAATTTTTATTGGTGTTCAATTTACCAACATACAGAATAACACCCAGTGCTCATCCCGTCAAGTGTCCCTCTCAGTGCCCGTCACCCATTCACCCCCATCCCCCGCCCTCCTCCCCCTCCACCACCCCTAGTTCATTTCCCAGAGTTAGAAGTCTTTATGTTTTGTCTCCCTTTCTGATATTTCTCACACATTTCTTCTCTCTTCCCTTATATTCCCTTTCCCCAAATGAATGAGAACATACACTGTTTGTCCTTCTCCGGTTACTGTGGCCAAGTTCAAAAAGGGTGTTGCCTGAGTTCTCCTCTGGGATTTGGATGGAATCTTGTCTCACATTTAGATCTTTCATCTATTTTGAGTTTATCTTTGTGTATGGTGCAAGAGAGTGGTCCAGTTTCATTCTTCTGCATGTGGATGTCCAATTTTCCCAGCACCATTTATTGAAGAGACTTTCTTCCAGTGGATCGTCTTTCCTCCTTTATCGTATATTAGTTGACCATAAAGTTCAGGGTCCACTTCTGGGTTCTCTGTTCTGTTCCATTGATCTATATGTCTGTTTTTGTGCCAGTACCACAGTGTCTTGATGAACACAGCTTTGTAGTACAACCTGAAATCTGGCATTGTGATGCCCCCAGATATGGTTTTCTTTTTTTAAAATTCCCCTGGCTGTTTGGGGTCTTTTCTGATTCCACACAAATCTTAAAATAATTTGTTCTAAGTCTCTGAAGAAAGTCCATGGTATTTTGATAGGGATTGCATTAAACGTGTAAATTGCCCTGGGTAACATTGACATTTTCACAATATTAATTCTGCCAATCCATGAGCATGGAATATTTTTCCATCTCTTTGTGTCTTCCTCAATTTCTTTCAGAAGTGTTCTATAGTTTTTAGGGTATATTTTGAGAACCATTTGAATGGTAAATGGTTCTCCAACCTTTTATTTTCAGGTTATAGGTGTCCTTCTGTCTAAAATGAGTCTCTTGTAGACAGCAAATAGATGGGTCCTGCTTTTTTATCCAGTCTGAAACCCTGCGCCTCTTGATGGGGTCATTAAGCCCATTCACGTTCAGAGTTACTATTGACAGATAAGAGTTTAGTGTCATCATGATATCTATTTAGTCCTTGTTTTTGTGGATTGTTCCACTGAACTTCTTCTTAAAGGGGAATTTTAAGAGTCCCCCTTAAAATTTCTTGCAGAGCTGGTTTGGAGGTCACATATTCTTTCAGTTCCTGCCTGTCTTGGAAGCTCTTTATCTCTCCTTCCATTTTGAATGAGAGCCTTGCTGGATAAAGTATTCTTGGTTGCATGTTCTTCTCATTTAGGACCCTGAATATATCCTGCCAGCCCTTTCTGGCCTGCCAGGTCTCTGTGGAGAGGTCTGCTGTTACCCTAATATTCCTCCCCATGAAAGTCAGGGACTTCTTGTCTCTTGCTGCTTTAAGGATCTTCTCTTTATCTTTGGAATTTGCAAGCTTCACTATTAAATGTCGAGGTGTTGAACGGTTTTTATTGATTTTAGGGGGGTATCTCTCTATTTCCTGGATCTGAATGCCTGTTTCCCTTCCCAGATTGGGAAAGTTTTCAGCTAGGATTTGTTCAAATACATATTCTGGCCCTCTGTCCCTTTCGGCGCCCTCGGGAACCCCAATTAAACGTAGGTTTTTCTTCCTTAGAGTGTCATTTATTTGCCTTAATCTGTCTTCATGGTTCTTTAATTGTTTATCTCTTTTTTCCTCAGTTTCCCTCTTTGCCATTAACTTGTCTTCTATGTCACTCACTCGTTCTTCCACCTCGTTAACCCTCGTCGTTAGGACTTCTAGTTTGGATTGCATCTCATTCAGTTGATTTTTAATTTCTGCCTGATTGGATCTAAATTCTGCAGTCATGAAGTCTCGTGAGGCCTTAATGCTTTTTTCTAGAGCCACCAGTAGCTGTATAATGGTGCTTCTGAATTGGCTTTCTGACATTGAATTGTAATCCAGATTTTGTAACTCTGCGGGAGAGAGGGCTGTTTCTGATTCTTTCTTTTGAGGTGAGGTTTTCCTTCTAGTCATTTTGCTCAGTGCAGAGTGGCCAAAAACAAGTTGTATTGGAACACGGGGGAGTATCACTGGTCCGTCTAGCTGGTCTTCTGGGGGAGGGGCCTGCTGTGCTGATTTTCAGGTGTTAGCACTTGGGGGAGCTGCTCTGCCCCTGCCTGCTGCGGGGCTCAGTGGGGGTTGTTTACCCCGTGGGGCCCCAGGAGGAACAGCCGCAGTGGCTATGGCAACTCTGGAAGCCTGGATTCAGCCTCTGCAGGAACTACGGGGCTCGGGCTCTCGGTTCTCCGTCTGCAGGGCCTGGAGGCTCCGGGGCGGGGCCGCTGATCTGCTCAGCTCGGGGCAGGAGCGTCCTCGCTGTCCTGGGCCCTCCCGGCCTCTGCCTGTCCCGGGGGAGGCGCCCTGTGCTCCGGGGCCTGCGCTGTGGGATTCGCGCTCCCGCCCTGCAGCTCCCTCCCTGGAGCCGCTCCCGAGCCCCTCCGAGCTGCTCCGGTCGGTCCCGCCGTGCGTGCTGCAGCCCTTAGGGAGCTCGGCGCACTCTCCCGGGGCGCAGGTGTCTGTTAGTGTCCCAGGGAGCCCGAGGGCATCCCCGCCCTCCTGGGTCCTGCTCCAACTCCCTGCGAGCCCCTTTCCGCCCGCCCGGGAAGGTTGGTGCAGCTCCTGCTCCTCCGGGACGGGGCTCTCCTGTCCTGGGGACACTCGCCCCGGCCTCAGCCCGGCTCCTCGCGGGGCCCCTCCCCCTCGGAGGCCTTTTGTTCCTTTATTTCTTTTTCCCCGTCTTCCTACCTTGATAGAAGCGCGGACTCTTCTCACTGTAGCGTTCCAGCTGGTCTCTCTTTACATCTCAGGTCGAATTCGTAGATTTTCAGGATGGTTTGAAGGTTATCTAGGTAATTTGGTGGGGACAGGTGATTTGGGAACCCTGCTCTTCCGCCATCTTGCCCCTCCTCCTACCTTTTTAAACATTGTATTTTAGCAGTTTTTTCTTAGATTTGGAGTAGTTTGGTGGTGAGTGGTAAATCTGGCCCTGCCATTGGTTAACTCTTAATAATTATCAGTTGGACCAAATAGCAATTGAACAAATTAACCTCTACACAGAATTTCTGACCCACACAATTCAAGGAGGCAGTTTGCAGTCAGATTTGGTTAAAATCCTACCTCTGCCACTTAGAAGCTGTACAGCCATGAGCAAGTTATTCAGCTCTCCTGGCCTCAATTTCCCTACCTAAAAAATGGAGGTAATAAACTGTCTACATCATACAGCTGTTACAAGGATTATGTGAGTTGGTGGATGCAAGGTGCTTACTTAGCACAGTGCTCAGCACATAGGAAAAGTTCTTTTTTTTTTTTTTGGAAAAGTTCTTTACAGAGAAATTTTTATTATTAATATGAACTAACCAGGATAACCATGCTCATTGTCCTACCTTTAACTGAAAATCAGAAGGTTTTGGTTGTTTTTTTTTTTTTTTTAAGATTTATTTATTCATGAGAGACACAGACTGAGAGAGAGAAGCAGAGATGCAGGCAGAGGGAGAAGCAGGCTCCTCGCAGGGAGCCTGATGCGGGACTCGATCCTGGATTCCGGGATCACAACCTGAGCTGAAGACTGATGCTCAACCACTGAGCCACCCAGGCGTCCCTGGTGTTTTTTTTTTTTTTTTAAATACGGAAAATAGCTACAAACTACCTACTATTTTCCCATAAAAATTTTTTAACAGCATTACTGTGATAGAGTTCACAAACCATAAAATTCACTCTTGCGAAGTATATAATGGCGGTTTTTAGTATACTCCCAGAGTTGTGCAGCCATCACCACTAATTCCATGACCTCAAAGGAAATCCTATACCCATTGGCAGCTCCTCCCCATTCATCCCACCCTGAGCTCCATGTAACCACCAAACTATTTCCCCTCTCTGTGGATTTGCCTATTCTGAATATTTCATATAAATGGAATCATATACTGTGTACTCCTTTGCATCTGGGTTCTTTCACTTAGCACACTTTTTTCAAGGTTCATCCATGTGGCATGAATCAGTACCTCATTCCTTTTTTATTGCCAAATGATACCCCACTATTTGACTATGCCACAGCTTGCTCATCCATTCATCAGTTGTGAACATTTGGGATATTCCACTTTGGGCAACTGTGCACATTTGTGTTCAAGTTTCTGTGTGGGCATGTTTTCATTTTTCTTGGGTATACACCCTATAGTATGAAGCCACCTATTATTGGGG
This sequence comes from Nyctereutes procyonoides, assembly GCF_905146905.1. NCBI lineage: Eukaryota > Metazoa > Chordata > Mammalia > Carnivora > Canidae > Nyctereutes > Nyctereutes procyonoides. Next base: position 22,789,264 of record NW_026575040.1, on the reverse strand, counting down.
AGCATGGACAGGTTGACCTCTGCTTCATGGTTCCTGGTTTATGAAAAAGTCCAGTGTTCACCGGTGGTATATTGGTTACATAACCATAGGTTCAAAGAGAGGCATTTTTCTGCTGTCACAATCTTTGCGTAAATGCTCTTGCCTTAGACATTGAGTTGTTCATAGTTATTTATATTAACCAAAGCATCATTCCTGATCCCATCTCCTTACTAGAGGGTCTGCATCCTTTTTACAATGACATGAACATACCCATTTCATTTTTGTCATCAGAAATGGCCATGAGTCAGCCATGTGGAGAATGAGCAGTCCTGAAGTCCAGCCCACTCCAGCCACGTCCCATCTAGAGAGCAACAGGTCTGTGGTATGCCTTGAAGAGTAACCCAGTGCTCTCCTAGCACAGGTGAGAGGGTGAATGGAGTAGCCTCACATTCTTACAAAGGATCCATAGAGACAAAAATATTCCCTGAGAACTTTTCCCAACTTGCTTCCTCAGAATTCCTGGCCCACTTCAAGTCTTGCCCAGTCCAGATCTCTAGGAACTGTATCTATATTTGTAGGTGACTGTTTTTTTTTAAGATTTATTTATGGAGAGAAAGAGAAAGAGAGAGAGAGAGAGAGAGAGAGAGAGAGAGAGAGAGAGAAGCAGACTGCTCACCGAGTGGGAAGCCTATACTGGGGCTCAATCTCAGGACCCTGAAACCTGAGCTGAAACCAAGAGTCAGATACTTAACTGACTGAGCCACCCAGGCACCCCTAGGACCTGTATTTTTTTAAAAAATATTTTTATTTATGATAGAGAAAGAGAGGCAAAGACACAGGCAGAGGGAGAGACAGGCTCCATGCCAGGAGTCTGACATGGGACTCGATCCTGGGGCCCCAGAATCAAGCCCTGGCCTAAAGACAGGCGCTAAACCACTGAGCCACCCAGGGATCCCCCTAAGACCTGTATTTTTAACCTGCAATTGACCCGAGTGTTTTTCTCAGCAGGCAAGTTTGGGAGATGGCAGATCTACAAATCCCTGCTCAGCCAGCTCTCCACGACTTGGGAGGAAGCCAGGTGGCAGCAATAAGGCCCCAACTCTAACCCCAGTTAATCAAACCTGTCTGCAGGGCTCACCGATCCCAAGTGCCCTCTTCTGAAAAGCTTTTCAGCAGTCCGCAGGCCCCAGTTGGTCTCCAGCCTCCACTACCTGTGCCTTCCCACTGCCTGAACCTCCTCTGAAGGCCTCTCCTGAATGACCCTCAACCCCACCCCTCCCTTTTTGTTCATGCTCCCATAAGGGTCTTACTCTCTTTAGGGACTTCTCACTCAGTGGTGCCTGGGAAGGGCTCATTAGCCCTATCAGCTGTTTTCAAAGTATAGTACCAACCCAAAACCCTTCAGAGGAGGGGGCCCAGGATCAAAACTCCTTCCATAATAATACTGACTTTCTTTGTGTGCATTTTTTAAGACTCTCATGCTCTGAGGAGTTATCCAGAGCCTATTAATATTTGGGGAAAGCCTCACCAATGGAATGTGTGCGTCTGCATTCTTGTCTCTTACAATTTTCCTCAGTTTTAATTTTTAATATGGTAAATTTTGATAGATATAACCCAAATAACCAAAAGCTCAATAATTTTTAAAAGTGTAGAGGGCTCATTAAGACCCAACACCTCGAGAACCACTGGCCCAGAAGAATCTCTAATTGATAATAACTAATTGGATACATGAGTAGGGGCTGCTTAAGAAGGGAGGAGGGTGTGAGAGCTGACGGAAGAAAGAGGAAGGAAAGGGACATAGGGAAGATGGGGGGGCTAGGCATGGGAGAGCAAGAAGGGAGAAGGCAGGAAGCAGGGAGCTAACCCCTGCTGAAGATGAGTCAAAGGCTGAGGTAGGGGCTTCATGTATTTTAGCTCTGTCCCTCCACACACGAGGAAACTGAGGCTGAGAGTCAGATATCATAGATGCTATCAGAGTGGGACAGCTGGGTCTGAACGTAGGCGCACATCCTTTGTCACTGTGCTGCCCCCTTCTAACTTACAGATGAGTCCTAGTGTCAGTGGTGCCACCTTCTAGCTTAGCTGGCTAAGCAATCATGAGGGTCCGGGCTACAAACACTTTTATGACCTTTTTGCTGTCTTGAAGCCACTTTTTTTTAAGATTTTTTATTTATTTATGAGAGAGAGAGAGGCAGAGACACAGGCAGCGGGAGAAGCAGGCTCCATGCAGGGAGCCCGACGTGGGACTCGATCCCGGGTCACCAGGATCACGCCCTGGGCTGAAGGCGGCGCTAAACCGCTGAGCCACCCGGGCTGCCCCTTCTAATCGAGGGAAGGTATAGAGGAGGCCAAGGGGTGGAAGGGGGACATGGATATGGAATGCCTACCTTTGGCTCATTCCAGAGTTGGGCTGGCAGCTGGGCCCCACTTCTGCAGGGCCAGCCACCCACTTCCAAAGCAGCTGCCTTGATTTTGGTTCACAGATATTTCCCATACATACCCATCACCACACTCCTCCTTATCTAACTCCCCTTCCTGCCTAACCCTTCTCTTCTCTGGCTGTGCACACCTGAGAGCACATCTGTGTGGACCCTTCCCTGCAGCTGGTTTCATAGGTTTGTCCCCAAGTCCTCCAGAAAGAAGAAAAACTGATGACAAGACTCCACGCAGCATTATTTTCAATATGCAAAATACAATTTATTATCTGGAGTTACCCCGGAGGCCCCACATGGTGTAGCATATTCCAAACCAAGTGTTCCATCGATAAATACTAAAACAACACCCACTACAAAATCAAATACTTCCAGGGAGGTAGCTTACTGCCAGTGGGGATAAGTGAGTGTTCTAGGGAATACTTCACAGTTTTTTTTCATAGCTTTTTTGATTGGAAAGTTATGGATCATTTTTGCACATATACTGAAGATGCTCTCTGCCTCTCCAAACATATACCATTGAATTTGCTTCCCTTTAGTCTAGGTGACTTTTCCTTTGTCCCATCTTTGTTTACTTCTGGGAGGTCTAGGTCAGAGAGCAGAGACACTAAAGGGTCAGTAGGAGAGAGGGAAGGGGATCCCATACCCAGGAGATCAGGAGCAAACTCTGGGAGTTCTGGGAGTGGAGCTGGGGAATCCCATAAGGTGCACTCTGGGGGCTGACTCTCTCAGCAGCTGGCAGGAGCTGGGGAGATCCTGTTTCCATATCCCTGAGCCCCTGCCCAGCCTGAGATCCACTGGGGAATGATCAAGAAGGTGGCTGAGAAATGGTCCCTCCTCTGGGCTCTTTGGAGTCAAGCAGGAGCCTTTTACATTTCTCTACCCCAGGGTGTGCTGCATAGTAAAACCCTCAGTAAAATGTTTGCTTGGCAAATGACTGAATCTAACCATTATATTTACTTGAAAAGAACTGGTGGAAAAGCTAGCCTGGCTGTTTCTTGACTGACTGGCCCATTATGATACCGGAACAAGTGGTTTTGAGGGTAGGCCTGGCACACATCGTGATGTTTGCAGGAGCGCCAGCCAGATCCAGGCCTGTCTGATGGCCATGCCCTGCTCCTGCTCTGGAAGGGCCTCTCTAAGCAGCAGGGCCTGGGCTTGGCTTGCAGGGCCAGAATTAGGACAAGCGAGGGGTCTGGAGGACCCAGGGCACTAGCACACATAGCCCTGGGGCACCATAAGACCCCAGACCACCCACAGGGCAGGCCTCCACCAGGAGTGATTTTCGGTGTGTGAGGCAACCTTCTATTTCTCTAAGTAATGCATGCTATCTTTATGAATGAGGGGTTTGCTAAAACAAAGATTAAGCCTCAACACCTTAAGAACAAGGAAAAGAGGGAATCTCCTAACAAAAACAGGTAGTGTCTTCCAGAAGGAAATGCTGAATTTCAAATAAAGACAGGTATTTTCTGTGTTATTTTTTCTCAATCTAAGACACACAGAGACATTATCACTCGGGGCCTATCAACTAATTTGTGTATGTAATTATATTTTCAGTGCAATAAATATGAATATGCTTCATATGGATATGATCTACTGTAGCCTGAGTGGATACTACTAGTTCTAATACATCTAATACTACTAACAGGTTTTTAAGTTTACTGTCTTATGTTCCCACACAAGAAAGGTTTTGGTTGCTCTGGGAAGCATTTGTGTCACAAACCGCTTTTCTCTCAAATGACAGCAAGGATCCTGTCCAAGCGATTCATCACATCACTCATGGAATTCATAAATCAAACATCCTGTCCACTTGATGGATCTCTCTCCTCTATTTATGACCGTTCACACAGAAGGAAATGTTTGCTCTGAAAAAAGATGTGAGACTGAAAAAGAACATTTTACAATAAAAATATTTTTTTAGAAAGGGATTTTGTCCAATTACGAATTTTCTATCACAGATCACCAATCAACATGGTCTGCCTCATATAGTCCGCTGAGATCAGCACTTCCAGAGGAAGTTTCCAAAAGACACAGTGCACGCTCTGAGAGAATCAGATTCTAAAGTGCTCTGAAAACAAATCTGATTCAAGGAAGTCCTGGGGACGTATTAAATGCTGAATCCTACTGGTAATAGGATGCATTGAGACTGTATAATTAGAATAACCTTAAAAATGGATACATTTTAAAAAGCATTTAAAATGCAAAACACTGTACTTGAAGGTGTTCTAGTGCTGAAGGCCCACACCGGTGTGTTTCCAGGGGTGGAAGTCGTAATAGGAATATCAGAGACACAGAGTGAACTTGCATCCGTGGAGTCACTCCTGCAAGCTACATTGCAATAACCCTCAGATTCTCTAGAAGAAAGAACTATTTACATATGACGATTTCAAATTCTACTCTCAGGTGCCTACGTGTGCATCTCGAGGAGATGATTAAGCCCAGACCTGCAAAGTCACCAACAGATAATTGTTAGTCCCTTAGTAATTAACGACTTGTGAAACTTGAGTTAAAAGACAGAAAACAATGTTTTACACACACACACACACACACACACACACACACACACACACACACACGTGCCCCATCCAAAATAAAGCACTCATATTTTGGATGCATAACACCTTACTCCTGGCAACTCAAAGGTGCTTCTTTAGACCTGCCTCTCCCCCTAGCTCTGCTGAATCATCTGCAGGGCATCTGTGACCTTCCTACCAGGGACTGGTAACTCCTAGGCTGAGTACCTAAACCATCTGTACCCACACACCTCACTGAGTACATTAAAGTGACTTTACTGATTTAGGAAACTCTTGCCCTGGAAGATGAATTCACAGATACCTTTGTTGTATGTTTTAGGAACCTCACAAAAATCCTTTATTTATCCTAAGAGTAGACTACTCAAACTACCCTTTTTAGAAAAGACATTCACTTCTCAGGCCTACCCAGAGCATCAACAAATGACTGGTTACTTTTCAAGACTGTCTTCAAAATCCTCTTCCTCCCCTAACTATGTGTCCAGCAATCTTAAAATTATTATTCCACAAATGTCCAATCCTAATTAAATCCTTACATCTGGCCTTAAACCAGACCCCCTACCCATACCTCCTAAACATATGTCTTTGTTCTCACATTCTGAGAGGCCACTAAGACTGTCAAGTTTGTGTTCTGTCCCCACCGAGGTAAGAAATAAACTTAGAAACTTAAGAAATAAACTTTGCTTTATGAATAGGCTATTTTGGAGCTATTTATGAGGAGCCAACATCCAACAAGGTCATAGAGCTCTTTGAGAATCTGATGAAAGCCATGAGGACAACTCTTCCCAGAAAAATGGACACATGAAATGTGACCTATAATTTTGGGGACTTCATGAGTTCCCTAAAGCCCCTCTGTGGGTCTCACAAAGGTGTGTCACCATGGAATAAGAATGTTGCACCACTGAGAGGTGAGATTGACACTGTGGTTTGCCCAAGATAGAATAAGAAGAATCCTACTTTCAGGATCAATGGGAACTGCTTGGGTCACCTGGCCCAATTATTACTTCAATTACATGCTGATACATAGTTATTTAACCAAGTTTGAACACCTGCCTCGATGGGGGACTCCCTACCTCTCTGGGGCAACGATCAGTTCTGGGGCCATGAGCTGAAATTAGAGCTCTGTCTGGCTGACATGCCCCATGTTTACGCTGAGCCTCTGCTTTAAGAAGGCCAATCACTCTTCCTCTCACACACACAGTAAAATAAAAGAATGTCTCTCTTACTCTTAGGGTATGATCCCATGATCCTGAGCAAAAAGCAGTCCCATCAGGGGAAACTCGTAGAGTGCTGACTCGGTTTTCATGTCCAAACAGGATGGAGACTCGGGACCCCTTAAGAACATCCCAGACATTGATGGTATAATCGTTGTATCCAGCAAATAATAGGCGACCTCAAAGTAGGAGGATATGATGGTTATTGAACCAGTTCTTCCCTTTCTGTTTTTCTTTTCATGACTTTCACTCATGCGATCACACAGTCACTTGCTCGCTCATTCATTCATTCATTCATTCATTCATTCAATCAACAGTGATTTTGTGCCTGCTATGTGCCAGGCATTGTGCTTTGCCCTGGGGATTCTGAGAAGAGAGCACGGTTACTGTCCCTTGTGGAGGGCGGTGGTAGGCAGGCTAGTAGACAATAAATGGACACATGGTAGCACCACGTAATAAGGGCTGTATTGGAAATGCTTAGCTGTGTGTACAATGCTATGTGCTCATGGAGGAAGGAGAATCAAGGAGGGCACTGCACAGGAAGTAACATGAGTTAGCTCTTGAGGGCTGAGTAGGAGTTTGCCAGGCAGAGAAGGGAGGCAAAAGATGTTGTAGGCAGCAGCAGCATGCATGCCTAAAAGCACAGATTTAGCCTGGGGAGCTGTGTCTGGGGAAACTGATTGTTCCTATCTGTGCTGCCCTAACTCTTACTAGCCGCCTCCCCAGCTGTGAGGCACAGGTGGCATGAGCTTCAAGGCATCGAGAAAAGGGCTCTTGCTTCACCCCTGCTACAGCTGGAAAAAGTCCCTTTTCAGGGAAAAAGGGGAGAATGGAAGGCAGAGGAGGAAATGCCTAGTGAATGGCTCTGCAGATGTGAAGTTTCATGCATCATTGTCTTGAACAGCATTAGGTGGCACAGCCTTCATTTCCTGTAAAATGAATGGAGTGGGGAGGCCGCTTCAGGTGCGGTGAAGTGGGGTGGGGGCTTGTGGAAGAAAACCAGTGCAAATGCAGATCGCTTAACACATTGGCTCCCAGGAAGTTCAGCTGAGGGAAAGCTTGATGAAAAGCTGGGTTTCATTTATATCCTGTCTTACAGCCCCAGGGAAGCTTCTAAAAGAAAATCTTACCACTGAGGGAGAAGTCCACACTGGATGCTCCAAATATGATACTCTCTTTGGAATAGATGGCAACCTCTCTGTCTGCCCGGAGGTCATAGAGGCGACACTGGGGTGACAGAGAAGATAAAGGAACACTTAATTCTGGCTCCAGGTTGGTGAAGAGAGGGCCACAGGGCTAGAGGCAGGTGCCTGTGGCTTATGTAGTTTGAGGATGAGGGAAATACCTCTGGTTTCTTCCCCTAGTATTTTCTTCCGATTCCTATTAATTGGCATGGATCAGTGGAGATTCAAAGAAACAGCAAATACAGAAGATTTGGGAGAGGAATCAAAACTGAAAATGAAACCTCTTTTTTTTCTGATAAAGGATACATACTCATAGTAGAAAATTCAGAAAAACTCAGAAATGCCTAAAGAAGGAAATAAAAATCACCCCAAATCCTAGAGGTATTTACTTACATCGAGGCTATTTCCTTCAGTCTACTTCCATTTCATGCATATATTTAAATGGAGTGGGTATTTCCTTATCACTTCTATTAACATCAGGTTATGAGCATTTTTCTCGTATCATTAAATAATCTTCAAAAAGACATGACTAACATGGTTGCTGAATATTTCTTATGTGGATATATCAGAATCTGTTTAACCATACCCTGTTAAGAGTTTTGATTGCATCTAATTTTTCTCCTTTATAACTAAAATTTTGGGAACCATTCTTAGGTAAATATCTTTATGCATATCTCTGATGTTTTCCTTAGAATAGTTAAGGAATAGAATCCGAAGAATAAAACTGTTTCAAGAAATAGTATGGCCAGATCAAAGAATAGGGATGTTTTGAAAGCTCTTGGATCATATGGCAAAACTGTTTTCCAAAAGAATGGTACCAATGGGCCTAACTCCAAGCTCTTTGACCACATCACCTCCACAATGCAGCATTTCACTGCTAATCCAAATGAGCAGTGATCACTTAAACTTGCATTTATTGGAATATGGGTGGTCTGATGGTCTGAAAATGTTTTCAGGTGTTGATTTGCCATTTTGGATCTCCTGTGTTGTAAAAAGTCTACATTTTATCCCCTTTTTAAAAATTGGGGTGTTTATCTTATTGATTATCCAACCCCATTCATATCTAAAGGATTTCAATTTGGTCATATAGATGGCAAACATTTTTCATAGATGTATGCCTTTATATTTTGTTATACATTTTTTGGCATATGGAAGTTTTACATTTTCATTTTTTAAAGATCTTATTAATTCAGTATTTATTTGTCTTCCCTCTGTCAAATCCTGAGCCAACCACTTTCCCCAGGCTGCCTATAGAGGTATAGCAAAAGGAACATGTAGGGCAGATGAGATATGGGAGAAATAAGTTCCAAAAGTATTAATTATAGGAGTGCTTCTTAACAGTTAGAAAAACCCTTGAAAAACCCAAGTGTCTAAAAATTGACTAGTTAAGTACATAACAGCATTTCCATAACATGAAATACTATTCAATCACTAAGAAAATACAATGTAGATTGGCTACATTGGCATAAGAAAATGTTCACAATCAATTGCTAAGTGACAAAAGCAAATTATAAAGCATTTTGTTTAAAAATTAAAAAGACACAAAGGAAATCACCCAACTGTGATTTTCTTGGGTTGGGAGATTAAGGTATTTTAATCCCCTACCATTTTCCTCAATGAATTCACTTTATTAGTATAATAAAAAAACAATAATTTTGAAAAATAAAATTAGATCATTGCATATCTCTTTTTTTTTTAAAAAAAGTATTTATTTATTTGAGAGAGAGAGAGAGAGAGAGCACATGCAAAAGAGTACAAATGGGGGAAGAGGGAGTAGCAGGCACAGTGCTGAGCCGGGAGCCTCACATAGGGCTCAAACCCAGGATCCCAGGATCCAGGATCATGACCTGAGCCGAAGGCAGATGCTTAACTGATTGAGCCACCCAGGCACCCCTGCTTCTCTCTTGGAATAGGATAAGCTGTCATAACATAGAAACATACCGTAGCATCATCTGATCCTGAAGCAAAGGCATCTCCACTTGGGTAGTACCTGCAGGAGAAAGTTTGGATAGAAAGAGCCTTATTTAGAGTGGTGATTCTCAATCCTGGATGCCTATCAGAATCATCTGGAAATCACCTGGGAAGGTTGTCCCATGCCAGGCCTATGGAATCTGAATCTGAATCTCTACTTCTAAGGACATAAGGACCACTCTTCATAGAGGCCAGAAAGGGAGGCTCATCTGGCTGCCCCACTGGCCTCTAGTTTTCTCCCCTTTTAAGTAGGGGCCTTGCAGAGCGTTGGTGAGGAGTAACTGAGATGATGTGTGTATCTGCACCAGGCACTGAACACAGAGCAGGCGGTCTGTAACCATGGTTTCCACTGAGTACACCCCTCATTCCTGAGATTTGGCAGCTCGGGGATAAGAAAGTGATCATCTAAACAGATACTGGAACCCTATGTACAGAGCCTCTGCACTGACCACTGCCTGCCTCCACGTGATACCTCTGGTGAGGGACTTTACCTTGCCCAGCCTCAGTTTCTGCATTTGAAAACCGAGGATGCTCATGCATTTTCCCTGTTGCAAAGACCGAATCATATAGGCAAAGACCTAGGCACGGTGCCAAATGAAAAGCATTCAACAACTAATGCTTATTACTGTTCACTGTCTTCTCGGGAAGACATTGTCTTCTCCTTTTCCTGGGGAAAGGGAAGTTAACACTGAGACCTAGTGGATGTTAGAGGAAGTGGGGTCAGGGTAGGGGGAACAGCATGAGTGAGAGAATGGTGCATTTTAAAAGTATATTCTATGAATATATAGGGGTTTAGTTTATTTTTGTGGCTTTATATTCTGTCCTGCATTGCACCACCTTCATTTATTATCTGTATTAATTTCCTTTGATTTTCTAGGTAATTACTGCACATTTGCCAAAAGTAATAGTCTTTTCCCTTTTTCTCTATCCTACAATTGAGGGCAAGGACCTAGAAAGTTCTTACTAACATAACATTTCTATTGTTAATGTAAATAAGAACTGTTCTCTTGTTCTTCCTTTTAAGGGGAACAGGTCTAGTGTCTTTCCCACTAAGTATAATGAAACTTCTTAGATGATTCTATTTCAAATACTGTCTTGACAGTGCCATCTTCCAAATTTACATGTCGAGTCCTTGCTTCTCTCTTGGATCCAGTGCATACATCCTGCTACCTACTCAACATCTTCACTCGGTTGTATGATAAGCATCTTAAATGTAGCTGTCCCAAAGCAGAGCTCCAGAACCATGTGCAATAACCACATCCTACCTGTACTTCTTCCAGTCTTCCCTGCCCTAGTAAATGGATCACTGCTTACTGCCCCTTATGAATGGTTTGGGTTCCAAGCTCAAGGTCCTTCTCTTGTAATGCAAACCCTGGCCTGTGCAGGTGTCATTTGGTCCTCTCCATTTCACCCTGTGGATTTGGGGCTCTGGCAAGCAGCACAAAAATGCCAATACCCTGACTATTGCCACTGCTGGGAGTAACAAACTGTCCTTCATATCAAACCCCGGAGTTTTGTGTCTTCTACTAGCATCCATGAAACTGTGGCAGCCTAACTTGATAGCTTGCAGCTAGGGTAAAATCTCAGAAATGTCACATTCTGGACATTTCTGTCTCCACAATGTCTTCTTTAGTTCCAGCTACCATCACCTCTTTCTTGAACTCACACAACTTTCTAATTGGTCATCACACTTCCATTCTTTCTTCCCTACAGTCTATTCTCCAAACAGTAGCCAGAGTGATCTCTTAAAGGCAAAGCAGAGACCACGTCAGCCACCCCCCAAACTGGCCTTTGGTTAGGTCCTTCCACATCTCATTTTAACCCAGTTATGTGCAAGCCTGTCTCTTTCAAACATCACTTTCTCAGAGAGGCCTTCCCAGACCGTCCTAAGCAATAACCCATCCCATCCCATCTGCCTGTTTTACTTCTCTCCTAGCACTGAGCACCACCTTAAATTAAATTGTACATTTATTTATTTGTATTTTGTCTTATCTCCTGCAAGAAAGTAAGAGACCTTCTCTATCCTGTTCACAAGTTCCTGGAGCAATGTCTAGCACATAAGTCTCAATATGTATTTACTGAATAAATGAATGAGAAATACTGACTCTGTTTATAGAGAAGTTAATATCAATTGCTCCGAGTGGCATGAAATTAAATATCTCCAAGAGATCTGGAGCACCGTCCAGGGCCACCACAAATCAGCCTTTCTTGCTGGGAAAACCTCTCTCAGCCGAGTAAAAGGAGTCTGGATGTGGGTTCTGGGCTGAGCATTACCCCACACCAGGGATCACCAGCAGAATGGAGAATTTACATGAATATTCTACTCACTGACCGGACACTGTTGATGTCAGATTCGTGTGTTTCAAAGGCCTGCACGCACTGGCCGGAGCGCATGTCCCATACCATGGCTTTCTTGTCACATCCCTACAAATGCAAAGTTACCCAGAGTTATGGCCACTGCAAGGCCTGTCTACGGACAAGCACGAGTTCTCATTATTTAACAGAGCTGTTTACCTCCCATTGGCCAAAAAGATACATTTCTGAGACTAGCTTTACCTAAGGCTGCTTTCCTCAACGGATAAGCCCTGAGAAGATGAGACTATGTCTTGGGGTGTGGGGGAGCAAGGGAGGGCACCCAGCTTTCCCCTTCAGCATGTTTTCTTCTTTTGCACCTTTCCAAGGTGGGTGCAAAACCCTCCAAGGACTCCTTGTTTTCCTCCTGGGCACTTTTCTCTTTGTTCTATCCTTCCCTTCCTCCCTTTTCCTTATCTCTGCCTCCCTAAGCCCAGGGGGAAGGGCAGGCAGACAATGGGTGCACGGTGGGACCACCCTGCTTTGTCTCAGGTGTATGGGACAGCCCTGAGCAAAGGTAGAGCACCAGGGGCCCTCTGCTGCATGCTGGCTGGGCGTCACGACCTCGCCAGCAGTTAGCTGGGTGTCCTAACAAGTCACCGTCCTGGGCTTCTGCCTCACTACCTATAAACCCTCTCTAGGTTGCCGACATGACCCAGAGAATCATAAACATGAGGTTTTCACATTATACCATCACGGTTCTAGGAGCATATGACAAGTTCCTGCAGAGCAATCCTGTTATCCAGCTTGGGTAGGATAATGTAGACTCACTAAACAGAAGTAATGGCTTAAAATTGGTGTTCAAGCTGCTGGTTTCAGCTGCAAAGAGCGGGATGAAGTACCATAACTGACTTTTCAGAAGTCCCCGCTGTGGGGGTTCAGCACTCTGATTATCTTTAATGAAGATTTGGACAAAGCAATCAGGAGTGTCTTTAAATCTTTTAAGGACACTAAATCAAACGGAGGTCAGTGCTCTGAAAGACACAATAGAATCTACAATGATATCAACAATTTGAAAAGACAGTGCAGTTGAGGAGGGATAAATACACTTATTGAAAGGCACGGAAATGAAACATATGCAGATGGGGCCAAATACCCAAGAAGAAAATGGGGTTCCTGCTGATTAAAGGCCACACAGCCCTCACCTGATGCTCAGCTCTAAGACCTAAGCAGCTTGGAGCAAAGGGCCCTTCTGTCCTCCAGCTGCAAATGCCACACAATGGTCTGTCCAGCACATCCTCTCTCACCTCCTTCCTGACTAAAGTGACAGAGGTCCTGAGCCAGGTCAGCTGGGTCAGTTCCCCATTCTTATTTCTGGCTGTCCACAGACATACTGGCCTCTGACATCTGCGTAACATATTGTCAACTCTCCCACCTAGTATACTCCACGTCATATCCTGGAGGAGTGGGAGTACTGTTTTGCATCACGCCCAATTTACAGATGAGGAAATTTAGTCAAGTAGTAAAGCTGGGACTCAGGCATCCTGATGGAGTGTTCCTCTGTGCCACTGTGGCCTTCAAATGTTCTCTGCTCTCCATGTCCTGGGGTAGGAGGGTGACGGTGAGTGGCAGGGGCAGGGCAGGGTGGGACAGGGTCCCACAAGCCCCATGCCCGGATCACACCACAATGCTGCCTCACTTCGGCAGCCATCTGACTGGCTTGGTACCCTTGTGGCTCGTCTCCAGTGATTTCAGATGCTGACTCTGCTATTTGCTTGAGGAATAACCTTTTAAAATGTGGTAGATATGCACCTCAAGTCACAGCATTCACATGAGAACATTCCAGATCCCAGTGTAGACTGGATGTCAGCAGCAGAACAGGAGACCCTCAGAGCCCCGCACTGTAACCACCCACTAAGCACTGGCATTGCCGTGGGTGTGATAGTGAGTGGAGGACAAATTCTTCTAGAGAAATGTCTGATCCACCCCCTAAATTTGACAAGAACTGCCAACATAATCCTCCCACGGAGACAAAGGGCCCCTAGGGATTTCCCTTGGGTCTTTACCCCAGATACGAAGGTGTTTCCCGTTTCTGAGGGGGCCAGGTCCAAGCACAGGACGTCAGCCCCGTGCCCGTGAAAGCTCTGCAGCAGTTGCCCGCTCTCCACATCCCACAGGGCGCATGTCCCGTCGCCGCTCGCTGTCAGGATCTGTCCACAGAAAAGGACAGCAAGAGCGTTGTCATTATGACCTCTGTTGGGGGAAGTCACTCTGATGCTGAAGTTTGAAGGGGGAAAAGGAGGCTCTTGGAACACACACACAGACACATGCTTTGCTAAATCTGGATCCAAGCACAGAAATATTTCTCCTGTACTAAGAAAAAAAGTTCATTTACGACACCCTCACTGTCCTCGAGATGTGTGTTTATGTGCCTGTCCTCCTCCACAGTATGAAATCGAGAAGGCCTCCGTGCTGTCTCCGCAGAGCTCTGCGCCTGCCTGGCATGGAGGAAGTGCTCCGTGAACGTTTGTTGGACAGAACTTGCTCAGCTCCCATGAGCAGGCCAGACACTTCTAGTGCTTCTCAGCTCTCAATATGCTCCCCAGCCACCGGGCTGCTTGCTAATATTGCATCTGGGGTGGGGCCCGAGACCCCACAGCTCTCACTAACCCTCAGCTGATGGCAGTGCCAATCATGGGACCCTGCCTGGGGCAGCACTGGACCCCGTCAGGCAGCATTTTGTTAGACATGCGCTCCTGTGGCTGCTTCTCCTCGGAGCAGGGGAGTGCCCTAGACGGTCCTAGGGCCACCAAGATTCAACAAGCATTTACAGTGTGCTGATGACATCCAGGTGCTCTGCTAATAGGCATTCATTAACATTTGCACAAAGATTGTGCCTTGGTCTCTGCTGTCTTGATACTGACCTAATTCCGAGACCAGGCACACTTTCCTGGTGCTCTGCGAGGCAACACGAGACCGAGTGAAAACAATCTAGCGGCTTGCTTCAGGACATACCTGCTCCTGCAAGGGAAGACTGGGAACCCAAATGAAAGAAGGTAACCAGGACTATTAGCTTGCTCATCCAGACTCACTTCAGGACCTCCACCTAACGGGGCTCACCAATCAAAAGCTAGTGATGTCATTGCCAGTTTCCTGCCTTGAGAGACACACCTTAACATCACCCAGCCTCGACCCCCCACCCTTCCAAGTGTTCTTCCTCGATTTCTTCATTTTGATGTGCTGTGGAGATCGTCAAGTTGGGGTTCTCCCTGACTGCAGTAGGTCTAAGAAAGTTGGCACTGACGGATAGCATGTTTTCCCGAGGATCTCGGCAGACAAGATCACGATAGAGTGAGAAGTGCTAAGATCCAGGCAGGCCCGTGGGATGGACAGCAAGCCCACTCTGGCAACATCCAGGCCGGTCTCCAAGGATGCATGAGAGCTGGCCAGGTGAAGGCCTGCACAAAACGAGAGGTCGAGAGGTCGGAGGACTCTGACCCGCGGGCAAGATGGAGCTGTGGGAAGCTTCTGAGCCAGAAGATAAGATCAAAGGCAGGTTTTAGGAAAATATATCTCAGGTCAGTGCAGCCAGCCCTCAAACAGCTTCTGCAAACTTCCAAGTACAAGGGCCAGCCATACAGTGAGAGGAAGCCTGCAGCACCTGGGGAGAGGCACAGCGGGTGGAGTTAGGGTTTTAATTTTTGCCACAGCCAGTGTGTGTGAGGCTTGGGCTCAGGCTGAGCATAGCTTCGTGGGGCTGAGGGAAAGGCAGAGGAGGTGCAGGGCTCCTAGCCTCTCAGACCCAGCTGGCGGTACTGTAGAGCCTAGGGTGCTGATGGCACAGCCTCCCTGCACCCCCACCTTCCTGCTGCTCACAGGGCCTGGATGAGGTGATAAGACTGCAGGAAGAGGCTCTTGTAGGGTCAGTGCCACATAGAGAGCCCTCTGTGAGTGCAGATTACCGATGGCTGAGGAGAGGAAATGAGTACCAGGCTTAAGGACTGCTAGCATTCAGTGCACCCACTGACTGCACTGCGCCTACAAATCCCTCCTGTTGGTGGTGGTTTTCTCTCTTTTTTTTTTTAAGATTTTATTTATTTATTCATGAGAGACAGAGAGAGAGAGAGAGAGAGAGAGAGAGAGAGAGGCAGAGACACAGGCAGAGGGAGAAGCAGGCTCCATGCAGGGAGCCTGACTTGGGACTCGATCCCGGGACCCCAGGATCACGCCCCGAGCTGAAGGCAAGCACTAAACTGCTGAGCCACCCAGGGATCCCCGGTTTTCTCTTCTCTCCTTCCTTCCTGTTCTCTTCCCTTCTCTCTTACAGGTACTTACAAAGAATCTTTTTTTTTTCTATGCAGGAGAGAAACACAACTCAGGAAGAGGAATCTACTCTCACCCTGATCTGGTGCCTCCTGCCTGCCAGCAGTCTGGGGAGGCCTAGAATCTCCTTGCAGCTAGGAGAAGCCACTTTGGAGGTCCTCCCTGAAGCAAGAGCTGGATGAGTTCCAGAGAGCTTAGGCTTCTTGGGTGTGGCCCCCAAGACCCTTCTCAAAGCTCCCACTCAGGGGCAGCTCTCAAATCTGAGGAATCTCCAAGGCTGCAAAGCTCCTGTTTTGTGGGACTCCCTCAAACCTTGGCCTGGGTACACCCAGGCTTATAAAAGCAGCTTATGAAAACACAAGACTTAGACTGGGTCTTAATTTGGGTACTTATATTTTATAATATACTGTAATTCCTTTTACTCTCTCCTGGCCCACACCCACTCCTGCCCTAACACTTGCAGAGAGCCAATAATCTCCAGTCTTTTTTGGGACACCCAAACAATCTGCTTTAAATGATTACCTCAGCTTAGCTCTTTAATTTGCAAATTTTCCATACCATATTCTTCAAAGAAATGAAGGGTTTTTAAAAGTTATAAGTAAATAGTAAAGAAATATTAAAAAAAACTTAATATTTTTGTGATCTTCATTACAAGTAAAAATTGAGTTTAAAAACCAAACGCTCATCACGATAAATGCACTAAACAGAACTTCTAACACGCTGTCAGTCATTTATTCAGAATGTAGAGAATTTGTAGGTTATGGGGCCCCTAGGTGGCTCAGTTGGGTAAGCTCAGGTCATGATCCCAGGGTTCTGGGATTGAGCTCTGCATTGGGCTCCCTGCTCAGTGGAGAGTATGCTCCTCCCTCTCCCTCACCCCTACTTGTGGTCTCTCGCTCTCCCATATAAATAAAATCTTAAAAAAAAAATTTGTAGGCCTAACATTGTAATCTTATGACAGCCTCTTGACTTTTTCTTTTTCCATCCTTGATTATCAAAATGGAAGGAAACTTAAGATTCATTAAGGTACCCAAACCAGGCCATGCATCTGAATCACCCAGGAAGCTATGATTATTAATAATAATAAAGTAAAAAAAAATAAAGTAATCAGGGATCCCGGAGTGGCTCAGCAGTTTAGCGCCTGCCTTCAGCCCAGGGCGTGATCCTGGAGTCCCGGGATCAAGTCCCACGTTGGGCTCCCTGCATGGAGCCTGTTTCTCCCTCTGCCTGTGTCTTTGCATCTCTCATGAATAAATAAAATCTTTAAAATAATAATAATAATGAAGTAATCAAACCTAACATTTATTGATATTTACCAGGGGCTATCCTAAGCATTTTACACAAATCATGCCATTCAATCCTCAGAATACCTTATGAGAGAAGAATTTGCTACCATTGTCTCTTGAAAGTGAGAAACAGGAAACAGAATAAGGGCAACCCTTTCGGGTCCCCGCCCTCTTCGAGAGCTTTGTGCTCTATCACTTGATAAACTTTACTATTGCTCAATAAACTTTGCTGTGCCTACCAAAACAAAACGAAGAAACAAAACAAAAAACCCCAAAACCAATAATAAAAAAACAGAATAAAATCTTGTTTAGGGGATCCCTGGGTGGCACAGCGGTTTGGCGCCTGCCTTTGGCCCAGGGCGCGATCCTGGAGACTGGGGATCGAATCCCACGTCGGGCTCCCGGTGCATGGAGCCTGCTTCTCTCTCTGCCTCTCTCTCTCTCTCTCTGTGTGTGTGTGACTATCATAAATTTAAAAAAAAAAAAAAGACCATTTAAAAAAATAAAATCTTGTTTAGGGGACACCTGGGTGGCTCAGCGGTTGATTACCTATCTGCCTTCGGCTCAGGGTGTGATCCTGGAGACCCGGGATCGAGTCCTACATCGAGCTCCCCCCAGGGAGCCTGCTTCTCCCTCTGCCTGTGTCTCATGAATAAATAAATAAAATCTTAAAAAAACCCAACTTTGTTCAGGACTGAGCCGCTAGAACACAGTGAAGCCAGGATTTGATCCCAGGTGCCTGACTCTGAGCCAAGACCTTCACCCTGCTCTGTCTTCCAGGGAGCATCCGCAAGGTGGTAGCCAGCAGGGCCGCCTCTATCCTGGGCTAGCTCCTGCTTTGCAGGAAAGCACTTTCTAGCTTACAGGTGCCCTTTTGATCTCCACCTCCAGCACCTGTGGTAACACAGGGTGAGGGTGATGCGATTCCACCAGAGGGACTTTAGATATCTGAAGACTCATTGTTCTTGCATCCCTCTGAGCCTTCCTTCATCCAGGCTAAATGTTCTGTGTTACTTTGGCTGCTCCTGGGGCCCAAAGACACCTGGTTCTGGCCACTGCAGCCAGCCCAGCCACAGTGCTCTCTACCGTCCAGGTCTATGAGAATCCTGGTCGCAAACAACAGGTGCAAACACTGCACACTGAGTCCGAACACCCTTCTGCTCAGCAGTTAAACAGCCAGTCACCTGGTCTCCCTGCCACGAGACTCGCCTCCCCTTCTGACCTCAGCCAGCTGAAACCAGAGTGGGCCATGGAAGGCTTTAATCTGACTCAGATACTCTCCTTAAAGAAACCCAAATCTGACCCAGCTCCTGCAATGGTTCCCTGTCCATCTCGAGGGTCAGGCGGACTCAGGGGCCCCTTTGATCTGGCCCTGCCCACCTCTCAGGCTGCCTGTCTCCCACTGGGCTGCCCTCACACTTCACTGGCAACACCCCCTTTCTCCAAGGCTTACCATTTCAGCAAGTTTGCCACCACCCCTCCCGTTCTGAACTTTCAGCTTCCCCCGCTGTTAATCACAGATGGTTTCCATGAAGGTCCTGAGAACAGAGACTGAGTGTGAGCGAGTCCACCTCCAGAACCGGCGGTATCTGGCAATGTGGGTGGTGGGCACCTACGAAGATTTGCTAAATAGATATGAATGAATAAACTAAGGATCCTTTTATGACTTGTTAAAAAAAACTTAGTCAAAGTGTTAAAATTCTATTGTTTTCACCTTGCAGTTTATTCGAAGTAGGGAACAGATTTACTATTGAAAGCTTTTTCTTTTGGCATTGTTAAAACAGGAATATAAAGTAAGTACAATGAGGTGTATAAAGTGCACAACTCTGGAGCTCAGCAGCTCATTCAAGTTTTACACATTTAAACATGTTGCAGCCACTGCTCAGACTGAAAGATAGGCATTCCCACCCCCTTAGAAGGTTCTCTGTTCCACTCCCATAACCACCAAGTAAATTAGAGGAGGATGTTGAATGTGGTATGCAGTTTATCTCAGCTCTCTCTTATTAATAGCCCTGACTTTTCCCATTTTTGACTTATTAAAAATAATAATAATAACCAATGAGAAACAACGGGAGCTCCCTCTTAGAGCCAGCTGCTAGAGCACACCTCTCCTGTTAAAGAAAGACACTTACATTGCACAAAGTAGACCTTAAAATAAAGACTGTAACAAAAGATAAAGCAGGGCACTACATAATGACAAAGAGAAAACTCCAACAAGAAGATATAACGATTGTAAACACCTATGCACCTAACATAGGAGCACCTAAATGGATAAAGCAACTACCAACAGACACAAAGGGAGAAACCGACAGTTACACAATAATAATAATATGGGACTTTAACACTCCACTTACATCAGTGGATGGATAATCCAGACAGAAAATGAACAAGGAGACGGTGGCTTTGAGGGACACATTGGACCAGATGAGCCTAACAAACGTTAGAATATTCCATCCAAAAACAGTGGAATACACATTGTTTTCAAGTGCACAAAGAACATTCTCCAGAATAGATCACAGGTTAGGCTACAAAACAAGTCTCAATAAATTAAAAAAAAACTGAAATCATATCATTCATCTTTTCCAAGTACAACAGTTGAGCACAATCAATCACAAGAAAACATCTGGAAAGAACACAAATCAATGGAAGCTAAATAACAGACCACTAAATAATGGATGGGTCAACCAAGAAATCAGAGAGGAAATAAAATATACATGGATACAAATGAAAACGAAAACACAACAGCCCAAAATCATTACGATACAGCAAAAACTGTCCTAAAAAGGAAAATTATAGCAATACAGGTATACCTCAAGAAGCAAGAATATCTTGAATAAACAACCTAACCTTACCCCTAAAGGAGCTAGGAAAAGAACAAAAGCCAAAGCCAGTAGAAGAGAGGAAATAACAAGATTAAAGAAATCAGGACACCAGGGTAGCTCAGTGGTTGAGTGTCTGCCTTCGGTTGGGGGCGTGATCCCACAGTTCCGGGATCGAGTTCCATATCGAGTCCCACATCGGGTTCTATCTACATAGGGAGCCTGCTTCTCCCTCTGCCTATGTCTCTGCCTCTCTCTCTGTGTCTCTCATAAATAAATAAATAAACAAACAAACAAATAAATAAATAAATAAATAAAGTCTTAAAAAAAAAAGAAGAAGAAATAAGTGACACAGAGACTAAAAAGACAATAGAACAGATTGATGAAACCAGAAGCTGGTTCTTTGAAAAGATCAACGAAATTGATAAACCTTTAGCCAGACTCATCAAAAAAAGAAGAAAGAGAACTCTAAATAATAATCAGAAATGAAGAAGAAATAAAGCTTACACTAGAGAAACACAAAGGATTATAAGGGATATTATGAAAAATTAAATGCCAACAAATTGGGTAATCTAGAGGAAACAGATAAATTCCTAGAAACACATCCCCTTCCAAAACAGAATAAAGAAGAAATAGAAAAAAATTTTTTTAATTCTTTTCACATCAATCTAACTTTTTTTAAATTTTTATTTATTTATGATAGTCACAGAGAGAGAGGGGGAGAGAGAGAGAGAGGCAGAGACATAGGCAGAGGGAGAAGCAGGCTCCATGCACCGGGAGTCCGACGTGGGATTCGATCCCGGGTCTCCAGGATCGTGCCCTGGGCCAAAGGCAGGCGCCAAACCACTGCGCCACCCAGGGATCCCAAGAAATAAAAAATTTGAATAGACTGGTTACTAGCAATGAAATTGAATCACTAATTAAAAAAAAAAACTCTCAAAAAACAAAAGTCCAGGACTAGTTGACTTCACAGATGAATTCTACCAAATATTTAGAGAAGAGTTAATACCTATTCAATTAAACCATTCCAAAATCTAGGAAAGCTCCCAAATTCATTCTACAAAACTTGGGTTATCCTGATACCAAAACCAGATTAAGACAGACAGACAGACACACACACAAAAGAATACTACAGGCCAATATCTCCGATGAACATAGATGCAAAAAATCCTGAACAAAATATTAGCAAACTGAATTCAACAACACACTAAAAAATCATTCACCATGATGAAATAGGATTTATTCCAGAATGCAGGGTGGTTCAATATCCACAAACCAATCAACATGATACCTCACATAACAAGAGAAAAGATAAAAACCATATGATCATCTCAGTAGATGCAGAAAAAGCATTTGGCAAGATTCAACATCTATTCATGATAAAAACTCTCAATGAAGCAGGTTTAGAAAAAACATACCTCAACATAATAAAGGCCATCTATGAAAAAGCCACAGCTAACATCATATTCAATGGGGACAAACTGAGAGCTTTTCCTCTAAGATCAGGAACAAGACAAGGATGCCCACTCTCACCACTTTTATTCAACATAGTACTGGAAGTTCTACCCACAACAATCAGACAAGAAAAAGAAAGAAAAGGCATCCAATTTGGTAAGGAAGAAGGTAAGTTGTCACTATTTACAGATGACATGAGAGCATATATAGAAAACCCTAAAGAGGGGGAGGGGCAAGATGGCGGAAGAGCAGGGTCCCCAAATCACCTGTCCCCACCAAATTACCTAGATAACCTTCAAACCATCCTGAAAATTTACGAATTCGGCCTGAGATGTAAAGAGAGACCAGCTGGAACGCTACAGTGAGAAGAGTTCGCGCTTCTATCAAGGTAGGAAGACGGGGAAAAAGAAATAAAGGAACAAAAGGCCTCCGAGGGGGAGGGGCCCCGCGAGGAGCCGGGCTGAGGCCGGGGCGAGTGTCCCCAGGACAGGAGAGCCCCGTCCCGGAGGAGCAGGAGCTGCACCAACCTTCCCGGGCGGGTGGAAAGGGGCTCGCAGGGAGTTAGAGCAGGACCCAGGAGGGCGGGGATGCCCTCGGGCTCCCTGGGACACTAACAGACACCTGCGAGCGCAGGAGAGTGCGCCGAGCTCCCTAAGGGCTGCAGCGCGCACAGCGGGACCGGAGCAGCTCGGAGGGGCTCGGGAGCAGCTCCAGGGAGGGAGCTGCAGGGCGGGAGCGCGAATCCAACAGCGCAGGCCCCGGAGCACAGGGCGCCAGGACACAGCCCAGGATCCGGCCTCCCCCTGGGACAGGCAGAGGCCGGGAGGGCCCAGGACAGCAAGGACGCTCCTGCCCCGAGCTGAGCAGATCAGCGGCCCCGCACCGGAGCCTCCAGGCCCTGCAGACGGAGAACCGAGAGCCCCAAGCCCCGTAGTTCCTGCGGAGGCTAAATCCAGGCTTCCAGAGCTGCCATAGCAACTGCGGCTGTTCCTCCTGGGGCCCAACGGGGTAAACAACCCCCGCTGAGCCCGGCAGCAGGCAGGGGCAGAGCAGCTCCCCCAAGTGCTAACACCTGAAAATCAGCACAGCAGGCCCCTCCCCCAGAAGACCAGCTAGACGGACCAGTGATACTCCCCCGTGTTCCAATACAACTTGTTTTTGGCCACTCTGCACTGAGCAAAATGACTAGAAGGAAAACCTCACCTCAAAAGAAAGAATCAGAAACAGCCCTCTCTCCCGCAGAGTTACAAAATCTGGATTACATTTCAATGTCAGAAAGCCAATTCAGAAGCACTATTCTACAGCTACTGGTGGCTCTAGAAAAAAGCATTAAGGCCTCACGAGACTTCATGACTGCAGAATTTAGATCCAATCAGGCAGAAATTAAAAATCAATTGAATGAGATGCAATCCAAACTAGAAGTCCTAACGACGAGGGTTAACGAGGTGGAAGAACGAGTGAGTGACATAGAAGACAAGTTAATGGCAAAGAGGGAAACTGAGGAAAAAAGAGACAATCAATTAAGGGACCATGAAGACAGATTAAGGCAAATAAATGACAGTCTAAGGAAGAAAAACCTACGTTTAATTGGGGTTCCCGAGGGCGCCGAAAGGGCCAGAGGGCCAGAATATGTATTTGAACAAATCCTAGCTGAAAACTTTCCCAATCTGGGAAGGGAAACAGGCATTCAGATCCAGGAAATAGAGAGATCCCCCCCTAAAATCAATAAAAACCGTTCAACACCTCGACATTTAATAGTGAAGCTTGCAAATTCCAAAGATAAAGAGAAGATCCTTAAAGCAGCAAGAGACAAGAAGTCCCTGACTTTCATGGGGAGGAATATTAGGGTAACAGCAGACCTCTCCACAGAGACCTGGCAGGCCAGAAAGGGCTGGCAGGATATATTCAGGGTCCTAAATGAGAAGAACATGCAACCAAGAATACTTTATCCAGCAAGGCTCTCATTCAAAATGGAAGGAGAGATAAAGAGCTTCCAAGACAGGCAGGAACTGAAAGAATATGTGACCTCCAAACCAGCTCTGCAAGAAATTTTAAGGGGGACTCTTAAAATTCCCCTTTAAGAAGAAGTCCAGTGGAACAATCCACAAAAACAAGGACTAAATAGATATCATGATGACACTAAACTCATATCTGTCAATAGTAACTCTGAACGTGAATGGGCTTAATGACCCCATCAAAAGGCGCAGGGTTTCAGACTGGATAAAAAAGCAGGACCCATCTATTTGCTGTCTACAAGAGACTCATTTTAGACAGAAGGACACCTACAACCTGAAAATAAAAGGTTGGAGAACCATTTACCATTCAAATGGTTCTCAAAATATACCCTAAAAACTATAGAACACTTCTGAAAGAAATTGAGGAAGACACAAAGAGATGGAAAAATATTCCATGCTCATGGATTGGCAGAATTAATATTGTGAAAATGTCAATGTTACCCAGGGCAATTTACACGTATAATGCAATCCCTATCAAAATACCATGGACTTTCTTCAGAGACTTAGAACAAATTATTTTAAGATTTTTGAGGAATCAGAAAAGACCCCAAACAGCCAGGGGAATTTTAAAAAAGAAAACCATATCTCGGGGCATCACAATGCCAGATTTCAGGTTGTACTACAAAGCTGTGTTCATCAAGACAGTGTGGTACTGGCACAAAAACAGACATATAGATCAATGGAACAGAACAGAGAACCCAGAAGTGGACCCTGAACTTTATGGTCAACTAATATTCGATAAAGGAGGTAAGACTATCCATTGGAAGAAAGACAGTCTCTTCAATAAATGGTGCTGGGAAAATTGGACATCCACATGCAGAAGAATGAAACTGGACCACTCTCTTGCACCATACACAAAGATAAACTCAAAATAGATGAAAGATCTAAATGTGAGACAAGATTCCATCAAAATCCCAGAGGAGAACTCAGGCAACACCCTTTTTGAACTTGGCCACAGTAACCGGAGAAGGACAAACAGTGTATGTTCTCATTCATTTGGGGAATATGAATAATAGTGAAAGGGAATATAAGGGAAGGGAGAAGAAAGGTGTGAGAAATATCAGAAAGGGAGACAGAACATAAAGACTTCTAACTCTGGGAAATGAACTAGGGGTGGTGGAGGGGGAGGAGGGCGGGGGGTGGGGGTGAATGGGTGACGGGCACTGAGGGGTACACTTGATGGGATGAGCACTGGGTGTTATTCTGTATGTTGGTAAATTGAACACCAATAAAAATTAATTTATAAAATTAAAAAAAATAAAGATGTAAAGATGTATGCTTAAACTGCCTGGGACAGTGCCTGGTGCCTAATAAATATGAGCTATTAAAAAAAAAAAAAAAAAAAAAAGAAAACCCTAAAGATTCCAGCAAAGAAACTACTAGAACTGATAATGTATTCAGTGAAGTTGCAGGATATAAAATTAATACATAGAAATATGTTGCATTTCTATACACTAATGAAGCAGCAGAAAAAAAATTAAGAAAATAAGCCCATGGACAACTTGTACCAAAAAGAAGAAAATACTTAAGAATATACTTAACCAAGGAGGTGATAGATCTATACTCTGAAAACTGTAAAACATCAATGAAAGAAACTGAAGACAACACAAATGGGAAGATATTCCATACTCCAGAACCAATATTGCCAAAATGTCAATAGCCAAAGCACTTTACAGATTTAATCCAATCCCTATTAAAATACCAACAATATTAAAAAAAATACCAATAATATTTTTCACAGAACTAGAACAAACAATCCTAAAACTTGTATGGAACCACAAAAGACCCCACAAATTAGCCAGGGCAATCTTGAGAAAGAACAAAACTGAAACCCCAGATTTCAAAATACACTGCAAAGCTGTAGCAATCACAGAATTATGGTACTAGCACAAAAACAGACACATAGATCAATGGAACAGAAGAGATTCCAGAAATAAATCCACACTTTTACGGTCAATTAATAGTAAAGTAGGCAAGAATATACAATGGAAAAAAGACAGTCTCTTCAACAAATGGTGTTGGGAAAACTGGACAGGTACATGCAAAAGAACGAAACTGAACTACCATACACAAAAAATAAATTCAAAATGAATTAAAGACCTAACCATGAGAGCTGAAACCATAAAATTCCTCAAAGAAAACAGAGGCAGTCATTTCTTTGACATTGGCCATATAAACATTTTTCTAAATATGTCTCTTTGACCAAGGGAAACAAAAGCAAAATTAAACTATTGAGATTATACCAAAATAAAAGACTTTTGCACAGTGAAGAAAACTATGAATAAAACAGGAAGATCACCTATTGAATGGGAAAAGATTTTGCAAATGACATATTTGATAAGGGGTTAATATCCAAAATAAAGAAAGAACTTACACAACTCAATACCAAAAAAGTAAATGATCCAATTTAAAATGCCAGAGGACTTGAATATACATTTTTCCAAGGAAGACATATAGATGGCCAACAGACGCATGAAAAGATGTTCAACATCACTCATTGTCAGGAGAATGCAAATGAAAACTACAATGAGCTATTACTTCACACCTGTCAGAATGGCTAGTATCAAAAACACAAGAAATAACAAGTGTTGGCCAGGATGTAGAAAAAAAGGACTCTCTTGTATTATTGGTAGGAATGCAAATTAGTGCAGCCACAGTGGAAAAGAATATGGAGGTTCCTCACCAGTAATTCCACTACTGGGTATTTTACCCAAAGGATATAAAAACACTAATTAAGAAAGATGTATGCACCCCTATGTTTGTTGCAACATTATTTATCATAGCCAAATTATGGAAGCAACCCAGGTGCCCATCCATAGATCAATGGACAAAGATGTGGTATATATATAGATACACACACACACACACACACACACACACTTACACACTGGAATATTATTCAGTCATAAAAAAGAATGAGATCTTGCTATTTGCAAAAACATAGATGGAGCTAGAGATTATAATGGTAAGTGAAATAGGTCAGAGAAAGACAAATACCATATGATTTCACTCACATATGGAATTTAAGAAACAGAAAAAAGAAGAGACAAGCCAAAAAAGACTCTTTACTGATGATTTTTTTTTACCCCATGCCCCCACCCTTCAGCAACCCCCAGTTTGTTTCCTATGATTGTCTCTTATGATTTGTCTCCCTCTCTGATTTCATCTTATTTTTCCCTCCCTTCCCCTATGACCCTCTGCTTGGTTTCTTAAATTCCACATGTGAATGAGATCATATAATTGTCTTTCTCTGATTGATTTATTTCACTTAGCAAAATATCCTCCAGTTCCATCCACATTGTTGCAAATGGCAAGATTTCATTTTCTGATTGCTGAATAGTATTCCATTGTGTATATATGTATATACACACACATATATATACATATATACATGTATATATACCACCTATATACACACACACATATATATATATATATATATATATATATATATATATATATATATATATACCACATCTTCTTTATCCATTCATCTGTCGATGGACATCTGGGCTCTTCCCATAGTTTGGCCATTGTGGACATTGCTGCTATAAACTATGGGGTGCAGGTGCCCCTTCAGATCACTCCATTTGCATCTTTGGGGTAAATACCTAGTAGTGCAATTGCTGGGTCATAGGGTAGCTTTATTTTCAACTTTTTGAGGAACTTCTGTACTGCAAAAAACAGACTCTTAATACAGAGAACAAACTGGTGGTTGCCAGAGGGGAGGTGGGGAATGATAGGTGAAATAGATGAAGGGGATTAAGAGCACATTTATCAAGATGAGCAGTGAGAAATGCATAGAACTGTTGAATCACTATACTGTGCATCTGAAACTAATATAACACTATATGTTAACCATGCTTGAATAAGATATAATAACATCAACAACAACAACAATAATAATAATAATAAACAGGGACACTGGAAAGCTTCCTCTCCCTGCTGCCCCTCCTTAGTTCTCTGTCACTTCCCTTGCTCTCTGGCAGGCTGACCCACCACACGACCTCTTAATGTACCTGCATGTCTGAGTTGGTGAAGCTGCAGGCCGACAAGTAGTTGGTGTGCATTGCGACAGACTTCTTTTTGGCAGCCATGTTTTCATTTTTGTCAAACGTCAGTGGATACACAGAACACTTATTATCCAAGCCACTAGCATGGGAAGAAAAAAGTGTCAA
The DNA here is from genome assembly GCF_905146905.1 of Nyctereutes procyonoides. Classification (NCBI taxonomy): domain Eukaryota; kingdom Metazoa; phylum Chordata; class Mammalia; order Carnivora; family Canidae; genus Nyctereutes; species Nyctereutes procyonoides. Next base: position 22,761,585 of record NW_026575040.1, on the reverse strand, counting down.
ATGCTAATTTAAGAGAATGGAATACATGTATACTTTCTCATTCATGTAATCTTTTCAAAATGTTTTCCCTTGGCCACATCATATATTATAAGCTTTCCTCCAACTTTGAAGATTTTAAATGTATTGTAAAACTGAAAGAAAAAATAGTACAATGAGCACCCAGATACCTATATTCACTAACTTAGCATTTTGTCATATTTGTGGCAGCAAATTCTGAACCCATTTGAAGGTAAATGCAGACATGACATGTTACATTTAAGTACTTTAATTTGCAAATTTACCTCTTCTAAAAAAAAAGAACATTCTCCTAGGTAGCCACTGCATCATTATCACATCTGAAAAAACTAACACAAATTTCATAACAGGAGGTAATAAGCCATCCATATTCAATCTTCCCCATTGTCCCTGGGAGCCAGGGCCCAATCAAGGTTCACACGTTGCATTCAGCTTTTATAGCAGCTGCTACTTCTTCTTCTTCTTTTTTTAAGGTTTTACTTATTTGAGAGAGAGAGAGAGAGAGAGAGAGAGAGACAGCATGAGTGAGGTGGAGGGGCAGAGGGAGAGGGAAAAGCAGGGACCCTTTTGAGCAAGGTGCCCAACTTGGGGCTCCATCTCAGGACTCTGGAATTATGATCCAAGCTGAAGGCAAACGCTTAACCAACTGAGCCACCCAGGCGCCCCTGCTCAATTTAGTTTTTGATGCTCTTTTCTCATCCACTGGACCCCATATTTTAAATGTTTCTTGATATTTCACCAATATTTACACCCAGAGCTCCCTCTGCTTTTGTTTCCTAACAAGCTGTGAGGCAGTCATTGCAGGCACTGACCATCTATCACATGCCGGGGCCAGGAGACAGATATGAGTGAGATGAAGGCACAGCCATTCCTCCTCCCTGAGCTCTCACTCTGAACCATGCTGTTACCAACAACCTGTCTACCTGGGCCCTATCAATTATTCTCTTCCCTGCTGGTCCCCTGCCCTCATGAAAATTTTCCCACTGGGTTCAAGCAAGAAATAACTGACAGAACCATTTTCCAAATTACTGTTAAAGACATTGTTCACGGGGTGTCTGGAGGGTTCAGTCAGTTAAGTGGCTGACTCTTGATTTCCACTCAGATTGTGATCTCAGGGTCAGGAGATGGATCCTTGCATCAGGCTCTGTGCTCAGTGGGAAGTCTGCTTGAAGTTCTCTCCCTCTGCCCCTACCCCCCTTGCTTTCTCTAAAAAAATAAATATAAAACAATAAAGACATTGGTCACTATATTATATATCCATTGCATATTGCAGAAGGATCTACCCAATATATTCTTTTTGTAATACAGGATCAGATAGCTGATATCTCAGTATCAAATATTGAGAAATTATGTAACTCCTCCAACTCTATGCATGTGCTACCATTAATGCCCAGTTAGAAACATATTATCCCAGAGTATTTAAAAATGTATTTACTATTTCTAATGAGTAAGGGCTCTTTCAAGGAGAAAAAAAATCTCTTATGCATTGGGGCAAAATAATCAACTTCATGGCTTTTTTTTTTTTAACTGATTTCTCCTGACCCCCAGGCCAAGGACACGAAGCCATCATTTATGGTGATAAATGATGGTCTCCCTGCCACGTCCCTCCAAGTCTAGCTAAGGAGCATTAAGCTAGACTTGAGGAGATGGATCTCATTCAAGTATAAACTATAAATAAAATCTAAAGCTTGTAAAAAAAAAAAAAAGCTGTCCTCTCATAGGAGAGGTCAGCTTTTATCCTTGGCTGCTGGGGTCATCCCTGAGCCCCTGGAATGGCCTGCCTGCCCGGAGAACAGCTTTGGCTAATAGACAATCTAACAGTGTGATTTTTGGTGGGGGCTTCAGGACATGCATGGTGAGTTCCGACCTCCTCAGATGAACAAGAAACTAAAGATATTTGCCTAAACCTCTAGGACATACTGGAGACTGACGGCCAGCCACATAGGCAGTATGTGATTGAGCCCCAGTAAAAACTCTTGGCACCAAAGACTCAGGCGAGTTTCCCTGGCTGATAATACTCCATGTACCATCAAGCGTAGTGGGCAGGAGGTAATGCCGTCCATGACTCCACAGGGAGGGGACAATGGGAAGCTCTAGGTTTAGACCCCTCCTAGACCCTGTCCTGTGTACCTCTTCCTTTGGCTGGTTCTAATTTGTATCCTTTCACTGTTTTAAAACTGTGAGCCTAAGTATTATAGCACCTTCCTGAGTTCTGTGGTTGTTGTAGCAAATTATCAAACCTGAGGGTGGTTATGGGGACTCCCAAATTTGTGGCTGATATCTAAAGTGACAGAAGTTTTGCGGGGACTGTGTCTCCTAACTATACAGCTGGCCAAACTCCCTTACACTTATCTTAGTGTATGTGTGTATATACACACCTACAGCTAATTAAATGTATTATATATGTAGCGTATATAAATACATATACATCTATATATATCATGTGTGTATGTGTGTCTTCTATTGTGCTTACCTCATATTATTACAAGAAGTAAATGGGAATGAATTTTATATAAATATTACCATTCTGTTATAAAATGGAAATACAGCCTACTTTTGAATTATTAAAAAAATTAGAAAATATAAAATACATGTGTGCGAACATGGGTTCCAAAGGTACACAGGGTCTTGGCAAATGGAGAGTGAATGGAAATATGCCCCCAAACATCCACGAAAAGGGAGGGATGTTGAGGATGACCACTGGTGTGACTCTGGTTGGAGAAGGCTCCAAACTTTTTGCTTGGAGACCAAGGGTTTTCATTTTTGAATTTTTGAAACTTTTTTCTCCTGATTATAAAAATAAATATGTTTATTTTTAAAGATGGAAAATTATAAAGAGAGAGAAAATTACAAAAATTATAAAAAAAGAGAAAAACCCCATAGTCCCATCATCCACAAAGAACTATTATTGGATGTTTTTGGTACAGTTCATCACAGACTTGTTAATGCCTCCTTTCTAAACATGGCTGGGAACCTATGATAGAGACATTTTGGATGGTTCCAGAATTAACACAAGGACAGAAAATTATGTTAGTTACAGTTCTCACTGCCAACTCTGTTAAACTGAGCTCTAGGAGAATAGGGAATAAAACACAATCTCCCTAGCAACCTGGATGTTCTTTTCACTTACTGTAACTAAGAAGTTTCCTTTTTAATGGTTGTATAAAATATTCCCTTCAACTCATGTACTACAATTCACTTAATGATTTCCTTTGATGGACACACTATCCCTCCCCACCCCTCTTTTTTTTTTAATTTTAAATAACGCTACAATATTATTGCTTGTATGGAATTTCTATATTTTGGGTCCTTCCTTTCAAACAAGTTCTTAGATGCGGAATCACTAGATCAAAGGTTATAAATTTTTCAAGGCTTCTGATACACATTACCAACATGTTTTCCAAAATGTTTGCACCAATTTATAGTCCCCACCAACAGCATTCAAGAGTAGAGGGGGCAGGTTTGAAATTCAAGCTACCTTTGGTCTGTAATGAAAATAAGCATTTGTAGTTTCTTCTTTCATGAAGTTCAGGGAGGAACTGAACACATCACATCGTGTAGTCAGTAAACAACAAAAACAGTAAGTTCTTGTTTGTTTGCTTGTTTTTGCCCATCGAATGGTATTTTATGGCTAATGGGAGATCTGAAAAGCTGCTGCTACTTACCCACATGCAATGGCACATCCCGACGGGGCGTACGCACACGCCATCACCCATGTGCAGGGCATAGTGACCGCGTGCTCCTGAAACACAGTATGCAAGCTTCATAGAAGGAATGAGCAGTGCTTCCACACAGATGTATTAAAGTTTACTTTTCACAAAATGAAATTACTGGAGTTCCTGCTAAATCCCATTACCATTTGAAAGGGCAGTGGTGTGGGGTGAAGATCAGTTTGGGACTGACGAGGAGACTCAGCCCTTCATAATCAACTAAAGTGCATGTCATATATTCTGAGAGCTAAAAATCCCAGCCAGCAAAACAACACTTGTAACATTTTACTTCTCTCTCTCTTTTTAATTAATTAATTAATTTTTAAAAGATTTTATTTATTTACTCATGAGAGACAGAGAGAGAGGCAGAGACCCAGGCAGAGGGAGAAGCAGGCTCCATGCAGGGAGCCCAATGTGGGACTCGATCTGGGGTCTCCAATATCATATCCTGGGCCAAAGGCAGGTGCTAAACCACTGAGCCACCCGGGCTGCCCTCTCTCACTCTTTTTAGAAAGATTTAGTTATTTGAGAGAGAGAGAAAACAAGCAGGAGGAGGAAAGAACCCTTAAGCAGACTCCCCGTTGAGCATGGAGCCCCTACATTGTGGGGCTCAATCTCACGACCCATGAGATCACAACCTGAGCTGAAACCAAGAGTCAGATGCTCAACCAACAGAGCCACCCAGGCACCCCTACTTATTTCTTAATGTTATACTCCCCTGGGTCTTCTGAATGAATAGGGGGCCCCATCTTCTTTGAAAGGTCTGTTTGATTTTCACTTCAGTTATTTGCTTTACCTTATTTACTTAGATTCCCCCTATTTTCAATATCTATTCTAAATGATTCTACACGTGTGTTGTGTTGTTTCCTTGGGAAACAAGAGTCTCTGTCCCCCGTGGGCCCTGAAAGCAGTCCTGGGAAGGTCTGAGTGGGGGCAGGGGTGGGCAGAGTGGTCCTGAGTTGTGCTCACAGGTGATAGAGGACCTGTAACATGGAAGCAATGAGAACTAGGTGTGGCAGTTCCTGCTCCTGGCTGGTGGTCGGGTCACCATGTTCTCCTGAATGCCAAGAGGCAAACAACAAAGCCACAATGTAAAACCCTCTGAGTCTGTGGTCTTATTTTCATGAGAAACATGGACGCTGGTTCCTGGTTCCCACACCAGCAAGATGTATGGCCCCATCCAGGCCAGCCATCTGGGGAAACCATCAGTAAAGGGAGAGGATGATTCCTAAAGTACATTCGAGTGCCTGTCTTCTTTCCTGTTATGATTCACTGTGTTTTTGTGGGAGAAACACAGGCCCTGATACTGCTTGTGGAAATTCTGACACAGTCTATAGCCTTTCAGATGCCAAGAATAATCCACTGTGGCAAATGGCCACTCTCACCAGAAGGCACTCCAGGCCCCATTCCTTATAAGTAATAACTATGTTTCCTGCCAGAGGCCACAGTGGCAACACCACGGCTCCCCAGAAATCAGTGTGTGCTCGATGACATGCAAGGCTTAAACAGTAGCCATAGAACCCCACACGCTACTCAGGATGCTAAGGTGCGCTGGGAGAAGCACAGGCTTCCGTGGAGGGAGGGGCAGGATGGGAAAGCCCCTTGCAGACTGTTAAGTTGCCATCTTTATTATTCCCCGGGGGCCTGACCATTAGCGACTCTGCTCCAAAAGATGGTTCTGGCACCCAGAACCGCCCCCCATCAGGTTGTGTAGCAACTGCTTACCACAACACTTAACTAAACACATTCAGTAATGCAGAATATGGATGCTGTTCAGTTTGAAGCAGATAGAGGTCTGTCTTATATAGGGATAAAGAAGACCTTTATACGTAAATGACAGAATCAGTATTTAATACTCAATAGTTGTTACTACAAATGGCAACCTGATGCAGGCTTGTAAGCACATCTACACATAGATTTTGGCCTTTCACTTTAGTTAAGAGTCTAAATGTAGGGGATCCCTGGGTGGCTCAGTGGTTTGGCGCCTGCCTTTGGCCCAGGGCGCGATCCTGGAGTCCCGGGATCGAGTCCCGCGTCGGGCTCCCGGTGCATGGAGCCTGCTTCTCCCTCCTCCTGTGTCTCTGCCTCTCTCTCTCTCTCTATGTCTATAATAAATAAATAAATAAATAAATAAATAAATAAATAAATAAATAAATAAATAAATCTTTTAAAAAAAAGAGTCTAAATGTAAGTCCAGTTTGGAACTGAGCACGCCCAGGCCAGATTGCCTGGATATCACTGGACAGTCACCTCAACACCCCCTACACCCTCAACTTCCCCACCATTGTCGGCTCATGTCCACGGTGCTACAGAGTCTGGTCAAAGGCACAGAGGGCAGAGATAGCTGGGGATTCATGAACCTCTTACCATCACTTAGAAGAAAAATAATAAATGCACATGTGAAGGTGACAAGCTTTCCAGGCCAGCCTGCCTGGTTTTAGTGCTAGCATCGTCTCTGGGGGCTCTGCATGCTCTTGCCCGGGTGAGGGGCTTCAGCCCTGGAGAGGAACTGACACTGCCATGGGCTGCTGAACTATCTGAACACAGATGGGCCTCTTCCTGAGGTTTGCTGTCCCCAGACAGGCACCCAAGAAGCAGGATGACCATGACTAGCGGTATTTGGAGGGGAAGAGGACAAGGCTGGGGTTCTGGGGTGCTGCTCAGTGCACCAGGAACAATATCTTACCTTGTTAGTAGTGAAGGAATCCCACACGATCACCTTCCCATCCTGGAGGGAAAAGAGTAAATAAACAGCTCAGGAGTTGTCAGCCAGTCCTTATAAGGTAACTGCTGAGAACTGCTCAGAAGAGCCGTGTCTGGGTGGGCAGTGTGCAGGACAAAGCCAGAGGAAGTACCTGGGTAATCAACACCCTCCAGCCTATCTTTGAACAAATAGGGAGTAAATGGGGGACCGAATGGGCCAGCCTGATTAAAGGCTCAGTTCTCAACTTCATACTCCTCACAGGAATACAAAGACTTCTATACCATTTAGAAACCAAGCCCTAATTGTTGGTACATTGTCATCACCCACCATACCCTGCCAAAAAGCTATATGGGGGTGAGACAAACCTGAAATTATCTCCAGGTACTTGACAGGTAACTAATGGTCTCTTACTTTCTTCCTCGCCACCCCCACTAGCCATCCTGGGTACTGTGCCTTGTGCTCCCTGCAGGCTGTGTCAGAGCCCCACCCTCATTCCTGGCCCACTTCTTGGAGCTGTGTGGGCCTGAGATCAGCCTAACTTCCCCTGACATTTCACATCTATAGTGAGAATGACATCTATCATGGTAGGGATCCCCTGTGGGAACCTGTAGAGGATGGGCCTGGGTTGGCAATGCAACCTCCATTGTAACTGCTGCTGCAGACCACACTGGGGTTGTGGGGAGTCACCAAGGTGTCATCTATGTGTAATACAAACCCACTGGAGATAATTCCACACGGGCCTTGGTCCCTACAATGCTGTCACCTGCCCAGCACATGGTGTGCAGGTCCTCTGGGCCCCCAGGCTCTGCCTGGCAGAGGAAGAAGATGGAAGATTCTGTAGCCTCCATGGCAGACTTGGTTTTTGTAATCACTGAAGCCGTTTGGAGCCAAATCTGAACAATGAGGTGAGGGCAGAAGAGATGCCGCTTAGAGGTACAAGCAAGGTCTGATTATCTAAAGTGACACAGTTGCTTTCTTTGTATAATCTATTGGAAGATTTCCATATTCCCTCTGTGTGTGGCTGAAGGGCCCAGAAACAAAGTCAGAGTGGGCAACCTGGAGCCTTTCAAAACTCCTAAGCACACTGGTTCTTCCAGTCTCATTTCTTTAACTAAACGCCCAAACACAACAATATATGGGGTAGATTAAGGTAACAGAGCAGAAAACAGAGATGGAGCTTCAGGCTTGCACCCTGGGGTCCTCCACACCCGGAGCCTCGCCTGCTGTGCCGGGGGACTGACTCAGTGCATTGCCCAAGTTGGTGTTCCCTTTGGTGTCTTCCTCCACACACTGCCTGCCTGCCTGTCCCACTGCCCACCCACTGTGTTCACGGGAGAGAAAAAGGCACCCAAGAGGCTAAAATCAGCCATAAAACCAAATGTGGGCCTCTCCACGAGCACAGATTTATACATCAGGAGCCCATGTACCTGGAGAGACCGCCTCCACCCAAGCCCTAACCTACGCAATCAGGCTGATTAATCTCCTGCCTTCAAGGGAGAAGGGCTGCTCTGAGTCACTGCGTCTGCTCCAGAATGTTCCTACTGTTTCCAGCTTCCTCCCACACCCACCCCACTATAGCAGAGGTGGATGGATGGAGCATGTCAGTGGTGCTACTCCTCCCTAATAAGAACAGTACACGAGTGACAGAAAAACCCAACATATATTATACTTTTAAGGATAAAGAAAGTCAAAAAGGCTAGGTAGCAACATGTATATCTTGAGAATCACTTCATAAAAAAAAAAGTCTGGAAAGAAATGCTCTAAAATAGTAATAATGCTTGCGACAGAGTGGTGGGAGTAAAGCCACTTCTTTATTCTCTTTCGCAGTGTCTTTTTAATGCGGTCAAATACCTAAGAGATAAAATTTTTTATGAACATGAAAGAAAGCAAGTACAAAGTGACAATATTAGATCTGTAGGTAATATAGGAGATTAATGACACCTGTCCTTATCAAACACAAGCTGACATAGGCGTTAGAGTGTGTGGATTATTTAGAATATGCAGTTTTTATATATAAAAGGGCTAATAAAAAACCCCAAATGGTCCTTTGGAAGAGCAGGGCTGAAGGCAGGGATGGGGGGAGCCCAAACTGGCCATAAAAATCTATGACTTCAGTTTATAATTTTATATTCAATGCATGTTACATCAAAATAGGCATAAAAAGTACCAAGCAGTGATAACAGCCTCCTGATAGCCATACTTTTTTATCCCTCGTGGTCTTGGGGTTGGTCTGTGTGACTGGCAGAACATAGCAGAAGTGATGGAGCGTCACTCATGGCTTCAGCCTCTGGCTCCCTCTCTTGCTCTAGGGAAGGCTGGCTACGATCATGTAAGCTGCCCAGTGGAAAGGTCCACGTGCTGAAGAACTAGGGCTTCCGGCCAATGAGCCATTTTGGAAGTGAGTTTCTGCCTTAGCTGAACTGTGCCGTGACCTCGGCCCTGACCACCATCCTGGCTGTCACCACCCCCATGGTTCTCTGAGCCAGAACCACCCACACAAGCTGCTCCAGATTCCTGGCTCTCGGAAACCACGTGAAATAATAAATATTTGTGGTTTTAATTGCTGAATTTGGGGGTAATTTGTTATGCAGCAATAGATAACACTAATACATAAGATGTAAAATAAACTATGTCAACTAGATAAAATGAATGAAAAAAACAATACTCTACAAAATATGTACCTTACATTTGTTCTTTAAGGCATAAAAATTGATGAACTCTCAAACTGAACAAAGCCACAGCCATTTATGTGCTCAATTTCAATTTTGGGTAAAAAAAAAAAAAAACACTTTCTAAAAAAATGGTTTTATTCACAAATACAACTCTGAAAAATGCCAAGGAAGAAATAATTTTGAATAGTTTCTCAAACAGAGTTCATGTTTCAGTTATTACCAACTCCAAATCTAAAGTTACTGATATTCTACAGTATGCAAAGAATTCTTAACTATGCTAGCTCACATCCTGTGGGGAATAAGAAGTCAAAAAGGGCAAAAAAAGGTTTTTTGAAAAGGAAAGTGCTCTTTCTTCTTTAGCTATAAAGTTAGACACATGCTCACCATCACAGAGCAGGTGCCACATACCTGGGATGAGCTCACGATCCTTCTCTTATCTTTGCACCAGTCCATGCAGAGAACTTTGTTTCCATGGCCTTTGAGGGTCCTTCTGGTCTTCATGACAAACTGCCCCAGGGCTTCCACCCGCTCGGCCACCTGGTGCACTAGAAGGACAAGCTACAATCAGTTCTGTCACCAAGGACCAGATTCTGAGCCATATGCTGGCAAAGGGATGACACTGGTCTTTCTTTGTGGCCACAGATTTTCCTGATTTTTACTATTATACTTTCACAACGCTCTCTCTTAAACTCAGGAGAGGGTAGAGACAACACTGTCATTCTGTCTTTGTGCTTAATACCCTACAATCTTCAAAGCATTTCCATCTCTGTATGCTGAGAGATCTATAACAAGACTACTTCATATACATAGACTTCCTTCCTTCCTTCCACTCTACAGAATTCTCCCAATGGAGGGCTACAGCTCTGTGAGGTGGGCAGGGCGAGCAGCAGAGTGAGACCACTGTCCCCATTTAACAGGTGAGGAGACTGAGGCTCACAGGGGTTCTTTGGCTAAAACAAGTTCATTCAACCAACTGGGAGTAAAGCTGGAGCTTCTGGTTCTTTTACCTACCACTTTCCAATGGAAAAGTGACTCTACAAAAACTGTCCCATTAGGTGCCAGAATGTGCACCCATGCTGCTTGACAGATCCTAAGTGATTCCCCCGTACCTAGCTCTGGCCTGGGACATGAAGGTGCTCTATTCACTTGCCACAGGCAAGAATGAATGGGGCAGCCACTAAATGGTACACCCATGGGTTTACTGAAAACTTATGGTGTCAGTAGAGATCAATATTCTAGAAGTCTAAACACATGATCTACACAAGCAACCCACACCAGGGAGGCACTCCAAAAAGTAATCTTTCAGGGGCTGGGCTCATGGCCTCTTCCCCGAGAATCAAGAAGACCTTTCAAAGGCTTATCTTAGAGTCTGTCACTGAGCAGTATCAGGAGCCATGTTCCCATGAACAGACCGTCTAGTCCTGGCCTCACATCTAGAAGTGAGGAAACTGAGGCAGTGCCCCTGCCCTCTGGTTAAAGGCTGTGCCAGAGGCACAGGGCACCTAACAACCCCCTCCATTTCTCCTCCTCCAAACCTCCCAGCTGGGCTGTTCCCCAGGCAGGTGGGGAGGGAAAAGGGGCATTTGAGGCAAGGGACAGCCCCAGGAAAGGTGTGGTATCTTAGCACAGCAGCGCAACATGGGTGGTGGGAGGCAAGGCAGCTGACCCTCTTCCTTCCCGGGAGCTGCTGGAACTTGCTGGGGAAGTACCACCTCCCTCATAGAAACAGGGCAGAGAGGTCCAGACTGGACTGTGGTTTTGTTTTGTTTTTACATCAATTCATTTTTTAAAATTTAAATTCAATTTGCCAACCTATAGTATAACACCTAGTGGTCATCCCATCAAGTGCTTTCCTGTACCTGTCACTCAGTTACCCCATTCCCCCCACCTCCCCTTCTGCAACTCTTTGTTTCCCAGAGATAACAGTCTCTCATGGTTTGTCTTGCTCTCTAATTTTTCCCCACTCAGTTTCCCTCTTTTCCTTTATAGTTCCTTTCACTATTTCTTACATTCCACATATGAGTGAAATCATATGATAACTGTCTTTCTTCAATTGACTGATTTCACTCAGCATAATACCCTCCAGTTCCATCCACGTTAATGTAAATGGTAGGTATTCATCCTTTCTGTTGGGTAATATTCCATTGTATACATATATACCACATCTTAATCCATTCATCTGTTGAAGGACATTGTGGCTCCTTCCACAGTTTGGTTATTGGGGATATTGCCACTACGGACATTGAGGTGGACTGTGGTTTAAGGCCACGACAACAGTGCCCCTTCACAGAAATCCTCCCTCCTTCTCTCTAAACACTGCATTGTGTATTTCCTAAAAACAAGGAACTCTTACATAACTATAGTATATTACCAAAGTCAGAAAATTAACACTGAAACAATGCTATGTGCAATCTATGGACTTTACTGAGATACTTTCCATTGTCCCAATAATATCTTTACAGCAAAAGAAAATCCAAGACAAGGTGCTGCATTCAATTGTCATATTTCTTTAGTTTCCAGCTACTTAATTTCCCAGTGTGGGCTGGTCTGCTCAAGATCAGATTCAAGTGATGCGTACTTGGCAGGTACACCAAAGACTGATGCTGAGTCCCCACCAGCATGCCCCATCAGGAAGCACCTGCTGTCCGTTGGTCCTATCACTGGCACTGTTCACGCTGACCATTTGGTTGAGGTGGTGTTTGCCAGGTTTCCTCAGTGGAGAGTTACCATTTTGTCTTTTGTAATGAAAAAGTGTCCTGTGGGGATGTACTCTGAGACTACAGAAATACCCATCACTCTTCAAACTTGAATATCTTAACATCTGTTAATGATTCTTGCCTGAATTGGTTATAATGATAGTTGGCAAGTGATTTTCCTAATACCATCATACCCTCTGCATTTTTAGTTGCCTTTCTAATAAAAGGAGCTTCCTCTCCTCTTCAATGTATTTATTCATCCATCTATATTAGATGGGTTCATGGATTCTCACCTTATTCAAGGAGTTATAATCCTTTAGTATTATTATTTATTTTGATGCTCAACTAGTCCCTGATTTGCTCCGTAGGAGCCCCATCAAGCAAGCACCCAGGACCTCTGACATGTCCCTATCTCTCTAAGCACTTCTTATTCCAGGCTCAGGTTCTTTTCCTGCTCTGGCCCTAGAATCAGCTACTTCTCCAAGAAGCCTTGGTTTCATTTAGTTAACCCATTTTTTTTGTGTGATAAAAGAACATGAGTGTGAATAAGTTAAAAGTCTGTGAAAACCCAAACTATAAAAAATACTTGCTGAACTCTAAGGTATTATATGAAGGGCGTCTGGCTGGCTCCGCTGGTGGAGCATGCAACTCTTGATCTCAGGGTCATAAGGTAAAGCCCCACGCTGCATGTAGAGGTTACTTAAAAATAAAATCTTTAAAAAAAAGTACTACATGAATGTGCAGTTATTATGCTATCACTTCTGCTAAACATTGCATTATTTATTGCCAAATGGCACACTAGTATTTCATAGATACATTCTTAAAAACATACTGAATATAGTTTAAAGATAGTGAATTCTCTAAACTCTTATAGACTATTTACCTAAGTCTGAACCAGCTAAGAGCTGTGAGCATATTGTGTTTTGCTTTGAAACATCACATTGATATTATTGCTGCTTTCCCCAATTCAGCCTTGGGACAACCACAGCTGTTTTATGTTCTTCTCACAAAAATAAAAAAAAATTAATTAAAAAGATGGCTCATCCAACCGATATGGGGCCTTCCTTATATAATGTGAATCTGACCACATCCCAGATACTAATTATTTATCCTCACTGCATTTTCCTTTCCCATATATAGGTTTACTCACAACCCACTCCATCCTGCTTCTATTTGGCAAATCTCACATCTGTTAAGTTAAATAGCCTGAAGGATGCCTCCAGAACCCCTAGTATATGCCAAGTTCTATGCTGGATGCTTGGGGACAGAAAAGAATGAGACAGTCCCTGCTCTTCCTGCGCTCACCATCTGTAGGGGACAGACAGACCTGCAAACAGATCACAACTGCAGTGCAATGACAGAGGTGTCACGGAGCCAAAGGTGACATGGCTGACTCTGCTGGCAGGTGTGCCATCAAGAGGAGATGTCCCAGGTACCTGGTTTTGAAGGATCCATAGGAATTGGAGTAAAAGCAAGGGGAGGCTGAACTGCCTTCCAAATTTTGCACCAATATATAGTCTTTGGTGGCCACTATTTGGTAGAAGATCTAAGGAATTAAGGATGAAAAATTATCCAAAGCTAATTCTAAAAAACTCATTTTGCAACCCAAGTGTCCATTGATAGATGAACGGATAAAGAAGATGTGATACACACACACACACACACACACACACACACACGATGGCATACTTTTTGTAAAAAAAAAGAATGGGATCTTAAAATTTATGACAACATGGATGGATCCAGAGGGTATTAAGCTAGATGAAATAAGTCAGACAGAGAAAGAAAATATCATATGATTTCATTTACATGTGGAATCTAAAAAAAACCAAACAAACAAAAAGCAGAAGCAGACCCATAAATACTGAGAAGAGACTGATGGCCTCCAGAGGGGAGGAGGTGGGCGGATGGACAAGATGAGTAAAGAGTGGGAGATACAGGACTCCAACTATGGAGTAAAAAGTCATGGGGATAGAAGGAGATAGCATACAGAATACAGTCAATGATATTGTATAGAGTTGTATGGTGACAGATGGTAGCCACCCTTGTGGTGAGCACAGCATAACCCATAGAGTTGTCAAATCACTGTTGTACACCTGAAATTAATGTAACATTGTGCGTCAGCTATACTTCAATTAAAAAATACAAATATTTTAAAAGTTGTGTCTGATTCTATCCCTGGATCGCATAGGATGGGATAGAAACAAAACCCACAAACATTTGGAGGGAAGGAAATCATCTGCAATCATATTACCTCATTTGTGCTTGAGATTTTGGAATTGTTTCAAAACATACATTAGCTACACACAGAAAAAGTCTCCTCAGCATTCCCTGATTAAAAGCTGGATAGGCTAAGCTATGGTACAGTCCTTCAGATGGAGTACTGCATGGCTCCATATAATTATTCCAAAATATTGACATTAAAAAGAATGGTAAAATGACATGGGAGTTATTTAATCCATTGTGTTAAATTAAAATTAGGCTCCAACTCTAAATCTAGTGCAATTTAAAGTATGCTCACAAACAATATGCGCAAATATAAAATCCTAAGCTAGGAAATACATCAAAATATTAAAAGTGAGTACTTGTGGGTGGTGGGGTTATGAATGGCTTTTCTTCTATATTTCTAAATTTGTTATAGTGGGCATTAGTTTATTATGATGGTACCCTGGAGACACTTGTATTAGCTAGCTGGTGTGCAGGTATGAATGCAGAGCCAAAGCCAGGCAGGTTTGCCTTCTGCTCCCTCTCATGGCTGCAGGCAGCACGTGGAAGAGCAGCAGCGAGAGGATTAGGTTATGGGGAAACTCACTTCTAGCTTCAGGACACGCAGCATATCTCCTTAGAACATGGAAAAAGTCAATCAATATATTTGCTTCAGACTAATCCAGAAATTCAGTTTTCCTCGATTTCTCGCTACATCATAAAACCAGAACAGTTCAAGGCTCTGCCCATAATATAACCTTTGAAAATAAAACCTTTCACGAGGTTTCATTTAGAACAGATAGAAGAGTGAATAGCATCTGATGATAAGTCCTGTGACTTGCCCAAATTTCATCTGCATTTGTTCTTAGAGAAACTACATAAATCTTCTTTGAGTTGCTTTGTTCCTAGACTAGATTAGAATCTGCCCCAATGAAGCTGGGAATCTGGAAGAAGCCCCCCACAGCCCCATAAGGCTGCCATACATGTTGGCTGAAATAAACCACATGCCTCCTGCTCTGCTTTCAGCTTGTTTTCTGGATCATTCTTCAGTTTAATTTCAAGTTAAAGAGTCTGTAATGTTGAATTCTCTCCTTTGTTCTTGATCTTGACTCCCATTCCAGTACTCTTTTTTTTTTCTTATTATAAAAGCAGTAAATGCACAGATGGATATAAAGCAAAAGGTATCTCTACTTCCCCTCACTCTGCTGGGCCCTCTCCAGAGATAACTAGTTTCTCATGTATCCTGCCACAAATTCAATGCATATACCAGCATTCCTTGTTTAAGCTAATGAGATCATGTTATATATATGCTTGGGACTTTTTAAATTAATATTAATACCTTTTCATACACACACATGGATTTTTCCCCCTTTTAATGTAAATCTCAACTGCCTGAGAGATGGCCTAGCAGGGTGAGAAGGAGAGCTATCCTAGCAGCCTGAACTCTGGTGTCTACTCCCCATTCTTCCTTAGAGTAGCTGCAGAACCTTAGGGCATTCCCTTAACCCTTCCCTGGAGCTCAGCAGTCTCCTTGCCCATACAGGTCGTGGGGAGGAGAAGGAAATTTTTTGCACCTAAGGACTAAAGGTAAAGCGGACAGACCCTTCTAGTTTTGAGAGCTGTGTGATAGGACCTCCAAAGACATCCATGTCCTAATTCTTGGAGCCTGTACTTTACACGGCAAAAGGGGCTTTGCAGATGTGATTAAGAGTCTTGAGATAGGATGATTAATTACCCTGGTGTATACAGGTAGGCCCACTGTAATCACAAGTGTTCGTATAAGAGGGAGGCAAGGAAGGCAGAGTCAAAGTAGGTGATGTGATGACAGAGAGGAGGTCGGAGGATGTGGGACCACAAGCCAAAAATTGCAGGCAGCCTCTGGAAACTGAAAAAGGCAAGGAAGGGACTCTCTCCTAAAGCTTCCATAAGGAATGAAGCCCTGTTGACCCCAGTTTAGAATTCTGACATCCAGAACTGTAAAAAAATAAATTCATTTTGCTTTAATGTCCTGTGTTTATGGAGATTTGTACAATAGCAATAGGAAACATACAAGCCATAGGCTCATAATTCTAAAATGTCTTACAATCAAGCAAGGGAACACTTACCCTTGGCAGAAGGTAAGCAGAAGGCAATGAGGGGAGACATGTAGGGAGAAGGAGGAAGCTCTGGAGGAGTAACGGGAAAGGCAGGGGCACGGGGCCTGGGGCTATGGAGTTTGGTGTAGGTTGGCTTCCCCTTGGGCCACCCATATAAGCCAATTCCTCTACTTAATGTTGGTCAAGGGTCTGACTTGGGGATGAAGGTCCAACGGTATGGACGCTGGTCTAAGGGTCAAAGGGATGAGAGTTGAAGGGGCAAGGGTGTGGAGTTGGATGAAGTTTCCTTCTCCTCCAAGTTCATGCTATTTTGCTATGTTCTTAGGCAAGAATTTGGGCAAGTCAGAGCTAATGGAAGGCTGATCAACTGTCCCAGTTTGCCAAGGACTACAGGGGTTTTCAGAATGTAGGAACTTCCATTTTAAAACTGAGAGTCCCAGGCAATCTGGAATGACTTGGCCATCTCAGCTTGTGGCCTGAAAAGGTTCCCCAGCTCATGTAGGGCCTACAGGGCCATCTGTCTAACACCACCACAATGCAAAAATGACAGGCTCAATAAAAGGCTGAGAGACTGACAGGGAGGAGCTCAGTGATCATGGGTCATGGAGATCTCTGGAGGAGACAGTGTGGTCAGAGGAGGAGCATCTCTGAGTGCTAACGAGATCCAGGAGACTGTGATGGAATGAGAGGCCAGCGTGTGAGGAGGTCCCCCTGGTGAACCCTGAAGACACCAGGGATGGGGCAGGGCTTAGGTCAAAAGGAAGGCTCAAGCCATGTGGCGAATCCTTAAGAAACTAGGCAGTCTGGCTGGGAGGTCAGGAGCCAGCAGCATGGCGGAGGGGAAAACAGATGTCATTTGAGTGACAGGAGCCTCAAAGGAGCAAAGGTACTATACTGAAGTACAGGCGAAGCCATCGGTAAGCTGCAGGGGAAATAAAGGGGATCATGGCCACATGACTGCTGGTCTTGTTGACTCTAAAATTCTGACTTGTATGCAGGTGGGGACAGATCTTTCCACTGTGGGCCCAAAATCTGGCCCTGGCTTTTGAGGATATCGCATCCTTGGCAGGACTGGGGTTCCCTGCTGAAAAGCTCTATCCTGACTATCTCTCTGCCTTAAAGCCATTTCCCAAGTCACAGAAAAGGCTGAGAGGCTCCAGGCAGGCAGTCTGCCCAGCTGATGGAGTTTCTGGAACCTCCTCTGCACAGGGCCCAAAGGGATTGGACACAAAGTTGAAGTGAGGCCGGGCTGCAGTTCTGACTGTCTGGGCTGGAATCCTGGTCCCACTGCTTACTGGCTGCAGTCCTCTGGCCAAGTCCTTTCACTTTGCTGTGCCTCAGTTTCCTTACCTGTAATATGCAGAATTCAGACCTACCTCAGGGGTGCCAACACCGCCCTCACAGCATCATCGATAACATCTGCAGAATGTAGGAACTGGCAGAGTGAAATGAGGCAGGCTTTGTCCAGTGCCTCACAATCTCTGTTCCATAATGCTTCCTGACAACGGAAAGCCAGCTTTATTTGGGGGTGACAATGTGTCCAGCTCACTTCTCCCTTTCCCAGCTTCATTGCAGTAGCTTTGTGACCTATTTCTGGCCAATAAAGTGCAAAATCTGTTGGGAGAAAGGAGGTGTTGGGGAAGACTTCTGCTTTTCTGATAAGAGGAAGAAACAGACGGGATGCCTGCGTGGCTCAGCAGTTGAACGTCTGCCTTTGGCTCAGGGAGTGATCCCGGGGTCAGGATCGAGTCCTGCATCAGGCTCCTTGCAGGAAAACTGCTTCTCCCTCTGCCTATGTTTCTGCTTCTCTCTCTCTCTCTCTGTCTCTCGTGAATAAATAAATAAAATATTTTAAAAAAGGAGAAACAGAGGCTGGTGCCCATATTTCTCCTTGTCCTGGATACAAAGGTTATATTTGGAGCTGTGGAGGTCATATCATAATCACAGGGTAATGCCAATGTTCTCAGGGTGGTGGTGGAGAAAGACTGGAGCGTGGGTCCCTGATGGCATGCTGAGCAGCTGGACCAGAGCTGGTGATCACCTACACTTCTTCCTGTTATATAAGGAAAAGAACTCCCAATTTGCTTAGCTACTTTATTTGGGGTTTATAGTGAATTGTAGCTGGACACATCCCTAAATGATGTTGGGGTTTAGCATGTCTAATTTAAAGGAAGTCCCTGCAAAGCACAGCACATTCTAGATTCAGGTCACCTGCTTCCATCAAGTGATTTTCAAAGAGAGGAGTCAGGCGCTAAAGGACCTAGCATGAACCCCATGTTTCTGCTCCAAAAAGAATTTAAAAGGGGTGGCACCAAATAGGAATGGTAGGAGCACAACGTACAGGAGTGCCTGAGGGTACCATGGGGGAGGCTGTGCTCAGCAAACCGGGAGCTGCCACTCTCAGAGCTGAAAAATAAGCAGATAAAAGCCACTTTCCCAAGTCCCGCCCTGAGCCCAAACTCTGCTGAGGACAAACCATCTGACAGTAAAGGAAAGCTGATCCCACCAAGTCGTGTCACCTGTCTATTTAATTGCTCACTCATAAAAGTCACAGAGCGGTCTCTGAATGATCTAGTGGCCAATGAGTAAGTTCATTTAAGATTGCTATTGCTCTCTTATGCCGATCGCAGCCGCATCCATTCAAAAGCTTCTTAAATAGCCTTAAAGGAACGAAGTCCTTGGATTTGGTAAGCTGCTCTGCTTTTCTTCCCTCATCCGGTTCTCCACCCCCAAGCCAAGAGGGCGGATTGGAAAAATGAGATTTTTTTTTTTTAACTGAGAGCCTGGCTCCTTGTAAAAGCAAAACTGAGAAAACACACACAGGGCAGTGATGGAGAGAGCCCGACGACTGAAAAACAAAACCGTTTACCGTAGGCGGCGCCCGCAAGGGCTCGCGGCGCCGCCACCCGCCTCCCGCCTCCCCCGCCTCCCGCGCCTCCGCGGCCGGTGCGCATCCTCCCGGCAGGGGGTCGGGGAGCAGGTCCCGAGGTCCCAAGGTGGGCGCCGCGGGTGGGGACAGCGGCCGCCAGGGGCGCCCCCGCCCGCGCCCCCGCCCGGAGGCGGCGCGGCCTCGGCCCGCGGACCCGCCTGTGCAAGGCGTCCGGGCCTCCGGGGCCGCCGGGCTCGGGCCCCAGGGCCGCGCAGCCGGGGGTCCGCGGCCGCAGCCCGCGCCTCGCCCGGCGCCACGAGCGGGGGCCGGGGGCGCCCCTCCGCGGCGGGCGCAGGCCCAGCTCCCGCCCCGGCCCGCTCCCCCGGGGGCCGGCCTGGCTTCCTCGGCCCGCCCCCCGGCGCGCAGCCCCCGCCCCGGCCCGCACTCACGCTCCACGTCGTGCAGCTTGGCCCGCTCCTCCTCCAGCTTGCCCTTGAGGCTCTCGGCCTCGCTCTTCAGCGACGCCAGCGTCTGGTTCTCGTGCAGCCCGTCGGTTGCCATCTTCGCGCCGGGACGCGGCGGGGGGGGAAGCGGGGATGCGGGTGAGCGGGCGAGCGGGGGGCGGGCGGCGGAGGCCTGGCCGGCGAGCGGGCGGGAGCGGCCCCCGGCGCGGCTCCGGCTGCCTTCGCCCCGCCGCGGCCCCGCCCTCCGGCGCTGACGCGGGCGGTGCGAGCGGGGCCGCGGCGGTCGGCTCCCCCCCCCGTGGGCCCCCCCGCCCTCCGCGCCCCCCGCGGCCCCGCCCGGGTACCTGCCGCGCGCGCCCGGCGCCGTGCCCAGGGCGATGCCCGCCGCCCCCCCGCGGTCCCCGCGCCCCCCGCGCCCCCGCCCGGGCACCTGCCGCGCGCGCCCGGCGCCGGCCCAGGGCGATGCCCGCCGTGGCGCTGCTGCGCACCCCGCCCCGGGAAGCGGGGAGCGTCGTGCCCATTTCGCCGGCGCGAGAGCCGGGGCGCAGAGGTGAGGAGATGACCTGGCGGAGGACGCGCACGTACTGAAGGACCAAACCGGGATCCAGCCCGGGGCTGCCCGGCCCCTGGGAGCGGCCGAGGTCCCGGAGCACGGCCTTCCTGGCGCCCGCGTCCCCGGCACCCGTCTCGGCCCAGGGGGACTTGGTAGGCTGCCGCGCGGCTGCTTCCTGCAGCGCAGAGAGCGGGGAGTGCGCAGCGAGGCCCAGGCCGCACCACGGATGGACCCGGCCTCGTCCCGGGAAGCCCCGGTGGTCCGTCCCCCCCCCCCCCCCCCAGCGAACCCGAAACTTTCCTCCCTGTGCACTTACATAGAAGTCCTGGTGCCAGGCACTGTTCCAAGCACTTTGCGTTAATAAATCACAACAGTCACCTGAATGGATACTGTTATCCCCATTTTACAAATGAGGACACTGAGGCACAGAAGGGTTATATGATTTGCTTGAGTCACACTCCCAAGAAAGAGGTAAAGGTAGGATTTGGACCTAGACAATGTGGCTCCATTCAGCTACATGCCTGGCGACTTAAGTGTGGAGGAGCCAATGCATTGCTTCTCCCTTTTGCCTGTCCATGACCTTGCATGTATGTGTGTATGTGTGCAAAATGGGAAGGTGGATTAAGGTTACAAACTCTAGAGCATGGGACGCTTGGGTAGCTCAGCGGTTAAGAGTCTGCCCTCTGCTCAGGACGTGATTCTGGAGTCCTGGGATCAAGTCCCGCATTGGGCTCCCGTGTGGAGCCTGCTTCTCTCTTTGCCTCTCTCTGTGTCTCTCATGAATAAATAAATAAAATCTTAAAAAAAAAAAAACAACTCTAGAGCAAACATTCCCAAACAGGATTTGGGGGGTTGTCCTCAGCCCTCCCTCCCTGAGGAATCCAGCTTCTACTTGCTGTCCTGGGCAGCTGTTTACCAAAGAAAAGTTGGAAGTAATCTGTATTAATCTATACATGGTCGTCTAGAGGTTAGTTTCTGAGCTCCTCAGTTTCCTTCTCTGGAAAATCTACTTCCTAGGGCTGTTAGGAGAATTAAATAAGATCATGTGAATGAACTTTTTAGCAGACTTCTCCATCATAGCAGATACTATTAACTACCAGCTCCCCTTTCCCTTCCCATCAGTAGTTCATCAATTATTCTCAGTATTTAGCATGATTACTGGTATATTGTAGGTACTCAGTTAATGTTAGTTCATTAAGTGGATGTATAAAACAGAATATATGCAATATATAATTAAAAATAAAATATATCAATATAAAAATATAAATGCTTAGATATATACAACTATTTATAAATGCAAAACTATTACGTCTGCTTCAGAGTTTGCAGAGCAAAAGTTTAAGAGCATAAGTTCTAGCTAGGTCATATCGCCTGAGGATAAATCTAGGCTGTGTTGTGTGGCCTTGAGTGATTTACTTAACTTCTCTGCATCAGGCTTCTTATCTGTAAATGGATAACATCTCAGAAAGGCCTCATCAGGGGCTACGCAGGGCATTCAGACCTGTGCCTGACACACAGTATTTGCTCATTATTATTAAGGCTCCCTGATACACTTGAGCAATTCACATGAAGTAATTTAAATGAAACACTAGGGCCTGGGAGGCACTTCTCAGAAGGCCTAGCCCAATAGCCTCCTCTCCTCATTTCCTTGTGATGCCTTATGGCCCATCATGGGATGTGTGCCTGCTTCAGGGTCTGCCTGTGTGTCATTTGGGGTGAGCAGAGATTCACACTGGTGTGTGCCCTCCTCTGGAGGTTCTCTCTGTTAAACAAATCCCAAACACCCTCCATTCTGAAGGGTCTACCATCTAGAGATAAGGCCACTCAACTTCTTAATAGATGGGAAAGTTTGCAAAGAGCCTTTCTGTACTTCGGTTTTAACTCTTTTTTATAGGTAAGGAAGCTAGAGATGAGAAAAGTTGAGGTCTCCTACATTTTGGCAGGGGTGGAGTTACAGTTCCCTGTTCATGAAAAGGGTCCACTGGGGGCTACGTTTGCAAACACCCAGGTAAAAATTAGCTACCAGTCATTTGGATGTCTCACCCACAACAGGGTGTCTGAATATTTGGGAATGAATATTGGGAACCCTCAAGTGCTTGTGGAGATAGCCTGTGACAGTTTCCTGAAAAATATCTCCAGGCCAGAGCCTCTGCCCTGGGGAGAATCTATGATGCTGCAGGATATGACGATGGGGACTCTGGGCTCCTTGTGTTCACAGAAGAAGTTGTTTAAAAAATAGAAGAGCTAAGATGAATAAATAGCACTTCTCCAGGATGGTAGGGCCACCGGAAAGCAGGCTTATTTTAAGAACTGAACGTCCTCCGTTTGTCGATGTGCAGAGCCATGTTTAGAACACAATGTGCTGCAGGGAGAAGTCCATTACACTAAGCCTGATCTTGTGATATCAGGATTATTATGCTGTCCCAAAGCCTGTATGTCACTCTGGGCTGTTTACTTGCCATTTGCTTTACAATGATTTTTTTTTACAATGATTTTTTTTAAAGATTTTATTTATTTATTCATGACAGAGAGAGAGAGAGAGAGAGAGGTAGAGACAGAGACACAGGCAGAGAGAGAAGCAGGCTCCATGCAGGGAGACTGACATGGGACTCGATCCCGGGTCTCCAGGATCACACCCCCGGCAGAAGGCGGCCCCAAACCGCTGGGCCATCGGGGCTGCCCACGGGGATATTTTTTTAAATGTAATTACTATCAGGGGTTACAATGGGACCAAGAGAATTAATACTGCCTTTTCCTCTTCAGTTGGATAAAATGTAAAAATCACCTTTCCTCTTTTTTTTTTTTTTTTTAATGGATGTACTGCCCCAAGGCACCAGCGCCTGGTCCTCCCAGCCTGTGCGTGCAGAACCCTGGCCAGCAGGTGCCCCACAGCCTCCCAGAAAGGATGGGGCGGCTCACTGGAGGATGAAGCCTGGCTGGTGTGGAGGCAGCCCCGGCGGGGGTCTCTGGGGAAGAGCCGGTGGGTATGGAGACATGAACTGTGCAGAGAATCCTTGCGGGGGGGGGGGGGGGTTAAAATGTGTGGCTAATTGGGGGGTTCCAATTGGACTTTTGGAGAAGCATGTTTTACCATTTTTGGCCAGGTGAGGGCTCTGCTCAGCCATAATACTGCTTTGCAAATCCTCTTGAGAAAGGACTGATTTCTGGGGCTTCCGCCATTCTATGGGCATTTTGCTGCAAAACCTGAATAAAGCCTGTGTGTAGCCACCTCTGGTGAGGACTGATTTGTGTTATTTGAAAAACATAAGGATTTATATTCAGTCAGTCCTTAGTCCTCCCTGAAATCTTAGGCCTAAGGAACACTTTTCCTTGAACCTAACTTTGGCTGCTACGGAAGCCCTGAAGGGTTCAGTCTTCAATAGAGCTGTTCCTAGGGAAAGCTGGACCATGGCCTTTGGAGGGGCATTTCCAGGCTGTTTGTTTGCCAGAGTCTGTTTTTTCTTGGTTGTTTGCCTAGCAGACAGACAGCAGTAGCAAGAAGCATTAGCTCTAAAAAAGTAGCAATAGCTAAAACATTCGTTGAACACAGCCTGTTTTAAATTTTTTTAAATGGCACTTACGATTTCTGCACATGTTGAACAGTAGCTGAGCTGTTGAGATTTCTTGAAAACGGGTCTCAGAGCCCGTTGTTTGAAACATTTGTCACAGGAGCCAAACACATTAACGAGAAAGGTCTGATCACACATTTTTTTATCCAAAATGAGGCTGAAAGAGAGAGAGAGAGAAAGGGATGTAGGTGCATGAGAAAAGCCAACAGAAACAGCTTTTTAAAATCTCATCTTCCTTTGGTCACGATGGTTGCTCAGACTTTCTACATGTGGGATAAAGTATATGAGTTAATTTATAACCTTTGATTTATTACAACGTGCTGGGTCAACACCAACTTGTTTATTTAATCAGTAAGAAAGCATCAGACAATAGGTTTTCTGGGGTTACCATTTAACTGCCTATTTTGGCAGGTTACAGACATGGACACAATTGATCTCTGCAGCACAATATTAATCCTGTGGGGCTCCACGGTGGAGAGCATTATTATAATGGATACTATAGTTTAAAACTTAAAAAAAATCCTCCCCTGATGGTAAACATTTGGAATAAAGATGAGAGTTAGAAAATGGCAGAGCCTAATCTCAACCAATATTGTAAGGCTGAGTAAACACAGTATTGGTTCTCTGCAAGGGACACATCCCACTTATTAAACATTTGACAGTCACAGACCTAGGGCTCCCGTCTGTCCATCCCGAAGTCAACAGACAGGCCCAGGCCACTGAAGGGAAGGCAAACTTACAGAAGCAAAACTATGTGGTGGCTGAGGGTGCTAGCTCTGGCTGACCAGATCCTGGTGCCACTACTTGAGCAAGTTATTCGAGCTCTCTGGATCTTTGCTAATCAATCAAATGGGGATCTTAACATCCGCAGTCACAGGATCATTGGGGGATTTATAAAAGTGCATAAAGCTTAGCTCAAGGAGGAAATAGAGTGAGTGCTCCATAGATGTTAAGCTGCCCTCAGAGTGGCTATGGTAGCAGCGACAGCAGGGGCGGGGGATGAGGCTGGAGTTGTGGAAAAAGCAGAGGTGAGCCTGTGACCACATTTCAGGCAGAACACGATGAAGGCCTTACATAAAGCAATGATGTAGGATGGATTTGGACCGTGCTTACAAAGAAGGAGCTAGACTTGGTGATGTGTGGGGACAAGGAGGGGGAGAGGTCTATGATGCCTTCTGAGTTTCTGGGAGGCTAGACATTGCAGTGCTACTGTTGGAGAGGACGACAAGCAGGTTAAAGGGGGGGAGGGCCCAGCCATCGTAACCAAGCCAATTTAATAGGTGTTTCGAAGAGCGGGCCACATCAGGGTTTGAAGAAATGACCCCCTCAGTAGAGGAGGGCTTTGTCCCCTCTCCCACAAAGAGACTTTGGGACACTGGTCTGAACATTTCAAGAAAGCCAAATTTCCAAGGAACATATTTATAGGGCAGGTAGCAGCGGGGACACCTTGAAGGGAGAATGTCTACCATACAGAGGTCACCGTGGACTAGAGGAAGAATGGGGAGAATGAATTGGGTTGAACTCCTCCAACAAAGGGGCAGTAGTTCTTGAGATCTCTAAGGAACAGGGGAGTAGAGGATAGTCCTTTACGGATGAGAGATCAGAAGGAAACCAGCTACTGACCAACCACCACAGCGTGCTTGCCCTGACTGCTCACAGCCACCCTAGGAAGGAAGCAGACATCGGTGGTGTAGCCGAGGACATGCCTCGGGATTAAATACGTTCAAGGTCAGCAGTGAGACCTTTATGTGGTGGGACTCTACAACCTTTCTCGGGGAGCTGGCACAAGCAGGCTGCTCTGCCTTTTCATAAAACATGAATTAAAGAAAGCAAAATGGGGGACACCTGGGTGGCTCAGTAGTTGAGCATCTGCCTTCAGCTCAGGGCATGATCCCGGGGTCCTGGGATCGAGTCCTGATCAGGCTCCCTGCAGGGAACCTACTTCTCTTCTCCCTCTGCCCATGTCTCTGCCTCTCTCTCTGTGTGTCTCTCATGAATAAATAAACAAATATTTTTAAAAACAAAAGGTAAGAAAGAAGAGAGAAAAAAGCAAGCAAGCAAAAGGGCCTGGGCACTGGAGCCTAGCCTTTGGCAAGGACCTGGTAATGTCCCCCACTGTCCATGCCTGCCAGTCACAAGGGCATGCTGAAGACAGCAAGTAAGAGCATTAGGAAGGTGAGCCATGGGTTTTTTTTTAGCAAGGGAGCAACGTCATTCAAGTGGATTATTCCAGCATTTGTGCTTCCAGAAGTAGGTCAGAGAGAGAATGTACAGCAGGAAAGTTGACTAGGTTAAGAGATTGTTATCATGTTTTGGGGAAGAGGAGATGAGCTCCGGGCAGAGTGGCAGCTGTGGGAACGGAAGGTGAGAGGAATGCTGGGGCTGAGTGGAAAAGGAATCCAAGGATGGCTAGAAGTTGTGGGAGAGCAAGAAAAAGGGAAAGAGAAAAAAACGCCAATATTCCAAATCTGGAGAGAGACACTCTTCTCCTTCCCAGACTGAATTTTAAACTTTTTCAAGTGATGAGAGCTGCACATGTTTATCATAAATAATTGGGAACAGAATGATGTGAAGAAGGAAAATTAATCACCTACATGCCCTGTACTAACAGTGATTAACATTTTACGTTTACATTTTTTTCTAGTGTCTCCATAAACATATGTTTATATGTTTTTAAAAAATTGGAACTGTATGTCATATACAATTCTGAACTTTAGTTTTTTGCTTACTAGTGTTTTTGTCTACCATTGTGTATGGCACGTTGTGCCATTGTGTATTCTTAGAAAACATCATTTTCTCACAGAGGCCACAAGTCTTAAGACATATTGACCTTAAATTGCTTCATGCAGCTAGCATTTTAGATGTGGTTGGTTAAGCATGGGCAAGCTACAAATTAAATTTGAAATATTACAATATTTAAAACTATAAATATTCTACATAGGCATTATAGAGTCTGGAAAAAAATAAAGAAGGCATAAGGAAGAAAATAATCACCTATAATCCCACTGCCCAGAGAGACTCCTGGTCCACATTTTGGCAGATGCAAGAGTAGGTTTTATATTTTTTATATACTGATGTTTTTCATTTAGCATTTATGTCATGGCCAAATTTTTTTTTAAAGATTTTATTTATTCATTCATGAGAGACACAGAGTGAGAAGCAGAGATGAGAGGCCGGCTGCCTGCAGGGACCCCAATGTGGGACTCGATCCCAGGATCCTGGGATCACAACGTGAGCCAAAGGCAGATGCTCAACCGCTGAGCCACCCAGGTGCCCCTATCGTGGCCAAATTTCATCGTAGTGCATTCTACTATCTTCATTGTCAATAATACTTTTATGATAAAGGAACTTCTAACAGCTAGAACAAATGCTTCCAATGAGCATTTTGACAAGATAAAAATGCCCCATTTTAACAAGCCTTGACATGAAGTTGTTCTACAGTAGTCCTAGAACTTCTCAAACCTTCCACTGATCCCAAGCCAAGCATGAAATTTCTTTGCAGTGTGTTACCTAAATATATACTTTAAAATTACCAAACACCCCACCACCCCATATTTATTCTTATAAGAGTACAGACGAAAGATAGAAAGTCAGAAGTCAAAGTCCCTCCTACTTGCTCTGCATTTTCTCTCCATATTTAGATTTGGTGTATATTCTTCTAGACTTTTCTAACATCATAGATAAACCTTGTGAGTTACACAAATACGGCTGTCACCTATTTGCTTTTTTTCACCTAATTTATTCTGTTAGTACTTACCTGATTTACTTAGATCTACTGTTCTTTGGTAACAGCTTTAGTTTTACTCTATACCAGCCTCTTATTACTGAATATATAGGGTATCAATTTTTACTTTTAGAATAATGCTTTATTGACCCAATTAAAAGTGAGCAAAACAACCCCCATGAATTGCTGCCAGGAATGTAAAATGGTGCAGCTGCTGTGGAAAACAGTTTGGCAGTTACTTAAAAAGTTGAACAGAGGGGCGCCTGGGTGGCTCAGTGTCTGGGTGGCACAGGTCATGATCCTGGGGTCCTGGGATCGAGTCCCACATCGAGCTCCTTGCATGGAGCTCCTTGCTTCTCCCTCTGCCTGTGTTTCCACCTCTCTGTGTCTCTCATGAATAAATAAATAAAAATATTTTTTAAAAAAAGTTGAACAGAGTTGTCACCACATGACCCAGCAAATCCACTCCTAAGTACTGCTCACATGAAAACTTATACAGGAACGCTTGTAGCAGCATTTATTTTTTTTTATTTTTATTTTTTTATTTATTTATGATAGTCACAGGGAGAGAGAGAGAGAGAGAGGCAGAGACACAGGCAGAGGGAGAAGCAGGCTCCATGCACCGGGAGCCTGATGTGGGATTCAATCCCGGGCCTCCAGGATCGCGCCCTGGGCCAAAGGCAGGCGCCAAACCGCTGCGCCACCCAGGGATCCCCTATAGCGGTATTTAAGTCCAAAGTGGAAACAGCACAGATCCATCAACTGAGAAACAGATAAACAAAAATGTGGTATATCCATACAGAATGTTATTTGGCAATAAAAAAGAATGCAGTTCTGATCCACGCTACAACACGGATGAAGCTTGCACATATGCTAAGTGAAATAAGCCAGACACAAAAGGCCACTGTGACTCCATTTATATGAAATATCCAGGATAGGCAAATCCGTACAGATCAAAGGTAGATTAGAAGTTGCCAGTAAACAGGAGGAGGAGAGAATGGGAAGTGACAGCTTAATGGGTATGAGGTTTATTGTCTGGGATGATGCAAATGCTCTGGAATTAGATAATGCACATCATTGTGTATATACTAAAAACCACTGAAATGTGTGCTTTAAAATGCTGAGTTTTGGGGCATCTGGGTGCTTCAGTCAGTTAGTTATCTGACTCTTGATTTCAACTCGGGTCATGATCTCAGGGTGGGGGGGATCGAGCCCCACATCAGGCTCTGCACTCAGCGGGGAGTCTGCTGGTGATTCTCTCTGTCCTTCTCCTTCTGATCCTCCCCACTGCACTCTCTCAATCTCTCTCTCTCTCTAAGATAAATAAGTCATTCTAATCAATTTAAAAATAAACAAAATGCTGAATTTTATGTGCGTTATTCCATTAAAAATTATTTTTAAAACATGAGACTTTGAACAGACACTTCACAAATGCAGACATTCATATACTCAATAAATATTGAGTCTCAGTACTCAGTAAATATGGTCTGAGATCCAGCCCCATGAAGGGCTCCAAACTCAGCAGAAAAGGGGAGCTGGGGAAGGGAGGTGGGTCTGCTTGGGATTTTCTTTCTCCTTTTCCCTTTGCTCCTCCTCCGGCTCATATGCACTTCTGCTCTCCCTCTAAAATGAATAAATCTTTAAAAAAGAAAAAAATCCTCTTCCTATTCCATAAGCTGCATTCTGAGGCTTATATTGACATGTAAAGTATTACCTGGATCAATTTTTTAAACTGATTGTATGACTTTTACAGATGCCTAATTTTTCCCCCTTACGCTAACACTAAATATATTTTTTAATTTACTCATTTATTTATTTATTCATGAGAGACACAGAGAGAGAGGCAGAGACATAGGCAGAAGGAGAAGCAGGCGGGGAGCCTGATGTGGGACTCGATTCCAGAATTCTGAAGGCAGACACTCAACCACTGAGCCTCCCAGGCATCCCCACACGAAATGTATTTTTACAACAAAACACCTTCCTATTATTTTGAAAGAAATACATGTGGGTTGTAGAGCAATTACAACATGCAGATTCACCACCACCACCATCCTTCACCAATGCTCCTTCCTCACAGAATGCCCAGTAAGCACCTTGGTGTGTGCACACGAAACACTTACGTGAGCATGCAGGAAAGCCTGAGTATGCTAATATACTGTTAGCACATACATACCTTCCACAGGGTCAACACTCGGAGCCACCAGCTGAGGAGTCAGAGCTGCAGCATGAAGGTGAAGGTGCAAAAGCAGAAGCTGCACCTCTAATCTCCTTATCTGGGCATCCAGGCTCAGAGGCTTTGTCCCTGTCCAGGGGCACTCACTGCCAATGGCAACCTCCTGCCCGTCCACAGCAGATGCCCTCGGCACCTCTCTCCACCTGTTTCACAGGCTGTTCTCCTTCTACAGCAAGAGGTGGCCTTGGCAGGTTTGACCTTCATGAATCCACGCTCTGCCCCACTGAGCAACTCTGACATTCACCCCTAACTGTGGTCAGCACTCTTCTGGGCCTGCTCAGTCCTCGTCCCAGCAGCACCTCTTCATTTTGGCCATTTTTCCCACCTTCAGCTTTGTGGGGCTGATGGGGATGGGAGATGCGTGCTCCTCTCCCTTCTCCATGCATGACTTTCTCTGCCTCTGCAGGCCCTCTCATCTTGTTCCCAAACAAGATCTGTTCCTTCCCCAGGCTAACCAACACCTTCCCCCCCACCCTCCGCCCCCCACCCCCCTACCCCCCTCCGCCAATCCTGCTGCCTCTAATAGGATCTTGCTCCTGCAGCTCATCCCATTCCATCGAGATGAGCAAGGGGATGAGCAAGATGTGGAGCTGTTCTCCAGGAGCTCACAGGGTAGCAAAGGAGATGGGCAATGTTATCAGCTGAGAGCCTGGGGTGCATGTTGAAAAACAGGCAGCCCCAACTTATGGGAACCGGAAAGGAAGGGTGATGGGGAGCAGAGAAAGGGCACAGAGTACAGGGAACCAGCTGCAGAACTTATCTGAGAACTGAATCTCCTGGTCCCGGCACACTGTGGGACCGGAGGGACTCGGCCACACTGTTCTCCAGATACAGCTCCTCTGCTCCCCCTCCTTGAGGGAATAGCCTATTCTACCCTTTGAAGTAAACAACCTTTTCTCTGCTTCTCAAAGCTGATCATTCTTATAGCCAATCTGCTAGCCCTCTTAATAAAAGCTGGGTGAGACAAAACCTCAGGGTTCGAGTCTGGTCCAAGTTCAAGTCCGAGTCTCGGATAAGTGTTTCATGTGCCCCAGATTAAAATTCAGTGATTCTCTCAGTCTTTCTTTATAGCCTCTGACTATCCTGGCTCCGTGGCAACAGAGAAGTCTGCGGATGCCGATCAGAAACCCAGCCAAGTCTCTGCTGATGGCCCCTTTTCTCACCGTTGGGGAGCCCATGGAGACACAGCCTGAGTCGGGACTTGGGGCATATTTATTTCTCCTCTAAAAGTGTTTATACATATTTTACGAGATACTATGTATCTAATAAAGAGTCTAGCATCTTTAAGAATACAATCCTTAAAGAAAGTCATAAATGTTGTGCACTTAATAAAAATGTAGTCTCCTAGGAATTAAAAGAATCTGATGCAGGGCGCCTGGGTGGCTCAGTCAGTACAGCGTCTGACTCTTGATCTCACCTCGGGTCTTGATCTCAGTGTTGTGTGTTTGAGCCCCATGCAGGATGTGAAGCCTACTTTAAAAAAAAAGAAGAACCTGATCCAATTCATTTGGTGACTTATTTTATTGATTAAAATATTTTAAAAGTTCAATTTTCATTTCTTCATACATAATGTATCTAAATGAACTAAATCATTTATAATATGAAAAGACATCATTACATGTAAGTAGGTTGATGTTGCTTCATAATCAAGTATCATTTCTACTCCTAAGATATGTATCTGTATTACAGAATCACAGCCAATGCCTGTGAGTCTGTCAGAAGCATAGGGCCAGTTGGGATTCTTGGAATGGTACAGAAGAGCACTGGGGCCACTGGCCATAGGCTAGCAGTGCTGGTCAAATAACATTGTTTGCTCTGAAAGGAAGGATAGAGAAGGTTTAGGCAGGGAGATGGGGTGGGTGGGAGACAAGGGATAGTCAGTTTCCATAAAACTTGGGAAACATTGGTTTCTCAAAAGAAGGAACTGACATAGTTCTTCAGTTATTTTTATGGGAAAATTTAAGGACCTATTTGCTGAAAAGATAGAGAAAATCATTTAAGTTGTCTTTTAAAACTTAGTTTTTAAAGACGTTGTATGAACAATAAAGAAAGTTATGGCAAATACGTTGGCAGATAAAATGTAAAGAAAAGTTCTTTCAGAAGAGATGATAAATGGCATGGCAATTAATTTTAATAATATATTTGTTTTAGGTAGACATATACATAAAATACTTCATATAGTTCATTTCATATTGAATATTCTCTTAAAAACTAGAGGGGTCTGAAATTATAAATATTTTTTCGTGCAGGAGTGTTTTTTTAGTAAAACACCAGTGGGCCCCACCCCACCCACCCTGGGCAGGAGGGATGGGGTGAGAGGACATTGTGGCCCAAATGGGATTATCTCCTGGAAGACCCAACCCTGGAACCTACTTGTGGCTTCATAAATGTACCTGGGCTTCACAAAAATGTTAGAAAACTTAGGAGACACTGTGTCCTCAGATCATACTTCCTCTTGGGGGAGTCCTGTCATAAGACAGAGCAGGACAAGAGGCACCTGGAAGAAAATACGGGCCTTCCAGGAACTTCAATTAAAGCTGGTTGTGATTCTTTTTTTTAAATGAATTATTAATTTTTTTTACATATTTTACTTATTTATTCATAGAGACAGAGAGAGGCAGAGACACAGGCAGAGGGAGAAGCAGGCATCATACAGAGAGCCTGACATGGGACTCGATCCAGGGTCTCCAGGATCATGCCCTGGGCTGCAGGAGGCGCTAAACCGCGCCACTAGGGCTGCCCTGCTGGTTGTGATTCTTAAGGTAGATGTGGCCTTTACAACCCCAGCTGGTGTACGTTAACTCTTACAAAATGACAATGGCAACACCATCCCTGGGAACAAGAGATGCGGCCCATCTTGGAGAATTCCCATTTTCTTCCTCACATCATATCCCAAAGCATTCCCATTCCAATGAATAAACCACATCCCTCATATTTGATCTTCGTATAGCTTCTGAGGGGAAAGTACACTTACTCTCTTTTCTCCTGTTATAATCTATTGAGAAAGCCTAGCTTAAAACTGCTGGGGATCTGGATCATTTCCAGAGCGTGTGGAGAGGGGGTAAAAGGAAATGTAACTTGGAAGAGATATTTTGTATCCAACATCAGCTGTGATGAGTCCTCTCGGCTATTTAGGAGAGCCTGAAATTAAAACCAGAAGAAAAATGAATACGGAGACCATTGCATTCTGCTTTATGACTATCTAGAAGTTCAGAGTAAGGAAAACACATCCCAACCTTCACTGAAAAGCTCCTTTCAAAATCATGTGAGAGAATACACAAA
The DNA here is from genome assembly GCF_905146905.1 of Nyctereutes procyonoides. NCBI lineage: Eukaryota > Metazoa > Chordata > Mammalia > Carnivora > Canidae > Nyctereutes > Nyctereutes procyonoides. The sequence continues at coordinate 22,728,793 of NW_026575040.1, read as the reverse complement.
AGAGCCTTTTGAATTTTTAAAAAAATTTTTTTTAAATTTATTTATGATAGTCACACACACACACACACAGAGAGAGAGAGAGAGAGAGAGAGAGAGAGAGAGGCAGAGACACAGGCAGAGGGAGAAGCAGGCTCCAAACACCGGGAGCCCGACGTGGGATTCGATCCCGGGTCTCCAGGATCGCGCCCTGGGCCAAAGGCAGGTGCCAAACCACTGCGCCACCCAGGGATCCCCCACAAAAGAGCCTTTTGATAACACGGTCCCATGGTGAAATGGTCTACACAGGATTTCCAATCAGCTCTTGTGAATATTTACTTTCGTGCTCTGTTTCACTTCAGATGTTAATTTCCCACAGGAGGGACTGACTGAAAATGGATCTGTTTTCTATTCTTATCATCTTGTGGCATAATTCTAAGCCCAAACATGAGTAGATCTGAAGTAGTAAATCTTTCTAGCAGTTATCCTTCTTTTTAGTTCAGTAGTTTATGAACTTTTTTGTCTCAAGACACCTTTATAACTCTTTAAAGATTATTGAGGACTCCAAAGAGCTTTTGTGTATGTGGGTATAACTACTGATATTTACCATATTAGTAATTAAAACAATAATTTAAAATATGAATTCAGGGGATCCCTGGGTGGCGCAGCGGTTTAGCGCCTGCCTTTGGCCCAGGGCGCAATCCTGGAGACCCAGGATCGAATCCCACGTTGGGCTCCCGGTGCATGGAGCCTGCTTCTCCCTCTGCCTGTGTCTCTGCCTCTCTCTCTCACTGTGTGCCTATCATAAATAAATAAAATAAAATAAAAAATTTAAAATACATTAAAGTAACAAACCCAACACATGTAAACATTTATCGAAAAATAACTATTTTTGAAAACAAAAAAAATTAGCAGTAAGGGGTATTGTTTTATATTTTTGTAAATCTTTTAACGTCTGACTTAATGAGACTGGTGGAATCTCGTATCCACTTCTGCATTCAACCTATGGTGATGTGTTGTTTTGGTTGAAGTATATGAAGAAAAGTCTGCTTCACACATATGTATTTGGAAAAAGGAAGACTTTGCAGATCCCCTGAAAGGGTCTCAAGGACCCACAGGATCCTTGAACCAAACTCAGAGAACTGATGCCTTAGCTGATTGGAGAAAATACTTTAGGGATTAAAATAAGACAAATGGGCTTATGTTTTTCCATTCAGCCTCTGCTCCCTTGCACAGTGCTAATAAGAAGATTGATGATAAATAAGACATGCTGAAGGAACACAGCAGGTGAATCATGGTTGTGGTGTTTCATTCTCCTCCCACTGAGGCTAAAATGGGTTCTGAAAACTGGGGTATTTGACAGGGAGAACTCCTGCTGCTTTTGCTAAGTGCCTTTCTTTTGCATGTTTGGTAAATGGGCTTTAATCTTAGATTTCTATAATGTTAATTCAATATTCAATCAATCATTCATTCATTCATTTAAAGTAGGCTCCACACCCATGTGGGGCCCAATGTGGAGTCTGAAATCACAACCCTGAGATCAAGACCCGAGCTGAGATCAAGAGTTGGACACTTAGCTGATTGAGCCATTCAGGTGTCCTCTTAATTTCTTATATGGAAAACTAAAAGGCACATACTTAAGGATCTCACCTGTACTTTGCGAACAAAGGATGGAGTCACTCTTTTCTCGAAGTCGTCTATAGGTGTGTATGAATTAAGGATCTTTATGATCTGTGAACAGCACATAAGATGGTGTTGACCATGAAAAATCACAAGCCTGTCCATGAAATAATGATTCGGATGGTTTGGGAACTATTGGGAGCCACATGTAGTTTTTTGATACAGTAATTTGGCTTTAGGAACCATGTACTCTAACCTCTTTCCTTCCCCCCATTCCTTCCCCTCATATATAGATATCTGTGAGTTCAGTGGGCAGGAAATGTATCATATGCATTTTCCTGTTTTTAAGTCCTAAGTTAATATTAAATAAATGCTTATTAGATAAGAAGGTGGTTCATGGGAGATATGTGTGCGCCCCAAAGAGCACACAGAGATTCAGACACATCCTATGGCTGGCTAAGCTAGAGAGGGCAAAGATCAGGGACACACTTAACCAGCCTGGTCACCTGCACAGCAGACAGTGAGGTGCAGCGTTCATAGATCTCCTTGGCATCGCTGTCTGTGATCTTCTTGACCTGAAGCAACCAGGCTGCCTGAGAGAGGGGTTCCAAAGTTTCCTTGGCCAAGCTGTTCTGCAAATTCTTATCCTTAAGCCATTCTTCTAAGTAGCTGATATTGCACCTGGAGTAAAAGCCAGAGAAACAGACAACAGTGGGTGACCCATTGAGATCTGTCCACTTCAGGAGAGGGTGCCCAATACCCCAGTGTGTCCTAAGAGGGTACCTGGGTTCACTGAGAACCTTAGGACCATGGTCCAGCAGTTTCTTCATTTGTAACACCAGGAGGTTGGACCAGATGATTAGCTCTCATGATCCATGGTTTTAAGGATCTTGATGGTCTGGGGTGAGGGGTCATACCAGATAATAAACTTGGGGGAAAATCTGAGTAAAAAGTAGTGACTGCAATCATTTATAAAGTGATCTATTAAAATACCCTTAATAATAGATTTGAAAATCTACTTAAGGAAAATAAAATACACTTAATAATAGATTTCAAAATCTACTTAAGGAAAAAATCATAGTGATATTTAAAGACTTAATATTGGTGTAAAAAACTGTTTTCCTAAATTGACAGAAAATTTCCAATTGATAGAAGGCTTTCATTCAGTCCACTGGGGTTTTCATTCTTGTGTCTGTCACTAATTATCATAAGTTTACAAGTTAAGAAGCATGGTTTTAGTTCCACCAATTTACTTGTGTGAGCTCGGAAAGTTACTGAACCTCTCTGGGTGAATGAGAGTGTTGAGAACCCTCATACGTTGCTAGTGGGAATGTAAAATGGTAGAGCTGCTAATGATAACAGTTGGCAGTTCCTCAAAACATAAAACATAGAACTGCGACATGACCCAGCAATTCCACTTTTAGGTAGATACTTAAGAGAACTGAAAGCATGTCCACACAATGTTTCACTACTCAAAAATCAGTAGTGAAATGTTCATTGTGCCATTACTCATAATTGCCAAAAAATGAAAACAACCCAAAATGTTCACCAACTGATGGATATACAAATGTGGTATGTCCATACAGTGGGACATTTATTCAGCAATAAGAAGGAATAAGGTATTGATACATGCTACCACGTGGATGGACTGTGAAAACATTATGCTAAGTGAAGAAGCCAGTCACAAAAGACAACACATTTTATGATTCCATTTATAAAAGTGTCCAGAACAGGCAAACCTATAGAGAAAGAAAATATATTTGTGGTTGCCTCGCCTGAGGGAGAGGGGACGGGGGAAGTGAGATGTGGTAGGGGGTAAAAATACCGCTAATGGATTTAAGGTTTCTTTTTGCAGTGATAGAAATGTTTTAAAAGTACATTATGGCGATGTTTGCACAACTCTGTAAATATACCAAAACCCAATGAACTGTACAGATATAGTTTACAGAATTAATAAACTGTACAGCATGTAAATTATCTATCAATGAAGCTGCTTTTAAAAATTGAGTGTTGGGGGCACCTGGCTGGCTCAGTTGAAGGAGCATGCAATTCTTGATCTTGGAGTCATGGGTTCAAGCCCCACATTGGGTATAGAGATAAATAAATAAACTTTAAAAAATTAAGTGTTGAACCAAGTGATCTCTAAGGTGATTTCCAGCTCTGGCCTTCTAAATTAGCACTCCCTATGTGGGTCTTCTCTTTGATTATAACACTGGGACACTAATTCTGAATTGATATATTCCACAGGGATGTAAGGAATGTGAGATACCATATCTTCCATTGGTTTCCTCCCTTTTTTACATTGTCAGTTTTGTCCCACTATTTTGGATTCCTATTATGATAGATTCCTATTGGGCCTCCCATCTTATCCCTTCTAATCCATCCTATTTAAACCTGCCATAGTCCTTCCTTAAACTGGATGTTGAGCATGTTAATTGTCCCACTCAAAAATCAGTAGTGAAATATAATCTAGTAACTCCATTCCTGGGTATTTACTCAAAGACAATGAAAACACTAATTCAAAAACCTATATACACCCCTATGTTTATTGTAGCATTATTTTTAATAGTCAAGATATGGAAGCAACCCAGGTGTCCATCTATAGATGAATGGATAAAGAAGGTGTAGTGTAGCTATACAATGGAATATTACTCAGCCATAAAAAAGAATGAGATCTTGCCATTTGCAATAACATGGATTGACCTAGAAGGTATAATGCTAAGTGAAATAAGTTAGTTGAAGAATATCATATGATTTCACTCACATGTGGAATTTGAGAAACAGAACAAAGGAAAAAAGAAACAAAAAAACACAGATTCTTAAGTACAGAGAACAAACTAGTGGTTGTCAGGGGGGAGGTGGGTGGAAGGATGAATGAAATAGATACAGGATGAATAGATACAGATACACTTATCCTGATGACGACTGAGTAGTGTATAGAATTGTTGGATCATTATTTTGTATACCTGAAACTAATATAACACTGTATGTTGATTATACTTAAATTAAAAAAAAAAGTGGAGAGGGCAGCCCTGGTGGCCCACCAGTTTAGTGCCACCTTCAGTCCAGGGTGTGATCCTGGAGATCCAGGATCGAGTTCCACATTGGGCTCCCTGCCTGGAGCCTGCTTCTCCCTCTGCCTGTGTCTCTGCCTCTCTCTTTCTCTCTCTGTGTCTCTCATGAATAAATAAATAAAAATCTTCAAAAAAAAAAAAAAGGTGGAGAAATCAGTGGTGGAGTTCCAGTTCTTGGTAAGAACATACTCTACTTTGCCCCTCCCGTTGAATGCAGCTATTAAAGCTTACTAAAATGCCTGAAGCAGCTATTTGAGGACTCTGAAAAGTAAATAGGACAAGGTAGATTGGGGAAGAAGACCAGAATTTGAGGTATTGCCAAATGGATAGTGAGTTTACTAGCTTTTTCTGTCCACTATTCATTAGTCTGACCTCAAAGGAGCTGAAACTCAGCAGCTGGTGCTGATGGCAATAAAGATCTCCAGTAGGAGCCCTCTAGATCTGGGTTGAGGGACTGAAAAGAGGGGTCTTACTGCTCTTAAGAGAGGGCAGAAATCCTCTTTTTTTTCTTTTTTCTACTTTTTCTTTTTTGTGTTTAAGCCCCAAACAATTTCATTGTGGTCACAGGGTCCAGTAAGGACCTCAAATTCTGAGGCAGGAAAACCTTCTCCAAATGGAGCAACTGTAGTTCAAGAGAATGGGGGTGAATCCCCACCGTTCTATTTCACCACCATTTAGCCCCAGATGAAGACATTTGCAGGAAGTTCACCACGTAGTTGGTTAAATAAATTCCCAGTTTTCTGGAGGACCAAAATGGGGATTCCCAGGGATCTGGAAAGTATCAGGGGTGTTTTGGAGATGGAGGAGCTTGGTAAAGTAATCCCTTAAAGTTGGTCAAGAACTCCTTAGTGCACACCTGGGTCCATGCATGAATCTGACCCTCAACAGCTCACATAGACTTTGAGGAATAAACAATGGGAGAGATCACCATCCAAGTTTCAGCTGACCATGAGGTGTCACACATGAGACAGAACCAAATAGCATAACAAAGCCTTTGAAAACTGACATGAGAATGACAAGCCACTAAGGATGGTCAGAACTTGCAGCTTGAACTCAAATGGATTATCTGATAAAAAATAGCAACATTCTCCATAAGGCTGAAAGACCCAAAGTCTCATAGTATAATATTAAAAGTGTCCAGGATACAATTCAAAATTACTTGGCATATGAAGAACCAGGAAAATCTCAATTTGCGTCATACAAGACAATCAATAGATATCAGCTCTGAGATGACACAGAGTTGGAATTATCTGATAAAGACTTTAAAGAAGCTATCATAAAAATGCTCCAAAAAATAAAGACAAACTATCTTGAAATAAATGTAAAGATAGTCTCAGGTGAGAAAAAAATGATATAAAGAAAAACCAAACAAAAACTTTAGAAGTGAAAAATCCAATAACAAAAATAAAGAACTCTCTTAGTGGGCTCAACAGCAGGATAGAGATGCCAGAGTAAACGGTCAAGAGAGATGATTCAATCTAAAGACAGAGGGGGAAAAAAACTTAATAAAATAAACAGAACTTTATGGACTCACTGAACAATAATGAAGATTTAACATTTGTGTTATTGACATTCCAGGGGAAAGGAGAAATTGTGGCACAGACAAAATATTTGAAGAAATGACTGAAAAGTTCCCAGATTTAGTGAGATGTATGAACCTACAGATTCAAAAAGCTCAGGGAATCTCAAATAGGTCATACCCAAAGAAATCCATGCCCAAACACATCCTAATTAAACTGTGGAAAATCAAAGACAAAAAAAAATCATGAAAGCAATCGGAGAAAAATCATGCATTACTTGTAAAGAAACAATAATTCAAATAACCTGACATTTCTCATCAGAAACCATGGAAAATGTTTCATGTCTTTAAAGTGATGACAAAACTGAATGTCAATCCAGAATTCTATATCACAAAATATACTTCAGGAATGAAAATGAAATGAAGATATTTTCAGATGAAAGAAAACTAAGTATTGCCAGTGAACCTGCTGTATAAGGACTCCTGAAAGAATTTCTTCAGGCAGAAGATACCTTCCTGACACCAAAATGAGATTCTGAGGAAAAAAATAAGACTTGGAATATTAGGAATGAAGGAGTAACAGACATGGTAAATATGTGGGTAAATATAATAGTTCTTCAAATGAGCGTCTTAAAATATATTAGATTATTTAAATGAAAATTACAACATTATCTAGCAGAATTTTTGATGTCTCTAGATACAATACATAAGACAACTATAATGTAAAGGGAAAAAGGGGCCTATGTGATGGTAAGCTTCCTACATTCCACTTGATACGGTTAAGATAATGATTCTAATATAGAATAAGGGGCACCTGGGTAGCTCAGTCAATTAAGCATCTGCCTCTTGATTTCAGCTCAGGTTTTGATCTCAGGGTGGTGAGTTCAAGTGCCATGTTGGGCACAGAGCCTAACTTAAAAATAACTAAATAAATAGACTTAAAACTTAAGTATATATATAGTGTAATCCTACAAAATACTTTAAAAATACAAAGATATATAGTAAAAACACAGTATATAAATTTTTTTAGAGAGGGGAAGGGGCAGAGGGAAAGAGAGAGAGTATCTTAAGCAGGTTCCACATCCAGCGCAGAGCCTGTCATGGGGCTCCATCTCACAACACTGAGATCATGACCAGACAAAATCCAGAGTTTGACACTTAACTTTTGACTGAGCCACCTGGGCACCCCGAGAGTAGATAAATTTAAAAGGGGTACCAAAAATGTTCAAAGAACTCAAAAGAAGGCAGAGAAAGGAGAACAGAGAAATAAAAACCAGAAGAGGCAAGTAGAAAATAATAAAATGGTAGACTTATATCTAAACATATCAATAATTACATTAAGTTAAAATGGGCTAAACACCCCAATTGAGAAGTACAGATTGTCAGACTGGCTTAAAAAACCCCCAAACCAAAACAAGACCCTGATATATGCTGCCTCTAAGAAAGTCACTTCATATATGATACAGGTAGGTTAAAAGTAAAAAGATGAGAAAAGATACACTATGAAAACACTAATCAAAAGAAAAAGTAGGCTTTCAGATAAAGTAGACTTCAGAGGAGAGAAGATTACCATTAGAGGGATAAAGGAGGACTCTGTATAACGTTAGGATGGTCAACTCACCAAGAAGACATAACGATTCTTCTTTTTTTCAAGATTTTATTTATGTATTCATGAGAGACCCAGAGAGAGAGGCAGAGAATGGACAGAGAGAAAAGCAGGCTCCCTGCAGGGAGCCCGATATGGGACTCGAACCCTGCACCCGGGATTATGCTCTGAGCCGAAGGCAGACACCTAACCACTGAGCCACCCAGGCATCCCAGATATAACGATTCTTAATGTGTATGCACCTAACAACAGAGCCTCAAAATATATGGAGCAAAAACTGACAGACTGAAAGAACATATGATTCAAAATTACAGTTGGAGACTTCTACTCTTCTCAGTAGTCAACAGAATTAATACACAGAAAATCAAGGGTATAGCAGGAATGAAAGATACCATCAACACCCATCAACCATGGGTCTAATTGACATTTATAGAACATTCCACCCAATGGCAGCAGAATATACCTTTCAACTGCACGTGGAATATTCACAAAAACAGACCATATTCTGGGTCATAAAAGCAAATCTTCATAAATTTAAAAAGAATTAAAATCATACAAAGTTTTTTTTTAATGTAAAAATATTTAGAAGTTTTTATTTAACAAATAAACCTGAGAAAGTCTCAGGCAAAGTGGGATGGTTGGTGACTCTGGTGTCTTAATCTATGGTACATTTTCAACCTCTGTGCACCTTGAGATGTTTTTTTTATTATGATAAAGACACACATAAAATTTACCATCTTAACCATTTTTAAGTGTATGGTACAAGTTTTAACTGTATGTACCACATTACGCAACAGAACTCTTTCATCTTGTAGACTTAAACTCTATATCCATAGAACAACACCTCCCCTTTCCCCTCTCTCTTCAGTCCTGGGCAAAAACCATTCTACCTTCTGTTTCCAAGAGTGTGACTAACAGAATACATTCCTTGAACATATGGAATGAAACTAAAAGTCAGTAACAGAAAGGCAGCAAGAAAGTCTCTGAATACTTGGATATGAAACCATATACTTCTGAATGATCCACAGGTCAAAGAGTAAGACTCCAAGGAAGTTATAAATTATTTTCAATTCAACAAAAAAGAAAATACAGCATCTCAAAAATGGTGGGATAAAGTTAGTGCTTGGAGAGAAATTTATAGCATTAAATGCTTATGTTAGAAAAGAGAGTTCTCAGAGTCAATAACCAATGCTTCTACCTGAAGAAACTAGAAAAAGAGCAAAATAAGTCCAAAGTAAGCAGAAGGAATGAAATAATACAGTATTGGAAATCAATTAAAAATTTTAAAATAGAGAAAAATCAGGGAAAGCAAAAACTGGTTATTTGAAAGGATCAGTAAAATTGATAAACCTCTAGCAAGATGGATCAAGATAAAAAGAGAAGACACAGATTACCAATATAGGAATGTAAGTGGGGGGATATCACTGAAAATTCTGCAGAAAGTAAAATAATAAGAAAATATCATTAATAGTTCTACACACAGAAACTCAACAACTTAGATGAAGTGCACTGATCCCTTAAAAAAAACTCATCTAAGATGAGATATGTAACCTGAATAGTCCTATGACTATTAAAGAAATTGAATTCCAAGTTTAGCTTGGAAAAAATCCAATCTGTGGTGGCTATGCTATGACTGCTGAGAGACTAGAGTGCGCCTTGCTCACGCTGGCATTCCACTTTTTCTTTGGAACCCCCCTGGCATTCCATTCAACTCCATCAGTTTTCCTTCACTGAGGCTTGTGCTCATTCCTCCAAGTCTGCATCTCCTAAAATTCTATCTGTCCTTTCAGGCCCAAATCAATGCCTTTCATGTTCTTCTCCAGTTCCCTTAGTCCAGCAAGCAGTGTTATATCCTTGGGTCACCTTATTCTGGTTCCTGACAGAACTGTCACCCTATGGGGGCTTTTATCAAAGATCACTGGGCAAAACAGCTGCAGCAAAACTTGCTGTAAAAATGCTACTGCAGGGATCCCTGGGTGGCGCAGCGGTTTAGCGCCTGCCTTTGGCCCAGGGCGCGATCCTGGAGACCCAGGATCGAATCCCACGTGGGGCTCCCAGTGTATGGAGCCTGCTTCTCCCTCTGCCTATGTCTCTGCCTCTCTCTCTCTCACTGTGTGCCTATCATAAATAAATAAAACAAACAAAAAAAAATTTAAAAAAAAATGCTACTGCAGAGACTGTGGGATAAAGTTCTCCATGAAATCTTATTTTTAGGGATCCCTGGGTGGCTCAGTGGTTTAGCGCTGCCTTCAGCCCAAGGTATGATCCTGGAGTCCCGGGATCGAGTCCCACATCGGGCTCACTGCATGGAGCCTGCTTCTCCCTCCGCCTGTGTCTCTGCCTCTCTCTCTCTCTCTGTCTCTCATGAATAAATAAATAAATAAATAAATAAGTAAATAAATCTTTTTTAAAAATCTTATTTTTATAATTCATGATTAGGGACGAAAAAGTAATTAGGAAAATCTTTATCTCTTTCTTCCCTGGGAATACCTGGCTCACCAGACTCAACGAGACCAGGTTGCTGGCAATGTCTGGCATTCTGTCCTGCCAGCCAGAAAGCCCAGAAATGGTTTTCAAGCTACTCTGTCCAGTGTTTATGATTTTTTCCCCTTTGGTCTTGATTTCCTACTTGTATTCATGTCTTATTATTTCATGGCTTGTGTTTCATTGTAAAGCCACCTCAAATCCTTATGGGCCTTGCTTATGGCAGGAGCTTAATAAATATCTGAGTGAACAAATCTCTGTCAAATGCATGTGCTACTCAGAGCAACACACTGTAAGGGGATTACTTCTCGGATGACCACTTTCAATTGGTGAAAGAAGAAAGCGCTGAGCACCTATGGGGACAGATGTGGCTTATCCCCTGGGCAGCTGTCACAGGACCTAGAGGCGTGTGTCCTGCTCATGACCATCCTCCCTTGTGGAGACCCACAGAAGGAATGAGAATTGCCTTATAGTCAAGGCTCAAATGGCACATTGAGGTTTACAGGTTTACTTTGAATAGGGTTGAATCCTACCTCAGAGGCCTACAGGGCTTTCTGCTTTGAGCTTGTGAAATAAATAAAACCCTTTCCTTTCTCAAGGACGAGAAAAAGATCGACAAAGGCCAGCCCTTCAGAATACTCCTTCTTATCTGAAAACCACAACTTGGTGTCCTGGGATTCGCCAGCCTGGTGGTGGGGGTGTCCAACTCCAAACTTCATTAATGCTAAAACGGTTTAATGGATGCCTCGTTTATCTCTTGGCTTAAGGTACTTTGCCATCTCCCCTTACATCACTGTCATCAACATGACCTCAGCTTCTCATGCCACACGCAGGTATCAAATCCCTGTTCAAATTACCAAAATCTTAAATATCTGGTCTATTCCTAGTCACGTGGCAGCGTTAACCCTTAGGATAGCTCAGGGCTTGTGTTTCCTCAACCAAGAGATCAAGAAAAGTTGACACACTCCAAAAGTGTGGCTCATCATGTCCTCGGGACATTGGTCCTGCTGCTCCCCAAGCAAACCTCTGCTTGATCCAGACAGAGCTTCCTACTACAGCGGGAGGGGGGCGCCCCACTCAGCTCCCCCACCTTGCCTTTGCCCGCCTCGTTTCCCCTTGCCTGGAACGTCCTTCTCCCAGTTAAATCGCTCAGTGCACAGCTCTCGGGCTTAACTTGTCCACGACGACATCGACGATTGCTCTTCTCTGCAGCACCTGTTGGCGACTTCATCGTCCTGGCCCGAGAGGCCTCTCGCCCCGCACCCTCGAGCGCGGCCCGGCGCAGGGGCTCAGCGTGCGGCCCTGGAGGTCAAGAGCATTCTTCCCCGCGGCCCCCCCCCCCCCCCCCCCCCCCCCCGGCCTGAGCGGATTCTGGGCCTTACCTGATCTGCATCCCTTTCCTGCAGGAGCACATGTCCTTGCGCAGGAAGAGGCTGTTCAGGGTGACTGCCCCGATCAAGAAGAAGAGCTGCTTCACCGCCTGCCGCACCAGCTCGGGGTCCAGGCCGTTCTGGCACATGGTGCTGTAGAAGTAGCTCAGCTGCTGCAGGACGGAGGTCATGGTGTAGGCATCCGTGTCGTCTATGCTAGACGAGCGCTTCCGGAAGCCTGTGGGCTTCAGGCCAGAAATGCCCTGCAGGCTCTCGTACTCCAGCATGCCGGGCACTAACACAGGAAGACACAAGCATTTCTTGCACACACAGTGGAGACAACCAGAGGACATTTTCCATTGCTCTCTTGGATCTTTTCCAAGGTGGGACATTTTCCGTGAGGGTTAGCAGGGGCCTCGGCTGTGACAGGGAGAGAGGATCCAGGACTGGGGAGCTTGTGGGGCAGGAGGTGGCTGGAGGGCAGGGCTGCTTAGGACAGGGCAGCAGCTCTGCTTGGAGGCTTGGAGCGCCTCTTCTTTCAACTTCACAGGAAAGGGAGCAGGTTAACATCATAACTCATGGTCTGGGACCATTTAAAGCCTGAAGTACTTAAACTTCAGAAAATTGAAGAAAGTATACAAGAATTTGAGGGGGGACTTTAAGATTTCAAACACACTTAGTCATGACCTAAGATTAGCTACATAAGTAGTAGCAGGTCTCACCAGTCTTTCCCTTCAGGGTGAATCAGCCTTACAGGTAGGAAACTATGAATCATGTACTTTTTTCTAAAAAAGATTTTATTTATTTATTCATGAGAGACAGAGAGAGGCAGAGACACAGGCAGAAGGAGAAGCAGGCCCCCCGCCCCCTCCCCGCAAGGAGCCTGATGCAGGACTCAATCCCGGATCCCAGGGTCACGCCCTGAGCCAAAGGCAGATGCTCAACCACTGAGCCACCCAGGCATCCCTATGAACCATGTACTTTTATAAAGCAGTCATTTCAAGCAGTTAAAAAGAATTAAAAAGTAGACATTCACACAATTAAGTTTTTCTGGTTTTAAGATTATATTCTTTGTAAACATTCCTTATACTGGATTTACTTTCTTTTTTTATTTATTTTTTTATTTTTTATTTTTTTGAACTTACTTTCTTAAGGTCTCAGTGCTACCGTAAATATTTTTTGGTCATCTATTCTTTTCTTACCTATTATTGGCTGAATGTTGTTTTCCATTACAACAATGAACCGATGATATATTCGTATAGCCACATCACTAAGAATCTGTCTGTATTCTGAAAGGTCAAAGTTGTTCAAGCAATTCTTATTCTGATTTGGACTATTGAGCTTCATGAATTCCTGAAAGTAATGTGAGCATATAAATATTAGAATGATATAGACATGTAGGAAATTAAAATACTATCTCTACTAATGATGTTCTAATCAGCTCTTATACTTTAAAGCCTAATGTCTCAAATGAATTCTGCATGTTGGTGGTGCCACCTCTTTTCTATAAGTAACTGTCACTGTACTCCCTCCTCACCCTACAAATATGTGCCCCCAGCACCTACAGAATACAGTGGAAGATAACTCCCATGGAAGCTCATCAAAAAACCTACAAAGCACCTACAGAAACAAAGAGCTGTAAGAGGTCAGTTGGTGCAATGCATGAGATTCATGACTTAATGATTACAGAACATTGATCAATCTGAAATTTTTAAAAATGTGTGTTATGGACTAAATGTTCGTGACGCTCCCAAATTCATATGTTGGAGCCCTCACCTCCAGTGCAGCTGTATTTGGAGAAGGGGCCTGTAATAAAGTAATTCAGATCAAAAGAGGTTCTAAGTGTGAAGCCCTAATCTGTCAGGTTTAGTGTCCGTTTATTAAGAGATACAGAGTCCGGAAGAAAACTCTCACCAGGAACCAGCCATGCTGGCACCCTGGTCTCAGACTTCAGGCCTCTAGAACTGTGAGAAAATAAATTTCTGTAGTTTAAAAGCTTTGTAGTCTGTGATATTTCATTATAACAGCCCAATCAGACTAATATAGTAGGTTCAACATGTTCAAAGAGATAAAAGAAAAAGAGAGCATTAAGAAGAGCATGTAATGATAAGAGGCAGAGGTGAAAAAGCACCATTGAAATATAAGTGAAAAATATAGTAATTGAAAAAAAAAAACATGCAGACTGGGAAAAGTACATGGTGGGGGGCGCAAAGAAAACATCAACAAATAAATGGTATTGAATAATATCCTCTTCCATTAATGTCTCACACATACCAGTTTGTCTTAAATGGACTGGGCTGTGCCCCCTGCTTCTTTTGGTATTCCTTTTAGTCAAACGTTGGATTTTCTTTACTTATTTCTCCTTTTGTTCTATAGTACTAGTAGAGTTACTTCTGTATTTAGTTTTACTTTTCCTTTATTGGGACAATTGGCTAGCCACCCGGAAGAAGATATGAAATCATTATCTCACACATCATGGGATAAATAATCACACCAATTCTGGATAGATAAAAACATAATTGTGAGCTCTAAATTTGAATTATACAGGTTCAGAAGAAAGTAAGAGAACAAGTTCATGGTCTCAGGGCAGGGAAGAATTTCCTGAACAAGACACTAAAACACACATCATAAATGAATAGGATTGATACACCACAGTTCAGAAATTGTGTACAACAGACCCCATAAAGAAAATTATAAGACAAGCCACAGTTTATCCGTGATATGTAAATATCTCCTATGAATCAATAAGAAAAAAAAAGTCAAGGGATGCCTGGGTGGCTCAGCAGTTGAGCACCTTGCTTTTGGCTCAGGGTGTGATCCTGAGGTCCAGGATCAAGTCCTGCATTGCACTCCTTGTGGGGAGCCTGCTTCTCCCTCTGCCTGTGTCTCTGTCTCTCTCTGTCTCTCATGAATAAATAAATAAAATCTTTAAAAAAAATAGCTTCTAAAAAAATGGAGAACTGATGTCAGTAGGCAATTTGAACAGAAACCCAAATGATCAGTGAGCACATGGAGTGATTCCTTTTTTTTTTTTAAGATTTATTTATTTTAGAGAAAGTGTGTGTGTGTGTGTGTGTGTGTGTGTGTGTGTGAATGAGCAGGGTTAAGGGCAGAGAGAGAGACAGAGAATCTCCAGCAGACTCCCTGCTGATCACGGAGCCCTATGTAGGCTCAATCTCTTGACCCTGAGATCATGACCTGAGTAGATGCTTCTGATGCTCAACCAACTGAGCCACGTATGTGCCCCTACATGGAATGATTCCTGATCTCATTAGTGATCAGATAATTGCAATTTAAGTCAACACAGTACCATTTTATAGCAATGAGATTGGTAAATAATTAGATGACTTCAATATCAAGTGTTGATGAAGGTATGACGCTGGAAACTTCCTGTACTGCTGGTGGGACCATTAACGGTACAAACATTTGGGAGGGCAGGGAAAATCCCAGAAGCCACTTTGTTATTTCAGGTCAATGACATTTTGTTCTGTGGGTATTTGAAGAGGGAGGATTCCTTTATGATGCTAGCCCCTTGGGAGCAGAGTCAGAATGGCAAAGGATATACAGATTGTGGAGGAATGATTGGAATCCTGCAGAGAGAAGAGCTCTGAAGAACCAAAGGCAGATGCTTAACTGACTGAGACACCCAGGCTCCCCTACCTCACTGATTTAAAACTCAAGGGAGACTGAGGCCTAGTATCATGCCCACGGTCCAGGCCTCTTTCTGTAAGTCTTCTGACTATGACTTCTGTCCAACCAGTGATGTGAAGTTGGCCTCCTGGCTAAGAAGGAAACCAGGAAGCCCTCTGGAGCAGAGGCTGCCCCTGGAGCCAGGCATGTCCCCACTCCCTGTGGTGAGCTCTGGCTCACAAGGAAGTTCTAGACCAGCAGTCAGCACAGAACACAGAGCAGGCAAATGTCCGTACCTCTTCTCCACTGTACTGCCTCAGGCAGTTGAGAAAATGACATGTATTGGAAAGCCAAAAAGATAGCATCTCAAAGTCTTCTAAATTTTCCTTAAAAAAAGAAAAAAAAAAAGATAGAGTTGGATTTGATGACTACTGGTACCTTTGAGCCAAAAACAGATGTATCTTACCTGTTTGGGTTAGCTGGTGGCTTTTGACCAAAGTGAATTCTTTTATTCACCAAAGGTTTTATTACGTATATAGTGTAACAATGAGCTCTTACATTTATTTAGCAGGATCTGGTTTGCAAAGTATTTCTGTAGAGGTTATGTCACCTATTATGAAACTTGAGGCAGGCACTGCGGGAATGCCTGGTAAAGATGAGCCCAGAGTTCACATTGTGACCAGGAGGAATGTCACTGATAACATGATATCCAGGGGACATGATGAAACAGGTGGCTGAGCACCTGTACATGGGTTATACCAGAGCTCAGAGGGTGGAAAGACACTGGCGAGAGAGGGCAGCTGAGAAAGTCTCCTGAGAAGGGGGGAGAATGCTGTCCTTGAAGGAAAGAGGTGCAGAGACAAGAGCTCGGAATCCAGGACTCCACCGGGGAGAACAGCCCTGCTTGTGGGGCTGCAGGAAGAGGAACAGAGAAGGTAGAGGCCTGGTGGTCAGAGGTAAGGGGAAAACTGGCAAAGTCCTGGGGCTTGAGGAACGCAGCAGGAGAGTTTCAAAGAAGCGTGCCTAATGCTTCAGTCCATTAGAGGAGGACAAAAATTAAGGAAAAAACCTTGGATTTAGCAGGAGGAATGTCTGGTTATCTTTCTGTGGAGTGACAGGGGTGGAAGCCAGATGGCAGGACCCGGTGGAGCCTGCCAGAGTAAGCAAACCCCCTGGCAGTTGGGGCACGGGGTAGGGTCGGAAAGGCAGAGAGACTACACGATATGTGGGGGCTGCTTTAGTGTGCTGTGTGCTGGAGTGGGGAGGGTCAGGTCCCGGACCCCCACAAAGGCAGAGGGCAGGGAGTCACTGGGGAAGCCAGGATGGGAGATGGTGGTGGGAAAGGATTTATACTCCGCACGCTGTGCATCGTTTACTTTCTAAATATTTATACGTTCCAGAGCAGCAAGATGAGGCAAACGCTGTGTGCCTGTGGCCTGGGGCACAATGCGCGCATGCCCTAAGGAAACCCATCTTATGAAATTATGGGCAGGGAAAACATCAATTTCTGCGGGCCCTTTCCAAAGGCACTCTGGTGGCTCTCATGAAAATAGCTACCAGAAAACACTCAACACCAGACAAATGTTAATTTTCTACTCCTGACGAATAATGAATCCTCATGGCCCAGCATCTCACACCCTGAAGGGGTAGGAGCAATGGGGGTGGTGGCTACCAGGTTGTGGTCTTCAAGGTAAGGCTCTGAGTTCTGTTGGCCTATCTGTAGCCTTGGGAATCCCTAACCAAACTTGTTTCTTCCAAACAGCTTGGCTTCTTTGACTGAGTGGGCCTGAGACTAGTCTGAGGTATCTCGTGCTTCACCGAAGACCAGAGGTGCGCCAAGGATGAATCCTTAAGGGGTTCTGAAAGCAACCAAAATACCGAGGGCCAGTGTCAAAGGCATTCCTACCTTAACCACCTGCTTGATGCCGTTGATGGCGCTGTTCATAAGGGACTTGAGCATGCCGGCGTCGTTGAGGGAGTCTGCGTAGCGCACACACATGAACAGGATGTGAGCTGGCAGTCCCGGGATCATGTTCACCACCACACCACGAGGCTTCAGGTCTGGTACAGAAAGGGTTGATGAGGACGACAGCTCATCGTGAGCTCTCCCCATAAGGAGCCTCTGACCATAGGACAGGGCTTATTTGCTTTCCTGTCCTGATGCACACCTGAATGCCTAGGGATGCCTTTACTCTTTCAGGAATTTAGTCTAGCTCTTCCTGGCAAAAATATGCCGGCACCATGTGATCCTCTCACTTCTCATTTGTACAGTACTTTGTCTTTTTTTAAAAGGTTGAATTTTAGTTGGAGTTCGTGCTTCTCCCTAGCATGGAGACCCTGGATTTCAGACCTCCAATGTAAGGGAGAAACCCCAAGTCCATGCACCTGACTCCAGCCTCTATGATGAGGGATATGATCTCAGTGATCACATGCACCCGCCTTGAATCAGGAAAACAGACACATTAATAGTCCTGCAGAGGAGGCCTCACTGGCCTCAAGGAGAAGAGAATGGCAGGGGGAGGAGGGGTAAACTTCATAGAATGGACTAAGGTAAGCAAACCTCCCCACAGCTGCATAAACCAGGGGGATGGAGATTCCCCATGGGTGTGCACCAGTGAGGGTAGAAAGGACAGGGTACAGGTGCTCATGTGCTCTGGAGGGGGTCACTTAGAAGAAGAGGAAGTTAGGCTCCACATTGCTTTGCTGCTTTAAGATCTTGAGACCAGCTGATAGAAAGGCAGCTTTTCTCTCTGCCACTGGAAAACCATGTGATTTTCATGGTACAGTCTAGTAAGATTGGCTCTGAGACCACCAACCATTGTGTGTATACTAGAACATCCCTGTAGGAGTGGCTGGGAAGCCCCCATCAAATTGCCTGCAAATAAAATTCTCAACAGAAGTCAAATGGAACAAGGAGTCACAGTTACTTCCACCATAACTCCTGTGCTAAGACACAAAAATGACAGGATGTGTCTCCTATCTGGGTTCTATGATCAGACTCTGGAAGGGGTTAGGGCAGCACTTAACTGAGGGCAATTCTGGCTCCCTTGGGATGTTTGCCATGTCTGGAGATGGTTTTTATTGTCATGACTAGAGGTTGTTACTGGTTTCTAGAGGGTAGAAGTCAAGGATGCTACTTAATATCCTACAGTGCATAGCCGCCACCCCCCCTCCCCCCCAACAACGAATGATCTGGTCACTAGTGCTGAGGTTGAGAAGATCTGGGCTAGGAGAAGCAGCAGTGGAGGAAGAGAAGCTACTGCCCCACTCAGGACGGTAGCAACGACTGACAGACAAACATTCAGAGTTCCGGGTCTCACTACCAAGAATGAGGTTTTGAATGAGCTTCTCCTCATCTTCTGTCTTGTATTCCAGCATTCCAAGGTACTCCTTAGGTCCTGAGGACAAGTGCACATCATTGCCTGTAGGCAGAGGCAAAAAATCAGCTAAATTCACAGAAACAGCTTTCATAGGCTTTATAATGAGACTATGCTGTCTTCCCACCCCATTCCAGCTGGCTGGCACATGAACGCTTGTGGCTTTCAGGTATATGGAAACTTTATTAATCCTGAAGAATTCCTCTGGTAGTGATTCATATTTGCGAGTATATCAATGAGTAAAGCTGCTGCCAAAAAGGTGAAGTTATCCTTGAAGGGATCCTGATGAGTGCTGGTGTGAATCCAGCACAGTGTGGAGAAAGCAAGCCAAGATACTGCTTCTGTTTTCACGATACTGATGCCACAGTCAAGGAAACAAGATTATGAAACAGTTGGTGAGATAAGTACTAAACTGCAGGATCCTAAGGGGGCCGTATTAGTTTCCTACGTGCTTTAACAAGTTACCACAAACTTGGTGACTTATGATACCACAGATTTTCCCATCTTACAGTGCAGGAGCTCAGAAGACTGAAGTGGATCTCATATGAAGGACTGAAATCAAAGTGTCAGTAGAGCTCGAGTTCTTCTGGAAGCTCTAGGGAAGAATCGTTTCTTGCCTTTTTCAGCTTCCAGAGGCTGCCCAAATCCCCTGGCTTGTGGCCACATCACTCTGACCTCTGCTTCTATCACCATGGCCCCCCTCTGCTTCTGTTGTCACATCGCCTTCTTTCATGCTGGCACTCCTGCCACTCTTTATAAGGTCCCTTATGATTGTACTGGGTCTACCTAATAAGCCTGGGTAATCTCCTCCATCGCAAGATCCTTAATTTAATCACATTGGTAAAATCTCCTTTGCCGTATAAGTGCTGGGGATTGGGATGTGGACATCTTTGGGTGGGCCAGAGTCTGCCCTCTCGTCGCCAAAGATTCATGTCCACTCTGAGATGAGATGTAATGACAGAAACAGAGGTTAGGAGTCAAAGATTTTTTTTTATAGAGATTTTTATTTATTCATGAGAGACACACAGAGAGAGGCAGAGACATAGGCAGAGGGAGAAGCAGGCTCCATGCAGGGACCCCGATGTGGGACTCGATCCTGGGACTCTGGGATCATGCCCTGAGCCAAACGCAGACGCTCAACCACTGAGCCACCCAGGCATCCCAAGAGTCAGAAAGATTTTGAAGATGTTATACTGTTGAGCTGGAAGAGAGAGGAAGGGACGCATAAGCCAAGAAATGTGGGTGGGCTCTAGAAGCTGGAAAGATAAGTGAAAAGACTCTCCCCAAAAGCCTGCAGAAGGAACACAGCCCTGCTGACATACTGATTTTTAACTCCATGAAAACCGTATTGGACTTCTGGCCTCCAGAACTGTAAGATAACAAATCTGTGTTGTGTTAAGCACTAATTTTATGCTGATTTGTTACAGCAGCCATAAGAAATTAATACAGGAGCTGTAAGAATTCACACAGAAGTGGCTGGAACTCTTAACAAATCAAGGAGGCAGCACGGTAGTTGGGCCGAGAAGGGTGAGTAGGGTCTGGTGGGTGAAAAAGAAGGTGGCACAGGTAGCGAGTTAACAGAACTTCCTTATTACTCTATAAGAATTTCTCCTGCTTAAAAAAAAAAATTCTCCTGCTAACATACTAGCTCTTTTCTCTTGGAGACTAATAAAGGTAGAAGGTCAACCATTTTACTAAGCAATACTGTTTATGGTAAGCATGATGTCTGATTGGTACCCTGCATCTGGACCTGGATGAACAACAAATAAAGCAGACACATCTGATAAGGACATTACAGTTTGGGTATTCTTGAATGTGGTGACTTGTATCTGGGCTTGTTTCTTGCAGGGACTCTGGAAGTGAACGACACCTACGGAGAGTTCAAAAGATGTTGGCTTCCTACCAAGAGTCATGTGGCTGAGCCTGGAAGCAGATGCTACAGCCCACTAAGCCCTGAGGTGACTGTGTCCCTACTGACGACTTGATGGTGCTCAGAGAACCACACAGCTAAGTTGCTCCCACATTCTTGACTCTCAGAATCTGTGTGTTGCTAAGCATGCATTGTTTTAAGTTGCTAAATTTCAAGATAGTTTGTTATATGACAATAGATAACTAATATAGGAAGGGAAGCTGATGTATTCCACTTTAGACACGTGGGGTTGGAAGAGGTAATAGAAAGGCAAAGAAAGTATTTTGGAGGCAAAAAGGAGCCAGGACTCCGGAAAAGAGGTGAGAGGTGGGAGGTAGATTTTGGAAGTCTGTGTGTTGAGATGGTGGTTCATCCATCCATTCCAATGGGGACACTTATGGGGGCTTGGGAAGGACAGACATGGTCCTTGCCCTCATGAGGCAGACTGACATTTATCATTAATTATTGAAGGAGAAGGATCCTCATGTTGGTGGTGGATATTTTGAGATTGAAGTGAGAGTGGAATAAATACCAATAAAGGAGCTCTTCAAAGAAATGAATGCAGAAAAAGGAGCAGTTGGAGGTACAGCCTTAGTGATCCAGATTGGGAGGAAGAGGAAGCAATATGCAATAAGAATCAAGAGCATAGAAGAGAGAAGTCAGCTAAGTTCACTGATTCAGTAACAGCCGGGGGAAAGAAAGTCATGGGGTCCTTTCCTTAGGAGCTCACGAGGGCATTCAAAGTGTGAAGTTCAGTCCATGTTCAGGACTACTGTCTATCTTCTTAGATCTCTTCTCTCTTCTAATAGAAATGGAGATATTGATCCTATGTAACTGGGAGAGGAAGAGACTTTCAAAGCAGTTATATTTGAAACTTGTTCACAGTTTCATTTTTAAAAGGAGAGAGTTAATCACAGAAGAGATTAAAAGTATTCATTACAGGGCATCCCTTAAGATGACATGAGTGCATCTGGAATTATCTGAGGGCTGGTGAGTTATCCTCTGGCCAAAGGATCTTTCCATTAGCCCATCACTGAGCCCCAACCCATCCCCCACATCCCCCAGTTGAGAATTATTCCTTTGAGTTTCAGAGCCTCTGGGCCACATCAGGAAACAAACAATGCATGCTAACCTTAGCCAACAGTTCAAAAGGTAGGAAAGAGAATGTTATTTTTCCTACCCTTTTCAATCGTCTTGGTTAGAGTCTTGACTTGATCTTGTAGCTTCTTGATCACTCTGTCCTTCATGTCTAACTCTTCTTCAAGATCCTACAGATTCAAAACAAACAAAGACATTAGCTTAGAAGCATCAATCTGTGTTTTGGTAACAGCTTTATTAAGCTATAATTCATATACCATGCAATTCACTCGTTTGAAGTGTACACTCAGTGCTTTTCTAAAGTCAGCTATATGGTGGCAACCATCACCATCATCTAATTCTGGAACACTTTTGTCACACCAGAAAGAAACCTGTAACATTTCCCTAGTCCCCTCCTGTCCTTGATAATCACCAATCTACTTTCTGACCCTTTATTATTTGCTTCTTCTGGACACTGACCATAAGGGAAATCATACAATATGTGGCCTTTTGGGTCTGGCTTCTTTCACTTAGCATAATGTTTTCAAGGCTCATCAGTTTCAAGCATGCATCAGGACTTCATTCCTTGTTGTGACTGAATAATATCCTACTGTATGGATATGCAATATTGATCTTGATCTATTTTTCCCTTAAAGTAATGCCTGTCAGAGAGAATTGAAAAATATGAATGTGTGAAAATGGTTCTCTGGATATCAGAAGCTTGAGGCAGAGAAACTTCAGAGATTTGGGTCCTGGTTTTGCATTTCCTTCATGATAAAGAGGTGGCCCTGCCCATACTAAATTTGGCTCAAGAACCAGCAGAGTCCTGGATGCCTACAAATATTTCTTAGAAAGGGTAGAGTGTTTAGGTTCTTTCTGAATTCCAAGGGCTTTGACCCAGAAAGGATTCAGGCTTCTCATCCCACAGTGTCCCACGTACAGCCACTATAGCCACGGGCTCTCTGGGGACTCTTGGTGCCAAGGGAGACTGTGCTGTTTCCACTCTTTGGCCACCTCTCCTCTGCTACAATTCTGGGTCTCTGGCTAAACATGTTAGGAACTTCAGTTTCTTCCCTTTTGTCTCAGTCCATCCTAAAATACATCTAAAAATAAAAGTTACCAGTCAACAAGAACCTGGAGGAAACCACTGTTCACATTTTGATTTCATTCCTTTCTTTCTTTTCTAATCTGGCACCTGCACATTTTATAGAATTGTGATCATACTGCATATGAAGTTTTCAATTCTATATTTTTCTTATTATATTGAGGACACATTCCCATGTCATTGATAATATACACAAGCTGTCATTTTAATACCTAAGTCATATGATATACAACAACTTGTTCTACCCACTACTGTTGGACATGCATTTTTTTTACTGTGATCCCACTCTGAACAAAAATCTTTGTTACTATATCTAATTACTTAGGATAATAAGATATTAGAAGTTGCATTACTGAGTCAAAAAGAATGTGAATCCAAAGGTTATTATTTGCCTCCACATTACCTCTGAGAAAGTTGATGCCAATTGCTATCCCTGGAAACCATGTGTGACAGTGCCCACTGCCAGGTATTTTCACTGGCACCATAAGATCTCTATAACTTGAAGGGCAACAATAACATGTAGTTTTAATTTTGAATTTCTTTGATAAATGGTGAGATGATCACTATTTTTTCCCCTTTTTTAATAAGGATTTTTTCTTTGACTCCAAAATTATGTAGTGGTTCAAATAGTGTCTCCTCAAAAATTCATGTCTACCTAAAACCCTAGAATGTGAACTTATTTAGAAATAGAGTCTTTAGAGTTGCAATTAGACTAAGGATCAATATTAGATCATACTGGATTGGGATGGATCCTAAATCTAGTCTCCTTCTAATAGACAGAAAAGGACAGAGAGAGACACAGCCATATGAAGACACAGGCAGAGGTTGGGGTTATGTTGCCACAAATGAAGGGGTGTGGGAGCCACCAGCAGCTGGAAGAAGCAAGGCAGGATTCTCCCCTAGAGATTTTTTTTTATTATTATTTTTTTATATAAATTAATTTTTATTGGTGTTCAATTTACCAACATACAGAATAACACCCAGTGCTCATCCCGTCAAGTGTCCCCCTCAGTGCCCGTCACCCATTCACCCCCACCCCCCGCCCTCCTCCCCCTCCACCACCCCTAGTTCATTTCCCAGAGTTAGAAGTCTTTATGTTTTGTCTCCCTTTCTGATATTTCTCACACATTTCTTCTCTCTTCCCTTATATTCCTTTCCATTATCATTCCCAAATGAATGAGAACATACACTGTTTGTCCTTCTCCGGTTACTGTGGCCAAGTTCAAAAAGGGTGTTGCCTGAGTTTTCCTCTGGGATTTTGATGGAATCTTGTCTCACATTTAGATCTTTCATCTATTTTGAGTTTATCTTTGTGTATGGTGCAAGAGAGTGGTCCAGTTTCATTCTTCTGCATGTGGATGTCCAATTTTCCCAGCACCATTTATTGAAGAGACTGTCTTTCTTCCAGTGGATCGTCTTTCCTCCTTTATCGTATATTAGTTGACCATAAAGTTCAGGGTCCACTTCTGGGTTCTCTGTTCTGTTCCATTGATCTATATGTCTGTTTTTGTGCCAGTACCACACTGTCTTGATGAACACAGCTTTGTAGTACAACCTGAAATCTGGCATTGTGATGCCCCCAGATATGGTTTTCTTTTTTAAAATTCCCCTGGCTGTTCGGGGTCTTTTCTGATTCCACACAAATCTTAAAATAACTTGTTCTAAGTCTCTGAAGAAAGTCCATGGTATTTTGATAGGGATTGCATTATACGTGTAAATTGCCCTGGGTAAAATTGACATTTTCACAATATTAATTCTGCTCAATCCATGAGCGTGGAATATTTTTCCATCTCTTTGTGTCTTCCTCAATTTCTTTCAGAAGTGTTCTATAGTTTTTAGGATATATTTTGAGAACCATTTGAATGGTAAATGGTTCTCCAACCTTTTATTTTCAGGTTGTAGGTGTCTTTCTGTCTAAAATGAGTCTCTTGTAGACAGCAAATAGATGGGTCCTGTTTTTTTATCCAGTCTGAAACCCTGCGCCTTTTGATGGGGTCATTAAGCCCATTCACGTTCAGAGTTACTATTGACAGATATGAGTTTAGTGTCATCATGATATCTATTTAGTCCTTGTTTTTGTGGATTGTTCCACTGAACTTCTTCTTAAAGGGGAATTTTAAGAGTCCCCCTTAAAATTTCTTGCAGAGCTGGTTTGGAGGTCACATATTCTTTCAGTTCCTGCCTGTCTTGGAAGCTCTTTATCTCTCCTTCCATTTTGAATGAGAGCCTTGCTGGATAAAGTATTCTTGGTTGCATGTTCTTCTCATTTAGGACCCTGAATATATCCTGCCAGCCCTTTCTGGCCTGCCACGTCTCTGTGGAGAGGTCTGCTGTTACCCTAATATTCCTCCCCATGAAAGTCAGGGACTTCTTGTCTCTTGCTGCTTTAAGGATCTTCTCTTTATCTTTGGAATTTGCAAGCTTCACTATTAGATGTCGAGGTGTTGAACGGTTTTTATTGATTTTAGGGGGGGATCTCTCTATTTCCTGGATCTGAATGCCTGTTTCCCTTCCCAGATTGGGAAAGTTTTCAGCTAGGATTTGTTCAAATACATATTCTGGCCCTCTGTCCCTTTCGGCGTCCTCGGGAACCCCAATTAAATGTAGGTTTTTCTTCCTTAGAGTGTCATTTATTTCCCTTAATCTGTCTTCATGGTTCTTTAATTGTTTATCTCTTTTTTCCTCAGTTTCCCTCTTTGCCATTAACTTGTCTTCTATGTCACTCACTCGTTCTTCCACCTCGTTAACCCTCGTCATTAGGACTTCTAGTTTGGATTGCATCTCATTCAATTGATTTTTAATTTCTGCCTGATTGGATCTAAATTCTGCAGTCATGAAGTCTCGTGAGGCCTTAATGCTTTTTTCTAGAGCCACCAGTAGCTGTAGAATAGTGCTTCTGAATTGGCTTTCTGACATTGAATTGTAATCCAGATTTTGTAACTCTGTGGGAGAGAGGGCTGTTTCTGATTCTTTCTTTTGAAGTGAGGTTTTCCTTCTAGTCATTTTGCTCAGTGCAGAGTGGCCAAAAACAAGTTGTATTGGAACACGGGGGAGTATCACTGGTCCGTCCAGCTGGTCTTCTGGGGGAGGGGCCTGCTGTGCTGATTTTCAGGTGTTAGCACTTGGGGGAGCTGCTCTGCCCCTGCCTGCTGCAGGGCTCAGCGGGGGTTGTTTACCCCGTCAGGCCCCAGGAGGAACAGCCGCAGTTGCTATGGCAACTCTGGAAGCCTGGATTCAGCCTCCGCAGGAACTACGGGGCTTGGGGCTCTCGGTTCTCCGTCTGCAGGGCCTGGAGGCTCCGGGGCGGGGCCGCTGATCTGCTCAGCTCGGGGCAGGAGCGTCCTTGCTGTCCTGGGCCCTCCGGGCCTCTGCCTGTCCCGGGGGGAGGCCGGATCCTGGGCTGTGTCCCGGCGCCCTGTGCTCCGAGGCCTGCGCTGTGGGATTCGCGCTCCCGCCCCGCAGCCCCCTCCGCGGAGCCGCCGCCCGAGCCCCTCCGAGCTGCTCCGGTCGGTCCCTCCGTGCGCGCTGCAGCCCTTAGGGAGCTCGGAGCACTCTCCTGCGCTCGCAGGTGTCTGTTAGTGTCCCAGGGAGCCTGAGGGCATCCCCGCTCTCCTGGGTCCTGCTCCAACTCCCTGCGAGCCCCTTTCCGCCCGCCCGGGAAGGTTGGTGCAGCTCCTGCTCCTCCGGGACGGGGCTCTCCTGTCCTGGGGACACTCGCCCCGGCCTCAGCCCGGCTCCTCGCGGGGCCCCTCCCCCTCGGAGGCCTTTTGTTCCTTTATTTCTTTTTCCCCGTCTTCCTACCTTGATAGAAGCGCGAACTCTTCTCACTGTAGCGTTCCAGCTGGTCTCTCTTTACATCTCAGGCCGAATTCGTAGATTTTCAGGATGATTTGAAGGTTTTCTAGGTAATTTGGTGGGGACAGGTGACTCGGGGACCCTGCTCTTCCGCCATCTTGCCCCTCTCCCCTAGAGATTTTGGAGGAGTGTGGCCCTGCTGTCCCCTTGAATTTGGACTTCTGTTTTTCACAACTGTGAGAGAACAATTTTTTGTTGTTTTAAGCCACCCAGTTTGTGGTAATTGTTATGGTAGATCTTAGAAACACAGGTAAGTCTCATTTGTGGGTAGCATCCACCACCTAATATACAGAAATTATATTCTTTTGTTGTGTATTAACCTGTTCATTTATGACACTGAGGTCACTCACTGGGTTGGGAATACTCTATTAGAATGAACACATTGCTATGATTGTTCCCCAGCGAAGCACATGGTGGAAGCAGCAGCATTGCTTTGTCCTGCCTGGGAACAGAGCCACACACACAGAGGGGATCCTGAGGAAAGGCACTCGGTGGGACTGCACCGCACCTTCCTCTGACACTGGAGCATCAGAAACCAACGCACATGAATCCCACACAACTCAGGGACTGACAAAACCTAGAGCCACATGCTCATGGTGAGAGAGCAAATGTTCACATGGGACAAGATGTGCAACATACATGAGCCACCTACCTACCCCCTCACTTACGACTGGCTCCAGCTAAGACCCCAGGGACCTACACGTAGGCACCAGTGCAGAAGGCAGGACAACCTCTCACACAAGTTCAGCAGGCAGTTGCTTATCTGGTATGACCTGAGGAGGCCATCCTCTGAGGAAGTTGTAGCCCCCTCAGAAAAAGATGTTTACTATCTAGGTCTCCCTGACTGGAATGTGTTACTTTCTATTCAATGTTAAACTCTTTGGATTCCTTTGGATATAATTACCCGTTTAAAGTTAAATCCTGATACTACAAGATATGATTTTACCCTATCATGGTTTTCCTGTGAGACAAGAAATGGGGCACCCTGACAACAGAGTGTAAGGCCTGTAGGCCTGTCCAGGCTGCTGACCATTGCCCCGGGAAGTCCTTTTCTGGTTACAGTCTTGGAGCTCGCCAGGCCTGGAGGGAGTCTGAGCATGTCCAACTCCCAGGAAAGTGACCCATCTACCACTGTGGTGCTTCACGCACCAAAAATTTCCAAAAGAATTGCTGGGGCCTGACTTAGACTCGACCGATTTCATTTTGACAAGGGCATTTACAATTTGATGAAGACTTTAACGATTTAAAACATTTGTCATCTGCCATCATGGTCACTTCATAGAGGAACATTTTGACTAGAAAAATTGTAGGGAGGGCATAGCCCCAAAACAAGCATGTCTCTTTAAAAGGGAAAGGCTTGCTCTAGACCAGAACATCGTCATCTCAATGGGTGCCATTCATGGGACAGTGCTCATCTCTTTCCTTATCATCTCTTCGCTTTATCGGACACTCCCCTCGTCAGGCCAGTAAAAGTCCCCAAGGCTCCCTGGCAGCAGGTTGCCACATCAGAGGCCACCTGTCTGCTGAGATAGGGATACAGATTGCTCTGACGGAAGTGGCTTTTGGTCTATAGCCGTTCATCGTATGTTTTAGGTGGTCCCTCCCTGCTTTTGGTGACACCTGCACATATCATCTATTAACAAGTTGAAAAAAAAAAAGTTGGAAAACTTCTTACCCTGTTTTCCATAGTTAGACGAGACGCTTCCTGCCGGAAAGTACTCTTGACTTCACTTTCAGTTTCAAATTGTTTCTTCAAGTGCTCGCTGGCCTCCTGCATTTCTTGAATCTTACTGATCAGCTTCTCTTTCTCTTTGATGTGTATTTCATTTTGGGCCTCTATGGTCCTGAGAAAAAGAGGAAATTTTGGTATCTGTTTGACCATCATGGACAAGTGACTCATTGTCAGAGCAAACACTGATTATTTTCAAGACAGAAAAATCCTTTGGCCAATTTTTGTGTAAAGTGAATAGTACTTGAATAGCAATGTCCTTGAAGCAGGGGCGTGGGGGTGAAGATCAGGGCTGGCTGGGTATAAAATTGTCCACGACTGTACCGGTGTCTCTAACCTGTTAAGAGATTCTTGCCTCCATTCTGCCAAAAGATGTTGACTGTTCCCCCTGGACATCCACGCCCACTCACACCCTTATGACCACAAGCCCAGTGATTATCTCCTTTGTGAAAGGCCTGGGGACCAGACTCTCAAAAAGGCAGGGGTCAGAAAGAAGAGGAGTAGTAGCTTGTCAAAAGAGATCCCAGACTGTGTCTCACCGCTTTCCTACAGTTTGGGGCCCTCATTTCATCCCCATCCTACCAATAAAGTCACATGACTCAAAATGCTCTCTAGGACATAGGACGTCCATGTATCACTCTGCAAAGTGAGTATGTCAGTGAATTGGCAGCAAGACGGCTTCGTTGCAAGGTCCCACCACAGCACCAGGCCCTCTGCTGGTCAAGATGCAAATTTGAGGGGATTATCAGAGAAGACTCTCTAAACATGGATTTCAAGCCTTATCCTAAATGGTCTGCTATGAGAAAATCTGTTCTCTCTCACACAATCTTATTTCATCAGTTTTTTGAACACACAATCCCTGTGTGCGGCACAACATTCTAAGGGAATAAGAGGGTACATGGTGAAAAGTAGGTTCTCTCGCCTTCCCTGTGTACCAGCCATCCAATTACCCTCCCTGGAACCAAGCAATGTTTTGATTCTTATATGTTCTCCCGTGTGTGTGTGTGTGTGTGTGTGTGTGTTGTGTGTACATATGTGTTTCTTTCTTTCACATCTGAATGGTAATATATACCTCAATCAGCACCTTGCTTTTTTGCCTTATTAACATATCTTGGTTATCTTCCACAATTCCAGAAAAGAAAAGCATTACATGAGCATGGACTTGAAGAACATACACGTTAACACTTACTTTCTTTGTGTTCCCTCCTCTTCTCGATTGCGGTTCAACTGATTAGACAATTCTTCCAGTTTTCCTGTCATGAGAAGAGCTGTCATGACTTTGGGGTCCATATGGCAGTCTGATTTGGGTTTGGTCATGCTTTTCAACAGTCCTAAGTTGTTTCTTGCCTGGGATGAGGTTTTGTTTGCTCTGAACAATGTTTTTTTTTTTTTTTTAAGATTTTATTTATTTATTCAAGAGAGACAGATAGACAGGCAGAGGGAGAAGCAGGCTCCATGCAGGGAGCCCGACATGGGACTCGATCCCGGATCTCCAGGATTAGGCCCTGGGCTGAGGCGGCACTAAACCACTGAGCCACCCAGGCTGTCCTCTGAACAATGTTTAAATATTTCCCAAGCTATAATCCCAAAATTGTGACATTTCACATAAAAATCTGGATTTCTGGCTTTTCCTTACAAATAGGAATATCAAGTGACACTGGGGCCAATAGTCCCACATGGCAACAATCAATGGAGCTTGGAGGCTGCTGCACCTCTGAATGCTGTGTACCTTACGGTCCCCTCCAAAAACCCTCTTTTCACATTTATGTCACCTGGTTGGGCCCCTGGAGAACCAGAGTTCTAGATCCCTGGGTATAATGATTTCTCTGTCATTTCCTGGACATGAGAATCCATTTTCTAGAAGTGGTTTCATGACAGTTTCAGTTACCTTTCATGCTTTCTGTTTGTTCATTCAGGCGGGTTTCCAGATCTTGCTTCTGTTTCTCCAGCTCTGAAATTTGCTGTTTAAAGTCTGGGATCATCTTTAGAGAAGAATTGTAAATATTTGAGTGCAAAACACTTTTGTCTGTGAACTTCAAAACCTCAGAGCTACTCAGAAGTAAACTAGACTGTCTAGGTGCTTAAGCCCAGGGAGTGGAAACATCTGGTATAGCTGTGCAGCAGGGCCAGCCAAGGCGTTAGACTGGTTTGGCATTATGGCTTTTTACCTCAAGATCTACAGAGAGACACAAGCAATACCAGCATGTTTGGAGGGAGTGGTTCTCACACGGCTATGACCATGGTATCCCCGAGGTCTCCTGGGGGAGAAGGAAGTACACTCTCTGGGAGGGTGTGGGGGGCTCTGCTGAGGTGAGCCAGCCTCCTCGGCCCGGGCCCAGAAACATCATCTCCTCATCTAGGAACATGAATATCGAATATTGTCTCAAAGAGTCCCTTCCATGCCCTATGAATTTCAGGCAGTGCACTGCTCTTTTCGTGGAGGTCTAGAATGATCCAGTTTGTCCTCATCTATCTGCATATTTCTGTAAACGTCACTCCTGCCCATCCTCAGTCAGGTAAACAGTTTTCCCGTTGTCCAAGTTTTAAAACCTGTGTTGTCCAAGTTAAAAAACACCTGTGCCTCTCTGAAGTGTACATGAAGAATACTTGCTTGATTGTGTATTTGGGTGCATGTTCTGTACTGGTCCTCATTAAAGCTTCAACCAAAGGATTAAAAAAGACAAGGTCCTTAACCCCTGCTCCACATGCCTGCTGCGCCCAGGGTCACACCTCCTCACCTGTGACACAGCCCAGAGATGTCCTAATATTCTCAGGCGAGGCAGAGGAGAAGGAAGTGGTAAGAAAGCTGAGAAGGGGTAGCCAGGGAGGTGGGCTGAGGACCTGTAGGAAAGCGTGGTATCCTGCAAGGTGACAGAACAAACCGGAGGGAGGAAGAGGGAATGATTAACGTCACCAGATGTTGCTGAGGGAGAAGATGGAGGTGGAAAGGGATGCTTTGGGCTCAGCCATGTGCAGGCAACTGGTCAGTGCACACGGTGCACACGACAGATTGGTGTGGCTTTGAGGTGGCCCCCCGAGAAACCTGGCCAGCTGCCCCCAAGAAACAGGTGGTGGCTATAGGTGATGTGGGGTTAAGAAAGGGATGTTCTTTGAGTCAGGAGATTTCTATAGCATTTCTCCATGGTTGCAGGCTTGAGTTAAAAGAAAGGATGAGACAAACTCAGGGAAAGAATAGGCATCACAGAAGAGAGAAGCCCTTGAGAAAATAAGCAGAGAGACGGACCCGAACACCTGCCCCACTCGGGATTTCTCCTTCTACCTTAGTGTTTGGGGTTTCTTTTGTCACTTTCCACGGTGTTAGGGCTAGACTTAAAATACACAGATTTAAACACACACACACACACACACACATACACACACACACATCACAGAATTTGAACCCATCCTATGGTAAATAAACCCACTCTCAAATCAAAGTGCTCTTCATCCCAGGGTAATTTTATAGTTTTATCTTCTGCCTCAGTTATTTCATTCCTAGAAAACATTCTAATCCATTGTTTACTGCCAGGAAACTGAATTTTATCCCACTAACAAATGGCATCTCTAGAATAATGGCTACATTACATGGCCACCCGGGGCCCACGGCTGAGACCATACCATGTTTTCTGATGTTAGCCTGGTAACTTCATGACGGATACTTTCATTGATGTCAGTCTCTTCTCTAAATAATTTCTGCAGGTGGTTGATTTCTTGACTTAGATGCACCACTTTGAAGTTCAAAGCTTCGATCTCCTTTTCGTAGCAATCCTTCTGGGACTGGAAATGGCTCTCCAAGACGCTGTCAGAGGAGGGGTCAGAAATGAACCACATAGTCTTTATTTTGCTGTGCGGCTGACTGTGAGCATGTACATGTGTAGTAGTTACGAAAATTCACAATTTAGGCCCTGCTAAGGACGTAAAGTTTACTTATGTACACATAGTGACATGGTTTGGACTTAGGTACATAGAATTATAAAATTCTTCTAGCTAGTTAGGAAGCATTATGTGGCACTAACAGGCAGTTAATGGTAAGAAATTTTAGACACGTTAAAATTACACTTTCATAGTTTAAGAATATGTTTATATGATGCAACAATAGTAAATATACATTCATTATGCATCTGTCAAACTCACAGAATGTATAACACCAACAGTGAACCCCGAAGTAAACTATTGATTCTAGGTGATAATGACAGATCAACAATGTTCATCAATTTTAACAAATGTATCACTCTGGTGGGGGATACTGATACTGGTTATGTGGGGTGAGTGTAGGGATACCTCTGAGAAATCCTTATACTTTCTGCTAAATTTTGCTGTGGACCTGAAATTTCTCTGAAAAATAATGTCTGTATATAAAATATTATAGCAAATTCCTTAAAATTAAACAGTTCTATGTCTATAGCAACATTGGCTAACTTATTGGATATAATCAGTTTTCCCTGCACAGATTACAGGTTTTAGGACTTGGAAGTTTGCCCTAAAAATATTTTTTTTTCATTATTAAACTCATTACTTAATTCTTGAAATATTTCCAGTAATTACTGGATCATCCCACCATAAGGAGTTTCCTCTGCGTCAAATCTGTGGAAGATAAACTTGTTACTTTCCTATATCTATCATCTCTGAAAAGCAAAAAGAACTCTGGGGGGAGTTTCTCACTGTGTTGCTTTCTTTAGTCCTTCATAAGCAAACCAAAGTTCTCCATCCTCATTTAAATGTTCCAAATCTTCCAACGAGAGCCTGGAAAATAAGGAGGGGTAAGAAAATCTATCATCTCACTCCTGTGCTACATGTTTCTAAATGTCTGGTAATGCAAAAATGATTACCTGCTTCTAACATCTTCAATGTCATAGCTTTCAAGAAGTTGTTTGGTGATCTCAGACATCTTTTCTGAGAGGAAAAGGCAGAGCTGGTATAAATTACAGATTTGCATGATTTCTCTTCTCCCATTCCTAGTTCTCTAGATTTCATGCAGGGTGTCCAGCTAACCATACCAACAGCTAACTTAACAACTATTCAACCAATCAGCCAACCAACCTATCAGCTATGAAGTCAAGCAGCTATTCAACCTACCACATGTCCAACCAAACAGCAAGCCAACCAGGCTCACACCAAGGGATACATTTCCTTAGCAGTGACACCTGTAATAAACTCGTTTCTGCACCCATGGGCTCAGTGACTCATATTTTTCTTACCTCTCATTTCCCGTTTCTGTGATTGCACATGTTTCTCCACATCGATCTTCTGTGTCTGAAGTAGCTCTATCTCCTTTTCAAACTCAGAGATTGTCTGTATCACAGCAATGACCATACCGGGAGAAGAAAAAATAGCTATTATGGCTTATGTCAGACAAAGAGAACACTATTATGGTATTGTGTATCTACCCAAGACATCATCACCCAGTTAAAATCTTGTTAAAACCTTCACTGCCCACACAATGTAGCCTTGAAGCATATTTAACAACTTATTCCCAGATATAGTTGGTTGCAGCAATAGAATTAATATCCTTACTATGTAAAGGGAAAAAGTAGCTCCTTACTAAGTTTTGGGGTGGGGTGGGGAGGAAAGGGGCCCAACAGAAGAGGCTAATTCTCTTTCACTGTATGATGAACTCTTGGATGCAGGGATGTGGGCAAGCCACCACTGTCGTAATATTGGGTGTGGGCTCCCACCAGGTTTACATGTGGCACAGCAGCTGAGCCAGGGGTACCCAGGAGGTTGGGAGTTGGCTGTAAGGGCGCGACTAGGTGTCCTGAGGGGGAGCACAGGGTGTGGGGAAGAGGTTGTATTCTGCTTTATTACCTTGTGAGGTCAGCCTGAGTAGGGATCACAGCTGTGTGTTTTCATAGCATTGAGGGATATGCAGTGGGGAAATAAGCCCTCCTTAATCTTTTCTCAGTCTCAGTGTTTAAGGGCTACAGCTCCAGTTTTGTCAGAGGATGAGGAGGGAGATCTAACTGAATTTATCGATCACTTTAGGTACATCACCTAATCCTTATAACAGGCCACATGGTGATGGGGTGATAATTTATGGATGAGAATACTGGGGCTACAGAAGGTGAGATGGCATGCTCAGGGCTGATGGGGCCCCAGGACTGTCCGATCCAAAACCCCTGCTCTTGGTAATGTTTCAGCAAATGTTCCAAGTCATACATGTACTTACTTATAGACTGATTATGTTTATTTTCTGTGAAAATCAGACTAATCTTAATATACCACATCAGAGAGTTTGGACCACAGTTTTAGCTACCAAGACAAAGTGAGTGACAAGTAGTGGTGCCTCACTCCAAGAGCAGCCATATGATGTCCCAAGACGTAGACTAGTCAGATGATGCGATGCTAGCCTCATGGGACTCCTGAGAGTGAAGCAGTCAGAGCAATATGTGGTCCTCCTTGGTCCCACGGTCCAAACTCCTTCTTTTTTTTTTTTTTTCAAAGATTTTATTTATTTATTCATGAGAGACATACAAAGAGAGAGAGAGAGAGAGAGAGAGAGGCAGAGACACAGGCAGAGAGAGAAGAGGCTCCATGCAGGGAGCCCCATGTGGGACTCGATCCCAGGACTTATCCCAGGACTCCAGGATCACACCCTGAGCCGAAGGCAGACACTCAACCACTGAGCCACCCAGGTATCCCCCAAACTCCTTCTTTTAAACAATAGGAAACTGGCCCAGAGAAGATAGACAGCTCTCCTGTGAAGTCAAGAGGTGACCCAGATGTGATTCCTAAAGTTCTTCTAAGTCACGTGTGGGTATTCCATGACAGTTACAGAGAATATTTGCATGATCTTGCTAATATTCTACTAACATGCAATTCATTTATTTAGTGGAAGCTTACAAGCTTTCCAAATTTATACTGAAATGTTTTGCGTTGAAGAATAGAGGGACATTCGAGTTTGTGTTTCCTGGTAGGGAAGGAATTCAGTTAAGCCTCGATTGTCCAAGCATGGATCATTACTATTGTGGATTTTCTGATAATAACTTAAAACAAAAGATTCTGATAACAAGGTAATTTAATTTTAATACGGGTATTTATAGAAATATAACATGATGGAATGTATAATAATGATTCACAATCAATTTATAGTTTAATTTGAAAATGTTCTCTAGGTAAACATATTTGAATAACTTCATAAACCATATTCATATAATTTCAAAAGAGTTAGAAAGTGGACTTTTAAAATATGAAAAGCAATTATTGGTAAGTCAAAGGCAACTTGGGAGTTCATCCTTGGAAGAACTGAAGGAATCAGGGTCGTTTTGACTGTGGCCTTTACACAGATGCTCTTAAATGTCTGATCCTGTGGGAGTGTGAAACTGCTCCCTCCATGAGGCTCAAAGACCGGAGCCAGGGAGCTCATCTGCAAGTGAAAAGCCCCTTCTACCTTTGCCTGCTTTCTCAGTTGGGCCACCTCCCCCTTTAAGCCATCTGAGGTGACACGTTCTTCCTCTAGTTGATGATGCAAGTGCATTTTCTCCTCTTTGAGAGCTTGAATGTCTTCTTTCAAAGACCAGATCTGCTTCTCATAGTCTTGTGTTTTCAGTTCAAAACTTTTTTCAAGAAGTCTAGGAGCAAAAGAAAAGAAATAACTAATTCAGAATTTCTCAAGTCTTAACCATGAGTTAGAACCATACATCATCTTGAAAATAAGAGACTCGGAAAGGAGACATGTTAATTAGGATCCACTGTGACCCTTCCAATAGACAATGGCCTTATTTTTAGCTGACTGTTGCCTGTCCCCTTAGGTTACAGAAATTTTTTTATACCTTCTGAGAAATGTGGCTCTACTATGGTCACACAGAGGAAACACAGGATAGGGAGGCTGAATTCAAAGACTCAGTGGTGGTTGGGATACTCCACTCCTGAAGCTACCCTAGTTCTTTGTGGTTCCCTGTGGTCTCTTGGAGGAGCCCCTTCCCTTGGCAAAGACCTTGGCACATTCTGCCAAGTGCTAGCCCCTGCCGAGTTCCAAGGATCCTAGAAGGGTTTGGCTGGGTCCTAAATAAGTTAATACAGCCATTTAACCTGTCAAAGGAGCCAGCCCTTCTAACATTCTGCAATAAACTGCAGCAAATCCAGGTGCTCCAAAGTCCAGGGAAACCCAATTCCTTGTGAGACAGCTGCTCAATTAAATATGGGATGACTGATGAAGAAAATAACCAAAGAGAGACATGACCCAGACCAGCCCTAC
Source organism: Nyctereutes procyonoides (assembly GCF_905146905.1). NCBI lineage: Eukaryota > Metazoa > Chordata > Mammalia > Carnivora > Canidae > Nyctereutes > Nyctereutes procyonoides. The sequence continues at coordinate 22,692,268 of NW_026575040.1, read as the reverse complement.
ATAACCCAGAGGGGCCAGCAGAACAGAAGCAGTCCTAGGGACTCCAGCAGTTTCTATGATCACCACTCTACTTGCTAGGCTGTCAGTTCATTTATGACTGACTTACATAGCACAAAGGGAGAGCCCCCAGGAAGGGAGTCACATTCCCAGCAGGTTTGTGTTTCCTTTTGTAGATATTAACAAACTTCTCAACTTTGTGCTCCTAAGAGGCCAGTAAAGCATCTTTAAAGAAGCAAATCGCAACCAGGAGTCTATGTCGAAAGAATCTCAGACTTGTACCTACTTTGGTTGGGAGTCACACACACAGACTTCAGGCATCTGGAGGCCCCTTGAGGCTTGTGACAGGTGCTAAAATGTCTTGAGTCAGCTGACCGGGGATCAGACCAAGCTATAGATGAATGCTGATGAGGACTGCAAGGAACTTAAAGTGACCTGGCCTCAGCCTGCCTCTCCAAACCCCTTCCTGAAATAATTGTTCCCAAGTGGCCCCAGGTCACAGTGAACTGAGCCAAGAACTGAGCTCCTCTCCTAGAGTTGAGAGTTCACTGAAAAATAAAATTTTCAAGGTGACGAGCAAAATCTCCTACTCACACAGGACCAGGAAACACATATCTGTTAACTCTTGGAGCTCTTCAGTTTCATTCTTTCCACTAATGTTTTGGCATCCAGCTCTTTACTAAGATCCAGGCTCTCCTGCCAACTAAATGCACAGGGAAGCTGTATATCCTACCACCTAGCCCTGAGCCTTCTAGACAACAGAAATGTGCCAGGAATATTTTGTCTTTCCCCAGCACCCTGCCATGCATCCCTCCTTTGAGATCTAAAAGCTTTGCCTTGACTCTTGAAGAGAAGGGAGTGTAGACTGCAGTCTTTGCAGATTAACAGAGTTTGGTACTAAGACAGGAAAGGTGGGGCAGGTACAGTACAAGGTCCTGGGAACCTGCCTTAACTATCATGAGGTGGGTTCCACCCCTTATTGTCTGGGGCAAGAGTCAAGTTAACAGATACAACACACAGGGGAGGGAGGAAGACTTATTTTCAAGGCAATAATTTTACTGCTTGGACTTGATGGAAGCTGAAAGGGACAGCAGGGCCTGACCTTTTCTGTCTGAGCAATGAAGGGGAAGCCAGAAGTTCCCAGGGGCCCACCACCCACAGCTGCAGAACCTGTGCTGTCTGAAAGGTACACCCTGCGGGACTCGGCTCTCACACATGTGAGTCTCTCATTTCCTAAAAACATTCACACACACCCCATCTCCTGCCCCAGCTTTCCTGTATCTGTGACCTGCTCTCTGCAAGCTGAGAGGCAACATATAAAAGAGTAGAGACAGATGCAATAGCTCTGAGGCAAACTAGGTTTCGTACATTCTCTGTTGTTCCTCTTTTTGTACATCATCAAAGAGCTGCTTGGTGAGATCATCCATTTTTCCTGTGAAAAGAGAATGTTTTTTGAAATATATCTGCAAACCAATGCCTTGATGTTTTCATATACATATATATGTATTATTATTATTATTATTAAAAAGTACACAGAAACATTTTAGGAAGAAAATGGCCAGTTTACGACAGGGTTTCAGTCCTGGCACTGTTGATGCTTCAGACTGGACAATACTTTGTTGTGGAGCGGGGGGCCGTCCTGTGCAGTGCGGGATGCTGAGCAGCAGCTCTGGTGTCTCACCACTGTGACCACCAAACATGTCCCCTGATGGGGAGAGGGGAACCAGAGTGGTCTCTTGGCTGTGAACCACTCATTCATGATAACCAAGAAAATAATAAAGTGTGTCTGTCTTCATCTGTGGACAAGGTAGTATGACAAAGCTGCTGGTGCATTTTAGTACAAGAGTCTCTAACAACAGAGTGAAGTTGAGGTGACATTGGACAGCTAGGCAATAATCGCTGGGGGTCTGGTCATTCTGAAGACGTGACAGCCCCATTTTCCCAGCATATCTACACACAACAGGTGCCCTTGAAAATGGGGGTAACCCATCAAAGCCTGACGTCTCTATTTGTATTTAGTTGATACCTCATCCTTGACCTCTACCTCATTTCTGAATCCCACCACAGAGGGAAGCCCAGGGAGGAGATGATGAAAGCTGCCCTGAATTCCTTGATTTAAAAAAAAAAAAGGCCAATGGTATTAGTTTGTCAAATAGATATCAAATGTCACTGAATCAAAATGACTGCCTCAGAATGTCATGAGTCAGCCAGAAAAAAACTAGGAAAATGCTTAAGCTTTAATTTAGAAGCCAGCATATTTGATGTAATTTCAATTTTTAATTCACTCACAGAATTGGCTTCAGTTCTGATGCTTACATCTCAGGCCATTTACCAAGGGGTGAAAGAACTGCTCAAATGTGACTTTCTTCCCAGGAGCAATGGGATGGTGTCCATGTTGGGATCTCAAAAAGGGGGAATATGTGAGAACATCCCTTAGGTCACAGGGTAAGCGAAGGCTGGTACTTTTCACAAAACACTGTTGGTCATGTGTAGGGAGACTCACAGGATAAGCAGTTTATAAACAGGGGTTTAAAAGCCTCCAAGTACTTTTTAGAAGGAAATATCAAATTATGGACTCAACCATGTCATTGCTGTCAAATATGTAATTTTTAGCACACGCTTGTAGGAATTTAAGTTTTCTTGTGAGGAAAAACCACTTAAAGTTACAAGAAAGCACAATAAAAAAGATAGAGGTGGGCAAGTGCTTCCCTAATTCAGGTCTGAGGTTTACTCAGAGACCTCTGACTCCATGTGTTCATCCCCACTCACATCATCAGTCCTCTGAGACTGGCTGCAGGGTGTGCATTATCTGTAGCTGGAGGTTACTCCCAGGCTTGGCACCATCTGGACAGCCTTTCCTGTTCTGCTGGCCAGGACTCAGGATGTTAATTTCCTCCTACTGATGTGTTTCTCCCATACTCTGACCTGAACCCCTAGGGTTCCTGAATCCTGCCTGCTGGGCCTAAGGTGTGTGCTAGATCCCCAGGCCTGAACTCCCACGCCCCTGTCGCCCCATCAGAGCTTACAGAAAAGATCTCTGGACAGGACAGATAATCAAATGTGGCAATTTAAACCATCTGGTCAGGAACCATCAGGTTCCTGCTCCTATTGGGATTTAGCAAGCACTCGCAATTAGAATTTGAGTTGGAAATCTACGGATGGACAGAGGTAGGCTAAGGGGGCCTGCTCCACACCCCTGAATGAAAGTGATACCGCTGGTTCCCAGGGTCTACATCTGAGAGCCCGGGGTGATATGGCTCAAGTGCTCAGCAGGGCCTTCACTCAGAGCCAGGGCAGTAGCAGAGGTGGGGGAACCAGAGCAGAGGATCCTGTGTATCAGGATCGCTACAATTTTTTTTTTAAATATAGATGTGTGAACCACCCTGGCGGTACCATACACAGACACATCCCTCACCCCATCTCCTGGTGGAAGAGCTCCAGGCTTATGGCCCAACCATCTATGTTTTGCAAATGGCCCTGGTGGTTCTGAGGCAGCGATTGCTGAGCTATCTGACAAAAGATGGAAATAAAGCAGAAGAGTCTGTAGGGTAAAGTTATCACAACTTAAATATAGTTATTCTCTGTGAGGCAAAAAATGATCTCATTTCACTGTACTCTCATGAGTACATGACAGATTCTGGATTCTACCTAAAACTCAATTCACACCCATTAGTTATTTCCTGAATGCCTGGACAGGTGAGCACATGAAAGCATGCATCGGGCCACCTTGGGCTCTACCTTTTAGCTCTTCAGTCTTCTCTCGGAGTTGTAGCTCTATTTGCTCTTTTTGTATTTCCAGTTCTGAATTATGCTTCTGAAGCTTTGCCAATTTCTAGGGAAGGGAGGAAAAGAAGCTTTTTAAAAAAGTTCAAGTTTTGTCACCACAGTCTTGATGCATTTTTATCTATCCATCCATGCATCCATCCATCTCAGCTCCTATCATGGATGACAGCCAGCGCCGGCCCACCACAGGATGCTGCATTCCATCTCACACAGAAGGGCTCCCTGTGACTTCAAGCAGACACTAGTTCTCATCCTGGTCCAGAAATGGCCAAAGTCAAGGAGGAAGAACCAAATCCAAGGTCTCCTCAAAGTCAACAAAATGCCTCTATCCTTTCTGGAAGCTTCTCAATAGCCAAGGTATTTATATATTTAATAGGTATAAATAATTTATGATACAAAATGGAGTAGAGGCAGACTCAATAGCTTTAAGGTAAACTAGGTTTCGTACATTCTCAGTTGTTCTTCTTTTTGTACGTCATCAAAGAACTGCTTGGTGAGATCGTTAAGAGTATTGCTACTTAGGAAGGATGTGCGATCATGACAGAAGCTCTATTATTTTAGCTTCTCCTGGTGAAGCATCTGCTGGGTCTGATGGTTGGCGACTGGCAGTGTGGGTTGGGGAGGGTGCCCTGGGGCTCCAGGCTGCCACAAACCTGGGTGCTGTAGGACTCTGGAAAGTACCAGAGAATGGAGGGTAGTAAATCCTGCCACTTCAGAACACAGTAGCTCACACTGGTGCAGGCCTCTGTGGTAGGCACTTGGCTAAATTATTTTGTCTGACTATTTTATCCTCACGACGACGACTCTGTCGGTTCCTTTTTGCTATTCCCATTTTATATCAGAGAGGGTAAGTGGCTTGCCCAAGCTTGCCCAACCAGATGGCAGCAAAGATAAGATTTGAGCCTAGGACATCTGATATCTGTCAACTGTTCATCCTACTACACCACAGAGATGAAAACCCGCCCCAAGCTTTGCACTGCTGTTCTGGGGAAGATACTTCAGGGCACACACCAGATGGACAAGTGACAGGGGACCAAGATCATCCCAGAAGAGAAAGAAGCATCTAGCCAGGGAGGGGCTTTCATCACTTCATCATAGTTGAAAAAAGAGGAAACCTTATGTTGTGCATCTTGAAGCATGAGCCTCCTCCTCTTCCCCCAGACTCTAGGCCTCTGATTCCCTCTCCCCTGAAAGGTAGGCTTCCTTTGGTTATGGAAGCCGATAGCAAAATTTGATCTGTTGTGCAGAAATCTGCTTTGTGGGAAAATGCTGTGACCTGACTTCTTGCAAGGAAAGACTTGCATGTATTTCCATAATCACAACGAGCACAGACCTCTTCCATGGCAGCCTTGTATTTCTTCCCCTTCTCCTCATAATTGTGCCTATGGGTAGCTGCTCTGTCCAGCTCTGATTCCAGTTTCTGAATCTTCTCCGTGTCACTGGCCCGAAGAGCGGCCAGGCTGGTCAGCTTCTCTACCAGCCCGTGGTTCTCTTTGTTCTAGAGGGAAAAAAAAAACAAAAACCAGCAGATGTTAAGAGGTTTATCCAAAATAAAGAAGCTGTTCCATTTGCCTCTTACAACCTTTGACATGGTATCTAAATCTATCAGAGCTTTACTTATACTGATCACATTTATCATTACAATGGCACATATGAGCATTTTCATCCCAGGGTAAATAGCAAGGCAGATGTGGTCTGGCAAACTTCCTGGGCTGATGGCATTTTCCGTGTGGGACCAGCCTAATCCTGGAGCTCCAAGACAACCCTAGTGCTATGGGATGAACTGTATCCCCTGTACCTCCCAAATTCATATATTATAGTCATAATACTCAGTCCTTCAGAATATGACTATATTTAGAGATAGGGTCTTTAAAGCCAAAATTAAGGTAAAATGAGTCAATGTCATATCAGTGGCCCTAATCCAGAATGACTATTGTCCTTATAAGAAGAGATTGAGGAGGGGGCACTTGCGTGGCTCAGTGGTTGAGTGTCTGCCTTTAGCTCGTGCTGTGATCCCGGGGTCCTGGGATTGAGTCCACATCTGGCTCCTCTTGGGGAGCCTGCTTCTCCCTCTGCCGATGTCTCTGCCTCTCTCTGTGTGTCTCTCATGAATAAATAAAATCTTTTAAAAAGAAGAAGGAGGAGGAGGAGGAGGATGACGAGGACATTAGGGGGTTGCCTGGGTGGTTCAGTTGGCTTAGAGTCTGCCTTCAGCTCAGGTTGTGACTCCGGGGTCCCAGGATCAAGTCCCACATTGGGCTCCCTATTCTGTGTGTGGGGGGAACCTGCTTCTCCCTCTCCCTCACCCTCTGCTGCTTGTTCCCCACCCCCTGCTCTGTCAAATGAGTAAATAAAATCTTAAAAAAAAAAAAAAAGAAGAAGAAATCAGGACACAGATCAAGACACATAGAGAGTAGACTGCCACCTGCAAGTCAAGGAAAGACAATTCATTAGGAAAGCCCCTCTGCCAACACCTTGACCTTGGCCTTCTAGCCTCCAGGACCATGGCAAAAGAAATGTCTGTTGTGTAGGCCTCGAGCCAGGGAGGCTGTGGCAGTTATGGCAGCCCTAGCAGATGAAAATACCTAGAATGGAGCCCAGGCAGCATTGGGGCCCCCAGGGGCCTCATTCCCAGCTCTCATGGAAGTTTTTCAGTGCTGTTTTGCACAAGCCACGTAACATGCAGGCCTGTCACCCAAGAGCACAATAAAGGAGAAACTGCATCAAAACCTGCAGCAATTTTTTGCACATTTGTCCACTTACTAAAGACTCCTGCATCACCACTTGTGGCTGATTCAAGCTTACCCTGGAAGAACCTTGGTATTATTTGGGACAGGCCCAGGAATGAGTTTTAGAGATCTGGGCACTGCATATAGCCCTTCCCCACAGGCTAAGAGCATGTGGATTTTGTTTCCTACAGTGGGAACAGTATGAGCCCTCTCCCCAAGACAGGCAGGGTTGCAGTTAGACCATATAGACTGTTGGGCAAATTAGAAAGTAACAACTCCTCTGAGCACACAGCCCTGAGGGAGCCTGGGGTGGCACGCAGACATCTTTGTGCAGATGAGGAAAAGGCACCCCTGCCTCAAGGCAGCCCAGCTTTGTACCAGAACGTGTGGTTTGGCCAAAGCAAACATGGCTGGATTTCAGCCCCACCTATACTCTTGGGCAGCTGCCCTTGTGCAGTGTACAACCTATACAACAACATGTGGTAGCCCTTTACAGTGTACTTCTGTCTTCTAGATCAAGTGGTCCAGGTAAACTATTTGAACCTCCTAATGCAGGCATAAGTCTTAAGCCCATTCGCTAAGGAATTGGCCCAGGACAAAATACATCTGTTAAAAAAGTACATATGAGAGATGCATTAGGAACACCTACCTGATCTTCTAGCTTTTTCTGCAAACGCTGGACCCTGTAAGTAAGCTGAATGTTGAGCACGAATCGTCGGATACTCTGGAATCTGCGTCTGGCCAGCCACGCTCGTGCATATTTCTGAAGGATCACTGCCTTGTGTTCCTCCAGCATCTTCAAAACAAGATTTTATGAAATGTACATTGGCTTTCCAACTGTTTATCTCATCAACTCCTCCAACGTTGAGAGATTCAACTACCAAAATATTCTTACAGCGTAAAATACAAATTTCATGTAATCAACCCCCAGAGTCGCACTATACCTAGAGCTTTGAAATAATAACCAAACCTACCTGTAGCGGACATATATGAACAGACAGGTCTCCTTGCTGTCTACGAAGGTCTCCATGCAGAAAACCAATGAGTTCACTGTGACTGGTGAAAAATAACCTGGGGAGCCCTGGGGAACCCGTGCCTAAGAAAGTGTGGGGTCTCGGCCATACCTTTCGATACCTCCTCCTTGCTAGGAGTCCTCGGGTGTAGGCCTGGATGGTGATGGTGGCCACGCGAATCAGCTGGTACAAATTGCGGACGAGATACCCACGGCAGTACTTCTGGATAATTATGGCTGCCCATGCTTCTTTCAAGGCTGTGGCCGTAACAGCTTTCCTTGGTTAAAAAGGGTGCAGAGTCAATCTGTTACCCACAGAGCACTGACTTCTAGGGCACAGTGATGAGCTTGCACAGCATTTTTCTTTTTCACTGAGGAATATTCAAATGTTTTGCAAATCTACCCATTAAACTCTAAACCTATGGACTCTAATGCCCACTGGAAGTCATTCTCATCACCTCTCTTTTTCACCCTGATCTGAACGTGGATCTGCTCCAGCCCAGGGGAACAACATGGCAGCTGACACACTCTTCACATCCAGGGCGATCAATCCACCGTCACTCACATATGTGAAAACAAAACTGGGCTTTGGCATCGCACTTGCTCATTCAGCCTTGTGGGAAATCATGCCAGAGGCTCTAGATCAGGGGTTGGCAAACTACCTGGGGACCTTCCAGCCTTCCACCTGTGTTGTCCAGTGTTATAGGGACATGGCTACACCTAGTATTTGGACAATACCCATGGCTTATAACAGCAGAGTTGAATACCTGTGAGAAACTGCAAGGCCCCCAAAGCCCAAATATTCGGCTCCTACAGAAAAGGCTTGTCAAGTCCTATCTAAAGACTGGAGGTGAAGATTAAGTTCTTACCTTCAGCGTTAACAACTTCACATAGCAGACAGACTTATAAATGGCCAGGTGGGATAAGAGGAAAGATAAAATAACTACTAAAAGATCTGTGAGAGAGGTCTTAGAGAACTATCATTCTGCTTGTGAGCCAGCCCTTGGTGGAAAAGTGGAATTTCTGTAAACAGTGGAAGGTTGGAAAAGACATTTCAAGTTGAGGACCAGTGAACACACAGAGGGTTAACAATGCCTGAAATATTCAGAAAAAGAGAATTTGTCTGTAACTGTCAGAATATAAGACACATGAAAAAAATTAGTGAGGTTAGAAAAATAGAGACCGTTTGTTATTTTAAAAATATATTTAGTGAATGCCAACTATGGTGTAAGAAAGGTTCTGGTCCTCCCAGACCTTCCATTCCTACGAATGCACCTAGGCCATGGAGGGCCTTGAACACTGTCAAAGACTAAGTGTAGGAAACAGGGGTCACTGGAGGCATTGAGGGCAAGTGGCTCCACCAGGCCCTGCCTGCTTTAGGAAGACAGGCAGCAGGGGGAGGCTGTGCTATGGGACCATGAGGCAAGCACTGGTGGAGGCCTAATCTGGGACAGGGGGGTGGGAATGGAAAGATAGGACAGACACAAGAGGCAAGCAGGGGGAGAACTGTCCGGTCATGGCGATTCACAGACAGAAAGGGGGCATGAGTTGGGCAGGAAGATAGCTCTGGGTTTTCCTGCCCTGGAGACTGCTGCTGTTGACTGGCCCAGGGCATGGGAGGCCAAGACTGGCTGTGGATACGGTACGATGGTCCCCTGGGGTGGAATCGCAGGCCCAGTTTGGAGCATGCTGAGATGAAGGCATAAAGAAGCCCAGATGTTGCTGGAGGTTAGGCCTCAAGCTCAGGAAGAGGTCAGGTTCAGGGATACAGCCTGAGCCTTACACAGCTGCCTTCTCAGCTATCCTCACAGCATGCCAAGGAGGAGGCAGTGCAGACACACACTAGCACACGGTGCTGTCCGTGGAGCATACTGTCTCACTGGCCAGCCTGGCATAGCCTCTTGGGGGCACTCAGTGAGGCGTAGGATTGCCCTCCACTCAGCCATCCCCTTGGGAGGTGCTCTGTGCTTGCTTGCAGAGCCTTGCCAGGGATCCCCTCAGGTGTGACCTGCCCCCCAACCCCCCAGCCCACGATCTGCAGGTAGGCTGGCCAGTGGCTACTCATGGTGTCTTAACTTAGGGGCTTCACCAGGACCCTGATTGTCTTAGGCATTTTAGGTTCTCACAGAAAAGGGGCCCAGTCCCTCTACCTGGTCTCACTGAGGTTCTGACTTTCTTCAGCAAAACCTTGATGGGAGCTTCCTCTCTTCAGGGTCCTAAGTGTCATCTCTGCCATTGGAATGGGAGGCAGAGTCAGCACTACATGCCCTAAGGACATGACCTTCTCATCTCCAGGCTCCTGGCCACCATGGGAGGCCACCCACACACACACACACACACACACCTGTGGCCCTCAAGGACAAAGGCCGTTTGTCCTTGACAAGCCCCTCCCCCTGAGGTAAGAGGTCAAGAGAGCCTCACCGCTTCTGCCCCTTCTTGGCTCCAGCCTACCTCACAGTTTGCTGGCCCCGGAAGTACTGCTGGATTGTCAGGGCAGCTTGTCTTTCTCGGAGGAACTTTTTTCTCTGGAGCCAGCCACGGATGTGCTTTTGTATCACAACACAACTCTGCCTGAGCTTATCCAGTCGGAGTTTCTCTAAATAGGCCACTTGTCCTGCTCTGAAGAAAATTTTGGTTTTACCAAACTGGTACTGATTAGAATCCTGGAAGAGAAAAATGAGAGAATCAGAAATAAAATCTTACAGAGTTTCTATAGTATTTGGAAAAGATGCTTAGAGATTTGAAGACGCCAAAACATTGTTATTTTGACGCATCTGTTCCTTGACATAAAGCAGAAAAATTCTGATCATGACCCCAAAATTTATTTTTTGGGATGTCTGTTTAAAGCCACTGGGGGAAGAAAGGGACTTGAGGTCCAGGGATCCATCTGTGAGGTGACAGGGGTGTGTGCATGCTTGGTGATTCTTAGTTGGGCCACTGGGGAGCTTCAGCTTCTCATGTGTGGTTTCTACAATTAGAGCAGACCCTAGAAAGGCCTGGCTTCTGTCTTCATTTCGGTTTGTCTTCACCACCCCTTTTCTGGCCATGGTACCTCCATCCCCACTTCCTTCTGATCACAACTCATTGCTGCAGCAATGACCCAAATCCATACAGAGTGCCCTGTCTGGGACCCCCCTGGGGTAGAGACATGTCAGTTGACCAGGTGATCTAAGCCAGGCTCATCAAAGCTCCTTAGATCGTGAGAAGACAACATAGGAGAGGAGGACTGTAGTGGAGGTCAGGGCTTGAGTCTGGGTCCCTTATGGTGACGCCTACTCTCAGGAGATGGTACCCCCATGAGTGTGTCTGCTCTGATATCAGCACACAAATGTTTGGGGCATATTTTCTTTCTTCTTTGGCATTCATGACAATACTTCCTGAGACAGGCAGGTAGGGAAACATATTTGGAAGATGGGCATCTTCATAAGAGCCCGTCATTCGAAGAGCTGAGCAAGACTGACCTGGATGACCCTGTGTAAAACCACTTTGCACACTTCCTTTTTATCACCAAATGAAAGCTCCTGTTTGGTCATGAGCACACCGTAGCGACTGTAGAATTCGATGTATGTCCACCTGTAAAGTCAAACAGGATCTGAGGCGGCGTGGCAGTGAGGAAGTGTGGCCTGTCTATGGATCCCACTGCTGATGGGGTGGGGGTGGGGTGGAGTTGGTGGGGTGATGGTACTGACCTTTGACCTCACCCTGAGTACACCTGTGTGTTCCCCGTGCAGTATTTCTGCTAACACTCGCCTCACCAATTGTGCTGTCCCCCCCTTCAGCTCCCTCTCCCAGGAGCAGTGGGGAGGCAGCTGGAGACAGTCACTGGCAGTGGAAATGGGGGATGGGGTGGTCGGGGGGGGGCCCATCCCTCACACCGCCGCCAGTTGCCCTCAGCACAGTGGGAAAAATCTTGGGGGGCATCTTGGGGGCATCTTATGCAAGTATCTAACAAAAAGTCTGGCAGCTGCTCCCTTGGTTCTCAGGAGGCCTGAAGTTGGGAAGTTCCACCCCCGCCCCCAGCCCCGAAGCAAGGAGTGACAGTGAACCTGGAAGGGTAGCTCTGCGCGCTAATGCGAATCGTTTCTAAAATGCCACAGGCTCGCAGCTGCTGAACAATCCTTTTGGAGTCGAACCTGAAAGAAGATGTGTGTTAGGATGCGTGTTAGCCATCATGACAGACAAACATGCCCATGAGCAGCGCAGCAGAGCCACCGGGGACTGTGCGCCCCGGGGGAGTGGGGTCCACCTCTGGGACCCCCACACCAGGCACCCAGCAGCTACTCCACGGACACCTGTTGCAGGGGAGATGACAACAGCAGCTCTGCGAAGAGTTTGGGAAGCTGACTGAAGTGGTGGGGAAAGGACAGATTCAGAGAGCAGAAGCAGGGAGAAGACTTTGGGGAATGGCCTTCGGTGACAAGCTGATGCATGTCAGCTTCGCATGACACCCAGAGCGGAAGAAACGTACCGGCCTGCCTCATCCTAGTGCCCATCTGATGCTAGAATCACCTTTATGGGACACCCCCTGGCTGAGGTCTGAGCCCCTGGTGGGCACCCCCACACACATTTGCCACCTCCAGGGACGGTGCACACCCCTCAGACCCCTCTCAGCTCTAGCCAGCTCAAAGACACTGCAACGCCCACTCCTAGTCTGGGGGCTTTCCTGGGGGCCCCAGAGAACAAGTCTCGTCTCATGCTGTATTTGAGGGTGAAACCTCTGTTCCTCTACCACCTTCCTTTAAAAAAACACATTTTCTTTCTTACTGAGTTATCATCGAAAGGCAGGATCATAGTAGCTGGAGGTGTACAACACAGTGACGTGGTACTTGTGTATATTGTGAAACAATCACAGTAAGTCTGGATCACACCCATCACCATACATAGTTACAAGTTTCTTTCTTGTGATGAGGACCTTTAGGATCTACTCTCTTAGTAACTTTCAAACACACAATTTAGTGTTATTAACTATAGTCACCATGCTATACACAAATTATTCTTATAACTTAGGAAATGCTCTGGCTTTCTCAGTTGCACAAACCTTAGTTGCAGACTATTCTTTCAGAGCTAGCCCCTTTGCTTCATCCTGGAGACAAGCTGGTTTAGCCTCCTTAGAGGGGTTGTGCTAACAGTTTAGGTAAAGGATGGGGTTGCTCTGAATCATTAAAAAACCCAGAAACAGTGAAGCGCAAGAGAATTATAAGCAAATTCTCCAACATTGTGACAGAAATGACCTCCTTGGTGTTTTCCCTCTACTGCATGGGAACACTTACTCAAAGGGTAATTTCTCATCATTTGGCTTGATGCATCGGACATAGTGGGGTGTGGTTGCATTGAGGGTTTCCATGAGCAAGTACAGAGAGCCGCGGAACTAGGAAACAAGGTCAGAGAACAGATGTCATGTTGAAATTTGATGCTTAGATCGAGGCCAAAAAAAAAAAAAAAGGAAGGCCCAACATTGGTAAATTAAGAAGAAGAAAAGTTAACTTCATGTCTCAACATCTATTATGAAAGATTTCAATCCATGACTGTGATTATTAGCATATCCTATATCCAATTATCCCAAATAGCAGGGAACTTAGCAAACATGTGGTTTGCTCAGGTGCATGTAACCTTGAAGGCTGAGGTATGATGATGATGAACTGTGGCCTTTCTTTGCACTTCCATATGTACTGGATGTGAAGCAGTTCAGTGCCCAAGTCCAGGCCTGGAAGATGGGCACTACTGTGGCCTGGCTCCCGGGGGTGGTCTGGCCTAGGCCCCAGGCCCCCTCACCCTCAGATACTTTCTGGGTACCTTGCTCCCCACTGTGGTCCGGAACTGCTTGTTGTTTGGCTTGATAAGTGGCTTTGCAGATTTAACTGTGATCGCTGAACCAAAAGGGGAAGGAGGAACCGGATTTTCTCGAAAAAAGTTGGCACAGAGATGAAACTGGAAAGAACAGAGAGGATTCTAATGTCCAAAGGTGTTCACTCACAGTTATCAGCTGATGCAAACCACATAAATGGCCACTACAACCCCAGGTAAGATGAGGTCAGCAGTCTCAACCAATCTCTACAGCCAAATCTGAATCCCAGAAGGGGACTGTCCTTCCTCCGGATGACACATGGCTTCTTTCCAGGAATATGAACAGAGGGTAAATCTGTGCAAATATCTATGTAGGTACCTGGGTCTGTATGCTGTTTCCACACCAGGAATCTCCTCCCTCCTATCTCACATTTTCATCCCTGCACATCCAAACTCTACCTATCATTCAAGGTTCTATTAAAATATTTTCTAGGGGATCCCTGGGTGGCTCAGCGGTTTAGCACCTGCCTTCAGCCTACGGTGTGATCCTGGAGACCCGGGATGGAGTCCCATGTCGGGCTCCCCGTGTGGAGCCTGCTTCTCCCTCTGCCTGTGTCTCTGCCTCTCTCTCCTCTCTCTGTGACTATCATGAATAAATAAATAAATAATCTAAAAAAAAATATTTTCTAGCTCCATCTCTGGCACTTGCTTAGATTAAGGTTAAAAAAAAAGTAAAAAAATTTGTGCCCAACTCAAATTAATTCTGATTTCTTCTAAGTGAAAAAATCCTTTAGTTGTGTCTTCTAAGATACTCCTTATTTTCTATCATGCATCAATTACTTCTTTAAATGTCTTATCTGCTTAGAGTTAAATTCATTTTTTTTCCTTTAAATCAGACACTGACAATCTCCTGTGGGGGGAAAATCCCTGTCTAATGAATCCTTGTATGTCTGGCTGTGAAACCAGTGGATCTGAATGTCCCATGCCTCTGAGAACCTTTGTGCTGAGCAGAGACCCATCCGTGCTTTCATGTGATCTGCATCCATCTTCTAGACTGGACCCCAGGGTATGCTTGGGGACGAGTAAGCAATTGGTGAATTAAATCAACTAATTTTGTACACAAGATGCAGGCCACTTCCACATTGAATTCTCTAACATAAATTGGTTTTAATAACTGAAGTTGTCATGCTTATGACTTATTTATGACTGTTAGTAGAAATGCTCATGCTTATATGGGAAATTGTCAAAATACTTGAATATCAACAAAGGATCAAGGATCTTTTAAAGAAAAAGAAAAATAGGGCAATCCTGGTGGCTCAACGGTTTAGCACCGCCTTCAGTCCAGGGCGTGATCCTGGAGACCCGGGATCCAGTCCCATATCAGGCTCCCTGCATGGAGCCTGCTTCTCCCTCTGCCTGTGTCTCTGCCTCTCTCTGTCTCTCTGTGTGTGTTTCTTTCATGAATAAATAAATAAAATCTTTAAAAACACACACAAAAAAAAAGAAAAATAAGTACAATCTAACCAAATATTTACAAAATGAAAGCTCGTGTATGGAATATTCTTTTTTAAAGATTATCTATCTATCTATCTATTCATGAGAGACAGAGAGAGAGAGAGAGAGAGAGAGAGAGAGAGGCGCAGAGGCAAAGACACAGGCAGAGGGAGAAGCAGGCTCCATACAGGGAGCCTGATGTGGGACTCGATCCTGGGACTCCAGGATCACGCCCTGGGCCCAAGGCACTTGCTAAACTGCTGAGCCACCCAGGCATCCCACGTATGGAATATTCTTATTTTCAAATGCTAATAAGGAAATGTTCGAAGAGGAAAAGAAAAATCCAGAAGTTATTCCTTTGGTGACACTACTTCTCATAAAGAACTGTGGATTCAGGGAGCTTGCACATCAGAACCAGCACCCTTTTCCCCAGGTCACCCTCTCCTTGTGTTGCCCTGGTTTCTTTTATGTGCTTAGCACTACCTGCCATTGCCACTTATGTGGTTAGGGTATGTTACTCCCTCTAGAACGTGATCTCCACGAGGGCGGGAACCCTGACTGCCTTGTTCACTGCTGCATCAGGAATCTAGGACCAGTGATGGCACATGGTAGGTGCTCCATAAATATCTGTGGATGAATGAATCAAATGTGAACTGTGGCTCTTTAACTGGTTATATATTAGCTATCTTTCCTTTCTGGTATCCACACATTTGATTTCTGATTTTGTATCTAATGAATAATTATTTGGATGCTTTCAGAAGCTTGATATATTTTAGTCCCAATTCCAAAACAGTTATTTTTCTACGTCTGAGCTACAGGTTGCCACTGTAAGACAGTACACACACCCACATACTTCTTACTCTTTCCTGATGAACATCTAGGTCCGTGTCAAGTTACATAAGGAATAACATTAATTACCTCTTAGGGACCTTACCAACCTTGCTTGCTCTCAGGGTTTCAACCAACATGTCATAGACGGTATCTCTGTTCTTTTCAAGGAAACCTTCACATTTATATTCTACCTATGTAGAGAAAGGATTTAATTATTTCCAAAGAAGAAAAGCAAACAGCATCTAAATATCATAGTTTTTCTCTTTTTCTTTTTCAACAATGACTAATGAAGGGGCTAAAAAGGCAATCTTCTAAAAAGAGATTCAGTTTCTGTTTTTTACAGCAAATCATTTATATAAAACCTTCAAAGCTGGGAATATGTCATCTGATGGAAAGAGCCAGGCTTTCCCAATCCTGGATTTTTCACTAGCCACTGATCACTCGGTATTCACCTATGGGTTCCCTCTAGCCACAGGTGACCGGTCATTCCCTGCGATGTGTGCAGTCAATACACACATAAGTCTAAGAACTGGCTTGGGGTTCACTCTGCCTTTGAAGCCATCAGGAGGAGGAAAAAACCTCAGTGTTGTCCTTTGTGTTCAAACAGAAATATTTCCCTAAATAGCATTAATATGGTAGAAAGAATATCTGACTATTTGATCACAGAGTGTTCAAGGGCCACCGAAGCCCTTAGAATCAAGTATAGTGGGTAAATGTTTGCACTGCTTGAATTTGGCTTTGAAAAACTCCACACAACCCTTTCTGATCCATGAGGCTTCTTGAACCCCTCAAACAACATATCCAGGGTAGTTGCTTAAATATTCAAACTCCAAAAGTTTATGCCTCTGGGTTACATAGTTTATTATGTGATATATATTTTTCATAGGTTAGAAAACACATCTAAAATAAAATTTTAATGACTGTTCATCAACAGGCTTTTAGGGGATTCTGGAATCTGGAGGCAGAGAGAGTGCTCACAGACCCATGGGCAAGTACTTTGTTTTGTTCCCCTAAGTGAGGAAGGGTCCTTGCTGTGCAGAGTTTGGGTTAAGAACCCGGAACACTGGCTGTGTGTAAACACTCCTTGGTGAATGAAGACCTTGGATTGCTGTATAAATTCTTCCAGGCTAGTGATATGAGCCTCTGGTTTAAAAGGGCAAAGATATAATAATGTAGACCTGGCCTGATCCAGGGAGACCATCTGTGGGCACAGTCACAGGTGCCTCTCTTGGGAGCTCTGGGAGCTGCGGGAAAATGTGCTGACTTGTTGCATCTAAGGACAGCCGCCTCACTTTCAAAATCATTGTATTTCCCTGGCTAAGTAAATTGAGAACCTAAGTTAATCTGACAGTGCATGTGGTTTCTCCCTACCAACCTGCAGTCCACCCAAAATGCTGCTTTGAAGAGGTTCTTCTTAGAAGTGCCAGGGGTGAGAGAATTAAATGTGCAGAAATCAAGTACCATGAAGAGGGTCTCGAAGTAAATCCCATATTTGTATTGGAAAGTCTGATACCTTTTTTCCCCTGCTTTCCCCCATGGGATCCCAGCTGTGGAATTGCAAAAGACAACAACTAGAAAATATAACCTCAGATATTATCATTCACTTCATATGCATCTTTGCAGGAATCAATAATGCTACCAGGTTTTTACAGTGCTCCTCTAATCCACAAAGTTCATCACAGAATTTCTAGCTTGTTGTCCCCTCCCCTGCCATCTCAGTCACAATGAATACTCTGACTCCCAGCACTAGCACTGTTCCCATGATCCCAAGGCACTGACCAGGCCCCTAGGGTGACACCCAACTGCTAAGGGCAGGAGTTTCTTAGGGAAGGAAAACAAAATGATACATATGTTTATGGCAAGTGGTGATGGTGATTTTTCTTTTTTCCCTCTTTCCTAAGCTTTCTGTAATGTAATTTTTAAAGAACTTCTTCTTTTTATTAAAGTCACATGTTTCATAAAGAATAGATCTATAAAGAAGAAAATAAAGATCACCTAGAAAAAGCAACATCTTGGGCCAGCCTATGTTACCACTGCAAAACATATACCGCAATGTAATAAAGATAGAAAACTTCAAAAAAAAGATACAGCTTTTATTATAGAAAACAATTATGCTGTTTTGAGGACAATTTCATAGAGGAAGAAAACTGATAAAACACCAATGAAATCACAGTAAAGCCAAAATCAGAAATGAGGTCTACTAGCAGCAGACTTATCTTTAAAACAGTACAGCTAAAATTCATATTTTGCAATAAAAACAAATTAAAAACTGTTAAACACATGCACACGTATCCTTCATCACAGCTACGTGCCAAGTGTGCTTGAATCTGGCCAGAGAAGTCCCCGGCTTCTAGCTGCACCTAGGAAACCACACCAGCTCCAGGGAAGACAGCACTGCTCCAGACCCTCACTGTACCTTGTCAGCAAAGTGCTGGATGATAAAGGATGTATTTGACATTCTGGGTTTTTCGAACAAAGAGTTCTTGTTGACAAAATTATTATATAGCTTTTGAAGCCAGTTTTCATCAGTTCCTTGTGGTAACTGCAAGAGAAAAGCAAATCAAATAGTAGGGAAGAAAAGTAGAGATGAGAGATTAATAGAGGCACAGAAAAGTTCTAATTCTGACAAACCAAGGTGAGCTGATGCCTCAGGGTGAGCTGCTTACATCTGCGGCTCCTTTCTATAGAGCAGCTCAAGGCACATGTCTGTCCTTGATCCTAACAGTCTTTAGAGTGTCATTTAAACAGACATATTGATGCCCTTTTAGAAGAACAAAATGTTATAAACTAGAAGGAAATGGACATAGAGTGACTCAAGAGTGAAGAAATTTATTTTTGCAAAGTGGCAGTATTCCTATTATTTCTTCCCAAAGAAGTCTAAAAGGTTTAGGGAAAAAAATAGCATAGATTCCATTACATGAATGTGAGTTCTGTTCTCAGTTGGATGGGGGGAAAGGCGAATAACCTAAATGTAGTGCTCCCCACCTTGCCTCCGTCTCAGGAAAATAACATTTTTTTTTTCATTTTACAGCCTATTGAATAACCACTTCCTCAAACAAAGCTAGTTGCAAAACTTGTTCTTCATACTGGTGATATGGAAACGATCGGTGATATTCAGCCCCGGGTCAGTGAATACCCCATTGTGTCCAAATGACTCCTGCATGCTGCTCTGTGATAGTGATCACCTAGCAAACATCTGTGTAGAGGAGGTACAAATATTTCCTAGAGGCAGCCTTGGCCTGTGCACCCTGCCCTCACTAGATCATTCCAGAATGCTTAGCCCTGCTGCCAGCCCTTTAATCTTGTATCACTCCAGGGGCTGAAACACGGGCAGTACCAGAAAGGATAATCTGTGAGAAAAAGTGTAGAATTGAGAATTTCAGGGAGAAATGCCAGTTAGTCTTCAACATTATGACTTTTTTTTTTTACTTTTTTTTTTAAATAAATAAATCTCTGGAAAAGGAAACTAAACCTATGTTTAAACATCATAATACAAGCTTTAAAAAAATATTTTTTTATTTTTATGTTAAACCACCAAGTTTGGGGATAATTTATTTCTTTTAATTTAAATTTTAGTGAACATACAGTGCCATATTGGTTTCTAGAGTAGAAACCAATTCACTGAATCATCACTTACACATAACACCCCAAAATACAATCTTCAAACCAAAAAACAAATACTTTCCTGGGAATTATTTGTCCCTGTGGTCCCATGAGGGACACTGCTAGGCTGGCCCACTGTAAAGGTAGCTCTTCCTAGAGGGAGGTAATAACAGGAGAACTAGAGACCTCTTCTTTTGAATTGTATGATACTGATTTTTCAGCTACACCTCCCAGTGGATGACTCACAAGAAAGAGGAAATAAAAGAAAACTCAATTCTTGTTAGTCATTAACAAGTTGTATGAGGTTACCTGCTATTTTCACTTCCATTCTACATATGCCTTGGACAGCCTCAAAGGGCTTCTCCTTGCTGGACATGACCTGAGATGTTGTGCACAGTACCTAAAGGTGGGCTACACATGAAGAGGGTGGGAAGCTCAGCTGGCCCTCTGGGGTTCCTGCTATGGACTGCTATCCCAACATTAACATCATCAATTGGGTAACATGTCAGGAATTCACACACACACACACACACACACAAATCCAGTTTGTAATATTCTCATCTGTTACTATGCAGAAGTTGAACAACAACAAAAAAATTTAAGTTACCAAGCATTCTTCATCCAGTAGTTCCAAAATACCCATTTTTGCTTCAATCAGGTCAATAACTGGTTGATTGTCATAAAAATCTATCAGCGTCCAAGGGATATCTTCCTTCATGTATTCTTCTTGTTCAAGTTTAAAGACATGCTGGAAATCCAGAAATTAATAGAGTAAATAAAACAGAACATTAAAGTGTGCTTCCAAAGTCCACGACGTGAGCATTTGGAAAACACAGATACCTGACTGGTTTGTAATGTTTAGGGAAGACTTTGAGGTGCAGATACCCATGATGGATGCTGCAGAGTTCCTGACATGATCCTCCCACCTGGTCTGAGTGGGACCCCACATCCTGTTGCCTCCAACACGGAGCCCACTCAGGGTGGTCCTGCAACCCCTCCCTGCTCACAGCACTGCCGCTTTCCAAGACAGATGCAGCCTCTAGGGCTGGGTGGGAGCCAGCCTGCCTGAGAATGCTGGCTGTGAGGCCAGTGTCAGAAGCCAACACGTGGACAACTTTGTTCATGACTAGTTCAGGCCATAAGGGTGCCAGGGAGGCTCCCCAGAGGTCTGGCTTGGGCTCATCCTAACTGCAGGTGGTGGGGAGAGAAGGGGTAGCAAGGAGAAAGCCTCCCACAGAAGATCCCTCTGCCACCACAGAAGCCCAATCGGAGGTTGTGAAACATGACTCTTATACAAGCCAGAGAGAGCAGAGTAGTGATGGGGGTAGAGGGGAATGCTAAGGATGGTGGGGTGACTTCAGGTGAGTCATGCAGCATATCTACCTGGAATAAGCTTTACTTGTAGTTATGAAATGCTAAACTTCTAGGGAATCCTTGAGAATGCTAACAAAACATAAATTTGCAATGGGGTGAAATTTAATGTTATACATGGATTAATTCTAAAGTGCGGAAAGGGAAAGAAAAGAAACACTTACTGACTACGATTCAATGTTAGGTCTACTCCTCATAACAATATTAGGCAGGCGGATACCAGTGATTTGTTTTTCCAAAAGAAGAAACTGAGGTTCTGAGCCTGAGGTCTCAGAAGAAGAAGGTGGGAGAGCAGAGAGTCAAAGCCAGTTTGAGCAAAAGTCCATGCTCTCCACGATGTCATACTATTTTTTCTTCAGGAATTGTTTGAGAGAAGCTGAATTTCAACAGATGAGCAGGAATTTGCCAGATCAAGAAGAAGGGATGGGGAAAGAACAGGAGCCGGTGGGTTATGGTACAGAGAGGAGCAGTGCAAACATAAAGAGGCTTGCAAGGCCCTGGGGCCTTCAGGAAACTCCATCATTTGGTCCGGCTGCTCAGAGGGTCTGTGAGCAGGTGCAGGCAGGTGATGGACTCGGCTGAGCATCAGGCCAGGCGGCTAGAACAGGATGGAATAGGCTGGGAAGGTGTGATTTCAAGACAGGGCCACAAGGTGGTGCAGTGACCCAGCGTGGGGCTCCTCTGAGGAGAGGCCGTGGTGCACACGCAGGGCTGAGAACCAAGTTTCAAGAAGGCGGAAGAGTCACCTACCAGGTTAAACTGCTGCTGCAGCTTCTCATTAGCGTAATTGATGCAAAACTGTTCAAAGCTGTTCACATCAAAGGTTTCAAAACTGAAATATGGTTTGAACAAGTTAAAACATCCGTGCAGGGCACATACATTTGTTTACAGATAAGCATTTTTTGACAAACTTCATAGTTTAAAAGTTGGTTGTTTTCTGCAAGTTTTAACTATGCTTCATAGCTTCTGGTTTTAATATCCTGGCAGTTTATAAGTCATCTTTTTTCCAGGCAGCCTCTGGAAGGAATCTGGTGTGTACAAAACGCCTACCCTGAGGCGGCCTCATGACAGGCTGGTCACAGTGGGCTGTATCGTTTGCTTCACATAACAGCGCCCACAAACAATTACTCTCTTCGTGGATGAGGAGCTAAGGCTGCGAGAGGTCACGAAGCATGCCTGAGGTCACGCAGGGAGTGTCGGACTCAGCGGAGAACCTGCCTGCCCACAGCACCTATGCTTGGGGGGGGGGGGGCGGACAAGGCCGCTGTTCCCCACTCTGCTGAGTGAGGGGCAGCACAGCTCTGCCTCCCCACGGCCTGGCTTCAGGGTTTGGAAGACAAGGGCAAGGTCAGTAAAGAGCCTAGAGCACAGCAGACGCCATGGCGTCTATTTTCAGACTTTGAATACTTGTCTCCAGAGTTGCAAACCCAGGGCCTGGGAGGAGGCAGGTGGTGAGAGAAACAGGAAGCAGGTGGAGGCAGTGCTGCCGTGAGCTGTGCGTGGGCCACAAGCGGGGCTGTCCCCCGGGGACAGCTGTGGCTCAGCTCCTGGCCGTGACCAGGACTAGCACTGGGCTGGCTGTGAGACCGCCCGACCCCCAAGGGAAGCTGGGAATTTGAACTGGCGCGTGAACTCTGTCACTCTGTAACCTGGTGTGGGCTGTCTCCCAGCCAGGTGAATGCTCCTGCCAGGAGGAAGCTGAGCGCTGCAGGTATCGGGGTTGGTGCTCGGCCACCTCACTTAACCCTGACGCGCCCCAGGGTGCGGGACCAGCAGGACCCCTCGTCACACCTGACGGCCAGAGGCCAACAGCAGCAAGTGGTGCCAGACAAGCAATTTGACCCCAGCTCTGGGGTCTCCAAAGCCTTGGTTCTTAATGGCTCTAAATGTGAGTGGTTTCTGCTGGCTCCAACTGCAGGTTCCCTGGGAATCCCACTTGACTAACCCAGGTTGGCTCAGGTAGGAATTTCTGAGTGTGTTAAGGGCCTCGATGGTGCTCTAGACAGCTCCAGGGTGACTCAAAGCAGGAGTAGAACCCACATAGCTTGGGCTGGGGGTGAGTCCAGAGGGCCTCGTGGTGCTCCACAGCCCACAGCCAGGGCCAAAGGGGAGGCTTTCTAGAGCAGGGGTGGAATATCAAATATCAATTATTTTCCTGTTCTCTTACATACTCCTTCTTCCAAAAACGGGCCCTCAGGTCTAAAGTTCAAAACCCACGGAAGGACCTAAATCTTGGACCTAAAATGCCAGAAGCACATTAGCTATTACAACACCTCACGTGTGAATGATGCTTATGGTTCTTAAGATGCCTTCACAATTTTTTCCATTTGAAGTTCATCATAACCCTGCACGAGGGGCCCCAGCGTACAGAGGCAGAAACGAGGTTTGGAGAGGTCTTGTGACTTTCTTGGGGCCACACAGTGGTGCCGCAGCACTCCCTCTCCGGGTCCTGACCCCCACCCCTGGGCCTTGCTCACTCTGGGTGCACGGCACGTAGACGCCGACTGGCTGGGGAACCACAAGGCTTCATGTTGTTCTGAGCTGAAACCTCAAGGCTCACAGCTTTGCCTGTCATCACTTTCAGTGCTCATAACTTCTCCTTTGAGGCTGCTGTATTTCCAGGTCCAAATGAGCCCAGTTCTCTCAAAAGCTGCCTGGCGTAGGTGAGCCGGGACTGATCCACAGGAGCATGCCAGACAGGGAGAGGCCTGAAAGGGTTTGCCCCAGGCAGCAGCAGCATTGTTACTCAGAAAGGACCTCATTCTTTTAGAGGGGCCCATTAGTTCTGACATGGCAGCAAGCACTCTACCATTAGAGTTTTTGAAGAGGATTTTAATTTTAAAATTTTAATTTAAGATCTACTCTAAGCATGTTCTTATAAATTTAGTTACTGTCTCAGGTTTGCTCACTTAACCAAAACTTCGAATTCCTTATCCCATTGGCCTCCAGGCTTCATGGATCTGACTCCTGCCTGCCTGACTCCTCACTCACTGCATGTACTCAGCTGCCTCCTCTCTCCCCTGGCGCCCGTTATCTCTGGCACATCCATCTGCTCTTTGCTTATTCCCATCACAAGAACCATCCCAATCTCTAATTGCCTGCCGGCTTTCTCCACTAAAATTTAAGTCCCAAAAAGACATGGGCCATATGCCTATTCTGTTTATCAATCCCACCCATCACATGTCTGGCACTTAAATAGGTGTTGACTGAATGGAATAATATATCCTTAGAGGACTATTTATTTTTAAGACATTTAAAAACACAGAAAAGAACAGAATACTATAGCAATCACGTAACTCTACCAATAATAGAGACCATTGTTTAAAAAGACTATTTCTTTTTAAAAGTCTACTTAGATTCTCACTGGCTACTCAAATCCTCTTTGTAGCACAAGACAAGGTAAATCATTTACTAGACTATCCCAGTAACGTATCAATATTTTAGAACTGTTGACATACGCTATTAATTGGGAGTCACATGTATTAACTCAGAATCTAAATTAAACAAAGTACCTCCCTTGAGGCACTGTCTCACATTACACAGCTATGGGAAAGCCGATTCTCTGCACTTGGGTAAAAGTTCAACAGCATCATCACGGCCCATCTGCTGTGGGTGCTCTCCCCTTTGAATGGGGAGGAGGGGTTGGCCTACTGTTCACCGGGTGGGAGGGAACACACTCCAGGGTGAGGGGGACACCTTGAATGGAATGATCTGCCTGAGAAACCAGGACTGGTCCTGAGAGGGGTGAAGCATTGAACACCTGAAGGCAGCTGTTGACAAACAAAAGCCTGAGCACCAAGAAGCCTGAGAGCCTGCCTCCACGCTGGCCTGCCCTCACTCATGCCATCTGGGGATGCTATAAGCATCTTGGGCACACATGTGGCCTTGGATTTAGAAAAAGGAGGACCAGGCAAAGAGGAGGAAGAGCAACTCCAGTGTGGAGAGAACTTTGTCCTCAATGGTATTACACCAGCTGGAGAAGGGCTGGGGTCCGAGAATGGAAGAGGATTCTGGTGTGTGAAGCTGGCTGTCAGAGCCCTGGCTTTGAGCCCACCTCTGACCCTGTGAGCACAGGCAGGGCACAGGATGTCTGGGGCTGTTGTTTGGCCCCTTTGAAATGGGAGAGTTGTGTCAGGGCTCCACCCCCTCATGAGGCCTCCACAGAGAACCAGACATGGGCTCTACCACCAGCTGAGCAACGGCCAACACACTTCTGCGTGTAAGCCTTGGTTGTTTCCCCTCTGCTTGAGAGGCAGAAAGTGCGTGGGGACCACCCAGCACAGAGGCCTCTTGGTGCAGGTCACTGTTAGCTCAGCATCTATGTAACCTGCTCTACATAAGCACACTGTAGCCCAGGGGATGGAACTTAACATCCACAAGTGCAAACACAGACACCACCATCTTTCTGATCATGTGAAACACAAATGAGAAACCAGAACAAAATGATCTAAAAATAATGGGCATTTGACATTTCAATGAGGAAAGACAGGCTCACAGAAGAGAATCTTACCCATAAATGTCCAAAACACCAATAAAAGTGTGCTGCTTGCCTGAAAACTGCAACGCTTGGTTAATTCTCTCCACAATGAAGTCGAACAGGTGAGCGTAGATCTTTTTGGCCAGTGCGTCCCTGGCGTTGATGGCCTGGGGCCTGGTCATGGGCTTCACCACCGTCTCGGAAGTTGTGATGATTTTGCGATTGCACAGCCACTGAGCAATTTTGCTCCTCTCCAGGCCCAGGAGCTCACAGAACACCTCCAGGTGCCTGTCGTCCTCCTTCAAACACAAGCACAAGCCCCATCAGGGGTGTCTGGCCCTCTAACCCAGCAGCAGCCCACCCGGCAGGGGCCCCTGGGCATCCATCCAGGCCTGTGCCAGAGACAAGGATGAGCTGGCATGAGAATGACCAGGCCTCAGAGGAAAGCAGGAGGGCCGCAGCGGCATGGAGCCTGCATCAAGGCATGGCTATGATGATGCCAGGGAGTTCTGGACTGCATCCCACCTGGGGTTTCATTCTGGCCAAAGAACGTCAGCAGTGAGTAAGGCCACAGATACAACCCTCCCCTTCCTCTGCATGTGGACACAGCCTCAAGGCTCTGCTCTTCCCTTTGTAACATGCTCAGACCACCTGCCAGCATGGTCACTCACCCTGTCCCTACCTGTGTGGTCAGGGTTTGTGTGGGTGGTCCAGCCCTGAGGTACCTAGATGTCATTGTCAGAGAACCTGACAGTGGGGCTCCTTTAACAGAGCTGGCCTCTCAACTGAGGAGGAATGTGTGGAAGACTTCTTGGACACACAAAGTGAATCTTGCGTCTCTCCCAGCTGGGGCATGAGAGCTGCCCCACTGGTCAGAGACAAGGAGAGGTCTGTTCCTCTTTGTCTTGAGCCAGCATGGGCAAGGAGTCCTTGTCACATGGCAAGGAGATGTGACCCCGGTGACTGAGCACGATCGTTCCCCTTGGGCAAGGGAACGTCCCAGGGAAGGCTGATCTGTAGAAACCATCACAGCCAATGGGAAAGCCATGAGGTTGCACTTAAAAAGCATCAGATTACAGTAGAGCAAACAATCTAAAAAAAGTCCTGCCGCCTCCTTGCTGCTCACCTACACCCCTTCTGACCAACATCTCAAGAACACAAAGCTTGTATTCACATGCCTGACCTCTTCACTGGGGAACAGACTGGTAGAGCCATGGGTTTTCTTCCTTCTAAGAAGGAACTAAACCATCTGAGTCCAAAACATTCAGCTACAAGTGCAGCTGCAGGGGGAAGGGTAAGGGGCAACAATTCTTTAAAAAATGACTTCAGCCAGATTGGGCTTGCTCAATATTTCAAGTTTCTGATGCAAATCAATGGTATGTATATTGCAAAGATAGGACCACTCATTACAGAACTGGTAATTTGCTCTCAAGATTCTACATCTTTTTCAGAGACTTTGTCTCCTCAGATTGATAGACAAAGGATTTTTAGTCTATCATTTTTAACTCCTCCTCCAAAATACTACCTTCATAACAAACTTCATGGGACAGAGATCAGTGCAAGGGCATTTGTTGGGTGGAAATCATACCTTCAGTCCATGGAGTTTGAGAAGAACAAAGGCAGAAACCTGTTTCTTGGAGGTAATCGAGAAGGCACAGAGGGAGAACCACCACCACATGCACACCAGGCTCCTATCCAGGCCTACTGTCCCCCCTCCCAGAAACTCCCAGTCCCATGCCAACTGACCAACTGGGTGAGGGATGGACACGGGGGAGGTAGTGGTGGTGGGGGGCGCTTAGTGTGAGTGCTTGAGGAGAGGGAGGAGGATTACTTCCTGGTCACAGGACAAGACTGAAGCACTGAGCCAAAGCCCACATCCTCCATCCACTCTGTTTGGTTCTTTCTCTTCCCTGAACTGCAGGTTCTAGAGAGCTGGAAAATGACCAGTGTACCAAATTATCTACCATTCCCACTGAATTTCCTTTGGCACAGGAAAACAGGTATCGTTATACTATGAACTGAACACTTCCTCCCAAAATTTATATGTTGAAGCCCTAACCTCCAAGGTGATGGTGTTTGGAGTGGGGCCTTTGGGAGGTGATTAGGTCTAGATGATGCCATGAGGTAGGGCCCTCACAATGGTATTAATGCCTTTCTAAGGAGAGGAAGAGACCGGAGCTCTCTCTGTCTCTCTCTCTATTGCAAGGATCCAGCAAGCAGGGGGATGTTTGCAAGCCAGGAAGAGAAACCTCACCAAGAGCTCAACCATGCTGTTCCCCTGATCTAGAACTTCCAGCCTCCAGGACTGTGAGAAAATAAAGTTCTGTTGTTGAAGCCACCCAGCCTTTGGTATTTTGTTATGGTCATGGGAGTTGACTATATATATATATATATATATATATATATATATATATATATATATATATAGAGAGAGAGAGAGAGAGAGAGAGAGAGAGAGATACATAAAGCTTGAAACGTCAGGTGATCTGGTATTCCTTAGAAGCATTTTTTTACTATGTGTTATTTTCTTCTTTGCATGGCTATTTATGAGAAGAACCAAACACATGCCCCTACTGAGGATTACTTTTCCATGATTCCGTCAAAGAGACACACATATAAACTTAACCTGTGTTCATTAAATTAAAAAAAAAATCTGTCACAAATTTACATGGGAATATATTTCCAGAGAGACAGAGTCAGCACAATGGGTGCCTGATATGGGCAAGTGTCAGGAGGTGGGAGGTGTCCTTTCTGCTCAAAATATTCAGTGTCCTGAGGGCCCTATATGACCTCACCCTCTCCTTGCCCCCACATATCTTCTGGCCTCATCTATCACCCTTTCTTTCACTCACTCCTCTTTGGCTAACCTGACATTTTTTCTATTTGTTAAATAACACCTTCTGCTTGAGGGCCTCTGCACTTGCTATTCTACTTTGAATGTTTTCTCCCCACCCCAATACAGGCACAGTTCACCTTCTCATCATCAGGCCTCTGCCCATCGCCACTGTACCAGCAAGGCTTTCTCTGAATGCTCTACACAAAAGACACAGCCCCTCTGTACCCCCGACTCCGCTTCATTTTCCTTTCTAATGGCCATCACCAGTGGCCAGAGCCCATAAGTGGTGCTCGTGTCTCCTCCTCTCCACCTCCTACCCCCAGATCATGAGCACCATGAAGCACTTCTTGTCTGGTTTTGTTCACTACTGTTTCTCCAGAGCTTGCAACAGGGCTTGGCACAGAGCAAGTACTTAGTAAAATTTACTCAATGAAAGAAAAACACAGAGAATGTACTTTCCCCTCCTCTACTGTTACAAGGGGAAGAATTTTTACCCTTACAAGCCAGCCACTTTACTCTTTGCTTCCTTGCTCCTGACAACTGGTCTCCCCAGAAGACCCAGTGGGCCTGGTGCTAAAATGCAGAAGCAGAGTAACCATGAGATGCCCTACGGTGACCCTCTGAACACAGGAAGGTAAAAACAAGCCAGCGTCTTACGCTAACTGAGGATCTCTCGTTGCCCACCGCTGTGACCTGCACATTGCCCAGATGCAGGATGGCTGCCAGGATCTTAAAAACATCCATCTGAAAATCCTCCTTGAAACCTGAAAAAAAACATATTTCCAGATTAGGATTACTGCATGTCTTCCCTTACTTAATCACTAGTAAGATAGCATCTGAATTCTTTCAGGACACTCTAGAACCATCTGTGCCAAGAGCAGGGACAGGAACGTGAAGCAGCCCCTGGAGAGAATCTGGTTCACCATCCTTGCCACTTTAACTTGTGATGACACAACATGTGGATTCGACAGCCCCCTAGGTTTCCGCTTTTGCCATCGCTGCTAGAAGTGCAACACAAGAATTCATACCCACATCACCATCTCATGTCAGGTTCCTGAGAGAATCAGCTCTCGTTTATTCTATGTGATGTGCTTCCTTTATTTTCACTCTGGGTTTTCTGTTTTGTTTTATTTTCCTTGAATTCCTTGAATTCTAGTGGTGGGGTGCCGGATGGATTCCATTTGCCCCTGCAGCTCCGCATGCTGCTCTCTGCCCCAGGGGGGCTATACAGTCTGCATCAAGGCCATGGGCTCTCATGTCCTCTGGCCTCTGGGTGGGTGTGACCCATGAGGACCTCCTGCAGGAGAGCAGGATTGGGAGGAGTGAAGCACTAGAGAGGTTTCTCTCCCTGCAAAGTTGCTTCAGGTTGTCAGTGTTGCCAACTGACAGGTCACTGTTCCTGGTCTGGTGCTCACTTTCCTCAACCCTCCTTTCTGGCTCCAGCAATACTTCCATGCCCAAATGGTGAAAAGCAGCGAACAGCTCTGCTGCTGACCTTGGCTCCCTACTGCCCCTTATAGCTCCCCTAGACTTGCCCACATCTTTGTAGTTGGTCCTTTCATAGATAAACCCTCCTTCTATCCTAATTTAAATGGCCCCTGTATTTCCCATTGGGACCCTGGCTGTTGCAGGTGGCATATAAATTATGAATATATAACATATTCAGTCACCATGAGGCATGGGCACATTTCCTGGAGCCAAAAATAAATCACACTAGCTACTAGGAAGGATTTTGTGTCTAAGACCCATAAATCACAATAGGGAACCTGCCAGTTGTGAGCTGGGCTTTGCTAGATCAGGACCGCAGAGCAGGAGTGTGGTGGGTGGGGCAAGGCACCAACTCGTGCTGACACTGCAGAGCCTTGTGGAGTGTGGAGATATCCTCAGAGGGTGGGGGAGGCTCCTTCATGTAGATGTCCCTGCTCCCTGGTCTGTGTGGGAAGGGCAGCTGTCACGGACACCTGTGATGTCCTCCCCCTTCCCCCGAGCAAAAAGCAGCAGGCCCTAAATGCTGAGGAAGAGCTGCCACAGCCACTCTCTGCTTCTCACTTGGGGACATCTGGATTCTTTCAGTAGCAGCTAGGTCAGGTTCTTAAATAATTTCAGAACCTAGAGAGTCTTATCTCCTTCAAAGATCAAATGAAATCAAACCAAAAATATATGGAAGACTCCAGCTCAGGCTGAGTCCAGGCATTTTCTGTCTTCCCATTTGGAGCTAGCACCTCTATTTCAAGGACAGATGCCTCTAACAGAAATCAGCCCCCAGCTCCACCTACACCTCCACCCCCCACCCCCTCCGTAGGCCACCAGCAGGATAACTGGCAGGTAAGTGAAGAGGAAAAGCAATGAAAAACATGCCCTTTGGGAATCTTTGGTTCAGCATTCCTACTCACTACGTCATCGGCCTATAATTAAATCACTTAACTATACCATGCCTTCCAGAACCCACGAAAGTGAAATAACTCCAAAGCAATGATGTGAAAGAGAGAATTTAAGATCTTGGTGGAGGGGTGCTTGGGTGGTTCAGTGGGTTAAGCATCTACCTTCCGCTCAGGTCATGAACCCAGGGTCCTGGGATTGAGCTCTGTGTTGGGGTGGGGAGGGCTGCTCAGTGGGGAGTCTGCTTTCCCTCTACCTCTACCCCTTTCCCTCTACCCCTTCCCTTTCCCTTTCCTCTACCCCTTCTTGTGCTCTTTCTCTCTCTCTCTCTGTCAAATAAATAAATAAAATCTTAAAAAATAAAAATAAAAATATCTTAGTGGAGTAATTCTCTTTAGTGAGACAAGGTCATGCAAAAGCACTGCTGGCCTGAGTTTGATTTCAATGTGAAGTACAATGGTCAAGTACCTTGAGCTTGAGTTCCAGGCTAAGTGTGATTCCTTCCAGGGTGTTCTTTCTGTCAGAGATTAAATGGCCAGGCAAGGATCAGAGGGCAAATTAAATGAGAGTCAGCAGAACAAAGGAAAGGAGCTTTTGGTCAAAGTTATCCCCTTCTGCTTCCTCAGGGGGTAATTCCATGACTAGCTAAGGTGTCTTAGGAGCAGAACTGGAAGGGAAAGCAAATGGAACTCTGTACTCCAGTACTCTCCATGTATCATCTCATCTAATGCTTACAACAACCATATGAAGCTTCATTACGGTCCCCATTTTATGGAGGGGGAAACTAAGGCATAGAAGGGTTAGGTCACCCTGGGCATGTCATAGCTAAACAGTTTAATGCCAGCCACCACCACAATATGTGAAAAGACCCGTGAGGTTCATGAAGTCATCCAACCTTCACCCCCTTGTGCATAGCATGGAGGCTCCCTGACAACCTCATGCCAAGCAAAGGAATCTGAGCAGACTCCAGAGGTCTATTTCCTGGGTATGTGGAGAAATGGGTTTGCATACTGAACAAGACGACCTCGCCGCTAATTTCTCTATCCTAGCTCCATAACAAACCACAGCAATGGACAGATCAACCAAGTACTTATCTAGCAATTAGATTTTTAAAAAGGGTGGTCTGCCCAAATATGCTATAAGTGTGCCTAATTCAAGTTAGGCGGTCTCCCCTAGAGATTTACAGCTAAGGAAGAGAACACTGAGACACAAACGAGAGAACACGGCCAGCAGGGCAGGCAGTACAGCACATTCTCACATTGTTAGGGGAAGCACTATTGTTTAGAACTTTCCGACATGAAGACAATGTTCTGTATTTGTGCTGTCCAATATGGGGGCTATTTTGCCACATGTGCTTATGAGCACTGATTTTTTAAGGTTATTTCATTTTAATTAAAATGAAATGCAGTCACTTGTGGCTGTGTTGTATGGCACAGGTTTAAAGACCATGAAAACCACACACAGAATGAGGTCATTGGCTGTGGAGATCACAGGGTGATAGCAATCTCAAAGTCACAGTGAGGTCACCCGGGTTCCTCTCCACGACAATAAATGGACCTCTGCAGTCTACTCAAATTTCTTGGCCTGGCATGCATCGCCGGGGGACTTCCCTGTCGAGACACACAGGGGCGAAGCTAAGATGGCTTCATGAAGTCCATCCGTGAAACTTCACATATTGTAAGAAAATTCTAAGGAATCCATCAACTACTCTCACTCTATCAAGATACAGCGCAGTCAATGTTTTTTGTCAGGCTTTGGAGGCTGTACAGTCTATATCACAATTACTCAGCCCTGCCACCACCAATGCATGAAAACAGCCATAGACCATACTTAAACAAATGAGTGCCTATGTTCCAATAAAACTTTATTTACAAAAACAGGCAGCAATCTGCTGACCTCTGGTCTAGGACAATTTTTAGTGATTCATGCAGTGAAGTCATGTTTTCTTTAAATATATACTGATCTCTCATATTTATACAGCATGTCATAGCTCCTAAACCATTTTATTATTTTTTAAAATTTATTTATTTGAGGAGAGAGCGTTTGCATACATGCGTGGGGAGGGGGCCGAGGGAGAGGGAGGGGGAATCCTCAAGCAGACTCTCCACTGAGCAGGGAGCCTGATGCCTGGCTCAATCCCAGGACCGTGAGATCATGACCTGAGCTGAAATCAAGAGTCGACTGTCCTATCTATTGAGCCACCCAGGCGCCCCCATAAACCACTGTAGACATTATCTCATAATCCTCACCATATGCCTAATAGCTTGGCATGGGGGCTACTCTCCAAAGAGGCCCCCAGCGTACCACCCTCCCAGGGCTCATGCTCTGTGCGGTCCCTCACAGTGAGTTATGTATGAGTCTGAGCTTTTGACCACTAGCACATGGCAGTAGTGATGCTGCCTGACTTCTGAGGCTGGTTCATAAAAAGTCTGACAGATTCCTCCAGAGCCTACTGTAGCTGGCTCTGGGAGAAGCCAGCCACAACATGGCACAACTGAGACCAGTGTTCTGCGAGAAAGTCCGTGTGGAGAGAGATGCCCACCCAGCCCCCAGTACTTCTAACCATATGTGAGAAAGAAGCCTACAGAGAATGGGGCCCCACCACAGAGGCAGTAGATTGTTTTACTCTACCTCCCCATAAGGCTTTGGAAGGCTTTGTCAAAACATCTAGGCCAGGTGTGCAAGGCTGGGCCAGGTGAGGCGAGCTAGGTGCTAGGGGCTGACCCTGAGATGAGCACCTGAATGCCTCCTTCAAGTTCATATCCCGATTGTCTCTCCTGCCTCATCCTCGTCCTGGCCCGGCTGGTGTGGACATTTGTGCAAATGATCTAATTTGTATAAGACGGTGCAAAAAACTGTGCTGATGATTTCCAGAGATTAGGAAAGGCTTCATGGAGAAAGGGATGGTTTTGCTCAAAGGACGGTTAGGGCTTGGACAATAGGGAAAAGAGACCGAGCGCAGGCAGTTATACTTAGCAAGCTCCTGCTACGTGCTCAGCCTGGTACCAGGAGCTTTCCACACACATTTCCTTACCAGTTATTATGAGAGCCCTGTGGGTAAGGAATACGGCCATTCTATAGATTGGGAAACTGAGTCTCAGAAAGGGCAATCTCTGTAGAGTTCTGCCAATTAGGTTTTGAATCACTCCCAAAGCTTACTCTTTTTCTCTTATATCATTTTGGCATGAGGTGAAACACTATAGAGGTAGGAGAGAGTGTCAGAAGTGTAGGGATGGGCAGGAGGACAGGGCATGTGGATGAAGGTTCCCCTGGGGCCTTTCAGAGCTAGGCTGCTTGATCCCACCTCATACACATCCCTCTCATTAGAGCACATTATAGAAAGATAAAATTATGACTTTAACTATTTTAGGAAAATGTTAATCAGTACCAAAAGTGTTTACCTTATTATTATAAACTGCTTATATCATCCTTCTCTTTAAAGTGGTTTAGAAGGGAGGGGGGTCACCTGGGTGGCTCACTCAGTTAAGCATCTGATTCTTGATCTCAGCTCAGATCTAGATCTCAGAGGCATGAGTTCAGGCCTTCCACTTCCACTAGGTGTGGAGCCTAATAAGAGAAAAAGAAGAAGGAGGAGGAGGAGGAGGAGGAGGAGGAGGAGGAGGAGGAGGAGGAGAGGGAGGGGGAGGGGGAGAGAGGAGGAGGAGGAGGAGAAGAAAAGAAGAAGAGGAGGAGGAGGAGGAGCGATTTGGAAGGGGCAGAATCAGATGGTAATTCTGCCTAGGAAACCAACTGGCTTTCATTCTCAATTATCCAAATGTTTCATCCTCAATTGTCCAGAGGAGTAATCTTGCCTATTACTCTGATATATTTAACTTCAAATTCTTCGTCTTTTTTATTTAAATATAGTCACCCAAGCCACAACAATGAAAACAACTTGGTGAAATAAGTATTTTCTATAGATGTAAAAATAATCTGTGGTCTCACACTGATTGGAAGCTTTGACTAACAGTTATGAGTCAAGGTCTGTACTGATACACTATGGGAAAGTGGATGATAATTTTTATCAATGCCATTTGGTAGACACTTCCCAAACGTGAGCTCCATGTGAGAAAAGCAAGGTGGAAAAAGACCAAGCAATCCAAGATTTTGTTTTCTATATAAAAATGTTGTAAGAGGGGTGCCCAGTTGTTTAAGCAGCTGACTCTTAATTTTGGCTCAGGTCATGATCTCAGGCCATGGGGTCGTCCCATATCAGGCTCTGTGCTCAGTGGGCAATCTCCTTGGGATTCTCCCCTTCTCCCTCTGCTCCTCCCCACCATTTATGCTCCCTTGAGATCTCTCTCTCTTTCTCTGTCTTCCTAAACCCCTCCCACACAAAAAAAGTGAAACTCATCCATTTCCCTATTATAAAAAGGGGGAAATGCCAGTGTCTACCTCATAAAGTGCTTGTAAATTAAGCTAATACAGGTAGTGAAGTGCTTAGGATGGTACCTGGTACATGGTAAGTTCCATGTAAGTGTCTGCTATTTTATCAGGCCAACTAGGGTCAACAGGACCCTCCTGGGCTGATTCACCAGTCTTCTCCAAAGTCGGCCCAGAGGAGCTTGAAAGCACCCACAAGGCTGACAGCCCATGTTTGTCACTGCAAACCAGTGAGCCTGAAGGCAAAGGAGTTAATTTCTAGATCCTTTAAGGAAAAAGCATAGTCTTGACCCCTTGGCCTCAAATATATTCTGATTGGCACATCCTAAGACTAGAGTTTATTAGGAGTCTTTATAACACACACATGTTGGGCATCCCTGCCTTTCACTCTTTTTTTTAAAAAAAAATATTTAATTTATTTACTTACGAGAGAGAGAGAGAGAGAGAGAGCGCGCAAACGTGAGGTAGAGAACATGAACGATGCAGGACTTGATCTCAAGACCCCAGGATCATGACCTGAGCCAAAGGCAGATGCTTAACTGACTGGGCCACCCAGGTGCCCCCCTCCCTTTTTTTAAAGAGAAAATGGCCACACCTTGCACAGGATATTTCTACTTACCCAGCAGTGTGAAGGTCTTCTGGGTCTCTACCATGCCTGCTCTGTCATTCACACCCTCAATGACAGTACTGCCTCCCATTCTTGTGTAATTAAATTCTTCTGCACTCCCTGAAATCAAAAGATTGTTATGTCTGTGACACAGAAATTTGTACATACATGTTTATCAGAAGCAAAACAGGAAGCTCACATGGAATACACCACAGTAAGCACTTGACACACATTATTCCCTTTCTTCCTTAGAATTCTGTTACAGACGCAGAAGCCAAGGCCCAAAGTTGTGAAGTGTCTCGCTCAAGGCCCCAAAGCTAATGTAGGGCAAGAATTTAGACACAGGCCTGTCTGACTGCAAAGCTCATAGGTTTTGTTCCCATATCTACTTTGTACAGCTTGGCTGAGGTTTACTGACCACAGAGTAAACTGTACCTAGTTAAGATGTATAATTTGGTGGGTTTTGATAAATGTATGCCCTAATGAAATCATCACCACAAGCAAGAGAATAACGATTATGCACACCTAAGATTTGAATAATAGGTTAGAAAGTTCTTCCAAATTCACTATTCACATCCTGGTTGGTAGACAGGCATGGTTGTTATCTTTATATGAAATCTGAAGAAATTTAGACTCTTCACAAGTGCAAGCAACTTCTCCAAGATTGCAGTGTATTCATTCAACTCCAACACGCTGGATAATTCTACCAACACAGCACAAGCAATCAAGAGAGGAGAGCTGTGACAGCACAGGAATCAAGCTGTTTGCACTAAAGGACAAATAGTTCTGTCCCTATAGTATGGGGAGTAGTTGGAACTATAAATAATAATGACCTTGAGTCATCAAGGAAGCTCAAATTATGATAGAGGTACTCTGTCTCAGAAGACAGGGAAATATGTCATACATATTAGAAAACATACATCCAAGGAAGTTCAGATAAAAGTTGAAGGATTTACAGCACCGAATCCCAGTGGTCGGGAGGCCTTATTCAGGTGGTTCTAGTTAGATGACCACCATCATCCATGAGCTTTGAAAAAAAAATCCTAGAGTTGAAGGGTCTCCTCTCCTGGAATCACTCTGCCCCTCATTCTATCTCCTTAGTTAGGTGCATCAATTCCACCCCCAAAACCCAAGTATCTGTCTTTGGACAGAATATTTTTAAAGTGATATTACTATAAGAAGAAATCAGGGATCCCTGGATGGCTCAGTGGTTTAGCGCCTGCCTTAGGGCCAGGGGAGTGATCCTGGAGATCCTGGAGTCCCAGGATCGAGTCCCACATCGGGCTCCCTGCATGGAGCCTGCTTCTCCCTCTGCCTGTGTCTCTGCCTCTCTCTCTCTCTCAGTCTGTGTCTCTCATGAATAAATAAATAAAATATTAAAAAAAAGAAGAAGAAGAAGAAATCAACCTAGCATTTAAGCCCCTAGATAGAAGAGAGACATTTCCATACATTACACACCACATACCCAATTTAAGATGTTTAAATTCCGACTGCTGTGCAGATGCACAAAGCTGATAAAAAATGTGGTAATTTCGTTCATTTTCCGACTGTAAAATAAAGAAAAGTCCTGAAGTTACACCAGCCCTTTACAAGTAAAAATATGAGGTTTTTAATGGAAGGGTCTTAAGTGGCTAACCTGGTTGACAATTCTACTCCCACAGACAGTGACACTTACCTGGGTTTCTTCTCTGGTCAACAACACTGTGACCCAATCTGTTCCCCCTAGGCTGGCTCAAGGTCACCTCCCAAATAAGGACCCGAGAGAAAATGTTATTAAATGAAAACATTCTGTGAAATGAGAATAATGTAATTTGTATTAGTTGAAAACTTTAAGAAACTCCCTGCAGTACAAGGCTTAGTCTTACTCTCTTGGGCAAAAACTTTGAGAATTTTCTCTACTTTACTGACAGAAGAGCCCTTCTCTTTAACTCCCCACCACTAGCTGTAAGCCCATTCCCTTCCTGGTAGGAAAGCCAGTCTAACAGCTTTGTCTGTTTCAAGGAGTGTTTGTATTCTAGAAAGACAGACTTAAAAAAAAAAAAAAGACAGACTTGATTGTTAAAACTCTAAGTATCTTTTAAGTGTCTGAAATTAAAAGTCATAATTCATCTCACTCCACTGATATTGCATCTATCTGCCAATTTTTTGTTTTTAAGAAACAGAAAGAAATAAGCCAAAATGCAAATGAAAGACAGGAAACTCTTCTTTGTCACAGAGCAACACAGGTTGTCTAATGACTATGTAAATGTAAACAGTACTTTAAAAGTTGGGGAAAAGGAAATTTAACTATTATTTTTTTTTATCCTTACTTGAAAGACGACTCTGGATTTCTCCAGCAGGTAAGTTCTCATGTTGGCTCCTATAATTTGATTTCTCTCATCAAAACTGATTTCTGTATATTTCCCAAACCGACTACTGTTGTCATTGCGGGTGGTCTTGGCATTTCCGACAGCCTACAAAACACAGGCTTCTCGATAGCATTTAAGAAGATTTTTGCATCAACACTATTAGAGCAGTTTCAGTAAAATCCAATCCTGTATGCTGGGGAAAGGTCTGACTGGTGGAGGGAGGTTAGGGGGGTGAGGAGCGCAGTCCAAAACTTGCAGGGGACATGGCACATCCTCAGCCTGCCATTCCAAGTTCTCTTCTGTCGTGCTGGGAGACACTGGGCAGGATTAGAAAAAGCACCAGTTCTGATGTTTCATGGCCTCAGGTTCCTTTTCTGCTATCTGTATAATGCTAGAAAAGCTATTTCATCTTTCCAAGCCTCAATTTCTTTATGTGTAATATGGGAATTATATGCAACTTGCAGAGTTGGGAGGATTACCTAAGATAATATAAAGTGCCTCAACACATCCATGCCCTGAATATCATAGATGCTCAATTAAAAGAACACATCCTTCATCCAAACTCCATTTCTATCCTTATCTCTTACTGCTTCCCTACTCAGACCTTCCACTTAGCCAAAAAACTGCCCTCTTCCATAATTTCCATACGCTGGGCATAATTTTTGCTTTTTACTTCTACTCTTAAATTCTGTCTCTCTTCTACTCATCCCCTCCCCACTCCTGAGCACTTTCCATCTGGAAACACCCTTCTCATGCACACAAATTACACTTCCTGCCCAGCTCATCATGCTTTCTGACAACACATATGTACCGAGTCCCTGCTATGAGCCACGTGCTTGGGTGGCAAAGGTGAACCCAGTGGACATGGTCCTGCCTTTATGGAGCTTACAATCTAGTGGGTGAGACCAACCCTAAACAAATAACCACATAAATTTATCCACTGGGCAGTGCCTCAAGACTTTTCTACTGCTATCTCAGATTGTGATTTATACTTTAAAGTATGTTATACTTTATACTTTAAAAGTATGTATACTTTTATACTTTAAAGTATGTTTATGTTGGAGGAGTCTTGAGACTTGGAGACTGGGTCATATTCTTTTCCATCACTTCCTGTATTATCTGGCACAGCAGCTTAAACAAAACAGATGGCCTGATAAATATTCATTGATGATTTTGATTTGAGAAAACAGAGAGAGGAGGTCTAGGAATCAAATGGTCTTAATATTTTGCTAGGCTTCCAAAGAAATCTAAGTCAATCCTTTCCCCATTTTGCAAAGCACTCAGAGTTGGCCTGTGGGCACCCCCTGAGCCCTTCAGATGCCCCTACCTCCTTGAGGGCTGTCTCCTACTCATCTCCTACTCCAGAGTGCTATCATGGCTGGCCTCACCCACACCGCTGACCTCATGAATGTTGTGCTAATGGATCAGCTCTCAGGGAGTGGAGAGGGAAGAGCCTTGATATGTGGCATTTACCAATCTGTAAGGTGTAAACATTCCCTCCATGATTGATGTCAAACTACCAAAGGTTTAACAGTCAGCTTGCAAAAAAATCCTGAATATTTAACAATTGGCTCGTGAAAGTTGGTGCACTTGGCTGGAAAATGCCACTGGTCTCAGTGAACCAGTTGTCAGTGGTTGAAGAGATTTCCTTTGGGATAGAAACACAGACAGGGGACTCTTGAAGTCTGCTGTCTAGCCCAGCAGATTGAGGAGAGAGCCTTGTCAGCAGCAGTCTCTACCCCAAGCTCCTTCAAATCCCAGCAGAGAACAGGCTTTCTGGCTCTTTCCTGCCCTCACTTCCATGATCTTTAAAGGGAAGTGACTCCAGTTAGGGGAGATAACACATACACAAATCCACCCACCTCTCCATCATCACACACTGTTGCCGGTGACCCTGCTCCCCACCCCTGCCAGGTACATACCTCAGTTATGGGGTTCGACGCCAGAACCTTGTCCTCCACATGAGTGTTACTGCTGGACTTGCTGACGGTGGCAAAGTACCTCATGGCGTAGCGAGCGGACACTGTCTTTCCAGCACCTGACTCCCCACTTACAATTATTGACTGATTTTTATTGTTTCTAAAGCAAATAAAAGAGTTTTTAAAATGCTTGTTTCTTCCTATCAAGAAGGCAATATGTATTCAGGAAGAAAAATGCAGACAAGCTGAAAGAAGACAAACTTTGTTTCATTACTCTAAGGTAACTCTTTTTTACCATTCCAGTGAATGTCCTCCTAGTCTTTTTTCCTAAGTAATCAAGCTGAACACACCACTCCGTTTCCTGCTCTGTCTCCCATGTTAATGGTCCCCAAGACTTCTCCTAGGCCAGTGGTCTGCTAGGTAGGAGGATTCACAGGACTCAGCACATAGTCACACTCATGGCTAAGATTTATTATATCAAAAGATACAGAGTAAATTTGCCAAGGGGAAAGGCAGAGCGGGGCAAAGCCAGAGGAAGCTGGGCATAAACACTTAATTCCTCCAGCATCTCCTGACAACATACGGGAAGTGCTGTCTACTGGGGGCGGGGGGGGGGCAGTTCTTCAGAGTTTCGGTGCCCAGGTTTTCACTGGAGCCAGGTCGTGTAGGCATCCTCTGCTGAGCACATAACAAAATTCTCGATGCTCAGAAGGAAATCAGGTGCTCAGCGTGAACTACATCATTTACACAATTTAGGTACAGTGAGTCACTCTCACCAGCTAGGCAGGGTAGGAAACTTCCTAAAACCCAGTTCCCAGAGGCTAGCCCTGCACCATCCTTGTAAGCAGGTCTCTAAAGATAGGTGTCCCGGGCCGAGGCCAGTTCCTCTCTGTATCCCCACATAAACATAAAACATCTTAAAGACATTATTTGGAGAGCGATTATCGAAAATATGCTTGGGAACATATGTGCTCAGTAAACCAGCATGTTCTACATAATTTACAGATCTTTAAAAAATGTATTCAACTTTTCATCTCATAACATGATGATAGAATCTTATCATAATGCTGTTCTAGGTATCCAGCATTGCTTATATACTAGCCATTCTGTGACACTTTTTAGCATTCTATTTTAGGCCTTGAAAATAAAAATCCTATGCCATATATACCCATTTTACAGAAGAGTACAATAGTGACACAGACAGGTAAAGTGACTTGACCTAGGATGCATGGCATGCAGTCTCCCTGTGAACACTGGGAGAACCTCAGAGATAGAGCTCCTGTCCAAAAAACTAACCCTCTAAGGTGGTAAGGGACAGATACCCCCAGTATCCCTTGGCCAGACAGAACAGGGAGGGGGAAGGGTTAAAGCTGGGCTCTTCTGACTTCCAGTTTAGCATCAGCAAGTCCAACATAAGCCTACATAATATTCACTGCTATTACAGTTAGACCTCAAGAGAAAACAGGCCTTTAAGCTTGAACTTGGCTCAGCCCTCCAGCTCCAGTGAGATCATATTGCTGACACCAGGAGCAGCCTTGGCCCATCAGACAGTGAGCCATGGACTTCAATCACAGAGATGCCCAGGAGACCTACAGGAAGCCAGGGCAAATCCCAGAACCATGGGTATTTTATAGTTGGAAGGAAACTTGCTGTGGCAAAGACCAAAGTAACTGGTTATTAATTGGTAAATCTCTACTCAACATTCATCATTTTCCTCCTTCTTAAACACAACATCCCAATTTTTAGTGGGCACACTGCTGCCCACATGAAAGGCTACATGTTCTAGCTTTGCTTGCTACTAGGCATGGCCGTGTGAGCAGGTCCTGGCCAATGAGCTGGGAGCAGAGGTGTTTTGTGGGGTTTCCAAGAAGTCTCCTTAACCAAGAGGGGCACATACTTCCCCTGACACTCTATCACCTAGAATACAGAGGGGATGGCTAAGTATTAGCTTGCCCTCAGGATGAAGGTCTCACTCCAGGGACAGAGGATGTAGAAGGCA
Source organism: Nyctereutes procyonoides (assembly GCF_905146905.1). NCBI lineage: Eukaryota > Metazoa > Chordata > Mammalia > Carnivora > Canidae > Nyctereutes > Nyctereutes procyonoides. Next base: position 22,650,716 of record NW_026575040.1, on the reverse strand, counting down.
TTGGGTCCCTAATGACTGGTAGAGGTGCCATGCTAGTCCCAGTCTGCCCATTAGCCCATCAGCCTTTTTGCAGGAGAGAGCCATATACTTCTATCCTTGTTTACGCCACCATTATTTCTTCCTTATTACCTAGAATGAGTGCTCTCCAAGTATCTGGCTCACAGATGAAGACCCTAAGGCAGAGAAACTCAGATGCTGTGCCCAGGATGTGGTAAACAGCAGGTCCAGGCCCTGTGTCTGGGGTTTGCATTCATGAAATGAGGGCAATGATGATGGCTCAACTGACTTCACAGGAGTGTTGCAAGACTTAAAGGAGACCCTTGCCTGGAAAGTTCTTTTGCCAACCATAATGGGTCTACAGAGATAAAATTGTGTTTTCATTCTTCATACTTTTCAAAAAACCTGAGCACCCATCCCAGCTCTGCTTGCTGGGTGACCTTGGGTGGGTGACTCCCAAGTCTCAGCTTACTACCCAGGCATCTCCATCACAGGCTAGTCTGAGAGCACCCAAGATGATGTACAGGAATGTGTGCATGGTGCCTGGTCCACAGGAGGCTTTTCATGAATGTTTGCTAGCAAAACGAGAACGCCACAAGGCCATACAGAAAGAACAGGTGCCAAAATTAGGATAAAACTCCAAATCTCTTACATCTGAAACCTGTGCTTATCTATCCTAAGATTTTGCTGATCTGGATGGGCAAAAGAGCTTGAACACCACACAGTGGAGAAGAAATCCATATTCCTCCAACTAAACACACCACAAAAGAAGTGGCTGCTATTCCCAGATTGGTGGGTTTGGCTTTTGACCTAGAAGGGAGAAAGACCTGGAAACCTGGTCTAGACAGGTGACACATATGGTCCTTTGCTACTACAGGATGGGGGAGGGTCTGCTTTCCCAAGTGCCCCCCTCGGGTCTCATGGTCACCTTGAGGAGAGTGTGCCAGATGTCTCCCCTCCACTGTGAGGGCCCAGCAAAGTCAGAAAAAGGAGGCCCCGGCCAGCAGGAGGCTACCTGGCCATCTGCTTGTATGCCTCTTCGGCCACGGCGAATATGTGCGGGTCCATATCGCCCATGTTCTGCCCACTGTAGGCGTGGATGATGGCATCTCCGTAGATCGGCAACGGCTTGTAAGGGTTCATGGCCACCAAAATGATTCCTGGGGAGAGACGTCCGATGCAGAGCTGGGGTTCCTACTGTCACCTGCTTCTCCAGGCGCTTTGGAGCAAGCCCAGCTCTGCCGGTCGCTAGACCTGCCGTGTGACTCTGGGTAGGTCACAGAATGCTCTGAATCTCAGCTCCCTGGCTGCCACCCACATTTCTGGGCTACTATCAGGGTTGGATGAGATGACAGATGGGAATGCCCTCAAACGGAACAGGTTTTCCAATCAATGTAAATATAATTATAACATTAAATTTTTTTATTTATTTATGATAGAGAGAGAGAGAGAGAGAGAGGCAGAGACACAGGCAGAGGGAGAAGCAGGCTCCATGCACCGGGAGCCCGACGTGGGATTCGATCCCGGGTCTCCAGGATCGCGCCCTGGGCCAAAGGCAGGCGCCAAACCGCTGCGCCACCCTATAACATTATTGCCCCAAATAAGTAACTAATGTATCAAATCCAGCGAGGCGCTCAAACACAAGCTTTATCCAGATATATTATCCTGGGGAGTCTGATCTTAACTCTTGTGAAAGATTCTCCCCACCTCTAGACACTTCTGTTTACAACAGACTCTTGAAGGTCAAATGTCTGTGCTTGTTAGAAACCTGGGCTAATGTCTGGGTCTGAATATACATTTTGGCAGAAGCTGACATTTCTAATGTCAACATGATATAAAATGTACTCAGGACACTCTAGACAGCAAACATGGTTTCTAGGTTGTTCTGCTCTTAGAATTGCTCTCCTTACCACTGTAGGTGTAAATGAGTTTGGATTCTGCAAAGCGGATTCTGAGATTGTGGAGCACTGCGGGCTCGTGGAGGTAGCTGAGGGCCGTGAGGTCATTCTCACCCACGAGGATGTCAGGGTTCCGAAGCGGAGGCAGAGATTCTGGATCAAGGGAATAATCCAGCTCCTGTGAACAAAGATGACACTGAAGTTCTGGAAGTAAACGATTCTTGGTGTTTCTGAACTCCCATCCTCTGTCCTATCTATCTCCTTGACACTCTGAAAAACAAACTCAGGTATAGCAAAGGGAAAATATTCTCCAAATCGGACTGTTGGGAAATGGGAGCCAGGGGACCAGGGTATTGGCTGTGTGCCCTAAGGCAAATCACTTACCCTTTCTGGGTCCTTCTCTCATCTGTGAAAAGACTGGGTGGACCAGACCAGGAGTTCCCAGAGCTACAGGATCTCCTTGGAGCCTCAGTGAAAGGTGACAGGGAGCCACATGGGCATGGACCTGGGCCTGCCATCCCCCATTCTACTGCACAGGTTCCACTTGTATGTAGTTTAGATGCTGGGCGCCATAGAAGTTTTGTTTGAAAAAGGGTTCTGCTCGGTGGTGAGAGGTGTTTAAAGGAGCCCATGTGAATGATGGTCTCTCTTTGAGAGGACCTGGGTCCTCCTGACTCCTGTCTGTAGCTGAGGGCTGGCTGCCTGTTCCTATCATCCTCAACCCTGGACTGAGTAACTTGCTGCGGACGGCCTCCCCTCGGCTGCATTTCACCCAGTCATCTGAAAGTAGCTGCCTGAGCCGAACGAAGGCGAGGTTAACAAGCTTTGTGGTGTCTGCACCATACATGCCTGGGCTCCAAATGTCAGAATATCAAGGGACCTTATGACCACCTCTTCTGTTTCACTTTCATTTCACAGCTCAGGGAAGTGACTGGAGCAAGATCATCCAGCGAGCTTGTTTCCCCTCCACTTTCCTAGGCTGCCTCCTTTTAATACCTGATTCTGAACGAGCCCCACAAGGGGACCTGGCTGCCCACTGCGCCAGCCCTCTGCCACGTATTCAGCACTCCCCCAAACTGCCTTCCAAGGAGGGCATGACTACCCTAACTAAAGCTAAGGAGACACCTTCCAAGAGGTCAAGCTCCTTGTCCAAGGTCACATACTTAGTGCAGATCTGGCCTGAAGCATGTGTCATGATGCCTCCTATCAACACTGACAGCGTTTTGTTTGTTGGTTACTTGGTTGATCTGCGTGGCCTAAGGAGATCAGCTCTGAGTAATGCAGGCCGACGGGGTTGGATCATAGCAGCCTGTTCTGTTTTCAATGTAAATATATTTGTGGGTGTGCCCCAGAGTATTACTTTTCCCTGTTTTGAGAAATAATTGATATATAGCATTGTATAATTTTAAGGCATCCAACATGATGATTTGATTTACATATACTATGAAGTGATTAAGGTTCAGCTAACATCTATCATTTCATAGTGTTATAATAAAAAAAAGGGAGAAAGGAAAAAAAGAAAAAAACTTTTCTCTTTGAGATGAGCACTCTCAGGATTTGGTTGAATCTTCCTAGCAGTGTGGCCACACCCATCATACTGTGCAGGACACACCTAGGACTCATAACTGGAAGTTGTATCTTTTGATCACCTTCCTCCAATTCCCCCTGCCAAACCCCGGGCACTAGTGACCAGAAGTCTGATCTCTTTTTTCCTGAGTTGTGTGTGTGTGTGTGTGTGTTAGATTCCACATGTAAGTGAGATCATACAGTATCTGTCTTTCTCTGGCTTATTTCACCTAGAATAGTACCTTCAAGTTCCATTATGTGTTGTTACAAATGTTAGGGTTTGTTTTTGATGACTAATATTCCACTGTATGTACACACATTCATGACAACTTCTTTACCTGTTCATCTGTCAATGGACATTTAGGTGGTTTCCATGTCTTGATTATTGTGAATAATGCTGCTCTAAACATGAGGGTGCGGAACCTTTTTGAGTTAGTATTTTTGTTTCTTTTGGGTATATCCCCTAGAGCTGGAACTGTTGGATCATATGGTAGTTCTATTTTAAAATTTTTGAGGGTTCTCCATTCTGTTTTCCATAGCGGCTGTACAACTTATAATCGATAGTGGCTGTACAATTTATAATCCCATCAACAGGGCACAGGCTTCCCTTTTCTCCACATCCACACCAGCATTTGTTACTTTTGGTCCTTTTGATGATGGCCATTCTAGGAGGCTCAAGGTGATATAGATGGTGATTTTGACTTGCATTTTCCCAGTGACTAGTCATGTTGAGCACCTTTTCATGTGTCTGTTGGCCACCTGTAGGTCTTCAGAAAAATGTCTGTTTAGGTCCTTTGGCCATTTTTCTCACTGTTGTAGGTTTGCTTTGTTTCGTTTTTTTGGTGTTGAGTTTTAAGAATTCTTTTTTCCAGTAGCATCAATTTTTATTTCTTAAAACTTTAAACATTTTTTATGTTAGTTTCAGAGGTAGAATTTAGTGATTTATCAGTTGCATATAACACTCAGTGCTCATTTTATCAAGTGTCCTCCTTACTACCCATCACCCAGTAACCCCTCCCCCGCCCCGTACCTCCTCTCTAGCAACCCTCAGTTTGTTTCCTAGAGTTCAGCGTCTGTTATGGTTTGCCTTCCTCTCAATTTTCATCTTATTTAATTTTCCTTCCCTTCCCTTCCCCTATGTTCATCTGTTTTGTTTCTTAAATTCCACAGATGAGTATATTTTGGATAATACCGCCTTATCAAATACACGGTTTGCAAATACTTTTCCCCCTTCTGTAGGTTGCCTTTTCGCTTTGTGGATAGTTTCTTTTGCTGCACAGAGGATTTTTGGTTTGATGTGGTCACACCCGCTTATTTTTTATTTTGTTGCGTGTGCTTTAGGTGTTAAATCCAAAAAGATTACCAAGACTCACATCAAGGAGCTTCATTCCTATGTTTTCTTCTAGGAGTGTTGTGGTTTCTGGTCTTATGTTGAAGTCTTTAATTCATGTTGAGTTAATTTTTTGTGACCAGTGTAAGATTGGGCCAAGATAAACAGAATATTGTTAATCTACACATTTTTATTTTGAGAATAAAATCAAGAAAAATACTACTCACATAGGATTTTTCTTTCCTCAAGTTTTTCTGTTATCTGTTTTAAATCAATAACCTCCTTTTCCAGTTGAGCCACTGTGTGTGTGTGTGTGTGTGTGTGTTATGGATGAGAGACACAGAAATAACAGGAGAGCCTTTGGGGGAGGGGAGAAAATGTAAAGAACATTAGATTAACTGTTGGAGGCACAACACAGGCTTTGTCCTTCATGGAAGAGAAGGGCTAAGGTGAGGAGCAATTTGGCTGCCTGCCTGCTTACCTGCCTCCCCTGGGCTCGGGTTCAGAGCCAGGTATGTGGCTACCTGCAGCCCTGCTGACATGACTAAAGCAGTGAGAGCCGCCACTGCAGCTGCATGCAGTACTGAGATTTTTCTCCCTGGAGCCACCCGCTCCTAATGAGATCCTGGACTGTGAGCAGGAGGTGCTCAACAAGGCTGTAAGGAACCACGGGTGGGAAAGGGCATGCTGCATGCGAGTAGGGCATCCTCCTTTGGGTCTCTCTGGAGTCTGCACACACGCAAACACAGATCATCTCATTGGGTCTTCAGCAACCCTGTCACGTCCTGCAGTTATTAACTCCAATTTGCCCGTGAAGAAACCCAGGGGCTCACAGTTACAGGCTAGTGAGGGCTCAAGGCCAGCTTTGAATCCAGATAGTATGATTCTCGAGAAAGTGCCCTTAATCGCTGCACTCATTATGCTCATCTCCCTTCCAAGGATCTCAGGAAATGACTCCCCAATCCAGGACAGTTGGTTGTAAATATTGTGTCCTGTCTCTACAGAGACCGTGTGCATGACTCGAAAGTTCCAGCATTTTACTATTCATAGGATATTCCCTGGACCAACTTTAAGGACCAGATGGAACACGAAACCTTGGTCCACTTCTGCATCCAGGGACTTGATTCTAAAAAGTAAGGTTACCCTAGCTATGGATCCAGCGGGGTGTCATTACTGCTATGGGGGCAAAGGACAACTCATACTTAAAGTTCATGGTAGATTCTTCTGGAGATGATAATCCAAAAGACATATCCGACCTTTGGGAGGCCCTGCTCACAGTCACACTGGAGCATAGGAAGCACCACTGACATGATCCAGCCACACCAGCACTGACAGGCTCCTCATGATGTCACACAAAGGTGGGCGTTCCTGTCCTCCTGTTCCACCTCCTGCCACTTCCCTAATCATCCTGCCACACCCCCCTCAAGATCCCAAAGCTTGCCTGTTTCTATCCACCTGTGGATGGATTGTCCCTCCTTCTGTTCTCCTCTACCCTCCTATTTCCCATCTCCCTCTTCTACCTCTCTTCCTCTTTCTAACTTGAAGTTTCTCTCTACCAGGTTATGCCTTGGGTGCCAACTGCCTCCTTCCACGTTTCTCATCTTCACCCAATCTCTATGCTGAGACCCACAAAACCAAAATGGCGAATCACTTTTCAGCATTCCCCCAGCCATGCTGGAACCCTGGGGATGAGCACAGGGCACAGACCTGTTTCCTATGTCTCATTCCAGAGAGAGGCCCAGGGATGCAGGGCACTTGATGCTTTCATTAGGGTGGTGTCCGGGTGTGGCACAAACAGAAGGGAGTCCACGGCACCAGCTGGTCACTCCCATGGGACCATATGTTGCCCTCCACACACAGCCCAGCTTCCCCTTTATATATTGTGGCAGCCACAGCCAGCAAGGACACTCACCGTTCCATCCTCCAGCAAGAGTCGCAGGACTTTGTCACCAACTCTGTAGTCTTTTGCTATTTCAGCAGACTTCCAAACTTCTTCAGCATCCGGAATCCATACCCTGTTGTACTGACCAACAGAATAAAACAGCCTTAATTTCAGCACTTTGAAACAAAAACACAGACCATTAGATAGTTAGACTCAGGGAGATTTCTTCAGTCAGTTCCATCATCAGGAATACTTTGACCTGATGTTTGCTTATGAGGTAATCTTTAGTGTGTCTGTGATGCACCAGACCTAGCTGCCTCATTTCAGAGGCAATGGAATTCCCAAAGCTTCCTACGTATACCTTGAAAACTGAAAGCCTGGGAATGGAAAGGAAATCATGAATCCTTCAATGGGGAGATCTGAATGCTGTCTATGAGAATTGGAGCAGAGGGATTTGATTCACCACCCAATGATGGGCTTTGGGGCTCTGGGCCAGACACTTAACTTCCCGTGCCTTTTCTCCTCCACAAAATGGGTACAGTATCTACTTCACAGGTCTGCTGGAAAGTGAAATTGGACTGTGTGGTTGGAACGCTCTGCCAGATGCTATGGAAGTATTGCCACAGCAGTGTTATTTCAGTCTTGCCGCACTGGTCAGGAGCCAAGGATCCTCGCTGTGGGAAACAGGAAGGCCAGATGCGGCTGCTGAGCTCAATTCCCAGCAGGCAATTGCAATACGTGGCTCAGTGCTGGTATACAAGTCTTCAGGTAGAACCAGTTGCTAAGAACTGAATTGTGTCTCTCCCCCACCCCTCCACCTGGCCCCAAATTCATATGTTGAAGCCTTAATCTCCAATGTGACTGAATTTGGAGATAGGGTCTTTAAGAGGTCATTAAGGTTAAATGAGGTCATAGGCCCTGATCTGATGGGATTAGTGTCCTTGTAGGAACAGACACTAGAGAGCTCCTGTGCACTCTCTTTCCACCTGCTCGCACCAAAACAGACCATGTGAGTACACAATCAGAAAGCAGCTGTCTGCACCCCTGGACTTCTCAGCCTCCGTAACTGTGAGAATATAAGCATCTGTTGCTTAAGCACCCAGGCTGTGGTCTACTGTTAAGGCAGCCATGGCGGACCGACCCATGTGTCTAATATTCACACTCGCACCTGGGAAGGGGGGGTCTCACTCTCCAGAATTCCCCAGTGGCAGCTGAATACTGCTTGAGATAGAGACAAGGTGGCTGCCCTGTTTGTACTCTGCAGCTGTCACAGGGCTCTCGATTAATTCCTCTCCCTCCTGTCTCCAGCGTGCACAGACTACTCTTGCTCCTCCTCCCAGACCCCATGTCTAACACTGTCCTGCGGGGCTGTTCATCTGTTTGCTCATCCATTCACGTATTCGTTCATTCAATAACATACTCGCTAAGGATCTATTATGTGTCTGTGCTGGGTTCCCAAGAAGGAAAGGCATTTGCTCAGTCTTCATGGTCCTCTTGTTAATCCAGCCAACCTCTAATTGGTGACTGAGTGTGCGGATGTGCATATTTGCATCTCTCTGCTCATGGGGCTACTGGTCTACCTCTTGACCCTGAGGAAATATTCCTGTGTTGAAAGATTATACCTTCAGCAGTTTTCAGTTACAAAAATATTCTGAGCAATAAAAGTAGGATATTTTAATTTCCCTCATTTCAGTCCTATATATTTTCTACAATTTACATATATTTCTTTTATAATTAGAATAATCTTTAAAGGCAAATATCAAAATATACATCCACAAAAAGACTTGTATATGAATCTTCATATTACTTTATTCATAGTGGCCCAAAACTGGAAACAGACTAGATGTCCAGTAATATGAGAATGAATTAAAAGACAAAACCGTGGTAGGGATGCCTGGGTAGCTCAGTGGTTGAGCGTCTATGTTCGGCTAAGGGCGTGATCCTGGAGTCCAAAGATCGAGTCCTGAACCGGGTTCCCTGTGTGGAGCCTGCTTCTCCCTCTGCTTGTGTCTCTCTCTCTCTCTCTCTGTATCTCTCATGAATAAATACAATCTTTTTTAAAAAACCAAAAACAAAATTGTAGTATATTCATACAATGGAATAGTACTTACCAATAAAAAAGAATCAACTACTGACAAGAATGTAAATGAATCTCCAAAATATTAGGCTGAACCAAAGAAGCATTACACAAATGAGCATGTTCTGTATGAATCCCTTTAAAGTGCTGGGACAGGGGATCCCTGGGTGGCTCAGTGGTTTAGTGCCTGCCTTTGGCCCAGGGCATGATCCTGGAGACCCAGGATTGAGTCCCCTGTTGGGCTCCCTGCATGGAGCTTGCTTCTCCCTCTGCCTGTCTCTGCCTGTCTCTCCCTCTCTCTGTGTATCCCATGGATAAATAAATAAAATCTTTAATATATATATATCTATATATCTATCTATCTCATTGGCTGGGTATCAATTATGAGTTCCTAATTATTTGGGTTGCTTTAATTCTTGCCAGCTAGCTGGGAGAGCGGGAGCTTGCCGAAATGTGTCATAGGATGGGTAAGATTTCAGACAGACAGAGAAAATGGAAGAATGACCTGGAGGGCAATGATATGCACTTAGGTACACATGTCCATGCAAACAGGTGAATAGAAGCCTCATAAACACACAGACACACCCACCCTCCCTCCACACATACTTGTTGCTGTGGGCTACCATTTTCTACCTCAGGTATAATATCAAAAATATTGCTAACCTCATAAAGCTGAAATCATTTATGGAATATCCCAATGTATCAAGAGTTGGATACTATAGAATTTTATTATTTTTTTTAAGTAGGCTCTAAGTCCAGAGTGGGGCTCGAACTCACAACCCTGAGATCAAGACCTGAGCTGAGATAGAGTCAGATACTCAACAGACTGAGCCACCCAGATGCCCCAGCCACTAGAGAGTTTTAGAACTGAAGGGGTCCTGGGAGATTGTCTACTCCAAGTTGTTCGTCAAAGTTCTTAAAGCCACAGAAGGCTTATTACTTCAAATGAAATGTGGCAGCCTACCATATAAAACAGGTAAGAGTGGAGGTGTTCTGAGGAGGCTCTGAGTTGGGAGCTACAGTTGAGGTTCCCGGGATCCTCCCAGGGAAGCAGGGAGTTCTGCGAAGTAATGTTAAAGTCACTGAGCCAATCCAAGCCTTTTGTCTCACTGACCTCAAAACCTAAGCCCAGAGAGGTAACTCACCAAACACCACATCACATCACAAAAGCCAGGACTCCATGGAGCCAGGGCCTGCAACTCCTACTTCAGACTACTTGTTAATTCAATGAGTCTGGCTTTGCAAAGAATCTTGAACTCTCAGGGCGCCAGGGTGGCTCAGTCTGTTAAGCGTCTGCCTTTGGTTCAGGTCATGGTCTAAGGGTCCTGGGATGGAGGCCCAGGTCAGGCCTCGAGCTCAGTGGGGAGTCTGCTTCTCCCTCTCCCTCTGCTGCTCCCCTTGCTCACACTCTCTCCAATAAAATCTTAAAAAAAAAAAAAAGAAGAAGAAGAAGAAGAAGAAAGAAAGGAATCTTAAACGCTCAACTGCAACCATCTACTTGAGTGTGCACAGGCTGATTTGTTTCATTGGCTCGTTTCAGCCAAAAGCAGTAGTAAATGGAAGGCGGTATCAGGACATATGGAACACAAAGTCTGCTTCTCATGTCGAAACACAAGTGGCCTCGTGGGCCCCTGCCTCCCCAGGCCGCCCACACCTACCAGGCCTGGTGTCTGCCAGCATTTAGGGCCCCGTGACTGAAACCCAGCCTGGTAAGTAAACATGACAAAGTTTACCCAGTTGCGTGGCAGTTACACCCACCGCGGCCCGCCCTCCTCCCTCGCATCCCGGCCCACAGGGCAGTGCCTCGGCTGGGAGGAAGCGCTCAGGGCAGCCTCAGACACCCAGACAGCAGGACAGCAGCCGGGGGACCGCGACTGCGGCCTCCCCGGGGACTCCCTCCCGGGGCAGGAGCCTCCAGGCCCAGCCCCCGCCGAGCCCGCCAGCGCCAGCGGAGCAGAGCTGCCTGCCCCGGCCTCGCCTGCCAATACTGTCCGAGGAGGGAGAGCGGGCCGTACCCCAATTTCCAAGCCAAGGGAGGCTTGACAGTGAGGCGATAGCCCTCAGGAAGCGGTATGTCCTGGGGAACATGCCGAGCCCCGCGCCCAGGCTCCTCCCCGCGGCCTCAGCCACAGGCTCGCAGGCCCTCCAGGAAGCAGAGAAAGTGCCCACCTGTGTCCTTGCAGCTCTCGGACCGGAAGGGGGTCTCCACGCTCTGGCTCAGCCGGGCCAGGGCAGCCATACCACGCTCCCTCTCCTCGCCCCTCAGCCCTCCAGGCCCTGCCCAGGCCCCTCAGCCTCCCCTCCCCACGGGCTTTCTCCGAGTGTCCCCCCTGCCCGCAGCGTCAGTGACTTCCCGGCCCAGATCTCTCAGCAGCTCTAGGCCCTATTTCCAAGGGGCTCCCAGACGCCAGTCCCCACATGTCCTCGGCCGCTGGCAAATTCCAAGCTCTAATGACCATTATGTCTACCCCACACCCACCCCTCCTCCTCGGTTCTCGGGATGGTCAAGTCAGAAACCCAGGACTGGGGGCACCTGGGTGGCTCAGTTGGTTAAGCGGCTGCCTTTGGCTCAGGAAGTGATCCCAGGGTCCCGGGATTGAGTCCCACCTCAGGGTCCTTGCCTCTGTCCCCTTCCCTTTCTCTCTCTGTCTCTCATGAATCAATAAATTAAATCTAAAAAAACTCAGGACTGTGCTGAGCAACCTTCCCTCCCTCCGCCCCCAACAACCAAATGGTCAGCAGGTGCTGAGAAGCCTACATCGTAAACACGTCTCACCTGTCTGCCCCATGCACCCCCCCCCCCACCACCACTGCCATGGCCACCCGTCAGCTCCCCACCCTTGCCCGCACCATGGTCTGCTGAGTGCTTCCTCAACCAGGCAAAGCACCGGGTTTCTGTGGATGTACACATTCCCTCACCTACACCTGAATCAAAATTTCCATGGCAAAATGAAAGCTTTAAGAGTCCCCCCCTCCTTATAAATTCTGGTGAACAGCCAGGCCTGGGGAGCCACTGTCCTAGCCAGTTTTTCTACTCAGGCTCCCCTCCGTCTTCAGTCCACCCTCCGCCAGCTGCCACCCAATCTACTAGCAGTTTCTAGAACATGCCAAACTCTTCCCTGGCTCTCTTCCTTCTACCCCCAATGCCATCCTTCCTGTCGCTGCCAGTGAGTAAACCACTCTGAACAGTCAAGACTTAGCTCACTAACTCCTCTCCTTGGTGGCACTTTCCCTGTCACCCTCCACCCCAAATAGGATTGAATGCTTCCTCTTTAGAGCTTTCTCTGCCCCTTCCCCAGGTTCCTGGGTACCTTCCCATCTCCCCCACTGGCATTTGAGCTTCAAGAGTCTTGCCTTTGTAACCTGGAACCTGACACACACTTCCCCGTAACTAGCACTCCACAAACATCTATTGAACAAAAATTCAAATTTCCAGTAGTTTAGTTGCACCAGTTAAAGACTAAACTTGGTATTTTAGTCTTTATATCCTTTTTTTTACTCTTTTGAAGTACCCATATGTAATACAATGGATAAATCTAATTTTCCAGAGTTGTTAATGATATATAGAAGTCAAAAAGCTCTTTCAAATAGCCTAATGGAAAGCCATTAAACTTAACTTTGACCTTATTTTATACAGAGACCTTGAACTGCTTCTCCTACCTTGCACCTCTCATTTTTGGCACAACTTCCCTGAAGAGGTCTTGTGAGTTTCTCATACACAAGCAAGAGAAACAGGTGACTGAAAGATAACCTGTGAATCTGTGGCTAAAACCAGTTATAACCTGAGTCCTGATAAATGAGCCTGAACAATTTAAGAAAGATCTCTAGAGGCATGCCACAGAGCTCTCTGCCTCACCACCCATTTACCACTTTCACTAATTCTTAGATGAACCCCCCCCACACACACACACCAAATAGACAGCTATGAAGTGGATGACCTTCCCACGAGTCCTCTGTGTGAATGTGGAGAAGAGGAGGAAGATGGTAAATGCAGCTGAACCACAGTTGAGGTAGGGGGCAGTATTAAGAAGATAGGTTTTTAGGGCAGCTGGGTGGCTCAGGGGTTGAGCGTCTGCCTTTGGCTTAGGGCATGATCCTGGAGTCCTGGAATGGAGTCCCATGTTGGGCTCCCTGTATGGAGTCCGCCTCTCTCTCTGTGTGTGTCTCTCATGAATGAATGAGTGAATGAATGAATGAACAATAAATAAATAAATAAGATCTAAAAAAAGAAACACCATAGGTTTTTAATCTTGCCTCCTCCTCCACTTCTACCTAACCTTAGGCAACTTATTCCATCTGAGCCATTCATAAAATTGGGATAACATCATCTACACATAACGTTTGTCGATTCAGATTAAATGATAGAAGGCACCTACAGTTCTGAGGGTGGCATCTAGCCGTAAGAAGTGCTCACTGACTGCAAGATAAAAGTAACCATCATCATCTTCTTCATGCCCACAGCTCTTTCTGAAAGCAGAAAGACACATTCACATGCATGCATCAAATGTTTATTGAGCCCCCACTTTTCCCTGTTCTCTAGAAACTCTTGGTCAGTGGGAGAGACAGAGTTAACTAGTGCTTACAAGTCAGTGTGAAAGGGTCCCAGAAAGAGGAGTTGGGTGTAAAGATTTCTCAGATGAGGCACTCCTCCTAGGTATCTTATGTTTTTTGGTGCAATAATAAATAGGGTCAATTCCTTAATTTCTCTTTCTTCAGTCTCATTGTTAGCGTGTAGGAATGCAACTGATTTCTGGGCATTGATTTTATATCTTGCCACTTTGCTGAACTGCTGTGTGAGTTCTAGCAATTTTTGGGTGGAGTCTTTTGGATTTTTAACATAGAGTATCATGTCATCTGTGAAGAGTGAGAGGTTTGATTTCTTCGTTGCTGATTTGGATGCCTTTGATTTCTTTTTGAAATCTTACCATTTGCAACAATATAGTTGGAACTAGAGGGTACTATGCTAAGCAAAGTAAGTCAATCACACAGACAATTGTCATATGAATTCACTCCTATGTGGAAGCTAAGAAACAAGACAGAGGATCATAGGGGAAGGGAGGGAAGACAAAAATCAGGGAAGGAGGGAGGCAAACCATAAGAGACTCTTAACTATAGGGAACAAACTGAGGGTGGCTGGAAGGGAGGGGTATGGTGGGTGGGGGGATGGGCATTAAGGAGGGCATGTGATGCAACGAGCACTGGGTGTTATATGCAACTGAAGAATCACTAAATTTTACCTCTGAAACTAAAAAAGAAGAGGCACTGCTCAAATTGAATTTGGAAGGTGAGGCGCTGCTGAACAAAGCAGTTACTTCAAGCAGAGGGAGCCCTGCAAGCCGAGGTATACAGTGTTGAACCAGCAGGAATGCACCAAGGGCTGGCCAGAAGTTTGCAGAGCCTCAGCTGAGGCAGGAGTGGGCAGGCAGTGGCGAGAGGCAGAGGCGGGATCTCGTGGCTGGTCACTGAGTCTAAGAGTGACAGGAGCTTCCAGAGAGGTTCCAAAAGTGAATGGTCAAACCGGTTTCTCTCAAAGAGATTTCAAAGAGTTTGAACTGCTGGGTCAAATGCTCTCGATATTTCTAAGGCATGTTGCCAAATAGCTTGTGAAAGAGAAGGGTCATTTTATACTTCCTCAGGTAGCAGCTGCTACTCTCACCACACTTCCTCCCAGGAGTCTCCTCTTTCTCAGAACCTCTCTTCCTGTGGCTCCCATGGCAGCTCTCCCGTCTCCTCCTCCTTGTGATAGCTCCATCTCGGGGCTCCTCTGAAGAGTTTTATTCCCCAGTGAACTGTCTTGGCTCTCTTCTTTCCTTTGAGGAGGCTCTCACTGCCTGGGCTTCAACCCTTGGGGAAGAAGACTCTGGCCCGACACCTGCAAAAACTCTCTCACCACCCAGGGCACCTGCTCCTGGAAACCCCTTTACCACCTCAACCCCACAGGGACAGACTTTGCCTCCTGATTTCCCAAGATCTCCTCCTGGTATGCCGAAGTGTGTCAACGGCACCCCCTGCTCTCAATCATCCAGACCCTGAAATCCATGACATCCTTGGCTCCTCCCTCCCCCCAGTCCAGTCCTACTGTCACCTACCTCCACAGGCTCTCTGGATTTGGCCTCCATTCACCCTGTCCAATACTGCAGCCCTAACACTTTCTCGGACACTTAGGATGATCTGAGAATTCACCTGAGTCCCATGGGCACAGCTGGCATACTCAACTTCCTAAGACACAGCCACTGATCCTGTCTCCCCACATTCAAAATCTTCACCAGGGTATAAAGCCCTGACCTGACTCTTCAGCTGCCATGACCCTCCCTTCTTAGCTCTATCACCCAGCAGCCTCCTTCATCATCACTTCAGGGCTTCCATAGACGGAATTATTTGACATTTCTCACTAATCAGAAAACTCCCTGAGAAGCAAGACCATCCCTTAAAATCTTTCTAACCTTCCCCAAGCACAATGTTTTATATACAGAAAGTGCTAAATAAATGTTTTATGGGAGATAATATAGCTGTCTTCCAGGCATATACAGGAAGGATGATTAGACAGAGGGCAGACAGGGAACAGCAGTGTAAATTGAGTGAATGGGGGAGCCTGGAGAGCATGGGTAGGTATGGCTGTCACACGTGACCAGCCCACTCATCACCCTGCTGCAGAGCCATTATTTGCCCGTTGGTGCAGAAATGGGTCTCAGACTGTTCTGAAATGTTGTCTGGCTAAGACTGTGCAGAGAAGTATCACTTTTCTTGGCATAAAGGTGGCCAAGTTTCCCTAGACATGAATTTTGAGTTAAGCCAATCCAATGTGCTGGCATTCTAGGCCAGATGGCTAGATTTGTGACTTGGGAGTGTTGGGGGGAAGTGGTAGGGAAGCAAGGGAGAGGGCTTAGACTTGGTTTCAGTAAGAAGGCAAGCTCTCTAAAACTTACATAAGCAGCTCTACAAACTGGGGAGCTTCCCCCTCTGGAACTGACAATGCGGGGGCTGACCACCTGGAAGGACAAAGGGGCCTACATGGACACAAAGTGGGTAGGGATGGCCATCAACACTCCTTCTGGCTCTGGGATTCTCAGATTCTCTGTCCATCCAAGCTCTTCTCTAGAAAACTCCTCCATATCGGTTTTCCTACATTTATGCCTGCTATCTAGTTGATATTTAAAAATATCTGTAGTGTAAGGCACTTGATGATATATAGATGCTTACACCTGTGTATTTTTGCTTCTGGAAAAAAAATGTTACCTAAAATATATGTTAATCATAAACAAACTTCTGTTCTCCAAAGTATCTCCCAAGAACTTCTTTCTGTCAAAATTTTCTTTTACCTCCAGTAAGTTGAAGACCTCAGAAGACTTGCTGGATATCTGATGGCTTGCATTCTCATCGGTAAACTATTCTAGAATAGTTTAGTTCAAACAGTGCCCATTTAGAAGCCTAGTTAATGGAAATGTGTTAGAGGGCACAGTAATGTTTGGATGATTTGTATTTGTATTACTAATTTAGCAAAGTAGAAGGAAAAAGCTTGCTTAAACCACCGAAACGCTTATTTACAACTATCGTTTATACTGACGTTTATAGCAAAGTGTCCTTTTTAAATATAAAGTGAGGACATGTGTCAGAAGAAATTGGATAGATTCTAGCCTCATCCATCTGAATATTAGCAACCATAGATTTTTACTCCACTGAGGTGTGAGAGGATCCGACTTTGTGGCTATTCAAATGGATTTTTTTTTTCAAAAGGGCCAGCACTTCCAAATTATTGTTTATCCAAATAATTAGCCAAGTTCATCTCTAAAGGTCCTGGGCTCCAGAATGCTGTCTTTCTGTACAAGGGGTGGAGCCCTCAGGCCTGGGGAAGAGATGGTTTCCAAGGAATGCTCTAGAGTGACTCCCCGAATCAGGATGTAAGTGGAAGGTGCTTTATAAATTGTAAAGTAGTGCTTAAGTGTGCGGTCAAGAGCCTGTGACCCCTGGACTCACAGAAGCCCTAACTTCTACCAGCGAAGCAGGCCTCACACGCCCAGGCAGCTGCAGCTTCGGATGTCAGGTGGACTTCAGTGCACCTGCAGGCAGTTCTGGAGACCCAGGAACTCTAGGAAGCATCTTGAATCCTTAAGCTGCTCGTTCAAGGGGACTCCGAGGAGGCTCAGGAAGATTACGGGCGCTATATCTGGCCGGTATCTGAGATTTCTGTCTCCGTGGGCAGCTCTGATTGCACCTGTTGGCTCGGGAGCCGGACACGCGATCCCTGGGCACCGGCCCTCGCCCTGGGCCTTCCCATCCCGAGGGGCGCCCGGGCCCTCGGCGGCCCCTCCTGCGGCGAGCGCGCCAGGTGCGCCCGCGGGGCCCGACGCCAGGTAGGTCAGCATCGCCCCCCCCCCCCCCCCCCCGCCGCGCGCCCGCCCGTAGGTACCTGCGTGTACAGCGCGGCCCCCGCCATGGGCGGCGCAGGCCGGGCCGCTCGGGGGCCGCTCGGGGGCCGCTCGGGGGCCGGGCTCCGCGGCGGGCGTGCGGCCGGGGGTCAGCGCCGGGCCATCTCGCCGGGGACGCGCTCCAGCCGCGGACTCCCCGCCGGCCCGGGCGAGCGGCCTCGGCGGAGGGACGTCGCGGATTGGCCCCTCCCGGCCTGGCCGCGGGTCCGCGCCGCGATTGGCTGGGGCGGGAGCCTCCCCGCGGCAGGTGCTGGGCGGCCCAGTGGGTCCACCTGGCGGGGGTGCTGGGCGCTCAGCCGCGCCGGGACCCAGGTGCGTTGCGAGCCGCCCCCGTCCCGGCTGTGGCTTCCTTAGTTCACGGTGCTCACTGGAGAGCGCCGAGGCTGTGACCCCTGCCACAGAGACGTCCAAGAGAATCAACAGATTGCTAGAACTTGTAAGAGAGTACATCCAGGTGACCGTGTCCAAAATCAAATACAAAGCCGAGTGATTTTCCTTTATGTGAGCAATAATCATTTAGAAAATGCGATAGAGAGATGGAAAATAAGACATGTACAACACCAATGAACATACAGTGTCTAGAGATTCCACTCCCTCTTGGAATGAGCTTGGTCTTTGCGAAGAAAGCGTTTAAATTTCTCTGCAAGGACATAAAAGAAGGCCTGAATAAGTTGGGGGGCGGGGGAATGCCATTTTCATGGATGGGAATATTTTATATTGTACAGGTATCAATTCTACCCAGGTTAGTAAGATACTGTATAAACCTAATATAATTGGGATAAAAATCCTAGAGGGACTTTTGGAAAATTATACAATGATTCTATATTTTATATGGAATAAAATTTATGTATAACCAAGACAATCTTCAAAACAAAGACCAAAGAGGTGAGATTTGCTCTACCATGTATTAAGAGATATCACAAAGCCATCAATCATCATTAAAATAGTGTGATACTGGTATGGGAATGAATAAATGAATAATGGGACAGAAGGGAGTCCAACAGCAGGGTCCCATATTATACGGTGGCCTTAAGGATCAAAGTGGGAAGAAAAAAGATTATTTAATAGATGGGTCCATTGTGTGTGTGTGGGGGGGTGTGCAAGCAAATCCATGGAAAATACTGTATCCAAAAATAAATTCCAGTTAGACTCATGATCAAAACTTAAAGGTAAAACCATAATATTTTTTAAAAGATTATTTTATTTATTTATTTGACAGAGAGTCCATGAGCTGGGGGAGGAGTGAAGGCAGAGGGAGAGAGAGAAACAGACTCCTCGCTGAGCAGGGAGCCCAATGCAGGACTTGGTCCCAGGGCCAAGGCAGACATTTACCCGAGTGAGCCACCCAAGCATCCCTAAAAGTGTACTGTTCTTAACAAAAAAATAAGGGTAACAGCTTTTAAATGTTAGGTTAGGAAAGAATATCTTTTTAAAAAAGATTTTATTTATTCATGAGACACACACACAGAGAGAGAGAGAGAGAGAGACAGGCAGAGACACAGGCAGAGGGAGAAGCAGGCTCCATGCAGGGAGCCCAACGTGGGACTTGATCCCCAGGTCTCCATGATCATGCCCTGGGCTGAAGATGGTGCTAAACCGCTAAGCCACCAGGGCTGCCCAGGAAAGAATATCTTAAGATACAGGGTAACACAATCATAGGAAGATATAAATAATGAATTTGAGGTTATAAAAAGGAAAGATTTTGGCTCAGTGAAAGACACCATTCATAAAAAAAAAAGGCAGTGGCCTGGAAAATACAACTTAATAACCAACAAATGATTAACATCCCGCCATCTATAATATTAATCTAAGATACATATGAAACTACTGTAAACTGGTTAAAAAGAGACAGTAAGTCCATTTTTTTTAATTGACCAAGGAAATTAATAGGCAATTTGCATGTGGGAACACTCTTTATGTTAGCACATAAAGAGATGTCACCCTTATTAGTAACCAGAGAAATACAAATGAAAACAAAGAGATATCACTTTATATTCATCAGTTTGGCAAAAATATTTGGGTGGAACAACATCAAATGCTTACTAGAATTTTTTGCTCACACAACTTGGTGGAAACTATACTGATGCCATTCTAGAGAGCAATTTGAGAATATTTATTGAAAATAAGTTTAGGCAGAAAGTATCACAGTCATGAACAAGACAGTTAAATAGATCTTCATCATAACACATAACTTCATCAACACAGTTCTATATATCAAAGGAGATATTCATCAATATCCATTAATGGGAGATGAATAAATAGTATATGCATATGGTATAATACTGTACAGCCGCCAGCAGGAATGGATGTGATCTACTTCTATTGATTCAGAGACATATAAAAAGCAATATTGAATAGATGTATAGCAAAAGCCTTTATATATATTTTAAAACTAGCAAAAACTGCAATATTATATATTGTTCATGGACAAAAGTGTACATAAGAAAAAGAATGGATGATAAAATACAACATCATCATTAAGTATGCAAGAGTGAATATCTGTGAGGTTGAGGGAAATGAGACTGACAGTAAAGAAAGTGAAGGAACCAAAAAAATTTTAAAGGGCCTTGCACAGACTAACAGTGATAGGTGCCACAAAAAGAGGATTATGGTAAATTCAATGTTATGTACCTTTTGTCCAAAATAATAACATAAAAAAAAGACAAGATGTAGAGTAGGAAAGGGGCACCTGGGTGGCTCATTTGGTTAAGTGACTGTCTTTGGCTCAGGTCATGATTCCAGGGTCCTGGGATGGAGCCCCTGCACCAGCCAGGTGCCCCTAGATATTGCTAATTTTAAAAAATTGCCTTGGCTGGCTCAGTCGGTAGAGCATGTGACTCTTGATCTTGGAGTTGTAAATTTAAGCCCCACGTTGGGTTGTAGAGATTACTTAAAAATAACACCTTTAAAAAATTTAAAATTGCCTCAATTTACTTCTACAGTGTATAAGTTTCAGTTGCTTAATATCCTCATCAACACTTGATATTGCCAGTTTTTAAAATTTTAGTCCTTCTCTATGTTGTAATATATCTCACAATCTCTGCCTTGTGACAGAAGTGTATAATCCATTCACATTTAATGTAATTGTTGGTATGGTTGGAGTTATGATTGTCTTTGTTTTCTATATGGCTATCTTTTGTTCCTGTTTCAGGATAGTGGGATTTTTATTGTTGTTTTTGTGTTTGTGCGTTTGTGTGTGCGCGCGCACCATTTTAATCCCTTTTAAAAGAACTCTATTTTTTTTTTAAGATTTTATTTATTTATTCATGAGAGACATGGAAAGAGAGGGAGAGACATAGGCAGAGGGAGAAGCAGGCTCTCCGCTGAGCAGGAGTCTGATGTGGGATTCAATCTCAGGACCCTGAGATCAAGACCAAGCCAAAGGCAGACACTCAACTACTGAGCCACCCAGGCACCCCAGAACTCTATTTCTTGAGTTAATTTCCTAGTGGTTCCTCTAGGGCTGAAAATATGCATCTTAATTCATCACAGATACTTGAGATTAATACTGTGTTACTTTCCTACAACCACAGACTGGGTGGCTTAAAACAATAGAAAGGTATTCTCTCACAGTTCTGAGATTACTAGCATCACTGCTGGGTAAGGGGTTTTACTGCACTCCACTCCAACTCAAGTGAGCCCCTTCAAAGGCAAAGCCACTGGTTTTCCTAGCCTGCAGGACTCTGGTAGAATTACCAGACTATCTGAGCTGGGTGAGGTGAGGATGATGGCAGCAGCCCTGAGCAAGGTTGTCAGACAAATGCTGTTCTTATTAAGAGGTTAGTGGCTTTTCATGAATAAACACTACTAGTTTGTTGTATGATGTTCATCAATTTCTAGAGCCCTAGAATTGTTTTTCACACTTTTGTCCAGCGTTGTCCTTCCTTTATTGAGGAATTTGCTGAGCTTCTCAGTCTGTCATACCAGAAGTAAAAAATCTACTTAAAAATTTTTTTGATATATTATAGCATATGCTTCACCCATTTTAAGTGTACCACTCAGTAGTTTTTAGTAGATTCACAGATTAAACTATTACCACAGTTAATTTTAAAAGTTTCATCATCTCAAAGAGAAATTTCATGTCTCTTGGTTATGGCTCCATCCTCTCAATTCCCAAAACCCAACTCCTCCCAGCCCTAAACAACCACTAATCTACTGTAGGTTATTTCTCTTTTTCCATTAAACTGGCTAGAGGCTTATTGATTTTTTAAAGAACCACCTTTTGGTTTCACCGATTTTCTCTTGATTTTCTATCCTCGGTGTCTTTGATTTCTGTTTTTATTTCTTCTGCTTACTTTGCATTTAATATTTCCTTCCTAAGTTTCCTCAGAAGCTTAAACGATTGATTATAGGCCTTTCTTCTTTTCTAATGCATGCATTCAATGCTATAAATTTCCCTCTAAACATGGCTTTCACTGCACCTGACAAATTTTGGTAACTTATAATTTCATTTTCATGTAGTTTAAGATTTCTTTTTAAATCCCTGTTAGAAGTGTGTTAAGGGGTGCCTAGGTTGCCCAGTTGGTTGTGTCTGTCTTTGGCTCTGGTCATGGTCTTGGGGGGATCCAGCCCAGTGTCCAGCTCCCTGCTCAGCAAGTAGTCTGCTTTTCCCCTTTCCCAGTCCCTACCCCTCCCTCATGCCAATCCACATGCATGCTCTCCGTCTCAGAAAAATTTTTAAAAAATCTTTTTAAAAAGACTGTTGTTTAAGCTCCAAATTTGGGGATTTTCCAGCTGTTTTTCTAACATTAATACCTAGTTTAATTCTATTGCCATCTGAAAGCAGACACTGTATGTCTCTTAAATATTAAAAGTGTGGTTTTACAGCCCAGAATGTGTTCTACGTTGGTGTGTGTCCTGTGTTCTTTGTGCTGTGAGTTTATTTATAAGACACTAACAAAAATCCTTTATTTCCATATCTTTATTTGAACAATTTTCTATAATAGCTAGGAGAATACAGCATTAATGACACACATTTACTAAGGACATTAGACAGCTACAAATTTAGAGCGTAAATGTCGATCTGATATTGTTTTGGTTTTCATCCTAGCACTAAATAACAACTAGTGAAAATGCATGTTTCAAAGGCTCTTGTTGACAGGAGCTGAATTATTAACTTATTTTTTAAAATTCCATGTGAGATATGCTGGGATGGTTTCAGTTTAAAACCAGAGTTGATTGATAATATCTTTCACTTCTCAGTATTTCTGCTTTTTTAATGGATGAATATGTTACCTAAGAACTTTTCAAAGATTAACTGTATCATGTTTTTCTGTGTAGAACAAAATAGAATTCCTTTTCCAGATCCAACAAGGAAAAATATTTGAAAACCTGCAATTTTCAGTTTCACTGTAGTTAAATGGCATATCTGTTTCACAGTAACTTAATAATTAAAGTTAACAATTAAAATACAGTATGTTAAATGTCATGAGCTCATTTCTGTGTAACATTGTTAGAGCAATTTAAATTTTCCAAGGACACAAAAAAGTGAACATTACTCCAGGAGTCCACAAAAATACATAACTAGGAATCATAAATTACAACACACATATCCCACATTTAAGAGAAAAATTCACCATTTGTTGGAAAATATTAAATGACTCAAGTGATTTAGAGAGCCTGAAATGTAGGGTAAACTTTTCTAACATATGGTAACAATAAGATATTTGAAACTGTTAGCTGAAAAATGCATGAAAATGTATTGACCTACCAAGCATTTAATTATACATACCAGTTTCCACTTGAAAAACATTTTTCTTTCAAATATTTCAAGCTGTATCACAATACTAAGGAAACATTAGTCATTTTCAGTCATTTTAGGAAGCTAAAGACATTCAGTTAAGCTAACGAACATTTTCGCTAGACCAAATTATAAAATTAAAAAACATATAAAATGCATTTGACAGCTATTTTACAGAGTACCTTTCAGTGCCTGATCTACTGAGAAATCTGCTGAATATAACTCCAGGTTGATTTAATTTAGGGTAATACAATGGATTAGAACTTCAGAACTCTTCCCAGTTTTCATTCAAACTTTTATATATAGTACAGGGTTCCTAAAAAACATTCTAAAGCATGTCTATGGAAGGTTTTACAGTTGTACCCTTTATCTGTATTAAGAAAAAGATCAGAGAAAACAAGCCATTTAAGCATTACTAAGAAGCTAACTTATCTCTTTCTTCTATATGTTCATTTGCTTACTTGTGACACAAAGCCCCCCAAATTCAGGAACACTCTCTCAGCCCGCATTCACTGGCTCTGAGACTGGTGCTGCCTGAGTTCTATTACCTGTTTGGAAATAACAGAAAAGAAAGGAAGGCAAAGTCACAGAAGGGAGAGAGTCATGCAAAAAGGGAATAAGGGAATAGTGATTCACACTATAGAGGCCACACCCAACCAAAACCCTCACAAAACCTTGAGAAACACAGCAAGATTATCCTCTCCAGGTAAGTCAGTCCCTTACAGAGGAAAAGTTCCAGAGAACTTAAGGCAGCTCTCAGAGGGAAGGGAGCAGGGGTTAAGGCGGTCCTCACAGCACAGCCTGAGAAGGAATCACAATGCACTTATCCATGAACAGAGGCCACAGCAATACACAGAGCCTCTCTAACATGCATGCACATAGCACACCTCCTAGCTCCGAAGTAAACACTGGCAGCATGCACACACTGTAATGTTCAAACACACTGACTTGTATATGGCTTGCCCAGGGACAGGCCTCAGAAGGTACCCGGGGGTGGGGGGGGGGAGGCTCGGCTGCAGGATGCACAGCTCGTCTGGTGGCTCTAGTGGTGGCTCTGGGTGTGTGTTGAGAGTGACCTACCTCTTAACTTGTGGGAGGCTTTCACTGCTTCCAGTCAGGTTGAGACAGCCTGCTACTAATTAAAGACCTAAGCACAGAGCACTGTACCCTCCGAGGGAGCTCTGACTCATTATAAAAATCAAACCAGTTATAGCAGGTAACTGACAAGAAGAGAGCCACCAGGCTCTGGGCACTTCATCTCGTTAGCACAAAGAACCTGGAACTTGGCACTTGCTCGGTTCCCATATGCCAGTTGCCAGTTCTGATAAGAAGAAGAAAAAAAAAACACCTCTTGCTGACCCAGGGCACCCCACAGGTACCAGGAGAAACAGAATGTCACCTGGAGACTTTTCAGTCTCCTGCCCCCCACCTGCCACATTGCCACTGCCGCATGCAGGGAAGTGGCATCGCGGAGGGTTGCGTGACCTCAGCAAGTCGCAGACCTCTTAAGTTATCATCAGCAAGTGACTATAGTAGCTACCCTTCCTACCTTCCAGTGCTGTTGTGAGGATACAATGAGGTAACAGAGGAAGTGAGCCTAAGAAAAGCATCGCCAGGTGCAAGATCCTGTTCTGTACTACTTTCAGCAGGAGAATTGAAAGGTCACACACTAATTTTTGCTTTCTGTTTTGTCCTCAACAGTTGAAGTTACCCAGAGGATCCTTGTTTATACCTCCTGGGGAACTCTACATTCTGGTGACTCTGTGTGTATGTGTGACAGAGACAGAGAAGGAGGGAGGAAGGGAAGGAGGGGGAGAGAGAAGAAGGAAAAAGAGAAAAATAAGGAAAGCAGGCAGGCATATGAATATTGTGTGAGGATTTCTCAGGATAGGACAGGTGCCCCTTTACCTACGGTTACCAGGGGAGTAATTTCTTAAAACAATCATTACATTGAAATTCCAATATTTTCATAGCCTCCCACACGTTAAAAGATCTGATCTATATAACCCATAATGACTCACTCAGAAAGAGCCAATTCTCAATAATCCACTGAAACAAAGGAAATAAAGCAAACCATACAAACTGACCAGAATCCCCAAATTTCCTTTGGTAGGCTTTGGAATATATCTTTTTGTACTTTTGCACTTGACAAAAGAAGTCTCAGCTACGTGGAGATTTTCCAAAACTTCCAAAGGAATCTCTTTGTGGATCTTACCTTCCAC
Source organism: Nyctereutes procyonoides (assembly GCF_905146905.1). Taxonomy (NCBI): domain Eukaryota; kingdom Metazoa; phylum Chordata; class Mammalia; order Carnivora; family Canidae; genus Nyctereutes; species Nyctereutes procyonoides. Next base: position 22,625,578 of record NW_026575040.1, on the reverse strand, counting down.
TTTATAGTTACTCTCAGGTCAGGGAGACCAAAGCCTTAACCTAAGAAAAGCTACAAGGCAAATTGCTCCTAGTTTTTTACCCTTGCGTTCCAAGACATGAGCTAAGTACATATGTAAGGTGTGTGGGGAGACTGTTGAGAAGGAGCTATTAGGACAGAACTGGGTTCTTTCAAGATCTTTCTTTGAAACGCTACTATGTGTCCCAGGGGAATTATGAAAAAACAAATTAGTGACAATGTTAACGAATGTACTGCTGAGTGAGAACAACAAACATTGGCCTGAAGGTAGGCCAGGGTGGCAACCGAGGACTGACTCCATCCACTGCCTTCCACAGCCAGAGTGGGTGAGTAGGCGGCTGGGGAAGGTAGGTTTGAAGCTGGGTGAGAAAGTGTAGTTGGAGAGAGGGTGAGCTGTCCTCAGAGGGACTAAAAGAAACCCTAATCTGCAGATTACTGTTGTATCCTCAAGAAAGTAGCACAGAGTCTTTTACCAGGACTTGGGTTTCCCTGGTTGTAAGGTATTCTTGTTATGACTAAAGATCTTTAGGCTGCTAGGAGAAATTAGTTCAGAACCCCATCTGGGGTCCTGGCTAGCCCTCAGAGGAAACTGGAGCCTGGAATAGTAGAATCTTTGTGTGACCATCACTGACCGGGAGAGATTCTGGCCCAGGTGTGGAAAGGAGGAGGCCCCAGCACTTTCTAGCAGAAAGACAGGAGACAAGAAAGAGACATTTCAGGATACAAGCTGTCAGGGGTAATATAAAGGGCTGCAATGGCAGTAGGAGCTACAGTGTGCTCTTGAAGACCTGGCAGGATTGTGTGCACAGGACATGTTGCACAGGGACTAAACTATGGGAGGGCCTGGGGGGAGGATTTCCCGGTCTGAGGTGGAAAGTCTACAGCAGGGTGGCATCTTTTTAGCATCTCCCTTATGCAACAAGTCAGTACTCTGGCACATTCAGTACTAACCAAATGGTTTTAAGAGTTCATTGTTCATTGAAAACCACATTGACAATTGGGGAAAACTAAGAGAGCCTGATTGAATCTGTAGTATTTTTGGTGGATTTTGCAAATAAATAAATGTATCCAAACTGAATACGGTAGTACATGACACAATAAAAATTACTCAAATGAATTTACTGTCTAAAAGTATGTATGTAAATCATGTACATTTAAGAAAGGTTATGGCTACATCAACTTGTGATTTTACATTTTATTAATCTCCCAGAATTAAGAGGCAGCAAACACTGCTCTTTCCATTCGAGGGTGAAATCACTGAGTAACTGCATCTAGTTTCTCTATGGTTCAAGTGGCAAGAGGAGAGAATTTTAGATGTGTAAGGGTCCAACCCTCTTATTGTGTAAGTGCGGAATGTGAGGTCTAAATAAGTTAACAGACAGTGTTTGTCCTTTAAAAACAATCTTTATCATGATTTGAAACTGTTTGACTTCCATTAATATTGCACGTTTTAATAAGATGTCATTTTTCATAGACGATCTAGCAGTTAAGTTTACATAAATCTATGAGTGTAATTCAGAACCAGAGTTTCTAATGAAAGCTAAGATTTTGCTCTCGCATAACTTGCAAGACTTACTGTCTTTCTAGGAATTCCAGGAAAAATTGAGAATATGTTTAATTAGGATTTCAGAATGAAACTTATAGGACCTGGGTCTTAATGAAACAAGTCCTCTGCAAAATTTAGCAATCTTCTTATATTTCTTATATAAGTCTTAAAGTATTCGTAAGATGATGCTCCTTAAAGTATCTAGTGGTACCGAGAACATTTATAGAAGTTGCAAAGCCTTAAAAAAAAAAATGGAACCATAGTATTTGTTATATACCTTCTTTAGCATAATTTATAGGATAATCAAGGTTTTAAGACCTGAATCATGACTATGCTGACAATCTTCTCTAGACAGTAACTGAGATTAATTCTTAATAAATTAAGAAGAAGAAAGAAAACCTGTCAGGGCTGAGAATATGCAGTGCAGGAATCCAATCCGGGAACTAAAAATAAGTCAATTTACAGAACACTGTACCCTGATGTGATATCCACCCAGGGAAAATTAATGAGCACATCAATGTAATACATTCTGAATAAATAATGACATCAACAATAGCCACTTTGTCTAATCCTATCCCTAAATGTCAAACATTTTGTCATATTACTACGTGATTTCCCAGTGTCTGCTACTTATGCAGGTGAATCTGTATATATTTGCACATAATCCAGTTAAAACTGATCTGATTGAATTGTAAACAGAGTTGATAAAAGAGAAGCTTATTGTTGTAGTGCCTAATAAGAGTATCGCTTATATATTAAAGAACACAGTATGTAGCAGCAATTTAAAATGCTCAGTAAACTACAGTACAAATGGACTTCTATGCTATATGGCAAACCAACATTCTCTTAATATCTCTATATCATAGTGACACATATAAGAAGTTGACCAATTACTTTACATATTGCCAGTTTATTTCTTTGATCCAGTTTGACAGTATCAACATAATTTATTCCTGAACTGATATGATATGTACTCAATGGCAATTTTTCTTTCAATTCTTCTCGTCCGCGCAGAGAAGGCTCTTTGTTGGTGCCTTTCTAACAACAGCTCGTAGCTGGCATTTACATTCTTACCATACCAGTTAGATGCAGTGCTAAGGATTTATAGTAAATGCCGGCAGCTGGTGACATTTTCCCCCTTCCTTCCATCATTTACCTGCATGTACATACCTTGGGAAACCTAACTGACCCAGGGTGAGTGTTGCTATTAAGGTAACACAGCACAAAGAAGCCTATTGTTCTTTCCACGGTGATGAAAGTACTTAGGGAAATTTCCAGTTAATAAACTCTTGTTTGAAAGATAATCAGTACTTTTTCTTTAAAAATGTCTCTTCAGTAGCTCACTGGAAATAATGGGTTCTTATTGTCAGTGTTTGCCTTGATACCACATCACTTTCAGACCCGTGATATGAATCCCAGGCCCAGGCTGGCTGGGATCTGGATGGTTTCTAGTGCAAGGGAGGATGGGTTAAAAGGAAAGGTGACAGGAAAGATGTGTTTAGCATCCATGAGCAGTTGAGGAGAGTCTTTCCTGTCTCGTAAACGCATCTGAGATAAAAAAAAAAATAAAAACAGAGCATCAGTTCTTTGAATCTATAAAGATTATTTCCCCGCACCAAAAATCTACCAAGTCCTCAACTAATAAAGAATGTTTACATTTGTTTTAAAATCACTTCATTTTTCTAATAAGCTGTTATCAAAAAGTTAATGCATTGTTAAAATTAGAGATAATACAATTTAAAAACACATTTTCTTTCAAGCACTATAAAATTTTCATTCAAAAAACTGTGTTGGTGAATCAAAGAAAAAGAAAGCCGGGACACCTGGGTGGCTCAGTGGTTGAGTGTCTGCCTTAGGCAAAGGGAGTGATCCTGGAGTTCCCGGATCGGATCGAGTCCCACATTGGGCTCCCTGAGGGGTTTCTGCTTCTCCCTCTGCCTATGTCTCTGCCTCTTTCTCTGTGTCTCTCGTGAATAAATAAATAAAATCTTAAAAAAAAAAAAAAAAAAAAAAGAAAGCCTAGGAGATCTTACCTGTATAGTACGAATAAATGATACAGAGACTCTTTCTTCAAACTCATTAACTGGAGTATACAAATTCAACACTTTGACAATCTGTGAGAAATGAAATGATTAAAGTCTTCAGCATACTATCAAACACACACACTAGGTGCTTACAGTCTGGAAAACTAAAAGGATCTGTGCATACAGTTTATAATTCTACTAAGGGCTGGGCTGGGATAAGGAGAGAGAGAGAGCTGGTCTAAAAAGGCATATTTACCTTTATCATGTGAATTTTTAAAATAGGAATGTATTAATGGAATATTTGAACATTTTAAGAAGCAACATAAATTTGGAAAAATAACCAAACCATACAAAAGAACACATGAAAAGTGTCCCACTCAATCCTCTCAGTCTACCCAAGCAGCAACTGTTTGTTAGTAGTGTCCCTCGTTTCCATCTTGCTGCTTTCTATGCATATTCTACGTGTAATCTATATAAGCTGTCTATAGTATGAGACATGTAACGACCATTAAGCCCAGGAGTCGGCAAAGAAATAACTGGCAAAAGAAAAACGGGCATGGTTTATACCAATGCCTTGCCTCATGCTGTTGCCAGCATCCTCAAATTGCCCTTCCCCTCTTTTCACTTCCTTAAATGCAGTGCCCAGCTTAATAGGACGTTCCTTGAACAGAGTAATATCTTCTCAGCATTTCCTTTAGACATCTTACTATAAAATGCTGGAACCTCTTATAGTAGAATCAGTTGGGTACACCTCTCTTGCCTACTACACTGGAAAATTCCTTTTAGGCAAGGGCTGTTTCTTATTGTTTGACGTATTTCCCCCAGTAATAGGTATGGTGCCTTGAGATAGGCACTCAATCAGTCATTTATTGAAATGAAGGAACAAGAATCATCTGTCTTAAAACTAGAGAAGTCTAATACCATTCAATTATCAAATAGTATGGAAAATTATTTTTTGGAATACAGGCTCCATAGAATGCAGAGAATATACACCCCCTGGAAGCAGGGACGTTGTTTTGTTCTTGGTTGCACCTCAGTGCTTGGGGGTGTTATGCAGAACACTGTACACAGTATTTGCTGAATGTGGACTGTGGATGATTGTGACTCTCACCCAAATTTTTACTTTCTGGTAAAATCTCCTTTAAGATTTGTATAGATATATGTCTTCTCCAATCACATGAAGTCAGTTCAGAGACAAGAGTCATGACTGAGGGACCTCATTTCCCTAAGTGTCACCCCTTGACAAATACTACACTAACTCTCAGCAGGGAGAGGTGCTTCACCTGGGCAGTGGTTAGAGCACTGCACATGGAACAAATGGCTTCTGCGTCATCATCTGTCTTCTTTTTCACTTGCAAAAGCTGAGCAGCCTGAATGAGAGGTTCCAGGGTTTCTTTAGCCCCGCTATTCATCAGATTCTTGTCACGCAGCCATTCTTCCAGTTGACTGACATTGTACCTATGCCAAAAAGAGAAAGAGGGAGAGAATGCAAATTTACTGAATGTTGTCATAAACGTCTTAATTTTTTATGTACGGCTTTGTCAGGAATTTCAGTTAAAATGACAGGCAGTATTTTTGTTCAATTTTCTTAAATCTTACCAGCTGTGCTTAAGGTTTTATTATAGCCATGAGGTTTATAATCATAATTATATAAGAGTAAATGACTAGAGGATATAATTAACTTCAATGGAAGGCAGAAATACAGCCATTACAGCAAAAATTACAAAATAAAACTTGCTGAGAGACAAAATAGAACATAACACGGCTGTGTCCTTATTATGCAGCTGACCAGAAAATGCTTTCTAGCTTGTTTTACAAGATCAGAGGAAAGAATCAGTAACCTTCGAGTACTTTTTCCTTCTTATGTCAAAATCCAAGGTAGTCACGAGAAACAAGATCCCCCCCCCCCCACATAGGCTTTGCACTCCAGCCCTCTTTAGGGAAGAGCGTGGGTGATGGAGCTGTGGCCTAAGGAAGCTCAGGGATGGAAGGAGACAAGGTAAGTGGGGGGTGGGGAGCGCTGGGAGAGAAAAGGCCCCAAATATGGAGAGAGATGTGGAGACTACACAGATGCTGAGGTTGCAAGAGGCAGTCAAACAAGTGACAGTGGTTCTCATGCTAACGCACTAAATGGATACATGATCAGAACTTTGCAGTCAGGCAGATAGGAGGCAAGATGATATTACAGTAGGGCTTCACAGGTGTAAACAAACCTTAGAGAAATAAATTCTACTACCAGAGAGGAAAGTATTATCTTCTTAACGTTAACTGTAATGGCTGTGTACCAGAATGGAAAATTTGAAAGGAATGCCAAGGTTTCCTGAGATTAACTAAAGACTTATGTAGGAGAGATCCTTTTTCCCTCTCTTGGTGAGTATTCTGTTTTAAAACAAATGATTTACAAAAAAAAAAAAAAAAAAAAAAAAAAATCAATTTTATTATGATAATGGGTTATGCCAAGGAGCAGCTGGGCAGACCATTGAGTGTACATTTTCTTAAATGTCAGAGGGGCATGTTTTAAGTTAATAAAGATTCTATTAGACATGCTCTTGTAGCCATGGTACAAAAGGTGTCTTGTCTAAATAAATTTCTAAAAGAAACCAAACATTAGGAGTCTTCATCATAAAGATATCTTGTTAGGTATAATTAAAACATATGCAAGAGGTGAGAAAGCAGCTATCTCAACTCGAAGTACTTTTCATCTGCTCTGTGTCCCCTCAAACAAGCTAGTGTCAGGGGAGCAGAGTTCCCACACAGTGGTGGGTAGAATGTGTTGAAAGGCAGTCAGGAGCGATACCGAATGAGAGGGGAGAAGTCCAGCCAGGCAAGAGGAAGCAGCTCCAAGTGTGGGCAGCCCTGGCTGCTTGGCTGCTTGGCAGCAGACCTCAGGTGTGTTGCCCTCGAACAAGCCAGAAGGCCCCTGAAGCCCGGCCAGCGCTTGGGCAGTGAGTGGATGGTGTTGGGAGCTGTGGGCGGCCGCTCACCTGATCTGCATGCCTTTACTCCAGGAGCACATGTCCTTCCGCAGGAGGAGGTTGTTCAGGGTGATGGCCCCAACAATGTAGAACATCTGCTTGACCACCTGCTTGATCAGTTCAGGGTCCATGCCATGCTGACACATGACTGAGTGGAACGAGTTGAGCTGCCGGAGGATGGAGTCCAGTGTGTAGGTGCCCTCATCTGCAATGCTGGAGGTTCGCTTTCTCAGCCCTGTGGGCTTCACCCCAGACACACCCTGGATGGTTTCATGCTCCAGCATGCCAGACACTGCAGGGGGAGTTCACGTGTTAGAAGATGCCTGTTTCATGCGTACACATGCCTGCTCACACAATGCATGCATGTACTCTCAGACATTCAATTTAGGAAAATGATCTGAGTCTCAAGAGAGGGGAAAACAACTTTCCAAAAAAGGGCTTCCAGGTTTTGAATTTTAATGAAGGAATAATTCTTAAATGAAAATATTTATGAAATTAAGAAATTTTAATGGTGCATTTGCTAAAATATGAAGCAGCAGCCTTATAATAGCACAAGCCTGGGATATCTTGGGAGGGTTTTTGAGAAAATGCAGCAGTTAGGGAGAGGATAAGTTATTTTCCAGGGATATCTGAGCCCCACAGGCAAACCAAGTAGCAAGACCGGCAGGAGACTGGGCAGTGGTCATGGAGAAGCCTTGGGAGGGGATGGTTGTGTGGGGCTGGAAAATTGGGCCCTTCCTTGCCCTAGCTTTCCATGGTAGCAGGGAAGCTTTGGGTTAGCCTCAGCATCCCAGAACTCGGTCTTTTCAAATGTGGGGCACTGCTCCCTCTATTGTGTCCTCACAGTGTTTGACTTTGGCTTATGCCTCCTCCTCCAGGATGGTTATGGGATGATTACTCCCTGGATTGGCAGCCCTTTGAGAACAGGGGCCAGTTCTGATTCGGTTTATATCTCTTATTCATTTTATTTCTCACAGTGCTAACTGCAGCTTCCACAGAACCTCAGGCTGACACAAAACATTGGCAGTTGTTATCAAATGACTGGGAGGTGGGGGTAGTAGTTTACAGTGGGACATCTCAGAGCTAAGCTTACTGTTTAGTCAATAAAAATAGGCAGAAATAAAAGAAATATTAGCTGAAGTTGACCTTCTTTGCATCTGTGTTGCTTCTTACATTTTAGCTGACCTACGTTGCTTTGAATACACAACCATTAGGGGACAACTGAAAAATTGACCACTGAGGTTGTACCCTGAAGAAATCACTGCCAAGAATCTCCCATGGCTTTCTCAGCCTTTTATGACTATGGTTGGTTTACTGTGGGCCTGCAATGGAAGATGGGAGTACTAAGGGCAACGAAGAAGTTGTAGAAATGTAGAAGACACACATGTGGAAAAAGAAAGGGTAGCTTGGGAGAAGCCTTAAGTAGCTGCTGATCATTTGCTTGAAGATAACAGAGTTTGGTAACTTAAAGCAAATTTAATTCAATTCATTCAAAATTAGCAACCTGCAATTTATATATGCCTCCTAATTCCTACTTTATACATGCTACACATTCCCAAGGAATATAGGCAGTGCAGTACAAAAATACACACCCAGGGTGAGTAGACACATTTAAAGAGAGGTATGTGGACTCACACACCTATTTCATATATAGAAATATACACACACGTGCACACCCCAGTCACTTATATCCAATGAGAAACCACTACTTTAAAACCAAATTACCTTTAACAATTCCATAGGGGCCTTGAGATGTAGAACTCATCATGGAGTGTCTGAGACCTATTCTTGTTGCCGTGGTACCCCCAACCCTTTTATTGTAGCCTAGCAGGAGAAATGTAAACTCTCCCCAACTTCCTTAGTTTTAGATAGATCCCCCCCAGGAAGCCCTGTGTAAGAGTTTTCTAGACCAAAGTTTGTTTATTTATTAAAGATTTTATTTATTTATTCATGAGAGACAGAGACAGGCAGAGACATAGGCAGAGGGAGAGACAGGCTCCTTGCAGGGAGCCAATGTGGGACTGGAGCCCAATGTGGGACTTGATCCCAGGACTCCAGGATCACGCTCTGAGCCAAAGGCAGATGCTCAACCCCTGAGCCACCCAGGCGTCCTTAGACCAAAGTTTAAAGTGTTTTTGAGGGGTGCCTGGGTGGCTCAGTCAGTTAAGCATCTGCTTTTGGTTCAGGTCATGATCCCAGAGTCCTGGGATGGAGCCTGCCTCAGGCTCCCTCTACCTGCTGCTCCCCCTGCTTGTGCACGTGAGTGGGCACGCTCTCGCTCGCGCGCACTCTCTCTCTCTCTCCCTGACAAATAAATAAGTAAAATCTTTTTAAAAAATAAAGTGTTTTTGAAAATTGGACAAAGAATGAGGTATATTGCTGGGTATAAAGCATAACCCAATCTCAAGGGAAAGGCATCACACTGGGGAGAGTCACTAGATACTGCCCTTTCAATCATGTGGAAGCAGTGATTTTGATGTACCCCAATTAGTCATGGCTGGGGTCCTGGGATTCCTCAGCTAATTTCAGGACTGAGTCTTACAACTTTATGTTCTTCATATGAAGATATGCCTCAAAACAAGTGCTGCTGGTGGGCACGTGAGGCAGGCAGACCTTGATGTCGGCCAAGCCCTCGCCTTACCGATCATTGGCTGAAGGATGTTCTCTAACACCCGCACAAGCTGCTGGTAGATCTGAATAGCCAAGTCACTTAGCACCTGCCGGTACTCAGCCAGGTCAAAATTGGTGAGACAGTGTTCATTCTGGCGAGATGTGTTGTGTTTCATAAAGCCCTGGTAGAACCAGAAAGCAAAGTTAATGAGACCCATGTGAAATAAAATGTCTCTTCTAACTCCTTTGTTTATTAGATTCCTTTGCTGTCTTTCCTCTGAAGAGTTTCCATCTGTTCCACGCTTGAATGCCAGATAGTCATTCTCAAATGCTCTGTGTGTTTGTTTCCTTCGTATCCCCCTTCCACTCCCTATTAGTTTTTGAATAACATCTAAACTTGGCAAGCTAGCATTTAAGCCTTTCCAATAGCCATGTCAGTGAAACAAGACAGGGGAACATAATTTGAAAAAAAATTAATGAGTGTTTTCATTCATGATGCAGCAGGTTTACTGCCAAACACCAAGTTATCTAAAGTATTAATCTCTTAACTTCAATTCCATTAAATACAGTCCTATTTATAAATACTGCCTCTGGAGGGCACACATAATCTGAAAATAGACCAAGAGGTTGATCAAAAAATAAAAAAATTCCCTTTATTACATTTCATGGTAATGATACATGATTTTCCATCCAAGATTAGAATGGAATTTTTTGGTGGTATTAGTTAAAATGGAAAAGCAACTGTACAGGCAGGTACTTTTGTCAGACATTGCCTGCTTGATGGATTCTACCCACAGTCAAGCACGTGCCTCCCTACACAAACGACCTAACATGGTCTTGAAGTGGAGACTGACAGGATAACTAATGGCCCCTCACAGCAATTCTAGTCTGTCTGTCCCATGTTCTCACGGGCTGTATCTTACTCATATTTGTATTTTCCATCATTTGCCAGGACAGTCCTCTGCCCCTAGCCTCTGGGTGCCTAGAAAATGCTGCTGGTCAGCTTCTCTGCCTGCCTTCCAGGCAAAAAATGGAATGCATGGGCAGCAGTGGGTAGGGGCACAGGCTGTCAGAGGCAGGCAGCCCCAGATCCCAGCTCTGCTCCTTCTGACTAAGAGAACCCAGGCAAATTGATGAACTTCACCGAACTTCAGTTTCTTCATCTGTAAAACTGGATTATAATTTATACCTCACAGAGATGTTGTAAGAATTAAAAATCATAGTGTGCAGTAAGTGCTGTCTGATATTCACTGAGTAGGCCTTAATAAAGAATATTAATATATTACATAGTTTTGAAATAACAGTTTTGAAGTCTATCAAGTACCTGATGAACCTATCACTGCAAATAAAAGCAAAACGGGTTTTTGGACCAATCTAAAGAGATATGCCTCAGCTTGATCACCTTTTATGTATTATCAAAAGCCAAAATTCTTTAAATAGTTCAATATTTTTCATATCAGTCCCCAAAAAGCCCATTTCCACATACTGACGAGGTTTCATTGCTCATAACAATTCATTAACCAATGCTCATTGTATTTCTGCTATGCTTTCTCATAATACAAACTCTCAGAGGGAAGAAACTATGTTGCTCTCTAGTTCACTGTTTCATAAACAATGGACATCAAACAAAACTATGAGCTTCCAAGCCACTTCTGAATTCAGGTTTCTAAATTAACAAATGGTTAAATGTTTTGTGCTTTAAAATTTTTCCTTAAAGGGGTCAGAGAAAATATATCATGCTGGTTTTGTAATCAAGGTTTTCTCACCTCTTCTCCACTGTACTGCTTCAAACAGTGCAAAAACCGGCATGTGTTAGAGAGCCAGAAGGAGACCGTTTCGAAATCATCACCTCTTTTCTGAAGGAGAGAAAAAGGCTACATTCACTTTCCTTAGGGAGATAACAACCTGAAAGGAACTGAACAGTTACCAGAAGGCCCACTTCTCTCAGTTACATTATAATTACAAAAAATAAATAAAAAAAATAAATCAGACTGCAATTGTAGTCTTACATCATTGCTAGAAAATTTCAACCCCATATTTGTTGGTTGGTTGTTACTTTGCTTGGTATCTATTTTCTTGCCATTAGAAAAAGATGCCCGATCATTCTGCTGGTATTAGCTTAGCCTAAGTCCCTTTCGGCAGAAAACAATTCATCCAACCACAGCTTACCCCACCTCACTTCCCTCAGGGTTACTGAGAGGGTCAGAGGGGACTAAAGCACAAGAGGGAACTATATACCAGGAAGTGCTGAATCCCAGATTAGGTTAGTTGTATCAGTGATACAACTCCTGAACAGAGAATCCGAAGTGGGGTGAAGGAAATCCTGGGCAGAAGAGAAGAGAGGGGGGAGCTGAATGGCTCTTCATCAGGACTAGGGTACATGCCAAATAACTGGCTGCTAAATCGAAGGCAAATATACTTCAGTTCAGAACTGGGATGAGAGGCAAATTCACAACAATTTTGAAGGGCATCAAGAATGCGTTGTATGCTAGTACCCACTCCTTTTTAATTTTTTACCAAGAATACATGGTATGTCATTAGTATACTATATAATGATCAGTTAAATTAGAGGAATGTCTTCCTGCAATTAGGATGAGAGGGAGAAAACATGATTTGATTCTGCTATCTTCCTAGGAATTGACTTACAAATTAGTAACACTTGCAGGCTAAATGCAATACAGCATCAATATACCAAAAATGAAATGGGTTACATCAGAATACCTCCAACAACTTTTTTAAAGATTCTATTTATTCATGAGAGAAAGGGGTGGGGGTGCAGAGACACAGGCAGAGGGAGAGGCAGGCTTTATTCAGGAAGCCTGACACAGGACTCGATCCTGGGTCTCCAGGATCACGCCCTGGGCTGAAGGTGGTGCTAAACCACTGAGTCACCCTGGTGCCCCCTCCAACAATTTTTAAGTGTGAAATCTTCAAAAACTCCATGCTTTGGTAACTATCGGGAAACTAACTACATAGAATATCTGCATAGCAGGGACGGAGAACCAGCATTTGTCAAAGGTTCACCACCAGGGGCTGCACAGAGGGTGTGTTTAATGAGAAGAGAACTTCAGGTGGAGAACATGAAAAAGTTCTGGGGTGGGCAATGATAATGGTTGCACAACAATGTGAATGTACTTAATGTCACAGAAACATGCACTGAAAAGTGGCAAGGTGGTAAATTTTATGTTTTGTGTATTTTACCACAGTTTTTAAAAAAATAATGAAAGACATACTAGATTTGAGAACATCCACTGGGCATGTTAACTATCCACTTATCTCCATCCAAAAAGTTTTCATCCAACTTCAGTTAGATAATCAGAAAGCAAAGTACTCGGAACACATTCTCTTAGCTCCTCACAGAAACGTGTGAGTTAAAGTTAAGTATAATGTTCATTGTTTTTCTAGAGAGGCAAGAGGAGGAGGTGACACAGTGATTACTGAGTTATGCAGGTCTTTCAATTTTATTACATAATTCTGCTGCCTTTTCCAAGCCTTTCCTCTCTGTTTAGTATCTGTTGCTCCTCACATGGAACCAGGCATTTCAGGTAACAAGGAAAATTATGGGGTGAGTTGGAGAATAACAGGAAGAAAAGTTGGAAGAAAAAATTTAATGTTTTATCAGCCATCTCGTTTATGAACAAGCCATGTCATGTTGAATTTACTTAATACCTTTTTAACTTTTTAACTAGAGCATCATATTCCCTATATATATGGACCACACTAAATATTTTTAATTTATTTGTAAGATCTCAAAACAGACTATTTCTATTTTGTTTATGAAGAAATTTACTCTGCAGTTTAATGCAATTATATCAAATTAATTTTAATTACTGTTAAACCTGAGCCCCACTGTACAAGAAGGCATATAGACATGTTGCAAGGAATGCTGTCGACAGTGTAAGTTATCAGTTAAGACTGGAAAGTGTTCACATCTGGCAATTTAGCTCCAATCTAAGAAAGGAAAATACCTTGGTGCAGATTCTGTCATCATTAAGGTTCACTATGAGAATTTTGTGGAACATGAACTGACCTTTAATACTTTTTTGATGCTGTTAATTGTTGATGTTAGCAACGACCTTACTTTCTGATCATCATTCAGGTAGTCAGCATGTCGAACACACATAAATAGGATATACGCTGGTAACCCTGGAATCAAATTGACTGCCACACCACGTGGCTTCAGTTCTGAAAGGGAATGGAGAAAAATAAGCTTATGTAGCATTGAAAATATTCTTAAGGAATGCTTTTATGAGATATAAAAGCACAGTTCTCATGAAAGAATTCAATCATTCAGGGTTAATAGGTCATATTAAAAAAACATATTTCAAAAGCTCAACAAGGGGAGAAATTGTTAAGGGTGGGGACATGTGAATCTTACAACTCCCGAATTTATATCTCTTGCCTGGACTTCTCCCATGAACTCCAGGCTCATGTATCAACTGCCTTCTTGACACCTCTGCTTAAGCATGTCAAATTGAGTCTGTTTCAAACAGAACCACTGATTCCCTATGGAACCTGCTTTTCTAGGAGTTGTCCCCATCTCAGTAAATGGCTGTTGCAGACTTCTGGTTTCTCAGGTTATAAACTCTGTCAATATCTTTGACTCCTTTGTTTTCTCACACTACATGTCTAATTCAACAATAAATCCTGTTGGCTTTACCTATAAAACACATTCGGAAACTTACTCTACTAGCTACCCTAGAACAGGCCACTATCATCTTCTCCTGAACTATAGTGATGGCTTCCAGACTAGTCTCCCTGAATTCATCCTCTGCTCTCCAGTAGCACATTTTTCACACAATGACTGGATTAATTCTATACACAAACGCCACTCGTGTTCTGAAAACCTTCCAGGCTTCTTCTCAGTCATTTATAAAATCGAAAATCTTCACTATGTCTGTGTGATCTGGCCCTGCTCCCCTTCCCCAGTTCACAGTGGTCTAGTAACACTTCTCCCTCTCATCCTAATTGCACAGGGCTTACGTACTTACTATTTTCTGTCTAAAATGTTCTTTCTGAGACACCAGGATGATCTGCTTCCTTGCTTCCTTTGATCGCTGTCCAAGGATCAACTTATCAAAGAGAACTTTCTTGACAACTTTATATAAACTATTTCACTTGCCTTTACTCTTTATCCTTTTACCCCATTATATTGTATTATTTTTTCTCTATTCCCCCCATGCCCCAATGTAATATTACAAGAATAGGGATCATGAATTACTTTATTCATTACCCAGTACCTAGAAAATGCTTAGCATTTGGTAGGAGCTCACTAAATGTTTACTGAACTGATGAATCTTTGTTAACTCTATGCTTAAAAATCACAGGCTTCTTAACATTTTTGCTAAATGAAGGTCATGTTGAAACCTAAGTGCCTCTGCTCCTATATATAGTACTTGGTTTAATGCCACAAACCTCAGGAATATTAAATCAGGTATAACTGTCAATCACATTGCTGTCAGCCCACACCTGCTGGGAGGAATGCTACACAAAGGCTGAACACAGAAGTTTTTCCCTTTTTCAGTTCTTAACTTTCAGGCTGTGTGCACTCCCAACTCATTTCCCACCCTCCCTTAAAGAGTCTTCTTGCAGAACTAGTGGGCTTACACCCCATCTTGCCCCTATGCTGCTCTGAAATGTTTCTTTCATGTCCATTTCATTTGTCCAGTCTTCTTCCCTTCCATAGTTGGAATCTTTTCCTCAATTCTTTGGTTTCTTCCCTATTACCAAAGTGTTATTCTTGACACATATAGTTGTGAAAGAAAGCAAGGGAAAAAATGAAACTTAGTAAGTTAAATGGCCCAGAGCAGTGGTGTTCAGCTGTGGCTGCACTTCAGAATTCTCTGAAATATTGAAAAAAGTATATTTGACATGGCCAGGCTCTTCCCCGTAGAGATTCTAATGTAATGAGTCTATGGTAGGGACCATACACCAACACTTCTCAAAAGCTTCCCCAGATATTCTGATTTGTAGCCAGAGTGAAGAAGGTCTGGCTTCAAAGGATCCTTATAGGTAGATCCTATGTAAGTCTCCCTGCAGGGGATAAGGCATGACGTGGTCAGGATGCTACCACAGAAGGATAATGCAGTTTGCAATGATGACTAAAGAAACCAGTGTTGAGTATCTTAAAAATTAGTGACTAGTCTTTCCCATCACTGACTATATGCACCAGAAAGACCTTCTATTCCGTGCAGAAAATACTTGCCCAGAATCAGGTTCTTGACAAGCTTTTGCTCATCTTCCTTCTTGTATTCCAGCATTCCTTGGAAATCCTTTTCTTTCCTGGGAATGTTAACTGGACGGATAGGTTCATCAATGATCTGTCCTGGAGATATGTTCTCCATCTGGCCCACTTCATGAGAAACAAAAAGGAGAAGAAAATATTTTCCAGGTAGAAAAGATACAAGGGTTCCACATTCCAATAATTTGAAATGAACTCTACGGCAACATAAACTTGACATATTTGCCACTTAATTATTTCCTCTTTAAATACCTTTTTCTCCTAAAATTAGGTGGATAGATGGCAAAATTATATGGTAATGTTACTCCAACAGCCACTAATGCCTGGCTACTATCAACATCAAAGAAAACATTTGCTGTAAAAACATTTTTTTTTTTTTTTTGCTGTAAAAAAATTATTTTTGGAATAAAGTTTCCTTTGTCAAAAGTAAGGTTAAATGTCCCCAAAATAAGTGGTTTAACTTCTTGGTTAACCAATCAGCATCATCATAATGTTTAAGATATTTAGACTTTAAGTCACAGAAAGAGAAAAACAGTATTCTACAAAGAGGCAGCAAGAGTATCAAAGATTTCCCCTCACATTGAGCTGTATGAATCCAGTCATTAAAGAAAAAGAACATTTGCTTTAAATGTATCATTGCAGTCAGTTCAAACCACATCAAGATAGCTGGTAGATAAGTATTTCTTCACACTAGTTGATGTGAAATGTATCATTTTTCACAAAGGCCTCATAAGGCAAAGACCTAACTTTCTTCTGCTACCCTTCATTCTCAAAGAAATTATGAACAGATAAACGCTTTTATTTAATATGATTTCCTAAATATTATTCTGTCTTTTGCTTGTTTGTTTTTAGTCAAGTGCTTTAAGTCTTAACCATGAAGCTGTAACCATTAAAGTACAAGCACTGGTTAATGGCCCTTTGATGTTAAAAATGGTCACTATTGTTAATGGCAAATGCTAGAGAAGGATTATGCTAAGAATTAAAAGAAAAAGGTCTCCAATTTCATTGCAAAAATTGAGAATTAAATGAGAAATGCAAGGGAAGGTAAGGGAACATAGAGTTATGATGGTGTTTGTGAAAATATATGCTACTACTAAGCAGGTTTTTAAATTCTTTTACCTATAGGGAGAGGGCAGTTATCTAGGGATAGATTGAGTTGAATCTGTTGCCAGACACAATGCAGATCAGAAGCATTAGAAAGTTTAATGTTGCTTATTCCCCAAGGTATCAGTAGTTCTTCCCCGGTCACTCTGGGTAATTTCCTGTGTTAGTTCTGGGAAGCCAGTTCCACAGGACAAGGTTATCACGGAGAACACCAATACCTGCCAGTATTCTTGCTTATGTGGCAGAGAGCCAGCCTAGTGCCACCCCGTCCACCTCATGCTGCAGCATCACACACCAGGATTATCAGCGCTGAAAATCACCACCGTCCATCAACACTATAATATCTAAAGAGTGACCACATTGTGACTGGACAAGTCAGGGCTGTGGCGTCTAGTGCTTCATATGCATGGTAAAATATACGTCTCTATACAGGAGACAGGAGATTCAAGCCATTTAGTTTTGCAAAGATTACTTCTGGAGTCAGTTTAAAAACAACAACATGAGGATCTCAGAATTAGCAGACAGTGACCTTCACAGCTCATGTACACACTGCATGTAAAGTACAAAAGAGTAAAATCCCTACCATCCATGTTACTAGTCACTTTGAGCCACAGAAATAATTCTGGGAGGAAATAGATTCAACATATTATCTTTATCAATAAAAGTACCTATTTGGACTCTAACCCCGAGAGAATGTTTTAAAGCCCACTGATTTCATCCACTGGTGATGAGATATACCATTATTTTACATAACACTAAAGAAGGAAAAACACTGCCAATTAAAATGCAACCTGTCAATAGTTTCTGAAAGATGCAACTTAATTTAAGATGTTAAAATGTAAAAATTTGAGCACCTCAGAATTTATGAAATATGGTGAATATTTTTACTAGGAGATCTCACATTTTAAAAGAAAGCTTACTTTCTTTTTACAAAACCTTTAACCAAGATATTTTTGGTTCTGCAAAAAAATGTCCGAGATGGTTTTCCATATTTTCATTAAAATTTTCTCTCTGCTTTTGAATTGTCTTCAGATATTTGAGTTTTCAAAAAAATTCATAGATAAAATATGGATGTCAACTCAACACAATTCTGATTTTTTTAACAAGCCATCTACTAATTAAAATGTCAGTCTTTATGTATGCAGCATCAGGAAATTATAGGGCCTGAAAGAAAGAAGCTGGGACCGCATTTCAGTTTTCAAAGACTCATAAGACCTTAGGGGTCATTTGGTCCAATGTTCTATTACAGACTTTCTTCTAAAAAAAACCTGAAGCAATACCTATTTTCATTTTCTGGATTCTTTATATTTGTGGGAAAAATATTCCTGAGCCTTTTTGTCCTGGAAAAGGAAAGGAAATTGGGCATTTTTTAAAAAATTTAATTTCCCCACTTTGGAACCAGAAAGATCTTGATTTCAGGTTTAATGGAGACAGGTGAATAAATTCCTATAAGTAGAGAGGAAAATTGGAAAATATGACAGCAAGGAGAGAAGTCAGTCATTCCTGGAGGCTTGGGTTCTGGTTCCAGTTTGGCTACTCACTGGCTGAGACCTTGGCAGTCCCTTATGGTTTCTGGGCCTCTGTTTTTTATGCCTATGAAATAATTAACTGATTTCTAGAATTCTTTTAGGTCTAAATTCCCTGACTTTATGAAAGTTGAGATGGAACACCCACTCCTGGATTAAAATATAGCACAAAGCCGATCAAAATTTGAAACACTCTCTATTTAGCTTTATAATTTCTGCTAAAAATTATATATGTTGGCATTTAAAAAAAAAAGGCTTCACTGGCTTCTAAAAAAGTCTCCTTAATTAAGGGTAGCCCATAGAAGGAGATAAGAATCTTGCTATTTTAAACCAGAAGAATTTAAGTATATTATATTTAGAGAAAAATACAAGAAAACTTAGTTTTTAAAAAGGCTTTTGTTGTGGAAAGTTCCCTGTATTTCCGTATAATGGAGGATAAGGAAATAGGAAGACAAAAGTGTTAGAAGAGCTTGTTACCTTAGTCTCTAATTTAGGGGAGGAGTACCCAGCATGAGCCCAAGTCATATACATTTACTTCATTTTATTCTTTAGTTTTGTGTTATTTAATTTCAAATATAACTTTTAAGAATATGATGTCCTTTTGTTTAATCTATGAAGTGCCTTCTCAAATGCTACTTATAGGTTTGAGAATACAGCTGGTGAGATAGTTTAATTTATGAGATTGATTTCTGATTGATAATAGCTTAAAATCGCTGACATCTTGAAATACTGTAACCTATCTCAATTAAAATATATGTATCAAAGAAAGCTGAGTAAAAACTTAAAATAAGTAGCTTTGCTATTTATCAAATTTTACTAATGTATTACAAAGAAATCATTAGAAGTTTAAAAAAATAATCTACCAATTAATATCCTTAAAATCAGTTCTTTCAGGCACTCTTGTCTAATTATCATCTTATGATATAATTAAAGCAGAGTTAAGGGCAGAAAGGTTTTCTGAATAAAGATTTTTTAAAGTTTTATCAATAGACATTATAGTCCATGTGTGTGTCTTGGGAGGTTCAAAGTTTTAGTGTAATAAGGAGTCATGTAATGCTAAAAAGGTTTATAAATTATGACTGCAAAATAATTTGTCTGATTTCTACAAAAATATTTCAGCATTTGTACATCCAAGAGAGTACATTCAAAGTAAACATCTATGCCATCATTCTAAATATGTTTGGAACTTATTCATTCAACAAACATTTAAGGAATGATTATGATAGGTCAGACACCATGCTAGGTAATACTGGTGCTATGAAAACAAGAGGAAAAAAGTTGTGGACCCTATGTTCAGAAAGCTCATGTCCATTGAGGAAGCCAGTGATTCAAACGGAAAAATTGCTAACTGTGGTCCACAGAGGGCAGAGCCATAAAGCCTGTCTCGGTGATCAGGAGAGGCTGCTCTTGAGGATGTGACATATGACTCTGGTCTCAAAGGATGAGCAGGACTTGACCAATTAGGAAGACCAAACAGAAAGGACAGTTGTGACAGACCTTGCATGTTGAGAGAATGAAAACCATACAGAGTTAACATGGTAGATTCTTCCAAACACTCCAAACTATGCAGAGTGACATTGAGAGACTAGATGGGTAGTCAGACTACAGAGTATCATTTTTGGTCAAAAGTGTATAGGTGTGAAGGCAATTCCAAAGAGGGTCTCTAAATCTCTTGAACAATGAGAACGGTATTGGAATAAACTTAAAACCTGGCTTTATCTCCATTCATTGCTATATCTCTGGCACCTAGGTAAATACTTAGTGAAGGAACCAACACACTAATCCAAAAGACAAGATTCATTTGTATATAATTACAATTGATATTTGATCATTTTTTTCAAGCTGTTTTCCCATTATCATATGTAAATTGTGAAATGTTAAAAAAATCTTATTTCTTTGTAATCATAAATCATTTTTTCTCTTTTTTCTCCATTACATTCTGTGAGGACACAGACTTGTCTTACTCTCCTTAATATCCCTAATACTAATTGTAATAATAATAATAGTTAAGTTGTATACAGCATTTACTATGTGTCAGGGAACACACTAAGTATATTACACACATTAATTCATTTCATCCTTACAAACTGTCAGGTAGATGCCATTTAACATAGATCATTCCCATTTAACAAGTGGGAAAACCGAGGCATAGAGCGGTTCAATAATTTTCCCAATATCAGATGCCTAATAGAAGAGTTGGGAGTTGAAGCCAAAAAGCTTGGCACCAAAATCCATGTGCTAAACCTCTATATTTGCCAAGCCCAGTGTCTGGCACATGGAGGACAGTCACTAGATGCTTGTTGAATGATTTCTCTCTCTTCGTGAAGAACGTTTTTCCCTACCTAGCAATGGATATTTCCACTCCACAGAGGTCAGATTTGCTGAAAGTCAATTTTGTTATCATCCCTAATATTCACATGCAAACCTGTTAGACCACTGGCATAGCAATACAAAATCAAGATGCAGCAATTGTTGTAAAAACGTGTTAAAATACCTTCTAGTTCACCAATTTTCTTGGCAAATACTTTCAGTTGTTTTTTCAGTTTCCGAACTGTCTTATCTTGTTTTTCAAGTTGTTCCATCAAGTCCTAAAGATTAAAATGAGAAATATAATAGAAAGATCAAAATAGGCCTTCTAAAATGTACAAAAGGAAAGCAGACACAAAATCACAGGAACACTGTTAGTTTTACATAAAAGCTCCAGAAAAGCTCGCTGGTGGAGCCACCACCTGGCTAAAACTGGCAGGCATGGGAAATGCAGCTACAATAAAAGCCAAATGTTAAAATACACACTGCAGTAAAATCCTTTACAGCGTGATGGATAGCGGGCTCACTGGGGAGTCTTTTCCAGTAGACTCCTTGTTGTTAAAACAATTAAATGCTTGTAAAATGTACTGCTTTTTTCAGTAGAATGCTTTCTCTCAAGGGGGAAGAGGCAAAATAAATTTGACAAGTGCTCAAAAAGTTCTGTGGGAAGTTTTAAGGATGGCTGAACTTAGGTCAGGGCTCTTGGCCGACCCCTGTGTGTGAGAAGCACGGTCTCTTTGAGACCTACCCTTTGGAAATGTTGAAATTAGTCTTATAACTTAAGAAGTTTGGGGGAAATAAAAGGTAAGTTGAAAAAGAAACACAGAGAAAGGATAAAGAGTGGTCTGCTGACCTAGGTCCAAGTGGCAGGTGGTATAACACACCCATAAAATTTCACAGGCAGAATATTTTGCCTTTATATATATATAAGCAAAGATATAACTTTGCTTATTGAAAAAAGGGGGGAATTCCAAGTACTTTGTATGCAAAACAAGGAAGAAGAAAGCCAGTACATTCAAGGGGAGAGGGTAAAAAAATGTCTCTGATGGCTATCAAGAATTCTCAAATCGCAGTTAAGAGATCAATAAGTAAGAATAAGTGGGTAACAGCAGACTCAAAGTTTAGGAGCGAAGTCAGTCAGTGCTATGTCTGGTTGCTATGCAGGTGATGGTGAAGGAAAGTATTTATAAACACAAATACTCATTCACTTTCCAGTTGAGACAGCGCAGATTTAGAAACTAGACTACTGATTCAAAGGAAATAGGTGCTAACATTTCAAAGTGCTCAGTTGTGCTTCTTGGATTTTACTTTATCTTTCCAATCACATTTTGCTTCCATCACACTGTAAGCCTATTGTTAATAACAAACCCAACGTGACAATGGACGCAGGACACTGACAGAGGTGACACCACTGGCTACAAGACAGCTGTGGGGAGAAATAGGTCTCGTGAAAGTTTTTGAAGAGATTCCTGAGGAGGGGTGGGCAGCAGTGTGCTCTTCAGTAATAGAGGCTACAAGTAGCAAGGGAGACAACAGAAATGCACTCTGAGTTTACATACAATCATCCGTTTGTAAAGTGAAATCCGATATGACTGATACTTCTTAGGGTCATCTGCATATAATTCCTCAAAATACTGAAAAAACAGGCACAATGGATATTTGTTTTTCTCTGCGTCTTTGAGGGGAATGCGACCTCTCAGCAAAATAAATTTTAAAATATTTTACAACACAAATAATGACAGTTTATGTTCTCAAAAGGCTGATTTGTCATCTGTCCATTGCCTTCTGATCTTTCCAGTAGAGATGATTGTAATTTTATATACATACACATATATTTTCATGTGCTCAAGGGTAACAGGCTATCACTCAGGTGCCATCATTTAGCAGGCTACACAGAACAGAAAGCTGGTATTTCACTCGTCAGACCTCCTCACAAGTTGTTGTATTTTTTTTTCCTGTGGCCAGCAGCAGTGCAAGGGTGAGGAGGCAAATAAAATGAAAGTGAAAATTAAGGCAATGTTGGCACTCTTGCCTGAAGGTGAAAAGACTGGTGAGAAGCTATGTGTCTTCCTTCCGTAAAGGCAACATGGGGGAGGCCCATGGAGCATGTTCACAAGTGGAGGAAGGAAAAAAGGCCATCTTCGTGTCTGTGTTGGGAAGTAGGTTGGTAAGTGGGTTATGCAGAATAGAGTTCCCAAGAACACTAAGTGTAGGCCCATTGGGCTTTACCATTCTGTTCAAGTGTTTCCTAAAGAAATGCACAATTAAGAAATTATATCATGGTTTTGAAAAGTGCATTATTCCCTATACTTAAGTTTGAAACTATTCTCCAGAATTAGTAGTCAGGTACGGAAAGTAGCTAACCTGTAGAAGGTTTTCTAAAACTCAGAGAATCTCATTAACTAGATTCTACCCCCTAGAATTTCAGAGCTTTAATTTACTTTTGTATTAGCTATGAAAAACTGCCAAGAAAATTAATAATGCAGACAAGATTGCAAAATAAATGATTAATCAACTTAGTGAAAAAATTGGGAGTTTGCCATCCAGAAGCATCTTGATTTCATGGTTTCGACTTGTATTTTAACAATCATTTATAAGCACAGAATTTATATGCACTGATCAATTGTTATAATTCAGTATATTTATAAATTCTGAGGCATTAAAGCACTGTTAGTTTAATTTAAGCAACAACATACTTGAGAGAATAATGACGTTTCAAAAATATTCCATGATTCAAAACATTTTCCCCCACAAATCTGTGATATTTCAGTCACTATGTAAAGAGTCCGACATATGTTTCTCCCATTCCTACAATGGAGCTTCACGTAGCAAGCTGCCTTCAGAGGGACAGAAGATGAAAAGAATACTTTTGGGTTTTACATCTAATTAATACAAAAGGTGGTTAAATAGAGGACACTAGAAAACGATCTGAAATATAAGTGATCACTAATGGAGTTGATTATAATAATTCAGACCGTTAAATATTCAGAGAAAATCCAAACTATTTTATTAAAGGTCATTAAAACTCTGAATTTAGGAAAAAAAAAAAAAGAGAGAAATCAACTATCAGTTCCAAATAGCTTTTCTCAAAACCAGGCTGGCACTACAATATAATATTTTCTATAGAAATGCAGAATTATAACTTTTCAATGACTTTTAACTTAATATACTTATCAAACCTAAGTAGATTTATGTCTATAATAAAAGTTATTTTGTGACAGAAATATTTTAGAACATATTTCCTGCTAAAGAAAGAAAAAGGAGGAATAAGAAATAACTTGGATTCTTTGCCAGCATTCAGAATCTGGCAAGGGAAAAAAAAAATCTCCTCATTCACTGCACTTCTGTTAGAATCAAAAGCATACAGACTTAAATCCTGATATCCCTCCACCCTGACCTGGGAGGTCTAGCCAATGTCAACCAAAAGCCACCGCTTGGTTCTGCCAACCACCTTCCCCAACCATAACTCCAACCCCTGCCCATCTGCTCGAGATGGAGGCAGGAATGGCCTTGGTGGCTGCCTGGGGACCAAAGATTAAAGCTCATCCCTAGTCTCTACTGTGACAACCAAGTAACACAGCTCCTTAAAATGGCAGAGAATCTGCAGCCAAAGGGTTGAAGCAGGTGAGCCGAGTTCTCAAGGATGTCAAAAGCCCAGCACACAGTTGGGGGAGATCTCCCAGGCTCCCCAAGGGAGGTCTAAGAATGCTCAGACAGCCCAGAGCCTTCTGTCAGATACACAACCTGTGCTTGGGACTTTTTCACGTCAACAAACACAATCACATTTTCCTTACTCTGTCTCTGCTATGGAGTGTGGAGCAAGTTTTTTCCCAGCCCATACAGATGTGTCTGCTGGAAAGGAAACAAGGCCAGTGCTGCAGGGCCAGGTGCTGCACGCTGAGGAAAGCATGGCTTACCAGGTTTTCGTTAGTCAGCCTGGTGATCTCGTGCTGCAGGCTGGCCTCGATGCGGGCCTCCGGGGGCAGCTGCAGGTTCTGCGCCAGCAGCTGCTGCTGCCGGTTGTTCTCCTCCTTCAGGCTCTGGATCTCCCCACGGAGGGCTTCAGCCTCGTTCTCGTGGCTCCTCTTCTGGGACTGGAGCTGGGATTCCAGGAGCCTGGGGAGAAGTGCACAGGTAGGAGAGGGAGATGGCACCTGTGTCTCTGCTTGCTGGGCATGAGGCTTTATGCTCGCTCGCCAGGGCAGGAAAAGTGGGGAAGCTGTAGTGTCTGTGTAACTTCTGACTTCTTTCAAGTTAAGAAACGCAAACAAGCGAAGTGCTCTCACATTTGCATCTTTCTGAATTATGGAATGCTACAAATATAACATTCTCAAAGGCCCTAAGAAATAGGAAAGTTTAAGCTCTTTTGAAAAGTTTATTAGAAATGGTGACTAAAATAGTCAATTAAAAAAACATACTTTTAATTTGGCTTACACTGTTTACAAACTAGCATTTCAGTTGGCAAAGACAGCATCTTTGCCACAAAATAACTCTGCAGTGTAGGACAAGATTACAAACTCCCTATCTCATTAAATATGCCTGTAAGAATTTCAGTGTTACTAATTTCAGGCAGAGTATGACCAGGGTCCCATTTCTACTTTCTACTCTTATCTCTGAGGGACAGAAAGGCTGGTGTGACTCTGAAATAGATACAGATTTATCCAAATCCACACAGGTCATTCTGAAATTTCACATACGTGTATTTTATATTTGTCATCTTTTCTCTCTCCCATACACTTCTATATCAATAACGTGATTTTAGAACATAGATGTTATTTTTTTTTGTGATGTGATTTTAGAACATAGATGTTATTTTTTTTCATAGATGTTATTAATAGGATGGACAAAGTGGTTGCAGCTTCTCTGAGCAAGCACCCAAGTCAGCTGTGCCTGTAAGCAAACCAGGGCATCGACTGTGGGAGTACCAGGAAGAAACGGCATCCTCCCTTCACCATGCACCCCCACTTCTATATTCACCCCCTTTCCAAACACAAAACAAAGTTATGGTTAGGAATTAACTAACATGAAGAAAGGAAAAACATTCTTTTATTCTAATCCCCTTTGTAATCAACTGCTGGGTAAAGGTTCTTGATGCCATTGCAAGCAAACGGTTAACAGCAGACTAAAAATATTTTAGTGATTATAAAATTTCAAAGACATTTGAACCAATAACACCACAAAGTTAATGATAATGGCTTGTGATTACAACAAAGCAGAATAAGCAGGAGCCCCTTGAACAAATAGCTAAGTATTTTTTTAATTTAATCACTAAAGTGGTATTTTTAATGAGACTTTAAAGATACAAATACCCCAGAGCAGATGAGTATCTGTGTTAGAAACCTATTGCTGTTTCAGTTTTATTTGCTTTCCCCTAAACACATTTAATGTGTTGAGTTATTATTTTGAACTGTAGCAATACAGGAGACCCTTCTGGTTTGTGGTTTCGCACATCTGAATTTCACAATAATCACACAGAATGCCAAATTAGGCACTCAACAGTGCAGTTAGGCAGCATGATAACATATATAAGAATACAGTCTCACAGGTGATACTTTCCTTTAGATTGGTCATTATTACAAATAAGAAACTACTAAATAATAGGTATTATTCTTTCCCACCATAGTTTGGGCTCTAATGGAAAGGTTTGTTGTTTTGTTTTCCAATCCCTAGTGATATAGCCAGAAATTTTAGTCTATGAAGAGAAGATCCTTCACTCACAGGCAGCAACTCTTAAATTCACTATCAATCCATTTCAGCTGTAATTGCATCTCTTAGTGGAGAAAATATTTAAGAAGGTACTTGGCTGAATGTTCTACATTTTACTGAAATTTACCCAGGAAGACAACTAATGTATAAGAAACACAGAAATTAAAGTCAGAAGGCCACTGTTAGTAAGAGAAGCAACAAGTTAATAACATTCCATTTTGAGGAGACAAATATAACCTGTTGGCTTGTTTTAACCCTTCATAAACCAGCCACAGCTCTCCATCCTCATTCAACTCATGGCAATCCATAGCAGGTGATCTTCCATGCAAAAGGAACAACAATGCAAAACACAAAGGGATACAGGATGGTCATGAGATGATGATGGTCAAGAGTAGCACGCGGTATTTCAATATTTCAGTAAGGCAATAAGATTGTTTTTATTAATTACAGATGGCGTTAAGACATTATCACAAAAATTACTTTTGGTTAATTTTGTACAAAATGGGTAACATGTAACATCACATGTCAATGAGTAGAGAGAAGAACAAAAAATCAAGGATTTAGAGCTACTTTTTCTGTAAAGTAAGAAATGACTGAAAAGGTGAAAAAGAAGTTGTTTTCAACATTTTATTCAGCTAGGAGAGTGATCTTTATGTCACATATTGTATAAGAGACCAAGATCAACCATGATAGTTACACACATATAGAATGAAAACGTCAGCTATTGTCTTCATGTGGCAACCGTCACAGTCCAGTTCAAAATGAAGTTTTAAGTCTTCTGAGTAGAAACTTGTTTTCACTTAATAAAAACCACTTTCCTATTTTTAAAATTGTGTTAAGAAATTCCTATAGGAGTGACTTATAATAAGAATATGTCCAAAGCTCTCAACTTTTATGACACAACTGTTACAAAGATTTTTTGTGTCAAAATTAATGTTAGATCTGGGGAAACTGCTTTTATATTAAAGATGTGACATATTTTATTAAAAGTATATATAGGGACACCTGGGTAGTGCAGTCAGTTGAATGCCTGACTCTTGATTTCAGCACAGGTCATGATCTTAGGGTCATGAGATCGAGCATGGTGTCAGGCTCCACACTCTGTGCTGGGCATGGAGCCTGCTTAAGATTCTCTCTCTCTCTCTCTCTGTCCCTTCTCCCACCCCACTCTCTCTCACTCGCTCATATGTGCCCTCTCTCTTAAAAAAATTATAAATAAATAATAATGACAAAGTTGATTACAGGCTTTTTCTATCTGGGGTATAAAAATAATATTTCTGAATATCTGCTATCAGACACTGTTCTATATCCTTCCACATGTATTATTTCATTTAGTTCTACTACCCCATTGGGTATCATTTGCCACATTGCAGACAAAGATACCGAGGCTTAGAGATAAGATACCTTGGAGGCAACACACTGGCAAGCAGCAGAGCCTAGGGCTATCTGACTCCAGAGCCCAGGTTTTTACTCTTCTACAAGACTTTTGTTGATATGAAGTGTACAGAAAGCACATTCCAGAGAATGCTCTTCTATTTACCATCTCCCCCTGGAGAGTTGATCTACTTTCATGGTCTCAATAATATTTACACTGGTGACTTCAAAATTTATATCTCAGCCCACATACCTCTCTAATTCCAGATCTATATGTTCAACTGCCTAATGGATTTCTCTCTTTGGGTGTCTTCCTAGCTGCTTACATTCACTATTTATAAATCTACTGATTATCTCCACCTTGTGCTTCCCCACACCACAGACCCAGGATCACAAAAAGCATTACCATATCCAACCAAGTATCCACAGCAGACACTCAGCCACCCTCTATGATTCTCTATTCCTCACCTACACATCTCAGAAGCCACAAGGCTTTTTGATCTCATCTTATGTATCTTTCAAAGTGTCCCATTTCTCTCAATCCCAGCTGCCACCAACCAAGTCAAGTCACTGTAATCAGTCATGCAATTACAGAAAAACTTCCTAACTGGTCTTTATGCCTTCAATCTTTTTCTACTATAATCTATTCTCTAACATAAAAGTCTTTGATAAAGTTTCATCATTAAATGGCTGTGCAAATCTTGTACCCTCAGTCAGCCTACCCAAAGCTCTTAGGTGCACAGTGACTGAGCTGTGTGCCATCTGAAACTTCACTTGTGTTTACAGTAAATAGGATAAAACTAGAATTAGGATTTTCTCAAAAGACCTTAGGAAATGTGACAAATATTTGATCTTAAATATCAGAGTCCCATCCTAGAAGTCATAGTACCTTTGTAGAATGATATGGCCAATACTGAGGTGATTCCAGATACTTCACCACTTCTTTCCACACTAAATTTCATAACTGAGAGCTAAAGTTATCCCTAAAAACTATCCCAACCATCCTGAACAAAAAATGAAAGACTAACCAAGACAGTCCAACAGTGAGCAACTGGTTTTCTTCTCAAGGCTAAGACCCTAAATATACAGAAATATAATCCCTTGATGTAAAATGCATTCCCCTTGACACCTCACATCAATAATGGTACCTTATATTAAAAATGAGATCTTAAATGGGAATATACTGGAAACCTTGAATTCCCCCTGAAGGTTAGCTGATGTCTAATAAAGCAATATATAAACACTTTGACTTACGCGCAAGAGGCTGGCTCGAAGACTAAGATATACATGATTAAGATTAAACTAAAATGATTGAAAAAAGAATAGACTTACCTGTTCGTTTCTTTCAAACCAATGTATGCTTGTGCTATTTCACCTTTATCTTTCATTTTTTGTACATCTTCTAAAAGTATTGTAGAATCTGTCATTGTATTCTGAAGGGGAAAATGACACATTTCCACATTAGCAGTCAACTCAAAAGCTTTGGACCACAGACAACATTTTTCTTTCCTCCAGAATAGGGAAGTTTACATGCCTTACCACACCTCTTCCAGTAGAGCCCCAGCTCCAGCCCCATATAACTAGAGAGGAGGGTCAGGCACAGGCAGTTAAGAGAAAGGGGTGTCTTCAGTCCCTCTATTAAAAGGGTGGTGATATTCTAGAGTACCACTGCCCTGTAAATAAAATCACTGATGGGCAATGTGTGTTTTACATTACGTGGGGTGGGGGAATATATATATATATATATATATATATATATATATATATATATATATATATATTTTTATATTCCATTAAAGTAGCTCCTTGGTGTCCCTGCCTGGTAATTGTTCTTCTTTTTATTTTTTTAAATTTATTTACTCATTAGAGACACAGAGAGAGGCAGAGACCAAGGGAGGAGCAGGCTTCTCACAGGGAGCCCAGTGTGGGACTTGATCCCCGGACCTGCGATCATGCGGCAGACGCTCAACCTCTGAGCCACTCAGGCATCCCTTGCCTGGTAATTGTTCTAATGCTATGTTATAATATAAATATATATATTTCAAAGTCTGTATATACATATGTGTGTATATACTTTATATATAAAAACATAGATATATTTCCAAGTATACATAAATCATTAGAAAAATAACCAAGTAAAAACACTGAGCAACTATTTTTTTTTATAAGGTTTTATTTACTTATCTGACACAGAGAGAGAGAAAGCACAAACAGGGAGAAGCAGACTCCTAACTGAGCAGGGAGCCTGACTTGAGGCTCAATTCCAGGACCCTGGGATCATGACCTGAGCTGAAGGCAGATGCTTAACCAACTGAGCCACCCAGGTGCCCCGACACTGAGCAACTACTGAATGAAAATAGAACAAAAGCTATTCTTCCTACTACTTCCCATCTAGTTACACTAAAACAAATGCCCCAGTAAAACACTGTGAAGTTTGACATAAAGCTCATTTTTCCATTAAAAACTCTGTACAAAAAAGGTAGATGATATGCTTTAGCAAAATTAGTTTTTTCTCACACATTTATATATATATAATATATATTATATATATAATATATATATATGGGAATATATACTTATATATGTATATATATTCCCATATATATATTCCCATATAAATGGGAAGAATTTAGCTCTTTGTAAATATCCACTATCTGTTGTTATTCAATTCTCCTTCCCTCTGTTCCATTATAGGATGGTACATAATTTTTTGAAATACATTTCTGGCAGGTCAGCATTACTAATGATTTTGTATGAAAAGCACTTTTCTGCTCACATTTTTACCTCCTTTTTTATTTTTCCTTTTTGGTCAGCCTGACAATCAATGTAATTTCCAAATCTTGCTTCTACTCAGCTACTCTGTCTCTCCTAAACCAGAGCAAGAATAGATTAAGAATTACTGCACTATAGCCTTTAGAGAATAATACATTTTAGAACCTAAGGACCCATTCTATCTGTCTAAATAGTGTATGTCCGATCTGTTAGTCAATGTTTGTTCGAAAGGCAGGTCTCAAAATGAAGTGGACTTAATAGAAAACACTTCAAAAACCATGATCTTAGAGACCAGTTCTGAGATAAGTTCAAGACCAGTTCTTGATCAGAAACATACTTTAAAAAAAAAAAATCCCACTTTACTCCTAATGCTTATAAATGCATCCTCAAAGACCAAATATAATGGGATCCCTGAGTGGCTCAGCGGGTTTAGTGCCTGCCTTTGGCCTGGGGCATGATCCTGGAGTCCTGGGATCGAGTCCCAAGTCAGGCTCCCTGCATGGAGCCTGCTTCTCCCTCTGCCTGTGTCTGTCTCTGCCTCTCTTGCTCTCTCTCTCTCTCTGTGTCTCTCATGAATAAATAAATAAAATCTTAAAAAAAAAAAAGAGACCAAATATAATCTGATAAGAGCTTATATTTTACTAAATTTTAAAAATCTTTCCCATAAATGCTACACAGAGCTTTCTTTAGTTATGATTTATATATATTTCAATATATATTTCATAGAAATTTTTTTTATCTTTCTCTGAAAGACAGAAAATTTTTCTATTCTACAATGGGCTATACTCAGATTTTTAACTTTTAAGTAGTAACTCTCAAAGACCCAATCCCAATAGTAAATAATGCTGTATGTATTGTCTGATATCTGAAAACCTATATGATGTACTTTTGAACTTTAGGTAAATTAGGTAACTTATCCTATTAACTAGTCTAAAGGAAAGATAAACTTCTTTATATGGTGTTTTCCTTATAGTAAGCAGCCAGGCCTTCCCTTATCTGGCCTACTTTAGCTAAGAAGTAGTGGTTGGAGCATGGGATCAGAGTTGGACCACTAGCATTAGGAAATTCCTGACTCACTGCTCAAAGTTTGTCTCCCCTAAGCCAGTTCAGAAGTTTAGAAAGGGCTGCCCGATGTAGGAAAATCCTACCCTTCTCAGGAAAAGTGTGCTTTACTCTGAGGCTCCTTCTCACCCTTGACCAACAAATCCACAGCTGCTAGAAAAGAGTGTGGGATAACCTGTGCTTTTGGGTATGTTACAAATTACGGGACTCCCATCCTGGGCCCCTGTGCTGTGGATGGCCTACCACAACACTATAGTGAGTCAGAGAGCTGACTATGAATTAGAAGTCATGGAGACCTCCCTCTGATCCAGACTGGAGCCTACTATATCTATTAGTTTTCCACTGATACAGAGAGGGCTCAAATAGGAAATTAATTTGTAAATATCAAAACAGACTTGGTGGTCAGAAGCATCAATTGCATATACTGGGGGAATACTTGTACGGTAAAATTTAGGATTAAATAAAAGTATTTACTAAAAGTTTTTTAAAAGTTTTATAATTACCTTGTCATCCTGAAAATCACAAGTCAGCAAGCACAAAAAACAAACAAAGAAAACAATAAACCCTTAGTTCCATAAATAAATCCCATCAATGAACCCCATCATAACAGAAAAGCTAACTGTAAAAACCCAAAAATTAGTATTTGTGGAACCGGCATAAGGTGGACAGTAATATATATTTATGTGATAATTCTTAATTTTCAGGAACAAGTGCTTGAGATTCTTTTTGAGTTGTTTTGGGTTTTTTAAGTTGTGAGTAAGGTGAGAAAATGACCCTCCTGTTAATGTATATGGCTGAAAGTCTTATCCTAGGTTTGTGAGAGTTACAGTCAAGCTTGATAGGAAGTCACTTGTTCAAATGGAGCCTTTCAGAATACTCACAGAGGTGGAGCAGATGAAGTAGACTTGGCTGGGCTGGATTATCACCTACCTCACTGGGTGTCATTCACTACTGTCCTGCAAAGGAGCTGTGAAATGATGAGTCTTTTGGACTGGAAACTGAATGGGTTCGAAAGGTCTCAATCAGCGTCGTGGGCATTTTTCTTAGTAAAGAACAAGCTGTTGCCATGTGTAGGCTGAGAGCAGAGGCCTTGGTGAGACAGGACAAGCCAATCTGAGAGGCTAGAGAAGAGCTGTGAGCTGGGTGAGTGAGCGCATCTGATACCAGAACTCTGCGCTGTTAACTGGATTGTTTTTATGTCTCTTGGTTCATTTTATTTTTTCCTTTCCCTTAACTTTTACTGAAGTTTCTTGTGAGAATACCACTTTGTCACAAGGGAACAGAGAGAGGAATTATGATTTTGGACTCTGCTCCAGCTAGCATAAAGAGACAGTCTTCTATCTCAAGGCCCAACCACAGCAGTAGTCATGAAAACCACACTGAGAAAGCCTCAGGAAAGGAGAGACTACAGGGCCAGGCCAAAGGAGAGATTCCCCTTCCAGAATCTCCTCATTTCAGCCCAAATGGGTTTGTGATTTAAAATAAGAAAGCCCATTTCTTTATATAAATCCACTCATTCCTGGGATATTTTTTCCTTCCAAGATTAGTCGCAAATTTCTTGTTTTCAGAATTTGGTATTTTCTGGATCAGTGTTGACCTCAGTATGAGTTATCTTTCTCAAAACCAAATGTTATATGCCAGATTCATTATTTTAATCATATGCAGAACTACCATTTCAAGGAAAGTATTCTCAGATCTTCCAGTTCATTATATATTATAGTCATTTTTTATATGGTATGTCCTGAAGCTGGAATACTTGATTGTCTAATTCTTGGTAACACTTCGTTTGCTGCATGAACATGGATAGGGACACAGGCCAGGTTTTATGATGATTATCCAGAGTCTCTCCGATGGCAAATGATAAAAAGGCCCTTTATCACCAACACATGGCAGCAATGGTCTCAAATTACCCGAGCGCAGGAAGAACTTTGAAGGGCTACCTCTACCCTGTGGCATGGGTCCTTTCTGTTGACACTACATGCAGCCCCTCCCCAGTTGAGACAGCTCCCCCTATTAGACAGAACTCCCTAAACTGAGCAGAAATCATCTGCATGGAACTTCTACTCACTGATCTCGTTTCTAACCCTTTTATATGTTGTCTTTCCAGTTAAATGGGCTATTTTCAACAAGGAATTTTAAAGTCTTATTTAATGTCTTCTCACACAGCAAGACAATCTATGGATTTTTGGACTTAACAGAATTTTACTTTTTAAGAAAAGTTTACTTGTTTTATTCATTTAAGTAATTTTTATACCTAATGTGGGGTTTGAACTCATGAACCTGAGGTCAAGAATCACATGCTCCTCTGACTGAGCTGGCCAAGAGCTCTGGATTGTACTTTTGATCAAAATTTATCATGGCCAGATTACTACTTAAAGATTAATTTTAAAAGCCCTTTGTTAATGAGTGAGAAATGGGAGATCATTTTAGTTTTCATTTATTTTTTGCTCACTTTAATTGGCATTTACAACAGTTTTAAAGCAACACTGAGATTTTTTTTTAAATGACAATATCATTTTTTTGGACAATACCCTTTAAATGCTAATTAGATAAAAAATGCTCATAAGTGTTTGGTTCATTATAAATTGAAGGGAAAGGATAGAAAGAAAGAGGCCAGTCTCCAGACACCCACTTTGGTCACTCACTCATGCTTACCTTGTGTTGGATGGCCTCCTTCTGGCTCACCAGTTGGGACCTCAAGATGAGGACCTCCTCCTTGCGGACATCAAGCTCCTCACTTACAGAGGTCAGCTGCTCCATGAGGACACGGTAGGCTGGTGCCCCTGGAGCAGTCACCTCTGGGGCACTTTTCTCACTAAGGGCCTTGCGAAGTTCATTTAATTCATTTTTCAGTTTTTTGTTTTCTGATTCCAGCTCTTGACGCTGTATGAAGAGAAAATAGTTCACTGCTGTTATCCTCAACTTTACACTGGAATGCTCGTGTTCTCCTAAGATGGTAGAATTCTGCTGGAAAAGATCACCAGAGCTACCCTAGTAAACAGCTTCCCAGGCTCTACTGGGAGCTCTGTTCTGCAAATTAAGGAAGCTAACATCAAGTGCAGCTGAGCAAGGCAAATGGCAGTTTGCTTCATCAACCCAGATTCCAGAGTCACATTTATTCTGGGCCTGCCTAGGGTGTGTTCACAGGCCTGGAGAGACTGCTGAGTCCTACGGGGAGAATTTAGCCCATTCCTCAGAAGCCCAGGTTTTCTCTGCAGGTAAATATAAGGCAAGTATGAGGGTTCAGCTGGTCAGGTTATTTCCAATGAATAGTTCAGATGAACAGAACCCTGAAATCTTGAGTAGCATCCTCTTATTTCCTTTGTAAAACAGAATGGAAAGACTATTGAAATCTTAGACTTTTAACTTCTAATAAAAAAATTAACATATCACTTAAACTAATAAAATTCCATTTAGTGTTTTGATGACAACAAACAGTGTATTTTTCAAACTACTTTGACATGTGTATGACAGGCTTGTGAAGTTGCTGGCAGAAGTCTTGGGAGGTGGGAGGAAAGGATGGATTCCTTTGCCACCCAGATGGCCAAACTCATCCTTTATCCCCTCCATACTTTCACAAACTACCAGACATCCTCATGCCACCAGTTAGCACTGCTTATGCAAACTTTGCTGAAACAATGGTAATGACAACCCAGAATAGAGTTCTGACGCTAGAATACAAATGTCTCAGGATACCGGCTGGGAAACGGTAAAGCAGACAGGCCTCTGAAGGCACCATGCTGCCTTGTTTAGCACATTACACAAGGCCTTATGACTGTGGAAGTGAGATACTTTTGGGTATAAGATAAAATATTTTATTGTTTCTTCCAGACAAGCCACCTTGGGTTTGTAGGACCACATCAGACCTCTCAACAGTTATAGTAAAACTATTTATAGTCTTTTTTTTTCTAGTATAAGAATATATATCCCTTTCTTTCATGCAAATTAATCTATTCTTATGGAAAATGAATAAGCCTTCCTATCCCCAATCTCCCACCAACTGATAATCAGATTCATATTGCTCATTTCTGCAACAGAAAACATGAGTGTCTTTACTTGGACACTAAGCTCCGATGCGATGTTTCCCAAACTTTAAAGTGCATCAGAATCACTTGCAGACAGACTGCATGGCCCAACCCCCAGAGTTTCTGGTTCAAAAGGTCTGGTATAAGGCCTACAAATGTACATTTCCAACAAGTTACTCGGTGATGCTAATGCTGCTGGTCAAGGGACCATATTTTGAGAAATACTGAGCTAATATACTTGGGAAATTAGTGATCTGGGCTTCATTTTTTTTTTTTTTTTAAATCTAGGCTTCACTTTTAACATATTCCAAAGAATGTCTTATTTGTTCATTTTTGTGAGGCAGGAAGATGGGAAAGAGTTGGAGATGACAGTCCTATTCCCCTTCCATCGGCCTGTGCCATTCCATCCCATCTGATTCTTTTCTTATATGACCCATATCATGAGTTGGTCCTCTAGACGAAAGGTACAGAAGGCATCAGAGAGTCGGAATAATAGAGATGACACTTTGTTGCCACTCTTTTCTTTCTCTGCAAACATAAATATTACCTGAGAAGTACTTTCACTGAAGGAGCAATAGATTTATTCATGTTATAATTTAGAAAGTGTAAAAGGGTTCTCTAGGGTATTTTAAAAATAGTGCTTTATTTAAATAAAAATTAATTTTCAAACAAGTGACAATAGGAATCAAGACTGTTCTGAAAGTTTCCTTCTGTCTGGAGACCTAAATTCAAGATCAGACTCTGTTAATCTCTTAACTGTTCTCAGCCTCAGTTTAATAATCTTTAAGGAGGAAATAATTTATCTCAGAAGTTTGACAATGACTAAATAAGATAAGGTGCAGGAAAACTTTTCAAACTGTAAAGTAAATAGAAGGTATTATTAGTCAAGTGTTTATTAAATGTCAGTGGAAGAGTTCTATCTTTAAGGGAAGGGGCTGATAAGGGAACTGTGGGTTGGACAGGGGTGGAGGACAGGCATTCCCTGTATCAAGCTGCCATGCAGCCTCAAAAGGAAGCAGTAATCAGCAGGTCTGGACCATAAGAAGTGGAAAATCCACAGAAGACAGGGTTCTACTAACATAAATTCATGTAACACTGTTAGGAAATAATATATCAGGACCAGACTTGAAGTAATATTACTAAAAAAAAAATACAAAAATCCTTATGACAATTTAGGGAGACCCTAGGAATTCTCAAATATACATAAAAAATTCTCTTTAAAATAATGACTTTTCTTATGCTATTTCGTGGCTTTTCTAATTCTTAGCTTTGGTTATAATCATAAATCTCGCTATAGTTTTCTAGTTATTCCAGACTATTGTTTACAAATGGAGAAAATAGTAAAAAATAAACACAAGCAGAAAATGTCTGAGAAAGATAAATTTAAGACAAATAATGTATTAATAACCTAGAAAAAAGCTGGGGGTGTCTTGATTGCTGATAGCCTGATAGCTCAAACTTCACAGGGCTCAAAAGGTTCTGAATCTGGAAAGCTAAGGAAGGAACTGAGTGGAGAACAGCCTACCCTGATATTATTTTTAATTATTTTATTTATTTTTTAAAGTAAACTCTATACCCACCATGAAGCTCGAACTATGACCCTGAGATTAAGGGTCACATGCTTTACCAACTGAGCCAGCCAGGTGCACAACCTACTCTGTATCAAGGAATGGGCTCTTGTTTGTTTGTTTTAAACCTAAACTCTTGGGTTACCCAAGATACTTTGTATTTCAGAAACTCCTGTTCCTTCCTAATCAGAGCCTTTCCCTGTTCAACTGCCCAGAGACACATAGTACCTATTAGTCAGACACTGCTTTTAACCATTAAGGAGAAAACTCTACCTTCATCTTCCTCCTCCCAACAGTTTCTAAAATAAGTTAGAATACGTTTTTACTATAATACCTAGAAAACTAATACTGAGCTATCTTTCTCTACAAGCGGGGTTTGGTGGTTAGGGCACAGGCTTTGGAGCCAAAGATACCTATGTTCAAATCCTGTTCCTGTCAGTTTCTAGTGGGGTGATCTTAGGGAAGTTACTTATATTTCTTAGCTTCAATTTCCTCATCTGTAAAATGGGAACTAAAATACTTGCAGGATTATTTTAAGAATTAAAGCTGATATGTAAAGTACAGGCATTTTAAAAAAAATGATGAGAATAATGACAGGAGCCAACATTTGCTGGGTACTTACTATGTGCTGGGCACTATTCTAAACAGTGTACATGAATTACCTCATATAATCTTCATGACAGTCCTATAACATAAATAGTATTATTAACCTCACTCTATAGATGAGAACACTGAGGCATGGAAAACATACGTAACTTGCACGCAGCTATATGGTGGCAGATCTAACATTTGAACCCAGGCCATCTGACACTAGAATCCATGTCCTTGCCTACCTTCTAGAGCCTCAGATGGCAGCTACTCCTGTTTTTGCTTAGACTGAACTTTAGCTTATAGGAAATAGAATCTATGAAAAGAAATAACATGAAGCTAGAAGTAATTCCTGAATAAGACTGAATTAAGGTGTCCTTAAGGATGTTCTCTGAGAAAAAGAGAAACTCTAAGCAGGTCACTTGCCAAAACATATTCAAAGCCTTGGGCTGAAGCTTCCCATTACCTTGAGTGATTCATATTCCAGTTCTGCACCTCTAATTTGTGGTCTTTCTTCTTCCTAGGGAAAATGTAAAGTTAAAAACTTTATAAATAAGTAGTTATACTTTAATTGTCACATTTTTCCTCAGAATATTTCCTTACTCTGCAGAAAACAGTGAGGAAAGTTCAGCCCTCACTACATGAACCAAATGCTGCTTGGATAAAGTACTTCTGGGCTGAGTTTCCATTAAAGAAGAGAGTGCAGAAAGTCCCACTCAGTGCTTGGTTTGGGCACGGCCCTGGGGTGGGGTAGCACTGTGTACCTTTGCCTTGCTGCGGAGCACCTGCTCCTCCTTGCGGTCCAGCTCGTCCTGCATCACCTGCTTCTCCTGCTCCAGCTCTGTGACCCGCTTCTGGAGCTTGAGGAACAATGACATGTCCAAAGGCACCTTCTTCTCACTTGGCTCCTAAATCCCAAAAATCATAAGATGGTCAAGATGATCCAGAAGATATACAAGCCAATGAGAAAATAATGAATAGTCCAACAGAAATATAGACAAGCTTATAGAAGAAATATAAATGGCGAAGTAATATACAAATAACATGTCCACCCTAGCTATTGAGTAGAGACATGCAAATTAAACAGTGAGGCATTACTTTACCATCAGATTGGCAAAGACTGGAAAGATCAATAATGCCATGTGTTAGTAACAGCATCTTATAAAATACT
This sequence comes from Nyctereutes procyonoides, assembly GCF_905146905.1. NCBI lineage: Eukaryota > Metazoa > Chordata > Mammalia > Carnivora > Canidae > Nyctereutes > Nyctereutes procyonoides. The sequence continues at coordinate 22,586,962 of NW_026575040.1, read as the reverse complement.
GGTGGAAGTATAAGTAGGCCTTTTAAGAGGGCAAGTTAGCTGTATTTATTAAAATTTAAATGTGTATACTCCTTAACCTAACAATATACATTTAAGAATTATCCCACAAAAAGTCTTACACAAGTACACAAGAATATGTGGAAAAAGATGTTCATTGCAGCATTTTTTGTAATTGTAAAAAAACCCCAAATGTCAGTCAATAGAAGAGCTGATTAAACTGTAGTATAGTCAAGTTAAAATATTTCATAGTTGTTTAAAAAATGAAATAGATATACACAAGTGGGTAAGTATGTCCTAGATAAAAGTATTAAGTGAAAAATACAAGTTGCAAGGAAGTATTTATACTATGATTTTATTTTTCTTAAAAAAACAAATGCCCATGACTTTTAAATATACCCACCACACAGCATACAACAATCTAGAAGGCCAACAATGGTTATCTTGGAGAATGGGGGTACTATGGGAAAGTTTCATTTTCTACTTTACACATTTCTACATTGGAATTGTTTACAATGAGCATTGGACTACTTTTCTATTCAGGAAAAACGATTTTTGAAAAGGTGAAGTGCTAGCATAAATATACTGAGATCAGACAGAGAAAACTGGAAAACTAAAATATACATAGCCCTTAATAAGGTGAAAAATAACCTAGTAGCATCTGACAAGTATGTCAGTTGGTTCTAGAACAGAAGCATGGTGAGAACTACTAGTGTAAACAGAGATACACTAAAGCTGAGCAAAGGGAAAGAGAAACCACCATCATGGAAGTTGAGACTGCTCTAAGTGTTATACCTTGTTTACTTCAGGTTTGAACTTTTTTTTTTGCCCCTATTTTATTTTATTTATTTATTTTTTTAGTTTATTATAGTAGGAGGTTTGAACTTTTAATGAGGTAAGGAGAATAAGAGTTGTGTTATTAGATTTAATGGAAACAATAGAGTCTCTTTTTGTTAGAGAGAGAAGAGCAATAATGAATGGTCAAAGTAAAATTCTATATTGATTAGTGTGCATCATATTTCAGATTTTCAATTTTTTAAAAGGCTTTTATTCAGACATAAAAGCAAAATGAGCTTATTTCATTTTAAGAGAGAAGGAGGAGGGTGGACAGAGGGAGAGGGAGAGAGAAAATCTCCACTATGTGTGGAGCCTGATGCAGAGCTCGATCTCACAACCCTCATATCATGAAATCAAGAGTCGGACACTTAACTGACTGAGCCACCTGGTGCCCCAAAATAAGCTTTTTATAAAGTTCAGGAAATAAGTACAAAGAAAAAAAAATAAAACCATAATCATACCCCCAGAGAAAACCTACAATTTTTGTCCTTTTTTTTTATAGATTTAAGTAATTGGAATATTTTCATTATAATGTTCTATTGTCTTTTAAATTTAGCATTATATCACAACTTTTCCAAATTTACAATATATTTGAAACCATAATTTTTAATAGCTAAACTGTCATGTGTACCATTATTTACTTAGCTGTTACCTAACTGATGGGCACTAAAGTTGTTTCTAATTTTCTACTACTGAAATATACTAAAATAAATATCCTAGTACATAAATACCTAAATATTAATGTTTTTAAGTCTGCTAAATTAGTTTCCATTTCTATCCAGCAACCACCGCTTTGCCTGGAACAATGACTGTTATCATTAAAAAAAAAAAAAGGCTCAATTGATAGACCAAAAGTGTATTTAATTATAGTTTTAATTCACATTTCTTTGCCTTTTGTTGAGGTTGAATACTTTTTATATTTGTTAGCTATCTTTAGTCTTTTGTGAATTCTTGTGCTGAATTCAGTGTTGCTTCAGTTCTAAAAAGGCATCTCAGAAGAATCAATTAAACTATGTAATGGGGCATTTATCTGTAGGCTATTGGGGTCATTAACCCACAGACTAGCTAGACCTGGACTGCTTCTTACTGTCCACCCTTGTAATGTTCAACAGTAAGAAAAAGTTTAGGTATAAGATCTTTGCCATAAAGTCTGTCCTGACTGAGCAGAATAGATACAACATCCTGCCTAAATGTAAAATTACTATAGATTTTCATTCATATTAAAACTCATTTCTATACATCCCACAAATATTTGCAGTTCAGCTTATTTACAAGGTAAACATTCCATTCATGTATTTTTAATGTTTGTTCATCTATTAATGAAGTATGTGTCCCTGAAAATTTTAATTATTTAATCTCTTTTTACGCTATAATAGACTTCACTTCACAACTTCATTCATTGTACCTAAAACGTCACCATTTGGGAATCATCCCTCTCAATCTTGAACAGGCATTTCATTTAAAAAGAATCTTCTCATTAAAATGAGATGGGGTGGGGTGCCTGGGTGGCTCAGTTGGTTAAGCATCCAACTCTTGATTTTGGCTCAGGTCATGATCTCAGGGTTGTGAGACTGAGCCGGGTGTCGGGCTCTGTGCTAGGTGTGGAGCCTGCTTATGATTTTCTTTCTCCCTTTCCCTCTGCCCCCCCCCCCCACAGCCTGGGCTAGTGTCTGCTCGCTCTCAATCTTTAAAAAAACATTAAAAATGGGATGAGGTAACTCTTTAGATATTAGCAAATACTACATAAAGAATTAGTTGACTGCCGGATAAAAGCAAAACCCTGTAGATAGGAATACTAAAATAGGAGATGAAATAACACAAAAAAATAACATCTGACAACTGCAAAATTGCTTGAGGCACAATGACTGGTAATTATTTAAGGATGCTCTGCACAGTGCCCATTCTTATCCCTAATGATACATCTAGTTAGAGATACCACTTCTTCTCCATGCCATATGAGCAAGGAATATTGGGCCACCTGGCTGAGACAAGTTTCTGAGGTTTTGCTTTGCTTTCTTTCTGTAGAAAGGACTTTATCATCCATGGATTTTCTAAAAGAGTGAAGCTTTGAAACTGACCTAAAAAATCATGGTCTCTCATCCGAGGAAAATCCGGAAGACAAGAGAATTTATTCACAAAATTACCAGCATAGCTCTGCAATCATTCTGGAATTATTGCTAACAACAGCTGAGACGGTTGTGGTGACCTTCTCCCTGGGTTTGACAGGCGTGAGAAAGCAGAAGGACGGAAGCAGAACTGGGATAACTAGTCAGTGACTAGTAAGAAAGCTGCACGACAGCAGGGAGAAGCAAAGGTTCCAAAAGAATGCCACTCCAGACCATGAAGATGCTGTGGGCATGGGAGGGCTGCACAGCAGGTGGAGCTGGCAGGTGAGTTCTCCAGAGGGAAAGAGCAATGGAGGCGCCAGCCCAACTTGTGAACAACAAATCACAGGTTTGGCAAAGCTAGAAAGACATCAATTCTTTTTTTAACATCAAATTTTGCTATCATTACATGACTGAGACTGGAATTCCATGTTTCAAAACAGTATGAAAAATTCTTCTCTATTTTAATAAAAAAAAAAGAATCAATTCATAACCAAGAGTGGGCCCATTATTTTCCTGGGACCAGATTCTGAAGGAGCTGCTTGGGAATACTATACATAGTAGAAATGCTTCTTTATTTTGTTAGGGGCAATTTGTAAACCTGGCCATTACAGAACTAGTTGCAGTGAGAAATGCAAACCTGGAGGTCAAAAGTAATCAGAAGTGCAAATGCACAGCCATAGTCTTAGTCTGATACTTCTCTCCCATCCAACTTCCTTTCTGATAATCAATCTCTCTTCTTCTACTGACAGTTCTACAGATTTCTATCTTTCTGATTCTGACCACACCCAATCAAAACTGTAGGATAGTCACTGGAAGCCTATTTATTAGAACAAAAACATGGATTTATTGAATGCTTATTATGTATCAAACATTGTTAAAAGTGCTTTAAAAGAATTATCTCAATCTTCAAAACATCACTCTAAAGTAAGATAATAATCATAGCATATCACTTCATAGGTGAGGAAACTGAGGCACAGAGAGACTGAGGCTCAGGTTATGGACATAGTTCCAAGGAGGAGAGTTACTGTAGTCTGTCCAATAGTCAAGACAACCCTTCTAACTAGAGCCAGCCACATTTCAGATGCATACACTTAATAACAAGGAATAATATGACTAGTTCAGTGAAAAGCCTTTCCCATTATTGAGAGAAGATTTCCAGGTGCATGACCTACTGCTGATGGTCAATACATATGAAGGACAATACACAGTATTCCAGATCTGTCTGTGACTTCTGCAGCACAATTCATACTTCATTATTTAAAAGAGATGAGCAAAATACTATATCCAACTCTAAACTAACTTTTTTTTTTTAAGTAGGTGCTACGCCATTGTGGAGCCCAACTCAGGGCTTGGACACACGATCCTGTGATCAAGACCTGAGCAGAGATCAAGAGTTGGATGCTAACCAACTAAGCCACCCAGATGCCCCTAAACTAACTCTTAATTTGAAAAAAGATTCAGTGGAAATATGGGTGAGAATTAGAAACAAAAGGTTAATTCTCCCCTCAAATCTGTAAGAATTAGGACACAATTTGAAAAGAGTAGAGACCCCAACAAATATCATTACTAGTAAAAATTAGGTAAAGCACAGAGGAGTTTTTGAGGTTAAAAATGTAATGTCCTTAAACAAAACTATCAATAAGAAGCCTCTTTGCCCTAATTCTTTTTTTTTTCCCTAATTCTTTTTTAAAGATTTTGTGTATTTATTTTGGAGACAGAGAGAAAGAGAGGAAAGGAGGATAAGCAGGGGTAGGAGCAGAAGGAGAAGGACAAGCAGAGTCCATGCTGAGCACAGAGCCTGATTTGGGGCCTGATCCCATGACCTGAGCTGAAATCAAGAGTTGGATACCCAACTGACTAAACCACCCAGGCAACCATGCCCTGAGTTTAATACAAAATACTTTGCAGCAAATACACACTTTTTGTCATGGTTTTCCTCTCCCTTGCAGGAACTGTTCAAGTTGTATTACACTGAAGCCAATAGTTTGTAAACATACTTCCCTCAGACTGCTGGGAGTGAGTGCTCCCATTAGGACCAACTGGATACAATCCTAAAACTTTCATATCCACTGGAGGCTCAGAGGCTATAATTTTGAAATCTTCAAGATCTAACTTGGTGGTAGTCTCCAAAGATGGTTACAAATGATTGCTCCCAACACAAATGTCTTTTCTCCCATCAAGAGATGAAGTCCACTGTCTTTCCCCCAAGTCTGGGCTGGCCTTGTAATTTCCATGACATAGACTGTGGCAGAATTAGCACTGTGCTGGTTCTGGGCTTGGCCCCAAGAGCTCTGGTATCTTTTGCTCTTACACTTTTAGAGTCCATTCAGCATGCCACTGAACAGAGAAGTCACCTGGAGAGGCCCGAGGTTCTCTTCCTTGGGCTGGGATGCAGGGAGGTGCTCCAAGTACCAAGAGTTTACAAACTATTGGCAATACCACGTGAAGCAGAAAAACTGTCCAGTCAAAATCCAAAGAGTTGTGAACATTAATAAATTGCTGTTGCTTGAAATCCCTGCAGTTTGGGATGATTTGTCATAAGTAATGAATAACAGGAACAACCTCTATCCTGCTATATGGTGGCCATAAAACTCTATCAACAGTCTACAGTTTAATGTTAGCAGTAGAGAGAAGCGACACTGCAGCACTACGTGTAAAACCCCCGCATGGGAGCAAGTAGAGTATGGAGCTCCCCACAGACCAGCCTCAGTTAGAATACTGGCTCAGCCACTGACAAGCTGGGTCCTTGGATAAGTTAACTTAGGGTTCTTGAATGTATGATGCCAACTATATGACATTTTTCCTTAAAATAAACAGAATGAGATGGCAGAAACTTTTCATTCCTGAGTAAAACTAAGACAAAGGAAAGAATCATTCAATTTTCTTCACCGTTCGGCCAGAAGCATTCTATTTCCGACTTGGCCATTTTCTCAGAACATAATATAAAAATAGAAGAATTTTGCCTGAATTACCCATTAGTGAAACTAATATCATATTTGAAAAGAAGATCTGAGAATTGGTTTGGGAACAATCTACCTTAAAGTCACTGTACTCTTGGAGTTACAGTAATGTATCATTTTGATATCATACCACATAACACAAACACTAAGGCAGATTTATAAGCTATTTTTCTTGCATTTTTGTGGACAAAAATTACATTGGTAAAAACTATTATCAAACAGAAGCAGCAGTTTTGTTAAACTCTTGGGCACTGGTTATTTATAATTTTCAAGGACAAAAGCCTTACTATTAAAACAATTTACCTCAGTCTGAAATAAATTTATGATGGGTTATGTTTTTTTGTAATAAGACATGTTAAGATGAGAAAGGGAATTACAAAAGGGAAAATCTTGTCATCAATATTACATTAAAAATTAAAATGTCTATTGGCCAAAAAACATATGTAATAAGTTATGTAAGTACATATAAGACAATATATGTAATAATTAATAAGCTAATTAAGCACCCATTGGTGATTTATGAAATATAAAGAGTTTGAACAACTGTTACATTTATGGACAATGAGGTCCATTCTGCAATGTAAATGCTTTCTGTTAAGAACAGCATGGTCACATCCTACTTTTAGTGATAAGTATCTAAAATGTACCTCTGTCCTCAAGGGCATATCTTCAGTTTCTGCAATTTCAGAGCTAAAGGTGTATTCAGACTCATTGCTGCTGTGGGTGGAGTCTGTTCTCTTGTGTCCAGGCTTAGGCACGTTCTGCAAGGCAAATAAACCAAGTAGAATTAATACTATATAATTAAACCAGTTATAGCTAAGACAGCATCCACCTTAACTTGGTTCTAACCCTCACTCACTGACTTATTGCTCTTTTGCCCAAATAGTCTGTTCCATTTTGTCCTTACAAACTCTTACAAAAGGGTTACTTTCTGAGCTCCTCAAAAAAAGAGAAGGATGCGCCAGCAGGGCATGACAAAAATAGTCAAAAAACCAAGTGCTCAAACAAAAATCACCTGTGATTATTAGCAGAGTCCTCTTTGTTTTTTTTTTTTTTTAAGATTTTATTTATTTGAGAGAGAGAGAGAGAGGGACACAGAGAGCATGAGCAGGGGGAGGGGCAGAGGAAGAAGGACATGCAGACTCCCTGCTGAGCAAGAGAGCCTGATGTGGGGCTCAATCCCAGGACTCTGAGATCATTACCTCAGTTGAAGGCAGATGCTTAATTGACTTTAGTCACCCAGGCAGCCCCCAATTTGGGTTTAATTTTTTATTATTTTTATTATTTTTTTAAGATTTTATTTATTTGATGGAATGAATGAGACAGCAGAAGCAGGGGAGCAGCAAAAGGAGGAGAAGCAGGCTCCCCACTGAGAAGACAGCCTGATGTGGGGCTCGATCCCAGGACCCCAAGATCACGATCCAAACCAAAGACAGACATTTAACCAACTGAGCCACTCAGGCGCCCCACTCTTTGGGTTTTAAAGCTGTGAATGGCCCATCAAACTGGATGAAGTGTAGGTATAAGAACCTTAGCAACCAAACATTGACTTCAGTGTTGCCATTAAATAAAACTTAATAAAAAAAACTCATGAAATATGTTTAATGATAGCATAAGCATTTTACTGCACTGTATTTGAGCATAAATAAAAAAAAGGGGGGGTTCTACATAGGTGATGATAATTTCTGTCACTTTTGGGCATGAAGTTGAATCTCTGAAGTCAGCAATGGGAAGGATGAGCAGTGCAGAGGCAAGAAAGCTGCTCCAAAAACCTTCTGAAGTCCTGGGGTTATTAATTCATGGAATCCAGGTGACATATTTATGACATGTGGTGCCAATGAAATTAGCATTCAGAAAGCTTATGAAGAAACAAACAATCCAATCATGAAATGGGCAAAAAACATGAACAGTAATCTCACAGAGGAAGACATAGACATGGCCAACACACACATGAGAAAATGCTCTGCATCACTTGCCATCAGGGAAATACAAATCAAAACCACAATGAGATACCACCTCACACCAGTGAGAATGGGGAAAATTAACAAGGCAGGAAACCACAAATGTTGGGGAGGATGCGGAGAAAAGGGAACCCTCTTACACTGTTGGTGGGAATGTGAACTGCTGCAGCCACTCTGGAAAACTGTGTGGAGGTTCCTCAAAGAGTTAAAAATAGACCTGCCCTACAACCCAGCAATTGCACTGTTGGGGATTTACCCCAAAGGTACAGATGCAATGAAACGCCGGGACACCTGCACCCCAATGTTTATAGCAGCAATGTCCACAATAGCCAAACTGTGGAAGGAGCCTCGGTGTCCATCAAAAGATGAATGGATAAAGAAGATGTGGTTTACGTATACAATGGAATATTACTCAGCCATTAGAAATGACGAATACCCACCATTTGCTTCAATGTGGATGGAACTGGAGGGTATGATGCTGAGTGAAGTAAGTCAATCGGAGAAGGACAAACATTATATGTTCTCATTCATTTGGGGAATATAAATAATAGTGAAAGGGAATAGAAGGGAAGGGAGAAGAAATGTGTGGGAAATATCAGAAAGGGAGACAGAACATAAAGACTCCTAACTCTGGGAAACGAACTAGGGGTGGTGGAAGGGGAGGAGGGCAGGGGGTGGGGGTGAATGGGTGACGGGCACTGAGGGGGGCACTTGACGGGATGAGCACCGTTATTCTGTATGTTGGTAAATTGAACACCAATAAAAAATAAATTTATTTTAAAAAAATAAATAAAAAGAGAAAAAAAAGAAAACAGAAAAGTTAAACAATTGCAGTCTGTTCCTTTCTGTAGGAGAAGGGGTTAGAGAATAACTTGAAGAAAGAAGGACTTAAAAGGCTGGGTTTTGTGCCCCTCGCTCCTAGGGTGCCCCCTGCAAAAAGAGGTGGATAGGTTTAGGGGCCTGCATCTCCTAGGGTTACTGATTCTGGAAACTTCAGACAGACCTCTGGAAGCTTTTCTGATCTGCCAATTTCATTTACTACTTCTCCCAGCTGCAGGAGGAGCCAGAAGTCACAAAGAGCTTCTTTGCTTCTTTCTCTCCCATATCCAGGCCCATCTATATGACCAAAGGAAAGCCAGCATCTAGGAGCAGGTGAAAGACTCCCGGGCCACCCCAACCTGTACTCTCAGTGCATAAGGAAGACCCAAGAGCACCAGAGCTTCTAAAATTACTGAGCAGGCAGGGAGAAATCAACCCACATAAAGTCAAAGGTGCTCAGATTTACTGTTTACATACACAGGCAATCTTACTACCCCAGCCAACAATTGTATGGAAAAGTATTTATTAATAAATCGGTTGTGTCATTATGAGAAATAGGTAGGTCCATATAAATACCTTCAAAAAGATTTTAATAAGCTTATTAGAGATGAGTGAGACTTCTATTTTCCCTCATGTATGTGTTACTAAGCGATAAGTACCTTAAGGTGTGAATAGAAGCAACACTGTATATTTGCTATTTAATGTAACTTTGGGATACAGGGTAGTGGTAAAATGTTCTAGGTCTGAAGTAAGAGAGAGCTGGGTAGGAATTCTAGGTGTGCCACTTACTTGCTCCTTACCCAACTTCTCCAGAGCTCATTTTCAAATGGGGAAAAGGTGAATAATGATATTATCTACCTGATAGGGTTTATGTGAGGGTTAAACTATCAATGTAACAAGGACTCGGTTAATGTTGAGTGATGTTGTCCTAGCATTAGGACCCTGCAGTGATGTAACAACTCCGCTGTGTGGGGCCTTCTGTTCCCCAAGATTTTAGTCCGTATGCCACACAATTACAAGGACAGACATCCTACTTGATCATCAAGTACCCCTTCAAGATTTGCATCTTGTACCTCCTCTTTTAATCTGTTATGTCTCCAATAATTCCTTCTCTTCTTGAATCTGTTTTACTCCCTTTGTCAAGGTTAATGACCCCATTGTTGACATGCTGGACTCCCTCCTTACTTGGGGTGAATCTTCAAACATTTCACAAGTCTGCATTCCTTTGCCTCATTTATCCTTTCATGTCTGCTTGAATTTCCTTGACCCTGGATTTAGTGTTTTCTTCCTTGCCTCTACTTTACAACTGAATGTTCCTGGGGAAAAATCCTACAACACTTCTTGGTACCAGGGCCAACAAATCTAGTCCTTTGTAATCAGTGGCATTAACTTTGGCCCATGTTATCACATAGATTACCGGGAGTCCTGAGGTGGTCTATTAATTCCCCTCCTTAAAGTTTCCTAACATCCATTTGAGGAATCTATTTACCACAAAATGCTTCTAAGCATTGCCACAGTGAGTGCCATCTGCGGAAGAGTGTCAATGAAATATTAGCCAAGTACCCATCTATTAGTCTCAAAGTTTCTACCTAAACATTAATTATTTAATTAATCTTAAATTATAAAGTCCATTTTTTAAAATTCTCTGTAATTCTTGGCAAACATTTTCTACAGATTCCAGACTATGTCTGGAGCTAGGAAAGGAGACTTAATGAAGAGCTGAGTAGGAAGCAAGCAGATTCTGATCTTCCTTCCTCTGCTATTTTCCTTTTCTCTCCCTCTGACCATTTTGTTAACCAAGAGGAGTGACAATGAGTCACAGGCATATAGTGGAGAGGATTATAGGCTGAGAAATCAGAAATCAAGCAGCTGAACTGCCCCTGGAACTAGATTATGTCTTTCTCTTTCCACAGCACTGCAGGAACAGAATGGCTAGCAGGCAGAGACTTGCCAGGCAAGAAGGAATAGCCCTGCTAAAGTTGCTGGAGGATGGCCATTATTACTGGAGGGTCTTTTCTTTTTTTATAAATTTATTTTTTATTGGTGTTCAATTTGCCAACATATAGAATAACACCCAGTGCTCATCCCATCAGTGCCCGTCACTCAGTCACCCTCACCCCCCGCCCACCTCCTCCCCTTCCACCACCCCTAGTTCGTTTCCCAGAGTTAGGAGTCTTTCATGTTCTGTTGGAGGGTCTTTTCTAGACATGGTTACCTCTTTAAGGAGGAGACACATTAATCTCACGGAGATTTCTGGGCATGTTCAGAAAGTGACATATACATGACGTATTTCTCTCGTTTTATTTTCTGAGGTTCATAAGGCACGCAGTTTTGTTTTGTTTTTTACAAGGCATGCAGTATTAAAGAATCCAAGAAATCCTTTAGGGAAAAAATCTGTTTCTCTCTGTTTCAACTAGTGCTTCCCACATTTATTTGACCCTAATCATTTCTTTGCCCAATGCCACTTCTTAATGTCCTAAGTAACTCTGGAAACACCTCATGGGACATGAAGCTTAGCTCTAACCATAACCAAAGCATAGATTAACCAAAAATGTTGGCATGGTTATCTGGTAAGAAGAATACACCCAAGAATGGAACTCTGGGGAACATGATATTCAAAGACAGAGGAAAAGGACTCTAGAAAAAGCTAAGAATGGGAGAATGTGAAGGAGGAAAGATTTCAACAAGGCCAAGTGCAGCAGGGAGATCAAGGAAGACAAGACATAATGAGAGTCTTTCTGGTTTGTCAGTAAGAGTAATGGTTGACCTACTCCTACTTCTAATTTCACTTTGTCACGTATAAATTAGGATAGAGTAACAAGGTTTGAAGTAACAGTCCAACTGTGGCATTTAAATTAGCTTTTTAACTTCTTTGAGACTAGATTTCCTCTCTTCCAGATGACAAATTTATTTCATTTCTTTTGTGTTACATAATCTCCTTTATTTTGACTTTTTAAATGCCACATTTTAAAAAACTTTGTCCAAGGATCAAGATAAAAGCAAAAGTTGAAGCAAATATTCTATGCTACAGATATCAAATTATCTTGTTTTTTATAAGAGGTATTTCAGAGCATTTCTAGCCATCTGTACCATTAGGTGACCTTCAAGGCCGATACTTACAGGGAACTAGAGAGCTAGAGAACTCTTTCTTTCCTGACAGTAGGTTAAGTAGAACAGAGAGGCTATGTAGAACTATTAAAAATACAAAAGGTAGCTGGTAGATAAAGAAGAGTTCTTGAAATAGATAATTACAAATAAAAACTGAATTTTTTTTTGTAGGAATACAACTTTGAAATTATAATAAAAACTAGTAGAGGAAATAATTATATAAACATATGCTTTCTGTGTAAATTTTACATGAAGTCATTCAATACGTAAGACAAAGTCTTTAAAGTGTTTGACTTTACTAAGTATTCATGAATAAAGTCATATCATTCATGGGATTTGCTTTACAACAACTCAATCCACTGGATGAGGTAGGTAGGAGGAATAGGGTAGGAGTAGAAATGTGTTGACCATTTTAAGTGTATAGAAATGCAACTGATTTCTGTGCATTGATTTTATATCCTGGCACACTGCTGAATTCCTGTATGAATTCTAGCAATTTTGGGTGGAGTCTGTGATGTGATGAGCACTGGGTTTTATACAGAACTGATAAATTATTAAATAATACATCTGAAACCAAAAAAAAAAAAAAAAGAAAGAAAAAGAAAAGAAATGTGTTGACCATTTTAGAATTGGGTAATGAGTACATGAAATACATGGGGATTCATTCCACTATTTGCTTTTGTATGTGCTTAAATGTTTTCATTAAAAAAAAGAAAAAAAAAGCAAATGTTTGACTCACCACCATCAGAGTCATTTCTTCTTTAAGGTCATCATATCGTTCTTCTAAGCGACTAAACTCATTCAGAAGGTTCTGATACCTCAGTCTTTCATCATTAAGATCGAGTTCCAGTTGTTTTGTTTCTTCCACTAACTTCTTCTCCATAGTCTCTGAAAGAAAACAAAAGGGAAAAGCATAACAAAGATGGCTCTACAGAACTCAAGAGTACAACATGTATGCTGACTTCCAGTTTCTCTGCAAAGGGTTTTACTTTTAGCACCATGAACTACAAAGAGAATGTAGAGAAAAAATATCATGACAAGAAAATAGTTTGTTAATAACAATCATCTACTGAGGTCTTCCATGTACTATGGATTTAGTGCCATTAGCTCATTCACTGTTTACAGCACATCCTTGATAAAGCTCCACTACTCATTGTTTAGTATTTTTTATTTCACTACATTTCAGGCTCTTATAAAACTTTTGTCCAAATTAGTATACTCTGTCAAAAAGTCAGAGATACTCCTCACATCTCTGAGGGTGGCAACTTCCCAGTGAAACCAGTTGTCCTATGTTCTGTGTCTACTCTCTGCTCCGTCCCCAGGCTGAGATCTTAACAATTTTTCTACCATGTCAAATCACCCCCTCTCCAATCACTCCCCCATTTCAAACCAGATAAAGCCCCCATGCCTGGTCATTTGTGTCACTACTTCTCTTGTGTGCTGCTGGGGGCACCCATTTACCATCCCATTTTGCTGTCTCTGTTGCCAGCAGCTTGCATTTGCCTGGGATGTCATCTGGAGACGAGATGAGCCCCTGACTACAGATAAAGCAAAGCAAACAGCCTCAGATCTCAGCTGTATGTTTTACCTAAATGAGCCAATCAGTCACATTTATAAATGTTAAGCTTCCTAATATTGATAAGGCTCATTTTATTCTCATGTTTTGGAGCTAAATATTAGCTGCCCTGCCTGTTTCGCCTGCTTCACCATTTCTTTCCCTGTCCGCTCCATAAGGGTGTGGGCAGCAAGTATCCTGTCACAACTGCTTCCCTGGTGCCCACCACAGTGTTTCCCTAATGCAGGGCTTCAAAAATGTGTAAATGAATGAATGAATTTCTTCTCCTCTAACATTCTATAAATTGCCTTTTATTCTCACCAATTTGCAGAAGCTGCATAAAGCTACCAAGAAATTTTCCCTAGGCAAATCCAATGTTAGCTCTTTGTTCTTGTGATCCAATTTTAAGTATCTCCTCATTCTGGATCTTCTCATCACATTCTGCATCCTAGCAGCCTCCTTTCCATGTGTCAATGACTGTTTTTAATATCAATTTTTTTTCTAGTTTCTTTTCTCTACCTTATCCCTTACATGTGGTCATCCCATAAGGCTTAATTCCAGATTTCTTCTCTTTCCTTTACATTATTCCCTATAATTGGGAGGGAGAAGGTAGTGGGGGGCAAAAACACAGAGGGCTCTCTTATCATCATAGCTTTAATGGATACCCAAAGGCCTATTTCTTTCTGTCTCTCATCTTTAATCTCAATTTGTTTTCAGGACATCTCTACTTGGAGGCCCTACCTGACATCCAAAATTTAACTCTAGGGATCCCTGGGTGGCGCAGCAGTTTAGCGCCTGCCTTTGGCCCAGGGCACGATCCTAGAGACCCAGGATCGAATCCCATGTCGAGCTCCCTGCATGGAGCCTGCTTCTCCTTCTGCCTATGTCTCTGCCTCTCTCTCTCTCTCTGTGACTATCATGAATAAATAAATAAAATCTTAAAAAAAAAAAATCTAACACTGTAACAACTGATCTCATTAATTTTACTCATAAACAGGTACTTCCCCCCCTCAGTTTCCTCATCAGTAGTAACACACCATTATTGTTGTAATACTTCATCTCAAAACATCAGGAGATTATTATTCCTTTTCTGAATACCACATCAAAAAGGATAATATTCTGGTGATTTTTTTTCATAAAAATATATCCTCACCCCAACCCATCCCTTTCTCTCTGTCTTTACCAATTACTATAGCTTTGATCTTTCTATCATTTAGCCCACATTTATATATATGTGGACTCCTTGTTAATTATCATCATTCTTATCTATCTCACAACTAGCAAATAGAATAAATATCTACATCTAGTTAGTTCTCTATTAAAAAAATTAGAGTTGCTTTTTTGGGGGGTGGAAAAGAGTTACTGATCTTGAAAGAATAATAACCATTTTTTTAGCAAAAAATAAATACACATAGACATATACATATTAGCTCACGATTTCTTCCTAGTTCAATAGAATCCTGTAAGCTATAACTAATATATCACACATAAAGAACAAATTAATTTTTAAAAAATTACATAGGATTCTGACTACACATGAATTCACATTTGTACAAAGAAAGACCAGATGACAAGTTCACCAACTAAATCAACCAAAATATTTCCACTGCTTGCCTCTTGGAACTTCATAAATTTACTGATGACAATGTCAACTTTTTAAAATATTTCAGCTCTAAGCAAAGTTGTAACTTATAAAACCTTGGTCTGCATTTGACTGGAGTACAGTAGGTTATGCCCACCTGAGTCTTACCTGTCATCTCCTTAGCCTGCTCCACAATAAGGTGATTGAGAGCCTCTTTTTCCTGCTTCAGCAAAGTGTTTTCTTCCTTCAGATTTGACACCAGCTATCAAATAAAACAATACACTCAGATGGCTGCAGTAGACAGGGGACGCCCAGTACTGGATATAAAAAGCATACCGCAGGCCCTCCCTACCTCCATGTCTCTGTGCCTCATTTCTTTACCTCAGTCCATGTAGTCAGTTTTTGAACTTGGCTCAAAGATTGCCCCCTCCACAGGGTCTTCCTGGAAACTCTCTCCAATTAGGTGTCTCTCCTACAGGACCCTGTATGTGTCTCGTCATAACCCTTATAAATAATTTACTTTTACTTCCCTCAGAAACTAGAAATCTCTGGAAGATGGAGATAATTGCTGTTGTTTTACTTTGTACCTTGAGCATTTAGCAATTGCCTGGCACCTAGTAAGTGTTTGCTCTTGAAGGGATGAAAATGCCTTCTCACCTCAACAGCCTAACACAAAGCTTATGGGTACTCATGATTCAGGTATTAAGAGGGATTAAGGAGGTTAAGAAAGATGTGAAAGGCATTTTGGTTCTGGAATTCACCGAATTTCTTCTGAAGCTCCCTGCTACCTGTCTTGAGAAAGAAAACTGCCCTTTTATCTCCTCTTAAGAGTTTTAGAATGTTACAAACTAGTCCTTTTAGTCCATGTCTAAGCACTGGCCTTACAACAGTGTGAAAGTACTTAATGCCACAAAACTGTACACTTAAAAATGGATCAGGTAGTAAATTTTATGTTATGTATATGTGTATTTTGCCCCCCAAATCACACACATACACATGCAAACAAAACATTTTGCCCTTTCACTTTCTAGTTCCCAGTTGGATGAGGATCCCAGGAAGCAAAACTCAAAACCAAAGGTTAACTCTGCAAAGTTTATGGCTTACTCAGTTCACCTATGAAATAAATGTGTGCTTATGATGACTGAAATCTGAATTCCTTTCTCTAAGCATAAATTCAAGGAACTCTTAGAGTGATAGCTTGTTTTCCTTCCCTCCGTCCTTCCTTTTTAAGGTAAGCTCTATGCCCAACATCAGGTTCAAACTATGACCCCAAGATCAAGGGTCACATGTTAATGCAATAGCTTTAATAATAAAGAGAAGGTTATCAAGAGTTCAGAGACAGAGAAAGGGAGCTCTGTGACTAAGGACACCTAAAGACCAGGAAATTAGATGGTAACACTGTGCCACAGCAGAAGTCAGTCCATAAGGTATTCTTTCTGATGGCCCAGTCTCTTCCCTCCATACTGAAATGGCCTTAACAGCTGTTCTCACTAGAAAGGGCGGAATTCCTGACATGCTCTTGAGAGAAACTGCTCTTTGTCAGGGGTGTGCAGCCAATAAACTGTGGTGCTTTTACAAAACACACGTGCCTCCCCCATACTTCTAAAGCCTGGGCAGCTTTTTAAAAACTCTTCAGTAGATTCAGATACACACTCCTGGTTACAAAGAAGAGTTCTAGAGTATCTTCTATGCTCCTTGATCAGAATGGGAACGTAGCTTTCCTGACCATAAAGCTGGCTGTCACAGTGAAATTTTTTTCATTCTTCCCAATTACTATACTCCGCTCAAGAGAATTAATGGTGGTAGCTATAGCTGTCTCTGGGAAAAGCAGAAGATAATCAAATAAAAGAGAAAGGAAAAATCTGAATCTCTTCAAGTGTGCCATTCTTTCAGACTAGAAAGGTATCAATTTGACTTTGAATAAGAAAAGAGAATACTCCTTTTCTTCTTTTTAAAGATTTTATTTATTTGAGAGAGAGAGAGAGAGAGAGAGAGAGACAGAACACACCAGAGAGCACAAGCAGGATGAAATAGCAGAGGGAGAGGGAGAAGCAAGCTCCTCTCTGAGCAGGGAGCCTGACATGGGACTCCATCCCAAGGAGCCCCTGGGATCATAACCTGAGCCGATGGCAGACACTTAACTGATTGAGCCACCCAGGTGCCCGAGAAGAGAATACTCCTATCAAGCTTAAATACTCTTAAATACTTCATTCCTCTTCAGAAAGTCCTCTGAAGAGGAATCTGAGACTCAAGAATCTGTGAAGAGCTTCTGTAGACTCAAGAAATGAAAAAAAGAGTTCTTGAACCTCAAGACTATCCCTCTGAATGCCTATTTGAATTCTGATGAATAAGCTTACTATGTCAAAATAACATATTAATGCCATTGCTATCTCTGTATATGGAGCCCAGATCTGCTAGAGATACAGGAAGAATTATTAAGACCCTGAACACCATGGGAAAATTGCAATTTTATTATCTACCCTATCCCATCTGAATTGCACCTAAGTGTCTTCTGAGGTTCTCACTGCATATACTGTGTTAATATTCAGAAACCAGTACAGGGGAGCCTTGGTGGTACGGTTGGTTAAGAGTCCAACTCAGTTTGGGTTCAGGTCGTGATCTCAAGGTTGTGAGACTGAGCTCTGCATCAGGCTCCACACTCAGCCTTCTCCCTCTCTCTCTCTCTCTCCCTCTGCCCCTCACCCTACGCTTGCACTCTCTCAAATAAAATCTTAAAATAAATAAATAAATAAATAAATAAATAAATAAATAAATAAATAAATAAAATCTTAATATATATATTATATCTATCTATCTATCTATCTATCTATCTATATATATATATATATATATATATTTAGAAGTCAGTACAGAAGAAGTATAGGAAATTGGAAGCCTTGCCAGTAGTTACAGCCAATAGTCATCTCTATTTTCATTTGAAGGTGGTAATACTAGTAGAATTTATGAAAATCTATCACTTTTTTCAAGTAAGCTTTATGTTGAGGTACTTTTATTTTGCTTAAATAACACATTGCATTGGTGCTTAAGAACCTTAATGTTTTCTGTACTTAATAAAGTTTTGATGTAAACTTTGATATAAATTTGTAATATAAAATCACCAATCTATAAGCATTGTTGTTGTTCTATCTGAATAGCAGCTCTTGGCTACAATTAGTGTTTCAACATTTGGATTTCTCCCACTTGGACTTCTTACACAGCCTTACTGCAGATTTCCATAAAGATCTGTACTGTACTATCAGCTAGTGACATTTCATTGCTTGACTGACTTCTTACTCGTTAACTCTTTTGATGAACAAGAATTCTACTCATCCAGATCTATGTATTTAAAGGAAAAGAGGACAGAGTAGGTACTTGGCCATGAATTCTCACAATACTGCTTTGCCTCTGTTCTTACTAGAGTCAAAGGTTCTACTAAAAGACCTACAACTATTCATCCATCATGTGGGAGAAATGCTTGGAAAACACTAACAATGAACAGTAAACAAACTGACATTTGTATTTTACCTTTGATTGAAACCACCCTTGAGCCACATGGGCCAGGTCATGATGACAGCACATTTCCTCTGTGAAAGGAGTAGATGGGGTTATAAAAAAGAGCTCCTACCTGCTCAGTTTCCTGTTTGTATTTATCTGCACGTTCCTCAATAGATTTTTTCTCTGACTGAGTTTGTTCCAGGTCTTTCCGGAGTTTGGTGATTTCTTCCTGCAGACTGAGGACCCGTCCAGTAGCAACCTTAGCCTCCTCCTCACTTAGTTGAAGACGCTCTAAGTCACTTCGTAGTTTCTCAGTCTCTGAGTTATATATTCCTTCCAGAGTAGTCAGTTTCTCCATGAGGCATTTGTAGTCTTTGTTCTTTTAAACACACGCATAAGTAACAATAGGTAAATATATATATCAAATGCATTTTGAGAAAACCATATTTATTCATCATATTCATGCTATATCATCATAGCACTGCTGTAGTATCTAACCAAAATACTAACCACAACCTTTACAATCAATACCCTCATAATGATACAAAAAGGAAACAGGGAGAATTAATTCTGTTTTATATCATGAGCAACATGGATATGATTCTCTCATGGTCACAAGGTGAGTTACCACAGTAAATTCTTAATTTCCTGATTCTTAAACCAGAAATAGATCTACACTTGCTTTTGAAAATAAATCAGTGTTCTACCAAAAGCCATATGCTAGTCAGGTGATTCATAAAAATGATACAATGGCCTCAAAATCACAAGTTACTTACAAAACTCTTTATTACCTCAAAATTCCTCCCACTCCTCCCTCTTCCTGATGAATCCTGCTTTATTATGTTTTCCCCTCCTCAGTATTTATGTATCGTTAATTAGCATTATATCATTTTCATGTGCTAAAATATTACTAACTATCTCTAGGAAATAAAACTAGCCCTGCAAATAGACTATCTGCTTCTCAGAAGCATGGACATCTTCCTGCCTCTTTTACCATATCTCAATGTTAAACAACTTATATGGAAAAAAAATTATACTTTATGCAAATGAGTAATGATGATGAAAGAGATTTATAAAGTATAAAGTACAATACGACTCTTGGTCATAAATAACTTGGAGTGCTAATAAATCTGGCTGTATTCTCAGAATAATCTCCTCCCTTAGTCCTTGCAAGTATAACCTTACCTATGAGCTTGTCACTATTTCCATAATGACATTAGTGTCATTATTATTTTACTTTTTTGCTATGATTGAAAAGTAAAGCCACGGGCAAACACTGCTGAAATTAATCCCAGTGGAGTTCTTTAGGCATGCCCCACTCTCAGGGCTTTTGAATAAAACACACCTGCTCATCAACTTTGCGCTGCAGCTGCATAATCTTGTTCTCCATGCCGATATGGAGCTTCTTATAGCGCTCAACAGAGCGCGCTTCAATCTTGAGCTTCTTCAACTCGCGCTTGGCCATCATCCGCCGGAAGCAGCACTGCAGGTAGATGATGGCATGCATGCTTCTCTTGTAGCGGGTGCGAGCCAGCCAGCCCCGGACCCACTTCTGAATGATAACTGCTTTGTGCTCACGGAGCATCTGCAGAGAAGGATAAGTACAGGTAATGTCAGATCCTGGACTAGACTCAAGGTTCAACATTATCAACCCACATATGAGGAGGAGAATCCATAAACTGCCTAGGTGGAAAGATACAAAAATTGAACCAACAATACACTATATGGATTTTACATATCACAAACTTATACAGGCACAAAATTATTTTATTTTTTTTAAAGATTGATTGATTGATTTATGAGAGAGAGAGAGAGAGAGAGAGAGAAGGAGAGAGAGAAAGAGAGAGAGGCAGAGACTCAGGCAGAGGGAGAAGCAGGCTCCATGCCTGGAGCCTGATGTGGGACTTGATCCCGGGACTCCAGGATCTCGCCCTGGGCCAAAGGCAGGCGCCAAACCGCTGAGCCACCCAGGGATCCCCCACAAAATTATTTTAAAAGGCGATTTGAAAAGTAGAATTTAAAATGTGATTTGAGAACCATACAGAAAAATGTTTATTCATGTTATATGTTTACATATGATGATAAACAGAGTATATACATAGAAGCTGTCTAAATTAAAGGCACTAGAATACTAAAAGGAGAACAATTCTAAAAAGAAAGAAAAAAACACTAGGTATCTTATTGGTGTATGATTTTTGTTAGCAACAGATGATCCCCTGTAAAATGAACAGAACTGTGTGGTATTAAAATAAAAGACTGACCCACCACCCTTACTCCTGATACCATATCACTGTTCTTTGGGTGTATGCTTGAAGACATGAGGTATGAGTAGTAAGCTGACTATAGAAGCTAACACTAGGGATACTGCAATGTCTACTACTAATTTACTGACTCTTCCTCTAAGAAACAAAAAAATGACACTCTTGTTTGCCATATTTGAAGAACATTATTTTTAAGGATTTCCCATTGCTATTTCAAATGTAGCAGGAATCCACTTATGAAATCAAAGGTGGTAGGGATGGAGCTTTAAAAGAAAAATAAGGGCAGCCCCGGTGGCGCAGCGGTTTAGTGCCGCCTGCAGCCCAGGACGTGATCCTGGAGACCCTGGATCGAGTCCCACGTCAGGCTCTCTGCATGGAGCCTGCTTCTTCCTCTGCCTGTGTCTCTGCCTCTGTGTCTCTATGAATAAATAAATAAAATCTTTAAAATAAATAAATAAATAAATAAAATATTTTAAAAATAATAAAAAAATAAAAGAAAAATAAAAGATTAAGTGAACTAATCTTAATTTTCATTTTATATTGTATTTTCTAAAAAAAAGAAAAAAAGAAAAAAGGATATTCTCCTAAAATTACAAACCACTAATAGCAAAAATGTTGCTTTATGAGATGAATTTGTCAGTAATGAACATCAGGTAGGGATGGTATAAACAATTTCCAGAAATGATAAAGAAAAAATTCTCTAATTAAAAAAAAATTCTTGAACTTTAAGAAAGATTAAACTAGTAAAACCTTGAAATCCTTCTAAGTCTATGATTTTATGAAATGACTCTTGTATAACTGATATTTAAACATATGCATTTGATTAAGTATTAGCAATTATGACAAATGGACATAATGTACCTCTTATGAAACTTTTTACATGTAAAAATCTCTATTCAAATAGACAGTAGTTTAATAAGATCATTAAAAGAACAACTTTGGTTTTTAAACTATTTAACAAAGAAAAAATGTAACATTCGAGAAAATACATTTAAGAAATAAGTGGCTAAGTCTTACATACCAAAAAAAAAAAAAAAAAAAATCATAGGTGTTTAGGAGACCTTAATCATCTGTTTGGCAATTGAAGGCTGCCCTTTTCAGCTGTTCTCCTAATGCCAAAGCAGCCTTCAGCTTCCACCCAGTGCAGTCACCGTGCATCCTGCTACAGTGAGACCAGCATACTGAGCTCCCCCTGAATGTCACAGTCCTGAGGGAGCCCTTTGTCTTATCTGTGTGACTAGTGACCAAAAGGATAAGAATCCGTGATGGAAACTGAAGGCTTTCAAACTTTGAAACTCAGGACACAGTGGCAAAGCTATTAATACCAGTTTTCCTATGCCATTTCCTTCTCTCCATGTTACTTTGAGCATTGATCCATTTCTGAAATTTCAGTCAAATGGAAACAGTATATAATTAGAGCTTTCACTCCCAAACTCAAGTACATCAGTGAGTCAAAGAAGTGAATAATACCTGCTCTCCCTTTAAGAACCCCAAATCCCGTGAAGGGGAAGCTTGGACTGGACACAACTAGAAGGAGAACTGACAGGGGTGCTACTGGCCTATATGTGAGCTAGTCTCTACCTGCCAACCCCCATGTGTCCAGTCACAGTGGGGATTGAGTTGGCCAGAGTCTGTCTCTGCTAAACTGATGGCCTCCTAGCCCAGTACAAACACTCCTGAGGAAAACAAGAGGGTTTTCCAGTTTGTTGTATCTAAAAGGTCAAGTTTAATAAGACTTTTCCCCTCCCTGAAAGCTCATGCCTATACAGAAAAAGCACCAGAAGGTGTGGCAGAGAGAAAGACCCGGAGTAGCTGTCTTCAAATTTTCTTCAAAACATAGCTATAAAATATGCTCATTTAAGCATCAACTTTCCATATTTCTTTGTTGTCTAAAATTATTTCAAAATAAGAGTAAAATAAACACATAAATGAGACTTGGCCACGCCCATGCACTGCTTGTTACCAGAGATACGTCCCTCAAATCACTCTGATGCTCCTTCTAAAGGTGATGTCCACTGAGCTCTAAGATCTAGACTGTATTTCTGACTTATTGAGAATATACCCTAAAGGACAGACTCAAAACCTTGCCAAAATGAGAGATTAAAATCTTCCATCAAGGAACGCCTAGATGGCTCAGTCAGTTAAACATCTGCCTTCGGCTTAGGTCATGGTCCCAGGGTTTTAGGATTGAGCTCCATGTCAGGCTCTCTGCTCAGTGGGGAGTGAGCTTCTTTCTCCCTCTTCCTCTGCCTGCTGCTCCACCTACCCATGATCTCTCTGTGTCAAATAAATAAATAAAATCTTTTTTTTTTTTTAAAGGTTTTTTATTTATTTATTTACGATAGTCACAGAGAGAGAGAGAGAGGCAGAGACACAGGCAGAGGGAGAAGCAGGCTCCATGCACCGGGAGCCCGATGTGGGATTCGATCCCGGGTCTCCAGAATCGCGCCCTGGGCCAAAGGCAGGCGCCAAACCGCTGCGCCACCCAGGGATCCCCTAAAATCTTTATAAAAAAAATCTTCCATCAATTAGATCATATACTGTCAGAGGTGAGATCAAGATTAATCTGGTAATCTATTATCTAGTCATTTGATTATTGCTAGATATAAAGATTACTTAAAAATTTCTGGAGCATCATATTCTAGTCAATACAACTTTTAAGCACATTAATGTAATTTATTTCCTTTTCACTATGCTAAATTCTTCTAAAGTTGTTTCATTCTTGGTACAATCTTCTACCCATCTATCATATTAGTCTACCTATTCAAAACTCATCACAGTCAGCTGAATAAAGGCCCCCAAAGACATCAGATCCTCATCCTTGGAATCTGTAAAGATTATCTTATTTGGGAAAATGGTCTTTGCAGACCATTAAATTAAGGGTCTTGGGAAACCTGGGTGGCTCAGTCAGGGAGCTTCTAATTCTTGATTTCAGCTCAGGTGGTGATCTTAGGGTTGTGAGGTTGAACCTCGCTTTCTGGCTCCATGTTGACTGCAGAATCTGCTTGTCTCTCCCCCTCCCCATGCTTGTGCACGCATTCTCTCTCTTTCCCCCCCAAATAAAAAATCTTTTAAAAAAATTAAGGATCTTGAGATAGGAGGATTATCTTGGATTATCTGGGTGGGCTTCAGATCCATCACAAGCATTCTCATAAGAGATAGACAAAAGAAACAATGTTAGACACACAGAAAAGAAGGTGATATGGAGATGGAGGCAGAGGCTGGAGTGAAGTAGCCACAAACACATGGGTACTGGCAGCTGCCTGGCAAAAGTTGGAAGAGGCAAGAGACAGATTCTCTCCCGGAGCTTCTGGAGAGAGTACAGCCCTGCTGACATCTTGATTTTGGACCAGGGATCCTGATTTTAGACATCTGGCCTCAGAACTCTGAGAGCATAAATTTCTGTTGTTTTAAGCTACCAAGTTGTTGGTAATTTATTATAACAGCCACAGGAAATTAATATAGTCACTTTTTTTTTCAAATTACACAGATAAGGGGAGAAAGGTAATTTTTTCTACTATTCTGTTAATATATGCATTTAATACTTAAAAATATATTTTAGTTGTTGGTTGTCTCCATTCAGTTCTTACATCCACAGGAACTCCTGTGGTATTTTGTTCAGATGTAGAATTTGATTAATGTTAATGGAATGAATAAACAAAATTGGAAATAATGCCTCACCTTGCGATACCTATTTCTGGCTAAGTAGCCTCGCAAATAAGACTGGAGAACAATAGTGGCCGTTCGTCTGATCTTGTATTTCCTGCGGACTATATACATGCGCCAGTACTTCTGAATAATCGTTGCTGCCTTGGTTCTGCGCAGGAACTTAGCATAGCTGGCCAAAGAAAAGGGTGGTGCATTGTCAGTAATTAGAAAAACCCCAAGAATACATTTTGCAGAAACTTAAAGCACCAATATCTTCAGCATAACAAGTAGTACCTCCATTGTTATAATTCTAATATTACACATGTGAAATCACTTATATTCATATAGCAATTCATAGTCCCCCAAATATTGTTGCATTCATTATCTGATTTGAGTCTTCCCTGAATAGTAGGATGTCCCATATTACCTGATATTACAAAAAAGAAAGTGAAGCTCAGAAGAGTTCTCTCTTTCTAGGACAGTGCTTATTACCTCAGCTGTGTCTCCTTTACATCAGTGACTGGCTATCCATAGTAAGCCCATATTTACTTATCACCAGCTTTCTTACATCTAGCCATTGCTAAGGTGTGATGTTTCTCCATAATCTACCTGTTTGGGCAGAAGTTCTTCATCATTAATTCATCTCTACTGACAGTTCTAAATTAAAATCATCCTCATATGTAATCACACTAATCATTCTCCTCTAGATCTTCTCAGTTAATTGCTCCTGAAAACTCTTCAATGGAATCATTATTAACGAGCACATATTCATGACTGTAAAAGAAATTTACAGAAGATTTCTTCAAGCCCACATAAAAGTACAAAAAGTTAAAAGCACCAAGGACACAAGTAGGTAGTAGTTTGTAATTTTTTGGTAGATGAATCTAAATGATTCATAAGGGTGAGTGAAATTTCCTTCGATTTAACTGTCTTGTGAGTAAATGTTATTCTTTGAAACTAGGAAGATGCACGGTGTTGCCTTCTCAAATAGGAAGACCACTGAAAACTGTCCTCAGTTGGACAATGAACCAGATGAGCTCTTTGGGCTCCGGGGCCATGAGTCAGGCTGGCCAGGCCACCAAGAAACCTACCATCGGGCCTGGTAGCCTCGCACATATCTCTGCACAGTGATGGCCGCCTTCCGCATGCGCAGGTACTTCTTCCGCAGCAGCCACCCTCGGATGGTCTTCTGGATCCGGATGCAGGCAGCCCTCAGCTTATCTGCCCTCAGTTTTTCTAGATAGGCCACTTGACCAGCACGGAAAAAGATCTTTGTCTTACCAAACTGGTATTTGTCCTTGTCCTATGTTTTGGAAGAAATTGTATACTCAGAAGTAGAAATGATGACCATATAAATGAACTTCTAAAAGAGAAAAAAATGTCTACAAGCAGAATCAGTAAAGGGATGACTCTATTAACTAAAACTTAGACTACATCACAATTAACTAATAAAGTCAGATTGTTTAATCCTATGCAAGTTGAGCAAATAGAAGGGATTTTAAGGAAAACTGCAGTTTAATTAAGAGTTATTTTCCAGAATCATTCTACCTGAAATTATTATCTGAGGCCAAAAACTTGGTTGTGGGTTATAGGCAGTTATTGTTTACATGTTTGCATTTTAAATATCTCAAGGAAATGGAGATGCTGACACTCCCTCTGACTGACTCAGGCTGTAAGCATTACATCAGGCTGTATGTTCCATGAGAAAGCTGAAGGGACAAAAAAACACCAGCATGAAGAGTAAGGCAAGAAGCCACGCACACAAAGTAAGAATTAAACAAGAAACTTGCGTGTTCACATCAGGAGTTAAATTTGCAACAGTTATCTGTTGCTTTTATCAACAATATTTGAAAATAAACACGTCCCTATAAATGTATCTAAAATCCTTCTATAAATTTCAAAACTCCTTTTATAAGAACATAATCGCTTATCTTGCTCATTGCCTTTGGATTACAAGCAGAGTCCAACATAAACAATGCATGTTATTTTTGGTCTATCACATTCTTATGTACCTCCTCTACAAGGATGCAGGTTATTAACCACGCTCATATCAAAAGAAGAGTGGAATTTATTTATAATGATCACTACCATGATCTAAAATTCTAAGGGAAAACAAAGAAAATCACTTTTCAGTGTATACAGTCATCTCCTATCTTGTATACGAACCAGAAAAATCAGAAATCTCCATATATACATAAATCACGTAAAATTATTTTTATTTAAATCAATAAAGTTTACATAGGAAATCTAGCTGAAGACATAAGCTGAGCTAGAAGGTGGCTCCTCTCTCCCTCTCCTGCCTCAGTTTCCCCACTCCACCCCTGCTGTCCTCTACCATGCAGCCTCCTCTGTCAAACCACCCTGCACATCCCTGAACCAGGCCTGGTGTGGTCTGGGTGACAACGTGGTCTGGGTGTAGCACTGTCCAATTCTGCTTTCTGTTCCACCTGAACCTAGGTTAAAAAGGAATTGGTCCAAACCCAAAAGCAGGATTCTTTTTACACATTACTAAGAAAGTGACCTTAGCTCTTCCCAAGAAACCAAAAAATGTTATTACCGAAGAAGAGATATTACATTTAGTTAGTAGTCAGTAATTAAGACAATTACCTCAAAGTGAGGTAATCTGTTCAAATTATTGTCAAACAAGTGAAAATATTTTTTAAAAAATCTTTCATGAGGGGCAGCCCAGGTGGCTCAGCGGTTTAGTGCCACCTTCGGCCCAGGGCGTGATCCTGGAGACCCAGGATTGAGTCCCACATTGGGCTCCCTGCATGGAGCCTGTTCTCCCTCTGCTTGTGTCTCTGTCTTTGCCTCTCTCTCTCTGTGTCTCTGATGAATAAATAAAATCTTTTAAAAAAAATCTTTCATGCATCTTAAACTCTTCATAAACTATATCATTGGTTCTCAAAATGGAGTCATCAGATGAGCATCAGCATCACTTAGGAACTTGTTAGAAATCCTTATTATTGGGCCCATCCCAGAACTACAGAATTAAAAATTCTGCAGGAAGGGGGTGCCTGGGTGGCTACTGGTTGAGCATCTGCCTTTGGCTTAGGCCATGATCCTTGGGTTTTGGGATTGAGTCCCTCATCAGGATCCCCGCATGGAGCCTGCTTCTCCCTCTGTCTATGTCTCTGCCTTTCTCTATGTGTCTCCCATGAATAAATAAATTTAAAAAAAAAATTCTGCAGGATGGAAACCAGCAATCTATTTTTTTTTTCCTCCAGCAATCTATTTTAACAAGCCATCCAGGTGACTGTGATACATTCTGAAATTTTACAACTCTCTAGTTTGGTATGCATGACTTTTCAAACACCAACCTACACTTTTTAACCATATCCCTACCGTTCCATATACCAATCTTATACTGCAAACAAAACAAAACAAAACAGTTTACTGTTTTCTGAGCCAACTCTATGCTTTCCTACTTTTTCACACATCGCTCCCTATTAGAATGTCTTTCTACTTTTATACCATCTTACCAATTCTTTAAGGCCTGACTCAAAAGACACTTCTTCCCTGAAATTATTCCTCCTTCCCATAGCACACATGGCTTTGTCTTCCTCTGATTTCTTTTGTGTGTAATAGACCTTAAGGCATATTATACTTATCTCTAAAATGCATGAATTTCCAAGACAGACTATGTTACCTTGGGGCAAGGCTTATTTTTTCATAATCACACAGTATATCTGGCCTGATACTTCTGTAAGTACGATGACCTCTAATTGATAATGATCAAACTCTAAGCAAGTGTATCTGAAGTCTGGGTCCAGGCCTCACCCTCCTGTTTCCTAACAGTAGACCACCCTCCTCACAAGGGGGCCTAGCATCCTAAGCACAGTATGCCTTTACCTCTAACATAGTATGCAAAATAATCTGCATTAGTAGTATATGAATTTCCCAGGGGTTTCAAATATTACAATCACAAGGCCTTTGGCCAATACCTGTTCAGGTAAAGGTAAATAGGACTCTTTCTTACCAGTATCAGTTTTTCTAACACATTCTTGCATGTTTGCTTTCTGTCACTCAGGACATCCTTTTGCTTCATTAGGACACGGTAACGGCTGAAAAACTCTTGGTAAGTCCACCTGTATAAAGAAACTCACATCAGCTTACTTGAAGGGGCAAAAATCTCTCCCAGAAGATCCCTCATATTTGAAACCCGCCCAGCTGACCGTGAGGGGAAGCCCGCAGCACTGATGCGGATGGTCTCCAGGACACCGCAGGCTCTCAGCTGCTGTACTGCCCTCTTCTCGTCAAACCTACATGTCAAAGAAAATGGACATCAGTGATATATAAAGAAGCCTGGCTAGAGCCACAAATTACTCTCCTTGGTCCAGAGAGAAAATTCTTTTGTAAGGAACCAAATGGATAAAATAGAAAACATTCCAAAGTTGGAGCGGAGATCAAAATGGAAAACTCTGTGTGACAGTGGGGAAGAGATAATTAGCAGTAAAAATAAAGAGTGGAGCCATAAACATTATTTGTAGTTCATGCCACAAACCTATAAGAAATACCACTGGGCATATTTTTAAAAAAACAAAATTCTTCACTACTTTGCCCATATTCATTAAATGGCTTGGTCTGATAAGTTCTTCTCTTAATCTTTACCTCACCATATTCCCTGGAATAAAGACTAGCCAGCACTGCAGATTGCTCTAAATTAAATATTCAATTATTTGAACTGAATTCAATTATTTGAATTCAATTATTTTTTAATAATTCAATTATTCAATTGAATTTCTTTAAATTCATTCAAATTATTCAATTGAATTCAATTATCTTTCTTTAAATACTGGTTTTCTAAAAGTTCTATTCAACTTCATGTGTACATACAAAGCATTTAGTGTCCACACCAATACAAATTATTTTTATTTTGTACTATATCTTTTATACTTTGTCTATTTAATGCTAGACAAATAGCATCTTCACATTATACTGACACTAAGAAAAGAAATAGCGAGGCCTGCCCCTTGCTGAATGATCACTCTTGGTACTCTCCCAGTTAAGCCCTGAGCACCCTCTCTGAGCCTTGTGCTGTGCTGTCTTCTCAAGTGTTCTGTTGGCCATAGGTGATGGGGTTGGCTGATGGAAGGTAATAGCCCCTAGGGTTATCCAGGAGAATGGCCCAGGCTGTGGCAGCTCTTTGTCTCCCATTTCCTCCAGAAAGAGCTTCTTGGCAATCAGGAGGCTGTACGTCTTTCAGAACTGCCCTGCACCTAAGGCAGAATCTCAGAGGGCGGGATTGGCAGAGCGTAGGAAAATGAACGCTCATATCTTACTGGGTGGGAGTGGGAGCTACAACCTTTGGTAAATGTGCCTCATCTGACCCACAAATTCCCCTTCTAGAAATATATTATCCTAAGAAGATAATCAGGCAAATATATAAGAATGTTTGGAAAAATATATTTATCATAGCATAGTTGGGATAACCTAAATGGTCATCATTTGAATAAATGATGTATATCTATACAGTGAGATACTATATAGTCATTAAAATGATGATGTGGATTTTTATTTACTCACATGTAAAGCGTCCAAGTTTATTAAGTTAAAACCAGATACAAAACAGCAATTACAGCATAAGCCCCTCCTTTTAATAGTGTCTCTCTTTCTTTCTCTTTCTCTCTCTCTCTCTCTCTCACACACACACACACACACACACACACACAGAAACACAGCAGGGAAGGAAGAGATGTTGGTTGGTTAAGAAGGATTTATGTGAGTGAATACCAGTTATGATGAATTTTTTTAAATTATTTTTATGATATTTTATATTTTTCAAAAGCTGTCTTTACAATGCACATGCATTACTTTTAAATTTTGAGAAAAATTTCCATTTTGAATAAAAAAAACTTCCCCCTCACACATGGTGTTCAATTTAGGACAAGACATTTGGTAATAGTAGACAGGCTCTGATGGTTTCAACAGTTGGAAAGTAGCAGAGAGAACACTGAGCCTCCACCAAAGCAGCCTTACCCGACCTGATTCTGGTTTTAACTAATGGCCAAATTAACAAAAGCCCAGAGACCTTGAATTAAAGTAAATTCAAAATAGAAAGCAGAACTAGGAATGCTTGGTTGACCTCCACTTTTAAAATCTTCAAAAGGTCAGCTACTAATTTGTTACATATTCTCCAAAGAAAACGAAAAAAGAAAAAAAAATCTATTAACTAGTGATTTCCCTCTACAAGACATGAAGATTTATCCAAATATTTTTTCCTTCTGTTGGTATGGGAATCCCTATGAAACTTGGACATTTTTTAATTCAGTAGTTGAGAAATGCTTACGTGAAAGGGAACTTGAAGTCATTAGGCTTAATGCAGCGCACGTAGTGAGGGGTAGTGGCATTGAGGGTCTCCATAAGCAGATGAAGGGAGTTTCGGAACTTCATGAAAAACAAAACAAAAGGAGCCATCAAGGTTTTGTCAAAGTTGACGTATAACAACTTAAAGTTTTCCAATGACACTACTGGAGATGATTTTGCCCCCTATGACCTGACACAACCTCAGAAGCAGGGGTGTTCTAAATAAGAATGTAGGGCTTTAGGTTAAAATTTGCTTAAACTCAGCCATTTATATGCTTATTCTACTAAATATACATTTGTTCTCCTCCCACCACATTTCCCTCATTCCGTTTTTATAAACTTGTTTTCTTAGAGACATTTTAGGTTCACAGAAAAATTAACTGAAGAGGGATTTTCCATCTGCCCCCTGCCCCCACACAGGCAGCACCTCCCCCATTATCAGTACCCCCAACAGAGTGGCACATTCATCAGGATGGTCTGACAAATCAGTTACCTGAAGTCCATCATTTACATCAAAGTTCACTCCCCCCCTTTATTTAACACAGGCTCCCACAGCTTTCTATCCTGAATGCACAATTCTGACTAAAAATATCACCTTACTTGAAGAATGTTAAGTCCATTTATCGTGTACAGTAGGAATTCTGCTACAAAATACTAAAAACATAGCAGGTGACTTACAAGACCACAGGAAATGAGCAGGAGGGTGGGAGAGTGCAGCCAGAGTGGGGCTACCATCAGGGACACAGGTTCCAGCCTGGAGGCTGTGCATCTCTATAAGGCCCTGCGCTTCCTATTTCACCTAGACACACAGTCCCCCACACAGGAAAGCAAGCTGACTGGCTTCCTGTCCAGAGCCCCCAGCCTTGTTCAGGTACTATGCCTGTATGTAGGATTTCCTACTCCCCACAGAGGGAACAACCAGAGGACAAACTGAAAGCAGCAGTGGTCTGTGAAGGATATACACTACAAGAAGTAAGAGCCAAAGAAAATAATTTGGGGAAAGGCTTTCACAGAGTCATGGGTCTAAAGCTGGGTGGAGAGGAGTAGGAGGGGATGGTGTGACATGTCCTCACAGTAAAAGCTCTATCTAGCCTTTCCCCACCTGAGGACCCCATGTGGGGCTTCAGCTGAGCCTGAAGGGAAGACCTGGGGCTTCCCTGAGGAGAAGGAGCCCTGCCATGGTAGCTTCTTCAACTCACCTGGTGCCCCACAGTTTTCTTGTGTTCTTTGGCTGTCTGGCCTGGTCTGCCTTTGGTGGGCTTTGCAGGAGTGCGGCTAAGGGGCATGCGCCCTGATGAGGTGGCTGATGTTGGACTGATGGCCTTCTCATCATCTTGAAATAATTCTGGTAGCATCTTAAACTGAGTCAGAAACAATAGAAGATAATTACACTCTAAATTAACTCAAATGTAAACCTTCACAGAAGACCTGGAGTCCATACTACTTCCCTTCCTTAAGTAATCCCTTTCAGAGTCTCATTCCAGAAGTAATCAATATCTATCTGTGTTAGGAAACAAAGATATGAGAGGAAGGTGACACAAATGCTACAAAAACATAGGAGGAAAATTTGGTGATTCTACAGCCATGTTTGGGGAAAACAAAATCAAAACTACTTCACTCAAGCAGCCCCTGTGGCACAGCGGTTTAGCACCGCCTGCAGCCCAGAGTGTGATCCTGAGACCTGGGATCGAGTCCCACATTGGGCTCCCTGCATGGAGCCTACTTCTTTCTCTGCCTGTGTCTCTGCCTCTCTCTCTCTGTGTGTGTGTCTCTCATGAATAAATGAATAAATAAATCTTAAAAAAAAAACAACTACTCCACTCACACTGGCAATCCTAATCTACAGAAATGTCCACTACAAACATATTACTGGTCTTGAACTACAATTATTTTATGAGCAAAATACTAATTGAAAGTCTTATCTTATTACCTTACCTCAGGTAAGGTAAAATGCTTTATCATCATGCTTCATTCATCTACCTACTAACACAAATGGTGAGCACCAACTAAAAAAACTCACTGAAAAATCTCAGCAAGAAGGGTGTCATGAACTAGTTCTCCAATATTGTAAGATTGAAAAATAATCACGAATTAATTTTTGAAAAAATAACATAGATTTATAAGGAAAACAATTAAAAGCCCTATTCTTGTCCTGGATGTAACCTTTTATATTTGTTTTCAAGGGATTGATAACTTGATTGTATAATTTCTGCAATCAATTTTGTGTTATACCAGGTTAGCACTATGAGAGACTATTAAAAGATCTGGCATTTAACAAGTAGATGGATGGTATTAGTCAATATGGTTAGGAGAAATTTTATGGAATGAAAGAGACTTCAAACTAACTGACAGGAATATCTTGAAACATATGTATCTTCAACAGTGACACATTCTGCATAAAATTCTTCAAATTATAATTTCAACTACTAATTATTTGTCTAATAATTTCAGAAATAATTTTCCTAGGAGAGTTCTTTCATTAAAAAACAAAATCAGAGAACTCCATTTGCTCATAATGTGTATATTTAATCATAAGGGTAATTTAAGAAATAACTCATGCTGTATAAAACAAATTGTTATACAAACATACCAATAATGGTTGCTTCTACACAAATGAATATATCCCTTTTACAGAAAAAAAATATACATATATCCTAGTTTATTTAGCTGCAAAGAGGAAAACATGTAGTACCACTATCTTGTATTACAAGCTGTGTTCCAAGAGAAAAAATAAGAGTCCCCCTAATAGATTTGAACCCCAAACCCAAGTTATGTGTATCATGATGCACCATCTCCCAGCTTTAGCTATAACAATGCTGCATAGACTGCAATCACTCCAAATGATTCCCCAGAACACATAATTATCCTTCTGATAATTAAGGATCTACTAGCCATCAGAAAAGTTAGTCAGAAGAAAGGACTGATTACAAAGTGTCTGGGGAATGAGAACCTGAGAATGTTCCATTTAAGCTAAATTGCCTAGGCAGAGTATTAGAATTTTATGGTTTCCATCACTATTCGTAAATAGAAACGATTTATACTCTAACTGAATACAGCACGCTGAGGGACTGGCACTATGAGAGATTTTTCTTTTATACATCATTCCTCCTATAAGCTATAAAGCATTAATGCCCAGTGCTTATGAGTGTAAGTAAGAAACTGACTTAGATACCGAAAGGACTTTCAGCTCAAGTCATGATCTCAGGGCCTGGGATCAAGCTTCATGTCATGCTCCGCACTCATCAAGGAGTCTTTGTCTCCTGCTCCCTCTGCTTCTACCCTACTATCTGTCTCATGCTCTCTCTTTCCCTCTAAAATAAATAAATCTTAGGGCAGCCCGGGTGGCTCAGCGGTTTAGCGCCGCCTTCAGCCCAGGGTGTGATCCTGGGGACCCAGGATGGAGTCCCACATCAGGCTTTCTGCATGGAGCCTGCTTCTCCCTCTGCCTGTGTCTCTGCCTCTCTCTCTCTGTCTTTCATGAATAGAAAAATAAAATCTTTTTAAAAAAAATAAATCTTAATTAAATGATTAAATGATGCAGCAAAAAACCTGTTTTCTCTCATCATTTTTCACAAAGGCACAAGAAAGTCTACAACCACCGTGGAGATAACAATTTCACATAAAACTCAAAATATTGCACAGTGGTTAAGAGCAGACTCTGAGCAAGTCAGCCTATGTTTTGTCTTGAAAACTTATTAGCTATGAAATCTCTGTCCTTCAGTTCCCTCTTGTGTAAAATGTAATGATAATATCACCTCATTATAAAAATTACATGAGTGGGATCCCTGGGTGGCACAGCAGTTTAGCGCCTGCCTTTGGCCCAGGGCGCGATCCTGGAGACCCAGGATCAAATCCCACGTCAGGCTCCCGGTGCATGGAGCCTGCTTCTCCCTCTGCCTATGTCTCTGCCTCTCTCTCTCTGTGTGTGACTATCATAAATAAATAAAAGAAAAGAAAAAAAAATGTTTAAAAAAATTACATGAGTAACATTCGTAAGGCATTTAAAACAAGACCTGACACACACTGTTATGTATCTGATAAATTAAAAACTAACAGTAAAGCTAATTTTGTTAGAAAAATCATTATTGTTAAAAAGCTAATGTTTAAGTAATTAACACTTTATTGAATATATCCTGATTGGAGAAAGCCTATACACTGTTACCTTGCTTGATTTCAGAACTTTAATTTGTTCTTCAAAAACAGTGTCTTTATTCTTTTCCAGAAAGCCTTCACACTGGTATTCCACCTGAAAACGCATGCAAAAATGTTCTTAACTAACAGACTTTTTGAACAGATATTATTATCATCAACAACAAAAATACATATTAGGCTCAGGATCCAACTGGCTCTCAGCAAATTGGTATCAGTTTTATTCTATGAAACCAGTACCATTCTTGGGAAGAAATACATGAACTCTAGAGTAAAACTCCTCAAATACTGTTTTTCCCTAGGGAAGAGTGGTAGTGCTAATTAGTTATGGTCTGAAAGATCCTCCCAATTCATACGGAAGCAGACTCATAAGAAGTTGACTCTCTTCTCCCATGCTGGCAGAAGAGAGCTCCTCTCTCTTGGCCAACCCAATGTATCTTCTTGTGACTCACATCACTATCCAGGAAGGGTAGTTCTCTTGGGAGAGAAGACACTAAAGCTAG
The DNA here is from genome assembly GCF_905146905.1 of Nyctereutes procyonoides. Taxonomy (NCBI): domain Eukaryota; kingdom Metazoa; phylum Chordata; class Mammalia; order Carnivora; family Canidae; genus Nyctereutes; species Nyctereutes procyonoides. The sequence goes on along the minus strand of NW_026575040.1, from coordinate 22,551,673 downwards.
AGAGAGATCAGAAGGAACAAAGAGCTGTCTGACAGAGGGTTGAGGTGGTGCCTGGGAAAATACTGTATGATCTGGTAAGTGGAACTACCTGAGAGTGCACTTCTTGCTTCCAAAACTCCAGTGACTTAGGGCATCTACCACTCAAGTTGCTCCCCAGCCTATAACACAAAGCCCTTAGGTGACCTAATGTCATTCCCAGGTTTCCAGGTAGGATTAAGGAGACTCAGAAGGTCCTCAATTCCTGAAGGAAACTCCAGGAAGTTTACCCCCAAAAGCCTACCCACGTTTCCTTTAAATATAAAAAAATATAAATCTCATAGCTCCTGATTTTCTGAGTACACCACTGAATTCACGAAGTAGCAAGTCTGCATACCCTGTTAGGAGGGACCCAATAACTCAGCCACAGAGGCTGACACAAGCCCACAGTCTCTATTCTAACCCCTCAAAGACATCAGCAGTCTGAGGCAGTGACCTGTAATTAAACACATTAACATTTCTACATTGAAATATGTAAATATCCAGCATAACTGAGATAAATAAAGACTATACACAACCTTGTGTTAGTTTAAGTCAGAGATTAGGTTTAGCCATAACATGAATTATGAAAAGGCTTCTTAGTTTTCACAGTTTCTTGGATTTCAGAATTACAGACGATTGTAGACTCATATTTATTTCATAATATAATTCTATTTAGGCTAAAGGAAGAGAAAACCAACAAAGCACACTGAAAAATACTTTTCCTATAAGACCATAAAGAATGCAAGTTTCAGCAAAGATAAAAATATCTCTTGACTATCACTTTTTTCCTTCTTTGAACTTAAATATTCAAAAAGAAAAAAGGTAATAAAGCTTTCTTACTTTGTCAGCAAAATGTTGGATGATGAAAGCTTTGTTTGATAGACGGGGCTTTTCAAAGAGTGCACATTTGTTCAAATGTGTGTTGTACAGTTTTTGGGCCCAAGTGTCATCTGTACCTTTAGGCATCTACATTCAGGGGAGAAAGGAAAAAAAACAAACAAACAATGGAAACAAGGTGATGAATCTTCTGATGTATCAACCAAGGGCCATTTTTTGGCTTTTCTAACAATTTTTTATTCAATTAGGGACTCATTCCTTCCACATTTCTGCTAGATGCCAAAAATTAATTGCTAATGAAAAGCAATGATTGAGACCTTCTCATGGGTGACTCAACCCAATCTTTGGGCAACTCAATCTGCCTATACCAGGAATCATCAAATAAATATTCTGTTTTTAAAACAAGAGCCTCGCAAACAAAAAATGAACTATCATGATGTCATGTATTTTTTTTCTAGGTAAGCTATGTGCCCAATATGGGGCTTGAACTCATGACTCCCGAGATCAAGAATCACATGCTCTACCGACCTTGTCAGGTGCTACATATCACATATTTTTAAAAATTTGTTAAATAAAGGTAACATCTGCAGAGAATGAAATATTTATATAATTCAGAAAGTTTTAAAATGAAGAGTAGGGGCACCTGGGTGGCTCAGTTGTTTAAGCATCTGCCTTTGGCTCAGGTCATGATCATGGGGTTATGGGGTCAAGCCCCACATTGGGTTCCCTGCTCAGCAGAGTCTGCTTCTCCCTCTCTCTCTGCCTCTGCCTCTGACTTGTACTCACTCACTCTGTCACTCAAATAAAATCTTTTTTTTAAATAAATAAAGAGTAATCTCCTTTCACCATTTCCACCAACTTTTTTATCTTTCTGTCTAGAGGTATGAACATAAGTAGAATCATTCTGTAAGCTCCCTGCATTTTTTTAAATAGTAGCAGTCTTGTATTTATGGCCATTAAGCTGTTACTCATTTTTCGTTCTTATAAAAATGGTCACAAAGACTTCTTTTACATATATACCTTGGATACTTTTGTAAGTATATTCATAGGGTGAACTCCAGCAGTTCACCATTGTTAGGTCCAAAGGTACCTGTGGTTACAAATTTGATAAGTATTGTCAAATCTCCTCAAAATACGTTGTATTAACTCACACCCTACTATCAATGAGTGGTATTATCAAATTTAACCTTACCTATCTGTGGTGTGTGGTGGCACAGTCAGTTAAATGCCAACTCTTGATTTTTGGCTTAGGTCATGATGTCATGATCCCAGGGTCCTGGAATTGACCCACTTGTGCTCCACATTCAGCGTGGAGTCTCTTGAGATTCTCTTCCTCTCCCTCTGCTTGTCCTCCCATTCACAGGGGCACCTCTCTCTCTCTCTCTCAAAATAAGTAAAATCTTAAAAACAAAAACCAAAAAAAAAAAAAACCTTGCCTATCTGATAGGTAAAAAACAGTATCCCATTTTTTATTTGAATTGCATTTTTATATAATTTCAAGTGAAACTGAACATTACACTCATTCTTAATGTTGTAGGAAATCTGGATGCTTAGGAGGATCAGTCTATGGTAAGTTGTAATTTATGGCATATAAACTAAAGAGGAGTTAAGAAAAAAGATAGGTTATTTGTCTAAGATCACTCAGCAGTAAAGCTGGATATCCATTATTTTCTCAACATGCTGTGTCTTCAAATATTAAAGCTAAAATTCCCTTTCTACCAGATATATTAGTAATAAAGAATGAGCAGTCAATTTAAAAATATTTATAACTATTATTCAAAATATATTTTGTATGATTTCTTGCATATCTTTAAATATGTCATACCACTGAACAAAAAAAAAAAGTACCAAATACAAGCATATTGATAACAAAAGTAGCTAACACTGGTGGTAGTTGTGTCTAATGTCAATTTTTCACATAACTTAGAAGCAGGTGAAAAAAGAAAGGAAATTCTCCAAGTTTCTTTTTAATTTTTTTTAAAAAAGATATATTTATTTACTTATTTTAGAGAGAGAAGGAGAGTACGAGTAGGGAGAGGGGCAGAGAGAGGGAGAGAATCCTCAAGTAGACTCCCTGCTGAGTGTCAAGCCTGACTTGAGACTCAATCCCAGGACCCTGAGATTATGACCTGAGCCAAAATCAAGAGTCAGCCACTCAACTAACTGAGCAGCACAGGTGCCTCAAAATTCTCCAGCTTTCAATTGTATTTGGAAACCTTTGGGTCTAGTGACCCTTTGGAATGCAAGTGGGGTGACCTCTCACTTATTGCCACAATGGCACTTCATGGTATACTAATGAATCTCTACTTGAATCCACTAACCTTCTGACCTTGACATAGCTCTTTTGATAGACTAGGTACATCTGAAAATCATATTTACCTTGCATTCTTCATCCAGCAAATCTAAAACGCCCAGTTTAGATTCTATAAGATTAATGCAAGGCTGATTATCATAAAAATCTATGAGTGTCCATGGAATTTGTTCTTTCATATATTCTTCTTGTTCTAATTTGAAGACATGCTGAAATGAAAGACAAAAAAGAGCTGGCATTATTGAACAGTACAAGTAATGTTAGTCAAGAAACATTTATAGAAAACAACTTAGATTTTCTAAGAGGATATGAACATAATTTGAGATAGTCCATGGCATTCAGCAACCATAATCTTGCGGGAGAAACATGATTTACACATGGAAAATAATATAAGAAGCAAATAAAAACCACAGATGGTAAAACCTCAGCTATACAGGATTGTTGGTAAACAAGTAAATCTAAGTACGTAGATGCATGTGTTAGACAACTGACAAATGTAGCAGTATTTTATATTTTTTTATGTATACATCTAACACTGCACTATATACTTTTTGGCCTCAGATTATTGCACAGTGCTGCTAACGATGCCTTAGCTGGCCTTGAACAACTATGCAGAGCAGATGCACCCTGGACCACTGAACCAAACTGGGTGATGCTTACAGCATAGCAAAAATAATTCTCTTAAGGGACAGTGATGTTGGAAGTTCACGTGCCTCAGAATTAGATAACAGTGTTTTATGTCTGCTTCCATTATCTTCCATAGTCAGGGAATCTTTGGTTCAATTTTCTGGATTCTTCATCCAATGCTACAAGTAGCTGCAAGAAATACCAATTCACTGCTCTTTCTGCTAAATGCTTCTACCACCATCCTCACCATTGCTTCTAATCTCCATTCACTCATTTATGCAAAAATACGTATCACCTATGTGCCAGTCACTGCATACCATTAACAAACTAGACATGGGTTCTGCCCGCATGCAGTTTGGAGACTAATGGGAAAAACAGACAGAAATAAAATAATCACAAACTGTAGTAATGTTACAGAGGAAAATAATGCAAGCTATGAGAGCAAGAGTCCTCATGAAGTTTAGATATATGGTGGTGAGGGAAAGCTTCCTAGAGGAAAGACTGTATGATATCAGCTCTGCAGATGAATGGATTTCAAGTTATTCTAGGCAGAAGGGCAATCCAACCACTGATACAGTTCTTGCTTCAGGCTGCCCAGCCAATGCAGCAACCCACAACTTCTTGTCTCCACAAGATGTTAATGACCTCTACTCATTGTTTTTGGGGATTTCTGCTTTCCTTTGTCTCTTGTGTGTCCTTGTTCTCTCAACATTTTGATGCTTTTTCTGGAAAGAACAGCTCTATGACCAGACAATTCATATTTTCTAGGACCCCAAGCCCCATGAAACTTAGGTATCACCAAGATTTCTGATACATATTCTCCTTGTGCACCTGGAACTTTCTCACTTTATTCTGTACTTATTATAATGCCCCTCTTGGCTCATTTGCAGCATTTACCAGCTGCAATAAGCTTTAATAATTAAAAACAAACAAACAAAAGGGTCACCCACATGAATATTTATATCATGCTAACCAGAAAGCAAATTTATTCTGCTCTCTTGATGAATGAGAACGTAAATAGGGCACCATGTGTCAGCAGGATGCTTTGCCTGATGGCACCAATATTTTACAAAACAATGAGCCTTGTCTTTTTTTAATTCAATAATTTATATGCAGTCACTGACAACAGAAACACTGTCCAGATTTTACATGGGCTTGATTCTTACACACATTTCTATGCCTAGGTGGGAAAGTCCACGAGGCCTCAAAAATTCTGGATACTTAATTGTCAAAAAGACAATGTGGGCACAAGGTTCAACATGGCTAGAGATCCTTGGTCAATCTATAATGCCTCCAAGCACTAAACATGCCAATAACCATTTTGATCATGCCCACTGCCCCACCCATAATCCCTGCCAAGGGACTGGCCCAGAGCAGCCAAGCTCTTTACTATAAGACCTCATGTTCCTAGTCACAGCTGGTCAACTGCTAGAGATCTCTGAAAGAAAAGTGAACAAAGTTATGATTCTCTTTCTCAGGTGGAAGAATTTGGAAATGGGCAATTAATAGTGCAAGCTGAAGCCAAAGGAAGTCAAGATGAATGGGGATTTCAAAGCAAATTAAGGGGATGAGAGGAGCAAGCTAACCACTGCTGGGTTCATAGGAAGCTTGAAGTGAGTGAGAAAGTTGAAACCTTGAGAAAATATATACAGAATAGAAGGGAAGAATAAGCCATATGACAGTAAGAGGGAACAAACACTGTGCAGAGAGAAGATAAGATGCAGTATAGTGTGTGTGTATGTGTGTGTGTGTGTGTGTGTGTGTAGAGAGAGAGACAGAGACAGAGGAGAAACAGATGGAAAGAGACAGAGGGAAAGAGAAACAAGAGAATCAGAAACACACATGCAGAAACATGGCGTTCTTATAAAATAGACAAATTAGCAAGTCCCTAATGAGGCCAGTGTTGGTTCCTTATATTGATAATCATGTTGTGCCAAAATGTACTCGGAAAGAGCTCAGGTTGTGGCTCTGATTAAAGTATTAAGAAACTCAGTAAAACCTTGAGAAAAGATAATGCTTAATCTCTGATAGGTTTTTATTTATGTTTCTTTTTTAATTTTTTAAATTTATTTTTTCATTATAAATTTATTTTTTATTGGTGTTCAATTTGCCAACATATGGAATAACACCCAGGGCTCATCCCATCAAGTGCCCCCCTCAGTGCCCGTCACCCAGTCACCCCCACCCCCGCCCACCTCCCCTTCCACCACCCCTAGTTCGTTTCCCAGAGTTAGGAGTCTCTCATGTTCTGTCTCCCTCCCTGATATTTCCCACTTATTCTTTCTCCATTCCCCTTTATTCCCTTTCACTATTTTTTATATTCCCCAAATGAATGAGACCATATAATGTTTGTCCTTCTTCGATTGACTTATTTCACTCAGCATAATACCCTCCAGTTCCATCCACGTCGAAGCAAATGGTGGGTATTTGTCATTTCTAATGGCTGAGTAATATTCCATTGTATACATAAACCACATCTTCTTTATCCATTCATCTTTCGATGGACACCGAGGCTCCTTCCACCCAGGGCAATTTACACGTTTAATGCAATCTCTATCAAAATATCATGGACTTTCTTCAGAGAGTTGGAACAAATTATTTTAAGATTAGTGTGGAATCAGAAAAGACCCTGAATAGCCAGGGGAATTTTACTTCATTTTTTTAAAGATAGATTTATTTATTATTTATTTATTTATTTATTATTTATTTATTTATTTATTTATTTATTTATTTATTTATTTATGAGACAGAGAGAGAGAGAGAGAGAGACAGACAGAGAGGCAGAGACACAGGCAGAGGGAAAAGCAGGCTCCATGCCGGGAGCCCGATGCAGGACTCGATCCCGGGACTCCAGGATCGCGCCCTGCGCCAAAGGTAGGTGCCAAACCGTTGAGCCACCCAGGGATCCCCAGCCAGGGGAATTTTAAAAAAGAAAACCATAGCTGGGGGCATCACAATGCCAGATTTCAGGTTGTACTACAAAGCTGTGGTCATCAAGACAGTGTGGTACTGGCACAAAAACAGACACATAGATCAATTGAACAGAATAGAGAATCCAGAAGTGGATCCTCAACTTTATGGTCAACTAATATTCGACAAAGCAGGAAAGACTATCCACTGGAAAAAAGACAGTCTCTTCAATAAATGGTGCTGGGAAAATTGGACATCCACATGCAGAAGCATGAAACTACACCATTCTTACACCCTACACAAAGATAAACTCAAAATGGATGAAAGATCTAAATGTGAGACAAGATTCTATTTATGTTTCTTATGCAAAGATGAAAAATAGAACAATCACATTTTTATGGAAATAGTCATAAGGCTAAGGTTTGAAGATCACCTCTGCATTATTTCACTGTGTTAAGTAACTTAACTTGCTAAATACAGATAGTTCAAATTTTCATCAGAGTATATGCAGTATTTTTTTTTTAAATCAATCAGTCAAATGTTTGATAATGACAAGCAACAATCCCTTGTCCCATCCCTCAATCCAGTCTCACTCTCTGGAGGAAACCATTTTTAACTTCCTTAATTATTTCTTACTGATACTTACCTCTAAAGAATATGTGTACTTCCTGTTTTTTAAATTTGTCCGTTGGAAACATCATCTATTGATTTCTTGATGAGACAGATGAGGCTAAATTCATATATACCACCCTCTCCACTGCCCTTCTGCTTTCCTCCCAATATTATTACTTTTGGTTCTTCTTTTGATTTTTACTAATTTTGTAACTTAAAACTATACCTTTAAACTTCTATTTCTTTATCATTAGCCATGCCACCTGACCTCTCTCTTATTAAGATGAGGATACTAAGGGCTCTTTTCCTATCCTTCAGCTAGCTCTCTTCTCTTCCATCTTCAATTCCTATGGGTGACTTTTTTGTTTTGTTTTTTGGGTGACTTATTTTTAATATCCTCTTCCATCAGTACTAACAACTATCCCAAATCTTGCACTTAGAACTGTGCCTGGCACTTTACATACTCTAACTCATTTACTGTATACAACCATATGCAGAAGGTACAATCATTACCCCCATTATACAGATGAAGAGACTAAAGCCCAGGAAAGCCAATTAACCTGTCCAAGGTCCCCTGAATATTCAATGCAGAATGGGATTCCAATCTAAGTGTACTTTTGAAGGTCTGTGTTCCTCACTATTGTAATCTACTGCCTCTCGTTTTTAAATATCTTGAAAACCCCCAATACCACGATAACATTTGAAGATATATTATTACTTCACAAGAGCCATTCTCAAAATATGCCCATTGCCATTGTCATGGTGAATGTCTCAGTCTATTGAAAAGAGAATCTGTAAAAGAATATGTAAATAAAATATGCAGAAAAGAGTGTGTGTTCTGATTTTTCATGCTGGCATCTTGCTAATACAGCAAGTGAGTTAAGACAGTCTTAACTCCACAGGGACAATACACTGAAGGATATCCTAAGCTCAAAACTTCATACTGCCTATGTTACTACCCATCACACTTCCTGCTTCCATCACTCAACTTACTTCGACTGAGTTTTTACTATTTTCAGACTGTAATCTGAAGATCATCTTGAATCTTTTCTGGGTCATAATCATTTCTTTAATATTGCATTAATATATTAATTGTAAGTTCCTCAACAGCTCAGTTGTTCTAAAGCCTAGACAATTATTGCAATTTACAACCTCATTTCAGAAACCAGACTTTAAACACTGTGTTGGAATTCAAAAGAATAATTTACAGTAGAATATTAGTTAAGAAAGAAAAGCCTTACCATATTGAATTGTTGCTGTAGTTTTTCATTTGCATAATTTATGCAAAACTGTTCAAAACTATTTATCTCAAATGTTTCAAATCTGTAAAACCAAAAACAGTATGTGAAGAGGAGAAAAAGTAACAAATAGCTTTTTTAAATATTCAAAATGTGCCTATTAGAAAAAGAGAAAGAAAGAAAGAAAGAGAGAGAGAGAGAGAGAGAGAGAAGAAATTTCCCAACATTGTGAAACTCTCCACATCAGTGAAGGTAAAGGTTTATAAGTCAGTTACATGGAATCTGTATCCAGCAGATAGGCATCAACCACATAGCAGAAAGGTTTTTTTTAAAGCTCTTTAAAGATGTGTTCAACAGTATGAGTTTTTGAGAGCCAATTCATCTCCAAGTGGGGAACAATCGAATTATGATAAAGCTATTGATCTTGTCAATTTACAGATTCACAGTGTCTACATTCACATAACAGGGAACAGAGAACAGAGATCAAACAGGTTCTTTTGAAAAAACTAAACAATAGGGCAGCTCAGGTGGCTCAGCGGTTTAGCGCCACCTTCAGCCCAGGGCGTGATCTTGGAGGCCTGGGGTGAGTCCCGCATCGGGCTCCCTGTATTCAAAAGGAGCCTGCTTCTCCCTCTGCCTGTGTCTCTGCCCCCCTCTCTCTGTGTCTCTCATGAATGGATAAATAAAATCTTTAAAAAAAAAAACACTAAACAATAAAAAATTAGACATCAAAAAACAAATGTAGGGGGCAGCCCGGGTGGCTCAGCGGTTTAGTGCCACCTTCGGCCTAGGGCGTGATCCTGGAGTCCCGGGATGGAGTCCTGCATTAGGCTTCCTGCATGGAGCCTGTTTCTCCCTCTGCCTGTGTCTCTGTCTCTCTCTCTCTCTCTGTATCTCTCATGAATAAATAAAGTCTTAAAACACACACACACACACACACACACACAAATGTATATGAAAGGTATTAACAGTTCAAGTGGGCACCCAGAAAAGGCAACTAGCAAACAAAATAAGGTTTTTAGAAATGCTCTCCTAGTTTTCTTTTCTCTTCACCAGTAGGAGAAAGAATCTAATACACATTTAGAGTTACTAGATAATCTCTAGAAAGAAATGCTCTATGGCAGACCACTAAGTCAAATACACTTACCCGTATATGTCCAGCACTCCAATAAAAGAGTGCTGTTTGACAGCTGAATGGAGGGCCTGATTGACATGATCTACAATCCAGTTAAAGAGCTTGGCATAAATGTGCTTGGCTAAAGCATCACGGGCATTCGTGGCCTGCAGCTTAGAGATTGGTTTGATATATGTCTCTGTGGCGGTAGCCAGTTTCCGATGGCAGAGCCAGTGACACATCTCCTCATAGTCCACGCCCATAAGATCAGAGAAGATGCTGAGGGGTTCATGCTTGGGCTGACAAAAAGAGAGTGGGTTATTTCTTTGGCCAAATCAATCAAATATTTACCAAATTTACTAAAAAATACAAACAAAGAGGTAACAAAACCCAGAAATTTCTTTGTTATAACTAACACAGTGCTCATGTGAAGTGGTCGGTGATAATAATCATAATTGTCTATTAGACTAACATCCAGGCAGCATTTTATAATCTCTTCTAGGGCTCATTTCATAAACTACATCTTCCTTTGTCTCTTCACTGTGTTTGTTTTTAATCTGTCTTTAGGCTCTTTTATTCAGTCAGTTGATCAGAGTATCTGTCAGCTTGTCAACAAGTATTTACTGAATGCCTATGATATGCCAGTAAATAAAACCAGACATGGCCCCTATCTGCCTAGAACTTATAGTAACTAGAGGAAATGGATATTAATCAAATGACTATTCCCTAACCTGTAAAATTACTGCAAAGAAAAAAGGAGCGATACTCCGATTCCATGTGAAAGGAGTGTGCCCTATTCAGGAGGCAGGGGCCAGTTGCCTTGAGAAACAGAGCTGAGATCTGAAGGATAGGAAGGTATTAACTCAGTGAAAGGGGAAGAAAGGGTCTTCAAGCTGAGGGAGCAACTGGTATACAAGTCCTGTGGTGGGAGTGAAACTAGTAGTATGAGAGACTAAAGCTGAGTGAGGGAGAAAATATCTGAGATGAAGCCACAGAGACAGGCAGGGGATATACCATGGCTGGTCTTCATCCTGAGAGCAAAGGGAAGCCACTGAAGAGTTTGAAAGAGATAACTTCATAGCTATTTGCATGACTTCTTAGATTAGAATCTCTCTAATGGGGGTGCCTGGGTGGCTCAGTTGGTTAAGCAGCTGATTCTTGGTTTCAGCTCAGGTCATAATCTCACAGTCATGGGATAAAGCTCCATATTGGGCTCCTGCTCAGTGCAGAGTCTGCTTCAGATTCTTTCTCCCTCCCCCTCTACCCTTCCCTGCTTCCATTCTCTTCCTCAAATAAATAAATAAATAAAATCTGTAAAAAAAAAAAAAAGAATCTCTTTAATGACTTACATATCTCTATTCCCTATAATGTCTTCCATAGGCCTTGCATTAAGTAGACATTCAACAAATACTTGTTTAATTTAATCCACATGAGTGCATTATATTTTTTAACATCTTCATTCACATATTTCAATTGAATCTGATGACATTCCTGGGGAACAAGCAGGATGAACATTGCTATCTCTGACTGAAATCCAAGAGGAGAGCTTGGATTTGAAACATCACATGACCATTTATGTCAGTGTTGTCATTAGAACCTGGGTGCCCTGACACCCTCACCTCCTGACCCTTTCCACTGAGGAAATTCTTCCTTCCTTCATCTCACCTCTTCCCAAATGATCACTTCAGATATAAATCAGCACCATTACCAACAGCATGTCACAACTCTCTTAAATAAGCAGCTAATTTCATTCATGTAAATATGAATGATTTGACATCATTTAGAAGTGCATCAGTACTCTCTAAACATATTCTATTTGGGGAACCTGGGTGGCTCAGTGATTGAGCATCTGTCTGCCTTTGGCTCAGGTTATGATTCTAGGGTCCTGGGATCGAGTTCCACACTGGGCTCCCTGCAGAAAGCCTGCTTCTTTCTCCCTTTGCCTATGTCTCTGCCTCTCTTTCTCTGTGTCTCTCAGGAATAAATAAATAATAAAATTAACATACTCTATGTTAATGGCATTACTTTACTATTATATTACGGCTGTAAACTTTTTTGTTCAAATTTTCTGTAACTTTACTGATTTCTATCTCTTTTTATCTGAGAGAAGTCAATAATCTCCCACTATGATAGATCAATTTTTTATTGTAGTATCTGTTGGTTTTTGCTTTATATATTTTAAGTCTATGCCATTAAGTACATTAAAGTTTAGAACCATTACATCTTCCTGGTGAATATAATCTCTATCATTATATACTACTCTATTTATCTCTACTGCTGCTCCTTTTGGCCCCAAACTTTATTTTGTTCAACATCAATACAGGGTCTGCTAGGTTTTTTTGTAGCGATTATGGCATATCTTTTCTAAACTTTTTATTATCAAACTTTCTATACCTTTATGTTTTAGGAATGCTTATTTCAAAAGCATAGAGCTGCATTCCTAAACCAGTTATCCAGTTGTTATCTAGTAATCTAGTTCTATGATTTTAGGGGGAGCAGGGGCTGATGATTTACTTTATTTTTTTAACTTTTTCTTCTGAGCTTGTTTTAGACTAACAGAAAAGTTACAAGAGCAGTACAAAGAAGTCCCTTCACCCAATTTCCCTAAATATTAACATTTTACCACACTTGCTTGTATCATTCTCTTTCACATATGTGCACATACACATTAATTTTTAGAACCTCTGAGAGTAGAGTGGGAGAAAAAAAATAAAACAACAAAAAAAAAACCTTTGAAAGTTCCAAGCATGATGCTATTTTAGTCCTAAATATTTTAGTTTGCATCTCCTAAAAACCAAAGACATTATTTAACTATAATATCATGAAGAATATTAGAAAATTAGCAATGATACAGCCCTATTACCTAACTTACAGATTTAATTCAATTTTTTTTGATTGAGCTAATCAATTTCTGCACAGAGGTGAGGGAGAGATTTTTATAGTCCAGGATCCAGTCTGAGTTCATATACTCCATTTAGTTCCAGTTTCATTAGCCTCCTTTAATCTCAAGAGATCTTTGCTCTTTTTTAGTTTTTTTTTTTTTGTGACCTTGATATTTTTGAATAGTATGTCCCTCAGTGTGGGTCTGCATGATGATATCTCATGATTAGATCTGGATCATGCCTTCTCGGCAGGAATACCAGGAAAGTGATGTTGTGATCTCAGTACAACATATTAGAAGTTATATAATGTTGAACAGTCATTTCTCCAAAGACGACATCCTGATGGCCAACAGACACATGAAAAGATGTTCAACACCACTCACCATTAGGGAAATGCTAACTAAAACTATAATGAGATATCACTGCATACCTGTCAGAATAGCTAAAATTAAAATCGTAAGAAACAAAAAGTGCTGGCAAGGATATGGAGAAAAAAGAACCCTTGTACACTGCCAGTGGGAATGCAGCCACTCTGGAAAACAGGATGGAGGTCCCTTAAAAAGTTAAAAATAGAACTACTTACTCTATGATCCAGTAATCACATTACTATTTACCCCAAAAGTGGAAAAGCACTAATTCGAAAGGATACATGCACCCCTCTATTTATTGCAGTATTATTTACAATAGCCAAACTACTTAAAAAGCCTAAGAAACAGACTCTTAACTACTGAGAACAAACTGATGTTACCAGAGGGGAGGTGGGTGAAATAGGTGATGGAGATTAAGGAATGCACTTGCTGTGATGAGCACTAGGCATTGTATGGAAGTGTTGGATCACTACACTATGCACCTGAAACTAATCTAACACTGTATGGTAACTATACTGGAATTAAAATAAAAAAACTTAAAACATGTTCTTTTTTTAAATTTTTTAATAATAAATTTATTTTGTATTGGTGTTCAATTTGCCAACATACAGAATAACACCCAGTGCTCATCCCATCAAGTGCCCCCCTCAGTGCCCGTCACCCATTCACCCCCACCCCCCACCCTTCTCCCCTTCCACCACCCCTAGTTCATTTCCCAGAGTTAGGAGTCTTCATGTTCTGTCTCCCTTTCTGATATTTCCCACACATTTCTTCTCCCTTCCCTTCTATTCCCTTTCACTATTATTTATATTCCCCAAATGAATGAGACCATATAATGTTTGTCCTTCTCCGATTGACTTATTTCACTCAGCATAATACCCTCCAGTTCCATCCACGTTGAAGCAATGGTGGGTATTTGTCATTTCTAATGGCTGAGTAATATTCCATTGTATACATAAACCACATCATGGGCAGCCCCGGTGGCGCAGCGGTTTGGTGCCGCCTGCAGCCTGGGGTGTGCTCCTGGAGACCCGGGATCGAGTCCCACATTGGGCTCCCTGCATGGAGCCTGCTTCTCCCTCTGCCTGTGTCTCTGCCTCTCTCTCTGTGTGTCTATGAATAAATAAATAAAATCTTTAAAAAAAAAACCCACATCTTCTTTATCCATTCATCTTTTGATGGACACCGAGGCTCCTTCCACAGTTTGGCTATTGTGGACATTGCTGCTATAAACATTGGGGTGCAGGTGTCCCGGCATTTGAGTGCATCTGTATCTTTGGGGTAAATCCCCAGCAGTGCAATTGCTGGATCGTAGGGCAGGTCTGTTTTTAACTCTTTGAGGAACCTCCACACAGTTTTCCAGAGTGGCTTAAAACATGTTCACTATAAACTACAAACCAGAGAAATAAATATATTTAAAGGCTTTTTAAAAGCAAACAACAAAAAACAACAATAAAAAAAGAAGTTCTATGATGCTGATTGGTCTCACTACTGGTTGCGTCAATTAGAGACAAAGAATGTCAAATACAGAAGGGAATGCCTGCCAAGTTTCTCCAATGATAAAGACGACTATCTTTCTTTTTAACTACTAAGTATTTGTGGGGAGTTCTGTCTTTTCCAGCCCAATACACCATTCATTATTATTATTATTGTTTTAATTAATGATATTTGATCTATATTGGCACGTGCTTTCCTAGTTTATGAATGAACCATTCATTCTCTCCTTTTATATCTCTCTTGGGTCATTCTCCTTCTGCCTATGTGACTTCTATGCTTCTTTCTTTAATATTTCCTTTAGTGAGGGCCTTTTGGTGACAAAATCTCCCAATTTCTTTATTTTTTTTTAAAGATTTTATTTATTTATTCATGAGAGAATAGAGAGAGAGGCAGACACACAGGCAGAGGGAGAAGCTCACTCCCTGCAAGGAGCCCGATGTGGGACTCGATTCCAGGACCCCAGGATCATGCCCTGAGCCAAAGGCAGACACCCAACCACTGAGCCACCCAGGCATCCCAAAATCTTCCAATTGTCTGAAACAGTTCTATTTTTCCCTCATTCTGGAAAGATCTTTGTACTGGATATATAATTCTTCTAAGTTAATAGTTATTTACTCTAGAGCACTGAAGATAGTGGTCTACTGTTTGCTGGCTCCTACTGTTGTTGAGAACTACTGGTTTAACTATTATTTCTTCAAAATTAATGTATCTTATCTCTCTGCCTGTTTTAAGATTTTTCTCTCTGCCTCTGATATCATTATGGTGTACCTTGGGGTGGATATCTTTTTATTTATTCTAAATGGGATTTTGTGGACTTTCCAAATCTGAGGTTTAGTATCGTTTTCACAATTTCTGAAATTTGTAATTATCTATTCAAATATTATGTCTGCCTCATTCTTTATTTTTCTCTAGGAATTCTTGTTGGATTAAAATTATACTTTATTACTCCATCCTTCACCTCTCCTATGTTTTAAGGTCCAATCTTGCATTTGGATAATTTTACCACATCTCTCTTTTAGCTCATCTTTTCCCTTCTCAGTTGTGTCAAATTTGCTATTAATTTCTTTCAGCATTCTTTTTTTTTTATATATAAATTAATTTTTATTGGTGTTCAATTTACCGACATACAGAATAACACCCAGTGCTCATCCCGTCAAGTGTCCCCCCTCAGTGCCCATCACCCATTCACCCCCACCCCCCGCCCTCCTCCCCCTCCACCACCCCTAGTTCATTTCCCAGAGTTAGAAGTCTTTATGTTTTGTCTCCCTTTCTGATATTTCTCCCACATTTCTTCTCCCTTCCCTTATATTCCCTTTCACTATTATTCATATTCCCCAAATGAATGAGAACATACACTGTTTGTCCTTCTCCGGTTACTGTGGCCAAGTTCAAAAAGGGTGTTGCCTGAGTTCTCCTCTGGGATTTTGATGGAATCTTGTCTCACATTTAGATCTTTCATCTATTTTGAGTTTATCTTTGTGTATGGTGCAAGAGAGTGGTCCAGTTTCATTCTTCTGCATGTGGATGTCCAATTTTCCCAGCACCATTTATTGAAGAGACTCTTTCTTCCAGTGGATCGTCTTTCCTCCTTTATCGTATATTAGTTGACCATAAAGTTCAGGGTCCACTTCTGGGTTCTCTATTCTGTTCCATTGATCTATATGTCTGTTTTTGTGCCAGATAAAAAACAGGACCCATCTATTTGCTGTCTACAAGAGACTCATTTTAGACAGAAAGATACCTACAACCTGAAAATAAAAGGTTGGAGAACCATTTACCATTCAAATGGTTCTCAAAATATATCCTAAAAACTATAGAACACTTCTGAAAGAAATTGAGGAAGACACAAAGAGATGGAAAAATATTCCATGCTCATGTATTGGCAGAATTAATATTGTGAAAATGTCAATTTTACCCAGGGCAATTTACACGTATAATGCAATCCCTATCAAAATACCATGGACTTTCTTCAGAGACTTAGAACAAGTTATTTTAAGATTTGTGTGGAATCAGAAAAGACCCCGAACAGCCAGGGGAATTTTAAAAAAGAAAACCATATCTGGGGGCATCACAATGCCAGATTTCAGGTTGTACTACAAAGCTGTGTTCATCAAGACAGTGTGGTACTGGCACAAAAACAGACATATAGATCAATGGAACAGAATAGAGAACCCAGAAGTGGACCCTGAACTTTATGGTCAACTAATATACGATAAAGGAGGAAAGACGATCCACTGGAAGAAAGACAGTCTCTTCTTTCAGCATTCTTAATAGGTTTGACTTTTATCTGTTCTGCCTAACTCCTTCTATTTTGTTCCTTTGTGGAATTTTTAATTTTTGACTATGAGCCAATATTTCTTGTAACTTTTATCATGGGACTCTACTGAGACCTGGTTTGAACGTGAATCATCCAAAGTAGATTTGCATTTGCTTCTGACAGGCATCTAAGGACCACCAATCTGGGACCCATTTAAGCTAAGTGTTCTGTATTTAGCTTTCTGGACCAAGTAGGAACTATAAAATCAGTCTGGGAGTAAGTGTGAGGGTCAGTTGACTGTTGTAAATTTTTAGGAACTATTTTCTCCTCCAGTTAGCAACAAGGCTTGCTCAAGCCAGGTCAACTTTTCTTTGTACTCTTGGAGTAGGTGGTGGGCAATTTTATGACTAATTTCCCAGTTAGGGTCTCAGCTTTAGGCAGTGATTCCTCTCTTTATATGAGCCCAAGGCTTTGTCTTTTGTACTCTACTTGGCTAAGAAAACCAAAGCTCATGGTCACCAGGTTCAGTAAATGCCCTAACTCCAGGGCTCTACTTCCTATTTTTACTTAGCTTCTGGCCTCTGAGTAGATTTTACATATTTATTAATTTTTAAAAAATATATAATTTATCATGGGGTGTCTGACTGGCTGAGTCAGCAGAACATGCAACTCTTGATCTCAAGGTTGTAAGTTCAAGCTCCACATTAGGTATAGAGATTACTAAAAAACAGAATCTTTAAAATATATATAAGTAGGGTGGCTGGCTCAGCAGCTGGGCACCTGCCTTCGGCTCAGGACATGATCCTGGAATTCCGGGATCAAGTACTACATAGGGCTCCCCAAAGGGGAGCCTGTTTCCCCCTCTGCTGATGTTTATGCCTGTGTCTCTCATGAATAAATAAATATTTTTAAAATATATATATATGTGTGTAATTTATCCAGTATGAAGATCAATCAGAGCACCTAGCTGAAAATTGCTGGAAGAGGAGGGGCAAGATGGCGGAAGAATAGGGTCTCCAAATCACCTTTCCCCACCAAATTACCTAGATAACCTTCAAATTATCCTGAAAATCTATGAATTCGGCCTGAGATTTAAAGACAGAACAGCTGGAATGCTACAGGGAGAAGAGTTCGCGCTTCTATCAAGGTAGGAAGATGGGGGGGAAAAAAGAAATAAAGGAACAAAAGGCATCCAAGGGGGAGGGGGCCCGCGAGGAGCCGGGCTGAGGCCGGGGCGAGTGTCCCCAGGACAGGAGAGCCCCGTCCCGGAGAAGCAGGAGCTGCACCAACCTTCCCGGGCAGAAAGGCCTCCCAGGGAGTTCGAGCAGGACCCCAGGAGGGCGGGGATGCCCTCGGGCTCCCTGGGACAGTAACAGAGGAACTGCGCCCTGGGGAGAGTGCGCCGAGCTCCCTGGAGGGCTGCAGCGGGCACAGCTGGACCCAGGAGCAGCTCAGAGGGGCTCGGGCGGCGGCTCCGCAGAGGGGGCTGCGCCGCTGGGAGCAGCTCGGAGGCGGCTCTGGCAGAGGAAGAGACTCGGTGCAGAGGAGGTGGTGCGGCTCCAGGAGCAGATCGGAGAGGCTCGGGCCACGGCTCCGCGGAGGGGGCTGTGCAGCCTGAGCGCGAATCCAACAGTGCAGGCCCGGGAGCACTGGGCCCTGGGACACAGCCCAGGATCCGGCCTACCACCGGAACAGGCAGAGGCCGGGAGGGCCCAGGATCGCAAGGACGCTCCTGCCCCGAGCTGAGCAGATCAGCAGCCCCGCCCCGGAGCCTCCAGGCCCTGCAGAGAGCTCTGTAGTTACTGCCGGAGCTGACTCCAGGGCTACAGAGCTGGCTGCCGCCACTGCGGTTGCCTCCTGGGGCCTCATAGGATAAACAACCCCCACTGAGCCCTGCACCAGGCAGGGGCAGAGCAGCTCCCCCAAGTGATAACACCTGAAAATCAGCACAACAGGCCCCTCCCCCAGAAGACCAGCCAGACGGACCAGTTCCAGGGGAAGTCAAGGGACTTAAAGTATACAGAATCAGAAGATACTCCCCCGTGGTTTGTTGTTGTTGTTGTTTTGTTGTTTTGCTTTTTGATTTGTTTCCTTCCTCCACCCTTTTTTCCCTTTCTTTCTTTTTCTTTCTTTTTTTTTTCTCCTTTTTTTCTTTTTTCTCTTTCTCTTTTCTTTCCTTCTTTCTCTCCTCTCTTTTTCTCCTTTTCCCAATACAACTTGCTTTTGGCCACTCTGCACTGAGCAAAATGACTAGAAGGAAAACCTCACCTCAAAAGAATCAGAAACAGTCCTCTCTCCCACAGAGTTACAAAATCTGGATTACAATTCAATGTCAGAAAGCCAGTTCAGAAGCACTATTATAAAGCTACTGGTGGCTCTAGAAAAAAGCATAAAGGACTCAAGAGACTTCATGACTGCAGAATTTAGAGCTAATCAAGCAGAAATTAAAAATCAATTGAATGAGATGCAATCCAAACTAGAAGTCCTAACGACAAGGGTTAACAAGGTGGAAGAACGAGTAACATAGAAGACAAGTTGATGGCAAAGAGGGAAACTGAGGAAAAAAGAGACAATTAAAAGACCATGAAGACAGATTAAGGGAAATAACTGAGAGCCTGAGGAAGAAAAACCTATGTTTAATTGGGGTTCCCGAGGGCGCCGAGAGGGCCAGAGGGCCAGAATATGTATTTGAACAAATCCTAGCTGAAAACTTTCCTAATCTGGGAAGGGAAACAGGCATTCAGATCCAGGAAATAGAGAGATCCCCCCCTAAAATCAATAAAAACCGTTCAACACCTCGACATTTAATAGTGAAGCTTGCAAATTCCAAAGATAAAGAGAAGATCCTTAAAGCAGCAAGAGACAAGAAATCCCTGACTTTTATGGGGAGGAGTATTAGGGTAACAGCAGACCTCTCCACAGAGACCTGGCAGGCCAGAAAGGGCTAGCAGGATATATTCAAGGTCCTAAATGAGAAGAACATGCAACCAAGAATACTTTATCCAGCAAGGCTCTCATTCAAAATGGAAGGAGAGATAAAGAGCTTCCAAGACAGGCAGGAACTGAAAGAATATGTGACCTCCAAACCAGCTCTGCAAGAAATTTTAAGGGGGACTCTTAAAATTCCCCTTTAAGAAGAAGTTCAGTGGAACAATCCACAAAAACAAGGACCAAATAGATATCATGGTGACACTAAACTCATATCTCTCAATAGTAACTCTGAACGTGAACGGGCTTAATGACCCCATTAAAAGGCACAGTGTTTCAGACTGGATAAAAAAACAGGACCCATCTATTTGCTGTCTACAAGAGACTCATTTTAGACAGAAGGACACCTACAGCTTGAAAATAAAAGGTTCGAGAACCATTTACCATTCAAATGGTCCTCAAAAGAAATCAGGGGTAGCCATCCTTATATCAGATAAACTAAAATTTACCCCGAAGACTGTAGTGAGAGATGAAGAGGGACACTATATCATATTTAAAGGATCTATCCAACAAGAGGACTTAACAATCCTCAATATATATGCCCCGAATGTGGGAGCTGCCAAATATATCAATCAATTAATAACCAAAGTGAAGAAATACTTAGATAATAATACACTTATACTTGGTGACTTCAATCTAGCTTTTTCTACCCTCGATAGGTCTTCTAAGCACATCTCCAAAGAAACGAGAGCTTTAAATGATACACTGGACCAGATGGATTTCACAGATATCTACAGAACTTTACATCCAAACTCAACTGAATACACATTCTTCTCAAGTGCACATGGAACTTTCTCCAGAATAGACCACATACTGGGTCACAAATCGGGTCTGATCCGATACCAAAAGATTGGGATTGTCCCCTGCATATTCTCAGACCATAATGCCTTGAAATTATAACTAAATCACAACAAGAAGTTTGGAAGGACCTCAAACACGTGGAGGTTAAGGACCATCCTACTAAAAGATGAAAGGGTCAACCAGGAAATTAAAGAAGAATTAAAAAGATTCATGGAAACTAATGAGAATGAAGATACAACCGTTCAAAATCTTTGGGATGCAGCAAAAGCAGTCCTAAGGGGGAAATACACTGCAATACAAGCATCCATTCAAACACTGGCAAGAACTCAAATACAAAAGCTAACCTTACACATAAAGGAGCTAGAGAAAAAACAGCAAATAGATCCTACACCCAGCAGAAGAAGAGAGTTAATAAAGATTCGAGCAGAACTCAACGAAATCGAGACCAGAAGAACTGTGGAACAGATCAACAGAACCAGGAGTTGGTTCTTTGAAAGAATTAATAAGATAGATAAACCATTAGCCAGCCTTATTAAAAAGAGAGAGAAGACTCAAATTAATAAAATCATGAATGAGAAAAGAGACATCACTACCAACACCAAGGAAATACAAACGATTTTAAAAACATATTATGAACAGCTATACGCCAATAAATTAGGCAATCTAGAAGAAATGGACGCATTCCTGGAAAGCCACAGACTACCAAAACTGGAACAGGAAGAAATAGAAAACCTGAACAGGCCAATAACCAGGGAGGAAATTGAAGCAGTCATCAAAAACCTCCCAAGACACAAAAGTCCAGGGCCAGATGGCTTCCCAAGGAAATTCTATCAAACGTTTAAAGAAGAAACTATACCTATTCTACTAAAGCTGTTTGGAAAGAGATGGAGTACTTCCAAATTCGTTCTATGAGGCCAGCATCACCTTAATTCCAAAACCAGACAAAGACCCCACCAAAAAGGAGAATTACAGACGAATATCCCTGATGAACATGGATGCAAAAATTCTCAACAAGATACTAGCCAATCGGATCCAACAATACATTAAGAAAATTACTCACCATGACCAAGTAGGATTTATCCCTGGGACACAAGCTGGTTCAACACTCGTAAAACAATCAATGTGATTCATCATATCAGCAAGAGAAAAACCAAGAACCATATGATCCTCTCATTAGATGCAGAGAAAGCATTTGACAAAATACAGCATCCATTCCTGATCAAAACTCTTCAGAGTGTAGGGATAGAGGGAACATTCCTCAACATCTTAAAAGCCATCTACGAAAAGCCCACAGCAAATATCATTCTCAATGGGGAAGCACTGGGAGCCTTTCCCCTAAGATCAGGAACAAGACAGAGATGTCCACTCTCACCACTGCTATTCAACATAGTACTGGAAGTCCTAGCCTCAGCAATCAGACAACAAAAAGACATTAAAGGCATTCAAATTGGCAAAGAAGTCAAACTCTCCCTCTTCGCCGATGACATGATACTCTACATAGAAAACCCAAAAGCCTCCACCCCAAGATTGCTAAAACTCATACAGCAATTTGGTAGCGTGGCAGGATACAAAATCAATGCCCAGAAATCAGTGGCATTTCTATACACTGATACTGAAGAAAGAGAAATTAAGGAGTCAATCCCATTTACAATTGCACCCAAAAGCATAAGATACCTAGGAATAAACCTAACCCTAAAAACTATAGAACACTTCTGAAAGAAATTGAGGAAGACACAAAGAGATGGAAAAATATTCCATGCTCATGGATTGGCAGAATTAATATTGTGAAAATGTCAATGTTACCCAGGGCAATTTACACGTTTAATGCAATCGCTATCAAAATATCATGGACTTTCTTCAGAGAGTTAGAACAAATTATTTTAAGATTTGTGTGGAATCAGAAAAGACCCCGAATAGCCAGGGGAATTTTAAAAAAGAAAACCATATCTGAGGGCATCACAATGCCAGATTTCAGGTTGTACTACAAAGCTGTGGTCATCAAGACAGTGTGGTACTGGCACAAAAACAGACAAACACACAGATCAATGGAACAGAATAGAGAACCCAGAAGTGGACCCTGAACTTTATGGTCAACTAATAATACTCGATAAAGGAGGAAAGACGATCCATTGGAAGAAACACAGTCTCTTCAATAAATGGTGCTGGGAAAATTGGACATCCACATGCAGAAGAATGAAACTAGACCACTCTCTTTCACCATACACAAAGATAAACTCAAAATGGATGAAAGATCTAAATGTGAGACAAGATTCCATCAAAATCCTAGAGGAGAACACAGGCAACACCCTTTTTGAACTCAGCCACAGCAACTTCTTGCAAGATACATCCACGAAGGCAAAAGAAAAGCAAAAATGAACTATTGGGACTTCATCAAGATAAGAAGCTTTTGCACAGCAAAGGATACAGTCAACAAAACTAAAAGGCAACCTACAGAATGGGAGAAGATATTTGCAAATGACCTATCAGATAAAGGGCTAGTTTCCAAAATCTATAAAGAACTTATTAAACTCAACAGCAAAGAAACAAACAATCCAATCATGAAATGGGCAAAAGACATGAAGAGAAATCTCACAGAGGAAGACATAGACATGGCCAACACACACATGAGAAAATGCTCTGCATCACTTGCCATCAGGGAAATACAAATCAAAACCACAATGAGATACCACCTCACACCAGTGAGAATGGGGAAAATTAACAAGGCAGGAAACCACAAATGTTGGAGAGGATGCGGAGAAAAGGGAACCCTCTTACACTGTTGGTGGGAATGTGAACTGCTGCAGCCACTCTGGAAAACTGTGTGGAGGTTCCTCAAAGAGTTAAAAACAGACCTGCCCTATGACCCAGTAATTGCACTGTTGGGGATTTACCCCAAAGATACAGATGCAATGAAATGCCGGGACACCTGCACCCCGATGTTTATAGCAGCAATGGCCACAATAGCCAAACTGTGGAAGGTGCCTCGGTGTCCATCGAAAGATGAATGGATAAAGAAGATGTGGTTTATGTATACAATGGAATATTACTCAGCCATTAGAAATGACAAATACCCACCATTTGCTTCAACGTGGATGGAACTGGAGGGTATTATGCTGAGTGAAATAAGTCAATCGAGAAGGACAAACATTATATGTTCTCATTCATTTGGGGAATATAAATAATAGTGAAAGGGAATAGAAGGGAAGGGAGAAGACATGTGTGGGAAATATCAGAAAGGGAGACAGAACATAAAGACTCCTAACTCTGGGAAACGAACTAGGGGTGGTAGAAGGGGAGGAGGGCGGGGGGTGGGGGTGAATGGGTGACGGGCACTGAGGAGGGCACTTGACGGGTTGAGCACTGGGTGTTATTTTGTTTGTTGGTAAATGAACACCAATAAAAAATAAATTAATTTTTAAAAAATTAAATAAATAAATAAATAAATAGAAAAACAAAAAACAAAAAAAGAGTTGGTCCACATCTGAAAACTAGTAGGACAAGGGGGATTGGAATTTGGGACCCAAGCCACGGACACTGCAGCAATTCCAGGATAGATAACAAGGGGTTTTGCCAAGATAGTAGCAATTTACGTGCAGAGGAAGAAACAAATTTAAGAGTAATTTAATAGGCAGAATTGTAGGAATGTTGGCTACAGAGTAGGGAAGGGAAAAGGTAGAGTCCTAGTTTTCTGGAATGGGTGCCTGAGCAATATTGAGGTCTCTGTATTATCACTATGGTTGAGTTGGAATGAAATGCTTTGGTTTGTGCTGTCACTGTTGTTATTTTATTTGCAGACCACCCTGACACATCCCCATCTCACATAATACAATGGTGGGACTAGCATGTGGATCAAAGGGTAAAGGTACAAACGGTAATCAGAATAAAAATTACACTTTAATAATAATGGTAGGAAATTTGACGAAATAAACAACAGTATTACAACTTAAAGATCAAATCTGATGAAATAAACAATATTACAATGTAAAGACCATATGTGAAAATATTTTGGGGATTACACTAAAATAATGATAATTAGAGAAGTTTATACTTATTAAATTATCCCAATATATCAAAATTAGTGTCATTTCACATGTAATCGAAATAAATATTATTAACAAAAAGAAAAGAAAAGAAAAGAAAAGAAAAGAAAAGAAAAGAAAAGAAAAGAAAAGAAAAGAAAAGAAAATTGCTGGAAAAGAAAGTCTCATTTTACAGACAAGGAAAGTGAGGTTCAGAGAAGCTAAGTAATTCACCCAGATTAAACAGTAAAGTAGGGACTGAATCCAGGCAGAGACTGAAATGTGCATTTCAAAACTAACATCTCATTTATACAAATTTAAGTCAGTCACAAATTAATCTACATGTAGATCTGCTAAAAATCAACTTGGATATCTGAAGAATGAAACATAAATCTTATTTTTTTTTTTGAAACAAATCTTAAGACTTTCCTATCACAATCTTGAGGAAGCAGGATGGAAAAAGAATTACATTAAAACTTCTTCCACTCTAATAAAGTTTAAAAATACCTATAATATGTATGTATATATGTGTGCGCATGCATATGCATGTGCTTTTTATATTTGATGATGGTGATCAGGAAATATTGCAAATCATAAATGCCCAATGAGGACAATCTGAGACTACCAGGTTTTGTTACAATTTAAACAAACATTTCATATGGAATTGGGTTTTAATTCTCAGTGTGCAGTTATCGCTATTCATGCAAGAATACGCAAATCTTAGTGAAGATACCCAAGCCCCCAGCCATCTAGTTCCTCTTCTCAGGAGTAACAACTGCTAATAGTTGTTTCAATAAATTTTAAGCCATATTACAACTCCATAGCTGAAGACACAAAGTTTTCAATAGTTGGTACTTGTGCCATGGGCCAAATGAACCCTCCTCCCTAGATGGCCCCAATACAAGTTTCATATTGAATACTTCCCACCTCTGTTCATATGGACCAGATGTGTATCCACGTTCTCTCTTCTCTCTTAGCCCTAACACACACAATCACTGTGCACCAGGGATTAGCATCCATATTTTTTACCTTCAGTTCAAGATTCTACTTGGAATAATTTATCTGATAATGTTAGTAGAGAAACTTCAAATACACTGCTTCCTTAAAGAATCAACAAAACTGAAATACAAGCTATCACACTAAGCACATTCTAACTTACAGGTATTGTGCAGCTATCTGAATCCCGAGATGTAAATGCAACATTGCCTAAGTGAAGGATGCCAGCAAGTATTCGGAAAATTCCCATCTGATAAGACTCACTAATTCCTGAAACAACAGAAAAATGAACAAGTGATTACAAACTATTACAGGAGACAATTTTAAACCTGTTGTTAACTCTTGAATATTGCCATATGTGCAGATGGTAGATGGTACATGCCATAGTTAACAACATTCATCTTTGTTGACATGAACACATAAAACAAGGCAGGATCGTGATTGGGAGCATGGGATGCAAGAACTGGGCTCAAGGGCTGGCTTTGCTTCTGACCTGCCATCTCATCTGGTTAGGTAACATCACCCTTTTATGTTTCAGTTTTGAGATATGAGAAGAGTAGTGACTGTCTCCAAAGGCATCCATGAACATTAATAAGAAAATGCATGTAGTCATGCAATATACTTAGCACACTATGGGACACATAATAAATGCTAAACAAATTATCATCATTATCATACACTGGATTTAAGTATTTTCTTAACATTATAACCTTTTCTATTTTTTCTATTCCAAATGCAAGCTATCGCCCAATAAGGCTATTTTAAGTCAGATTATTTTAATTACTTCTTCTAACTACAGACCAAGTGTAAATTAAAGAGTTTGCAAGATTAGAAGTGTTTGGGCTCGTGTTATACCCAGCCTGATGAGGGAATACTGAAATGCAGTATTGGAGCAGCAACTAAAGGACGAGGCAGTATGAGAAAGCTGTACAGCCCCTGGTGTTTTATCAGATCTGGCTTCATTTTTCAACAAGGTAAGAATTTCCTGAATATTAGATATAATTATGTGGAAGTAAAAATAGTAAAATTACTTCCAAACATGTAATCATATACAGGATAATTGAAAGTTGATCTAATAATGAATGTTTTTCCTATCTCCTAATTATGGCTTTTCAAATTTGTAATTTTCTATTTACAAATATATTTAGCCCTAGAAGTATAGCAGTATTTTTTAAACTTAATGTGCAAATGAATCACCAGTGGATCATGTTAATATACAGATTCTGATTCAGTAGGTCTGAGATAAAACGTAAGTTTCTGAATTTTTGCAAGCTTCATTATGGTCCTGGACCATACTCTATATAGCAATGCTTTTAAATTAAATTAACTCAACTCATAGTACTTATCAAAATACCATCACATGCTTTTAGTTATTTATATTTTGAGGTTGTTAAAATAAATAATTCGCCACTAAAAGTTGTACACTACAGTTCTAAAGACTGATTTACTTGTATGTAGACTCCATATTTTTTAAATCTCAGAAACTAGACAGTGACATCTGAGCCATTCTTAAAACAGTGGAAAAATATACATGTAATACAATGTTTTGTCACTACACCAGCTCAACCATATTTCCCAACGACAAAAGACCAAAACAAATAAACAAACAAAAAACAAAAGTCAAAAATAAAAAGCAAAACCCTACAAAATGTGAGCTTGTTCAGGAACCCATTTCATTCAGCCTTAGGTTTCAGATTTTGTGAAAATTTAAACAAAAAAATTACAGTTAGTTCTACCTCCCCTAAGACCCCCAATTTGTTTTAAACAGCTTTACTGAAGGATGATTTGCACACCATAAAATTCACCTGATTTAAGTACAATTCAGTGATTAGTTGTACAACCATTACTACAAACTGATTTTACAATAGTTCCCATCACCCCAAAATAAAACATCATGTTCATTTGCTGTCCAAAGGTGTTTTATAAAGAATGAACGTTCAATCTCCCAACACTCACCAAGTAATACAAAGCTGAGCCAACATTCCAAAGATTGTTTGAATCAGAGAACTACTGCTCATAAGAGCTCAAAAATAAAATTATGTTACCTAGCAAAGTGCACGCCTGCCTGGTATGTGCCATCTCCTTGGTATCATCAACTCCTTCGATCACGGGACTGCCACCCTGCTTCGTGTAATTAAAGTTATCTGCATTTCCTACAATTAATGAAAATAAAAGATTTGCAGTCTATGAAAAAGCCTTGGCTTCTACCCTTACGTTCACTCTAATGTAGAGGCAGTGATAGCATAGTCAAGTGCACTGAGTCTGGAGTTCAACTGCCTGAGTACTCATCAGTCATCTTAAACTCAACTCATGGCCAATTTTGCTCCATGTATGCAGCTATTCACCCCGTCCCCATCCCTAGGTTATCATGAAGCCAACTGTAGACTTCTTATCATTTTATTCATAAATATCTTAGGA
Organism: Nyctereutes procyonoides; assembly: GCF_905146905.1. Taxonomy (NCBI): domain Eukaryota; kingdom Metazoa; phylum Chordata; class Mammalia; order Carnivora; family Canidae; genus Nyctereutes; species Nyctereutes procyonoides. Next base: position 22,523,780 of record NW_026575040.1, on the reverse strand, counting down.
TGAGATAATCTCCTTTTTAATAGGTTTATGAACTCAGGAATTAACAGAAAGCAGTATCAGAACGATAAATCTAATACCATATTCATACCTAATCGCAGCATTTTAAATTCAGGTAACTTTGCTGAAGCACAAAGCTGATAGAAGATATGATAGTTTCTCTCCTCTTCTGCCTTTGAAATAAGAAGAGTTTTCAATTATAGCATTTTAACCTAAAACTCAGAAAATTCAATCGTAAAATAATTTTTTAAAGATTTATTTATTTGAGAAAGAGAGAGGAAAAAAAGCAGGGGGAGGGGCAGAGGGAGAAAAATCGCAAGCAGACTCCCCACTGAGCAAAAGCCTGACTTGGAGTTGGATACCACAACCCTGAGATCATGACCTAAGCAGAAATCAAGAGTCAGACACTTAACCAACTGAGCCACTCAGGCACCTCCATAAAATAAATATTTAATTATCTTGATGCAAGAAGTTGTCCCTTCCCAAATTTTCTAATACAGGTTTATCATCTTATGATTTATTAGCCAAGTGCAAATATATATATGAATGTGTACCTGTTAGTCACATTCAACAAAAAATATCTGATAATGATGCTTTTGAAGTAAAGAACAGCTTGATATATGCCACTGTCATAAATGATTACCCTTGGGGAAAATTAAAACCATGTTTTTGAAATACAGGTATCCCCTGCTTTTCTTTTTTTTTTTTAATTTTATTTATTTATTCATGAGAGACACAGAGAGAGAGAGAGAGAGAGACAGAGACAAAGGCAGAGGGAGAAGCAGGCTCCAAGCAGGGAGCCTGACATGGGACTCGATCCCAGGTCTCCAGGATCACACCCCAGGCTGAAGGCGGCGCTAAATGGCTGAGCCACCTGGCTACCCGCCCCTGCTTTTCTGAAGTTTGCATTATACCATGTCATTCTAGCAAAAGGCTTACATTAATACCTGTTTTGCTAACCAAAAGAAATCCAGAGAGTATTTTTTAAAGAAAAGCAAAAAATAGTGTTTAGTGTTTATTTTGCGGAAAGCCACTAGAGGCAGGACACCCCCGACAGCAACCATGAGACCACATCTTCGCATCAAGTTGCCATAGCTTTCAACTGTGTCTGTGAGCATCTGTTAGCAAGATGTATCCTAAGGTATAAGAAAAACCTAAGGGAGGTTATTTTTGGGGTCTGAGGATGCTCAGAAACTTTCTCATATAAATTAATGGTATGTTTTTCCTCACTTTATACCATTTCAGCCTATAAAAGGTTTCATAGGACCAATCTACTTCTGGAAAGGGGGATAAACCTGTACTCAATATTTTCTCACAGTACCACTCAGGTTCATGGTCTTCCTAACACTTTAGATGAAAAAGAATATTCTATCTTTGCCATATGTCAGATCAGATCATCTACTGTGGTTGTTTGTAAGAGATCCACAAATGTTGGGACACCTGGGTGGCTCAGCAGTTGAGTATCTGCCTTCAGTTCAGGGCGTGATCCTGGGGTCCTGGGATCAAGTCCCATATCAGGCTTCCTACAATAGAGCCTGCTTCTCCTTCTGCCTATGTTTCTGCCTCTCTCTCTGTCTCTCATGAATAAATAAATAAAATCTTAAAAAAAAATAAATCATGTACAATTTTAACATAACAGTATTTTTTTTCATAACAGTATTTTCTGACAGTCTTTTCTCCACATACATACTTTAAAAATGCAACTGTAATAATATTGTTTATACAAAACTGAATCCCTATACTCCACCAATCATATCCTTGAATTCTGCAGTGTATTTAGTTGACTAAAGAACAGTGTGGCCTGAAGGTCAGGTTTGATGCTCAACAGAACCTTATGTCTGGAAAAGGAGACTATTTATCTTCATTACATTATTCTATCTAAATAATAATAAGATTCTAAGAGAGGAGAAAGAAGAAAAGAAGACAAGTAACTAAGTTCAAACTGTAGCTCACTGAAACACATGACCCAATGTCTTCCCTATCAACTGGGAAATATGAGAGTTAAGACTAAACTAGTAACACCTCTTAGGTTGCCTAGGTGGCACAGTCAGTTAGACTCCGACTCTTGGTTTTGGCTCAGATCATGATCTCAGGGTTGTGGGATGGAGATTCATGTCAGCCTGTGCACAGCACTGAATCTGCTTGGCATTTTCTCTCTCCTGCCCCTCCCCCTACTCATGTACACTCTCTAAAATAAATAAAAAAATACAATCTCAAAAAAACAAACAGCACCTCTTTTAACTAAGTTTTTTCCACGACAATCTGCAGGAAAAAGTCAAAATCATTAAACCTAAACCAGTGCCCATTCCCATAGATTATTAGTCTAATAGATACTGCCCTGCCTCTGACAGGTACCAGTTTACGTATTTCTGTCCAAATGCAGTCTGTAGCAATACTGTCATAATATGCTCAAGAGTATCTGTAAATAAAATACATACCAGCAAGCATGAGCTCTGGAATTACATGGCAATCTAACACAAATATGTACGTGTACCCGCCCGGCTTACCTGGAATACCACTCTGGATTTCTCTAAAAGGTAAGTTCTCATATTGGCACCAATGATTCGATATCTCTTATCAAAACCAATTTCAATATACTTCCCAAAACGACTGCTATTATCATTCCTGGTTGTCTTAGCATTTCCAATGGACTAAGAAGGGGAAAAAAATAATATTTTAGAAGTACAGTTCATGACATGACATTTACAGAGTCTGTTCAGGGAGAGAAAGGACACAATGTAACACAGCACTTTAAAACTGATTCTTTTAAGAAGAGAACCAATCTTGCCCCTGCAGGCACCAGTGTGTGCTTTGCCCACTGTACAACCACACAGTTACCCACTAATAGTTCATATCTGCCTTCTTATTCTCACACAAACTATCTTCAGACACAGTAAATCTGAGCCCAGTGGCTGGGAGATTTTCACAGTGTTTATGGTATTGGAACACGCTCATTCAGGTCAATAAAAAAGGAAATGGACAGGACTGCCGAAGCATAAGCCCTCTTAGTTACACACTCGGGTTTGCATTTCCTGAGAACTCAGCCTGTTTTATGTAAATAAGCTGGTTAAAACAAATAAATGTCTTTATGGAAATGTTGTTTGGTGTTGAATCTCTTTAGCTAGAAGTTTCTATCATCTTATCCTGTGACAACAAAGGCCCAGTTGGATTAGCAGAATCTTAGTAAGTTACCGCTCAGGTCAAAGCCATTTTCAGAAACCAGACATAGTAAAATTTGCCTTTGGATTTTGATAGCTGTGTCTAACTTGTAAAACACCTGCTATAGATTTCAGAGAATGTAACTTTCTGGTACAGTTTTTATATACTTTTAAAAATTAAATAATGTATATACTACTTATTGACTTAGGTAACAGCCATCTAGAAATTTTTCTTCCAAGGCAAAGAAAAAACATGGTGTAGAGAAGCAAGTAGTCATATAATATATTGTATTAAATGTTTAATGAAACATTATACATAAGATTACTATAATTTACTTGTGCAAAGCTCCAGACAATTAGGACTAGTATATTGAACTATATTGAAACCATAGCAGAGAGAAAGACAGGAAAATACTCTGGAGTGTTAAAAAAAAAAAAAAAGATATGCAAACATAAGTGATGAAAAACAATAACAACACAGCCACAAAAAAATCAACTCATCAGATCCTCTGATCAAAGAAAGTATATTTCATTCTCTGAAATACAGGGCAGGTATTGTCCTATTTTGCTCTGGCAGTGAGAACACTGCTACATTTCAGATTAACATTTTAAACGGAAAGAATGACAGAAAGCTATCCTCCCAGCAAAGTAAGAGTAATGTAGCCTTAGACAATTTAACAATACATTTACTTAGATATTCCCGTTCTTTTTTTTTTAAGATTTTATTTATTTATTCATGAGAGACAGAGAGAGAGACAGAGAGAGAGAGAGAGAGAGAGAGAGAAAGAGGCAGAGACATAGGGAGAAGGAGAAGCAGGCTCCATGCAGGGAGCCTGATGTGGGACTCGATCCCAGGTCTCCTGGATCACACCCCAGGCCGAAGGCAGATGCTTAACCGCTGAACCACCCAGGCATCCCAATTCCCGTTCTTGATATGACAAAAAGTACAACATAAAGTCTCCATATATTCCAATTATTCTTATCTAGAAAAGAAAATTAAAGTACAAGGTTTTCTTTCAACACAATATTCTGTCAAAGAGCAGAGGAAAAAGATGTAGTAATTGTGGCAGTAATAGTCACCAAGGGTTTATCAGGCATTGTCCTGAGTACCTTCCTGCCAGCAAGTAAGCAAGCTAGCAAAGGGGGGGGGCCACAGCTTCTCCTCCCTGACTCTATTCCACCTTCCATACTTCCATATGCCACCCCTTTCCTATCTACTCAAGAGTGGAGGTCAGAGTGGTTGAGCTGCCAAAACAATACTACACCCTGTAAGAAGCAACAGTGAGTAGGCCAGGGTTGAAACAGACCCTCCTCTCTGTCTTTGAGTAAAAGGTATTTACATATAGAGCAAAGAGTGGTAGAAGGAGCAAATACCTCGGTATTAGACCAGGCCCTCCTACCATCTTGGCAACATTTCATCCTCTGAGGAGCAGTGCCTCCAATTGAAAACTGATTAGTTTAAATGACTCTAGGCAGATGCTTGGGTGGCTCAGCAGTTGAGCATCTGCTTTTGGCTCAGGGCGTGATCCTGAAGTTCCGGGATTGAGTCCCATATCATGCTCCCTGCATGGAGCCTGCTTCTCTCTCTGCCTCTGTCTCTACCTCTCTCTGTGTGTCTCTCATGAATAAATAAATAAAACATTTTTTAAAATATAGATAAGCTCTAGGTTCCTTTTCAAAACTAGAATTATATGATTATAAGCCTTGAACCTGATAAGGAAAGAAGGTTCTACACATAAACAATACTTTTTGTCCATTCCCCCTAATTGCTCTCTCTGCCTTATAAGTACTGTATTTACAACAGGCTCCCTTGATGCTATTTTCATTTCAATTAGCAAGTTATTGTTAATGAAAAAAGTTTTGTGGTCTTAATTTTACTATTGATTTCAGTGAAGTGTTGTGTGAGTTATTCTTTACTAAAAGGAGATAAAAGTCTTTAACTATGGTTATTAAAGAACTATTAAAACTACTATGCCCCAAGAATCTTTCCCTGTCCCCATCTTTGGATGAAAATCTAGAGGAAAAGGAGAAGAGGAAAACATGATAAAATGAGCAAGAAAGAATCATTTACCTGTGCATCATTCATATTTTGCAAAAGGAGCCTTTGCTAAGGATGAGGATCTTGCTTTCTAAAGGATTGTGTATAGATTCCATTAACTACTAGGCTGTGATGTTAACCATGTAGGATGCTTATTATCTAGGGAGGAATTTCAGATCACTGGAAACCGAGACATGTCATTCTGGACAATACAGTAAAGGACTCTGATATAGAGACACAGTCTTGAGGCAGGTTTAAAGTCACAAACATTCTAGGCCACATACTCAGTATTTCATCCATGTCTTCTTCCTATAACTGCAAACCCTTTGTCACCATTCTTCAGTTCCCAATTCTATTCTATTTTTTTTAAGATTTTATTTATTTATTCATGAGAGACACAGAGAAAGAGGCAGAGACAAGAAACATAGGCAGAGGGAGAAGCAGGCTCCCAGTGAGGAACCTAATGCCGGAACTTAATCCCAGGACTTCAGGATCACAACCTGAGCCAAAAGCAGATGCTCAACCACAAAGCCACCCAGGTGCCTCCCTGATTCCATTTTAATCTTTCAAATTGGGATGCTCTCATTTTTGGTTATTGAAAATTAGTTCTCAGGGTGCCTGGGTGGCTCAGTTGGTTAGGCAGTAACCTTTGGCTCAGGTCATGATCTCGAGGTCCTGGGATGGAGCCCCATACCTTGCTCAGCAGGGAGTGTGCTTCTCCCTCTCCTTGTGCTCCCCCGGCCCCCCACCAAAGTGCTCATGCACACTCTCTCTCAAATAAATAAAATCTTTAAAAAAAAAAAAAGAAAATTAGTTCTCTCTTTGTCAAATTTTCTTAATCCAAATTCCTGTAGAAAAACTATACAACAATATAGAAGGGAGTAGCTAAGCACAACTGATGCCTTTATCTTTTTTTGTTTATCCTAGAAAATAAGGTAAATTCCTTATAACTACATATTAAAAACTAGTATCAATGGCCATTTTAATCTCTCCTATGAACGCAACTAAAATCTGTATTGTAGAAAAACCAAGGTAGTTATTTTTTGAATGAGAATATAGTAAGGTCATAAAATATTCTACTAGACATTCTATAAGGTTCATTCCAGGCTTATATTATTCTATGGTCCAGGGTTAGAAGAGGTGGGATTCCCTGATGCCATCACAACCTAGACTGGAATATTCTAATATTAGGGACTAAGAATTAACTAAACTATTGCCAAATACAGAGAATTTGTCGTTGTGACCAAAAATAGTCAATCTAATGGCAGGAAGCAAAGCCAAGTCCTGTTGTTTTCTGACCCAAAACCCAAACTGGCTGTACAGATTAGATTTCCCCAATGCTAACACTGGATTCCAGCACTATATCTGTAGGTTGAATTGTTTCAAAATCTTAATATTTGCTTAAAATGTTGACTACTCTTTTTAGCACAAACCTCTGTTTCCCCCAGTCTCTGCTATTTTAGAAAACCTCCAGTTCTCTTTCCAGGGCACCTAGCCCAGGCAGCCTCTTAACTTCCCCAGCAAATCCTGTCCTCTCGGTCCCAAGAACAGAAGTCCTACTGCTCTGGAGGGAAGCCCTGCAGGCAACAGATCACAACACTCTGTTCTCAAGTGTCACACACGGCACTGCAAACCAGGCACAATTACCTCTGGGCTGATTATTGCAAAAACCACTTGTATCCCAGGTGCACCAGGCCAGTTATAAACTCCGTCTGTGTTTGGGGGACAAATAAGGCTTGACAAAGGAAAAACACAGGAATAAAAAATGCTGACTTGAATTTTTAATAAGAATGGTTTGTTTCTCCCTCTCCAAAATAATTTCTCTCCATTATTAATGAGAATTACTTTTCTCCATTTAACGGGACTATTTAGAAAAATGTGACTTTTCTAAAAGCATGTTAATAGACAAATAATTCTCAAGTTACAAATCCTGAAGTACTCAAATTTTCACAAAAACATTTCCACTTTGTATACATATTTTACTTTTGAAAGGACATCCTTTCATAGTCCTTCCTTTCACATGGAATTTATAGCTACTGAATTCCTTTTTCTAACCTAAAGCTGTGTGATGTGCTCCACAGAAACAAGAAGAAAAATGTTTACAAGATCATGATTTAAGCCTACAGTTCAAATCTGGGAAAAAAAAAGATAGAAACCTACAGCTCAACAGGTTGTACTAAGTATAGAAAATGAAATGTGGGCAGAGGGATAATAAAACTCATCATGCTTTAGTGAATCCTATGAACTCAGAACTAGGGGGAAATGAGGAACATACTTCTAGTATAAGGAATAATAGATGTGAGTCAATTAACTGGGAGAATAGAAATTAAGAAATGAAGTACCACTGTCAGTTATTTGGAGACAATTCAGTGGTAGGTTAAAAATGCAGGATTATGGAATTAAGTAGATGCTTCCATAGCTGGGCTTTACTCAAATGTGTACCTTCCTGCCTTTCTACTTTTCACAGGTCTCTTCTTACTAATATGCGGAGAGGTATTTTCTTACTTTTAGTGGTTGGGAGAGCCCAGACTTTTGACAATATATACTGTTTCAGTTTTTTTTTTTGAGTAGGTTTCTTAAGAGAATATAGTTAAGAAGGCCATGGCTGCTGCTGTCTTACCTCCATGATGGGGTTGGAGGCCAAGACCTTTTCTTCAACATTGGCTTCACTGGCAGAACCACTTACAGTTGCAAAGTATCTCATGGCATACTTAGCTGAGACTGTTTTTCCTGCCCCAGACTCTCCACTTACAATGATGGACTGATTTCGTTCATCTCTGTAAAACAAAGAAGAGTAACTAACAGTGCTGTCCACTCCTGAATGTGACTAACACTATTTCCTCTGTGTTCTTATCAGTGAGGCATGGTGAATTTCTTCTGGTTCATACCTGGAGCAATGTGGAATGATATTTCCTAATAAAAATAACTTCTTGCAAACTAGCAATGGACAGGGAAAAGAAGATATCAAGCATCAAATTAGTGTTACATCTAAGGATGAATCTATAATAGGAGGTCTCTGAATTTTTGTGTGTATATATCTCAAACACATTATTTCTAGACAATAATTCTGGTATATTACAGTACTGTTGTCAACCACCTCAAAAAAGAAAGGAGCCACAGTAAAGGCATTTAAAAGAAAATCCTATTGAAATAAAATGATAAATTGTCTAGTAGTTAACAACCCATAAAGTCATGTCTTCCACAAACTCCAGCTCCTACTGAAAGTATCTTCATTAGCAGAAAAGAAATGGTTCGTGTATTTGTTGGCTGACTTGTTCAAATATGTCAGAACTCAAAGACTATCTACTATTCCATCTTTAATTCATTAACACAATGACTCAAAAACTCTAAGTGATACACTTGTTCACAGGACTATCATTTCTTTGAGGATAAGACCTAAGTCATCTTTTTTTTATTAAAGATTTTATTAAAAAATAATAAAGATTTTATTAATTTATTTGAGAGAAAGGGTGAACAAGGGGCAGGAGGGGAAGAGGCAGATGGAGAGGAAGAAACAGATTCCCCACTGAGCAGGGAGCCTGATATGGGGCTCAATCCCGGAACTCTGGGATCATGACCTGAGCCAAAGGCAGGCACTTAACCCGCTGAGCCTTCCAGGTGACCCCTAAATCATCTTTGTATTTAATATCCAGCACCTAGTGCAGAGCCTGACACATCACAAATGCTCAATAAATATATATTGCTTACAAGTAAACAGAATTTCAATGAGCAAACTAGCCTAAGATTAAATCTGCTTTACTTTTAAATTTTTTATTTATTTATTTGAGAGGGAAAGAGAACAGTAGAGAGAGAGAGCAAGCACAGGTCCAGGGCAGAGGGAGAAGGAGAAGCAGGCTCCCCACTGAGCAGGGAGTCTGACCTGGGGCTTGATCAAGGACCCCAGGATCATGATCTGAGCCGAAGGCAGATGCTTAACCAACTGAGCCACCCAGGCATTCCTAAATCTCTCTGCTTTGACTATGATTTCTAGCAGGACAAAAGTAGGAAATTGCTACTGCCTGAGATGGAACCAGCAATTGGCTTTTCATCAAAATAACTGAACAATAAAACATACATAAAAGTGGTATCATTTGTGCCCTTAATTTACAGATACTGGATCAGGATGACCTCAAAGGTTTTTAGTGGAACTATCCTCTAAGACCACAAGATGGGGAGGTTATTCTACATTGGTCATCCATCCATAGATGGAACATGGAATAGTGACAGTTCAGGTTGTACAGATGACCAAGAACCTGATCATAAAGTTCTTACATGAGATGTTAAGGAATGTGAAGTTTACCTCAAGGTAACAGAGTGTCTATTAATAGGTAATAGAGTTTTAAACAGAAAATAATACAACCCAATTAGTAAAATCAGTCTGGCAGCAATGTGGAGTATGAGTGGCGAGGGTTCAGATGAAAAATTATGAAAGTTTTAACAAAGGTTGTCGCTGTCCTGATTGAGAGCAGTAGATAGCTTTAAGAGATACCAAAGTAGTAAAATCCAGAGTACTTGGCAATAAATTTCCAAAGTAGAAATTTAGGACTTTCTTTTTCCCTTGAGAAATGAAGGTTAACTAGATCTTGAAAAATACAGTGGGAGTATACAGTAGCCTGCTCCTGACACTCTGACTCTAATATTGTGGGGAAAATGCGGAGGACCTAGGTGACACACTAAAGAGTGTTTAAATTTTATAGTACAAGCTTGCACATAATCCTTGTTTTTATGAAACAACCTCCTCATACTTACACTCTCATTTTCTTTTTATTTGAATTTCTCAACAGAACTGGACACTCACATTGCCTCTGTTCATTCATAGCTAATTAAAACATAAATCGTCTAATAAAATAGTTTTTATTGTGGTGCCAGTGTCCTTTCTTTTAGTCATTTAAAACATCTTCTGAAGGGTGCCTGGTTGGCTCAGTCAGTTGAGTATCTAATGCCTTTGGCTCAGGCGAAGATCACAGGGTCCCAGGATTGAGCCCCACATTGGGCTCCCTGCTTAGTGAGGAGTCTGCTTTTTCCCTCTGCCCCTTACCCCACTCATGCTCTCTTTCTCTCACTCAAATAAATAAAATCTTTTTTAAAAAAAGTCCTCAGAATTCACCTTTTTCTATATATTAATCAAGCAGTGATCAGTAGTTTTGGATTCCCTTCTACCAAATGATTAAAAAAAAATAATCTCTTCCTAATTCCTGCATGATCAGTTCTGTCACTATGCCCTGTGTAACACCACTCCTTCCAACAGCAAAAGACGTAAGGAGACTTCCACTAGTCTGATGGAAATATTAATGGGAACCACTATTTAAATTGTGCTGCCCTTAGGCGCCTGGGTGGCTCAGTCACTTATGTGTCTGCCTTCGGCCCAGGTCATGATCTCAGGCATTGAGCCCCACAGGGCGTTCTGGGATCAAGCTCCACAGTGGGTTCACTGCTCAGTGGGGAGTCAGGTTCTTGCTCTTCCTCTCCCTCTGCCCTTCTCTCCGCATTCATGCTGTCTCAAATAAATAAAATAAAATATTTAAAAAAAAAAAACAACACTGTACCGCCTTTAAAAGGCTATTTCAAGTCTTAATATCAAGATGTTGTATCAAAAAATATAAAAATTCATATAGCCCTTTCCTATGATATATGGAAGAAGAAAAATATTAAAGACTACACAGCTTTGAGTAGTTTGTATGACCTCTCTGCTCCACAGTTTTCTCATCTTTAAGATTAAATAGTACCAAAAGTCCTACTCAAATTCTAAAGTATTACAATCTAAATGTCTAACTCTGGAATTGATTTTTCAGATGCTGGATGGACAATACTTTGCACTCTAAGCCAGGGTAAACTCTTGGAACCAAGAACAATTGGAAAAGGACAGGCCCACAGATACTCAGGTGGTCTTGAGTGGCCATATTTGAAATGGGCAACATTTCTTCTCTGGAGGACTCCTGAATTTAAGATGGCCAAAATCAATAAAGGATTACAAAGAGTAAAAATGTAAAATAATCAATTCACGTGCTTTTAGCTCAAACATAGGAAGCAGAAATCTTTTTTTATTTATTTTTAAAGATTTTATTTATTTATTCAGAAAGAGAGAGAGAGAGAGAGAGGGAGGCAGAGACACAGGCAGAGGGAGAAGCAGGCTCCATGCAGGGAGCCAGATGTGGGACTGGATCCCAGGTCTCCAGGACCACACCCCAGGCTGCAGTCGGCGCTAAACCGCTGCGCCACCGGAGCTGCCCAGGAAGTAGAAATCTTTATAAAAAGATTTCATAAAAAGATACAATAAAATCTTCAAAATGTTTTCCAGTTCTACGTAGCCATAGGAAGAAATGCCAAAAAGACAGAACAAGAGCAGAGATGGGTGGAAATGGGGAGCCAAGCAGAGACACAGATGAGAGAAGGACAACAGATAATAAAGACACATAAAGGCAGAACAAAAAGAGTATGACAAAGATGAGGAGAAAACAGAAAAACAACTATGAAAAATTTTATGGTTCACACTTGCTTATATTATACACAAAAATAAATTCAAAATGGATTAAAGACTTAAATGTGAGACCTGAAGCCCGAAAATTTCTAGAAGAGAGCATAGGCAATAATCCCTATGACATCAGCCTTAAAAATATTTTTCTAGATATGCCTCCTTTGGCAGGGGAAACAAAAGCAAAATTAAACAATTTTTATTTGTCAAAAGAAAAAACTTTTGCACAACAAAACAAAAAAGACAACCTACTGAATGAAAGAAGAGATTTGCAAGTGATATATCCAATAAGGGGTTAATATAGAAATTATTTAAAGAACTTACACAACTCACCACCAAAACCCTGCAAATAATCCAATTTAAAAATGGTCAGAAGCCAAAAATAGACATTTTTTTCAAAGAAGACATCCAGATGGTCAACAGACAAGTGAAAATATGCTTATCATCATCATCAGGGAAATGTAAATCAAAACTACAATGAGAGGGGCACCTGGGTGGCACAGTCATTGAGCATCTGCCTTTGGCTCAGGTCATTATCCTTGGGGTCCTGGGATCAAGTACCGCATCAGGCTCTCCAAAGGGAGCCTGCTTCTCCCCCTGCCTCTGTCTCTCTCTCTCTCTCTTTTTCTCTCATTAATAAAGTCTAAAAAAAATACAATGAGATATCACCTCACACTTGTCAGAATGGCTAAAATCAAAAACACAAGAAATAAGCATTGGCAAGGATGTAGAAGAAAAGGAACCTTCATGTATCACTGGTGAGAACGCTATCTGGTATGGTTTTCATTTGTGGAAAGAAATATGGAGTTCCTCAAAAAGTTAAAAATAGAATCACCCAAAAACTCCACTACTGGGTATTTAACCAAAGAAAATGAAAACACTAATTTGAAAAGAGATAGACAGATATAAATAAATAGATATATTTACTCCTATGTTTATTGCAGCATTATTTATAATAGCAAAGTTATGGAAATAACCCAAATGTCCATCCACAGATGAATGAATAAAAATGTGGTATATATACACAATGGAATGTTACTCAGCCATAAAAAGAACAAGATCTTGCCATATGCAACATGGATGGACTTAATAGCCAAGTTATGGAAATAACCCAAATGTCCATCCACAGATGAATGAATAAAGATGTGGTATATATACACAATGGTATGTTACTCAGCCATAAAAAGAACAAGATCTTGCCATTTGCAACATGGATGGTCTTAAAAGGCATAATGCTAAGTGAAATAATCAGAGAAAGACAAGTACCATGATTTCATTCACATGTGGAATTCAGGAAACAAAATAAAAAGGAACAAAGGAAAAAAGACAAACAGAAAAACTTACTTTTAAATACAGAGAACAAAGTGATTACAAGAGGGGAGGTAGGTGGGGGTTAAATAAGTGAAGGGGATTAATAGTACACTTATCGTAATGAGCACGGAGTAATGTACAGAATTGTTGAAATCATTATATTGTAAACCTAAAACTAATCTAATACTGTATGTTAATTATACTTGAATTTTAAAAAAAATTTAACTTATGGTTCAAGATGAATACCAGAGTCTACTATCTTCTATTCATTTGATCTGTGAGCTTTAGATGGTTACATATATATAAATAATAATTTACTGTTCTTTGAAATTTTGCTTATCTGATCAGCCAATATTTATAATCCTTCAGGTATTCTTTTCTTATATTACAAGAAAGAACTTTCTACTTTTGGGATATAGCTATCATTTCAAAAGCCTGATTAAACCAATTTAAAGAAGAGAGATTCTCTACTCTTCATCATGGACAGATCAATCTGGACCATCTTAAGGACGCATAAACCAAACATTTATGATTTCTGGCCAATTCTCTCAAGGGCATCTACAGTAATCCTTTTTTTTTTTTTGAAAGATTTTATTGATGTATTCACGAGAGACACAGAAAGAGAAGCAGAGACAGGTAGAGGGAGAAGGAGGCTCCATGCAGGGAGCCCGATATGGGACTCGATCCTGGAACTTCAGGATCACGCCTTGAGCCAAAGGCAGACGCTCAACCGCTGAGCCACTGAGGCATCCCTCCAGTAATCCTAAATACCTGGATACTGGGTGCCTTGGAGGTAAGCCCTTCTGACCTGTTTTATCAATGGTGGTTCCAGAGGCTCTGATGTGAACTAAAAGCCCCCACCTAAAAATACAGCTTCATTCATTCATTCAACATGTAATGAACAGTCACGACGTACCTACCATTTTATGAAGACAAAAGACTCTGAGGTCATAACCTATTGAAAGAGACTGAAAGTAAAGTTAAAAATGGAGTGAAGTAATTGCTCAAAAAGGAGGTCTAACCAGGATACTATGAAACAAGGAAGGATATGGAATTGGTAGATGTGAGGAAGAGATGTCAGGAAATGCTTTCTTGAAAAGGTGATGCTTTCATTGATTTTTACATGATGATAAGGAGAAAACTAGGTTGTATGGGAAGAATGCACTAGGAACTAAACTATGTAGAGGCACCTGAAACATCAGGAAAAAATTATTCAAGAACAGAATATCTGCTTTAGGTTGATGAAAGCAAGGAGTTACACTTTAGTCCATTTTCCTCCTTTGGTTCTTAGTACCTGTATATATTCAGTCTCTCTATCTGTATCTATTTGTTCTATCCAGCCTTTTCTTATACCTACTAAGTTTTTATCTTGCATCAGGTGTATTCTTTTACAGATTTTCCTTCTGAACTTTACCGTTTAAAAAAAATGTGATTTCTCTAGCTCATCATAGTCATACCGAATACTATTCATATTTTCTAAGACCATCAACTTGCTCTCTGCAAATTTAATGAGCATATTTTCATTCACATCCTGGTCATTCATGACTAAACTAAGTAATGCCAATCTCAGATCTGACTCATGTGGAACACAATTTAAATTTCCACCCATGTTGATGTATTTTTTTAAAGATTTTATTTACTTATTTATTCACGAGACACACACACACCCAGAGAGAGAGACAGAGAGAGAGAGAGAAGCAGAGACACAGGCAGAGGGACAAGCAGGCTCCATGCAGGGAGCCCAACGTGGGACTTGATCCCAGGTCTCCAGGATCACACCATGGGCCGAAGGCGGCACAACTGCTGAGCCACCCAGGCCGCCCGACCCATGTTGATATTGACTCTCTGATAACCACCTACTGGGTGCTGCTGTTTACCTTACTTAAGCATACAAGCACCTACATCTAGTATTTAGTTTATAAGTGAACATGTTTGCATGAAACAAAATCTAGAGTTTTACTTTTTTGCAGGCAATCAATCTGAAATCCAGCATTGCTTCTCCTTATTTGATCCCTTGTTAAAAGGAAAAAATATTAAGTTCATGTGATAAAAGGCTTTCTTCAAAAGCTCTGTTTTTACTGTGATGACTTAAAAATGTGGCTTCACTTGAAACTGCAATCCCTATCTCTTTTGTTAAGAGGCATTAAGTTTTTCTACATCATTATCACTCATCAAAATCAAGCTGCTATGCTGTGTTTTCATGATTTCTGCTTTTGATCAATCTCAAGAAGAAAAGATTTTTAGTTTTTATTTTAATTCCAGTTAGTTAACGCACAGTGTTATAGTAGTTTCAGGTGTATGATATAGTGATTCAACAGTTCCATACATCACCCTGTGCTCATCACAAATTTACTCCTTAATCTCCGTCACCTATTTAACCCATCTCCCCACTCCCACCCCTCTGGTAACCATCCGTTTGTTCTCTATATAGTTAAGACTCTGTTTCTTGCTTTGTCTTTCTCTCTTTTTTCCCCCTTTGTTTATTTTTTTATTTCTTAAATTCCACATATGAGTGAAAGCATATGGCAACTGTCTTCCTCTGACTTATCTTGCTAAGCATTTTACTCTCTAGCTCCATCCATTCAAGAAGAAGAAATTTAAATTCTAAAGTGGACATTAGATAATAAATTCACAATGACAATATTTAGTATTATTTTTCAAGTTAAATATTTCCTATAAAACAATGTGCTGGCAGACTGGTGAAAGCTGTGCTTTAGAGAGGCAGAGAGACTATTCAGGAAATGAAAAGAAATGTTCCCTAGAGATACATGCTAAGGCCAGTCAGTTCCTGCTGAGGAAGTGGTCACATGACTATCAAATCTTCTCAGGTCAAATGGACTTCTCTATCACTAAGGAGCCTGTAAGATTAAAATAAAGATGCCATAACAGAAATACCAGTTATGGCATTTCTGTTAAAACATAAAACAGTTATATATGTTTAGAACTTTTATAGACTTATATTTACTATGGTTTATTCCTTCTACAACCTTATGGGATAGCTAGCATCCATTAAGTGCCAAATTCATATTTTGAAGAATTCTAAAGAACAATCATATACCAGGTGCCGAGGTAGTCTCAAAGTAAAACTTAGTGGAGTCATGGAAAATAAATAATAAATAAATAAGGATAAAAGAGCACAGAGAAAGATAGTCTAGGCTGAATAAAACGTGCATAAATATAAGTATGCAATGTTAATTTGAGGGAATAGATGTCTCAGAATAGGGGAATATGGTTGAAAAAAAGAAAAAGAAATGACAAAGAAGAAAAGATTTGGAGTCTCAAAGCTAGAACTACATCTCAGCTCCCAGATACTATTTATTAGCATAATAACCTGAACAAGTTATTTTCCTCAGTTTCCTCATCTGTAAAGCACAGGTGATGATGTCTGCTCCCAGGGATATAATGAAAATTAGAGGTAACATGCCTGACACCATGCTTGCACACAATAGGCATCTAAACATTCTAGCTATTAATTAATAGAAGTTAATCCAGCTTTATATATCATACATAAAAATCCTTATCAAGTAGTAGATATTACTTCAAGTCTATTTGCATAAATGGGATACTCGGTACCACGGGGCAGCCAACTCACTGTTGGTAGCAGGAGAGATTTTACAATCTATAACAGCCAGCAGGCCAATGAGCCTCAGCACAGTGAAGCATTCAGAGACTGCCTAGCCAAATGAAAGAAGGAGTCACCCTAAGGAGAGGCCTAGCAATAAGCAGTCAAGAATAATAAACCAGATGAGAGGCTAAAGTGGATGAAAAGAGAATGCAGACATAAGACTTCATAACAACGACTGAGGACAGTAACAGCCTATATTTAAATACTTAGCATTTTTAAAACTGCATACTTTTCAAATTTTTTACTTAAAATGTTATATTCATATTTATATATTTCATATATATTCATATATTCATTTCAGGTGTACAACAGTACAACATAGTGATTCAATAAGTCTCTATGTTATGCTGTTCAGAATGCTTTTATTTTTATTTTAAGATTTTAATTATTTATTCATGAGAGACACACAGAGTCAGAGACATAGGCAGAGGGAGAATCAGGCTCACTGCAAGGAGCTCTATGCAGGACTGGATCCCAGGACCCCCGGATCATAACCTGACCCAAATGCAGAGGCTCAACCACTGACCCAACCAGGCGTCCCCAGAGTGCTTTTATGTTTAACATCTAGTATAATTTTCACCTGTGAAGTATGCATGACAGGTATTATTTTTCCCTTGTTGGGGAAAATAATAATATAAAGAGGTTAGATGGCTTTACCAAGGTTAGTGCAGAGATCTATGAATGACATCACATACATCTCCTGGTTTCCAAGAAATTTACTGGGGAAGAATCACTTGTGTCAGCTTTGCTTAGAGGATAGATAACTAAAATGAAACTCCAACTCTTTCTTCTCCCATACTCCAACCCACGTATACAACCTGCTCTTCCTTCAATGTCTTCTGTCTCAATAAATAGCAACTCCCACCTTTCAGGTGCTCAGACCAAATACCTTGCCGCCATCTCTGATTCTCTTTTTCTCTCATACCCTCACATAAGCAAGCCTCTGTCCATTCTTTCTTAAAAATATATCCAGAATCCATTCATCTACTTTTATTTTCTCCATTAATATCTTCTTCAACTAGACAATCACTATTTCTTGCTTGGATCAATACAAATACCTCCTAACTAATCTGGATTCTCCCCTTGTCCCACTATCAACTGTTTCTTTTAATTTTTGCTTTTGTTTGCAAAACCTATAAACTGAACTCACCTATATGCTTTACTCAGATTCACCAATTGTTTAGGTTTTGCCTGTTTGTTTTCTTAACACCTCTGTTTCTCTTATTTTCATATTTTTGAAATATTTAAGAGTGGGTTACAGACATGATGCCTCCTATATAATTTTAGAGTACTGTATTTCCTCAGAACAGTGATGCACTTTTACATATCTACAGTAATCAAAATCAGGAAATGTAACATTGATATAACAGTATTATTTAGTCCACAGTCTATATTACAATTTTACCAATCATACAGCAATGTTCCCTACATCATTACCTTCCCTCCCTTATCATCATGGATTCAATTCAGAATATTCATTTTAATTGGCATGTATCATTCATACCCTTTAATCATAAACAGTTCCTTAGCCTTTGACTTTTTTTACTTTTGTAATTTTGAAGAGTATGTACAGATATTTTGTGGAATGCTCATTTTCAGTTTTTCTAGTGTTTCCTCCTGATTAGATTTATGATATGCATTTTTGGCAGCAATTTATGGTCAATTTTTATCATAGCTGCAAGATCAGGCCATTCCTCTGCTCCAAATTCACACCCAGAGAAGTCAAATTTGTTATGATACCCCACATGGCCTTTTAGGGTCCTTGCAGCTGATGACCTCTCTGCCTGGAATATTCTTCCTCAGATATGTAAATTACTTGCTTTATCTTTTCCTTCATGTTATTACTCAAAAGACAGCTTTATTTTTTATGGAGTTAGATAAGTTTGGTATCAAAGTCTCTAAGGAAAAACAAACCTCTGAGGATGCTCAGGAAAATAATGAAAAAGAACAAACAAACTATGAGAGAGTTTAATGTAACCAAACATTAAAAAATACTATAAACGGGTGCCTGAGTGGCTTAGTAGTTTAAGTCTCTGATTCTTTTTTTTTTTTTAAGATTTTATATATTTATTCATGAGAGACAGAGAGAGAGGCAGAGACATAGGCAGAGGGAGAAGCAGTCTCCCTGCAGGGAGCCTGATGCGAGACTCGAGGCCAGGACTCAGGATCACAACCTGAGCCGAAGGCAGACGCTCAACCACTGAGCCCCCTGGTGCCCCTTACTCTCTGATTCTTAATTGCAGCTCAGGTCTTGATCTTGGGCCTGTGAGTTCAAGCCCCACACTGGGCTCCACAATGGGCATGGAGCCTACTCAAAAATAATACTATAAAGCCACTATAATTAAAACAGTGTGGTACCGGGACATGAATAGATAAAGGGAGGTCAAAGAACAGAGCCAAGAAATTGACCCAAAAATATGAGAAAACCTAGGATATGCTAACAGCATCTGAAATAACTGGGACAAAATGGGTTTCTTAGTAAGTGATGCTGGGATAACTAGATAGCCATTTGGAAAAAAGATAAATTTAGATTCATATCTCATATCATACAAAAGAATAAACTTCAATGGAATCAAGGATCTAAAGGTACATTATGAAATAATACAAAGACTATAAGAAAATATGGATGAATTCTTCTTCTACCCTGGTATAGGGTAAGGTTTTTAACAATGACTTAACATCCAGAGTAATAAAAAAAAAAAAAGACTGATAATTTTGCATCAGAAAAAAAACAGCATAGGAGCACCTGGGTAGCTCAGTGGTTGAGTGTCTGCCTTTGGCTCAAGTCGTGATCCCGGGGTCCTGGGACTGAGTCCTGAATCATGCTTCCCACAGGGAGCCTACTTCTCCTTCTGCCTACATCTCTTGCCTCTCTGTGTGTGTCTCTCATGAATTAATAAATAAAAGGTTTAAAAAAAAAAAACAGCAAAACAAAATGTAAAGAAAACTTACAAATGGGGGGGGGGGATATTTGTAATATATACCATAGTCAAAGGGCTAATATCCTTAATATATCTTTTAAACTCTTCACATTTGGGATCAAAGGACTAAAAACACAATAGAAAAATTGAAACACACATGAATGGACAATTCACCATTAAGAAACAAACACATTAATAAAATGGTTCTTAAACATATGAAAAGATGTTTAGACTCACTCATATTTAAAGAAATACAAATGAAAACAATATTGAGATACCACTAGAGAGTGAAGAATTAAGAAAGAAAGACTACACATTTTTTGTTGATGAGGCTATGAAAAAGAAGGGACTCTAGAACAATTGTGGCAGAAATACAAACCAGTACAACTCTTCTAGAGGAAATTTGGTAATACCTACAAAACTACATTTACACCTACATTTTGACCTAGCAATACCACTTTTAGCAACTTACTTGAAGCTACTTTCTAAAAATACAGAAATACATATGTACAAGGTTACTTATTACAGCACTGTTTATAGTTGCAGAATGTTGAAAACAATCTAAATGACCACTTACGAGAAAGTGGGTAAATAAACTAATAAAGTGGGTAAGATAATGGGCAGCCCTGGTGGCCCAGCAGTTTAGCGCTGCCTTTGGCCCAGGGCATGATCCTGGAGACCCAGAATCAAGTCCCATGTCGGGCTCCCTCCGTGGAGTCTGCTTCTCCCTCTGCCTGTGTCTCTGCCTCTCTCTCTCTCTCTCTCTCTCTCTCTCTCTCTCTCTCTCTCTCTCTCGTCTCTGCCTCTCTCTCTCTCTCTCTCTGTGACTATCATAAATAAATAAATAAATAAAAATTTAAAAAAATAAAATAAAATAAATAAATAAAATATGTTTTAAAAAAAGTGGGTAAGATAAGAACTAAAGTAACTTTGGAAATCAGAACTTTAACTATATTCCATAAGGCTAAAGACAAAATGAATTGGACACAAATATTGTACTTGAGTTGTAAATTTGCTTTTCACAGGAGTGTGGGTTACTATTTCTGAAACTACTTTATGAATATTCTAAGATTCAGCAAAGAAGTAAATATACTGTGGATAATAAGAGCCAGGTTTCTCAAGAACAAAGAAAGGAGATAAAAGGAAAAAGGGAAAGCAAAAATTAAAACTGTGGTGTTTAACTGTAAGTATCAATATGAACTAATGTTTCTTAATATATATACAGATAGACATAAAACAGATATAGATGTTTGTGTGTGTGTGTGTATGGAAAGATATGCAACTGTCTCATATTTAAAGAAAGGCAATTTAAAACAAAACTAGGATACCATTTCTTACCTGTTGGTGTGGCAAAATTTTAAATGTAAGACAACACATTCTGTTGATGAGGCTACAGGGAAACGTTTATTTCCTAGGTCTGTATACCGAGCTTAGAAATGATGCCCCAGCAATAATGAGCACACTTAGCAGCAAATCTTGGTTTCTAAGTATACATCCCCTCAAAAAAGGAATCAAGGGTCCTTAAAGAAGTGGCTGATTCCAGGGTTGGGGCAAGGAAATTAGAAAATGAGCTACATGATGCTAGAAAGTAAGGAAAAAAATAAAAAAAATAATGGAGGACAGGTGAAGGGACACTTGAAAGAGCTCCCAAAGGCCAAATTTGAGAAAGTTTGAACAAAATAATGAGAGAATAGAGAATAATCCACAGAGTAAAATAAATATCTATGAGTCTATATTGATACAAATAAAAAATAAATAAATACTAAATAAATGGGGAAAAGGAATAATTCTCCCTTAGAGTAGAATTACTATTCATAACTGTAGAAGAAATGATGGAAATAGCAAATGACCACTTGACAAACACCACAGTATTAACTGTTGCAGGCAAAACTCATCAATGGATGTTAAAATTAGTAAGTGAAAGTATCATGAGAAACAAGGTGTTTGCATGGTCTCAAAGTATTTTCCCATAATATACTTATTAATTTAAAGTTTAGTAATTATAGTAATCTAGTAGATACTTCCATAACCAAGTGATCAAACTTAACATTCCCAATAACTGGCACCTTATATCTCCTCTGTATGATGAAGGGTACATCATTTCTATAAGATTCCTTACCCAGATGCATTGTTAACCTCAATCTAATCAGGAGAAAACCTTAAACTTTCCAGAGAGGAAGGATTTTTACAGTCTGCCTAATTTTTCTACTGCTGTGTCCCCAGGGCCTACAAGATAACTGGCTAGTATTCTTCCAAAGTGCCCAAGCCATGAAAGAAAAGAGGACTAAGGGACAGTCCTAGATTGCAGGAGCCTAAGGAGATAGAACTAAGTGCAAAACGTAATTCTAGATTGGATCCTAGACCAGAAAAAGGACATCAGGGGGGAAATGATGAACTGTAAACAGGTTTTTAGATCACTTAATATTATATTAATGTGAATTTCTTGGTTTCAATGATTGACTATGGCTACATAACATGTTAACATTTAGGGAAACTGTACGTAGGGTATATGGTACCTCTGTATACCATTTTTTCAAGCTTTTTGCAAGCTTAGGATTTTTTTTTCAGTTTAAAAAAAAAGAGGGGAGGCAGCTTTACAATGAGGCTTTCCCTGAGCCTAGTACATAGGCTTTCTACTAGCATTCCTTACCTACTTCCCTAACTTACCAGAATAGCATTTATTAATATGTGACAACTGTGTATCTTATTTATTTTTATTGTTTATCATGGCTCACTTTGTGAGGTTAAGAATTTTTGTCTATTTTGTCTCATTTGTTTGCTGTCCCCCATATCCAGGACAGTGTCTGGATGGTGTTCAGTGAAGGTCTACTGAACAAGTGACTATATCTTCCCGAAGATGTACAGGGCCTCTGGGAATACTGATAATGTGAAATTCCAGGATTCACATCTGATAAATAAGACACATCTCAACTTGGTGAGGAATAAAGTGACAAGAAAGGATCCTGCAATACCTATCTGGATGCCTAGAAGACATGGTCTATTTAGCTGCTGCAGCACATTTTGTGTGTACAGATTTTTTCATATAAATGGTAAATTTATCAAAACTGATTGAAGCATATTTTAAAATTGCCTAAAAAAACAAAACTGAGTAAAGGGAAAAGAAACAAGCCAATCTGTAATAAAGAAATTACACTGACTGGCTAAGTCACAGGGGAATGATGAGGGGGGGAATGTTAGGGAACCAAAGTAAATCTAGGGTTGAAAAGCCAGAAATATTCATATAAATCTAACACTAGTCTCATGTTTCCTGTACCAAAAATGCTAAGAAGCAAACGTTCATATTTAAGGTCAATATTTTTGAAGAAGTCCTCTAATTCTCTATGAGCAGTATAACATTCATCAGAGACAATTTTTAGGTCCTGGCACTCCATGCAATTCCCTCTCTGCCCAGTAGTTCTCTGGCTGTACTTGTGTGGTGCTAACATTGTACTGCAATGCTCCAATACTACAGAAGTCAAATACTGGTGGGCTTTCTAAATTTACGGGGAAAAACTATAACTGTTAGGGATGCCTGGATGACTCAGTGGCTAAGTGTCTATCTTCGGCTCAGGGTGTGATCTTGGGTCTGGGCATCAAGTCCCAAACTGGACTCCCTGTGAGGAGCCTACTTCTCCCTCTGTCTATGTCTCTGGCTCTCTCTCTGTGTCTCTCATAAATAAATTTTTAAATTCTTTCAAAAAAATTATCCCGGGACTCCTGGGTGACTCAGCAGTTGGGCCTCTGCCTTCAGCTCAGGATGTGATCCCCGAGTTCCAGGATTGAGTCCCACATCAGGCTTCCTGTGGAGAGCCTGTTTCTCCCTCTGCCTACGTCTCTGCCTTCTCTCTGTGTCTCTCATGAATAAATAAAAAAAATCTTTTTAAAAATTATACTGATAGGTGGAATTTAAAAGCTTAAAAAAGTAACATTTCTGGGGCACTTGGGTGGCTCAGTCAGTTGAGTGACTCTCATTTTGGTTCAGATCATGATCTCGTGGGTCATGGGATCAATCCCCCCCACCCCACCCCGTGCAGCTCCACACTCAGTGAGGTATCTGCTTGAAGATTCTCTCCCACTGCCCCCCTCCCACTGCTTGCACACACGTGTGCTCTCTCTCACAAATCTTTTTTTTTTTTTTTAAGTAACTTACATTTTTGTCTCTCGTTCCCATTTGATAACAGAATCTGGTATAATACAGCATGTTATGTAGTACAAAACTATATTTAGTCATTTTATGTTTAATATGATAGTATTTCATAGTGTTAGACTAATGGAATTTGAAAGCTAGTCTTTCTAGTTATGTGGCCTTAGGAAAGTTAAATAACTTCTCAGTGCTTAAGTTTTCTCATTTGTAAAATGAAAATTAATAATACCAACCTCAGAAGGTTGCTATGAGAATAAAATTACTTAATGAAATGGAAAGCAATTAAGCAGTGCCTTGCACAGAGTACTTAATAACTGTTAGAGATTAATAACTTAGCGATTATTAGAAGTAATAGTATTTTATTAATAAAAGGGCATAATGACTTCTATGGACTCTGTCAATGAAATAATTCGAAAATTTTGTCACATGCTGGCCCAATTATGTACAAACACTCTCCCTGGTTGGAAAGGAGAAAATAAAACTTCTGCAGTATTACTTTTCTCTCTACTTCATAAATTGCTTGAGGGTTTTCCACATCACATTTATATATGCTGAGTCTTACCTGAAGAATGGAGAAATGAGTTAAATGTATACTATTCTATACATCCACAGTTTTGATTTACATTACATTATTAAGAGTATGATCTAGTCTTGAAAGTAGCTTTTTTTCTCTGGTTTTCTACTCTTAAAATGTTAGGCTTCCATGGTTAATATCAAAGACATTTTACTGATGCTCTTCAGGATCACTGATCTATAGATCATAAAAGTAACATTATTAAATCAGTTTCCTTGAGGTTTAATTCTCTAAGATACCGACAGATTTCTTCTTTTACTTAGGCCTTTTATTTCTAGTCTGCCACTCATTAGCTGAAGGATAGTAGGCACATCACTTAATACCACCAAATCCTTGAGACCTCTCATCTATAAATATAACATCTGTCCTTGCATAGTCACAGGATCAGGAGGAGATTCCAAAGGCAGTTTTTAAAACTGCATATCCTTTTATAAATATGAAGTTATTTTAATAATGCAGACCATCCAAAATAGTCAAGGCTGTTTATTTAATAATAATTTATCAGTTGCTCTTCACTGTATTTTAAAATAACTGTGACTCAGCAAAGAAGAAATTATCACATCTAGTAAGAGTCATGAAAAAATAAATCGAGCTTTCACCAACCTGGCCATTTGCTTGTAAGCTTCTTCAGCTACCGCAAAGATATGTGGATCCATATCACCCATATTCTGTCCACTATATGCATTAATAATATCTTCTCCATAAATAGGCAGCTGTTCATAAGGATTTATAGCTACTAGGACTATACCTGGGGGGGCGTGTAAAAGCAAAAAAAGAAGTCAATGATATATTAATGAACATATCAAACTTGCTAAAGTGACCACAGTTAACACAAATTTCAATCTCAATTAATCTTAAACAAGTTGTTAAAGATCAAACTATGTTACAGGCTTCGCCTCTGGGCCTGTTATACCTTGACCTAACTTAAACACCATTTAAACACTGATCTAAACTCTTAAAAATAAAAACTATTTTCATAATATTTAAATAAAAAATTCCACTTCTAGAAATTTATCCAAATGAAATCATATATTCAACCAAAGATTTTTTTCATAAAGATATTTATTGATATTTATATTTTTATTCATGAGAGTGAAAAGTAGAAACAAAATATATAATAAAGGGAGAGTAACCAAATATTTTGTTAGACCCGTATGACAGACTATTATACTACTACCACAAACTATGTTTTTAAAGAATATGAAATGTTGTAGGAAAAAATGACACAAAAGTATATACAGACCGATTCCAATTTCATACCTATTTATACTCTCTCACATATGTACAGATACAGGATGTGTTAACATAATACTGGTTATTTTTCAGTAGTAAATTACATGTAGTTATTTTTCCTTTTTTATACTTTTTTTTGTATTTCCTTAAATTTTATAGTAGGTGTATATTAATGAAATCCTTCATTCAACAAATATTTATATAGCTTCAAGTATGTATCAAGTCTTTTCTGAGTGCTAGATTTATAACAATAAATGAAAAAAGACAAATCTTTATCCTCATTGATTGTATATTCTAGTGGGAAATTCAGACAATTAACAAGATAAGAAAAATATTATAGGTTAGATAATAGAAAGGAAAAAGGAGAAAAATTAAACAGAGAAAGGAGATGGAAACTAAGGAGGGGAGAAGGGGTTTATGACTTAGATGTGGCAGGCAGGGAAGGCTTCACTGAGAAGGTAATGTATGTGCAAGAAAAAAACAAACAGAAAAGTGAAAATTGAGAAACAGAAATATTTGGTTCATAGGGAAGAAAACAGTATCAAGGATATAAGATGTGTAGGTTCTTTTAAGAAGAGAAGATAGCTGTCTCTGTCCAAAGCAGGGGGGTAAGGAAGAAATGATGAGTGGCTGAGTTGGTCACACGGAGTAAACAGACTTGGAAGGAAATGAATGAAATCCCAGACGTGAGCCCAGGGGAGAATGATCAGGGAAAGAAAGATAGGAAGTCAGTACAGAGAAGAGCCAGGGACAAGAGAAAAATGAAGGTTAAGAAAAAAAAGAGAGAAAGACAAGAAAAGGAAAAGGGGAAAAAACTCAAAAAAGTACACAGTGCTTCACTTCTAAGAGAAAAAAAAAGGATGCTGAGCTGGCTCACTGGCAGCTAATACCACAGCAAGTTGGGGCCCAGGCCAGTGCAGCAAGCAAGAACAGCTACTGGGAGTCGTCAGTCCTGCACTGAGAATAAGAGAACACTAAACTTCTCAAACCTGCACCAGAGATAAGTCTCTGGACATCTACTCTTCAAATAGCAGTTTTCATACGAGATGAAAGTAACTGGCAAACTCACTGAATTTGGCAGACAACTTCTTTAGGAGGAAGAAAAGCCAAAATATGGGCCTAGTTCTGTCTTTTTTTCCTGAGCAAAATGACAATAAGTTCAAAGAGCTTATTCAGCACAATATGCAACTAGCTAATGAACATGGTAAGTTTTTTTTGATAACTCTGAAGTGATCTTCTCCCTAGGAGGAAATCCAACTGCAGCCTTCTTTCCCCATGCACAATGTCTCCATGGCTATGTCCATTAGAGGACAGAGTTCATTCCACTCAGACAGCAAGACATACTTACCACAATATGTATAAATAAGTTTGGAGTCAATAAAGCGGACTCTGAGATTGTGGAGCACAGCAGGTTCATGAAGATAGCTGAGGGCTGTGAGGTCATTTTCACCCACAAGTATGTCAGGGTTTCTCAAGTGAGGCAGTTCCTTGGTCTTTGGATCTAGACGATACTCCAAATCCTGAAAATGCACAAGATACAGCATCTGGATAAATCATAGCAATAAAAGTAAAAAGGCCTATGCATTTTGCTTATTTGTTATTCCTGATTTTCTTCTCAGCTATTAAATGCATTCTTTTCCTGGCACCTTCCAAAGCTACAGAAACTGCTGGAAATGGAAGTCTTCTTTTTCACTAGATGTATTAACTTGTATTTATAATTTTTTGCTAATATAGTTTAAGAAGCTTAGACTTTTTTAAACCCAATTACTGAGCCAAAAGTTTTTGCCTTTTTTTTTTTTTTTTTTTTTTAGGCAGGCTGCATGATCAGTGTGGAATCCAACACAAGGCTTGAGCTCACTATCCTGAGATCAGACCCGAGGAGAACAGAGTAGGATGTTTAACCAACTAAGCCACCCAGATGCCCCTGAACCAGAACTTTTTAATCTTTCTTTAAATAACCTTTTTCTTCCCCATCCCTCACCTGTGATAAGTGAATGAGCACTAAAGAATGGTTAAGAGCTTGGCTCTAGAGTCAGATCAACCTGGGTTCAAATCCAGAAACTGGTACTTCTTTTGTGGTGTTGGGTATGTTACTGAATCTGAATCCTTCATCTGTAGAAAGGGCATAATAGAAGTAGCTCACAGGAGTGTGATAAAAGTTAAATGAGGCAGTGCACGGCATGTAGTAAGTACTTGGGAACCCTAAGAGGTCCAAGAATCTCCTGAAATTAGGTATAAATGTGTATTTGTCCATATGTATAAATACATATATATATGTGTATTATTTTCTGGAAATACAGTCCTGAGTTTCATTTGATTTTTAATGAGGTAATTGGCTCCAAAAGTTAAGAAGTACTACTCACTTTAAAGCCAAGGATATACAGCTTTATGGCAAAGCCAGGCATGCAAATTGCTACTCAACTATGCATTAAGGGCAAATAACACCTGACAAGTAAAAAGGGAAAAAAATGAAATTTAATTGTAGAGAAGAAACAGCTGGTTTTATAAAAAGCCACTTTTCTGGGATCCCTGGGTGGCGCAGCGGTTTGGCGCCTGCCTTTGGCCCAGGGCGCGATCCTGGAGACCCGGGATCGAATCCCACATCAGGCTCCCGGTGCATGGAGCCTGCTTCTCCCTCTGCCTGTGTCTCTGCCTCTCTCTCTCTCTGTATGACTATCGTAAAAAAAAAAAAAAAAAAAAAAAAAAAAGCCACTTTTCTTAACATTGCAGAGATACAGAGCTCAAATGTTCAAAACAGGTTGAGATGAACCATGTTAAATGGAGAGGAATTTATCATCTGCCCCTCAACTTCTTCCTGCCTGTTAGGGATATTATGTCCTTTCCCAAAACTGACTGGTCCTTGCACTGATCCCTGCAATACACAAAAGCCACTTCTGGCTATGCAACCTCAGGTGGAATTAATGTCTCCAAGCCTTGGCTTCCTTAACAGTTATAATATTATAACTATACGATTGTTGTGAGAATTAACCTAAGAAAATATAGCTCACGGTGCCTAATGTGCGTAACACAGAGTAGTTGAATAAATTAATTCTTTAATTTGGCATTCAATGCCCTCTTAATCTGGCCTAATTCTTCCCTGCCTTCTTCCCAACTAATCTTGCCTCTGTTTTGCTCTCTTGAAATTCATCCTCCATGCGACCATCAAGGAGTCCTTTCTAAAACACAAATCCAGCATCCTTCCTCCTTTAAAAATATTGTAATCACCTCCCATCACATACCACTTGAAGTCCAAGAGTTTTAGGATGATCCCCAGATGTGATCTGGTTCCCAGCCCCCAAACTCTTGCCAGTCTTGTACATCCTAACAACATGGAACTTGTGTAGTTCCCCAAATGTACATTACTGTGCATACCTCTCTGCCTCTGCATGTACTTTTCTGGATTCCTGAAATGCACTTCCCCTTGTCTACTCATTCTCAGACCATGCCTCCCTGAGCCCTTACCTTCATCAGACTGTCTGGCCACTCCCCACTCTGTCCTACTTTTGTTCCTTGCTTTTATATCATATGCCATACTATTCATAAATATATCTATTTCTCTTATCTAATATTGATGTCAGCACCTTTTGCCACTTCTTAACATACTATATAGGAAGTACGTTAATATGCAAGCCTAGACCTAGAACACACATCTTTCTAAATCTCTTGCTCCAGTCAACTTGTTATATTCACTATCTCCAAAATACATTCCAAACCTCATAGGGTCTACCCCCTTTCTCTTTGTCAATCCAAATTCTATCTACCTTTTAAGATTCAGTCAAAATTGTTCTTTCTCCTTGAAGCCTTCCCTGACAAAGGAGCCCATCATGAAATTTCCCTCTTAGGCATCCTAAAGTCATCATTGTCTTTACAACATTGCAGAGTGGTTATGAGCACAAATAATGAAGACAAATTTTCTGCCTTAAAACCCCAGCTTCATCCATTAATACCTATACAATCTTGAGCAATCCCTCTGAGCCCTCATTTCTTCACTCATAAACTGGTAATAACAACAGCCCCACTTCATAGTACTGTTGTGAGGATTAAATGAGTTAGAGCAAGTAAAACACCTAGAACTATGCCTACCACATAGTAAGTGTTCAATACATGCTAACTCTCAGGACAGTATTACTCATTTGGTAATAGTTCATCATAATCTTTTGACATCTTTAATACTGTGGTGTTGAACTACTCTTTCGACTCTATGTCTTATGTAACTTTTCATGTATTTGTTCCTAGTTCCCTTGGCTAGACTATAAATTGTTTAAGGAAAAATTAATGTCATAAAGTTTTTTAAGAAAATAGTATGACAATGCCTTGTCAAGTGCCGTGGAGAAATAAAAAAAGGTATATAACTAAGATGTGTCTACCCATGCCATGAATGCAGACGGAAAGTATAGAAATTAGAAACACAATTGGTTTTATATTTTTCTAGTTACTGGCAAACTGCTTTATGCATAATAGCTTGTCAGTAAATATTTTTCAAATGATTAGGTCCAGCAAGTATCAAATCTCAGACTGGCTCCTTAAGCAATGTTTTCTTAGTCACTACGAAATTAATGCTAGCCTAAACAAAATAAACAGGTATATCTTTGGGAGGAATAGAAATGAATCTAAACCTAATCATAATAAATTCATAGACCACAATAATGGATTTTTAAAGTTCTGCCATTTTCATTAACCCACTGGCGTAGAAAATTGAGTTTACTATTTTGCTACTTTTTTTAAATTTAAGTATAAATATTAGATTAGTTCAAAATGTAACTTCCAGCTGAAGTCAGCTATGCCACAGCAAACTCACACTTTTGAATTCCCTTCACTTTATGCAAATGATAACAAATGAAAGCAAAATTTTTACCTTTCCTTCCTCAAGGTGAAGCAGGAGGACTTTATCTCCTGGTTTATAATCTTTGAGCAGCTCTGCTGACTTCCAAACTTCCTCAGGATCAGGTATCCAAACTCTGGCAAACTAGAAGACAAACAGAAAAAAAATTAAACTAGCAAATCAATTACTTTATAACAATCTATAAACATTATGGACTTATTTATAATGAAACAATTTACAAAAGAATAAATTTTGGCCAATATTAAATTTAGTATTTCTTTATTTGTTTGTTTATTATGATTTTATTTATTTGACAGAGAGCTAGAAAGAGCCAGAGTACAAGTGGTGGGAATGGCAGAGGGAGAGGGAGGGGAAAAGGCAGGCTCCCTACTGAACAGGGACCCCGATGCACGATCCCAGGACCCCATGATCATGACCAGAGCCGAAGGCAGATGCCCAACCAAGTCACCCAGGTGCCCTGAAATTTAACTCTTAAATTAGTAGTTGAAAAGTACTTTAGCCCCAGTAGTACCATCATGCCCATATTATTTAAAAAATATGCTCTGGGGATCCCTGGGTGGCGCAGCGGTTTAGCGCCTGCCTTTGGCCCAGGGCGTGATCCTGGAGACCCGGGATCGAGTCCCACGTCGGGCTCCCGGTGCATGGAGCCTGCTTCTCCCTCTGCCTGTGTCTCTGCCTCTCTCTCTCACTGTGTGCCTATCATAAAAAAAATTTAAAAAAATAAAAAATAATAAAATAAAAAATATGCTCTGCCCGTTACCTGGGTGATGGGCACTGAAGAGAGCACTTGATGGGATGAGCACTGGGTGTTATACTATGTGTTGGCAAACTGAATTTAAATTAAAAAATGTAAAAATAAAAAAATAAAATTCAGTTGACGATAAATAAATTAAAAATATGCTCTGTACTGTGGTAATAATTTTATACTGCATATAAGTCAAATCATTCTATTTTACGCCTTAAACTTATATAGTGCTGTATGTCAATTATATCTCAAAAAAATTGGAGGAAAAAAAGTTACTATGAATAAACAACTACAATTAAAGTTTGAATTTGCTTTACATAGTAAATGCTACCTGAAAATGTAGTTTTAAGTAAAAATGTACAAATAAATCTATTTTTTCACTGAATGTTGAACTTTTAAAAATGTCAAAACATGAATGTGAAGCTCTGGTATTAGTGGCTCTGCCAGCTTCAACAACATAGCTCTTCTTTTTATGGCAGGATTTACAATTTGAATCTTTGGTTGTGGTTTTCATCCTGTGTTCTGCAAAGACTTGGTGACTTCTCAAGTATTCCTTAGGGACCATTAAGGTGTGGAAAAGAGGAGAGTAAGCTTGTGACTTGGAGCCACAGCTGTTTTATAGACTGGGCATCTGGAATTTCCTTTGAAGAAAGCTCTGCTGCCAATTGAAAAAAAATTAAGAAAGCAATGTTGTCTAGTATTTTGCCTTCATTATTATATAAAGAAGAGTGAAATGGTATATCTGATTAGCAGTAAGTTTGGCTCTCAGAGCCTTAATATAATGAAAGAAGTATGGTAATCAATCATCAGGGCTTCCTGAACCAGCAAATCTTTAGCCTCAACTAGACATTCTCTGGACTTAAGCCAATTTGAGACTTTGGGTCAATTTTGAAGAAAAAGAAAAATATACATTAACATGAATGAGTCCTCCAAACACCAAACTGAAGAAATGTTTTATGATTGCTTGGATTCCTCAGGAAGGAATCTCTCTTTATGTACATTAAACCTTGAAGCTCATTTTCAGGAGTATATCACATATAAAAATATCACCACCACCAGCCTTTCTCTATTTTATTTTCTTCAAGCTCTTATTATTACCTGTACTTACTCACTGTTCTATGATTGCTTGTTTATTTATTTCTTTTTTTATTTCTCCTCCTCCATTTGAATAAAGCTCCATGTCTGCCTTGTTCAATACTACATCAAGTGTCTATGTACATAGCTGCTTCACAGCGGGGCACTTAGTATTTAATGGAAGAATCTCAAAATAAAGGGTATCTTCTTAAATTGAATAGAATTTGTACGGTAAAGAAAACTTGTGATTTCTTTACTTTTCTCTTATTATTAGATTTATAAAAACTTGTCTGAACAGTTTGCAAAGAAAGAGTACTGAACTATGTTATAAAGTCTAATTCCCAGGAGTACCATACTGGCATCTTAGCCTTTATTTCAGGCATCTGTAAAATGGGGATTATAGCAGTACTCATTTAGATCATCTCAAGGGCTTTCATACAAAGAAACCTTGTGAAAAGCATAAATCAATATATGCATACAGGTTGAGACTGTTACCAAGTGTATATTCCATAAAAAATGATTACTAATGCTATGTCAAATATGCTACAGAAATTTGTTTTATAACTTTTGTCCCAGATGCACAGTCCATTAGCTGAGTAATAGCTGTTACTAAATTTACTAGAGGTTACTAAACCTTTACTAAAGGTTACTAAAATTTTACTCATTCAAGAAACATTTCTGTGTACCAGCGGCTCCCACTCTGAAACTCACTTTAGAAAGCCAGTATTTATATAACTTTCTCTGGAAGGATTCACTGGTTCCAGGAGAGATATGCAATATATGAGATTCAGAGACATGAAGTGACCTATCATCTTGATGATGAAAGCACAAAAAGCAAAATGGGTTCAAGTGAATTTGCAGAAGCATGACTGACCTGCTCTAAATATGAGGGTATTTTCAACTAAACCTAGAAAGAAACACCTTCCTGTTATTTGTCAATACCAAGTTCTGGCTCAGGTTTCCACAAGTGTTTTGGAAACACTTTGAGTGCATACTTTGCCAAAGGCTAGATTTCCAAGAGCTAGCAACACTTAGAGATAGTACAGGGAGGCCAAGGCCCTTAACACTCACCATGGGCAAGATATTTAAACATCAAACATCACCCTGATAACCAAATTCCCCATTATCCTATCTCTATCTCTTGGGAAAGTATCCAAGGAGAAATAGGTCAGAACTCGGTCTATTATTACCATTGTCTTTTTATGGTTCTTTTCCATCTTAACCGAGGAGATTGGTGACTCTGCGAAAACAACTATACTGGAACTGGGTCAGTCTGGGAAATAAATAAATAAATATTTTTTCCCAGCAACTTATATACATAAATATAATATACACACACACACACACACACACAAGGCATATACATATATGCCTTAGTTGCTGAAAACGAGAGAAATTCCAACCTGACAATGCCCCCTTCTTATTGCCTCTGTCACCTTCAACCCTACCTTCTACTTTTTCCCTAGGCCCCCAGTAAGGATACACATAGCAGCCCTGAGAAATAGGACTGAACTTGTCCAGCCACAGCCAGTGGCGAGAGACTGCCAGAAGACTGCAGCGGGAAGACAAGGCCCCAAGATCTTATGAGAAACCTGGAAATGGAACACGACAGCAAGAGTCAGACAGAATCAGAAATAGGAGTGGACACACATACCCACTAAGTCTGTTCAGGATTTCCTGGGAAAACAGAAGCAGTTAGGAAAAAGATAACCCTAGCCAAAGTGAATCAGACTGGACACAGCTCCCAGCAAGACAAGGGAGGGGCCGATGTCATGCAACTCTGCTGTGTCATCACTAGCTAGTAGATGGTGAGACTCTTTTGCAAGGCTGCTCATTCCCTTCTCCTACTCACACTACTCTAATTTTGTCCCTCAAAAATCTCATTTATAATACCTCAGACCTTATTTTAGTTATTTATGGGATCTATCTACCTCCCACTATCTTACATACTCCTTAAGGCCATTTTGGAATCCTCTATAAGGTTGGTCAAGGTCCTTGCCCATGGTTGATGAGCAGCACATCTGTGTTGATGTAATTTAAGACAGAGGTAGGATAAGGTATGGAAAAAAGATGGGAGAACTGGGAGGAGAAGCAGCAGAGGCAAACTTCAGAGGCCTACCTCAGGATTTTTCCTGAGGCCACAAAACACGGTTGAGATGGGACAGGAGTCCGAGACCAAGAGAGATCCTTGAAGTAGTAGGCAGAGTAAACATTGCTGTAGGAACCAATAGGAGAAGGGAAAGCAAAAATTTAGGACCTGAAGTACTGTAATCAAAGCCAAAAAACTATAGGAGATGAAGAAAAGATTAAGAGGCTTAAAAGAGATAATATTAAAAGGTAAACATATCAAAGAAGATTTATGACAATTCAAAGGAACACCTCATTAGAAAGGTGAGTAAGGACAAAACAGAGATGGGCTAAATTTTATGATGATAGGCAAAATCTGAGTAAATAATGCTAGCACAGATTTAAGCTGCATAATAGCTTACAAGGAAAATACAAACCATCTGTCCTTCTGTAGTACAGTTTAGTAGGGCCTGCCTGGCAATGAGGAGGAAATACTGACAGAGTCCAATAGAAGAGCACTGGAAAGGTGGGTTTGGGGGACATGCCTGCACTGGCACTTTCAACGAGGGGCACAGGCAGTGCCAGCTCAGCCTAGCATGGCCCTCCTTCCTTCTTAGGGATTACGCCTATCCCTGCAAATGTAAAGAGGCACCAGTCATCTTTCTTTTTGTATCCTCTTGCAACACTCAAGAGGTTCCTGATTAATGCAGATGACTCACTAGAAATTTCGCTAACTTGCACTTTGTCAGTCAAGGAATTCTGAGGTGTGGGCCCCAAGAGCAGTTTTTCTGAAGCGTCAGACACTTTGGGAATAAGACTGACAGCACTAATAGAGCAAATGATCAGTCCCTGGAACCCAAAAAAATCTGACCCATGTGATTCTCTCCCCTCTCCCAAACTCCCACATACATTACTCACTTCTCAGACAGCACATGTGCACATCTTTCCTAGCTCCCCCATTAAACCATAAGCAGCCTGACAACATAGGATCTGCCTTGGTTCCTGAATGTCTACAAAAATGAATGCTTTATGTGACAATTTAAACAAGGCTATGACAACTAATAAGTGTCCTCCTAGGATATGAACTGAAGCAGGAGAAAAATCCTGAATTATCAACAGCCCCTCCTCTAAATTCTATACTAACATTGATACTTACATGGTTACTAAGTAACTCATATAACCCTTAGGGTATGTTTTGGTATAAAAAAAAATCAAGTACTACTACCCTAAAGCACATAATGCACATATATACATATGTATACATACACACACATGCACATATATACATATATTACATATATGTATATTATGCATATAGATTGTGTTCCAGATGGTGGAAATATATATATAGATCTGAAACACAATCCCTCCCTTTTTCAGCCAGCAAACTCCTATTTATCCTTCATGTCAGTGTTAAAGTACCACCCATCTCCTCTTAAAAGCCGTTCCTCACCTTTAGCACTCCATTCTCAATGTCCCCATTACTTCATACAATCTTCACTAGAATTCTTATCCCACTAAATGAAAACTTTGCGTGCCTAATATCGCTTCAGCAACCGTGAGCTCCTTAGAGGTAGGAATATATCTTCTTTATCCTTGTCTCTTCAGCACTTAACACAGGGCCTGCCTATAATAATTTGTGAATAAACCTTTGTTATAAGAATGTTCTTGGCCTCAGACATTGTACCCTAAGACGGTAGACTAAAAGAAATACTAGCAAAAGGTCTCAAAATCTTCTAGAAGGGTCTATAAGTTCCAGAAATAGAGAAAAATGCGAGCAACATTAGATGGTTGAGTTACATAGGAAATCACAATGTGATGATAGAAAGCAAGGAGCCAGGCATGTAGGGAATAAAGAAGTAATGAAATATCCTTTCTTCTTCCCCATCACACAAACTCATGCCTCCATCCCTTCATGATTCATATGTTTAAAGTGGAAGCTACTCCTCACTTCTAGTACAGACCTCTGCACTCCCAACCCCACCACAGATTCCTCCTCACTCAGAAGGTGAAGGAAGTATTGTGACCACCGCTTCCACCAGCCATCTGCTGGAGCAACAAAGTGGGGAAAACAGACAGGAAGAAAGGTAAACCAGAGCATTACAGCAGGATAAGGGGTCACACTAAAATGGCAGGAAAGAGAAGAGATGGGCCAGGGGTGAACACACGGTGCATCCTGGGTAGGACTGGATGTGAAGGGCAAACATGTTCTGTGCCCCTGCTGGAGCTCCATAACAATGCTGTTGGTGAGGGAAATGACAAACACCAACCTTGCTTTGTGGAACTTGATGAAGATTGTAAGGAATGAGAGCATTTTTTCTTTGTCAGTAGAGGCCTAGATATTTTACATCTATAATTTCATCCAATCATCACCATAACTTCATTACTAACCCATTTTAACAGATATTGAGGCTCAGACCTTAATAGTAGGTAGAGCTATGATTCAAATCTTTAGTCTAAAAGCCAAATGTTCTTTCCACTTTACCATGTTTCCCCCTTGTTAATACAGATCTTATTAAGAAGAAACTCCCCTCCTCCATCCAAAACTGTTCCTCTTGGTATCATACTCAAAACAGCTATTAAACTGATCCATGTCATCAGGTGAAACTTAAGAATGTCTCATCTAAGATAATGTATCAAAGCCACAGTAATCAGCATGGCATCCATTCTGCAGTATTCCAACTGGCTCTGACCAGAGAATGAGGCTCTGCCAAAAATAAGTTTAGGAAATAATAGCAAAAAATCATCTGAGGATGCTAAAGACTAAAATTTTAATAGGGGAATGATTCCAGCTTCACTTACTTCTATAAATGAACAAAATGATAAGGTTGATTTATGATTTTTTATTTTTGTTACTCTTGAAGTTACCCAGCATGTGCTGTGAAATGTGCATGGTTTAAAAGTAAATTGAATTTGTCAGTTTCTAGCAGGTATTGAAATTATTTTAAACTTATGAAGAAAATAAGAACTCTTCAAATTATTGGATATGTTTTGTTACCATCAAGAGCAAAACTTAAATTATCTTATTTTTCTAGAATTTTATATGAGATGGCAGAGCTTAGGAATGAATATTTTTAGACACTGTAGTTCTTTAACATCTCTGTAAAGATTATTTTTGGAAGTAGGTCTCACTTTACAAGTGCAGTCTTAATATGTGCATCAAGAAAAAATAACTATATATGCTAATGGTATTTGAGGATAAATTTTAAAATTTTAAATAAGTAAAATAATCAAAACTAAAATACAATCACCAACAAAGAAAGGAAACACATTGATCATTTTCATCACAAGGCCCTTATTTTGCTATGCTTTGTTTCACTTTCCTGTCTTTTACTTAATTCTTGCAATATTCCTTATAATTGTTATTAAAGAGGTTCCTCATTCAATAAACAGCCTGAGAGAGGTTAAATAACTGGTCCCAAAGTCACTCAGCTAGTAAGTGACAGAACAGAGACAGGATTCAAACCCAAGATGATCCTGAAGTTCAAGATGCTTAGAATGTATAAGGAAGAATAAGATCAACGTAATCCAAATAAATCACTTTCTCCTGATTGTGACCAAAGTTGCCCAATTAAGCAAAACTCACACTTTCCTACCATTTTCAACACTTGCTCCCAATTTAGAGACTAGTATACAGGGTCATGTTAAATATGTATAGGCCTCTGGATAGATAGATGTCTTCCTCCCACACAGAACATCTATCATTTTGATAAATGATTTGGTGGATAATTTTTAAATCTCAAGTAAAATGTCTCAAAGAGATAAATTTTGAAGGAATCAGACAGCATATACACTATATGAGACAATATAGTTAAGTAGACATCGGTATGCAGTTCCCTCCATTTATAACAGGTGGCTCCCTTTGTTTTGCTCCCAGCTTTGGGGACAGACACCTCTGGCTAAGATCATGGTCTGGTGCTAACTTGGGACACATTACAGGTCTTTCATAATCTAGCCCCTGCCAACTTCTCCAGGCTCATCTCTCATCATTCCTGGCTTGTCCTTCAGCCTCTAACAACTGCAAGCACCATGCAGCTCTCCCCTATCTCTTTTACTTCCCAAATCTGGGAAACCCCTCCCCCATCCTCATCAACCACTTCATGCCTATGTGTCCTTTAAGCACCCACCTTTCAGCAGCTTTTGACACTGACCTTAGCGCATACCTCAAACATTTTTTTGCCTGGTTTCTGAGATACCTCATCTTCACGGTTCCCTCAAATCATTCTCTATCACTCCTTTTCAGTCTCTTGTGCCAGATCCACCTTCTCTGTCTTACCTCTAAATATTGGAATTGCCCAGATCCCTGGGCTGGCTCTGTTCTTTCTTCAATATAGTATTAAGGGTTCAGGCTATAGGACTAGACTATTTGGCTGTTATTGTTTACTAGCTCTGAGGTGTTCCTGTGCCTCACTGACAATGAGAGTAACAATAACGCCTACTAACTGGAGTTATCATAAGGATTTTTTAAAAACATTTTTATTTATTTACTCATGAGAGACACAGCAAGAGAGAGAGGCAGGGATACAGGTGAGGGAGAAGCAGGCTCCATGCAGGGAGCCTGATGTGAGGCTCGATCCCAGACCCCGAGATCACACCCTGGCCAAAAGGCAGACGCTCAACTGCTGAGCCACCCAGGTGTCCCATATCATAAGGATTAAATCTGTTAATATATGTAAAGTATTCAGAACAGTGTTTAGCACATAGAAGGCAATAAATATCAGGTATCTTCTTCATTAATATTAGTATTATTAGAAATCACCATTTTTATATTTATACTGTATTCCACCCACCTTCATGAGTTTATTTTTTTTATTCCTTCATGAGTTTAAATACCAATTTTTTCCCATATTTCTATCTTCTAGCCCAGTTCTTTCCATTGAACTCCAAATCCACAGACCCATATAACTAGCTAAGATTTCTATTTAGATGTCTTATAGGTATTTAAATTTAACAAGCCCTAAACAGAAGTCTTTGTTTCCACATACTTTTAAATCTGCCCTTCCTGTAGTATTCACATTTCAGTAATAGGCATCTCTACCCAGCTAGTTAGATGCTCTTGGGAGAAAACGGATACTCTCCTACACTCTCCTGCATCAAATCCATCATTAAGTCCTACCTCTAACATACAACTAACTTCAATCCATCTCTCTCCACCTCCACTGCCAACATCCAAGTCCTAGCATCATAATCTTACTCCGATGCTGGAAATACTCTCTTATCAAGTCTCTCCCACATTCCCAATTCAGCAGCCAGAGTAGTCGTTTTTGTTTGTTTTAAGATTTTATTTATTTTTTCATGAGACACACAGAGACAGAGAGAAAGGTAGAGACACAGGCAGAGGGAGAAGCAGGCCCCATGCAGGGAGCCCAATATGGGACTCGATCCTGGGTCTCCAGGATCATGCCCTGGGCTGAAGGCAGTGCTAAACCACTGAGCCACCCAGGCTGCCCTAGAGTGGTTGTTTTGAAATGGAAAAATCTGCTTATGTCTCACCCTTGCTTAAAACCCTTAATAACTCAGGATAAAGCATTCATATAATCCCCTAAAGTCTTGCATTATTGGGTGCCTATGAGGGCAGGGACTGTTTATTTTGCTCAA
This sequence comes from Nyctereutes procyonoides, assembly GCF_905146905.1. NCBI lineage: Eukaryota > Metazoa > Chordata > Mammalia > Carnivora > Canidae > Nyctereutes > Nyctereutes procyonoides. Next base: position 22,483,980 of record NW_026575040.1, on the reverse strand, counting down.
AACTGATACCCAAGGCTAAACATAGTGTCTGATCCGCAATAGATGCCCAACAACCATCTACTGAATAAATGAACATCCTATTTCATCAAATCTAAGACACCATCAATGATAAAATGCATTCCTAATGTGAAAAAACAATGCGTATTTCAAAACTGAGTAAATATATCAGATCATTATTATATACATTGTTCTTACCCATACCTCTGACTTTATGTCTCTGATGTTTTTCCTTTTCTTCTAATAATTAAACCTTTGTCAAAAGAAACTTTTATAACCTTTCTTGAATAAGGCAGACCTTTAAAAATACAACAATCCACTTTATTTTTTTAATTTTTTTTATTGGAGTTCAATTTGCCAACATATGGCATAACACCCAGTGCTCATCCCGCCAAGTGCCCCCCCTCAGTGCCCATCACCCAGTCACCCCAATCCCCCGCCCACCTCCCCTTCCACTACCCCTTGTTCATTTCCCAGAATTAGGTGTCTCTCATGAACAACCCACTCTAAAAACTCAATTTCAGTGTCATGACCTCCAGGAAGCTTTCCTGGACCACCATGTAAAGGCAGGAGCTCCCACTTGGACCATCCACAATACCTGTTTTTTATCTCTATGTACTTGCCACATTCCATTATTATTATATTTATACATGCCCGTCTCTTTAACTAGTTGAGACTTCCTTGAGGACCAGATCTGTGATTTATCCACTGGCTTCACCTCCATTCCTGGCCCAATAGTTAGCAGATAGATGCTCAATAAGATGTCTGTTGAGTGAATGAATAAATGAATACATGAGTCTGTAGGAGCCACAGAGCTTCCACAGATTGGAATGTTATGTAGAAAGCCAGTCAAGACAGAAGCAAGAAAGAGATTTGAAAATAATTTAATTAGCTACCCAACTACAAGCATGAGTGGAAAAAAATAACCCAGTCATCCATACTTCAAATTCAAGCTGGTTTGCCCAAATGAAACAACATTTCTCAAAAGGAGGATACTTCAAAAACTAAGAGAACATGCTTAAACATGAAGAGCTTCTAAGGTTCATAAAATGTGTTCACATTTATATCTTACATACTACCTATCCCTCTGCCTGTAGCTTGAGTAGACTTTGATCAACAGAATCCCCATAAAAATTGTTCAAACAAAACCTAGAATTTTCATTTTGTAGCATTAATATTTTTAAATGCATATACAACAGGTTAGGCTAATTATATAAGACCGCAGTGTTCATTTGATATATAGAAAGCACAACTAAATGGATGCTAAACACCAACGAGGCAGGTGGCCCCAGAGTCACCCTAAAAGAAGAGGAGAGGGATCCCTGGGTGGCGCAGCGGTTTGGCACCTGCCTTTGGCCCAGGGCGCGATCCTGGAGACCCAGGATCGAATCCCACATCAGGCTCCCGGTGCATGGAGCCTGCTTCTCCCTCTGCCTATGTCTTTGCCTCTCTCTCTCTCTTTCTGTGACTATCATAAATAAATAAAATAAAATAAAATAAAAAATAAAAAAATAAGAGAGTTGCAGAAGTGATGCTTGTGCCTTCAGCATGATGAGACAATTACTAGAGAACCAAGAAGCAGAAAAAAGTAGATATTGAGGTTATAAAGCACTATCTCAACAATTCCCAAACTTCTAGAGAGAACAAGAGTACACTCTTTTCCCTCAAGTGTGATAGCCCTAAGGTGCGAAATAATATTACTGAATTGACAAAGAAGACCATCCAAACTGACTGGTTTGAGTTCTCAACAGGACTGAGAGGAACTGATAGGACAAAAGGGATAACAGAAACATCAAAATCAACTTTCGCTAGATTTTAGGTAGAAAACTCTCATAGTTTATGAAATAAAGGACATCTGTTTTTGAGCAAAAACTACTTCAACTGTATATGCTGAGAGAATACTTTGAAAGATAAATGCAGCACAGGCAAACTGAAGTTCTGACAGAACTTGTGCCTCAGTCTTTTACTCAGATGTCAAGCTGGTATCCTAGCACTGACTTGACCACACCCTTCTAGAAGACTGAGATGAATCTCCCTGTCAATTAGAATTTCTGTCTACAGTGAGGAAGGATATTCTTTCCTTCTATCCCCCCACAACCACTGCTTCTCATTTAAAAAAAATCCAGGGACCCCTGGGTGGCTCAGTGGTTTAGCATCTGCCTTTGGCCCAGGGCGTGATCCTGGAGTCCCAGGATCAAGTTCCTCATCAGGCTCCCTACATGAAGCCTGCTTCTCCCTCTGGCTGTGTCTCTCATGAAAAAATAAATTAAAAAAAAAAAAAAAAAAAAAACACATTCATGAGGGGTACCTGGGTGGCTCAGTTGTTGAGTGTCTCTGCCTTTGGCTCAGGTCATGATCTCTGGGTCCTGGGACGGAGTCCTGCATCAGGCTCCCCCTGGGGAGCCTGCTTCTCCCTCTGCCTATGTCTCTGCCTCTCTGTGTCTCTCATGAATAAGTAAATAAAATCCTTAAAAAAAATCCATGAGTTTATTTCTTAATATACAACTAAAATTTTTGAATATTGCAAAATTATCACACACCTAAAACTGTTTTCATTTTTTATCATACAGAGTTAATTTCCCCTCTCTAATTTTTCCTAATATTCTTTTTTTTTTTTAATTTTTTTATTTATTTATGATAGTCACACACAGAGAGAGAGAGAGAGGCAGAGACACAGGCAGAGGGAGAAGCAGGCTCCATGCACCAGGAGCCTGATGTGGGATTCGATCCCGGGTCTCCAGGATCGGGCCCTGGGCCAAAGGCAGGCGCCAAACCACTGCGCCACCCAGGGATCCCTTTTCCTAATATTCTTATTTAAGTTTTTATTACAGAAAATTTCATTGGTATTAGTGCTCTTTATACAAAAGAGGTTTTGTCTAGCTAACTCACTGTACAGCCTTCATAAAAGTTACTCTAAATTTACTTTCAATCTGTATCTGGGATAATCAGCTTCATATATTTATTGCCCATTGTGTAAAAAGTACTTCCTTTTTTTTTTTACCTATAACTACTTCTTTGAGCTGCAAAAAAATGCCTCTGAGTTCTTATTTATGTAATGAAGAAGTCCACGTTGCCCTCTTCATGTGCTTCATAGCTTTCTGAGCTTTCACTAGATAAAAAGTTCATTCTTTATCCTTCCAGATGGAAAGGTTCAATTTTTTTTTGAACAGTGCCTCACATCCTCCTACTCATTCTAACATATTTTTAATCTCTTTGAATTTCAATTTTCTCACTTACAAAATAAAGCAATTAGACAGTGTAGAATCCAGAGTCAAGGTTAAGAGCATGGGCTTTGGAGTCAGACAGACCCAGTGACTCCAACACTTTGCAATGGCGTCACCTTGAGAAAATTATCCAACTTCCTTTCTCAGGATCCTTATTCATAAAACTGGTTATTAATAATACATATGTCAATAGTCAATGGTACTGTAATTGGGCTGTAGAGTGACAGTAGCTACACTTGTGGTGAGCATAGCATAACACGTAGTGTCCAATCACTATGTTGTACACCTGAAACCAATAATGTAACGTTGTGTTTTAACTATACTTCAATAAAAATAATATGTACATCAAAGAGTAGTTACCCAGATAAATGAGATAAAGTTTAAAGGCCATAACATGGTATTGTCACTACCCCTATGCCATGCTACCTCCAAATTTAAAGACCTCATTGTGCTTCATCTGTATTCTTTTACTATATCTACAACACACTGTGTGCTTTAGTTCCTGCCCCCTTGGGTTTAGTATCACCTCACTAGCATCTTCTCAATTCTGAGTTCTCACTGTGTCAGTAGGACACCCCCAAACTCTAACTTCAAAGGCTATTACTAAACCCACTGCCCAGAGCATCCTCCCCTGATCCCCAACTCTCCTTAAGGCTGGTTCCTTCTCACACCTCAGGTCTCAGTTTAGATGTCCCCTTTTCAAAAAAGTCCTCCCTGGCCACCCTGTGTCCACCCTGCTTTGTTTCCCTGGGATTATGTGTCTCTCCATCTAGCCTGAAACCCCTGTTAAGAGAAGGGGACACCATTAATTCCTGAATCTAGAACAATACCTGTTAGGCAGTACTAGTTAATAAATATGTGAGGAATCAAAGTGCTCAGGATAGTGTTTGGCTGGCTGAAAAAAAATAGGTTAAGCCCAGGATGTGAAAGAACTCACATGCCATGCTAGCAGTTTGACCTTTATACTGCAGAAGACTGGAATTCATTAAAGGTTTTTAAGCAGAGTAATAAGTGACCAATGTTTCTAATAGCTTAGTTCTAATTGGAAGTTCTTTAAACCTGATTGAAAGAACATCTTGTACAACTTCTGCTTGTGATTAATTATTCTCCCCTCTCCCAATTATGCATGTCTGTAGACAGGATTAATCTAATATACACATAACTGCTTCCAAAACGTCATTCGTATTAGACAAATGGGGCTTGCACTGGAGGGACTGGGAGTCATACAGCCTCATGAATGATGGGAACTAGAGGGGAGATTCTTGGCCCTGGAAATAAGAGACCTGGGAGTAAAGAGCAGGGAGAGGGTAGGAGCCAGGGTGCAGGGGAGACCCTGTAGTAAGCCAAGTCTGAGGGCAAATGAGCAGGACACCTCCTAGGCTGTTGAGTCACCTAAGAAAAAAAATCCTGTTGGCCTGCTTCTGAAAGGAAGTGTTTACTCTTGGGCTCCAGGATACCTCCTTATCCTATCAGCCCCTCCTTTTTTTTTTTTTTTTCTTTTTTTAAGTATCCTTTTACCTGAATTTTAGCTGTTAAAAGGAGCTACAAAAGGTGGCCTAGGCCCTACATTTGGAAGAAAGGATAGCCAAAAAAAAAAATGTTTACAGAAAATTTAAAAACTTCTCGGTGGCAAAATACATCATAAACAAAGTCATAATACAAACTGGCCAAAATAATTTGTAACAAACTAATTTCCTTAATTATAAAGAACTCTTACAAATTAAATAAGAAAAAATAAACAACCCAGTAGCAAAATAGGCAAAAGAAAATAGGCAGGGGATCCCTGGGTGGCTCACCGGTTTGGTGCCTGCCTTCAGCCCAGGGTTTGATCCTGGAGTCTCAGGATTGGGTCCCAAGTCAGGCTCCTTGCATGGAGCCTGCTTCTCCCTCTGCCTGTGTCTCTGCCTCTCTCTCACTCTCTCTCTCTCGAATAAATAAAATCTTAAAAAAAAAAAATACACAAATCACAGAAGCACCATTAAAAAAAGTTAAACATAAGAAAAGATGTCCAATCTCATTAATGCTTTAAAAAAATTCAAATTTAAGATACAATTTAAAATTTTGTGTACTGAATTTGAAAAGATTGAAAGGGTTGTTAATATGGGTTGGGAAGAAAGTAGACAATCAGGTGTTTTCATATACTGGTGATGAAGATAAGAAGATGCAATGTTTTTAGAGAGAAACTTGGTAATTTCTTTCACAACATAAAATACATATTTCAGGGATGCATACCAAACTGGGAAGGAGGCAAACTTTTGATTTTTTACTGTATGTATTTCTATATTTCACAATTTTTATAAGTGTTACTTTTTTTAATATTTTTATTTATTTATGATAGTCACACACACAGAGAGAGAGAGAGAGAGAGAGAGGCAGAGACACAGGCAGAGGGAGAAACAGGCTCCATGCACCGGGAGCCCGACGCGGGATTCGATCCCAGGTCTCCAGGATCGCGCCCTGGGCCAAAGGCAGGCACTAAACCGCTGCACCACCCAGGGATCCCATAAGTGTTACTTTTTAAATAAAACCAAAAGTTTATAAAATATGCATATCTATGACTCAGATAATCTGTATCTAGATATTTTTCCCATGAGATACCAAAAAAATACACATAATTCTTTCCAAAGTTGTTCTGCAGCATTGTTTGTAAAAGTGAAAAATTTAGAAATGACACAAAGGTTAATATACATCTACATTAATAAAAAGGTTAATATAACTATAGTAATATATAATTAACAGATTAAGGTACATCTATACAATGGAATACTAAAAAAGAATAAAGTAGGTCTATATGCACTGACATGAAAAGATTCTGTTAATTTAAAAAAGGCAAGTTGGGAGCACCTGGGTGGCTCAGTGGTTGAGTGTCTGTCTTTCGCTCATGTTGTAATTCTGGGGTCCTGGGATTGAGTCCCACATCGGGCTCTCCGCAGGGAGCCTGCTTCTCCCTTTGCCTCTCTGTCTCTCATGAATAAATAAATAAAATCTTTAAAAAAAAAAAAGGCAAGATGCAAAACATCAACATTTTATGATTATATTTGTCCAATAAATATATATACATATATATATATATACACACACACACACATATACATACATATAATGGAGTGGCTTGACAGTCACAGATTTGTATTTATGGTTACAATCTTTGTGAACAATGCTGAAAGTCTACAAACACCTGAACATTGATCTTTTTGCCAGTCATGAATGAGTGACACCCTTTGTGAGACCTCTATGGTGAAGGGAGACCAGAGCTGGACAGTGGGCCTGGCCCTGCCCTGGGCTCTATCTCAGTGTGGTTTTGTTCTTCTCCACTAGTGTGTGTGTATACTTTCTATGTAGGAGAGAGCTGTGAGAGAAAGGCACCTGTTTGCACCTGGTGATGGAAGGGAAGCTTACGTAGAGGTCTCTGAAATTGACTGTTGTAACCATCCACTGTCTCCTCTACCCCAGTCCCCACACCCCCACCCAAGCCTTGGTCTACAGATACACAGCCCCTGTCCACCTCTCCAGCTTCATCTCTCCCCTTACTCCCACCCCTTGCTTTTTTGTGGTCCAACACCACTGGCCTTCAGTTCTTCAAAACTGCCAGACTCTCTCCAGCACAAGACTTCTCAAAGTCTGTGCCCTCTGCTTGGGATTCTCCCCTCCTTTCATTAACAATTAACGGTCCTCAGCACAGTTACTACATGACATTTTTCTCTCTCTTCCCAGGAAGCTCCAACCTGTCTATTTTTTCATTGTTTCATCTCCATCATCTACACAACAGCCTGGCATACGTATGAATAGTATGTGCATATATGGATGTATAATTATGGACAATACATTAAGCACACAATATAAAAAGTTACCACCAGCAATGAACTAGGGGAATTTGAAATTATAAACACAATACTAGTTACCTTAAAAAACCCTCATTTTGAGGTATAAATTGAAACAAGACATGCTCAAGATTTATATGAGGAGAACTACAAAACTCTGGTGAATAAAATCAAAGAACTAAATAGGTAAAAAGGTATTCCACATTCATGATTAGGAAAACTCAATGTTGTCAAGATGCCAGTTCTTCCCAACTTGATCTACAGATTTAATGCCATCCCAATCAAAATCCCAGCAAGTTATTTTATAGATATTGACATACTGATTCTAAAGTTTATGTGGAGAGACAAAAGACTCCTTTTGACCAACACAATCCTGAAGAACAAAGTTTAAGAACAGACACTATCTGACTTCCAGAGTTTACTATAAACCTATAGTAATCAAGACACTGTGGTATTGGTAAAAGAATAAACAAATAGATCAATGGGACAGAACAGAGAAGCCAGAAATAGATCCACATAAATACAGTAAACTGATGTTTGACAAAGAACATGATAGTGGTAATACAATATAGCCAAAATGGTCTTTTCAATTAATGGTGCTAGAATAACTGGACATCCACATGCAAAACAAACACACAAACAACCCCCTCTCAAAAAAAAAAAAAATGTAACGCAGACCTTACAGCTTCAGAAAACTAAATTCAAATGGATCACAAATCTAAAATGCAAAGCACAAAACCATATAACTCCTGGAAAATAACACAGGAGAAAATCTAGTTGACTATGGGTATGCTGATATCTTTTTAGATACATCGCCAAAGGCATGGCTCATGAAATAAATAATAAGTTGGGCTTCATTAAAATTAAAAATTTCTGCTTTGTAAAGGACTGGGAGAAAATATTTGCAAAAGACACATCTGATAAAGGATTATTATCTAAAATAGACGAACTCTTAAAATTCAACAATAAGAAACAAACAACCTGATTTAAAAAATAGACCAAAGATCTTAAAAGACACTTCATAAAAGAAGATATACAAATGGCAAATAAGTATATGAAAAGATGCTCCATATCATATAGCATCAGGGAAATGGAAATTAAGACATCAAAGAGATACCACTATATACCTATTAGAATGGCCAAAATTCAGGACATCGTTGAGGATGAGAAGCAACAGAAACTCACACTCATTGCTTGTGGAAATGCAAAATGGTAATAGCGAGTTTGGAAGTCAATCTGGTTGTTTCTTACAAAATGAAACGCATTAAAAACACACACACACACACACACACACACACACACATTCTTACCATATGATCCAGCAATCACAAACCTTGGTATTTACACAAAGGAGTTGAAAATTTAGGTCTACACAAAAACACAGATGTTTATAGTAGCTTTATTCATAATTGCAAAACTTGGAAGCAACCAAGATACCCTTCAGTAGGTGAATGAATAAATAAACTTGTGGTACATTCAGACAACGGACTATTATTCAGTGCTAAATAGAAATGAGCTATCAAGCCATGAAAATACAAGGAGCAATCTGGAAAAGGCTACAAACTCTATGAGTCCAACTATATAACATCCTGAAAAAGGCAAAAGTATGGACAGAGAGAATAAGAATATCAGTGTCTGCTGGGGTGACAGTGGGGATGAGCAAGCAGAACACAGATGATTTTTAGGGCAGTGAAAAAACTCTGTGTGATGTAACAATGGCTACATGTCATTACACAATTGTCCATACCTACAGCATGTATAACACTAAGAGTAAACTATGGACTTTTGAGTAATTATGATGTGTCAGTGTAGGTACTTCAACTGCACTCTGGTGGATGGGGTGTTGATAATGGGGGAGCCTATACATGTGTGGGGGCTGGGAGTAAGTTATCTCTGTATCTCTCAATTTTGCTGTGAACCCTAAACTGCTCTTAAAAAAAATAAAGTCCTTTAAAAAAAAAGCCACTTTGTTGAAATTTGTCATTTTATGTATTTATTTTTTAAATTTAAATAATCTCTACACCTAACATGGGGCTCACCCTCTTCCAAATGAGCCAGCCAGGTACCCCTGAAATTTGTTATTTTATAAAAATGAGGCCTGTCTCCGTATCAATCGCAGAGTTCATTCTAGGATTAATAGTGACTATGACAGGAAAAGAAATGGGTTCTTTTAATGTTTTATAGCATGTCCATTTTGTTTTTCATGTGTGAAGAAATAAGAACTAAATACTAATCACCATGGAAACTTGATTGTCAAACAACTGCAGTCTTTAGCTAAAACTCAAAGAACTTGAACTACCTCATCTACAATTCTATTTATATTCAGCTTTCAACTCACCCAGGAAACACCTGCAGAATTCAGGAAAACCCCTAGCTATTTCAAACCACAAAGAAAGTGTGAAATTTTAGAACCAGAAGAGAGGTTAAAAATTATTTGGTCCAAACATCTCATTCATAAGCAAACTTTAAGCTCCAAGGGCAATACATCTAGACTGCAAAGCTGGCTCAGGCCAGACCCAGCACCAGACTCAGAATGCCCTGAGCCTCAAGATCTGAGATTCTCTTTGACTCCTCTGGCTCCCTCTCTCTCTGCCTCTCTGTGTCTCTCAGTGTCTCTCTCTCTCTTTCTCTCTCTCTCTCTCCCACTCTTTTCCTCCCTTCCTGCCTCCACCTCCTCATTCTGGCTCTCCTCACTGAATCTCTCTTTCTCTCTGAATCAGACCTAATAGATCTGTAAGAAATTGTACAGCTGCACACATAAGGAAAGCAAAATCAAGACTCAACAAAAATTGCACTTCATTGCTGCACAGCTTAGTTTCCTAGTAGACAGAGTAAAGGTTGGAGACTGGTATACGGAGGCCCACAGGAAAACTTTTTCCTTAGCATCATCTCCCCTTAGCTTTAACCCTTAGCTGTGCCCCTAGCACAACTGTCCACAGAATTACAAGGTGCCAAACCATGGTTTCCTTTACATATAATTGAATACATTTATTCTAATGTTTCACTCATTCAGCAAGTATTTACAGAGTACCAGTTCTATATTAGACATAGGTCTATCTAGGTCCCGGACAGGTGGACTTATGCTTGGTTTCCCTTATACCCATCCACTTGGGGTACTGGAGGATCTGTGAGAGCCCTGGCATTTGATTGTGGGCTGGACCACACTACAGATACTCATATTAAGTCTTTAGGGGCAACAGGGTGGTTCAGTGGTTGAGTGTCTGCCTTTGGCTCAGGTCATGATCCCTGGGTCCTGGGATTGAGTCCCACATCAGGCTCCCCATAGGAAGCCTGCTTCTCCCTCTACCTATGTCTCTGCCTCTATGTCTCTCATAATAAATATATAAAATCTTTTTTTAAAAAAGGTCTTTATAATTATGCCCATTGACTGACTTCAGAAGTTGGGACAGCACTACATTCAAGCACATTTCTCCACACTGGCAAAATCCTGGTCAGCCCTCATACAGTAAAAACCAGGTGGTGTGGGACACCTGGGTGGCTCAGCGGTTGTCTGCCTTCCACTCAGGGTGTGATCCCAGGATGAGGGATGGAGCCCACTTCTCCCACTGCCTATGTCTCTGCCTCCCTCTCTCTGTGTCTCTCATCAATAAATAAATAAATGTTAAAAAAAAAAAAAAACAGGTGGTGTTCCGTAACTCATGATTAACACATTGTTACAACAGATGCTAAGGTCATCCTTGTTGGAGATTTGGGTAAATGATCTCCAGCAATAAAAAACAATGTTAAATGTAACCAAGGATTGCCTAGAGATTCTACAATATTTTCTATTTGACATGCCATGACTGATTCTATGTAGTTCCACAAGTGTTTATTATATATATATTCTATAACATGCACTGTTCTAAGAACTGCAGAAACAAAAATGAGAAGGTTTTTGTCCCTCCCCCAGGGGCACAGATAGAAGGAGTCACTATGATATGGTAAGTGAAGGTATGCATAAAGTGGCATGAGAGCCCAGTAGAGGCAAATATCACCCAGCCTGAGTAAAGAAACAGTACAGAGTAGCTTCCCAAAGGAGAGTGTTCATAAGTAGGTAACAGAAGGATGAATAGGAGTTAGCCAGGTAAATGGGGGAAGCATGTTCTAGACAGAGACAACATGAGTGAATGAAGATATAAAAGATAATGAAATATTTGTGAGGAATACAAGCAGTTTAGAATTACTATAACAAGAAATGAGGAAACCAGAGAGATACCCAGAGTTCAGATCATGAAAGGTCTGGCATATGGTAGGTATTCAAGAAGTACTTGATGAAGGAACCGTCTAGAACTTTCATCAAGAAAAAGGTATGAAGGGGCAGCCCGGGTGGCTCAGCGGTTTAATGCCTGCCTTCAGCCCAGGGCCTGGTCCCACGATCGAGTCCCATTTCAGACTCCCTGCGGGAAGCCTGCTTTTCCCTCTGACTGTGTCTCTGCCTCTTTGTGTCTCTCATGAATAAATAAATAAAATCTTAAAAAAAAAAAAGAAAGAAAGAAAGAAAGAAAGAAAGAAAAAGGTATGAAGGATGCCTGGGTGGCTCAGCAGTTGAGCATCTGCCTTCAGCTCAGGGAGTGGTCCTGAGTCCTAGGATCAAGTCCCACATCAGGCTCCCTGCATGGATCCTGCTTCTCCCTCTGCCTGTGTCTCTGCCTCTCTCTCTCTCTCTCTCTGTGTCTCTCATGAATGAATAAATAAAATCTTAAAAAAAAAAGGTATGAGTATGCAATTATGCATGTTGGGCATATTTTGTATATTTGTTTTGTTAGTGGAAACAGAATATAATATGCCAGTAGAATTATAAGGACATGACACAGTCAGCAAGAATATGGCTCACTCAGCATGATACTTCAAGACGCAGGCATCATAAAGAGGAAGTGGCTGGACAGTTTTGATATTCTTGTGATCACAAGAGAGACGATCCAGGGTGTGTCTGCATAGAAGACACAGGCTGAGATCATATGGGGAAAGATAAAAGGGGGATGCTCAGAATGTGTGAGTTTCTTGGATATAGCAAACATCTCTTATTTTCTCCCACTGGTCTAGATACAACCAACATAACTAAGCCAAGTCGCTCTGTGACTCCACTTGCTATTCCTTAAGACATCTTAAAGAAGAAACTGAATTGGGAAAGAGTAGAACTCATTCCTCATGTTTATTTTTGTGAGTGGGCTTGAGTCCTTCACTATTGCTGAAAAAGGAAGAGGATACCCAAGGCTGAGAGAAAAGAAAGTCAACATGATCCATACCCTAATAATTCCATACAGAAACACACAGGAACTCTAAGGGTAGATTTGCAATAAATATAAGAATATAGAAGGTGAGGCAGGGGCACCTGGGTGGCTCAATGGCTAAGCGTCTGCCTTTAGCTCAGGTCGTGATCCCAGGGTCCTGGGATCGAGTCCCAAATTCTTTTCCCTCTGCTTATGTCTCTGCCTCTCTGTGTGTGTCTCTCATGAATAAATAAAATCTTAAAAAAAAAAAAAAAGCAGTAAGGTTAATAAGGGAAGCAGGTTAATAATGAGGTTAAAGAGGGGACTACTGGTCATAAATTCTAAAAACCTTTGTAGAGTAACACCCAACTCAATAAGATGAAATTTCTCTTTGATTTTTTTTTAAGGATTTTATTTATTTATTCATGAGAGACACACAGAGAGAGAGAGAGGCAGACACACAGGCAGAGGGAGAAGCAGGCCCCACACAGGGAACTCGATGTGGAACTCGATTCCAGGTCTCCAGGATCACACTCTGGGCTGAAGGTGGCGCTAAACTGCGGAGCCACCAGGGCTGCCCTCCTTGATTTTTTTTATTTTGTTCATAGTGTATGTGTGTGTGTGTGTGTGTATAGTATTTTGTTCGTACATATATGCTATAGTATTTTGTTCATAGTATATATATATGAGTAAAAATAGACATATTTTACCTAAAATATATATTTAAAATATACATATAAATATATTTTAATAAAATGTGTTCTATTTGTTTATATTATACAAATATATAATATTTACATACAATATAATTATGTTTTATTATAATATTAACCATTATATTTTATATTATAAATACATTTATATTATATGTAATATATTTTAAAATAAAAATTCTGTGTATGGAGTCGGAATCAAGGGTATATTGGAACTTTCTGTACTTTCTAAATTCTCCATGAAGCTAAAACTGCTCTAAAATGTAAAATCTGGGTTTTTGTTGTGTTTTTTAAGGAAACTTGTCACACACACACACACACACACACACACACACAAAACTTGTCCATTAGTATAGAAGTTGAAGCAGCTCACAGCTGGGAGCCTGAGTCCCCATTCCTAATCCCCTCCTCCTGAGTTGTGACTCTGATCCATGATGCCCCTAGACCACCCACTGTTTTTTGCTCCTATCAGGCATCAAAGGGCCTATGATTCCAAGTGGTTGTGGCTCACTTAAGCTCATGTAAGTGAAAGATAGGAAGAGTATATATTAAGAACACAGTGGAAACAGAATAACAAACGAGAGAAGGGGTGGGTTTCGCAGAGGCCACTACTGAAGCATAGCTGATTCTGAGGCAGGGCCAGGAAGCTAAACAATAGGGATCTTGCAGCATTTCTAATATGCCACCGCAATGTGTTCATCATTGTACACGTGTCTATACCACACTTCTCTGGTTTATCTTTTCTATCCTTCTCAGTTGCAATTCCCAAAACAAAACATCTGAATGGCTCAGTTAAATACTACTGCCTCTGTTTAGACTGAACTTTTGAGACTAGCCAACATCATAAGACCCTTGCCAGCCTGTGAGTGAGCTAGCCTTGGGTCAGGGCCTCCCCTGATCCAGTCAGCTTGGCCAGAAGAGCTGAATCATGTGGTTCTCAGCAGGAATCCAGAATGTTGGGGTGGGGTGGAGGGTTAAAGTTATCCTTTGAAGAGACTGTGGGTATGGCAAGCACTGTGAATTTATCTATGATACACTGATGATGGCAATGTCTTGGCAGAAGTCTCGGGAGTAGAGATGGAAAAAGTCACACCTGTGCAGTATTAGAGAGTAATATAAGAAGCAATGTGTGTGAGGCCTTTAGCAGACAAGAAACACCTAGACAATCCTGAAAAATTCATCTTCAGCACTCAGCATTTTTTTCCTACTTACTCTAATCCCATAACTTAGAAAACATCTGCTACCTTCCCCCCATATCCTATGGTCTGAAGGCATTTTAATTGAGCAAATGACCTTAAAAACACAGTGGCAAGGATTTGAAGGTCCATTCCCTGACCCAAAGAACATTTTCCTTAGCTTATGTCTGTGTCCACATCCTTATCAGAATCCCAACTGTGGCTCCTCAACTTTTATCACACAATGCAGTAACTTGAAAAAATGACTAATGTCACAATATAGAAATGAGCAATTCTGACCAACAGCCTTGCTTCTGGTGGTGTTAATCCTGTCTAAAAGCAACTGTACGCAGCCCTCTCCCAAAAAGAAAAACACAGGGTTCACTAGAGGGCTGGAAGCCTCCCTAGGAAGTCAGTCAGAATTAGGCTACTTTTTAAACCTCTCTTTAAAGATTGTTAATATACACTGGGATTGTTGAGCTCTGATATACAGACAAGTGAGCTAAGGGGGAAAGTAGCTGACCTATGACACACCATTTTAATAAAAATTAAATTGATTAAATTCATTCACTAAATGACTAAATAACTATAAAAGCAGAATCAAAAGTATCCTAAAACAATTTTAAGAATTTCACGTGTGCCTCCTTTTTACACATTACATTTCTTCAAAAGTATAGCTGAATTAGGATTCAAAGAACTAGAACACAAGAGGCTCTGGATAGTTGAATAGCTACAGGGGAACACACACTCACACACACACCCCTTCAAGAAAAAAGATGAACCTGTTCCTATAGCTGAAAAGAGAGGAGATGAATATTCAGGGAGAAAGCATCATACTCCCCTAGCTCTTTTTATTACCAGAAAAAGACAGGAAGTAAGTTTTAACCGTGAACACTGTTTCAGTTTTCACAGGCTTTTGCAGATTTAAATATTCCAAAGTGATCGTTGTAAGAAATGCCATGGAATAGAACGTATTTTTATGTTCCTAAATTAATAAAACAACTTTGTAGACAGAACCAAAAATTGCAGTTATATCCTTATTTCCCCAAATATTTTCTGATTTAATAGTCTTTCTTTAATAAAATGTTTTGAGTGATCATAATAAAGAGAGTGAATTGAATAATTACAAAACTTTTCTCAGCTAAGAAATACCCATCATTAAAAATGATCTTTATTTCTAATCAGTCTTCAACTAACATAGAAGTTCCTAATACTTAAAGTACTTTAAATTACTCCTCCTCTACTAATGATCTGTAAAGATAGCACTGATCTTTAAAAAAGAACAAAATAGCAATGTGTTAGCAATGTGAACAAAGATGCAGGTGATGAATCATTTTGATGTCAAAAATGTTTTGGGTATTGAATTTGAACACAGTAGAGCATATTTTCAAATACTACTGGAAGTAAGGAGACTCCTAGAGAGTTTAAGTTTTGTCACACGAGTTAAGAAACCAGTTTAGGGATCCCTGGGTGGCTCCGTGGTTTAGCGCCACCTTCAGCCCAGGGCCTGATCCTGGAGTCCCAGGATCGAGTCCCGCATCGGGCTACCTGCCTGGAGCCTGCTTCTCCCTCTGCCTGTGTCTTTGCCTCTTGCTCTCTCTGTGTCTCTCAAGAATGAATGAATAAAATCTTTAAAAATATATATATTAAAGAAACCAGTTTAAAAGAAATTAGTTGATCTCTAGGGGTGGCTGGATGACTCAGTCAAGCACCCAACTCTCAATTTCACTTAAGGTCAGGATCTCAGGATCATGAGATATAATCCCACACCAGGCTCTGTGCTGAGCATGAAGCCTGATTGGGATTCTCTCTTTCTCCCTCTGTCTCTCTCTGTCTCTTTCTCTCGCTCTATCTCGCTCTCTCTCTCTAATAAATACATAAATCTTTTAAAAAAGAAGAAGAAGAAAGAAATCAGTTGATCTCTACATGAAACTTCCTATTGGATCATGAGATACTGAATTCTCAAATAACAAGGTGTCTTTTGGGACGCCTGGACCACTCAGTGGTTGAGCTTCTGCCTTCCACTCAGGCCGTAATCCTGGGGTCCTGGGATCAAGTCCCTCATCAGGCTCCCTGCAGGGAGGCTGCTTCTCCCTCTGCCTGTATCTCTGCCTCTCTCTGTGTGTCTCTGATAAGTAAACAAATAAAATCTTTAGAAGAAGAAAAAGATTGTTGTCCTGTTTTTTAATATTATAACAAAATTGAAATTTCTTAGATATTTCCCACAACAACAAGCAAATCTATTTGTCAGCTCTGAATGTTGTTCTTTTGAAAACACTATGGCAAATTCTTTGGGGTGAACCTTAGAAATGCTTTCAAGAGCCTGGCATTAAGTAGCTATATAAAACTATCTTAAGTTGATAATTGTCACCATAAACAGACAAGTGGGAAGATATAGTCCTACCGACATTTCTATGGTAAATTGATTTTAATTTTTATGAATTGCTTAAATCATATTCTTCTTCTGTATTTTTCTTACTCATTTTCAAATGAAATATTAATTCTATATGTAATCATTTAGTCCCTCTGTGAAGAAGGTTTTGTGTTAAACTGGAGTGGAAGTAAGGCAGAGAGTGGAAAAAAGGAGGACCATGAATGGCATGGTCTATTCCCTGCTTGCCAGAGCCAGGCCTCTTTTCCCATGAAGGTCAAAGGAGTAAAAGAACCAAGGTCCATTTTGACTTGACAGCCCTATCATTGAGCATTGTACCCCTGTCTTACAGATGAAAAAACTGAGATCAGGTGAGGTAAGGTAGATTGGCCCAGATGACATGGCTAGTTAAGAGGAGGAGGCAGGACCTGACCCAAGTATGTTTAGCCCCAACTTTTGTTCTCTCTCCATTACACCATGCTGTTAGTAGGTTTCTTAACCAACCTCAAGTAGATCAAGTATCACCTTCTGAGAGGCATCCTCTCTATACCAGAAGTTTCATTTTCTTCACATTTTTAAAGAGATTGGAGCCATAAATTGTGAGAGCCTTTTCCAGTTGAAAACAAACAAAAGCGTTTTGCAGATTTTTTTCAAATAGTACCTTAGGTAAAATTCCAGAAGAGAAAAACGAAATGAATACACAATACAGGCAAAAAAAAGGATGATGTTAAAAAGAAAAAAATAAATTACAGTTTCTTCTTATTGCTTTACTAAATGGCTAGGAGGAGTAGGGGCCGGTTCTAAAGGCCAAGTGTGCACACTTGACTGCCATCATGCCCATGGAGTCATCAGATGCCCACAACTGAGGCTCTGTAGAAGATTCCCAACAAAGATATACCCCTTTAGGCATGTGGATGAAGTAGAAGACATTCAGAGTTTGAAATGTCATCATGGGGAATGTGGGTTATCTTAAGAAAGTAATATGTTAGTATTTGTGTTATATATGAATGTTTTGTAAATACCTTTACAGAAGACTGTGATAAGAGTTTTTACTTCAATATTTAAAATTTAGGGCCTTGGGGCACCTGGGTGGCTCAGTCGGTTAAGCGTTTGCCTTGGGCTCAAGTCATGATCCCAGCGTTGTAGGATCAAGCCCCGCACTGGGAGGAGAGGATGTTGCTGCTCAGTGGGGGAGCCTGTTTCTCCCCTGCTGCTCCCTCTGACTGAGCTCACTTGCACGCACGTTCTCTCTCTCTCTCTCTCAAATAAAACCTTAAAAAAAAAATTAGAGGCTCTCAGAGAGGAGAAATAGGTTAAAAGACACAAAACTATCTGAGGCATGTACAGAACAGTATGCCAAAATGGGTTTTACTCCATGGCTTTTCCTGGTTTCAATTTTGCCTTGTCTTTAACCATCATCCTTGGGTTTCTAGACCCTACATATAGTCTTTGTATGTCCCATATTGAAGGAACTAACTTATGTGCATAGCAAAAGCTCTCAAAACCTCTGGCCCCACTCAATCTTACCCCTCAAAATTATCAAACAGTCCTACTTCAAAGAGCCTGCTGAGATGACCTATCTGGAGCCCACCTTTGGGTTCCAAGAGCACTGGATAATAAGGCAATACAAAGACTAAGAAGAAAACTCTGACCTTGGATGAGGCCTCTGATTCTCTCTCAATTTAATGGTCATGTGTTGCTGAATTCTTAACTTCCATATAGTGCTGCTTCTATATCAAAAAATTCCCAACTTTACTGGACTTTATCAAATTCTCCAGTTCAAAAAAAAGTAAAGAATTGAAAGAACAATAGATCAGGTGGTTGGTCTTGTTACATAATATTCACTAGGACTCAAAATATTGAGGGAGAAAGTAAAAGAGGGAAGGAAGCATTTTTGTAATCTTTCCTGTGAGTTCGTCATTATAGCAGTTTATAAATATATGTATTTGATATCCGTAAATAATGAGTTCTTGGAAACTACATTCTAACACGGGGTACTAATAAAGCTGTTTTTCCAAAAGAGCAATGCTATAACTGAAGTTTGAGTTCCTAAGTCTTCAGTAGCATATTAATTGCAGATATGCTCAAAGAAATGCCATAGAGTAAATATGTAAAATTATAAAACTCTAAAGCAATTTCAAATATCAAAATTACGCTGCTGATCCTAGTCCAAGGGCTTAAAACAAGATGAATTGATTATATGGTTGACCCCTGAACAACACAGATTTAAACCACACAGGTCCACTTATACATGGATTTTTTTCAATAAGTACAGTACTGTAAATATATTTTCTCTTCCTTATGACTTTTTTTTTTAAGAGAGAGAACATGAGCAAGGGGCAGAGAGAGAATCTTAAACAGGCTCCAGCATGGAGCCTGACATGGGGCTCAATCCCACGACCCTGAGATCACAACCTGACACAAAATCAAAGGTCAGATGCTCAACCGAGCCTCCCATGCACATTCTTTATGATTGTCTTAAGAATATTCTCTCTTGACTCCTAACTCTAGGAAACGAACTAGGGGTGGTAGAAAGGGAGGTGGGGCAGGGGGTGGGGGTGACTGGGTGACAGGGACTGAGGGGGGCACTTGATGGGATGAGCACTGGGTGTTATTCTAGATGTTGGCAAATTGAACACCAATAAAAAAATAAATTCATTAAAAAAAAGAATATTCTCTCTTTTCTCTAGTTTATTTTAAGAATACATTATATAATACATGTAACATACAAAATACGTGTTAATCAACTATTTGTGCTATTGGTAAGGATTCTGGTCAACAGTAGCCTATTAGCAGCTAAGTTGTGGGGGAGGCAATACTATGGGGAGACTATGGGGAGAGTCAGCAATACTAACCCCCACAATACTCAAGGGTCAACTGTGCAAGTATCCTATTATAAAGCAGAGGAAATGTACATATTTGATTAGAAACTAGTATGCTTACATTAAGCATATAAACAATAAAATAACTTGGATCTGCCTAAAATACTCCAGAAAGAAAAATAGCTGGAAAAGATAATAATTGAAGCAAGGTGTGCAAAATGCTGATATTTGTTGAAACTCTGTGCTTGTGAATTTGTTTTACTATTTTCTTTATGTTTGAAAACTTTTCATAATAAAGTTTAAGAATCTAACTAAAAATTATAAATAATTACAGCTTAATAAATAGTAAGCATTATTTAACAATTTCTCTTCCTTAAAACTCACACTCTGGTGAAAAATGAGACAGGTCATAACAACTACCCATAGGAGAAGGCATTAAGGCAAGTTTCCCACAGCAAGCAGTTGACAACAGTGTAACTAACTTGAGAGCCCTCCCCTCACCCTTGAGATGATGTACTCATGTATCAGTAAGCCAAGTGTAAAAGTGTAACTGCAGGGAGTGAAGTCAGTCCCTAATCTTATACTACATCTAAAAATTAACTCAAAATGGATCAAAGATCTAAATATAATAGCTAAAACTATAAAAGTTTAAAAAAAAAAGATAGGAGAAAAGAACCCTGACATTGGGTTTGGCCATGATTCCCTGGATATGACTCTAAAAGCCCAAGCAACAAAAGAAAAAATAAAGAAATTGGACTACAACAAAATTAAAAACTTCTGTGCATTAAAGTACATAATCAAGAGTGAAAAGGCAACATGGAGAATAGAAGAAAATATTTGGAAATCGTATATCTACTAAGGGGTTAAAATCCAGACTATATAAAGAACTCCTATAATTCAACACCAACAGAAATAAACAATGTGACTAAAAAATGGGCAAAGGACTTGAATAGACATTTCTCCAAAGCAGATATACAAATAGTCAACAAACACGAGAAGATGCTAAACATCATTAACCATTAGAGAAATGCAAATCAAAATCACAATGAGATAATGCTTCATACTCATTAGGATGTCTGCTATCAAAAAACCAGAAAACAACTAATGTTGGAGAAGATGTGGAGAAACTGAACGCCTGTGCACTGTTGGTGGGAATATAAAATTTTCAGCTGTAATGGAAAACGGTATGGAAGTTATTTAAAAAAATTAAACATAGAATTACCATCCAATCCAGCAATAAAATGTGTGTGTATGTGTATATATATATATATATATATATATATATATATATACCCAAAAAGAACTGAAAGCAGAGTCACTAAGAGATATTTGTATGCTCATGTTCATAGCAACATTATTCATAATATCCAGAACTGGAAGTAATCCAAATATCCATCAACAGATGAATGGATAAACAAAATGTAGTATATCCATGCAATGAAATATTAATCAGCCTTGAAATGGAAGGAAATTCTAAAACATGCTACACCGTGGATGAACCTCAAAGAGTATTATGCTAAGTGAAATAAGTCAGTCACAAAAGAGACAAACACTGTTATGATTCCGCTTACATGAGGTAACTAAAGTAGCCAAATTCATAGACAGAAAGTAGAAAAGCAGTTGCTGGGGGTGGAAGTAAGGGGAAACAGGAAGTTGTTTAATGGATAGAGTTTCAGTTTTACAAGAGGAAAAGAGTTCCGGAGATTGATTGCACAACATGAATGTACTTAACATTACTGAACTGTACACATAAGATGGGACATTTTATGTTGTGTATTTTATTAAAAATTTTAAAAAATTAAGTGTACATCTGTATTCTAAATATTTATTAAATGCCCTAACATACAGTCATTTCAAAAAGGCAGATCTCCAAAGATGACCTATGATAACTACATTGGACCCTTGTTATCAGATTATTCCTATAGAGTTGAAGAAGAATTTAGTAACTCAATTAGAATTTAGTTATTGAGACTACTAAGGATTCTGTTGCATAGCGAATTGCTACACGGTAGAGCTTACAGATTTTAGTAGGGTTCTAATGTTTCCTATCTTAAGTTTTAGGGTCCTAAAAAAATAGTAAGATTCACTTTTAAAAACTGTATTTCCACCTACACATAGTATCCAGTCACCACAGAATTGTACCAGCCCTAGATAAAGTCAACTTTAGCTCAGGGAACTCTGCCAGGTTTAATACCTGAAAGACAGGTAAAGAACACTAAGCCATATACTTTTGATTGGATTCTCTAAAGACAGTGAGTCAGGCTCCAAATATCAAAAGATCTAGTCTCATGCTAATGAAAGCAAAGATACTTTCTGTTAGAATTCCTTTTATCCAAGAACCTCAAAGTACTTGGCAAACAATCAAATGGAAATTAAAGCATAGCCTCAGGACACATGAAGGCATTGGCATTCAAAAACTCATACAAAAAGCCTCTAGATCCCACTACCAATTTCTAGAAGAACACAGTAAACTACACCATGGCAATATAATCAGCAAAAACCAGACTGGGAAATTATATATGACAAATGACCCAGTTTCTTCAACAAATAAATTTCAAGGGAAAAAGAAAAAGAGATGGAAGGGGAGCGTATAGATTGAGATTTAGAGAAATACCAACCAACTCCAACATCTGAACCTTGATAAACCTTGGTACAAAAAAATTAAAAAAGATTATGACATGGATGATACAATTGGAAATACAAACTGACTTGAATATGATGATGTTAAGGAACTAAACTAAAAAAATTATGACATGGATGATACAATTGGAAATGCAAACTGACTTGAATGTGATGATACTAAGGAATTTATGAATATTTTTTATGTATAAAATGGTATTGTGGATATTTTAAGTGTTTATGTTAGAGATATTGTTTCAAAGATCTTCATGACCACTCCCAGGTTCAGTAATTTCTTAGAGAAATTTCTCGGAACTCAATATATACTGTACTCATGGTTAGGATTTATTAAAGCAAAAGGACACAGAGCAAAATTAGCAAAGGGAAAAGGTACCTAGGGTGAAGTCTAGAGGAAATCAGGTGCAAGCTTCCAGGAGTCTTCTCCCAATAGAGTCACATAGGACGTGCTTAATTCCCTCAATTACGAGTTCTGAAATGTCATCTACCAGAGACACTCATTACAGTCTTGGTGCCCACCATTTTATTGGAGGCTTGTTACACAGACCCTCTCTGCCTAACATGTACCAAGATTACAGACTCCCAGAAAGAAAGCAATTGTTGAGCACGAACCATGTTGTTTGTACACAAAGTTTAGGGCACAAATGAGCTGCTACAATTAAGGTGGCAAAAGAACCCCCCTGAAATCCAAGTTCCTACATGCTGGCCAAGGGCCAAACTTGAAAGCCAATCTTTCAAAGGACAGCAGTCAGGCTTGATGGAGTAATCCTTCTCTACACAGATATATACTGAAATACTTGGGATGAAATGACAGTATGTCTCAGATTTCCTTCAAAATAATATAAGAGGAAAAAAAAATAATATTGGAGGGTGGAACTTGGCATGGATAGAAGATTAGCCATAATTGAATTGCTGAAGCTGGAGGATGGACATGTGGGAACTTATTGTACTGTTTTTCCTACTTTAGTATATGTTTTAGATTTTTCCATAATAAAAGGCTGTGTTTGTTTTCAATCACAGAAGAAAACTCAGAGCCAATGCTTAGGCTGTGAATCAAGAAAATGAGATGGGATGAAAACTGGAGCTTGTAGAATCCTCAGGCCTCAGGAAAGAGATGTTGTCCCAGGTCACATGTGACTAGACTTTGAACTCTGACACTCAAGAGTCAGTTACCATGTTCGGGGAGAAAGGGACACAATGGCAAACTGTATATCCAGCCAAAATTTTGAGAGTGATTTAACTGTAGCCACAGATTAAGTGGCTGGCAAATCTTAAACAATCCATACAGTTTGCAAATCAGATTTCTTATACTTTTAGTCATTAATTACTGAGCCATAAAATAAATATGTAGCCATTCTTTCCCACAACATGTTAGCAAAGAATGGAGAAGGTCTCTTCCATTTCAAAACTGTGTTCTTTAGCAAATAAACATGCTACTTACTCACATATTATGCTCTGGAAAACATTATGCTCCTCAGAGTGACTAAAGCCTTGGCAATAGTTCCAAACACCAGAAATATTGAGCATTCTGACTCACTGCTATACAGCCTCCACAGACATCATTAAATTCTGGTTTACTTAGGTAGGGTATGCAGAAGGTGAGGGAAATATGGGTAAAAATAGATCCTTTCCACTAAAACTAAAAATAATCTGTATTTAATAATAAATTATTTGTAACACAAATATAACGAAACTATGTTTTAGCTTGCATTATGTAAGGCTGGAAAAAATAACTAAAAGCCCAATGGTGAACTACCCGCATAACAAGTTTCACTGACTGGCCCCTGGCTCCAATACACAATATGACAACTCAACCTGTAATAGAAAAGAATAAGGAGGGGAGGACCAGCCCAAATCAGCAATACAGACTCATACATCTTCCCTCTCTTACATGAAGAAAACATGCATTCATCACTAAGTGGCGCCATCCCTGATTCCCAAACAAAAGACATTTTGACTCATCATCAATGACTCATCACCAATAAACATTCCCTATTAGTAGGGATGACTTTCCACTAATTCATCCACACTATAATCCAAATGCTAGTACTACCAAAAAACATAAAATGAAATCTCTAGGCTGGGGATCAGAACAAAGCCTACAGGGGCACCTGGCTGGTTCAGTCAGAAGAACATGTAACTCTTGATCTCGGGGTTGTGAGTTCGAGCCCCATGTTGGATATAGAGATTACTTATAAAAATTAACTTGAAAAAAAAAAAGAATAAAAGCTACAAATGAACAAGAAAATGGCCAAGGGTCTCCCTGATTCTGTACTAAAACCCTCAGAGCTTTCCTGACAATGGGAAAACCTATCAACTCCATAAAGCATATCATCATCACTTAGCAGTGAGTTACAAATGAAGTGCAGTATTTAGTCAGAGTTCCTTCCAGGTAAGTGTTATCAAGGTAAAACTTACTGTGATTAAACAAAAGATAGAATGTTACTTCTTGTACTGTTTATCCAGGTAGCAAGCTCTGAGGAAGTATTAAGGAGTCTGCTGAAGTTATACCTAGAAAACCAACTACTGCAGAGACTTTTAAATAAATGTGAAATGTTGACAATTAAATAGCTCTCAATAATATTCAATTGGCAGGATGCCTGGGTGGCTCTGCAGTTGAGCATCTGCCTTCAGCTCAGGGAGTGATCCGGGTCTGGGGATCCAATCCCGTATCGGGCTCCCTGCAAGGAGCCTGCTTCTCCCTTTGTCTATGTCTCTGCTTCTCTCGGTTTCTCATGAATAAATAAATAAAATATTCTTTTAAATATCCAATTGGCAAATCAGTATTCCTTATGTTATTCACAAAAAGCCAATGTTAGCCAATAATCCCTCTTGAGATCTATGTATAAAAAGTTGTATTTCAGCCCAAAGTACTAAAAAAATTTAAATTGATTTACAAAATGGCTATATTCAACTATCCAGAACACTATTCAGAATAAAAGGCAAAATAGCCTCTGAGTGTTCAAAAAAGTAGAACCCCTTGCATTCACTAAAGCTTTACTTGAAGGAGAATCCCTTAGAGTTTTCGTTCAGACTCTACCTGTAGTCTTATTTTACAATTTTATCTGTTCCAAGTTCACAGCAGTTTAAAGACGGAAAAGTAATACCTAAGTGACAAACTAATTTGAGTTAATTAGGTAGGTGAGGAGGATTTTGAAGCTATGGAGCTCTTCATGAAACCTAAGGAGAGGAATAGGGCTTCAGAAAGAACTGGAAACAGGGCTCAGAAAGCTAATCAATCCCTCTGTTTCTCATCTTTTGCTCCTCTGTTCACATCTGCAACCTTTGCTTTCTGGGGCCTAGACTGATGAAAGATGCCCTATCACATAACTCCCAAGTTTCAAGTCTATATAGATCTAACCATAGTGAGTAAGCTACCCTTCTCTGGAAAAGTGGCAGGATATGGACACAGAATGGCCAGGGTAGGAGATATTGCCACCCCTGGTCTAGCTGCATGTGCCTGAGGTGAGAAAGGGTATCAAGTTATACAAAATGGCTAGGGATTTAAAGAAGGTTCCCAATCTAGGAACAATCTAGGAAGACTCTCCAAAGAGTATCTTTGCAGATGTGAAGCTGCAAAAATTCTAGGAACTAGAGAGTAGCAAAAAGTCAGAATTTATAGTCTCATAATGAACAGTGCAGGCCCTCTAAAACTTTTGACTTGAGGTAATATGTATTAGCATATAGACAACTATACTACACACTTTAGTAGACTATGAGAGCTTCACAGTACTACTTGCACTATTAGTCACATTTATTATGCTGGCCCATTAGTCATAAGAGTTCAAGTTATATTCAATATCATCTCTTTGAAAAAGAGAGATAATACTTATACTAATGGGATACTTGGGGAAGGACACTGACATACTGCTGAGGGGAATATAAACTGGTACAGCCTTTTGAGGAAGCAATTTAGCATTATATACAAAGTACCTAAAAAAAAATTTAGCAACTCTATCTTTAGGAATTCATACTATGAAAATACTCCAAAATATAAATAAAAATGTATTTAATATTCAAAACATTATTTATAATACTCAAACTATAGAAATAACTTCAATGTCCAGTGATAAGTTAAATAAACAATGTTTATTTATTTTTTTTTTTAATTTTTATTTCTTTATGATAGTCACAGAGAGAGAGAGAGAGAGAGAGGCAGAGACATAGGCAGAGGGAGAAGCAGGCTCCATGCACCGGGAGCCCAACGTGGGATTCGATCCCGGGTCTCCAGGATCGTGCCCTGGGCCAAAGGCAGGCGCCAAACCGCTGCGCCACCCAGGGATCCCATAAACAATGTTTATTAACCTATACTTATAATCTGAAAAATAAACTTTAAATAACAAGAAAAAATATTCATGTCATAAATACTGAAAAGGGCTGCACAGATACATATATGAGAGATGCATATATATAAAATATTCTCAACTATATAAAAAAGTATGAACAGAAAAAGCTAGAAAGGGACTGCCATGGTTTGAGTTCCCTAGAAAGCATGCTCTGAGATGGTGATTAATACACAGGCAGTCTATCAGGGAGTGTTCTTGGGATCTACAGCTATGGGAAGGGAAGAAAACATGACTGGGCACAGGGAGAAGCCGAATTGCAATGCAGACCTAACAAAGACCTCAGTCAATTTCATGTAGAGCTATGAAATTGAAATGGCACAGGGAACACTGGGCCTTCATACCCTGCATCAACTACTCATAGGACATAGACTGCCCTGAAAAAGAGTATGTCCTTGAGCTAATGCCTGATTAAACTGAGGAAATTCCCAACAACCTTTCAGTAGCAAGACAGATCTGGACAGTAAAGCACAGTATCTACAACAGAAGCTACATCCAAAAATTACCGTGTGTTGTCTTTGGAGGATAGCTATTTATTTGTAAATACCTTACCAGGGTCTTCCATATTTTCTGAATAAAAAATAAGCTATGCTCTGTTCTTTTTTTTAAGTTTTTATTTATTTAAGTAATCTCTATACCCAATATAGGGTTCAAACTCACAACCCTGAGACCAAGAGTCCCATGTTTTTCCTGACTGAGCCAGCCAGGTGCCCCAGTTAGATACCCCCGCTTTTGTTTTTTAAAGATTTTATTTATTTATTTGAGAGAGAGAATGAACACACAAGCTGGAAAGGGGCAGAGAGAGAAACAGACTCCCGACTGATCAGGGAGCCTGATCTGTGGCTTGATGCTAGGACTGTGAGATCATGACCTGAGCCGAAGGCAGATACTGACTGGAGCCACCCAGGTGCCCCAACCCTATTTTTATTTTACTTTTTTAAAGATTTTATTTATTTATTCATGAGAGACACAGAGAGAGAGGCAGAGACATAGGCAGAGGGAGAAGCAGGCTCCCTGCAGGGAGCCCAATGCAGGACTCGATCCCAGGACCCCATGATCAAGACCTGAGCCAAAGGCAGATGCTCAACCCGTGAGCCACCCAGGTGCCCCCAACCCTATTTTTAATAGATTTTAGAAAGATTTATATCCAGTATACTTACAATATAAAAAACTAAATTTGCCTAATGGCAGTTAGTATACATAAAATTTAGTTATAGAAAAATATATATACATTAGCTAAGGTTTGGTTAGTTTTAAAATTTAAACAAATTAAAGTGATGTGATGAGTATTATATGTTGGCAAACTGAATTTAAATTTAAAAAAATAAATAAATAAACAAAATAAATTAAAAAAAAAATTGGCTCAGGGGTTGAGTATCTGCCTTTGGCTCAGGTCATGATCCTGGGGTCCTGGGATCGAGTTCCCACATAGGGCTCCCCGCAGGGAGCCTGGTTCTCCCTCTGCCTATGTCTCTGCTTCTCTCTCTGTGTTGCTCATGAAAAAATAAATAAAATCTTTAAAAATACTTATACAAATTCAAATATATATCTAAGACAATTATTTTAAAAAAGCAAAACATGGGGTGCCTGGGTGGCTTGGTTGTTTAAGCATCTGCCTTCGGTTCAGGTCACAATCCCCAAGGTCCTGAGATGAAGCCTGATGCTGGGGGGAGTGGGTGGGGGGGGGTGCGGCTTCTCCCTCTCCCTCTGCCTGTCACTCCCCCTGCTTGTGGTCTCTCTGTCAAATAAATAAATAAAATATTTGAAAAAATAAAAAAATTAAAAAGCAAAATAACTTTTTCATAAATACATCATAAACTCACTAGCCAAAATTAAGTTTTGCATGCCAAATAGCCAAAAATAACGTGAAAATTCTAAAAATATTAGGAAAAAGGAGTTCATTTTAAAAATGGAAAACCTATTTTATGGTTTACTTTACAACCATACACAAATCTGCTGAATTATACATGTTTAGAATGAGTCATAAGATAGCTGAAATAAAGTTTTTATAAATTGATATTTTACCTACCAGAATGGTTCTGTAAAATGATTTAAAAGAAAGTTTACATTAAGCCATCTGAAAAATTCCTGCATGTGTATAAGATAAGTACTTAATATATATATATATTTTTAATTTTTTTAATTTTATTTTTTTTATGATAGTCACACAGAGAGAGAGAGAGAGAGGCAGAGACACAGGCAGAGGGAGAAGCAGGCTCCATGCACCGGGAGCCCGACGTGGGATTCGATCCCGGGTCTCCAGGATCACGCCCTGGGCCAAAGGCAGGCGCCAAATCGCTGCGCCACCCAGGGATCCCCAGTACTTAATATATTTATAAAATTGCTTACCAAATGACTTCTGGTTCTAAATAAGATGGAGAAACTTGCATCAGAATAACATTCTCACTGAGAACTAAGAAAGCTAGATAAAAATGCAGACTAAGGTGTTGGAGAGCAACCAAAGAATCATAATTTGAGGAGCCAAGATCCTATAGAAAAGGGAAGTGCACTGAGATGAGGCCTACAGTTGCTACTACACCTTTTCCCTCAGGTCATCTGCCAAATCAACGTATAGGGTATGGAGACTGAGTTCCATATGTTGATCCAGAACTTGTGGCAGTCTCACAGGTCTAAAAAGACAAAACTTGGCTATACCAATAGCCTTGAACTCTAAAGTGACAGGGGGCCAGATCCAGGAGAAAAAGAAGTAGTTTCTCACAATTTCCCTTTGGAACATTCTGTCAGTTTCTAAATTGTAGATATGCAGGAAAAGTGGCTGAGAAACTAAGCAAAAAGCAATCATTTAGAAGCTAAACAGCTAAAGAGAAATTATGGCACCTCAAGTAGTAAGGAAACAAAAATTGGAGTTTATGGCTAGGAAGGAAAAAAGGTCTGGGGAATATATCCCAGCTCTCATTTGATGTCCTTAAAACATTATATGCTAAGATTAAAGCCAAACTAGAAATTGACTATCCTTACAAAGCCTGAAACAGTGGAACATCTTAATCCCTAACTGGACAAGACCATCAGTCTGTCTGCCAGGAGAAAATTCAATCATTTCTACAAGAAGATATCACTCAGAGCCTCTATAGAATGTGCTTCATTCAACAAAAAATTGGCAGGCATGCCAGGAGAAAAAAGATGAAATGACCAAAACCCAAGAAAATATACAATGGAAAAGGATCCACCAGGGACCCAGATACTGCAGTGATCAAACAAGAGACTTTAAGAGAACTATGACTGAAATCCAAGCTCATCAATACAGAGAACAGACTGACGATTGCCTGGAGGGAGGCAGAAGAGTAAAATGGGTGAAGGGGATCTAAAGGTACAAACTTACAGTTACAAAATAAATAAGTCATGGGGATGTAATGTACAGCATAGTGACTATAGTTAGTAATACTATATTACATATTTGAAAGTTGCTGAGAGTAGATCCTAAAAGTCCTCATCACAAGAAACAAATTGTAATTGTGCATGGTGATGGATGGTATGTAAGCTTATTGTGGTGATCATTTCCCAATATATACAAATATTGAATCATTACATTCTGTACCCGAAACTAAATGTTATAGGTCAATTATAACTCAATAAAAAATAGTCACTATGTTTAATATAAAGATATGCAAATAGTTGATAATTTTCCCAAAGACCTTGAATATCTTTTTAAAAGCATGTAGAACTTTTAGAACTAAGTAATATAACAACTAAACTTAAGAATCCAGTAGATGAGGGACGCCTGGGTGGCTCAGTGGTTGAGCGTCTGTCTTCAGCTCAGGGCATGATCCCAGAGTCCTAGGATCAAGTCCTGCATTGGGCTCCTTGCATGAAGCCTGCTTCTCCATCTGCCTATGTCTCTGCCTCTCTCTGTGTGTCTCTCATGAATAAATAAAATCTTAAAAAAAAAATTCAGTAGATGGACTAGACACAGCAAAAGAGAAGATTTGTGAAGTGAAAGACATGTCAGCAGAAAATAACCATATTGAGCCCAAAATAGATAAGTAATAGAGAAAAGACAATCAGAGACATATGGTCTAACTTATATATAACTGAGTCCTGGAAGGAAAGAGAGAATAGGACAGAACTAATATCTGAGGAGATACTGGCCAAATGTTTTCCGAAATAGATGAAAAACATTAAGCTAGAGCAAGAAATCTTGCTCTAAGGGATCCATAACAGACTAAATGAAAACCATGTGTGGATACAACATAGCAAACCTGAACACAGAAAACTAAAAACAAAGAGAAAAGTCTTAAAAGTAATCAGTGGCAGGTATAATGGAGGGTTGGGATGGCAAGTCTCAATAATTTCAAAGAATGTACACAGATGTCATTTACAGCATTAGTTTTGTTTTAATAATAGGAAACCTAATGAATGTGAGGTATTATCTCAGTGTGGTCTTTCTTAAAGATTTTATTTATTCATGAGTGACACACACAGAGAGAGAGGCAGAGACACAGAGACACACGCAAAGGGAGAAGCAGGCTCCATGCAGGGAGCCTGATGCGGGACTTGATCCCGGGACTCCGGGATCACACCCTGAGCCAAAGGCAGACGCTTAACCACTGAGCCACCGAGGCCATGGAATCACGCCCTGAGCTGAAGGCAGATGCCCAATCGCTGAGCCACCCAGGTGTCCCTCTTAGTGCGGTTTTGATTTGCATTTCCCTAATGAGTAATAATGCTATCTTTTCATGTACTTAGTGGTCATTTATATACCTTTTTGGATAAATGTTTATTCAAATTCTTTGCCTATTTTTTAATCAAGTTGTTTGTTGGCTTATTCAGTTGGGAGAGCTCTTTATGGATTTTCTTTTATTTGTAGATCCTCTTAGGACCCTCCAAATCACACTGGATAGTCAGCCTTCCTCATTCTCTTCCCATACCTGGAAAATGTTCTTCATTTAAATCTAATCCAAGATACTAATTCCAACAATAAAAAAGGATCAGGAATGAAACATCCCTGTTTTGAAAGCAAAGAACAATGCTTAGATATATTATAAATTATTTTAATATATTATATACACTATATATACTTATATACCTTCAGACACCTTTTCCTAACTTAAAAAATGTTTCTTTGAAACATCTTTGTTTACACCACTTTAAAAAGAAAATACTTGTTTTTTCTAATTACAAAAGAAATATATATTGAATATAAAAATCTAAATATTATAGATATGGATAAATTAGAAAGTGAAAGTCTCCCATAACCACACCTCTATAAATAACTGTTTTCAATAATCTAAATAGTCTAGTATAAACTCTTTCAGAACATAGGCATATACATACACATACATGTACATGTACTGCATTTTGCTTTTTTTTTACTTAACACCATGTCTGGTACATTTTTCATATCAATATGAAATGCTGTTATCTTTTATAATAGCAGCCAAGAAAGTATTTACATATGTAAACTAAAACCGAATTTTTTAAGATTCATAAAATACCAGACAGAATGGATTCTAGTAAGATCAAGAGCTCTCAGGGGTGTCTAGTGGCTCAGGTGGTTAAGCATCTGCCTTCAGCCCCACGTCAGACTCCCTGAGAGGGAGGGAGTCTGCTTCTCCCTCTCCCCCTCCCTTTGCTTGTGCTTTCTCTCTCTCTCTCCCTCAAACAAAATCTTTCAAAAAAAGATCAAAAGCATTCACAGTCTAATGTTGAACAACAGAATGAGGGCTGAGTGGGAAGCCAAGCCTGTGGTTATTCTGTATCTCCTGTACATAAGGCCTAAATCTAATAGTACCATGGTTGCAGCCTTCTCATACCTGCCCATGGTACTTGTACAAACTCTTTCTCACTCTGTACCAGAAATAACATACTCTCTGGCCATACTGCAACTACAGAAATGTGTGATCAATAAATCCAGCCATCTCCAAAGCATCTAGTGAGAGAACAATGAAGCTATCAAGCTCGCTGGTCAATGTAAGAGAAAGAAGAACATGTATAGGAGGTTACACGTGTCAGCCTCCATTTAAAGCATAATTCTCTCACTGTCCCATTGATAGACAATATTTTGGCTTATTTATTTCCTCAGTTACACAAAGAGTGTTTTCTTTTATGATGAGCTTTAAAAAGATGCAAAAGAGGCATTGACTTGGGAGTCTCAGCAAATGATAAAATTTAAATGAGAGCAATTTCTCAATGGAAGATGTCACTATCATGCTAATCTCATTATCTGGTCAAAATTTCTTAATCTTCTAACTACTTTTTTCTACAGAAGTTCTCTGTAGTTTCTCATGTTTTCCTTTCCTTGCCTACTTCTACTTTAAATGTTCACACCAAATGACTGACTTAACAAAAATCTTAACACTACCAGGTAATCTAAAATTTAGTAAGACTGGGTTAAGCATCTGGTTGGCATGGCTTTACCATAAACTGCAGATAAGAGGTGAGAGACCAAGTGCAAATGAACCCCAAAGGTGAAGGGGCTTTTCATTTCTCTGGGCCTTCAACTGCAGCAGCCACTGTAACTCAGCATCTCCTTTGTTTTTTTAATGTCTTGTTCTCTTCTTCACTCATTGAAATTCATGAATGCTGAACTTCAAGATAGCCTAGGAACAAGACAGTCTGGAAGACTGGCATGGTCTCTACACACTCATCTCTTAACTAAAATCATCCACCCACTCACCTTCACTCAGACCCAACTTTTCCCTTCTTATTCAAACTTCAGTCCTTGTCTGCTGTGTTCAGGATTCTAAGCCAGAAGAAAACAAAACTTTGAAAAGCCATAGAAAATGTGGGAAAGGACTCACGAGGTAGCCAGAGAACCTAGAAATTATGACTAGAACTAGGTTATTTGACATTACTACTCATGGTTTGCAAAGTCAAAAGATTTTCACCTCTCAGATTCTATCCTATTCTTAGGTTATCTGCATTTATTTTGTGTGTAAATAACCCTGTAGATTAGACAAGTGTCTCTCAAATTTTTAAAAAATATTTTATTTATATATTGGAGAGAAAGAGAGAGTCACAGAGAGCACAAGTAGGGAGGAGAAGGAGAAGCAAGCTTCCCACTGAGCAGGGAGCCTGATGCAGGGCTCAATCCCAGGACCCTGGGATCATGACCTAAGCCAAAGGCAGATGCTTAACAGACTGAGCCACCCAGGTGCCCCAATGTCTCCCAAATTTATGTTAACTTTATTCATATTAAAGCTGTTACAATTTGTTTAAGTTGGGAATGCTTTCAGCTACAAGGAACGGAAAAGTCTGAGCAAGTAGCTTGAACTGGTAGGACTTTAATAATGTATGAAACAAGAAGTTCAGAGAAGGTTATCCTCAGGGTTGTTCTGACAGCACCATAATATCATTAAGAACTCAGACTCTTGGGATGCCTGGGTAGCTCAGCAGTTGAGCATCTGTCTTCGGCTCAGGGAATGATCTGGACCAGGGAACGAGTCCCGTATCGGGCTCCCCACATAGAGCCTGCTTCTCCCTCTGCCTGTGTGTCTGCCTCTCTCTGTGTGTGTTTCTCATGAATAAATAAATAAAATAAATAAAATCTTAAAAAAAAAAAAAAAAAAAAAAGAACCCAGACTCTATCTTTCTGCTATACCATCTTCAGCTTGGCAACTTCATTCTTAGGCATGTTGCCTCATGATTGCAGCTTTGCTGCCACAACTCCATACATCATAGTCCACATTTCAGAATGGAATAAAGAAAAGGATATGCATCCAAACTATTCTCTTGCTTGTTCCTTCTATCAGAAAAGCAATTCTTTCCTTGTACAGGCCCTCCAAAAGATTTCTGGCTATATAACACATTAGCCAGAACTGAATTATATGGCTGGCTCTAACTTCAGTAAAAGTGAGAAAAGGGCGGGGCCTCTGGGTGGCTCAGTGGGTTAAGCATCTGCCTTCGGCTCAGGTCATGATCTCAGAGTCCTGGGACTGAACCCTGCATCAGGCTCCCTGCTCCCAGGGAACCTGCTTCTCTCTGCTCAGGCTCTCTCTCGTGCTCTTTCTGTCAAATAAGTAAATAAAATATTTTTTTAAAAAGTGATAAAAGGGAATATTTGTCTTGTAAACCTCCATAGTGACAAAAAAACCTACTGGGACTGGCTTTTGAGATTCGAGAAATAGTTTATGACACGTTTATATTATGCATAAAGTGCTAGTTACCCAATTACAACAGGACACAGGACCTTTAAGAGCCTTTGTTTAGAATAAGTTCCTCCTTCCAGCAGAAAAAGGATTGAGAATACTGATGGAGAAATTTAGAAGCGATTGGGATGAAAGCTACAGCTATGTCAGATGATGCTGACAATGTGGAGTTATAGACAGACTGTATGTGAAAGAGAATCGCTAGCCAAACTCTATGGAGGGAAAAGTGTAATAGTGTTCATAATTCATGTCTTGAAACCCTCCAAAAGCATTAAGAGTATGCTAAGGAGAGATCTATTACGAATAGATCTCTATGACTTTTTTTGTAAGCAAGTGAATTTTTACAAATCATTTAAAATAGACAAGCCAGCAGGGGCTCCTGAGTGGCTCAGACAGTTAAGCATCAGACTCTTGATTTTGGCTCAGATCATGATCTCAGGGTCGTGAGATCGAGCCCAGCATCAGGCTCTGTACTAAGTATAGAGTCTAGTTGGGATTCTCTCTCCTCCCTCTGCCCTTTCCCACTCACACTTGAGTGCACACTCTCTCTCTTAAAAAGAAAAAAATAGAGAAGCCAATAATACCAACTAAGAGTTAATATTCACAGACTCCATTATGATGTGCCAGTTAGTAAGCTAAGTGCTTTATACATATATCCATGTGTGCTTTACATGTATGTATATATGTGTGTGTATATATGTATATATGACCTCTCAGCTGCCCTTTGAGGTGAGTACATTCATTAATTTGTCAGGTCACATAGGAAGCAACTCAATCTAAAACAGGAAATCATGCTTTTAACCATATCACATTATTTGCTATTTTTTATTTGTTCTCAAGTATTTCCCATTCTTTGTATGTATTTGTATGTATTTGTTCTCAAGTATTTCCCATTCTTCCTATGTATTTGTTGTTTAATCATTCAGATTTGTAAAGTTTAACTCTTTTTTTGTTTTTTACATCAAAACATTTATTTTTTGTGTTACAAAAACAAAAATAAATCCAAGCAGGTAAAGAAATAACCATATTGTTTTAAGTGTCCCATTCTGGGTTCTCTGTCCTAGAATTCAGTAAACAGTTTGAGTTTGGGTTGCTTCAACACCTCTTCTGGATTTTATGATGTCTCTATCTTACAACTATATTTCTCTAGTTCAGCTCGTGACTGAAGAAGTCAACCTTTATGTTATCACCATCCCAGTTATCCTTCCAGACGTGCATCTCCATCTCTTTTTTTTTTTTTTTTTTATTTATGATAGTCACACACACACAGAGAGAGAGAGGTAGAGACATAGGCAGAGGGAGAAGCAGGCTCCATGCACCGGGAGCCCGTGCATCTCCATCTTTACATAAACCAGCCCAGTCTTTCCCAGGAAACTCCTTGAACTCATCATTCTCCTCTAAAAGACCCAAGTCTACTCACGCTGCATTTTCTCTGACATGGTGACCCTCCACACCAAAAAACTCTCAGGCCAAGATGATAGTTGGACCTCTCACTTTTCTTCACTGAAGCACAAATGCTGATGCTGCCTCTGAGCATAAACTTTGTTTACATGATGTAAATAGGCTTTTCTCTACTTTCTTTTCATATTATATCTGGTTCATAGAAATTACTACATGGCAAAGCCATTTCAATCATTTTTCAAAAACCTAAAAAGTCAGGTAATCTGAACAGATTTTATAAGTTTTAGAAATCTAAGATAAAAATTACAACTAACTTGAAAGAACAACCAACCAAAATGGACATCACAACACAAAGACAATGTACAAAGGAACCAAAGTAAAAACATAACCATACATCTATATTCGACCTGTTTATTCTAATGTCTCCTGTTTCATCTACTCTGAGTTTGCTACCTCTAAAGTACAATGGCCAATTATTATTTGTAGACAAGCCATTGGTTCCCTGAGTTACTGGGCTATTTCCCTGCCCCACACATACATGGTAACACACATTTGGGTCTCCCAGTCTCAAACTGCCTTTTTTAAAGTATTTCTTCCTTCCTTCCTTTCTTCCTTCCTTCCTTCCTTCCTTCCTTCCTGCCTGCCTGCCTTCCTTCCTTTCCATTTTGGCTCCCTTTGTTTTCCTTTACATCTTTATTATTATTCTTCTAGAAATTTAGCTCCTAAACATGCATTAGACCCTGAGCATACTTTCAACACATAATAAAGTCCAGACCTTTTCGTCAACAAAACCATACATCATATTATATGTTAATTTCTTCTTATTCTCGTTTTATCTACTAAAATTATAAGTAGATTAACTTTCTAGTTTGCTTGAAGGCAGTGTCCTTATAGGTTAGGTCACAAGATGAATGCTTCTAAATGTTGGATTGGAAAACAAAGACAATCACATATAGCAAAGGATCTTCCCCCTTCTTTCCTGACTGGTTTTCCCGAACTCTAGCTATCTCTGTCCAATAATCCCTCTTTCCTTAACTATTTGGAAGACAACAAACACACAAACAAACAAACAAAAAAAAAAATCAAACCTCATAACAGCAAGATCAACTGAAGAAAATAGTGATGGGAACATACATAGCCTCTTCTTCCCTCCAATAACCCAGCAAGCAACCTGACCTGGTATTTGCCACCCTGCTTGTACACACAAATTTTTGCTTGCTGGGTCAGCTGTATTTAAACTATGACAACTATAAATAAAATAATAAAATAGAGACCATTTTTAGATTCTGACAAAACCAAAGTTCATGGGGTTGCTCTCTTGAAAATGGTCACTGAAGTCAGAGAACCTCAAGAGAAAGTAAGAAAAAAAAATCACTACATGTCCTGAATGATTTATGTTGAAATTAGAAACATCAGATGAGGACTGTAAGATACATCAACAGCTTAAAATGGTCCCAAGTGAACAATCTGTGCAATTCTCCTTCTCTAGTCCTTGGGGAAAAAAAAAAGTCAAAAAAAAGCTCTAAAGTCTTTTTAAAGAGACTGTTATTCCATTAATTATTTGAGGCAGTTTTTGTTTCACTGGAATTAATGAACATGACCCTTCTTCTTTCAGCTCCAGCTGCATCTGATGTCACTGTGCTACGGCAGGGAAGAATGAAAACCAAAGGCACTGAGTTGACTAAAATGAAAAGCATGCATAGAAGCAGTTCCAGTGCTGTTCTTGAGACTGTGTTGGCCTATATATTAACCACTTTCCAAATAAACTCAATCTATTGTATTGGTCTATATATTAACCACTTTCCGAATAAACTCAATCTATTTAATTTCATAGTTATAAAACCTTAACTGATGCCCAACAGAAGAAATTTTCAAGCTGGAATCACATATTTTAAAATAAATGGCCTCTACTCATTCAGATTTATTAAATTTCACCATAGTGTAGGACAGTTACCTTATACAAATTCCTGAAAAAAAAACAACCAAAAGATAAGCAAGCCAAATAAAAATACAGGGGGATGATCAACTGTTTAAACATAATTATTTTAAGAATCTAGGTTTAATATACAGAATGGTACAGATTACAACCAAGTCTTATAGTTTTGTTAAACTGATACTGCCTTAAATGTCCCCATCACTTAGATTTTCATCAACTCAGATGAGACATCCCAATCTGAAGAAACCTCCCCCCTTGTAAGTAGGGCCAGCCCTAATCCAGAGGCAGCCCATCCAGTCTTCTTCCTGAAATTTTAGCAACTAAAAGCATTCTGTTTACAATAAGAAAACCGTTTCCCCCCACACACACACACCCTGACTGGAATGTCCCTGAATAGGTTCATGTTGACCCTCCCCGAAATCAACCTGGATGCTACGGGACTCCCGCGGTTCTTTTGTCTTTAGGCAGTTTCTTTCCTTTTGCCTTTTAAAAGATACCTGTAATTGCTAATCGGGCTCTTTTCCTCCTCGGAGGTGGAGAGCCCGTTTGCGCAAACGTTCAATAAACCCTCTTGCTAATTGCATCTGCCTGTCTGGGGTCTGGGTCTCTGGGGCGTCCACCGGGCCACGTTGGCACCCGTGAGCCAGGGTCCAACAAATCCTCACTCTAACCAGTTAAGCTGCATACTATAGGTTTTGTCCAGATCCTTGTTAAACATACCATAGTGGAGGCCCCAGCTCCAAAGACAAATTAAATCTCAAACTCCAGCGGGTAGTGATGAAAGAGGAAACTCTGCATGGTCCGCAGATTATTCTAAGACTAAGACGCTGCTCCTGACACAGACTTAGAAAACCCTTGGCCCCAACGAGGTGCCGCTCTGCCCCAGGGGACTGGCTATCTCAAGAACTAGGCCCCTCACGATCCCTGGTCAATGTCCCAGACATTTAAGGTAGAAACTCATTATAATAGAAACATTTAATTACAGTATTTGTAAACCAACGGGGCTTAACTGAAGTAGATTAACCAAAAGACTTCTTTTTGGAGCTTCTAAGAGCTCAATCTTATGTCTCAGAGATTATTTCCCCATTACTTCTCTTGATTTAGTATATGTGTTTTTTCTTGAATAACAATCTCTGCTACATTTTTTCTCCCTTTAGCCTAAGTCAACATTTTCATTTCTGCAGCTAACAGTTTCTGAGTAACCAGGCTATCCTGCCATTAAATACGGATGTAGAGGCTTGACAAACCCCGAGAAGCTTTTATTAGGGATAGTCTCCTCGATTAACAAGAAAAAGCGAGTATATTAATGTGTAGATTACATTAAAATTCATCCTACCTACCATATGGCTTCCAAAATACTGCAGAGGAAGGGATCCACTATC
This sequence comes from Nyctereutes procyonoides, assembly GCF_905146905.1. Taxonomy (NCBI): domain Eukaryota; kingdom Metazoa; phylum Chordata; class Mammalia; order Carnivora; family Canidae; genus Nyctereutes; species Nyctereutes procyonoides. Next base: position 22,444,843 of record NW_026575040.1, on the reverse strand, counting down.
CTCTCAAGTTGGAACTAACCTACAGCTTGATTCACCAGGCCCACAGATTAATGACCATAACCTGTCTACGTCTATAGTTTAGAGAATTTCCTTCTACTGGGCTGTTGTGGTTGGCACACTCCGAGATCTCAAACATTCAAGAATTTATTCCTGAGTGCTTTGATATTCCTGTGGATTGTTCTTAACACTGACATGATAATCACCAAGTTTCTGTACCAGTATTGTTATATAGAAAAATGGGATGTTTTGTTAATTATAGCCAAATTCATTAACTACTACAATTGATTTCTTTGTAAAGGAACACACAAAGGCTTTTGGTTCTCTTCAATTTAAAGGTAAACTGTCAAAAAATTAGAGCTTACCATAGTGGACTGGTTGACTAACATTAAGACTAACTCAAGCAATATAACACTCTGAATCCATTAAAAAGATACTGTAAAAAAAGTATGTATCGATATGGGAAAATGTTCCTAACATACTACTTACGGAAAAATATATCGCTACAAAATAGTATGCACAAAATAAATCATTCTGTTGGAGAAAATATACATAGGAAAAAAAGTAGAACATATATCAAAATATTAAGAATATGTGAGGACAGTGAGATTACATGCAATCTTTTCTATTTCTGAATTTTCCAAGGATCTGCACACTGAATATTTATTATTCTTATAGATTTTTTTAACGATTTTTTTGAAAGGAAAATAGTTCCCAAAGTAATTTTGCAAGTCATTTCTTATACTATTTCACATCTATTATTAGTAAAGGTAATGGAACATCTTTCACCATAGAAGATTCCCAATTTAGTTTTAATATAAGAGAGGCAGTTTTTCCAGTTGCCTTTAAAAATAGCAAAAAAGATTTACTAGGTCACTTCCATGTGCCAGGTTTTCTCACATATTCTATTAAAAGTGAAACATTAAGGATAGCCAGGGGGAAAATGGCCCACAATGTATCTACAGTAAAACTGTCTTATAATTTTAAAAAGACTCCCCCCACCACCACCACTGAACAAGGAGCTCAAGTCAGCTACCTTTTGCTGAGCATTTATTTGGTGGGGATTCTGGTAAGAGGGAAATATGGTCGACAAAAAGTCCAAAGTCAAGTAAAGTTGTAACACAGGCTCAAGTAGCAAGGTTGGTTCTATGTCCCAGAGCAGAATTCCACAGACCACCTGCATCAGAATTCCTTACAGGATTGGATAAAAAAAGATTCCTGGGGCTCTCAAACCTACTAACTCAGCGTCTCTGGAAGCAAGACTCAGGAATTAACATTTTTCTTTAAAATTTATTTATTATTCGAGAGAGAGAAAGAGAGAACAGGGATGGAAGGGGGCAGAGTGGAAAGGGAGAGAGAGAAAAACTCAAGAAGACTCTCCACTGAGCGTGAAGCCTGACACAGGGCTTGATCCCACAACCTTGAGATCATGACCTGATCAGAAATCAAGACTCCAACATTTAATTGACTAAGCCACCCAGGCCCCCTCAGGAATTTACATTTTAAAAAGCATTCCAGATGGTTGCTACATAAAAAGTCTGAGAAACCCACGTTGTGAAAGATCAAGCCAAGAGAATAGGGCTAGAAAAAGATCAAGAGTCTTAAATGTCAAGATAAGGAATGAGATGATTCCACAGTAGATAAATAGAACAGAGGAGGAGGGGCTGGGGACCAGCCAGAGGTTTTTCAGCTGGAGAGCAGCATGTTAAGATCTGTGTTTAGGGTTAAGACTGCTCATTACAGCCTAAGTTGAAAAAGAGAACTGGAAGCACTGGAGAATTCAGGAAAGTGATCTATAATGATGCATTAAAGCTGACCAAGAGAAGAATAAAATGGTTCCCATCCTGGTACCAAAAAGGGAGATGAAAGAAGAAAGCTCATGAAGAACTACTGACAAATAGTAAGATAATCTGAATGCTGAAATGTTAAAGCCAAAAATTACAGATATGCAGAGGAAGATCTGGAGAAAATTTTCCAATGGTACTTTAACACCACCTAGTTCATTCATTCAGTCAGCCATGGAGGTGTTATTTATTATGTACTAAATACTAGTCTAGATGCTAGGTCAAAAAAACATGAAAACCACTGAATTACATACTTTAAATGAATGAACTGTAATGCACGTAAATGGTATCTCAATACAGTTGTTATTAAAACAAAACAAATGTGATACTTCCCCTTTGCTGGGGAGATAACCAACTGCAATGCACTGTTGTGTCAGGACGGATGTGGACAAAGTGTTATATAAGAACACACAGGAATATCTTAGACAGACTAAGATCTGAAAGACATAATTCATGAACAGTGGAGAAAGCCAGGCAAGGGGAATGCTGCAAAGCAGGAAGAAGGCAACCTGGAGAGCTCTTGACTTAAACCAAAGATCTGAATGCGAGGAAGGAAAATGAGATAGGAGGCAGGCCCAGGGTGAACGTAGATCAGGAAAAGCCCAGTGTATCATGGCCTCACTACTCAAGGTGTGGTCCTCAATCCAGCAGCACCGGTGTCACCTAGGAATTGTTAGAAAGTCTTCGGGCCCCACCAAAGACCTACATCAGAATCTCCATTTTAACAACATTTCTAGGCGATTTCAGAAGGACACCAAAGTTTGGAAAGCACCACACTAACATATTTATTCTCAAGACAATATCCTATAGAGAATCACTGAGGAATTTCAAGTCAGAGAGTGGCGTGATCAGATACGTTCATTACATAAAGATCACTCTGGTGGCAGAACAAAAAACAGATTACAGGAGGTAAGGCCAAAAATTGCTTAGGATGCTGTTACAGGAACCAAGAAATAATAAGGGTTCAAACAAAGTAAGGATAGTACCAAGAAATGGTAAGTGATTGCGGTGGTAGGCTTAAAGAGGGGGTAAATCAAAATAATTTCTAAGTTTTGAGTTTGGGTACATGGATGGATGTTGACACCGTTTACCAGACAGAGAACACAAATAATAACAATTACAGTGGCTAAGATTTCTCAAATATGTATCAGACATTAAGCAAAGTGCTATGCATGAACTATGTCACTTAATCCTCTTAACTCAATGAAGTCGATATTACTATTATCCCATCCTATAGCTAGGAAAGACACAAAGAAGTAGGGTAAGATGGAATGAAGAGGAAGGGGAGAGATGACAAGTTCAATGTTGAATATGCCAGGTTTGAGGTACCTATAAAGATGTCCATAGGCAGCTTTTTTGCAAGGACAGCAAATAGGTTACAAACAGGGATTTGGAAGTCATCAGCACAGGTTCATACCTAACTCTTCAGGAGCGGATCAGGCCACAGCGAGAGGGAGTGTAGGTTAAGGACAGAGCCTAGGAGCGCCAATATCCAGGAAGTTATAGTAGGTGGCTAAGTTTATGAAGAAGACAAAATAGCCAGAGAGAAAGGAGAATGATAGCTACAACCAAATAGCAACAATAATAAGAGACAACAGTTAAGCTGTGTTATGTATCAGTTGCCATTCTAAGCATTTTTATCTATATCAAAAAATTTAATTATTATTAAAACCACTGGAGGTAGGTATTATTTTCCCCATTAAAAAATGAGGAAATTGAGGCACAGGGAAGTTAAGTAGTTTGGTCAAGTTCACACAGAAAGTCAATAGTGAATCCAGGATTCAAACCAGAGTCCATGCTTGACTGCTGTGATACACTGCCTCTCTTTCAGGCATTGAGAGAGGTGGAAGCCAAGGAAGGAAACAGCTGTAACCAAGTTCTTGAAATAGTGTCTAGTAAATAGTAAGACCTCAGTAAATATTAACCATTATTATTTGATAATTATACTGCCATGAAGTCATGCATTTATGGAGGCCCGGTTTTTAGAAGAAAACAAATGACAACTAAACAAGTCCCAGTTTTTAGAAGAAAAAAAATGACAACTAAAGAAGGTAAAAATCAAGGTTTCATGGAGGAAGAAAGCAAAGAAACTTCCAATGAGGCTAGGGCTTCTACTTGGTTTCCTATGGCTTCAATATCTAAGTTTCCACACAATCAACTTTCAACATTTGTGGCTACTTAGTCCTCCAGCAAGGCTGCTGTACACAGCAATGACCCATAGGCCTCACAAACCTCCAAATACCTTCTGAGTGCCATAAAGATTCCATTCCAGGATGCTATCTTTAACATGGGGTATATTTTGCTCCATTCTACCTGTTTTAAGGCAGGTAATTGATGCTGAAGGTCTCTCAGGTTGTTGACTAACCACTGAAAACAAACTCTGACCACTCCGGACAAACAGTAATTTCTTCTAATTAGGAGGATATCTTGTCTATAATAAAATGATATCATATTTTTAGGTAATTTTCTATTTTGTGTGTGAAATTCCTTTTTTTAAGATTTTCTTTATTTCAGAGAGAGAGTGCACACAAACAAGCATGAGCATGGGGAGGGTTAGAAGGAGTCCCCACTGAGCAGGGAGCCCTATGCGGACCCTGGGATCATGACCTGGACCAAAGGCAGACCCTTAACTTACTGAGCCACCCAGGTACTACCTCAGGTGATTTTTAAATTAAAATTATATTATTTATACTCTTAAAACAATAGCTTTATGGTTTGTTCGTTTGTTTAATTCTTTCTAATTCAATAATTCTGTCTGGCCCACATTCCCCCAAAATCAAGGAGAAACAATGAATAAGTAACAATGAGGAAAATGGTCAGGAAAAGGAAATAGTTTAGATTTTCAAAAGGCTAGGTTTTTGAAACAAATTCATATATTTCTATCTAAGAGGATTTCTCAAAACAAAATAAAGACACTGGATGGCAGAAAGCATCTCACATACGCGGGACATCTGGTCATTGTAGCCCTGAAGCAATGTACATTAAAAAATGCTATTTTTAAAATGAAATAAATGTGAATACCCTACCCTGCATCAATGCAAATGACAACACTTCTCAGGAAGACTCGGAATGTAAAATTGACTAATTCAAAGATTTATGTTCAAAGATATTCACCATACTACCTATCTTATAATAGTGAAAATGCCCAGCAGTAAGTGGAAGATCCAGATGATGGATTATTATCTAGACACTGAAAATAATATAAAAAGTTTATATTTAATAACATAAAAATTCTCACAGGGGCACCTGAGTGGCTCAGTTGCTTAAGCATCTGCCTTCAGCATTGGGCTCCCTGCTCAGTGGGAATCTGCTTCTCCCTCCGCCCTTCCCCCTGCTCATTCTCTGTCTCTCAAATGAATAAATAAAATCTTCTTTAAAAAATTAATAAATTAAATTAAATTAATTGGGATGCCTGGGTGGCTCAGCGGTTGAGCATCTGCCTTTGGCTCAGGGTGTACTCCCGGAGTCCCAGGATCAAGTCCCACTTCGGGCTCCCTGCATGGAGCCTGCTTTTCTCTCTGCCTGTGTCTGTGCCTCAATATGTCTCTCATAAATGAATGAATGAATGAATGAATGAATGAATGTATATTCTCACAATACATATTAAGTTTTAAAAATCATAAAAATTACCATATGAATATAAATGAGAAACGTAAGGAAGTGAACTATAATTAACAATTATTATCTCTGGGTAGTATTAGTTTAGTTTTCATTTTCTTCCTTTATATGTTTCTGTATTTTCCAAATTCTTTGAGATGTATAATTTCTATAAACAGAAAAAAAATTACTTAAAAGTTATTTTTTACTGGAGGGTATTATGCTGAGTGAAGTAAGTCAATCGGAGAAGGACAAACATTGTATGTTCTCAGTCATTTGGGGAATATGAATAATAGTGAAAGGGAATATAAGGGAAGGGAGAAGAAATGTGTGGGAAATATCAGAAAGGGACACAGAACATAAAGACTCCTAACTCTGGGAAACGAACTAAGGGTGGTGTAAGGGGAGGAGGGCGGGGGGTGGGGGTGAATGGGTGACAGGCACTGAGGGGGACACTTGACAGGATGAGCACTGGGTGTTATTCTGTATGTTGGTAAATTGAACACCAATAAAAAATTAATTAAAAAAAGTTATTTTTTAAAAGTTTTTCCAATAAATTTCTGCCTCTGTTTTTAACTCTTTCCCACTTTTTCTTACGCTAGTCTAAGCCTTAAGGTCTAGGGCAGAGGCTCTCAAGTGGGGACAGAGGGGAGAGGGATTTGGCCCCCCAGGGGATATTTGGCAATGTCTGTAGACACTATGATTGGTGTGGGGATAAGGGATATTACTGGATCTAGCAGATAAAGGTTAGGGATTTGGCTAAAAATCCTACAATACACAGGACAAGCCCACAGAAAGCAAGGATTATCTATCTGCACTATGGCAGTAGTGTAGAAGTTGAGAAATCTTGGTCTAAGATGAAAAAAATTAGTATAAACAGGAAGAGTGGGTTAAAATATAATATTAGGGGCAGCCCCGGTGGCAAAGCGGTTTAGCACCGCCTGCAGCCCAGGGTGTGATCCTGGGGACCCGGGATCAAGTCCCACATCAGGCTCCTTGCATGGAGCCTGCTTCTCCCTCTGCCTGTGTCTCAGCCTCTCTGTGTGTGTGTCTCTCATGAATAAATAAAATCTTTAAAAAATAAAATAAAATAAAATATTAACTCTAGTGGGTTTAACTTTTCACTTCTATAATAAGATACATATATACATAGAGAGAGATCTATGTAATAATAGATATATTCTGAATTGATATATGATTAATCCAGGTTTTGAACCAAATTCCTCATCAAAATATGTATGTCCTGATTTTGTGAAAATCATCTCTGGGACTTCTGCTTCCTGTGTCAGCATGATGCTTGTCAAACTAGAAGTGAGGTTTTTCTCAGCGTGAGCATGCAGAGACCAATTCTGGGTAAAAGTTTTTTAAGTATTGCCACAAAAATATTGTAAAGTGAGGTCGGATCCTTATCCTTAAAGAAATAGCTTGCTGTTTATACTCCAGTATGGTAAAATGAAAAATTAAGTTCTAATTAGTCTAGTCTAGAGTAAAAAGTAGTCTAACACAAAAATGTTTACTTGCTTAAAACATATAAATACCCCCCTGCACAGAAAATAATTTATGTAAACTCATGAGAAATTACTTCCTATTGTGATGTCGGATTCAGGGAATGGTAACACAGCCTAAGTACAAGGATCTGAGGAAATGAAGTTCCCTCCTCATTCTAAGTCGTCACTGAGTAACAATTCACTTAATAAGAATTTATTTTATCGCACTTTAGGTGTGTGTGCATACGAGTATATTTGGTTATAATAAAGCACAAAAGAGCATTAGGGTGAGTAGATGAAATAAAGCAGTAAGGGTGTCAAGAAGTAGATGACAGGTGGAAGGCAGGAGAGCAGGGAAAAAAGAGAACTGGAAATGAATCAAATGGGAATAATAAATTTTATAACTTCTAATGAAAATGGGGGAAGAGGGCAGCCCCAGTGGCGCAGCGGTTTGGTGCCACCTGCAGCCTGGGGTGTGATCCTGGAGACCCGGGATCGAGTCCCGCATCGGGCTTCCTGTGTGGGGCCTGCTTCTCGCTCTGCCTGTGTCTCTGCCTCTCTCTAGCTCTCTCTGAATGAATAAATAAATAAATCTTTTTTAAAAAGAGAGAGAAAATCACCTTATAAAAAAATGGGGGAAGAGAATAATATATTCAAGCAAAAATATGAAGAAAATGAGGGGAAATAAGGCACTAGGGAAATACAGCTGAAAAAGTTCCAAAGGAAAGGTGACATAGGGTTCATAACCCCCTGATTAAGACTAAATGAAAAAATATTTTTCAAATCTTCAATCTCTGATATGATTTCAGTAACATTTGCTTAAATGGATTCTCCACGGCTCTTTTTATTTTTATTTTTTTAATTCAAAATGATTCTCTAAGGGAAATATATCCAATAACCTTCTGATCATGCAAAAATCTTCCTATTCTTCTGCTTAAAGATCAGAAGAGGAGAGGAGGAATTCAATCGCTTTGTCACTTTGGGTAACTCATTCATGGTGGATATTGACTATTCTTTCCAATCAGCAACAGCTTTCAGCCACCACACCAGGTCTGAGAACTATCAATCATGATGTCCTGCCTCTGCCTGGTCTCTGAGATGAGCATGAATTGACTGCCTACACAGCACAGTGAAAGGCGAGGGCACATGACCCATAGCAAGGGCAACCAGAATTCTTTTACCAGACTCTCTTCCTCCAGGCCCAGAGCTAGAAGATCATGTGGTCTGCAGGTGCCACTGACCATGTTTTTCACCATGAAAAGAGCTGTCATGTGGACGAAACCAATGGCAGACAGCACAATCTGACATGAAAGCCAGTGACAGAGACCACATTCTAGCCTTGAATCCATAAACCTGGACATTCAGGTCACAGGAGCAAATAAAATCCTTTTTAGTTTTGAGTTGTGTTTCTGTAACCTCCAACAAAAACAGCTCTGGCTGGTAAACTGTTTAACACTGTCAAAGAGATATTTGTTAAGTCGGTATCTCAGAACCACGGTGCATAAATTATCCAGACCCCTTTTATTTACAGTACATCTTAGCTGTCATCACAACTTGAGGTAATACGTTTTATAAATGTAAATATGTAATGTTTAAAGTAGAAATTCATTTTAAATGACACATTCATGCCAAGATCTAACGAGTACCCCTACTAAACTGAGATTTGATATTACACACTTCTGTTATTCTTGATGTTAAATACTTCACCATTTTCCACCTTCACCTTTCTAAATTAGAGTCCTTTCTATCTTCTTTACTACCTGCTTCACTGCCACAATCATTCTATTTCTCCCAGTCTGAAATTCCTCTAGTTTCAGTGCATTTTTGTCAAGAAGTAGAAACCCCAACCACACATACAGGATTCCTGGCCAGGAAAATGCAAGTTGTTTTTTGTTTTGTTTTGTTTAGTTTTTAAAGGAGATAGTTTATTGACTACACTGCAAGGGAGGTGGAGGCAGGATAGCAAAGGAGAGGCTGTCTGCCATGAGGCAGTTGGTGTGGAATAGCCCGCAAGGGAACAGCGAGCAGGACAGCAGACGAGAGGCTGGCCACTGGAAAATGCAAGGTTTGTATGAGTGACTAGAGGGAGATAAAACTTGTCTTTTCAGCATCCAATCTCTCTCCAGTTCAGCATTGTGCTCATGTTTTTGGCTACAACAGCACATCAGGCCAAAGGATGTAGACAGATGGTCCTCATGAACACTTAGAAGGGGATAATGTACTTCTCCCTTAATTACAACCACGTTTGGAGCCATTATTTTGAAACCAAAACATCATCACACCATCCCTAAGTTCCACAATTGGCAAAAAGCCTCTGTTGTACAAGGAGATGTTTAATGCTGATGGCTACTGGTTTAGGGGACTTCCATCTGAGGAGGGCTTAGAAGCGAAATGGAGAAGGTCCAAGGCATGAAGAAGCCAGGGATGTTTCTGCAATTTCAAAATCTGTTATTACCACAAACCCAGACTGACATTACAACCAAGGTAGATGGAACAGGACAACTGTTAAAAAGCAAAATTGAGTGACGCCAGGGTGGCTCAGTGATTAAGCATCTGCCTTTGGCTCAGGGCATGATCCTAGAGCCCCAGATCGAGTCCCACATCAGGCTCCCTGCATAGAGCCTGCTTCTCCCTCTGCCTGTGTCTCTGCCTCTCTCTGTCTCTCATGAATAAATAAATAAAATCTTAAAAAAAAAAAAAAAAAAGCAAAATTGAGGGATGTCTGAGTGGCTCAGTGGTTGAGCACCTGCCTTTGGCTCAGGTAATGATCCTGGGGTCATGGGATCCTGTCCCGCTAAATGAATAAAATCTTTAAAAAAAAAAAAAAAAGCAAAATTGATCAAAGGGGATTTTAGCGCACTAAGGACCTAAGGACCCAAGGCATCAAAAGCAGACAGCATCAACAAAGGTAAAGGGTAAGTATGTGAAGGAAAAATTAAATAAACCACCTAAATTCCTCTGCCATCTACTCTCACCTCCTACTGTGAATGAAACTCCACAGGAGGGGCACATGGTGGCTCAGACGGTTAAGCTGCTGCCTTCAGCTTCCATTATGATCCCAAGATCCTGGGATATAGCCCCACATGGAGCCCTCTGCTCAGTGGGGACAAGGAAGGGGGTCTGCTTCCCCCCTCTACCCTTCCCCCTCTCGTTCTCTCTCTCTCTCAATAAATAAAATCTTAAAAAACAAAAACAAAAACAGGGGACACCTGGGTGGCTCAGTGGTTGAGCATCTACATTTGGCTCAGGTCATGATCCCAGGGTCATGGAATCCAGTTCTGCATCAGGCTACCCACAGGGAGCCTGCTTCTCCCTCTGCCTAAGTCTCTAACTCTCTGTGTATCTCTCATGAATAAAAAAATAAAATCTTAAAAAACAAAAACAGAAAAAAAGAAATCCACAGGAGAAACACCCCAGCTCAGTCCTCTATATCAAGTATCTCTATTGCTTGGGCTAAAGTGAAACCATACTATACATTTTGAAAACAAACAACTCTTTCTGCTGTCCCAGTGAGCAAGCACAACTCTAGTAAACTGGCATTTATTTTTTAAATTATCATTTTAGCTACAAAAAATAAACTGCAGAAGAGAAGAAGCTTAGCATGAAAAACTCCTGAGGACGATGAAAATGTTCTATATCTTGTTTGTGGTAGTAATTACATGACAGAAAGTATTTGTCAAAACTCACTAAACTGTATACTTAAGATGAGTGAATTTTTTTACATATAAATTTTACCTAAGTCGATCAGAGAGAGAGAGATGGAGCTAGAAGGAAAGAAGAGGAACTCCCCAGGGAGACAAATGCAAAAAGTCTGAGAAGACGCTGTGAGAAGACATGCCAGTAGGGGATGAAATGGGAGGAGTGTGGTTGCCCACATGATGTTTTTACCCAGGGTCAGGCCTTATTCCATAGATCTTCCAGGAGTTTCTACTTCTGACAATTCCTTATACTTCACTAGGAATTGCCTGAAGTAGAGACAATAGATCAAAGTCTATCCTCCCAATGGGTAATGTGCCTCTAGATTCTTCCAATGGAGGCAAAAATCCATTATAAAGTTAAAAACAAGCTAAATTACCTTCTGAGAGAAGATGTAAGGTAAGAGGGTTTACCTCTCCTCTCCCACACTTCCTGTGTCCAACCGTTTGGACGTTGCAGTTAAATCCAGGAACCCCACTCACAGACCCTGCTCCAGAGTTCCCGACTTTGAACAGCTAAAAGCACCATGAAGATTTAAACTGTTTATCTGGCAGTGGCAACTCTCATTAAAATTGGAACCTCTCTGTACTTTTTTAGCCACTGGGCAATACACCAGACCTTCACACTTCAAGAAACAGTTAACAAATTTCAAGAGGAAATCATGAGCTTTCCGCTTTGCTCAAGCAGTCTGAAGAAGTATTTCTGAGTAGCTTACAAGTTCCACAGAGTCTGTAAATTCATGATATAATGGGAATTAACTTAGTTTCCAAAGCTAGAGCTACTGCTGTTAACTTACACTGTTCCCTCTCCATCCCACCCTATATCTAATCTATCACAGAGACCTGTCTCTTGAGTTTGTCCTCTTTCCCACATCATCTGCCTGTGCCTCAGTCTCCCTGACCTACATCATTTCACCATTTTGTTTCCTGCAACAGTTTCTTTGGCTTCCCTTGGCTCCCAGCTCCCCAATCTATTACTCATCCTGTTCAACATGCCTGAAAATGTGCTTACTTGTTTAACCACTTCTTTATACCCTGCTTCTTTCCTGCAAGTAGACTAATCATCCCAGACCATTATTTACAGGAGACAGACTGTTCAGGACATCAGGAGGAAATATAGATGGAAGGGATGTGACGGGATACTTGTGGAAATCAAATATACTTGCTAAACCCCAAATAAGGCACATGACCAGGGATGAGGTTACCGTCCTGTTTTCAGATGTTGAAAGTAGTCTGAAAAATGTAATTTCAACACCAAAATGTTATAATTTCCAGGATTGATGGTAAAGGGGAAGAGGCATAGAACAAAAAACAGGAACTATCCCGGAAAAAGAATCTAGGCCATATGGCTTCAGTAGGTAGGAAGGAATATAGTAGGAAAGGAAGATTACAGACCTATCACCTATTGGCCTAAATTGCTGTCTCACCTAAGAAAGTGTACATGGCTTCTTGAGCAGGGCTTTTAGAAGTTTTTATAGTTACAAAACTCAGCATCCTGATACACAATGGGACTCTTAATTAAACAACTTCAGGGAACCTTGACCATTCTACAGCATTTACAGTGTTCTCTGCCTTTGGGAAGCTCATGCGAGGACTACCATGCCATTTTATTGCTGCTAGTGATCCATCTAGGCCTAATTAATAAACTCTGCTCCACAAATGCTGAATCCTTTGAAGTTACTGAAAGCATCTATGGTGACATTATGATTCACATATCCACTGGCAAGTCAAGACTAGCAAATGTTTTCAAAATCAGAAGCAATGAGATATCATAGGCATCTTCAATTCTTTTTGGAACAAGCCAGGTGGCTCTAAAAACAAACTGACCCACAACTCTGTGAATATACTAAAAACCACTGAATTGTAAACTTTAAATTGGGAATGACACAGTATGTAAATTACATCCCAACAAAGCCTTTATTTTTAAAACCAACAAACATATTTCAACCAAAATGTTAGTTTCCAGAAATGTTATATCCTAGGAACCTAGGTATTGCACTTAAAATGTTTATATTGTGGGAAAACCTTACAAAATGGCAGCCCTGGTAAATTTCTGTGACAAAACCATTATCATTTTAGATACAAAGAATAAACTGAAGGGTCTCTTTCCTTTCACCTTAATGGAAGGTAATCTATATCACACATCAAAATCTGCCTTTAAACTCTGAATGACATTTTTTTAAAGGGCACTTTTCAGATTTAACCACTTTGTTGAATACCATAATTATGACATGTCACTAACACATCTTTCCTTGTAATCTACTCCAGAATTTCCTTCCCTGTAATCCTCTGTGAGGAAAAAATTCTTCTGTTTATCCAGTGTTTTAATTTCTAATGATTTCCCTCTTCCTCTAATAATCACTACCCAAGCTTTTATCTCTAGAATCATTCCAACCTTCCCCATGTCCCGACCCATTTCCTAATTTCTACTTATAAATAACACACCAGCTGTCTGCCTGCTGTGGAGGTAACAACAGGTTATTTATGCTCCTAGATATTTAAAGTAGGTCAAGAATATAAGAAACAGACTGTGAGCCCTTTGAGGGAAAGGGCTATGGTGTCTCGTTCATTGTTAGAACCTCTCAATATTGGTACACCTGGGTGGCTCAGCAGTTGAGCGTGTCTGCCTTTGGCTCAGGGCGTGATCCTGGGGTTCCGGGATCAAGTCCTGCATCAGGCTCCTGCGAAGAGCCTGTCTCTCCCTCTGCCTATGTCTCTGCCTCTCTCTCTGTCTCTCATGAATAAATAAATAAATCTTTAAAAGAGAGGGAGAGAGAGAGAACCTCTCAATATTAAGCACAGTACCTGTACCTGGGAGGTTGTTCAATAAATATTTTGGCCCACCATTAAGCTAAGGCCCATTGACAAAAAGAATTAGTCAGCAACTAGCCAAGTGACCAGATTACACTTAGACATAAATATATTTAGAAGGCAATTTAAGCTCAACTCACTCTTCATGTCTAAACTAGTCTGTTTTCACAATGACAGAAGGTGAATTTTAAGAGTATATGATGAAGCTATGAACAAAACCCAAAACCCTGCAATTTAAAAATCACAATATTTTTAAAGTTTTTTCTAAAAAAAAAAAAAATTATCTTGGGAGGAAAAAAAGCTGACCCAGACCAAGAGCAATTTATCATCCAGTCTTTAGTTGAGCAGCCTACAATTAGGTAGCTCAGGGATGGACTCCTCAAGCTGCACAGTGAAGAGTGGAGGGCTATACAAAGTAAGTAAAGAATGTTTACAGACCTGTATCTCATCATGGGAAAGTGTTTCTTAGAGTACCTACTCCACGTGTTCATTATGAGGATTAAATGAGTTAGAGCAGTGCCTGGCACATAGTTGGCACTCTATCAATGTTTATTAATAGAGTAACCAAATCAGTTTCCAATTGCATTCATTCATATATTAGAGACCAACAACGCCTAAGAAAATTACCAGGTTTAAAGAGAAATTCTAACAGTGCAGTCTTTAAATCTATGGCTGGAAAGAAAGGGGTCCTTGGGAATGTTATATGCAAACTCCTCTTCTCATGGTTGAATAAACTAATCATATACCTATTTCTTGAGAAATTCACAGGTTACAAAAGCTTTCCCATCTATTCCTGGATTTGATCCTCACAACAAACAGCCTTGTAAGAGATGCAGAGCGGGTATAATTAACTCCACTTGCAGATAGGAGACAACTAAAGAAGAAGTTAAGTGACTTGCCCAAGGTCACACAGTAAGGGAAAAAAGGCACCTGGGCTAGAAATCCATATCTTTTTCTCTGACGGTGGGTCCAACCATGCAGCAATTTAGGGTCACATTTGGAAACCATGATTCTGAAGACGCTAAATGGAGATTCTGCTGCCCATACGCACTTGAAGAGCTAAGCCAATTCTGTTAAGTGGAACGAAAGGAAATTAATAGTTGGCTAAACACCTACGTACGCTGGAGGTACAGTATAATAAAATGCCATGGCTACAACACGTTCACAAAGCATCACAACGCGGCCGGAGACACGTTTTCGGACGGTTCTCCAAAATATGCCATTCAGAAAATACTGACGTCGGTACAGGAGAGAAAGGACGCTTCCCTTGAACGGAATCCTGAAGGAGGCGGCTCGCCCCGGCGGATGCTGCAGGCATGGAGCCTAACAGGGCTCTAGGGGTTGCACGCAGGTAGCGAACTCCCGGGGACGAGGGAACCGACCCCCGGCCCGTGCCCCCCGCCCCCCCCGCCCCCCCCCCCCGGGAAGCCGGCCGCTCAAGGTGAGACTCGGCGGGCGCGCGAGTGCAGGGCTGCGGGCTGCGGGCTGGCGGGGAGGCCGGCCGGGGGGACGGCGCCGCAGCCCAGCGCCAGACCTTATTTTGAGCGCCGTCCCCGCGGGAGGGCCCATCTGAGGTCGCCGGGACGCAGCCCCGCCCGCAGCCAGGATTCCTCCCAAAGCCGGCGGGCCGGCAGGGCCCTCGCGACCCAGGCGCCCTCGGCCGGCCTCCCCGCGCCCCGCGCCCCGCGCCCCGCGCCCCAGGGGAAGGCGGCTGCGCGGCAGGGCCCGGGGTCCTGGGGCGCGCGCGGGGCGCGGGGGTGCAGCCGCCCCGCCCGCGGCCCCCTCACCTTTGTGTAGAGCTCGGACGCGGCCATGGCGGGGCCCCGGCGCGAGCCCCCCGCCCGAGCGGAGGCCGCACCTCGCCTGGGCGGCCGCCCGCGCCGACTAGGAAGCGCCCGGCAGCCGGCGGCAGCGAGCGGGGCCGGGGCGGGCGGGGCGGGGCGGGGCGGGGCGCCTCAGGCGCGGGCGGCGCGCGGGGCCCTGCCCATCACGCCCGGGCTCGCCGCCAGCAGGTGCACGCGCTCCGCGTGCTCGGGCTCCTCGGGGTCCTCGGGGTCGCCGCCGCCGCAGCCCCCTGCGCGGCCGCCGATGCCGCCGATGCCGCCGCCGATGCCGCCGCCGCCGCCGCCCTGTGCATTGTGGGAGCGGGAGGAGGCTGCGCTCCTGCGCTGCCCCCGCGGCTGCTCCGGGCTGCCTCCGGCTGCGAGCATCCCCGGCCTGCCAGACTGCGCGGCCGCCGCCTCCTCCCAGAAGCCCGCCCGCCCCACCCCGCCCTACCCCGCCCCGCCCCGGGGACGCGTCGCCCCGGGGTCGCCCCTCTCCCCTAAGCGGGTCCGGACCGTGCAGAACGCCCCGGCCACCGAGAGGGGCGGCGATAGTTGGTGTCACTGCGTGTGTCCAGGTAAACAGTCTCTAGCTGTTTTCCTATCCTTCCAAGCATTTTTCTTTTTTCTTTTTTCTTTTTTTTTTTTTTAAGATTGTATTTATTTGTTCATGAGAATCAGAGAGAGGCAGAGACCTAGGCAGAGACCTAGGCAGAGGGAGAAGCAGGCTTCCTGCAAGGAGCCTGATGCAGGACTCATCCCAGGACCCCGGCATCACAACCTCGGCCAGAGGCAGACACTCAACCCCTGAGCCACCCAGGTGCCCCCCTTCCAAGCGCTTCTAGGGAAAGGATCTGGGAGGAGGCTTCCTCGAAGTTTAGGCTTCCTCGAAGTCTAGTACTTCATAGAACAACCTAGAACTCCAGGAGAGTGAGGACCAGTAATCTGCCACAGAAGATCACCAAGGTCATCCTGAACACCTAGACAGCTGCCTGGGTATCGTTTTTTAAAACAAGATGCCCCCAGGGGGTAGCCCAGGCGCCCACCTCTCCTAGGCCTATGTATTTGCAGAGGTACCACTACTCTTCTGCCTCAGTCCTCTTCTTCCACCTGTTTGCCCTAGTGATTATCAGTTTCATGATGCCACTAAAAGCTATCTGGAGGCTACCTGAAAATTGTGGGAGACTTTTGTGGAAAAGTCCGTACTGCAAATTAACTTTGTATCAAAAAAAAATTAATTCTGTATCCAAAGGTCAAAGGTGGGGGACGCCTGAGGCTCAGTCGGCTAAGCATCTGCCTTATACTCTGGTCATGATCTCAGAGTCCTGGGATGGAACCCCTAGTTGGGCTGCCTGCTAAGCCCCAGTCTACTCCCTCTCCCTCTCCCTGTCCCCCACCCCCAACTCATGCTCACTCTTTCAAAATCTTGAAAGAAAAGGAAGTGTCAAAGGAGTCTCAGAAGTAGCTAGCATTCAATCTTGCTGACCATTATCCTTGCACATCAAGCACAAAATGTGGTCTTTCCACCCGGTCCTCATACTCTCTTCACCCTCCACCTGCTCAGCACCCACCCACACTTTCACTCCTGGTTAACTAATCTCATATTTGTTTTATTCCAGCCTCTTTTTAGTGTTCTCCTCTTTCTCATTTCTTTGAACTCCTAACTGCCTGTTCTGGCAATCTGGGATGGTTTCTATCTAGACCATGTCTCAAGGCTGGCCCCTTGGTTGTGTGTGTGTGTGTGTCCTGTACATGTATGTAAAGGAAGACCATTGCTGTGGGGGGTGGGGGGCACTTGGTATCAGTCCTTACTTCCTGAAACTCAAGCCTATCCTTCCTTGCTCACTGCCCACAATCCCCTCAGAGAGGCCATAAGTAATGGCTACAGAGTCCAAAGACCCACAGAATTCTCTGTTCCTTCCAATTCTACAGTCACATCTCTTTCATGTTTCGGGGTCCCACTCATTCTTTATCCAGACATTAAAAGGAAAAATGGGGCAGCTATGACCTGTAAAACAAAAAGACACTGGACTGAGATTTAGAAGACCTGAATTCTACCCCTTATAATTTCTTCATGCCTTGTGTAAGGGGGTAACCACTGCTTTCTCACCCTCAGATAATACCTCTCAGGACTGTTGGGAAATGCTGATGAAGGATTCCAGGGCATACACCGGAGGGTATGCTGCTTTGGCATAGAGTTCAGAGGACTTGAAAAACAGCAAATACAAGAGGGGGAAAAAAATACCCTAATTTTCCTTTTTCTTAAAAGCAGGAAACGAAAATCCTATATGAAAGATGTCCTCCTAAAAAAAAAAAAAAAAAGAAAGAAAGATGTCCTCCTTATACCAGAAGAAAATTAATATTCTTATCATCAAGGAGAAGCTGAGACCAAGAGAATTCTGCACCAACAGACCTTTGTTAAAATCGTTCTAATCAGGGAGACAGTTATAAAGGTAGAAGGTAAAGAGGGCAAGTATTTATTTGCTGGGGCTGCCATAATAAGGTACCACAAACTATGGCTTAAACTGTAATGTGCTGTATGATCTGGAGGTGCAAAATGTCAGATCAAAGTGTTGGCAGTGTTGGTTCCTTCTGGAAGCTGGGAGGGAGACTCTCTTCCAGGCCTCTCTCCTACATCCTAGTGGTTTGCTAACAGTCTTTGGCATTCATTGGATTCTGCTGCTCATCCCAATCTCAGTCTTCATCTTCCCATGGCATTCTTCCTGTGTGCATATGTATCTGTGTCTAAATTTCACGCTTTTATAAGGACTCATTCATGTTGGGTTAGGGCCCACCCTAATGACCTCATCTTCACATGATCATCTCCAAAGACCCTATTTCTAATTAAGGTCTCATTCACAGGTACTGGGGGTCGGAAGAACTGATGCATCTTTTGGGGATGGAGAGGGGGGACACAATTCAATCCATAACTGTATGCAATGGACAAAAACTAAACAGAGAAGACAGAATGTGGGAGGCCAGCAATTTTATTTTTAAGATTTTATTTATTCATGAGAGACAGAGAGAGGCAGAGACACAGGCAGAGGGAGAAGTAGGCTCCATGCAGGGAGCCTGATGTGGGACTCGATCCCAGGATTACACCCTGAGTCGAAGGCAGATGCTCAACCGCTGAGCCACCCAGGTGTCCCAAGACCAGCAATTTTAGTAGGGTGGTCATTGCTTTATTCAAATTGAAAAAATAATTTTATGGAGGGACTATTAGGTGCCAGCACTTAATATAATAAAGATAGAAATGAATGAAATATAGTCCTTGACCTGGGAGAGCTCACTGTAGTGAGTAGCTGCAGGAGGAGGGGAAGGGGCAGTCCATGCAGCATGGTCTGCATGGTCGTAGAAACCATCTTAATTCTTTAAGATTGGCCCAATTCTAGAGACAGAGGCAAAGCACTATGTTATCGGTTAACTAGTTGAATTTACATATGCTAATATTTAGTGTTTCAGAGAATAAGACACTGGGCAAGAGTGATGTTTGAGTGGGTGGGGAAGAATCCTAAATAGCTCACTGAAATCTCTAAATAATGATATGTATGGGAGGTCATTTATTATCAAAGGATGTATAAAGGAAACTAGGCTATGAAGCAGAAAAGGGAAAAGTTAAGACTAGATAAAGACTGGGGCACCTGGGTGGCCCAGGCAGGTAAGCGTCTAACTCTTTAGGCTCAGGTCATGATCTCTGGGTTTTTAGATCAAGGTCCACATCACGCTCTGTGCTGAGTGCAGATTCTACTAAAGTTTCTCTCCTTCTTCCCCTCTCTGCTTCTCTCTCTCAAATAAATAAATATTTAAAAAAAAAAAAAAAGGATAGCATAAGCCTGACCTACAAGACTTTCAAAAGATAGAAGGCAGGCATCAGGAACTACTGGCTCCCCACTCCTTTGCTTCAATAACTCCAGCCAGTTTTTCTAGCTCCCACCCACCTGTGAATTTAGGCCTAGCCACATTTTAAGGCTCCCAGGGCAAGGAAGATTAAAAGTATAGTACTTAACTCAAAAAGTACAATTATTTTTATTCCCGGTACCTATTACTCTAATTCTAGATTCTAATCTTGTGTGTCCTAAAATATCAATGTAATCTCTGGCTCTTTGTTCCCAGTCTTCTGCCTCTGTCCTGACCACCAGCTATTTGGGCAGCTTTTGCATCCCTATGCCTGGTTGTTTGGTACCTGAGTCCCCCATCAGTTGATTCTGCATCTTGAAATGTTTTCTGCTCATGTCCATAGCACTCACCTGCTTCATATTGCCCTGTTCTTCCTGAATTACTTGATTTTAAGGCCTTACTAGCCACTCTGATCCTGTACCTCCACCAACCAGATACACACCTACTTTCCATGGGTAGTGGTGGAAGGTCCTCATTGGTGAAAATGACTTAGATTCAAATGACTTTGATTCTTAACCCCAGTTCTTTTTTTTTTTTTTTTTTTAAGATTTATTCATTCATGATGAACACAGAGAGAGAGAGAGGCAGAAACACAGGCAGGGGGAGAAGCAGGCTCCATGCAGGGAACCTGACGTGGGACTCGATCTCCGGTCTCCAGGATCTCGCCCTGGGCCCAAGGCAGCGCTAAACCGCTGAGCCACCTGGGTTGCCTAACCCCAGTTCTCACTTGGGGTGAGCTACCTAGCCCATGTGAGCTTCCTTTGTTCTTTAAATACACTTGTAGGGGCGGCCCGGGTGGGCCCCCATCTCACTATGCCCCCATCTCCACCCCCTCACCCCAGCCTAATCCATCTGTTGAAATCCTAACTCCTAAGATAACATAGTAGGAGGTGGGGCTTTTGGAAGGTGATTAGGTCTGGACTCTATCCTTGGACCCTGGGATCATGTAGATGCTCAATTGCTGAGCCACCCAGGAGTCCCTCCATTTGGTTCTTTTTTTTTTTTTAATAAATTTATTTTTTATTGGTGTTCAGTTTACCAACATACAGAATAACACCCAGTGCTCATCCTGTCAAGTGCCCCCCCCAGTGCCCATCACACATTCACCCCCACCCCCCACCCTCCTCCCCTTCCACCACCCCTAGTTCGTTTCCCAGAGTTAGGAGTCTTTATGTTCCGTCTCCCTTTCTGATATTTCCCACACATTTCTTCTCCCTTCCCTTCTATTCCCTTTCACTGTTATTTATATTCCCCAAATGAATGAGAACATATAATGTTTGTCCTTCTCCGATTGACTTACTTCACTCAGCATAATACCCTCCAGTTCCATCCACGTCGAAGCCAATGGTGGGTATTTGTCATTTCTAATGGCTGAGTAATATTCCATTGTATACATAAACCACATCTTCTTTATCCATTCATCTTTCGATGGACACCGAGGCACCTTCCACAGTTTGGATATTGTGGCCATTGCTGCTATAAACATCGGGATGCAGGTGTCCTGGCGTTTCATTGCATCTGTATCATTGAGGTAAATCCCTAACAGTGCAATTGCTGGGTCACAGGGCAGGTCTATTTTTAACTCTTTGAGGAACCTCCACACAGTTTTCCAGAGTGGCTGCACCAGTTCACATTCCCACCAACAGTGTAAGAGGGTTCCCCTTTCTCCGCATCCTCTCCAACATTTGTGGTTTCCTGCCTTGTTAATTTTCCCCATTCTCACTGGTGTGAGGTGGTATCTCATTGTGGTTTTGATTTGTATTTCCCTGATGGCAAGTGCTGCAGAGCATTTTCTCATGTGCATGTTGGCCATGTCTATGTCTTCCTCTGTGAGATTTCTCTTCATGTCTTTTGCCCATTTCATGATTGGATTGTTTGTTTGCTGTTGAGTTTAATAAGTTCTTTATAGATCTTGGAAACTAGCCCTTTATCTGATACGTCATTTGCAAATATCTTCTCCCATTCTGTAGGTTGTCTTTTAGTTTTGTTGACTGTATCCTTTGCTGTGTAAAATCTTCTTATCTTGATGAAGTCCCAATAGTTCATTTTTGCTTTTGATTCTTTTGCCTTCGTGGATGTATCTTGCAAGAAGTTACTGTGGCCGAGTTCAAAAAGGGTGTTGCCTGTGTTCTCCTCTAGGATTTTGATGGAATCTTGTCTCCCATTTAGATCTTTCATCCATTTTGAGTTTATCTTTGTGTATGGGGTAAGAGAATGGACTAGTTTCATTCTTCTGCATGTGGATGTCCAATTTTCCCAGCACCATTTATTGAAGAGACTGTGTTTCTTCCAATGGATCGTCTTTCCTCCTTTATCGAGTATTATTAGTTGACCATAAAGTTCAGGGTCCACTTCTGGGTTCTCTATTCTGTTCCATTGATCTGTGTGTTTGTCTGTTTTTGTGCCAGTACCACACTGTCTTGATGACCACAGCTTTGTAGTACAACCTGAAATCCGGCATTGTGATACCCCCAGATATGTTTTCTTTTTTAAAATTCCCCTGGCTATTCGGGGTCTATTCTGGCAGAATTAATATTGAGAAAATGTCAATGTTACCCAGGGCAATTTACACGTTTAATGCAATCCCTATCAAGATACCATGGACTTTCTTCAGAGAGTTAGAACAAATTATTTTAAGATTTGTGTGGAACCTCCATTTGGTTCTTAAAGAAGTTTCAGATTGAAGCAATGATCCCAATGAAACCACTTTTAAATTTCTAGATCCTTTCTAGATCTCTGTTAATGTAGATACATGCTTTTACGAAGTTGTAAAGACCCTTCTGGATCTCAAAGTTACATCCTCTTCTCTTATACCCTCCAGAAAAAAGACCTCACCACTTCTTTTGAAATAGGACTAAGGTCATTCGGAGCTCTCCCCTCTCATGTCCCTTTCTCCTCCTGAACTTTAGTCCTTCATTCTTTGACTCTGAAAATGACAGGTCTTCATACATCCTCTCCATCCTAGTTCTTGCCTTTTTGTCTCCTGCACATCTTTGGTTTTTCTTCTCTACTTTTTGTTTTGCCTCCAACCAAACTCAAATCTTTCCTACATTTAAAAGCAAACCCCCCAAAAATAAATAAATAAATAAAAATAATAAATAAATAAATAAATACAAACCCAAAAACTGTACTATCATTCATGTGCCTCACCGTCTCTCAAAAAAACCACACCCTTACCACTACTTCATCTTTGGTTATCATTGCTCTTCTGTTCCTCAGCCCTATACCCCACACACACATACCTTTTTTTTTTTTTAAGATTTTATTTATTTATTCATGAGAGACATACACAGAGGCAGAGACACAGGCAAAGAGAGAAGCATGCTCCATACAAGGAGCCTCCACACATAACTTCTCTATTGAAACTGTTGTTACATGACCAGGGATACAAAAATCCAAATCTAGCAGGCTTTCCTCAGGTCCCATTCTTCTCATTGCTCTGCTGTAGTCCACACTTTCTCTTCCTTTTATCGGAACTTTTTCCTCTTTGCTTCTGACACTTCCTTTGGAAACATGAATTCCTATCATTAGCTGGCAATGTTGTAACAAAACAGAGGAGTTACAAGATATGAAACAATTACAGTGAATAGCTCTTTAAAAGTTTACATGTAAACCTAACATATGAGAAAATAATGTGGCAGGAATAATACTACATATGACCATCTTAAATTACCCCAACTGGCAAATACTTGAGCCATAGACCTAAGTTACATACAGGTATTCCAAGACATGTCTTACAAGACAGATATAGTAATTGTCAATTTAAAAGAAAAGCTAATATTTTGTCTTTTTAAAGATTTTTATTGTTATTTGACAAAGCGAGAAACAGAGACAGAAAGAGAACGCACATGCATGAGTGCACAAGCAGGCAGAGCTGCAGGCAGAGGCAGAGGGATAAGCAGGCTCCCCCCTGCCCCCCAGAGCACAGAACCCGATGCAGGGTTTAATCCCAGGACCTGAGATCATGACCCGAGCTGAAGGCAGATGCTGAACCAACTAAGTCACCCAGGCCCCCCAATAACTTGTCTTCTTTTAGCAAGAACATTCACAGTAATTGGGGATTCTCATAATATTGATATTAAAGTGGTTGAGAATAACTGAAAACAGGAAAAGTGTGTGTTCTATATTTTTAAAGATTTTACTTATTTGAGATTGTATGAGTGGGGATTGGGCAGAGTAGGAGAAAGAGAACCTCAAGCACACTGTATGCCAGATGCAGAGTCTACAGGGCAGGGGGCAGGCGGAGGTTGGTCCCAGGACTCTGAGAGCACCATCTGGGTTGAAGTCAGATGCTTAACTGACTGCGCCACCCCGCACCCCTTGTGTTCTCTAACAAACGTAGTTTGGCAGAAAGCTGCCCACTGGTGTGTCCCCCTTTGATCTTTATCCTTAAATCAAAAAATATGGCTGCTCTAAGTGATCATTTCTGTAGTAACCCTTACCCTTGAATACAGGTTTGAACTGCACAGGTTCACTTATATACATGTGAACTTTTTTCAAAACAGTACTGTAAATGCATTTTCCTTATGATTTTAATAACATTTTCTTTCCCTTCACTTTAAGAATACAGTATGGGGCAGCCCATGTGGCTCAGCGGTTTAGCACCGCCTTCAGCCTAGGGCCTGATCCTGGAGTCCCGGGATCCACTCCCACATCAGGCTCCCTGCATGGAGCCTGCTTCTCCCTCTGCCTGTGTCTCTGCCTCTCTCTCTCACTCTGTCTCTTATGAATGAATAAATAAATAAAAATCTTAAAAAAAAAAAAGAATACAGTATGTAATACATGTAACATACAAAATGTTAGTCAACTGTTATCAGTAAGGTTTCCAGTCAAAAGTAGGCTTAACTTGGGGCACCTGGGTGGCTCAGTCAGTTGTGCAGCCTGCTCTTGATTTTGGGTTGGCTAGGTCATGGTCTCAGAGTCCTGGGATGGAGCTCTGCATTGGGCTTCCGGCTCTGCTTCAGGATTCTCTCTCCCTCTGCCCCTCCTCCGGCGCTCGCTCTCTGTCAAATAAATCTTTAAAAAACTACTGTAATTAGTAGTTACGTTTTGGAGTCAAAAATTTGTGGACTTTCTATTGTGCAGGGGGGCAAGTGCCTTAATCCTTGCGTTTTCAAAGGTTTCAACCCTTGCAATTTTCTATCTGTAGACAAAAATGTTCCACTGGAAACATTAGCTTGTATGTGAGTTTACAATGACAAGAGTCTACAATACACTGATCAGCCTGTTATTGGTAGTAAGGCAGTAAAAAATCTTGGATATCGCATGGAGAATGCTTGCAAGGTTATGATCACAAGCAAGAGCAGAGAAGCAATGAACACTTAATCCATCCCTGCTATGGAAAATCAGGTATACCAGCAAGGTTTATGAAAGCAAAGTTCTTTTTTTTTTTAAAGTTCAATACTGGTTTTTCTTTTCTTTCATTTATTTATTTATTTATTTATTTATTTATTTATTTATTTATTTATTTATTTTTTATTTCCAAACTAATTTACTTCTCAGAGTCCAAAACTTTGTGAGCCCTGGCCCAGAAATTTCCCCTGGTCCTGATGGAGATCCAAGCTTCTTAAGCCTCAAACTCAAATTCAAAGTACTGTGGGTCGAAGTAGTGGATGCGGACATAACCATCTTCACCGCTGCTGCTATAGCTCTTGCCATCCGGATGGAAGGCAACGCTGTTGATGGGTCCGAAGTGACCCTTGACTCTTCCAAACTCTTCTTCAAAGGCCAAGTGGAAAAACCTGGCTTCAAACTTGCCAATCCTGGTGGAGGTGGTGGTTACATCCATGGCTTCCTGACCACCACCCAGCACCACATGGTCATAGTTGGGAGAGAGGGCAGCTGAGCTAACTGGACGTTCTGTCCGGAAAGTCTTCTGATGTTCAAGAGTTGTGGAGTCAAAGAGCTTAGCTGTGTTGTCCTTGGAAGCAGTGACAAATATGGTCATGTCCCTGGATAACTGGATATCATTGATCTGCCGGGAGTGCTCCTTAACATTCACCAGTACTTCTCCAGACTTGGCACTATACTGGTTGAGCTCCCCGCCTTCATGACCCGCGATGATGCACTCCCCCAGGGGTCCCCAAACAGCACTGGTGATCTTGGAGTCGTTGCAAGGGATCTTCATGTAGGGCTCATTGTTGTCAATTTGGCTTGGATCCCGCAGGTCAAAGAAGCTCACAAAGCACTGGTAGCCCATCTGTTTGTCTGTGGAGAACATGATGATGTTGCCCCCAAAATCAAAGCCACACGTCCGGACAGCTGAATTGGTCTTGAGTAGGGCCAGCTGCTTCCCTGTTTCACAGTCCCAGAGACAACAGCTATTATCAGCTGAGCCGGTAAGGACATGTTTGGTATCCCAGTCAGCGTCTACACACCACACAGCTCCACTATGGCCCATGTAAGTGCCCAGCCTCTCACCATTCACGGAGTACCACACTTTGACAATAGGGTCCTTGGCCACCGTGAAGAGGAGGTCTCCCTCGCGGTTGTACTTAATCTGCGTAATGGATCGTTCATGGCCCTGCAGCAGGATCGGCTTCATCCTGGCGTTGACGCGAGGGAAGCGGCAACGTGAGTCTTTTTTTTTTTTTTTTTTTATTTATGATAGTCACAGAGAGAGAGAGGCAGAGACACAGGCAGAGGGAGAAGCAGGCTCCATGCACCCGGAGCCCGACGTGGGATTCGATCCTGGGTCTCCAGGATCGCGCCCTGGGCCAAAGGCAGGCGCCAAACCGCTGCACCACCCAGGGATCCCTGAAAGCAAAGTTCTTTGACACTTCCTCATTCAGAGAAACAGAGTATGAAGACCTACCTCAGTGAAGGAAAGGCTTGCAGAGTTAGAAACACATTCTTTCCCTGCATCCAGTCCTTAACTTGGTTTCCCAATTACACGTCCAGCTCAAGTCAGTATTCCGTTTCACTTCGTTCAATAAGCATTTCAGTATGTATAAACTGCTAGGGATACAATAATGAATTAGGTCTTCCTCTAAGTAAGCTAAAAGTTGAGCTGAGATCAGAATGAATTAGAGTCAAGCAAGCTATGAAATCAGGGGAAATGTCTAATGGAAAAGAAATATATGGGGCGGGGGGTGGGGGTGAATGGGTGACGGGCACTGAGGGGGGCACTTGACGGGATGAGCACTGGGTGTTATTCTGTATGTTGGTAAATTGAACACCAATAAAAAATAAATTTATTATAAAAAAAAGGAAATAAATACACAGGCAGAAAGAAGGTTGGGACATTTTTAAGTGATAAGAATAGAAACAGTAAGGCAGGGGGATGGATGGGAGCATAACACAGACAAGGTAACAGGAGTGGAAAGTGATGTTAGGAACCAAGTATCCAGGGATCCCTGGGTGGCGCAGCGGTTTAGCGCCTGCCTTTGGCCCAGGGCGCGATCCTGGAGACCCGGGATCGAATCCCACATCAGGCTCCCGGTGCATGGAGCCTGCTTCTCCCTCTGCCTGTGTCTCTGCCTCTCTCTCTATCATAAATAAATAATAATAAAAAAAATTAAAAAAAAAAAGGAACCAAGTATCCAGCTAAGAAATATTAGCAGTATGTGTATAGGGCTAGCAATGGAGAGAGATTGACAAATTCAGTATATTTTGGTGGCTGTTGGTCACAGCCTCTAAGGAATCAAGTATGACTCCAAGGTTGGTTTGAGTACCTGAGTGGGTAAATGCATGGTGGTATCATTTACTGAATTGAAGGCTGGGAAGAAAAGGCAACGTTAAGGAGAAAAATCAAGAGTTCCTTCCTTCACATGCTATGCTCTCCAACCAAACTTCCTTTTTCAGTCCACATTTTCCCAAGTCCTTGCCTATTTGAAAATAGTAATCCCTCTACTAAATGTTCTTGTCTCCCTTGCCCCCTACCCATGCCTGCTGCAACCCCCCTCTCCAAAGTCCCTCCTCTAACACTCCTCCCATTTATCCCCTAAATCGAATTACTTATTCCTCTAGACTGCCCATAACTTTATTTCTTCCTCTCCTAAGGAATGTAACACCTTCTACCTAGTGTTAAATGTTATATAATTTTTCAGAATGTAAGCTCCTTGTCTCATCCATCTTTTTATTTCCAACAGTATGATAACTAGAAGTGCTTTGAAGAAGACTCCCAACATGAAGGCAAACAATGTTACCTTCATCACAAAGCCTTAACAAATGTAAGATTGTTAGGATGTCATTTTCATACTTTATTTTTTAAAGATTTTATTTATGAGAGACAGAGAGAGGCAGACACAAGCAGATGGGAGAAGCAAGCTCCCTGCAGATAGCCCGATCCCAGGACCCCAGGATTATGACCTGAGCTGAAAGCAGATGTTCAACCACTGAGACACCCAGGCATCCCTATCATACAGAATTTAAAACAGACTATAACAAAATTCTTTCCGCATGTAGTAGTAGCTGAAATCTAAAAATACCAACTTCAGGAAATATTCTGAAAAACAATGTAAAGAAGACAAAAACTGCAAATTAAATGAATAGAAATTAAGTAGATCAATTTATTTTTTTTGTATATTTCACAAGTATAATTTTGGGAGGGCTATTTGACAAATTTCAGCATTAACTGCCAACTCTATAGACATGTTCAACAAAAAAGGCATTTACTCTTGGCCCTTTTAATACAGGCAAAGTGTCCTATTGCATCACAAATGAGAGATGTGGTAACAGATCTGAGGGCTTATTAAAAGAAATCAGGTGTTTTTTCCAAACGTTATTTGGTTGATAACATAATACAAACATAACATGAATGGTTTCATGACCACCAGCAATTTGCAGAATAAAACCCATAAGTCTACCCTACTTCAAAGGCCAAAACTAGTCAAACAGTATTAAAATTGGTTTTTAAATCCTTAAATTAACAATCGCAGAATGAGATTTCTTTGATCTCAATTTTGTTAAGGTGTGGTGGGGGATTAGGGGGAGAAAGGATATGGGGGGGGTGAGAAGACTGGCAGTGCATGCTGAGTTGCAGAGTTGGGACAGCGGCTCAAATTAGTCATCCAGATTAGGATAGTGTTTTAGAAAATTAAACATGTGTCCTAAATGTGGCATACTGAGAAAGACATTCAAGGATGATAATTCATCAGCCCTAAATACCATTTAATGAAACCCATCTGGAGGCTTAAATAGGGCAGGATGAAGTAAAATGAGGTGAAAAAGGAAAATGAAAAATACAAGAAATGTGTTTAATGCTGGGGAGTGTGAAAAGGCCACCAGAGAAACTTCCTTTAGTTGACACTCAAGTGTGCTCTTCCTATAGGCTACCTGCCTCTGGATCACCAAACACCAAATTCACAGCACAATTTAAGCAGAGATTACATTTCAGCTTTGATAAAACTTCACAAGTATGGTTTTGTTACATCAAGTAAAAAGAGCAACTAATTCCAACTTTTGAAGTAAGAACAAGTAGAGAGGCCTCACTCGGCCTGCTGTGATGAATAGTTAAGACTTATTTTTAGGTCAGCAGCACATGAGTATTGAATAACTTGTAAATAGACTGCAAACATGCTGCTGCCAGTTCATCAAAACATTCCAATAATTCTTACTATCCCAACATGCCAAGAACTCTAATTGTTTTAGTCAGATGTAGCCTCCAAAAATGAAATGTTTCTCAAAGTATACCACCAAAGTAGGAGCTACTGGACACAAAACAGGTAATTTATTCCAGACATTAGCGAATTTTCATGAAATATGTTACTCTCAACTTCAGTACACTCCAATATTCATTTGTAATAAGACAATTAAAATTAGCAATTTTTCAAACCACAACTCTGAAATTAGAGAAATGGAGAATTAAACTCATCCAGTCAACATCTTCATTCAAGCAATGGTGAAACAGTCTGCAAATAATGTCAATAAACTGAGAGTTGAGGCAGAACAAAAAAATAGAAAAATTAAAAACCTATCCCAAGCACCAATAATGGAGGCTAAGCAATTATACCTACAAATTCTTGTTGACAGGTCTTTCCTAAGGAAAATCCTGAGATTTTAAGCACTGTGACTTTACAGAAGGCAGGTTGGTTTAATGAGGAAATTTTTAATAAAAAGACAATCAACAGTATTTTATTTTGGGCACTTATTCAGTATTTCACAGATCCTCAACAAGTTTTGAGGTAGGTTAAATATCAGCATTGTAATTTACAAAATAAAACTTAAGAGGTTATATCACTTGTTGTAAACTATAGCAGGAATCCTATCATGGTCAAGAATAACATGGTCTCTGTGATCTTTCAGATTAATCATCTCAGATGTGTAAATTTAATGTTGACAGCTTGCAAGTATTCACCAAAAATTTTTTTTAAAAAGTCAAGATATCACAGAAATTCTACTTTGGGGTATTGCCTACTGTTAAATGGATCCCACAACGATCATACATATTGTGGAATAATCTACTTGCTCCCATCATAAATATGTTATATATAACTGATCTTTAAAATTACAAACTAGAACATTACTTATTTCATTGCTTTTCTGCCTTTTGGGGTGGGTGGAGCAGAAAGATAATCAGCAAGTCTTACTGAGAGCACTAGGCAGCCTTTAAGCGCAGGTGCTATGCTCAAGGCACCATTTACAATGATTTGGGGTCATAGGAAAGCAAGTACACAGATGGAGCCAAGATCTAGAAAAGATGCCTGGATCCAAAAAGAGGCGAGGCCCTGTGCAAGTCAAAGACAAAGAAAAAAATACTATCATCTCAGGCTACTGATCTTCATTGTCATGCTATAGCATATCACCTATGGGAAGAACTCTTAAAAGAGCAGTAAATATATCCCAATGAAGTCTGTTAATTAAAATTCTTTACTAACTAAACCACAAGATTGATTATTTTATTAAAGTGACATCTATAGAAGCAAAATATCTAATATTTTAATGTATGTTCCACCTACCACATAAATGACTCTAAGTGTCACAAGTAGAATTCACTTAGCTTACTTATCAGCTCATCCTGACATGGGTTCCTGGGCCAATCTCAAGTATTTGTTTCAGTATAAAATTCACTTAAACAAGTGTCAAATATTAGTAATTATACAGGATTAAGAGTGGTTAATTAACAACTGAGAAATTATAAGAAAAACATTATTCTGCTATAAAATATAGAGCAAATTTTAAGAGTGAGGATATACACTTATGCTTCTGAATAGACTAAACAGCACAGCCGAACACGATCTGAGTCAAAGAGGCAAGAAAAAAAGGAGGGAAGGGCCACAGGAGGCAGAGTATCGAAGCCTTTTTATTCTAGTGTCCCCCAAATTGACTGTGGAAGTAAAAAGTTTCTACATTAAAAAACTTTATATAAATTACATGAATTGCAATTTTCATAAAAGTCAAAATGAAATGTTCTGCATAGGACAAAAGATATGCCTAAGCAACATATCATATCTGCACAAGGCCACTGAATGTCATGGATATTAGTAACAAATGAAAAAGCTTAAGTCTATGACAGACTAAGCAAAGATTTCAGTTTCATATTCTATAAGCCCAAGATTGTAAACTACTCTTACTATACAAAAGCTCTAATGACATACAGAGTTTTGTGTAGGAATTCTTGTGCTTCTGGTTGGCACATCATCTACTTTTTAGTATGTGAAATTAATACAGACATTTGTGAGAGGTTGTGCAAAACTATTGTATTTACAAAAATGGCACAAAAGTGAATTCAAAAGTTGATGCACATGCACACTTCATTCACATCTTCAACAAAAGATATTCTAACATTATAGAACTGAATAAGAATTCTAGCTTCAATGGCAGCTGTTAAGCACTAGAGTCACATTAAGTTACACCAGAATGGGCAAATATTGCCCAAGTAAAATTCTATTGTTAAAGCTGAAACAGGTTTAAGGCCATTCAAGTTCAAGCACAGAGATACAAATCTTTCAGAGCCCCATGTACTTTTGTTTAAAGAATGTGACCTTTCTTCCAACTTGTGGTCTTAAACTTCTGTTTTACAAAATCCAAAAGGAAAATACAGAAGAAATCAATACAATAGAGGTTATATTAAATAAGAGTAACATACAAAGCTATAATTAAGATGAATTAAAGAAAGCCAACACATTACAATTGAAAAACTTGCTTGTTACTTGTTGAACCAGTCCTACACTAGGAGTTAGGTAATATATACAATTATTTTCAAGTAGATTATGTTGCTCTAACATGTTCTTTTATCAGTGCACTGTTAAACTAATCAAAATCTACACACATATATTCCCTTACAATAGCAGCACACACTACCGCTACCTGCAAAGCTGTCA
The DNA here is from genome assembly GCF_905146905.1 of Nyctereutes procyonoides. Taxonomy (NCBI): domain Eukaryota; kingdom Metazoa; phylum Chordata; class Mammalia; order Carnivora; family Canidae; genus Nyctereutes; species Nyctereutes procyonoides. The sequence goes on along the minus strand of NW_026575040.1, from coordinate 22,413,429 downwards.
TTCTCAAATGACTTAGTGAATGAAAGGAAATAAAAAGCAGAGAAGTAACATAATAAGGAGAAATAACGGGAATTAGAAGATTCATGCAGTTCAGCTCTTTTATTAATCAGCCAGCCAGCTTGCTAGCAACAAGGGATGGTTTCCGCTGAGGAAGGTCCTGTGGAGTGGGAATGTGGTCACCAGTGACCTCTGTCTTATCCGGAGCTGCAGTAGGAAGCTGCTTGTTCTTCATTTTTGCTTTAGCCATATTGTAATCTCCAGAATCAAAATATTTTTGCTACAAGAAAAAAGAAATTGAGACTGGAATTTAAAACTTTCATATGCAATCACACTGATTTAACATGTACATGTGACCCTATACTGTCAGTATAAAATAAGTTATTCTTAAAAAATTTAAACAAAACATTAATATAGATGAAATAGCAAAGCTTTCATTTACTAACAGAAAAATCAAACTGAAATTCTTGCTTATTTTGAAAATAAAAACAGTCCACAACTTGCATCTAAGATGTGCCACGCACCTTCAATTACCTTAATTCAATAACCTTATGTTATTAAAACCATTATTTTACAGCTCCTGTCATCTAGAATGAACGTTTCTGCAAGGGCTTAAAATCATTTCTTTGAATTAGGACAGTTCACTAAAATCAAATTAAGGTTAAAATATAAATGCTAAAGTTAACAGAAGAGATAAACTCATTAGAAATTATCACTTAAAATGCACATCCCTATCCTACACTTCTATTTTTTCACCTAAAACACTGAATAAGTGCAACTATCACTCTTTTTAGGCGGAAGGATGAATAAGGTAATGATACCTTTTATCACTAAAATAGAAATTGCAAAGACAGCAAGTTTAATCTTAACATAGCTAAACTACATGAGGTACCCGTTTCAGAGTAAAAACAAATTTGCCTAGTTTTTAATTCCCACCTATCCTGCTTAACCTAACTTTACTGAGTGCCTGTTATACATGAGGCACCATGTGAGTCCTGGAGAGATATACAAAGATGCACAACAGTCAGAATCCCAACCATCACACTGTTGTAAGCACACAAGGTGCTATGGGTGCCCAAAGGAAGGTAACCTAACATTTCTAGAGTAGGCAAGAGGAATAATCCAGAAATGAGAGGAGTGTCTCATGGACAAAAGGTGAGGGGGGGAAAAAAATCTCTCTGAGACTTCAGGGATATCTCATGTGGTAAATAAAGTAGCTGGGAATTCACAGCTTAGTTTAAGATTATTGAGTGGCCTGGGAAAAGGTCTCAATGGCTGCGTCTCCCAAGGGACTATTCTTTTTAATAAGCCAGATCAGGCCTAAAGCCAAAGAGTCTAAAGCTAGAAAACGGTTTTTTATGTGTTACTATATGTATGTAACACACTGAGTAGTAACAAGGAAACTTGGAGCATATCCTTTTAAGGTTTACTGTAGCTTTTTTCTGCAAGTTTTAAAATGCGTACAGTGAAAAATCTCAGGGGCGCCTGGGTGTGGCTCAGTTGGTTGGGTGTCTGCCTTTGCCTCAGGTCGTGATCCCAGACTCCTGGGATGGAGTCCCACATCTGGTTCCCTGTTCAGAGGGTAGCCTGCTATCCTTTCTGCCCCTTTCCTGCTCAATCTCTCAAATAAATAAAATCTTGAAAAAGAAAAGAAATCTCAGAACTCTGAGTGTCCTATTAGAGAGTTACTTCTGAAATGTAGTAGCTTCTAGAGGAAAACAAAGCAGACTGCCAAATTCTTTACTGAGTCAAAAGCATAAAATGAGAAATCTAACACACAGTGCACATTTTAAGCATATTTTTCCCAAAGTAATAAAGTCAGTTTCTTATACCTATTGTATAGTAAGCAAAAATTCATCATAAGGGATTCTCACTTACTTACTGTTAGGCTACTCTGCTTGGGGAAAAGGAATTAAATTTATTTAATGTGGCTAGTGACAAAACTAAAATCAGTGCTAACAATTGAAACTGCTCTAGAGAGAGGAGTGAACTAAATCAGCATTTCTCACCATAGGACAGACATAGGCTAACAAGGCAATATTAAAAATTTTGAATTTTAAGTGAAAATCTTTAAAAATTAGCAAAACATGTTCTGGATCATCTGGTGACAAACTTATAAAAGCCTCCTCCTACCCAAATTTAGGAGCCACACATCAGTATTTATAATTGCACTGACACTAAGTGGTCATCTAAAGTGACAAATTAACTTTTTAAGGCCATTTTACTTAAAACTGAATCCTTGGAGCATCTGGGTGGCTCAGATGGTTAAGTGTCTGTCTGACTCCTTATTTCAGCTCAGGTCATGATACCAGGGTCCTGAGATGGAGCCCTGAGTAGGGAGGGCTCTGTGCTCAGTGCAGAGTTTGCTTTTCCTTTCCCTCTGTTCCCCCTCCCCAACATGTGTTCTCTCTCATAAATACATTAAAAAAACTTAAAAAAACTGAATTCTCAGTTTTTCTGGGGCTTCACAAATATGAAAAAATATGGGCCAGACTGTTTCTCGATATCCCTCCCAGTTTTAACAGTCTATATGTCAAAATGTACAAGCCACATTATGCAAAGCTTAAAATAGATGTAATAACATTAATGAGTACAGTAAAACAGAAAGGGACTATTAGATATAAATATCTAATCAACCTTCCCAAATGAAGAAACTATTTATAATTTAAAAACTAAAACCCGGGATCCCTGGGTGGCGCAGCGGTTTGGCGCCTGCCTTTGGCCCAGGGCGTGATCCTGGAGACCCCGGATCGAATCCCACGTCGGGCTCCCGGTGCATGGAGCCTGCTTCTCCCTCTGCCTGTGTCTCTGCCTCTCTCTGTGTGTGTGTGTGTGTGTGTGACTATCATAAAATAAAAATTAAAAAAAAATAAAAAATAAAAAATAAAACCCAAGGGCACCTGGGTGGCTTAGTGGTTGAGCATCTGCCTTTGGCTCTTGTCGTGATACCCAAGTCCTGGTGGGATCGAGTCCTGATCAGGCTCTCCACAGAAAGCCTGTTTCTCCTTCTGCCTATGTCTCTGCCTCTCTGTGTGTCTCATGAACAAATAAATAAAACCTTAAAAAAACAAACAAAAAACAGCCTCTAAAACCCAAGGACCCTGTGATCCAGACATCAAAAAAAAAAAAGAAAAAGAAAAAAAAAAAAAAACCACGAAACCCTTTTAAAATAGTAAGAAATAATATAGTTGAATATAACTTTATTTCCCTAATATAAAAGTGCTTATTCATTGACGTTGGTATAATGCAATATTATTCAAGAGTTCCCTTCTCAAATTCTATGTAATTATTTTTTTTTTTTAACCATTTCATTTTTTTTTAAGATTTTATTTATTTATTCATGAGAATACACAGAGAGGAGAGAGAGGCAGAGACAGAGGCAGAGGGAGAAGCAGGCCTCATGCAGGGAGCCTGACGTGGGACTCGATCCAGGGTCTCCAGGATCACACCTGGGCTGCAGGTGCTAAACCACTGAGCCACCGGGGCTGCCCCTATGTAATTATTTCTTGATTCAAGTAGCATTTTCTCTTTCCCAACTATTTACTCCAAGATATGTATTTATAAATTCTGACTTGAAGATACTTAAAAAGCCATAAATAGTTGAAGCTAGAGGAAAATTATAAAGACAACAGCCCAAATAATGGAAGAAAGCTTGTTCTTGTTGCTGTTTCTTTAAGATTTTATTTATTTATTCATGAAAGACAGAGAGAGGGGCAGAGACACAGGCAGATGGAAAAGCAGGCTCCATGCAGGGAGCCCGATGTGGGACATGATCCCGGGTCTCCAGGATCACACCCTGAGCCACAGGCAGACAGACACTCAAACACTGAGCCACCCAGGTGTCCGAGGAAGAAAGCTTGTTAACAGAAATAAATTATGCTAGAGATTGGTAAAGGAAAAAGGTTTCCTAAACAGTTAATCAAATCCAAGTAACAATTTAATAGAGATGATTATATAATTTATTACATAAACCACACCTAACGGGACTATTTTAAAATTAGATTTGATACAAATATATTCTACAAAGCTGTATTTGTAATATAATGAACATCTTTCTCATTCTGCTTTTCTACTTATTCCCTACATTACATTATCTTTATGCTTTTAAATAACCACAAAATATTCTATTTTGTTGACATCACAATTTATTCAACTCTGCTGTTGAATACTTTTCTTCAAAGTAGCACTCTTGCTACTTCTAATTATAAAGCTATAAATAGGAGCAACCCTGGTGGCTCAGCGGTTTAGCGCCACCTTCAGCCCAGGGGCCTGATCCTGGAGATCAGGGATCGAGTCCTATGTTGGGCTCCCTGCAGGAAGCCTGCTTTTCCCTCTACCTGTGTCTCTGCCTCTCTCTCTCTGTGTCTCTCATGAATAAATAAATAAAAATCCTTTAAAAAAATAAATATAAAAACATAAAATAAAATAAAAATAAAATAAAATATAAAGCTATAAATAGGGGCGCCTGGGTGGCTCAGCGGTTGAGCATCTGCCTTTGGCTCAGGGTGTGATCCCAGAGTCCCAGGGTCGAGTCCCACATCAGGATCCTTGTATGGAGCCTGCTTCTCCCTCTGCCTGCGTCTCTGCTTCTCTCTCTCATGAATAAATAAAATCTTTAAAAATAAATAAAGCTATAAATATCTTCAAACTTGAAGACGTTTTCCTTATACTGAATCCCTCAAGGGATTATTCAAAGAATATGAACACCTTTATAAATCTTGATCCATATCCCTTCTCACAATGAGTAGTAATTTTAAATGCTCCACACAACAAAGAGAATATTAACTATATTCAACTTCAACCTCACCAGTATTACTGTTAAGTATCTTTCTAATTTTGCTGTATTGTACTATGGTGTATGATCTAATGTACATTTCACAGATTTCCATCGTGGATAAACATTTTTCTGCACCTGGTATTTTTCCTGCTAAAATTCTTTAGGAGCACCTTAATGTTTTTCTTGAATATCTGAAAAATCCTTTTATGTACTATAGGTATTAACTATCATTTTTGTAATAATTTTCCCGCTGAATTACTTCTCATGAACACAAGTTTTACTTTTTTTTAAAGATTTTATTTATTTATGAGAGAGAACACGTAGGGCAGGGAGGAGAAGAGGTAGAGGGAGAAGCAAGCTTCCCACTGAGCAGGGAGCCTGACACAGGTCTCAATCTCAGGACCCTGAGATAATGACCTGAGCCCAAGGCAGACGCTTGCTTAGCTGACTGAGCCACTAAGGTGCCCCCAGAAGCTTTACCTTTTTATATATTTGGTATAATTCCTACCTGCCTTTGAATTCCTAACTTTGAAATAATATTTCAAAGTTGTGAACATTATTCTTTCATATAAAACAACAAAAAAATAAAACAACAAAAAAAAAACCTGTACTTTTACCACTTTTAAAATTAAGTTTTTATGTATTTATTTTGAATTGCTAGAATTTTTATTAGGCAAGCTCTTTTTTTTTTTTTTTTTTTAAAGTAACCTCTACCCTCAACATGGGGCTCGAACTCATAACCTGGAGATCAAGGGTCACATGCTGTACAGAATGAGCCACCCAGGTGCCACATTTACCATACTCTCCTGGTATAACAAAGAACGAATGATTTCACTTATATATGGAATCTAAAAACATTAAACGTGTAAAAACAGCAGAATGCGGTTGCCACAAGCTGAGGGGTGGGGGAAATAGGGAGATACTGCTCAGAAGGCACACACTTTCAATGATAAAACGAGTAAGTTCCAGGGACCTAATATACAGTAAGTTAACAATACTGCATTGTATACTTGACAGTTGCTAGGAGTAGAGCTTTAATGTTCTCACATAACAACAAAATGGTAATTATGTAAGGTAAAGGATGTGTTAACTAACCTTACTAGTAAACATTTCACATGTATGTTGTGAAATCATCACGCTGTACACCTTAAACTTACACAATTATATATGTCAACAGTATCTCAATAAAGCTGGAAAACAATATCCTTTTGCAATTTGAGAAAATAATCCATATATAGCTATGGCCAATACCTATACATATAAACATACACATACACATGGATAGGTGTTGGTTAACCAAACAGCAGATACCAGTATGTTCAAGTGTTCCAGGTATTTACTTAAGGAAAAACATGATTTGGCACCTGATTCAATTAATAATTCTCTTCATCTTTCCCTGTTCCCTGTGTGGTAAATAAAGTTACTTAAAAAAAAAAAAAAAGATGGAATCCTTTGATTTTTCATAAAGGGGTCAGAAAAGAAAACCTAAGGACCTTGTTCAAGTAGCATTATCTCAATTCAGATCTCGTTACTGAGCATTAAATGGTTTCTACCTCACAAAGAATTGGTAAGATTTTGAAAAAATGTTTTCAGTAATTTGAACTACTAAAATTACCATGTATAAACTGTTTTAGAGTAACTGTAAAATGTATTATGTAAAAGAGATAATAAGCTCTGCTTACATAAGTGACTTCATCCAAATAAAAAATATTTTTAGTTTGGCATGGAAATCATCTTTAAAACAGGTAAAAGTTAAAAAAAATATATAAGTAGAAAGATAAATGCCAGCTTCTGGATAGTCCTAACTTTTGGAAAGAAGGGGAAAGAAGGATATTTACACACATGTGGTAGGTTTCAACTATATCTACAACATTTTCTTTCTTACAAAGATAAAACTGAAGTAATTATGGCAAAATATTAACATATTAAATCTGAGTGGTAGGTACATGGGTTCTGCTATATTATTATCTGCACTTTCCACATGTTTAAAATAGTTTATAGTTAAATAAGTGATGAGTTGTTCATTCTTATACGTATTTATACAATAAAAGGTATAAAATATAGGAAAATTATGTATCTATATATATCTGGTAAGATAGAGTTATGTACACAGACACCCATTTTGTAATCACAATCAGCACACTGAATTCATAGGGTTTAAGCATCTGAAGATCATATAATGAGAACTTACCCCTTTCTGCAATCGTTTCCTTAAGAAATCTGAACCTCCAGGCTTTTGTCCCAGATGAGGATACCTTGCTTTTAATTTTGCTTCTTCAGCTTTCTCTGGACTAGTCACTTTATCTTCCATTTCCTGAAATAATTTAAAATAACTTGTCTATTACAATTTACTTATTTAAAACAATTCACCTTTTAATATCTAGATCTGGACTTCAGTTGTCGAATGCCAAACACTGCAGCATCTGACTGAGAAATCAAGCACAGAAGCTTTTAAAACATCTCTGTCTTGTTTTTCAAATGATCCATGTGATAGCTCTATTATAGCTGTGATGCATGTGTACACCCCACACACTGGATAAAAATATCAAGATAACTCAGCTCTGAAGTCTTGCTTGCCATTATTTTCCAGTCATGTATAATACATTTATAGTTAGTCACCTTCCATGGAACTCATCAGTTCTTTGCCTGCATTTAGAGAACCATCTTAATACTCTTAAAACACAAAAAGATCTGTTAATCCAGATTCATGTATGATTGGAAGCACTGAGATTCTTTAATAGGAATTAACAACTTATTTACCAGAAGATTTTCCCTAACTCAATATAGAAGACCTTTTTTAAAAAAATTTTATTTCTCTTAAGTCATCTCTACACCTAACATGGGGCTCAAGCTCACAATCCCAAGATCAAGAGTATTATGCTCCACCAACTGAGTCAGCCAGCCACCCAGCCTTGGTATTTTTAAAGAGAAATATCTTTGTCAATCTTCATATCAGTGTGTATTATTCCCTAGTTTCCCCCTGTATTTAATGACAGACCGCTCATACCAAAGGTACCATTCTTCAATGTATCAAAAATGTGTTTTCTAACCAAATGACTGTCAATATTTTAGGACTATTCACTTTTTTTCTTTTAAAAGATTTTATTTATTTGAGAGAGAGCACAAGCAGGGAGAGGGACAAGCAGACTCCCTGCTGAGCCTGACATGGGGCTCTATCCGGGGACCCTGAGACCATGACCTGAGCTGAAGTCAGATGCTTAACTGAGGCATCCAGGTGCCTTTTTTTTTTTTTGGTAAGTAAGCTCTACAACCAACATGGGGCTTGAACTCATAACCCCAAGTTCAAGAGTTGCATGCTTTCCAACTAGGCCAACCAAGTGCCCCAAAGTCTATTCAATTTTTTTGAAAAGCACATTTAATACAAATTTTATGTGATACAGGAGGCTTCATAAACATGAAGACCAAAGATATGTTTAAACCTCATTTTTATACTAGGTTCAATCAAAAGTAGAGAGAAAATGAAAAAAATATGACAGGACAAAAAGGAACATGAGCTGAGAGTGGTAAATGGAGGAAAGGAGCAAGGCTTATTTGTTCAGTCTTCTTTGTGTCCCTCTATCTTTGAAGGTAGGTGAGTCCCTTTCCTCCAGCTATACAGAAGGCACCTCTCATTTGCAGAGCTTATTATCTGCTTCAGGGGAAAGCCAAAAGTCCTTTCTGCACATGCTATTTCTCAGATGCCTTCAGCTTATAATATCAAAATCCCAAAGTGCCGTACTTTGGGTAAGCATTCTTCCATTTGAAAGTTTCCCAAGAAATTTCATGGTTCAGAAACTGAGGTCAATTATCCCATAACCCAGTGAATCAGTCTCCGTCCTGGGAATAGATCAGTCCTTTCAAATAGTTGTTTATCATTTCAGGACATGGTGGTTGTACCTATATTAGGTCTTTATACGGTATGATTGCTCATACTACTGGCATTTAAGAAGGGACATTTTTCTTGCACTGACTTTTGTCAGTTTTCCCAAGATCCCAGCTGCAGACTCTAGAGTGATTGGAGTGTCCTAGCCATCCCTTCACAGTCAACAGAAACTACTTGTCAAGTTGAAAAAGGTCCTGTCTCTTCCCATTTTTCTTTATCCTCTTCTCAAGCTCTTCATTCCCCTTCCAAGTGGATCCAATCCCCATCCACAGGGTAGAGCCACAGGGCAGAAAGGCTGAGTCCACTAACCTGCCCCCCCTTTTTAAAGATTTTATCTATTTATTCATGAGACACAGAGAGAGAGAGAGAGAGGCAGACACATAGGCAGAGGAGAAGCAGGCTCCCTGTGGGGAGCCTGATGTAGGACTCGATACCAAGACTCTGGGATCAGGATCTGAGCCAAAGGCAGACAGACACTCAACCACTGAGCCACCCAGGTGCCCCAAACATACTTTTTTTTTTTTTAAACATTTTATTTATTCATGAGAAACAGAGAGAGGCAGAGACACAGGCAAAGGGAGAAACTGGGTCCTCATGGGGAGCCCGATATGGGACTCGATCCCTGGATCCCAGGATCAACGACCTGAACCAAAGGCAGACGCTCAACCATTGAGCCATCCAGGAATCCCAAACCTACTCACTTTTAACACCAGTCTTGATATAGTCTACTTTTTTTCCCAAGAACCATACTTTATAGGGGAGCAATGTTTATCACTTTGTGGTAAGTACTGAAGAAGAATTAATCAATCAAGAAAAACAAAGCTGCCCTGATAGGCAATGCTGGGCAAAGACAAAATGCACCTTCCAGCTAATGGACTCATTTCTGTATGTCAGCCAGGCAAAATCACATACCTTTGCATATCTCAATTCTTCCAGGTTGGGTGGGGGTGACTGGATGACGGGCACTGAGGGGGGCACTTGATGGGATGAGCACTGGGTGTTATTCTAGATGTTGGCAAATTGAACACCAATAAAAAATAAATTTATATAAAAAAATTCTTCCAGGTTATTTATGTCAAAAATGAATGAATATCCATAAATGCCAAGCCTTCTGTTCCTATACAGCAAGCAAATCATTTATGCCCAAAGAACTTACGATTTTTGCATCCATTTTCCTCAAAATTGTATTAATACATGCTTTATAATTAGCTTTGTTGACCTTACACATTGTCAGTATCTCCCTCATCTTGACCAGCTTCCTCATGTGTTACAACATCTCATTTTTAGTCTTGGAATATCTTGAGATTAATGCTGCTGCAGCTGCTGTCAAATATACTTTTTCTATGGGGCCTCCTTTATATTGTGTGCTCCCTTCTGCTTCAAGTGCTCTACCTTCCTCCTTTTATGCTACAGTCTCATGTATCTATTTAGATTTTCAGTCTCTTTAAGTGGTCATATCACTCTCTTGATATACACAAAATTCAACTCTGTGTGCTCTGCCAGAGACAGAGCCTCTAAATAGTATCAGTGACTCTGCCAGTCATTCCATTCAAGAAGAGTATGACCCCAAAGAGAGCTCAAGTGTGAGGTGTGTGATGCAAACCTGCCATTCCCATGATGATCTCAATCCTGGGTTTCTTTCAGAGTTGAAGTGTATCAGTGTTCTGTTTATTATTCTAGTGTTTAAGAACTCAGCCCCTAGAAATCTACTACCTCAACTGTCGATTAACTGAAGAATCAGGCCAGGTATCTGTTCAACCACTAGATTAAAAAAAGTGACTTGCCCTATTGAGAACTGATAGGGCTATCTCCACTACGATTGGGACTTCACTGGGGTTCTTCAAGGGTATTTTAGTTATATACAATTTGTTTGATAACTTTAGAATCTAACCCCTATGTAAGGTAGGACTATACTGTATTAATCACCCAAGCTAAAGAAATAATATACATTTAAGATTACCAATTTAGTGCAGGAAGGTGGGCTAGAGTTTCTCCTTGGTGGTTCAGCTTTCACTGTAGGCATCTGCCATAGGTCCAGCTATATTCACAGCAGTGCTTCTCAGAGGGAATTGGGAAAAGGAACTTATTCTTGGGTCCCCTGATACAGTTGTTTTTTAAATCGGTTAATCTTAAATTTGGATGTTAGTTGAAAAGAACTATAACTTGATTATAGCCTTTGAGTCCTCACACATTCAAACTAAAGGGTATTAACAGTCCTACGTTTCCAATAAAACCATCCAGCTTTCTTGGGCCTGGTAAATAAAGGCTCTTCACTTCCTTTGAGTTGAATTATCAGTTCCCTATATCTAAGAGAAATTCCTTAAAATTTCTGGTATGTGGTAGCAACTTGCCCTCATTTCCTGTGTTTCTGCAGGTTTCCCTCATTTTCAATAAAAGAGGGGAAGAAAGTTGTACACAACATACCACTGTATCTGGCATTCCTGTATTTTCAAAATAAAGAATACATTCTTGTATATGTTTATACGTAATACTAAGCATGTTCAATTAAATCAAAAGTTTATTTTTTTAATAATTTTTTTATAATTTTTTTCAAGCCATCGGAGTTTATTTATTTTTTTAATTTATTTTTAATTTATTTATGATAGTCACAGAGAGAGAGAGGCAAAGACAGGCAGAGGGAGAAGGAGGCTCCATGCATCGGGAGCCCGACATGGGATTTGATCCCGGGTCTCCAGGATCGTGCCCTGGGCCAAAGACAGGCGCTAAACCGCTGCACCACCCAGGGATCCCAAAATAGTTTATTTTAAATACCATTTTGGGAAACAGCATCAACAGAAGAAAGTATCATTTAGGTGTGGAATGGATTTATGATATGTGTCCTAGAAAAACAATTTAATCCTTGAACTTTCTTTCCAAATACATAGATAAAAGGACAAGTGTCTGCTAGCTACAACTCTGTAGCTGGATTCAGAATTTCAGCTGCATTTAACACCAAAAGGGGGAAAAATATGACCAAAGCAACATTTCTCAAACACAGTACATACCATTTAGACATCTAGGATACTTTTAATGGATCATACAGAAACTTTCTTAGCTTGTTGCAAATGTACAGTTATGTATTTTCAACTTATCAGTAAGTTGAAATGCTTGGGACTTTCAACCTAGAGTTAAATATAATTAACATGTCAGGTGGCAGACTGTGTCCACTGGCATTCAGCCCACACTCACCCTTCTTTAAAACACTCCCCTAAATCACTACAGTTAGACGTCTGAAACTATATTTCCCTGACTGAATTCCTACTAGGTTCTGCTAATGACAGTACACCAGCTTAAAAGGCATAGGAGAAAGAATCCACTCTGTTCCTGGTGATAAACACCAACAATGTGAGGACAAGCAGTAGCCCAAGAGCTTTCACCTCCAGAAACATTTTCCCCCTTTATTCCTCCACCCTTCTAATAATTTGTACCCTAATTCCCTAAACACATCCCTTTCTGTTTCAAATACCAAAAGTGGTTCCTACTCTCCAGATAGAACACTAGTTGATAAAGTCAGGTAAAATAAGCAATTTATTACTATAGTCATGTTAAAAAAATGCAAAGGACACACAGAACTTGGTGTGATTCCATGTTTCTGTACATCCTTCAAAGTAATTCCTAAATATTTATTTCAGCTAGAATGAAAATAAATCTTGAAAAAGGCTTGAGATACAGGAATAGCAAAGAAATTGGCATACATTAATGTATACTGACAAGTCACTTTGTAATTTCTCCCCAACTTTGCTGAGATATAATTGATGCATTAGCTTTTCAAATTTTAAAGTCTTAATATTGGAGGTTAAATACAAAACAAAAGGGGAGCCTAGCTGGCTCAGTCAGTATAGCATGGGACTCTTGATCTCAGGATTGTAGGTTCAAGCCCCAAGCTGGGTATATAGATTTACTTAAAAATAGAATCTTGGGCAGCCTGGGTGGCTCAGCAGTTTAGCGCCACCTTCAGCCCAGGGCCTGATCCTGGAGACCTGGGATTGAGCCCCACATCCGGCTCCCTGCATGGAGTTCCCCCTTCTCCCTCTGCCTGTGTCTCTGCCTCTCTCTCTCTCTGTCTCTCGTGAATAAATAAATAAATAAATAAATCTTAAAAAAAAAAATAGAATCTTAAAAAAAAAAAAAGCCTCAAAATATATAAAGCAAAAGTTGACAGAATTACAGTAACAAGTGCCAAGTCTATCAGCATAGGATATTTCAACACACCTTTCAGTAACTGATGGGTGAAAAAGAAATAGTCACCATACCAGATTGTATTTCTGCACCCAATAGTTAGGAAATATATGCTCTTCCCAAGCACAAATAGAAAAGTCTTAACCATTTTCATCCAGACCACCACCTATGACTATAGTTAATAAGATTAAAAGTCAGTAATAAAAAATTTATATATTCCTACTATTTAGAAATTAAAATACATTATTAAAATGCTTATTAACTCATTAAAACTGAAATGTGTACAAACTTAAAAAAATACATTATTGAAGTAATTCACGGTTAAAAGAAATAACAAGAATAAAAAAACACATGGAACTCACTGATAATAAAAATTCTATACTTACCAAACTTGTGGGATATGACAAATGTCCCTTAGGGGCTTATATTAAAGAAGAAAATGAAAACTGAATGAGTTATGTATCCAACTTTAGTAAACAAAGAACAGAACCCAAACAGAATAGGAGAGAAAAAAAGATACAAAAGAGAGGGTCAGCAAAATAGGGGAATGATAAGCTTAGCCAAGAAGTATTTTTAAAGATTCAAATCTGACTTCAAAATTTTATCCTCTAAGACGTTTTTGTATCATACAGTAATTTTACTACTTTGTAGAATAGATGCTAGAATGTGAGTGGATTCACTCAGCTCAGCAGTTTCTATGCTGCTAATCCCTTTGGTGGGGAGAAGTATAGAAGGATCAATAGAGGGGATCCCTGGGTGGCGCAGCGGTTGGGCGCCTGCCTTTGGCCCAGGGCGCGATCCTGGAGACCCGGGATCGAATCCCACGTCGGGCTCCCGGTGCATGGAGCCTGCTTCTCCCTCTGCCTGTGTCTCTGCCTCTCTCTCTCTCTCTCTCTGTGTGACTATCATAAATAAATAAAGAAAAGAAAAGAAAAAAAAAAGAAGGATCAATAGAATTCTGGAGTATTTACTATAGGCTACAAACTGGGAACAGAGAAACCCAGGATTATCATAACAAAGATATACGCTTATCATTTACAAAAAAATACTTAAGAACAGTACTTTGAATGAGGGTTACATGAGGGTTACCCTTTTGACAAGCACATAAACATTATCTTCAATGTATACTCTATACCTGGTACACAGCCTAATATTTATTGTTAGGCACCTACAGTTTTGTGAATTAATCTATTGAAATACATTAGATATCCTTTTTGTAAGTAGGTAGGGCATAAAGTATAAAAACATACAGAAAAAAAGACCAATCAGGGATTATGTAGTCTATCATGGATTGCTAATAAATCTGAATGACTGGTACTACTCTTCAGCCTTCAGCAGAAAAGTTACATAGCAACATCAACAATACAAATCTGATCACTCTAACCAAATTCTTATCTATCTGCTCAGCAATCATGCTCACTGATGCACTGGCTGATGAATACACAGAAAAGATTAACGAAGGCCAACAAATCCTTTAGGATATTGCCAGGGAAGTATCAGTATTGTTATCAACCTCTGGGGGAAAACACTGTAGTCCAATTAAATCCTTACTACTTGCCCAGTACCTGGCACTTAACAGGTGTTCAACAAAAGCCTAATAAACAAACACACTGTTTTTTTGTTTTTTTTTTTTTTAATGATAGTCACAGAGAGAGAGAGAGAGAGAGAGAGAGAGAGAGAGAGAGAGAGGCAGAGACACAGGCAGAGGGAGAAGCAGGCTCCATGCACCGGGAGCCCGACGTGGGACTCGATCCCGGATCTCCAGGATCGCGCCCTGGGCCAAAGGCAGGCGCCAAACCGCTGCACCACCCAGGGATCCCCACACTGCTTTTAATAAAGCTAAGAAACTTCCTAAACACCTTACAGTTTTACCATTAGGTTATCTTTTAAGTATTTCATGTTATAGTAGCACAGGTTCAAGAATAAAAGACTAACAGAGGCAAGCTTAAACACTGTTGTATAGAAGCATACTTGCTAAGATAGCAAAGAGAAACATTTTTAAACTTTTCTGAGGTTTACCTCTAGATTGCTAAGAATTAATGGTTGCACAAACCAGACCACTAGGTTCTGGTTTAAAAATAAAAATTAGGGACACCCGGGTGGCTCAGCAGTTGAGTGGCTGCCTTCGGCCCAGGGTGTGGTCCAGGAGTCTCAGCTTCGAGTCCCGCATCGGACTCCTAGTCCGACTCCCTGCATGGAGCCTGCATCTCTGTCTCTCGTGAATAAATATGATATGATATGATATGATATGATATATAAATAAATTTAAAACACCCTTGAGCCTTTTAGTTACCAAAGGCAGTGGTGTAACAGCCCCAACAAATGTAAATATTAACTGCAATTCCTTAAAAACTGGGAAAATAGAAAAGCAATTTGTATCCACTCTTCAACGGCGATATATGAAAGTAATTAACATAATAGTTTTCTTCCTTTTCCACTACTCACAAAAGTACCAAGTGTTATGTTTTATTTTATTTTTTTTTATTTTTAAAGATTTTATTTATTTATTCATGAGAGACACACAGAGAGAGAGGCAGAGACACAGGCAGAGGGAGAAGCATGCTCCATGCAGGGAGCCCGATGTGGGACTCGATCCCAGGACTCCAGGACCACGCCATGGGCTGAAGGCAGGCACTAAACCGCTGAGCCATCCAGGGATCCCCAAGTGTTATGTTTTAAACTGACAAAAATATTTTAGGTGAGAGCTCTACTTGAGTTTTAGCTTCTTCCAAGACATCTTACTAACTTAATTTGATGAAACTTGTGTTAAAATCTAGAAAACCTATTATGATTTTTTTAAACTTATAAACCAGGGTATATATGAAAAAATATATACAATCCTCTACTTTCATTCAGATTTCCAAAGTGGGTCTAAACAAAGGTTTTCGTATTACTATAGTCTATCCCTCCTCCTACTTTTTTTTTTTTTTTAAGACTTTATTTTTTCATGAGAGACAGAGAGAAAGGCAGAGACACAGGTAGAGGGAGAAGCAGGCTCCTTGCAGGGAGCCCGATGCAGGACTCAATCCAGGGACTCCAATCATGCCCTGGGCCAAAGGCAGGAGCTAAACCACTGAGCCACCCAGGTGTCCAAATCCCTCCCCTTTTTAAACTGCAGTACAACCACTGCCATCTATATTGAAATAGTACTTTGCCAATGGTTTCATATGAAAAACTCTGAGAAAAATTCATTCAACCAATATTTTCTGAATAAAATGAATGGAATGAATCGAGTAAGTTAGATGCTATGTGAGAAAAGATAAAGGAGGGTCCCTTTAGTTCACTTAAGATGTTCACTTTAGATCCTTAAGTTCACTTAAGATGCTCACAATGAAAACAGATTTAGGTATTTTAAGTCTCCACATGCCTCTTCTCACCCCAGAACTAGAGCGCACACCTGTCTGACTGAGCTTAGTGTTATTCAAAGTGGAATCACAGGTAACAGATCCAAGAAGTCTCTGCTTAATTTTTAATGTTTTGTTTTCACTTCAGTGATAATCTACAAGAAAAAATATAAGCATACACCTGCACATCTGAAATGCCATCTCATATTTAAGTGCCACATGAGTTCCATGTGAGCTTTCATTTATGACGACAGAGACTGAGCCAAGATAATGAGAAAAGAACAGAGCTCAATTTAAAATGTTAATGGTGCATTTTTGACCTTAGAGTTAAATGATCACATAGATTACACTTTAGTAAGAACTGAGTCATCATATCACTAGGGGACCATTAACCTGCCATACTGAAGAGTTCCCGCACTTTAACAATTGATACCACATTCTCAATACGTTGGAAATTTATTTTTGGCAAAATACCATGACACAATAATTTACACTAATTTTGTTTGTATTTTTTAATTTTTTAAAAAAATGTTTAAAGTAATCTCTACATCCAGTGTGGGGCTCAAACTCACCACTCTGAGATCAAAAGTTGCACGCTCCACCAACTGAGCCTTCCAGGTGCCCGTTTTAATTTTAAAGCAGTATTAAAGAAACAGATGCTTATACTTATTTTCATGTTCAGACATATTTAGTTAATATCCCAATAAAAAAACAGTGGTCTATACAGTTTTCTTCTCTTAATAAGGGGCACTCAGAGAAACAGTGACTTAGCTCTACTCCATGCAGGCTCATCTCTTTACCTTAATTTTTCAGAGGCAATTGGCTAATGTACTATAAAACTATAAAGGTATTTTAGCTGAATACTTTGGCTTTAATTGAAAGGTCAACTGGGTACAGAGAGAATAATCCAATTTTTTAGGTCATCTAACTATTCTTCCAAATGGAAGAAACAGGTGATTTGGCCCATAGGAACACAGAAGTGACTCTGCACATTCTCCTCATGTTTAGGGATGGTATCCATGCTACGGGCACTTAACATCTACAGCCAATCCCTAATGCAAGAAGGGACACTATATTACCCCTACACTTTGGTATTAATGACAGCAGCCCTAAAACCACAGGACTTGAATTAAAATTTTAATGTAGATATTCATGAAAAGAAAACATTCAAGACATGTTTTATACTGTTAAGGGTCAGAACATTAGGCTGTTCCAGGTAAAAGCATTTACATTGTAGAAATCAACACTACACTTTGGCAACACACTAACAAATCTCACAAAAGATAATTACATAGCATACTCTTCTATATCATAAGTCAAAACTGAGGTTGATTTTAGTGTTTAGGACAGAACAGTAAAGAGACAATTTGTTGTTTTTTCCCCCGGAGTTCTTAAATCCCAAGCAATTATGAACACCACGATAAATATTTTTTAGTTAATAAATGACATTTCATGTTACTGTAATCTTTAAACTACGTTTGTATTTTTTTGTCCCAAAAGTTCATTTTTGTTAAACATAAAAAATACCCAACACAGCCTTCATCGGAATATTCCCTAATAATATCCTAACTTGGCCTCTTATTTATACTATTGCTTTTTCTTTTTTTAAAATAATAACAATATAACAGACCCATCCAACTGAAGACAACTTAACTTGTAAGAATATATGGAATGGGTTTATTAGAACACACCAATTAAATTTCCAACCTGATTAGGAGCATGGGTAGAACATTAAGCAGAAGCATTAGGCCAAATCCTATTTATGATAATGCCCTCTGATTTTTTTCAAGAAAAAGTGCTGGTAATTTTCCATCAACAATTTAAGAAACAAGGTATCCTGGGCCTTTGTAGGGCAGCCACAATTACCTAGGAGGGTAGGGCAACAGGAATAATGGTGGAACAGGCAAGAACTAGCATAGATTAAAAAAGAAAACCTTAATATTCATAATTTGAAGTATACGGATTTGTGGCGTATCCTCCTACCTCTGAAGGATATTACAGATTCCTGTCTCTACGAAAATCCAGGTCAACTGAGTTGGTAAAATTCTTTAAACGCCAAGCCTTCGATTTCCAGACAAGTACCACATGCGGATCCCAGTGGCTTTACATTTCTGAGCACAGAAGTTACCTAGCTCGTTGAAGCCCCACAACAACCGCATGAAGTATCGCTATTCTTATTTTACAGATGAGGAGACTGAAAGCTAAGCAGTTTAGCGACTGGTGAAGGTCACAGGGCCAACAAGGGTTGGAACCGAAATGCCAACCCAGGTCTGAACTCCCCGCCCAAACACGCGATGACCGCCTCAGGAGTTAAAGGCATGCGGGCTATACCAGGAGTTGCAGAGTTAGCTCTTCACGGGAGAAATACAACTTCCTGCGCAAAGTGAAACTCACGGGGAAACTTAGGTTCCACGCATAAAACCCGCTCGCATGTGCAGTCGAGGGCAAGGAACAACGCGACCGACCGCGGGGCGGCGCCGACGTGGACAAGGCTCCCACTCCCACCACGCTGGCGCTGAGCAGCGGGGCCTGCGGACGCCGGACCCGCCCTCCGCACCCGGCGGGCGCGCCCCTCCGCACGCGGCCGCAGCAGGCCGCCCCGCAGGCCCGGCCCCCGGCACGCTCGCTTCTGGGCCTCCCGTGACCACACTCACCTTCTGCTCCTCCGCGGAGGCGGCCTCAGGGACTTCCGCGGACATACTGCTCCTTCTGCAACGACACGCCGGGGAAGATGCGATTACCGGGTGGCCGAGGCCGCCCGGCCGCCGCACCGCCTCAGGCCCACCCGCCCCTGCTCTCCCAGCGCCTGCTCGGGCCGCCTCGCCCGCGAAAATGGCCGCGCCTTATGACGACACGGGGCCCAGCAGCGCTCGGCGACCGCGACCCGCGGCGGCCCGGCCGCCCCTCCCGCGCCGCGCCCCGGCCGCCCCTCCCGCGCCGCGCCCCTGCCCACCTTACCCCGCTGCTCCGGCTCTGCGACGCCGAAGCACTTCCTTTCTTCCTTCAAAGGTCGCGGCTCGCGCGTTACCTCACGTCCGCCGGCCAGATGCTTCCTGGGAATTGTAGTTTACAAGCGGAGCCGCCTCTCCTCCCTCCGCCCCGCCCCTTTCCTGCCTGTTCCAGGGACTTCATAATTTCTGCTTTCCCGGACTCGCCTAGTCCGATTCTCGTACTTGTTCTCGCGCTGTAACCGTGCATATTTTCTTTTGGGCGCTCCAAAGCCCTGTGCTGCTCCTTTCCACAATCTCTCCCGGCTCCGCTTTGCCTTCTTAACCGTATTCATCTCTCACATCCCCCTCCCTCCCCCCATTCTACATCATCTCCTCAGGCTTTTCTTGAGCCCCTACACTAGGTCAGGTCCACTTCTTTAAATGCTGTCACATCTCTGCATAGTTCTCCAGCAACATACACTGTATCATGAGACATTAATTGCTATTACTATTAATAGAGTAATAATAACAATTCATTGGCCCTTTTCCCGCCCAGATAAGCTACGTTAGGACAGAGACCTCGTCCATATTTGCTTGTATTTCACTCCCAGAGGCCAGCATGTCCTAGATGTTCAATAAATATCCCACGAAGAAATTTATGTTCCATTCATTGGTCTACATCCCAGGTCCACTTCCACAACTTTACTGAAACCCCCGGCAACAAACTCATCCAATGGCCTTCTTAATTACCAAATCTGTTGGCTTTACCTCCAATCCTCATTCTAATAGGCATCTGAGTAGCTACTGGCAGTACTATAAAGGTCATTTCAATGAAGTGTCCCTCAGAAACTTGGAAATAAGATTGACCTCTAAGAGTTAAACTAGTAAAAAGCAATTCTGTGGGAGTTTGGAAACCATCAAAACATTCAATCAGAGTTTCCTAGGAAGAATCTCAGACAGGAAGACTTGCGTTGGGATTGCAACTTGAAAAACCAAGTGTTATACTGCGCTCCTTCAGGAGTAAAGAAGGAAGACGCTGTCAGGCAACCACGTACTTAGAATTCAAGAATTCAAGAAGGCAACTTTTGACCAAGATATCCTTTAGGAGTGCTTTAAGCTGGGTCAGCTGAGAAATTCATGAGCTCAGCTATTCCCATTCCATAATCACAAAGTAACTTACTGAAATTTTGCCTTTCCTTTCATACAGAACTATAGGGAGAAAGGAGAATGTGCTAGTTAGGCTAACAACCATCTAACAGTTGTATTTTTGTTTTAAACACTTATTTATTTGTTTGTTTATTTATTTATTTTTAAAGATTTTATTTATTTATTTATTTTAGAGAGAGAGCGCGCGCACAAGCAAGGGGAATAGCAGAGGGAGAGGGAGAATCAAGCTCCTCTCTGAGCAGCGACCTCATTGCGGGGCTGGACCCCGGGAGTCTGGGATCATGACCTGAGCCAAAGGTAGACGCTTAAGCAACTGAACCACCCAGGTGCCCCAAACAGTTGTATTTTTTATTAATAAATTGGCATTCTGATATATATCCTAAATGAATGTATTTGTGACCTCGAGTTAAAATCTGAGACCACATATATAAAAAAATAAGTATATGTGATCTTGGATAAAAAGATTCTGTTCCTGAAAGATAGGACACTCACATGAGGGCAAGTTTGAATTTCTGGGAGGCTGACTTTGGCCAATGGGAAACTTACAAAGGTCAGTGCCCCATTGTGGGGGCCTGAGAAGTCATCCTTCCCCAGGTAACACTCCTCTGCATCATTAACCATGTACCTTAATATTTTAAATTGCACGCTGATCACCAACATCCTGTTTTTCAAAATTTACTTCTCTTGACTTCTAGGATACTACACTTTTATTCTTTCCTACTCCTCTGGCTGTTCCTTCTTAATCTCCTTTGTTGAATCATTACCTTACTCTTAATGGGAGGATTTTAACAATTTTGTCCTTGGATCTCCTTCAAGTTTTACACTCTCCAGATCACTTCCACCTCATAGCTTCAACTGCCATTTATATATTCCATATCAGTACTGTCCCACAGAACTTTCTGTGATGATGGAAATAATCTGTGCTATCCAGTACAATTGTCACTAGTCAGGGGCACCTGGGTGGCTCAATCATTTGAGCCTCTGACTCTTGATCTCAGGTCTTGATCACAGGTTGGTTAAGTATAAGCCCTGTGTTGGGCTCCAAACTGGGCATGGAGCCTACATTAAAACAACAACAACAACAACAACAAAACAAAACAAAACAAAAAATCACAAGAAAGAAACAGGCACATGTGGGTGGCTTTGGAAGTTAAAGTGTCCAACTCTTGATTTCTGCTCAGATCATGATGCCTATTTAAGGCTATCTTCCTCTGGCCCTCCTACCATTCCTCTCTAAAAAATGCAAAAAAAAAAAAAAAAAAAAAAAAAACAAAACAAAAAACCAATTGCCTCTAGTTGACCATCAGGCATTACTAATGCTTGATGACTAATGCAACTGAGAAACTGAATTTTAAATTTTATTTAATTTTAATTAAATTGGCCCCAGGGATTAGAATCACTGAGAAACCCTATTAATAGAGATCCTTGTTAGGTGTGGGGCAAGGTTCAAGTATTTATGCTTAACGAAAGCTCCCCCTGGTGATTCTGATCCACACATGCACAAGATTTTTCAGGCTTGGAACTTGGTAGGTATATAAAAGCTTAAAAAAGATCAGCAGTCTTTTAGAGATGTTGGTGCCCTAGCTCAAGAGTTTGTCGAAGTAAAGGAGATGATGTCCCACCCTATCCACTCCTCAAGCAGCTGAGAGAGGAAATCTACCTGCATCATTGCTGATATTATAACAAATATCAAGAATAGAATACATTTTCCCTCTACGATGGCTTCAGCTTTTATGGTCCGCAGGGGAGGGGACCTCCTCCATGTCACCAGAGGTGCTCACAATTTCTTCAGTCAATCTAAGCTGGGGACCAGGGCATGTTGGGCATGTACCCATGGTCTCGGAGGGGCACTGAATAGTTGTAGGGTGTGGCCTGGTTGATCATGGTGGTGTATTTGGTGAGGGGGTTGATGGTGGGCAGAACTGCAGAGTGGCCCTCAATGGTGAAGGACACAACCAGCACTGGCTCCTTGGCCCAGGCATGCTTGAAGAAAGCAACCAGTCTCCTGGCCATCTTGGTTTCAGTGGTGGCACCAGTCCATTTTTGAAAAAGACTATTTTTAAGGAATCTCTACACCCAACTTGGGGCTCAAACTCACAACCCAGGATCAAAAGTTGCACGCGAATCCCACAGCGCAGGCCCCGGAGCACAGGGCGCCGGGACACAGCCCAGGATCCGGCCTCCCCCGGGACAGGCAGAGGCCAGGAGGGCCCAGGACAGCAAGGACGCTCCTGCCCTGAGCTGAGCAGATCAGCGGCCCCGCCCCGGAGCCTCCAGGCCCTGCGGACGGAGAACCGAGAGCCCCGAGCCCCGTAGTTCCTGCGGAGGCTGAATCCAGGCTTCCAGAGCTGCCATAGCAACTGCAGCTGATCCTCCTGGGGCCCCACGGGGTAAACAACCCCCGCTGAGCGCGGCAGCAGGCAGCGGCAGAGCAGCTCCCCCAAGTGCTAACACCTGAAAATCAGCACAGCAGGCCCCTCCCCCAGAAGACCAGCTAGACGGACCAGTGATACTCCCCCGTGTTCCAATACAACTTGTTTTTGGCCACTCTGCACTGAGCAAAATGACTAGAAGGAAAACCTCACCTCAAAAGAAAGAATCAGAAACAGCCCTCGCTCCCACAGAGTTACAAAATCTGGATTACAATTCAATGTCCGAAAGCCAATTCAGAAGCACTATTCTACAGCTACTGGTGGCTCTAGAAAAAAGCATTAAGGACTCACGAGACTTCATGACTGCAGAATTTAGATCCAATCAGGCAGAAATTAAAAATCAATTGAATGAGATGCAATCCAAACTAGAAGTCCTAACGATGAGGGTTAACGAGGTGGAAGAACGAGTGAGTGACATAGAAGACAAGTTAATGGCAAAGAGGGAAACTGAGGAAAAAAGAGACAATCAATTAAGGGACCATGAAGACAGATTAAGGCAAATAAATGACAGCCTAAGGAAGAACAACCTACGCTTAATTGGGGTTCCCGAGGGCGCCGAAAGGGACAGAGGGCCAGAATATGTATTTGAACAAATCCTAGCTGAAAACTTTCCCAATCTGGGAAGGGAAACAGGCATTCAGATCCAGGAAATAGAGAGATCCCCCCCTAAAATCAATAAAAACCGTTCAACACCTCGACATCTAATAGTGAAGCTTGCAAATTCCAAAGATAAAGAGAAGATCCTTAAAGCAGCAAGAGACAAGAAGTCCCTGACTTTCATGGGGAGGAATATTAGGGTAACAGCAGACCTCTCCACAGAGACGTGGCAGGCCAGAAAGGGCTGGCAGGATATATTCAGGGTCCTAAATGAGAAGAACATGCAACCAAGAATACTTTATCCAGCAAGGCTCTCATTCAAAATGGAAGGAGAGATAAAGAGCTTCCAAGACAGGCAGGAACTGAAAGAATATGTGACCTCCAAACCAGCTCTGCAAGAAATTTTAAGGGGGACTCTTAAAACTCCCCTTTAAGAAGAAGTTCAGTGGAACAATCCACAAAAACAAAGACTAAATAGATATCATGATGACACTAAACTCGTATCTGTCAATAGTAACTCTGAACATGAATGGGCTTAATGACCCCATCAAAAGGCGCAGGGTTTCAGACTGGATAAAAAAGCAGGCCCCATCTATTTGCTGTCTACAAGAGACTCATTTTAGACAGAAGGACACCTACAACCTGAAAATAAAAGGTTGGAGAACCATTTACCATTCAAATGGTTCTCAAAATATACCCTAAAAACTATAGAACACTTCTGAAAGAAATTGAGGAAGACACAAAGAGATGGAAAAATATTCCATGCTCATGGATTGGCAGAATTAATATTGTGAAAATGTCAATGTTACCCAGGGCAATTTACACGTATAATGCAATCCCTATCAAAATACCATGGACTTTCTTCAGAGACTTAGAACAAATTATTTTAAGATTTGTGTGGAATCAGAAAAGACCCCAAACAGCCAGGGGAATTTTAAAAAAGAAAACCATATCTGGGGGTATCACAATGCCAGATTTCAGGTTGTACTACAAAGCTGTGTTCATCAAGACAGTGTGGTACTGGCACAAAAACAGACATATAGATCAATGGAACAGAACAGAGAACCCAGAAGTGGACCCTGAACTTTATGGTCAACTAATATACGATAAAGGAGGAAAGACGATCCACTGGAAGAAAGACAGTCTCTTCAATAAATGGTGCTGGGAAAATTGGACATCCACATGCAGAAGAATGAAACTAGACCACTCTCTTGCACCATACACAAAGATAAACTCAAAATAGATGAAAGATCTAAATGTGAGACAAGATTCCATCAAAATCCCAGAGGAGAACTCAGGCAACACCCTTTTTGAACTTGGCCACAGTAACCGGAGAAGGACAAACAGTGTATGTTCTCATTCATTTGGGGAATATGGATAATAGTGAAAGGGAATATAAGGGAAGGGAGAAGAAATGTGTGAGAAATATCAGAAAGGGAGACAGAACATAAAGACTTCTAACTCTGGGAAATGAACTAGGGGTGGTGGAGGGGGAGGAGGGCGGGGGGTGGGGGGGAATGGGTGACGGGCACTGAGGGGGACACTTGACGGGATGAGCACTGGGTGTTATTCTGTATGTTGGTAAATTGAACACCAATAAAAATTAATTTATAAAATTAAAAAAAAAAACCGATCAATTTCAGGCAGGAATAAGCATTAAGCCATGATGTCACTGAAGTTATTTTCAAGAGATATCAATGCATTAAATGTGTTTTTCCTATATGGAACTGAGAAAAATTAAAATTTCTGGGTAGATTCTCTTTTCTTCTTATATAATTACAGCCATATTTTTATATAATAAGGGCATGAGATGATATATGTAAACATACTAATTTCACCAAGACTTTATCTTATCAAATAAAATCATATTTCTGCCAGAAAAAAAAAAAAGTTGCACGCTCCACTGACTGAGCCAACCAGGCAGCCCAAGAACAGAATACATTTATGAAATGAAGATATAGGAGGAGCCTGAAAGATCAACTCAGGAAGCCAAGTGACAAACGGAATGCCTAAAATCCTAAGTATAAATGATGAATTCTGTGTGCTAAGCCCTGGAAACAAACATTACCTGAATAAGCAAGTCAGCCAACTGTAGAGAGAGAGAGAGCAGTTTCAACAACTTGAGTTTTAGAAATGGAACTTAGAAGTTGGAGGATGCCATTCTCTAGGGACAGAGTAAAATGAAAGATCTTTATATAAACTGAAAATACAAATGGGGGTACCTGGGTGGCTCAGTGGTGGAGTGTCTGCCTTTGGCTCAGGTGGTGATCCCAGGGTTCTGGGAGCAAGTCCCACATCGGGCTCCCCACAGGGAGTCTGCTTCTCCCTCTGCCTGTGTCTCTGCCTCTCTCTGTCTCTCATGAGTAAATAAACATAATCTTTAAAAAAATACAAACAGGAAGATTTTGAATGAGTTAAAAAGAATAATGAACAGTGGGGTCTGAAAGAGACTCTACAAATTTTAAACTTTTAAAATTTCTTAAAATGAAATTTCTTAAAATTTCTCTGGAACTCAGTTGGTGAGGCGTCTCTTGATTTTGGCTCAGGTGGTGATCTTGGGGTTGTGCGATTGAGCCCCACATCAGGCTCTGCACTGCTCACTGAGCTTGGAGCCTGCTTGAGATACCCTCTCTCTCTCTCTCCCTTTGCCCCTCAACCCTCCCCTCACCCTGCTCTCTCTCTCAAAAATAAAATCTCTCAAAATATTTACCACAATGTGTTTCTAAACTTTTCATCAACATTATTTGCATGCCTCCTGACCAAATACTAAATTGAATGGCCTCTGAGCAGCTTTAGGACACTCCTTCCTAAAGTCTTTGTTTTTCTTAAGTCTTTTTTCCCCTAATGATTAACAGGCATTTGCCTTATAAATCTCACTTATCACATGCAAATTATATTTTATTGGTGAGAATATTGATGAAAAGTATATCTTATGCCAGACCATAATACTTGTGGAACAAGAATGAAAAAGAGGCAAGATGCCTGTGTAGTAGACTGGAAAAGATATAAGCTTTAACTTATATTTTGAATCCTGAGTCTTCTGACAGTGAGACCTTGGGAAAACTTTTCAAGCTTCTTTTTCTTTCGTTATAGATCTATACTCTCTGCAGTATGGCTCTAAGTATTAAATAACAAATTGTTTACAGTGCATGGCATATTCATAGTAGGCACTCTCTTCCTCTCAGTATCCAAGTTTAAAATACATTCTTTCACCAACTATACCTTAATAAAAATTTTTAGAAAGGATATCTTTCCCATAGATGATCCATTATGGAGTAGAATGGGCTGATTCTGATGTATATATATACTTTTAGGAATTGAGAATGAATTCCTACCATGATGAAAGGCCTTCTTCCTCCCTAGACTGACACTGTATTCCTAGGTCTAGTAGACCACATAGTGTCAAATACAAAATTTTAATATTGACCACCTCTGTAAAGTAATAGCTAAAAGGGTGGACAGAGAAAAGGACTTTCATATTTACTTTACATAATTAGATAGTGTGAAAAAATGACAGTGAACACATATTGCATGAATTTTTTTTTTAAAGATTTATTTATTTATTCAGAGAGAGAGAGAGGCAGAGAAAGAAGCAGGCTCCATGCAGGAGGCCGGACGTGGGACTCGATCCCAGGTCTCCAGGATCATACCCCAGGCTGCAGGCAGTGCTAAACCGCTGCGCCACCAGGGCTGCCCTGCATGAATTTTTTTTAAGATTTTGAGAGAGAAAGCACAGGAGTAAGGGGAGGGAGAAGCAGACTCCCAATCGAGCAGGGAGCCAGACGTGGTGCTTGATCCCAGGACCTAAGGATCATAACTGAGCCAAAGGCAGATGCCCAATGGACTGAGCCACTCAGGTGCCCCTGCATGAATATTTTAAAACTGAAAAAGAATCACTTTCATTCATGAAACTAATTAGGCAAGAGTGAGAATCCTTAGAATGAAGCTTTGAAAGAGAAATGTTTTCCTTTCTTTCATCCTGGGGGAAAACAGCAGAAGGGAATCTTCTTTTGAATGCCTTCCATTCAGTCCTTATTTCATCACTTACTCTTATCTGATAAGAAAATTTCCAAAGACTTCCTCAGTTTGTTTATGACTTGGAGTTCTTTAAAAAATAAAAAAATATATATAATTTATTTATTTTTGTGGGGAGGGACAGAGAGAGAGGAAGAGAGAATCTGAAACAGACTCCCTGCTGAGTGTGGAGCCTGATGCGGGCCTCCACAGGGAACTTGATCCAACAATCCAGAGATCTTGACCTGAGCCAAAATCAAGAGTCGGTGCGTAAACTGACTGAGCCACCCAGGAGGCCCCGGGAGTTCCTTTTTATTTTATTTTTTTTAACACATTTTTCTTTTTAAGATTTTATTTATTTATTCATGACAGTCACACAGAGAGAGAGAGAGAGAGAGAGAGAGAGAGAGAGAGAGAGAGAGAGAGGCAGAGACACAGGCAGAGGGAGAAGCAGGCTCCATGCAGGGAGCTCGACGTGGGACTCGATCCCAGGACTCTAGGATCACACTCCAGGCTGAAGGCGGCACTAAACCACTGGGCCACCAGGGCTGCCCGGGAGTTCCTTTTTAAAGCAAGTTATCAGAATGGCTTCTTTTGTTAATCTGTGAAACTGCTCAGTGATCCTGCAGTAAGGGAGGAGATCTCTATTATCTGCCACAGGTGAACTGGTTGTCTGTTAGTAGCTTTACCTACAGGCCAACACTCAATTTATGAATACAAAGAGGTGTGACATGGGAAGTGTGGTCAAGGGACGCTTGGGTGGCTCAATGGTTGAGCGTCTGCCTTGGGCTCAGGGCATGATCTCAGAGTCTTGGGATCGAGTCCTGCATCAGGCTCCCTGCATGGAGTCTGCTTCTCCCTCTGCCTATGTCTCTGCCTCTGTGTGTCTCTCATGAATAAATAAAATCTTTTTTTTTTTTTTTTTTTTTTTTTTTTTAAGGAAGTGTGGTCAAGTCTCAGTTTGTGAAAAAAGAAGGGCAGGAAAAGAACTATTATGCTAGAATTAGAGCCAGGGCAAGTGAGAGCAGACAGGGGCTGGGTGACATACCTCAATTGGAAAAAACCGTGTGTGCATAAGAGGTCCTAAGAAGAGGGATAAAATGTCAGTACGTTTCCCTTAAACAAACTTGCCAGCAAGAGTACAGGATGCACCCAAATATTTCAATCATCTTCTTGAACTTTTCTTTAAAATACTCAGAAAGTGGCACCTGGGTGGCCCAGTTGGGTAAGCGCCTTTGGCTCAGGTTATGATCCCAGCATCCTGGGATTGAGCCCCACATGGGGCTCCCTGTTTAGCAGGATGTCAGCTTCACCCTCTTCCTCTGTGGCTCCCCTTCACTACTGCACACAACTCTCTCAAATAAAGATGCCTCCAAACATGGAAAACCATGATTAGAAATAATTCTAGAAAGGTTATAATGAGGTATCCACATGAAAAAGACACCTGCATGCAACATATATCACTAAATTTTGGTTTACTGGAGAGATCAAAGAAACAATAACTTTAATTTAAAAAAGACATTTTGAGGGGTACCTGGGTGGCTCAGTGGTTGAGCATCTGCCTTTGGCTCAGGTAGTGGTTCCGGGGTCCTGAGATCGAGTCCCACATCCGGCTCCCCTCAGGGAGCCTGCTTCTCCCTCTGCCTGCATCTCTGCTTCTCTTTCTAGGTCTTTTATGAATAAATAAAATCTTTTTATTTTTTGAAAAGACATCTTGATGATTTAACTGCTTGGTGTTTTCTAAGTATTATATAGATTTATCAATATTTACTTTGGTCAAATGTGTAAGAAATCCAGATACATATATTGGAATGCTTATTCCAAGAATCAAATGACAGAATTTAAGAAGGCATATTATCAATATTATCACCCCATATTCTCAATCCACAGACCCAGAAAGATTATAGAATTCCTGGAGTCAGTCCTATCAGATACTATTAGAGCTAGGACTACAGTCCAAATGTTTGGGGTCCTAATTCCATGTTTCCACAGCTTGAAAATTAAGAATAAATCTTCATAAATTTGTGCCATTGACTTTTTTTTTAAGCTTTATGGAATATCAATAGCTTTCTCTTTTTTAGCTGGTCTTTTAAAGATTTGAGAGAGCAAGCAAGCATATGTGTGCAAGTGGGGGAAGTGGCAGAGGAAGAGAATCTTCAAGCAGACTTCCTGCTGAGCACAGAGCCTGATGAGGGGCTGGATCTCAGGAGGCATAAGATCATTACCTGAGCCTCATGAAACCATCACCTGAGCAGAAACCAAGACTCTGACGCTTAACCAGCTGAGCCACCCAGGCGCCCCGCTGTTATCTTAAAAGAAATTTAAAAGAGGCTTCTTGCTGGCCATCCACAACCTACATCTACCTACTCATCACTGGTCAGATTTCCCTTGAATAGTCTATCCATTAGCTGGGTCCCAAACTAAAGACCTTCCACCCTCCCAAATTCCAGAGCACTCACCTGGTCCTTGAGCTCCAGATCTCCTGGTGTGGCCTACTTGTGTGGTACATATTCTCTAACCTGCATTCACAAATTTGTACCAGCATTCCAGTATCTGTGCCTTATTATCTGATGCCCACTGCCCCTGCACAAACATCTACAACCACTCTTTGTTCTAAGGGGAATGGAGGGAGGGCTTTTGATGCATTTAGTCAAGTTCCCTTGCTCAGTGGTTCTTCTCTCTTCGTTGTTGCCAAATGCCTTCCTTTCACTGTGACCCTGAGCAAGAAAGTGATACATTTCTTTGGAGAAGAAGCTCAAGACATCTTCTCTACTGTCTTGCGAGCTTTAAAGCTAGAATGGAAACTGTCTGATGGCTACCGGGAATTTACTCAATCACATGAATGTCTCATCTAAAAATAAAAGCCAAATACACATTTCTTTGGGTTTTTGCATATATTTACAATATAAATACTAATTTGCTTTCAAAGTACATATTCTTCTTAACAATTTGCAAAAGTTATCTAGCATGGGACAGCAATTTAATGTAAAGCCTCTGTAGTAGTAATTAAGGAAAAATAGAATTGTTTGGGGGATAAGAAGTTCTAGAAGGAATATGAATGGGCATAATGATTTGAACTTGCAAAGGGAATGTGAAGCAGTTTAGTCCATACTGGACTGCCAAAACAGCATGTTAAAGGACTAGTATGTGAGGCAGCAACCTGGGTGGCATGTTGTAAAAACTAAACCTGGGAGATATAAAAGGTACACATGCTTGCATAGTGCGTCAATCTTAAAGAAGCTCAACATTTCATTCTCATTTCCAATAAATTAAATGAATAGTACTTAAAACACATCACACAAAATTAAAGACTTGTGCATATATTTTGGATTTCAACATTAATGTCAAAAATACATAGTATGATTTTACATAGGATTTGTGCTACATTAGAACACTAGAGACAAACATCACTTGAGTATTAAGGAAAACATTAAATATTAAATAACTGAGAAATAAAATGTGTAAACACTACTCTAACTGGGGGGATTTTTGCTATTGCAACACATCCAATGAAGTGGTTTCAACAGTACAAAAAGGATTATTAGGACATGAGTGTTTCCAGTCTACTTGGAATATGTGGATCTCATTCCAGGAATCCTTTAATAAAAACTGGTCCAAGATAACAGGAGAGGATCCACTCTCCTGGTTGTTAATTGGTACACTCCGTTCTACACTAATTTTTACTTTCAAACTTGGGTACTGAGCGAATACTTTAAATTGTCACTCCTTATCAACATCTTGGTGAAAACTGAGGGTTTGTTGGCGATTCAGTGTAAGATTTGAGTTCATATGCAGCACCGCTATCAACTTCCATGGACTTTCTTGAGAACAGGAGCCGTACATCTCTATGGAGGTAGATCTTTCCAGATTTAGAACTCTGGAACCTAAACAAACAAGCAAACAGAAAGATGCATCATTTCAGGGACTGAGTCTTTAAAACAAACAAACTTGAGTAATTAAAATTTCAAAATAGGAAGAATTAGTATTGCTACAATATTAAGAGTAACTCTCTAACATGATATTTATTTAGTCTTCTATGGCTTTGGCTGCTATTTAAGTGCTTCTTCCTTACTACTCTCTAAACATTCCATACTCCCTTTGCTTTTCATAGTATCAGAGATGTTTTTTCTATAAGGCTTGCTTGTTTCACACACCATCCTACTTTTCATCCCTGATACCATATCCCGTGCACACTCCCTCATCTACAGTGTCAGGTTTCAGTTCACATCAGTCAATCATACTACATTTGGGCTTTGCAGACCTAGTATCCTCTGGTCACATCCCATTTCATATAATGTGCCCTCTTCCAATTGTGAGTACATTAAAAGGGATTCCATACTTGAAAAGTCACGACAGAAAATAATCAAGTACTGAGGAGAATTACTGCTATCATTGGTAATGGCTAGGTAAATAAACCCTAATCATCATTAAAAAGACAAAAGTTTGTAGTGAAATGAAAATGGTTATGAAAACTGTATATTGAACTGTCTATCCTCCCCTAATATCTATAACATAATACATATAAGCTTATCTGGAAGACGATCAAACATACAAATATACGCTTTAGTGCTAATCTCTCCGCTTTTCCCTTTGCAAAGCAGAAATACTCTTTGGGTTTGCGAATTTTACTTCTAAATTAGCTGAAAAATCTGGTGGTCAGTTACATGTGAGCTGAATGTCAGCTCACTCATTCTGTCTGAATTTTTTCACCTTCTCAATCTGAAGAAAACTGAGACCTTTAGGAAGTACAACATACTTGTACATATATGGTTTATTTCCCAAAGAGGCTTTTTTTCCAGGATTTAAAGTATTTAATCACTATGTAGGGATTATAAAGGCTGGGGTAGTTGACGTTCGCTTTGGACAATGTTGGTTATGTATGGCTACAGTGGTTAAACTTCAAGAGGAATGGTATCAAATGAACGTTTAGAGAGAGTTGAATCTCATCCTAGATTGGGCTGGGAGCTATCCTTATAGTCTACTATTTCATGTCATTTCTCTTTATAAAAGCCTTCCAAATCTGTTTTCAGATTTTTCATTCCCACAATCTGTATAACATTTCCCATTAGGCTCATGACAGGTAGGGTAGAATTGGGTTTAAAAACACTGAACCAGTTGAACATGTCCTTAGGATGCAGAACCCCAGCAGAAGACCCCAAGGTAAGAGTACCAATTAAGCAGTACTATGTGAGAATCCATTTATGGGCTTTTTCAAACATGGGACTTGAGTGGACAGCTCATTCTTTATTCATTCCAGATACCACACAGCAGATCTACTGAAGGATAGCTGGTGGTCACCATCCACAGCAGATTAAAGAGGTCTGCTGCCTGCAGCCTTGATGAGAGGTGCCTCCTTCTTATGAATTGGGACTTTTGGAGTAAGGAGTTAGGCTAAAATGAATTACTCTCACTGATGTGATTGAGAACTTACTATGAACAGCATCAGAAAATTACTAAGAACAAAGTTATAAGCAAAAGGCTGATACTCAGCTCTCTGTTAAACAATAGATTTGCTCATTGCCTGAGAGCTACACTACGATTTCAGGGCCGAAAACCTAACCCTAGAATACTGGCAATTTGGACCCCAAGGGCAAACAGTTTCCCACAACCTAGCGCTGTGATTTGGGTAGCAAAAGTTAGAGGAGAAAGTACTTCTGATGGAATTATTGGAATATAAACTCTTTGGGAACTGAGATTTTCACATTGCTGTTTCCTTAATGCCCAGAAGCATATCTGACACATAAATATTTGTTAAATGAATGAAGGTTAAAAACTTCCTTGCCCAATACAGTAGCCACTAGCTACATGTAGCTATTGAGCACTTGAAATGTAGCTAGTTCAAATTGAGTTGTGCTTGTTCATGTAAATCTATACTTGATTTCAAATAGTCTGATAAAAGAAAGTAAAATACCTCATTCATAATTTTTATGTTGATTATATACTCAAATTATAACATTTGGATATGTTGGGTTAAATAAAACACATTACTCTTTCCTTTTTCTTATTACTTTTTTTTTAATATGCCTACTAGAAAATACGGAACCACGTATGTGGTTCATATTAAAATTCCATTGGTTTTGAAAATGTTTCGACCACCCTAGATATGTCAGCATTTGTTTTCATATAAAATATTTTACATTATATAGCTAGAAATGAAAACTCTCCTGATTCAACAAGTAACAATGACTGCAGGAAGATATGCCATGTGTTTTCTGCATCTTGGCATATGAAGAGTTTTCAAATAAAGCAAATTCCAAAGGACACTGGTCTAGTTAGAGTGACAGGTGTTACACTAAATTTTTGGAGTTGTTCTTCTGAAGTAACGTATTTTCATATTTATCTGAAACATTACCTCAGATGTATGAGGTAGCGTAATAACCGTTCTTCTGTATGTCGGATGTTCTCTTTATTAACACTTCTCTTCATCTCTTGTTTAACAGGTACAGAAAAAGTTCTTTGTCGTAGGAATGTCTGATGATTGGCTGGCATATCTCGTAAGTCATATATCACAACAAACATCTTCACCACAGTCTTATTAGGATTAAATAAGGTCTAAAGAAACAACATAAAAATCATTCTTTAAAAAGTGACCTGTTGATTTGATGTAAGATGATTGTGCCAATAATAAAATAGGTTTTTAAATAATAAGTTAATCCCAGTGGATATAATTCAATTTTGGGAACTAAAGTTAACATTTTGAAGTTGATGAAGTTATATGCAATATTTTTAAAAAATGGTTTAATTTTTATTTCCCATTATAAAATCCTGTAACAAATAAAAAATTTTAGTCATAAATTTCATATGAGACAACACATAGCTTTTACTCTTTATTCAGATTTTAGGAAATGCTTCCATTAAAGTAAGCAAAATATACTCTTACTGAACACCCAGTTCACTTATTTCAAACATTAGCTTTATTACAGTATATCAACTGCAAAGTGCTCAGAATGTTGATTTTCTTCAAATTTTGATAGTGAGTAAATAGAAAAAATTTAAAATAAAATAGCTAGGTAAAACTAGACTTTTTTGGTATATTAGGTATATATAGTTATATAAAATAAAAAATATGTTCTCAAAAAAGAGAAACTTTATTATTTGGAAAATTTTCCAGGTTTAGAAAATAAAGTTCATTATTTTTAGTTACTAAGGAGGCTGAAAAATACTTAATGTTCTCACAGTTGGATTCATTGCAAAAACTGTAGTGATTACTAAACTTTTAAAAAATCATCAATATCATAATAGACCAAAATATGTATCCTTGGTGAAGACTGAAGTAAATTCAATTGATACTTGGCTATCAATAATTGGAGGAATACTATTTTTTAAAGTACTAATTTTTAAACAAGACCCCAAGCTGCTGATCTGACTTTAACCAAATTACCAACACATCAATAGGTAACTTGGTGCCCATGCTTTCAGAAGCTCATCCGTGGCACTGGACATCACTCACTGAATCAAAATGAGAAATATATCAATATTATGATCCAACTTTCGAAATCTCGTGAGTCTTAAGATTAAGGCTAATACAGTGAACAACCACAACAACTAGTAAGCCAAGAGTTCAAACCATGTTTATACATAATTAAACCATATAAGGAATGAAAGATAAACCTAAATTTCAGATTTAAAATTAATCATTAAAGTTGCAGTCCTCAAACAGACTCCTTGCTGTATTCAAACAAAGGTGATGAGTAAAAGTGGTCTGGTAAAGCATTGATCACATTGAGGCCAAAAGTCATAAAAAGGTTTATTAAATTAGACCAGATTCCGAGTGTAAGGAACTTAGCTAGACTTTATTTTTTATTATTTTTTTATTTTATTTTTATTTTTTAATTTTGGCTTTATGGAGGTATAACTGAGAAATATCAGATTCTTTTCAGTCTGCAAGAGCCAGCTTTGTAATAGACTTCTGGGCCTGCAGGATTATCCTGGATCTGATTTGGAGATGAACTTAATCGCAAACTGGCCTTGATATCAAATAACTCTTTTGAGAATCCAAGACCAATGATGATGAATGATTGCTCTGGGCTAGAGGAATTCTCCTGAGCCAAAACTAGATCAACACCTAGACCAAAAGGAAAGGATACCTTCTCTGCCCACACATCTGTCAGACTACATTTCTACCTTGTGTAACCATCTTAGTAAATTAACTTAGAAATTATTACACTAGGGATAATATAATTTTGTTCCTGACAAAACAATACTAATATTTGAGGTCTCCTTTTAAGTAAGTCAATCTCAATCTGGCTAATTATATTAATAAGAAGACACTAGTAATGTTAAGTTCTAATTACATTGAAAATAGCTCTATTTAAGTTATGTAAACTGTCATAAACTATTTTTCTAAAGTATTCACCTTCATTAGATTATTTATGCTTTCCTTTTATGAAGGTCCCCAACATGGCCATTCCTGGGGCAGAGCAGGGAAACTCCAAAGAAAGCTGCAGCCCCACTGTTACTTACCAAAGTTGTTGCAGCAGCAGTAGCAGGAGAAAGGGCTAAGTTCTATATGTATGTGAGAGAATGATTATTGCAATTGTAGGCTATAAAACACATACCACTTGTATCGTTCCTGAAGGAGGTACTCGATAACCCCTTTTACCAAGGGACTCTAAAGTAATCACACCCTTGAAAAAAAGAAGACAAATTGAGTACAAACTCAAGCAAATTTATATAAAAGACTAAGAATAATATAAATCACATAATTACTAAAATTTTAGAATTCTACTTATATGAAAAAATATTCCCATCAATAGATATATTCAGAGTATGGAATAGTGAGGGTCCCACCCAAAAGAAAACAATTTACTGTTCTTCCTGGAGATGTTGCAATAAATAACATATCACAGTGCTTGCAATTTCTATTAAGATATACAATACAGAAGAAGCTCCTTAACTAAAAAGGAAATAAAGGGAGAAGATAGGATTATTCCCTTCTATATAACATGGGAAGAGGGAAATGAAGAAGCAACCAATTTATTGTTCTTTGGACATACAAAAAGTCAGGAATGCAGAAGGGCCTAGGTCTCAGCTAACAATGAAGTTAATTCTTCAGTCAGTAAGTTAAATTAAAATATGGATTTTTGACTAAAGACATACCAGCATCATCAGCATCACCTGTAAACTACTGAGAAACACACAATTTATGGCTTCCCCCTAGACCTATCAAATCAAAGCTGTATTTTAAGATCCCCCAGATGATATTATATATGTACATATGATAAAGTTTGAGAAGCACTACTGTACTATATAGTTTTCTGAGAATAATATTCTAATCAGCACAGAAGCTCAAACAACGGGAAACAAGCATAAATTAAAATAAGGAAAGCTAGGATTTAATATGTGAAAGTTTCTAGGTAACCATGATGACCAAAGACTACAGGTGGTAACTGTGATATTTAATTCTTAGATAGCTTTAAGAAAGAAAGGCTGATTCGTTTGTTTTAACTGGGGTAACAGTTTTAAGTAGTTAAGTTGAATATTGCATGTTCAATATTTCATATCCCATCGTTTCATATTGTACATGCCAAAACATGACCTTAAGTAAACGTAAATATAAAATAGGACTGTCCCATCAAACATCTCTGTTGGATTTGTTTTTTTTTTTTTTTAAGATTTATTTATTTATTTATCAGAGAGAGAGAGAGAGAGAGAGAGAGAGGCAGAGACACAGGCAGAGGGAGAAGCAGGCTCCATGCCGGGAGCCCAACGTGGGACTCGATCCCGGGACTCCAGGATCGCGCCCTGCGCCAAAGGCAGGCGCTAAACCGCTGAGCCACCCAGGGATCCCCTTTTTTTTTTTTTTAATTTATTTATGATAGTCACACACAGAGAGAGAGAGAGAGAGGCAGAGACACAGGCAGAGGGAGAAGCAGGCTCCATGCACCGGGAGCCCGACGTGGGATTCGATCCCGGGTCTCCAGGATCGCGCCCTGGGCCAAAGGCAGGCGCCAAACCGCTGCGCCACCCAGGGATCCCTCTCTGTTGGATTTGTAAGACAGATGAAAGTTGAGGGAGGAATAAAGTGCACAAGGGTAAAAAGGAGGGCCAAACTCTGCTATGTGAATCAAGGGCCATCCTCAGACTATTAAATTAGCATATTAATATTATGAAATGTTCACGGAAAAGGGCACTGAAAGGACATAGGTCGTTCTTGTCTAATCTGATTTACCACATGGTTATTTAAAGCATGAGAAAAAGCTTTCAACAAACTGTATTCCTAAACAAAAAGAGTCACTGATGAAGCTTAAACAATTTCTCCCTAATAATCTGCTTCATCTGAAAAAAAGCTATGATATATAATGCCCCTCTACTTCCTAGTTCCAGAAAAAGTAAGTAAAATATACCCAAATAAAAGCTACTTTATAATTATATTACTACGTGCAATACATTATTGTTCTTCCTTGCTACCTTCCAGTAAATACATATATGAAAACTGGTGGGGCAAAACTTCTATAAAGCCTCTACTTATTTCCTTTAATACATACAATTTTAATAGTTTTCAGAACATGGTAATGGTAACTAAAATGAATTTATACAGACAGTATGCACATCTTAAAACCTTATATTTTATGCCAACACTTTACAATCATCTTAAGCAATGTAAGATCAGTAGGGGTATTGGCAAATCAGGAATTTTAAACAGAAATTGAGAACTTACTTGGAATTTCATTAAGATTATTATTATAATTATTATTTATTGTATTTAATAATTTATTTTAGTTGGGCAGCATATTAATGCATCTACCTTTCATTTATTTTATTATACATAAAGAAGAGAAATACATTTTCTTCTGGCATTGTAGAATGGAATAGAAGGTTAATATAAAGTAAGGTGGATCAAAATCTCAGACAAAAATTCCTCAAATTACTCTGCTATAGAAAATATGAAATAAGTAAAACTGAACAAAGTGTATCTTAATTTGGTGAATTACAAATACAAAAAATAATATGTGATCCTGTTAATAATGATAACTGAAGTTACCACTGGCATATATTCTTTAGACCATTTTTTACTGGTTTCACCAATTCAATAATTTCTAAACAGTGAAATATTGCAATGTAGCAGTTGGAGAACTTTTTTACCACTGATATCCAAGCTGGACAAAGAGATTATGTGACTCTGAGCTAATTTTTAAGGAATTATTTAGTGAAAAGTCCTGTACCACTTCTACACCACAAAGACAAAATTTTCTGTGCAAAATTTTACTTTTATGAGCCATTTGTATTATTTGTGAAGAGAGGTCCCAAGGTAAAAAGTAGGAATTTGGTGTTTCAGTTCTGCTGGTCTATGATACACTATCTTATCAAAATGTGATCAGTCCTTTGAAAACATACCAAACTACCAAAATATAAATAAGATTCCCTGAAGAAACAAAATTAAGTTTATTAATTTATAGTAGGAAAGATTCGTGGTCTAAGATTTGAATTAGGTCATTTACAAAAGGAACCCATTCTTAATGAATAAACTAACCTAGAAAAATTTAATTACATAATGGAAAGTTTATTGAAGAATATTATCATAGAAAAGCAAGTCAGGGAATCTTAAAGGACAGATTAAGTCAACTCAATAATCTGATTTATACCCTTTCCAATATCAAAAGCTGTAATCATTTGTGTGTACTTTCTGGAGACAAAGTGACAAAACCCTTTATCTCTTAATCCTATGTTTTTAATTTAATTTTTTAAAAAAGATTTTATTTATTTATTCATAATAGACACAGAGAGAGAGGTAGAGACATAGGCAGAGGGAGAAGCAGGCTCCCTGTGGGAACCCTGATGTGGCACTTGATCCTAGAACTCTGGAATCATGTCCGGAGCCAAAGGCAGACACTCAACTGCTGAGCCAGGCATCCCAATCTTGTTTTTTAGATGTCAATCAGGGTCAAAGATTAATGCTGTTCTGCTTTTTAAAAGTGTAGTTCAGGGGATCCCTGGGTGGCTCAGAGGTTTAGCGCCTGCCTTTGGCCCAGGGTGTGATCCTGAAGTCCCGGGATCGAGTCCTATAGCAGGCTCCCTGCATGGAGCCTGCTTCTCCCTCTGCCTGTGTCTCTTGCCTCTCTCTCTCTCTCTCTCTCTGTTTCTCATGAATAAATAAAATCTTAAAAAAAAAAAGTGTAGTTCAAATTCTCTCTTACTTGTAAACTTCACTTAAATATATTTATTTGAGCTCATTTCCAGCCATTTACTTTTATCTTGTTTCTAAGCCACCCTACTGGTCAATGGAGACTTTATACATTATGACAGATTACAATATTGTAGACCTTATATCTCCATTCTGTAATTATTAAGTGCCAATAGAATATGTGAAACTGATGAGACTTATTTATGTGCTGGTAAAGCAAAATGGATACCTTTATAGCTCTATTCTAATATCATAAGCATTTTAGCATAATACATTTATTCTGATACTGAACTTAAGTCAATTGTACATTCTATGTTACTAGTTATCCGATATTAGCTGTTATTTTTTCAAAATCCTACTGGAAAAGTGAATATAGCTTTCCATGGAAAATGAATTAACAGGTGGCTCAATTATCACAATTGGACAGGTTTGTGAAGGGGTGGATCTGTTTTTGATAATGTTGTGCATCTTTAGGATTATGATCTATGATCCATAAGTGTAAATATTACTGGGGAAAGAAAACTTGAGTAAATGAGCAGACAAAACTTTTTTTCTTTTTTTTTTTTAAACCAAAGTGTGAAACACTGATCAGGCTCTTAAGTAAAATTTTCAGGGACACCTGGGTAGCTCAGTCAGTTGAGTGTCTGCCTTCGGATCAGCTCATGGTCCTGGGGTCCTGGGATGGAGCCCAGGATTATGGGGCTCCTTGCTCAGTGGGGAATCTCCTTCCCTCTCCCTTTCCACCTCCCCCTGCTTGTACTCACTCTCCCTCTCTCTTTGTCTCTCTCTCTCAAATAAATAAATAAAATTAAAAAAAAATTTTTTTCACCCTTAAAATGGAGTAAGGCTAAAATAACTTTTTTGAGCACACTGGGCCAATAATGAATAGGCTATATTTAGTCCCCCAAAATGTATAATTTCCTTTCCTTTGTTGTTTCTCAATTGCATAGAATCCCTTTTCACAACTTTTAGTCCTTGAAAATCAAGAAGGTTGAAGAGAAGGATCTTAGGAGACGAATCAATAGGACCATGTGGTAAGCTAGGACATTCAAGTAGCAAGGCCAGAACAGTATAGTTCTGAGACTATAGCAATTTGTGCTTCTCAAAGTAAGATCTAACATGAAAACACAGATCTGACTCTATATTTGATATCATCACTGTAAACTTCTTATAGACTTGTATCATTAGTCTCTTTTTCCTCTCTGTCCTTTGCAAAGGGCTGATACTAAACACACACTAGGATGCAGTATCATTTTTGCAGTTGAAGGCTTATTTTATCTTCAAGCGATCAGAATTTAAAAATGGGAAAGATGAAATCATAAGATCATAAAGTTCAGAACTGCTCTTACTCTCTCCATTAGAACATTAGTATGGAAACAGAAATAGCTAAGATTAGAAAAAAATCATCTCAAAACAAATAGGAAAAAGGCGGTGAAAGAATCTGACTGAAGATTTAATTCACCAAATCTTTACCTAGATCTTCCTGAGATGAGGATCACGTGTGAAGATAACACTTGGGGACCAGTGAGCACAGTAAGCACTTGAGAATTTGTGTAAACTCTCAGAGATATGAAATTATAGTGTCACTAATCAAAGTTTTATCATGTTTTCAAATCACATAGAAACAAGTAAATTTTCAGCAGATCCTCAAATACCAAAGAGGAAATTTGTTGTTAGAGCTACCTGGAAAAGAAGTTATGAGGCAACATATTGATATTTTAGTCTCTACTCAGCCTTCAGTTTTGTTAGGAAATGCTTAATGTTTTCAAGCATTGCCAGAAAGCAGTCTTAAATCTCTTTGAATTTAAAGACATCTGTCATTAAATTGGTTGATTTTAGCCAACAAAGACAATTTTTCAAATACTTGCCATATAAGGAGAGGGAGCATTATCATCTGAAACACTGTAGAATGACACTTCGACTGGAAGAGTCAAATGTGTGGGGCAGAAAACACCACTTGCCCCTACCTCAGCAGTAAAACCATCAACAATGCCAAGAGGATCTAACCGATAGTTTAAGACAGATTCCTGAAAGACAAAATAATTTTTAAGAAATAAATTTTAGAAGTTGACACATATTCATTTTTTTTTTTCATTTAAAGAAATACATTATTATCTTTTCTAGCACTAGAAAATGGTAGCTACTCAAACGGAATCCAACAACACTTAAAAAAAAAAAAATCAGGGGCAGCCCCGGTGGCGCAGCAGTTTAGCACCGCCTGCAGCCTGGGGCATGATCCTGGGGACCCTGGATGAGTTCCACGTTGGGCTCTCTGGGTGGAGCCTGCTTCTCCCTCTGCCTGTGTCTCGGCCTCTCATTCTCTCTCTGTGTCTCTATGAGTAGATAAATAAAATCTTTAAAATTTTTTTAAAAATAAAAAATAAAATAAAATAAATCATTCACCACAATCAAGTGGGATTTATTTCAGGGATGCAAGGGTGGGGTTCAATGTTTGCAAATCAATTAATGTGATATATAACTTCAACAAGAGAAAGGATAAAAACCATATGATCATTTCAATAGATACAGAAAAACCATTTGATAAAGTATAACACCCATTCAAGATAAAAGCCCTCGACAAAGTAGGCTTAGAGGGAACACACTTCAACATAATAAAGGTTATCTATGAAAACC
This sequence comes from Nyctereutes procyonoides, assembly GCF_905146905.1. Lineage (NCBI taxonomy): Eukaryota > Metazoa > Chordata > Mammalia > Carnivora > Canidae > Nyctereutes > Nyctereutes procyonoides. The sequence continues at coordinate 22,371,351 of NW_026575040.1, read as the reverse complement.
CCACAGTGAACACCATACTTAATGGGGAAAAACTGAGAACTTTTCTCCCCAAGGTCAGGAGCAAGACAAGGATATCCACTCTCACCTCTTTTGTTCAACATAGTACTGGAAGTCCTAGCCACAGCAATTAGACAACCAAAAGCATCCAAACTAGTAAGAAAGAAGTAAAACCCTATTTGCAGATGACATGATATTATATATAGAAAACCCTAAAGACTGCAAAAAAAAAAACCTACTAGAACTGATAAATGAATTCAGTGAAGTCTCAGCACACAAAATCGGTGTGCAGAAATCTGTTGCATTTCTATACACTAATAATGAAGCAGGAGAAAGAGAAATTAAGAAAACAATCCATCTACAACTGCACCAAAAATAGTAAGATACCTAGGAATAAGCCTAACCAAAGAGGTAAAAAAGACCATACCCTGAAAACTATAAAATACTGATGAAATTGAGGAGGACACAAAGAAATAAATGGAAAGACTTCCACGCTCATGGAATAGAAGAACAAATATTGTTAAAATGTCTGTACTAGGGGATCCCTTGGTGGCTTAGCAGTTTAGCACTTGCCTTCGGCCCAGAGCATGATCCTAGGGTCCCAGGATGGAGTCCCACATCAGGCTCCCTGCATGAAGCCTGCTTCTCCCTCTGTCTGTATCTCTGTCTCTCTCTCTCTCTCTCTCATGAATAAATAAAATCTTAAAAAAAAAGTCTGTACTATCCAAAGCAATCTACATATTTAACGCAAATCAAAACACTAACAGCATTTTTCACCAGAACTAGAAAAAAACAAACAAAAAAACAAAAAACCCCTAAAATTTATATGGAACCCAAAAAGACACCAAATAACCAAAGCAATATTGAAAAAGGAAAGCAAAGCTGGAGACATCACAATTCTAGACTTCAAGTTATATTACAATGCTGTAGTAATCAAAACAATATGGTACTGGCAAAAAACAGATATAATACATCAACAGAACAGAATAGAAAAACCAGAAATCCACAACTATATGGTCAATTAATCTTCAACAAAGTAGGAAAGAATATCCAATGGGAAAAAGTTTCTTCAACAAATGGTGCTGGGAAAACTAGACAGCCACATGCAAAAGAATGAAACTGGATCACTTTCTTACACCGTAAACAAAAATAAATTCAGGGGCACCTAGGTGGCTCAGTGGTTGAGCATCTTCCTTTGGCTCAGGTTGTAATCCCCAGGTCCTCGGATTGAGTCCCACATCAGGCACCCCACAGTGAGCCTGCTTCTTTCCCTCTGCCTATGTCTCTGCCTTTCTTTCTGTATCTCTCATGAATAAATAAATAAAACCTTTATTAGAGAAAATAGATTTAAAAAGTAGATTAAAGACCTAAATGTGAGGTCTGAAGCCATAAAAATTCTAGAAGAGAGCACAGGCAGTAATGTCTCTGACATCAGCCATAATAGCATTTTTCTACATATGTTGCCTGAGGCAAGGGAAATAAAAGCAAAAATGAACTATTGGGACTACATCAAAATAAAAAGCCTCTGCACAGCAAAGAAAATAATCAACAAAACTAAAAGGCAACCTACTGAATGAGAGGATATACGCAAACAACATATGTGATAAAGGGTTAGTATCCAAAAAAATGTAAAGAACTTACACAACCCAACACCCAAAAACTGAATAATCCAATTTAAAAATGGGCAGAAGACATGAACAGACATTTCTTCAAAGAAAACATATAGATGGCCAACAGACAAATGAAAAAATGCTCAACATCATACATCATCAAGGAAATGCAAATTCAAATTACAATGAGAGATCACCTCAGACCTGTCGTAAGAGCTAAAATCAAAAACGTAAGAAACAAGTGTTGACAAAAATGTGGAGAAAAAGGAACCCTTGTGCACTGTTGGTGAGAACACAAACTGGTGAAGCCACTAGAGAAAACAGTATGGACGTTCTTTACAAAGTTAAAAATAGAATTACCCTATGATCCAGTAATCAAACTACTGGGTATTTACACAAAAAATACAAAAATATTAATTCAAAGGAATACATGCAGCATTTATAGCAGCATTATTTACAATAGCCAAATTATGGAAAGAGCCCAAGTGTCCATCAATAGATCAATGGATAAAGATGTTGGGTGTGAGGAATGCTGGGTGGCTCAGCCTGGTTAAGTGCCTGCCTTTGGCTCAGGTCATGATCAGGGGGTCCTGGGATTGAGCCCTGAGTAGGGCTCTTTATCCCATTAAAAATTGTATTACCACTTTGTAAAACAGTTTGGCAGTTTCTTAAAAAGTTAAACATAGGGCAGCCCTGGTGGCTCAGCAGTTTGGCACCACCTTTGTCCTGGGGTGTGATCTTGGAGACCCGGGATGGAGTCCCGCATCGGGCTCCCTGCATGGAGCCTGCTTCTCCCTCTGCCTGTGTCTCTGCCTCTCTCTCTCTCTGTCTCTCATGAATGAAAAAATAAAATCTTAAAAAAAAAAAGTTAAACATATACCTATCATATTACCCAGACATTCCATTCTGGGTAGTTACCCAAGCAAAATGAAAACTTATGTCCACACAAAAATGCATATATAAATATTCACAGCAGGTGTTTTTGTTTGTTTGTTTTATTTTTTTTAGAGAGTACACAAATGACGGAGGGGAGAGGGAATAGAAAACAATCTTAAGCGGGTTCCACGAGGCTCAATCTCATGACCCGGAGATCGTGATCTGAGCTGAAATCAAGAATCAAATGCTTAACCAACTGAACTACCCAGGCACCCCTTACAACAGCTTTATTTGTAATAGACCAAAACTGGAAACAACCCAAAGGTCCAAAATCAGGTGAATGAATAAACAAATTGTGGCATATCCATATGGTGACAATAAAAAGAAATAAACTCTTGATACACAGGACAGCTATAAATTAAAAAGGACCTATAAGCTGGACAGTCTCAGAACTTCTCTGTACCTTTTTCTACTGAAGTCGAATGAAAATGTATGTATAACTGTACAAATGTACAAATACATTTCAGTGTACTAATCTTGTAACCATCTTCCCTTTCCTCAAGTTTTTACATGTCAGATGTTCTTTTTTCCCTTCACAAATTTTCTTATAATACAAAGATTGCAGAACTGCTGACACTCAGTGGCCTTATGCAATTTTATTTTTTTTTATTTTTTTTCCTTATGCAATTTTAAAATACTGTCAGAGAATAGAGAGAGTTCAACATCTCTGAAGTGATATCTTGATCCCAAGTAGGACTATTCTTATTAAATAAAATGGCACATTATTGGAGACCTTTACCCATCAATTTTTTAAAAATAGTCTTATTTTAGAATAGATTTAGATTTGAAACAAAGTTACAAATATAGTGTAAAGAACTATTTGATTTTGAATATCAACCTTCTTGATCATGAAGGGGGTGTTATCAGCCCACCATTCTCATTCCTGGGTATCAGAGTCAGTACTACCATGTAAGGTGTGGTTAACTCCCTCCTTTAGCCAGAGTAATGGACACCTCACTCCACTTTACGTAAGTCCTCTATCTTCCTCACAAGGTACCCAATTTGAGGATGTCACTGCCAACAATTCTAACTTTACTTCTTACAAAAAGTAAAGGCAAAAGGAAATGAAAAGGAAAGAAGGTGATTTCAAAGCTTTGAAAAATACAATCCATTTATTTACTTCCTTTTCACAAACAAATAACATAAATAACACCTTGGATCTAGGATAAGAAATGTCAACTCTTTAAATAATTCTTAAAAACATTACCTCAAAATTTCCTAAGAGACTAAGACTTGTAATAGGTGGAGCACTAGAACTCAGAAATGGTTTTTCATGAATATCTGGATCATCTTCAATGTTTAAACATGGTCGAGGACTATTAAAAAGAAAATTAACAAACGAACATATTAAACACATTTTCTAATTTACCTTTTGTACAAAATTAAATTAGGAGACTTTGATCAATTTCAAATTTACTTAAACTACATGATAAAAAATTAATCCTACCAAATTTTAAGATAGGAAATACCTAGTTTAAAATCCTGATTTGATTTTGTAGTCTGTGTTATAATATTTGACAAAAAATATAAGTAAAACTCTGGAAGGTTCCAGGATTGAATGTATAATTTATCATATAGTGGCATTTACTAGAAATATACAATGCAGCCTTCTTTCAGTCTTCATTTTCAGTGAAAAATGAGAATACAAAGGCAAAATTATGTGACTAAAGAAAATAATGAGGGTATTTACTTGTCAACATGGAACACATTTCTAAGGCTTTTTTGCAAAGAAGCATAAGGCAAAGGAGAAGGTGATTGACCAGAAATACTCAAGCCCACTAAGTGTTAAAACCAAAGTGTTGGGATCCCTGGGTGGCGCAGCGGTTTGGCGCCTGCCTTTGGCCCAGGGCGCGATCCTGGAGACCTGGGATCGAATCCCACATCTGGCTTCCGGTGCATGGAGCCTGCTTCTCCCTCTGCCTGTGTCTCTGCCTCTCTCTCTCTCTCTCTCTCTCTCTCTCTCTCTCTCTCTGTGACTATCCTAAATAAATAAAAATTAAAAAAAAAGATTAAAAAAAAGATTAAAAAAAAGATTAAAAAAAAAAAAACAGTGTTTATTATGATGACCAATATAGCTACTCACTGTCTTACTTTCTCCCTTCTTCACCCTTAATAACTGTGTGTGAAATAATATTGAAAATGACAACTAGAAAATAATATTCCTGTTAAAATTGTGATTTTTGTAGAAAATATTTATTCCCCAAGACTAGAAATGAGTGTAGTATTATTTCACATACACAAATGAGTTTTAGAATAAATACCTTCTAGACGATAAGCTTTTCAGATGCAGTAATGAAGAATCCAAATCAAAGCAACCTGATTGTGTCTTTCTTTGAGGAACCTAAGATCAAAATATTCATTTGTGATATTTAAAAACACTGTAATTTTTTTCTTGAATTGATAGAACACTTTTCAAAAGAAAGCTAAGCATATCTGACAAATAATAAAACTTCTCCCAAAACACCTTACTTACAATCATGCTCTGTATTACATATTGTTCTTATGTTCTCATTTTATTAACTGGTAGGAGAAAACAGATAATTAATAAAAGCACTTTTACCAGGTTTTGACTTTTTAAGAAGCAGAATTTGTTTTTTTCTAAAACCAAATCTTACATGGGATCCTAATATATAAAAAAAGACTTTTATTTTTTTACTTTATTATATACAGTTGACCCTTGAACAACTCAAGGATTATGAGACACTGACCCTCTGCCCAGGGCAGTTGAAAATTAACATGTAAGTTTTGGCTAGGCTACGGTTGACTGGAAGCCTTACCAGTAACATAAATAGCTGATTAACACACATTTTGTATATTGTTATATACTGTTATATTCTTAAAGCTAAAGAACATGTTATTAAGAAAATTAGAAGAGAAAATACGTTTACAGAAACAAAACAAAACCCACATATATAAGTGGACCCGTCCAATTCAAATCTGTGTTGTTCAAGGGTTCTGTATTTTGTTGGGGGGAATAAAAGATTGATAGTTTTAAAATAAAAAGAAAGAATAATTAAATAGTGACGGGAGCCTGGAGTCCTGCCCAGCTCTACCACTACCCCACTGTACATTTCCAAGAACCCTGGAGTTTCACAGAGAATAGGTCTGAAAAATACTACCCTGGATGTTCAACCACCATTGTATACCATATTACATTTAAGACACCAATCACACCACCGTCTAGCTAAAAATATCCTAAAAAATGAAAGATCCAGATATCAAAGGTAAAATCACATGCAACATGCAAATTAGAAAGACTTGTTTTCTAGAATATCATGTATGCATCCATGCTATTTTTTGTAGTCAGAGCTCAAAGTGAAGTTTTCTATCTAAACTCTCATGTCTTCGCCTGGGTGGCTCAGCAGTTGAATATCTGCCTTGGCTCAGGGTGTGATCCCGGTCCCAGGATCAAGTGCCACATCGGGCTCTCTGCCAGAAGCCTACCTCTCCTTCTGTCTATGTCTCTGCCTCTCTTTCTGTGTCTCTCATGAATAAATAAATAAAATCTTAGGGGAAAAAAAACCTCTCATGTCTTCAATTCTGAAAAGTTCTTTACCTTAATTTCTTCTGACACTGCATTTTCCTTCTTCCATCTACTTTTTTGGAATTTGTACTAGACTTACACTAAACATCTCATTTTATCTTCCGTGGCTCTTTTACCTTTTATCATCTCTTTTCCCTTCTGTACTTCATTCTAAGTGCTTTCTTAATATGTCTCCCATTCACTCAATTGCTCTTCAGCTGATTCTAGGCCACTGTTAATCCATCTATATTTGTACAGCAATTAAAATGTTTTTTCATGTTTAGAATTTTGATTTAGTTGTTTTAGGTAGGTCAAATGTTTGGCATTATTTTAAATTGTTTAGAATTTAGCTTCTCTAAAATAAATTATAAATTAAAGTTATAAACTTAAATTCTAGATTTCTTACTCAATTATTTTTGAATATAGGCCAGATATTGTATGCTTGAGAGTTTACTTAAAAAATACAGATAAAACAGCAAAAATTATCTTATGTTTGTAGCAAAATATACGTGTTTTTACTTCTGCTATGATACTGATCACTTGCCTCAGGTTTAACTGAAACGGAAGGTAGAGCAACTAACTACTGACGGCTTACTACGTGTTAGAAATGATACTACTCATCCTCACAACACTAAAGGAGACATTTTCACCCCTTTTTTAATGATGAAGAGACTGAGGCTCAGATTACATTACTCAAATAAGGTCACAAATGTCACACAGGTAGGGTGAAGTCTTTGTGACTCCAAAGCAACACTCTTTTTTTTTTTTTTTTTCCAAAGCAACACTCTTAACCTTTGCGCTCTGACCTACAAATCTATTTGTAAATGTAGAGTGGGGAAATTTATATGTCTTAAAATAAGATGTTGCATGGGTTCCACATCAAAGACAACCACAAATTTGATGTCAAATGATCCAGCTGTTGATATCAACTAGCTTCAGTGCAAAGATAAAAATCTACTTACAAACCCGTTTGACACTAAATATTTCCTTTATATGTAATAATAATTAAAATATTAGACAAAAGACTTTCAGAGAAATTTTATAATCCTAATATTTTTATTCATAATTTTAGCCTTTGCCCATATTAACACATAGTTATTAAATACATCAAAAATGTTTTCTAACTGGAAATTTCTGTTAAAGTTATTTAAATTTTTTCAAATACTATTTGGATAAAATGATCTGTAAACATTTTAGATGTTTCCAATGTTAAATATGGAATAAGAGGAAAAAAACCTTACAGGACTTGAAAGAAGAGGCAATCCAGTTCGAGGATGAAAGGCTCTCGTTGAAATTCCATCTAAGGAATGAAAATTATGTTTCCGCCAGACACTTGAATGTTTCAGTGGTATAGTCTTCTGCTAGGAAAATAATTAGATTTTAATGTTAATATTTAAGTAATTTTTGGTTTTAGTCTTATTCTAATATGTAGTGAGGTATTACATCCTTGGTGGTGAAGATTTAATCAGAAAACAATTTCTAAATTTTTTCTAGGATACTGAATAAATTCAAATATTCTAAAGAAAATATGTCCAAATATAATTGCCTTATCAATATATGGTCATATTTATAAATACTCAATCTAATATCTGGTAAGCTAACATTTGATATTTTTAATTTGTTAACTAAACAACTACTCACAGGTAGAAAAAAATAGAATATTCTAAAATATAAAACTATGTTGATATTAAGAGCCATTCTCAGAGCATATAATTTGGTGGAGCATAACAGAGAAATACAGTAAATGCAAACTTAAAAATATATCTAATGCAGCTGCAGTACCATGTTTTTGAAGTGATACAGGAAACAAGCTAATCCTTAACAATTAGGCAAGTTTAAACGCAAACACCAGAAATTCATGAAAATCCTGGGATGCCTGGGTGGCTCAGTGGTTGAGTATCTGCCTTCAGCTCAGAGCATGATTCCAGAGTCCCGGGATCAAGTCCCACATCAGACTCCCTGCATGGAGCCTGCTTCTCCCTCTCCCTATATCTCTGCCTCTCTCTGTGTTTCTCATGAATAAATAAATAAAATTAAAAAAAAAGAAATTCATAAAAATCCAGAAAGACTTATCTACCATTTACTAGCTTTGTGACCTTGGACAAGATACTTAACTTCTCCAAGCTAAGGGTCCTCTTTTTTAAATTGGAGTTAGTAATAACACCTAACCTCATAGTTTAGTGGAAGGATTAAGTATGCCAACATGTGTAAAATATTCAGAAAAGGGCTTGGGTACTTAGTAAATTTAAGCATAACAATAATTTTCTAAAGTTCAAAATAGTTTGGTAGAAAGGTAAATCAAATGGAAATGACTGAAGTTTTTATTTACATAGTGCATCGAAGGTTTACAAAACTTTTTATTTTTTATTTATTTTTAAAGACTATTTATTTATTCATGAGAAACACAGAGAGAGAAACAGAGACACAGGTAGAGGGAGAAGCAGGCTCCATGCAGGGAGCCCGTGCGGGACCCAATCCCGGAACTCCCGGGATCACGCCCTGAACCAAAGGCAGACACTCAACCGCTGAGCCACCCAGGGGTCCCTACAAAATATTTAAAATTTGTTATTTGACTGTCACAACTGAGATAGGCACAAGAGATTTATCATTCTTATTTTAAAGCTGAGGAAACTGAAGTTTTTAAAAGTTACATGACTTAGTCAGTGTGACTTAGGGACCAAATTGTGAAGTCAGGACTGGAACCCAAGTATTCTGACCAACAGCCTAGTGATTTCACCATAGACATTCCTAAAATCCTTAGCTGAGCAGTGGCATAGCACAATGGGGACACTGTTTTAGGCCAGAGCTACTAACAAACAATACATTAAGTTAATACGAATTTCATTTCTGACGCCTATTTACTCTCCAGCAATTGTTCAGAATATTGAAACAACCAAAAATGGCAACAGGAAGAATTTACCTAACATTTGCTATTAAGATGGCTATTTTCAAAGGATGTTAATACTACTTTTATTGCAGGTTCATTTTAATAGACTGTGTGTATTATAATTAGTGGGCACCTTGGGCATTCATAACTAAATTTCCTGTAAAACAAAATTCAAACTATAATAAATGAGAATTATATTTGAAATATCAGATGTTACCTACCAACGCCTCTGTACTTTTTAATCGTTCACATGTAGACAAACAGTTTTTTATATTCTTTCTCTGAGAACAGTTTTGAGATTTTTCATCAATTGTCTCTTCTTTCTTATCCTGTTCATTTTTCAATTGGTCTGGCTTTTTGCATTTGAAAACTTCATTATTACTGAGATAATTTTCTATACTATTAAGTTGATTATTTTGCTCACATGTTTTGGGCCTTTTAAAGTCTTTATTTGAGCACTTGTTTTCATGTTTGTTCAAATATCCAGACATTTCCAACATAGCAGTTTTTATTTTTGAGTCATTTTTCTTAGAATCCTCTAATTGATAATTGTTAAAAGATTCTGGATTACAATTTTCATTTTTTATTTTTTCTTTATATTTATTTGTACAAATTTGTTTTTCAATATTGTTGCAATTTGAATACTGTTTATCAGTTTCATTGCTAATGTCTTGCTCCTTAAATTGACACTCAGAAACTGTATTTTCCAATCTGACTGTCAAATCTAAGTTATTTTTTTTGCAGTGAGGCATATTTGAGGGAGTCAATATACCAGCGGTTTTGTTCTGTCTCTCTTGAAATGTATTTTGGATGATTTCACTAGGATTGTCCTGATACAGATTTCTTATTTGAGGTTTCAAAGAGGACTTGACTTTACTATCGCATTTAAAAGAACTCAATGATTTTTTGGGTATTAAGTTTGTCCCTTCACTGCTATCTTCCAAAAAGGAAAATTTTGTATTAGAAATGGAAATGGAAGGGTCATCCTTGTTTTTCTTCAACAAATTTTTATCTTCATACAAACTCCTAAACACCTTAGAAGGAACCGAACTGGAGTCATGCATGTTGAATGACTGCCGGGATAAATGTGATGCTGTTGGATCGATATGCTCCAAGTGTTGAGCAATCCTTGCGATAACATCTTGCCGCTCTTGGAGTAAGGAGCCTATCAAAGGATTAGTCTCACCAACAGACTGACGAGAATAAAGACCATCAGAAATGCCGGTTGCACTTCGAAGAGTTTCTGGTTTTACTTGAATTTTTCCCTCGTTGGTATCTTCTGAGGAGGAAAGGTCCGGACTACCAAAAGAAATGGAGAAAGTTTCTTTACATTTTCTCACGTTTTCATTTTCTTGTGCAACCCGGAAAAGTTTTGAATTAAGTGAACTAGACTCTTGCATATTAAATGGATGTCCAGGAACATGTGAAGTGCTTGGATCACAATGAATCAAATGCTGAGCAATTCTTGCAATAACTTCTTGTCGATCCTGAATTAAAGAGCCTATTAAAGGATTAGTCTCACCAACTGATTGCCAGGAACTCTGGTGGCTAGCCACACTGGAATCAATCATTGAAAATGATTTTAATGTTCTCACTGGTGTTTCATGTGACTTTCTATCTCCTCTACCACTGAAGCCCAGAATATTAGCTTGACATGTTCCATAGTCAGATTTATTGCCAGTGCCTGGATACAGTTTGACATTTTTGACAGCTGCAGTATACTCTGAAGTTGTGCCATTTTTTGCATGCAATACATTTTCGGGTGCCAGGGCCCAAGATTGTTTGCTACACAGACGCTGTGAACTATTCGTACTACATTGTTCAGCTTCATTAGAATTGCGGTGCTGATGGGCTTTAAGTTCATGTTCTTGAATTCTTTTCTCATAAAGGCCAATATTAGTGTGAATACTACAGGTCAACACTGGGTAATTAGATTGTCTGGGCAAGGACTGAACGCTGACTTTCAAGGCCACATTGTGAGAAACATTAGGAACAGGAAACACATGTTCAATTGGAGTCTGTGAAAAATCCCACTGCAGGTCTACATCAGCAGCACTGATTCTAGAATCATACAGAAAAATAAAGAATCAATGGATTATACAATTCATAACATTATAGTATATTATAAAAAATTTTAAGCAGTCATAGACTGATCTTTGTTTGCATTAATTACTATCAAGGCTTTACTTTCAGCTACTTTACCATGCATGTCATTCTAATAAAACCAAATAAAGTACAATAGTTTAGAACAGAGAGTATCTCTTTTTAAGATTTTATTTATTTATTCATGAGAGACACACAGAGAGAGAGAAACAGAGATATAGGTCGAGGGAGAAGCAGGCTCCCCATGGGAAGCCTGATGCAGCACTTGATCCTGGGACCCCTGGATCGTGATCTGAGCTGAAGACAGATGCTTGACCACTGAGCCACCCAGATGCAATACATTTTGAGAGATGTATTTTTTTTTTTTAAGAATACTAGCCCACATAAGCATTAAAGCTTAAGAATGTTTTTATTATTATTTAAGATTTTATTTATTTATTTGAGACACACAGAGAGAGAGAGAGAGAGAGGTAGAGACTTATGCAGAGAGAGAAGCAGGGTCCATGCAGGGAGGCCGATGTGGGACTCAATCCCAGGACTCCAGGATCATGCCCTCGGCCAAAGGCAGATGCTCAACGCTGAGCCACCCAGGTGTCCCTAAAGCTTAAGAATATTATGAGTTACTTGTCAAAAGAGAAAAAACGGACTTTGTATTTACTACTAAATAAATAGAGTCAGCTAATTCTTTTATACAAGGTGATTAAGAAATGCTCTTCATCTCATGGCCACCTGCCTACAGAGACAATTAGATAGCTGTTCAGCAGCCTGTAAATTTATGGTTTCAAGATACAAAAATTAAGTAAGTATACCATTATGGAAACTCAGCAGCCCAGAAAGTTTTCTACTGTGTATACACTGGCAGCATTATATCCACTATTGGTTTTGAAAGCTAAAAAATGTTCTGAAAACTATTCTATGCCAAATTTAACCCAAAAAGCAAAACTCATACTGATTCCCATTTAAATTTCTCTAACTTTTGAGAAAAACTTCAGTAAATTTTATCTACTTACATTTAGGAATCAAGGAAATAAACTACTTAAAAGGTAAAATATTCAGTATCTAACCAACATAATTGAATATGCACTGTTCTTATTTTGCCCTAGACATACCTGTAAAGAATATTTCGTGGAATAGCACCATGAGAAACACTCAGCCAAGCACTTAATTGAGAAAAAAACACAAATGAGCGGACAGCCAATAGAAGAGTCTTTTCTTCAATAAATCGATCACCACTCCTAAGGGAAGTAAAAAGTATCATTTAAATGTCAGCAAGTACAAAATGACTGAATTGTAGAAAGATTGAAGCTAAAACATTTAGGATGTGTGCTTTCAAGAGTATAGAAGTGCACTTACTAGTGTTACTTCAAGTCACACAAGTACGAAATGTTTAAATTTTACTACATAAATAGAAGAATTCAATGACATGATATATTATTAAAATACTTTATAGAAAGCAATGGAAAACCTGATCTACCAACAACTTATAATTCTGTGCAACTTACTGTCGAGGAACTGGCTCCAATATCCATCTTTCTAATAATAATGCATCTTGCTTAATTGCAGGATCATTAAGATCAATCCCTTCTGTGGTGGGTCCATCATCACTGTAGCAGCAGTCTGGTAGTAGCATCACTTCCACCATGATTGGAAGGTTGTTCTTCCACAACAATGAGACCTCAGACCTAGTTCTTCTGGCTTGGCGACACTTGAGAGAAAATGAATATAAGCAAAATGTCTTGATGGGCCAAAAATTTCATGTTTAAATTTTAAAATTATAATTGTAAAAGACAACTCTATGAGAAATGAGTTATCAATTGCAGAGCTTTGCTTAGGCTTATCTATTTAGATTTCATCATTAAATAATGGGTTAACACTAGTGAGTTCTAGTGTGTGAGATGTAGCACTAAACATTTGTGATGCAAATTTTCTTGGAGGGATATTCTTGCTCTATTTTGCAGAAAAATAACTGCCACAACACAAATCTGACAGGCCTTGAGATGGCCCAGCCTAGTATGTAAATTACATCATCATTACAGAAGAAAGAGGAAAGCAAAATATTAAAAATTCATTTTCATTAAATGATCAAAATAGACAAGATTTAAAAAGTGTAAAATTTGAGGCACCTGGGTGGCTCAGTGATTGAGCATCTGCCTTTGACTCAAGTCATGATCCTGGGGTTCTGGGACCAAGCCTGCATTGGGCTCCCTGCTCATCAGGGAGTCTGCTTCTTTGTCTCCCTCTGCTCCTTCCCTTCTCTCATGCTCACTCTCTCTCACATAAATAAAGAAAATCTTAAAAAAAAAAAAAAAAGGAAGTGTAAAGGGATTCCTGGGTGGCTCAGCAGTTGAGCCATCTGCCTTTGGCCCAGGGTGTGATCCTGAAGTCCCAGGATCAAATCCATATCAGGTTCCCTGCTCTCTCTGTGTCTCTCATGAATGAATAAAATCGCAAAAAAAAAAAAAAGTATAAAATTTAAGACTATATTTAAGAAACAAACTATTGAGAAAAATCCTTATAACAAATTTTACTACCTACCAAAATAAATATTTTTAAACATTATATGATAGTAAAAAATATCTTGACATAGGAAAAAAGAAAGGACTATCAGAGAGAAATTGGCTAATGTGAGGAAAATAATCATGAAGATAATTCTACTAAATAAACACAAAGTCAATAGTAACAATAATTTTAAATCTGGCACGGGAGAAGGCAGGTATGAAATTGGTTGTCAACCTGCAAGCTGATCTACAAAGGCACCTGCTGTGCTTTCAAGAGCATTAAGATCAAGATTATTAGCCATGGTCCAGAATTAGGATTTTCATTATAGTTTTAACCGATTTTATATTTAAATGTCAACATTATAATTATCACGTACCAAAGATGATGACCGAATTTAAACCAGTTGACATAAAAGATAAATAAAAAATACTCAACACATAATTCTTACCTGAGCCAGCTTGTCACTGCATTCATGTTTGGTAGTTGCTGGGTAACAGGACTGTGCTGGAGGGCAATGGAAACTTTCTGTGCGACCTTTTACAGAACATTCTGGTGTTCGTCCTTCTGTTATTAACAACGCCAAAGAGACCAAGAACTCCTCTGCATCATATTCAAAATATTCATCTAGAGTATCTGGTATGTAAAAAAAGAAAGAGTCTCCAATGTAATGTATTTTTGATAAGAGCTCACCTTTTACGTCAAAAATACCTAATATCACAATCCATATTCAAGTATATTTACTAACAAAGAGGGAAAGGGAAATAAAAATGAGGCAATTAAAATACAGTAAACTCTTGATTCACAAGTTATACAGGGTAAGGAGAGGATGGATTATTCCAAATTTCAGTTAAGACAAAGATGGTTTAAAAAAAAAGACAAAGATAGTTAAAATTACAGCACAAAATTGTTTCTATGTGAACTTCAAATGTCTAAGAATTCAGGAATACACTTATAATCCTATAGATATTTAGATTTTTGGATGTCAAGTGCAACAGTTTTCATATGTAAAAACCCACCAATAACCAAAAGATTAAAAAGTCTTGTGTCACATTTTTAGCTAAGATGCTTTATTATTATTGTCAAACATTGAAGATGTAAATTCAAATGCATGTTTCTCCCCTCTCCCTTGCTCCTTTCTTATCTATCTAGTTCCTTGTTCTCACAACCCCAGTTCTGTGCTGTGGACATTCAGAGTTATGGAGTCCTTCTCTGCCTATGCTATACCACAGTATTAATTTCAAAAAGAGTAATGCTGTAATTATCCACCAGGCGATGCAGACACAAATTACAACATATAAAGTGTGTTGTTTTTTGATTACTGTACAGTTCAGAACAATTTAATCTGTAGCTGTTTTTACTTACTTGACGTAACTTTTAAATTTCTCATAAATGCTCCAAGTTTGCAAACAAAACACAGTTAAATTTCAAAAGTGTTAACCTGCTACACAGGTTGAACATGTGTGCAAATGCACAAACACAAAATTCAATTTGTTGTGCAATCCAAGTAAACAACATATAACTTAAGTACTTACTACACTTATTAGGTGACGGGGATACAGAGTTGTACTGCATATAGCTCCTGGTTGCAAAAGGTTTTTGATTCACAAATGAGTTAAAAGTCAATAGGAGGGCAGCCCAGGTGGCTCAACAGTGTAGGGCGGCCTTCACCCCAGGGCGTGAGCCTGGAGACTGGGGATGGCGTCCCACATCGGGCTTCCTGCATGGAGCCTGCTTCTCCCTCTGCCTGTGTCTCTGCCTCTCTCTCTCTCTCTCTCTCATGAATAAATAAATAAAATCTAAAAACAAAAAACAAAAACAAAAAATAAAAGCAAATAGGATACTACAGCATGTGATAAATTCCAATGTTGTTTGGATAACAGTGGTAAAATTTTGCAAAAGAGGTTGGCATTGAAATAAACAAAAAGCAGAATCAGACCTATAAATACAGAGAACAAATTGACTGTTCTCAGAAGGGGTTGGGGGATTGGCAAAATGGGTGAAGGGGAGTGGGGATACAGGCTTCCAGTTATGGAAGTAAGTCACAGGAATAAAAGTCTCAACATAGGGAATATGGTCAATAATACTGTAATAGTGTTATATGGTGACAGATGGTAGCTATACTTGTGGTGAGCATAGCATAAACTGAATTGCTATGTTGTACATATGAAACTAATATAACATTGTATGTCAACTATACTGAAAAAAAAAAAAGAGGTAGGCACTGAGCAGAAGCAGGAGTTAGAAAATGGAGCTTGAGTAGAAAATTTGTATAGAGAAGCAAGGAAAAGAAACTGGAGTCAGATGTGAATAGCCTTGAAGGGTATGATGAAGAATGCTTATTTCTAGCTTTAGGAAGGCTTTAAGGAAAAGAAACAGCCTTAAAAGCCAACTTTATTGAGCTGGTATTTCAAAACCATTCAGAAAAATGTCCCCAAAATGTCCATGTGCAACACATAAAACAACAGCCAACACTTAGTAATATTGTCAGGCATTGCTAGTTCTAAGTACTTTCTATACATTAACTAATTTAATCCACAGAACAGCTCCAAAGGTGAGAAATGTTAGCACCATTTTGCAGATAACTAACTGAAGCATAGAAAAGTAACTTTCTCAAGATCATCCAGCTAGTAAGTAGCAAAGTTGGAATTTGAATCTACAGAGTCTAGCTCCAGAATCTAGGTCCTTAACCACCCCATACTTGCTTTCTTTCATTGCAACTATAAATATTGCAATGATATACCTTAACATATGTTTGTAAAATAATATATATGCTATATTTTAGTAACACATTTTAGAACATTTATTGTATAGAATTACAGACAATCCTTAATCAACTTATGATTTTTTGACTTGACACTGGTGTGAAATTGATATGTATTCAGTAGAAACCTTACTCTGAATTTTGAACTTTTCCCAGGCTAGCAATGTGGTAGGATATTCTCTTGTGATGCTGGGCAGCTGCAGTGAGCTCCAGCTCCCAGTCAGCCATATGATGGAGGGGGTAAACAACCAATACACTTACAACCATTCTGTACCCGTACAACCATCCTATTTCTCACTTTTAGTACAGTATTCAGTAAATTTTACAACATACTCAACACTTTATTATAAAATAGGCTTCGTGTTAGATGATTTTCCCCAGATGCAGGCTAATGTCCTAAGCACATTCAAAGCAAGCTAGGCTAAGTTATTTTGTTTGCTAGCTAAGGAGTAATAAGTGCTTTGTTCACTTAAGATATTTTCAATTTACAATAGGTTTATCAGGACATAACCACTGGAAGTCAAGGAAGATCTGTAGTTTTCAGGAATAGGACTCTAATTTACAATAATGTGCAAACAAGAGAGTAGTCTTCGCTTTCAACTTTCCTCAAGAAATCAATTAGATGGGGGATCCCTGGGTGGCTCAGAGGTTTGGCACCTGCCTTTGACCCAGGGTGTGATCCTGGAGTCTCAGGATTGAGACCCACATCGGGCTCCCTGCATGGAGCCTGCTTCTCCCTCTGCCTGTGTCTGTCTGTCTGTCTGTCTGTCTCTCTCTCCCTCTCTCCCTGTCTTTCATGAATAAATAAGTAAAAATCTTTAAATAAAAAAAAAGAAACCAATTAAGATTAAAAATCAAGGGTCTCCTGTGGTGTCCTTCAGATGGAAGCAAAAGATGTAAAAGATTCTACTCAATCCCCTTCTCTGTTGGTTCTGTGGATTTTCGAGGCTATTTAAGACTTGTCATGGGCTACATGGCATGATTTTGGCTCCTGGGAGATTTCTCTGGGCTCATCCTGTTTCTTCCCCTAAACTTGTCAGGTAATCCTGGAAAGCTAAGAATTGTGGTAGAGCAGTGGCTCCTAATCTATGGAATGCTGAGGGACGCCAAGATGACAGCTAGCTACTCCATGTGAATAACAAGGATGGTGGACAACCTAAGTAGTAAGTCTCATCTTTATGTGCTACTACTTAAAAAAAAGATCTGTAGTTCATCTGACCTGCTAAGTTTTTTCTTAAGAAAGGGGAAAGGGTGTGGATCCCTGGGTGGCTCAGTGGTTTACCACCTGCCTTTGGCCCAGGGCGTGATCCTGGAGTCCCAGGATTGAGTCCCATGTCAGGCTCCCTGCATGGAGCCTGCTTCTCCCTCTGCCTGTGTCTCTGCCCCCCTCTCTCTCTTTCTCTCTCTGTGTGTGTGTGTGTGTGTCTCATGAATAAGTAAATAAAATCTTAAAAAAAAAGAATGAAAAGGGAAAGGGCACAAAAGTAGGGAGTATAAGAGTGTTATCCTTATGCCTGCAAAACTATATTTATCGCTACAGTCCCAGCAGAGAATGGCTTACACAGTAGGAATCATCAAGTTGATAAAAACTAAACTATTGTGAAAAGTACTTTTGAATAACACAGCATTTGCTAAAACTTGGCTGAGTTAGTCATCATCTCCTCAGATGGTAAGCTAAAAAAATTCCAGGGGTGCCTGGCTGGCACAATTGGTAGAGCATGTAACTCTTGATCTTGGGGGCATGAGTTCAAGCCCCACATTGGGGGTAGAGCTTACTTTAAAAAAACCATAAAAAGCAAAAAAAAAGCTCTCCAAAATCATGACTGGAGTCTATAATCCTTTGCATGACTGAGCTAGCCAGAGCATTAAATATTTAAATGAAAAATTTGAAAAAAAAGATTAGAGATGACAGTAGTTACCTATTAGTTATCTATACAAATATTACATAAGAATTACAAGGGGGCAGCCCGAGTGGCTCAGCGGTTTAGGGCCGCCTTCAGCCCAGGGCGTGATCCTGTAGACCTGAGATGGAGTCTCATGTCAGGCTACCTGCATGGAGCCTGCTTCTCCCTCTGCCTGTGTATCTGCCTCTCTCTCTCTCTCTCTCTCTCTCTCTCTCTGTGTGTGTGTGTCTCTCATGAATAAATAAGTAAATAAATCTTAAAAAAAATTACAAGGAATAGCAGGGATTATACAGTGGTATTATAAAAACTAAAATACTACCTAAATGCATGTGGACTATGTGATGACAGTCTTTAGGAATTTCTCAGGATAAATTTATGGGTGTCTGAATTTTAAGAAATGAGAATATTAAATCATGGTAGCCATTAGAAAAGTTGTATAGTTAAAATTTCTATAATGTCAACCTCTAAAACACCAGACAGCAGAGTTTACCATAAGGAATATGAATAGTAAATGGGAAATTTGTTATGCTAATTAAAATTCAATAGATATAACCTGGTATTTTGAGGACACAGATTATTCCAGATATAAATTATTATCTTAGGGCTTCTGAAAACAATTTGCTTTTACAAAAAGTATTTCATATCTAGACAAATATGGACTGCTGGGGCTTACTAGTAGTTAGTTTTAGAAGAAACAATTTTAGAAGAAATAATTTATTTGATGTAAAGCATAACATTGAAGAAAACAAAGCATTTATAAATTTTCAAGGTTATAAAGGATGTATCTTTGAAGACTGGTGATTGATGACTCAAAACATAGTTGTAGAGTCCTACCTCTAAGACTTCAATAAGGATTATGACTACATCCCAGTCTGTCTGGGAGCTATGCTGCTCTTGTAGTGGCCTGCACTTTTGGCTCTGGAGTTTAACCATGTTTTTTAAAGTTCCCCATCTGCTCAACAAAAGAGGTAAACAATTTGGCCACTGGGAAAACTATGATCAGAGTGATCCATAGATAAAATGGACTAACTCACATGAGAAGTAAATTCTTTATCATCACCGGCGGTATTCAAGGACAGACTCATAGACACATGCCAGGAGTGGGGGGGGGGGGGTTGGAGGGATTTAGATTATCAAGTGGTAGCTCAGTTAGATTTGCAAGAGTTCTTTCCATTCAGAGAGTCTATGAATCTGTTATTCAGAAGTTGCTCAAAAAAACAAAACAAAACAAAACAAACAAACAAAACCCAGGCGAGAGGCCAAAACCACTATCTCCTTTTCAAGAGACCCTAACTAGGAGCCCATCTGAACCAGTACTCATCATATAGTCATTTAGAACAAAAACCCAGTATGGCTCAAAGCTACTTCAAGACTCTGTCTAGATGTAATGGAAGAAGAATGTCTTACACATCACTGGGCTGTTGTATATGCTGTTCAGTTTACTTTGAAAGCCTGACAAGGTAGTAGAAAGATTCCATGTTTTTCATGGCATGGAATACAATAACAAGAGAAGTAGAACAACCTGGGAGGTGCTGTAAAAATAATGTCCCTGGGGCGCCTGGGTGGCTCAGTCGGTTAAGTGTCTGCCCTCGGCTCAGGTCATGATCTCAGAGTCCTGGGACTGAGCTCAGCATGGAGCTCCTTGCTCAGCGGGGAGCCTGCTTCTCCCTCTGCCCCTCATCCCGCTTGTCCTCACTCTCTTTCTCAAATAAATAAATTAAATAAATAATAAAACATAAAATTTTATTGGATTTAAACTTCCTTTTTAACCTCAAGACAGTTACCTAAGTTAGGCTCTTATATTTTTTAAAATATTTTATTTATTTATTTTATACCTGAATTACTACAATAGTATCCTAGCTATGGTTTAGGACTCTAAGTCCCTTCTTACTCACTTTGTACCCTAGTCCAATTAATCTTCCTGAAAAGCCATTCTATTACATGCTTCTCAGCTCAAAGCTTTCTGCGTTTATTTTACTGGCTACCCAACTGCCTGTTGATCCCAAAGTGAATTCTTTAAGTTTGACATTAGGGCCAGAACCACCATACCTGGCTGTGCCCCACCAGATTCTGAAGTGAATGCTGCCCCTTGGAGATATACAGTGAGGTGACCCTACTTCAGACTCCACCTATGGAGTCTTCATTGTCTCCACTTTTGCTTGTTCATCTCTTTTACTGCTCCTCACATAGTCTCTGTTCCAGCCAAATTGCTCCCTATACCATATTCTACTCATTTCCCTCCTTGTGCCACTGTTGCTTTTTTTTAACCTATAAAACATGGCTTCTTTCTCTCATTTCCAACAAGTCTGAGATTTCTGAAGAGTTTCCCGATTCCCAATTTTTGTCCACAAAAGAGTCCTTCCTAACTCACTTTCACACTGATCTTTCACAGATTTTATACTCTTCCCTAGAATTTACATCTAGGCTATGAATGGTTACTTCAGAGTGCTAGAGCACAGTCCCAAGCTCATGAATTTTACCTCCACATGGCTAAGTTTCACTGTGTTCTATGAACAGACTGTACTGTTAACTTCAGCCAACCTTTGCCCAGACATGGGGCACTTATCACAAATGTGGTCATGAAAAAGGAAAGGATAGTTTAGTGCAAATCAACTTTCAGGAATAACTCAGCATTATATTAGCCCAGCCATTTCTTTATAATAATATTTTTTTTTACTTTATTTTTTTTTATTTTTCAAATATCTGTCCCTATGGTATAATAATATTTTTAATATTTCATGGATGAACATCTCCTAATGGATTAAAATCTATATACACCAAAAAGGTTTTGGTATCTCATCTATATGTTCTAATCTCAAAGGTATGTGTTGTATGGCTCTGTTTTGAGTGAGAATTGTAAAGGTTCTTAGAAATCATGTAGCCTAATCTACCTTACTTCCAGATGAAGAAAATAAGACACAAAGATGCCATCTTTCTTGTTCAGAGCTGTATACTATTGGAAATTAGAATCCAGTTTTCTTCATTTCAAGTGCAACTTGATTTACAAACCATAAGAAGTCTTTAAGCAGAGAATAAAAAGCAAAGCTGACTTTAGTGACTAGAGCAAAGAATAGCGGCTGTCACGATAAACAAGCAATTTCCCATGTGCACTATTATTTTATTAATATTATTTACACATAAATATTTTCACTTACAGAATAATTTCTTCACATGCAAAAATATTGTTATTAAGCAACAATAAAACATAAAATGAATTTTTAAAAGTCCTCAGTACTCTATTAATAAAAAGGCAACTGATCTATAAAGAAACTTATAATGGACTTACTTTTAAAAGCAACTTTCTGGACCTGTGTGTGGCTTGATTTCAACCAAATATTTTTGCTATACATCTACATAATACAATAATCATCATAGTGCAAAATTATAATTAAAGCATTGCAATATTCTGAAGTGTCATCTGGAAAACTAAGTCATATATATATATATTTTTTATTATTTACTTATGATAGTCACAGAGAGAGAGAGAGAGAGAGAGAGAGAGAGGCAGAGACACAGGCAGAGTTCTCCCTCTGAAGCAGGCTCCATTCACCGGGAGCCCGATGTGGGATTCGATCCTGGGTCTCCAGGATTGCGCCCCGGGCCAAAGACAGGCGCCAAACCGCTGCGCCACCCAGGGATCCCCATATATATGTTTTTATAATAATCTATCTTTTCAAAAGTTGGCCATACGTTTTGTCACATAATCCAAGCATCAAATTAAACAAAGATGATTACCAACATCTTGAGTTGTGAAGTATTTTATCAAGTGCTTCTTCCTTTTAATTCTTATGATGAAGCATAGACTAATAGTTAAGAGCATGAACTCTGAGGTCAAGCAACCAGTTCTACTACTTGCTAGTTGTTTGGCTTTCTACAAGTTATATAGCCCCTCTTTGCCTCAGTTTTTCTATTAAATGGGGATGATGATAGTATCAACCTTCAGAAAGTAGTTACAAGAAATAACTAATTTGTTATAATATTTAGAATATTATATAACACATAGTGATCACTATGGAAGTGTTTGCTAAATTTAAGATAAATACAAATACAATGACACAGGTCTTCCTTTCATTTTAAAGATGTGAAAACTAATTTTGTAAAATCATTTGCCCAAAGTCACACGTATATTATCACAAAGTAGAGAATTATCTCTAAAAATCTGCTTACTGCTACCAATAGTTCTTAATTCTCAGTTACAGAAGTTCATGTTTATTTTTCATTTCACACAAAAATGACTGAAGAGTCTAACCTACCAACTCAGAGAGACATATCTTGAACGATTCCTGGTACTAAATGAATTTGGACTACTCCTTTCCTGACTTGTGTCTTCCCTGTTTAAAGTTTTTTCAATTTATATATTATGGAAAGGTCTAGATTATGCACTTCTAGAAAGAGCAAGAAGATATCCCACCTAGAAACATTATTCTTATACTGTTTAGCAAAATTGTACAATTACATCTGCTTATTAATAAAGTGTCTCAATGTACTATTGTCTGCATTTAAAAACAGACAAAGGCATCCTGAAAAGACCATTCTGGGAAGAATGCAGAGTAGTAGCCATGTAAAATGGTTAAGTCAAGTTAGAATTCACAGGAAGGCAATGGGACGCCTAGACGGCTCAGCGGTTGAGCGTCTGCCTTTGGCTCAGGGCATGATCCCAGAGTCCTCCCCTCGAGGAGCCTGCTTCTCCCTCTGCCTTTAAAAAAAAAAAGATTTTATTTATTTATTCATGAGAGACAGACACACAGAGAGAGGCAGAGACACAGGCAGAGGGAGAAGCAGGCTCCATGCTGGGAGCCCGACATGGGACTCGATCCAGGGGCTCCAGGATCAGGCCCTGGGCTGAAGGCAGCACTAAACTGCTGAGCCACCTGGGCTGCCCAAATAAAATCTTTAAAAGAAAAAAAAAAAAGAATGGTATGTATCTCTTCCCATGAAATGAATCCTATTTTTTTGCCACTGATACATAAGGGGCTTCCACCCAGGTGTATTTCTTCTATATTATATGATACGAATTGCTACATGCGATGGTCACCCAAACTAAACCTGACACTTTCACAGTTGCAAAAGAAAAACTCTGAATGAGTTAGAAAGCACCAAAGAGGGAAGAGAAGCAGGAATTAAAAGGCTTAACAAAAAAATACAGTTACAAGCAGCATATTCTCTAATGGAGAAGTTGAAAATCTACCAACTTCTTTCTAGTTCCTGATTTCAGTTCAATTTCAACTTAGGTGGGAAGCAAATGCAGAAAAAAATCCTCTTATAAGCTTCATGCATTCCCACTGCAATTCTCACACTACTACGATGGCTGTATATCTCTAGACCATAAGCTCTACACCTGTAGGAGCCAAATATAATATAGTCATTATTCTATTACCAGTGCCTAGGACAGTGCCTGCCATATAGGAGATGCTCAATAAATCTATAAGCAAAATAAAAAAGTGTTTAAGTGTAGCTATTAGCATTTGTAGATCAACAAGATCTATGTTGAAGTATGACAAGCTCTGAAGAATTCAGATATTATAGGAAAGGTAAACTCAAATGATGAGCCCTACAACAAATGGCAGGTTGAAGGTGGTTAGGAATATCAAGCAATGTATGAGAAGTTCTTTCAGTTCTATTTTAACTTCAATTTACGTTTTTTGAAAATCTAACTTATTCACACTAAAATTATAATAAAGAGTTGTTAATTGCCTCTCCCACCACTAAAATTATTATACTCATGTATGTTCCTGGACCTTAGTAGTCACTTTTCAAGATAATTTATTTAGTTAATTACAACTTGATACCCACTTCTACCATCTGATAGTGTCCTCTCTAAAATACTGAGAGCAGGTAACTTTGAGGGGCAGGTCTCACAGACTTCACACGAAATCTCACAGAAACCAAAGGAAAGGCCGTGGTTCTCTAATCATAAATCCTCTACACTTAATAATTAGCACAACCAGTATAACCAATGGAAATGAACAAAAGGTAGGCTTAGGGATTTGACATGTGAAAATTAGGGTATTTCAATTATTTTCCATGCTTTAAAATGTTTTTCAAATTTTTCTAATGCTACTGCTCATGTCTGTAGACATTTGACTTACAGGAACTAGTATTTTGCAAATTTTATATACATACAAAAACTTAAGATAATTGTGAACAAATCCAACATAAGATATTCACTTAATCATTCTTAGGTATTTTAAGTTTAATAGTAATTTTTTTTAAGATTTTAATTTATTTATTTAAGAGAGAGAGGGAGAGCACAAGCAGGGGCGGCAGCAGCAGAGTGAGCAGCAGAGGGAGAGGGAGAAGCAGACTCCTAGCTCAGCAGGGAGCCCAATGCAGGGCTCCATCCTGGGCCTCTGGGGATCATGATCTGAACTGAAGGTAGACACTTAACTGGCTGAGCCAGCCAGGTAGCACTTTGAACTTTTTGAAACAGAATCTAAATAGCGTTTTTTAAAAAAGTATTTATTTATTTGATACAGAGACAAAGAGAGCACAATTGGGGACAGAGGGAGAGGAAGAAGCAGGTTGCCTGCTGAGGAGCAGGGAGCCTGATGTGGGACTTGATCCCAGGAGGCTGGCTTGATCATGACCTGAGCCTATGCTTAACCAACTAAGCTACTCAGGCACCCCAGGATCTAAATAATGTTAAAAGCTGAATATTTCTAGTTTCTAGACTAAAAATTACCTTTAAAAATTCTGAAATGTGAGGTATGACAGGCCTTGTGTACTCAGAACTCAGGCCACACTTAGTTTCAATGTTCTCTAAGTTAATTACAGCCAAGTAATAAAATAAGTAGTAACCTTTTTTCCATCTTTGCAAATATTGCATAATATAAAACAGCAATAACTTACCAAATTGAATTTACCATAAAGTCATTTACTATAGCAATTAAAAATGTTTTATAGTTTTTAAAAAACACTATGATACATTATAGCAAAACCTTAAAAAGGCATACATTTTATATTATTTAAACTCAGATTATATTAAATAGATTAAAAGCCTGTATGACCAAAAAATATGGCCTTTATTAGCATTTACATATCTTCCATTAAAATAAAAATTTTTTAAGATTTTATTTATTTATTCATGAGAGACAGAGAGAGAGAGAGAGAGGCGCAGAGACACAGGCAGGAAAAGCAGGCTCCATGCAGGGAGCCCGACATGGGACTCGATCCCAGGACTCCAGGATCACACCCTGGGCTGAAGGCGGCGCTAAACTGCTGAGCCACCCAGGCTGCCCTCCATTAAAATAATTTTAACTAAAAATGCTACAAAGGCAGAAAATAAAATAAACAACTTTTTATAGTAATAAAACAATTAGCAAATTCATAAAAAGCTCAATCTAATTTGTGCAACTTTGTGTTGGCTTTTCCCCTCCAATTGTTAATAAAGATATTTTCTAGGCCACAAAAGAGTAGAGTTCATCAGAGGCTAAGGAAGGTAAAACTTGTATACCATACAACTCTGAAAGGCAATTCTCTTCCCTGAGGACTATAATGGGCAGTCATAACAGATATTTCCTTTCCTTCTTCAATTGCAATTTCCAATTACACAAAGCCTCTAGCTTATAAGTGCCATCCATATTCCCCTCCTGGCTCCTTACTAACTTCACTGTAGTCATTTGTGAGGAGATAAGGGTATTTTTAAGAAACAAACAGAATAAGATAATTAAGATTTGGAATCAAAATACAGAGGAAAAAATAAGAGGAAAGGAATAAAAAGAAACAAAATATATGAAGCGGAAATAACAAGAAAAATAAGAAGGGAGAAAATCTAAAAGAAGAATAAGGAAAACAGTAAGAATAGAGCTGGAGGAAATTGAACAAATAAAGGGGGAGAAAACGTCTAAGGAAAGCCAATACTCTGTTTCTTAATTGTTTCTCAGACTTTTCCCAAACTCCCATCTTTCAAATACTCCAAAGTGGATAAATTGTGGTATATGCATAACAGGACACAATATAACAGTGGACATAAAGTCAAGAACAAGTGATAGCTACCAAGTTATAGAAGACTATAACTAGGATGAGTCTATTTACATGAAAGTTTAAAATACAAGTAAAAGGGATCCCTGGGTGGCGCAGTGGTTTGGCGCCTGCCTTTGGCCCAGGGTGCGATCCTGGAGACCCGGGATCGAATCCCACGTCGGGCTCCTGGTGCATGGAGCCTGCTTCTCCCTCTGCCTGTGTCTCTGCCTCTCTCTCTCTCTCTGTGACTATCATAAATAAATAAAAAATTTAAAAAAATACAAGTAAAATTAAACAAGATACCTGGCGATTACATACAAATGTGATAAAAGTATAAAGAAGTACAAAGGAATAATTAACACAAAATTCAAAACAGTGGATATTTCAAGTATGGATGGTGGAGCTATAGATGAAGCAAGACACACAGGAATCATCACATAAGAGACTGATGAGCTTGTATAGTCACTATGTGAGAAATTGTAATATACATATTCTTTATGTACTCTTTGTACTTAGAAGCAAGCTCTTCGCAGGGAGCCCGATGTAGAACTCAATCCCGGATCCCGGGATCATGCCCTGAGCCAAAGGCAGATAGATGCCCAACCACTGAGCCACCCAGGTGTTCCAAAAAATTTCTAATTTTCTATGGAAAACTGACATGTGGGAATTCCACACTATCGTGAGACAGCACTATGTAGTGAAAACTAAGCTGGGATTGGGGTGCCTGGGTGGCTCAGTCAGTTAAGCATCTGACTCTTATAATATCAGCTCAGGTCTTGATCTTAGGGTCGTGAGTTCAAGCCCCACATTCGCCTCCATGATGGGTGTGGAACCTACTTTAAAGAAAAAACAAAAACTGGGATTCATATTATCTACATTCTCCCATTATTAACTTCTTTTGTTCTAGGTTTCTTTGACTTTTGTCAGACTACACTACTTCTAAAAAACTCTGCCAGCTTCAGGATTCTTGATGAAAATATTAAGGTGAAGAATCACAGTATAAAAGAAAGGGGAAAAATACTCAATTTCTAGTACTGTTTAACTTTCTATACTATAAAAAGCTGATAAATGCAAATGATAGGACAAATATTTAAACCTAAATTTTGATATATATTATTTCTAGAATAAATTTTACCTCTTTCATGTAACAACCATGCTTTCAAGCAAGACTTATTCTGCATTGAACACCAAAACTGAAAGCTATAACTAATGAAAAGTTCAAAGATTTCCTTGTCATTTGGACAAGTAACTAAAATGTTCTAAAATATAATGCCATCCCAAGTAATTGCATGACTCACATTTTCTTATGAAACTGAAGAGGCAGCCCTTTGCTTTCAAATTAGCACAATATTTACTTTTGGGGTAAGTAAACATCACTAACTATACAATAGAGCTAGTCTATGCTACAACGAAGTTGTACAACTACACTCACTTCCTTAAGGTGTTGTTTGCATCTTGTGAGGTAGTCTTCTAGAAGTCACGGGCCTTTATGTTTGTGACAGAACTTAAATCACTTCTATTAGCCAAGCTGATTCTCCTTACAAATTATATCATTTAGTGTTTTATATTGTTACCACCTGTCTACCTCCTGTAAACTCCACAATGGCAGGGATTTTGATCAGTTCTGTTGACTGATATAGACTCAATACCCAAGGACTACGACTAGCACATAAAAGGCACTAAAAAATACTTGTAAATATATGATTTAATTCTCACTTTGAAGAAGCTAATTATAAAAATCAATACCATACCCAGCCAAGGACCATGTTAGTATTTCTTAAATAACATTCCCTTAATTATAAGAAGTTAGCTGTATGGGCAGCCCCGGTGGCGCAGCGGTTTAGCGCCGCCTGAAGCCCAGGGCGTGATCTGGAGACCCTGGATCAAGTCCCATGTCAGGTTCTCTGCATGGAGCCTGCTTCTCCCTCTGCCTGTATCTCTGCCTCTCTCTCTGCATCTCTATGAATAAATAAAATCTTAAAAAAAAAAAGTTAGCTGTATATCCATTGGTTAAAAATTTTTAAAGCAAAAAGACCAACTCGATCTGAATTTTAGTTCACAAAGTGCTCAAAAGGTACAGTGCTTCAATTTAGTAAGCATAAAATACTGACTGTAACTTAAGCAAGTAGTTTTCATAATTTTTTTTTAAGATTTCATTTATTCATGAGAGACAGAGAGAGAGAGGCAGAGACACAGGCAGAGGGAGAAGCAGGCTCCATGCAGGGAGCCCAATGTGGGACTCAATCCCGGGACTCCAGTATCATGCCCTGAGCTGAAGGCAGACGCTCAACCACTGAGCCACCCAGGCATCCCTCATAATTATTTCTCTAGTATCTAAGAGAGGATTTATTGTTTGGTAACTATATTGCTCATATCATTTCTTCTGTTAGTTTTACATAAATGATCTTAAAGATTAATTCTGCTAAGGGTTAAATAAGATGCCAAAATTATAACTCATTTCATTTTTAATGATTGTGAGAGAGAGAGAGAGAGAGAGAGAGAGAGAGAGAGAGAACGCGCACGCATGTGAGGGGAGGAGCAGAGGGAGAGGAGGAAAATCCCACCTCCACACTGAGCATGTAGCCTGATGCAGGACTTGATCCCACAACCCTGAGATCACGACCTGAGCTGAAATCAAGAGTTGGACACTCAACGGACTGAGCTACCCAGGTGCCCATATAACTCATTTTCAACCTGAAATATTAAAATTTGATATTCTTTTAATAGCACTGTGATGTTCCTGTAACTGAGGCCTAACTGGAAGAAAAAAATAAGCTTTATGTTCAAGTAGATGCAAATTCAAATACTGAGTGACTGTAGGCAAGCTGAACTAATAATTCTAATTTCTAGGAAAAAAAAAGAGAGAGAGAGAGAGACTGCCCTTGATTTGGCATACTTTGCTATGGCAGGAACTGAGATTACATTTCAATTATTATTTAACATTAAACAGCAAACTCAGTGTTAGTTGACAAATATTTAAAAACCCACTATAGGGGCACCTGGGTAGCTCAGTCAGTTAGGCATCTGCCTTTCAGCTCGGGTCATGATCCCAGGGTCCTGGGATTGAGCCCCACATTGTGCTTCCTGCTCCACAGGAAGCCTGCTTCTGCCTCTTCCTCTGCCATTCCCCCTGCTGATGCTCTCTGGCTCTATCTCCATGTCAAATGAATAAATAAAATCTTTTTTAAAAAATTAATAAAATAAAATAAAACCCCACTACAAATGAATGCATTCCTCCTTAAAGTCAGAAGACATATCTGGTGAAGTTTTCATATAAAGGATCAGAATGTAAATCAAGAAAGCATTTAAAAGAAAGAAAGAAAAATTATTGGTTTCATGGGGGTATTTCCTTTATAACATATTTGATTCAACGAAACATAAACTCCTCCTAACTTCAGAAATGAAATGAAATTATATACAACTGATGGTCAAAGTAAAAATTAAAATTCATGTAAAGGTTTAAAAACAAAATTGACTTTTTTTTTTTTAAGAGTTTATTTATTTGAGACAGAGAGAGAGAGAGCACAGAAGCAGGAGGGAGGGGCAGAGGAGGAGGGTGAAAAGCAGGCTCCTCACTGAGCAGGGACCCTGCTGTGGGACTTAATCCCAGGACCCTGGGATCATGACCTGAGCCGAAGACAGATGCTTACCCAACTGAGCCACCCAGGTGCCCCCCAAATTGATCTTTAATAAAATAACTATTTCATAACCGTAGTAGGTAAAACATTCACTGTAGAATTTGAAATTCAAAATTTTACCATTTTCACAAAGATAGCAAGATCCAGTGAGTCCAATCCTGGGCAAATTCAGGCATGTTACTTAATTTCTTCATTTATAAAATGGTAAGCCTGGGGATCCCTGGGTGGCGCAGCGGTTTGGCGCCTGCCTTTGGCCCAGGGTGCGATCCTGGAGACCCGGGATCGAGTCCCACATCGGGCTCCCGGTGCATGGAGCCTGCTTCTCCCTCTGCCTGTGTCTCTGCCTCTCTCTCTCTCTGTGACTATCATAAATAAATAAAAATTAAAAAAAAAATGGTAAGCCTAAGTGTTAGGGGAAAAAGAACTTTTTACTAGGTTGGGCCTCTGTACACAAGGAAAGCAGGACTTTAGTACAAATCTGATCTTCCCACCGGTGGATATACTGAAAGGGAAACAGCTAATGTCTATTCACCCATTTTACAAATTCTTTCACCAGGCAGATGAGGTGGCTAGGCTGACTGGTTTGATTTTGGTAGTCATTGGGCTATTTCCAATCACAATGGAGTAATAGGGACCTGATTTACCCATACACCTTGAATCACACAAAATACACAAAACAATTGTTTTCAGACCCTAGACAAAAGACAGTATAGGACACTGTTCTCTGAGAGAGAAATAAACAGGTGAGCCCTACAACTGCCCATCCTTACTGTCTCAAGTAAGGTTTCAAGCTGAAGTGTAGGAGAAGGGAAGCCAGACAGAGCCTAAGAGTCTCCTTGAAGAGAGGACAAAAAAATTAGGGGGAAGGGAAGTCCCCTTAGCAATTACAGTAACTATCCTACCACTTTATACAATTGTGATGATCTGAAGTGAGGTATGTCAAACACTGAATCATTAAATTACTCTCACTCAAAATGAAAAAACAGAAAACTTCTGTTCTATGGTGTAACTACTTAATAAAGTCAAGGGAAAGGCAAATGGAGAAAATTGAGAGAAGAGAGAAATAAAGGGAAAACAAAAATAAAGATGATAAAAACATTTAGAATTCACTAAGTCCAATATTATATCCTACTCCTCCCTACCTACCACTCATACTCCTCCAATGCCAAATTTGCTCCTCCTTCTTGAGTTCTCCATATAGTCTAACATTACCCATATTTAATTGGCCAAGCAAAAAACTTGGTAATTGAGTCCTATAAATTATACTTCCAAAAGTAGCTCTAGCCACTTTCTTCCTCCGTCTATGACCTCTGTCAAAATTATTAAGGCCATGCATGATCTCTTATATGGATACTACAATGCCTCTGTGACTGATCTCCCTGCATCTAGTCTCTTACCTTTCCCATCCAGCCCCATCTCCCTTGTTAGAATTCTATCTGAAATATAAATGTGATTATGTTGGCCTAAATCTCTGTAATGGTTCTGTTATTTACAATTTAAAGCCCAAACTATATTAAGAAGCAGTTTAAAAACTACATAATAGAGGCACAGGTGAAACATCCTTAACTTCCTCAGGCAGATATTTCTTATGATATGTATTGGTATTAAAACTACTAAGCAGTGATACTCTTGAATAGTTCATTCATTTCTGTACCTTTTATATCAGGATTTTCTATATAAACAATTATGTCACTACAAATAGAATTTTGCTTCTTTCTTTCCAGGCTTTATGCCAATTTCTTTTTCTTTCATTATGGCAAAGGCTAGGTAAACAATATAGTATAGAAGTGAGGGGCACTAGGTGGCTCAGTCAGTTGAGCATCTGACTCTTGATTTTTGGCTCAGGTCATGATCGCAGGGTTGTGAGACTGAGCCCTGAATTGGGCTCTGTGCTCAGTGGGGAATCTGCTTGAGGATTTTTTTTCTCTCTCTCTCTCCCCTTCTCCCTCTGCCTATCCTCACCCCCATCCCATGGGTGCGCGCTCTCTCTCTCTCCCTAAAATAAATAAATCTTTAAAAAAAAATAAAAGAAGTGGCTAGAGTGCATATCTTCTTTCTGATGTTAGCAAAAAAGTATTCAATATTTCACCACTAAATGTGATATTAGGTATAGATTTTTCATAGATATCCTTTATCAGGTTGAGAAGGCTTATAATAAAGTCATTTTGATTTTATAAATAAGCATGTAAAATAAATCCCTCAAAGAAATGCCATCTTTTACTTAATTTAGAATGCCCCATGAATGCAAAAGAAATTTTTTATGAAGCAAAGAACTGCCAAAAAATATCATTTTTCAATGTATATTACTTACTTTTAGTTAAAAAAAATAACCATGTTAAAAAATATTTACCTCCTATAAAATGCCAGAAAAAAATATATTCTTATTCACCAAGAGTGAACTCTAATGTAAACTATGGACTTTGGGTGATGATAATATGTCAATATAGGTTCATCAATTATAATAAATATACCACTGTGGCATGTGGCATGAAATGTAGATAGTGGGAGAGCTTGTATATCTGTGGGGACAGGGCATATATGGGAACTTTGTATTTTGTGCTGTTTTATTGTAAAACTAAAACTATTCTAATCAAATAAAGTTTATTAATTAAAAAAAAATACCCATTATAAAATGCTAGAAAAATATTCTTATTTTTTACTTTTTCATTAAGAAAATAAAAATGAGAAATGAAAATAATATATTCACTTATCCCAAAATTGTACTTAAGATGTTTCCCTCTGGAAGCATGAATTACGAAGAATAAAAACAAAAATTATAGAGGGCAACTTCACAAGCAGAAATGATAAGTATCAAAGTTCAGATGAGTCTTTACTGTCCTAGAACAACAACAACAAAATAGCCTCTACACAGACTTATATTAACATAGTTTATATTTACATTAAACATTTTAATACCTGGTAGGTATGCACATACTTAAGAAGTCTTCAGGGCCTGGATAAAAGAGGTTACTGGAGGAAGGGAGAAATGTTGCCTCTGTAACATTGTTATTGGATTTGCATCACAAGTAAAAAGTTGTTATGTGACTGAAGGAAGCATAGTTCTTATAATAACTGACATTCTGAAGTCTACTGACAATAACCTTGTTACTCATATAATCTCTAGTGCTGAGTTTCTTGGACAAAATTGCCCTGGATTAGGCTATTTAGTATCTATATTAAATTCTATATTTTGAGAATATGCCAGAAAAAGAGTCCCCAAGGAGTACAATATGTCGTACAACTATCGCTTTCAACATTCTGTAAATACAGGAGTCTGGAAAATACAAATTTAATGCTAGCTGGATTTCTGTTTATAAAAGCACTTGTCTATAGAAAATAACTGGAAAACATTTTATTCCATTTATACTGAAGGAAAGATTGCTGTACACTGCTCTCTGGTCTGTGGTTAGGGGATCTACCACGCAGTTTTAACACCAATAGTTATAATTACACCTGATAGCTCTTAAGCTCTTACCATGGTGCCTATATACTATGATGAATGTTTTACCTTACTTTATTTTTACAACAATACTAATAATACATTGTTTTACCTCCAAAAATAGGCTGATAATATATTGGTCATCTTGGGTAGCAATCACTATTGTCAATTTATCAAACCTAAAATATCAATTTTTTAAGATATCAATTTTAAGACAACTATTTTATCTTTCACTAAAAAAGAAAAAAAATCGCTAATTAAACTAAAATGCACCATCAGGTACAAGAAACAAACTGATTTCAAAGATTTTGAATGTAGAAAGTGTGCACACTTAAAATCAACCAAATAACTAAAATTACCAGTTTTATCAGATTGATTTAAATGCAATATATATACTTTTTAAGATTTTATTTATTTATTCATGAGAGACAGAGAGAGAGAGAGAGAGAGAGAGAGAGAGAGAGAGAGGCAGAGACACAGGCAGAGGGAGAAGCAGGCTCCATGCAGGGAGCCCGACGTGGGACTCGATCCCAGGACCCCAGGACCAGGCCCTGGGCTGAAGGTGGCACTAAACTGGTGAGCCAACTGGGCTGCCCTAAATGCAATATATTTTAATAACCCTGAAAACAAATAACTAATTGAATGCTTTCTCAGCCTCTTTCGAAAAGAAATCCAGTCTTTTAAGACAGAAATAATTTATCCAACAAACTTCAATTTGTTCAATTTCAGTTTTTTCCCCCTCAATTCAGAAGGGGGAAAAAGACACAGCTATTGTGCAGGTGTTCATACAAACTGCATTCATACTTTATGCTTAAAAAAATTTTTTATTATTATTTTAGAGAGAGTGTGTGCACACACAAGAGGCAGAGGGAAAGAGAATCTCAGGCAGGCAGACTCCAAGCTTAGTGAAAAACTCAACAGGGGCCTTGATCCTACGACCCTGAGATCATTACCTATGCCAAAATGCAGTGTCAGATGCTTAACTAACTGAGCCACTCAGGCACCCCAATGTTTATATAATTCTTTGTTTTTTTTTTTTTTGCCTTATATATTTCTAATCAAAATAAAAATACTTCCATCAAAATATGTTTAATAATGATTGGTTAGGGATCCCCGGGTGGCGCAGTGGTTTGGCGCCTGCCTTTGGCTCAGGGCGCGATCCTGGAGACCCAGGATCGAGTCCCATGTCGGGTTCCCGGTGCAAGGAGCCTGCTTCTCCCTCTGCCTGTGTCTCTGCCTCTCTCTCTCTGTGTGACTATCGTAAAAAATAATAATAATAATAATAATAATAATTGGTTAAAGTAAATCTTTAGTGTAATAATGGGGTAAAAAGACTGGATAGTTCTAGTTTTATGGTTAACAGACAATTTGAGTCCTGGTTCTGCTGTTAATAACTATGTAGTCAAGGAAACCTATTTAGTCTTTCTAAACCTCACTTTCCTGAAAAAAATGGAGGTAATATCTATCTTACAGTATCACCAATTTCCTGAGGTAACAGTATGTTCTTTAGAATACAGTATCTAGCACACAATAAACACCATTATGTAATACATAGTTCTACTGATCCTTAATAAGCCAAAGTGCCTGAGAAATTTTCAAGAGTCTAGAATCTTGTGGTTTTGAATCCTAGCAGCACATTGAACAAACTGGAGAGTTTTAAAACCAAACAACAGCAACAATAATAAAACAGAAACAAAACTCATGTATCCATTCAATACTAGGTGTTATATTATTTTAAAAGCTCCCTAGGCAATTCTAATGTGCAATGAGGACTGAGAACTACTGCTCTAGTTGGAAGCTTAATATCACACAAAGGAAGGAAATGAAGATATTAGTCAAGGGGGCCCAAATAGAGAAAGTCGTGGTGGTACAAGCAAAGCAGAGACACACTTTAATTTATGAACACTGGAGTTGTGTTTTCAGTTATAACCATGAATTTGCATATATCCATCTGTAATAACTGAGGTAGAGGTGGTTCTCATATGGGATTCTGTGGACATTCTGGGGACCTGACAGCTCTCTCCAAGTTTAACATGTGATTTAGTTTCAGTGAAAACCTCCAAAAATAAGCACAAACTTATTCTGAATCATCTGAGTGGCTAATGATAATTAAAGATTGCCTTAGAATTTCAGTTTTTAATTTCTTTTAATTTTTAAAGATTTTATTTATTTATTCATGAGAGACGCAGAGAGAAAGGCAGAGATATAGGCAGAGGGAGAAGCAGGCTCCCTGCAGGGAACTGATGTGGGACTCGATCCCAGGACCAGAGGATCATGGTATGGGCCAAAGGCAAGATGCTCAACCTCTGAGCCACCCAGGTGTCCCAATTTCAGTTTCACATTCATATTTACAACTATAACTTACTTTTACAGTTTTGCTAGTCTTTAAATATCATGACTTTAATAGCTCTGTGCTTATTAATAATAATAAAAACAGATGATGCTTTTATATTGTGAGCATAATGTCTCTGTGGCCTATGGTAACAACAAAAATTGACAGAGGGTTATACAACAAGCAGATAGCAAGGTACATACTCAACTCAAAAAGATTTGGCCTATAATACCAAGTACTATAACCACATTTTGACTTAAGTTTGTAATATATCATAATCATTTAAAGTGTACTGGTTCTACAGGTTTGCTTTTAGTTTAGTTGTTTTTCTTTGTAGGATTTTATTTATTTGACAGAGAGAGAAAGAGCACAAGTATGGGTAGTGGCAGACAGAGAGAGAGGTAGTAGCCAGCTCCATACTGAGCAAGGAGCCCGATGTGGGGCTGCATCCCAGCACCCCGGGATCATGACCCTAGCAGAAGGCAGACACTTAACTGAATGAGCCACCCAGGGATCCCCCTGCTTTTAAGATTTTATTTATTCATGAGAGACACACAGTAGAGAGAGAGACACACACAGGCAGAGGGAGAAGCAGGCTCCCCATGGCGAGCTCCTCAATGGGGAGCCCGATGTGGGACTCAATCCCACGACTCCGGGATCATGCCCACATCAGGCTCCTTGCAGGAAGCCTGCTTCTCCCTCTGCCTGTGTCTCTGCCTCTCTCTGTCTCTCTTGAATAAATAAATAAAATCTTAAAAAAATTAATAAAAATAAACTGCTTTTGTTTTATAGTTGTATGAGAGCTATAAAAATAAGGAAATTGGGGATCCCTGGGTGGCGCAGCGGTTTGGCGCCTGCCTTTGGCCCAGGGCGCGATTCTGGAGACCCCGGATCGAATCCCACGTCGGGCTCCCGGTGCATGGAGTCTGCTTCTCCCTCTGCCTGTGTCTCTGCCTCTCTCTCTCTCTCTCTCTCTCTTTCTCTCTGTGTGTATGACTATCATAAAAAAAAAAGAATAAGGAAATTGTACCAAGTTCATTTTTTACATTGTAATAAAAAATAACATGTCAGCTGACTCAAAAAAAATTTTTTTTACTCAAACATTTGTGATGATTGGTTAGGGAGTCTTGGGAGAGAAACTAAATGTATTCAAATCTCAATTCCATTTTGTAATGGGGAGCCTTTAAACTTTTTATAACAAATCTTTTTTTTTTATAACAAATCTTTAAGGTCTCTCTTTCTCTATTATCTTGAAGTTAGCAAAAAATCACAAATGTCCTTTCTTAAACACATGAAAGAGATCCTAAAACTGAGAAAAGTTCCATCACTAAAGTGATTTTTCTTAACCTGCATCTTAAAGTCCATCTCAAAGTCAAGTTTACATAGATTTTTTAATATTGTAGGCCTAAGAGTTTTAGAATCATTTTAATTGAAGTCAATACAGCATATTGTTTACATTGTAATTTTTCTGAGTCATTAATACTTTCATGTAGCTCATCTCAATTATTTTCACAAATTCTCTGATGAAACATTAAAGAATGATCAGAAAAAGTCTAGACAGATTATGTGACCATCACAAAATATACAAAAAATCTCTAGAAATAACATATCTTAGTACTTACTTCCCTAGTCTTCGCTCATTGCTGGTACTGGGTCAAATGTAGATCTAACCACCAATTTTTTTCAACTCTTTTTGGTTAACAATAGAAACAAAGTTCTCAGGACACCGGGGTGACTCAGTGGTTGAGTGTCTGCTTCATCTCAGGGCATGATCCTGGAGTCCTAGGATGGAGTCCCACAACAGGCTCCCCTCAAGGGGCCACCTCCTCTCTCTGCCTATGTCTCTGCCTCTCTCTCTGTCCCTCATGAATAAATAAATAAGATCTTAAAAACAAAAAAACCCCACAAAGTTCTCCCAGGTAAAGTCTCTGTAATGTCTTTAAGATCTAGAAATGGGCTAATCCTAAATGTCATTATTATATTTGATTATAATTTGAAACCATTAAAAATAGTGTAGTACTTAAAAAACAAAAAAATCTACTTTTTCACAATTTTACTACTTTTAATAAGAAAATTTTAAGTGATTATACTACTAAATGTGATAGTTAAACTTTTAAACATTGCTGATATGAACACAAAAAGCTGTTACGATGTAGCAAGTAAAAAAAAAGGTTGTTGCAGAACACTGCATATAAAAATGCATAACACTGATATACAGCTGATCTTAATTATTTACAGAAAACCCCAAAACATACCAAACTACTTTTTATAGTTAATTCTGGGGGTGTGAGACAGAATTATGGAAAGTCATTTACTTTCTATGATTATGGTTGCCCAATTTAGCAAATAAAAATACAGGATGTTGGTTAAAATTTAATTTCAATATAGAACATATTTACAAAAAAATACCCATTTATCTGAAATTCAAATTTAACTGGGCATCCCATATTTGTTAGAAATGTGACTGAATAAGTCTGTTATAGATGGGTACTGTCTGAATTTATATGCATGTTGCAGGAGGTCAGAAAGGAAAGAATATCCACATTACTAGCTCTGGAGATGGAAGAAGAGACCATGAGCCAAGGAACATGGGAGGCCCTGAGAAGCTCCAAGAGTTAAGGAGACAGATTTTCTGCTGGGGCCTCCAAAAGGAACACAGTCCTTTGGACTCATTTTCAACTTCTGAACTACAGACTTGCAAGACTAGAAATTTGTGTTAAGACATAAAGGTGTAAATTACAGCAGCAATATGATTCTAATACAAGTATCATCTCATATGTATATTTCAAGGTCTTATTCCCAGATTCTGGCTCAGGTAGCTTGCATATTTAATAAGAAAGCTCTATATGCCTCTGATGCAGATGATCTCTGAAACACACCTTGAAAAACAGCACATCAGATCATACATCAAAATAAATACCTTGCAAAAAGAGGCACATGTAAAGTATGAAGGCACACTTCAGAGATAGTGCAGGTTTAGTTCCAGACCATCACAATAAGGCAAGTATCACAATAAAGTAAGTCAACTAAACTTTTGGGCTTCTCAGAAGTTATGTTTATACCATACTGTAGTCTGTTAAGTGTGTAACAGGTTTACATCTAAAAAAGCAGTGTATACACCTTAATTTAAGAATACTTTATTAAGATGTGGCTCAGTTGGTTAAGCATTTGCCTTTGGCTCAGGTCATGATCCCAGGGTACTAGAATGGAGCCCCTCCATTGGGCTCCCTGCTCAGCAAGGAATCTGATTCTCCCTCTCCTTTTGCCCGTCCCTCTCCACTCATGCTCTGTTTCTCACTTTCTCTCAAATAAATAAATAAAATCTTTTAAAATGAATAAATAAGGGTGCCTGGGGCACTCAGTCAGTGATCTGCCTTCAGCTCATGTCACGATCCCAGGGCCTTGTGATCCAGCCCTGCATTGGGCTCTCTGCTCCACAGGGAGCCTGCTTCTCCCTCTCCCTCTGCCTGCTGTTCCCCCAGTTGTGCTTTCTCTACCTGTCAAATAAATAAATACAATCTTTAAAAATACATAAATGAATGAATGAATAAAATAAAAACTACTTTATTGGTAAAAAGTGCTAACCATCACCTGAGTTTTTAGGGAGTTCATCTTTTTGATACTGGAGGGTCTTGCCTCAATGTTAGTGACTGTTGACTAACTGGGGTGTAACTGATGTTGGAGGGCTGTGGCAATTTCTTAAAAATAAGACAATGAACTTTGCCACATCAATTGACTCTTTCCTTTATGAGCAATTTCTCTATAGCACATGATTCTGTTCGATAACATTTTACCCATAATACTTTTTAAATGAGAGTCAATCTTTTACTAAGCTCATGTTGTATTCTAAATCTTCTGTTGTCATTTCAATAATCTTCCACAAAAATAGATTCCATCTCAAGAAACTACTTTGCTCATCCATAGGAAGCAACTCTTCATGAAAGTTTTATCACAAGATTATAGCAATTTAAATATGATAATAATGAAAAAATTTGATATATTGCAGGAAAATTACCAAAATATGACATAGAAATGAAGTGAATAAATACTATTGGAAAAATGGCACCAAGAGACTTGCTCAATGCAAGATTGCCACAAACCTTCAGTTTGTAAAAAACACAATTATCTGCAAGGCTCATTAAAGTGAAGCACAATGAGGTATGCCTATAATTTTAATATGGAAACTAGTAGAATATTCAACATGTACTTATTTGACCTGTGGAATGAGAACTTTCTCAGCTTGGAAATAGAAAAATATACACAAATGAAAGCAATGTCATATTAAACTGTACAAAACCCAAATAATCTTGAAAAAAAATACAAGTGGAAATGTTTCTCTAGTATGTTTACAAAGTGTTCTTATTTCTGTTGCATTATTCTATATGCTATTTTAATTAAGCTACTGTTATTTCAAAAATTAAATGAAAAGAGAAAAAGAATTCACATGTGAAATAAAAAGAATAACACAAAGAATGTTTAATCTCTCCAGAGAGGAAGTTTAATTAAAAAAATAAAAATTAAAATCATACTGAAAATCCATGTTATAGTTGCGATAATAGGAAACTTTAGAGGCACCTGGGTGGCTCAGTCGGTTGAGCATCTGACTTTGAGTCAGGTTGTGATCTCAGGGTCATGGGACAGAGCCTGGTATGGGGCTCCTTGCTCAGCAGGGAGTCTGCTTGTCCCTCTACCCCTCCCCCTACTTGTGGCTCACCCTCCCAGGTAAATAAAATATATATATTTTTTAAATAGGAAAGTTAGGGATGCCTGGGTGGCTCAGTGGTTTAGCGCCTGCCTTTGGCCCGGGGCGTGATCCTGGAGTTCTGGGATCGAGTCCCACATCAGGCTCCCTACATGAAGCCTGCTTCTCTCTGTCTGTGTTTCTACCTCTCTTTGTGTGTGTCTCTCATGAATAAATAAATAAAATCTTTAAGAAAAAAAATAAAAATATAAATAAATAAATAAATAAAGGAAAGTTAAAATTTTTTTTTAATTTGCCTATAGAAAATAGTGTGAGTGATGTCAACATGATAAAATATCCTATCGCTATTAAAATAATTGTATGATATAGGAAAATGTATAAAGTCCATTAAGTTTAATAGCAACATATAAAATTTTATATTTATAATTTTTAATAATTTATAAACTTATACAAAGATGATCTGTATCGATG
This sequence comes from Nyctereutes procyonoides, assembly GCF_905146905.1. Lineage (NCBI taxonomy): Eukaryota > Metazoa > Chordata > Mammalia > Carnivora > Canidae > Nyctereutes > Nyctereutes procyonoides. Next base: position 22,330,587 of record NW_026575040.1, on the reverse strand, counting down.
ACAATATAAACAATTTTAAAAACTAAAAATTTTTAATATTTTACTGCTTAAATAAGAGCAATTTAGAAAAAGAGTATCACCTATCTTTTACTTTCACTATCATTTTGGAAAAGAAAAGGCATTTAATAATAAAAGTTGGAAAGCATAGGGGCACCTGTGTGGCTCAGTGGTTGAGCATCTGCATTTGGGTCAGGTCATGATCCTGGGGTCCTGGGATCAAGTCCTGCACTGGGCTCCCCAGAGGGAGCCTGCTTCTCCCCCTGCCTATGTCTCTGCCTCTCTTCTGTGTCTCTCATGAATAAATAAAATTTTTAAAAACAAATTGGAAAGCATAATCACAGAAAAGGACAGTCCCCTTGAGAAAGGCTGTCATCTTGCCACAGACAAAGGAAAAGCTAATGCTAGACCAGCATGGGTCTAAGGACAGTCTTTGGGAACCCCTATCATAAGGTACTAAGCTGAAAGCTATCTGACTTCAGTGCCTGTGTGAATAGTAACCAAGAGCCCAGCTAACGGGGTCCTTCCCCTCCCTCTCCACTGCTTCTACCTCAATCAGAAGCTTATCTATTATTTGAGGGAACAATGATGGAAAGGGTAGAGACCAGGTTTCACAAAAGTGGAAAATGGCCAATTCTTAAAAAGGGAGCAAGAGACCAGAAGTCTCTGAGAAGGATAGTTTGCCAGAAAAAAAAAAAAAAAAAAAAGAGGTGATGTAATAGCACCAAGAAAGAATACCCACCAGCTCTTCTAGTGACTCAACCAGTTGAAGCAGGCAGACAATGCCACCCTTGTAACCATTTATTTGTTCAAGTGGATTCATTCATTAACCTCTGAGCAAATGTGGGGAGATCAGTTATTTAGAATGGATATTTACAGTTTAATTGTAAATGTCTTTTGTAAGGATATCACCTCAGTATAAGGTTTGTGAGAAACAATACTCTCTTCTAATTTTTTTCCTCAAAGGCAGTTTCATATTGTTCTATTTCCTCTTTAAAATGGTTAACTCTGCCAAAGGCACTATTCTTTGATAAAGATAATGATCAAGCAGTAGAATTTAATGCTAATGTAATGCTTTTAATTAATGTTTTATTGGATGACTCTGTGGTCATTATCATCAACTTCAGTCAGGCAAGTATAGAATATTTCCTAGAATCAGATTAAACTGGTTTTAGTTCTGCCAATTCATATGCAATTAGAACTATAATCAATTGAACATAGCTATTATGATCAAGCAATTATTTGTTGTTGTATTTTTCCAAAATCATCTGTTTTGAAAATAAACTCACTAATCTCCTTGCATTCCACATTTAACTTATATCTTTCCCCTAAATTTTGGCATCTAAATAACAGAGCTTAATAACATTTATACTTGTAAAGGATCTTGAAATTCACAGATCTCTCAGTAAAACAAAAATCTAATAAAAAAAAGTATTACAGCAACTTGCAGAAAGCATGAAAAAAATCCATGTACTAGAAGCCAGAAGACCTGGATTCTAATTTCAGCTTTGTAATAAACTAGCTCCAAGACCCTGGAAAAGGTCAATTAAACTCTGTGACCCTCAGCAAACTATAAAATCAAGATGTGTGAAACTAGGTGTCTCCTTCCAACTTAAACAATATCTGACCCTACTTGTGTCCATTTTTCAAATTATAAAACACTATCTCATTTATGTTAGTACCACTTTGGCCACAAGCACAAACTGATCCTGGTACATATACTCAACCACAAACTAAAAACAGTCATGGGGTTGCTAGTGAGATCACAAATCTTGTCCCAAGGCCAGCTATTTTTGCCTTTTGTGACTTGAAATCTTAGAATCATCGACACCTTTGTCTTGTTCACAATAAACAGTCAGTGATAAGGCATCACTTCTTCTATTAACAATCTCCCATAACTGATACCTCACCATTCCCAGTTTGGTTGGTGCATCGGATGCATAAAGGAGAGTAATGAGAGATGAGATGAAAAAGAACCCTATCTACCTTTTTTCATTTCTCTCATTATTACCTTTATGCATCCAACGCCCTGGCCAAACTGATCTACTCATTCTCTCTTAGAGTCACCACAAGATATCCCACCCTCTGCATTTCAATGGATCACTTAGAATTCCTCCTGTTTCCAGCACTGCCCCTCATGCAGGCCTCACAGCCCTACCTCAGTTATTTTAATCCTTCCCTCCAGCAGTGCACCAATATTCTTAAAGCCACATCATAGAAAAACCTTGTGGTAAAGAGGTGATGCATCTGTCTGTGCATCAGGAGAGCACTCCAACTCTCTTAACATTCCTACTGTTTCCTGATCTTCAGATACCTAATTATCAATAATTCTCCCAAATTATAACTAGTGCCTCAAAAATCACAATTTTTTTTGAAAACTGCGTATTAAAGATTAAAATCTCACCATTTATGTAAGCCTTTTAAAACACTCTTTGGCAGACTTAAAATTTTCTTCATAAAAGCCTTAAATTTCTCTATTGAGTTCATCCAAGATTAGATTTGTTTGTAGTTCTTATGCATGGGATTTTTCTCATTACATTTTTCCCCACTGATTATATTTTCTAACATAATTTCTACTCATATGGGGTAAAAAAATTAACTTTACCACTTAATCAAAATTCTACAGATTAGGGTGCCTGGCTGGCTCAGCTGGCAGAGCATGTGACTCTTAATCTCAAGGTAGTAAATTCAAGCCCCACTCACAGAAAAAGTTCTACAGGTAAAAATTTAGGACAAAAGGTGGAGAGATGAGTTAAATAGGTGAAGAGTTTATGGTAATGTCCAGAATTGCTGAATCACATATTATATACTTGAGATTAATATAACACTGTATGTTAATTATATGGGAATAATAATGAAAGAATGAGGGGCACCTGGGTGACTTTAACTCTGCCTTTCTGTGTGTCTCTCATGAACAAATAAAATCTTCAAAAAAAAAAAAAAAAAAGAAAATTCTCTCCTTTTCCCTCTGCTCCTCCCCCTGCTCGTACTCCCTCTCTTTCATATAAATAATCTTTAAAAATAAATAAATATGGTAAAAAATAATGAGATGATCTCTATTTAAGTTTAGACACATAATTCATCATTGGTTCTTACCCATCTCATTTGATTCCATTATACTTTTCCAGGGCTTTTTATTCTTTTGGTAAGAGTTCATTGCACCTTACGTTTTTCCCTTCCTAAAACTTAACATAAATAAAATTAAGTCAGAATTTGCGTCTCTCCTCTAACCCATTAAGCTCCACAAGAACAAGTTGGTCCTGCTGCCCAGCCTAGCTGTTTGACATGAACAAGCACTAGAACATTTGTTCTATTATATGGTCAATGTTCCATCATATCTTGTTTTCTTATTTCAGCTTATTTCTGATTTTCTTATTTCAGCTTATTTCTGATTAAAGTGATAAAAGCTTGCTATTACCTTTCAGATAATTATTTTATTCTCTTGGGTTTAATATTTTAATTGCCAACTGGTTTTCTATTTTTTTCAAATTTGAAAATTCAAAGTTGGAAATAAAATTCTACAAATATATCACCTGAAACATTGTGCTAAACCTAGTTAGAATCTCCTTAACTTTGCTTCCTAAAGCAGGTCTGAATTTAGTCAAGAGGGACTAAATTTTGTTTTTGTTTTTGTTTTTTAATTTTTATTTATTTATGATAGTCAGAGAGAGAGAGAGAGAGGCAGAGACATAGGCAGAGGGAGAAGCAGGCTCCATGCACCGGGAGCCCAACGTGGGATTCGATCCCGGGTCTCCAGGATCGCGCCCTGGGCCAAAGGCAGGTGCTAAGCCGCTGCACCACCCAGGGATCCCTAGGGACTAAATTTTGTACTGAAAAAGTTTTGTACTGAAAATGTTTTGTTGGCTTTCATGCCTTTTTTGGGTATAATTCTTTTTCAATTTTTTTAAGTAAAAATTTTTATGTAAACTCTATTCCCAACATGGGACTCAAAATCATGACCCCCAAGATCAAGAGTTGCTCTGCCTACTGAGTTGGCCAGGCACCCCAATTTAATTCTCTTAACTGAACAAGGAAACATTTGCTTTCAAAATAATGAAGTTAGATTAGGTAATCACTAAATCTATAGTCTAGGGCAAAAACATTTAAACTGTCAAAAATAAGGAAAGAGAGAGAGAGAGCACTTTCTGAGTTCTAATTCCCTTACTGATTATTGAAATTTTGTTCCTTTTCCAGGAATTAATAGAATTCATCATAATAATCTACTGGCTGCTTATATGATAAACTGGGGGCAGCTTAAACTCTAGAAAAGAAAGTTAAATTTTAAGAAATTTTGAAGACTGGCTAGAAGATAAGAATTGAAAAAGAAGTATATACCTCTCAAAAACATAAGTGAAATCTAGTTCTTCTCTCAAAGGCAATGGGGAGCTCAAGTTGTGCTACCCTCAAGAAGAGGATAGTCTGATAGAGATGCTAGGTATGTCTAATTCATGGTGATGTGATAAATAATAACAGGAGTAGAGTAGGGTACCATGAGGATACTTAGGAAGAAACTCAATCTTGGAAATCAGAGAAAGCTCCCAGAAGACTTGATATTTAAAGTGTAAGAATTAAAACTAGTTGGTGTTATTGAGGAAATTTCCATTTATCTTGCTTCTTTTAAGTCCAGGTTGCCAGAATTGTGCTTTAAGCCATGCCATCATGGATGCACAGGCACAAACTTAGAGTTATACAAATTTTATTCATTTCCTTTAACTGCACTAACCCTATCTAATTTCTCTGTGTTCTGCATAAACTGTTAGACCTAATTCTTCATCACTGTTTCAGAGCCCAAAAAATCCTCAACTGGCAAATATTGTCCTCTTCCTTGTCCTTTGTGGGAATATTTCTAATTATATGGTATTATCACTCCATACCTCAGAAAAGAATCCTGGGAAAAAAGCTGAGAAAACGGTGTCAGAGAAGGAAACAAAGTACCATCTCTCAGAACCACAAATTCCAGATTTCCCTGTACACTCAGATGACCCTGTGCTAAAAAAGCAAAACAAAATTTTAAATTAACACCTTTATTCTCTAAAACCAAGGTATGTTCAACAGCTTTATTAATCTAAGAGAATTTATGAACTTTAAATATTTTCCTCAAAATCAAATGTGTATATGCATAGATGTGGAGTTTTTTCCTAGTAAGGGGATTCACAGTTTTCAGCAGATTCGCAAAAGTCAGTACCCCAAACTGAGAAACACTGACATAGAGCAATCTCTCTTTTGTTCTTTTTTCTGATTTCTGTGTGGGTTTTTTTGAGAAAAGCAATTAAGGTAAGTATGTTTTACACCCCTCCCACACACAGCCAAATACACCAATGCAATGGAATTAGGTAAAACCAGGATACTTATTTCTAAAATGGTTCTCCTATCCTTTTTGTCAGTTGCAAAATAATCTCTGGACCCAAAGCAGAAGCTAGCTAGTTGGGTAGTACTACTGAACATATTAACAGTGATAAAACGCAATACATTTGGAAAATGGTCTTTTCTTTACACTTGTTTATTCTCTAACTCTCCATAAGTTAAACAGTATCTTCAGCAAGTAGGAGAGCTAATCAAGATAAGTTTATATAGGGATGCCTGGGTGGCTCAGCAGTTGAGCGTCTGCCTTTGTTTCAGGGGGTGACCCCAGGGTCCTGGGATCGAGTCCTACATTGGGCTCCTTGCATGGAGCCCGCTTCTCCTCTGCCTATATCTCTGCCTCTCTCTCTGTCTCTCAAAAGTAAACAAATAAAATCTTAAAAACAAAAACAAAAACACACGTTTGTATAGGAATCACAAAATCTTAGCACTTGATGAAAATATGAAAGCCAGGATGGGAATTCAGATTATATCTCTCTCCTAAAAGAATGTTAAATTATGACCATCTAAAGCAATGAAAAATCTGTAGTCAGTTGAAATTTTGTGTACTTATTAAAATGACTAAAGACCATTTTCTGAACATATTGTCTTGGAAATTTGAGTTTACAAGGTCACCCTTAGCCTAATTCTAGCTGAGGGATTCAAAAGAAAAATCAGAAACAAGTTACTTCCCAGGAAACAAATCCCTAATGGATTTAGCAACTCTAGTCAGTCAGCTCAGCATTTGTGGATACTTATGTGCACATGCATGCGCATGTACACACACACACAAGTTAACACTACATCAAACAGAATACTTTTTTGGTCTTTCCTTCTTTACTTACCTTTCTATTTTACCCATTATTTCCTTCTATTATCTTTCTCCAAAAATGTAGTCATGTACTTCTCTATGAACCCAATGCCCTTTCTTCTGCCCAAATTCCATTTATTTCTATGACTCCCTAGATCATGAAGTATTAGAAAACTGAGAAACCTAAAATTCTATCAACATATGTGAAATTCAGGGGGAAGTCTGAAAAACTACACTTAAAATTCTCAGAACTCAAAAATGTACAATAATTTAAAAGACTTTATTATAAAATCTCACGTTTTTGAATGTTAACTCAGTGCCACTAACCTAAGTAGTTTCCTTACATTGTGTCATTTAAATTCCACAATTAGATCTCTTTATGTTAATTGAAACTACTGCTCAAAGAGATGAAATCATGCCCTATATTGCTAACTAATAATAAATCAGGGGTGCCTGAGTGGTTCAGTAGGTTAAGTGCCTGACTATTTTGGCTCAGGTCATGATCTCAGGGTTGTGATCCCTTGACAGGCTCTACAATCACCATAGAGTCTGCTTATCTTTCTCCCTCTAATCCTTCCCCTGCTCTCTCTCTCCCCTTTAAGTAAACAAACAAGCAAACAAATAAATAAAGCTTTTAAAAAATAAATCACACAGAATAGATAAGCCACCCCATATTTGAACCTCTCCACAAAAAATCTCAAAATATTAAGAAATTAGAAATCAATATTTAGCAATAAAATGTTAAATAACAGAGACATATATAACTGATTGGGAGTTCCCTTTCATACTCAGGATGACAAGAAGCTTCAAGCAAAATCTCAGGCCCAACTATGTATAAACCTTATTTTTTCGAAGCCATTTTGACAAGTTTATCATAAAGCTTATAATTCAAATCCTTTGATGTTCAGAAGTCTTTGAATAAAATTGAGAAGACTAGCAAAGAAGGAACAAGAAGCTATCTCTAGTTTTTCAATTAATGGTCATCATGCTACCACTTTTAACTTAGCCTCATCACAAAGGATTATATAATCAGACTCAAGCAATATTGCAAATGACTAAATTTTTAAAACCTCGATCTTTGATTTTAGATATAGCAACATCTGAAGATCAAAAATATTAATAAGATTTACTATATTCTTGCAAAAGTAACAGAGTATATGCAACAGCATGTCGCTAAATGAAAATGCCTGACAAACGTCATGACTAAACGTCCCTACTCAGCTGACATCAAACCTTTTTGGGATTCAGAATATGAAAAAATAATGGAATCTGCAAGGAGGAGGCAAAAAAGGGGGGGGGACAATAAACAAAATTGTATCATATAGCATTCAAGCACACATATTGGAATCAAACATTTGGAATATTACTTAAAAGTAAGAATGATTAAAAAAAAAAAGATTTCACAGAAGATTTGGAGAGAAAAGAAAAACTCAGATTTTCACCCCTTCCTGAGGTTTTAAGTTACAGAATTTTTTTGAACTGCACATGAAACACTATTTACATATTATTGCTTGGTGATTCCAAAATAAACAAAAATAACTTTATTTAAAATAAAATCAAGGGATCCCTGGGTGGCTCAGCGGTTTGGCACCTGCCTTTGGCCTGGGGTGTGATCCTGGAGTCCTGGGATTGAGTCCCACATTGGGCTCCCTGCACGGAACCTGCTTCTCCCTCTGCCTGTCTCTCTCATTAATAAATAAATAAAATCTTAAAATAAAATAAAATAAAATCAGTTATATCAGTTATTGCATCTGATAAATATTAGTAAGTGGACAAGACAAAAAAGAAATCCCTATTTTCGGGAACTGAACTATTTTTCTACCTTACAAGTACATAAAAGTATAACCAATTTAAAGATCTGAAATAGAGTAAGACAATAAAAATTATATTGTCAAATAATAAATTCAAAAAGTTGAATGTTACTATATTTGACCAGACAATAAACATCAACTATTACCCTGAGGTTTTGATACTAGACAGGAACTTTCAGATGTTCCAGTATAAAAAACATCTTTAGGTACTGAGCCCAAGAACAAAACCTGAAATTCTGCCAAGACTATTCCTCCTGCAACACAATGGCAAAGCTTTTATGTGACACACCAGTAGACTAAACTTTCTTGCCAATATCATGTTCCTTTATCTTCTGCAGCATATGAATAAAACCAGCCTGCTCTTGGGAAGTCTATTAATTCTCAAGAAAGAATCAAGAGGAAAAAATAGCAAATCAATTAAAGCAAAATTTCAGTTTTTGTGGTTCCATATTTCAAAATAAAATTAAAGATTGAGGAGAAAGATAGCTTAAGAAAACAGAAACACCTACAATGGCTCCCCATGTGGTTAGAGTTATATTTAATGAACTTGAGTCCTATCATCCTCTGCCTCTCAACCCCTGTCCTCTCACAGATCTTCTTTTGCACATGAGTTCTTTATATTGGGGAGGCCATCAAGATCAAAGAATATAATAGCTCCCTTTATTTTGCTATATAATTTTTCTTAAGGTTTTATTTAAGTAATCTCTACACCTAACGTGGGGCTCAAACTCATGACTCTGAGATCAAGAGTCACATGTTCTAAAGACTTCTAACTCTGGGAAATGAACTAGGGGTGGTGGAAGGGGAGGAGGGCGGGGGGTGGGGGTGAATGGGTGACGGGCACGGAGGGGGACACTTGACGGGATGAGCACTGGGTGTTATTCTGTATGTTGGTAAATTGAACACCAATAAAAATTAATTTATATAAAAAAAAAAGAGTCACATGTTCTTCTAACTGAGCCAGCCAGGTGTCCCTATTATGCTACAATTTTTTATGATAACTCCTATCAAGTTCATGTTTTTGGCTAAACCTAACACACTGAAAAAACTAAGAAATGCCAGAGTCTTATTTTAAAGTTTAGTAACAAGCATGTTCATGTGAAATACTATTAATGTTTATGGACAATTTATTTTATAAATTTGCATCTATTATCTGAAGTCTTTAACTTAACACAAATACATGTATCAATAAAAATGATTAGTGATGGGCACCAAAGCATGAGATATCTTTTGAGTTCTCTCCAAAGAAAAGAAATATCCCTCCTAAAATCATGCTAACATTGACTGCTAAGCCTACTAAATGACAGGTACTTCTTGAAAAGAACAAAACAAATCCCTATAGAAATGAGAAATAAAGCTCTAATTTTAATTTTAAATGTATATTATTCATCAGACATAAATCACTGAGTGAATTAAAAAGCCATTTACAACCAGGTGAAAATGAATAAGCAAAAGAAAATTATTCATCAATGGCAATATGCTATTAGCCTTCTGTCCTGCTTCAATTAATTTAAAAGAATCATTAGCTAAATCAATTATGTAAACTCTATGTGAGACTATGTAAAAAACTTTTAAGATATTTTAAAACTTTCGTATCAGTTGGATAAACTGGTTTTTTCCAGGTCCCATAAAACCAAATTGTACCCCATATTCTGTTCAATTATAAAAAAATATTTAATTACTGAGGTTCAATTTAGTAAGATTTTACTATATTTGCAGTTTTAAGACAAAGTATAGAATTCTTACATTTAAGAGGCTTACTCTAATTTTATAATACTATCTTAACTTATTTGTGGTAATGTCTTAAATATCCTTTATTTTTCCACTTTCCATTTGCAGATTTAATAGAACATGACACTGACTTTGTGGTTAGATTAAACTACCATCCTTTATCTGAACTGCACAGAACTAGTCTACAGATCAAATAATTAGACTGTACAATCTGAAGTAGCATCTTCAGAAATCCTTTATAAAAAGATAGCACGTAAATGTCTTAAACTATGCCAAAATTCTAAGCTAAATTCTGACAATGTCAAATTCAGAAACAATGAAATCAATTAAAAATATGTAACTTATTTTATAAATACATTCTCTTTAACAGCTTTCATTTTAAAAAATACCCCCTGCTCCCAAATAACGATTAATGCTTCTGGCTAACCCCCATTCTCTTCCCGGTATCTCATTTTTACCACATTTTCCCTCTATCATTGTATCTTGGCTTCTTTTCTTCCTACTCATTGTTCAGAGCAGCATTTTAATAATCTTTTTAAGCAAGGCTGTTCAAAGACAATATGAAGCTAAAGAAAATTCCCTAAGTTCAAGGTTTTTCAGTGAGATCATTTTTCTAGACCTAGTTATTAAAAAATCTATGCAAAGCAAACACCACCACTGGTAAACAGCTACAGAAAATTGGAAGTTTAAAAATAAAGCCGTTAAAAACACTTCATTACACACCTTCTCTGTGAAGCCCTTTGTTTCCACTGAAAACCATACTGGAATCCTTGTATAAAAGAAGTTGCCTTCTGGCTGTCAATAGCTACACAGTCACTAACTGAGGGATCCAGATGTCTGCAGTGGTTAAAACAAATGTTCAGCGGTGGGTGCTGATTCCGCTTCCCTCTGTGTAAGGTTTTCCACAAAGGCAGCAGAGTAAGAGCGCACATAGCAACAGCACTCACAGCTGATTGGATGGAGCGTGTGCTCGCCGCCCCTGCTTGCCGGGTCCGCTACAGCTTCCTGTCTACTTGGCAGCACTATCATGTTGTCTTCGCTCTTCTTACCAACTCAGCTGTGTTTAGGCAACTTGAAAGAACAGTAGAACGAGAGAGAATGACAGGAGTATTCTAGCAGAAGCCCCTAAAAAGCGTGTCTCTGGATGTTTTTAGAAGAGAGAAATTCAAAAGGCAAACATTTACTTCAGGCAGTATTTCACAGAAAACAGGACAAAGGGGTGGTAGAGGAAATCAACTTATTATTTCACCTTTCAAGTAAATCAGGTTCAACCAAGAGAAACCCTCTGAAACCACAGAAATCTAAAAATGTACAATTAGAATAAAACATCAACCTTCATCTACCTATAACAAAGAATTACTTTACAACAGACTTCACAAATTCCTAGAAAAGGACAACCTGTTAGATAGTTAAAATGGAATCGGGCATCAAATAGTCCCTCTCAAATTTACACAGTGCCTTTTAAGGAGTAAGAAAAATTGAGGTTAACAGATTAGAAAAAGACCTAAAAAGGGAAAACAGTTTCGTAACAAACTCTCAGAACAATAAAAATTTAACTAGGTATTTGCATCAAAACATCTTTTTACATAAAATGACATTTAGCCTGAATTCATCTATTTTATCATAAAATTATCTGGAGATATTGAAGGCACAGGAGATTTTCTTCAGGTTTCCAATCCCAGGTTTCAATGTACCAGTCTATACTATCTCCTAAGCTTTAAGAACAACAACCTACAGGGATCCCTGGGTGGCACAGTGGTTTGGCGCCTGCCTTTGGCCCAGGGCGCGATCCTGGAGACCCGGGATCAAATCCCACATCTGGCTCCCGGTGCGTGGACCCTGCTTCTCCCTCTGCCTGTGTCTCTGCCTCTCTCTCTCTCTCTCTCTCTGTGACTATCATAAATAAATTTAAAAAAATATATTATAAAAAAAAATATTTAAAAAAAAAAAAAGAACAACAACCTACAAAGATGTTTTGGGGGAGATAATGTCAGTGTTAAGAGAAAAACAAAGAATCAGAAAAATTCCCTTTTAGGGAATATTTCCTCTGAACATCACATAAACTAGGATAGTGTTTCTTAAGCTTTTAAGGCAATTAAAATCTTTTTATTGACATTTTTCCAATAAAATGCATTATTCGCAGTGGCTTTAGGATTTCAGTATGACAGAGGTTTGCAGGCGTAGGCAGAGGCTACAGGAGCAGCACTACTGTTTATTACTCGGATCTTTGTTTATCTGGAGTGTCTTGGGGGTAGGGAGCAGAGGCTGATGGAAATTTTGGCTCTATTAAGGCACCCCATGAGCAACATGAGGCTATTTTTAAATGAGAGGCCACAAACACTGCAGTTTCAAATCAGCCCGAGTCCACAAGATTCCTACCCCTGAAAAAGCTTCTAAGATCCCTGCGGTTTTAGAGTATACAAATAAGAGTACAAAGTACAGAACCTGTAAGAGTTAAACGTCATTATTACCATAAAGAAAGAATCGGATCATTGGCTCCACAATTAGCCAGACGGAGAGCTGCTAAGCCCTCTGAGAAATAACAGGAGGGAAGATGTGTTTGGGAGCACAAGAAGCCTGTGAGGTAAGTGACACAGAGAAGAATGGCACAGTGGAGAGAACATTAGTTTGGAGTCAGGCCAACCAACCTGGGTTCAAAACCTGAAACTGAGGGCCGCCTGGGTGGCTCATTGGTTTAGCGCCGCCTTCAGCCCAGAGTGTGATCCTGGAGACCCAGGATCGAGTCCCACAATGGGCTTCCTGCATGGAGCCTGCTTCTCCCTCTGCTTGTGTCTCTGCCTCTCTCCTCTCTCATGAATAAATAAAATATTTAATTAAAAAAACAACCTGAAACTGCCATTTACAAACAATAATACCCAATATGATTTACTAAACTACTTTGAGCTTCTGTTTTCTTATCTGTAAAATAGTCAACTCACAGGTCTATTGTGAAGGCTGAAAGGTGCTGTCTGCCAGACTGGACTTTTGGTTACTAAAGATCCTAAGCTTCTTCAAAACTTGAGAGTTTAAAAACAAACAAACAAACAAACAAACAAACTTGAGAGTTTGTGCAAATACTATTCCTCTTCTACTAGGAGTAGTCTCCCACAATCCCTTCAATTGATAAGTGCCAGCTTAAATTTCTCTTTCCCAGGGCAACTTTCCTTGATCCAAGACTAGTCTTAGACTCCCTGTACCTCCTTAGTACTTAATTCATAGAAGTTAAATAATTATTTGCAAAATGACTGGTTTAATGACATTCTCCTCCAATACCTGTAAGTGCTTTAAAGAGAAGTACTAGTTTGTTTACATTATTGCTTACCTAGCATCGTATCTGATTTATATCCCAAATAATAGTTGATTTGATTTCAAAATCATGGGAGCTAAACAGAACAAGTATTATTATTATTTTTTAAGATTTATTTATTTATGATAGACATAGAGACAGAGAGAGGCAGACACACAGGAGGAGGAAGAAGCAGGCCCATGCCAAAAGCCTGATGTGGGACTCGATCCTGGGACTCCAGGATCGCGCCCTGGGTCAAAGGCAGACGCTAAACCGCTGAGCCACCCAAGGATCCCCCAGAACAAGTATTATTATCTGCATTGTTCAAATAAGAGAATCAGTGCTGAGTTTATTTACTCAAGTCACACATCTAGAAGTCAAAGGAAATAAAAATTTTTTATTAAAGATTTTATTCATTTATTAGAGAGAGGGAGAGAATGAGTGATGGGTAGAGGGAGAGGGAGAGAAGCAGACTCCATGTGGAGCAGGAAGCCTGATGTGGCGCTGGATCCCAGGACCCATGAGAGATCATGACCTGAGCCAAAGGCAGATGCTTAACGGAGCCACCCAGGGACCCTAAAATTTTTTTTTAATTTTTTGATGAATAAGTTTGTAATTCAAAACTAATCTCTTCCACTCTCAAAAACATAAAATGAATATATAATATAAATATATTTAATACCTAAATTAAATATTATATATTAATTTATATATTAAATTACATAATTATATAAATATAAATATTATAAATTATATAATTTATATAAATATAGATATATTTAATACCTAAATTATTTTGGAATATTTCCTTTCAGTTATAACCTTCAAACTTTCTAATTAAAGGCTAATGATAGCCTCTATCTATAATCTAAAACTACTGATTAACATACAAAAAGAACTTATAAAAATTAAATTTAGTCAGGGGCACCTGGGTGGCTCAGTCAGTAGGTGACTATTGATTTCAGCTCAGGTCATGATCTCAGGGTCATAGATCGAACCCTCCATCAGGCTCCGCGCTAAGTATGGAACTTGCTTAAGACTCTTACCCTCTCCTCCTGCCCTCCCTCCTTAAAAAAATTAAATTTAGTTGAAAACATGTCATTATAAGTGAATAAAACATAAATAAATAAATAAAATAAAACATAAGACATGCCACCTTAAAAACTAAAATCCAACAAAGAGATTTAGTTAAGTGTTTCTTCTGGGCTGCCAGTTTTCCAGTTTTCCAATAAACTTCAAAATGGCACTTTACTTAATTCTGAAGAATACTTGCTTTTCCCTGCTTTTGTTTATCTTAGTACACAAAGCTATAAATGGGTATGTTGTAAAAGAATGGCATGTTATCTACTTTGTAGGTCTCAAAAGTCTACAAGTTAAGAATCTGAATAATATGAAATTCTATACTCAGTGTTAATCCTAGGTTCTCAATTCTCAAACCCCCAATCATGAAAAGCCCTGTTTTTCCCCTGCAACACATATAGCATGGTCATAACAGTGCTCTCCAAATAGATAGCTCAGGAAATAGAAGTTACTTATAATATACTAATATAAGGAAATAAATTAAAAAGGAGACCTTCCAGGCAGCCCTGGTGGCTCAGCAGTTTAGCACCACCTTCAGCCCAGGGCGAGATCCTGGAGACTCAGGATCCAGTCCCCTGTCAGGCTCCCTGCATGGACCCTGCTTCTCCGCCTGTGTCTCTGCCTCTCTCTCTGTCTCTCATTAATAAATAATAAATAAATAAATAATAAATAATAAATAAATCTTTTTTAAAAAATTAAAATAAAATAAATATAAAATGAAAAATCTCAAACATTAAATGCTTCAGATCATCTGTGCCCTACGTTAGCAGAAATAATTGGGAATAATTTGCTTTTAAGATACTTCAGAGATGGGCAGCCCCGGTGGCGCAGCGGTTTAGCACCGCCTGCAGCCCAGGGCATGATCCTGGAGAACCTGGATCGCGTCTCATGTCGGGCTCTCTGCATGGAGCCTGCTTCTCTCTGTGTGTGTCTCTATGAATAAATAAATAAAATCTTTGAAAAAAAAAGATACTTCAGAGATAATCATGCTAGCTTGGATATATGCTAAACAAAACAATATATAACTATTAGAAAAGATAAAAGAAGGTAATGATTCAACAGTTTTTATATAGGTAGGCCCATGGCTCAGGCATGGTGTTAGTCTCTTTACATACCTATCTTCTGTGACCCAGCAGCAGTTACTATCCCCAAAGAGGAGGAAACTGGCTTGTTACTTGCCCAAGTAACTAGAAGTGGGCAAAGCCAGCATTCAAGTTTAGGTCTTCCTGAATCTAACATGCATGCTCTTGACCAATCCTTCCCTTAACATCTTCTTTCTTTCTTTCTTTCTTTCTTTCTTTCTTTCTTTCTTTCTTTCTTTCTTTCTTTCTTTTTCTTTCTTTCTTTCTTTCTTTCTTTCTTTCTTTCTTCTTTCTTTCTTTCTTCTTTCTTTCTTTCAAGATTTTATTTATTTATTCATGAGAGACACAGAGACAGAGAAAGAGGCAGAGACACAGGCAGAGGGAGAAACAGGCTCCATGCTGGGAGCCCGACATGGGACTCAATCCTGGGTCTCCAGGATCATGCCCTGGGCTGAAGGCAGTGCTAAACCGCTGAGCCAACCGGGCTGCCCCATCTCCTTTCTAATATACATTTCCATAAGGCAAATATGGCATCATACAAGAATAAAATTTAATTATAGAAATCTCAACATTTTCCATTTATTACTCAATAAGTACTCTTACAGCCC
Source organism: Nyctereutes procyonoides (assembly GCF_905146905.1). NCBI lineage: Eukaryota > Metazoa > Chordata > Mammalia > Carnivora > Canidae > Nyctereutes > Nyctereutes procyonoides. The sequence continues at coordinate 22,314,841 of NW_026575040.1, read as the reverse complement.
CATTATACCTCAGATCTGTCACTGATACATTACCCATAGTACAGGAAAACAGGATTTGACTGCTAAACAGGAAGCTAGGCCATAGGTATGGTGTGATCACTACTACATGAAGACGCAATAAAAGATTCAATCTGTGAAACTTCACTACTTCATGATTATAGATCACATACATCATCCAGAGAAAATAAAAGGAGAAAGAACACTGACCAGGAACCACAGATCTGGGTTCTAATTTAAACTCCACTTCTAATCAATTTTATAATCTTACGTACTTCTCTGAAATTGCTCATTTCTAAGTTAGGAATCCTTTTTTCTTTTCCTTTTTGCCTGCAATGTTGGTTTGTTGTTAGGATCAAATAGCATAGGATAAAATGACTTTGAAAACAGCAATGTTCTACACACATAGAATATCACCTTCCCTGGTGGTCTTCTAGGGCATAGCAGTGTAAACACGCTCGCACAAAAATCAACCTCATTACTGGAATGACTCTTTAAAACAGCAAAACAAAATGAGGGAAAGCCAGAGAGTCTAGGAGTTCAAGATCTTTCTACTTAATAAGCTGTGCAAATTGAATTATGTAACCTGAGTCTATTTCTTTCTCTGTAAAAGTGGGAATAATAATTTCTCTAAGAGTTATAAATCACCTAGCCCAGGACTTGGCTCTCAAGCAATTCAAGTCTCTTCTTTTCTTATACAAACATTAGGCCTACAGAATGTTAGTAAATGGCAAATATGCACATATATACACACATACACAGATAAAGGGCAATTACTATTAATGAATAGTATACTATATTAATAACAAAAAGATAAAATTTAAATCTTCACTACTAAAGATTTATGACACTATTTTTTTAAAAGATTTTATTTATTCATGAGAGACACACAGAGAGAGATGCACAGACACAGGCAGAAGCAGGCTCCATGCAGGGAGCCCGACACGGGATTTGATCCCAGGTCTCCAGGATTACGCCCTGGGCTGAAGGTGGCGCTAAACCGCTGAGCCACCTGGGCTGCCCAACACTGCTATTTTTAAAGCTTCTTAAGTAATGCCACATTTAACACCACATTTCACAGTTCAATAATTTCCAGTAAAGACTAAATAACTAAAATTTAACATTGTTAATAGTTTTAGAAATTAGGAAATTTATGGTTTTTCTCATTAAGTCACTTTTTATTCAAAAACAAAATGTTATACTGTTAGGTCAGTACTGGGATAAATTAAGCCATAATAAGTTAATTAATTTCCACTCACACAAGGATTTCTAGCCACCATTATAGCCTAAATAATTACCCAGTGATTTCTATTCATTATGAAATGGTACAAATTAGCTAAGTGGCCAAGCAGCAATCCAAAAATACTGTTTTTAAGAACTAAAACATTTCTTAAAATTAAAATATTAAAAAAGTACCTAAGAGACTTAATTGAGTTTCTCATCCTTCAAAAGATTTTGGGTTATGATGACCTAGATTAGCTCCAGGAGCAGAGCCTTGTTTACAAAATCTCAGATCTTGGAGAGAAGAAAATGTTCTAGCCTGTTTTTTGGCATCATTCCTACTACATTGTTTAAAATGAGCTAGAACAGGGGTTATTTATAATCTAAGCTATTGGACAAACACTTTGTCTAATACTATCTTGTACACATACTAGTCTGACTTAAGTATGAATATCAGATATAACAATTCACTTTAATATCCTATAATTCTCTTTATAAGTGATTATCATCATTACATAAAACATGTGCCCAGATGCATGTGGGTTCCTCTTTACCTATACCCATTATTTCTTTAAATACAAGTTCTAAGATGCTGTTAATCTCCTGCTGTTATATTGTAAAGAATGCTATGTTTAATTCAGTCTTAAAATCTAGAGCAATCATGAATTTTTTTATTCTGCTAAAAACCATGTTTTACTAAAAGTATCTCAATGGAAATTAATGTTATCTTACACTCATTTGTCCCTTTGACAATCGAACTTTGTGAAATAAGAATGCTTTATAGATAAAGAAACTGAACCTTAAAGATTAAGGCAGCTGATGGATTACCTAGTTCAATCACCTAAGCCAGGTTTCATTCATAGTCCTATGTTTTTCTTTTTCCACAACTACCTATCACTGGTACTTTACCTCTATTACTTATGCCAAGTCATACAAATGACAGATTCTATATTATAAATTTTGGACAACGTCAGCAGAAAGCTGGTAAAGTGAAACAGTTATATAGAATTAAATAAACCTCATGTAGCTTTAAGAAAGACAATTGTTAAGTCTGCAAAATTTGCTTGCATTTTTAAAAATTTGCTAATTTCAGACTATTTCATATAGTCTTATTTCCAAATAATATGACTAAACTATCTGGCTACCTTTAACACCTCGAATGCTAACACATCTAAAACTGAGTTAATTTTCCTCTGAACAGGATTCACCATTATTATTCCCAACTCCCTAAGCTTACAAACTTTGGAAACAATTGAAAATAGCCATTAATTATGTACTTATTAAATGCCTGGCACAACCACTTTATTCAGGTTGTGTCATTCTAACAAAATCAGGCTATGTCATTATGAAAAACCTATGAAATGAAATTACCTCAATTTCCACCAATGAGGAAACTGAAGCTCAGAGAAGGTAGGTTTTGATGGTTATACAGAGCAGGTGACAAAATTAGAACCTGAATCCAAGTCTTTCTAGTTCTTCTAAATGTGAAAACAATCCATAGGATTAAAAGTGCTGTCAAATTAATTTAAAGGATTGAAACTATCACTTTCTTTTTAAATAAAATGGGAAAAACAAAATATCAGCTACTACCACAGAACAAGACTAAATAATGACTTCTGTTTAGGGGGACAGAGTGTTAGGTTGGAGCAGCCATCCCAACACTTGGTCTGTAACAGTGGGTTGATTAAAAAAATGTTAAAGCCACTTCTCCATGTGATACTCTCTCTTAATTACCACAATCCCCTGCCATGTCCCAAAAGGTATTTGGTTCAACCTTATCACATTCAACCAACATGGACTTTGGAAGTACACATTAAAGGCTGATATTAAGTTTGAGAGGCACCTAGGTGGCTCAGGGGTTGAGCGTTTGTCTTTGGCTCAGGTCATGATCCTGGGGTCCTGGGATCGAGTCCCACACCAGGTTCCTCACGGGAAGCCTGCCTTTCCCTCCCTCTGCCTATGTCTCTGCCTCTCTGTGTCTCTCATGAATGAATAATAAAATCCTTCAAAAATAAAATAAATAAAATAAAATAAAATAAAATAAATAAAAGGCTGATATTAAGTTTCATTTTACTAAATAGAGTTTTAAAAAGAAGTAGTCGGGATCCCTGGGTGGCGCAGCGGTTTGGTGCCTGCCTTTGGCCCAGGGCACGATCCTGGAGACCCGGGATCGAATCCCACATCGGGCTCCCGGTGCATGGAGCCTGCTTCTCCCTCTGCCTGTGTCTCTGCCTCTCTTTCTCTCTGTGTGACTATCATAAATGAATAAAAAATAAATAAATTTATAAAAAATAAAAAGAAGTAGTTGCTGGAGATTTACAATCAAAACTCATACACCTCACATGCTGCCAGTTCTATAAATCCTTCTTTATTAGGAAATGACACTACACTACCAGAGACACAAATGCTTAGAGATATTTAAAGATTCAGAATGTACAAATTCTGTAATTTATTGTGTATAGCTTTTTGTGGAGAGGTAGACAGTTGTTTTTTTCCCTCATTTAAATGCTACAATCTTTTTTTTTAAGATTTTATTTATTTATTCATGACAGACACACACACAGAGAGAGAGAGAGAGAGAGGCAGAGAGAGAAGCAGGCTCCATGCAGGGAGCCTGACGTGGGACTGGATCCCAGGACCCCAGGAACAGGTGCTGGGCTGAAGGCGGTGCTAAACCGCTGGGCCACCGAGGCTGCCCACAATCAATCTTTCAAAGCTGTTCATTTTCAACATTATTTTAGTTAATACAATGATGTCACCCAGAAACCTGGTGAAAAGTACTTATCATTGACTGCCTCAATAGTTTCTAACCTTTTGGACAAGGAAGGTTTTAGTTATTACACTGACTAGGGGGCAAAATTAAGAAGGCCTCATGAACTGAGCACTTCAACTAAAACTTGCAATTACTGAGAAATAAATTTCCATTCCACATTCTCTAAAACAAATATCTAACACACACACACACACACACACACACACACTCTACATTCAAACCAAATTTGAGATCACTACAAATAAGAGAGGGTAGTGGGATGTAGGGGTTCTACAGATCTGTGCAGGTATCTGATATGTTCTTCCTCTGGGCCACGTCCCCTACTCCCCCACCTAAGCCTCTTTCAACACAGCACTGGGTAACTAACCCTCCAGTCTTGATCTGTCTGTTGACTCAGGAAAAAAGTCAGAAAAGACCACAACCAGAGGCCTTTCCAGAGGACAAGTTAGTTCTTACTCATCATTGCATTTCCAGCACAGCATTCAATGCATATTTGTTTCAGAGAAGAGAAGGAAAAGGATCCAAATGTCTATAAAGTTTTACTATATTTAACAATAAATTCTAAAAACGATGTTATTTTACCAATGTTATGTAATCGTTAATTTATCACAGAAGGCATTTTTCTTAAGAATTCAGATGACTAAAAAAAAAAAGAATTCAGATGACTTTGAATAAAAACATTTTGTCAAAATATGTGATTTTGATAAAAACATCTCAGAAACCAAGCATTTCTGAAACAAAGTTCAAGTGTTTTGTACTAAATCCAAGTGAGCATTCCATGTTGTTAATTCCTTGATTTAAACAAGAGTCCACACAAATTATAAAATATTATATGTAATATCCTACAGAACACAGCTGGGGCAAATGATCTACCTCAAGCTATACTTAAGCTATTTTAATACAGAAAGAAATAGGAGTTACAGAGTGTGCTAGAACACCAAAATGGCTAGTAATTAGGGTGACCATAAAATTCTTTGTATAAACAATGACACATTTAGAGTGAAGGAAGACAATTGTGAAATAGGATTAGACAGAGGTAACAGGTATAAACCATGACCATCCCAGGGAGCATTTTCATCTGATCCACCAGGAAAATATGAATTTCGTGGTAAAATGGTTAACTCAAATTACTTGATTTTTCAAATTACTTTAATTAAATAAAAATGTTTTTATTCCCTAAAACTATTTCAAAATATAAAATTTATATTTTATATTTGAAATAATTTATACTAGTCAGTTATTCAAATGCTTTTAAAAAAAAGTCAGCTATGTACAATTCACTGCATCCTACCACACTTCTGTCTGAAAGGAGAAAGGAAAATACAGTCCTCATCATAAGGTACTGATGGTGATTAAGCATACAACAGGCACTTAAATGTTTTTTCAAGTGTCTGATAAATGCCAACTCCCTACCAACTACTGTCACAGGTGTGAGGGAAGAAGTCAGATATGTCCCAACCCTTGGAGAACAAATATTCTAGTAAAGGAGACTATCTAAAATAAGCAAATGAAGGAAATACAAATTATGGTATATGGGGGATCCCTGGGTGGCTCAGTGGTTTGGTGCCTGCCTTCAGCCTCGGGCGTGATCCTGGAGTCCCGGGATCGAGTCCCACGTTGGGCTCCTTGCATGAAGCCTGCTTCTCCCTCTGCCTGTGTCCCTGCCTCTCTCTCTCTCTGTGTGTGTGTCTTTCATGAATAAATGAATAAAATCTTTTTTAAAAAATTAAGGTATATGTTCTTTCAGCTCCTAAAGCATGCCAGGTTCTTTCTAAATTCAAGATCGTTGCACATACTACTCCTCTGGCCTAGAATGTTCTTTCCCTCAATCCTTACATAATTGCCTCTTTCACATCCTTGCCTTACTCTCCAAGAGGCCTTATTTAATCATCCTAACCAAAGATACTTTTCCCGGCCCTTGGTTAGTCACCCTCTTAGTCCTTGTAGGTTCCTTTGTAGAACATTTGCAATATATACCTATTAGGGTGCTTGGGTGGCTCAGTCAGTTAAGCATCTGACTCTTGGTTTCGGCTCAGGTCCTGATCTCAGGGTGGTTGAAATCGAGCGCTGAGTTGAGCTCTGCACTCAGTGCAGAGTCTGTTTGATGATTCTACCCACCCTGAGCCCCTACCTACCTCACACTATCCTCTCTCTCAAATAAATAAATACATCTTTCTAAAAACTGTACTTATCTTATTTTTGAAGAAATGTTAATACATTAATAAGTAACATTTTACCATTTCTTCATAATCAAATACTATTCTAAGCACTTTACATGGATTACTTCATTTAATCACTATGATAGCCCTTTAAGTACTATAGCTATCCCTGTTTTTCATATGATAAAATTAAAGACAGATTTTTCTCTGTATTTCTAAATAATAAGCTTATACTACTAATTCTTGATGTTTAAATTTGACATTATCTCTAATTTCTAATTTCATTATATTCTTTTTACCATCCCATTTCAAGGATGAAAGGTCTTTCACTTTGAGACTATTACCGTTGACTTTCTTCTATTCTATTTGGAGAATAATGTTAATATATAATCACCTAGTCTTTGTTTCTTCCAAGTTCCTTGAGGAAGGCTGATTGATCATTATGTCATTTCTGGTGCAGAACCTAGAGGCAGTTGTGCTCTTGCTAAAGGTAGAAGTGCAGACACACTAGACTGACTAGCAGGAAATCTGAGTTTTACTTTCATAGTTGGATAGGTTACTTCTTTTTCTCTGGGTCTTGTTTTCCTACTGTAAAAATGAAAGAGACTCACACTTTGTAATGACCTTTCCAACTCTGATTTCTAGCAACAGCATGATTTTCAAAGTAATTTCAGAATAACAAAAGGATTTTAGTGTCCTGAGCTCTTGGTAATGGAATTTAATCTGTACCACTGTGTAACCTGAGGATTTTTTTTCACTGTTCGCTATTCAGAGTTCCCTGGCAGATACCTGAACTCTGTAACAGAAGCTAAAAGAAAAAGCACAGATCACAGTTGTTATATACTGGACTGTAGAACTATGCCTCCAGGACCAGCATTTAATGGACAAAATAATTACTGAGATTTGAATACACTTCCTCAAAAGCATAGGTATATTCCTTATCCCAACTTCTAAATGAGTTATCTAACTTAAGAACACACATTTCAGACAATTTTGAAGGAGTTATGAATGACAGGATCTAAGATTTCCTGCTTTGTGCTTTCTACTAGTAATACATTGAACAAATCCCTCCTATGGCCAAAAAAAATTTTTTTCCTTGAAGCTTTGGTGTGAAAATGTTTATTTTGTTGGGTAGCGGGGAGAAGACATACCCATTCCCTCCTTAACAAAGGTAGGAAAGCTTATTCAGTATTGGGGGGGAGGGGGATCTCCTTACTCCCATAGTTCACATGTGGTTGGAAGGTACAAAGGCCTCTAATCCCAGAGTTTATGACGTTTCTGCCAGCAAATGTCTGAAATGAGAGAAAAATTTCCAAATTTATCCTGTTTTTCTCCTATTTGTTATAACACAGAGCTGCTTTAAAATAATGTAGTTTAACTATTCTGACAAAAGAGGATCATAAAACAATAGCTATGACATTGTAATATTATGTACATGTTAATACTCCCAAGAATTTTCATAAAAGGGAACACTAATCCCTCATATATTACAAAGAATGGTGGCAAAGGAAAAAGAAAAAATTAGCCAACAGTAGAGATGAGTGTCAGGTAATTTTTAGAATACCAGGTCATAATATAAGTTTGAGAGCTAAAAACTGATTTAAGACTGCCAGATACTCAATAGTAATTCTTTGCTTGCTTACAATGAAATTAAATAATACAAATATACTCTCAAGAGCACCTGGCTGGCTCAGTCAGAGGACTCTTAACCTCAGGGTTGTGAGTTTGAGCCCCATATCGGGTATATAGAGGTTAAATAAATAAAACTTAAAAAAAAAAAAAGAAATATACTGCCAAATTATTCTTCCAAAAAGTTCTCTTCAATCAGACCAAACTACTTAATGGTGCCCCTCTATCAAGCGAATGAAGCTCGAACCCCTTAGTGTGACATTCAAAACCCTAATTTTCCTCATTTGTAAGTAAGCCCTACAATTCATGTTAGTCTACCTGCTATCCCTTAAAACATCTTAATTGCTCAGATTGTCCTCTCTTCCAGTCCTCCCTGCCTAAATCTCTTCCACCTATCTCAAACTCCCACCTATCTAACCCAAACATAACTGTCTTATGTCTTTTAAGGCTCAACACAGCTGTTGCCTCTGATGGATCTGTGCCATGAAATTAATCACTCCAGCTGAAATTCATTATTTCCTACAAAGTCTGATGGTATGCATTTTTACCAGTCAATTATCAAGTGTCTTATGTTTATGTAGTTATTTCATTTGATTCTCTAGTAACTTTGAGAAGTGGATATAAATATTCCCAATTAGAAACAAAAGCTGATACTGGAAAATTAATCCGTAGAGTTACAAAACTAACGGGGGAAAAATGAATAAAATTTTCCAGTGATAAACACTTTTATGGGGACGCCTGGGTGGCTCAGCAGTTGAGCGTCTGCCTTCAGCTCAGGGCATAATCCTGGGAGCCGGGATGGAGTTCCGCATCAGGCTCCTTGCAAGAAGCCTGCTTCTCCCTCTGCCTGTGTCTCTGCCTCTCTCTCTCTCTCTCTCTCTGTCTCTCATGAGTAAATAAATAAAAATCTTAAAAAAAAAAAAGACTTTTATGGCATATCACAAAGATACTAAAATTCATGCAACATTCGCTTAATAATAAGTATTTATTGAGCAGCTACTAAATGTCAAGCATCAGTCCACATATGGGGAAACACAGCAGTGAATAAACATCATTAAGTCCCTACCTTCATGAAGCTTACATTCCTACTAGGGAGAAAAACAAAAAAGTAAATAAATAAATACAGAACACCCAGTCAAGCAGCGATATGAAGAGAGTAATGCAGTGTACAGAAAAAAATAAAAGAGCTGTGCTTTTCATAGGATGGTTGGGAAGGCTTCTTTGAGGAGGTGACAACTGAGCACAAAGTCAAACGGAATAAAGGACAGGGTCATGAGACTTGTATTTCATAAGGGGACAGCAAATGTAAAGGCCCCACAATATTAATATGCTTGTGGTGACTGAAGAAAAAGACCAATGTGCCAAGACTACAGGGATATTAGAATACTAAAAAAAAAAAAAAATGAGATCAGAGAGGTAGCCTGAGGCTTTAAAAACATAATTCCTCTCAATTCAAATCTTTTCAAACAGAAAAAATCTTGGAATTTCATCAATACTCATTATTCTCTTAAATCTATTTTGTCCAAGTAACTTTTTGTTTAAAGCTAAATAAGGAAAAAAAAATCTGCTAATATCTTAATTGTCCTATATACATGACCTGATTTTTTTTTCCCCAAACAGCAGTACTTCTATGCACTTCTACCTTTACATATTCTCATGATATGCTCTAAAACCTTTCTAAATGTTGTTCAACATCAGGGTTTAACTTCTTTTCTGTAATAGAAAGCAATTTGACTGAAGACTATATTGGGACAACTTGGGAAATGTGAATCTAAACTGTATATTAGATATTAGCATTATGCCAGTGTTTGATTTCTTGAGTATGATAAATGTACAGCAGGTACGTGGAAGAATGTTCTTACTTTTAGGAGGTACATGCAGTGGTGTGATGGCAAATGTCTAACAACTGGCTCTAGAGAGGGCAAAAAAACCTGGTTTGTAGTATTGCCAATTTCCATGCTGTAAATGGCCACTAATGAGGATTACAAGCAACTAAATTGATACAGAAATGGGAAGAAATGTACATGGTCAGCTTTCACATACTGATACTAGTCAGTTCTATGTTGAAGTACTCAGGGTTGAAGTGTCATGTCTACAACTTACTCTCAAATTATAAAAACAAAAAATAAAAATGAAACCCCCCCGTGTCTACCTATCTAATCCACCCACTTACCTATTGAAATATAAAACGAAGGTGGTAAGGTGTTCATAATTAACCTATGAGAAGGTATTTCATTAATTGTATGATTCTACCTTTCTGTGGGTTTAAATTTTTTAAAAATTAGTATAGGGGCAGCCCAGGTGGCTCAACGGTTTGGCGCCACCTTCAGCCCAGGGCGTGATCCTGGAGACCTGGGATCGAGTCCCATGTCAGGTTCCCTGCATGGAGCCTGCTTCTCCCTCTGCCTGTGTATCTGCCTCTCTCATGAATTAAAAATAAATAAATAAAATAGGTATAAATTATAGAGAAAGCAATGTAGGAAGTTTAAAGAAATCCTACAGCCAATTCTCTCATGAAATGATTAAGAGTTTTATGCATCAGTATCCTTTCATCAAGTACACCAAATATGATATAGAGCTTTAACCTGAAGTTGTTTTTAAGTATAACATCTCTTGGGACGCCTGGGTGGCTCAGCAGTTGAGTGCCTGCCTTTGGCTCAGGGCGTGATCCTGCAGTTCTGGGATTGAATCCGGCATTGGGCTCCCTGCATGGGCCCTGCTTCTCCCTCTGCCTAAGTCTCTACCCTTCTCTCTCTCTCATGAATAAATAAAATCTTAAAAAAAAAAAAAAAAGCATAACATCTCTTAAGGAGGATACTTGTTATGATGAGCACTGGGTGTTATACTATAAGTAATGGATCGCTAAATTCTATTCCTGAAACTAACATTACACTGTATGTTAACTAACTAGAATTTAAATAAAAATTTGAGGGGAAAAAAAGGACAACAAAGGACATCTAATTCAATAAATATAATAGCAGGAATCCCTGGGTGGCACAGCGGTTTAGCGCCTGCCTTTGGCCCAGGGCACGATCCTGGAGACCCGGGATCGAATCCCACTCGGGCTCCCGGTGCGTGGAGCCTGCTTCTCCCTCTGCCTATGTCTCTGCCCCTCTCTCTCTCTCTGTGTGACTACCATAAATAAATAAAAATTAAAAAAAAATAAAATAAATATAATAGCAGCTAACATTAATTGAACACTTTAGATAGAGTAGTCAGAGAAAGCCTCTGTGAAAAGTGACATTTAAGCCAAGATCAGAAGGATGACAAGGAGCCATCAATTTGATGCATGTAGCAAAAGGCTTTTTAGGCAGAAGGAATAGTCCATATAAGGCCCTGAATGGTAGTCAAAAACCTACAAGGTAACCTGTAGGGCTGGGTATGGTGGACAAGGAGAAAAAAAATGCAAAAGGCCTTATTACAATTTTATGGGAGGAGTATCTTTTATATGAAAAGGAAAATATGAAAAAAAAAACCCTCAACTTATATTATAGCAAAGTATTATTAGTATTACACATCAATTGTTGTCTAATATTTTGACTTAATACTGGCATTGTGACCCAGTCTATACTGTTTCAGTTTATTATGAAAAATCTGATAAGATGAATGAACTATTCTGATTTTTCATCCATTTGAGCAAAGACAGAATTAACTATTGACAAATTGACTTTGGTTTACATACTGAAAAAGAAGTACTGTTTCCAGGTACAACAATTCTGCTTTTACACTACAAAAAAAAGATCAATATTAAGTTAGAATTCTAAGTTTGATATTACCGCAGTTTTTTAATATTACCTCAGTGTTTTTAATATCCTCAGCCTCAAATGGGAAAAAAACATTCCCATAACTAGATACTAGACTGAAAAGAGAAAAGAAGTAAATATGTAAAATTTTCTTCATTTAATCCTTTTTTTCTATACTTACTTACAATGTAGCATGCTCAGTTTGCATGGGTTTCTTCACTTTTTCAAAAGGAAATCACCTTTTAAGTCATGCTCGCTATACACACCTTAGCCTCTCAAGTCTACCTTCCAATTTTTTTTCTCATGCTTCAAAGAAATGACAGTGTTCCATCCACTGAATCATTTCCTTCTTATTAGATGACTAGCAAAAACAGACAGGGAATGGCTATATCAATCCTGGTAGTATCTAATTTCAGAAGTTCTATCAAGCCAGCAATTATTTAATAGCTACTGACGTATCAAGACCCAAAAGTGTAAATGGATGATAGACTAACCGTAACTTTTGACTTGAAATCACAGTAAGTATATGTGCAGTTGAATTAACTCCTTTCTTTTGTCCTCCCCATCTTTCTCTAAATAACTGACTTTTAAAAGTATGTCTCATAATAACAAAAGCAGTTCAGGTTTGAATGTTTACTATGTACCAGCCACAGTTCTAAGCACCTTAAATACAGTTATTTAATACTAAAAATAACCCTAAGCAAGGTACTACTACTTCCCCATTGTAAAGATGAAGAGAGTGAGGCAAAGAAGGTAAGTTTTCCAAGATCACAATGCTTACCCAGATTTAGTGTTTTCTGGAGGCCAGTTTGGTCCCAGTATCTTATAACAATTTAACATTACTCACTGCTACCAGTCAGAGGATTAAGAGTATATACTTGAGCCTGCTTCAAAGCTGGCAAGCCCTCTTGTTAGCTGTGTAACCTTGGGTAACTTACCAAATGTCTCTCTGACTCAGTCTCATTGATTTATAAAATGGTGGTGACAAAAGCATCTACTTCCCTGAGCAACTGTGAAGATTAAATGAATTATACATGTAAACTACTTGGAACAGTGCCTGGCACATAGTATACACAACAGTTAGCGGTTATTACTAATATTACCACCACCACCTCCACTTGGGAATTTAATAAAAGGCTGCTCTACTTAATCTAGTCAACATTTCTTTTCCTCAGACATGTCATTTCTGGCTAACAATGAATTATTTTAAGCAAATAAACAAGGCAACTAATTCCCTTGCTACTTTTTTTTTCTAGGTCTTACCACGTCTTTCCTCCTATTTCAGTTGCCTAGGAAGCAATTGCCTGAGGTTAACAGGGTTGCCTTAAACCCTAGGTAAATTCATAAACTGCTGTAATACTAACTCTAAAGTGCAATTTATAATACAATAAAAAGGAGAAGAGGGGAGTCTCTTAGTTAATTAGGCTGTAACAAAATACCATAAAGTGGCTTATAAACAACAGAAACTTATTTCTCACAGTTCTGGAGCCTGGGAGATCCACAAGGCACCAGCAGATTCAGAGTCTGGTGAGAGCTGGCATCCTCATTGATGCCTCTCTTTTCACTATAACTTCAGATGGTGGAAGAGCTTTCTTGGGCCACTTTTATAAGGGCACTAATGCTATTCATTAGGTCCCCACCCTCATGACCTAATCACCTTTCAAAGGCTCCACCTCCAACCATCATCATTTCCTGGGGTTAGGATTTCAACACATGAATTTGGTGGGGGGAGGAGACACAAATATTTAATCTATTATAATAGGAAAAAACTAAGACAGTACTCCTCTCAGTTTTAACTTTAAAAAACATTTAATAAAAAAAAATAATAAAAAATAAAATAAAATAAAAAACATTTAATTGGCTTTTTGTTTGTGGAACAGGTTTTACACTAGTGTTTAAGAATCATAAATGCAGGGATCCCTGGGTGGCGCAGCGGTTTAGCGCCTGCCTTTGGCCCAGGGTGCGATCCTGGAGACCCAGGATCGAATCCCACGTCGGGCTCCCGGTGCATGGAGCCTGCTTCTCCATCTGCCTGTGTCTCTGCCTCTCTTTCTGTCTCTCTGTGACTATCGTAAATAAATAAAAATTAAAAAAAATTAAAAAAAAAAAGAATCATAAATGCTATACTATGCATTCAAATATAAATTGAAAGATATGCTTATTAATTTGTTGATGATTTACTAGATTTTATAAACCTTAGTCTTTTGTAACTGTTGGATAAGCTCAGATAACATTCTTAGAAATGTCTGATGAAAAAATTGTTTCTAACCAAAGCACAAAGCATTGCAAGCTGACATTTATCTTTTAAATTAAAGAGATTTTTATTCTACTTAGGTTTTCATACAATACCATAAATTTAGGACTTCAGAAATACCACACATTTATAACACAAATAATTATCAAATGTTAAAAACATAAAACATTGCCATTGTTTCCATGCAAAAGCCACACTTCAGACTTCTTATACCGGGCATTCAATATCTATCTGGGACCAGGTCCAAACTTTGCATCCTTAGGTATAAGATAGACTAACATTGTTGAACCTCCCAGCTGCCCAGCTCTGGTCAACAGTTAATGCATTTAAGAGATTTTAAAAAAATCTATTCCCAGAAAGATTAGTCCATTCATTCCACCACTTACATTTTAAGCTAATAAATGATAGCATAAAGAAATTATACATATATGTAAAGCATCCTTTCATAGCTTTTATATTTTATCAGATGACTATATATTAAGAGCCAATGAAATATGCTTGAGCCTTAACAGATTGAACTATGAATGCTAAACAAGAGTATGAGGTTATTGTACATGATTATTTCCTTTCCTCTGCTGAACATTATTTTCTAACTGGCCAACCATTAGGCATCTAAAATGTCTTAAAATGATAAAAGGTACCACTGATTTAAAACCTACTATGTGCTAACCGCTGTCATATTTCTAACAACTATGAGAAATTAGAATTACTCCCATTGTACACAGAACCTGGGACTCTCCAGGATTAAGTAATTTGATGAAGATTACCTAGCTAGCAAGTAATGGAACAAGGATACAAACATAGGTCTGATCCCAAAGCCTGTGCTCATGATAACATCAAAGACTCATCTTTGGCTGCATTGCCCAAGTAATGTTATGTAACTATGTGAAAATAATTTTTTTTTTTTTTTAATTTTAACAGACCCAAGTGGCTCAGTCTGTTAAACATCTGACTCTTGATTTCAGCTCAGGGTTGTGAGATTCAGCCCCTGTGGGGCTTGGTGCTGGGCTGCTCCGCCAGGGACCTATTTTAAGATTCTCTCTGCCCCTCCCCCACGATTTTTTTTTTAAACCTCAGACTATGGTAAAATACTATTAACTACTGTGAAATGTAGCCATTGTCCTACATAATAACATCTTAATTATCTGAAAGTTCAGTAGGAGCTCTCCTGACTTCTCCCTCATCAGTCAGCAAGATCCACAGCCTCCAAAAAAGCAAACTGGAAGACAACAGCAGCAAATAAGGTACTTTCTAGTTGTCTGCACATTTCTATTTCTACTAGGAGTTGCATGTTTAGACTCTGGTGTTTGTTCTCAAAAGTTGTTTATGCCACCCTATTTATAATTAATTCATTTAAATATCATATGAACCAAAATAAATAAATAAATAAATAAATAAATAAATAAATAAATAAATATCATATAAACCAATGAAATGAGTACAAAAAAAGTATTTCTGTGAAAACTGCTAAATGCCTTGGAAAGAACACATTTGATGAGCATATATATTTACCTCTCCTTCCAAAACAAATTCCCTGTTGACTTCTGTGTACATAAGACACATAAAATTGTGTGAAATTTAACAAATAATTGTAAAATGTTTTTAAAATGTAAAAGATACCATTCTCAGATTGCTCTGCAAAGTCTTATTCCACTTTTAAGAAGTCAAAACTAGAAATCTTAGGTATATATTACTGGTGTGATTTATACAAGAAAGATCATAGGTAACTGAAAAACAAACTCCACTTCACCTCCAAGAAGAACCTGGAGCATGGATAAAAGGACAGGGCAAATAATTAAACCCATTATTTTTATGGTTCCTCACTTAAACCAGACTTTTTAAACTAGCCAACCAGCTGCTTATTGAGAATAAACTCTCTGGAAACATAGCTGTACCCCATTAAGCAAATATCTCAGAGTTTCTCTCTACAGTGGAATTCACCTACTTTACTCAGAGTTCTGAAAGAAATCTAAAGGGTTCTCCTATTTACTCTTATTTTATAGAGAACTCAGTGTTAAGTGTGGTTACTGAGTAAGTTCTCTAGCCCAGAGACTAAAAGCATTTAAATTAAAAGGAGGGAGGAATAAACATTTTAACAAAGACTGTTGACAGCATGAGAATTTATAATCAGATCTTACCAAAAAAAAAAAAAAAGTTCATAAATTTAAATACCTCTGCAGGGCATTTCTAGCACTATTTTAGAGGTCTAGCCACATAACATGATAACAACTGAAAAATATATTTTTGGCACTTAAAAAGTAAAGTTTTAATTATACAGAAAATTCATAGTTTCTTAATCACCAATGTAGAAAAAAATGAGATATTACTGTCATCTAGCTAAGTATTGCCCATCACTGTGCCTTTCCAACTGCAGTCAAGAAATCAATTCAGTGGGTTGTGACAGCAAATTTTAAAACAGAAAACAGAACAAGACCACACTCACATAGTAAGAGTTAAATATGTTTTGTGAAAAGTTCATTTCTGTTTACCTATGCTATTTTGCAAAGTAAAAAATATTACTTAAAGGCTACGGGCCTAAAAACCCATATTATTACTATTATGAAATATAGTCTCAATACCAAACTTGCAATTCCATCATTTTTACATCATAATGCTAAAGAAAGCTATAATTTTAAGGAGAAAAAAGTCACTTCCTTATGAGTCTTCATGAATAAATGCATTTATTTTTCTTAGTAATCACTATTTATGTACGTGTAAATATATATACATATATATGTTTTATTGTGTTTGGTACTAGTTTTGGCTAAAATAGAGACGTGTACAAATATTATTTTTTAAGCTTACAACCTTAAAGCAAATTTTAACAACAAAAAACCCAAAACAAATAGCAACTTTGATTTATTTGCTTGTTTATTCTGACATGCAATTTACTGATCTTGGGGCCATTTTTCGAAAGTCACTGATGTAATCTCAAAGTCTCAACTTGGCATTTTACACAAGCAACCTCCTTAGTAACATTACACTTGATAGTACTTCATGCATATGTAGCCGATTTTAAGAAACACTTAAAACTAATTTAAACCATTAACTTAAGAAGGAAATATGGCTTTCTCCACTTCTTTCTAGGGCAACTTAAATGTATTACCAAAGACGTATTTTAACTAGAGAAGAAAATTTGTCTTTTAATACACTTTTTAAAAAGTATGGAAATATTAACCAGTTTATTACATCTTTTTTAAAAAGAGCAATTTAATTCATAGGAGGATAAATTAACATTTCCAATCCTAAAGCCGCAACTCTGTCATTTAGTCGAGCTCTCTACCAAATACAATAATCCTCTTCTAATAATGTTCCTTGGAATCAAACCTCCATCTGACTGAAAAGCCTTCACGCCTAACTACTTCTATATTAATAATCTTCTAAACTTGGTCCTTGCCACTAATCAAAGGAAGGTTGATAAATTAGTCTTTATTCCTTTGAAGTCCTTGCAAAAGACAGAGTACACATTATTCCCATAAATCCTGAAAATACAAGTTTGGAAAGGAAATGGCACACTTACTTATACTGATATTTACCTAAGGCCCTGAAGTACTTTGCAAACTTTTGGTCTGCCTAAAGCACAAAAATCAGCTTAAAAAAAAAAAAGGCAATAATCATAATAACATATGTCACCTCTGTCTTCAATTTTCTAAATTTATCAAGTTCGAAATCTCAAGTCGAAAAAGTCTGTAAACTCTAACGCTGCGGTTAGATTGACTAAAAATAAGTAAGGTAAATCTCAAATGATGTCAACTACTGTGGCAAAAGATACAAATGCTGTTCTTGATCATCTCATTTTGAGTTACCCTAGAGTATCCCTTGAAACTACTACTTTACAAACATTTTTGAAGAATAAATCCTCCCATCTAGATCCTAACTCTCCTTCCGTGCGCCCTTGTCTATCTCACCAGCTGGAACCTGTAACAGAAACAAGTAGTCATATGTACTAGGCAAAGAATTGATCCTGCCCCAGAATCAGGTTAACACTTCTAAAATGGGGCACAGGGAAAAAAAAAAAAAAAAATTCTGCTTAAGGAAGTCATTTACCTCGGTCTGGCTTCATTTTCACATTCAATTTCCACCCAGGGTGCTGTGAAATACACTTGTGGGTCTTTCCACAGGCTTGCCGCTGATGCTGTGGCTACTGCTCCGTTTTCAAAACGCTAAAAGAGACCAAAATAAAATTAATCGAGTCCCGCTCTGACACCCGGGTCCTTGCAAGTAAACCTCCTGTTAACAGGCCTCTTCCTGGCACTAACTGCGGTGACAGCAACCATCGGCAGCTCTTTAAAAAAGAGAGAGAGAGAGAGAGAGAGAGAGAGAGAGAAAGCAAAACTCTGTGCACCGCCTCCCCCATCTCCCCGGGACCGAGCAACCCTCTTCCCCGCCCGAGCGCTCTCCGGGCCAAAGTGTCCTTCCTTGACACAGAGTCTCCGAACCAAAGAAAGGTCTATTTATAACCTGGAGGTACAGGCAAGCGGAGGGGAGGAGGAGGTGGGGGGGGGGGAGGTTCAAACAACACAAGCTAACTAACCCCTTTGTAAAAAAAAAAAAACACCGCTGGGAAGAGTGGCCCCTCCGCAGTGGCCGGCACGGAGATCCTCGGTCCGGGTGCCCGGGCGCAGGAAGCTCTTCAGGACCCCGGCGCCGCGCCGGGAGCTCCGCCCGCCCCGCGGGGCCTCACCTGCGCGATCACCCTCGGGCTAGCCTTCCTGCGGCCGCCGCGGCCGAGTTTACACAATAAAAGGGTCAGAAGGAAACGCGAGTCATCTCCTCGCGCCCAGCCCCCAGCCCCAAACGAACTCTACCGGGCAGTCCCGGGGGCCCCCCCGCCAAGCGCCCAGCCCGGCGCGGCCAGGCCGGAGCTCAGCCCCGGGAGCGGGGTTTACCGCCGGGCGCTCGCCCCTGCCCCGCGCAGCCTGCCCCCCCCGCGGCCCCCGCCGTCCCCCCGGGGCCCCGGATTTCCTTCAGCTCCGCCGCCCGGAGCTCAGCGCCGGCCCCTCTCCCCGCCGGAGAGTTGTTTTCATGGCTCCCTCCGCCGACCTCTGCTGACTAACTCGCTCTCGTCTCCCGTCCCCAAGCCTCCTCCTCTTGGCACTTCGCTCCGCCGCTCGCCCGGCGGCTCACATCACACCCCGCCGCAGACCCGAGGCTCCGAGAGGCGCAGGGCCGGCGAGAGCGGAGCGTGGCGCGCAGCGGCCCCCCGGGCTGCGTTAGAGGACCACGGGGGCCCGAGGGCACAAGCCCCCGTGGCCATCCACCCCCGCCTCGGCCGCCGCCTCGCTCCGCTCCCAGCGCCCAGCCCGCCCCCCTGCCCGACTCGCACCCGAGCCCCGCGGCCCCCGGGCTTCGCCCGCCCGTCGCCCCGGCCGGCCCGCTTGCCCCGCGCCTCGGCCAGCTCCTCGCCCGCCCGCTGTCTCTAGCTCTGGCGCCCCAGCTCCCGGTCCCCCTGCTCGCCCAGCTCTTTCTCTGCTGTTTGCCCTGTCAAAACACGGCCCGGGTCACGTGTCCCAACAACAGCCAACCCACCGCTCGTCACTTCCTCCCCGGCGGCCTCCGCGGCTGGCGCCCGGTTGTTATGGTAACAGCCCGCGCGCCGCGGGGCCCTAGCCCCGGGCCCGGCTCTCGGTGCAGGTGCGGGCGGCGGCGGGGGCGGGGGCGCGGCGGGGGCGCGGCGGGGGGGCCCGCGGAGCCCGGGAGGCTCGGGAGGCCCGAGACGCTGCGGGCGCCGCGACCGTGCTCCGGGCCCTGCCCGCCCTGGAAGCCCGCTGCGGCGCGACTGGAACCGGGAATCGGCGCTGCGCTATTAGAGCACAGGGTAACTGGGGAGATGTCATCCAGGGCCTGCCCCAGCCGGGGAGGATAATTATAGTCCCCCTCCTCCTCCTCCTCCTCCCCCCCCCCTCCTCCTCCTCCTTCACGGGACGTTGGCTCCGGGCTGTGGCCGGGCCCAAGTGGATTGCAGCACATGGTGGAACCCGGGTCTAAGGTGGCGGAGACGGGAGTGGGCAGCCATGCGTCAGCGAGTGAGGAGGCAAAGACCAAGAAGCCCCTGTCACCCTACATTTCCCCCAAGATCACTAGAGATTTTAGTAGGATTCGGAACCCAAGCTCCCGAGGTACTCGCTGGGCTAAAAATAACTTTTATAACGTCTAAAACACTGACTCATGGCAGGAGGACACTTTTGACACCGTGTTATTGTTGAGGAGCTGTAATTTTGTTGTCCTATAACAATGTGACATGATGACATTTCGTGTTGTGATTCGTGTCATCACTTAAACAGATGACAAGGATCTGCTGTAATTAAAAAAAAAAAAGGCAGTCTTAACGAGGGGCTGAAGCTATTAGCTACCCAGTTTAGAGACAAAGTACAGAGGGGGGGTTGTGAGCTTAAAACAGAGACAGAGAAGTACAAAATTTGCAAGGCTCTTTGGTTTCATCTGAAAAAGTGGTTTTGTTTTTTTTTTTTTTAGAAATGATTTTGCATACAAGAATCAAAACAGGAAAGTATTAGCATAGGTTTAAAGATGATTTACTTAAGTCTTTGTACTATTCCATAGTTCCCAAAATCTTACAGTATTACTTTTACATCAGAGAAGTTTTTTGTAAGTACAGGATTGGAAATTGCAAAATTTTCTTGCCTCCTGTCTATCAAAAACATGAAATTTCAATGATGAAAAATACTAGTTTTCTAAATGTTTTGATATGTATGGTAAAATTACATGGACAGCTGCAGTGATTAATTTTAAGATTGTATCTAACCCAAACAGGGCAGACCATTCAGGAGGGTAACATTTCATTTTCAGGGAAATGTTCTGGTATCATGAAGATAAAACTTCTGTCAAATGGCAACAGTTCCATAATCTATGTAATGGCTACAAATATTAACTCCCAGTGGATCTGACTTTGATATTATTGAATACTGGATTATGTAGTTTCCTTTATGAAATTTTACTTGTTCTACAGTCACTTCTCAATAAAACCTTGGTAATGGGAGACAGAAAGAACACTTCCAGATAATCCAAAATCCTAAATTTAGCACAACAGCTGAGACCAGATAACAGCTATTGTAAAAGGCTTAGTGGGTGAACAGATCTGGGAGCTAGATCTGTGATTTAGCTCCTCTTCCTCTGCCTAATTTGCAAAAAGTATAAAGACCAGAAAAATGTTGAGAGCAGAAGCTGAGAATATTGGATAATATGGAGCACAAAGAATAATCATTTTAAATAATTAAGTTTCTATAGCACATGGATAAATGATGATGTCTGAACATTTGTTAGACTAACTTGAAGCTTTTTATTAGGAATCTTAAATCTGTTTAAAAATTGGAGATCATTAGGGCAAATCATTATTCCAATTGTTTCATTCACTTACCACACACTTACTGAGCACTCACTATTTGCTAGGCACATGCTAGTCTCTCCTTCTTTTTCTTTTTTCAAAGATTTTATTTATTCAGGAGAGACACAGAGAGACAGGCAGAGACATAGGCAGAGGGAGAAGCAGGCTACCTGTGGGGATCCCGATGCAGGACTTCATCTCCAGACCCCCATGCCCTGAGCCAAAGGCAGACACTCAACCACTGAGCCACCCAAGCATCCCTACATGCTAGTCTCAATATAAGGTGATGAAAAACAAGGTCATTTCTCTTATGGAGCTTGAAGTACTGACTACTATGGTTGCACAGCTTGGGTCAAGTCACATTTTTCGCCTATGAAAAAGAAGTGTTTTGACCCTAACAAAGGTAATTTCTTTGCTTTCTAATTCTAAAGCAATTCTATAGTTGTATAAAACATATCCAGAGTGGGTTGGAAATAAGGACCTTTCCACAATGGCAACTCTTTAAGTGTTCGTGATAAATGTGTTTGCACTTTGGGGGCACCCAAGCAAAGCAAACATCAATGGTTCCTACTTGGTGAGAGGTTAAGGGTCGGTGAAGCAAGGAAGTCAAAACAGTTGACAGGAACCTTACCCTTTTTCCGTCTGAATTGCTCTCCATTTTGCTTTCCCCTAGCGTTAGAAGACTTATAATTAACTTCAAAAAAGTTAATTCATCTTCAGCAAGGACATAATCTCCTCAACTTTTACAGGTTCTGTTGAAATAGGCAGCATAGGGGGCAGCCCAGGTGGCTCAGCGGTTTAGCGCCGCCTTCAGCCCAGGGCGTGATCCTGGAGACCCGCTCCCTGCATGGAGCTTCCCTCTCTCTCTCTCTCTCTCTCTCTGTGTGTGTGCGTGTGTGTGTGTGTGTGTGTGTCTCATGAATAAATAAATAAAGCCTTTTAAAAAATGAAATAGGCAGCATATAACAAAACTGTGTATTTAATGGAGGTCTTTCTAAGTTCTTTTACTGGCTGAGGTGTTGACGATAACTGGTTTGCTCACTTTATTAATACAAGGCTGTTACTATTACCAAGGTCATGGAACAAGTCCAGCTACCAAAGTGAGGTCCACCAAGCAGAGATGGGTACCTTTTTCTTCTGTTATGTCTAGCACCAAGCAAAGTACCTGGCACAGAGTAGGAGTTCAATACATGTCAAACTTTATATTGACCAATAAAGTTTTCTTGTACCTGTCTGTAAACTATACCCCTAATACTAATTGGCATTTTCTCCTTACTGGGTCAAAGCTAGAGAGTTGGGAAATCAGTGAGTAGCATTGACTTCGTATGTGAAGGATACGTTTTCACTGTCCTTGGGCTGAAGTCTCATGATAGTAGGAACGTGTTGTGGGTTAACTGTGCCCCCCAGAATATTATGTTGAATTCCTAATTCCTGTACTTGTGAATATGACCTTACTTGGAAATGGGGTCTTTGGAGATATAGTTAAGATAAAGTCATGCTGGATGGAAGTGGGCCCCTAAATCCAACTTCTAGTTTCTTTATAAAGTGAGAGCAATTTGAAGACAGAGGAGACACAGGGAAGAGGGCCCTGTGACAGAGACTGGAATGATGCAGCTGCAAGCCAAAAGAATACAAAAGATTGCCAGGAGCCACCAGAATCTAGTTAGAGGCAAGTAAGGATCTGTCTTCCCTCCCCCAGAGACTTCATGGAGAGCATGGCTCTGCCAATGCCTTGATTTCACCCTTTTCACTTTCAGAACTACAAGGGAATAAATTTCAGTTGTCTTAAGCCCCTCAAGTTTGCTGTATTTTGTTACTTGAGCCTTAAGAAACTAACACAGAACTCTAGCAAAGACTATTGCCATACTTTTTTCTTGGCCCATAAATTGTATTGCTGATATTGCAAGTTTTCTAAAGTTCCAGGTTCTGAATGGTCGCCTAAACATGGAAATAATTTTTAATTTTTTTATTTTTTTATTTTATTTTATTCGTGAGAGACACACAGAGGCAGAGACATAGGCAGAGGGAGAAGCAGGCACCTCACAGGGAGCCTGATGAGGGACTAAATCCAAGGGCTCTGGGATAGTGACCTGAACCAAAGGCAAACAATCACTGAGCCACCCAGGTGCCCCAACATGGGAATCTTTAATTCGGTAAAAACCACAGTAAATCAGTTGCAAATGTGAAAGAAATTGCTCAAGTACCACAAAAGAACAACTTTGTGTTCTCTCAGCTAAAGGATGATCATGAATAAGTAATTGAGAATCATCAAATGAAAATACACTATTTTAAATATGATGATTGGTAAATCTATTTCATCAAGTTTTGTGGAAATAAAGAACGGTAGAAGTGATTAAAATGTGGAGATAAAGCTAGTCTTGCATAGTGAGTAAAAAAAAAAGAATTTGTGTACTTTTAGTTCTTGAAGCAACAAGAGGAAAGGCAAGCTATCTTTTCCAAAGCTAACTTGTTTGCAATGGTTCATTAAATTCATTACAGTTCATTTGTTTCTAAGGGAGAAAGATTGGAGCTGTTGCTAAGGTACTGTTTACTAGAAACAATCTTCCACCTTCCCTTAAATTGATTGGCTGGTCTTTTTTTTTTTTTTTTTTTTTTTTGAGGCTCCTGTTTGTCTACCTTCTATAACCACAGGTATAAGGAAATGAAAAGTGATTCTTTCTGGTTCCTGTCTGTGAAGTGACTATAGTACTTAGAAATACAAAAGCCTCTAAACTTCCAGCCATGGAAACCCTTAATCAGATATGCTGAGTTGCTAGAGGTCTCTGAGTCATCAAGATTTAAATCTTTACAAAAGTTAATAATTGTTCATTTCTGTAGCAGTAACTGTGCTCAGCACTTCACACATATTATACATTTGATCCTGATACCACCTTCTTATTTTGTGGATTAGGAAATTGAGGCTTAGAGGGGTAACTTTCCTAAGGCTACTGTTAGTAAGTGGAAGAAGTCTGCTTCCTTGATGGGCTCACTTAATGTCTATAACATTATGAAATAGATTAAATTATTCCAAAATTTTCAAATGGGGAAAACGAAGGCTCAGAAACATTGAAAATGGTTGTACATTTAGATTGTAAATTAGTTTATATAAACTTGGGCTCACTGCTTTGAGATACAAGTTCCAAATAGAATGGTTCTGGTTGTTTTATTATATATAAACTCCAAAAGCAAGCAAATAGCCACACAGTTAATAACAGTAGCTAATATTTCTTGAATACTTAAGTGGTAAGTACTATTCTGAATAATTGTATTGAGATTAATTTGTTTAATCCTCACAACATCCCTGTGAAGTATTATTATCCCTATTTTATAATTAAATGAACAGAAAGGAGGTACCTGGGTGGCTCAATTCGGTTAAGTGTCTGCCTTCGGGTGTGGTCATGATCCCAGGGTCCTGGGATCTAGTACCACCTTTGGCTCCTGGCTCAGTGGGAAGTCTGCTTCTCCTTCTGCCTCTCCCCCTGCTCATAGTCTCTCTCAAAAATAAATAAGTAAAATCATTAAAAAATAAAAATTAAAAAAAAAAAAACAGAAAAAGAGAAGTTAAATGACCTGCCCAAGGTCAAGCAATTAGGAAGTATCAGACCAGGATTCACACTCAAGAAGCATGATTTTGGGGATACCGGGGTGGCTCAGCAATTGAGCTTCTGCCTTTGGCTCAGGGAGTGATCCCAAAATGCCAGGATCGAGTCCCACATCGGATTCCCTGCATGGAGCCTGCTTCTCCCTCTGCCTATGCTTCTGCCTCTCTCTCTCTCTCTCTCTCTCTCTCTCTCTCTCATTAATAAATAAATAGAATCTTAAAAAAAAAGCATGACTTTGGTGCATAAGTTTTGTTTTGTTTTATAAATTTATTTTTTATTGGTGTTCAATTTACCAACATACAGAATAACACCCAGTGCTCATCCCGTCAAGTGCCCCCCTCAGTGCCCGTCACCCATTCACCCCCACCCCCATCCTCCTCCCCTTCCACCACCCCTAGTTCATTTCCCAGAGTTAGGAGTCTCTCATGTTCGGTCTCCCTTTCTGATATTTCCCACACATTTCTTCTCCCTTCCCTTATATTCCCTTTCACTATTATTTATATTCCCCAAATGAATGAGACCATATAATGTTTGTCCTTCTCCGATTGACTTACTTCACTCAGCATCATACCCTCCAGTTCCATCCACCTCGAAGCAAATGGTGGGTATTTGTCGTTTCTAATGGCTGAGTAATATTCCATTGTATACATAAACCACATCTTCTTTATCCATTCGTCTTTCGATGGACACTGAGGCACCTTCCACAGTTTGGCTATTGTGGACATTGCTGCTATAAACATTGGGGTGCGGGTGTCCCGGCCTTTCATTGCATCTGTATCTTTGGGGTAAATCCCCAGCAGTGCAATTGCTGGGTCGTAGGGCAGATCTATTTTTAACTCTTTGAGGAACCTCCACACAGTTTTCCAGAGTGGCTGCACCAGTTCACATTCCCACCAACAGTGTAAGAGGGTTCCCTTTTCTCCGCATCCTCTCCAACATTTGTGGTTTCCTGCCTTGTTAATTTTCCCCATTCTCACTGGTGTGAGGTGGTATCTCATTGTGGTTTTGATTTGAATTTCCCTGATGGCAAGTGATGCGGAGCATTTTCTCATGTGCATGTTGGCCATGTCTATGTCTTCCTCTGTGAGATTTCTCTTCATGTCTTTTGCCCATTTCATGATTGGATTGTTTCTTTGCTGTTGAGTTTAATAAGTTCTTTATAGATCTTGGAAACTAGCCCTTTATCTGATACGTCATTTGCAAATATCTTCTCCCATTCTGTAGGTTGTCTTTTAGTTTTGTTGACTGTATCCTTTGCTGTGCAAAAGCTTCTTATCTTGATGAAGTCCCAATAGTTCATTTTTGCTTTTGATTCTTTTGCCTTCGTGCATGTATCTTGCAAGAAGTTACTGTGGCCGAGTTCAAAAAGGGTGTTGCCTGTGTTCTCCTCTTGGATTTTGATGGAATCTTGTCTCCCATTTAGATCTTTCATCCATTTTGAGTTTATCTTTGTGTATGGTGAAAGAGAGTGTTCTAGGTGCATCAGTTCTTAATCACTACCTCATGTTGGTCCCATTTAGTTTGGTTTTCCACTCAAACCCTGTACTTTCCTGCCTCTGGGCTTTTTCCATGTCCCCTAGCATTGATTCCCTCCCAAACCTAAACCTTTCTGGACTTTTAGAGCCCAAAATCTTACCTCACCATGTGTTCTAGAGCCACACTTGGTCTTTTGTCTGAATACATATTTATGATTTTTTTTAAAGATTTTATTTATTTATTCATAAGAGACACAGAGAGAGAGAGGCAGAGACACAGGCAGAGGGAGAAGCAGGTTCCATTCAGGAAGCCCGATGTGGGACTCGATCCCGGGTCTGCAGGATCATGCCGTGGACTGAAGGCGGTGCTTAAACCGCTGAGCCACCGGGGCTGCCCCCACATTTATGATCTTAAAACCACATATTCACTTTATCTTTTTAAAGGGCAAAGATGAACTATGACCTCAAGTTCCTTTGTAGTTCTTATGTTGAGCCGTACCAGACTCAGCACAAAGATTCAAGTAATTACTGAAGAATATCTAAAGCCATCACTGTTCTCCAGAACTGCTCCAGCCAGTCAGTAGCCACTAGTCCCATGTGTCTACTGAGCAAATGAAGTGTGGCTGGTGAAACTGAGAAACTGAATTTTTAATTTTAATTAATTAATTTAATGATAGGTTCTTGGTTTCATTATTAGAAAATGAAGCATGCTTGGAACAACTTGAGTATGTGAATCTACTTTTTCCAACTGCAAATTTAAGGAAATTTATAGATCAACTATTTCTAATGAAAATGTAGCACACAAATAGAAATATGCTGTAAGTATAACACTAGATATCAAAGACTTAGTAGTAAAAAATATAAACCAGGTCGCCTGCATGGTTCAGTGGTTGAGCATCTGCCTTTGGCTCAGAGTGTGATCCCAGAGTCCTGGGATGGACTCCCTTCCAGGAGCCTGCTTCTCCCTGTGCCTATGTCTCTGCCTCTCTCTCATGAATAAATAAATATTTTTAAAAAAACCCACACATCTCTATTAATACTTTTATTTATTTATTTATTTAAAAAAAATCTTTTTTTTTTAAATTTATGATAGTCACAGAGAGAGAGAGAGAGAGGCAGAGACATAGGCAGAGGGAGAAGCTGGCTCCATGCACCGGGAGCCCGACGTGGGATTCAATCCTGGGTCTCCAGGATCACGCCCTGGGCCAAAGGCAGGCGCCAAACCGCTGCGCCACCCAGGGATCCCTCTATTAATACTTTTAAAAGTACTGATTACAGGAGCTCCTGGGTGGCTCAACTGGTTAAGCATCTACCTTCAGCTCCTGGGATCAAGTCCTGCATTGGGCTCCAAGCTCCCAGGGGAACCTGCTTCTCCCTCTGTTTCTGCCTTTCCCCCACCCCTGCCGCTTTCTCTCCTGAATAAATAAAAATCTTAACCAGAAAGAAAAAAAGAAAGAAGGAAAGACTGATTACATGTTGAAATGATCATGTTTTAAATACGATCATATTTAGATATTTTAACAATGTAAAGTTACATATATAGCTCACATAATATTTCTATTAGAGAGGACTGCTTTAGAATTTGGTGGCTTAGGGACTATTGGGTGGCTCAGCGGTTGAGCGTCTGCCTCAGCTCAGAGCACGATCCTGGGGTCTGGGGAGCGAGTCCCACATTGGGCTTCCTGTGAGAAGTCTGCTTCTCCCTCTGCTTGTGTCTCGGCCTCTTCTCTCTGTGTGTGTCTCTCATGAATAAATAAATAAAATCTTTAAAAAAAAATAGAATTGGGGGGCTTAGCAATAACAATAACACAAAAGACATTTGAAAATCCTCTATTCTCAACCAGTGGGGCCTTTGAGCAGCGAATTTTCAGATAAGGGAATTTGCCGCTTGCTCTGGTCCCATCAAAAGTTCCACACATCCTAATGAGAGTGCACCTTAGAGCATAGCGGTGTATGACCCTTCAAAACACACATTTGATTTAGTAATTTTCACAGAGGTTATTTTTCTTCAAGCCTGTTAAAGGATCACGCTCAGAGCTACCTACCTTATCCCAAACAGTGTAAGCTATTTTGAGAAGTAGTAATGGGTGAACTTGACTAAACAGTTAAACTCTCCATGAGCTGGTCGAGCCATTAAGTCTACTATAAATCAAATTATAGATTCTTTACATCTATTCATCAGAATATATTAGTTCATTGCATTTTTTTTTTTAGATTTATTAGAGAGAAAGAGAGAGTGGGAGGAGAAACAGAGGGAGAGAATCCTCAAGCAGACCCCTCCTGAGTGCAGAGCCTGACATGGGGCTCCGTCCCACCCTCCCTAGGGTCATGCCCCCAGCCAAAACCAAGAGGCAGCCACCCAACCGACTAAGCCACCCAGCTGCCCCACCACCACCCGGTTTATTGCATTCTAAGGAGAATTCTACTATATTCATTTCATGGTTAAAAAAAAAAAAAAGGATCCATACTATTTGACTTGAAAAGTAGATGTAAAGAATAGCAATAATCTCCATTTCAAAATGTGAATGGTAAATTAAATGATCAGGTATTTCAAGAAATAAAATTTGGAAGCAGAGTGTTATCCTTCAAAAAAGTTTGTAAGAAAAAATCTTTTCTTAGGTTGTATTATCATCTTAGGTTTTTCAGAAACAAAAGATTGTAAGACTGCACAAAAATAATGCAGAAAATCCCAACTCCTTTTTACAAATGGTAAAACACATAACTGATACTAAAGTCTTCACAGATACTGGATAGAGCATGATAGAGTAATCTGTTATGTATTTTTAATAAATCAAACTTCCGCTGCTTCTGTTGGAACCCAAAAGCTCAGTTCAGCACTAAGAGAATTCTCCTAGTTTTCTTTTTCTTTTACAAGCATAAAGAGAGTTCCAGAAGTGATTCCTTTATTTGACTGTTGTGTATATCTCAATAATTTCATACTGCCATGCTTCAGAGAGAAGGGAACATTAGCTGCCTCTTTATTATAAATTGCACAGGCAAAATTCTGTACTTGCAACTCAGTGTAATTGGTCTTTATTTCCAAAATGTCATTTCTGTCTAACATAAGTCTAATTCAATTCAGCGCTCATTGAGCTTTGTATGCCAAATACATTGCTGAGCCCAAGAGAGACAAAGGCCAGAAAAGCTAGTACTTACCATCAAATAATTTTATTAATCTAAAAAGGAGTTACACATGTAAATAAATAACTACAACTTAGTTTTATTACAAGAAAAAAAAATTCATGCAGAAGGGAAATAGCCCAAAAAGAAAAAATCTCTTCTCTCTAGGACAAGGAGTTGCTGAAGAAGGAAAGGCGAACATATTAGCTATGTTTTGTAGGATGAAGAGGAGCTCACTGGACAGGCGAAATTGGGTGGGATGGCGATGGGGAAGTTGTTCCTAACAGATGAAACAGCTTGTTGCTGAAGCATGATAGAACATACTTTGTTCAAGATGCCATATTAGAAAGTCAGATTTAGGGGCTTCTGGTGGCTCAGTTGGTTAAGCATCTGTCTTTGGGTCATGATTTCAGGGGCCTGGGATTGAGCCCTGCCTCAGGCTCCCAGCTCAGTGGGGAATCTGCTTCTCCCTCTCCCTTTCCCCTTGCTTGTGCTCTCTGGCTCTATCTCTCCATCAAATAAATAAATAAAATCTCTTAAAAATATAGAGAAAGTCATATTTAAGGAAGTTAAATGTAAATGATAGGTACAGCATTAGACAAAGGCCTTTGTTTGTTTGTCTTTTGCCATCGGCCCCAATTCTTCATCCTCCACCACAACCCCAATCTCCCTGCTTTTCCCATAAAAGTGCAGTCTCTCTCTCAAAAAAAGAGCAGTCTCTCTCAATATTAAGTCAGAATAAACTTCCCAGCTCCTGGCTCAGTCACACGACTTGCTCTGAAGAAGAGAATGAAACTAAAGTGATAGTTTTGAGCTAGACCTTAAGAGAACTTGGCTGTTTGCTCTCCTGTACCTCTGCCATTAACATAAAAAACACTTGCTAGGGCTAACATGGTGATCCCCGGAGGACGAGAGACAAGTGGAAAGAACTAACCACCTTTCCTGACCCACAGATCAACTCAGCTTTGATTAGTAGAACCACCACAGCCAACTCATATGTCCATTACTGTAAATTTTATTTTATGTCAGCATGTTTTGGAGATGTTTGTTATGCCACATTATTGCAGCAATAGCAAACCAATACAGTCCTAGCAGTGAATTTGGATTTTATCATGTGGAAAACTCTAAAAAATTTTAATAAATAATTACATTATTTCAGAAACAATTGGCTTCTGCAACAAAGTGGAAGATGGTGATGGAAAAAGGATGGTGGGAGAGGTGGTAGCAAGAAAGCTATCTCAATGGGCCAACCCCAAGAATATGCAGACCTCAACCAAGGCAATAACAGTGGGAATGGAGTAAAGAAGATACACTGGAAAGAGATTTAGGAGGCCGAAAGGATAGAAATTGGGTAATTGTCTATAGGCAAAAAAAGAAGACAACATTCTTGCCTCCACCACTCCACCCCAACCTGGCTAGGAATAGTTGGTAGATCACCATGTACTAGTAGGAAATACAAAAGAAACATCAGATTGGCTACTGAAGGCTGGGATAAGGGTAGGGAATAGAGTACTGAGTTTTAGACACACTAAGTTTGAAAAACCTGTATCTAGACAAACATTCTGAAGGTAAAGAAAGATTCTGCTCTGGAGCTTGGGGGATGAGGTCTAATCTAGATACATATTACTCTGAAACCATTAGCATACAAATGGTGGCCACTCCATGGGAGTAGATGAAGATACCATGGCATACAAGAAGGAAAGGTACTCAGCAATGTTGGCTGTTGCAGAGAAGTAAAAAAATAAATAAAGTAAGGACCGAGAAATACTCTTTTGATTTGGCAATCGTGTCATCCATAAGAGAGGAAACAACTTCAAAACTCTTTATAAATGGACAGAGGTAGCCTGGGCCCAATTGAACTCACTGTGTATTCAGAAAGTACCTCACAACTGGGAATTTCACGGTGTGGTTGCGTTGAATCAGATCACTACTTTGCACCAGGTCAGTGTAGCATAATTCTGAGAATAGTCGATAGATTTACCCTGAACACCTATTTTGGGAATTCAACACCATTTGTACTATATCCCAGAAAGGCCATTACCCATGACTTCATGAAGTGTACCAGCAAAATCCAACATGCAGAGATCACACCAAAATTGTTTTTCTGAGAGTAATGTACTTCAGAAATGTTTTATGATTTATAGGAATGTCACATATGAAAAACAAAACAAAACAAAAAACCCAACAAAACAAAATCCTCTCCAGTTCTTATTCATAAGTGCCTGTGTATTGAATTTCTCTTCAATGTGCTCTACATGACATTTTTCCTCTCAGTAAATTATGGCTTATTTCTGTCTCTTCATCAGGATACACTGTGATGATTCTAGGAAACATGACAGGTATTGATGGCTTGTCTAGCAAATGAAATCCACACAGCAAAGATGTGGCAGCATTAAAATAAAATAAAACCAGTATGGCCATTTGGATGGTTAGATATTGATACAAGACAAACCTTGGTTATTGCTTTTAATAGTACTGGAAGACTAGGCCGTACAAGATGACTTAGGGTACCTGTCTCTTCTGTAATCTTTTTTTTTTGCCATGTAACCCTACTCCCCTGGCCACAAGTGATTGAATTAAGGATCAATACATGACCTGAAGGCAACTGTCTCTAGGCTGGCAAGTGGCCTGTGAAGTTGTTTATCACTAGAGAACTCAGCCCAGAAGTAATACATTATATTGGCTAGTGACTAGCTAATCATACTCTTTATGATGGTGGTGGTAGAAGGGTAGTGATGTGCTTCAGACATAAAGATTTACAGCTGGAACAGACACAGAGGCCTCCCTAATGGTGAACAATGGAAAAATGAATAACAGACTTCCGGTTCTGAAAGAGCATTAAGTGCTCTTAAACCAAGAACTGCAAGTAGGCTGCTGGAGGTGTTGCCAGTCTTAAATAATGGGAATGATGGTCCATTTTTCTGTGAACCCTTTTTTGAGACTTTTTGTTACTTTCATGGTTCCATGAATCCTTCCAATAAACCCCTATAACAAAGACAACTCAAACATCTTTGATAGTTACAACTTGAAGGCATCTAATGCAATTTTATATTACTTTCAAATCATGAGTGAAAATGTCAAGATACATCAATGAATTCAATTCCCTACAGATGTTAATTCATTATTCAACTAATAATATGTACTGATTACCTGCTATGTGCCAGACATGTACTAGCATTAGGAAATTAGTAGTGAATAAGAGTGACATGACTCCTGCCTGTATGGTGCTATGGTCTAGTCTGAAATACTTAGACCATTCAGGTCTTAATATGTATTATAGGGATGAACCTAAACTTAGTATGTCTCAGAAACTTGTGATCTATAGTTTGCTTTAAATATTCATGGTTTTCCAAATATATTACATTGATAAGGGTATGGCATGTGTTCACACATTAATCTAGAAATACCTACATTTAGAACAAAGTTTAGTTCAGAGTTTTCTAAGATTTACTGTATCTGGAAACAAAGCAAAGGATAGAAAACAGGATTAACAGAACTATAAATTATTAAGTAGGACATGGCCACTGAGTAGAGCCAGAAGCATAGTAACAAGATGAGGCTTGCAGAAGTCAACAGAAAAGAATAAAGTGATGACATCTATATGCCAGCATTTTACAATAGTGCCACCTACAAATGAAAGGGAGTTCTGATGTAAAAAGGCCATTTTTCTTCATCCTCAGGAAAAGATAAACTGAAAATTAATGGCATGGATTGCCCAAGATAACAAAGCTGAAAATAAAGATATAAGTGATTCATTAAGCCAGATTGAAGAAAAATGGAGAAGATGGAATCTGGTGCTTGGTGAAATTGAAATGTCAAGGAATTGACATTGATGTATCCTGCTGGTAACTCAATAGTCAAACAAAAAATTTTAATGCTATAATTCTTAGATCAACTAAAATTAAGAGTGAATGTGTTTCCCAAGAAAATAAGATGGTCCAGTGAGAGTAGAGAGTTTCAGGAACACTTAAACTCTTCAAAGTTGCTCAGACTCTCTAAGCTATTGTTTTAGTCAGAGCATCAAGGGATTGATACTCTCATTTATATTCTACCATTCAAATTTTTTATCGGGCTTTTCTTTCCATGATTCCCAAAGCTCTAAGCACCTGAACTTCTAATTGCAGTATGAGACAGTCTGATTTCTAGAGGACCACTATAGAAATTATTTCTTGTCTTCAGTTCAATATGTTGCAGTTTAAATATCTGCAGCTCTTTAAGCAACAATTAGAAATTAGAAAGAGGACATAACTATAGCTACAGAAGATA
The DNA here is from genome assembly GCF_905146905.1 of Nyctereutes procyonoides. Taxonomy (NCBI): domain Eukaryota; kingdom Metazoa; phylum Chordata; class Mammalia; order Carnivora; family Canidae; genus Nyctereutes; species Nyctereutes procyonoides. Next base: position 22,281,260 of record NW_026575040.1, on the reverse strand, counting down.
GTTTTAATTATGACAAAATTTTATTCACATGATTTTTTTGCAAATTGGAAAATTACTCTGAAATGGATTGTCTTACGGAAAATATAAACCATAAAGTGGAATCAAGAACAGGTAGGTAGAGAACCAGACTAGACTTAATCATCATCTAAGAAATAGAAGAGCCAAAGATCTGTCCTAGAGAGAGCTATCAGGCCCGGAAGACTTCAGGAGTTGACATGAGAATTCCACCAAACCATCAAAGAACAGAGGATTTCTTTGTTATACATACTGCCCACAGCAAAAACAAAAGGAAACAAAAAGATAAAGATAAGAAGCTTTCCATTTCATTCTGAGACCAACAATAATCCTGGTAAACAAACCAAATGGAAAGCATTCCCCCTCCATCAAAAACAAAACAAAAACCCACAAGAAACAAATCATATTTATGAACATAGGAAGTAAAAAACCTCAAATACATACAGTATTAGCACAGAACATGGTGGTATAGTAAAGGATTATTACATCATGACTAAGAGTTTATTGTGGGAATACAGAACAGCTTCAACATTATGATGTCTATGAATACAAATCACCATCCTATCCATTTATAGGAAATATAAACCAAATGATTATGTGAGGCTGAAAAGTACACTTAACAAAATTTAATTCCATTCCTATTAAAATGCCTTAGAAGGACACCTGGGTGGCTCAGCAGTTGAATGTCTGCCTTTGGCTCAGGGCGTGATCCTGGAGTCCAGGTATTGAGTCCCATATTGGGCTCCCTGTGAGGAGCCTGTCTCTCCCTCTGCCTATGTCTCTGCCTCTGTCTCTCTGTGTCTCTCATGAATAAATAAAATCTTTAAAAAAATTTAAAAAATAAAAGCACCCAAAACCTAATCCACAAATATAATGCAATAGAAACAATTAATGCAATTAATGCAATTTACCAAAAGAAAAAAAAATCTAGATTTCATCTATGGTAAAAATCTGTGAATAGTAAAGGTTTTCCGAAAAAGAAAGAAAAAAGATAGTAATTGAGAGAAATGCAGAGATCAGTACCAACACACTTTAATTCCTTCTCTCTGACACCTAACACTCCTTTCTTTTGTTCAGCAACTATAAATGAGTTCTCTCAATGAAGTGCACTCACTATATGATGTGACTACTTTGTATTTTGATACATTTCCTTCAAACGTAGATCCTAAATTTTGCAGCTTTTCCCATCAGTCCCTGCACTTCACACTTAGTCTTCCGAGTACATTTTAATATATGATTGCTTAGAATTAAAGCAGATAATTACCCTGTCTCCTTTGACACTCAAGAATTCATAGAATTTGACCCGGTGCCTTTGTGTCAGCTAGAAAATACAAAAACACGAATAATGCTGAAACAAAGCATTTATAACACTCACAAAACCCCACTGTTTTACAGGAGCACGGTTGCCAAAATTAGAAAAATCCATTGTCTTACCAGTTTCCCTGAACACATATATTTTTCCACTTTTAAATTTAATAATTTCTGTGTGTGTACAAAAGAAATAAAGGAGAGTAGAAAAAGCCATCACCCCAAATAACAAATAATCCAATCAAAAAACAGGCAGAAGACATGAACAGACATTTCTCCAAAGACATACAAATGGCCAACAGACATGAAAAAATGCTCATATCACTTGGCATCAGGGAAATACAAATCAAAACCACAATAGGTATCACCTCACACCAATCAGAATGGCTAAAATTAACAAGTCAGGAAACAACAGATGTTGGCAAGGATGCAGAGAAAGGGGAACCCTCTTGCACTGTTGGTGGGAATACAAGCTGTTACACCCACTCTGGAAAACAGTATAGAGGTTCCTCAAAAAGTTGAAAATAAAGCTGCCCTACGACCCAGCAATTGCACTACTGGGTATTTACCCCAAAGATACAGATGTAGTGAAATGCTGGGACACCTGCACCCCAATGTTTATAGCAGCAATGTCCACAATAACAAAACTATGGAAACAGCTCAGATGTCCATCAACAGATGAATGGATAAAGATGTGATATATATGTACAATGGAATACTACTCAGTCATCAAAGAAAATGAAATCTTGACATTTGCAACGACGTGGATGGAACTAGAGGGTATTATGCTAAGCAAAATAAGTCAATCAGAGAAAATTATCATTTCACTCATATGTGGAATTTAAGGAAAAAACATAGGCTCATGTGGGAGGAGAGGAAAAAATAAGACGGAATCAGAGAGGGAGACAAACCTTAAGAGGCTCTTAATCATAGGAAACAAAGTGAGGGTCGCTGGAGGGAAATGGGTGGGGGATGGGCTGAGTGATGGACATTAAGGAGGGCATGTGATATAATAAGTACTGAGTGTTATATAAGACTGATGAATCACTTCTACCTCTAAACCTAAGAATACACTATATGTTAATTGAATTTAAATGAAGTTTAAAAAAGCTTCTAACAATAGTTAAAAAACAAAACAAAAAAAACCCTTAAGTTCAAAAAAACAAAAAGAAGAAAAAAACTAATCACTTCTTTTTTAACTACTTTTTAAACATTAGTTTTCCTCCTAAATATGTCAGTTTCTTCTTTCATCAGTCTACAGGTACTCTCTGGATGGGCTCCAGCTTCAAGTATTTCTCACAAACAGCTTTCAAATCTACAATTCTGTACAAATCACCCTTTCTCCTGAATTCCAGACCACCTAGCTATCTGCATCCACCAGCACAACCCACATGTTGATTAAATCAATAACATTCATTCCCTAAAATCTTCTGCTCCTCTCCTGCCCTTCCTTTCCTGGAGATGCACCATAATCCCCTATTCATTCAAACAATATTTGCTGAGCACCTGCTGAGCCCCAATCACAGTTCTAGAGGTTTGGCACAACAGGAACCAAAACAAAGGTCCCTGTCTGCAACAGGCTTCTATTCTACTGAGAACAGGTAGGTAACAGAGTAAGTGATCTGGTATGTCAGAAGGCAGGAACAAATAGAACAGAATAAGTGAGACTTGAAGAAGCCTGCTTGCTTGCGTGTGCTTGCGTGCTTGCTTGCATATTCATTCATTTATAGAGCTAGCACAAGTAGGGGGCAGAGGGAGAGGGAGAAGCAGGCTCCTGGCTGAGCAGGGCGCCCAATGTGGGTCTTGATCCCAGGACCATGACCAGAGCCAAAGGCAGATGCTTAACCAACTGAGCCACCCAGGTGCCTAAGGAGAGGCTATTTTAAAGAGGGTTGTCAGATACATCTCATTGGTGTAACTTGAAGAAGGTTAAGGAAGTTAGTGTGTGGCTGTCTAAAGAAAGACTGTCTCAGATGAAGGAAGAGTAGTGCAGATGCCCAAGGCAAGAACATTCTTTTGCACACTTGAGAAGAGCAACTGGCTGCATCATAGTAAATGGGGGAGGCCAGGGAGTTCATGGGGGTGAGAGTAGTAAGAGATGAAAGAGAAGATGGAGGTCCAGGTCACATGGGGCCCTAAGGGCTATTGGGAGGACTTTGGCCATTGCATGGCTTTGAACAGAGACATTATGTAATCTTACTTATCTTTGAAAAGTTCACTGACTGCTTTGTTGAAATTAGACCTTAGTGAGGCAAGAACAGACCTCACTAGCTAGTTAGTACACAATTACTACAATCCAGCTAAAAGCTAGTGTAGTTTGGGATGCCATCAACTCTCTTAGCCAAGCTGGGAACCTGAGGGAGTTTCCTCTTAGGCATTCCCTTCTCCCACTTTCCAAACCATCTCCCCACCTGCTTCCAACACACACACCTGGATTTGATTCCAAATATGAGCCACTGCCCTCCGCCTGTTACCTCAGCCTCCATTCAGGCCCATCTGGACCACTGAAGTGGCCTGTCCTACCTCTGACTTATCCTCAGGGTGTCCTTCTAATCACAGGGATCTTAGTCTGAGATGCATAGCCAGACTTCACTAGATCTGTGACATTGAGAAAAGTACATTTCTATTTGCACTAAAACATCTGACTGAAATTTAGCATTTCCTTTGATTATGAATGTAAGAAACAAACCATAGTATTAGAGGAACTCATGATAGTCATTAATAGAAATTACAGATATTTTCATATCACATTACAGTTGAAACATGTACCTCATCATCTATAATCATTACTTTGAAATTATGATAATTACTAGGTCTTCCGCTAGATCTTTTAAAAATGTACTAATAGAATATCATAATTAAGAAATACTTGTAATTCAACCTGACTGGATTCCTGTTAATTCCTATGTATTCCCAACCCCCACTGCTCCTGGCACTTGCCCTTTTCATTCCTCTGGGCATTTTGCTCCTTACAGTCCCTTTTCCTTTTCCTTTTTTTTTTTTTTAAGTAGTTTCCACGCCCAACACAGGGCTTGAACTCAGGACCCTGACATCAAGAGTCACATATTCTACTGACTGAGCCAGCCAGGGGCTCTTGTTCCTGTTTCCTGCAAGGCCTACCCACCCATGGAAAATTCCTGCCACATCTTCAAAACTCATCCTTTTCCAGTATTGCCTCCTCTCAAGGCCAAATTAGTTTTCCCTTCATTCACATTTCCAATGCACATTATACATGTCTTTTCACATTCTATGGCAGTCTTGGTTGACTTGCTTGCCTCTCTTGCTCAACAGTAATACCTCATGGGAAGAGACCATCTTAATTACTCTGGAATCTCTAGAAGCCTTTAACAGATACTTCATAAAAATGGCTAGTTGAATTGAACAAAATACCTTTTAAGAAAATTGATCTGAGATCAGGACTTACTTCTTTAATTTATGAGAACATGATGAAATAGGCCAAGATTTTCCCCTCAGTCTTCCGATAGTCCTCAGCTTAAGATCATGAAATTCCATTTACTTATAGATAAATCTGCTTGCAAGTCCCCACTAGAAGATATTTGTAATATATATATCTGACAAAGGATTCCGAACCACCAAAAAAAGACTCCTACAAATCAATAAGAAAAAGCCAACCAAACTTTTGGGCAAAAAGTTTGAACAGAAACTTGGAAAAGGAGGATAAACACATGGGGAATAAACAGGAGGCAAACTCCAACCGGCCCTTATAGGACTCATCAGGGAAATGCAAATTAAGACCACAACAGGAGGGGCGCCTAGGTGGCTCAGTGGTTGAGCATCTGCCTTTGGCTCAGGTCACCATCCCAGGGTCCTGGGATGGAGTCCCTCATTGGGCTTCCTGCAGGGAACCTGCTTTTCCCTCTGACTCTCTCTGTGTCTCTCATGAATAAATAAAATTGAAAAAAAATTTTTTTTCTATACCCACAATATAGAGAAATTTACCCATGTTTTCTTTAGTATTACTGTGGTTTGACCTTTTTACATTTAGATTCCTGGTGCATTTAAACTTTATTCTTGTGTGTTCTGCGAAGAAAGGATCTAATTTATCTTTTTCTAAAGGACTATCCAGTAGTATTATGGTATCAACCCACCCTCATTAAAAAAAATTTTTTTTTACCTCATGATTTGAAAAATCATCTTTATCATATACTTGACTTCCTTACATACTTAGGACTATTCTGGATTTCCCATTCCATTGATCACTTTAATTCCTGTTCCAGTGGCACATGGTTTTAAGAATAAAAGCTTTTTGTATGTTTTACTTATCTAATAGGACTAGTCCCTTCCCCTTATCCCATCACAGGTCTTCCTCTTCAAGCCTTCTAGCTCTTGTTGTGTACTTATTTTCCTACATGAATTCTGGTAGTAACTTATTTAGCTCCAGGGAGAAGAAAAAAACCCCAAACCTTGTTAGTAATTTTACTGGGATCACATTAAATTTATAGAAAGAACTGATATTTTGATGACAATTAGATGTTCTAACCACAAGCAAGGATAATCTTTCCTTTTATTAGAGTTTTCTTTTGTTAAAGAAATAATTATTTGAGGTAAGTATATTAAAAAACTGAACCAGGAACGCCTGGGTGGCTCAGTGGTTGAGCATCTCACTTCGGCCTAGGGAGTGATTCTGGAATCCGAGGAATGAGTCCCACATCGGGCTCCCTGCATGGAGCCCACTTCTTTCTCTGTGTGTCTCTCATGAACAAATATATAAAATCTTTAAAAATAATAAAAAATAGGGATCCCTGGGTGGCGCAGCGGTTTGGCGCCTGCCTTTGGCCCAGGGCGCGATCCTGGAGACCCGGGATCGAATCCCACGTCGGGCTCCAGGTGCATGGAGCCTGCTTCTCCCTCTGCCTGTGTCTCTGCCTCTCTCTCTCTGTGACTATCATAAATAAATAAATAAATAAATAAATAAATAAAATTAAAAATAAAAAAAAATAATAATAAAAAATAAAAATTAAATAATAAAAAAGAAATAAATAACTGAACCAGAGATAATTTCCATGGGACAGGTAAAACAAGCAAAAAGTGTGTCTTGCTTTCTTCCCAATAAAGTAGAGAAGCAATTCTAAAACAACAATATTATCAATTATCTTTGTGCTCAGGAATTGTAAGCATCTATAGCATTCAATCAGCTAGATATCACTTATTTGCATGTGCTCTGGGTAAATATGAAGAGTAGTTGCTTCTAGATATAAATAATAAGCCTAATCACTGTAAGACTTATTTTTCTTGGTTTTTAAAGAGGTCCTGGATCCCCTTGAGAATCTAAAAGCTAGACTCCCTTTCTCCCCAAATACATAAACTCACAACATTTTTCATGTCAAGGAGTGGTGAGAGACTCCCTGAAGCTAAGTCTTGAACGATCGTTTTGAACCTTTGCACTGTGGATTATGTATTACAGGCTTACAAACCTAGTGCTGCCTAGGAAATACCCAAGTTTGGGCATTTTACACACTGACTTTATTTACTTTTTAAAAAATTATATTTATTTGACACAGAGATAAAGTTAGAGAGCACAAGCAGAGGGAATGGCAGAGGAAGGAGAAGCAGGCTCTCCGATGCGCAGGGAGCCAGATGCGGGGCTTGATCCCAGGACCCTGAGATAATGACCTGAGCCAATGGCAGACACCTAACTGACCGAACCACCCAGGCGCCCCTACACAATGACTTTAATACATGTTTTCATTCTTCCCTATTTCTTCTGAGAGATTTTTAGTTTAACATAATCTGGTTCTGAGCAAGTTTTAATTTGGCATGTATATAGCCCTTCCAAGAAGATTGTAGTGTTATACCTATGAAAGTAGGAGGAAAAAGAATAGGTATCTACCTTCCTCCCCTGGTAGTTAATCTGATTTCATACCAAACATCTAAACTTCAGATTCTGAAGGATTTCTATGTTGAGAATAAAGTACTTGATGCCACACCCATACATATTCTGAACACTACAGAAGAGGAAGCTGTGTTTGGGGAAGGCCCATGTCTAGTGTTTAATGTCCTTTAGGTTTGGAAATCTAGAAACTGTAGAGCTGACAATTCAGGGAGACAAAGGCAGGAAGGAAAATGACAGAATTGCTGCTGACATCACTAGTATCCTTCAGAATCTCGAACCCAAAATTCAGATGCAACAGTAGGGGGCAAGAATAAGACACCCTTAGAGGGAGGAGGGTGGGGACATGGGGACTGAGTGACAGGTCCTAAGGAAGGCACTTGATGGGATGAGCACTGGGTGTTATAGTATATGTTGGCAAATTGAATTTAAATTTTAAAAATGTACAAATGAAAAAAAAAATAAAATAAAAAAATAAAAATAAATAAAAATAAAATAAAAAAATAAAAAAAGACACCCTTAGAATTCTCAGCCAGGTGATCGTAACCTGGGGACATTTCCACTTGATATCACATTCTGAGAACTTGTGTAGTGTGCCTGTGGGGGAGATAAGGCTGTTTACCACCAGTTTGGAATTTTATTCTGAGACAAAGGGAAGCACTTCAGTGGAGCTGCTTTTTGGGTAAGTCATTATGGCTGCTGGACAGTGGAATCAGGGTGGAGAGATCTAAAGCAAGAAGACGAATTAGGAGACAGGAGACTGTATCAGAGCAACATTGAGGGCCTTACAAGCCAGTGGAGGTAGGTGGAGGTAGGGATTTAAGGTTGCATTGGGGGAACCTATCTGGAATGACAAGAATGTGGGAGTGTCAGGCCTTAGAGATGGCACCCTGTGAATCCCTCTCTCTCTCGCCAAATGATCTCCCTCAAAGATATTTTTCCATCCCCTGCAGAAAGGAACAAGATGTTCTTCAGTCCTAAGTGCTAAGGGTGTGAAGACACACATGATAAAGAAGAGAGAACATAGGAAATAGACATGACAGAGGTGTTTGCTAGTGCTCAGGTGGTAATCATATTGAAATATATAAATATATTAAATCAACATATTGGGGACGCCTTGGTGGCTCAGCAGTTAAGCGTCTGCCTTCAGCTCAGGGCATGATCCTGGAGTCCTGGGATCGGGTCCCATATCGGGCTGTCTGCATGGAGCCCTGCTTCTCTCTCTGCCTGTGTCTCCGCCTGTGTGTGTGTGTGTGTGTGTGTGTGTGTGTGTGTGTATGTCTCATGAATACATAAATAAATCTTTTTTTTTTCATAAATAAAATCTTTAAAAAAATAAATCAACATGTTGTATACCTTATACAATGTTATATAACAACTATATTTGAATAAAAATAAACTTTAAAAAATGTACTGAGGCCAATGTTATAACTGTGTTCAGTGATTCTTGAGACACAGGCTTAACTCAGGTTTTCATTGGTCCAAGGCTGGACATGCTTGTGCTAACACTGTGCATTTGTGCAGTGTGTTTTTACTTTCAAAATACTTCAATTTTCATTCTTTTACTCCCCCAAAATAACTTTATTCTTCCCACTGGGTCCACTGTTTGGGACCATATTAAAACCATTTGCCAAATGGTTATGCCATAGTTTGAGTTTCCCAAAGTACTACCACTTCTGAGGATCTGAACAAGTTTATTATACTTAGTAATAATACATATAGTAAAGTCCCTAATCTTAAGCATATAGTTTGAATTTTTACATATGTATAGATAACCACCATTGAGATAAAACTATAGAATATTTCCTGTATCCCATGAGATTCTCTTATGTGCTTCTCATTCTATTTCCTGAAGCATTAATTACTATTTGATTTTCATAAACACCTTTTACTTTCGCTTGTTCTTAAACTTTATATAAACGGAATTATATACTACAACTGTTTTGTGTCAGGCTTTCATAAACACAGTATCTGACATTTCTCCATCTTGTTGCTAGAGCCAATTATTTCTTTTTTTAATTGATGGGTAGTATTCCATGATATAAATGTGTCACAATTTATTTGTTGATAAACATTTGGGTTGTTCCGTCATTTGGATATTATGAATAAAGCTGCTTTGAATATAATGTACAAATGATAGAACATTTGCATTCAATTCTGTTAGAAATAACAATAGAATTGCTGTTTCATAAGCAAACGTACATTTAACCCTAGTAGAAACGAACAAATGATTTTCCAAAGAGTTTATGTCATTTTGCACCCTCCATTAGCAATATGGAGATCTACATCCTTAAAAATACTCAATATTTTCAGTCTTCTAAATTTTAGTCTTTCTGGGATGAGAATAGTAGTGTCCTGTTGTGGTTGTTTTTTTTTTGTTTTTTTAAGATTCTTAAATCTCTCCTCCCGGAAGCCTGCTGTGGGACTCACTCCCAGGGCCCCAGGATCACAACCTAAGCCAAAGGCAGACGCTTAACCACTGAGCCACCCAGGTGCCCCAGATATGTAAATTTTTCAATCCATTGAGACTTACATTGTGGTCTATATAGTCGTCCTGGAAAGTGTCCTGTGTGCACTTGAGAAGAATGTGTCTTCCATTGTTTTTGGGTAAAGTGTTCTGTATGTGTCTGTTAGGGCTAGTTGGTTCATTGTGTTGAGTCCTTTACTTCCTTGAAGAGGAGAAGGGGGTTGTAATGGATGAAGAGTTGGAGATGGAGGAGAGATGGAAGCAATAGGACTAGGGGGAGGACGGATGGAGGGAGCATGATTGGGGGTGGAGGATTTAAAGAAAAGCAAGCAACCTCATGGCTTGTCAGGATTCATTTTTTATTTGATGTTGTTACTACTACTACTAATCACCACTATTAATAATAATAATGCAGTTAGCACAAGCTTGGTCCAAAGAAGAAACTTGATATACAATATTTAGTATTTTCTTTTAAATTGATGTGATGATTTCTTTACACAGAGAATGTGCTCATTCACTGGTTTAACCATTTGTCACACTGTGCTGGGTGATGCTGAGGACACGGTAGTGACCATGACAGCCCACGTCCCTCATGGGGTTTACCATTCAATCAATGGAACCTCCCTGACAGACCTATCCCCAGACAGTAACAACCCAGAGTTGGCAGGGCTGGGATGGGGGAGCATAGTAGGATGGGACAGAAAAAAACAAAAACAAAAAAACATACACGAAGATAGAGAGAATAGCACAATGGATACTCATTTACCCATCAGCCCTAGATTCAGGACTTGCAAGATTTTGCTACCCTTGCTTCATCCAATGGGGCAGTACTTATCATCTTTAACATCACACACAAAAATCAACACAAAATGGACTAAGGACCTAAATGTAAGACACCATGTAAAAAAACTCCTAGGAAAAAAATAGACAAAACTTCACGAAACTGGATTTGACAGTGATTTCTCAGATATGACATTAAGGCATAGGGAAATAAAGAAAAAATAGAAAAACTGGGTTTCATGAAAATTAAGACACTGTGTGCATTAAAAGATACTATTCACACAGTGAAAAGATAACCCAGAGAATGGAAGAAAATATTTGCAAATCATATATCTAATAAGAGAATAATATCCAAAATATATAGAGAACTCCTAAAATTCAACAAGAAAAAAACAAAAAACCCAATTCAAAGACTGGGCAAAATACCTGAATAGACATTTCTCCAAAGATGTACAAATGGCCAATAAGCACGTGAAAAGATACTCAGCATCACTAATCATTAGGGAAAGGCAAATCAAAACCATAATAAGATATCGCCTCACAGTCATTAGACTGGCTACTATCAAAAAAAGATACTTCGTGAAGTGCTGGTTAGGATGTGGAGAAACAGGAACCCTTGTGTACTGTTGGTGAGAAAGTAAAATAGCATAGCTGTTATGGAAAACACTATAGCAATTCCTGAAAACATTAAAAATAGAATTACCTTATGATCTAGCAATTCCACTTCAGGGTATATAGTCAGAGGAATTGAAAGCAGGGTCTTGGAGAGATCTTTGTACACCTATGTTCTTAGCAGTATTCACAATAGCTAATGTACAAGCAAACCACGTGCCCATTAATAGAAGAGTAAACAAAATGTGGCATATCCATACAATGGAATATTATTCCACCTTAAAAGGAAGGAAATTCTGCAACATACTACACAGGGATGAACTTTGAGGACATCATGCTGAATGAAGGAAGGCAGTAATAAAAAGACAAATACTGTATGATTCCACTGAGGTACTTGGAGTTGTCAACACCATAGACACAGACAGTATAGTGGTAGATGCCAGGGGCTGGTTGCTGGGGACCTGGGGGACAACGTGCTACTGTTTAATGAGTACAGAATCTCAGTTTTATAAGATGAAAGAGTTATTAAAATGGATGATAGTGATGGTTGCGATGGTTGCACAGTTCAAATATATTTAATACCACTGAACTGTATACTGAAAAATGGTTAAGATGGCAAATTTCATATTATATATATTTTACAAAAAAAAAACCCCACTGAATTGTAGATTTTTTTTTTGAATTGTAGATTTTAAAGGGTGGATTATATTATATGTGAATTTTATCAAGACAGCTGTAAATACACTTAAAATGGCCCAGAAGGGAAGATTTTTCCTCACAGCTGATCTTGCTTAATTAAATGTGGAGGCAGTGGTGTAAAATTGGAAAATGACCATTTTGCAACCATCATGGAAAAGATCAGTTTGAACAATCTTAGATTAACGAGAATGGATACTAAATGTAGGAGAGAAAGCTTGATGAGGAGCAGGGTATTTGGATGAATTAACTGTCTTTCCAAAGAGTGTTTATTGATTCCAAGTGTACAAGTAATAAATATACAGAGAAGAAATAAACAATGACTGGGTGGTTAAAATCATTATCACCTAGTAGATGCAGACAAATACCATATGACTCCAGATGTGAATCTGGAGAGAACACAAAATCATCAATCTAATAATCCAGCCAGAGGTGTATAATTTGAATTTAATCATGAGGAAATACCAGATGAACCAATTAAAGAATGTATAAAATAAATAATCTACATTCTTAAAAAATGTCAAAGTCGTGAAAGACTAAGGAATTATTCAAGATTAAAGAAGACTAAAGAGACAGGATATAATTTTACGGGGAGAGTAGAATATTATTTGGACAACTGACAAAATTGGAATCAGATTGTTGATTATTTTAACAAGATTAAATTTCTGGAATTTGTTAATTTTATTGTGGTTATTTAAAAGAATATCTTTGTTCTTAGGAAATATACACTTTGAAAGAGCATGATACTTGCTATGTACTCTCAAATGATCCAGAAAAAAATGAAATAGCAGGGAGGGGTGTGAGGCAGAGAGAATGATAAAGCAAATGTGGCAAATGTTGAAAAACTGGTGTATCTGGGTACCAGATATACAGAAGTTCTCTGTACTATTCTTACAATGTTTCAGTAAATAAAAGTTTAATAACAGAATGTTTGTAAGAAGTGCTCATTAAAGACACAAAATCGCATTGTTAAATTCATTTGCCTTTCACATGTGAGTCCCAGAGCAGTTTTGTTTAGGATAAACTTTGCCAGGAAAATCTTAGTTGCAACTCGCACTATCTCTGTGCCACAGAAACCTTATCAGCAGACAGTGGAAACACCAGGAGGTTTACAGATGTTTTCTGGGACTTCAAGAAAGGAGTGGAGTTACCCTGGGAAAATCGCAGTGACTATCAAATTAGAACAGTAGTAAATAGGACAAAGAAAAATGAACAAATGAAGGGTAGGCTAATCCCTCTGAGCGAAGCTGGGGTCAGTCCCACTTTCCGAAGCTTGGGGACTGTGATTCTACAACCATAGCATCCTACTCCTTCTGGAACCTTCTCCTTTCACTGACAGGTGAGGAAATTCAAATTCCTGCTTCCTCAACAGAAAAGGGGGTGGGGAAAAGGAGAAGGACTTTCTTTCAGGTTCCAAACGGTAAATCAAGTATATTTTCTATCCAGCCTCAAGAGTCAAGGCTATCAAATTCCTAGCCCCTACCCAAAATAAACTTCTCACCTGAATCTTAATCCTTTGGACAGCAAAGCTTTTCATTTGTGACAAAATCTTCAAATGTGAATAATTGGCCAGGGTAACACAAACATGCAAATGTATTTATGCTAAAGTGTGATCAGTTAACTAATCAGTATAACCCATAATTGTAAAGGACAACAAAACCAAAACCAAAACGAAAGGAATTGGGTTTTCTTGTTTTGGAAAAAAGAGGAATTGAGAAAAAGAAAGGGAGAGATTCCTGAGATGTAAAGACTGGGAAGACAGAGAAAAGGAGTAATCCCCACAACCATTATCATTTGCTAGAAAGTTTATCCTCAGATTCCTGGCGAACCACAGCACTTGAGAGGATGGTTGTTGTTAACCAGCAGGGGACACCTGCTTGCAGTGCATGATTTGTGATGTCTGTAAGCAACCCTCTCGGTTCCCTCCCTCCTCAGGAGCTTTGACTAGCATTTTGCTATTGCTCAAAAAACCTTGCTTTGCTGTCCACAAAAAAAAAAAAAAAAAAAAAAAAAAAGATTTGTGACGTTTGCTTATCCTACTAATTTCATAACAGAGGTCAGGATTTGGAGGATTTTTCTGAATCAAAGTATGGGTGTTGAAGTTGCCTCTGTTTCTCAGTCTTTGAAGAGGAAATAATTTTATTTTGTAAAATCTACCCCACAAAATTGTTGGGATTGAAGACAGTTTCTGTTAAACTCTTTAAGGAAAGAAATAATATAGCACCAATTCAAAATGATATATTTTTTCTATTCCAGGGCCCTGAGCAAATTCGGCTTTAGCGTTTCACTTTAAATCTTGTGTCACTCACCCCAGTATTATCCAATTGTTTGCAGATAGGCAATGTTTTTATTAACACATCATACAAGGGCAGCCCCGGTGGCGCAGCGGTTTAGCGCCGCCTGCAGCCCGGGGTGTGGTCCTGGAGACCCGGGATCGAGTCCCATATCGGGCTTCCTGCGTGGAGCCTGCTTCTCCCTCTGCCTGTGTCTCTGCCTCTCTCCTCGCTCTCTCTGAATGAATGAATAAATAAATCTTAAAAAAAATTTAAAAAAAAAAAACACATCATACAAGTCTTCTCCCTTTCTACTTAGCAAAATGGGTTTCTTGGTTGACTAGTGGTCACAATGTCAAGTTCTATGGGGCCCAGCCATGTAACACAATTCCGTGGCGTTGGCTGACAGGAGGTGAGCGTTAGGGACTGGTGACAACTGAGTCAGTAGAGGTAGCAGGCTCTGCCAGTTGGCCTTCATGATACAAAACATGTCTAGGCAAGTGGGTCAGTCTTGCCTCCTCCAGATTAGAGGATGTCTAAATTCCCTTTTAGTTCCCAAACCCTGTGATCGATTATTTTGAAATTTTACATTTGGCATGGTAACTACCTTGGAGCTCCTTTGTCAGTATTTATTAACCTGCACGGCTCTTGCTGATCATCTATCATTGCAAAATCATTGGACTTTACGTAGTAAAGTGGTTACTACTGAATTGAAAAGTTCACATAACATCTTCATGTAGTTGCAGAACTTTGCCCCAAAGCTTGAATTCTGCTGTCTCTCTTAAAGGACCAAGCTACTGGTTACAAAATGTCAAGTTATAGATTATTTTTTCACAGTGACCTTTTAACATAACAATGTATACAGGCCTGGTTCACCTCTCCCAAGGTTGCACCAAATCTCTGCTTTATCTTCCTGGAATATTCCAGATCTCTCTTACCTCATCCCATTACAAAGCTGAGCCCTCCATCCAGCTTAATCTCTTCAACCTCTTCACCCCACCACATACCCCCATACACCCTCATCCCCCTTTCACTCCTCCGCTTCTCAGGACACATACCTCCTAAGTCCCTTCTACCAAGGCCAGAAGCATTCTCTGCCACAGAAGACAAAACCGGAGCCTGGAGACAACAGCTAGCTAGGCCCATCTAGATTGCTGCTTCTGGTGTAAATAGGCAGAGGGCGGGGTCTGTGGTAGGAGCAGCCCACAAGGAAGTCCCTAAAGGGGGAGGCCTGGGGCCCTGGCTTACTGGAAGAGGGAGCCCTTGGACTGTGACAGCCTGGCCCACCCCAAATAGTTTTGTTGTTAAGGCCTGGTTCCTGATGATACTGCAGTCTGATTCCTTCAACCCACAGTAAAGTTGAGGCTGTTTTTTAATGAGATAATGATAATGATCATGATGTTGAATCAGGTTGATATCTGCCACACAAGAACTCAGAACTCCAAGTTTCTAGAGCTAGTGAGTGGCCGACCAGCCCCCAGGGTGCTATATTGCTGGCAGCTGATCCCAAAGAAAGGCAGCAGGTGTCCTTAAGTTCAGAATCCTGGTCTGAGAATAGCACCTGAAAGATTGCAGCTGTAACTAGTGAGGTTTCTGTTCCTCATATATGCGCATTTATATGTTATTTTAGGTCCACGAAGATGGACAGGCTCCTTTGACTCCTGTTACAGCTTGCTGCTCTGCAGCCCTGGAATCCCACTGTGTTGTGGCTTCCAAGGTCTTTCCTGTTCTGCCCCTGCCAGCATCTCAACTTTATCCCCAGTCACATGACCTCTTCCACTGTGGTCCAGCTACTCTGTGTTCTCAACATATCATATCCTCTAAATAAGCCAAATCCTGCCCTGGGACTTTTGCACTGGTTATACCTGCTGCTGGAGGGATCCCTGGGTGGCGCAGCAGTTTGGCGCCTGCCTTTGACCCAGGGTGCGATCCTGGAGACCCGGGATCGAATCCCACATCGGGCTCCCGGTGCATGGAGCCTGCTTCTCCCTCTGCCTGGGTCTCTGCCTCTCTCTCTCTCTCTCCGTATCTCATGAATAAATAAATAAAATACTAAAAAAAAAAAAAAAAAGATTTATACCTGCTGCTGGAACACTCATCTCACTGTTAACGCTCTTCCCTTATATAGATATCTGGCTCCTCATCATTCATTAGCTTAGTGATAAGAGTCTTTCTAAGGAATAGCCCTGATTTTCCCCTCAATCACCAGACACTGCTTTGTTTTCTTCAGAGCTATTAGCACTACCTGAAATTATTGAGTGTATTTGTTTACTTGGGTATTTCTCTCCAGGCCGCTCCCCTCACTAAATTTTAAGTGCCCCAAGGCAGAGTTGGGCCTCTATGTATTGGCCCAGAGTTGGGCCAACGTATTGCTCATAACGTTATCCTACCTCCAAGATTTTTTTTTTGAGATTTTATTTATTTATTTATTCATGAGAGACACAGAGAGAGGCAGAGATACAGGCAGAGGGAGAAGCAGGTTCCATGCAGGGAGCCCAATGTGGGACTCGATCCTGGGGCTCCAGGATCATGCCCTGGGCTGAAGGCAGGCACTAAACTGCTGAGCCAACCAGGCATCCCCCTCCACCTCCAAGATCAATACCTGACACACAGTAAGTGTTTACTGTATGTGCATGGACTAAATGAGTGGGATACAGTTCATTCATTGACTAAGTATTATTGTAAGTATACTTAATGTGTGCCAGGCACTGTGTTGAATGCAGGGGATACAAGAACAAACAAGACAGGCAAAGCCTCCCCCAAGGAAGCTTCCCATCTAAAAGGGAAGACAATTATTAAAATAATAATCTATTGATTGAAAATATATCTTAAAAAACAATAAACAAGGAATTGCTTGTTTTTTCACAGGTTACAATGAATGTACATTTCTGAAGTGTTGGTGGGGGAGACAAACTGTTGCTCACAGAGCCCAGAATTCTCAGGAATCCAAACCAAATTTATGAAATTGATTTATTCCTGGAAACTTGATGGGATCCTATAGAGCAAATGACCTATTTCTAGTTCTCAGACTAATTTTTTGCTGAGGAGTCTAATCAAGACTACCCTGTGGCACCAGCATATTTGTCAGGCTCAGTGAGTTTAATTTGAGAATGACCTTTGAATCTATGTTTCAACATCAAAAGAATTCAGATTCTGGGGATGTCCCAGGGCTCTAAGTGTCCTTTGGAGCTTGTAAAAGAGATCTGGTGCAAGGCAGGGATTGCAATTGGCCAATAGGGCTTCCTCAAAAGTTTCAGAAGGGAAGTTGGGACCATGTGACTTTCCCATGGAAGTCACACACTAGTAATTTGGTTGAAAAGCTCTTGTTTTCCCTAGGCCACATCTCTTCTTCACTCATTTTATCTCTTAGGCTCCTCAAAGCATTTGTTTTCATGAGCTCTGCTTCTAAACGTTGAGTTGCACATGCTGATCGTTTTAGGATTCTAAAATCCCTGGACATTTTCTGTTTAACAATAACTTATGATTTGGAGAAAGTCAAATGCTAAATGCTGGTGATTTGGGTACCAAATCTAAACATCTCTAATACAAAGAGGTCCAAGATGCAAGGATGATAAATCTCAAATTCTAAACATTCACGAAATAAAACTTTTGGCACATTCTTTTGAATTTCCTCAGCAGGAACACATTTTATCCATTGCTGATTGTTTAGTTACTATGACTGCCTAATAAACCACCCTGAACTTTTTTTTTTAAGAGTTTTTTTTTTTTTAAGATTCTATTTATTTATTGAGACACACAGAGAGAGAGAGGCAGAGACACAGACAGAGGGAGAAGCAGGCTCCATGCAGAGAGCCTGAGGTGAGACTCGATCCAGGGTCTCCAGGATCACACCCTGCGCTGCAGGCGGTGCTAAACCGCTGCACCACCGGGGCTGCCCCCACCCTGAACTTAAGGTCATAAAATAATCATTGTATTATGATCACAGATTCTGTGCATTAGGAATTTTGACCCAGCAGAGAGGGGACAGGTTGCCTCTGTTCTGTGATTTTAGGTTTGCAGCTGGGAAGAAGGGTGGAGTGATTCAATGGTTGAAGTTTGGAATATGATGGAGACATCTTTACTCATTTTTTTTTAAAGATTTTATTTATTTGTTTATGAGAGACACAGAGAAAGAGGCAGAGACATAGGCAGAGGGAGAAGCAGGCTCCATGCAGGGAGCCCAATGTGGGACTCGATCCCAGGACTCCAGGTTCACACCCTGGGGCAAAGGCAGCACTCAACTGCTGAGCCACCCCGGTGTCCCAAGAGATATCTTTACTCATATGTCTGGCAATTGATGTGGGTGATTGACTAGGCACCTACACATGGTCTCTCAATGTGGTCTCTCTGCACATGCTTGTTTGGACCTCCTCATAGCATGGTAGCTGGATTCCAAGAATGAGGGTCACAAGAGAGTAAGACACAACAACAGAGCAAGGGTACACAACATAGGGTTCCTGGGTGGCTCAGATGGTTGAGTGTCTGCCTTCAGCTCAGGTCAGGATCTCAGGATCCTGGTATCAAGCCCCACGTCGGGCTCCTGGCTCAGCAAGGAGTCAGATTCTCCCTGTCCTTCTGCCTTTCTCCCTTGCTCATGCTCTCTCTATCTCTGTCTGAAGCAAATTTAAAAAAAAAATCTTAAAAAAAAAAAAAAAGAGTGCCTGACATCTTTATAATCTGGCTCAAGCTTTCATTGTAGGAAGAGTTTGTGGGATGGAATTATTGCAGGCATCTTCACAAAATACAGTCTGCCACAGGGATAGATTTGACTTTCAAAAATAGCTAAAAGTCATTGGAGTTAAGTTTGATGAAAAATGTTAATGAGAGGTGCCTGGCTGCCTAGATCAATAGAACATGTGACTCTTGATCTCAGGGTTGTGAGGTCAAGCCCCATGCTGGGTTAGATTTTAAAAATGAGGAGTAAATAATAAGAATATTAAATAATAAGAAGACTTCCTTCCGTGGATTACATCCAGTCCAGAGTTTTATTTCAACAGACTTCTTGGGGAACCTTTATTTTTTATTTTTATTTATTTATTTTTTAAAGATTTTATTTATCTATTCATGAGAGACACACAGAGAGAGAGGCAGAGACACAGGCAGAGGGAGAAGCAGGCTCCATGCAGGGAGCCTGACGTGGGACTCAATCCCGGGTCTCCAGGATCACACCCTAGGCACTAAACTGCCAAGCCACCTGGGGCTGCCCTTGGGGAACTTTTAAAACAACCAGTATCATTCCCCCCAATTACCATGACAGATCTGATTAGGCATTGCATTAAGTATATTATCTCCTAGGGGGAGTATTTGAAGACCTGACATGCAGGCAGGTAAATTCTTGCACTTGGGTTTATGAGGGAACAAACAAATAACCTCATCATCTTATATCTCATTTAGCCATCACCAAAAGCTACATTTTGATTTGGGTATAAATTCTGAGGTGCTAGCGACAATCAGTGCATCCCAAATGTTTCCACAAATGTCTTCCAAAGCTATGTTGCAAGCATTAATTCTTAAAAGGTAAGAAATATTCTTCCTGGAGATTAATAATTAATAATCTCTATAAGTATTAAAAGGTTCTCTACAAAGGAAACTAATTTGATATTGTTTAGCCAAGTGACAAAAACAAAAAAAGAAAAACCCTCCCTTTTCAAGAAGATCCTATTAATATCCCTTGGAACAGGAATACTATGGAAAATACTGCCTGTGGCTTTGCCCCTAAAAATGTTTGGAAATAGCAAAAAAAAGTACTGTTTATTTGCCATTTTCTCCCAGCATTCACATTTAACTTCTGATTAAACCGGTGCCACTTGATCTGATTAACCTACGAGGATGGAGGACACCCAGGGCCATTTGATAAAGACTCATTAATATAACACACTGTTACTGCCCAGGTTTGAGGGCCACTTTCACAAGTGTGGAATGCAATCTGGGGTATAGACTGTAAAAGAACCAAAGGGCTGGAAGAAGCCCTAGAGATCATTTACTTTAACTCCTTTATCTTAAAGATGAAAACTGAGGCTTACCTTTATTGGACGACTTCCCCAAGAAACATTCGTTAGTGCCAAACCGGAGCTGGAAGCCAAATGTAGTTTCCTAGAGTAGGTTTTGCAAGTATAAAAAAGCACATGTATGAGTCTTAGAGTAAGCCTGGATCATGTACCTCCTAGAAGCAAAAATTTGGAGTCAGGGCTTAGGATTCTCCGTCATTTATGAGCTAATTTTACGCAACTAACTCCCCTGCTCCAAGCATGTTATCTCATCTATAACTGTGAACCATGTTGCACCTAGTTGCCTTACCAGCGTAGTTGTAAGGGTCAAGTGAGGTAATGTACTACGTGAGGCTTATGCAAATATCGGTGGCAGATTGGTTTGCTTGGTCTCTGCTCATATGTAGTTCTCTGTGTTCCTAGAAATGTGACTCTGGACTCCTCAGTAATTTGATTGGTTTGAGATGTTGATAGACTCACCAATGCAGTTAGTCATTTAAATTCACTGCTCTCTTTTTTAGCTCTTTGTGAATGACACAAAATAAATAATTGAGGGCAGAACACAGAAGCACATTTCCAAAGATTCTTAGAGATGAAACCCAAGATACCACTGATGTCTCCCCACTGCTTTAGGAGCAGGAGACTCTAAGGCTCATCTTGAAAAATTTGGGGCATAGGGAGGCCAGTAAGACAGGCCTTTTGGGGGATCCCTGGGTGGCGCAGCAGTTTGGCGCCTGCATTTGGCCTAGGGCGCGATCCTGGAGACCCAGAATCGAATCCCACATCGGGCTCCCGGTGCATGGAGCCTGCTTCTCCCTCTGCCTGTGTCTCTGCCTCTCTCTCTCTCTCTGTGACTATCATAAGTAAATAAAAATTAAAAAAAATAAAAAAAAAAGACAGGCCTTTTGCTAATGCTAATAGGGCTCAGGCAAGAGTAAAAACAGAGGCCCATATACCATTCTACAGTATTCTGGCTTTGTGGGGAAGGGCACAGCAAGAAGAGGGCCAAGGCAGGCACCGTCTTGCCTGGGTCTGACAGTACTATGATTAGAAGTCTCTTACAAAAATGCCAGTGAAGGATGACAAAGCTGTGACCAAAGGAATGAAAAGGAGACAGCAATGGGGAAGGTCACATAAAAAAGATTTTGTGATACTTAGAAACTACCAATATATGGGAGAACAAAAAAGAAAGGAGACAACAGAAGATGCCAAATGTTTCAGTCCTGGGTTATTGGTGGGGCCAGGAAGAACCTTCTGACACAGTTAATCTCAGATTTCTGTTAGCATGTACATTTTTCATGACTGAGCAAAATTCTTTCTCAAATATTTTCAGACAGAATTGTCACCCATTCATATGTGTTCAGAATAGTGCAGGTACTTAAGTATTTGCTCTAAGCACCAGATATAAGAACATGTTTGCTCAGAAATTTTTTTTCTTCTTCAGAAATTTTAATAGTAATATCTTAGAGCAACATAGCTCAGAAAAATGTGTAATTTCTATTTAAATATCATGTTACCTCAAGTCATGCAAATAAATGTTGGCATAAATGCCTTTATGGTGAAGAATTTGGTCAGCTGCAAAATGGGGCTATTAAAATTGTTTTATCATCAATTTTTAGAATACACTTCTATAGTGGAATGGAGTGAGATTTTACTAAGTCTGAGACCTCAAAACTCTGAGATATGACCTTTCCTATTACAGATCAGTCCAGCTGAATCATAGGTAGAAATATATAGATGGAATATAATTATTCTAATTGGAATATGGCCATGATACCAGCTAGCCAATATTCTGATCATAAAAACAATGGTTATTTTTTTGTCTCATTGCTTTTTATGAGACATTGCAATAATAGTTTGTGCCAAATAACTCTGACAATGTAATAGAATTCTAGAGTTACTGTTCTAAACTTGTAATATAAGAAACACTTGTAATGTAAGAATGTCTTTCTTTAAAGGTATTCCATCAAACATTTGCTTGAAAGATAAAAGTATTTACTCTTATGAAACATCCTATTGATAAATAATAAGTTACAGAAGTCACATTGGTTTTTTTCCTAAAGAAGAGGGAATAACAAATGGTATATTTTTTAAATGGTCCAGTCTTTCTTAATATTGATAACTATGAAAGGAAACCACGTAAGTGGTTTTAAGTGTATCTTGGGATGAGGGCTCTTAGAGCATTGCAAATACCCTGGTAATCCACAGTGTGCCCCAAATCAGAGCCCGAGGAACAGGGAGCAGAACAGGCTGTAATCTGAGGGTGATTGGGTCCTCCTTTAGGTGTTCTCTAGGCCACGGAACACTTTTGACAAACGCCAGATCTCAAATGGGGATGGGTGGTGGTGAAGATAGGGTAGAGGTAAAAATGGTGGCTTGATCTCTAAGAACATATATCTGAATAGGTTCTTGCTCTTCAAAGGGCACTAAGAAGCAAGGGGGTAGAAGGCTAAGCAATTCTCCCTAAAACACCACTGAAATCTTAGGGACCCAGTCTGTCATGTGCTTCCCCCACTCTTGTTCTGAATCAGTTGAGAAATAGGCATGCAAAACTGGTAGGAATAAAATTACATTTTTTTCATTAATGATAAAGCTGGACTAGAGAACCCTGCTTGTACCTGGGACCAGGTAGGCTTCAGTTCTACCTGTAGGTAGGGAAAGCTGTTCTGTAGAGCATACTTGACCTGCCTCTGCAGGAAAGGATTTCTACCCTCACTCCCTATCAGACTCAGAGAGAGGCCCAGAGAGACAGCCTCCAGAAGGTAGGCCTGCACCCCCATCCAGGTCCACTTGCTTCACAGGAACAAAATCAGAGAGGAGGTGCAGGCAGGTCTCAGCTGGAGAGAATGAGCAAGCAGTGTGAACTTTACCCTTCTCCCTGGCCATTTCAGTCACTCGTCCCCAAAAGGCAGAGCTAGAAGCTAATTTCTCACTTTCCTGGAGAGGACAAAGCGTAGGCAGAAGTCACTATTTTAGAGGTCAATGATGGAACATGAAAAGAAGGAGAGAAGGGTTTCCTCAGCTGCCATGTGATTCAGTCTTATCCTAGCAGAAGAACATTCTAGAACAGGTGGGTCCTGGAAGGTATATTTTTACATAAACCCAAGTTTTAATCAGGCCAGAGCTAGGTAACACTCACTCCCTGTGGCTCACGGGTGGGTGAGTCGGGGGAGGCAGATATAATTTGCAGTTAAGCATTTGCAACTGAAACTCTGAGATCAGTCCTGAAAAGGAGCCAAGGATTGCCTTCTGAGAGCCCTGCGGACTTGTTTGGAGGGGAAAAAAGAATGTGTGTTTATTCTTATTTGAAGCTGCTCTGGAGGAATGAAAGGTATCTCCCTTCTGGTGCTGTCAGTCAGGGGAAGAACAGCCTGGGGTGGATGTAGGGGTAGGAGGGGGAAACCTAGATATGTGTACGACATGGGTAAGGTTGAGTTCTGGCCAAAGTCTGAAAATTAGGTTCGTCTCTGGTATCCTCGTTCTGCTTTTCGTTTGACCAAAGCCTTCCTGCATGAGTCGCTCATCTTCCCAATGGCCACTTAACTTTAACTTCCACTTAAACTTGTCAAGCAAGCATTTCTTCATCCCTTCCAGGGCAGCACGAAGGTAGATGGTAGAAGAAAAATTAATTAAAATCATGAACAGTGAAGTGTGAGTCTTGGCCTTTCTTAGCCACCTTGGATGTATTTGTATTTTGAAAGAAAAGACAGGTATCAATATCTCAGGTATCAATATCTCAGTGGTTTAAATTTCAGGCAGAATTATGAAGCTGTTTCCCTGGGAATCAGGGGTGGAATTGTTCCCAGCACTGAGTGGACAATACAGCCTTCTGTGAAAATGTGGCATGAGTAAGGACCAGGCACAGACTCAGCAGAAGTCAAGAAGGATGAAGACAAATGACCATTGGTTAGCATAGAATGAGGTCATTGGGAGCAGAAAGGATTTGGGGAACAGTGGTAGCAGTGATTACAGACAATGATCAGGTAGTATGGATTCAGTTCAGCCGGTAACGTCCAGAATGAAATGTTTTAATTCTCTGGACATCTGCTCTGGTAAGTATACTTTGCCTTTTCTAAGCAAATCATTAGTCTTTTTTTTTTTTTTTTTTTTTTTCCCAAACCACTAGTCTTGAACAAAGGAAATGCCAATGTATCCCTTTCTAGCTGCGGGACCCATGCTCTACCTTGATGGTGAGATCTGCCCTGGGTCAGCCTCTTCATTCACCCAAATATGTGTTCTATTTATACCCTAAGCAGTCCTTATGCTCAGCCTAACAGGCACCTGACTGATGCCTCCTATCCTTGACACTTCCTTCCTTGCCTCTGGACACACTGTTCTCCCCACCACCTCTTCAAGCCTGTTTGTGCCCCTTCCGAAACCTGCTCATCCTTCAGAGCTGGCTCAGGTTTCCAGACTTTCTTCTCTGGGCAGGTTTCCCTGAGTACCAGTACCCCTTCCCCTTTCCGAGCTTCAAGTAGTATATTAATAATCATAATGGCAATAATTACAGTAATAATAATGATGTCCTATGTTTAAGAATTTTTTAAAGTGCTGCCACATTCTTTTTGTTACATGTGTGCATCACAGAATCATTCAACAGATAGTAAGGGATTAATATTATTCCTACCTAAAAACAAAAATAAAACAAAAATCAGGGGAGCCCAGGTGGCTTAGTCAGTTAAGTGTCTGCCTTCAGCTCAGGTCATGATCTCAGGATCCTGGGATCAAGTGTTGGGGCTCCCTGCTTGGCATGGAGTCTGCTTCTCCTTCTCCCTCTGCCCCTCCCCTCTGCTATGTGAGCTCTCTCTCTCAAATAAAGAAATAAAATATTTTAAAAAAATCAATAAGGAAATCAAGGTCCAGAGAGAGTAACTGCATCTTTTAAGGCCACATACCCCAGGGTGCATTGTATCTGCCATTTTGGTCTCTCTCATTTAAGTTACAATTTCTGATTAAATGCTATCTTGCACCGTTTTCAAAATGTTTCCTGTTGCTAGTCTTAGCTCTGTAATGAGATTACACTTTCTTCAAGGCAGGAAAAATATCTTGTGCATTTTGAAATCTTCAGCACCCAGAATTATATGAAGTACACAATTTTGGCTTAAAAAAGGATGTATTGATGATGTGGAGGGTTACATATTTGTATTTCTGCACATTGTGAGTGTGACCATTTGAGTTTGCTGGAAGGTATCATGGCTCTGATTCCACTGGACCTGATTTCAGGTATTGGAGATCCTGGGGCACACACACACACACACATACACACACACACACACTGAGGAGAACACTCTACTACTATTAGTACTGGTAGCTACCATTACTGATCTAAAAGATTTCAGTGTTGGTATCAAGATGGGAAGGAATGAAGTATCTTTGTTTAATGTGTCACTTCCCTATGATATTAATTGGGAAATATGTGCCCTGCCTCTATCTGCTTTGAAATTCCTTGCTTCCCTCTCTCCCATCAATAGTGACCTCTGACCTGTGCCAGCTTCAGTGGGGAAGACGGAAACACTTGACCTGCTGACTGACACAGCGATAATGCTGGTGAAGAGGGTGAGCAATTGTGCTGGTGACTTTGGCCATCTGAGAAGGAAACCGGGGAAGGCACGAATGCTGTCTCTTTCTCCTGGGGCTTTGCAGAGAAGGATGGTCTATGGGTTACTGTTCTGGCTCAGTGACTGACCCTGGAGAGAGACGAAAGAGAAGAGAGCTGCACAAGCTCCAAACCAGATTCCTTGAAGGTGAAGCTATGGAAGATCATTGCATTGATAGGATCAGGAAAATTTGGGGTTCAATTCAAAGATAGGCTGATCCCATGTCCCAAGAGTGACGGATCCATTGGTTATTGTAACCACTGGGTTGTTGCCATGTAGATTATGTCTCACAAATAGGGTGTACAATCTCAAAATACAATAACATCATGAAAATTTGCTTAAATATACATCTGTAAATAGAGTGGAACATTGCAGTTTCAAAACTTGAAACAAATCCTACCAACTACTGATCATTGTGTAAAAGATTCATCTGAGCCAGCATTCA
Source organism: Nyctereutes procyonoides (assembly GCF_905146905.1). Taxonomy (NCBI): domain Eukaryota; kingdom Metazoa; phylum Chordata; class Mammalia; order Carnivora; family Canidae; genus Nyctereutes; species Nyctereutes procyonoides. The sequence goes on along the minus strand of NW_026575040.1, from coordinate 22,255,229 downwards.
AGTTCAAGTATACAGACATGCCAGTAAGATTACTGATGCAAAAAATATCAATGAATGACTCCTGGTTTCTGAATCAATCTTGTGTAGCACTTTTAATAAACATGTAGTATCTACTTCATCTCTAAATGATGGCATCAAATGTTCCAGGGAACTTGACCTTCTCCAGAGGGAAATGAATCAAACTATGACAATATAACAAATATCTTGAAACAAAAATAAGAAGAGAAAGATTTCAAAGTATTTATTATAAAAGAATTATTTCCTTTCCCAGAATTTTGACCCTCTCATTATCAGAGAGATAAGTCCTAGAATTGGCTGTGCAATAAAAACAAAGAGTAGTTTTAAAATTCTGAGTAAGGAATTTATTTTACACATATTAAAGTATAAAATCTTATTAGAGAGCCAAGACTAGCAACAGAAAATAATTAGAAAACAGTGCAAGATAATATTTAATCAGAGGCCAAACTCAAAAACAAGAGATTAAAGTGGCAGATATAATGCATGGATGGCGGTAATGTAGTTGCAATCTAATTCATGATTGAAAATAAAATAGCAAATATTCATAAAGTGATAATTACATGCCAGGCACTGCTTAAGTGATTTAAATACATTAATTGATTTGATTCTTATAATCTGCCAATAAGGCTCCATTATACACATTTTACAGATGACAAAAGTGTCACACAGATCAGTTAGGTAATTTGAGCAAGGTCACACAGACAATAAGTGACAGTGCTGAGGATATGACCTCAGGCAGTCTAGTTCTAAGGTCTTAACCACGTGATAACTCATACTTCTGCTCCTAGTAGTAATAATAGTAACTTTTAAATTCTTATTTCCTATGTTATACCTAAAGTAGAGCTTCAAGTGTTAAGTGAAATATACACATGCATGTCACTGGTTTTAGTTTCAGAATAAGCCACATCCAGAATATCCCACCTTCCTGTCTCCCAAGCTATAATGGACTGACTATATCAGCACCCGACTCAGTACCCATCTCATGTATATGCCAAACCTCAGCTTCTTTGTAAGTCCGCAGCCTATTTGTAGGTCCTCTGCTGCTTCATCAGAAACGTAGGTTGCAGGTGGCCCTGGGTGGCGCAGCGGTTTAGCGCCACCTTCGGCCCAGGGCGTGATCCTGGAGACCCTGGATCGAGTCCCACATTGGGCTCCCTGCATGGAGCCTGCTTCTCCCTCTGCCTCTCTCTCTTTCATGAATAAATAAATAAAATCTTTAAAAAATAAAAGAAACCTAAGTTGCATAGGTGGCTTTAATTTGTGCCAGGGAGGCATGACCCACCAACGCAGGCGAACACCTGCTGGGAGGCAGCCATCTAAAGGCTGGCTGAGACCTTTGGCCAATGCTGTGGTGATTGGGGCAGTCAGATTATCTCCCCTTGAGACTTTAACTGTGAGACAGAGAGGGGATGCTGAATGAGTGGATTGGTGTTGAATTAGAGAGAGAAATGGAGAAAGTAGCGAAGAAGAGTCATGAGGCAATAGAAACCATGAAGAAGCAGGATTCGTGAGGTGGACAGGGAAAGGAGTGAAGTCAGTTCACGGAGGGTGGGAGGGAAAAACCAAGAGACAGCAGGCTCTGAGGAAATGAATCACAAATCTGGCCCCTGAGGAGAACTGCAGCCAAGCCCTGAGAGGATACTGGATGACCAGAGCCACGTTTGAAATGTTGAGTGACATTTTCATGAGGCCTGCAATGCAGTTCAGAGCTGGTTCCCAGTCCCCTTTAGGTTTCCATGTATCCTTATAATCTAATCCCGTTCATGGAGATATTTGGATTAATTTCTTGCATTTTGCAACCTGAAAGAATCTCACTAATTCAAGGATTTATAATCCCAGACTTTTTCTCTTTGTTCCCTTTCCTTCCATATGCTATCACCAAATCCTGTCAAATTTGTTCTCAGATCCCTCTTTCTTTCTTTTTTTTAAATTTTTATTTATTTATGATAGTCAGAGAGAGAGAGAGAGAGAGAGAGAGAGAGAGAGGCAGAGACATAGGCAGAGGGAGAAGCAGGCTCCATGCACCGGGAGCCCGATGTGGGACTTGATTCCGGGTATCCAGGATCGCGCCCTGGGCCAAAGGCAGGCGTCAAACCACTGCACCACCCAGGGATTCCCAGATCCCTCTTTCTATACCTACCTCTTGACTGGAGGACCTTAACCCTCCTACCCATATGGCCCCTGACATAGCCTGCTTAAAACTTCAGAAGCATAGTTTTCTAATTTGTTTAAATATTATTCTGATGAACAATTTCAGTGGGGTTTGCACTCATTTGTTTAAAAAAAAAAAAAAAAAGCCCTGTAAATCAGCCCCTTCTGATTAGTATGCTATCACCACTGATTGAAATCAGAGAACATGGAAATTTCCTAGGTGAATTTCAATAAAAATCCTTGCATAATGAGTATGTGGGATTGAAGAAATAATGCTTATCACGATTTATAAGCATACTTCTTCCTCTGGGTCTGCTTTACTTTGGTAAAGTATCTTTTATCAGCCATGATAGCCACTAAAACCCAATGTCAAAATATACCCATCCTGGAGCACCTGGGTGCTTCAGTGGGTTGAGCATTTGACTTTGGTTCGGGTCATGATCTCAGGGTCCTGGGATCTACCAATTAGATAAGTTAAATAAGCTTTAAAAATAGTTCTTGGGATACCTGAGTAGCTCAGCGGTTGAGCGTATGCCTTCAGCTCAGGGTGTGATCCCAGTTTGGGGATCGAGTCCCATATCGGGCTCCCTGAGAGGAGCCTGCATCTCCCTCTGTCTGTGTCTCTGCACCTCTCTCTGTGTCTCTCATGAATAAATAAAAAAAAATCTTTAAAAAATAAAAATAGTTCTTAATATCTGTTCTTAAAAGCAATAATTTAAAAAAACAATAATTTATATATGAGCAATAAGGTGGGCTATGATTCATTATTTTGGAAATCTTGACTTACAAAAGACATTTTTAAAATATTTTATTTATTTATTTGACAGGGACCACACATGAGTGAGGGAAGGGACAGAGGGAGAGGGAAAAGCAGGCTCCCTGCTGAGCCAAGGATCCCAGATGTTAACCAACTGAGCCACCCAGGCACCCCAGTTCCTAACTTTTAATTTCTCGCCCATAATAGTGATGTAGACCCTAAAATATACTGGTTGCCAATATTTTAGTTCTGTTTTGTGTTGGACTATAAAGTAGATGCTAACATTCTCATTCTATACCGACAGTTTAGATGTATCTACATGGTTGTAGTCACTAACTATTCTTTATACCTTCCCTTGCACAATCGTTTCGCAGTTTTTCTGCAGTCTGTGGGTAGCAGGCTTTGCCAGTGGCCCTTCCACATCACCTCAGCACTTAACCATCTCCAAGCTCAGCCAGTTCTGCTTCCAACTCTTAGCATCTGCCTCTCTGCAAGCATCCCCTTTGCTCCTACCAGGTGTAGGCAGGACTGTGGAGGAGTAAGACCTCCTGGGAGCAGCACACATCTGAGTTCTGAAGGGGGTGGTGTATATCCCAGCGCTCCTGCCCTTTGGGTAAGAGGACTCTGACTCCACCCTACACCAGCCCCAGGCTCCAGAGTTCCTCAGTCGGATGAAACTTCAGTTGCTCCTGGTAGTGACTTGCTTGACAATGCATCTCTTCTGGCTTCCTTTACTTTTCTGTCTCACGTCCCTACTTACTTGCCTGCAAGTGTTTCCTGGGGTCACTTCTCAAATAAACTTTCATTTAGTCGATTTACTTTGGGGGGAACCCCAGAGAAGATAAGATCATTTTGAAATTCCCTTATTGCAGGCTTACTGGTGGCCAATTCAGTTTTCATTTATCTGAAAACATCTTCATTTCATTCTTATACTTGCAAATTTTTTTTTTTTTTTTTTTTTTTTAGAAAGAGAGAGAGGCAGGGACACCCAGGCAGAGGGAAAAGCAGGCTCCATGCAGAGAGCCCGATGTGGGACTCGATCCTGGAACTCCAGGATCACGCCCTGAGCCAAAGGCAGATAGATGCTCAACCGCTCAGCCCTGCAAAATGGTTTTGATGGATACACAGTTCTAGGCTGTTCACTGTTTTGTCTCCAAGCTTTGAAAGTGTTAATCCACTGTCTACTGCCATTCTGATTACTCTTCCTTTGTAGATGATCTGCCTTTTTCTGCCTGAGAAAAGATGTTTTCTTTGTCTCTGGTGTTCTGCGGGTTTCACTACAATGTAACTAGGTTTAGATATTTAAGAAATTATCTTACTCGGCATAGGTCGTTTTTTGCTATATCTTTAAATTCTTGTCTTTCACCCTTCTGGAAAATCCTCAGCAACAATCTCTTTGAATATTGCCTCTCTTGCATTCTCTCTAATCTCTCCTTCTGAGACTGTAATTAGACTTTCGCTAAACATTTTCCTTTTTTTCTATCTTACCTTCTTTATGCTACATTCTGGTTAATTTCTGAAGCTCTCTTTTTCAGTTAGCCAATTTTTGCTTCAATTGTTTCTAATCTGCTATTTAATCTTTATTGAGTTTTAATTTTTTTCTGTATTTATATTTCTTGTTTTAAAAATTCTACGTGTATCTTTTTTTTTCTAGTTAGCCCCATCATTTTTAAAAGATTTATTTATTTATTTATTCATGAGAGACACAGAGAGAGGTAGAGAGGCACAGGGAGGGGAACAAGCTCCATGCAGGAAGCCTGCCGTAGGCCTTGATCCCAGGACTCCAGGATCATGCTCTGAGTCAAAGGCAGATGCTCAAGCACTAAGCCACCCAGGCACCCCTAATATCTCTCCTTTTAAAAAAAAAAAAAAGATTTTTAAAGGCATCCCAATAAATAAAATCTTTAAAAAAATAAAAATAAAAGTTGAAAACACAAAAATGAAAAAAAAAGTTGAAAAATGCTGGGGCTGGAACACCTGCCTGGGTGGCTCAGTGGTTGAGTGGGAGCCTGTTCTCCCTCGGCCTATGTCTCTGATTTTATTTATTTATTCATGAGAGATACAGAGAGAGGCAGAAAGGGAGGGGGCGTGTGAGGACCCTGCTTCAGGGCTGAATCCTAGACCCTGAGATCATGACCTGAGCTGAAGGCATCCCCCAACTTTTATTTATTTATGATGAAAGACAGTTGAAAGAAAGGCAGGCAGGGACAAGGGAAACCACCCTAAGAGGACTTTACACCACCCTGGAAGGAGCCCTCCACTCTTTCCCACGTGATGGATAGATGACAAAAACCTGATTGGATGACAGGCACAGAGAAGGTTAATCAGATTAAAACAACCCTCCAACAGGCCCATAAAAACCCCTAGACGTAGAAACTCCAGTGGCAGCCCTCTTGGGTTCCCTCCTTCTTCAGGACCTTCGTATCTATCACTCAATAAACTTTGTGCTATCACTCAATAAACTTTGCTTTGCTGCCCACCACTCTTCCTTCATCTGGCTTACTGCTTCATTCTTTGAAGCAGTAGGATCAAGAAGGAAAAAGAAATCCTGAAACACTTAGACATTTTATTATTATTATTATTTTATAGTTTTTATTTGGTAATTCTAGGGCTTAAAGTTTGGAAAGTCCTTAACTCTCTTTAAGGCATGATTTATGATGAATGTTTTTGCTGATGTTCACTCATGGTGCCTTTTTTCCTTATTGATCTTTGGTAATAAGTGTTTGATCTTAACCTATAGGAACCCTCAGAATCCAAACCGAAGTTGCTGTTTTTTTCAGGAGAAACTTTCATTTAAAAAAAAAGAAAAAGAAAAAGAAACTTTCATTTATAGCTGCATGCAGGGGCCACTGCCTTCAGGGACTGTTGGGCCCTTTCCAGAGTCCTTAGCTTAATCTAGAGTGTGAAGTTCATCTTTGTGATCCAAGGCATAGGCTCTTTTATAGGCTAAACTTGTGTCCCCCAAATTCATGTGTTGAAATCCAAATCCCTAGTACCTCAGAATGTAACAGTATTCAGAGATAAGCTCATTACAGAGGTGATAGAGTGAAAATGAGATGGGTCCCTAATCCAATTAGGGTCAGTCCCTCATGCAATAGGAGTGGTTTCCTTCTCAAGAGGCAAGAGCACAGAGGGGAACATGTGAAAAGGCAATGAGATTGTGACAATCTTCAAGCCAAGGACAGAGGCCCCAGAGGAATCCAACCCTGTTGGCATCTTGATCTTGGACTTCTAGCCTTCAGAGTTGTGAGAAAATGAATTTCTGTCATTTCAGCCAGCCAGTGTGTGATATTTTGTGATGGCAGCCTAGCCAACTAATACAGGCTCCCTAGTGCAGTTCATTAGGATTTGGCCTCAGGGTAAGTGCAACTTTCCTCCTGTGTGCTTATTATTCACCATCCTGAATAGCTCACATTTTAATCTCTGCCCCTGGGAAATTTCCCTTACTTCCTACAAGCTCACTGATGAAAAGAAAATATGTTTCATTGCAGATCTAGCTGTTTTGCTGGGGTATCTATTCAGAGTATCTAGTCTGCCATGCTGCCAGACATGCTTCAAATTCTATTGCTTTCTTAAGTACCAGTTTAACTCTTCTTTCTTCGTAATATTGTCCTGAGTGACCTTCTCCTATGATATTCCTTTCCCTCCTCAAAATCTTACTATTGGGATCCCTGGGTGGCGCAGTGGTTTGGCGCCTGCCTTTGGCCCAGGGCGCAATCCTGGAGACCCGGGATCGAATCCCACGTCGGGCTCCCGGTGTATGGAGCCTGCTTCTCCCTCTGCCTGTGTCTCTGCCTCTCTCTCTCTCACTGTGTGCCTATCATAAATAAATAAATAAAAAAAAAATTTAAAAAATAAATAAATAAATAAAGGTTTAAAAAAAAAAAATCTTACTATTATACATATATCATTTACTGCCATTCAGGCTACCTTAGAATTAGTCACTGACTTTCCTTGAAAACAGAGGCCAAATCTTACACCTCTCACACAGCTCACAGGCAATCCAAAGCACCATAGGCGTGTATTTCAGGTTTATGAAATGACTGAATATAAACAAAAAACAAAGGACCAAAAACTCTTGTCTGTTGGTACTACACGGAAGAGACTGCATGAACCATAGAGTTGAGTGTGGCTATTAATGATCCCAACATGTTTTAACTACAAAAATATCACATCTGAGGCCAGATTCACAGAGTGCCCTTGAGGAGTTAGCAAAAAGACCTTCCATTATTGGTCAGAAACATCCCCAAGGGAAATGAAAACTGAAGTGAATCAGATCAGCAATTCTAATTTACTTTGCAAGTCCTGCTCTTCCTGAGAAACAACAAAAGTAATAGAAACTAAATTTATCTTGCACTGCCTCACACCAGAAAGGAAAATACAGTCACCTGTTGTGACTCATGAAGTCTGTTTGGCAATGATTTCCAGATTCCTCTTCCAGTTAAGAAGCAAGGCAGAAGAAGTAAGATTGCTTAGTTAAGTCTATGTGGCTATAGATATTAGACCATAACCACATGGAGGTACGTACAATATAAAGATTTAGTCTGTAAATGAATTCTAATTTTTAAGTTTACTGAGATTTCAGGTTTCTTCTATCAGCTGTGCCATATTGGGGTGCCTGGCTGGCTCAGTCAGAAGAGCATATGACTCTTGATCTTGGAAACATGAGTTCAAGCCCCATATTGGGTGCAGAGATTACTACAAAAACAAATTTTAAAAAATTGTGCCATGTCATATTGTTGAAGGAATAAAAAGGAATTAAGTGGAAAATAAAGATTTAATAGCTATATAACCACATGGTCAGAAATACTTTGTTACTGGATGCCTGGGTGGCTCAGCAGTTGAGTGTCTGTCTTTGGCTCAGGGTGTGACCCTGCGGTCCTGGGATTGAGTCCTGCATCGGGTTCCTGGCATTGAGCCTGCTTCTCCTCTGCCTGTCTCTGCCTCTCTCCCTCATGAATAAATAAATAAAATCTTAAAAAAAAAGAAAAGGAATATTTTTTATTTTAAAGCTTGATTTTTATTTGTTATTTATCTATTTAAAGATTTTATTTATTTATTCGAGGAGTTTGACAGAGACAGAGATATGGGAGAGAGCATGAGCGGGGAGGAGAGGGAGAAGCAGCCTCCCCACTATGGGGAAAGGCTGATGCGGGGCTCGATCCCCAGACCCTGGGATCATGACCCCAGCGGAAGGCAGATACCCAACCAACCGAGCCACCCAAGTGCCTCTGTTTTTTATTTGTTTTAAAATAATCTCTACACCCTATGTGGGGCTCAAACTCACAACCCGGAGATCAAGAGTCACACACTCTACCAACTGAGCCAGCCAGATGCCCCTAGTCTTGATTTTTTTTTTTAAAGATAGATTGATTGATTGACTTATTAAAGACAGAGAGAGAGGCAGAGGGAGGGAGCCCCATGTAGGACTCCATCCTCGGACTCCAGGATCACCCCAGGCCAAAGGCAGGCGCTAAACTGCTGAGCCACCCAGGGATCCCCCCTAAGTCTTGATTTTTAAAAAGCTAAGAAAGGGGTGCCTGGGTGGCTCAGCCAGTTCAGCATCTGCCTTCAGCTCAGGTCATGATCCCGAGGTCCTGGAATTAAGTCACACATCGAGGTCCCTGCTCAGCAAGGAGTCTGATTCTCTCTTTGTGCCCCTCTTCCATGCTCTCTCTCTCTCTCTTTCAAATAAATAAATAAAATCTTTTTTTTTAAACCCTAAAAGCTAAGAAAGATGAAAGTTAAGAAGAAGGAGGAGCAGCTGGGAAGGAGAATGGGGTGTCAAATGCAGGGATGATGCCACCCACTCCTGAGAGGAGTAAGGAATCGAGGCCACTTTGGGGGTGACTCAGGAATCTGGAAGTGACTCTCCTCCCTTACAGCCCCGAGGGGCTTCTGGAGAGGTTCCAAGCAGGCATTTAGAATCTGGAACGAGACAGTCAGCTCTACTGCACTACTCATCCTGCCTGGTACCTGGGGCATTCTGGGTCAGGGGTACGGGAGCATCCACTTCTTAGCTGTGATCTGAGAGAATGCTAGGCGCAAGCTTATTCTCACATCAGTGGGAACCCAAAAAGACCTGGACTAAATTTGGTTTAGATATTTCAATGGGCTCCATTTTCTGAAAGGCCATGAAATTAAAAGATCACCTAACCTTATAATCAGAGTTTTGATGGTTTCTATAGATTTATTTTCCTATTGTGTGTGTGTTTGAAACAAACTCACAGCCTGCTTAAATGTATCTTTCTTAATCTTAAGGGAAGGAACAATTACCCACATATGGGCCCAGACTAGTTGCTTTCTAGCCCAGTACTTGCATAGCTGATGGCTTGGAGGGGTGTATACTTACTTAAGTGATATGTTTGTATCCCTCTTTTGTTAATAAATCAATAAATCAATACCCCTTCATCCTCATTTCATGGAAAAAAAAGACCCCATAATCCCCGAATTTCCTACAAATCTTTTTGTGTAGCACACACCTTTCAACATCTGTCTCCATCTCACAAAAACATGATCAATTTCCTGTTGACTTGATGTGTCTCATGCACATGCTATTACATCTGATGACTAATGCACACCACCTTCTGAAGAGGACCTAAATAGCTTACTTGTAATTCTAGTTCTTTTACAATAGACCCACATCTGGTTTATCTTCCTGGTCTAGTTAAGGCAGGTGATGTGGAGGTAATTTTTCTATCCCCTTCCTTACCCCCAGCCCCCACTCCGGGGTGGGGGTGGGGTGAGCTGCCCCTCCCTGCACTGCATTCTGTGTCAGAAACCAAAGAAATATGATATCCAAAGGGTTTCTGGGGAACTGTAACAAATAGTTTTCACTTATTACAGCTTTTATAGTCCAATTCTCCAAGGTGCATAAAACCAGCACATTGAGGTAGGGCAAATGAGTCTAAGTGTTGGATCTCAGCTTTCTTGTCTCATAGTACACCCCAGAGAATACCTGAATCTCTGTGTAAGCCAACACCAAGGTTAAAAATACCTCTCTCTGCTCTGGCTGGGGGAGAGTGGGGCTTCACCTTGGAGAGGAGTGGTTGGGGTCGCAGCCACCCCTGCCTGACCAGGGCATCCTGTTTCTGGAGAGCTGCCCAAATATAAGGGTAGCTCACCACATACTTTGCCTAGAAGTGTAGTGGAGACAGTCTTGAGCTGTCACGGAAATTTCAGAAGAATTGAGAGAGGCTTTCTCCTGGGCAAAAATACCTTCCCTATTCTAATAACCAGCCACATAAAAGTCTATCTCTGATGGATGCCTTTAGCTGATGACATGTGAAAATGCAAATCCTCCCAAGAATGGTAACATATATCAATGCATGAAGCAAACAAACAACAACAAACACCTGTAGTTGATGAAAAAGTCATATATGCTAAAAAAAAATATTCAGATAGTACGAAAGGCTATACATTAAAATTAGTCTTCCTTCCACCCCAGATCCTCAGTCTCTCTGCAGTCATGCTCATCAGACTCAGGCAGATGTGAGACAGGTGTCCCCCTATAGCCTCTCCCTTTGTTTTGTTTTTGTTTTTTTTTTTTTAATTTTATTAATGAGACAGAGAGAGAGAGAGCGCAGCAGAGACACAGGCAGAGGGAGAAGCAGGCTCCATGCATGGAACCTGACGTGGAACTCGATCCTGTGTCTCCAGGATCAGGCCCTGGGCTGAAGGCAGCACTAAACCGCTGAGCCACCCGGGCTGCCCTATCCTCTCCCTTTGTTTCTTTTTTTTTTTTTAATAATAAATTTATTTTTTATTGGTGTTCAATTTGCCAACATACAGAATAACACCCAGTGCTCATCCTGTCAAGTGCCCCCCTCAAATCAAAACCACAATGAGATACCACCTCATACCAGTGAGAATGGGGAAAATTAACAAGGCAGGAAACCACAAATGTTGGAGAGGATGCGGAGAAAAGGGAACCCTCTTACACTGTTGGTGGGAATGTGAAATGGTGCAGCCACTCTCCCTTTGTTTCTTACCTACAGTTGTGGCTTGTTATGTCCTTCCAGCCTCCATCTTTTTTTTTTTTTTTTTTTTTTTCCTCCTTGCTTTCTTTAATGGACTGATTTATTCTGAGGGTAACTTAAGTACTTGGAGATGGAGCATATCCTTTCCAGTTGCTGCTCCATGTTCCATGATCATAATAACAGGCCAGAGCTAACCTGTGTTAAGATGATCCAGAGGCTGGAGCACCTGGCTGGCTCAGCTAGAAGAGCATGTGAATCTTGATCTCAGGGTCATGAGGTCAAGGCCCACATTCAGCATAGAGATTACTTAAATAAACAAAACTTAAAAAATAAAAAGAAAAGAAAGATAATCCAGAGGTTCCACATTTCCTTGAACAGAAGAAACAGCTGAGATCACTTTAAGGTGGATTGTTAGAATAGGACACATGTTTGTAGAATAAATTCTTTTTTTTTTTTTTAAGATTTTATTTTTTCATGAGAGACACACATAGAGGCAGAGACACAGGCAGAGGGAGAAGCAGGTCTCCCACAAGGAGCCCGATGTGGGACCCCATTCCGGATCTGGGATCACTGCCCGAGCCGAAGGCAGATGCCCAATTGGTAAGCCACTCAGGTGTCCCTAGAACAAATTTTTTATTCCACAAATGTGGTAAAATATTTAGAATTTGGGGTAAATTAAGTTTTGAAATTAGAAGCTCTTGTAAACTTTGACCATAAGGTAAAACTTTAAAAGTCCAATCTTCGGGCAGCCCAGCTCCCTGCATGGAGCTGCTTCTCTCTCTGCCTGTGTCTCTGCCTCTCTCTCTCCTCTCTGTGTATTCTCATGAATAAATAAATAAATAAAATCTTTAAATAAATAAATAAAAGTCCAATCTTCTTCTATTTGGATTTGCTGCAGCTACTCTCGATTTGTCACTTATGGGGTTAGACCTGAGGGAAGTACCAGGCACAGCAGGTACCAAGTAGACAGACTAGGATCAGAAGCAGTGGGATCAGGGCCGTGAATCAGAAAGTGGAAACAGATCTATCTCCCAAGAAAAAAACGGAGGTGTTTCCCATAAAAGAATTAAATATCCTAATTTCTTTTATGTGGATTTCTTCCAAGCCATATCACAGCACACATTTGTGACTTATGAGATTCCAAAGGCAGAATTATAAGAAGACTTTGGTCCATATAATGAATAAATAAGTAGGTTTTGTGTTTCGTGAGACTAAGATAAATGTGGTCTAATTGAACAGTCCCAAATGATATATGTGTGATACTTTATACAATTGTCATTTATGTCACTCAGCATTTCTGTGAACCACTTTCCCATTTTATAAAACAGACTGAGAATTCTGGCACCTTAAAAATGTTTAACCTGAATCTCTGTTTTAGATCTAGCTTCCAGGCTATGGTAAATTTAAGGAATAGAGAAACAAGCTAAACCACATCTGGAAGAAGCCATCAGACACATCCAGGGGGCAGGTGTTCTACAAGTCAACCCATCCCTAGTCTCCCAGGAGTCAGTAGCATGAAAAAAGGAAATGTTGCAGATTAAGAGACAAGAGGGACATGAAAAACAGGTGCGATGTGTGGTCCTGCTATTGGAGCCTAGTTTATTTATTTGTTTATTTTCAAAAAGATTTTAAAGTAATCTCTACACGCAACCTGGGGCTTAAACTCAAACCCTGAGACCAAGAAATCACATGCTCTACCAATTGAGCCAGCCAGGCGCCCTGCCTCTAGGGCCTACTTTAGAAGAACAACTATAAAGAACATTTTTGACAATTTGAGAAATCTGAATTCCAGCTGGGAATTGTATAGTAAGGCATATAATCATGTAATTTAATTTGGTCCAATGAGAAAAGGTTATTTTCACTATAAAAAATATTCTTATTGTAAAAACATGTATACTGAAGGTAAAAAACAAACTGTGTCGTCACCCAACTCTAACAAACTCAGTTCTTAAAATGAAGGTTACCAGATCAGGGGAGGGTACAGGGCTAGGCTACATTTTTATTTTCCTTCTGGTTAAAACCAAGCGTCCTCATTGACAACTGGAGGGGGGTGGCGGTGAAGTGTGTAGAGAGGAAATTACAGCAAATCAAAATGTTTACACCCATGCATGTCTATCTTGAGTTGCTTCTTTGTGGGCATTGGGTTCTTGTATTAAGTTTTGCACCATCAGCAGAGCGGTGCCTATGTTATGTAAAGCCACGGATTCTTGCATCACAGTATTTCGGCCCTCTTACCCACATCCTGTCTCTTTCAGCTGCAGATGTGGGAAGCATCTCCAAAGCAGCATGTAAGGCCTACCCTTGTAGTGGGTCCAGACCCTGGGTTCGGAAGGAAGACAGATGTAAATCGAGGGGGCCCCTGGGCTGGCTGGTTTGGACTAGACCTTGTGCCTCCCACAGTCACAGCTGCCAGCCGTGGCCCTGACCTGGACCTGAACCAGAACCTCAGGAACAGATCCTTTTGGGACGCTTTAAGCTCATCCCTGTCAGTCAGTCCTAGGATCTCAGGCCTGGCACCACGGAGGCCTGATGGGTCTGGCTGATTCTGAAGGCCACGTCCTTCTGGGCATCCAATCTGCTGTTTTGCTGAAGGGGCCAGGAGGGTGGGAAGTGGGGAGGGATGTCTGAGGATGCCAGGCCAGGAGCGTGCACCTGGTCTTTTAATGCTGCGGGAGGGCTCTCTGAGCAGACACCACAATGCCCATCTGTCCATTAGCAGTAGGCTATGGATAAGAAGTGGTAGCAAGGAGATCTTTAAATAGATTTCTTTTTTTGTTTGTTTGGTTTCAGGCCTAGTGATTGAGGTCACTCTGGGAGAAGCTTCAGAAGCAGCAGGAAGCTCTGGTCTGAAGCTTTGGGTTTTACATTTCATAACCATGATTGTTCCTCCCACTTCAATGGAGGGAAGAAAAGTGCGGTGGGTGGAGGAGTGGAATGAGGAACCAAAGTCCTCAGTCTAGGAAACTCAGGATAAAACACTGCAGTGCATATTTCATGCGTCTGAACCACTGGGGGAGGGTTCGCTGAAGCACAACTCCCCTTAGACAGGGAATCCTTGGTGCCTACCACGCCCGACCTCCCGGATCCCTGCTACCTTCCAGCCCACTTACACGTAGGTAAAAGGCGGGAGCTGGGACCCGGTGTCTGCTCCGTGGAAGGACTGGACTTCTCCAGAGTCTGGGCGTCAAGTCCTCGCTCTGGCACTTGCTGGCTGTGGTGTTTTAAACAATTCTACCTGGGGCTTAGCAATTTAGCAAAGATGGCTGGCATCAGGGGCTGGGTACCAACCAGGCTTTGATGGGGAGCAGTTGCGGGGTTTGGGAGAGAAGACAGAGGGGAGAGAGAACCACGTGGAGTTTCTTCCAGGTCCACACCCTAACCCCCAATTGCTGATAATCATATTTAAACATTAGTATTATTTTTTTTAAAGATTTAATTTATTTATTCATGAGACACACAGAGAGACACAGAGGCAGAGACACAGGCAGTGGGAGAAGCAGGCTCCATGCTGGGACCCCGATGTGGGACTCGATCCGGGGACCCCAGGATCATGCCCTGGACCAAAGGCAGACGCCCAACCGCTGAGCCACCCAGGTGTCCCATATTTAAAAATTATTAAACCTCTTATAATATTAATAATTTATCATTTCCTTGTAATTCCTTCTTTGAAAGTTTAAAAAAACTTGCAAGCCATCCTCTGTTGCTCTTTGACAGTGTGGCGGGCATTAGCGCCCAGTGGCAGCAGTGCCCCAGGCTGGGGACGGGGGCAGGGTGGGGGGTAGGGCGGGGTGGATAATTTGGCTCCAAGCCTTACCTCACTGTTTACCAATTCTTTCCTCCCCGCCTCATCACTTAAATGCCCATAAAAATGGCATCTCCCTATAGTGACTGTACCTCTAAATAATGACAGTGTTACCTTCGGCTCCCGGGTTGGGGATGTCTCATTGTTCCACCTCCCTCGTAGCCACCTCAGGCTTCTTCTGGAGTTTTGCTGAAGAGAACCTGGTTGCGTGCTGCCACCTCCTGGCCAAAGTGTGTATAAGTAAGGAACTGTGACCAGGAAAATGTCAAAACCTGAGGTTTCCAAGACCATGCGCGGCGATGTCACCGTGTTGCTGCTTTTCACGTTATTCTGTTACCAACCTGTAAAGCCAAGAAATCATTCATAACTGACTTGCAGATAAAAATAACTCTAGAAATAGTTGTTTAAATCAGTGTTTAAACTTTTTAGTTGAAATAACTTGAGATTCACAGAAAAGTTGTAAAATAGTACAAAGTTCCATTTACCTTTTACCCAGCTTCCCTTAATTTTAACAGCATAGTGCCATTATTGAAACTAGAGAATTAACATTGACGCGACACTTTTAGCCCTATTATGGACCTAATTTGCTTTTTGAATGCTTTCGCTCAAATGTTCTTTTTTTGTTGTTGTTCTGGGATCCAATTCAGGAGCTCACATTGTCATGTTTCCTTAGTTTTCTCCAAGAGTGATAGGTCCTCAGTCTTTGTTGACCTCCACACTTTTGAAGAGTACTGGTCAGTTATGTTGTATAATGTCCCTTAGTTTCTCGGACACTTTCTAATGAATAGATTGAAGAAATCTATTTTTTGTCAGTTCATCATCATATAAAGGCATACATGATGTTAATATGACTTAGGAACAGTGATGCTAACTTTCTTCTTCTTCTTCTTCTTCTTCTTCTTCTTCTTCTTCTTCTTCTTCTTCTTCTTCTTAAAGAAGCACAAACTTTTTTTTTTTCAAGTAATCTCTACACCCGGCTTGGAGCTCAAACTCTCAACCCCAAGATCTAGAGTCATATGTTCCTCAGATTGAGTCAGCCCAGCAATCTGTCATGATACTAACTTTGACTTCTTACTTAAGGAAGTGTCTGTCAGGTTTCCCTGATGTAGAAGTATTATTTTCCTTTTTAAAATTAATAGGTATCTTGTGCAATATACTTTGAGATTTTGCACATGTCCTGTTTATCATACTTTTACCTACTATTAGCCTTCATCAATGGTTGTCACTTGCAACAACTATTACTGTGATATTTGCCTAGTCCATCTTTCCTACATTTTTAAATTGGAATTCTACTGTAAGGAAGAGCTGTCCCTCCTTCCCTTCCTTTCTTCCTTGTTTCTTCCCTCCCACCTACCTTCCCTTCCCACCCCCTCCTTTTCTTTCTTTCTGCATGGATATCTCATGGATATTTATTTTTTTCTATGGGTTAGAATCCAATGCTATCATTTTTTATTTTATTGTTCATATGGTCCAAGCTTAGGCTTTTGGGAGCTCCTGTGCCCTCCACATGCACCATAATTTTTTAAATAACAACATTATTGAGATATAACTCACATGCCATAAAATTCATGCTTTTTTAAAAAAATGGAGTTCAATTTGCCAACATATAGCATATCACCCAGTGCTCATCCTGTCAAGTGCCCCCCTTTGTGCCTGTCACCCAGTCACCCCAACCCCCCCGCCCACCTCCCTTTCCACTACCCCTTGTTCATTTCCCAGAGTTAGGAGTCTCTCATGTTCAGTCTCCCTCTCTGATATTTCCCACTTATTTTCTCTCCTTTCCCCTTTATTCCCTTTCACTATTTTTTATATTCCCCAAATGAATGAGACCATATAATGTTTGTCCTTCTCCGATTGACTTATTTCACTCAGCATAATACCCTCCAGTTCCATACACATCAAAGCAAATGGTGGGTATTTGTGGTTTCTAATGGCTGAGTAATATTCCATTGTATACATAGACCACAGCTTCTTTATCCATTCATCTTTCAATGGGCACCGAGGCTCTTTCCATAGTTTGGCTATTGTGGACATTGCTGCTAGAAACATCAGGGTGCAGGTGTCCCAGCGTTTCACTGCATCTGTATCTTTGGGGTAAATCCCCAGCAATGCAATTGCTGGGTCATAGGGCAGGTCTATTTTTAACTCTCTGAGGAACCTCCACACAGTTTTCCAGAGTGGCTGCACCAGTTCACATTCCCACCAACGGTGCAAGAGGGTTCCCCTTTCTCCACATCCTCTCCAACATTTGTTGTTTCCTGCCTTGTTAATGTTCACCATTCTCATTGGTGTGAGGTGGTATCTTATTGTGGTTTTGATTTGTATTTCCCTGATGGCCAGTGATGCAGAGCATTTTCTCATGTGCTTGTTGGCCATGTCTATGTCTTCTTTGGTGAAATTTCTGTTCATGTCATTTGCCCATTTCATGATTGGATTGTTTTTTTTCTTTGCTGTTGAGTTTAATAAGTTCTTTATAGATCTTGGAAACTAGCCCTTTATCTGATATGTCATTTGCAAATATCTTTTCCCATTCTGTAGGTTGTCTTTTAGTTTTGTGGGCTGTTTCTTTTGCTGTGCAGAAGCTTTTTATCTTGCTTAATTCCCAATAATTAATTTTTGCTTTTGTTTCCCTTGCCTTCATAGATGTATCTTGCAAGAAGTTGCTGTGGCCAAGTTCAAAAAGGGTGTTGCCTGTGTTCTCCTCTAGGATTTTGATGGATTCTTGTTTCACATTTAGATCTTTCATCCATTTTGAGTTTATCTTTTGTAGGGTGTAAGAGAATGGTCTAGTTTCATTCTTCTGCACGTGGCTGTCCAATTTTTCCCAGCACCATTTATTGAAGAGACTTTTTTTCCAGTGGATAGTCTTTCTGCTTTGTCGAATATTGGTTGACCATAGAGTTGAGGGCCCATTTCTGGGTTCTCTATTCTGTTCCATTGATCTGTGTGTGTGTCTGTTTTTGTGCCAGTACCACACTGTCTTGATGACCACAGTGTTGTAGTACAACCTGAAATCTGGCATTGTGATGCCCCCAGCTATGGTTTTCTTTTTTAATATTCCCCTGGCTATTCGGGGTCTTTTCTGATTCCACACAAATCTTAAGATGATTTGTTCCAACTCTCTGAAGAAAGTCCATGGTATTTTGATAGGGATTGCGTTAAATGTGTAAATTGCCCTGGGTAACATTGACATTTTCACAGTATTAATTCTTGCAATCCATGAACATGGAATATTTCTCCATCTCTCTGTGTCTTCCTCAATTTCTTTCAGAAGTATTCTGTAGTTTTTAGGGTATAGATCCTTTACCTCTTTGGTTAGGTTTATTCCTAGGTATCTTATGCTTTTGGGTGCAATTGTAAATGGGATTGACTTCTTAATTTCTCTTTCTTCAGTCTCATTCTTAGTGTAAAGAAATGCCACTG
The DNA here is from genome assembly GCF_905146905.1 of Nyctereutes procyonoides. NCBI lineage: Eukaryota > Metazoa > Chordata > Mammalia > Carnivora > Canidae > Nyctereutes > Nyctereutes procyonoides. Next base: position 22,237,099 of record NW_026575040.1, on the reverse strand, counting down.
ATTTCTGGGCATTGATTTAGTATCCTGCCACACTGCCGAATTGCTGTATGGGTTCTAGCAATCTTGGGGTGGAGTCTTTTGGGTTTTCTAGGTACAGTATCATGTCTTCTGCAAAGAGGGAGAGTTTGACTTCTTTGCCAGTTTGAATGCCTTTTATTTCTTTTTGTTGTCTGATTGCTGAGGCTAGGACTTCCAGTACTATGTTGAATAGCAGTGGTGAGAGTGGACATCCCTGTCTTGTTCCTGATCTTAGGGGAAAGGTTCCCAGTGTTTCCCCATTGAGAATGATATTTGCTGTGGGCTTTTCGTAGATGGCTTTTAAGATGCTGAGGAATCTTCCCTCTATCCCTTCACTCTGAAGAGTTTTGATCAGGAATGGATGCTGTATTTTGTCAAATGCTTTCTCTGCATCTATTGAAAGGATTATATGGTTCTTGGTTTTTCTCTTGTTGATATGATCTATCACATTGATTGCTTTACGAGTGTTGAACCAGCATCCTGGAGATAAATCCCACGTGGTCATGGTGAATAATCTTCTTAATGTACTATTGGATCCTATTGGCCACTATCTTGTTGAGAATTTTTGCATCTGTGTTTATCAGGGATATTGGTCTATAAATCTCCCCTTTGGTGGGGTGTTTGTCTGGTTTTGAAATTAAGGTGATGCTGGCCTCATAGAACGAGTTTGGAAGTATTCCATCCCTTTCTATCTTTCAGAACAGCTTTAGTAGAATAGGTACTATTTCTTCTTCAAACATTTGATAGAATTCCCCTGGGAAGCCATCTGGCCCTGGACTTTAGTGTCTTGGGAGGTTTTTGATACTGTTTCAATTTCCTCCCTGGTTATTGGCCTGTTCAGGTTTTCTATTTCTTCCTGTTCCAGTTTTGATAATTTGTGGTTTTCCAGAAATGTGTCCATTTCTTCTAGACTGCCCAATATATTGGCATATAGCTGCTCATAATACACTTTAAAAATCATTTGTATTTCCTTGGTATTGGTGGTGATCTCTCCTTTTTCATTGTGATTTTATTAATTTGAGTCTTTTTTGTTTTTAATAAGGCTGGCTAATGATTTATCTATCTTATTAATTCTTTCAAAGAGCCAACTCCCGGTTTTGTTGATCTGTTCCACAGTTCTTCTGGCCTCTGTTTCATTGAGTTCTCCTCGAATCTTTATTATCTCTCTTCTACTGCTGGGTGTAGGTTTTATTTGCTGTTCTTTCTCCAGTTCCTTTAGGTGTGAGGTTAGCTTGTGTATTTGAGTTTTTTCCAATTTTTTGAGGGATCCTTGTATTGATATGTATTTCCCTCTCAGGACTGCTTTTGCTGTATCCCAAAGATTTTGAATGGTTGCATCTTCATTCTCATTAGTTCCCATGAATCTTTTTAATTCTTCTCTAATTTCCTGGTTGACCCATTCATCTTTTAGCAGGATGCTCTTTAACTTCTACATGTTTGAATTTCTTCCAAATTTCTTCTTCTGATTGAGTTCAAGTTTCAAAGCATCATGGTATGAAAATATGCAAGGGAAAATACCAATCTTTTGGTATCAGTTAAGACCTAGTATGTAGTCTATTCTGGAGAAAGTTCCATGTGCACTTGAGAAGGATGTGTATTTAGTTGCGTTTGGATGTAAAGTTCTATAGATATCTGTGAAATCCATCTGGTCCAGTGTATCATTTAAAGCTCCTGTTTCTTTTTTTAAAAAAATTTTTTAATTTATTTATGATAGTCACAGAGAGAGAGAGAGAGAGAGAGAGAGAGAGAGAGAGAGAGGCAGAGACACAGGCAGAGGGAGAAGCAGGCTCCATGCACCGGGAGCCCGACGTGGGACTCGATCCCGGGTCTCCAGGATCACGCCCTGGGCCAAAGGCAGGCGCCAAACCGCTGTGCCACCCAGGGATCCCCCCACTGCGCCACCCAGGGATCCCCTAAAGCTCCTGTTTCTTTGGAGATGTTGTGCTTAGAATATCTGTCATATACAGAAAGCACTGTGTTGAGGTCTCCCAGTATTAGTGTATTATTATCTAAGTATGTCTTAACTTTGGTTATTAATTGATTGATATACTTGGCAGCTCCCACATTAGGGGCATAAATATTCATGGTTGTTAGGTCCTCTTGTTGTTAGATCCTTTAAGTATGATATAGTATCCCTCTTCATCTCGTACTACAGTCTTTGGGATAAACTTTAATTTATCTGATATGAGGATTGCTACCCGCTTCCTTTTGAGGACTATTTGAATGGTAAATGGTTCTCCAACCTTTTATTTTCAGGTTGGAGGTGTCCTTAGGTCTAAAATGAGTCTCTTGTAGACAGAAAATAGATGGGTCTTGTTTTTTTATCCAGTCTGGAACCCTGCACCTTTTGATGGGATCATTAAGCCCATTCACGTTCAGAGTTACTATTGAAAGATATGAATTGTCATCATGATACCTATTCAGTCCCTGTTTTTGTGGATTGTTTCCTTGGACACCCTCTTTCTTTTACAGAGACCCCCTTAATATTTCTTGCAGAGCTGGTTGGGCGGTCACGTATTCTTTCAGTTTCTGCCTATCTTGGAAGTTCTTTATCTCTCCTTCTATTCTGAATGAGAGGCTTGCTGGATAGAGTATTCTTGGCTGCATGGTCTTCTCATTTGGGACCCTGAATATATCCTGCTAGCCCTTTCTGGCCTGCCAGGTCTCTGTGGAGAGGTCTGCTGTTAACCTAATACTTCTCCCCATAAAGGTTAAGGATCTCTCGTGTCTTGCTGCTTTAAGGATCTTCTCTTTATCTTTGGAATTTGCAAGTTTCACTATTAAATGTTGGGGTGTTGAATGGTTTTTATTGATTTTAGGGGGGGATCTATCTCCTGGATCTGAATGCCTGTTTCTCTCCCCAAGTTAGGGAAGTTCTCAGCTATGATTTGTTCAAATACACTCCTCTGTCCCTTTTGGCGCCCTCTGGAACCCCAATTAAACATAGATTTTTCCTTCTGAGGCTGTCATTTATTTCCCTTAACCTTTCCTCATGATCTATTATTGTTTTCCTCTTGTTTCCTCAGCTTCCTTCCTTGCCACCAACTTGTCTTCTATGTTGCTCACTCATTCTTCTACTTCATTAACCCTCATTGTTAGGACCTCCAGTTTGGACTGCATCTCACTTAACTGATTTTTAATTTCTGCCTGGTTAGATCTAAATTCTGTAGTCATGAAGTCTCTTGAATCCTTTATGCATTTTTCCAGAGTCATCAGTAGCTTTATAATTGTGCTTCTGAATTGGCTTTCTGATATCGAATTGTAATCCAAATTCTGTAACTCTGTGGGAGAGAGTACTGTTTCTGATTCTTTCTTCTGTAGTGAGTTCTTCTTTCTAGTCATTTTGCTCAATGCAGAGTGGCTAAAAACAAGTTGTACTGGAAAAAGGAAAGAAAAAAAAAGAAAAAAAAAGGCAAAAAACAAAAACAAGAACAAAAAACAAAATTAAAAAAAAAAAAAAACAAGGAGGGGGATCCTCCGGTTCTATATACTGTAAATCCCTCGACTTCCCCTGGAGCTTTTCCAGTGCTGCTCAGTCCCGAACTTGCTCTTCCCCTGTTCTTCCAGCTGGTCTTCTGGGGAAGGGGCCTGCTGTGCTTATTCTCAGGTGTGTCCACTTGGGGAGCTGCCCCGCCCCCTGCCAGGTGCATGGCTCAGTGTGAGCTGTTTATCCTGTGAGGCCCCTGCTCAGTCCCAGGTACAAGGTGACACCAGGAGGAACACCAGTGGCGGCGGCCAGCTCCCCAGCTCTAGAGTCAGCTCCGCAGTAACTACCGCAGCTCCCAGTCCGCAGAGGCCGGGATGCTCCGGGGGCAGGGGCGCTGATCTGCACAGCTTGGGGGAGCCCGGGGCCAGGAACGTCCTCCCTGTTCTGTGCCCTCCTGGCCTCCGCCTGTCCTGGGGGGCGGGGAGGGCAGGATCCTGATCTGTGTCCCCGGTGCCCTGGGCTCCCGGGCCTGTGCCGCTGGGATTGCTCTCCCAGGGCGCAGCAGCCCCATCTGCCCCAGCCGCCGCCCGAGCTGCTCCTGGCCGCGCCTGGCGCGCACTGCAGCCCTTTACAGCGCTGGGCCCACTGTGTGTGGGACACTCTCCCCCGGGGTGCAGGTCCTCTGTTAGTGACCCCGGGCACCTGGGGGCTCCACTGCCCCTCCTGCGATCCTGCCCGAGCTCCCTGGGAGCACCTTTCTGTCCGGGAAGATTGGTAAAGGTCCTGCTTCTCCGGGGCTGGCCTCCCTTGTCCTGTCATCCCCCGGCCTAGCCCGGCTCCTGGGGGGGCCCCTCCCCCTTGGATGTTTTATTTATTTTTTTCCGTCTTCCTACCTTGTTAGAAGTGCGAACTCTTCTCTCTGTAGCGTTCCAGCTGTTCTCTCTTTAAATCTCAGGCCGACTTTGTAGGTTTTCAGAATGATCTGAAAGTTATCTAGGTAAGTTGGTGAGGACAGGTGACTTGGGGACCCTGCTCCTCTGCCATCTTGCCCCACCTCAAATTCATGCTTTAAAGTGTACAATCCGATGGTTTGTAGTTTATTCATAAGATTGTGCAACCATTACCACTATCTAATCCTAGGACATTTCTATCACTCCCAAAAGGAACATCATACAGATTAGCAGTTACTGCCCATTTCCCTTTCCGTCAGACCCTGGCAACCACTAATATCTGCTTTCTTTTTCTATGGACTTGCCTATTCTCAACATTTTAATTTTTTAAAAGATTTTATTTATTTATTTGACAGAAAGAGAACAAGAGCACACAAGGAAGGGGAGCGGTAGGTGGAAGGAGAGAGAGAAGCAGGTTCCCTGCTGAGCAGGGAGCCTGATGTGGGGGCTTGATCCCAGGACCCTGGGATTATGACCAGAGCTGAAGGCTGATGCTTAACCAACTGAGCCACCCAGATGCCCTGTGCACATTTCATATAGATGGAATTGAAGGGGAGCAGACACCCTAAAATGTGTCACTTTGGCATGTGGATTATTTTGAGCTGAAGTCAATCAAGACTCTGCAGACTCAAGAAAAGCTTTTACCTCTCCCTAAACTACCTAAGAGAATTTAGATAGGAGGCCTGGCCCAGAGAGAGAGAGAGCTATTACCACAAGTCACTTTTTATTTCAAAGACCTATCTATATGGCAGGGTGAACATCTGATTACCAAACATCTGCTCTGTGAAGCCCCCAGTCCATATCCCATTCCTTTGCTCAGGCTGGCATATAAGCCTCAACTACTCCACTTGCCCTTAAGTCTCCTACCTCTGGGGCTCCCATATATATGAAATTAAATTTGTTTTTCTCCTATCAATCTGTTTTATTCAATTTAGTTATTAGACCAAAGAACTTGGAAGAGAAGAATTCGTTCCTCATTCCTTTGTATGGTTGAATCATAGTGTATTATATATAGACATACCACATTTCATTGATCTGATAAACACCTTGTTTCCACTTTTCAGCTATTATGACTAATGCTGTTATGAACATTTGTGCATAGGTTTTTGAGTGAACATGGTTTCAGTTCTTCTGGTTATATACCTACAAATGGTAACTCTATGATTAGCTTTTTGAGGAAATGCCAAATTGTTTTCTGAAGTGGCTGTACCTGTTTACATTCACTTACACCTAGTCATGTGTGAGTGTTTCAATTTCTCTACATCCTCACCAATAGTTGTTATGGTCTTTATCATAGCCATCTCAGTGGGTATAAAGTAATATTTCCTTGTGATTTTTTAAAAAGATTTTATTTATTTATTTATGAGAGACACACACAGAGAGAGAGGCAGAGACACAGGCAGAGGGAGAAGCAGGCTCCATTCAGGGAGCCTGATGTGGGACTCGATCCTAGTACTCCGGGATCACGCCCTGGGGTGAAGGCAGATGCTCAACCACTGAGCCACCCAGGAGTCCCTTATTTGTGGTTTTGGTTTGTATTTCCCTAATAGCTAATGATGTTGAGCATATTTTCACATGCTTATCTTCCATTTGTATACCTTATTTAATTTTAATTTATGTCATTTTAAATCTTTTTCAATAATGAACTGCAGTTTTTAGCATACAGGTCTGGCATTTCTTTTGTTAAATTTGTTAATTTTTTATTCTTTTTGATGCTAATGGAAATGGAAGTTTTTTTGTTAATTTAATTTTCAGATGATTCATTCTAATGTGTAGAAATACAATTGATTTTTGTATAATGATCTTGTATCCTGCAACCTTGCTGAGTTTGTTTATCATTTCTAATATTTTTTTATAGGTCCCTTAGGATTTTCTATATACAAAGTCATGTCATCTGTGAATAAAATTTAACTTCTTTCTTTTCAGTCTGGACCTTTTTACTTCTTATCTCTTCCCTAATTGCCCAGATTAGCACCTTCAATACATTTCAGTATAGACATGTTGATAGTGGACATCCTCATCTTGTCCCTGATCTAAGGAGGAAAGCAGTCAATCTTTTGCTATTAAGTATGATGTTAGCAGTGAAGTTTTTCCTTTTTTTTTTTTAAGATTTTATTTATTCATGAGAGACATAGGCAGAGGAAGAAGCAGATTCCCCACAGGGAGCCAGATGTGGGACTTGATCCTAGGACTAGGATCATACCCTGAGCTGAAGGCAGAAAGAAGCTCAACCGCTGAGCCACCCAGGCGTCCCGAGTTTTTTTCCTTTAAAAAATTTTTTTGTTCTTTATTTTTTTAAAGTAGGCTCCATGCCCAGTGTGGAGCCCAATGTGGGGTTTGAACTCATGACCCTGAGATCAAAACCTGAACTGATATCAGACACTTAACTGAGCCATCCAGGTGCCCCAGCAGTGAGTTTTTCATAGATATGTTTTATGTGGTTGAGGAAGTTCCTATTTCTAGTTTCTTGAGCGTTCTTATCATGAAAAGGTGTTGAATTTTGAGAAACTTCTTTTTTCTGCATCTATTAAGGTGATCATGTGGATTTTGTTCCTTATGGGAGTAATGTGGTATATTATATTAATTGCTATTCAGGGCAGCTTTGGTAGCTCAGTGGTTTGGTGCCACCTTCAGCCCAGGGCGTGATCCTGGAAACCTGGGATCGAGTCTCACGTCAGGCTCCTGCATGGAGCCTGCTTCTCCCTCTGCCTGTGTCTCTGCCTCTCTCTCTCTCTGTGTCTCTCATGAATAAATAAAATCTTTTTAAAAAATTGATATTCAGATGTTAAACCAACCTTGTATTCTTAGGATGGATCCCCCTTGATCATGGTGCATCATCCTTTTTGTGTGTTGCTGAATTTAGTTTGCTAGTATTGCACGGGGGCTAAAATCATCCCTAGTTGAGAATCACTGTGCTAGGGACACCTGGGTGGCTCAGTGGTTGAGCTTCTGCCTTCAGCTCAGGGTGTGATCCCGGGATCCAGGATCAAGTCCCATATTGGACTCCTTGTAGGGAGCCTGCTTCTCCCTCTGCCTGTGTCTCTGTCTCTCTCATGAATAAATAAATAAAATATTAAAAAAAAAGAATCACTGTGCTAGAGGAAAGACTAAATTATCTTTCTTTTCCCTTTATGGTGAATATTTATATAAGGAGGCAATCTAACATAACTGTATGTAGCCAATGCATCAGTCTGATGGAAGGAGGCTTTATGTAAAGAAATAGCCTCCCCAGACACTTCCTTCTGGTGTGCTCTATATGGCAGCTCTAGATGCTATGGAACTGAGAACAGATGGGCTAATCCTTGAGTCAGGCAGAGACTGAGGAGGCAATCAAATGTTTACATAGGAGGCACCTGGCACATAAGGTAGAATTGCAGTTAAGGAAACAAAAAAGCCTTTTTTGTGATTGGATGGCTCCCAGGTTGGTCTTCGCTCTTCCCAAAGGATGATAATATACAGATAACCAAGTGTGCCTCGGATGTTCTGGGCATATGTCAGGATATTCTTTGAGCCAGCTGGTTGACTGGGCTTAGCTGGGTTATTACTAGGTGGACGAAGCACACACACTTAAGGTACCAGCAGTGCTGGGGCACCCAAAATGTGAGAACAAATTTTGTAAAGACTATGATGTTTGATCTATTAAGAAAAGCATGAAAGTAGTTATCATAACGGGGGTGGGGTGGGGTGGAGAATGCCTGGGTGGCTCACTGGTTGAGTTTCTGCCTTCGGCTTGGGTTGTGACCCCAAGGTCCTGGGAACAAATCCTGCATCAGGCTCCCCATAGTGAGCCTGCTTCTCCCTCTCTCTATGTCTCTGCCTCTCTCTCTGTTTCTCATGAACTAATAAATAAAATGTTTAGGGATGCCTGGGTGGCTCAGCAGTTGAGCATCTGCCTTTGGCTCAGGGCGTGATCCTGGGATCCAGGATTGAGTCCTGCACTGGGATCCCTGCAGAGAGCCTGCTTCTCCCTCTGCCTATGTCTCTGCCTCTCTGTATGTCTCTCATGAATAAATTAATAAATCTTAAATAAATAAATAAATAAATAAATAAATAAATAAATAAAAAAAATATTTTTAAAAAGTAGTTATGGGGAAAACGGAGAATTTGTTTAACTTCCTTCTATGTACTTTAGGTTTAGTATGGTCTTGAGTTTGAATTCTACATCAAGGGTATTGGAGTTAGGTGAAAGGAGGTAGATCATAATCTTTTCAGTGCTTAGTGCCTCTAAAGATCCAGCCCTGTTGGTGGGTTTATCAGAATGTACTCTAGTAGGAAGAGCTTCTGAGTTTTATTCCCTGATTTTACAAAAAAGGAAGCTGAGGCTCAGAAAAGTTAAACCCTTGCTGTATGAAGTGTGGTCTGTGGACAGCATTGCCTGGAAACTCAGGTCTCATCTCAGACTTACTAAATCTAAATATGCATTTTACAAAGATTCTAGGTAGTCTGAGAAGCACTGGATTGAGAGACTTATTGAGAGTCATAGAGACAGCAAAGCCAAAAGTGGGACCTGACTCCTATCTACCATTTTGATATCACAATTTACTTCTTTTTATTTTGTGTATTCATTAAGAAGTTATTGTAGCTATACTTATTTTTTTTTAAAGATTTTATTTATTTATTCGTGAGAGACACACAGAGAGAGGCAGAGGCAGAGGAAGAAGCAGGCTCCATGCCGGGAGCCTGATATGGGACTTGATCCCGGGTCTCCAGGATCTTGCCCTGGGCCAAAGGCAGGCGCTAAACTGCTGAGCCACCCAGGGATCCCGCTATACTTATTTTTAAAATATTTGCCCTTTAACCTTTATACTAAAGTTATTAACACACCACTGTATTGCATTATTAATGTATTTTGAATTTGAATATATACTTACCTTCACCAGTGTGTTGCATATTTTCATATGTTTCATGTTATTAAATTAGAGCCCTTTCATTCCAGCTTGAAGAACTCCTTTTAGCATTTCTTGTAAGGCAGGTTTAGTGATGATCTCCCTCAGCTTTTGTTTGTCTGGGAAAGTTTTTATCTCTCATTTCTGAAGGACAATTTTGCTGGACAGAGTATTCTTGGTTGGCAGACTTTTTTTTTTCTTTCAGCATTGTGAATATATCATCTCATTCTATCCTGGACTGTAAGGTCTCACCTGAGAAATCTGCTGATAGCCTTATGGGATTTCTCTTGTATGTTACTTCTTTTCTCTTCCTGCTTTACATTTCTCTCTTTATCTTTGATTTTTGGTAGTTTTATTTTAAATGTGTCTTGGAGAATATCTCTTTATATTGAGTTTGTTTGAGGATCCATGAGCTTCATGAACTTGGATATCTAAAATCTCTCCCCAGATTTGGGAAGTTTTCAGCCATTTTTTCTTTGAGTAAGCTTTCTGCCACCTTCTTCCCCTCTTCTCCTTATGGAACTCCAATAACTTACAGATTGTTTCTTTTGATTGTATGCTACAGATCACATAGGATTTCCTCACTCTTCTTCATTCTTTTGTTTTTGTTTTTTTTTGTTTTTTTGTTTTCCTCTCTGGATAATTTCAAAAGTTTCTGTCTTCTAACACACAGATCTTTTTCTTTCATCTGATCCATTCTGTTGATGATCTCTATTGCATTTTTCATTTCATTCATTATATTCTTCAGCTTCAGAATTTCCATTGTGGATATCTTTTATGGTTTCCATTTTGTTGTTAAACTTCTCATTTTGTTCATGTGTTATTTTCCTAATTATATTGAATTGTCTTTCTATGTTTTCTTATAGCTTTCTAGAAACAGCTATTTAAAAATCTTTCTTGGGTAAATTACAGATTTCCATGACTTTCAGGTAGGTTACTGGAGGATTATCATGATCCTTTAATGATGTCATGTTTCCTTGCATTTTCATATTCCTTCAAGTCTTATATTGCTGTCTTCAGATCTGAAGTTGCAGTCCTTCCCTCCAGTCTTTACTGAATAACTGTGATAAATACCTTCCCTGAGCCCTGCTAGGGATTCTGAGATTTTCTTAGACCTTCTAAGGATACACCTGCTTCAGGCTTCTTGCTTCCTCATGTGACAGAATTCTTAGGCTCTACAGCCTCTCTTGATCCTTGATCAGAACACCAGGTTGAGTCTTGATAGCTTCCCTTTTGCTTTCCCAAAGGTGGTACTAAAGTTCAAGTTTGTGGTCTTTCGCTGAACCACAGATTTGAGCTGGTGCAAAACTTCTGTGAGGGCTCACTAGCCATCTGTCAAAGCTCTCTCTCACCTCTACTGGGAGCACACACAGGGAACTGACCATAGGGCGTGTGGTGAGTGGAGGGGTGAGATTTGAGGAGTGCTGGGGGTGCCTGTGGCCAGCTGGAGGGATCTCTGGGTGAGGCATTCCCCAGTAGATCATAGGTGAACTTTTTGATGGAGTCCATGACATTAGGATCTGTGTCTCTTTAGTGCTCTCTGAGAGCCCTATCTGCCACTGTGCTAGCCACTTCCAGTCCCCCAGTTGCGAGCTCACAATTCATTACTTTTGATGCGGTGAGAAAGAAATGGGCTTCTTTGACCCAGTCCTGTACAGCTATTGAAGCTGGGTGCTTACTTACGTGTTTTTTACTTTCTACTCTGGGAGAAATCATGGGCTAAGAAGGTCCCTCATGGAGGAAGGGTAATGTAGGTAAAGGCAAACTGTTCCTCCTACTCTCTCCAATGCATCCAAATTCTTGTGTGTGTGTGTGTGTGTATGTGTGTATTTTTTTTCTTTCTTTCTTTTTTTTTTTCCTCTAATGGTGTTCTGGAGCCTCTGCTGGACTCCTGGATTTCCACAGATTTCTTGTTCATGGGTAATTGTCTAAGGAAGTGTTCTCCAGGGGCTCCTGGACCATGAGCAAGAGGGGCTGGAGTCAGTTCCTGGTCCATTGCTGGGTCCACAGCAGAACAGAAGTCTGTATGCTTAGTACCCTGTGTAAGTGGGTAAGACTACTTCTGAGTCCCTTGGCATATGGTGTTGGATCCCATAGCTCCCAGGAAGGCATTTGTGACTTTGGACGGATACCAAATTGTTGTTGATGTGGATCCCACAAATAAGATGAGCAAGGAACATCTTATTTGGCTAACTTACTGATGTCATTTCCTGGGTGTCAATTTTTCAACAGCTGTTTTCTTAGACTGCTAGTTAAGAAAAGATGCCACATCCAATGACTGAAATTCTTGCTGTTTTGGAGAGTTGGCTTTTTTTTTTTTTTTTGAGAGTTGGCTTTTGACACCTGTTTTCCCATCAAAATGAAAAATCTTAAAGAAGCAGCAAAAGGCAAAAATATTTCTGCTTAATGTTTTCTAAGGAATTGGCTGATGTAATAAATGCTGTGTGGTCCTGACCATGGCTTAACTAAAATTCAGGTGGAGGGAAGTAAACAACCTGGTTGTGGAGATTTCTAGTGGTAACATATTAAGGGGTTGGTGGTGGGAGTAAAGTTTTAAACATCTGAAAAGAGAGTAAGGTGAATTTTCTCCCATCACCTCCTTCATGCTCATGAACACAATGAGTGTATCAAGTTTTCATGAACGTAGTCCCCGAAAGTCCCTGCCTAGTAGGGTGGAAATACAAAAAACTTTGGAAGAAATTGAAACCAATTACATTGCATGGATATTTATTTGCCATTTGCAGTCAGTATGTATGCTATTTTCAGCACTTTAATGAAATAGAAGAGAAATACTGACCCCATCTGGAAGGCTTCCATTTTTGTTCTGGCTTCTCTCCTGGGCTTCATTTACAATGTCTTCTGCAAGTATGCTTAGTTGTCCTAAGTTCTCCCTGTGGAGCTTTCCAAGTCTACCCCAAATAGCTCTACTCTGCCAAAGACTCTAATATTTGAAGCCTTCCTGGAGACAGTGTTTGGGATGCCTCTAAGAGTCTCTTCCTCTTTGTCAGGGTCAAAGTCCACTTGCCATTCAAAAACCATCTTCTAGACAGGATGTTTTTTCCTTTCTGGTGTTCTGGTACTTCGACATTAAACTGTATATCTCTTCAGGATCAACCCACTGGACCACTTGGAAAAGCTCTATTCATATTTTATTCTATATCTTTGTTGCAAATCTCCTACCTTTAGAGAATATAAAGTAATTGCTAGAATATGCCAAGAAAGCAGTCCTGTTCTTATATTGAAAAAATGGAAAACTTGACTTAGAAATTAATTTTTTTAACTAGAAAAAAATCTGCGTTTTAAGATATTTACCAATAATAAAAATAACTAAGATTTATTAAGGATTTGACATATGCCAGACACTATACTAAGCTTTACTTACTTCTAATTTCTAATCCTCACAGCAACTCTATAATATAGATACGTTTTCCCATTTATGGATGAGGAAACTGAAATTTCAGAAGGTTAAATCATTGAAATTAAGAATGTGCCCAAGGCCACAAATCTAGAAATCAGAACAGCAGGCATTCCAAACCTAGTTTCCCTTTTCTCTGAACTAGGCCTCTTGATCAATCACTACACTCTATTAAAGAAAAGAAGATCCTAATTGTCTAATTCTTGGTTCTCCCCTACCTCCTGAGCATTGTGACCCCCCCACTCCCCACCCCCCTCCCCCACATACAGTATTTTACTGATGAGGACTTTTAAAGGCCATTCTCTCTAATAATAATTTTTATTTCATCTGAAAGTCAATTAGGTTAATATAAATGGCTAACATCTACAATTAGAATGTCCCACTTCCATTTAAAAACAGCCTCCTGGGGCACCTGGCTGGCTTAGTCAATGGAGCATGTGACTCTTGGTCTCAGGGTTGTAAGTTCCGGCCCCTTGTTGGGTATAGAGATTACTTAAAAATAAAAACTTAAAAAAAAAAAAAAAACGCCTCCTGCTTCACTGGAGAACACCATTTTCTTTTTTCTCTTGTAATGAATCCTTCATCAAACCATAACACTGGCTTGAGTTGTCAAATACATTACCCTTTAAGCTTCATCCTTTCTCCAAAGAAAATCCATGAACTACTTGCTGAGAAATGCAGAGAATAAAAACAAAAGAAGGCAAGAATTGTCTAAATTTAAAGTGCTGGAAAATCCAACATTTTATTTTACTACATTTTGGTGACTACATAAATGCTGAAACATTTTAACACTGAAAAGCATGATGGCATCATCACTTGCTTTTTTTTCTTTTTTTCTTTTTTGCTTAGCAAACACAGCAGATGATATTGCACGGCATAAAGTGAGAACAGTAGCGAAGCTTAAAAAAAAGTGAAAGAAACCTTAATGCAGTACAGGAGATACTCATAAACAAACCAGAATAATGCCTAATGCATTACACTTTTTGTAGCTACACACAAAAATACAGAAGAAGCATTGGACAGAGAGAAAGAGAGAGAGACAAAATATTAGCGAACAACCATAACTGGGTACAATAACCATTTAGTCTGAAATGTAGATGCAACATAGAAACTACCACGGCTTTCTAATTGACAAAGAAAATGACAGCAACATTTGTCTTTTATCAAAAATCTTCTAAGCCCCTCATGGTTAGGTTTTTAAAGTAATTAATTATTTATGTTTTTTTTTTTTTTAATTGCTAAGGAAGAACTCCCTCTGCTCTTGGAAGATTTTCTACTCTACTGATCTTTTTAAAATTTAATTTTAATTTTTTTTTTTTACCTGATGATTGTCTTAGGCACCCTCCTTACATAATAAACCATCAAGCTAACTTGAACAGGGAAACTGAGTCACACTCAAACAATAGCTAAGGTCAAAGTGTACTGAAAACAGAAGAAGGGGAGAGACAGGTCTAAGTGAGTGACAGATGGGCTGCCTTCTGAGGGGACAAGAAACACAGGGAGATATGAAGACAACTACCGAAGCAAGTGGAAGACAATGTTTTAAAGTTTATTTGTTAAAAAATACTTGTCACTTGGTTTAGACGGCAAATCTAAAACGAGCCCACAATGATTATGTAATAAATGCAGAACATACCACAAAAAAATCAAGACTAACACAGAAACAGAAAATATGACCTGTGAATACAACTCTGTTCAGCGTTTCATTGCTGATGGTACAAGTCTGCTTCCTCAACAATTTTCCTGGGCTTTCTGTAACTCACTGCTCAGCATTTGTATTAAAAACAAATAATTAGTCAATGCTTACCAATGATCCTGCAACTCAGAGCAGATTTATTGCCCTATTAACATACATAACAAGTATAAAAATGTTTCTAAGAAAATGGAACATTTGACCCAAAATCTAAGCCCTCCCTTTCTTTCCCCACCCCTAATACCCCTGCAAAAGAAAATAAGATAAAATTCTTGTGTTGAGAGGAAAAGTATTTACATCTGTGGTTTTATGCCATGTAGTTGAAGCAACTTATTTCAGCAAAATAAAGCAGTGGGCACCGGCGCTTCTGAGGATGCTGCTGATTGGCTGAGATTTGTGTGTGTGTGCTGACCTAAAGCAGGTCCAAGTATCTGAACAGCCTCAATTTAAGGGGGCCTGGGGTAGGGCCCATCTCTGGTTTGGACAGGAAAAGTCACAGGAAGATCAAGAGTGATGAGAGACAAATTGAAAGAGGGCTGGGTTACATTCACTCAGGACTCACATTTGAGGAGAGCTCTTGCCATTCTCGAGGGAGTGGGGCTAGGGAGTGGGGGGTAATTGTAGGTAACAGATTACAAGAAACAGCTGTGGAGAGGAACATGTAACTGTGAAACATCTTCCTTGAGAACTGGGGCCAAACAATCAAGTCTTGCTTCTTCTATGGGTTGGCCAGACAGGCAGGAGCTGAGCCAGCTGCCTCTCAGCCTTGACTTTCTCTGTAAGTGCATCATCCTTTCCTCAGCTCTCCAGGAGGAATTGCCCCTCTGCCCTGCCCCTTGCCTTGATGCAGTTCAGAAACTTGGTGAAATTTAGGAGGATTTCCAAATTCAAGTTAGCTTGCCTCTTTGAGTTTTTCTTTTCTTTTTCTTTTCTTTCTTTCTTTTTTTTTTTAATACTCTTTACTTCTCATACCCGTGTGAACGGTTAAAAAAAAAAAAAGTAGCAAAGTATCTCACAAATGCCGGTGCTTTGAAACATTTAAACAACTCTTAAATTCTTTGGAATTTCAGGTCTAACCTGCAAAATAATCTTCTCTAAAAATGAAAAAAAATTAATAAATTAAAGGAAGAACACAAATAATGCCTTTCTCCTTTCTAAGTGACGAAAAGACTACCTTGAAACACTCATTTTGGCATGTACAAGTTTTTTTGAGGGGGGAACCTGGCAGTGTTCACAACACACATTGAAGTGCCTGCTAAGAAAAAGCCAAAGATACACCCTGCAGTTAAGAGAAGCTCTTGCCTTCGGCTGATCTTAGCATCAAGAACAAAAAGATTGTAACATAAAGCTTTGGCCATTTCAATTCTACTATATACACGGTAAAAACTACACAGTCATAAATTAAAGCAGTGATTAAATAAGCTCATATAAAATGTAATTAAATTAAAAAAATCACAGCACATTATAGAGAAAAATAGGAACCAGTTTCACAAAAAAGAGGTTATATATATATATATATATATATGTTTTTTTTCTTTTACCCTGTGGAAACAAATTAACTACGAAACACAAAAACTTTGTAAGTCACCAACCGTCAAAAATGATAATCATTTCTTATTCCATTCTTGCATTTTTACACAAACTTTAACCCACCTGGGGAACATTTCCGGAAATTAAGTCTTCCTTGAGCCACAGAGCAGTTCTGCCAAGAAAATAAACCCTAAACCGAAGGGGGGAGGGCGGGGGACATCCCAAACATACAAACTACAAAATAAATAAGAATTATAAAGTTTTTTTTTTAAAGTAACCTTAACAATTATCAAACTAGTAAGTTCTGCCTTATCACATAGACTCTCTATACAACATAACCCTAAAACTTTATTACTATGAGGTATTTGGAGGAATTGGTAAAAGTGATGCACGGCCTGCCTGGCGAAGGGACTCGGGGAGGTGGGGGGACCTCGAGAGGGAACAAGGAGGAGGAGCTTTGGTTTATCAGCAAGAAATTGGGGGGGGGGAGTCATCCTTTGGTATCAAAGAAAGTTTCATTGCATGGTTGCACGGAAAAAGCACCACGGTGAATAATTATTCCTTTTTTTTTTTTTTTCATTAGTGGCCTTTCTAAGAGGCTGAGGTATTCAAAGAGTATAAGGTGAGAGGTCAACAGCGGTTTAACACTTTGGTTCAAGCAAGGCACTCGTCCTAGGAGTTTACAAAGTTTGCAACATGTTTGCCTAGAGATTTACAAGGAGAACTAGCAGTAGTAAGAGTAGTATTTCCTAATGTTGTTGTTGTCATTTCGTATCATTATCATTAAGAATGAAGACAAGTTTACACACTGAGTGAAGAGCGAGGAGGGGGGAGGAGAGGTGGGGGAGGGGAAGGGGTGGAGCTCCCTCTGCAGACCAAGTCCGTGCATGAAAATATCTTTGGTATTCTTTGGTATCATCAATGTGATTAAAATCACCAATGGAAATCGAGTGAGGTAGCGTCTTTGGTTCACACTATAAATAGTAGATCTTTACACTTTTTTTTTTTTTTTTTTTTTTTTTAACACATGGAAGTAGCTATTTCTTACCTTCTGCTTCTTTGTCCTTACTATTTAGGAAATAGTTACCAAATGTACTGTAAAGCTAACCACACCACAAGAATAATCCAGAAGGCCAATCGCATCTCAAAATGGCCTCTGGTGTTTGAATGCACCCTAAACAACTAGATAGGAAAGGGAGAAGTGCTTTCTCTTTGTTTGCTAAATGCATAGTTTTCATCCTTTATGTACAAAGAAGGGAGGACCTTTCTTAGGGAAAATGCCTTTATAGCTCTTGTGAAAATGTCCTAGGACTCTTTGGTATAGCAAAGTTTGCATTTAACCTGCAAAGACGGATCATTCACCTGGGGTAGCAATGGGAGTGGCATGAGTCCAAAAGGAGCATAGTACTTTTACTTTTTTGTCCTGGAAATGTAATTATGTTTTTTTTTTTTTGTTTGTTTGCTTTGTTTTTTAATGAAGAGTGACATGTTCAGTTTGAATGCCTGAATTTCTCCACATTCTCTTTGGGTTTAGGGATCTATACCAGCTGCAACCAGGACTAAATACTTAGTTCCTGACATCCAGAATTCATTTACCTACCTGAACACTTACTGAAATCTGGGCTTTTGGAGAGTCCAAATGTCATATCTCCCACGCTCTCTGTCTTTGCCTCCTTTGAGGGAAGCTTGCAGTCATGAGAGGACCTGAATGATGTCTGGTCAAAAACAGTTTAACTTCCATTCTACCAAAAAAAAAAAAACCCCAAACATGTTATGTGATGTGCAGTGTGGGAAAAAACAAATATACCAATAAAAGTGTGGGATACCTTTTTTGGATGGATTTTGCAAAAGGATTGAGAAATAATGGGTAAGCAAATGGCATGTAATCTGCTCCACGGAATGTGGTAGGTTAAAAAACCTGAGCCATAAATTTATGCTACATGCCAAGTTAGAAGCAATAATCAGTCATACATGAAGTAAGAGTGTATTGCTTGTGAGAAGCTGAGTTTGTCCATTATGATTTCTAAACAGCAAAGGTTGTGAGTATGCTTGAATAGTCTAGTAAAAAAATTGCTTTTCAGGCTCTGATTTGTGCATCTGTTCATGAGAAAATATATCTCTAGGCCCTGAAACTATGTGATGGGTGCAAATTCAATGCTGGTATAAAATTATCTTTGGTGTTAGCAAGTAGGATCACTGGATTATTTTTCAAAAAAAACTATTATGATGGGAATATTAGAGATATAGTAATATTCTTTGAGACTGTGTCTACACAGTACCAAAATAATTGGTTGAAAACGTAAAATGCAATTGGATTAACCTGACGGAGTAATATAGCAAAAACAAAACAAAAAGCATGGTGTTTGAACTCAACTTTTGTTTTTCCTGGGGTGCTGAATTTGGTAAGATTGTGTGTAGACACAGCTTGAATTTCCCTGCATTTAAAACTCTCATGTTTTAAATAAATAAGGCTTTCCTCCCTCCTAAATTATAACTATACAGCTGTACTCCTGGCCCCCTCCATTCTGGAGAGAGAGAAAAAGTTAATTAACTAGTCTTTTCCTTTTGGTTTGTGTCATTGACAAGATCATATGTTAAGCATCTCTCTAAGGGTAGCCATTGAAGTGGTCTCTTATAATAGTTGAGTTGTCATTGTGCCATGTTTAGAAGGGAAAATTTTAAGCTGGAATTTGGTGTGAGATTAAAAGAAAATACTAAAACAAAATGTGTCAAAGCAAATGCGCGATTTCATTAAAGGAGAAGTATGTGTTGGTTTGCTTTTCTTATTCTATAGCAGACATGAAGGAGATCCCGATGGGTTGTTGCTTTAGCTTCCTCTCCAGGTGCCTGTCTCTTCTAGACCTCTACAGACCTAGATGCTCCCGATTTGACCTTAGGCAGTTAGGTTTTTGTGTCAAGGTGGTTCAATATTTTTTTCTTTAGCATTTTAATGAATCTCAATCAACAACTTATTGTGGAGACAACATTTCATTTTATATTTCTAATTAGGTGTGGTAATTAACCAAGAGCACCCAGTTCTTTACCTAATAGTACAAAAGGTATCCACTTCTATGAGTCACAGTTCAATGAATTCAGAGAGAATTTTTCTGAGAAGCAAGTGATTCCCTTAGGTACTACCAATCCAACTGTGTCAGCTTTTTTTCTTCCCCCTTGATTTCTCCAGCTGTAGGTAAGTGATTTGGAAAAACAGAAATTGAAAATTTTGTATTTGGAAACTCAGGTCTAGTGTTTTATCTGTTCCTATTAGAGAGTGGACTTTATGTCAAAAAACTTCCAGCTTAATGCCATAGCAAGAAAGAATGTAGTACACTTTGGAGGCTATGCTTAGTGAAATAAATAGCTTCAAGCCTGTAGAGCCCAAAGTCTTGTCTTCCACTAGAATTCTGTTTCTTTTCCTATGCTGTTACACCATTTCTCAGTTACATCTGCTATTTTTATTGATGTCTAAGTCATAAACTATCCGAGATTGGCAATAAAATCAATTTAACTACAAATACTGGACAGTTTATTTTTATAATAATTTGGTCTGCTCACTTTGTGTGTTTACAAAGTATTTTAAAAGGGTATTTGGTGTCAAATGCAAAAAACAACTTTAAGTCAAATTAACCTAAATATGATATCCTTTATTTAGTGGTCTTTTACTAAAAAATAGCATTACTTAGAACAAATTTTCTAATTTAATTACTTGCTCTGTTAAACTTAGTTTTCTAATTTACAAGTGGGGTCCTACTTTGGAAGAATCCCCAGGTTTTCTCAGCTATGAATAGACTATGGCATCATGTCTACGTGTCTATTTAAGTATCATTTATGGATCCCAAAAGGGAGTGTGCCATCTGGACGTACATGTACACTACATTGAGCTCTCTGTTATGATATTAATTGCTTCCCTGAAGCTACATTCTTTCTTGCCAGTTCTGAAAACTAATATTTCAAATGCTTCCAGAGTCATAAATAATAGTCATGATTCTATGTGGCATGTGTATTACAGCTAGATCAGTTCATACGTATAACTTTACATAGTATCTTGTGTAAAAATAGCTTTGGTTATTAAAATCATTGCAATAAAATACCTGCACTATAATATTGTGTTCTTTGGTGCCTAGGTGATTTTTTTTTTAAATGGATGGACTCTTGTTTCATTTCTTAAAAAATATCTGAACATTCCTTAACAAACAAAGAGAATGCACTGGTTTAGGTGTCATTCAAATTTTCTTTGCTGGGTTTGAATCTGCATTTAGGTTGCGGGCCTGGCAGGTTCAAACGCTAGGCTAGACGAGTGAAATCACACTCCTATCCAATGAACTCAGACAACCCACACTATGTTGGTTGTACTCCTATAGCACAACCCTTCCTGAAGACCAGCCCTGCCTAAGTCCCTAACCACTGGTGGTGTGTGCATATGTGTGTGTATGTGTGTGTGTGTGTGTGTGTGTGTGTGTATGCACTCACGTACCCACACACAGTACTGAGACACCATACACCTTCATGGCATGGTGGAACAGATGAGAAAGTCTGATCTTAAAAGATGTCCACTCAATGGCTCAAAATCACTATGCTCCAAACCACGAAACAGCCAAGCACAGCGAGAATGATCATGGATTGAAGGTGTGAGATCCAGTGGTGCTTTCCTGCTCATAATTTTTCTTGCCAAGTCGTTGCCCCGCTGAAGTGTGTGTGTGTCTCCGAACAAAGTCAGAATGCAGGTGAGCTAAGTCTTTGGTTTCTTTGGACTATAAATAACACTTTTTTTTCTTCTTCAAATATTTCTAAGTATAAACCTGCTATCTTGAGGTCCTGGTCTTTTAAAATTTTTTTTTTTTTTAATTTAAAGCTTTTCCACCGAGGTTTAGTTCGTGGTTATTCCTTCATGCTTTGGTACAAGTGCTTGATGAAGAAGATGAGTTGCCTGAATTGGAGCTGCCCTCGTCCTGCCACTTGTCCAGACTCCTCCTCCTTGCGTTCATGAAGAAATTGCTCACGGTGCTCAGCTCCAACCCCAGCTGCTGGGAAATAGTGATTTGCAATTCTTTGGATGGACGCTTGTTTTCCTTGAATATTGCATGTAGAGTTCGACGCTGGACATCTGTGAAGACTAACCTGGGCTTTTTGGGTGTGTTGCCTCTATCCTTCCCATGCTCTTGTTCTTTCCTTTTGCAAGCTGCAAAACAAAAACAAAAACAAAAACTCACAGCAGATGTTAGAACAGACTGCCTGGGAGATTCAAGAGAAAAAGGCAGAGCCAGTAATATTTGTTTGCCATTCCTTATGGACCACTTTGTGGCAGATGAGCTCTAATTTTAGCACCATGGTGGGCTGGGAGGAAGTGTATATATACGGATGGGGAATTCGGAGGAGGTGGGGTTCTCTGAGTCCTGGGGGTGGGTCCTGGCATTGTAAGCATCTGCTCTTTGTCCGTGGTAAGTGGTAAATCTATTACCCCCACCTGGAACTCAGATTGCTCATCTGCAGAATATAGGGCTCTGGCAAAATACACCTCTTGCATGAATTTTTATATCATCATCTGCGAAATGGATAGAAGAATATGTACCTTGCTGGGTTGTGGTCAGGATATATGAAATAGTATATGCAAACATTTATGTCAACTGAAATGCTTTGCAAATGCAAAGTCTTACCGCCCAGAAGTGGCTGGACCCCTCAAAGGCTTTACAGTCTGCTCCTGGTAGAATACTAAGAGCCTAAGAGAGTCTGAAAACAATATAAAAAGGAATTGCAATTGTTATCCTTCTGATCTTTTTTGTTTCCCAGGCAACTCTGTATGTAAGAAAGTCCTGTAGCTAGCATGCTACCAATGCTACCATGTCCGTCAACTAGTCTTCCACTGATGATTCAGTGGACCCTGGACTTTTGGAGGTGTGATGCCCACTTCCTTGCCATCAAGGCTAAACCTGTCACGTTAGGCACATTCCTGTTTGGAGTCTCTCTGTGCCTCCTTTTTGCTCTTCATGAAGGTTTTTCTGCTGGAGTGCCACTCTTCCCCTACCTTATCTCCCACTCAGAAGGCCCATTCCCTGCTCATGCCTTTTGATCCTATATCATGATTCTTGGCTGCTAGAACTCTTGTGATATATCATCCCAGTGGGGCCCTTGGGCCCCCAGGGTTTGGTGTTGGAATAGGGTTTCTCCTCATCGCAGGTGCCAGAGTTCCCCTTTGTAGACTAATAGGGCTCACTAGCTTCCACCTGCCAAGGAGGCACTGAGGGCCGCGTTGTTGATACCACTCTTCACCCACTCCTAATGCCCACCATCAATCAATCCCTATAGCCATCCCCAAGTAACTGTATCATCTATATAAAAATGATGCCCTGACTCCAATCAGATTGCTGCCTCTCGGCACCCTACACAGGCACTGTGGAGTAGTCAGTACTATCCTTATTTCTGGATGGCTATGCTCTGATGTGAGCTTCAATCACAGTGAGAGACAGATGGGGCATCTTCCTGGTGGAGATAGAGACTGTTACCCACCCTTCTTTCCCTCCTTCCCTTGCCTTGCTTTTCTTTTCCTTTCTTGGGTTGAGTGATGCAACAGCCTTCATTGTATCAGTAACACTGATACAGATGTCCCATTCTGGGTCAGGGCTTCCCCCACCCCACCCCATCCTACCCCTTGGAGCTCATCAATCTGGAACTTTGGGGAGGAGGGACAGAATTCCTAAACAGAGCTGGAGAGAGGCAAGTAGAACTATTGAATGTAGGGGTTATCTGGAACCAAGGGTTCAACAAGGTCAGGATGCTTAAATTTTCTGTCCTGATGGGGGCTGGGAACACTTGCATCCTGGGGCCAAGATTTGGCAATACCCTGATTGGGGCTCAAAGCTAGGGTAGGGTGTGGAAAAGCCTTAGTTCAAGGTTCAAGAGAATGCCTTTGTCCCAGATCCTAGCTTTGGGGCTGAGCATGGGAGATGGGTGGGTCCCAGATTGGGAGTGGGGGAATGTCTCTGGGTCCAGTGTTTGAGGTTGACCATGGTTGCTCTGGCTGGGGTAGTCTGGTCCCCTAGGTAATGGGGGCTGGTAGGAGGGAGATCTCAATTTTGGAACTGGGGGAAGGTCACAGATGTCCTGCGTTTTGAACTGAGAGAGCACTGTATCTTAAGGGCTGGGAAAGGGCTCTGGGTCCCTGGTTCAGAGCCAGAGTGGGAGTGACATTCTCTAGGTCTTGGGTACAGATCCCAGACCCCTAAGATCCAGCCTCTTGCTCTTGTCTCAGCACCCCCAGCTACAGCCCCACTGGCATCTGGTTGAGACCAATACTCTCAAACTCTCAATCTTGTTCTCAATATTTTCTTGAGGTTTTGCAGGTACAGTGAGGTGTGCACCAGAATCAGAAGCCCAGAGACACTGAGCAGGAAGGTGAAAGTGAGGATGAGGAGGCTGATGGCCACTGTGACCAGGTGGCCGGGCAGATAGCGGGTGGCTGCTTGAGTCTCAGCTGAGGGCCACTGTCACTACCTGTGCTGGTTGGAGGGTGTGCAGCATGAAGGTGTACCTGCTCCCAGCACTTTTCAATCACAGCCAAACTCCCTGCCAAGCCCAGAGCCTCCACAAGTCCACCCTCCTAATCGTTCAGCTTGACCATGTCCCTGGCTCTGTTCTTTGTCTGAAGTCCTATCACTCTTTCATATCTCCTCAGACCTCCAGTTAGCTGCCCTGCCTATTACTGTCTCCTGCTCCACCTCCTGCCTCTTTGTATTCTATGTTCTCAGTATCCTACTAGATGGTTCATCAGCTCTGGACAGATGCAGTCTCTGTGCTCTCTTCACATAGTCCTACTCTGCCTGCCCCTATCTTTCATTCTTCATTGCTCCTGGATTTTAGAGTTTCCTT
This sequence comes from Nyctereutes procyonoides, assembly GCF_905146905.1. Classification (NCBI taxonomy): domain Eukaryota; kingdom Metazoa; phylum Chordata; class Mammalia; order Carnivora; family Canidae; genus Nyctereutes; species Nyctereutes procyonoides. The sequence continues at coordinate 22,213,317 of NW_026575040.1, read as the reverse complement.
AAGGCGTTAGTATAAATTAGCTCAGCAGTCAGATCAGATGAGAAGCTAATGGGTAAAGGCTGAAGAAGACACCAGTCTTTGAAGTCCAATCTAGAGGTCTCCAGACTGTTTTTAACCATGTGCTACTTAGTAAAAGATATTTTGAGTATGCACTCCTTAATATTATTTATTTATAAATTATATATATATATATGTGTTACTCTAATACTATATGATGTATATCACAAAGCATAAACAAAACATAAAATCTGTGAAAGGAGTAAAATAAAAAAAAAGACACATTCTCTTCTACAGATGAATTAGCTTACCTAGGCCCTAGCATGCATTCATCCCAACCAAGTGACCACTGGTCCAATTCCAACCATAGGGAAATATGAGGATAAGAATTTCAGAATGGACATGAAGGGAAAGCTCAGTCATGAAAGAGATATTTTTAGGCCAGTCAGGCCATACGGTACCTATCGTAACATATCCTGTAGGTCACTGGCTATGCCTCTTCTCAGTATGAGGGGTAGCAACAACATAATGGGAAGTATGTATTAAATGCCCAATCCCTCAGAGCACCAAGCTACGTATACTGAACCAGCTGAATTTACCCAAATAGAATTCCTGTCCCTAGGGACCTCTAGCCCTCACTGGGCAACTAGATAAGTCTTTGAAAAAAACAGCTGACTAGACTGAAGGCATCTCTAGTTTGAATTAGACCATGTAGACCAGCTTTATACAATACTGATGCACATGGTTGATTGCACATTCACCTTCAAAAATGAGTATGACACAGACTTTGCTCTTAAGGGGGTCAGTCTAATGATCACAGAAGCAAATGACTCTGAATATCAAAAGAGTATACAGATATTACTTCTGCCTGAGGATATTAAAGAAGGCATCAAAGAGGAGGGGTACTTACACTGGGCCTGAAAAGGATGTATAGGAATTTGCTAATGAGAGAAGTGGGACAAAATCATGCCCAGCAGGAGGAGCAGTGCTCATGAAAGATTGATAAATGTTAGTAGACAAAGATCAGAGTTGAATTATCTTGTTGGTAAGGAGGAGGTTACTGAAAGAGTTTGAGAAAATGTATAAATTAAATTTAGGTTTAGGAAAACCCTTCCAGTGGTATTTTGGGGGGACAGGATGATATGGTACATCACCCTGGTCCCCTTAGGAGTAAGGCACTCATTCCTCCACCTGCTGCAAGAGGTGGTGGTTGGTGGCTCTCAGCTGAAGGCCATTCTGGCAATTGCCCTTGTCATGGGGTGGGGTGAGAGGCTGCCTACATCCTGTGGGAGGGTGAGAGGAGTAGGGGATGGAGGTATGGAGGACGGAGGCTGAAGAGAGTGGGAATGTACCCCCTCCTCCCCAACCCAATGCATCAAGTTGGGACAATTCTGAAGGGTCATCCAGTCCTACAGCATGCTACAGAATTGGTTGAGGCTATTCTTGTAACTGGATCAAAGTTCATCTGCTTCAACCTGGTCGTTTTTCTTCTATTCCCCCAACAGGGGTTATTCTCCATCACTCTGATAACCTGCCTACATGTAAGTCTTAGAAACCCAGAGTCTGTTTCCCAGAAAACCTAAGAAAACCACTGTAGTAAGGACCCCAAATTAGGCAATGACAGTTGAGGGTGGAATACAGAGACTAAATTCAAGAGCTTCTTGGAAGGTAGAATCAAGAGAACTTAATGACAACTTGGCTGGGAGGGTGGAATTCTAAACAACTCCTAGGTTTCTGATTGGAAGGTGGTAATGAGGTCATTAGGGAATGCAGATGGAGAAATGAATTTTATGAGGTCAGTAATCACTTCTATGTGGGACAAACTGCATTTGAAGTGCTTGTTGGACATTCTGTTAAAGATCTCCAATAGGTGGTTGTCCAGTAGACAGCACAACATATGGGGCCTCCATGGAGCTCTGGGGTTGGGACAGGTCTGGGCTAGGTCTACAGACTGGGAAGTTATTAGAGGTCTAGATGGTAAATTACACAGAACATACCTATGGAAAAGTAAGTCACTGAGCATCAGGTGCAGACTCAACTTATTCACCATTCAAAAGGCAGAGTTAAGGGAAATCACAAAGAGATATCCATTTTCTACCTAACCAGGCTGTATGTTTGAACGAATTCAATCTGGTCCTTGGCATTTGGCAGACCAAGTGGTCTGAAGCTACTTCCAAACCAGCATTTCCCAAATGGTGTCAGGGGAGAGGGTTCCTGGAAAACATGGTTTGCAGGTCAAGCACATTTGGAGAAATCTACTGTATATAGTTTCTTCCTCAAAATTCACAACATGCGTTAGCACATGTAATTGTTTCCCAGATTTATTTAACCCTAGAACCCTGTTTGGTAGGGGCTGTCTATTAATAACTCATACAATACTCATGTTGGGCAAATGCAGTTTGGAAGTTTCTGTCCTGAGCTCTCAAGCATTACAGATGTCATGATGTCAGAGCCTGAGAAGTGAGATTCTCCAGGAGCATGGAACCTGGCTGACTCATGCCATATCTCCAGGGCATCCTGGCATACTGCCTGGATGTAAGAGGAGCTCACTTACCTGTGTGGGTACTATGGAGGGGTGGCCATGACTCAGTGTATGTGGTATGTCTGGAGAGAACTCTGCAGATGTTGGAGTTGCTGAGTAAGAATGCAGGAATAATGACATAAAGAGTGGCCTAAAGCTTGCTGAGGGTCACTGGGTGACCTTTACAAAGAGGCTAGGAGGAACAACCCACAGAAATAAATTCATGCATCTAGAAGCTTGTACAGAACTACCATTGTTAGAACTGTCAAGAGAATATGAATGAGAGCAATGATTTATACATTTTGTCTGGGTGTACAGTTTCCATTAAAAATAGAGAAATATTTATCATAGAACTGGATTATAGGATTCTGCCGTGCTGAAGAAGTAGACATCCTATCATAAGTCACCTTTATAAAGGTGATACATTTGCTGCAGATATATTTGCAGCACACAGTGTGCAGTGGTCTATCCCAGATGGGAGACTTTGATCTTCTCTATGGGTGAGGCCATCCATAGTGAGTACTAAGTGGGAGGTAGAAGTAGGCATGGGAGATGGTAAAAGGCAGATACAACTTTGTGTATCACAAGAATAAACACTATAAAAATTATTTTTTTTTATTTTTAAAGGCAGCGTATAAAGATATGGGTAAAAGGCAGAGGCTTTCATTTTAGGCCTGGGACCTGTGCTTTGCCCACAGCTGGCAAGACTGAGCCAATCGTATTTCAAGAAATATGAATTCTGGGGCAGCCTGGGTGGCTCAATGGTTTAGCGCCACCTTTGGCCCAGAGCGTGATCCTGGAGGCCTGGGATAGAGTCCCAAGTAGGGCTCCCTGCCTGGAGCCTGCTTCTCCCTCTGCCTGCGTCTCTGCCTTTCTCTCTGTGTCTCTCATGAATAAATAAAATATTAAAAAAATATGAATTCTACAGGATGTTGAAAGGTATTCCATGAACAATGAGTCTGTTCAAGAAATGCTGAGTTAATTAATGATTAAACAAGCTTCTTTAATGCAGGACTTCTCAGAGACTTTATTTATTTTTTTTATTTATTTTTTTTCCAGAGACTTTAATATGTTAAGATGCACTGATACTTACAAGGTCTCCCAAAATATGATATACTAATGTGCAGTGATACTTATAGGCTCTCCCTAACTTCTTTGATTAAGGAATTCTTTATTCAGGGAATTTCTCTCAGGATGGTGTTGCTTAGAACAGTGTTTCTCAAAATGTGGTTGGCACACACATGCTGGTCTGTGAACTGTTACTGAGCTGCAGCAAGATCAGTAAGGAAAACTGAGAATAAGCAATTGAAAAAAATTTTAAATATTTTATTTATTTATTCATGAGAGACACAGAGAGAGGCAGAGACACAGGCAGAGGGAGGAGAAGCAGACTCCATGCAGGAGCCTGATGCGGGACTCGATCCCAGAACTTCAGGAGGTCCTGAGCTAAAGGCAGCTGCTCAACCACTGAGCCACCGAGGTGTCCCAGCAATTGAAATTTTTATGGCAGTTTGATATTGCTGCAATATTCAAGTGTGGGCTTATTATTCAAGTAATGCATTTTTTATTGTATTATCAAGACTATTGTTCCAGAGGTGCCTGGGTGGCTCAGCTGGTTGAGCCTCCAACTCTTGGTTTCAGCTCAGGTCACGATCTTGGGATTGTGAGATCAAGTCCCTGTTCAGCTCTGCACTCAGTGTGGAATCTACTTGCCCCTCTCCCTCTGTTCCTCCCCCAACTCACACTCTCTCTTTCTCTAAAATAAATAAATAAACAAAATCTTAAAAAAAACCCTATTGTTTCAGGACAGGCAGAAATTAGAAACAGACAGCTAGTTCTTTACTAGTTTAAGAAACCCTGTCTTAGAACATACTTTATAAAACATGGTATACAGTAACATCCAAGAATCAGCTCTCAGCCAAGCATTTCTTCATCAGCTTGTATCCATTTTCCTGATTTAATGACATAAAGGACTTTACAGCATCTAAAGTGCTGATTGAGTTAGGCAAAATCCTGCCAAGAATTTGTCTAGGAACATGTGGGCACAGACTTATTGGCCTGGGAGATATTTATAAAGCCAGATAGATTTATAATACAAGTTTGTAGATGAACCTGGGCTCAGGATGCAGCTCAAGTCCCAGTTCTGTGGCCATAGTTAGATGTGTGATCTTGGGCAAGTCCCTCACTTTCTTTGAGCCTTAGTTCATTCAGTGGCAAAGCAGAGAACAATGGCCTTCTTTCATCACAGGATATAATTAACAAGGTGATATATGTTGAAGTGATTATCAAAACTATAAACCCTGGGCAGCCCCTGTGGCTCAGCAGTTTAGTGCTGCCTTCAGTCCAGGGCATGATCCTGGAGACCCGGGATCAAGTCCCACGTCAGGCTCCCTGCATGGAGCCTGTATCTCCCTTTGCCTGTGTCTCTGCCTGTCTCTCTCAATCTCTCTCTCTCTGTCTGTCTCTCATGAATAAACAAAATCTTAAAAACAAAAACAAAAAACAAAACTATAAACCCTTAAGAGAGTATTCCAGATATTTGCAAATTAATTTTTTATTCCTTCCCTTCTCCTTAGTCACGATACAAGGATAAATATTGAATTTGCACAGTCGGCTGGAATCTTTGCTCTGATTCTAGCCTGTGGCATGATCTTGGACACCTCATTTGCTCTTTTTTTCTGCCTTCTTTAAATGAGCAGACTATGTTTGAAGGCCCCTATGGATGCAAAGCCCAATGAGTCAATAAACACATGGCAGCAGTGTCCCTTCTGGTTTCCAAAGTCTGTTATTGCTGGGCATGGTGGCACATGCCTGTAGTCCTACTAGCTACTTGGGAGGCTGAGGCAGGAGGATCGCTTGAGTCCAGGAGTTTGGGGCTGTAGTGGACTATGCTGATAGGATGTCCACACTAAGTCCGGTATCAATATGGTGACCTCCTGGGAGCAGGAGACCACCAGGTTGCCTAAGGAGGGGTGAACCAGCCCAGGTGGGAAATGGAGCAGGTCCAAAGTCTATTATCACCTCAAAAAATTTCCAAACATAACCTTACTCTGTCTTTTAGAATATACAGCCACGATGTTGACTCTCCTTTTCTCCCACCTTAAGGCTTCTCAAATAGGGCAAGTAATGGCTCTGTAGCAACATCAGGCAGTGCTGCAAATAATCCCCAACCACGTTCATCTCAATGAAGGTGATAAACATAAACTCACATTCCTCATAGTTGCTTCAACTTCTAAAGTTTATGAACTCTGGGGATTAAAGCAGTTGCAACAAGCAGTACCACAGACACTAAAAACAGTTAAGCATTTGCCCACTTGGGATTCTGTAGTTCTAAACTACAACTGTAGTATATATATATATATATATATATATATATATTAAGATTTTTTATTTATTTGTGATAGTCACAGAGAGACAGAGAGAGGCAGAGACATAGGCAGAGGGAGAAGCAGGCTCCATGCACCGGAAGCCCAATGTGGGATTCGATCCCGGGTCTCCAGGATCGCGCCCTGGGCCAAAGGCAGGCGCCAAACCGCTGCGCCACCCAGAGATCCCTGTAGTTTATATTTTTATTGAGTTGCTACCTTTTCATTACAATTGTAGGGCAATTTATTTAACTTGCTTCCTGACTTCTTGATCATCTGTCCTGGAGTTGGCTGCTTCACATAAAATGAAATTGTGGATTAGGATAAAGCTGTATTCTTGGGGGCAGTAGCTACTGAGAGTATACCATGGGTCCAGGTAGAGTCACAGTGTACTCTATATTTCCAGTTTATGAGTGAGGAAGCTTTTGTAAAAAGCATTGCACTGGTCATCAGAAGTTTTGGGCTGTGGTTCTAACTGTCATTAATTAATTAGTTGAATGAGTCGGTTAGGGCAGTCAAAGTGGCTCAGTGGTTTAGCGCCACCTTCAGCCCAGGGCATGATCCTGGAGACTCAGGATTGAGTCCCATGTCAGGCTCCCTGCATGGAGCCTGCTTCTCCCTCGGGCCTGTGTCTCTGTCTCTCTCTCTGTCGCTCATGAATGAATAAATAAATATTAAAAAAAAAAAAAAGAATGAGTCGGTTAAAGCCCTTAACCAAGCTGGGACCAGGTTCCTCAGCTGTGTACGTATAATGAAAGGACTGGACTAAATAACTTACAGTCCTTTCAAGGTGTAGCTCTATGACTTGATGTGTGTGAATAGCTTTCCAACATCACTCCAGGGGGAAGCAAGCAGCAGGGAGTACAGACCCTGTTCAGGACTACTGGTTTCCACATTATTCATGGGCACCTGGACAAGTGTGAGGGTTGAACTATTTACTTTAGGGAATAGATGAGCAATCCTTCCAGTACATGCCCCATCTTTTGTCAGACTGTCCATGTATCACTACTACTTCCATCTTACTCCTGGCAGGCAGAGATGGTCCAGGGGGTGGGGGGCTTAGGGAGAGATCTTTGGGGCAGTGTACCTTCTAATGAGGTAGGAAGGAAAAAATACCTGTGTGTACAGGAAGTAATATTATCAGGTAGGATTGGAAAATTAGACTTCATAAATTGTGTTATTTTTGACATAATTTATAAAGGTCCTTTAGAAAATTCTAGTTTACCTTAGTTACACTAAGAAGGACTTATGGAGAATATGTATTTTGGAGGGGGTGGATGCATACATAGACAAGTAAAAATCAGGGATGGGGGCTCACTTCTAGGCAATCACGCTATCTGATAGAATAAGATGGGAATGGGGTCAAATGAAGGGCAAATCTTATGTCTGTCACTCTAGAGGCATTACTGAATCCAGCAACTGCTTTATGAGGACATTTAATAGGCAAAAGAAATTTAGGGACATATCCTGTTGGGGAGGGCATTTTTCCTTGAGAACCCCAGAGAAGCAGGGTGAAATGACTGAGGGGTCCAGGGAAGAACCAGACCTATGTGATTCAAACCTGATTCATCTGGTGGTCTGAATGAAATGGGTTGAGGGAAGACTGTACGCCTATGGCTCCCCCATTCATACATGGCTTGTGCCCTGTGACCCCTGTGCTATGGCCAATATTTTCTCCCTCCAAACAACAGTCCGAGTGTCCACTTGTCTCAACATGATTCCAGGGGAGGTGGTTCAGAGAGAAGTAAAGGGGCAAGCTGAGATTTCCAGGGCACCGTGAAACTGTGGCATTTTAATAGGGGCCTGCTAGAGACCCAGTGTCTTTGCCCTAAAGGCCAAGGTTGGTGCTGAAACCTGAAACCTGCTGGGCCAAGTATTCTTTTTTTTTTTTTTTTATAAATTAATTTTTATTGGTGTTCAATTTACCAACATACAGAATAACACCCAGTGCTCATCCCGTCAAGTGTCCCCCTCCGTGCCCGTCACCCATTCACCCCCACCCCCCGCCCTCCTCCCCTTCCACCACCCCTAGTTCATTTCCCAGAGTTAGAAGTCTTTATGTTCTGTCTCCCTTTCTGATATCTCCCACACATTTCTTCTCCCTTCCCTTATATTCCCCTTCACTATTATTCATATTCCCCAAATGAATGAGAACATACACTGTTTGTCCTTCTCTGATTGACTTACTTCACTCAGCATAATACCCTCCAGTTCCATCCACGTTGAAGCAAATGGTGGGTATTTGTTGTTTCTAATGGCTGAGTAATATTCCATTGTATACATAAACCACATCTTCTTTATCCATTCATCTTTCGATGGACACCGAGGTTCCTTCCACAGTTTGGCTATTGTGGACATGTGGGCCAAGTATTCTTGAGCAGGGAAGCCAATGATGCCCCACATCCCTCAGGGGAGGTCCAGCCTGGATTTGGAGGGGGACAGTCCAGGCAGCTGCTAAGGCTCTCTGTCCCTTTGCTGCTCTAGTGATTCCAGGGTCAGGTGGGGGTGCACTGATAACATAAAGGCACACCCTAAAATTCTACCCAGATTCCTGATGGGCTTGCCAGAGACATCCCTGCACACTCTGCTTAGGGGAGCTCAGGGCTTCAGGGGTAGGGAAGAAAGGATAAAAAAGCAGCTGGGCCAGAATAGGCAAATCCACAAGGACAGAAAATGGGTTGGTGGTTACCTGTGGCTGAGTCGGTAGTGGGAGGTAGTGCCAGTGACTCCTCATAGGTGTAGGGTTTCTTTTTTTGGGAGGTGATGACAAGGTTCTAAAATTGTGGTGATTGGGCAGCCCAGGTGGCTCAGAGGTTTAGCGCTGCCTTCGGCCCAGGGCCTGATCCTGGAGACCCGGGATCGAGTCCCACGTCGGGCTCCCTGCATGGAGCCTGCTTCTCCCTCTGCCTGTGTCTCTGCCTCTCTCTCTCTCTCTGTCTCTCATTAATAAATAAATAAAATCTTTAAAAAAATAAAAAATAAATAAAATAAAATTGTGGTGATAGTTGCACAGCTCTGGGAGTATACTAAAACTACTGAATGATACACTTTAAGTGGATGAGTTGTATAGTATGTACATTACACCTTAAAAAAATTGTTTACAGAAGTAGCTGGGCATGCACACAGGACGAGTCCTCTGTTCTCACTCCGTCTGCCACTGAAAAGGAACTTCTAACCTGCGGCAAGGAAAAGCAGGGGTCAGCTGTTCATGTCTACTGAGCCCCCAATGACCCTCTCTTGACAGCTAAAGCAAACTCTACGTGGAGGAGCAAGAATACAAATAAAACAGATTTCAGTAAAACAAGATAGTGATTGTGAGAGATGTAAAAAGTGAAACTCTAGAAGTGAACGTGGCAGGTTCCTGAGCCCATTTTACAGCCCAACAACCACACTGTGAAGATCAGACAGCTAGTGAAAGGGCCACAACAGTTTCAGGATTATAGCTGAGACTCCAGGAGTGCTGGGTCAATGTTGGTTAAGCAACTGCCTTACGCTCAGGTCTTGATCAAGCCCCACATAGGGCTCCTGCTCAGTGGGTAGTCTTCTTCCTCTCTCCACTGCTTGTGTTCTCTGTCTCTCAAATAAATAAATAAAATCTTAAAAAAAAAAAAAAAAACCCACAACAAACCCGGACATTTCCAGCCCAAAATGATCTATAAAATTCATCCCTGTATCTTGTTTACAGTGCTTAAAACATCACCATGGAACCCTCCTATATGTGATCACCACAAAAGTCAAGTGAGGCAGGAGTGGATATTACTTCTTTTTAGATAAAGAAACAATGTCAGAAAGGCTAAGTGACTTGCCTATGGGCACACAGCTGATTGGGTGGGGGACCTTCAACCCACTGTGCCCTGGAGGCAGATGTCAGCCCAGTGGATGCATCATGAGCACTTCTTCAAAAATGGTTAAATGGACAGGAACAGCTGGTGAAAGAGAGCCCAGGGAACCTGAAGCCAAGGTGAGCAGAGCAGGAACAGTTAGCCAGCGGGCAGCAGACCAGTTGTCAGCAGGCCAGTTGTCAGCCAGACCTGTCGAACTGTGGCTGAAAGGATTATACTGAGCCCATCTGGGAAAGTGAGCAGCATGAAAGTTGGACTGGAGGGAGTTTGGGCAGTATGGGGACAGCACCCCCACACTGGCCTGGGAGAGGAATCTAGTTTCAGTAGGGATGCAGAGGAGCAGGGGACAGTTATCTTCATGTGCATGTGTGCTTTGAGAGAAAGCTACACAAAACTGAGCTGACCAAATGGAAAAAGAAGGATGGGGAGCAGCTAAAGCATGTGCTCCATCAAATTCTGGTTGGAAAAGTCACCCAAACCTCTCACCATCCTGTCTCGTTTGCTTCTTTAACAAAGTCATCTAGGACAGAGACCTGCCTTCCCATGTACCTGCTGCCTGCACTCCTTCTGGAATCAGCATATCAAATATTACCATCAACCTACCTTTTCTAGGTAAAGCTCAATAGTCTGTAGCCCAGGAGGTAAAGCTATTGGACTTTATGATCCACAGAGGAGCTGCCTGTGCTTGGGAGGGATGGAACAGGATCAGCTGAAACACATGGCTGCTTCCCCTGTGCAAAGCTCCACACATGTATCGCCTTACAGAGCCTCTCAACAACTATGGGAGGTAGGTACTACTATTATCTCTAGTTTACAAATGGGCAGCCTGAAGTATGGAGAGGTTCAGGAACTGGTCCAAGGTCACCCTAACAGTAAATGGCAGAGCTGGGACTATAGCCTGTGCAGGAGGGCCTGGTGATGGTATTGGAGGAGATGTGGCTCAGGTATTCCTCGGGCATAGACCAGGAGGACACCAGAGAATCACATCAGCTTTCACTCTCTGTGACCCCTCAAACAGCCCTTTATGTGTGGTTCTAGACTATCTTAGTTCTTTCCACAATCTTTGTCTTCTCCCTTTGTTCTGTGTTCCTTTTCTTTCTCCTTCAGGCTGAACCTGAGTTAGAATGGTGAGCTGAGAATCCTCGCTGAATGCATACATTTTCATATCCTTGTTATACTTGTATTATCCTCTTGCTGGCCATTTACACCCACACATTCATTTTCCTGAGCACAAGCTCAAGCTTTTTGACACTCACAGGAAGGAACACCCACTAGTGGACCCTCCCTTCCATGAACCTCTTTCCCTGCATTGCAGCTTCAAAGAAGCCAGTGGGAAGAGCCACTGCTGCCTCACAGTTGTTTGTTCAGTTAGTAGCAGAAGGTAATGTGGCTCTTCTGAAAGGCTGGCTCAGGAATTCTGATTTTTAAATTCCTAAACTTCTCTTCATGCCTGAACCTTTGGAGTTTTACCAAATCTGTATCCCTCATCTTAAAGAGACCCTCAATAGTCTGGACCCCAGTAGTTGGAAATGTGATACTGATGCCCTAGTTTTGATGTTGATTCCTCAAAAAATCAAAACAAATGGTAGACCTGATGAATTGCATGCATATTATGTGTTATTATCTCATACAGGCCTATTGTGCACTACAAGTCTTAGTTTATTGATCCTATTTAATTATAGCCATGTATAATACTGTATAATATTCATAGCAATTGAAAGTTATAAAATGGAATTCCTTTAAAAATAATCTACAGTTGGGCAGCCTGGGTGGCTCAGTGGTTTAGCGCCGCCTTCCGCCCAGGGCCGGATCCTGGAGACCCAGGATCGAGTCCCACATCGGGCTTCCTGCATGGAGCCTGCTTCTCCCTCTGCCTGTGTCTCTGCCTCTCTCTCTCCCTCTTTGTGTGTCTGTCATGAATAAATAAAATCTTTTTTAAAAAAAAGAAACATTAAAAAAACCTACAGTTTTGATTTTTTCATTAAGTTATCAAAAATTTTCCGTAATTAATTTCAAATTTCAATTTAGTGGTTTTCCTTATTTGCATTTTTGGAAAGTTGTCTGTAGAGTCGAATTGTAAATGCTATTCTCCCAATGGCATTTTATAATTAGTCTCACAAGGGTCTCCCAAGAGCCTGAAAGGAAAGCTGTCGGTGGCTATTTCAGGACCTTGACACTGACTGCAGCCACCTCTCCCATCTCACTACCTACTATTGCCTACCCACCACCCGTACTGTGTCTCACTGCTCAGAAGTCAGTCCCAGATCCACAATCAATTTCACACCTCTATTTCTCTCACTCCAGTTGTCCCCTCACCCAAAATGTCCTTCCTTTTCTATACAAAAGTTTCCTTATGTAATCAAAATCCAGCTCCAGTATCTCATTTCCTGCTAAGCCTTCTCCATTCCTTCTTCCATCCAAAGAGAATTGTTGTCTCCTATGCTCAGACCACCTCCCCATCAGTTTCCCAGAAAATTGTTTTTTTTTTTTTCCCAGATAATTGTTTACCTACTCATCTCTCTCCCTAGACCATGAGGTCTGTAAGAGCAGACCATGGATTATTTCTTTGGCATATTCAGCATCTTTGTTGGAAAAATAAGTTGGATATGGCTCCATAGAAAATGGAGATGCCCAAGACACAATTTTCGAAATGTGTACAAGAAATGAAATTGAGATATTTTTAATCCTTTCACTGGAGATATTTTCCATGAGATTATTTTTAATCCTTTCACTGTATAATTGTTTTTGAGCAGTTTAATGGTGCTTCAAAAACTGTGGGGATACTTCTAAGTTGTTATTGAGAAACCAGTAAAGAGGGGCTGGGCCCCTGGTGAAAAAACTGGTGCTGCCACCACTCCTATGATTGAGTCAGAAGGTAGTTCCAGGACAGGAAGTGAGGAGGCTGAAGTAGTAGAGTGGAAGAACGGAAGATGCAGAGGGGCTGAATTTGGGCTGGGGCATTGAAATAAGCTCTAAACACGGCAATCAGCCTTATCCAGATGAAGTGCCTCGGTGGGGGCAGTGGGTATTAGAGGGTAGAAAGCTACTGTGTCTGTCCTTGCTAAGTCTGGTGATTGGCCCACACATATGCCTTTAATCAAATACAGGGATGCATGCAGTCAAATCAAGGGATGAGGAGCTCAGATGAAGAATGCTTTATATATAAGGTGAAATGAAATATCATTTTGTTTCTTTTTCTTCTGACAACTGCCAAGTCATTGGTTTTTTTTTGCATAGGACCCCTCTGGGTATTAGTTCCTTGGATCCAGGGGTGAGAGGTATCATTCCTTCTACCCTGGGTTTCCAGGCTGGCATGAGTTCTGCAGTAAGGCTGGAAGGACCCTCAGAAGTTCCTAGCCTTGGTTATAAATTGGAATCACCCCAAAAATCTCAAAAACATTGCTTCCTGAGACCTATCTCCAGATATATTGACTTATTCAGTGTAGCAGAGGTCCAGGCCTGGGATTTTGAAAGCTCTCGAGGTGATTATAAATAGAGCCAGGTTGAGGACCAGTACTCTACATCAGTGCTTCTCAAATTTGCGTGTACAAACTTGAGTCATTTGGACATCTTGTTAAGACAAAGATTCTGATTCAGCTGGGTCAGGTGAAGCCTGACAGTCTGCACATGGAACAGACTCCAGGTGATGGTTCAGGACCCCATTCTGAGGAATCAGGGTCTAGAGTTCAGAGAATACACTCTAAGCAAGGTGTGGGCCAAATACATCAGCAGCCCCTGGGAACATGAAGAGGACATTTATTCAAAATACATTCCAGAACCCCATCCTCTCCTGACTGAATTAGACTCTCAGAGAGAATGGGATCCACAAACATACATTCTAAACAAACTTCCCAGGTAATTGAGAAGCCCAGTAAAGTTAGAGAGACACTTGCTCCTAGGCCAGTATTTCAGCACTTGCCTAGATCAGAAGAATCACTCTACACACTTGCCAGGAATACCGACCAACTGAATCAGAATTTTAAGAGTGGCCTAGGAATCTGTATTTTAAGAAGAGCACTAGGTGAACCAGTTTGATCTTAGGTTTAGGAAAGCCTATTTGGCAGGATCCTTCATTGGGGCTGGGAAAGGTCTAGGTAGCCCTTCTCCCTTTTTCCACCATGAAACTGTTCCTGTAAAACCGGGCTACAGTGACTGTTGCAGACAGTCTGCAGAGGAAAAGAATTGGGAGGTTAGAGCAGAAGCATCCACAGTGTTCAACGCTGGAGGCCGAGGGATTTTGTATTGTGATTTTGTATTGTGATGCATGTATATAAATATTCATACACATATGCATACATATATTTCCCAGAAAGAGGAGGTTAGGTGAGAGCAGAAAGGAACTGATTAATGGCTGTGAGTTTTTCAGCACTGACGACCCTCCATCTTGAGTGTACTGTCAAATGTCAAATGCAGTGTGGTGCAGGGGTGGCAGATGAGGGATTGGAGGCTACCCCGCTGGCAAGTAATGGTATTTCACACTCATCCACTCTCTGCCTCCTGATTATCCTCCTCCTGGCACCAGGAAGAGAAAATAGAACTGGGGTGTTTATTTTCTTTTACTTTACAGGTTCACATCCATGTGGTGACAGAAGAAAACCTCTTGGTTGGCACTGGACCTGTTTTGTGGCTGTTACATTTAGAATACATTTAAAGCACTATGTTACATAATTACACCTGGTTATGTGCACACACTCATAAGTGTATCATAAACCCAGGCTGCATATTTCCAGCTATGCTTCTCAAACTTTAGCTTTACTCATGAGAGACACAGAGAGCGAGGCAGAGACGTAGGCAGAGAGAGAAGCAGGCTCCATGCAGGGAGCCCCATGTGGGACTCGATCCCGGGACACTGGGATCATGCCCTGAGCCAAACGCAGATGCTCAACCGCTGAGCCACCCAGGTGTCCCCCTCAAACTTTAGAATCACTTCCAGAGCTTGTAAAAATACAGATTACTGGGCTCCACCTCAGAGCTTCTGAATCAGTAGGAATTCTAACAAGTTCCCAAGTGATGCTGGGGCATAGGTATGGGGGAAGAAATGCAAATGAACCCTACCTAGAATTTGTTATAACAGGTTTGTTTATTTTATGGGTATGAATGGAGCAATTTTGAAATTATTTTAGATGTATTATAGGACTGAATAAATGAGCAAGTATGGGTGGTGAAGAGAGAAAGAAAAAGAGAGAGATGTTATGGATGCCAGGGATCTCACTGTAGAGAAGTGGTATACAGACATACTTTGTTTCATTGTGCTTTGTGGCTATTCCTTTTTTTTTTTTAAGATTTTATTTATTCATGAGACACACACACACACACAGACAGAGAGACAGAGAGAGAGAGAGAGAGAGAGAGAGAGAGAGAGAGGCAGAGACATAGGAAGAGGGAGAAGCAGGCTCCATGCAGGGAGCCCGACATGGGACTCTATCCCAGCTCTCCAGGATCAGGCCCTGGGCCGAAGGCAGTGCTAAACTGCTGAGCCACCTGGGCTGCCCCCCCTCGTTTTTTTTCTTTACAAGTTGAAGGTTTATGGCAACCCTCACAGAGCAAGTTTATTAGTGCCATTTTTCCAACAGCATTTATTCACTCTGTGTCTCTGTGTCATACTTTGTTAATTCCTAAAATAGTTCAGACTTTTTCATTATTATGTTTGTTATGGCAATCTGTGATCAGTGATTACGACTTGCTAAACCTCAGATGATGGTTCACATTTTTTAACAATAAAGCATTTTAAATTAAGGTATATATCTTTTATAGACATAATGGTATTCCACACTTAATAATATAGTATAAACATAACTTTTATATACACTAGGAAACCAAATAATTCATTTGACTCATTTTATTGCAATATTTGTCTTATTGCAGTGGTCTGGAACTGAACCTATAATATCTCCAAGGTATGCCTGTACAAATATGGAATGGGAGGAGGTAAGAAGAAATCTTATGAGTATGCATTACAATTAGATATGGAGGTATTGGTGTGAACTGATGATTCAAAAATATGTATATAAGCATGCTATGTGTATGTATATTATATATGTATGAACATATATGTTTATTTGTATGTGTGTATATAATATGCATACATATATTTCCTGGATTTTTTTTGAGGGAGCCCAAAACAAAGTCACTGTAGCAAACACACCTAGTGTCCAGGACTTCTTGGTTTCTAATATTATTCCCCACTGTAATATACCAGCACTCATTAAAGTGGCAGATTCTAGGGATGGGACAGGATACATAACAGATAAGCCTGACAGATCTTATTATAATGCCAGAAAGTTTAAAAAGGGGGAGGGAGAATGTCATAAGAACAGAGGGCTATTAAATCTGAGATAACCTGAGCACTGAAATAGGTGAGTACAGTAAGGAATTATAAATCATTTGGGGGGCGGGAAGGAATATCTGAGTCTATACCAATAATAAATGGATGAATAAACGAAAGAGAAGGGAGGTCTTACTCATGAAGAAAGCTGAGAGCTGTCTGCTACACCTGGCAGGACTGCTGGAAACAGAAATTCATTCAGAAACCATTGTGATAAAGACTAGATCAGGCAAGAATCTGTAGAAGCTAAGTCTTAGGGAAATTTTGAAAAGAGATATTTGCATGACCTTAAAGTGTTTCCTCACAGATTGCTTATTAGTTGTAAGAAAAAGAAAACCCCACAACAGTGATTATACACCAGAGAAACTTGGCAACAGCTTGGCTGGGTGATTGAAATGAACTCACCAGTTAAGTGAGGGACAGATAGACTTTGTGGGCCTCTCGACATGAGAACACTCCTCACCCATGCAGTGTTCTGGGTAAGAAAGCATCACCTCAATCCATTCATGAAGAAACATCAGTCAAACACAAAATGAGAAATATCTTTTTTTTTAAATGGGGATCGTATGTTTCAAACATGTCAAAGTTATAAAAGGTAAAGAAAGGTGTGGAATTGTTTCAAATTAAAGAAAAAAGGAGAAATGATGACTGAACCCAAGACTGTATCCTGTCTTGGAGAATAATGCTATGTGGGACATTACTGGATCAACTGACAAAAGTGAACTGTAGTTGCATAGGGGCATAGCCCTACTCCTGGAAACATACTCTTAAGTATTTAGGGGAAAAGGTCCAGATGTATGTACCTTACATTCAAACAGTCCATGAAAAACATTTCTCCATATGTGCGTGTATGTATGTGAGAGAGAGAAAGAGAGTGAGCATGAGTGCCTCGGCATGTGTGCTTACCCTTCAGCAAATGGGGTAAGATGTTAACAGTTGGTCGATTGGTCCTGTTAACAATCAGTCCTGTTAACAATATATGGATGTTCTTTGTACTATTTTATTTTTGTACCTTTAAAAAATTTGAAATAATTTCTCCCCAATTTTTACTTATTATTTTAAAAAAATATTTTAATTTATTTATTTGAGAGAGAGAGAGAGCATGAGAAAGAGCACAAACAGGGGAAAGGGGCAGAGGGAGAAGCAGAAGCACTCTCCACTGAGCTGGGAGCCCAACGTAGCGCTCCATCCCAGAACCCTGGGATCATGACCTGAGCTGAAGGCAAACGCCCAACTGACAGAGCCACCCAAGTGCCCTCTCAAATAAAAATTTTAAAAATCAAGCTTTTGGATAATATTTAACGACATTGAGATACCTTCAATAGTAAATTCTCTATCAGCTCAATTTTGTGAAAAATAAAAAGCTTAGATGTATCTTTATCTTTGTACTTTTAAAAAGCTAGAAGGGAACAAATCAACATATACACAGGTCCTCTCTGGATTATGGAATGGATAATTTAATTTTGTTGTATTGTTTATAATGTTTCATATTTTCCAAAGCTTCTACATCTAGCATGTATTACTTTAATAACTAGAGAAAAATTATTTTTGAAGGAGTAAAACAAATGTTCAGTAATGTTTTATGTTTAATGTTTCTGACTGCTGTGTCATTCATTAGTAATAGCAAAAACAAAACCAAACCAAAACCTCTGAAGTCACTGAAACGTCCAGTGATAGAAAAGGTTGTATCAGTTATGATACTTTTAAATATTATAATGATGAATTTTTTTAAATTTTTATTTATTCATGATAGTCACAGAGAGAGAGAGAGGCAGAGACACAGGCAGAGGGAGAAGCAGGCTCCATGCACCGGGTGCCCGATGTGGGATTCGATCCCGGGTCTCCAGGATCGCGCCCTGGGCCAAAGGCAGGCGCCAAACCGCTGCGCCACCCAGGGATCCCCTTTTAAATATTATAAAGTCTTACAAATGTATGCTTATCAATCAATTTATGGACCAACCCAAGTGTCCAAAAATATGTGATTGCATAAGTTACCACATAGATAGGAAGCACAAAATGTATGTTTTCTAAAATTGAGTATTCTAGGAATAGAAGGAACTATCTTTGTCTTTCTCTGTCCATTTCTGCTATCCTGCAAATCATAAATACCTTATCTATTCATATTTGTTAAATGAATAAATGCTAGTCATGAGCTATTTGGGAGGGGGAGGGATGATGGAATTATGAGGGATTTTTTATCGTGTCCATTATTATTTTATGTATATTCAAATGTTCTACCATAAATTTATTATTTTTTATATTTATTAGAATAATATTTATTGATATGCTCAGTGCTACCTTGTTAATACTGTCACATTGTCACCATAGCTGACGTAATAGGGACAGACCCTCTGAGCGCCAGCCCTGGGTGCCCACAGGAAGCAGTGTGGGGCCTTGGATGGGGGGCTGGTGGCCTGGGTGGGGGGACGTGGTTATTGTGTTGGACTCCTTCCCTTGCATGCTGGGTCCACACCATCTCAGCCCCATGCCCAATCACACACTCGAGCATACACACTGGTGCCCTAGTCCTGTCGCTCACGCCCATGCACACACCATCTTGTCTCCGGGTAATACGTACACTCAGTAGTTACAGTAATCATAGTAAAATAAAGTACGGGTATGTTGGGACTCAAGGAGAACGTGCATGTTGATCGATGGAGGGTGGACCCCGGTGCCTCACGCTGACCTGAGCATGGCCCCTTGGGCCAGCAGGCATGGTGCTGTGACCGCCCCAGCACCTTCCCGGGCTTGGACCAGAGCTGTCCTGTCACAGCTGGGCCCTCAGGGCCAGCATCCCAGGCCCAACACAAAATCACCTAAAAAAATAAACTATTCAGCTTGCAGCCAACGCCTGATGCAGGGTGGCACTAGGCCTTCTGCGGGGGCTCCACTGGGGTCAAGGCCAGCCCGGGCCCAGCCAGCACCTGCCATAAATTTAATAATATGGAGTTTTTAATTTTAAGAGTTATAAATAATGTGTATATATCATCCTGTTGAGAAAAGATTAGAAGGATATTCATAAAAAGGGGGAGTTATCTTTGAGTGGGAGTGTCATGGGTAAGATTCTTGTCATCCTTTTCCTTGTTTAATACTAATATTTTTACAAAGAATCTTTTTTAGAGCCCTGGAATTATTTTATTTTTTTAAATTTAATTTTATTTATTCATGATAGACACACAGAGAGAGAGAGAGAGAGAGGCAGAGACACAGGCAGAGGGAGAAGCAGGCTCCATGCAGGGAGCCCGACGTGGGACTCGATCCTGGGTCTCCAGGACCAGGCCCTTGGCTGAATGTGGCGCTAAACCACTGAGCCACCAGGGCTGCCCAGAGCCCTGGAATTAAAAAACTGATTATAAAAATAAGATACAAGGCACTTGGACATGGTAGGTATGCATCAAATAACAAAAAAGCGTATTTATTAAGGCTATGTCATGACAAAAGTGGGATCTAATAATATACAGTAGAATAACTCATGGAAAAAATTCTACCTTTGTGTTGAAGGTAGTATTCTAAAATGATACAGCAGTTGTATTCGGGTATTGTATTATTTTAAAGCAAGGAGGTTAGGTGGTAGATAGCATATATTTATAAACCATAGACTATCTCTAAAAGATACACAAACGGGTACAAAGTTTACCTCTAGGGGAGGGGAATTGGGAACTGAGGGACTAGATGAGGAGGAGAGCCTGGTTTTCTCTGTATACCTTTATATGTTGTTTAACTTTTAGAACATGATATATACATAGTACATACTCAAAAATAAACAATTAAAAATAATTCTAAAAAATTTGGGGCTCATGGAGTAACAACTGTGTAAACTAGATTAGAGACAAGCAAAGTTTGACTCTGGAATGGGTAGTTTCCATCCCAGACTGATGTGAATGTGACAAAAATCAAGACTTGCCAACACCTATCTGCCCTCCCACATTTCTGTGCTTCTATATCCTCCCCTATTGTCTTTGCTTTTAGACAGAGGGCTCCTGATCTACTATTACAGGAGATTCCTTTTGTTTCTCTACCAGCAGGAACAGATTTGGGCTAACCTCTGACACTGGTTCTTCAAGGCTCTTATGTACCCAATGGCAGGCAGCTGGTTGGAATGAAAGCACCCATCACTGCCCACCAACACTGGGAAATAAAAACCAGACCTAAAGGACTGAACGCACAATCTTCACCATAGCACGATGCTAACATCATGTCTCCTCCATTAAGTAACATGTTCCTGTGAGGAAGAGGCAATTTACCCCATTTTACATCTCAAATTTATGTGGATGCTAGAGAGCTCACCTCTCTTAAGAATAGGCTTGAGAGTTCTGAAATGTTCTATCTTTATAAAATTCACATCAACATAGCTACCCTATGGCTAAAGGTATACCTAAGCACCCAGCTTTCCAAATCAGAACCATATGAGTCAGTTCCTCTCTCACTTTTGCTCTCCACAATGTCTTCTCAATTTTGAGAGATAGATCGCTCAAATTTTGCTCACCCATTTTTTTCAACTCTGTTGACCATGACATACAATCAGACCCTCATAACCTATTTCCACCCTTCCTAGATAGTTTCTTGTTATTGATAGTCTATTATTTTACTCAAGTTTGCTTTTAAAAGCACACATCTGACAACTTCATTCCACTATATATTATATCTGTATCTATCCATTTCTATCTATCTGCCTATGTATCTATAGAGTTATGGAACTATAGATTATTTCAGAAAAATGGTAAAGTAAAGGGGCAAAATAAAAGTCATTTGCCCTTAAATTCTCAGTATCAATGTTCTAATTCTCAACTTGGAGTTATGTTAGAATCACCTAGGGGCATGTGAGTGGCTCAGTGGTTGAGCGTCTGCCTTTAGCTCGGGTCATGATCCCAGGGTCCTGGGATTGAGTCCCACATCTGGCTCCCTGCAGGGAGCCGGTTTTTCTCTCTGCCTGTGTCTCTGCCTCTCTGTGTGTCTCTCATGAATAAATAAATAAAATCTATGGGGCAGCCCAGGTGGCTCAGGGGTTTGGCACCGCCTTCAGCCCAGGGCCTGATCCTGGAGACCCAGGATCGAGTCCCACGTTGGGCTCTCCATGTGGAGCCTGCTTCTCCTTCTGCCTGTGTCTCTGCCTCTCTCTCTCATGAATAAATAAATAATAAAAAATTTAAAAAATAAGTAAATAAAATCTTAAAAAAAGTAAAAGAATCACCTGGGAAGCTTTTTCTTAATTTTTTTTTTTTTTTTGTGAAAGAAAGAGCGTGAGGGTGGGGGGTGGGGAGAGGGCAGAGAGAGAATCCTCAAGCAGACTCTGGGAGGAGCAAGGTCTCAGGAACTGGAAGTGGGGCTCCATGTGGGGGGCTGGATGGCAGACTGGGGGGGGGCTCCACACTGGGCTTGAATTGGGGCTTGTCAATCTCATGCCCCATAAGAGCATGGCCCAAGTCAAAACCAAGAGTTGGATGCTCAAGCACCTGAGCCACCTAGGTGCCCCTCACCTGGGAAACTTTTTAACCAATGCACATTTTCTTCCCCCCTTTCTCCACCAATCTGATTTGCTCCCTTGGAGGAATGTAAAATCCTCTGCCCACTCCTCCCCAGCACTAAATACCACAGCCTTGGAGAACACTTTTGTTACTGATGGGAAGGTATTATGTCACTTAGCTGTGCTAGGGAAGAAACAAGTTTTCAGCTATGTAATAATTCAGATTCTAGAAATCTGCAAAAAATATTTCAGCCAGGACATCCACACATACTGTCATTCTCTCTGCATGGGGGCCTTTTCTTTCATTTCTGACTCCGGTCCTATTCATTTTCCAGATCTTCAAAATTGTCCTTTCATCACATCCCAAACTTCTTTCTTGGAGTGCTCGTGCATACACACACACACACACACACACACACACACACACACACACACACACCAATCAAGAAGGAAATGAACAGCTATTTGTTTTCTTCCCCACTAGACTGTGTGCCCTCAGGGACAAGTCTGCTGTATATGCCATTCCCAGTACTGAGCACATTAGTGCTGTAGCTGGTGCTCAAAGGAATGAAAAACAAACCCCACTTTCCATATCTAATGAAATTTCCTCTCTCACTTTTTAAAAAGTTTTAATTTAAATTTCAGTAGTTAACATACAGTTTAATAGTAGTTTCAGATGTACAATATAGTGATTCAGCACTTCCATACAACACCTGGTGCTCATCACAGCAAGTGCCCTTCTTAATCCCTATCACCTGTTTCACCCATTTCCCCATCTGCCTTCCCTTTCGTAATCATCATTTTTTCTCTAGTTATGAGTCTGTTTCTTGGTTTGCCTCTCTCTTTTTTCTCTCCTTTACTCATTTGTTCTGTTTCTTAAATTCCACATATGAGTGAGATCATAAAGTATTTGTCTTTCTCTGACTGACTTATTTCACTTAGCATAATACTCTCTAACTCCATCCATGTCATTGAAAATGGCAAGATTTCATTCTTTTTTATGGCTGAGTAATATTTCATTGTATGTACATGCCACATCTTTTTTTAAAAAAATATTTATTTTTAGAGAGTGCATGAGGAGGGGAGATGCTCAGTATGAAGCCTGGCATGGAGCTTGATCTCATGATCTGAGCTGAATCAAGAGTTGGATGCTTAACCAACTGAGCCACCCAGGTACCCCCATACCACATCTTCTTTATTGATCAAAGAATACTTGGGCCATTTCCATAATTTAGCTATTGTATATAATGCTGCTATAAACATCCTCTTTCACTTATGTCCTGTCCACAATTGGTAGAACATAATTTCTAAGAGGGCTGACATGTAGTACATGCATGGCTAGGAACTGTGTACAAATGCTGTGGGGTTTGTTTGGGCCAAGCTGTTTAGATTGGGAAACCAGAGGAAAAAACAGTCTTTTTCCTCCTCAATATTAAAATTAAATAGTATTTACCTCCAGGAATAATACATATATTTAAGATAGGAAGCCTAGTAAGAAAATGAACATTTGTGAAGGCAGGATCCAACAAAAGAACCACAATATAACTGCCTTATAAAGCTGCTTATCTTCTGACCTTCCCCTAATAGTACATAGCCATATTCTGGAATGTGAGTTTATTAATTCATTTGTTTTTTTAAAATAGCTTTACCATGTGCTTATGTATCTCTAAACAATAAATTGTTCAGCACTGCTTGCTTTTGGGCTTTGGAAAAGCAATATTGTTCTTATGAGATCTTCCACAGCTTTTTTTGTTTATTTTATTCAACAGTGTTCTTGAGACTCAACTATGCTGTTGTATATAGCTGTGTTTATTCATTTTCATGGTAGTATGCTACTGTATCATATGAATACATCACAATTTATGCATTCCTTGTCAATGGACATTTGGGATGTTTCTGGCTTCTTTGATCTTATGAATAATTCTGCTACGGTCTTGCAGACATTTCCAGGAGCATCTCTGAGTTTACCTAGGGTATATACCAAAGAGTTAAAACCAATGGATAGGTGTAGGTTCAAGTTTATAAGGCAAAACCAAGTTATCTTTTGAAGCAATGGTCCCAATTTACATTCCAGCAGTATATGAATTCCTATTGATTCAAATCCTCGCAAAAGGCTTGTATTATTAGGACACAGGAATTGTGATCTTAAACTGCAAGATATTTGTGCCATCCACTCTTGACTGGATGGGCTGCTTTCTCTTGACCATCTGACAGTAGAGCCTGATCTGAGACTTTGCCCAAGAGATGAGCCCCTAGACCTTTCCTTGTTGAATCTGGACTTTGGGACAGAGCACTAATAAAGACAAGAGACTTTACCATGGACACACAGGCATCATAGAAGGCAATCAATCATAGAATGGGACCTAGAAGGACCCTGAAACCACATCCTTCATTCTATATTTTAGGAGACTGAGGCCCCAGAAAGGGTAAATGAGAAGTTCTCTGAATTAATTAGTACAAGAAGAACTTGCCTCTGGGGCTTTTGATTCTTAGCCCAGGGCTTTTAATTTTAATTTGTTTGTTTTAGTAATGTAATATAGTATAATATAATCTATTAAGTTAATAATAACTGTAAGTATCCAAATAATTGCCAATTTCTTTTTTTCCCTTATTTATTTATTTTTTTATTTATGATAGTCACACACACAGAGAGAGAGAGAGACAGAGACACAGGCAGAGGGAGAAGCAGGCTCCATGCACCGGGAGCCCGACGTGGGACTCGATCCTGGGTCTCCAGGATCGCGCCCTGGGCCAAAGGCAGGCGCCAAACCACTGTGCCACCCAGGGATCCCCGCCAATTTCTTTTTTAAAGGTAGTGGTTTGACTTATGTGACTGATGAACTCAGTAACTTTAGCTTCCTTACATATGAAAGAAACAAGGATAATACTGAATTCCAATGGGATAGAGGGGAAAGATGCAATTTCCACAATTATGATTTTGAGTATGCAAATTTAATAGTACTAAAAGACACTTATCTCTTGGCAAAAATAATCCTCAATTTTATGACTGACCACCTTTGTCCTCAGATCATCCTCCCCACACCAGGCAAATGCTGAGCACTGCCTTAGGAAGCCATTTTTTCGAAGAAGGCAAACTTCAAATTCAGTTGTTTCAATTCATCTTCTTCTTACCAGCACTTATAATTTTTTAAAAAAAGATCTTGTTTATTTATTCATGAGAGACACAGAGGGAGAGAGAGAGGCAGAGACACAGGCAGTGGGAGAAGCAGGCTCCATGCAGGGAGCCTGATGTGGGACTCAATCCCAGGACTCCAGTATCATATTCTGAGCCAAAGGCAGATGCTCAACTGCTGAGCCACCCAGGTGTCCCAACCAGCACTTATAATTAAGCCATCATAAGAGGCTGGGAACTGTTTGTGGGCATTACAGTAAAATAGCCTCAGTAACCCAATGGTTTATAATCTCAGATGGCTTTACATGAGCATGCAGAAGAATCCTGAATAAGACTTATTTGCACCTGAGATATATTCAGTGGTCTTCTGAGTGTGCATAATAATCAAATGTGGCATGATCCTGTGCAGAGGAATCTGTCCTCCTGCACCAATGGCAGTAAGCAGTGGAACTAGGGAGGTGGGGAGGGACTGCTTACTATGAAGGGTGCTTACATGAAGGGAGCTGGCCTCAGAAACCTTCAGTGGAAATCTTCATTCTGGAGGTGTGTGCTCCAGGAGTTCCCTCCCCAGCCCATCTGACTAGTTCCTCCCTGTGCTGAGCATCCACTTAGCTCTTAAAAATATCCTTTAGCACTTAAAAATAACAATGTCTGTAGGCTCACAATAAGGGCTTTCTCTGAAATGCTCCTTTTAAAATGCCATGACAGGGGGATCCCTGGGTGGCGCAGTGGTTTGGCGCCTGCCTTTGGCCCAGGGCGCGATCCTGGAGACCTGGGATCGAATCCCACATCGGGCTTCCGGTGCATGGAGCCTGCTTCTCCCTCTGCCTGTGTCTCTGCCTCTCTCTCTCTGTGACTATCATAAATAAATAAATAAAATGTCATGACAAAACTCAGGAGTTGCTTATTACTTTGGGATGAGGGACATGGAGGGAAAGAACACCAAGAAATTTTGCTTGGGATGCTAACCAAACTATTGAGGCGCTCCTGGTTCAGGTTTTCCTCCTAGCAGTCATTTTAATCAGCACTTCCCCTACTTAATGAGCTTGTAGTGCCATTACATAATCACCCGGCTCGCTGGATTAATGATGAAAAGAGGAACTGATTTTTCCAGTTGCATCATTTGAAGTAAATGTTAACTTTCTTTCTGAGTCCTTAGTTAACCGCATTAGTGTGACAAATATGTCTTTGTCTAGCATAAGTAATTAGAATTTAATCACTTTAACTGCATCTTAATTATCCCAAATGAATTGAAAGGACATTTAATAGCAAAGATTAAATTGCCTTAATGAACGATTTTTGTGACTCCATCAATACTTGAATCGCGTTAGCCACTCGTCTCACGCACCTCATCTGCAGTGAGCACAGAGGTCACTAGGTGGCGCGCTTTGCTCGTTTATTTATTTAATTTCCCCTGCCATTGATCTGTTTTAGAAGACGACAGGAAAGAAAGCAAAAAGCTCATAGTTTATTGTGTTCCTTTGATAACCTCTCTTTGGGACTATGAGATCATCACCAGATGCAAAAACGAAAGTAGTGATTTCAGAAACTGTCGATTCTGAGTACCCTATGGCATATGCGAAGGAAGATGAGAGACATGGATAACTGGAAACACCCAGTGTTTGAGGGAAATTGTAAGTTGTCCTCTGGATGATTGCCAATTTGTGCACAGTTTTACTTAAATTATTATTTTTTAGTGCGGAGTCCTAAAACATGAGTAGCAGGCAAGCGTGGAATAGTAATATAGGCACTGATCTGAAGCAAAGAAATGTAATTGCTGTGCAAGTACAGATCTCAGAACACCAATGCCCTGAAAGTATGGGAGGTTTGGGCCTTTGGGCCCTCCTCCAGGCAGGAGTCCCAATGGACCAGTCCTACCCACAGAACACATCTAACCATTGGGACTTGCCCATCAATAATTGTTTAAGTGAACAAATGGATACGGAGACTCGGGTTCCACGTCTACCTCTCATTCTGCCTTACATTTCCTCTGGCTGCTTCTTAAAAAGAGAGCAATAAGAAGTGTCTCTTATAAGTTTTGAGTAAAAAATAAATAAGTTTCCATATGTAACTTTCCTTGAGAGTACCAGAGGAAGACTCTCCAATTTCAAGACGTTTATTATGCAGACACTTTCTAGATCAGGTGTTTATGACAGTAAGTCAGACATCTCCACATTTTAGGTCCACTGATCTGGTGGGTCTGTACTAGTAGGCACAGCGTGGAGAGTAAGAGGGTTCTAGGGTTTTGAGCTGGGAAAGGTGAGTTCCGGGTACCAGTGCTTTCCAGTTGTGTTACCAGAGATAAGTTATGTAACCTTAATGAACAGAGAAACAGGGAAAATAATAGTAATTACCACATAAATTAGTGACTCCTCAACTTTGCTGCTCATTAAAATCACCGGAGTTCTTAAAAATCCCAATGCCTAGGTCAATGCCCTGGGTTTTAGCTAGGAATCATATTTGTAAAAATCCCTAAGTTATTCCAACATGGTTTAAGATGTGGGAGTCACTGAAATAGAATATTAAAGGAGAACATTTATGTTCTAGTTCAGTACCTAATGAACATACACAACAGACACAAGCTCCTTCTTATCAAATGCCACGAAAAATTGGATGGGTAGTATTTCAAGGACTGGTTTCTGTTCAGCTGTTGTTTTACCAAATTGTTTCATCTAAAGGAGAAGAAAAATTCTAGAAGCTATTTTTTCCCAACTTTATGATAATGTAACATCTTTTGAGAGGAACAATAGATGATTCTATATTGAGACTCAGTGGTAAAACATAAATTCCCATGTTTGTATCAAAATCATCAGACTGTCTTATGACTGGTCTAGTCATGTAATCCAATCTTATCACTTCAAGAGGAAATTAAACCTTATTAGTATTAACTTACTTGTCACAAAATAAAAACCTGTGCAAATCTATTGGTAGAAGATAGGGATTTATGATTGTGCAGTAAATTCATACACATTAGAAATCCGCTTTTTCTTTTTACTGAACTGTAGGAGGCTGACACTTTTCATGTAGAAATAAGGTGGTTTTCTTCTCCCAAAGGTGCTTATTCATCTTATTTAAATAGAGACATGATGAAAATAGTATTTAATGAATACTTGTTGAACGCTTTTATTCAGAATTATGAGAAATCTATCCTAACTGCCATGACTTCAATAAGACCCTTCTTCTATTTCTACCCTAGGCTGGGGACCATTCCATTTTACCAAGAGTGTGGGAATTCTGCTGTTTTAACTGAAATGAAACTAGCCATTTCTCATCCAATCCATCAAGGCTCCTTGGTTGATTTAAAGCATTAAGTTAGTGTTTATTCCAAAATGCAGAGTCCACAAAAAGCACTAAGCACTTACTTGAAGTACAAGGCTTCTAACTATGGATTTTGAGGAGCAAAACACAGAGAACCTCTTTTTAAATTACCCAACTCCATCAGACTTGAGGATTTTCTTTCTTACAAGGAAATCAAGAATAAATTTTACAGTTACACTCTGTAAGAACTATTCCTTCTAAGAACTTTGGGTAGCAATGTCTTTTTGATTAGCTGAATTTGCCATGAATGTGGAAATGATGACATCAAAACAGCTCGTGTAACAACCTTCTTAAAGACCTCGTAGATTAGAGATGACTATAGATTTTCCTCAGCACGGATCAAAGTGACTGAATTGAACGTTTTAGCTTAATGATCCAACCCCTGTCACACCCATAGGGACTCGAATTCCGATTTTATAAGCAGGTGTGAGCATGTACTCAGACATACATAGAAAGCTGCGGGAGAGGGAAGAAAAGATCAATCATCTGATCGACGAGGATAGGTTTGATCTTTTTGATTACTTGACTGTGCTGGTGTATATTCCTGGCGGGGCCTCGAGATTTCTCATAAACTTCAGAATATTAGCTGTTAGTTTTTGCTTCCTTAGTACAACTCTTCAAAGGCATCCTACCCACTTTCCAGCAGCGAGGAGACACGCGACCAGGCTAGCGCTGGCGGGGCCCTGTCCAGGGTCCTGACGCCGCACCAACGCTCTGGGCCGGTCGGCCTCCGCAGGCCCTTTCACCCACCCCACCCCAGAGGACACAAAGCCCTCCAAGCTCAAAGCCTCAGGGCAGCCTCCCGACTCCCCGACTCCCCTTCAGTTAGCTAGAGGGGGAAACAACAAAACAAAGGAATCACTAATCCCGGTTCCCAGTACTACATCCTCCAGCCGCAACCTCCAACACAGGATCGCCTTCTCTACGCTGACCATGCTTTGCTCAGATAAAAACATGCCAGCAAAAGTATAATTTGGATAGAAAATCCAAATACACATCTTGTTGTGCTCGCTTCGGCAGCACATATACCAAATACACATCTTGTTTAGAGAGGTCAGAGTTGGGGTGTACTTTGGCGGGGGGGGGGTGGCGGTGGCAATTTTGTCTCATCAATGGGGTAATACCTAGACATCAGTGAGGACCAAGATAGATTCCTCCTTCCCACCCCTTTTCTATCAAAAAAATAATTGTTTTTGCTAATCACTAGGACAACGATGTAAAAACAAAGCCATAGCAAGCATCCCTTTCCTCTCCATAGCATGTTGAACCAAGAGCTTGCTTGTGGCAGCCCACAGGGGGCGTGTGGAGCTACTGCAGCACACAGCCCATCAGGCTACTGGGGGAAGGTGAGCCCAATGGAGGGCATCTGGGAGGACAAGATTCCAGCTCCCTGCAGGGCACTGATGATCAAAGCTTGAAGATGAAGAAAGATGCAGCCTGGGCTTTGAGTTGCTTTGCTGCTACAATATAACTGCTTTGTTGGCACAGTCTGTTCCAAGTCTCAGGTGAAACATAGCTACGGCAGGGCCTGGGTCTCTAGTGACCACTACAGCCCTGGGGCCAGTGGGTCACTCTAACTGACTCTCATCACCTTTTGGGCATTTCCAAGGGGTTTGGGATTGCACCCACTGGCAGGACAGCCAGCTGTCTTCAGAATGTGGTTATTTGTCTCAGGCAGTCATCCTTCATGTGCTGACACTAGAGTCCCCACACAATAACCACCAGGTCTCCTCAAGCGTCAGAAGCAGGTCTTCCTACTCTCGTCAAACAGTCAACTCCAAACTTCACCATATGCACACTTCTTAACACTAGGCATTCCTTCCTCCCTTCACTGGGGTTTGTGCTCCCTAGTGGGGACTGCAGGAAGGAACTATTGACCCCCAACCCTCAAGGTGTCAGGCATGGGCTCAGAGAAGGGCCCATGCAGAGTTTTTTGGTGACTGGGGTGAAAATTTTTGGTATCCTGCTGTGCTGGTGTGTGTGTGTGTGTGTGTGTGTGTGTGTGTGTGTGTGCTGGGGTGGGGGTGCCCAGCCAACTCCCTGGACACATGGCCACCATTCACCCTGAGAGGATGAAGGTTCTTTGGGACTCTTCCTGATAACTGGCTGCCCCACCACTGCACATTCAGGAGGAGGCCACACCAAGCCTCTGGAGGAGGTGCATCTTCCCCTCCACCCTGGGCAGTCCCCCTGGCTTCTGGGCTGCTAGCGAGCGGATGTGGTTGGCCGCGCCCCACAGGCCCTTTGTTAGAACCGCAGCCGCTGGGAGCAGCTGCACTGTGTGAGAAGTGGGGCATGAGGGAACCAGTCTACTTGGTGCCTTCTTTTGGGCCCAGGAAACCTCTCAGTTCTGGAGTCCCAAATGCCCAGTTCCGGTTTTTCTCCTGGCTGGGGAGTCTTTGAGATTTGGGGAAGTGAGGTTCCCAAGGCCCAGCACAGCACTCCTTCTTGGCTCACTTGGCCTAGGGAAGGGGGTGGGGAACGGGACAGTTGAAATGTCACCCGCTGGGATAAATATTAACAAAAAGCAAATGGACTTGCGTGGAGGCCAGTTATCAATCAACCAGACCACAAGGCCACTTATGGCAAACACAGTCCAGGTTGGTCCCTGTGAGACTTTCTCATGGTCACCTCCTGGCTGGACATCCCTTCCCCCACTCCCACCCTCTCCTAGGCTCAGGCTCTCCTTCAGGCCATTCTGGGGCAAATTCCGGACAGGAAGGGGGGCACAATCCCGGGTATAGGCTCTCCAGTGATGTTTGGAGGTACCCTTCCTTCAGGTACCCTAGGGTTAGAGAGGCCCAGCACCTGCCCCTGCCCAAACCCACTGGGCCTTGCCTCCTGCGTTCTGAGGTACCGGTGCTGTACTCTGTGGTGGGTGTGTGTTGCAGCCTCTTCAAAGACTGACAGCTCCCCTACTGTGGCCAAAGCCTTCTGAAATCTTTAATTGAAAACTAATCTCTTCAAGTCTTAATAGATGCCCACGTCAGAGGCCAGGCGCCCACCCACCCATACAGTCCAGCCCATCCACCCCACCTCGGATGAGATGCGGCAGGGAGCCTAGTTGTACTGTACTTTAATGGGGCAGCAGCAAGTATTACACTGAGGGAACACGTATTGATTTTTTTAAAGGTAGTTAATTTAGTGAGAATTTCCTCCTGTCTTCTACCAAGCTGATATAATTTTGTAAGGAGAAGGCACCTCCCCAAGCATCCTGCCCAGTGTGGAGGTTTTGACACTCTGCAACAGGCTTCGTGGCACCTGGTGTAACCAGAAAGAGCATGGAGAAGCCATTCTTCACCAAGGAGTGAAGGAAACTCCCCACGGGATAGGGACAAGGTTGAGGGGTCCTTAGTGCAACAGCGAGCCGAACTGCAAGGAGCACCTCTGTAGGTGAAGGCTGAAGGAGGGGAGGTCGAGGCAATGTCCCACAGCCTTGGCCAAAGTAACCTGAAATGCGATTAAGTTTGCAATTGGATTCGGAGAGTTCAGGAAACAGCCTCACTCCCTCCTTACCCCATCCCCAAAGGAAAATGTTAAAGGACTGCTCAGTGATTTCAGTGATTTTAAAGTAAGTCGTGGTTCCTGCAGGGTAATGGATTGCTCCCAGTTAGGCTCACTCTGCAAAAACTCCCATGCCTTTCCCACCCCTTCAATTAAGTTAAAGAAAGGAAAATTAAACATTCGACGCTCCATCCGGGTCTTAGGATGCGGATTCCACTTGGGGTTGGGCGCCAAAGCTTGCCCTGCTAGAGACTCTGATTTTCCTTTTTTCTACCCCCAAAGAAAAGTCACGTGCCCCGGGCCGAGCATGACCCGCCTTAGGCTGCTGGGTGCCAGACTGTCACCCCTTAGATGACCTCCTGGGTCCAGGGAGTACGCGAGTGCCGGCCCTGGCCGGCAAGCAGCCCATGCCTCCCATAAGAGGGTGGCAGTACTAGTGCTACCCCTTCAAACGGTACTGAGGCGCCCACTCGTGTAGGTCAGAGGGCTCGCGCTGGTCGCCTAGGCCGGGTTTCCAGGGCTGCCGGTCATCTCTGAACAGAACCTGTCAGTCTGACTTTCCAGGGCATGACAGGGGGCAGTGGGGAATGGCAGTCATTGAAGTCTCCATCAAGTGCCTTCACTAGGTGTGGGGAGGTGGTAACATACTTCCCTGGGTGGGAAATCCCTCTTCATTTCCACCCCTTTCCTCCATTTCTCCCCACCCGACTGGTAAGTCTGTGTGAGCACTGCCTGGGTACAAGGTTCTGAAGCGGGGCCCTAGACTGACGTGAGCCAGCGAAAAGCACTGACTACCTTGGGCGCCGGCAGCTGCGGAGCAGTCGGGGAGAAGGGCATCTGTTTCTCCCACCCCTTCTGGAACCTGAGCTGCCCTTGAGTCTCGGTCAGCTCACAGAGGTGGGAAGCGATAGGGTGGATGCACACAGGGCTCGGGAATGGATTCGTGGGAGCCCCAGCGGGCACCTCGGTCAACCTCTCCCTTATCCTTCCTGTCCTATCACCACTTCACTGACTTCCAGGCATAAGCTGCAACAGCCTGCGTGGGGATTTTGCTTGGAATCAGTAGGCACGGGGCCAGGACTGCAAACTTGGCGGGGCAGAGGCTCCTCCAGGACGGCGCGCGGGAGGGAGGCCACCGGCGCCCTGACCCACGGAGCGCTTTGGGGTGGCTTCCGCTCCGGCTCCGGCTTCTGGCTCGCTGGCACGCCGGCACCTGCCTCCCTCTAGCTCCTCATTGGCCCGCAAGAGGTGGGGGAGGGGGCTCTCGCCTCTCGCTTTGATTTTAGACTGTGAAACGGCTCAGTGCCCCCGGCTCTGAGCGGATTGACTGTCTCTCATTCTCCAGGGACGAATTAATGGAGAACGATCAGTTAATTAACAAACCCTCATTCCGGCTTTTACCTTTCTCTTCACCAGGACTCGGGCCAGGGCACCAGGCTGAGACTGGGGCGGGGGGAGTAGCACGGACCCAGGAGTCAATCAAGTCGGCGGGGTCTCATCAAACCGTGTCCGCCCTCCACCGCCCTTGGCTCTACCTCCCCGTGTGTCCTCTGCCCTCGGGGGTCGCCGAATCAGCTTGAAATCTCTGGTGTGATTCAGCCGGGGCTAAGCTGTCCCCTCGGCTAGCTTCCCGGAGCCTCCCTTGCACCCTGGCTTAGAGAGGCTGAGAAGGCGAGGCGCCGGCGGGCTGCTAGCGCCGCGGAGACCTTCCCGCTCAACTCGGAAACGCCCGGACCTCGGGGTTTCGGGCCGCGAGACCTCTGCTCACAGACTTGGGGGCCGTGTTCACATTCCCATCCCCATGCATGGGGATTCATTCGAAACATCGTGCAGAGGAATAAAACGAAATGTGAAGTGGTAAAGGAGTCGGCAGCAAAGGCGGTCCGTGGGCTCAGCTGTAAGCTCCCTTGCTGCTCCGCTGCCCTCACCCTTACCTCGGAACCGTCTGCCTTCCTCTCCTTTCCACAGCCGGTTACCAGGGCTGAACGCGTGCTAACTCTTAAACAGCTTCGTTGCCAAACACACATCTTCCCGCGGCTTCGGAGCCTTATACTGGAACCCTCAGAGTGTGCTCCCCATCCCTCCCACCCCTGCCCCGCGCCAATAGAGTGAGCGCGGGAGGGGGTCACCGCACCAAGTTCAGCCAAACGTGGGCGGGCTGCTCCGTCACTTTCCAACCCAACTCCGGGGTCTGCGCCAGGGGAACTAGCTGACAGCATTTGCGCGCAATTGCACACACGCATCGCCTCCCTCTTCCCAAACCCGGAGTGCCTAACTGAGACGCGACACACAGACCGTGTGCCGCCAGGTGCCGGGGGGGGGCGGGGGGGGGTTCTCTTCGCTTCCGGTGGTGACCGCTTCCAGCACCGTCTCCGAGCACACATGCGTCCCCGCACACGCCCAGGCGGTACCATTCAGCTCCCGGAGCCTACCACAGCCCGATGCACTGAGTCCTGGAGGAGGCGGTCTGCTCCTGGGAGCCGTGCGCTGGCTTTTCCAGGCCCGGGGAACTACTCCCCCCGCCTACCCTGAGGGAAAGGAGAACGGAATGATGCGTGCCTAGCTCTCTTTTTCCCTCCTAACTTCGGTCTCTTCACTTCCCCAATCCCTTATCTCCCCACGCGCCCAGCTCCTTGGCCCGCTCACCTGCTAAGCGGAGCGCAGACATCCGCTGGAACTCCGGCTCCTGCAGCCACTTCCACATCCTCCGGAAGGTCTCCCGGCCGGACTTGAGTTTGCTCCAGGGTTTGGGGTTGCGCAGCAGGTCCGAGAGGGTCCCTTGGGAGCGGCAGAGCACCCTCTGCGCGAAGATGGCCTGTGGGATGCTGTAGCGCTTGAGCTCGGTGGTGATACGCTGCGCCACCTCTTTGGTATTGATCTCTTCCATCTGCCCTGAATTACTTCCATTGCTGACCTGTGCTCCGGTCACCGAAGGGTTGGGCTCCCGGGCCGTGCCCAGGAGCTGCCCGTGGCCCTGGGCGTTCAGGTGGGCGTGGGGGTGGTGCGGAGGAAGGCCGTTTATGGGCACCATGCCGGCCGAGGTGGGCGTGAGGTGCTGCTCCCCGTGACGGCCGAGCATGGCCGGGTGGTGGGCTTCAAAGCCGTTCGGGGTGAGCATCTTGTCAGTGGGCATGGCGGCGCCCGGGTGGGCATAGTGAGGGAGCCCTTGCTGGGAGTTGTGGATGCCGCTGAGACCGGAGCTGGAGAGGGGCGAGAGGCTCTGGCCCATGCCGGCCACGTCCTTGTGGTAGGGGGTATAGAGGTTATTCATAGAGGCCAGCCCGCGCTCGTCCCGCATGAGCGTGAAGCTACCGCTCACATTGCCCGCCAGGCGCTGGTGGTGGTGCGGATGGTGATGGTGGTGGTGGTGGTGGTGATGGTGAGGGAACTTGTCCGAGACGGTGGAGATGGGCGGCAGCGGCTGCAGAGGGGTTAAGGTGGTGTAGGTGGTGGGCATGCTCATACCTGGGGGAGTCTCGCAGGCCATGGTCATGGTGGGGTGCAGGGGGCCAGCCAGGCTGTGCTCGGGGGCCCGGTGGTGGTGGTGGTAATCGCCGCCGCCGCCGCCGCCGTCCAGCAAGGACGCCATGCCCATGGAACGCGGGTGCGCGGGGGCCAGGTGGCTGCCACGGTGCGCCACGGAGCTTCGCGCGTGGGGACTGCCGCCCAGGAGGTCGGCAGGAGCGGGCACCGGCTCATGGCTCACCCCGTGCAGCTCGCCGATCGCCTCCATGGTCAGCTGCGCGTTCATCGTGATCCGGGCGAGCGGGCGGCGGACACAACATCGATGAGGCCGGGCAGAGGCGGCGAAGGGCGCACGCAGTCCGGTCTTCACATCGGCTGCTGGCGACTGTTGCCTGCCTGCCTTCCTTCCTCTCGCTCTGGGGCTCTGTCTCCCTTTCTGTATGTCTCGCCTTCCCTCTTGCCCCCACCTTCCCCTCTGCGTCCTCGGCTTTTTTTTAAATATTAATTTCCAAAAAGGATCCGTGCCGTTGGGCGAGCGCGGCGCCCCCAGCCCGCCCGCCCCCGGCCCCCTCTCGCCCCTCTCCTTCTTAGAATGCTGAGGCTCCCGGCTCCCCTGACGCAGTCCGCGCGTCCTCCGCGGCTGCTGCTTGCCCGCGCCGCTGGCCAGCTCCAGCCATGGCTCGGTTACTGTTGCAGACTCTGTGGCCGCGGTTCCGCCGCCGCCGCCGCCGCCGCTGCCGCCGCCGCCGCCGCCGCCGCGGCCCGCCCTCACGCCCGCCGGGCTCAGTGCGCAGGCGCGCGGCTCGGCCCCGCCCCCTCAGCCCCCGCGCGCGCGGCCCGTGACGTCCCCGTACAAAATGATGAAGGGGGGCCCCGCGCCCTAACAGCGGCGCCGGGTGGCCCTGGGCCGGCGCGCACGTGCGGAGGCCTGGCGTGGAGCGCGACCCGGGGCTGCCAACGCAACCCCCGGAGACTCGCGCGCCTCTCGGCTCTGAGCACCCGCCGGGCTCCCATCCCGGGGGTGTGCCAAGGCTGGAAAGTCCTCACCCTTTTCTCCAGTTGCTGCCACTCGGCGTAGGCTGCCCGGGGAGCCTCAGCTTGTGTCGTTACTCCTTCCACCCTGACCTACCCAAGCTTTATTTCCCAAAGGGCTTCTGGGAGCCCCTGCTCTCACCTTCAGGTGCTTGGCTGTTTTGGAGGGAGGAGAAGCAAATATCTTGAATGTCTTGGTCCGCTTGGTGACTGTTGACCCTTTGCCCACCCCTCCTCTTCTGTGAGCCGGAGAGGGGAACGCTCGTGCCAAGAGTTCTGGCCCCGGCCATACCTCGTAGTCCCCCGCCGCCTGGGTCCTTCTTCATCGCAGCTGATAATTAAGGCGACGTGCCGCTCCGCGAGTACCTGGGCGTGTGTGTCGTGTGTGTGTGTGTGTGTGTGTGTGTGTGTGTGTTGGGGGTGGGGAGCGCCCTGGCGGGTTCCCACGCTAACTTCTGGGCGCTGGTGGGGCTCCCGAGGCTTGGGCTGTTCCTGCGGCTTCTCTGTGGCCCTCCTGGTAACGCACCCAGAGGCCGCTGCTTGAGGGAAGGACTGACGCCGGCAGAGTGGACCAGGCGCGCTGCTCTCCGCTTGGCCCGTAGGGACGCCCTCTTCCCGGCGTCCCCGCGAGAAGCCTCCAGATTTGAAAATCAATTCAGCTTTGGGAGTAATTGTCCGCTTCCCACAATCACGCTCCAATCTGGAATCGAACCTGGTCCTTGCGCTCGGTGGGGACGCAAGCGGAGGCCCCCAAAGTGGGACGCACACCCGGCTACCACATGCCGAGGCTTTCTTTCATTTACAAAAGAAAGGAAAGAAAAAAACCGTAACAAAAGGCAGAGCCGTGTCTGCTTAGGTGCTTTCATCCCTCAGAGAAAGGACAGATGTGCCCATTGTCCAGCCCTTGGCAGTTACGACCCGGTCAGCGCCGAGCCTCAGCCCCGGGCAAGCAGTGGTCACAATGGGGGGACAGCCTCTCAGAGCCTGCGTATCGGGACCTGGATGTGGAACAAAGTGTGTGTGGCCTTCGCTGGGCCAAACTTGGGCTGTAGGTTCCTTTCCTGGGGCAATTGGAGCCCTCCAGTAGTGTTCCTGCTGAAAATGTTCTTAGACTCTAGGACAGGCCCCGGTTGGGGTGGTGGGAGTAGTTGGTGGCTAAGTACCCTAGGCAAACACTTGGGCCAGCCAGTCCTTGGGGGACACTTTCAACCAGCTAAGGCATGAGCAAGCTCATCTCTTTATCCAGTTCCCTGGCACAACCAGGGCAACATCATGATCCAGTAGGTCAAGGCCAGTGGGTACAGTCCAATCTGACTTCCTTGAAAGTGGCCATAGAGATGTAACATGTAACAGAGATGTAACATATGGTCCTGAGATTGGTTAATCTGGCTGGCTTCATCACT
The DNA here is from genome assembly GCF_905146905.1 of Nyctereutes procyonoides. Taxonomy (NCBI): domain Eukaryota; kingdom Metazoa; phylum Chordata; class Mammalia; order Carnivora; family Canidae; genus Nyctereutes; species Nyctereutes procyonoides. Next base: position 22,175,948 of record NW_026575040.1, on the reverse strand, counting down.
GGAGGCATTCCTATCTTGTCCAAATAATGCCCATAGAGGCCCAGGAAATGGGAGTCCCTCTCCCAGTGGACTTAGTGTCTACCTGAACAGTGAACATTTAGGAATTTAAGGCCCCCAAAGAAGAAAAATGGGGGGGGGGGCACTGACATAAAGGCTACAGAGAACTACTCTATTTAAACTTGTAGCTACATCTAATTATGCATACACATAGACACAAAAGCATAGAACACATTTTCTGCCTAGTGGATCACGACGATATATTCATGGAAGCTGCAACCTTGGTTCAGTATTGTTTCTGTTCTCTTTTCTTACAACATAGAGCATGTAGCTCTCACATGAGACCTAACAATGGGTTTCAGGAGTAGGCTACCTGTGAGTTAAACTGTTGTGTCCCCCCCCCCAATTTTAATCACCTCTGAAAGGATTGATTTGCCCTTATGACAACTCTTTTCCCAAAAGGCAGTTTGTTAAGAGAAAGAAATAAATACCACCAAGTGCACAAATTGTTCATGGTTTTCTCTTTGTGTTAGTTATTACGGACTTGATCCTGGAAACCCTCCTTCCTGTGTGGTTCCTGGCTGGGCGGCTGGAGCCTATCTGAAGAGGGCTGAGATCAGGTGAGCTCAACACGGACTCCCCCATGAAAAGGGGGTCTGGTACAGGGTTGGTCCCTAAAGGAGAAGCCAAAGGAGAGATCTTTGTTGAGCTAAGGTGTTTGCAGGACTTGCTTTGGTTTGCAAATCTCCCTAATCTTTCTTGGCTTTCCATGCCTTTCATTACCATTGTTTACCTGTGGTTGACGAAATTGCAGTGGTTTTTAAAGAAGCATTATATTCTTATTTACCCTTTTGGAAAATTTTCCTATTACTAAGGATGTGTGATGAGTGGAAAGGATGTTCTTGGGCCTAAAGATGAATGTGTGTGTGTGCGTTACACTAGATGGACTGCCAATTGCTGGAGGGCTGGGATAGCTTTTCATCATTTTATTCCTCTCTTCCTTTCCCCCTTCCAGTGCCAGCACAATGCCTGGTATCCAATAGGTGCATTATGGGGAATGAAAGAATTAGAGTCCAAGGAGGGAGTCTCTTAAAACTACTTGGTTGATCAGTCTATGTAATTACAGGATGCTGTTCAATTTTTTTTTATAACAGCCAAGAAGTTTGAGGGGAGGGATTATTGTCAGCTGGTTAGATTTTAAGTAGCTGCAGGAAAATTAAAGAAAGAAAAATAGGGTCAGTTACCATCACAAAATAACATTTGTGAATATTTTTAAGAAAACAAGGATCCTAGACTACTTATTTTGTAAATGTTGGGTGGTGGTGGCTGGGCAGGTACAATCCTTCCTGTACTGAGTGGACTAGAGCTTGCCAGGAGACTCCACCATATTTAGAAAAGAGACTGAGAATAAGGTCATTTCTCTAAATGCTGGCCACACAAAGCTCTCAGAAGCTTCCATCAGTTTCAGAGTTCCTTGGGTTAGTTCTTTTTTGTGAGTAATAGAGATGTAATATCTGGCCCTGTCCCAGTTTTCAGTACCATTCCAAAGAAATGTTTCTAGCCCCCCTGAGCCATCAAATGTTTACTTGCTGCTTGTTGACCACACATACAGCAAACCTGGTGTCAGGGCAGATTCCCCCATTCAGGGTTCCAGGGGGAGGCTGACTACCTGGCCAGAGTATCAGAATGGAACTCACCAGAATTTCTGATGCCTGTAGCAAGTCTAGGATTAAACTCCTGGTGAGAGACCATTTCTTTGGTGTCTAGCGATAGTAGAGAACTTGATAACTGTGGGATGAAGGATTTGATCTTGGGTGCTTCCTGCCAGCCTCTCCTGTCCATCTTCACATCTCTGCAGAAATTTTATTCAGAAAATTACTGTTAGTTCAGAATAGAACACCAAAAAATTCAAAGTGACCTGGTGATTGATTCACTATTGGAAATAATTTTAAAAAAATTAGTCAATGGCTTCTCCCCATCCTCTGGGGGACAAGAAAGTGGTAACCAATTATTCTAGCCCTTTTCGGTAGTCTTTGATCTTCTGTTTAGCATATAGTTTTTATTCATCTGTTAGGTTAACTTTTTTCCCTTTTTAAGGAAAAAGGAAACCTAACAACATAAATTACGGTTTTGCCCATGACATAAGTATATATGTGTATGAATAGATATAGATATATAGATATCTATACTATATATAGATATCTGTACTTTTGCAGTCTTTTTGTTTCATTTCTTCCCCCTTCCCCCTTTAAATCCCAAAGAGAAGATACACTGGTGAAGGGTTCATGCCAATGCCTCCTGATGCTGGGTTCTAGAAGATGAGAAGATTGAAGATTGCATTCTGGGAGATGCGAGAGGCAGCGGTCTCACGATGTCAGACCCCTCTTCGAGCATCTCGGATTACTACTTCATCTCTTGGGTCATTTAATAAACTAGAGGCGGTTTCTCTTGGGCTTAAATCCATTCCACTTCGGCAATGGCTTTTTAAGGCCTCAGGTCAAGAGCGCTAAAGGGATATGGTGTGTCCTGAGGCGGAGGCCGGAGAGTGGGGGTGATGGTGGTGGTGGGCTGCCAGAAGGATTCAAAGCGTCCTAGTGATGCTCTGGCCAGAAGACCTGGCACTGGACGCAGTTAGCAGTCAGCTCTATTCTGGGAGACTTGGCCTTTTCTCACCAACCTTTCAGTGGATTTTCTTAGTCTTATCTCTAAAAGGTTGAAGCGTATTACAAAGCAGACCTATAATGGCTGCAGAGGGCGACAAATTTTTTTTCAGTTTTGGGGCAATGGCTAAGGCTCCTCTTCCGTTGTCACCCATCTGGGGCTCTGTTTTGGATTAGCTGAATGCAGGGGTAGAAAGCAGCAGGGCTAGGGGCTAGAGGGACAGAGGCAAATGAGAAAGGTCCCTTGTGGTGCAAGTCAAAGCAACCCGAAGTGAGTAAAACTCAGGACAAAGCGGGCAGGTGGAGGGCAAAGTCGGCTCAGGACGGTCCCCGGGTGCACCGTCCTCCAGCCCTGATGGACACAAGGGCAGAATTCCCAGGTCTCGGTCCAGCCCGTGGAGCCTCAGGCTGGAGAGGCTTGGACCAACCACCCCCCGACCGGGCGTAGGTTGCGGGCTCTGCGGTGGGTCGGCGAACAGCCCACTTGGCGGGCTTTTCCGGGGCTTTTCCGTAGCCTTGCAGGATAACGTCCACCCAAGCCAGAGAACAGCTGCACTTGGGAAGGAAAACTCTTTAAACAAATCATTTTGGTGTCTAATCAATTAGTGTTTGCGCAGTCAAGTACCATAGATTTAACAGAATAATCGTTACTGCCCTTGTCTTTATTTGACCTGCAGACACCTAGAAGATTTAAAAATGAAATGCCAGTGTTCCGGGCTCTCCACCCCTTGCCTGTGCTTCTCTCCAGGGTCTGGTGGGCCCCTTGCTGGGTCCTTTGTTTTCTCCTGGCCAACTCTTCTCTTTCCTTCCCTTCCTTCGTCTGTCCTTTCCTCTTGACACTTTCCGCACTCTTCTTTCTTTTCTTGCTCATGTGGCTCTGTCCACCTTGCTGGTCTCGGCTTCATGATCCCTTCACTCCAGTGACTGGCACGAGAACCCATCCTCAGAGTATGGGACCCTTTTTGTTCTGGGCGAGCACACCTGCCTGTGGCCCTTAGGGCCCTTGGGGCACAGGAAGGCCCTGGGGGTCCTGTTCATCCACTTTAGCTTTGCTGGAGTTCGGAAAAGACCTTCACCTGCGCTGCAGGGCATGAGTGCTTCTCTGAGACTTGCCACATAAATGTTGAGAGCCTTGGCCCTCAATCCACGAAAGCCCCAGAGAGAAGGCAGGGCCTGAGACAGGTAGTGTCCCTAGGGATTGGTGTGTGTGTGTGTGTGTGTGTGTGTGTGTTGTATCCTCTCTTCGTGGTATGCTTTTCTGAGCTGGGTCCTTGCCCAAGGTCTGGGGGGTCCCAGTTCGGAGGGTCTGCAGGTGCTTGTCAATAGCTGCTCCTGTGTCTCCCTCTCTACCTAGTGTGTCTTTTTTCAGGCCTAACCTGTGCGTGTATTTGTGTAGGCATGTGGGCTGTGCACCCTGCCAAACCTCCGGCCACCAATGCTGGGATGTGGGAGCCCCTAGCCCTGGGTCAAGACCCAAGAGTGTTGTAAGGTTGGTTACCAGGCCCAAGACATCTGGAGGCAGGGCTAGATGGGACGGGGAGGTAAGGAATTTTGGGGGGATCAGGGTAGTGAAGAACACCTCCACCTCTCATTTTCTCTATTCATCATTTAACCCAAGCAGAGGGGTCAAACCTCACACACATGGGTAGTAGGCTGGTTAAATATAAGGCTGTAATTTTTTAAAAGGGGAAAATGAATGAACTGGAGGTAAAGCCACCTCCTTCTCCCCACACTGCCAAGCCCCTACGACTCTGACTGCCCCAACTTAAGCCTGGGTGGTCTTGAGGTCCCTGGAACTGCCTCTTGAGTCTCTGGCACTCACCTGAGAAATTTTGCTCTCAACAATAGATGATTATAATGTACTTGACTAATGCCTGTATTTTCCTGTTTAACATACATTAATCCAAGTAACAAAAAAAATCAATATTGCTAACAATATTGCAAACAAATCCTAGTTTCTCTCACACAAAAATTGCATCCGATTTCAGTCACTTCTACCCACTTTTTTTTTGTTGTTTCTCCTCACCTACTCTACTTCCTGGCTAACCTGGAATCCAGTTCTGGATTTCAACAGCCTTTCTCTAGAAATCTTGATTTATTATTGTTATTATTATTATTTACCTTGGGGAAGAACCAGGAACCCTCCAAATCCCAGCCTCCTCTCTTCCAGAGGCCCTTTGAGGACTCTTGAGTTTTCGTCAAACTCTGTCCCTTCTGGTACCAGCGAATGCCCAAAGTCACTGCTCAATACTTTGGATTTTGTTGTTTACCTTCCCTAACAAAAATCCCTATATGGCAGCCTCCAACTCCTCAGAGAACTGGAGTCCATACTGGACTCTCCCGACCAATCTGCCCCCACCCTTGACACCCGCAGCTAATTGCAGCCAGTGGTTTTTGCTGGGAGATTTTTATGGTTCTTATTATGATTATTTAAAAAAAATTGGTGTTTTCCACCTGGTAGGAATAAACCGGAGGGGCTAGCTAATGAAGGAACTTAGGTTTGCAAAACACCGTAAATAATTTAGTATTGTATTTCAAGGAAAAAAAATAGCTTTCTTAAATCATCCCCGCAATATAAATTGCAGACTTACAGTATGGTCCTGGTAGGTCTAAATTTTTAAAGGAGCAATATTCAAAGAGACATAGATGTCTGTATTAATTATTTATTCGCCAGTGCCTTCCTTCGTTTCTAACTTATTATTAATTAGGCGCCTCTAGTCTTTCGCAGAGCGCTCCACCGAGCCGGTTGCAGCTTTAAATATGAATTAAAAGCAAATCCAAGCTACTGTAATGCGAAAATTATTCCGTGTCTTGCATGGCAGAGATGAATAGCTGCGTGGATCAATACCGTGAAACTCGGCTCCGAACGACAGGGTTATTGATAGCGTATATTAATGATGTTAATGATGGAAAAAGGAAAACAGCGGCCCACACGACTTAGAAACTTTTTAGCCGCTGAAACCCCGCAATAAAAATGGGTAGGGGGCAGGAATCGGGCTTAAGTGTAATAAGAAAATTATTTATGAATCCGGATAAATGACTTCAGAGTCTTGATGCATTTGAACCTAACGCTCTGGCTCCTGGCGGCCCCGGCTCCAGCTGGGGAGACCGCGAAAACCCCAAGCCGCGGGGAGCTGGGGGTGGGGGGCGTTCCGCCCTCCGCTGCGGCCTCCGCTTGGCCGCCCACCTTCCCCATCCCCGCGGGGTGAGCCCTCTGGGGCGCGGGTTGTAGGCGCTTTTGGAAGTTAGTGGAATGAAGCAGGAGCGAGGCTGATCTCTGCTTTCCCAGAAGGGACCGTGAAGCGGTCGCTGGGGTCCGTCAGCCCCGACTTTGGCCCGATTTCTTCACTGGTACTCTTGGCACCCGCTCCCAGGTCAAATACTTCGGGCTTGAAGGCGGGGGGCGGGGGGTACCACTAGTCTCATTCGGCACTGTCGAATCAGTGCATCTGGCCCTGGCCCAGTCTTTCCGGATTCCCAAAATGCAAACGAGTGGCTCGTGTCTGAGAGGAGAGTCGTTTGGATGAAGGGAAACTGCTTTCAACGGGGCAGGAAAACTGGGAAGGACGCTTATTCTGGTCCTCCGTGCCTCAGCGGGCTCTTCACCAGACACCGGGTGTCACCGGGCCTTAGCGCGCCAGGCGGGACAGGCGCGGGATCCTGGAGGCTCGCTTCCCTCAGCCTGGGGAGGGGAGCGAGCGCTCGGGTTAGGGCCTCGGTCTCGCGCACTCGGCCTGGGCGCCGCCCGCCTCCTCCCCGCCGGTCCCAAATATCGACCCGCTTTCCCTTTCTCCCCAGCCGGGGACCAGGCACTGGGAAGTGAAAGGTTAAATACTGACCCTGGAGGACCGCGGGAAAGGTCAAAGCCCGAGGGTCACTCGCAGGCCCGAGGTTCCAGCTCCCTGTGCGGGGCACGAGGCGCCCGGCTCCCTCTCAGGGGCTGGATCTTAGGCCCCTGGAAGCGGTGGCGCGGGAGGGAGGGCGCGGGCTGGGGAGTGGGAGGAGAGGGCGACCCCTCCCTGCAGACTATGAGGGCGTCGTTAGAGCGGACGAGGCCAGGGTAGTGGGTGGGTCCCCCTGACGTCTCCGTCCTGAGTTTAGTCTTTTGGACTGGAGTAGGAAGTTGGGGAGCTTTTAATTTATGCTTGGGGCTGTCATTTGTTCTCCGTTTCTGGAGGGAGTAGGAGCCACCTGGAGCTGTAGGATGTGTTCCAGGTCAATTACAGTTTCCCTGCCTAGGATGGGGTAATTTTGTATTTTTTCTTTGTTTGTTCTTTTAAATTTTGTTTTTACTTCTTCTTTTCCTTCCTTCCTGTCCTTCACCATCTTTTTCACTAATCCTTTTCCTTTTCCTTTCTTTCCCCCTTTCCTTCTTGTTTGTTCTTTCCTCTCCACCTCTCCTTTTTTACTTTCTCCTCCCTTCCTTTTCTTTTTTCTTCCCTCTCCACTTCTTATTGTTTTCCTCTCTGTAGCTTTCCTCCCTCATTTCTTTCCTTCTTCTCTTCCTTCTATAGTTAGGTGGAGGCCTGGCCCACCTCTCTTCACCTCAAGACTTTCTCATGAAAGGTGCCAACTCCATTCTGCACTGAAATCAAATAGTCTTTGTTTTTTAAAAAAGAAAGAGGCAAGTGAACTCCAGAATGCAGAGGAAGCACCCTCTAGGCCCTTTTGCTGTAACTGGTATCCCCTGACGCTTTGAGCTAAGCCTTTGCAGTGGCCCATGTCCAGCTGGCTCAGGGAGCACCCCTTCCCCAGGCTTGGAACTCTGCAAACAGGGACAGTGCTCCCCTTGCTAATGCTACTCATGGTGCCATCTGGGCCCAACACATTAACAAGAATCTTGGGTTGTTGTTTTTAGTTTTATTTGACTTTATTTTGGAAAAATTATAGTGAATTTCTGAGGCCATAACTCCTAAAAGCACCAGCTGAGAGCCTTAAATCTATCCTGAGGGTCTAGGAGCAGCCCAGTTGAAACCATTACCAGATAATTAGACAAAAACCAAACTTCCTGCCATTCAGGAAGAGGTGCCTCTCAGCTATCCGGCTTCAAAGTCTACAATCAACTGCATGTTTCAGATTATCACCGGGCTGGGCTGCGTAGATGCAGCGTTATGCCCACACAATCTACCAGCAAGCAGCCATTCTTTGGAAAGGAAACACAACAGACACTGCACAAAAATCACTTGATTCTGGAAAAAATCAATAACGAAATTAGGTTTATTGTCTGCTTATATGATTAAAAATGACAAAGTGTTGCCTTTTATTTTCATAAAAAGACAGAGGGCTGAACAAAATAATTTACTGAGGAGTTCTGCTCCTTTCATTTGCCTAGCAAAACCTGGAAGAGGCTGAAAGGGCAGTTATGATGCTCAGTGTGGGTGCTGGAGACTCCCCGCTCACAGATGAGCTCGCCATCGGAGAAGATGTGTGCCGCTGTGTGTGCAAGGATAATATATTTCCTAATCTCCAGTTTGCAGCAATGCCTGTCCAGCTTCCTCCGTTTTTAGTTCTGCTTCATTCCAAAGAAATGTTGGGCCATTTGTTCCTTGCCCTTAACTTCTTTAACTGAAACCCAGATCCCAGGTCTTGTTCCCCTAAATAACTATAAGGATGACACTCCTTTAGAGGTTACATCATTCTGGCAGCGCCAGAGCCTTTGCTCAGTCAGGGTCTCTCAGATCCCCATCCAGCCACCAAGGATCTTCCATCCAAGGAATCACAGCTTCTGGTCCTCCCGTGCCTGTATGCGCTGTGCGTGTGTGTGCCTGACCCTCTGCTTGGCCGGGATTAGGTTCCCTTCCCTGAAGGCTCACGGGGTTTCCAGAGTCTGGGCAGCAATCAGGAAAATGGGGTTTTGGAAACCTCTGTGGGCTGGATTCTCCAAGTGTGGCGGTGGTGCGCCCATTCAAGGAACACGACTGTTTTGGGCACGCGCTGGTTATACCAACGTTGAGAGTTATTTATCTACGTTAAAAACAAGAAGAAACACCCCCCCATCCCAAATCCACCATGTGAATCTTGGCTTAAATTCCACCCCCTCCCCCGCCCCCCACCCGCTGCCATCCCCTCATCCCCAGTAGTCGAGTTAGAATCTACCTTCATCTCTTAGTTGCTGTTCTTGGGTCAGAGACCAGCGTGCCCAGAACACCCTCCCACTCGTTCACTGCCTTGTTCTAGAACAAAGTGGCTCCCAACCGCGCTATGGTTCACAGAGCGCGGCCTTCGAGAGAGTGTGAATAGCTTCACCGGCACTTAGCACCATTAGGAAAATAACTACTGAGCCAGGTCCTTTAGAGTCTCAAGTTGCCTTCCGATTTGGAGCTGGCACTCCTTCCGGGGTTGCCTACACCACGGGCAGGTTTGTTAGAGTCATTAATAAATTCCATAATTTTATTCTGGAACCGAGAGGACCTATCTCCTATAGGTTTCGGAAATGAAACCCAACCTAACCACCTCTTCTACGGAATCCCCAGGGACATGGCTTCTCCAAGGTCGTCTGGCCTCTTCTTGGGGTCGAGGGCTTAAGGTGAAGCAGGCAGGCGTGGACTGCTTGTTACTTGGAAATCCGACAGGCGCGGCTGGGCGCCGGTATCCAGCTAGCAGTGGCGAGCCCCACCAGCTTAGCTTTCGCTGGCCGGGTGTCGGGCTCCGCGTTGCTCTCTCCCCTGTCCCGCCGGGCCAACGCACCCTTGAGTCGGGCACCTTTCCCGAACACGTCCAAAGGGAAGAGGAGAGGACGCAGGGGTCCTGACCAGGCGGGTTCTGAGGAGCCGCCTTAGGGAGGAGGTCCGCGGATGGAGGTTTGGGGCGTCGCGTGTCCTCTGTTGTATAGTAGTTCCAGTTCCTTCCCGTGTCAAGGCAAATTCAGCCACCTACAAACCCGGCTTCTCCATTCCTCTCCGGGTCTTTCTCTCCAACCTCATTTCCCCACTGGCCTCCGCTCCAGCCTTTAGAGCCCCAGAGCTGCGAGGGGTGGGGGTGGGGTGGGGTGAGGGTCAAAGGTCAGACCTTCACTAGGCTTGAGCTTCCACCTGCACCACTGCTGGTGTGGGTGCAGGATTCGCTGGCCTGTCATTCTATTCTGGACGCCCATTGCCAACCGTTAAAGAGAACAGACGCTGATCTCAGAGCTCCCTCCTCCCTTACTTAGCCCTCTCTGATGAGGTGGGGTCTTGGTGTGTGTGTGGGTCAGTTTAATCTAGGAAATCACATCCAGATCATAAAGTTACTCATCTGGGTATTTTAGGAGGTTTATTTTTATTTTGGTGGGGATGGGGAGGTTTAATTATTTCTGCAGGTGTCCAAATTGGGGTGTTTTTTGAGCACAGGATTGGCCACAGGAGCAGGCTTCCATTGCATCATTTCGATTGCCCCAACCCTGGTCAGAGCTGGAAAGAAGTTGCCAGAAGGGATCCAGGAGAGGCAAACGAATGCCTAGCTCTCCAAGTCGGCAGATCTGTTCCAAAGGGGCCGACCTTTTGCTTGAATGGGGGCAAGGTCGGCAGAGTAAAAAGCAGATTTCTATGCATGTTCACGTGGCCCAATGTAATGAACACATCTCCATCAATTCCTGGAGGCAGAGGGCTCAATTTACTTCAGTTTTAGCAGAGCAACGTCCTCAGCCTTAGCTTTGACTGACTATAAAGCAGCGGAGTAGTTAGAATTCTCTCTCCAATGAAAGTGATGGTCAATAGAATTCTCGGTATCAAATGAGCAATAATTTGCTGTGGCTACATGCTGGATAATGAAAGATGTTAGCAGGATCAATAAAAAATGAAAACACTTTTACTTACATCTTGAGTTACTGTTTTAAGACAGGGAGAGGGATGCAACAAACCCAAAGCTAGGTTCAGAGCCTCCTCACACTCCCCTCAGACACACAAAGCTCTGTCACCACCAGACGGAGGCTCTTTGTAGTCAAGGCCTCTACCTTACTCCCTCTGTGCTCATAGAAGACTAGGTTATTTATATCAAATTAACCCCTGAGAAACCTGTAATTTATTAACTATCAAGACATTAACATTTTCACTTTTTTTTCTACAGCCAGAAATATATTTTAAATTGTTTTCCACCAGAACTGAAGGTCACCTAATTGGTTGTACTTTGCCGAAAAAGTAGGAAAGCATCCCAAAGCTGAACTGTCCTTTGAAATGCCTAAAAATAAATGTGCACTTGACCAAGATACCCAGGAGGACCTGTGTTCTTTGGTTGTGCACACACAGGCAAAGGCATAGATTTAATTCTTTTTGATTTGTTACGTATGGCCATTAAATCTGGACACATTTCAGATCTTAAACTTGCTCTTTCCAGACTATTTAATTCCCTCATCTTCTTTCATAATCATTTCATCTGTTCAATTTGTTTTCAATTTGCACTGGGTTTATTTGTACCTTCCAGTCTGCTTTTTTCACCATTCAATCCCAAATACTCCCCCTACATATCTGGTCTTTAAGAAACTTATTGTGAAATGATCAGGAAAGCATCCTATATTTTTTAAGTTTTACAAATACTTAAAAAATGAGAAAAATATCCCAAGTGCTCTACATAAAACAAGTACAACGAAAAAAGATCATGGACAGTCAGCTTTCAGCAGCAGAACCAATATAAGCAAAGAACATTGGCAAATGCATGTTTGGCTGCTTCTGTGGGTTTAAGAAGCCTACATTTTCTCATCACTTAAAAAAAAAAAACATAAAGAAGGAAAGCGAAAGAAAGAAAAGACACAAATTTAGTTGCCGTTTTTTGCTCTCTGACCAGAAGAGCTGGTTCTGCCACCGAGATAATGGTCAGTGCTGCAATAACAGTGGCCTGTGAACATCTTTAGCAGGTTTGGCCTGGATTTGGAGAGACAACCAAGCAACCTGGGAGATTCAGAAAGCGGGAAGCAGTCTAAGAAAGTGTAGACAAGTTTCATACGGGGGATTTGCCCCCGGTTTGTGAATTCCTCTGGCTCTAGTTCCACAACGCGCACCAATGCAGGTGCGGTTCTGCAGCCGTTCGCTGCTTCGCAGGAGAACCGCGCACAAACCGCAGACACGCGCTCGCGTACCGGCCACCCAGCTGGGCACGCCGGGATATTTACACCCTGCTTGGGAGGCCTCCTCCCAGCCCTTATTTGCTACTTTAAACTCGCCAGGAGGACCCGTTAGCGGCCGTGGCTGGGAGGGCAGGCGGGAGGGGGGCGCCCCCGCTTGGCTCCCGGGCCGTGACGCGGCTTCTGCCCTCCGCCCTCGGCTCCCACCCCGTGTGGCTACAAGCTCAGCAGTGGACCCGCGTGGCCGGGCCCCTGAAGCCCCTGCCCCGGCCTACCCAGCCCCCCTCCCCCCGCACGCGCCTGTGAGACTGGCTTACCCCGGTGGGCGAGTCGCGGCGCATTAGCGGATTTCATGGCAAGTTGCTTCTGTGACAAGCGATCAGGTTTGCGTTGGAGGATTTGCCCCCTAGGAGGGAGGGAAACGAGAATCAATCTGCATAATTTCAAATGTGAAAGAAATCGGGAAACTGGGGAGCCTAATTTGAGGTCCCCTAATTACCCCCTCCCCCAGAACCTGTAAACCGCCCCACCCGATTCCCGCATCAATGAACACTAAGAAAAATAATCCGCACAGGTCGCAGGTGATACCTTTTATTGTGCTCATTTTAAAGACGGGGACGAGTTGGCCCCCTCCACGAAGCCTTTCTCGACAGCCTGGCCCGGGGCAGGTGGGTCAGCCAGGCCGCTCCCGGGCCCGCGGATTCCTGCAGGGTCTCGAGGTGAGGGGTGCGAGAAAGAAAGACCTCGGGCTCGGTGCCAAGCGGCCCCCTTTGGCGCGCAGGGTCTGCGCCAGACGCACAAACCCAAATTCCCTCCAGCGCCTTCGGCTCCATCTTTAAATCCAGGCAAAGATCAATTCTCCCTCTCCCTCGCACACACACATTTGCAGCCATAAATAAACAGCTCCCAGCTAAATCAGGAACCGGAGAAGAGAAAGAAAAAAGGAAGAACAGAAAAAGGATCAGAACCAGAGCTCGGGTCTCGCTTCTCCCAGCAGCAGGATGGCTCTTTTTGGTCAGGCCAGCCTCGCATTTGGGGTTGCAACTTGCATTTGAATAGCTGCCTGGGCTTGTTATGGACCCGGGAAAGCTCTGAAAGGGAATCACTATGCAAATTGTCCCAGTTACAATCGAAAGGTTCGATCTTCAGGAGCTGCCTGACGGAAGTTGATGTCAGCTATCTGTGCATTAGGGTTGCATTACCGCCTTCGCTGGCCTCCTCACCACCCCCTCTCGCGCCTGCCGGGGATGCTTTTTTTTTTTTTTTTTTTTTTTTTTTTTTTTTTTTTTTTTTGCTTATGTGTATATTTTCCCTCAGTAATTAAAAAAAGGGGGGAAAAGGGCTGAAGGTGGCGGTGTAGCTGGCTCGGGCCTGAGAGGCCCACGGGTGGAGGGGGAGGAGGTGTGGTCGCTCCGGCGGGTAGGAGAAGGGGGGGGGAAGGTCATTCTTTTGCAGCAGGTGTTGATGGTGTGTCTGAAATCAAACATTTAGAAACGTTTTTTTAGCGCTTTGCAGGACTAGGTGGCGGTGAGGGGTGGGGGCGGAGATGTCTGCCTCCGCCCGCCTGCTTGATCCTACAATGCCGGCTGCAGATCAATACCCGCTCACTGTAATCCCAGTAATTGTAGGACTCGCAGCTTTTATTTAGAGAGAGAGAGAGAGAGAGAGAGAGAGAGAGAGAGAGAGGACACTACGGGTAGTCTGCTGAGGCAGCGCGGCTAGACGTGGTGCCCCCGGGCGCCTTTCTGGGCGCCCATCTTTTACCCTAGAGCCCTCGAAGGTCCCCGCAGTGGGGTGGCTTTAAGATTCCAGCGCGCAGGTATTAGCCTGGGAGGCTGGGGGCCCGCGGGAACTGTGAGGCTCGAGTGGTTTCCAGCCAGAAAGGGCACTCGCTCGAAGGCGCTCCTGGCTGCTCAGGGCAGGCCGCGTGCTGCAGGGCTGGCGGCGTGGGATCCGGCTTTTCCCCGGCCTCCTGGCGTGCCCCGGAGGGCAGGCCAGGTCTGGAAATGGCCGTTCTGCGCTCGGACGCTGGCGTGTTGGCCTTCGGTGGCAGAGGCTCCACGTTCTGGGCCACGAGATGTTGGAACATGGGCCTTCCCGCATAGCCGGTTTTGCCCTGCGACGGTCGCTTCCCAGGGCTCGAAGCTGGGCCAGGCTGCGGGCTGCCGCGGAGAATGCCCAGCGTGGGCTTACCCTGGGCGCTCTGCCTGGGAAGCTGGCTGGGGCACTAGGATCTGGAGATTTTCCCCCGCGGCCGCTAAGGCTTTGGTTTCCTTCCTGAGCGCGACCATGACCCACCGACCGCGCAGTGCCCATGGGCCGGGTGTGTTCCTCAGGGCGCCTGCTGCCTCTGTCACCCGCCCTTTGCTGGCAGAGTCGGGGCAGGACCGCTGGGGCCTGGGGCCGCAGCCCCTGCGCGGCTGGCAGTGCGCAGCTTCTGGCGACCTCGAAGATGACCATCTGTCATTCAATTAAGGTTTCAGGGCAGCTGATGGGGGAGCCGGGGTCAGCGACCCCAGGACAAAACGGCCTGCTGCCTCGCATAGGAGAAGTTCAAATGTTAAATGCAGAACATTGTGCCCTCTCCCAGCCCTGGTCTCCGCCCGGCCGCAGGTCTGGCCGGTGGACAGCAGCGGGGTGAAGGGCAGCGGTCATTAGCACTTAGATTTCAGCTCTGGGCCGGGCTCCTTCTGTTGGGTCATTTTGACCAGAGAACCTTTAACCCTTTCATGCCAGCTCTCCCTCTAGGGAAGGCCTGCTTGTCTGAATGAGGAAGAAAGAGAGGGATCAGATGCACCCATATAAAGAGGAGTTAAACTATTTCTGGCTGCTTGTCTATTAGAGAAGCAAATCTACAAGATAGAAGGAAAAGTTTCTTATAGCCAAAACAAACTAAAAAGTCTTCATAAAGTTCTATTTGTTTAAAAAAACATTTTATTTGACAGAGAGAGCACAAGCTAGGGGTGGAGGGCAGAGGGACAAGTGGACTCCCGCTGAGGAGGGAGCTGGTTGCAGGCCTCAATCCCTGGAACCCTGGGATCATGACCCGAGCAGAAGTTAGACTCTTCACCGACAGAGCCACCCAGGTGCCCCTTATTTTTTAATTTTTAGTTTTGGGTAGGAAGTACATTCATTAAGTGTGATCATGAAGCCACTGGTCTAATGTGGGCAGAATGGGTTTGTAAAAACTCCAGACTTTTCTCCCATAATTATGTTTATCCAAATGTGTGAATGGTGGTGAGCATTAGCCAGCTATAGACAACTTCATTTAAAGTGTTGGTGATGAAAAGTCTCTCTTGCAATCAGCCTCACCTACAATTGAAAATAGGTTGGGTATTTGGCCTTTCCCTTTTGGACTTTCCCATAATAAAATGAGGCAAAAAATTTTTCTTTAAACTAATAGAATTCTGAAAATGCATTCATTAAGCATACACAGGCTGTGGGCATTTAGGTGTTGCTATTATTGGCTTCCTGACACTAGATAGAAGGAAAAGCAGCTGCATACTTAGCCATTTTCAGTGGAAGATCCAACTATTCCTCTCAATTATTAACCATGAAGCCTGAAAACAACTCTATTAGCAAGATATCATTTCAAAGCTTGGAAAACTAGGTTCTTCAGCAGGCTTGTTAGTAATTGAGTAAGAACCCAGTGCTTCTGGCTTCCAGCCCCAGTTCTCAACATTAAACCCTAACTCCTACTTTTTTGGAAGTAACTATCATGAAATCAATTAATCAATCAAACATCCAGCATTGAAGTACCTTAGCAAATTTTTCATTGGATAACAATGAATAATGCATGGCCCTCCAGTATATTGACTGTGGTAAATGGTCTTTAAGGTAAGGTGCTGCAACAAGTACCTTTAAATAAAATCAAAATAAAAAGTTTACCACAATCATAATAAATTGTTCAGTCATCTTCCTATTGACTCACATAGCATCTTTCTTCAGGGGCATTCGGAGTTATTTTTTCCCCCTTACAAACAGACCAGAACAAATTGATGAATTGAGCTTTCACTATGCTAATTTAGACATTATAAATATTTAATTAACATCCCTAATAGCCAGTCATAGTGGGCTCCCACTCTACTTTACACTGTTCTTAATCTAAAGTAAATGCTTTTCCCATTAATAGCTTGATGCCATATTAGCTGCTTCCTCGGTAAAAGGGCCCCATTTAGTCCAAAAGGAGGGGGTCATTGAGTAGTCTGCATTAGACAGAGGTTTCTTCCTGTTTGTAAAGGATCCTGGGAATAGTATCAAGTCTCTACAGATTCTACCTTTCCCAGTTCTTGCTCAAGTGAGATGATCCTAAGAATAGGAACAATGTCTGTATATTATTTTTCTAGACAATGTAACCTTTTGTGGTTGTACTATAATAAAAACTTATTTTAGTAAGGCTTACATTAAAAGGTGGATTATAGAAAATGGAATGTACTAGTCTTTTCTACAGAGTGGTGCAGTGAAAAGAATTCTGAACCAGGAGTCAAGTTATCTAAGTTCAAATCCTGTGACACTCACTAGCAGTGGGACTCTTGGGCAAGAGATTTAACCCCTCTGAGATTCAGTTTGCTCTTTTAATGTGGATATAATTAATGTCTGTGCCACAGGGTTGCTTTAAAGATTAAATGAGAGAATATATGTGAAATTGCATGGCATATAGTAGATAATTAATATTGGGTTAATTCATAAATGACTTCCAAATATTCATTAACCTTTCTGTCCTTTTTATTTATTCTTGTCTTCTCTCAAATATCCTGTTATCATCATCTAACATGATATTTGCAAATGTTTGTCTCATTAATTCTTGGATCTAGTTTCTATAATGTGAATTGGAGAGAGAGTGGGAGGCCAAAATCCTGTTCAGCAAGCGGTGTTAAAACAGATACCAGAATTTAGACTTTTAAAAGCTGTGAGTCACAAACTCTGATCACTGAAATGTCCTTATACAACAGCCTGTGTGTGGTTTAGAAAGACTCCAGAAGCAGCCTTGTATATCCCAGGGGGCAGGAATCAGGCCAGAATGGAGATTTCACGAAATTAGAAACTCTCTGGGCTGATCTAACTCTGGGGCCTGATTCTGCAGATGCTGAACATGAGAGTAAACAGCTGAAGATGGAAAGAGAAGCCTCAGACAATTTAAACTTAAAACACTGGAAAGATAAGCCATCTTATTCTGATAATATTTCCCAAAGAATTTGAAGAAAAAATGGAATTGACTTATTAGATGTTGCTGGTTGCAGAGACAATAGAAACTCTGAATTATTATTTACTAGCACAAAATAAATACTACCTAATGTAATTTAGACATTAATATTGGCAATATATTTATCTAGATACAGTAAATATCCTAGTAAAATCACATTATTTTGTTTTTTTTGTACAAACAAAATTTCCCTTTTTAGTTTTGGTTAGCAGTGGAAAAGCTCAGAAAGATCAATAGGAGAGGGATGAAAGATTGGCTGAAGATGACTTCCTAAGTAGCAGAGTAGTAGGAGGTATACACAAACACAGCAGAGTCTGGCATTGCTAGTTCATTCTCTCTTCCTTGTACTGCTTTTCCAATTCCTTGCTCTCTCTCTCTCTCTCTCTCTCCCTCTCTCATTTTTTCTTTCTACTGTGTGAAGATTCATTAAAAGGAAGGGAAACGTTTTTGCATGTCCTCTCCCCTTCCCCAGTATTTTATTTTATTATGATTATTAAATATTTAATTTTTTTATTTGAGAGAGAGAGAGCAATGGCAGGGGGAAGAGCAGAGGGAGAGGAAGAAGCAGGTTCTTCGCTGAGCAGGGAGCCAGACAATGGGGCTCAATCCCAGGACCCTGGGATCATGACCTGAGCTGAAGAAAACACTTAAACCCCTTAACCCACTGAGCCACCCAGGTGCCCCTCCCCATCATTTTGTTTTGAGATACCCATGGGAAATGTTTTTGACCAGTGGTTACCAGGGGTGTGTCCCAGAGTGTTAGTTCTTGAGGACACCATTCCTTCTAGGGGAATGCTTAGTGTGGGTTTAGGGAACTCTCATTATTCACTTCTTAGGCCTTCTGAGTAAGGACAATGGGCCTGTTGGAGGTAAGCTATGGTGAGTTGTCCCTAAAGCTCCTAGGAACAGGGTAGAAAGTGATTGGCAGTTTGGAAAACATAATGTTTGCACAGCCATCCACCGCCCACTGTGTGCCAGGCACAGGAGTTAAGAGGAAACAGAAAGTGTTTGTTGTTCCTGATCTGAGGGAAGTGACATATACTTAGATGCTATTTCAGAGACCTGAAGAAAGCTGTGGGAGTCCAGAGGATGGGTAGCTGCCTGGGGCAGAGAGTTTGTCACTGAAGGCTTTCCCCAAGGAAGCGAATCTTCAAGCCCAGGAGGAGAAATGGAGTTGAGCAAGTGAAGATGAGGACGTACTGGGGACGCAGAGGCAAAGTGAAATAATATGTGCTAAGGCATTGCAGTCTGAGTGTTCAACCTGGCAGGCATGATGGTGCACAGCTCCAGAAGTCCGCTGGGGCCTGTGAGGGGCCTTTTTGCCAAGTTGGGCTTAAATTTTATAATTTCCTCAACAGGGAACCATATAAAATTTTTAAGCAGGCAAATGAGATGATCTGATATATTGCTTAGTAAAATAACTGATGGCAGAATGAGGAGGTTGGGGACAGGAAGGCCAATATAAAAATGACAAAAACAGCAAACCAAAACTAGTATTCATACTCTTGGTGCTTATGAAGACTGAATTCCCAAATCTCTGTTTCTTTTAATTTAACCACAGAGAAATCACAGTTTTAAATTTATTTGAAGATAGTAAATGTGATTATTTTTTCTATTTCCTATTACTTTTGGTTAATTTTGTAAGATTTTTTTTTAAGATTTTATTTATTTATTCATGAGAGACACACAGAGAGAGGCAGAGACATAAGCAGAAGAAGAAGCAGGCTCCCCTCAGGGAGCCCGATGTGGGACTTCATCCCTGAACTCCAGGATCATGTCCTGAGCCAAAAGCAGAGCTTAACTGCTTAGTCATCCAGGCATCCTTGTAAGTAATACTCTAAGTACTCCATAGCTTTGCCTTTGGACCTTGTTTTCTTTTGAACTTGATTTGCATTTTTTGGGGGGGATAACCATTGCTCCTGGACTGGAAGCTTGTCTTCAGTGGTGGTGGAGCTGGTCATATTCAAACAAAACACAAAGCAACTCAAAAAGCCTTAAAGAATAGAATGGATCTTCATTATCTGTCTTCTTGGAAGTGTCTTAAAACCTGCATTGCTCTTTTTATAGATAGCATTCCATATCTTAAATTTCTTAAAGTTCCTCTTTAGACATGTCTTTATTTTTCCTGCCAAAATTTCTCCTCTTCTTCTTTAGCATTGAAATTCCTATAATGTTGGGTGTAGCAATCTGCCCAGATATGCAACTGTGTCTTCTGGTCTCTCAGTAAAAGGGTAGTGGTCCATGAGAAGTAAGTGGGGGTCTTATAGTGAGACTTTCAGAAAAGTACTTTAAAGGAGGCTGAATCAGCTGGATGTTTGACCTTAGGTCTTGACCCTTTCTTTTTCCTGATATCTGGATCATGGAGACTTCCTGGTTGGAGCTGCAGCGATCATCTTGCAACTATGAGGCATTTTTCAGGATAAAAGCTATATGTTAAAAATGGTGTGGCAGAAAGGTAGAAGTAGCCTGGTCCTAAGGACCATGGAGTCATCATTCCAGCCCTTAATTGTGTACTTCTGGATTTTTTCACGAGAGAGAAATAGACCTTTATCATATTTAAGTTAAGGTTATTACAGATGTATTACTAGCAGCTGAATGTATTTCTAAGTGATACAACCTCCACAGACCTTGAAAGTAGATTCTAAAATCTGGCAATCCAGGCATGAGTGTATTGACATTATTATCAATCAAAAACAAAAATTTCCTTATTTTCTTGACTTTGACAGTCTGCAACTTGTCATTGCAATGTTGCTTATTTCCTTTGTTGTCCTATTGCTTTGAGGGTACATTTTGATTTCTTGTTACTAATCCTATCACTAGTATTTATTCCATGTCCTCCTATTCATATGTTTTCTCTTATTTGTCTGTTTCTCATATGAAATGGCTTTGGATTTCTTGTATTTCTCAACTCAGACTTATTCATTATTGATAGTTGTATGCTTCTAATTACTTTATTAGGTGTTCCAGTTCTCCTCAGTCTTAGAAAAATACATGATTACTAACAAATGAGCACATATAATGAAAAGTATTCTTTTTAAAAATAAAATTTGGTGGCACCTGGGTAGCTCAGTGGTTGAGTGTCTGCCTTTGGCTCAGGTCATGATCCTGGGGTCCTGGGATTGAGTCCTGCATCACGCTCCCTGTGGGGAGCCTGCTTCTCCTTCTGCCTATGTCTCTGCCTCTCTCTGTGTCTCTAATAAACAAACAAACAAACAAATAAATAAAATCATTAAAAAATAAAAATAAATTTTAGCTTTCAAATAAAAATAAATCTTGAACCATATTGATAAAGATATTCCATGTTTTTCTGAGTTTTTAATTTTGTTTTGAAATGTCAAGGATCCCTAACTAGATTTTTGATGTTAGATAATTACTGATAGTCCTTTAATAATGTTAAATATTTTAAGACCTTTTTTTTTGCCATAGTGACAATACAAATGCCATTTTGCTCTATAGAGATAATCTGAGTTCGAATCATATCACAATTTTCAGAGACAGAAAATGATGCAAATGTTTAAAACATGGTTCTTTAAATATGAATGTAAGAGATGTAGCATTATAGTTCTTAAGACTTTTTGTAATATCAGGTGGATATTTGATGCTGCCTTAGTTATTACTCTGCAGGATGAATTATAGGCTGAAGTTCATTAGCATTTACTTTACATTTAAGTTAGGTAAATGAGGTAGATATGGCTATTTCCTGCATTATGACTTTGCATGTTTGTTTCAATTTTACAACTGTCAAAGAAGAACAATAGTATCTGCCTACTAGTTTCAAATTAAAATCTTTAATAATTTTATTTATTCATTTAAAAATTATTTATTTGGGAGAGAGAGAGAGCGAACATAAGTGGACAGAGGGGGAGAGAGAGAGAGAGAGAGAGAGAGAAAGAGAGAAGCAGACTACTTGCTGAATTTGGAGCCCAATGTAGGGCTTGATCTCACAACCTTGAGATTGTGACCTGAGCTGAAATCAAGAGTTGGGTGCTTAACCAACTGAACCACTCAGGCACTTCTACTTATTTTTTATTTTGATTTTATTTAAGAGGCACATATAAGGCAGTGCAAATGTTAGGTATGAAAGAAAAAGGACAGAGATAGTATCAGGATAAACCTTTATTTCTTTTTAAATTTATTTATGATAGTCACACAGAGAGCGAGAGAGAGAGAGGCAGAGACACAGGCAGAGGGAGAAGCAGGCTCCATGCACTGGGAGCCCGACGTGGGATTCAATCCCAGGTCTCCAGGATCGTTCCCTGGGCCAAAGGCAGGCACCAAACTGCTGCGCCACCCAGGGATCCCCAGGATAATCCTTTAATTTGGTTGGTGATATAGGTGGTATGCCACCTTCCCTTTGCTCACCCCAACAAAGTTGAAATATATCTTGTTAAAATGGACTAATTTGGTAGTTAAAGAATAGTAGTTGAGTGCTACAGTGGCACAAGACAAGATTGGAGACTTGGAACTCAAAAAAAAAAAATTGGAGACTTGGGCAGGGACTGGACCACAAAGGGCCTTTTGGGCCAAAATGTTAAAGACCTCTGCATTGTACTCCAAATGCAATGGGAAGCCATTGAAGAATTTTTTAACAGAGTGACATGATCCAATTTGTGTTTTAAAAGATTTCTGTGGCTGCTGTATGGGCAATGAATAATAGAGGTTGACAAGTGGAAGTGGAAGTTGAAGGGGCTATTGCGGATTCAGGTGAGAGATGATGGTGGCCTAAGGTGGTGGACTAAGGTGGAGAGGAAGAAAAATGAAACTTCTGAATGTTAGTTTTTTTCAAATCTTTCCAAAAAATTGAAGAGGAGGGAACACTTCCAAACTAATTTTATGTGGCCAACATTACCCTGATACCAAAACCAGACAAACAATCAAAAGGAAAGAAAACTATAGGCCAGTATCTCTGATGGACCTTGTGATACTGGGATTTATAATAAGAAATATATATTTGGTCTTGGTCCCATTTCTAACACAGAGCTCCAGAAACCCTGTAATTTCCTAAGTGATGAGAATTGTAAAGGTGTCTTTTGTTACATTAATGAGATGACTTGTGGACCCCATCTAACAATGGGGGTTGGCTGCCAGGAGAATTAACTAGATGATTAGAGGGCTGGAACTTTAAGTCCCACTCCCTATCCTCCAGTCAACGTAGAGGGGTTGGAGGTTGAACCAGTCTCCAATGACCAATGATTTAGTCAATTATGCCTAGTAATAGGCCTCCCCTGAAAAGAGAATTCAGAGAACTCCTGGGCTGATGAACACATGGAAGTTCAAGGAGAGTGGCATGGAAACTCTACAGTTTCTCCATACCTTGCTCTATGCATTTCTTCCATCTGGCTGTTCCTGAGTTATATCCTTTTATAATACATAAAACTGATGATACAGAAAGTAACATATTTCTCTGAGTTCTGTGAGCCACTCTAGCAAATTAATCTTACCAAAGGAGGGGAAGTGCTGATTTATAGTCAATTGGTCAGAAGTACAGATAACAACCTGGACTTGTGACTGGCATCTGAAGTCAGAGGGGGGCAGTTTTGTAGGGTTGAACCCTTAACCTGTGGGATCTGATGCTATCTTTGGGTAGATATTAAAATTGAGTTGAATTGTAGGATACCCAGCTAGTGTCAGATAACTGTCTGTTGGAAATGTGGGAGGACTCCCTGCTCCACACATGATACTTGGTGACTGGACATCTTTAAAACATAGATGCAAAAATCTTAGACAAAAATACTAGCAACCTGAATTCAACAGCATATTAAAAGGATCATATGCCATGACCAAATGAGATTTATCTCTGGAATGTAAGGATGGTTCAAAATAAATTAATAATAAATTAACAAAATAAATAATATGATACATCACATTAACAGAATAAAGGATAAAAATCACATGATCATCTCAGTTAATACAGGAAAAGCATTTGATAATATTCAACACCTTTTTATGATAAAACCCTCAAGAAATAGGAGTAGAGGAGAATTGCTTCAACAAAATAAAGGCCATATATAGAAGGCCCATAGCTAACATCATATCTCAATGGTGAAAAACTGAAAGCTTTTCCAATAAGATTGGGATTAGGACAAGGATGGTCATTCTCATTATTTCTATTCAACATATTTATTATTAGAAGTTCTAGCCAGAACAATTAGTCTAGAAAAAGAAATAAAAGGCATCCAAGCTGGAATGGAAGAAGTAAAATTATCCCTGTTTGCAGATGATATGATCTTATATGCAGAAAACCCTAAAGACTCCACTAATGAAACCTGTTGAAACTAATGAACACATTCAGTAAAGCTTCAGAATACAGTCAACATATAAAAATCAGCTATGTTTCTATGCACTAAAAACAAACAAAAGGACTGAATTAGTAAAACAATCCCATTTAGAATAGCATCAAAAGAATACAATACTTAGGAATAAACTTAGCCAAAGAAATGAAGGAATTATATACTGAAAACTACAAAACATTGGTGAAAGAAATCAAAGACACAAATGAATGCAAAAACATTCTATGTTCACAGACAAGAAGACTGAATATTGTTCTTTTTTTGTGAAGGCTTAATATTCTTAAAATAATCCATATTACTCAAAGCAATCTGTGATACAATGTGATCCCTATCAAAATCCCAATGGCATTTATTTTCAGAAAGAGAAAAAAACAATTCTAGAAATCATATGGAACCACAGAAAACTCTAAATAGCCAAATCAATCCTGGAAAAGAAAAGCAAAGCTGAAGGTATTACAGTTCCTAATTTCTTGCTCTCTTTTTTTAAAAAAGAATTATTTATTTATTTAATAGAGGGACAGCAAGCACAGCACAGGGAAGGGCAAAGGGAGAGGGAGAAGCAGGCTCCCTGATAAGTAGGGAGCCCAATGCAGGGCTTAGACAAAATAGATGACAGGACCTTGGGATCATGACTTGAGCAGAAGGCAGGTGCTTAACCGATTGAGCCACCTAGGCACCCCACTTCCTGATTTCAATATATATTAAAAAGCTCTAGTAATTAAAATAATATGGTACCAACATAAAGACAGATATATAGACCAATGGAACAGGATAGATAGCCCAGAAATAAATCAATGCATATATAGTATGCTCACATATATGAGAGTATATATATATAGACATGCAATGTCTGACAAGGGTGCCAAGAACACATAATGGGTAAAGAATAGTCTCTTGGATGAATGGCTCTAGGAAAATTGTATATCCACATGCAAAAGAATGAAACTGGACTCTTATTTTAACACCTTACACAAAAATCAACTCAGAATGGGTTAAAGACATAAATGTAAAACCTGAAACTGTAAAACTCTTAGAAGAAAACGTAGGGGACATCTTCATAATTCTGGTCTTGGCAACATTTTCTTTTCTTTTTTTAAAGTTGCTTTGTGGTTACCTTTTTTTTTTTTAAGATTTTATTTATTTATTGATGAGAGACACAGAGAGAGAGAGGCAGAGACATAGGCAGGGAGAGAAGCAAGCTCCCTCTGGGGAGCCTGATGCAGGACTTGATCCCAGGACCCTGGGACCACGACCTGAGCCAAAGGCAGATGCTCAACCACTGAGCCACCCAGGTGACCTTTGGCAACATTTTCATGGATATGACACCAAAAGCATGGGTAACAAAAGTAAAAATAGACAAGTGATACTATATCAAACTAAAAAGTTTCCATATAGGAAAACAAAAGAACAACATAAAAGACAATCACTGGAATGACATAAAAAGACAACTTATGGAATGGGCGAAATATTTGCAAACCATATATCTTTAAAGAGGTTAATTTCCAAAATATAGAAAGAACTGCTACAACTTAATAGTAAAACATTAAAAATGGGCTAAGGATTTAAATAGATATTTCTCCAAAGAAGAAAGACAAATGGCCAACAAGTATACAAAAAGATGCTCAACATTACTAACCATCAGGGAAATGCAAATCAAAACCATGAAATGTAACCTTACACATCTTAGGATGGATTTTATCTAAAAAAAGAAGGGTTGGAAAGACTATAGAAAATTTGGACTTCTTGTACAGTTGGTAGGAATGCAAAATGGTGCACCTGCCATGAAAAACAGTTGGAGGTTCCTCAAAGAATTAAAAATAGAACTACTATATCATCTAACAATCCCACTTCTGGGTATTTTTTTAAAATTTTTTAACTTTTATTTATTTATGATAGTCACACACACACAGAGAGAGAGAGAGGCAGAGACACAGGCAGAGGGAGAAGCAGGCTCCATGCACTGGGAGCCCGACGTGGGATTCGATCCCGGGTCTCCAGGATCGCGCCCCGGGCCAAAGGCAGGCGCTAAACTGCTGCGCCACCCAGGGATCCCCCACTTCTGGGTATTTATCCCAAAGAATGAAGTCAGGATCTTGAAGAGATATTTGCATTTGCAAATATTCATTGCAGCTTTATTCACAATAACCAAGAAGTGGAACAAATATAAATGTCCATTGATAGTTGAATGAATGAAGAAAATGTGGTATATACATACAATGGAATATTATCCAGCCATAAAAAGGAGATCTATGTTACAGTGTGAATGAAACTGGAGGCAATTATGCTAAGTGAAATAAGCCAGTCACAGAAGGACAAATACTGTACGATTCCACTTACATGAGATTTTAAAAATAGTTAAACTCATGGAAGCAAAGAATAGTATCATGGTTGCCAGGGGTGGAGGTGTGGAGGGATAACAGGAGTTGCTAATAACAGGTATAAACTTTCAGTTAAGCAAGATGAACAAGTTCCAGAATGTGCTTTATAACATTGTACCTATAGATAACAATACTGTATCATACACTTAAAAATGTGTTAAAAGGCTAAATTTCGTGATCAGTATTTTTACAAGAAAAATACAAAAAACAGTATAAAATAATGGAATAATGGAATATCATTTAGAAATGGAGTTGATAGCAATTGCAGATAAATTGGAAGTGGAGAGGTGGTAGTGAGGGAAAAGAGTTTAAAAAATAGCTTTTAGGTGTTTGGTTTAAGCAATAAATGGTGGTATGAATTCCCGAAGTAGGGAGTCTGGGTAAAAGCAGACTTTTTTGGAGAGTGGCGAGGGAGGAGGACATAGAGAGCTCCTGTTTTACCTTTTACACTTGAGGGACATTTTATATATGCTCATTTCTTCCTATGACAGATGATAAATACAAGAAAGCCATCATGGATCTGTTCAATGCTATGAAACTTGTGAAATTGATATATTGAATTATGAAATTATGTGTCTAATTTGTTTTCCTAATGACCCCACATTTAAAATGGTTTGATTATTGTTTTTAAGGATTTTGTTGAAGTGCTGTAATGTGTCAACTTGATCAGATTGTTACAAGGAGGAGAGTGGCCTGCACTTTTAAAACAGAAGTAGGATACTCATGAAAATAATTTGCTGCTGGAACATAACCATGGATTTACTCTTCCCTTATGACTCTGAAGGAGGCAATACTAATGTGCAGTGGCAAAGAAATGGTTACCCAAAGTCCTTGGCTATTTATTAAAGAGCTTAGGGTCACCTAGGTAGCTCAGCTGGTTAAGTGGTGGATTCTTGATTTCAGTTCAGGTCATGATTTCAGGGTCCTGGGTTTGAGCTCTGTGTTGGGCTCCATGCTCAGTGGGGAGTCTGCTTGAGGATTTTTTCTCTCTCTCCCTCTCCTTCTGCCCAACCCTCTGCTTTCTCTCTCAATTAAATAAATAAATACATCTTTTTTTTTAAGAGCTTATATTAGTCAGGGTAGACTATCTGCTACCTCTGCTAACTAATCTAAAAAATTTTCCCAAATGGCTTATCCTAATAAATACTTATTTCTTGTTCAAAAAATATGGATGTTCCTGGTTGATGGGGAGCCTTCACTGTGGTCACTCAGGGATACATTCTCCTTCTGTCTTGTTGTTCTCTGCATTGGCTTGGGAGCTAGGAAGGGAACGAAGGCCACCCATAGAGGTTTCATGGGTCATGTTCAGGAATGCCTATCACTTTCACCCACATTCCAGTGGCAGCCACACTCAACTGCCCTGGATGATGAGGAATGGAGTTTAGCTTTGTGTTCAGGAGGAAGGGGAACAATGCTGATCACTGCATATAGGTCTCTTGGTTCTGAAAGACTGTATTCTTGAGTTGGCAGTTTATTGTTTGCCCTTTGCTGAGGCTGTCCATGATTTAAAGGAAAGGAGCTAGAGAACACTCCCTCTCACATTTGACAAAGTATCTCTCTAAGGCTGCCTTTTGAAAATAGGAAATTAATCCTTCACTTCTTTTAATAAAAGTCATTATCTTTACTCCAAAATAAGCTCTTCCATCTGGTTGCCCTCTCTTGCTTTTATAAAATAGCTATTTGCTAAGTCTCTCATTTGTAACATTTTAAATTGGCTAAGTTCAATAATTTTTGGCTTACAAAAATGGCGATTTCATATTACTCAAACTAGGAGATACATCTTAAATCCCTTCCTTTCTTTTTCTTCTGACATGAATTGGTCTTCAAGGGTAGGTTATTCTACTTCTGAAATAAGTGGGCAAAGGACTTGAATAGACATTTCTCCAAAGAAGATACACAAATGACCAGAAAGCACATGAAAAAAATGTTCAGCATTATTAGTCATTAGGGAATCCTAAATTCATACCACAAAGAGATATCACTTCACCAACTGGGATGGCTATAATAATAAAAAAAAGGGCTAATGTTCAAGAACATATGGAGAAATTGGCACCCTCATGAACATTGTTGGTAGGAATGCAAAATGGTGCAGCTTCTTTGGAAAATAGTTTGGCGATCTCTGAAAAAGTGAAACATAGATTACCATATGACCCAGCAATTCCAATTCTAGGTTATCTATCAAAAAGAACTGAAAACACAGGTCCACAAAAAATTCATACATGAATGTGTGCAGCGGAATTATTTGTAATAGCAAAAAAGTAGAAACAACTGAACAGTCTATCAACTTATTAGTGGATAAATAAAATATCCCCACAGTGGTTTATCATTCAGCAACAAGAAGCACAGATACATATTATAACATGCATGAATCTTGAAAACATTAGACTAAGTGAAAGAAGCCAGACACAAAAGGTCATATATTGTATGATTCTATTTTTATTTTTTTTAAAAGATTTTATTTATTTATTCATGAGACACACACACACACACACACACACACACAGAGAGAGAGAGAGAGAGAGAGAGAGAGAGAGAGAGAGAGGCAGAGACATAGGCACAGAGGGAAGCAGGCTCCATGCAGGGAGCCCGACATGGGACTCCATCCCAGGTCTCCAGGATCAGGCCCTAGGCTGAAGGCGGAGCTAAACCGCTGAGCCCCCTGGGCTACCCAGATTCCATTTTTATGAAAAATTCAAAATCTACAAATCCACAGAGACAGAATATAGATTAGTGGTTGCCAGGTTAAGGGTAGGAAGGGCTGGGGAGGGACCGCTAATGGGTATGGAGTTTATTTTTGAGGTGATGAAAATATTCTGGAATTAGGTAGTGGTGATGGTTACATAACCTTTTTTTAATAAAGATTTTATTTATTTATTTATTTATTTATTTATTTATTTATTTATTTATGAGAGACACACAGAGAGAAGCAGAGACATAGGCAGAAGAAGAAACAGGCTCCATGCAGGGAGCCCCATACGGGACTTGATCCCAGGACCCCAAGATCACGACCTGAACCAAAGGCAGATAGATACTCAACTGCTGAGCCACCCTGGTGCCCTGGTTACATAACTTTTGCACATAGTAGAAATCACTAATTTGTATACTTCGTAAAGATAGATTTTATGATGTGTGTATGAATTGTATTCAGTAAAAAATTTAAAAAAGAATACATGATATGTATTTTGTAGATAGATAAAATGTCCGAGATAGAAATAAAAAAGGATATATGTTTGAGTCTATTTCTGAGTTCTTTATTGTTTCATTGACCTATGTGTCTGTCCTCAGCTAATACCATATTGTTTTGATTACAGTAGCTATATAATGAGTCTTAAAATTGGGTAGAATGTTCCTCCCATGATATTCTTCTTTGTCAAGATTTTTAAAAAAGATTTATTTACTTATTTTATAGAAAGAGAGAGAACGAGAGCAAGAGAGAGAGCTCCAGAGAGACAGAGCCAAGGAAAAGAGATAGACAGAACCAGTCAGAGGGTAAGAATCTCAAACAGACTCCCTGCTGTGTGCAGAGCCTGACACAAGGCTTGATCCTAAGATCACAACTGGAGCTGAAATCAAGAGTCTGACACACTGAACTGAATGAGCCACCCAGGTGCCCCTTGTGAAGATTTTTAAAACTATTTTAGGGCATGTATTCTTCCATATAAATTTTGGAATAAACTTGTCTTTATCCTCAAAATCTTGTTAGGATTTTGAAAAGAACTGCATTAACCTGTGTATCACTTGGGGAGAATTGACCTCTTTGTTGAGTCTTCCAATTCATAACTACAGCATTTTTTTTCAGCTTTTTTGAGGTATAATTAACAACAGTGTAAGATATTGAAGTGTACAGCATGATAATTTGATATATGTATACACTGTGAAGGGAATCCCCCATCTAGTTAATTAACACATCCATCACTACACACACACGAATATGTACGTTAATTACTTTTTTGTGATAAAATTTAAGTTCTATTCTCTTAGCAAATTCAATTATATAATAGTGTTATTAACTATATTCATCAATCTATACATTAGATTCTTAGCCTTCTAAAAACTTATTGCGAAAAGTTTGTACCATTTTACCAAACTCTCCCTATTAATCCCACCCTCAATCCCTGTAGTCATTTTCTATTCTGTTTCTAGGAGTTGGATTTATTTTTTAGATTCCACATATAACTGATAACATACAATATTTGTCTTTATCTGTTTGGCTTATAACAGTTAGCATAATACCTTCAAGATCTATCCATGTTGTCACAAATGACAGAATTTCCTTGTTTCACATGGCTTACATTCCATTGTATGTATATATATATATTTATATATACATACTATTGTGTGTGTGTGTGTATATATATATATATACACACTACATCTTCATTATCTATTCATCTGTTGCTGGACAGTTAGGTTGTTTCAATATCTTGGCTATTGTGAATATGTGGATATATAGATAAATGATTGATTTTTTTTAAAGCAGCGAGAGAAAAGGAATTATATTTATTATTCAGACATGCTGGGCAAAATGAACATTAGAATCAGAAAACAGTGGATTATTGAACCTAGAGCATGAAAATTTCAGGACTTACCCACAATGTAACAATTTATAATTGTATTTAAAACTAAGGCTTTTTTTCTCATAGTGTGAAGAATGTGAGTTACATCTAAAATTATAACATATACTGTTAATATTTAATATTATGTATCATTATTTTTATTATTTTAAATTAAAAATTTAATTTCATTGTAATTAACATACAGTTCTTATATTAATTTCAGGTGTACAATATAGTGATTCAACAATTCTATACATTATTCAGTGCTCATCATGGTGAGTGTACTCCTAATTCTCTTCACCTATTTCAACTATAGCCCATCCCCCACCTCCCCTCTGAGAACCAGCAGTTTGTTCTCTATATTTGAGTGTTTTTCTGTTGTTTCTTTTTTTCCTTGTTCATTTGTTTCTTAAATTCCATATGTAAGTGAAATCATATGGTATTCGTCTTTCTCTGACTTATTTCACTTAGCATTATACTCTTTAGATCTCTCCATGTTGCTGCAAATGGCCAGAGTTTATTCTTTTTTATTTTTTTATTTTTATTCCAGTATAATTAACATACGGTGTTATATTAATTGCAGGTGCAGAATATAATGATTCAACAATTCCATATATCACCCAGTGCTCATCACCTATTTCGCCCACCCACCCATCCACTTACCCTCTGGTAACCATTAGTTTGTTCTCTATGGTTAAGAGTCTGTGGGTGCTTGGGTGGCGCAGTAGGTCGAGTGACCTAGTCTTGGTGCCAGCTGAGGTCATGATCTCAAGATTGTGGAATCCAGCCCCACATTGGGCTCAGAGCTCAGTGTGGAGTCTGCTAAAGTTTCTCTCTTTTCCCTCTGTCCCTCTCCTCTGCACACTCTCATACACTCTCTCTTTAAAATAAATGAATAAATCTTTTAAAAAAAGATTCTGTTTTTTGGTTTATTTCTCTCTTTTTTCCCTTTGTTCATTTGTTTTGTTCCTTAAATTCCACATGTAAGTGAAATCTTATGGTATTTGTTCTCCGACTGACTTATTTCACTTAGCAATATACTCTGGATCCATCCATGTTGTTGCAAATGGCAAGATTTCATTCTTTTTTTATGGTTGAATAATATTCAATATATATTATATATATACACACCATAAGTTCTTTTTTTCACAAGCTCTTAATCCATTAATCTATCATTGGGCTCTTTCCATCCATTTATGGGCTATTTCCATAATTTGGCTATTGTAAATAATGTTGCAATAAACATAAGGGTACATGTATCCCTTTGGATTAGTGTTGTTGTTGTTTTTTTTTTTTTTTTTTTTTTTTTGGTAAATACCAGTAGTGACATTACTGGATTGTAGGGTAGTTCTATTTTTAACTTTTTTTTTTTTATTTATGATAGTCACAGAGAGAGAGAGAGAGAGAGAGGCAGAGACACAGGCAGAGGGAGAAGCAGGCTCCATGCACCGGGAGCCCGATGTGGGATTCGATCCCGGGTCTCCAGGATCGCGCCCTGGGTCAAAGGCAGGCGCCAAACCGCTGCGCCACCCAGGGATCCCCTATTTTTTAACTTTTTGAGGAAACTCTATATTGTTTTCCACAGTGACTGCACAAGATGCATTCTCACCAAAAGTGCAAGAAGTTTCCTTTCTCTCAACAGTCTCACCAACACTTGCTGTTTCTTGTGTTTTTGATTTTTGCCATTCTGACAGGGGTGAAGTGACATCTTATTGTGGTTCTGATTTGCGTTTCTGTGATTATGAGCAATATTGAGCATCTTTTCATGTGTCTGTTAGCCATGTGGATGTCTTCTTTGGAGAAATGTTTGTTTGTATCTTCTACCCATTTTTTAGTTGGATTATTTGCTTTTTTGGTTTTGACTTGTATAAGTTCTTTATACATTTTTTTCTTTATACATTTTGAATACTAACCCTTTATTGGCTTTGTTATTTGCAAATATCTTCTCCCAATCATTTTAGTTTTCCTGGTTGTTTGTTTCCTTTGCTGTGCAGTTTTTTTTTTATTTTGATGTAATCCCAATAGTTTATTTTTGCTTTCATTTTGCTTTCCTTTTTTGGAGATATATCTAGAAAAATGTTGATATGGCTGATGTCAGAGAAAGTACTGCTTGTGTTCTCTTTTAGAATGCTATATCTCACATTAAGGTTCTTAATCCATTTTGAGTTTATTTCTGTATATGGTATAAGAAAGTAATTCAGTTTCATTCTTTTGCATGTAGCTGTCCAGTTTTCCCAACATCATTTGTTGAGGAGACTTTTTCCTATTGCATATTCTTACCTCCTTTACTGAAGATTAATTGACCTTACAATTTTGGGTTTATTTCTAAGCTCTCTATTGTGTTCTATTGATGTATGTATCTATTTTTATGCCAGTACCATACTGTTTTGATTACTACAGCTTTGTAATATATCTTGAAATCTGGGATTGTGATGACTCCAGTTTTGTTCTTTTTAAATATTTCTTTGGTTATTTGGAGTCGTTTGTGGTTCTGTACAAATCTTAGAATTATTTGTTCTATTTTTGTGAAAAATACTGTTGGTATTTTGGTAAGGATTGCATTAAATGTGTAGATTGCTTTGTGTAGTGTAAACATTTATCAACATATGTTCTTTTAATCTATGAGCATGGAATGTCTTCCCATTTATTTGTGTCATCTTCATTCTTTTACTGATGTTTATGGTTCTCAGAGTACAGGTCTTTCACCCCACTGGCTGTGGGTTTTTTTTTATGTATGGCCTTTATTATGTTGAAGTATGTCCCTCTAAGCCAGCTTTTGGAGGGTTTCTGTCATGAATGGATGCTGTATTCTATCAAATGCTTTTCCTGCATGTATTGAAATATCTTATGGTTTTTATACTTTTTCTTGTTGATGTGATATATCACATTAATTGATCTGGGAATATTGAACCACTCTTGCATCCCAAGAATAAATTCCACTTCACTGTGAATGTGAGTTAACATCTAAAATTATATACTATTAATATTTAATATTATGTATCATTATTTTTATTATTTTAAATTAAAAAAATTAATTTCATTGTAATTAACATACAGTTCTTATATTAATTTCAGGTGTACAATATAGTGATTCAACAATTCTATACATTATTCAGTGCTCATCATGGTAAGTGTACTCCTAATCCTCTTCATTGTGGTGAATGATTTTTTAATCATTCCAATGTTTTAAACATTCCATGTTTAATCCAATCATGTTGTTGGATTTGGTTTGCTAATATTTTCTTGAGGATTTTTGTTTATCAGAGATTTTGGCCTGTAGTTTTCTTTTTCTGTCCTGTCTTTATCTGATGTTGGTATCAGGGTAATGTTGGCCTTGTAGAATGAATTTGGAAGCTTGTCTTTCTCTTCTAATTTTTGGAATAGCTTGAGAAGAATAGGTAATAACTCTTTTTTGAATGTTTGGTAGAATTTACTTGTGAAGCCATCTAGTTATTCCTGGGCTTTTGTTTGTTGGGATATTTTTTTTTAAATAAATTTATTTTTTATTGGTGTTCAATTTGCCAACATACAGAATATCACCCAGTGCTCATCCTGTCAAGTGCCCCCCTCAGTGCCTGTCACCCATTCACCCTCACCCCCTGCCCTCCTCCCCTTCCACCACCCCTAGTTCGTTTCCCAGAGTTAGGAGTCTTTATGTTCTGTCTCCCTTTCTGATATTTCCTACCCATTTCTTCTCCCTTCCCTTCTATTCTGTTGGGAGATTTTTGATTACTGATCCAATTTCACTGTTGGTAATTGGTCTGTTCAAATTCTCTATTTCTTCCTGCTTCGCTTTTGAAATTTAGGAATTTATCCATTTCTTCTAGGCTGTCCAATTTATTGCCATATAATTTTTCATAATATTCTTTTATAATCCTTTGTATTTTTGTGGTGTCAGTTATTTTTCCTCTTTCATTCCTGAAACAAATTTCATTATGTTCTTGTTTATTTGAGATTTCTCTCTTTCCAATCTGTATTTTAAATTTTTTCCCCTTATCCTATTGTACTGCCAGTACTATGCTGAATAAGAGTAGGGAGAGTGGGGGTCTTTATCTTGTTTCTGATCTTATAGAGAAAGGACTCAGTCTTCCAACATTACATATATTAGCTGCAGGTTTATTGTAGACACTCTTTATCAAGTTGAAATTTAGAAAGTTTTGTTGAGTTAATGTTATAAATATATTTAATTTGATATATTGTCAGTTTTTACTGAAAAGAAGTTGCTTCTATTTACATTTTTTTTTAAATTTTTTATTTATTTATGATAGTCACAGAGAGAGAGAGAGAGAGGCGCAGAGACATAGGCAGAGGGAGAAGCAGGCTCCATGCACCGGGAGCCCAACGTAGGATTCGATCCCGGGTCTCCAGGATCGCGCCCTGGGCCAAAGGCAGGCGCCAAACCGCTGCGTCACCCAGGGATCCCCTCTATTTACATTCTTATAGATGACTGAAAATGTCTTATATTCTTTTCAATTAAATATATTTCTTTAAACTTAATACTCTTCATCAGTCTGATATGTAAAAATAGTCTCATTGTTAGTCTTTTTTATACTTTTATGTAAACAAGTTTATTAATTTTTCCTTATGGATTTGGGAATTTATTGTATTTACAAAAAGCTTCCTTTATTCTAATTATATAATTTTATAATTTTATATGTTATCAGATACTCTTAAGATTTAATTCCTTTTTAGAACTCTGTTAGTACTTTATCAAAAGGTCTTCCTAGACACAGAATATCTTTGACAAAATGCACTTGCAGTTGCTGTCTTTATCTTTTTCTACCAGAATAAAAACAATTAGAGTCTGTTTTAATTTCCACCATGAAGAAATTACTCATATTAAAAAATGTCTAAAGTAAATGTAGATAATAATTTGTTTTTTAAAAAATATGTATTTTTAAAAAAATATGTATTTATTTATTCATGAGAGACAGAGAGAGAGAGAGAGAGCGCAGAGACATAGACAGAGGGAGAAGCAGGATCCATGCAGGGAGCCCGATGTGGGACTTAATCTCGGGACTCCAGGATCACACCCTGGGCTGAAGGCAGGGGCTAAACCGCTGAGCCACCCAGGGATCCCCTAGATAATCTTTTAGAAAAATATATTGCAGGTGTTGTGAGTGCTGCAGTGTATTATGGTGAAACACAGATTTTGAGCTATAAGACTTAGGTCCAAGTATTGCTTCCACTTCTGGAGTTGTGTGGCTTTAGACAAGTTGCTTAATTCCCTTGGACCTCAATTTTCCCTTTGGAAAATGAAGAAGTTGTACTAATCTCTAAGTTTCCATGTATTCTGCTCATCTTTGAATCTGTGCAGATATGTATTGTTAAATTCTTATGCTTGCAATTAAATTAAATTAAATTTGAGCATATTTGTGTTTATCCATTTAATTTGCTGATGTGAAAAAGTTGTACAGTTTTTTTAGATTTATACAGACATATTTTTCTGTTCTAAATGCCATTATATGGCTAATGCTTTTGCTATCTACTGTTCTTGCAAAATTTGACATGTCAATGCAAAATCAGTAAAACCCACAATTTACATTGCAACTATTTCTCTTTAGCATTTGGACTTGGGTGGAAATAATTTACTTGAAATGCCTGTGTACTTGTGGCTTGGTACTTAGATTGATGAGCTAATCTTCCCAAACACACAGGTTTCCACTGTAGTGTGAAAACATTTGGGCTTCAATCATCTTACAGAATGTCTTTTATGTAAACCAGCAATAAAATGCAAGGAAGTAATAATTATTTTACTTGATCACACTGTTTATAACATGAAAATAACGTGGTAGAGGATATGATGGAATTCATGGAGGTGGGAAGCTTAAGTGCGTACAAATCCTTCAGATGGGTAAAGTTTACTTTTGGGAGTAACAGTACACAATTCAGTTTTTACTTCCCCTGAGATTCACAGTACATTTCTGCTATAATCCTTACAGAATAAGCACTTATGTGGCTCATTCTTGGAGTTTGCCAAATAAACAATCTAGTAACCAAACACCTGTTCTGAATAGCTCAAAGCCTTTACTTGTAGTTCTCAAAAATGTAGTAGAGATTCACAAATATGGTCCAATGGAAGACTTCTTAAAATCTTCACTCCTTTCCCACCTATTTCTTCATAATTCTCAGCTGGCCATAGGACATTTTGCTCTATAATGTAACTCAAATAGCTTTCTAAATCCAGCTCAATGCTGCTACCTTCCACCTCACTTCCCAAATCCTTATGTAGATTAATCTGTCCTCTTTTGCATTGATGAGGAGGTGAAATTGGGCTGGAAAATGTAGTAGTTTATTTGGCAGGGTAGGGTTAGAGAAAAAGCTATGAGAACAGTTTTGGTTGCATTCTTTAACAATGTAGCACAAACTAGAGGCCTAGTAAAGATCTGTTGAATAAGTAAATGAACTCTGATAATTCTCATATCTCAGAAATTGCCCTACTTAGTTAAAAAGAAAATCCAAGAATATTATGAAATATCAGGTATATCCTGTTATGAAGCTGATGAAAACAGATCTTAAATTAACTCAGCTATAATCTCATCTTGACTGGCATGTTGGAAGATTTTTCTTCTGGAGGTAGGGTATGCAGAATTTCACTAAATTATACTGTTTTTCTTCAAGGGGCAGAAATGGAGGGCCTAAATAGTGGCTGAGGTGAACTTATATTGCTTTTATTAAAAATAATTGGAGCCTTCAAATTGAAATACTCACTTATGAATATATCAAAATATGCACATGATCTATAGGAGGAAAACTATAAAACTCTGATGAATAATAAAAAAAACCTCTAAATAACTGGAGAGATATTCCATGTTCATGGTTAGAAAGATTCAATACTGTCAAGATGTCAGTTCTTCCCAACTTGACCTATAGGTTCATTGCAATCCCAATCAAAATCCCAGCAAATTATTTTGTGGCTAATGACAAATTGATTCTAAGGTTTCATAGCAAGGCAAAAGACTCAGAATAGGCAACACAGGGACACCTGGGTGGCTTACTGAGTGTCTGCCTTAGGCTCAAGGAGTGATCCTGGGGTCCTGGGATTGAGTCACGCACTGGGCTCCATGCAGGGAGCCTGCTTCTCCCTCTGCCTATATCTCTGCCTCTCTCTCTGTGTTTCTCATGAATAAATATAAATAAAAATAAATCTTTAGAATAGGCAACGCAATATTGAAGAAGACCAAAATTGGAGGACTAAAGACTGCCTGACTTCAAACCTATAAAGATAGTGTAGTATTGATGAAAAAATCACAAATAGATTAATGGAATAGAATAAAGGGTCCAGAAATAGACCCTCATAAATGTAATCAATGCTGTTTGACAAAGGAGCAAAAGAAGTAGAATGAAGCAAAGATAGTTTCTTCAACAAATGGTGCTAGAAGAACTGGACATCCATATTCAAAAAAATGAATCTAGACACAGACCTTACATCCTTCACATAAATTAATTCAAAATGTATCACAGACCTAAATATAAACTATTATATAATATAGAACTATAAACCCCCTTAGAAGATAAAATAGGAGGAAACCTAGATGACTTTGGGTGTAAAAGCTGTCTTTGTAGATACACCACCAAAGTATGATCCAAGAAATAAATAATTGATAAGCTGGACTTCATTAAAATTAAAACTTCTGCTCTGTGAAAGACAGTGCCAGGAGAATGAGAAGATAAAACACAGACTGAGAGAAAATATTTGCAAAATGCATATCTGATACAGGGCTATTATCCAAAATATACAAAGAAAACAAACAACCTTATTAAAAAATGGCTAAAGACCTTAACAGACACCTCATCAAAGATGATACAACAGATGGCAAGTAAGCACATGAACATATATTCCACATCATATGTCATCAGGGAAATGCAAATTAAAATAACGAGATACCCCTATACATTTATTATAATGGCCAAAATCTGGAACACTGACAAAAGCAAATGCTGGAGAGGATGTGGAGCAATAGCAACTCTCTCATTTGTTGCTAATCATAATCCAAAATGGTACAGCCACTTTGAGGACAGCTTGGCAGTTCCTTATAAAACTAAACATATTCTTATCATATGATTCAACCATCATGTTCCTTGGTAATTACCCAAAGGAGTTAAAACTTATGTCCATACAAAAACCTACACACAGATATTTATAGCAGCTTTATTCATAATGGCCAAAATTTGGAATCAACTGAGATGTTCTTCAGTAGGTGAATGGGTAAATACAATTTGATACATCTGCACAATGGAATATTATTCAGTACTAAAAGGAAATGAGCTATCAAACCATAAAAAGAGGGCAGCCCGGGTGGCTCAGCGGTTTAGTGCAGCCTTCAGCCCAGGGCGTGATCCTGGAGACCTAGGATCGAGTCCCACGTCAGGCTACCTGCATGGAGCCTACTTCTCCCTCTGCCTGTGTCTCTTCCTGTGTGTGTGTGTGTCTCATGAGTAAATAAATTTAAAAAAAAACCATAAAAAGACATAAAGGAAACTTAAATGCATATTACCAGAGGAAAGAAGCCAATATAGAAAGGCTGCATACTATAGGATCCCAAGTAAAGGACATTATGGAAAAGGCAAAACTACATAGACAGTAAAGAGACCAGAAGTTCAGAGGAGGGAGAAGGATGAATAGGTGAGTACAGTGTATTTTTCAGATAGTGATACTGCTCTGTATGATACTGTAATGGTGGATATATGTCAATATACATTTCTCCAAACAGATAGAATGTTCACCACCTAGAGTGATGGTAAACTATGGAATTTGGATGATAACGATGGCTTAGTGTAGGTTCTTCAATTTTAACAAATGTACCACCCTAGGTTGGGGATGTTGATAAAGGAACAAACTGTGCTTGATGTGGGGGGAGGGAGTATTTGGGAAATCTGTATCTTCGATTCAATTTTTTTTTGTGAACCTGAAACTGTTCTAAAAAATAAAGTCTTAAAAATCATGGGAGCCACAGCAATAACTTAATTCTTTTGGTAATGCTCCACCAATGTTTCAGAGACCTTGTATGTAAGATATATCCCCTATCCATCCATCTCTATCTATCTATTCTCTCTCTCTCTCTTTCCATCCATCCATAGGGTGACCAGTTTGTTCCCAGTTTGCCTGGAACTGTCCTGGTTTCAGCACTGAAAATCCTATATCCCAGGAACCCCTTAGTCCCAGGCAAATTGTAATGATAGGTCACTGTACTTTGTGTATATATGTGTGCATAAGCATATGATCTTTATTCCAAGAGAGCTTTAAAAACACTGCAGACAAGCATTTGTTTTTGTCCACTTTTAACTAATACTGCTTTTTACTGATCTACCCGGGATATAGATTTATATTCTTATGATGTTTAATTTTGCCTCCTATGTTTTCAGTATCTTTTATCATCAAATAACTGCCATTCTTTTCACGACCCTGGGGAATCTCTTGGAGTTTCTCACAGCTCTATGATTTTACCTTTTCAAATACAGTCTATTCAAACTCTGTCATATCTTAATGTCCTTCCTGCCAAGTGTCAGTTACAAAGAAACACCCCTTCCCTTGTAATCACATTTACTTCTCCCCTGCAGACACAGAAATGCTTTCCTGTCTTTTTTTTTTTGCTTTCCTGTCTTGTCTTGCTTTTCTTTTCAGTTTTTCACCTTCTTGCCTAACTATTCTTTCTTCCTCCTATTACTGCCCTCCCACTTAGTTATCAATTGTTGTTTTGAATACTTACTCTTCAAGAGCCCTCCATAATAATA
The DNA here is from genome assembly GCF_905146905.1 of Nyctereutes procyonoides. Lineage (NCBI taxonomy): Eukaryota > Metazoa > Chordata > Mammalia > Carnivora > Canidae > Nyctereutes > Nyctereutes procyonoides. Next base: position 22,136,095 of record NW_026575040.1, on the reverse strand, counting down.
GATATTTTGTGAGGTCATGAAGGAAACATTCTGAGATGAGATTAATTTGGATGATTTATTTGAAATTTGTAGTAGGTGAACTGGGCTTTATAGTATCCATTAGAAACATTTTTGTCATACTAATTAAAAGCACAAATGGAATGTACAGAGGTGGAAGCAAGAGAAGTGGAAAGAGTATTTAAGAAATAGAATTATATTTTCAAGTTTTATTTTATTTTATTTTAAAGACTTATTTATTTATTCATGAGAGACAGAGAGAGAGAGAGACATAGGCAGAGGAAGAAGCAGGCTTTTCGCAGGAGCCCGATGTAGGACTTGATCTTGGATCCCAGGATCAAGACCTGAGCTGAAGGCAGCAGCCCAACCGCTGAGCCACACAGGCATCCCTATATTTTAAAGTTTTATTTATTTATTTATTTATTTATTTATTTATTTATTTATTTATTTATTTTAAAGTTTTAAAAGTCACTTTCATTTAATGTCCACAATAATGTTGTGTAACATTTGTATATCTCTATTAGTACAGATTCAGTGATGCTTCTTAGGTCTATTTAATCATATATATGTACATATACAGACATATATATGTGTGTATATATATATACACGCACACATATAAGCATATATATACATGCATTTGAAAAAAGAGAATTATATCTATTTCCAAACAAGTCAGAGAAACTTATTTAAAATAAAAACAATATAGCTGAAGTTAATGTATACATATATTAAAAATGTAAAGCAGGGTATAAAATGAAAAATAAAACTCTCTCTATATACTCCTCACTCCCAGGAATCATTTTCAACACTTTCTCATGTAGTCTTTTATACATTAAAACATTTTTTAGAAACTTCTTGGTTGCTTAGTCAGTGAAGCATCTGTCTTTGGCTCAGGACATGATCCCAGGGTCCTGGGATTGAACCCAGCATCAGGCTTCTTGCTCTGTGGGGAGCCTGCTTCTCCTTCTCCATCTGCCCCTCCCCCTGCTTGTGCTTGCTCTCTCTCTCTCTCTCTCTCTCTCTGTCAAATAAATAAATAAACAAATAAATAAATAAATAAATAAAATCTTTAAAAACTTTTAAATTCCCTATATGTGGGCAGGCATATGTGTTTTATTTAATATTATTTTTTACTTTTTAAAATTTAGTCTTATTTTTACTTATTAAAATATTTTTATTTGAATACAGTTGATATACAAGGTTACATTAGTTTCAGGTATGCAACATAGTGATTCAATGTCTCTACATTTATGCTATGCTCACCACAAGTGTAGACAGATGGTAGCTTTAAAAAGATTTACACAAATAGAGTACACTATATGTACTAGTCTGAGCCCTTTTTTTGTTTCAATTGATAATATGTTTTAGGCATATTTCCATTCCATTTCAACAAGGTCTACTGAATTTTGTCAGGGCTATGAAGTATTTCATTGTATAGCATGCTATAATTTATGGAATTAAAATTAAGGGATGGATATTTAGTTTTATATATATTTTTGCTATTGTAAGCAATACTGCTCATAGCAGTGTTTGTGTGTGTTTATGTTCCTAGCAGTGGAATTGCAGGGTTAAATAGTATGCACATTGAAAAATTTTAAAATAGATTTACCAAGGGGCACCTGGGTGGCTTAATCAGTTGGGCTTCCAACTGATTTTGGCTCAGGGTATGATCTCAGGCTTGTGGAATATAGCTCTATGTTGGGCTCCATGTTGGGTGTGGAGTCTGCTTGAGATTCTCTCTCTTCCTCTCCTTCTGCCCCTCCTCCTATCTGTCTCCCCTTCTCTCTCTCCCTCTCTGAAACAAACAGATTCACCAAAATGACCCCACTTCACATGTACAGATTTATCCTTTCTATCAGTGTATGAGAATGTCCATTTACCCACCTCTCATAAAAAATGTGTGTATGTTGAGTAGAAAAGCTTTCCCTATTGTGGTAAAAATTCAAAGACAGGCATTTTCCTATTATTTTGACTTTTAATCTTTTTTTTTAAAAGATTTTATTTATTTATTCATGAGAGAGAGAGAGAGAGAGAGAGAGAGAGAGAGAGAGAGAGAGACAGGCAGAGGGAGAAGCAGGCTCCATGTAGGGAACCTGACATGGGACTTGATCCCAGGTCTCCAGGATCAGGCCCTGGGCTGAAGGCAGTGCTAAACTGCCGAGCCACCTGGGCTGCCCCTAATCCTAAAAGCTTTCTTCATTAAGTACTTGCGGCTCTCCATAAAAGTCCCTTTCTCCTCTATGGTTGACTGGAGACCCCTGAACTGAAGACTGGGCTTCTTGCCTAGTGTCAGTCCCAAGAATAATCCTCTTAAACAAATGGTGGTGATTGGTGGGATGGTGGTGGCTGGGTTCTGGAATGGTGAGAAGTGGTTTTATATCAATTAAGCCTGATAATCTTTGGTTATTCCATAGGAAGTGGAGGTGAGTCATATTATTAGGTTCAGGTTGACAAACTCTGGGTCAATACAAAGCAGTGTGGCTCCAGTATAAACAATGGAACATGGAGAAAGAGCTCAGAGTAGAGTGATAGGAGGTGGAGTCTTCCGTGTATCTTTACATGCACTATATCACTAGATAGAGTCAAGAACATCTCAATTCACTAGGTTCTATCTCAGGACAGGGTCTAATTAGTTTTGGAAGGCATCTGGGGCAGGTTGGTGGTGGCCAGAACTGGGCTTTTAGTCTAGAGTGGGTGGGTGAGCACAGGGAATAGACCAGACAAAGCTTATTTACTGTGCCAGGTACATTGTAGGCCTTTCATATATGTGTGATTAGTTGAATTGAACTCACAGGAGCTGCAGTAAATGGCTGTGATGTTCTGGGCCCTGTTATCCAAGCTGACTGAGCACAGGGATCACTCTGAGGAAAGGGGCTCACCAGTTGGGATCCAGAAAGTGTGCCCTGTCACTGTCACATTGGCTTCACACCTCTATATGCCCATAGTCTCTTTACATACTTCCTGGCTCTGATTGATGCTTCTTTGTTTATAAATAAATTTCATATTTTCCAGGTTATACTTGCTTAGCAAATAGTGAAGACTGGAAAAAAAGAAGAATCTCATATACCATATACCATACAGAGGTAGCCATTGTATTGATTGGCTATAGTTAATTCTCTTCTCTTTTGTGTAATATATTTATTACTTATTTTAAAATTGTTATGAACAATTTAAGATATACTGAAAGATACAAAAATAATAAAGTCAACACCCAGGTACTCACTACACTGCTTAAGAAATAAAACATTCGTCTATGCTATTGAAACTCCCTTTGTGCTCTTTTCCTGTCATGTTTCTTTCCCTGTCTCTAAGAGATAATTGTTATTTGCCATTTCTTCATATTATTATATTTATGTGCATCTATCATTAAATAATGTAAAATATTACTGTACATAATGCAATATGTTTTAAGATTCACATAATTATTTTTCTGCAATTTGCATTTGATGCTTAATATTGTTTGTGAGAGTTAGGCATGTTGATGTCTCTAGTTCCTCTATTTTCATTATTTCTACCACTTATTTATTTATCCATTCTCTTATTAGTGATTAGTAAGTTGTTTTCATGTTTCACTACTACAAAAAATAAATTTTTCAGTGTCTGCCTCTTTATGTTCATGTGGAAAGTTTCTGTTGGGTATCTACCCAGGAGAGGAAATCCTTCGATTTTACTAGATATTGCCAATTTATGGTATTGGTTCTCATTATTCCCCAGCTTCACCAACATTTACTATTGTCAGACTTTAAATTCTGTGGACCTAATGGTATGAAATGCTATCATATTGTAATTTTTCCTTGCCTTTCCCTTAGTGAAATTGAGCCCACCCCCCCCTTTTTTTAAGATTTACTTATTTTTTTAAGAGAGACAGTGCAAGAGTGGGGGCGGAGAGGCAAAGGGAGAAAGAGAGAATCCTTAAGCAGAATCCCTGCTGAGCAAGGAGCCTGACTCTGGGCTAGTCTCATGACCCTGAGATCATGATTTGAGCCAAAACCAACAGTAGGCCACCCAACCAACTGAGCCACACTGAGCACTCTTAGCCCCTTATTTTTATGTGTACATTTTTATATAATTAAGATCATCCTATATATACACACTTTCCACCTGTAATTAAGATATAAGGATTCCTCCTTGTTCTAAATGCCTTTCATAAATAATTTTTAATGGTCATATAATGTTCCAGCATGTACATAGAATAAAACATTTTGCTATTATTAGAAATTCAGGCTGTATCCAGATTTTCACTGCTGTAGATGAGGCTCTGAATGAGTTTGACTAGAAAGCTTTTATGTATTTTGGATGATTTCCTTAGGTTGGCTTTCCAGAAGGTGAATTATTGGGCCAAATGGGTTGTATGATTCTAGAACTCTTGCTAGTACATTGCCAAATTGCTTTTCAAAAGTCTTATACTAATATTTTTGCTAACTAGCAGTGTACATTTGGAACCTGCAACTTGAAGGGCATTGCTAATGTCTTTTCCCGATTCAGGGGAGAATGGATCCAAATACTTCCTAGGAACAATTCAGAGTCTGTCCTGCACCAGATGACAAAGAAAAGAGATGGGTACTAAAGAAAAGAGTGAGAAGCTAAAATACTACAAGGTTTCTTGTCTAAAAAAGAGGATTGCTCCTCATGCTTTTCCAGGGAGGACTGACCGGGAAGGAGTGGCAAGGCAACTAGAGACTAACCTTACACAGCTACTCAGAGAACTCCCTTCTTCTCCTCAGTGTCTTTCTTCTGGTACAGCCCATCTCTGACTTCTCTGTCTTTTTTTAAAAAAGTTTTTCAAGTAAATGATAATATCTGCAAATAAAAACATATGGGAGTCAGAAATAACTTTTCAAGAAATTGAGTCTTTTTTTCTTAGAAATAAAATATTATTTCTTAATTGTATATAATACTCAATTATAGTCAACAAATGTTAGGGACCTGCTATATCTCAGACTAGGATAAAATCAATGGTGAACAAAATACATGGTAATAGTTTATTATTTTTGTCATGAATTCTATGATAGTTTATTTAGTATATACCCTCTACAATACAATAACCATACTGGTTTTAGAGAGTAATGGCTGTCGTGTCTATTGTTAGCAATAATACTTAAGATTACTATACCAAATAGCAGTGCCTGAGTTGTTTTGACAAATGTTTTTCTGGGCACTGCTAGAAATGAGGTGTATAGGCAGATATTTTTTCCTGAGTTTCCAGATCTTTCATAGCTGAGCAGGTGTGCCAGATTCCAGATTGGTTGCTTCTTAAAACTGGCATGGTGCCCTATGGGGCTAATGTGTTCATAATAAGTAGAGCTTCTCTTGAGCACTGGCCCTGCTCCTCATTAGTGTCCCCCAGGATCTGCTGCTGCCACCTTGGGTCTCCATTCTGCCCCCGACATTCCACTGAAAGCCTCCAAGAGTGGGGTTTCAGTGCTGCTCATACATCATAGGTGACTCTTTAAAAAGGGATCTTAAAGATGGCAGGATAATTTAATGGCCAAATGTAACATTTGTAGCTGCAGAGGCTAAGATACTGATGAAAGCAATGAAACCTTGGGGTCTGGAGCAGGGTCTTTCCACCAGAGAGGGTGAAGAAGGCACCCTGCAGTCCATGCATGGTGTGGAAGGATTTCTTTTAATTTTTTAATCTTCCTTTGAATGTTCATGTATTTGCTAACAGGTTATGAAAGAAGGATACATAAGTAGCTAAAAAGGGAACTATGGCATTTTGAATTGGTATGATAGAGTGGGTGCTTTCATTATATGGGGAAACTAGAAAAGGAAACAGACCTGTGCAAACCTGGCCACACAGCCCAGTCTGTGAACCTCATTGCTACAAATACCATGTTCCAGGTCTTTGTGGAGAGGGCTTTCTCAGGCTATATCATACTGTGAACTCTAAAGGCAGTTTTTATGCCTCCTATGCACACATTTCCAACAAGGATTTACAGATATAATTTATGCAATTATAAGATTTAATGAAATACTTATTTCAATGTTTCAGCTTTTGGTATTTAACAATGCTTTTCAATAATAATGGTGGGATTGCTGAGAGCTCACAATGTTAGTGGACTGATTTTCTAAGCTCATAGAATTTAAACGCTCTTGGAAAAAATTTCTCAATATAAAAATTGTATCTGATCTATTAATTTTATAAGCATATTCATTATTATTACCATTATTAAAACTAATGAATTCAACTTGGCATTGGATCACCATATAATTAGAGGAATAAAATTCTCTCTCTGAATGCTGAACTCATTGGGAATGGGTAATTTGACTACTCTGGCCAGTTCTATTATTAATTTCAGGGTTGTTCAGTTCAGCTTCAATTAAAATCAAACATTTATTTTATTACTTTCAATTTAATTGAATTGTTATCTTTGAATAAGTAATGTGGATAATATATGCACAAGGTAATATATGCAATAGTAATAAAATTCAAACAGTATAAAATGGTACACAGAGAAAGTAAGGCTCTGTCCCACCGCTGACCCTCTGTATCTGCCCCCTCCTCAACGGCAATCACTTTAACAGTTGTGTGTGTATATGTGTATGTATATGTATCTCTTAAAAAATATATCAGAGGGCAGCCCGGGTGGCTCAGCGGTTTAGTGCCGCCTTCAGCCCAGGGCCTGATCCTGAAGACCCAGGATCGAGTCCCACGTCAGGCCCTCTGCATGGGGCCTGCTTCTTCCTCTGCCTGTGTCTCTGCCTCTCTCTCTGTCTCTCTGTGTCTCTCATGAATAAATAAATAAAATCTTAAAAAAAAAGTACATCCATTAAAAAAATATATATATATATCAGAAAAATCTATTTTTTTCTCTACATGTCTTCATCCACATCTGATTTTATCTTACATAAATGGCAGTATGGTATAAACATTTTTCTCCATTTGCTTTTTAATTAATATAATATCTTGCTCATGGTTTCATATCTTTTTTGAACAGCTGCCTAGCATTTTACTGTGACCCATTTTAGCTACCATGTGCTAGGCGTTGCTTGGGAAGCAAAGGTGAATATGACATATTTCTCTCTCCCAGGGTTCATGTTGTACTGGAAAAGAAGGTATATACCAGGGTAATTATATGAAATACAGGCTGTAGGTATACTGTAATATTGAGATAAACAGAGTTGAAAGAATGAACCCATGAGGAAAAGATTAATTCCATTGGGAAGACACAAGAACTGCTCCTGGAATTGGAAGATTTGAACAAGGCACCGAATAATTGAATAATTTGATGGGTGCAGTTGTGGGTTAAGGGTCTCTAAGCATGGAGGGGTGGAAAGGTATGCATGCTAAATCTGTTCAGGGGAGAGCAACTGATATGGTTTGGTCATCAGTTTGGTGGTGGTAGTGGGGATGTTGGTGGGAGAAAGGGAGTGAGGGATAGAACTTGTTTGGTGCTTTGAGTGTTAGAATAAAGAGCAAAGCTGTGTGTGTGTATGTGTGTGTGCATGTGCAAGCATGTGTAGGCCCAGAGAGGTGGGTGGAAATGAAGAGAGAAGGCTTTTGTGTAGGCTAGATACAGGGAGAGCCTGGATTTCAGCAAGTTTTGTGGGAGGAAAAGGGAAGAGACGAGTTCCTGAGATATCACAAAGCTAATTTTTCTTATGAATAAAGGTTGGCAGCTTTGTAACATCATTAGCCATTCTAAATCTATTTCCTGATGAACTTGGAGTTTTGAATTTCTAATGAGAGCAATCTGACTGACAGCCCATTTAGGATAATACACCTTAATAGGAAAGTCAAACACACTTACTTTAACAGAGACATGCAACACCACTAATTTGCAGAAGAAAAATAACTGTAGGTTGGCACCCCTTACTATATGCAGCAATCATGGACATGGCTGATTGGAAAAGTCACTGAAGAATTGTGTGTATGTGATTCTGTATTGAAACAAGGAGTACACATCTATGCTCAATTGTGCCACTATTGCAAAGGTGATTTTTACAAGCAAAAGTGCTAGAAAACCTTTAAAGGGTAAAAAAATGAAGAAAATAAAATGCTCCAGATAACCTTAAGAGCGAAGTATAAACGACACTTTGCAAGCCGACTTCATTAGCCTGTCTCCAGCATGAGTGCTGTGGTGACAAATGGACATTACTTATTTTTCTTCATTATTTGGCATCTCTCACAATTCCAAGTCATTTCTAGAAATGGGAAACTAGATAACTAGCACATGAATTTGTCTGTGAAATTCAAATTGACTAGATTGTTAAAACAGCTACTTTTCTTTTTTTTTAAAACTATATCTCTCCTTGCTCTCCAGGGACACATACATGTAGCACAGTAAGTGAAATTAATAACATTTTCTATGTGCCCCTAATAAATAGCTTCTTGCCCTGAGCAAGTGGCTATTTGCAAGGCCTGTCAAATATTTCAAATTACTGGCTGGAGAGATGCTCAGGTGAATGGTCCACTGACTTTGTTTGGCACAAGCCACTTTAAAAGTTCAAAGCAGGGCAGCCCCCGTGGCTTAGCGGTTTAGCGCCGCCTTCAGCCCAGGGTGTGATCCTGGAGACACAGGATCGAGTGCCACGTCAGGCTCCCAGCATGGAGCCTGCTTCTCCCTCTGTCTCTGTCTCTCTGTCTCTGTCTCTAAGAAGTAAATTAAAAATCTTAAAAAAAAAGTTCAAAGCCAATAGTAAGTCACATCAAAAATTCTGTGAAGTCCTCACCATACTCAGGGCTGGGTATTAGAGATTCTGTAACCTGGGAATTGTAACATGTTGAATGTTGATGTTAAATGGGGACGAGTGGCTGGCACCTGGCATCCTTCATGTTCCTTGGACATCAGGATGGCCAGGAGTGGTGAGGGGAAGACACTGGAGTGCACACATTATTGGCTAGATGAGTCACATTGCCCAGCTTCCAAAACAATGCAGAAAGTCCCTCTGCAGTTTCTTTTATCCTAGACCTTTCTCTGAATACCCCTTGTTTGAAGGCTTCTGAAATACTGAATCGATTTCTGCTTCCTCATGATCCAATTGTTCTAGGACTACCCAGAGAGAATTTTAGGATGCATAAGAATCACTTGGGGATGATTTTTCTTTTCTTCTTTTCTTAAGTATGTTTATTATGGAAAAATTTAAATATAATACAACAGTGGAGAAAACTATAAACTATGTCCTCATCGTCCATTTTCAATATTTTGAAAACATTATTTAGTCTCTCTCCTGCCTTTTATAAAAAATATTTTATTTATTTATTCATGAGAGACACACAGAGAGAGGCAGAGACATAGGCAGAGGGAGAGGCAGGCTCCCTGTGGGGATCCTGATGTGGGACTCAATCCCCTGAGCTGGGATCACACCCTGAGCCAAAGGGAGACGTTCAACTGCTGAACTACCCACGTGTTCCTCTCTCCTGTGTTTTTTTTTTAAAGATTTTATTTATTTATTCATAGACACAGAGAGAGGGGCAGAGACACAGACAGAGGGAGAAGCAGGCTCCAGGCAGGGAGCCCGACGTGGGACTCGATCCCTGGTCTCCAGGATCACACACCCCAGGCTGCAGGCGGCGCCAAACCGCTGCGCCACCAGGGCTGCCCCCTCTCTCCTTTTAATGCAGTAATTTTAATGCAGTAATTTAAAGAAAATCTCAGTCATCATATAATTTCATCTGCATATATGTTAATATACATCTCAGCCAGATGATAACTTTATTTCTATGCTTTCATGATGTCATATTACACAAAGTTAACAATAATTCCCTAATATTAGACATGTTCATATTGTCCTGGTTGTCCTCAAAATGTCTTTTATTTGTTTATTTATTTATTTGAGAGAGAGACAGCTCAAGTGAGCAAAGCACAAGCAGGGGGAGGGGCAAAGGGAGAAGCAGACATGGGACTCAATCCTAGGACCCTGGGATCATCACCTGAGCCAAAGGCAGATGGTTAACCAAATGAGCCACCCAGGCACACCCCCAAAATGTCTTGTAAAGGTGGTTTCTACACATTATACATTGCACTAGATTTTACATTTCTTAAGGATTTTTTTAATCTATGATAGTCGATAGCCATCCCCCCACCGCCATCCCATTAAAAAAAAGGAAAGTATGTATTTGTAAAGAAACCAAATCATTCATCTTACAGAATGTGCCACATTCAGGATTTGGCTGACTGTATCCACACAGTAAATTTTAAATAGTTTGCCTCTATTGCCTGTTAACTGATAGTCACTTTTTTTTTTTAAGATTTTATTTATTGGGATCCCTGGGTGGCGCAGCGATTTGGCGCCTGCCTTTGGCCCAGGGCGGATCCTGGAGACCCGGGATCGAATCCCACGTCGGGCTCCCGGTGCATGGAGCCTGCTTCTCCCTCTGCCTGTGTCTCTGCCTCTCTCTCTCTCTCTCTCTCTCTCTCTCTCACTGTGTGCCTATCATAAATAAATAAAAAATTAAAAAAAAGATTTTATTTATTTATTTGAGAGAAAGAGAGAGAGCATGAGAGAGAGAGAGTGAGTAGCTATGACCAGGGGGGAGGGTAGAGGGAGAAGCAGATTTCCCACTGAAGAGGGAGCCTGATGCAGGACTCCATCCCAAGACCCTGGGATCAAGAGTTGAGCTGAAGGCAGACACTTAACTGACTGAGCCGACTCTAAGGCAACTGAGAGTCACTTATATCTGAGACTTACTTAGATTTAGTTCCATTTTGGGGGCAAGAATATATAACAGGTGGTGCTGTGTACCTCCTATTATGTCATAGCAAAAGAAGCCCTACACTTAGTTGTGCTAAGATTGATCCATGGGTTCAGATGTTATAGCCCTGAAAGTGCTGATTCATAGGTCCAGTCCAGACCTCTGAATCAGAAGCTCTAAAGATAACAGCCCAGGTGATTCTGAGACAGGTGACCTATGGGCCAGTAGTGTCTGAGAAACACTATTCTAGAGAGGCATTCTGAGGTGGGAGAAGTTTTGAGAAATAGTATTAATTTTATGTGTCAAATTGACTGGGACATGGGATACCCAGACTTTTGGTCAAACATTATTTCTGGGTCTGTCTGTTAGGGTATTTCTAGATGAGATTAACATTTGAATGGGTAGAATGAGTTATGCATATTGACCTCCCTCATGAGGGAGGACCTCATCCAATCAAAGATATGAGTAGAACAAATAGGCTGAGGAAGAGGAAACTCCTCTTCCCTGACTGAGCCAGAATGTCAGTCTTTTCCTGCTTTTGGACTCTAAACGAAAACTTGACTCTTTGAACCGGCTGGCTTTCAGACTATAAGTTATAGTTAAAACGATTGGTTCTCCTGGATCTCCAGCTTGCCAACTGTAGGTCTTGGGACTTTTCATCTTTCATAATTGAATGATCCATTTCCTTAAATCTTTCTAACTTATTGGTTCCATTTCTCTGGAGAACCTTGCCTAATACACTGTACTAAACAATGCAAAATACTGTTTTTACTACAGGACTTCTCAGATTCTTTAATGTATGCTAACATCCATTGTGATTTTCCAAGCAGGGGGATAGTTTGTAGTATTTCCCAGACTAATTTTTTTTTTTAAATTTTTTAAAATTTATTTATGATAGTCACAGAGAGAGAGAGAGGCAGAGACACAGGCAGAGGGAGAAGCAGGCTCCATGCACCGGGAGCCCGACGTGGGATTCGATCCCGGGTCTCCAGGATCGCGCCCTGGGCCAAAGGCAGGCGCCAAACCGCTGCGCCACCCAGGGATCCCCTTTCCCAGACTAATTTGACGAAGAAACCCTTTGTAGTTATACACCTTGCAGGGCTGGTGTTCCACAGAGTGTTATGGTAAACACAGCTTTGGTGTCATGTAGAATAAACAAACCTCCTGGGGGATCCCTGGGTGGCGCAGCGGTTTGGCGCCTGCCTTTGGCCCAGGGTGCGATCCTGGAGACCCGGGATCGAATCCCACGTCGGGCTCCCGGTGCATGGAGCCTGCTTCTCCCTCTGCCTGTCTCTGCCTCTCTCTCTCTCTCTGTGTGACTATCATAAATAAATAAATAAAAAAAATAAAAAAAAAAACAAACCTCCTTAACTTTCTATCTGCCAGTTCTTCATATATTTGAAGGTAGCAGTTTCTGTTCTTGGACGTCTCTTTTTTAGGGTGAATTCCATGTACTTCCAAATTTTCCTCATATGCTTAGTCCAGCATCTTGTTTCCTTTTTTCTTCCTGGGGTAGTCTCTAGTTAGTCAAGGGGGCCTCCTAAATAGTTTTGGTTCTTGTAGGATGTGAGGGCCTTGAATAAGGCCCTGAGAAACAGCTGGTGTTCACCTGGTACAGAAAAAATAGGACCTCTCATTGGTCTGCAAAATAAACTTTTGGTACCTCAAATTATCTGCTCTTTTTAGAACTATCCTTAGAAGTTTCTGCTGCTTCATTTCCTTAAAATGTTTAACAACAAAGAGAATAACTGGTTCATTGAACAGAACCTTTGGGTATGATTTGACCAGGGCTCAAATGGAGAGAGCTGACCTTCCTCTATTTCTTTGCTCTCCTCATTCCCCTATTCTCAGGCAAACTCTCCTTTGGTGGTTACAAGATGGCTGCAGCGACCCCCAGGGCCATGTTCTTCCTTTCTCATTCATGTCTTGCAGAAAAGAGCAGATTCAGCTTCTTGTGAGATTTCCAATCTTTAGATACTCCTTCTGCTGATACTTCTATCTGGATGGAAACAAATGAGCCTTTCCTTTTCTTTATTTCCCAGTTTGAGTATATATCCAAACACACTGACTGTCGCACATGTTGCAGTGCCTAGAAGCAGCTAAGAGGCCAGAGAAATTCAACATCAGTGGATGGGGAGGGGCTCAAACTGTACCTTGGTTAGCCCTGGTCTTTGGTAGTTCAATAATTTACCTACCTGCCTCCCCCTTCCCTGGCCCTTTTATAGCCGAGGCCAAGAGCTTAGGTGATTTTTCAGTGGTTACACAGATAGTTGCAAGGCAGAGCTATGTCAGAAGCTCTCTTCTGCAAAGGCTGGGACTCCCCACATTATATGGGAAATCCTACTTGCAAACTTTATTTCTTAGGCAAATACTTGAAGGTGCTTTTTATTTTTTAAACTATTAATTTGGGTGAGAGAGGGAAAGTGAACATAAATGGGAAAGAGGGGTAGAGTGAGAAGCAGACCCCTGGCTAAGCAGAGATCCTAATGTGGCGCTCCATCCTAGGTCCTAGTATCGTGACCTGAGCTGAAGGCAGACACTTAACTGACTGAACCACCCAGGAGCCCTGCTTGAAGGTACTTTTGAATTCTGCAACATTTGAAACTGCTTTCCTTGATTAACTCTGAATATGCTTTTTGTTTTGGAGGCCAGTCAGAAGGGGCAGCAGCTACTACTCATGGCCTGTCTTTGAACTTTGGTTCCAAGAGATGGGGAGCTGCAAGGCTTCCTGAGTGGGCAGGGTTTGTGATCTTGTGAATGGCTTTATATCAAACCTTTAAAAATGACAGAGTTTAGAAATCTCAGTGTAAGAAAACTCTGAGGTGCAATATATAAACAACCATACACACACACACACATATATTTATTGGGCAAATAGTATTAAAATGAAAACAATATAATTAAAGTAATACATAATTTTCCTACTCTTTTCAGCTCTATTTGATGTGTTTCTTGCTCCCTCCTAGGCCCTTTACATACTTTAGAGTAAGAGTTTTGAAGAATGGTCAAGGGTAATGTTTCTAGTATCAGATAGGTCTAGGTTCAAATTCTGGTATAGTCACTTACTAGGTGATTGTAGGCAAACTGACTAAATTTGCACACTTTTGGCTTTGAATCTGTAATATGAGAAAACTAACACCACTACTACACATATCAACTGATTTTTGTGTTAATGGGGAAAATGCTTGTAAAGGGTTTAGTACAGTGCATAACCCACATACTATATAGATATTAATTTTTATACTATCATAATTATGCTTTTTACATAGTTATAATTGTAGCATACATATGCTTTTTTTTCTGTGTTCATGTAATATGTGATCAACATGTAACATTTTATCTGAAATAATTAAGAATTTATACAGAAAGAATTTCTTGGGAAATAGAGGATATTTTACTCCTTAGCATCCAGTCCAAATCTCCTGCCTAGAGGTCACGTTTTGAGTTCCTTGCAGCTCTTGATGATCTTGGGTCCACTCACAGCAACTGGGCAGCAGCTTTTCCTCTCTTTTAGCTGATATAGTGGGGTCAGGATGCATAGAAGCCATCTGTGGCCAGCAGCTTCAGGGAGTAGTGCCTGGCTGATCAGAGCCTTGATCAAGTTGGCCCCACTTAGCTTTCTAGAGGGTACCGGCTTTTCCCTTCCCACTGTAGCTGGGTAGGTAAGGTTTTATGGTATATGATAATGGGATCTTGCATTTAGAGTCTCTTTCTGTCTCTGCTATGTCAAGGGGCTGTCTTGAAAGGACAAAAATTCATCTTTAAATAGTAGTATTCCTATGAAGTTAAAAGAGGCATAGAGAGGCAAAGAGAGAATGGACTCCTAGATAATTCCATGATGGCTGGACTAGAGTCTGGCTGGGGAAGTTAGGGATAAGAGGAAAGCAGACTATCAACCGTTTGTGCCCTGTTATTCCCTCAGCATCCTTTCTTCTAGAAGATGCTATCTGACACTTAGGAATGTAAGGCCTACCATCTCTCCTCTAGCTTAGCTTCAAAGGCCTAGGCAAAGTGGTCAAGAGGGTAAAACTTGTCTCTCACAATTTCTGGGTCTTGAGGGTGCTCCTTACCTTGCCTCTACCATCTACCAAACAGCCTAGTCATGGAATACTCCGCTATTCTTTAGGCTGTTTAGATTAAACCAAATCTCAGGTGATAGTGATGTAACGTGTTACCCTTTCTGTTTGTAAAGGGTTATTTGGAGAGAGGGGAATCCTTGCTACTCAGAATTAGGACACTTGGATTAAATTCCTGTTAACTAGGAAAGATATTGATCTTGGGCTAAATCTCAATATCTTTTGGCCTCATTTTCTCATATTTGAAGCAAAAAAAAAAACCTTAATCAGATGATCTTAACATCTAGAACTTAGTTTTCTGAGTATCTGTATGTGTGAAGCAAGTCATGGGGATAGGGTATACTTCTTAATCAATCAATCAATCAATTAATTAAAAAATTTAATTCCTGTATATTTAACATACAGTGTTATATTAGTTTCAGATGTACAATATAGTAGTTCAGCAGTTCTCTACGTTACTCAGTGCTCATCATGACAAGTACTTTTAATCCCTTTCACCTATTTCACCAATCCCCACCCACCTTTCCTCTCGTAAACCTCAATTTGTTCTTTATAGTTAAGAGTCTGTTTTTTGGTTTGTCTCTTTCTTTCTTTGTTAGTTTTGTTTCTTAAATTCCACATATGAATGAAATCATATGGCATTTGTTTATCTCTGCCTGACTTATTTCACTTAACATTATACTCTAGCTCTATCCATGTTGTTGCAAATGGCAAGATTTCATTTTTTTTAATGCCTGAGTAATATTCTATTGTACATATACACCACATCTTCTTTTTTTTTAAGATTTTATTTATTTATTCATGATAGAGAGAGAGAGAGAGAGAGAGAGAGAGGCAGAGACACAGGCAGAGGGAGAAGCAGAGGGAGAAGCAGGCTCCATGCAGGGATGCCCGACGCGGGATTCAATCCCGGGTCTCCAGGACTGCAACCTGGGCCAAAGGCAGGCGCTAAACCGCTGCGCCACCCAGGGTTCCCTACACCACATCTTCTTTATCTACTCTTCTGTTGTTAGACACTTGGGCTGCTTTCTTAGTTTGGCTAATTTGGCTATTGTAAATAATGCAGCAGTAAACACAGGGTGCATATATTTTTGTGATTTAGTGTTTTCATCTTCTTTAGGTAAATACCCAGTAGTGGAATTACTGTGTCATATGGTAGTTCTATTTTTAATCTTTTGAAGAACCTCCATACTGTTTTCCGAGTGGTTATACAAGTTTGCATTCGGGATAGGGTATACTTTTGGTATAAGGCCTTTCTGGTACATTCTAACTAAGTCACAATCTATGCATTCTGTTCCATGTTATTCTCCTGAGATGGACATCAGGAAGTTAGGGAGCTCAGGGTGAGGGCAATGGGTGCCACAGTTATGATCTGTAATCTCTATGGACATCAGCTGGGGACTATGAAATGGATTACTCTTGGAAAAGTATAAGGAACAATCAGAGGAATGAACCACATCCTGTCTCTGCACATAGCATTGTTCTGAGGCAAGGGAACAACATGTGGCTTATCATTTCATATATATGAATTTCCCACATTTCTGTCTGGTCATATTTTTGGGGCTCCCAACTTGACAGGGGTTTCAGGCTGAGTTATCAGGACACAAAACAAGACAAACAAGAAGCAACAGCTGTCCCTGGGAGAGAAAGAATCAATAATCCATAACCAATATTTTTTTCCTGCCAATCTGAATTTGGAAAGAAAGGTACAACATGAAATTTTACCTTCATCTCTCAACCAAGCACCACAGACAGAGATCTGGGATAGCTGACTTCCGTAAAAAATTCTTATCCTTTGTTGGCTTCCATGTTTTCCCAGGGTGCTGTCTGCAGGTTCCAGAGTGAGTGGAGTGTCCCATTGAGTCTCATCTTAGTCACCACAAACTACAGAGGAGAAAAAAGAATTCTTCCTCTATGCTTTATGCTGTCTGGCTGAGACCATTTTTTTCCTAGGGTATCTTGTAAATGGATAAGCTTAGCTCAATGGTGGCATCCAAATCAGCAAAGAAGAAGTCAAACTTTTACTCTTTATAGATGACGTGATACTCGTTTGGGTTTTCTAGAAAAAAAATTTGTTTTTTTCTCTGCCAAAAATTTGCTAGAACTGATAGGAATTCGGCAAAGTCATAGGATATAAAATCAATGCACAGAAGTCAGTTGCATTTTTATACACTAACAATGAAGCAGCAGAAAGAGAAATCAAAGAATCGATCCCTTTTGCAATTGCACCAAAACCCATAGGATACCTGGGAATAAACCTAACCATAGAGAATTAGTTGTATAATGATATGGAAAACTAACTTTGATTCAGGATTAGGGGAAAGGTTTCACAAAAAGGTGAAACTTAATGGGGTCTTGAAGGCTATGGAGGAGTTCACCAAGTGAACAAGTGTGTAGTGGAGGGGAGAAATATCCGTATGTGTGATGGATCTAGCAAGTTTGGAGTGACAGAGTGCATCAGGTATGTGAAGAATGGACTGAAGTATGAAAGATAGGTCAAACCAGGTTCTGAAGAGTTTTGAAATAATACTAAAGTGATTAGGACTTTAATCTCACCAAAAGCTTCCAATGACATTGCAAACTTCCCAAACAAGAGATACACATAATGAGATCGGAATTTTATTTAAAGCTCAAAATTACATTACCAAAAGAGATAGTGATGTTATTAATAGCTGGCGTTTACTGTACATTTATTGTATAGAGACTTTAAGGCCTTCTGGGAGCCCCAAAGGGACCCAGAGACTGGAAGGAGTATATATTCGTCCACTTGTGGTTTTGCAGGTGATATATAAGAGTGGTAGGTAGAAGGGTGACCTTGAAGGACCCATGCTTAAGGCTGTTTCCCAGACACAATTCATTCAGAAACTTTTAATACCTAACTCTTCTCTTTTACCTTATATTAGTAACAGCACAAGGAAATTCTATAGTTTCTCTGTAGATCAGGGGTGAGAATCTGGTGGTCTATTTTAAAACTCCAGAAATAGTCCATATTAAGATGATTAAGAAAGATCTATGAGGCTACCGCCCTTGCTGTAAATTGTGTACTTTATGTTAAAATTGATTACTGCCATCATTCATATGAAAGCTGCTGCTGAGCATCTCCCTGAATCTGCAGCTCATCGGATCACACTGCTATCAGGCTAGCTCTGCAGAATGCACAATTTTGTTTTTCCAGTGTATAATTCAGTGTCAGAAGAGTTTATGTGCTGCTTAAGATCCTGTAGCCTATAGATAGGAAACACATTCCAAATGCAGTAATTATATTTTTAGAGTGCTAGTTCTATGCTATTAAGTCAGAGAGGAAAGTCTGGCAGGATTGGGGACTAGTGCTAAAGACAATAATGTCAATATTCTAGCTAAGAGGTTAGGGTTATGGCAGTGGTCCTAGCATTCAGCAATTGGATACATAGTCCCTTGTGAATTCCATATCTTCTTATCCCTTTTCAGAAAGCAAGGGGATTTAAAAAAGCCTTTTGCTGGGGGAGCACTGGAAATGTAGCAAAGGTTTATGAATACTCTTTTTTAGTTGCTCTTTCTATGCCTTATCCTTCCTCATTCTTTCATTTCCATTTCTCTTTGATAAAGACGTAGGAAGAAGGGGTGCCTAGGTGGCTCAGTAGACTGAACGTCTGACTCTTGGTTTAGTCTCGGGTCATGATATCAAGGTCCTGGGATCAAGCTCCGTGAGGAGCCCTGAGTCAGGCTCCATGCTCAGCTTGGAGTCTGCTTGTCCCTCTCCCTCTGCTCCTCCTTATACTCACTTGATCTCTCTCTCTCTCTCAGGAATAAATAAATACAATAAAAGAAGTGGGAAGAAAATACACAATATTAGTAAAAAAAAATATGTACATGTAGTTAGGAGACCTGGGTTTCGTTCTGACTTTGGTGTGTGACCTTAAGGGAATCAATTTACCTCTCTGAGCCTCCAATTCTGACTCTATAAAATGAAGTGGCTAGACTATGTAGTTATAATATTTTTTGATCTCAACTTCTCTTCCCTTCTATGAAAGAAAGTTGAAATGAAAAAGGCTGGAGGGCATCTGGGTGGCTCAGTGGTTTGAGCATTTACCTTTGGCTCAGGTCATGATCCCGGGGTCCTGGGATCAAGTTCCACATCAGCCTGCTTTTCCTTCTGCCTGTGTCTCTCATGAATAAATAAATAAAATCTCAAAAAGAAAAAGGCTGAGGGATACCAATAGCATGCACTGTTGGTGTTGGGGTTCAGACCTCCTTAGAGTTGGTGATGGGCTCCTTTGTTTTGAGTATCTCCTTTCTCCACTCTGTTTCTCCTTTTACTCTATTTTTTTTTCCTGGTTCCCATTGGTGATAAGAACCTTGTATAAGGGTGTTCTATGGATCATTCTTTAGGCATTTCCCAATCCTAACCTTGTCTATCAAACCTTGACAGTTCTGAGTCCTCTTTCCCTCTCCACACTCTCCCCACCCCGCCCTGAGTACTATCAAGTAAAACAAATGAGATGGATACATGATTTCATAAATATGATGTAAATGACTTATTTTCAGCAGGCATCATTTTTTAGATGCCTGTAGCCTCTTCTCTTTAATAACCACCCATTGAGCACCCACTATATACAAAGCCCTCTTTTATTGACAGTGGGGATTTAGATAAATGAGATGTGGACCCTGCCCCCCAGAGTGCACACTTTAGGGAGAAACACATACTACTTTGTGTATGTGTTGTAACCTTGACTGACTGTGATGTAACCTTGTCTGTGAGGAGAAGAGGGAACCCTGTGTTCAGCTGGGTCTTGCTGGTTGATGGGGTGGATTTTGAAAAGCAGCAGTGGGTGGAGGGAAGGGCAGGTCAGTTATAGGACACCTTTAGGATAAAGGCCCATAGCAGGGAGCAATTTAAAATCTATTTAGTGAAAGACAAGTAGTGTGTGGGTATGATGATTTGGGTGTGAGGACAGAGTTGGAAGATTAGCTGCAGTAGAAGCAGAGTGAGTAGGGCTTTGAATGCCATGCTGAATAATCCAGGTAGCATAGTATACGTGGTTGGGAGCCGTTGAAAGTGAGCTGAGGCATGGCATGAGCTGAAGCTCTGTTCTCCCTAGAATGTGTCATGTTGGAGGACTGGGGTGGGAAGTGTAGACTGAGCCATGGTCTATTTGCATAAGAGATCCAGAGTCCTAGATTTCAGGAGGGACACAAGCACTACTTTTTCATGCAAGATCTGAGAGACATCACCCATAACCCTGTGTAAGTGTGACAGGAATAAGGGACATTGGTAGCCCACGAGTTTGATTTGGAGAACCTAAGAAATGCCTCTGGGGATTCTCGGGATGCTTTGGGAAGAATTAGAAGGGTTTGCAGGTCCTGTAGAGTGGGTGGAAGTGGAGCCAGGTAAATGCTTTTGTGCGGATGTCACTGTCTCACTGGGAAGCTGTGGTTAAGAGAAGAGGAAGGGAGTTTGGAAGGTAATGAACTAGGAAGAAAAGTAGATGACTGAGGACCACGACTTTGTGGAGTCACAGTGGTGGCCCTTCCACACCTCTCATTGTCGGGGTTGGTGTGCTTGTTTGATTTCAGCACAAAGCCAATGCTAACCAGACTCTCCTTCCTTTTATGCCTCTCAAAGTTAGGAGCATGGAGACAAGTACTGTGAGCTCATTGTCACTTCTCACCTGAGCAACACCCTAGGAGATATCCCTGGTCTAGCAGCTTTTTAAAAATTTCTTAGACTCGTCTAAAACCTAGGGATTAGCCAGTAAGCTTCCTCACGTCACAGAAAGAACTAAAGAAGATTTGAAGGAAGAATAGTTGGTCTTTCCACTCTCCTCCTTGGTCTGCTACAGAAACACATCCTGGTGCTCACTTGTCCACCTTTCCCCAGAAACCTGAAGAGTTAGCACAAGGAAAGTGAGAAGACTCTAACTTCCAGATAACCAGAGGGAGATGCACAGCCTCAAAAGGCTGAGGGCTTATTTCAGTCCATGCAGAGTCACCTTTCACATTTCAACGCCCTGGATCTTGTATTCTCGAGGCAGCCCCCTCTCAGATACACTCAACACATCCACTTAAGTAACTCGATTACTCTCGCAGGAGCTTTTACATAATGCACCTCCCATCAGGTGGGGCGCTCAATCATTCAGCACAGGACCCAGCATCTCTCCTCTAATATCACTTTACACACAGCTAATGAACACAGGTTCCCAACAAGTGACTGCACCAGTCAATAAAGGACGGCGCAATCCTACCTGCCCAGGCCGCTGCCGCCGCTGCCTCTGGAACCAATTAGCCCGCTCCTTTCTGGGTGCTGCGGGAATACATTTCCCAAAGTGGTTCTCCTGCTCACCCTGGGGTTATCTTTCTGTCTTCTTCTTCTTTGCAGAGGGCATGCAAAACAGGGGAGGCTGTGGCAGTTCCACTGACAAGCTAGACAAGTTAGCGCTGGGAGCTGGGGACGTGATTTAAATTCACCATCCAATTTCATGGTCTTGATCTAAGCAAAGGGGTCCAGGGTGATTTGGGATGTGGGGAAGATGTGAGGAAGCCCCACCATTCCTGATGCTCTAAAAAAGCAAGGAAGCTGCTGGGAGAACAGGCTGGTTTGTACCTCAGACCCTCTCCTTTTCAGGTCTCATGGTTTGAACTGTTACTTGCAGGTACAGATCCAGGAAGAAATAGAAGTGCATGTTCCCCCATTTGCACTTGTCCTTTCTCCTGCTCACCCCAGCCATGAAATCAGTTAGTTGTGAAGGAATGGTCCCTGAACTGCAAGTCAGGATGCACTGACAGTCTCTGGCTGGGTGACTTCAGGCAGGAAAGCTTACCAACTTTTTCATTTGCTCTACTGTGCAATTCCTGCTCTGCCTCTTTCATTAGGCTGCTGAAAGGACCACATGATGAAGTCCCTGTGAAAATACTTTGTAAAAGTAGAGCTCTGCATAGATACACAGTGTTGAGTGCTACTTTAGGGAAGCAATGACTAGAAGTCTGCAGATTAGAACTCTGAGTTATTTTCTGTTCAGCTTTGCTACTTACTATCTCAGGGGCTTTGGATATATCACTTTACCTACATGGGACTCAGTTTTCTCATTGAGAAATTGGGGAAGGTAAAGCCTGCTTCATAAAATTGTTTGAAAATTAAGAGAGGGGCAGCCCCGGTGGCTCAGCGGTTTAGCGCTGCCTTCAGCCCAGGACGTGATCCCGGAGCCCTGGGATTGAGTCCCACATCAGGCTCCCTGCATGGAGCCTGCTTCTCCCTCTGCCTGTGTCTCTGCCTCTCTCTCTACCTGTGTCTTTCATGAATAAATAAATAAAATATTAAAAAACATTTAAAAGAGATAATAGGTATATTTAAACACTGTGGAGTATTGTACAAATGGAAGGGATTGTTATTGCCTATGTTGATTTAATCATGGCCTTAATCCAACTCTCCCAGCTCTTGGGTATTTTATTTGCATTTTACTACTTTCTACCAGTTTTTATGCCACTTTTTCTTTAGTTCAAAAAAAAAGCTTTTCCTTTTAGGTTTTCTTTCTTTCTTCCTTTCTTTCATTTTTTAAAAAGATTTTAAATTATTTATTCATGATAGACACAGAGAGAGGCAGAGGCAGAGGGAAAAGCAGGCTCCCTCTGAGGAGCCCAATGCAGGACTCAATCCCAGGACCCCAGGATCACGATCTGAGCCAAAGGCAGATGCCCAACCACTAAGCCACCCAAGTGCCCTTCTTTTAGGTCTTCTTGATAAGACAATAAGGTTCTCATACAAAGCCTGCATAGGCCAGGTCTGCATTGGGTTCTTCAATCCCATTGAAGGACTTGTATACAATCACTGCTTAATGAATGCTGTAGACCCACTGAAGCCACTTGAGCACTCAGGTCCATCTTCTGAGTGTTACCACATTTCCAAGAGGGATGCTAGTGGTCTGATTCAAGGGAAGAAAACAAGTGAGCTCAGAGAGATATTCTTTGGTGATTTCTTCTTTCCTTGATATACTTTTTCTTTGATTCAACAAATGAGTCTGGTTTGCTAAGCTAACTGTGAAAGCCAGTCACTCATAACAAGTTCTCCCCCAGCAAGGCAGTAAAGTCTTTAGTGATGGGGCTTCATCATAACTAATGGAATGAGACAAGAAGAGTTATCTCTTTTTTTTTAAATTTTTTTATTTTTATTTATGACAGTTACACACACATGCAGAGAGAGAGAGAGAGAGAGGCAGAGACACAGGCAGAGGGAGAAGCAGGCTCCATGCACTGGGAGCCCGATGTGGGATTCGATCCTGGGTCTCCAGGATCACGCCCTGGGCCAAAGGCAGGCGCCAAACCGCTGCGCCACCCAGGGATCCCAAGAGTTATCTCTTGAACAAAAGTTACAATCTCCATTTCAGTCTAATACAATATCTTAAACTGAAAGATGCAATGAGATACAAATATCTTTGTTTTTTCTGGTTGGAAATAACACTTTTGAAACTTTCGGGTTATAAACCATTGCATTTGTATATAGTTTTTTAAAAAAGATTTTATTTATTTATTCATGAGAGACACACAGAGAGAGGCAGAGACATAGGCAGAAGGAGAATCAGGCTCCCCAGAGGGAGCCTGATGCAGGACTCAATTCCCAGGACTCCAGGATCATGACCTGAGGTGAAGGCAGATACTCAACCACTGAGTCACCAGGTGCCCCTTGTATAGTTTTCAACAGAATGAATTTCCATTGGCATTAGCAATGGTGAGTCTTGGGAATCTTGTACCTGGTGCCTAGAGTGCAAACAGCAACTCTCCAGTTCAATCTTATTAATCACTTAGTTTCTATCAGGTGCAAAGTACTGTGCTGAGTTTTGTGAGAGACACAGAGAAGGGGGAGATGTGGTTCCTGCACTCACATTAACTCATATCCACACTGGATCTGAATTACAGGGGAGTAGGGCCTGGAGGTGTGTTCCTTAGCAATTATTAATGAATGCTTTCTTTTAGTATGTGGGGTCCTAGAATCAAACTCCATAACTTCATGCATCCATGCTTTACTTCTAGAAGTCCAAACCTGAGTCCTGCTTCTCTTCCTGTTTCCTCCACAATGACACTAGCCACAATAATATTTGGCCAGTTTCTGACTTATCAAAGGGATCTCTGTGATGCCTGACAGCATCATTGATGTTGAAAAATCATGGACTAGAGATAGCAGATGATAGCAGTAAAAAGAGACAGGGATGGTTAGGACAAGGAAGGGAGAAAATGTTAGGATCAAGGTAAATTTCTTTTTGGTTGAAGGTAATTTATGTGGTCCTGATCATTTTAAGAAATTTCTCAAGGCTGTGTTGATATGTGTGTATATTTCCCCTTTGCCCTCCTTTATCTCTAAAGTCTTCCAAGACGTCACTGGATAGAGGCCTGTAAACGCCCTTGTAGTCACTATTATAAGCTATTAGATCAAGATTGCAGTGATAAATAGATCCAGGTCCAAAGTTATTTCAATGTTTCCACAAAGACATAACTTCTTTAATTATGAAAGCCCAACTTACTCAAGTCCCTTGAGAGAATTAACAAGGGAAGAGATGCAGTCCAAAGCCAAAACACACTCTGAGTCCTTAATAAAGGCAAGTTTCCATTTGGAGCCAATGGTAGGTCTTCCTCCTTGTGATTAATGTGCAACAAACTGGATTCCTGTACAGTTGATTCTTCATGGTGTGTGTGTGTGTGTGTGTGTGTGTGTGTGTGTGTGTGTGTGTAGAAGACACTCCACAAGGGGAGGGTAAGAAGTGGTGAGATAAATAAACTTTTGATGAACCCTAACACTATCTGGTAATTACCAGGGTGTTGTGCATGGGGTGTATGAGGGTTTTTCCAACTATATTTTTTTATTTTAAAAATTTTAACAAGCATTAGAGTCTGGAAAATATAGCACAGGCCTATTTCATTGAAAGGTTTGCAGTTTACTGTTAAATTAAGTATAGCTAAATGGATATAAAGCACATTTGGATTGTGATCCAATCCCCTTTGGCATCTTCAGTGAGAAGGTGGAGGGTGGTGTGTGAAGGATTCAGGAAGGTAGCAGTGATCCAGGCCCTGGCTACCTCCTCCAAATCCCACCAGCATTGCTGCTCAACTGGAGACAGGGGAGAGGTTGTGCTTTCAACATGCCCAGCCTTAAGTCTGGATTAGTATTTTTTCCTTTTAAACACTTAAAAAATTGACATTTTCAAGTATACACAAGTAGAGAGAATAGCTTAATAAGCCCCCATGTTTCTCATTACCCAGCTTCAACAATTACCAACATTTACCAATCTTATTTTATTTATTACAGCCTCCCCCCCCATTTTTACATACTTCAAAGCAAATCTCAGACATCATGTTTGGTAAGTTGTTAATACTTCAATGTGAATTCACACTGGTAACTTAAAAAAAGTTACATACACCTGATACCATTATCAAATTGAATACAAATTTAATAAATAATATTATCTACTACCTAGTTCATATTCAGTTTTGCTAATTGTCTCCAAAATGTATTTTTCCATTTGATTTTTTCGAATGAGAATTTAAACAAGTTCCAACCAGTGCATTTAGCTGATTCTCTTAAATCTCTTTTAATCTATTCAGTTTCCATGTCATTGATTGGTTGGAGAAATTGGTATTCGTATCCCCAGTGGATAAAAATGGTCTTTGGTAGAAGAAAGACCACTGGATAAAACATCAGGAGACCAATGTTCAAGGTCCAGCTCTGCTAGTAATTATCAGTATGACCTTGGGGTACATAGTTGACCTTCCTAACTCTTAGTTTTCTCATCTAAGAAAAAAAAGAATTTTGATCAGGTCTATGAGACCCCTACCCCTTTAAAAATATGTATGTATGTATGTATGTATTTATTTATTTAAAGATTTTATTTATTTATTCATGACAGACACAGAGGCAGAGACTTAGGCAGAGGGAGAAGCAGACTCCTTGTGGGAGCCTGATGTGGGACTTGATCCCAAGACCCCAAAGTCATGCCCTGAGCCAAAGGCAGACGCTCAACCACTGAGCCACCCAGGCATCCCTAAATGTTTCTCCTTTATACTTCTGCTCTCAATCTATAAAAATCCACCTCTCATAAGGTGGATAAGCCTATGCAAGGTAGCTCACTGTTAGCATGTAATCTCCAATGCGAAATAATCTTAGAAAATTAATTGTTAGGTATAAATTCATAAAAATCTTAGAAAATGAACTGTTAGCTATAAATTCATAATAACAAACTTTATAAGAAGAAAAGGCTGTGATTTTATTTTCAGGTTTTTGGAAATAGTTTTCAGGAAAAAAATGACAAGAACACATAAAAAACTTGAAATCATTCATTGAACTATGAACTCTTAACACAGGAAGAGACTTTGAATTCTTCTCCTTCTGAAAGCAGAAACTACTTCCAAAATGTCCCTCACTTAGGAGGGACACATCTTTCCCAAGTGTGATGTACTTCACTTCATAAAAGGAACAGAATTTTTAATCATTTAAAACAAAAACAAAAAATAAACTAAAATAGGGAAGGTGGGTCTCTCATGTTATATGCTTTTAGAAAAAGTTCACACCTTCGAAGCAGCTTTGCAATATGCAGAGCACAGTACTGGCTTCAAAAGTTAACATGACTGTGCACTTGCATTACCTAATGTGAAGAGCTTCTGTCAACTTCATCTATAAAAATTAGCAAGTTAAATTCTTTCAAGTACTTTAATTACCTGTACTTCATATAGTCTTATACCTGGGATAAGGCTGAAACAAAAACAAAATAGAACAAAACAAAAAACCAGCTAGCAAAGAGCTGTTAATAAGGAAAAAAACAAAACAAAACAAAACAACTACCTTTAAAATATTGATTACTCTGAGATGCAATCAAATGAAAATCAATCCTGGATGACAAAACAAATTTCTAATTCCATACATAAGTTCTATTATGCACTGAAAATTTCCTCTATCAGAATATTCTGATTACAATAAAGAGATACATAAAATGGGAACACTTAGAAAACATGATTATTTGGTTCGTTTCAGGTCTACTGGTCCAGCTGCTGGCCATACAAGTCTCTGGGTTTTCAATGAAGTGTGACCAGTTCTTCGGAAGAGGTAGGGTGAATGGCAACAGTGTTGTCAAAGTCAGCTTTGGTCGCTCCCATTTTTACCACAACAGCAAAACCCTGCAGCATTTCATCATACCCAATTCTTTGCATATGGATCCCAACCACCTTTTCCTCCACAGTGGCACAAACCATTTTCATCACACATTTTGTTTTCCTTTTGGTAACTGCATGATACATTGGGGTATCATATTTTCTTTTCCATATTTATAAATGGCCTCATCTTCTGTGAGTCCCACTGTCTCAATCGGGGCGGGGCTGAAGACGACTGTGGGGATGTTGTCATAGTCTAATTTGGAATCTTCTTTGCATTCAAAAAGTCTATGGGCAAGTTTTCAGCCAGTAGCTATGGCAACTGGAGTGAGAATAACTTTTCCACACATGTCCCCAACTGCATAGATGCCTTTCACGCTGGTATTCTGGAATTCATCTACTATGATATGACCTTTGTCATCAGTTTGAATCCCCACTTTGTCTAAATTCAGGCTACTGGAGTTTGGGTTCCACCCAATGGCCCACAGCAGGCAGTCAACATCTGGAATCATGGTCAAGGTGGGTTTCCTACCAGGAACTGAAGTAATCATGCACAGTTCCAAGCCTGAGGATGTCTGTTTAACTTCCTTGACCTGCGAGTACTTCAGGACCTCTATGCCGGAATTCTCCAGTTCTTCAGTGCAGTTTGAACTAATAATTGAGTCAAAATTTCTAAGTACCTTATCATGCCAGTGACATCTTTGAACCCAGAGTGGAAAGAATCCCAGCTATCTCTACAGCAATGTAACCTACACCAACGATGACACTACGGCCAGGCAATTCTTTCAGTTAGAAAAATCCATGACTGGTTATTCCTAGGCTGGCACGAGGGATCTGGCTCTCCTGAGACGGGAGGGGATGCCGCCTGTGGCAATCAGGATGTGAGGGGCAGTGCATTTGTTCCCACTGACCTCTATTGTGGGCGCAGAATCACACGTGAATGCCGCATGGCCATGGATGATTTCTATATGGGACTTGGTTAGATTATTCTGATAGATGGTTTTCAGGCAGCTCACGTGGCATCACGCTTTTCCTTTATAACCTCCAATTGAATTTACTCTCACAACTTTGAAAGCCGTAATCAACGTAATCATGCATGAATTCAGAGTGGACAGCTGTGTTCCACATTACCTTTTTGGGTACACATCCAACATTCACGCATGTGCCGCCCAGTTTGTGGCTCTCCACCACGGCGGCCCCGGGCGCCCAACTCCGCCGCCCTGCGCGCGAGGGCCAGCGTGCCCGAGCCGCCGCCGATCACTAAGTAGTCGAACGAGGCTGCGGCGGTGGGCAGCGGGCGCCGTGCCTGCGGCTCCTGCCTTCACCATTTATAATTTATTTTGAGAGAGAGAGAGAGAGAGAGAGAGAGAGAGAGAGAGAGAGAGAGAGAGATTGAGAGAGAGATTGAGAGAGAGAGAAAACAAGTAGGAGGGGCAGAGGGAGGGAGAATCCCAAGAAGATTTCGTGCTGAGCATAAGGCCCATCATGGAGCTCGATCTCACCACCCTGAGATCATGACCTAAGCCAAATCCAAGAATCAAATGCTTAACTGTGCTATCCAGGATCTAAACAGCAGAGGAAATAAGACAGAAATGGTTATTATTCTGGGTGTGCCAGACCCTTAAACTCTCAACCTCCCTAAAAGGTAGATATTGTTTCTTCATTTGAGCCTGTAAAAAACTAACCAGCTAAATCCAGTCAGATTTCAAAGAAGATAGACCTTCCTCACTAGCTGTGTCTTCTCCCTTGAAGTCTCTCTGAAACAAAAGGGAAGCACTAGGAGTGGCCCATGCAGTCATTTTCCTTATCTCAACCTTTCCTACCTTGTGGAGCACAACCATTGATTCCTCACCCGTGGGCAGCACATGCCACGTCTGACGTTCCTTCATTCTTCTATAATACATTATGGCCTGAGAAGATTCCAGGGCACGGAACAGTAGAGTGGGAAGACCTGAGTAATAATGACTCCAACCCCTTATGCTATGAACAGATTCCTCTACCACATCCTGGAAACCTCTTTGCCTCTCGGTGGGGGCAGCTCCTTTCAATTCAGTCTAACCACCAGAGGTCTTCCTTGAGATTTTTCCCTTCTGAAATTCCCTGCTACTTGGACTTTGCTCTGCTTTTTGTTGTTTTGACTTTTATTTTGTTTCATTTTAAAAAATGATTTTATTTATTGATTGATTTGAGAGCGAGGGAGACTGAAACAGCACAAGTAGGGAGAGCTCCAGAGGGAGAGGGAGAAGCAGACTCCCCACTGAGCAGGGAGCCCAATGTGGGGCTCCATCCCAGCACCCCGGGATTATGATCTGAGCCAAAGGCAGAGGCTCAACCGACTGAGCCACCCAGGCACCCCAGTTTTTTTTTTTTTTTTAAAGAAACCGTTTATTTTCCATCAACCTCATTTCCACTTTCTGCTTAAGAGTCTGTGGAAGTGGGAGATCCCTGGGTGGCTCAGAGGTTTGGCGTCTGTCTTTGGCCCAGGGCGTGACCCTGGAGTCCCAGGATCGGGTCTCTCACATCGCGCTCCCTGCATGGGGCCTGCTTCTCCCTCTGCCTGTGTCTCTGCCTCTCTCTCTCTCCCCCTGTCTCTCATGAATAAATAAAATCTTAAGAAAAAAAAATTCTGTGTAAGAACAGTTTAGTAATACTCACTGGTTGTTCCTACTGGTGCAGGGGCCTGGCCTGTGAGGTGGGAACTGAAGACTTGTCCTCAGTGGTCGGCTGAGCGTTCCAGTCCTCAGGAGGGAACCTTTGAAGGGTCAGAGGCGGCATCTGCACGCCTTCAGACCAGCTTGCATCTGCCAGTCGAGAAGCAGTAAATTTGGGAGCTGAGGCAATCCATTCACCCTGAAACTCCACCTGGCACAGCCTTTACAGCAGGGGCCTACTCTTCCTTTCCAGTTTCCTCAGGATCTCTACGGAAGAGATCCCGCGTGACTTTCAGCGGGAGCACCTAGGGTGGCGCCACGCATGCGCAGAACGTCCTGCGGGGCTTGCCCGCCTGAGTCGCTGAGGGAGTGCCCTGTGGTGGCCTGGGATGGCGCCGCCCTCTTGGCGCTGAGGAGAGTCTGTGTTACACCGGTTAACGTTAAGAGCCTCGGTGAGAGGTTGGTGGTCAGCCCCGGAGTCAGTAACCAGTGGAAGACTCGGCTCCCGGGAGGCGCTGCCTGGCTCAGTTAATGAGGTTTCCAGGAGTGAAGCGGCCCGTGAGAGGGGTGGCTCTGGTGGGAGCCGCAAACTTCGTGTCAGCACGGCCCACTGGCCACTATTTCTGGAGGATATAACAGTGACATCAGCCAGAAGCTGCCAGCAGAAGCTTCTTTCAGGTCCTCTTCAGATTGATGAGGTAGCGCCATCACTTTTCCTTTCCTAGATGGACTGATCCATTTGGAAGTCAAATTTGATGCCACCTAAGTGGGTTCCTGTTGCAAGGAGTTTGAGAACATCCTCTTTCATTTGCGGGACATCCGGAGCTCCAGACATCGTGGAAGTTTCTCTTTAATTTATGTAGGAACCCAGAACAGTGCCACATGGACCCCTTTGTTTTCACATGGCAACTCTGCAGCTGCTGGAAGACTTGATGGTACTTATTCTTGTCTTCTCTGACCAAGGCCCTTCAACACGTACTGTAATGTCAACTCCTCAGTGCCCCAGCTGCTTTCCCCAGGACATGATCCACTGGCTGATATCCCTCGCCAAGTGTGGCTCCTGCAGATGCACATGATACTCCAGGTGGGTGACCAGTGTGGAGCAGGGACTCTTGTTGACCTTGTTCTGTACATTACAGACTCTGTCCCAGGACAGGCAGCTTTCTTCTATAAAGGACAAGAATGTGGCTGGGAGTTGGAATATTGGCGGAGCTCAGAACCAGAGGTGGCCTCTGGGAATGGCTTTCAGGAAGTGAATGAGACTCAAATGAGGTAATGGGTGTAAAAGCCACAGACAAGTATAAAATTCCATGAAAATGTAAGGAGCACAGTACTGTCAGCAGGCTCTTGTGCAATGTAGTAGGGCAGGTGCTAGGAAGCATTGTAATCTGCTCTGGTTCTTATAAGGTAGAGGTCCTACAGGGTTTCTTTTTTTCCCCACTCTAATTCTAATTGCTACCTTGGACAAGTCCTTTAAACTTTCGGCTGTGCTTTTTTTGCTGCTTGAGACATTATTTTGCTTCTAATGACTGTAAGTCCCTCTTCATGTTTCTTCCAACCCCCTCCTCCCACCCTTACTACTGCTGTAGCCCTAGACCCATAGGCAGTTCTGGAAGGGTGTATCCTAGGAACTGGTAATCTTTATCACCTTTCTGTGACCTCCATGATGTGTGGGCCAGAGCATCCATTTGTGGCAGTGCTGTCCTCGTCAGAGTGGAGGAGGGGGTAACTGTTATTAGCCTCTTACCAAATTCCCTTGAGTCAATGTCAGGCTTCCCTGGCCTGTACTCTATACCTTCTCACTCCACCAGCAGTGGCATGGGTTGGGGGAGGGATGTAAAATACATACACTACTCTTTTCTCTGGAAAAAGGGTAACCCAGGAAGGTTGAAGTGTCCTTGGGTACACTGCCAAGGCCTGCATCTCCCGCAGCATGGGGTTAGGAGAAGGGAATTGGATTTGCTGGGTGACACCCAGAGGTCAGAGCAACTCATGACGTCCTCCTTCCTGAGCAAATGTGGTGGTTTCAATGGTACCGATGTTGGGAGAGTACTTCCGTGATGCTAGTGTACTCCGTACCTTCTAAATCAGCCAAACTGTCAACATAAATCATCCTTGCTCCAGACATTTGTTTTTTACCCAACAAAGCCATCAGACTCTTGCCTGAAATTGTACAAGGAAAGTTTAAGACAAGCTCTGTGCAACAAATTCCTTTTCTCCCTGTTTCCTCCCTCTGCTCCTCTTTAGTCCCCATTGTTCAGCAAGGGATTACTGTGCAAACCAGGCAACCTAACCTCTCTTTCACTCAACAAAGAAATTCAGCAATCTCTGAGGCCGTGTCACCTTGCCAGCAGAAACACTGAACGGCAGTAGTGCTGAGAGTCAACACTAATAGCTGACACCAAATTAAACTGCCAGACTCAGTGTGATGTAGCTCTGTCACCTCTTGACACTTCTGATGTGAGTACAGGGGCTTCTGCAGGAAATTCATCAGCTGTAGTTCATGACGCATCATCTTTACATATCTGTCCATCTACATTTGTCAGCAACAGGCAAGCCTAAAATGACTTCAGTGATTGGTATATAGATTGCACTACTTCTAGACATAGTAAACAGGGCTTTAACTCTTGGGGTCCTTCAGCTCTGCCTTCCTTGGTGACAAGGCCTGGTTACTGGTATTGCCATTCTCCTTGGGGTTTGGGTGGTGATTGACAAAGGCTGATTAAGAAGACCCCCTTTCTTTTCTCCCACTAACCAGGATCTCAGATTTGTTGCAAGTTAGCTATTCTGTGGATGCACCTGCTCTGATGTGTATTTCTAGGATGTCATCTAAAAACTCATATTTGCTCGTTAATGGCTTGATTTGCCATTGCTCTGATGGGGAAAATTAGAAATTTAGTACAGGCTTCTCTTGTTAGTCACACTTGTTTGCTTCCCAGTGTAGAATGTCTGATTTTTCCATGCCTTCCAGGCAGATCATTGTAGTATACTAATAGCTGCTAATGTGCCAAGATTAGGGTTTCACTGGCTTACAAATATTTTCAGACCCTTAAAATGCTCACTGGTTGTTACCACTGTAGCAACTTATTTTGCACATTTGTCAGCATCATGTCAGCATACTCATGTATACTCTGAGGAATAAGTTAAGTAGCTTTCCAAGGGGTGCAAATGTGTTTTTTTTCCTTGCATGTTTTCCTTCTGTGTTCCTGAAAGAATAGTCTAAAATATATAAACAGTGATGAGGACATGGGAATCTCCAGCTTTTGGTATCTTATTATAAGCTCTATCAAACATTTTTTTTGGGAGGGTTCATTTTTTTAGAAGATTATTTATTTAGTAATTCATTCATTCATTCATTCATTCATTCATTCATTCATTCATTCATTCATGAGAAACAGAGAGAGAGAGAGAGGCGCAGAGACACAGGCAGAGGGAGAAGCAGGCTCCATGCAGGGAGCCCAATGCGGAACTCGATCCCGGGTCCCCAGGACTATGCCCTGGGCCGAAGGCGGCACTAAACTGCTGAGCCACCCAGGCTGCCCCGGGGGTTTCATTTTTAGTAATACCACTTTCAATATGCATTTCTGTTGAATGAAGACTACGCATGTTCACAAACCATGTATATGTATTTATTTTTGTTTTCCTATGGAAAATGAACTTTTCTATGGCAAGGATGATACTTTTTTGTTTTTAATGTTTTGAGAGTAGAGCACTTGATGTTGTCACCTTCGTGACTGGGAAGTGCTGTCACATGCTGGCTCATGCAGGCCATTCTTAGGCCTTGAGTAGGTACTACTACCCCTTAGGTTGTAAGGTCATCTGGTAATTGTTCTGTGTGGCACCCAGTCACTCACTTGAATTTTGGGTTACTGATGAGGTTTATACTACATTTGAAGATACCCCTTTGAGGACATCTCTGGTGGTTGTGGTCAGTTTTGAGGCCTTCTTGAAGATGGCAGGCCTAGAGCACTAACAGGACCTAGTAATCTATCCCCAGGTGGATTTTCTAAGGCAGGTGAAATGCCTGTTTAAATTTCTTGAAATAGTCTGAACTTAACTTTAATATTATCTGGAGTGGGTGGGTAGAGGTGGAGATGATGAATAGAAATGAAATAAGATTTCCTAGGAGTTGATAGTGTTGCAGCTATGTGTTGGATACATGGGGTTCATTAAACTATTTTCTTTTGTGTATTTTTGAAAACCACCATAGTACAAAGTTAAAAAATGTTAGATTTCTCAAAATGTTGGATTATGTTTGTGAATTGAAATGACATTTAATCTGTTGTTAATCTTACATTGTTTAATAGGTGAATTCATGTCAAGCACCTTTAATGTTTATTTTATATAAATCTTAAGAAGTATTTAACATGGGCTCTGTTTTTTCTTAGTACCTCTTGGACTTCTCTCATTTCACAAAACGACTGGTTTTGGTGTCAGACTTAAGCTTAAGTCAGCTCCACACTGCCTAAGGAAAGCCTGACATTTGATATACTTACCTAGGGTATTGTCTGGTACTTCAAGAAAATCAGGCTTCCCCCTCCTCACCCTTCACCCTAGAATTCTCATGACAATTGTGGCTGTAGAAAAGAGGCTTGTGGAGAAGGGAGGCAGAGCTCACAAGATTGCATTCACATGAATCATATTTTTACACATATATCATCCCATTTGAGTTTTATTTCTGTTCTTCAAAGTGCTCTCTTGATTCAGAATGCAAGACACCCATTACCTTTAATAAGGCTGGTCTATACATCAAGGCAGATCATGTCATGTAAAGGTTTATGGCATAACAGTAAGATTAAATATCTAACACAGTTCACATTCCACATGGGTTTCATGACTTAACCAATATTAAGGAGAGCATGCTTAAAATGAATTCACAGAACACAAAGCACGAGACTACAGTCTAATACAGCCAGAAGCAGGAACACATTCCTGCTTACTCAGAACCATTGTGGTGAGGTCAAGACCCAGTGTAAGGAGCCAGCCTGAGAGGAAACAGTGAGCAAAGTGGCAGAACGAATTGCTACAAATATAACGTATAACTCATATCTTAGAAACATTTGGAAAGAGTGTGCTTTGAGGGGACATTTTTGTAAAATGATAGGCATCTCAGCAATGAGACAGCAGTAGGAATCAAATCTCCTTTATATGAGTTGGCTCTGCTTAAATATATATTTGAAATGCATATGAAGCATGCAGGTGGTTAGAATAAGTCATGGGGTAAAAACAAATTGAGACTGGCCACTCAAAGCTATGTTTCAGAGGCTGTGACTTGAAGTGGCTGTGACAAACACTTAGCTCATTCAACTGGGGATTATAATGGGAGTGCTGACAACCCTCACTAATTAGGACGCTCTCTGGCAGCCCTGTAATAGCTGCGGGGAGCTGCTGTCAGTAAACGGTGTTATATTCGGGGGTCATTGCATTTGGTGTCTCTCTGTACCGCAGAGACTTCACTTGCCTTGCTCCTAGCAGTCATCTTGCTTCCAGCTCTTCCTCTAACACCCCAAGGATCTCACTGCCCTTCTCCAAGAGACACAAAGGATTCTGAGCTTACCCGCAGTCTCCTCCACAGCGGAGGGTGAAAGATGACACCTGCAAACACACAAACTAATTATAACCCTATTTAGTTCCTGTGGGTGAATCTCTCCGTCCATCCCCTTTGCCCTTTCCCACATTTAAGTCCTATTTGGTGAGGAGGGAAGGATTATTTCTGGAAACCAGCCTTTCCCCTCCAGCTCTCCCCAGCTGCCCAACAGAGGCGAGTCATCCTGTGGTAATTAACAATCTCATCTTGAGGAGTACATTTTATGGTACTCTTGGTCAGGCAAATTCTAAATTAGCTCAGTTAAAACGGCTCATAAGACACAATGCTCCCATCCCTATTAACTCCTGGACCTCGGCCAATGTACCACACTATTTTGGGAGCTGGGCTTCTGGCAAAAGGAATCATTACCTAGAGTTTATGTGCAGGAGGAGCAGTGTGGAGAACACACAGTCATGGCAGCCTTCTCTCCTTCTGACTTTACTCTCAAGTACTGCAGTGATAAATGAAATGTTAGAAAGCATTGATTGTGGAGAGGGCAGGACACGGGGATGGCGAGGGAGTGCTCAGGGATCTGTCACTGAGGTTACTATGCCTGTCGTCACCCAGGAATGCTGGGGAAGGTCTGTCAGATTTACACTTGGCTTCTTGATGGTCCAGAAGAGGATGGAAGGGCTTTTCCGGATGCCACCAAGAATGGTTTGACCCTCCCATCTGTGTAGAGCAGGATTGAGTGGAGATAAGCTGGGGGCTCCAGGTTCTTCTCATATAGAACATGACCTTGAGCAAGTCATGGTCTCCTTTTTTGTCCTGCTTCTTTAACTACTAATTGAAGAGGTTGGGCAATATGATCCCTGATGCCCTTCCTATCTCACATCTTGTGACTCCAGAATTCTCTATGAACCTGTGGAGTCCTGCTGGGTTGTTCTCATGAGTCTCTGAAAATAAATGTGGGCTCTGTGGGCCCAGGTTTGGTGCCCTCTTTATTTAAATCATGGTTGCCTCTGGTTCTGAAAATATATCTTTCTAAGATTTTTCTACTGGAGACTTTTAAATTCTGGGCTTGGAGGGAGCAAGGCATTCAGCATAAAATAACCTGCTGAGTTATGAATGCAAAGAGAGGAACATTTAACTTTAAAAAGGTATGCAAACAAGCATTTTTTGAAGGTCTTACAATGTGGCAAAGCAGTTTGCCAGGAGCATGTGTGTGTACTGTGGAGATGGGTTCCTGCTATGAACAGGATACTCTTTCTGTTCTTAAGCAGCTTGCGATTTAAGGGAGATCAATAAATAAATAAATAAATAATAAATAAAGGGTGGGGGTTGAGTTTGAGCTGAAGTATACAGCAGACTAACTTGAAACTGGCATGGGAATGGAGGAACAGCTTTTAAAAACATAGTAGTGCCAGGGTCGTACCTAGATCTGTGTGGGGCATTTGATGGCTCTTGACTCTGGGCACTGGTATCGCTAATGATTACACCCTTTATTTCTCTGAGTATAATTTATTAAGCAAGGGAATCTGAGAAACATAATTCAGAGCTTCCTGGACTCTGATATACAGATGGGGATGAGAGAATGACCATCAGAGGGGGATGGAAACGGTCCTACCAATGATGAAGAGCTTGCATTGGATCCACAGGGAGAGGAGAAGCCACTTTGACATTTTAAAGTGTGGGCTTGTATGTTCATCACATCATCAGAAGAAAGAACTTTGGCAGCAGTCAGAAGGTATGATGGGGGAGATGATCATTCAAACAAGAGTTTAATAAACAGATGACAATAGCTTTAGATCACAGAAGATGAGATATACCAGACTTTGTGAAATTCTGAAGCCAAGACATAAAAGAAAAATTATATCCACATTGAAAAATATGTACAATATTTATTTGAAAATAATCATGTACAGATGCAAATACATAAAGTTAAGAAAAAAGATAACAGCTATCATCTACTCAATGTTTATTAAATGCGAGCATGTTTTACTTACTTTACATATTGTCTCATTTATTTATTTATTTAAAGATTTTATTTATTTATCGAGACACAGAAGAGAGAGAGAGAGAGGCAGAGACACAAGCAGAGGGAGAAGCAGGCTCCATGCAGTGAGCCCGATGTGGGACTCGATCTCGGGTCTCCAGGATCACACCCTAGGCTGCAGGCAGCACCAAACCGCTGTGCCACGGGGCTGTCGTATTATCTCATTTAATCCTTACAGCAGTCCTAAGTAGTAGGTATGGTGTCCCCATATTACAGGTGAAGCAACTAAGCCTAAGAGCTATTAGGTGACTTGCCTAAGTTACGAAGTTAACAACTATCAGGTTGTAATTAGGGGAGGGTCATTCCTCAGAGTCTAAACTTGTCTGATTCCAAGTCTTATTCCCTATGCAGTATAACCTGATTTGTTCATGAAACATTATGCTTCTTGTATTTATAATATTTTCCAGTAATTTCTAAGAAAAATATGAATTTTGAAATATTTTAAGGTCAATGGGTAAAACATTTAAGGTAAGATGTTAATGCAATACGACTGAGACCCAGTGCCCTCCCAATGATTTCTGAAAACCACTGGCACAAATGTAATCATCATCATCATAGCTCTTGCCATTAAGTACAAATATCAGAGGACAGACATCCTTTAAGAGCATCCTTTAAAAGGGAGATGAATTTATGCGCCTGAAAGGGGGATGTCATTTTTCCAAGGGAATGAAGGAATTCAGGTGGAGTCTCTCATGTTGAATTTTGATCCAGAGATTTGAGGGAATGTTCCTAACTTCCTCTTTTGCCCTCAAAATTTAGAGAGTAGAAGGGGAACTAGAAGAAACTCTTTTGTTTTTTAGATTTAAATTCAATTAATTAACACAGAAAATATTATTGGTTTCAGAGGTAGAGGTCAGTGATTCATCAGTCTTATGTAACACCCAGTGCTTGTTACATCAAGTGTTCTCCTTAATGCCCATCCCCCAGTTGTCCCATCTTTTCACCCCTCTCCCTTCCAGTGACTTTCAGTTTGTTTCCTATGATTGAGGGTCTCATAAGAGACAAACCATAAGGTTTGTTTCCCTCTCTGATTTCATCTTGTTTTATTTTTTCCTCTTTTTCCCTTTGATCCTCTGTTTTGAGAAAACTTTTTTGAAAACAAGTGTTTTTGATGCCCATGTAAAATAGAAAGTTTTTTTATGTTAAATATAATATTGACATCTTTGTTTCTTCTCAAATTTTTATTTGATTCACACTGACCTGGAAGAAAATGAAAATGATATTTCCTAATGTTTGGCAATAGATGGCTTTATTATAATAAAGACCATTAAAGGTAAATTCAATGAGAAATGTGTGATTTAAGTTCATTTTCTCTTAAATGACTGAAAAGTTCTTGTATCTCTCTGTAGAACCTTTTTGACATTGGGTGTTGTAGGTTCCTGGAATGATCTACTTTTTTTGGTTGTGCAGAATTTTCTCTCTAGGGACTCGGGAACTAGTTTCTCATTTGAAATGATTTATAGGTACCATTTTTATGAGGAAGAGGGAGACCAAATAGCTTCTTTGGGTTTCTTTATGATTTTATTTTACTTTAAAAAGATTTATTTGTTTATTAATTTGAAAGAGAACACAAGTGGGAGGGGCAGAGTGAGTGTGAAAAGGAGAGAGAATCCATACTGAGGGCAGATCCTGAGGTAGGGCTCAATCTCATGACTCTGAGGTCATGACCTGAGCTGAGACCAAGAGCCAGATGCTCAACCGACTCTGACACCCAGGTGCCCCTTTTTATGCTTTTGTAAAGTGATATACCATGTCACACTATGTCCTTTACTATTTATTTTTTCCACCTGTATCAGTCATGGGCTTAGTCATGAAAAATTGAGTTCACTCTGGCTAATTTAAGCAAGAAAGGGATTGATGTTAAGGATATTAAAGCATAGTGAGAAGAAACACATTTGGGTACAGGATTCTAGGAGGATCACTTACACCCAGGTACAGAAACTGGCCTGATGGGAAAACCCTGAATCTGTTGATCACTACATGGCAGGAAACCAAATTTACTGTGAGTGCTAAGGACACTAGCCCTGATGTCCCTTTTGTGCTGGAAATTCTGCTCTGAACTACTGGAGAGCCTTCACGGGCACTGCTGCCTCCAACCCCAAACACTGTATGCTTCTGGCACTCCTCTCCCTGGGAATAAGGGATATCTTTCTCGGCGTGTCTCTTATATTGAACATTTCCACTGTTACCTTTGTGTGCCTGATTGGCAGAGCCTAAACCTCAGGTCTGTGTCCTAGCTGCAAGGGAGTCTGTTTATTTGTACTTTGGGGAGATTGAGTTTACAAAGTGGAGATTTCCCCTGACAGAGGAAGTCTGTTCATAAGATAATGGGCCCTGTGAATGTGGCAGATGTCACTATGCCATCCTAGGCAATTTCTTGTTTCCAGGTATATGAGGGAGTGGTACGTGGTCAAGGAAGGATGTGAGGAAACTCATTGAGTGGCTCTGTAGCAGATGTTATGGGCATGCTACCCATATTCATTGGAACTTAACCATATTTAGGTGCTGCAGCTCTTCTTACTTCTAATACTTGCATCCCTTTGCACAGGGTGGGATGCTGGTGGAATTAACATCACTCCAGCAGCTGTCACTCAATCACTGAACCACAGTGGTAATGGGCTTGATATTTGACCCTTTATGTCTTCCCTGCCTTCCTGGTCTCCCTTCCTCACTTGCCTACTGGCCTTTGGATCTCAAATATACCACCTGTACCTTGTCTTGGGTCTGCCTCAGGGGGATCCCACACTGAGATGACCTATTTGCCATAGGTATTCTCATGTTTATTAGGAGTTAATTCTTTCAGTACCATCATGCAATCATGTTTAATGAGAAAAGTGGGGCCCAGTTATCAGTGTGGCTTTGATAGAAGGCTTCGTGCCTCCTCGCTGTGAAGTGGGTTGTGGGATGGGCTGCTCCCAGTCAGGGCTGTGTCTCTGGGTTTTCAGACTTGGCCACAAAAGCCCTCACAGTTTCTCTTTGCTGCCCCTCAGGGTATTTCAGGTGACAGAAAAATCACTGCTGGGACTGTCCTCTTGCACAAATTGCTGCTAAAATACTTTTAAAGCGTTCAACTCACTTCTCTCAGAGCTCCTCTTTGCTCCTTTACAGGTAGCAGAAGACAAAAGAGAGGGTGAAATGGAACATTTTTGAGCCCTCACAATGCCAAAAAATGTAAGCTCTCTGCCTCCTAAGACTAGATTCTGTTTCAACAGAGGGAGATAATTTCCACTTGGCTCTACAAGAAGAAATAAAGCAATCACCATTCTGTCAATTTTCTAACTTAAAGCTCTTTCTAGTGATTTCATATCCAGCAGTGCCACTGTTGACAGAGCCCTAGCTGGGCTGAGCTACCTGCAAACCTTTCCAAAGTACCTCCATAGGAGCACTGGTGGGAACTCTTTTCTGAGAGAGCCTGTGTGCTTTGAAAAGATTAGGAAATTTCATACGTAGTTTTTGAACATGGAACTGTACCCCTTCAAAGCATGCTCTTGTAAGAGTGGTTTGAACACATGGAGAAAGATTACTCTTTTCAAAAGGTGCTGTCTTCCCAGGGCCTTGCTCTCTTCTCACTCCAACTGCTGACCCAACTTTCCACCCCTCCATGTATATATGGGCTTCCCATACTACTGCCCCTTTGCTTTTTCCAGATATAAAAGTCAAACACTCCTAACTGCAGTACCTTTTCTCTGAAAACACTTGACCCACAAGATCCACAAACACTCTGTTTTCAAGTTGTGGAAAATGGAGGCACAGAGGAGAGAAGTGATGTCTTTAGAGTTATTCATGCCACAGAGGGAAGGAGAGCTGCCTTGAAAATGCTCCCTTAAGAATTAGACAGAAAAGCTTTTATACCACTTAGTGCTTGAAAAGAACCACTAGAAGGGGCCAGTGTGGAGGGCACTTGAGGACAAATTCAACAAATACCACAGAATATAAGGTTTGTTTTTTATTTGTTTTTTTCCTTTCTCTAAATTATCCATCAGAAAATAAGGAGTTGTCTACAGTCATCTAATCAGTACCAAATTCTGCTGAGTGCCTACTATGTGCTAGATAATGCCCTAGACCAGGGGTCAGCCAACCTTTTCTGCAAAAGGCCAAATAGTAAATATTTTAGGTCTTATAAGCCATATGTCCCTCTCTCCTGTTCAACTCTGCCATTACAAAGCAAAAGCAGCCACAGAGTATACAAATGAATAGATGTGGCTATATTTTGATGAAACTTTGTTTACAAAAGCTTTATTCCCAAATTTGACCCACAGATTTAAAATCTGAATCCTCACCAGTGGGTATTTGTGGCTTGGGATAAACATTCAGCCACAGTATCATGCATGGACTCAAAACAGGCTTGATGAATGAAGATGGTGTGCTCTGAAACTTGTGTGAAGTGACCTAAAAAATGGCTCTAAAAATACACTAGATCAAAAAAGCTTGTGATAAGTCTGAGTAAAATTACTTCATGTAAAGTGAGATGGTCAAGGAAGAAATATTTATGAATTGATATTTCTATTTTGATTCTGTAGATGTAATTTAAATATATGTGTGAATGAAATTAAAATACTGTCTAAGTAGAAACTTTATTATTTAATTCACATTCTGGAAATTGTATATTCAAGTTGGCTGAAGCACTTTTGGGGGAAATTTTCTTTGGGGGAAGAGGGAAACTGCCTTCTATTTTCCTCTTCCAAGCTCTCATCATCTCCTCAGTATCTGATTGAGTTTTTCCTGCTCAGACTGTTGCTCTCCCACGCCCCACAGTCAGTTTTCTACAAACCTGTGACAGTCACAGTTTTAAGATGGAGATCAGATCACATGACTTTCCTGCTTGGGACCCTCCTATGGCTTCCCACCACATTCAGAATACTGTCCAAAGTCCTTCATAAGGTGCACAAAGGCCATCACAACCTGGCTCTTACCTCCTCCTCCAGCCCAATTTTCTACTCCATTTCTCCTCCCCTCTCCCTCTGATCCAGCCTCATTTACCTCCTTACTGGTTCCTGATTCAGGGCCTTGTATTCGCCCCCTTTGTGCATGGTGCTTTCTTACTTCCTCCAGGTCCAGGTCCTGCTTGAATCCCACCTCTTTGGAGAGACTTCCCTGACTGTTCCATCTAAAGAAATTCCTAGTCATTATCCATCACCTTAATCTACTTCTTTTTCTTCATAGTGTTTACCTACTCTTTGCCTTTATTATATATATGTATGTATATATATTTGCACACTTGCCAGTTTCCCCCATTGGAATGTAAGCTTTGTGAGGGTTTTGTCTTCTTAAAAAAATGCTAAATTCTTTTAGCATTTATTTTAGATAATGCCTTGCATATTGTAGACAGTCGATGAATATTGAATAAATGAATAAGTGTGTAAATGACTATATGCTATTTATGGAGTACCAGTTATGGGTCAGACATTATCCCTACTTCTTCAGTGTATATTATTATGTAACTTCTCTTGCATATGTTCGTCCATGGGTGATGGACAGTGGACAGAATGAAGAGATCCCACTTTAGTGCAAATAGATTACAACTGTTATTTGAGAGTATAAAATCAATTAAAAGAAAAAAGAATTTTATTTGTCTTGTGAGTCTTCATGTAGCTGTAGTATGGCCTCTGTTTGATCTTGGGTTAACTCCTGCCATCTTCAGTTATCTCAGAGCTGATCAGCCTCACACTCTCTATCCTGGGAATAATAAGAAAATGTATGAGTTCTCTCTTTTCGTGTCTTCCATCGGCAGACCTCTTTTACAGCCTTGTCTGTAGGATAGGGATTCTGTTAATACACTTTTCAGAGATTTTTCCATGAGTTTGGACCTCCAGAATGGCAATTCCACAGTGACTAAGCCTGAAGCCCTAGGATGCCCTCTCCTCTGACCTAGAAAACCCCTTGGATTGCTAACCTGTGTTTCCTAAAACTAATGTTTCCCTGAATGTTTGCTACTCCCCTTTGCTTTAAGACTCAGATGTATGACCTAAATCCACTGACTTATTTTATTTCAAAAAAAATTTTTTTTGGTATCTCTAGTGAAGCGTGCTGATCTGGGGCACCTGGTCGAAAGTTAGGATCTTAGCTACAAATGATCACAGTCGCAGAGCTCAAAACTAGCAGATAATTTCTTTTTTATTCTAAAGTATTGTTGGCTAGGTGGCAGAGTCACTTCACAAAGAAGGCAACACCTGGAGCGGTGACCTCTTCATTCAGTGTTTCCTTTCTTCTGCCCCTGTGCTCACTTCATCCTGCTCATCCCAGTGGCAGCTCTTCCTGTTTTACCATTGAACTTTGCTTTCTCCACATTTCACTTTGAATTATCATGTAGTCCCTCCATTGTCTTCTCATTTCCAGGGATTGTTTTGTCACCTTTTAGGTTCATTCAAGTGTTTCATGTTGGGGCTTCCATCTTCCAAGTGATGCCTCATGTTCTCCACCTGAGTTGGTATTAATCTTGATTACTCCCAAGTCCGTGAAGGATTTCTTTTACCTCATAGGCCAGGCCACATTCTAATGCTTCCTCTTTCATATTTCTTTGAGAGATTTGTTTATAGGAAGCACATCATTTTGAATTCATTCATTCCTCCTCTAGTGTGAGCTTCAACTGGTAGGAATCTCTAATCTAATTTCTTTTTTAGGTACTCT
Source organism: Nyctereutes procyonoides (assembly GCF_905146905.1). Lineage (NCBI taxonomy): Eukaryota > Metazoa > Chordata > Mammalia > Carnivora > Canidae > Nyctereutes > Nyctereutes procyonoides. The sequence goes on along the minus strand of NW_026575040.1, from coordinate 22,092,414 downwards.
CAGTAACAAGCCTGCAGGTGAGGTTACTTGATCTTCGCATACAGATACTACTTCTACTACTTCTTTCTTGATTTAGCTCCTAGAAGGTGTGTTTCTGGTGAAGCAAAACTCATCCTGCCATTCTGCTTGTCTCTGGCTCTTGCTAAGATTTTCCAAGGGAACATTTATGCCTCTGTACCTTCACCAAGATGAGGTGGTGTGGTTATAGAGCAAAGAGATACAACTCTTTTGATTTTAATGCTGACTAGGTTGTTGCCATTCTCTGCCATTTTTGATAGAATGCTTTGGGGGCTGAATTACCTTCTTGGTAAGTGTGCCATCAGAGAGGGCTATATTTGCTAAATGGAGATTCTTTCATTTTAATTTGACTGTTACCTTGGATCTTCCTTAGTTTTAGAATTATGGATATTGTAGCCATGCTTTTCTTCAGATTTACCATAAGGTGGTAAATACTCCTTGCAAGAAATGTGTGACATGTAGAAATGTATAAAGAAGCACCAATGAAAACAACCAACAACAATACTCATTCAAATCACTTTCCTTATAGGAGTAGATATAAGTACTGGAAGGGATCTTATTCCCCTTCCAGTTAGACTGCTCCTAACTGATACACAAATCTCCTACAGTTTTCCTAGAAAGTGCTGTTCCCAGGGCCTCTGACCTTGCTCTGTGATTTCTTCCCCTCTTCTCTGTAGGTTTAAATCATTCCTTCTCTCAAGTCCCTTTTCTAAAGCCTTACTTAATCCCTTCATGTGGATATATTTGGTTTACTCTTTCATCCATTTATTTATATTCATTTCAGTAGGGTAATACAATGTTTGTGAAAGCTTGATGGTTATTGAAATTTTCCATTTTAAAGATAATAGTTTTCTGGGTTTTTGTTTGTTTTTGCAGGTAGAGATTTTATATTGTGGAAGACAGGAGTACTGTTCTCTTTCTTTCTTTTTCTTTTTTTAAAAATAAATTTATTTTTTATTGGTGTTCAATTTACAGAATAACACCCAGTGCTCATCCCGTCAAGTGCCCCCCTCAGTGCCTGTCACCCATTCACCCCCACCCCCCCTCCCTCCTACCCTTCCACCATTCCTAGTTTGTGTCCCAGAGTTAGGAGTCTTTATGTTCTGTCTCCCTTTCTGATATTTCCCACACATTTCTTCTCCCTTCCCTTCTGTTCCCTTTCACTATTATTTATATTCCCCAAATGAATGAGAACATATAATGTTTGTCCTTCTCCGATTGACTTACTTCACTCAGCATAATACCCTCCAGTTCCATCCATGTTGAAGCAAATGGTGGGTATTTGTCATTTCTAATGGCTGAGGAATATTCCATTGTATACATAAACCACATCTTCTTTATCCATTCATCTTTCGATGGACACCGAGGCTCCTTCCACAGTTTGGCTATCGTGGACACAAAAACAGACACATAGATCAATGGAACAGAATAGAGAACCCAGAAGTGGACCCTGAACTTTATGGTCAACTAATATTCGATAAAGGAGGAAAGACTATCCATTGGAATAAAGACAGTCTCTTTCTTTTTCTATTGGTCAGGGGACCTTAACATTTCACTATGCTTTTGGTAATGTAAAGGTAAAGGGCAAATCCTTCTTGGAAAGGACAGTTTGAGGTTATGATGAAAGAGCCAAACTCAAAATGATGTAAAATGTTCTTCATTGTGACAGAGTTGCAACTCTGCAGAGATTGTTTTGATACTGACTGGGAGATGAAGAAAAGATTTCCTCCTTTAGTTGCAGGGAAGGGGAAGTGATAGACATCGGTTCCAAAGTGACAGCTTCTGTCTATGGAAGTAGTAAGTTGGCTTTGAAATATGGTGGCATGTCTATTGGAGTACCATGGAGAGAGAAACATTCAAAGGCATGGCTCCATAGGTTCTGGGAACAGTAATTGCTCACACTATGTTTTGTGGGTCTTCCCTGTTTTGTAACTCCCCTCAAGGTACCCCCCAAGCCTTCAATAAAGATCTGCTGAATACAATAGCCGGCCTTAGGCCGTATTGGGTGATTAAGGGAGAGTCAGTGTCCACACTTGGGAATAACTGGTACTGAGAGTGCTCAGGTGACCTGGAGAAGTTGGTTATGCCAAGCAGTGAAGTTTAGAGTAGTAATCTAGATCCAGATATGACAAGTTCCAGCCAAGATGACCCCTGGGATACAAATATATCCCTTAGATACTCCTGAAATATCTAGGGAGGGAAACCACAGTAAACACCGTGGACTTTTCAGGAAGCAGTATAAGGTGCAGTATAAGGTTGAGCAAGAAGTCCACACCATTGTTTTGGAAACAATAGAGACAATAGGAAAGGGAAATCCCAGGACTAGAGAAGGAAGACTTCTTGATTGTACATGTATTCAACAAATATTTGTGAGTACCTATTCTGTGCTATGTAATCCTTGTCCTGATGAAACTCACAATATCACAAAAACACACTGAATTGTCTTCATAGTAACATGGAAATACAATACAACAAGGCAAATATTGTAATAGAGGTGTGTATACAACACCACTTGAGTATAGAGGACAGGCCATCTGACTACCTAAGAGGTTGGGAAGGCTCAGGAAAAGTTCAAGGAGGAGATGTTTAACCTGAGTTTAAAGGATGAACAGGAACTTAGACAAAATGGTGAAATGAATTTCAGGGAAAGAGAAGAACATGAACTTATCTAGATGTGTGAAAGAGCATGGCTTTTGGGGGAAGTGGAGTATTGAGTGGAAAGGAAGGGTAGAAGACCTGATTGGAATGGGCATCTTGGAAAGGGGACAGATGGGTAAGAATTTATATGACACACTAAGGTCTTTGGATTATGTGTACATAATGAGGTAAAGTTTTAAAAATGTATGCCAGGGAGTTACAGGATCAACTATGCCTTTAAAAATAAATAATTCTGTGCTAATATGAAGGATGTCTTAGGTTGAATTCCCTAGAAGCAGAGTCTGAGATGGAGATTCTTATGATTTATTGGAGGAGTGCTCTCAGGGGAAAAGTATAAAGGAGTGAGGGAAGTGGGACAGAGCAGAAGAAGCTGGACAAAAATGTAGTTTCAGGAAGAATCTAACCTCAGCTTGATCTCATGGGGCCTCCGGAGCATGAACTACATCTCAGAAGTTGTCCTTCTGCACCCAAGGGGAAGATGGTATCCTCTGCATGTTCAGGTAAGATGATTTCATCAGCTGTGGATAGTCTTCCAGAAATGGGTATAGGCATGCGCTGTTAGCCACTCAAACCTGTAGTATCTGGGGGACAAGTGCATCAGTTGATAAAGGTGAACTGATGGGAGTCCAAGAGTATCAGCTATAGAAAGTGAATAAGAGGATCATCCCACTGGAAGTGGAGAACAACTAGAAGTTGTCAGGAAAAGTATAAATTGGGTGGAGAGAGGGACAAGGGTACATTTCAGAGATATCTGTGAGGTAGAATTGATGGAATTTGGTGACCAAATGGATATGATGGTGCTTGAGGAGGAGAGAGGATTCCAGGTGCCCTCTTAGTTTGGGTAAGAGTAACTGGGTGCATATTTTATGGATGCTAATCTCTGACTTGATTATTAAGGGTAGATTTGTCAGTAATGATGCTGAATTTGGATTGCTCTCATTTTATTGGGTTTCTTGCCAAACATCCAGGGAGTGATGATCAGTGGATAGGTGGAAATCCATTGCTGTAGCTCAGGGGAGGAAACTGAGCTGGAGAGTTTCAGATGTCATCAGGGAAATCTGGCAATAAAAGCTGGAGGGTGGATGAAATTGCCCAGGGAGAGGAAGACAAGACAGACAATGCTGAAGACAACTCCTGCAGTGCCTTGTACCCACAGAAACTTAGAATATGTTAAATTGAATTTTATAATATTAATGCGGTGCTCATTTGAGCTCATAGACTCCATTTCCCATCAGATTCTACTGACAAAAAATTAATGGACTGAAAATGACAATTGTCCTTCTTGAAACTGTTGAGTGAGAGACAACACTAGGTTATTGGTTTTCTCTTTCTGCTCCCAGCCTGAAGTTTCAACCAGGGGTCTGAGTACTAGGCCCCTGAACTAAGACCTTAAATATTCTTTCCTCTCAGAGGGCTGGCTGTGTGGGCTTCCAAATGGGTATACAGGTATCTCCATGGACCTCCTCCCTCCAGGTACTTCTGAGTATGTCTGAGACAGGGCACCTGAGCAGATCTTTAAAAAGAGGGAGAAATACTTTTATCCACACAGCCCTAGACACCTTAGTCCTGGGGATAATAGGGTAGAAGAAATTTCTTCTACTATCACTACCTTTTATAGACTCCAAACTTATGGATTCTCAGAGGGTTTTTGGGGTTCTACCAGGATGTCCCTTAGTAAGTCAAATGGATAAGGCAAAAAACATCTGGGCCTCAAGTCTTTGATTTGACAAGTCAATATGAAATGGAATTAGGGTAAAGTTCTGGCAATACCACATGTTTAAGCTATGGAAAGACATATCTCCATGTTGACTCAAAACCCTTGCTTTTTCTTTCTAGTGTATCGAACTACTGTCCACCTGAGAAGTGATATTGCCTGTAATTTTTGAAGGGTTAACTAATGCTCCTGGAGGATGTGATGGAGGAGCAAACACTGTGAACATGTTCAGTGTTACACAGCTCTACCTCAGGCAGCTGACAGATGGTGATTTATACCACAAAGTATTGGCATATTCTGATGAAGTATCCTGTTACTGAGACATTTTGGCAGATCTAATATTTCCTTCTCTGTGTAATAGAAACATTTTCATTGATATTCTTAAGTTCTGCTCTATTGTGAAAAAACATCATTTTAAATTTCTATTGAGGTATAATTTACATATAGTAAAATTTGGTAATTCTATCTGTACAGTTTGGTGAATCTCTCCCACAGCAGCTGTCACTCTGGAAACTTTTCTCCTGCCTTTTTTAAAAAAAGTAAGCTCTATGTGGAGTCTTTTGGGTTTTCTATATAGAGTATCATGTCGTCTGCAAAGAGTGAAAATTTAATTTCATCTTTGCTGACTTGGATGCCTTTTATTTCTTTTTAAGGAGGGCATTTAATGCAATAAGCAGTGAGTGTTAATAAGCAACTGATGAACCACTAAACTCTACCCTGAACTAATAATAAACTACATGTTAAGTAACTTTAATTTACATAAAAAATAAAAAAACCCAAACCAAAACCAAACAAACAAAAGATAAGCTCTGTGACTAATGTGGGGCTCAAACTCAGGATCTCAAGATCAAGAATCACGTGCTTTACCTACTGAACCAGCCAGATGCCCCTCCTCTTGCCTCTTATAGTCAATCCCCTCCCCCGGCCCCTAGGCCCAGGCAATCGTTGATCTGCTTCTGTCATTATAGTTTCACCTTTTCTGAATTTATTTTTATTTTTTACCTATTCTGGAATATAAAGATGGCAAATATAAAGGGAAAAATTATCTCCTGTTAGGTTAGGTGAAATATTAGCATGACTAATCTTAAGAAAATCTGCAGATACACTGGATTTTATAAGCTTATATGGATTATGTCTTTTAGAAAGTAAGCAAAAAAAGAATGGTCCATTCACTAGGATGTAGCCTTTGGTCAGAAGAGGAGCAGGCTCTTCCTGTAACCCTGAAGTCAAATGGACAGTTCAGGTTATTATCAGGATAATTCAGGTCAAAAACATCTAGATCATTTGAGCTTCAGGATTTTTTTTTTTTTTTGGATCTGTGCATTCTAGCTTATTGGACTTCCTTACTTAATGAAGTTTGTATAATAACTTGTCTTATGTGGTTCTGGGGCCTAGGGAGGGTGATTACTAACCAAACAGCCAAGCTGGAGATGGAACTACAATCAGTTCCCAACTTCAGTCTCTAAACTTAGGATGTCTTTTAGAAATAGCTCTCTGGGTTGCATGGTATGGTGCCCATAGGATCCCTCTTCCTTCTTCATTTACTTGTTCCTGCAGCACACAGGTGACTGGAACTCTCTCTAATCTCATTCCTACATTTCTGCATCACCCATCATCCAAAGTGTGAATGGCAAGATAGGTGGAGAGAAGGAAAGGGTAATGAGAAGGTGACTCTCTGCCACTTCTCCCCTGCTGAGGCTGTTGTTTTGAGTTCTCAGTTTCATCCTTTCTCTTCAAAGTCTTCTCTGCGGCCAGGTCCCGCTTGGGTTTTCATTCCAGAGTCTCCATCTCTTCCCCTGAGCTTTTGTGATGATGAAATACCCAGGAAAGTTTAAATCCTGGCGGTGCCCCAATCCTTTCAGTGCAGAGAGAATACTTCTGTCTGAACCTGTCTGAGCTAGAGGGAAAAACAGTGTGTTTGTGTGGACTTGGCAGGGAAGGATAGGGAAGAACCAAAGGAATGGATTTATTATGCATGGGTTTTGAGTTAGGCATTGGGCTTTCTAATATGATGTCTCTAGTTCAAGAACAGTCTCTGAATCAGTTGTAGGAGGGAGGGTAGCTTGTAAGTATTGTGCTGGCCTTTATTGCTCTTTTATGCAGAGGAATCTGAGGCTCAAAAAAGTTAAGTTACCTGAGATCCCATAGCTGATAAGTGATGTCTGTTTTCCATCTCTTTTAGTGGAGAGACCCTGTTTGGAAGTTGTAGGTGGAGACAGTTGGAAAGAATCACTCTCTAAAGTTCAAAGAATTACAGAAAGAGGGTGAGCAGGCTGTTTGCCTGGGAGTTCATGCGAGCACCGGGAACTGCAGCATATGGAGGCAGCCATATCTTCTCTACCTTTTGCCCTCTGGAGACCTTCTCATTTTCTCAGTTTTCCTCTCATTCTCACCCTAGGAACTGGAGCTGGGGGTTCTGGAGCTGGGGGAGGTGGGCTTCCAGTCCCATTGCCTGGCAGGTAAGGGAGGGCACCCTATCTCACTACTTCTGAGGGCACTATGTTCCTGGGGGCACAGTAGAACCTTGATTCCATTCCCCACGGCATCACTGCTAGGCACATTTATTACCAGCCTCCATAGAATGCAGTGTCTGACTTCTGTTCACACCATCTGAGGTGTTCAGATCACACCCGATGTTTGTTTGTACCCATTGATTCCATTTGCTAGAAATGAAGCCTGGATCATCTGAACACTGAAACATTTCTTACCTTTGTTTCCTTCACTGTCAGAGCTGGGTGACCTAATCTACATGGCAGTAGTATGAAAGGATTACTATCTAACCTGGACCCGAGTCTGATCACTTCCTAAGTTCATTTGATTATGTATCGTGCTTTGGTGTTGTGATTATATATCATTTGATTATTATATCGTGCTTTGGTGTTGTGATAGGCTGGAAGAGTAGGATGGAAGCTGGACAGGCAGGATAGCCCTTTATCATGCCCTCATCCTTCCTCTGGGGTCTGTTGGAGATCAGAGATGGGGAGGAGAGAAACCATACTAAATAGCTGTACCTTCCCTTCTTCCCATGGGTTTAGGAGAATGGAAAGTGGGGACCTGAGCAGCAGGATATATATCATGGTTTCGAAATGCTGGAGGAATAGCATTGTCTGGCTCTTAAATATTCCCATATGTTGGTTTCTCTTGCCTTGAAGTTTAGAAAAATATATCACCGGACTGATGGAGGTGTCAGTGGCATTTTCTGAGAGCAGTCACTCTCTTCTGAGAGCCTCCTCCCCTCTTTCATAGGATAGGGCCTGTGCCAGTGCTGGGAAATTCAGGACCTGTATTAAGGAAGAGTAAGCAAAGTGTCTGGGGTGCAAGCTTGTGCCCTAGGGGCTTCACTTGCCTCCCTCTATTTTCAGTTTGCTAGAAATTTGTGTATCACAGAAATGAACCTCAGGAAACACACACATTTCATTAGGACAGAGAAAGAGAGAGCCCACGGCACTTCACCCCTTTGACAAAGCAGGCTTGTTCTGTTGTCATTGGTATGGAAAATAAACTGTAATCAGCTGTCTCGGGTCTGATTTGAACATATTAGTTTTCCTGAGGGACATGTCAGCAGGTACAACCCACATGCCAGGGACTAAGGAGATAACAGCAACGATGCTAATTTGAAAATACTTCTGTGGCACTTAGCAGGGTGTGATTTTAATTCATTTTTTGTCCCTTGGTAATCATAAAGTGCTTTCAGCCTGTGAATATCCATTTTTGACCAGCATGCTCATACTTCATCTGGGGACCACATTTAATGGCCATGGTGATGATGGGGTTCACAGGGGAATTGTCTAAGGTACAGATATTTGCTTTGTGGAGAGAAACATATCCACTGATACCAATTCACATGGCTATTCTGTGTAAGAGCTGTACATCTGAATAGTTGCCTGTATGCAAGTATCATTTGAACACGACTGCTAATATCTGCATAGCCACTGGGTTTGGTTCAAAGTTTTATTAATGTTTTATTAAAATTGTTTTATTTAAAGGCACCTGAAGCATCTGCCTTCAGCTCAGGTCATGATCTCATGGTCCTGGGATTGAACACTGCATGGGGCTCCGAGCTGAGTGGGGAGTTTGCTTGTCCCTCTTCCTCTGCCCCTCATCCCACTCATGCTCTCTCTGTCTCACTGTGCTCTCTCTCTTTCTTTCACTCTGCTCTCTTTCTCAAATAAATAAATAAATAAATAAATAAATAAATAAAATCTTTAAAAAATTGTTTTATTTAATTCTTGGACTAATGCTACTTAGTGTAATGGAAATGGTATAATCTGTGCTGGATTGCTTGAATTCCATCCTTGCCACTTAACTAGTTGTGTGAACTTGGACAAGTTATTTAATCTCTGAGCCTCAATGTCCTCAATGGTAAAATAGGGATAGTTATGCCTAAGGTAGGGCTATTGGAGGTATTAAATGGAGCAATGCACAAACAGCACCTGGTACATAGTGAGAACTCAGTGGGTGTTGGTTCTTTCTTCTCCCTGTTCCAGACTGGGGTCAGTGCTCTTTTCTCTATAGCCTAGTCTCTGACTTGACAATCACTCTAGTTTTGAGGGACTGATTGTATAAATTGTTCTCCCACAGGCCCAAGTGTGACAGGGTGATCCCTTTTAGCTGGAAATCTGCTTGGTTTGCAAGTAACCCAGGTTAAATGGTATTATTTGAGATTTTTATATTGAGGTCTAGAGGGCTTGGAAGGTAGTTTGGGCTCAGCCTGGGCACTCCTCCTAGTTGCATTCCTGGGTTGCTTCTCTCCCTCCCTCCAGCAGGTGCCTGTGTTAGACTCACCCAGAGGAGAGGCAAATTGGTTGCCTCTTGTGGCCTCCTTAGTGATTCTTGGTGGCTCCTCACTCTGAATGGACAGTCTCTATTTTTCTTTTCTTTTTCCCCCACATCTTTGCTTCCATCCTCTCTGTTCTTTACCTGGTGTCAGAGAACTTTCAGCTGCTTCTTGAGAGTCCTGCCTTTCCCATGGTGGCCCAACACCCACCAGGACTTGAGAACGTGAGAAGCTAGTTCTGTATACTTCTTGTTTTTGTTGCCTCACTTGGGGCTAACCAAAATGGTGTCAAATGATAGAAATCCCCAGCACCATCTCAGGTCCATTACGGATTTATTGTTTAGATTGGAGGAGCTACCCACATTCCTCAAGCAGACACAGTCTGGCTCTGAGATAACTAGGTACAGAATCAGTGGGTCAGAGTGTCTGTCCTGGCTCTGCCATTTGGTAGCTTGGAGCAGCCATGTAGCCTATTTGAGCTTCGGTTTTCCTCATATGTTAAATGAGAAGGGTAGTAACAACTTGACTGACAGGATTTTTTGTTTTAAAGATTTTAATTATTTATTTGACAGAGAGAGAGAGAGCACAAACAGGGGGAAGAGGAGAAGGAGAAGCAGGTGCCCTGCTGAGCAGGGAGCTCGATGCAGGGCTTGATCCCAGGAGCCTCGGGACCATGACCTGAGCTGAAGGCAGACAATCAACTGAGCCACCCAGGTGCCCCTCCCTGACGGGATTTTTATGAATAAAGAAAGCAGGTAGATGAAAAGGCTTTCACACTGAAGAACAGGAAGACATTAATATTATGGGCCATAGCAGGCTTTCTCAATTGTTCTCACGCCTAGAGGATGAACTTTGGCCAGACATTTCTGGCCCACACTCCCTTGGATGCCAACCTTCTTTCCTTCCTACAGGAATTCTTAGGGAGATCATAGGACCACCTACTGTATTCAGTGGGAATGTGAAGATATGACCACAGACACGTCTCTCTTCATTCTAGAATGTCCTCCAGCCTCCATTGGGGAACTACTAGGCAGAGGCTCTTAAAGGTTCTTATTAATAAATTTGGCAGTGATGAAAAGTGCTGCAGGTCATGTTAATTAATGTGTATTAACGTTCCAAACAGGTAAAAAGCCTGGCTCTTATGGGCAGAGAATCCAGCAAGATCTCTTCTCTCCTTCAGTCCACCACCCCTACATTCCCTCCTGTCCTCTCCACTCACACCATCTTCCTCCCAGACTCCCTTCTTTCTCTCTGATGATCACAGCTGCTCCTGACATCCCTGGGGAGAATATAGGAAGTAGGCTCCCTTGCTGCCAAATCCAACCTTTGGGTCATTTATTACTTCAGAAGATACCTTGCTATTAAAGCACTGAGGCTCATGTTTTCCTTTTTCTTAAGGAAGAAATTCCATCATAGTCAAGGCCACACAATTAGGTGTATGGGAGCAGAGCAAACACTTGATAAGACTGACCCTCATTAAGTGGGAGTTCTGAGGGATGCCAGTGATTGCTTCTTGAAGCAGCAGCCAGTGCAGTGTTGGATGTGTCTGTCCCTCCCACCCTTCTTTCCTCTTTCCTTTCATTTTTTCCTCTCTCCCTTCCTTTTTTCCCTTCCTTCTTTCCTGCTGTCTCTCCCCTCACTGCTTTCTGCCAGCAAACATTTCTCCTAAGCGCTGAAAACAGAAAAAAATTCGGAAAAATGTAAATGAAGAGCAAGAGGGGATATCCTTTTTGCCTTTATAAGCATAAAATAACTTAAATAAGGGTCTCTTTGAAAGAAGAAATGTTCAGAAAATGCAAGGTCATTCATTAGATTTTATGTAGTACTCAGTTAAAGCTACTAGAATATTGTGGGTAGCCATAGTTTTTCTTCATAGTATGAAGTGTGTCTGCAAAATAGAACAGTTATTAGTCATACTCTTTTCATTTATTCTTCAAGAATGTTAGAATTAATTTTTATCATTGGGCACAGAGCTCACTAACATGGCCAAAGCAGCAAAGAAATCACTGGCGTACTTTCCCAGGGGACTATTTCCAGACCGCACCTTGACCTCTCTGAGATTTCCATGACTGCTCTGTGCCCTTAATGACTGGTCATCTAGGGATGGGTCAATCAAGTCACACGCTGTCATGGGGGTAAAAGGACAAGCTGAGAAGCCATTTGTATCATTTTACAGAGAACAGGGTTAAAGACGGCAAAGTATGAGGGCTTCTTAAAGACAGCTCAGGGGCGGGGGTATCCCTGGGTGGCGCAGCGGTTTAGTGCCTGCCTTCGGCCCAGGGCGCGATCCTGGAGACCCAGGATCGAATCCCACGTCGGGCTCCCAGTGCATGGAGCCTGCTTCTCCCTCTGCCTGTGTCTCTGCCTCTCTCTCTCTCTGTGACTATCATAAAAAAAAAAAAAAAAGACAGCTTGGGGGAGTGTTAGGGCCTGTAAGTATCTGGCTTGGCATATGCCTTGTGACCTCACTAGATGCTATCCCTTCTTTCTACAACAAAGCCCTGTTCTGCTAAACACCACGTTTAAAGTAATTAACATAGGTCTTGTATTTTTCATCTGCTCTTGCTCTTTGAGTTACTTTATTTCTGCATTCATGTAGCTCCTGACCTTTTCTTAGGTTTCTTCTGCATTTCTAGGACCAGTCGATGGATGGGACTTCCCTGTTTTGACCTTTGGTACTTCTAGGACTGGCTTGTCTTGTGGGTCGGCCTCGTGTTGATGGTTCTGATCACAAGCGGGTGGTCCAGCCTGACCTGCTTTCCTTGGTAAGCACACCAAAGATGGTACCTTTAGTGTTACTCACTGCATCCACCCGCCTCCCTTTAGTTACTGAAGACCTGCTCATAGTGTCCTTCATAAGGGACTTCAACAATGAGCAATAGTGGGCTGCGTGACTGCTCTTCCATATTCCAGTTTGCCTTCCACCTTTGTTGCATTTATGTCATACAGGCTCATGAAGTTTAGAGGTTTGCAGTTTCTAGCTCTTCCAGTGCCATTTTGTCTGACAATATCTACTGAGTCAGATCTAACTAATAAGATCTCAAGCTCAACAAAAATCATAATCTACTCTAATTTGTACCTTTCTCCTGTGGTTTTGCAAGGGGCTCTTAATTAATATGCAAGGAGTTTGTAAATCTGAATTCTCTCATTGCAGATGTGAAAAGCTATAATTTGTAATAACGGAGGTACCTTTCCTCACTTGTCTTGGCCTGGAGTGAAGGGGCTCTGCTGTGATTTATTACCTCACTGCAAAACCTTTGATAAGTGGCTACCAAATAGATCCTCATTACTCAAAACTCTTCCAATTCCTTAAGCTAAAGTTCTTCCCAAACCTCATGCAAGCCACGTATGTTCCAGGGGAAATGAATCAGGGATCTCTTTGCTAAACTATTTTGGCATAAAAAAAATATCATAAATGAGAGAGGAGAAAATCTTGTTTGCTAAAGGGCTGCTGGGTGAACTGCCTCTTGGCCTTTTGATAGCATCTTTGAAATGGAAATGGCCAGCTGCCTGACCTTCTGTTCAGTGACCCTTTTTGTACAAAGTCAAATTGCAGCCGCCTCACAGCAGCAATTCACCTATGGACACAAACAGGATTTCCATTTTTTTCTAACCTTTTTTTTCCTGGTGCATTTGTTACCGTGAACATTTTTTTACTATTCACATAAAAGACATCATGGTTAAAAAAAGGAAGCCCTTTGCATCAAAAGGATTGTAACTCATAAAGATTTCAAAATACTAAGGAAGTGTCTGTCTTTAATTCTGCTCTCTATCTGAGCCTTTACATGTATTGTAATTTGAAGAGGCCAGTGAAAAGACTATATTCTGGAACAGTTTGGGGTTGTTAATGTTCCTATTCTTTTCTTGCATGTGAAGAAATAAAATAGTGTTGATTATATTAAAAAGGGGGAAATTATCTCTGCTTTATCTTGAATAAAGAGAAAAAGGAAAGTTAATTCTGTTTATGTAACTGTGGTGAATCTAAGAAATAAATACCTTTAGGTGCTTTCTGTGGAGCAACGCTGAATTGGAATTAGGAGTCTGTTTTAAAAAGAAACTAGATCCTGGCTATACCTTCTCTTTGGTTTATGTCAAAGTTTGTGGCTAAAGAAGCTATGATGGGGAGAAGGAGGGAGCCCTTTGATCCTCTCCCCTCTTCCTTCTCCTTCTCGAGGCCTTTTTCTGCTCTGAGCTGGCAGTGCAGATCTGCTTATCAACACACTTTAGGCTTGGAGTAGGCTTAGGACCCAAGCCCTGTGGAAGCTGCTGGTGTCTGGGTGCTGTCCTGCCTTGGACACTTCCACTAGCAGGCCCCTTTAGGCTGCTTGCTGTTCTGCTAGTGTGGAGAGAGACCTGCCTTATGCCCACTGGAGGCCAGTGAGTGCCTATTCTCTGTGGGAAGGATGGGCAGAGGTTCACTCAGTGGAAAGGGGAAAACCTCCTTTTTCTGGGCTGGTCAGGGAGCTGAAGAAACAAGAGCAGGGCTCACAGGGTTTTGATGGTGATAGTGAGGTTCTGATTCAACAAATATTTATCAGGCCTCTACTGTGAGCCTGACCCATTAGCTAATTCAATCCCAGAAGAGCCCTGGGAAGTCACATCCGGAGAGTGAAAGAAGATTCTGGGGACAGACAATCCTTGGTTTGGATCCTGGCTACTTACTAGCTGTGGGACTGCACACACATCTTGAAGTCTCAGTGTATCATTAGTAAACTGAAGGCTCAGTGTATCATTAGTAAACTGAAGGCTAATACTTGTCTCATGTGGCTAATGTGAAGATTAGATGGAATGTTGTATGAAATATTGTCAAGCCCAGAGCTTGGTACATAGTAAGCACTCAGCAAATATTTCCTTTCTTTTTCTTCTTCTCATTTAACAGGCAAGGAAATGAAGGAAATCACTAGGTTGGGATTTTTTTTAAAGATTTTATTTATTTATTCATGAGAGACAGAGAGAGAGAGAGAGAGAGAGAGAGAGAGAGAGAGAGAGAGAGAGAAATTGAGAGGCAGAGACACAGGCAGAGGGAGAAGCAGGCTCCATGCAGGGAGCCTGATGCAGGACTCGATCCTGTGTCTCCAGGATCAGGCCCTGGGCTGAAGGCAACACTAAACTGCTGAGCCACCTGGGCTGCCCTAGATTGGGATTTGAATTGAGGTAGGTTTGTTTGTTTTTAAACTCTGCAGATGATCCCTGTATACATCAACCCACGGATGATAGCTACTCCCTGTGAAATTTTCATCAAGATTTGAGTTTCTTTTTTTTTAATATTTAATTTATTTGAGAGAGAGAGAGAGAGAGAGAGAGAGAGAGAGAGAACAAGCAGGGGGAGCAGCAGAGGGAGAGGGAGAAGCAGGCGAACCAGAGGGAGACACCCAGCTAACTGAGCCACCCAGGTGCTCCAATACTTAAGTTTCCAATAAATGTCTTCTACTTTTATTCCTGGTTGAAACTGGGCAAATAATGATTACAGACACACAGACAAAGGGAAAAAGTGAGAGCATTCTCTTCTGTCACCTGTTTCTTGTGGGGACTATTTCCTATACCATATCAGGTTCACACCCTGTCAAAAAAATAAAATTAAAAAAAAATCCCTCAAACATACCATTTACAGTAAATTGAAAAATGTCCTTTCTCCTTTTCTAGTTCTTAATCCTTTCACTTTGCTACAATACTTAATCATTTATAAACAGCAATGTGTCGTATTCATACCTAGTTTTACTGAATGCACAACAGTTTTTGGACTCACATCAGAGCATGTGTGACAGTTCACATTCTTTTTATATCATAAGCATTTCAGGTTTCTGCCTAGTCCCATAATTTAATTTTTATGACCCATTTTATCTTATCAAACTTACCCATTTAGGTCCCACATTTGTGTAGGCAATCCACGTGTAGCAAGAAGGTTAAGAACGCTTGCATTGGTGAATACTCCAATCTACCTTTAGTCAATTTAGATATGGTAAAAAAAAAAAGTAGTCCACATAGGGGGCAAAAGGAGCCAGGAGTCTGAAATTTGTGCAAAACCCAAACTGTAATGGCAGGTTTAAGGTTTGGAAAGCTCTAGTTAATCTTTTCCCTTTGCTCTTTTATTTAGCCTCTCTCTCTCTCTTTTTTTTTTTTTAGCTGACTCCAGGCAGAATAGCAATAAAGACTCCTTGCCTACTGCAGTTCCTCAGCAGTATCTAGTGCCAGAAGTCCTGTTTTCATCCGATAACCAGATATCAAAGGGGCTCAAATAGGTTGGGCTGTTCCTGATAGAGATCTGACCTTTCATAGGCCTCACTGAACTAAATCTATGACCCTCATGAGACAGGGCCATTGTTACTTGGGGAACACAATCTTTCTGATCCCGTGCATGTTCCTTGCAGAAAGCAGGTAAGAGTCACACCTTTTGTGTGCTCTTGCTCTGTGTTGAAATCAAATCCCTATGGTTACTTGAGCTTCTATGCCTCTGACTTCATGATGGCAAATCATTAGACAAAAGTAGATTCTGATGTGGGTCTTTGGCAGCTACTTTTAGAAAGCTGGAAAATGATTTTGAATTTCCACAAATATGACTGAATTTTCAAAACTCATTTTTCACTTGGACCGTCAGGCCATTTACCAGTCCTTGGATTAGCAAAGGCCTGAGTTTATACCATGACTTCTCTTTAGCCCTGCTGGTATTTGGTAGGTTCTCAGTTTTTATATGGTACTTGGTACTTTGATACTTGGTAGATGCAGTATTTGTTGAATGAGTAAGTGAAAATAGAAATCTGGACGGGGGTTAAATTCATGGATTTGCTAGTAGCTCTAACATATTATCATAATTGTGGATTTTAAAGTTTTTGAAAAATCAGAAGTGCTGAAAACTTTTGGGTAGTGTGTGAATTTAGGTCCCTGCCCTGCAACTAACTCCTTTTATAACCTTGAACAAATAGTTTCTTTTTTTTTTATAAATTAAATTTTATTGGTGTTCAATTTACCAACATACAGAATAACACCCAGTGCTCATCCCGTCAAGTGTCCCCCTCAGTGCCCGTCACCCATTCACCCCCACCCCCCCGCCCTCCTCCCCCTCCACCACCCCTAGTGAACGAATAGTTTCACCTTGAAAGTCCTCAGTTCTCAAATCTGTTAAATGAGGTCAGCAGTGTTAGTGGACAGGGTAACTATCCAGGTTTTTTTTTTTTTTTTTTTTTTTCTCTGAGGCCGGCACCCTCTCTATCCAACTTGTTGTATCTTAACACATCTCCACATGGCCATGCAATAGCATTGGATGATCTCTATGTCTCCTCCTAGAGCTAATTTTCTATAATTTCAGGATTCAGTTACTTAGTATCCAGAATATTCTTAGCAAATGCGGCAAAGACAGGTATTCATAGGTAGGCATTTGGGTAGATGTCAGCCATGCTGTGGGTGTTGTATACCCAGGCTGGGCTGAGAAAATCAGCTGGTTCTCCCTGCTCTTGGTGATCTTGGGTCGGAGACTTTTGGAACTATGTGAGTGTTCCTGCATTGGTTCAATATGCCAGCAAGACTGATTGAAACTATTTTATCTTTCATTTGTATCCGTATTGTGTATCCATCTGCTTCTTTAATACTTTTACTTAGATCTGTAAATCTTTCCCCACAAAAATACAAAACAAAATCTTCAGAATATCTGGTCTTTTCTTGATGGTCACTGTCTTAGTGAATGCCACTACCATCCACTTGGAAGGAAGGCTAAGTGAAGACCCCAGAACCCCAGGCATTATCCTTGATCTCTTCCTAATTCATCAACAAGTTTTCCCCAATTTATTTTCTCCTTTTTTTTCCTGGCCTGGATGGTTGTTTTATTTTTATATTTTTATAGTTTTTAAATCTTAAAATAATTTTTGATTCAAGTATAATTAATATATAGTGTTATATTAGTTTCAGGTATACAATATAATGATTTGACAATTCTGTCCATTACTCCGTGCCCATCAAGATAAATGTACTCTTATTCTCTTTTATCTATTTCACCTAACCCCCTACCCCCTTCCCCTTTGACAACCACTAGTTTTCTCCATATTTAAAGTCTGTTTTTTGTCTCTTTTTTTTCTTTGTTTTAAAGTCCATATAAGAGTGGAATCATATGATATTTGTCTTTTTTTGACTGACTTATTTCTGTAGATCCATTCATGTTTTTGCAAATGGCAAGATATCATTTTTTATGGCTGAGTAATATTCCATTACATCTATTTATCTATCTATCTCACATCTTCTTTATCTATTAATCTATGGATGGATACTTGGATTGCTTCCATATCTTATAAATATTACTACCATAAACATAGGGGTGCATATATCTTTTCAAATTAGTGTTCTCATATTCTTTGGGTAAATATCCAGAAGTAGAATTACTGGATCATATCGTAATTCTATTTTTAATTTTTAAAGTAACACCCATACTGTTTTTCACAGTGGCTGCACCAGTTTGCATTCCCACCATTAGTGCATGAGGGCTCCTTTTTCTCTACATCTTTGCCAACATTTGTTGCCTGTGTTTTTGATTTAAACCATTCTGATAGGTCTAAGGTATATCCCATTGTGGTTTTGATCTGCATTTCCCTGATGATTAGTGATGTTGAGGTGCTCCCTAAATTTTTAATTTTTAAAATATCTCTGAATTTTCTCCACTTCTCCCAGCCTCTAAAGCTGCCTTCCTAGTCTAAGTTACTACAACTTTTCCCTGAGCACTGCAGTTGACTTGTAACTGGACTTCTGTTCTCAATCTAGTTTCCTGACAGATTTTCCCCATAAGAGAGTTAGTGGAAATGCCTTCAAGATTGGGACTTGATTATGTTGCCTACCCTGCTTAATCCTTTGTGTGGTTAACCAGGGAATTTTGGATAATGACCAAAATTCCTAACATGTTCTAAAAGCTGTATTTTTTTAAATTTTTTATTTATTTATGATAGTCACAGAGAGAGAGAGAGAGAGAGAGAGAGAGACAGAGACACAGGCAGAAGG
This sequence comes from Nyctereutes procyonoides, assembly GCF_905146905.1. Classification (NCBI taxonomy): domain Eukaryota; kingdom Metazoa; phylum Chordata; class Mammalia; order Carnivora; family Canidae; genus Nyctereutes; species Nyctereutes procyonoides. The sequence goes on along the minus strand of NW_026575040.1, from coordinate 22,074,271 downwards.
AGAAGCAGGCTCCATGCACCGGGAGCCCAACGTGGGATTTGATCTCGGGTCTCCAGGATTGCGCCCTGGGCCAAAGGCAGGCGCTAAACTGCTGCACCACCTAGGGATCCCCTAAAAGCTTAATATAGTCTGGCCATTGTCTGATGATCCCTTGATATCTGTCCTTCATCTCTATGGACTGTCTCATGTGGCATGGTCCTTCCTACAGTGACCATGCTCTCACCCCTTCTCACATCTCAGCTCAAGTGTTCCCACTTCAGTGAAGCCTTGCTGGACTCCTCTCAATCCCAGTATGTCCCTTCATCCTAGGCTATCATAGGAACATGGGCGTTTCCTCTGAAGGACAGATGAAGAAACTGATGCTTAGATTTGTTAATGTATCCAAAGTCAAACAGCTAATTAATGAAACTGGGACCCAGGGTTTCAGAACTGTGGATTCACATTAAGGGCAGAACCAGAATCCAGAACTTTGCTTGATTCTAAATGCTCTACTGCTAAATACTATGCTAGAGATGGGAAATAGGTTTTACCTCATGTAGTAATTTTGATTAATAGTGCTGTGTGCAGTGCTGAGTTGAAAAGGATTCTGATTTTGCATCCTGATGCAGTATGCATATTAATCTACCATGATTAATTAGTGACGCCCGTCATGGGTGGAGGATTGGAGAGAGAAGATATAGAAGAAATGTTTTTTGCCCCATGCAAATGCTATAATGCACAGTATAATATTGCTCATTTTATCTTTTAAAAATATCAACAGTAGATCCTTCATGTTAGGAAAGCCCCCTTAAGAAGGGGTTAGAGAGCCTTAGATTGCTGGGCTTTTGAAGGATGCCAAATAAGAGCTGTGAAACTCCCTCCTATACCTTTCTGGAGTGGTTCCTTTTCCTATATTTTCTTTCCTTTCCTTTTTTTTCTTTATTTATTTATTCGAGAGAGAAGACACATGCAAGTGGATTGGTGCTGCTGACCATGGTTCTTGCCTCCTGATATCCACAAGAAAGGGATAGATGCTGCAGCATTCTATTATTCTGGTTCAAGATTCTGTGTTTTGACTCAGGATTCTTGCTGGTGAGGAGCTGGGTTCATGTCCCTTTTTTAAATCCCTTGTGCTTCCACATTTGTATGTAACTTCTAGTCAGTATCTTGTTCTTGGTCTCTAAGTGTTGGTGTGCTCCTGGGCACAGTGTTCAGTTTACTACTCTTTGCTTTACTGTCTACTCTCATTGCTTACCTCATCTAGTCCCATGGCATTTGATGCCATGCATAAGTTGGTGATTTATAATTTGATATCTCTAGCCCTGAGCCCCACATCTCAGATATTTACATTTAAACCATGTCCAACATTTCTATCCAGGTGTCCAACATAATATTTCAGACTTAACATGTCTAGAGCAGAGGCTTTGATTTTACTCCAAATCTGTTTCTTCTCTATTCTTCTGTTCTTAGCATCATCAGATCATAGATCTGTTTTTCCTTCACATTTCGCTTCTAGTCCATCAACAAATCTGTCTGTTCTACCTTCAGAATACACTCCAATTTTGACCAGGTCTCATTACTCACTGTCATCTTAGTCCTGACTTCCTTTATCTCTTATCTAAATTAGCAATAGCCTCTTCACTGATTTTCCTACTTCTATATACATTGGTCTCTATTTTATTTTCCATATGGCTGCCAGATGATCTTTTTTAAAAAAATAGACTTTGCTTTTTAGAGCAGTTTTAAGTCCACAGCTGAGAGGAAGTGAAAGAGATTTTGCATATACCTCTTGTCCCATGCATGTGTAGCCTTCCCTATCATCAACATTCTCCACCAGAATGGATATTTGTTACTATTGATGAACATACATTGACACATCATTATAGCCCAAAGCTCATTGTTTACATTAGGGCTCTTTCTTGGTGTTGTATATTCTATGGGTTTGGACAAATGCATAAGAACATGTATTTACCATTATAGTATACAAAGTATGGTTTCACTGTTATAAAAATTCTCTGTGCTCTACCTATTCATCCCTCCCTCTCCCCAATCCTCGTTAACCACTTATCTTCTTACTGTCTCCATAGTTTTGCCTTTTTCAGAATGTCATATAGTTGGAACTATATATTATGCAGCCATTTCAGATTAGCTTCTTTCACTTGTTATACTTCCTCCATGTCCTTTCACGGTTTGATAGTTCACTGTTTTTGGTGCTGAATAATATTCCATTGTCTCAATGTATCACAGTTCATTTATCCATTTACCTACAGAAGGACATCTTGGTTGCTTCCAAGTTTTGGCCATTATGAATAAAGCTGCTATAACATCTGTGTGCATCTTTTTGTATGGACTAAAGTTTTCAACTTCTTTGGGTAAATAACAATGAGTATGATTGCTGGATCATATAATGAGTATTTTTAGTTTTGTAATGAACTGCCAAACTGTCTTCCAAAGTGGCTGTGCCATTTTGCATTCCTATTAACAATGAATGACAGTTCTTTACTGTTTTACACAGGGAGATCTTTAAGAAATGTAATATAATCATGTCACTCCTGTACTTAAGATTCTGCAAATGGATTCCTATCACACTCAGAGTGAAACTCAAACTCTGTCATAGATTACATGGCCTTAAAAATAATGGTTCTTTTCTACTTCTTTAAATTCTCTTATCCCTCATTTGCTATGTTCCAATGAAACCAGTCTTTTTTAACTCCCTAAAGCACACTAAATTCATTATTGCCTCAGGAACTTTGCACCTGCTACTTCCTTTCCCTGACATATTATCTAAAGTAATATGCCAAACCCACCATCTCTTTACTCCCTCTTTTCTTCATGGCACTCATCTCTACTTGAAATTATAGCATATATTCATTTGGCTATTTATTTTAATTGTCTTTCTCCTCCATTACAGTGTAAGCTCTGTGAGTTTTTTTTTTAAGATTTTATTTATTTGTTTGAGAGAGAGAATGAGGGAGCACAGAGCACAGGAGCAGGGAGAGGGGCAGAAGGAGAAACAGACTTCCTACTAAGCCCAGCGTGGGGCTTGATCCCAGGACCTGGAGATCATGACCTGAGCTGAAGGCAGATGGCAATCAAATGAGCCACCCAGGTGCCCCTCCATAAGAGTTTAATTGCTTTTTCTTTATTACTGTGATGAAGATGTCTTTAAGGTCTAATTGATCTTATGGTTAAGAGAAACTCTGAGATCTTTTCTTTTTTTTAATATTTTGTTTATTTAAAAGAGCACAAGCAGGGGGAGCAGCAGAGGGAGAGGGAGAAGCAGGCTCCCCATTGAGTGTACTGAGCCTGATATGGGGCTTGATCCTAGGATCCTGGGATCGTGACCTGAGTCAAAGACAGATGTTTAACCGACTGAGCCACCCGGTCATCTGGAGAAACTCTGATATCTAAAACAGATTTTAAGTAGTGGTGCTGAGGTCATTCAAAGCTGAGGAAAGACTGCTGTGAACTTAGGAATTTTATAAAGGAAGGAAGTTATGTTTGGCCTAGACGGTAGGTAGATTTAATATTCTTTTTTTTTTTTTTATAAATTAATTTTTATTGGTGTTCAATTTACCAACATACAGAATAACACCCAGTGCTCATCCCGTCAAGTGTCCCCCTCCGTGCCCGTCACCCATTCACCCCCACCCCCCGCCCTCCTCCCCTTCCACCACCCCTAGTTCATTTCCCAGAGTTAGAAGTCTTTATGTTCTGTGTCCCTTTCTGATATCTCCCACACATTTATTCTCCCTTCCCTTATATTCCCCTTCACTATTATTCATATTCCCCAAATAAGTGAGAACATACACTGTTTGTCCTTCTCCGATTGACTTACTTCACTCAGCATAATACCCTCCAGTTCCATCCACGTTGAAGCAAATGGTGGGTATTTGTTGTTTCTAATGGCTGAGTAATATTCCATTGTATACATAAACCACATCTTCTTTATCCATTCATCTTAGATTTAATATTCGATCTAACAATAGGTAGGTAGCCTTTAATGGTTCTTTTTTTAAAGATTTTATTTATTTATTCATGAGAGATATACACAGATAGAGGCAGAGACATAGGCAGAGAGAGAAGCAGGCTCCATGCAGGGAGCTGATATGGGACTTGATCCCGGGACTCCAGGATCACACCCTGGGCTGAAGGCAGGCACTCAACCGCTGAGCCACCCAGGCGTCCCCTTTAACGGTTCTTAAGAAAGGAATAGCCTAATGAAGATGTACTCTCTGGGAAATTATCTATAGACTTTCTACAAGAATTGAGTTCCCTGATCAGATTTTGGATCACTTTGGGATATAGCTGTGCTTTTTTTGGATTTGTGTCGAAGCACAGTTTTTAGTATAGTATATGCTAGATGCTAGGGGATTTCCTCATTGGAGGAAACTAGGGAAGAAGTTGAGCTTGAAGGCTTAAGAGGCAGAAGCCCAGCAAGGATTGCCTTGCTTCCACATGTTGTCTCATTGTGAGGTGGGCAGCTCCAGGGTCCTCACTGGCTGGGAGGAAACTGAAGGTGAGGTGGGTTCACGTCTCAAGTTGCAGCTTGAACTTGAATCCAGAGCATCCTGCATTCCACAAAGGCTTGATGCAATAGGACCTGATCTTGTAGCCAACACAAATGCTCAGCACATAGATTTACTTATATGCCAGCCCCCTTCCTGAGATCATAATTACAGCATAATTCAATCTGAAGTTTTCTTTCATAAGGAATTAGTATTCTATTTGGTAGCCACCCAGAATCAAACAGTGAAATCTAACCATCAAAAGCTTGATTGAATGACTCACCTGGAATTGTTTATACTTCATTAACGCTTTTCATAAATCATGAGTTTGACAGGTTACTGGCATGGACTTTCCAAATCTCATAATTGTGTTTTGTTTTTCCCTTGCTTCATCAGTTTCCTTTCAGAGGCTGACAGCTTAGCAAATGTTACGAGAACTACCAGCTACTGCAATGACCACTTCTGGTATGAGCACCTACTATATGCCCAGCACTGCTGTAGGAGTCTGAAGATTTGGGCTGTATGCAGTCTTGGCTCTGCCATGTATTATCTGATGACCTTAATAGATTTCTGTTGTCATATTTATAAAAAAGTATATGTATATACATATATACATATATATGTGATGGTAACTATTTTGTAAGGCTGGTGTGATGATAACGAGCTAACATGGGTAAAGAATTTAATGCAGTGTCTGACACATAGTAGTTGCTGAATAAATGTTGGTATTTATAGTTGTATTATAAGTAAGTCCCAAGAAGACTTCAGCTTTCAGAGGCTGAAGGGATTGCAAGTGACTGGCCCCTGAGTTGTAGTGTGACAGCTATTATTACCCTTATGTATATCTATTATAGGTGAATTTGGGTGAAGACAAAGAACTTCAGTTGATAAAGTTCATTATTTGAATTCTTTATCTTTTTTTAAAAAAAGATTTTATTTATTTATTTATGAGAAACACAGAGAGGGAGAGGCAGAGACACAGACAGAGGGAGAAGCGGGTCCCATGCAGGAAGCCTGATGCAGGACTTGATCCCGGGACTCCAGGATCATGCCCTGAGCCAAAGGCAGACGCTCAACCATTGAGCCACCCAGGTGTCCCTGAATTCTTTGTCTTGATTGGTTGGGAAATCTATCCAAGATTATAGGTTCTAACGGAGGTGTACAGAAGAGTGATATTTCGTACCACTAGATTATAACCTTTATGAAGGCTTGTTTTTGTATTCTCAGAACCTACCCCAGTGGCACTCAACAGATCAACAAGCTTTTAATAATTGTGTGTTGAATGGATGAGTCAATAGAGAAATGAGGCAAAATAGAGGATACTTCCATTGTTTACATTATACATTACTACATATATTTGTAAGTGTATATATTTGCTGATTAGAAGACTAATACATGCTTCCTGTAAAAAATTAAGCAATGAAGATATGTAAAGAAAAATATTCCCTTGAAATTCCACCTCTAATAAGAACTATAGTTAAAGATTTTGGGGGCATCTGGGTAGCTCAGTCGGTTAAGCATCTGCCTTCAGCTCAGGTCATGATCCTGGGGTCCTGGGATGGAGTCATGAATCAGGCTCTCTGCTCATTAAGTCTGTTTCTTCCTCCCCCTTTACCCCTCCCCCTGCTTCTGCTCTCTCTTGCTCTGTTTCCTTCTCAAATAAATTAAAATCTTAATAAAAAGGATTTTGTATCTTTTTTCCCTGATTTAAAAAATGCATCTCATAACAAAAATAGGTTCATAGTATTCAATCTATTCTAGAATTCATTTTTAAATTTAGATATATTTTAAGAAAAATTTTCTGAATCTGTTCATATGAATTTTTCTTATCAATTTATTTCTCACATAAATTTCTCATATAAATTTCTTTTAAGCATTGCATAGTTTTTATCATATGATTATAACATATAATATTTATCCATTCCCCTCTTGGTGAAAAGTTAGATTGATTATAATTCTTTTCACTGTGCAGTATATTTCAAGAAATGTTCACATACCTATTTTTGTCTTTTTGGGAAAGGAGTTCCATTGAAAAAAGGAATAGTAGTAGAATTGCTAAATGAGAGGATATGTACATTTATAATTTTGATGTCATGTAATATGATTTTATAACTTCCTTTGAATTTGGAAAAGGAGTCTGTGCCAACCCTGCAGTGTCCCTACCTGGAAAACAGGATAAGGTGCTTATCTTAGCCTTCTTTCATTTATATAATAATAAAAGATGCTGGAAGTGGGTTTATAGGATATTTGTAGGCTATGTCTGAAGGAAATTCTTTTATTAGGCAGTTTATCTTCTCTTTGACCACGTAGCTTTATGGGGTACATGCATACAAAAGGGTGAGGCGTGAAGGAGTTGCCCACTCAGGAGTCAAAATAAGCAAGCAAGAAGATGAACAAAAGAGTAAATATTTCATATAAGGTGAGTCAGCCTGGTGGGTGACACATTTCCATGATGTGTCAATATCAGAGTTGGGAAATAGAAAAAATATTCCTCATTTGTGGGGCAAAGTAGTTATGAACAGCGCCCCCCCCCCCCCCCAGCATCATTTCCATGTCTGCCCTTGACTCTAGCCCAAGATTGTGAAGTTTTATGTCTGGAAGGATGAATGCTTCTGCAAAATCATTACAAAACTGAACAATGGAGACTTCCTTATTGTTGCAAAGATGGAGTGGGAGAGGAGGAAGGGCTGGAATCAGGACGGCTTTGCAGTGCTGGAAGGGATTTTCAGGGTGATTTAGTGTGGATTGATTTGCAGTTTATTCGGCAGCCATTGTTTGTAATGTGCTTTGCCAGCTCATGTACCCTGGACCTTAATTGTTCTAAATTAAACTATAGGGACCAGACAGCACACATTTCAATCAGAACGACAAAATATTGCACCACATCCCTCAGGGATATGTCAGTCCCTGCTGGGATAGGCTTGTATGCAAGGAAGAGGGAGAAGGAGCTCTCAGAAGGATATTTGATTAGAGTGGAGCAGACTGTTTTATTTGTATATAAAGTGAAGCCCAAGTGTGCCACCCCAACTCAAGTGGGTGCGAATTTGAATAGTCAAAAACAACTGTCATTTGTACTAGGTCATTTACCTAAGTATTTAGGAAATGTAGCCCTGAACTTAATTGCCTTGTATTTTGTCCATTATTGTTGATTTAAAAACATGAGTTGAAGTGATACCTGAGTCTGGGAGAGTTCTGGTTACCCCGGAAAAGCTGCAAGGAATTCTCAGGACTTATCACATGCACAGAAGCTCAGTTTTTTTCTGGCAAGAGAAAAACTGCTCATTTTCCTCTTATTATCCCTTGTTGGGATGTGCTGTTTTAAGTCAATGTGGAGCCTAGGAAATGAGTCTGGATTAGTGGCTTAGGCTGTAGCATTCCTTGTTGACCATAAGAAGGTTACATGATTTTTCACTTCATCACAATCTACCTTAGTCAATTCATTTTTTGGACTTTTACAAATTAAAAAAATAAAGCTAATACAGCACAAACACATAAATTCAAATAATAACAAAAGGCACAAATGAAAACTAAAAGCTAATTCTACTTCCCCTATATTATTCAAATCCCAAAGGTATCCACTGTTGATTTTCTAGTGTCTTTTTTGGGCATGTAAATGTTTGATAGATAAGGAATCATAGTGAATACATCTATATTGTTATTGATAATGAGTTATATTCATACTCATTTGTTAGTTGTGTTTTTGATTTAACAGCATTTTTTCCAACTTACCACATTGTATAAGCTCCTTTCCAGAAGTAACTCTAACATATTCTTTTTTTTAATTTTTTTTGTTTTATTTATTTATGATAGGCACACAGTGAGAGAGAGAGAGGCAGAGACACAGGCAGAGGGAGAAGCAGGCTCCATACACTGGGAGCCTGACGTGGGATTCGATCCCGGGTCTCCAGGATCGCGCCCTGGGCCAAAGGCAGGCGCCAAACCGCTGCGCCACCCAGGGATCCCTAACATATTCTTTTTAATAGTCATATAATATTCTGTTCAGTAGACGCATGATAATTTGTATTGTCCTTTATTGGTGAGTATTTATTTATGCTTTGTCACTGGAATTATTTTATGATTTTATAAATATATTTATTCACAAGACAAATTCTGGCTGTGGTATTGATGGTCAAAAATGTTCATAATTATCACTGTGTTATGTATTGTTAAAGAAAGGTAGAGCAATTCACATGCCTACTAGGAAGATCTGAGAGTGTGTGCTTTCCCACAAAGCCACACAATTAAGAAATAGATGCCTTTAGGACAAAATTAAGACTTACAGACCTTTAATTATTTTGATATCTTTATTAGCCTTAACTCTCATAATCCTGGCCTCTTTACCATCTGTAACCTTGTGCCTTAGATTTTGCCGCAAGCTAATGTTCTCATTGCTTTTAGGACTATTTTTAAATTTTGCCAATAACGGAGTCCTCCAAGGTGTTGGGCTTAGCTAGTTTTTATTTGTAATGTGACCCAGAAGTGTTGTGGGTTCATTTTTGCTTCTTCTCAGATTTTATGCAATGTCTTTTCTCCTAACTTCTTGATTTGGGCCCCCTCCTGGGGTTATGCATGGTTCTCTGGATGGAATCTGTGCTGTCTCCTTGAAATTGAGTTCATATTGCTATTCCAGCAACTTCTGATGGAGCCACAGGCCTTTTGTCAGTTAATTTTAATTTTTACTCAAGAAGCCCTGGTTAAGAATGTACTGTGTGCTAGGCAAGGATCCCTTCTCTCTGGGGGATCATGGCTCATTTGGGGAGACAGACATGCAAATAAATAATTATACCCCTGTGGTGAACTGAGGACGTGCTAGAGAGCTTTGCGAGGTCTTTTGGGACCAAAAAAGGGAAAGCACTTAACTGCTAAACCAGGCTATGGGAGGCCTCTTGAAGGAGGTGACAATTAAACTGAGACTTAAAAGATCAACCTTTGTTTATTCTCAGTAATTCCATTTCAGGTATATCCTAAAGGAAGTCTTGTATAGGCACACAATAAATACAGGATGGTCATTATAGCACTGTTTATAATAGTGCAAAGTTGGAAGCAAACTTAATGTCCACAATAGGGAAATGATTAAATGTGGTATAGCCAGATAATGGAGAAAGATTTTGTTTTCAAAACAAGCCAAAGAGATATATATACATCAGTATGGATTAATCTTGAAAATATGCTGAGTAAAATGAGCAAGTTGCAGGAGGATGAATACAGAATAATGTATATCATTTAAAAACAGAAAAGAAGACCATGGGGTTTAGGGATATGTGCAAGTAGAGTAAAAGAAGAAGTTGTTGGTGGTAAGAATAAATGCTAGCTGGTTGCTTAGTCAGTTATGCTGCCGACTCTTGATTTCAGTTCAGGGTCATGATCTCAGAGTCCTGGGATTGAGCTGGGCATTGGGCATTGGGCTCCCTGCTCAGTGGGGAGTCTGCTTAAGGAGTCACACTCTCTCTTTCTCTAAATAAATAAATCTTTTTCAAAAAAAGGATAAAAAATAGCCTTGATAAAGTGGTTATCTGGAGTGGGGGCATGCAGAAGGAGAATGGGATTGGGGAAGGAGGAAAAAGGGGTTTTTAAATGTTTCTGTAATGTTTTACTTTAAAAAATGATGCAATCATATGTGGCAATATGGTCACATCCATTAGATATGAGTGGTGGGTACACTGATGTTCACTTTATTATTCTCTGTATGTTTGAAGAATTTAAAGAATAGTACATAGGATTTCTGTTGAAGGATAAGTCTGGGCCCTGTGTATTTATTTCAGGAGGTAGTTTGGATATTTGCCATTGTGGGTTAATTTGAGCAGCATTCTTGGAAATGTTTTACAGAAAGGAGAGAGGAAATCTCTCTTTGAGGTAACTCCAAGTGCTTTTACACTTTGCTTTAGAGATGCCTTGAGATCCTATGGCACCCTTCCATGAGCCATTGCTCAGGTGGGGAGAAGAAGGCATTTACCAGAGCAGATTCTTACATTCATTGTATTTGTTAACATGCATATTCATGTAAGACAATCTTTGAACACAGATTCTTAGCCTTAAAAAAGAGTTTGAAAACAACTGAGTAGGCAATCCCTTGCCTGGGGTGGTAGTTTTCATCTTTCACCTTTTTACTTTGCAAAAAAGATGCCACTAAGTTTCCATGGGTATACTAAAGGGAAAGGTTGTCTCTCTGTCCCCCTTTCTGATCTTTTTCCAGATTTTTAAAAAATTTTTATTTATTTATGATAGTCACAGAGAGAGAGAGAGAGAGAGAGAGGCAGAGACATAGGTAGAGGGAGAAGCAGGCTCCATGCACTGGGAGCCCGACGTGGGACTCGATCCCGGGTCTCCAGGATCGCGCCCTAGGCCAAGCAGGTGCCAAACCACTGCGCCATCCAGGGATCCCTTTCCAGATTTTGAAATCTCTGCTCTCACTTCTTCTTTGGTCTCTGAGGTCTTTTCTCAGCAACATCTTCATTGTCTCCATGATTTTCACAATCATGAGGTTCTTTTAGTTTGTGCCCTTGATTTGTCCTGTTTTTCTTTACAACAAACATACAGATTTCCTGGAATCACCCTCTATTACTCTTTTGTTTCAGAGTAATATTTGTTCTTAACATATAAGTTCTTTTTTAAGCTTTGTTGAGAAAATACAAAAAATTGCATACATTTAATATATACATTGTGATGAGCTTGGATATATGCATATATCTGTGGTACTATCATTACAACCAAGATATTAAACATATCCATCACCTCCAAAATTTTTCTGTGTTCTGTGTATGTGTGTGTGTGTGTGTGTGTGTGTGTGTTTTGGTAAGAACACTTAGAGTGAGCTCTATCCTCTTAACATGTTTTAAAGTGTACATCAGCCTAATTGTTAACTAGAGGTGCCATGTTGCACAGCAGATCTGGACACCTTCACTTCTCGCCATCCTCTGTGCCATCTCCTGTCTCTCTAGAGCTCTGCCTCCAACTATTCTATCTGACCCGAAGACTGATATCCTTAACTCTTGACTCTGGCCCTTGTCCTTTATTTTCTATCAAACACATGCTGAAAAGCAATTTTTCTCTGGCACCATCTTAATAACATGATTGTGATCAAGACTATTAACTTGATTCAAAAACTATTAATAATTTCTCATCTTCAAAATTTCTTTTAATAATTGCTTCTACTAGATAGGCTTTTCTGCATAGTTTCTCCTTCTTCCCTTAATCCCTTATTACATTTCTCTCTCTCAGTCCCCTTGCTACCACCTTTATCTAATACTCAATAATGTGGTCCACTCAACAGGCAGGTTCTTATGTCGTGTTGACAAAGCCCTGTGAATATATTGAGGCTGCTAAACTATACACCAATATTTGTCAAATAATTCCCCCACATACAGAAGATACTGAATTAGTAATTTAATTAAATTATTATTTGCAATTGTCCATTGTACCACTGTGTGCTGTGTGTCCATGTAAATGCAGTCTAACGTGATTGTAATCTCTTTAGTGCAAGAATAGTGGTTGCTGTGTTTCATGGTGCCATTTACTTATGGAGCCTTAATCAATAATCCCAAGCCATGAGAGTAAGTGTTAAACGTGAAATTTGTAGACTAGCAAAGTTTTATTGTTCTTTGTGAATCCTGAGAAGCAGTAAGCTCTGGGACCAATTTTTTTACAGTGGAAATTATGAATATAAAATTTCCTTGGCATAAGAGCTATTTGTCCTCATTTCTCTAATTGATAACGCAAATAAAAATGATTTGGCTACTTTTGAAATTTGCTAAATTTGCAGGATTCTCCATTTAGAATCACTTAGGTTACAAAGAATGCATTATGTATGTTTTCATGTTTATTGACCTTAACACATGGTACCTTGGCTGCCTAGAATAAATCCCTTTTGACATGGCTGTTGTTTGGATTAGTAAATTAGGGATTACCAAAACTAACATGGTTTTTACCAGGTACCATGTTGAATAAACTTCAAGGCTAGCATGAATTTCCTAGATGACTTAATGATAAAAACGTTTTTCTATAGGTATGTAATGTCAGTTATGAATATACAAATCCCTCTGTCCCTCCTTCCCTCCTTATCTCTATTTTTACTAGACAAGGAGGTAGAGTTAGATACCTCTGCTCCTTGTTTTTTAACACTAGTTGTATGGGGCCACCTGACCTAGCATGTCCTCTAAAGAAAGTATGATATGAGTATAAAGACCTTGATTATAAATTCATTGTGGATGGATTTAGGAGTTATCTATGCATGCAGTTGTATTCAAACTAATATATGGCAACAGAGAATATTGGAGGTATTTCAAATCTATGATTATAAGCTTATATTCTCCCCAGCCTACTTGTTTATTGAGATATAATGTACAAATCACCCATTATAGTGTATAGTTCTGCAAATTTTGGCTAATGCATGCATAAGTTATTACTACCACCAATACTAAGGCATAAAACAATTCCATCATTCCAAAGATTCCTTTATGCCTTTTTATAGTCAAACCCTCCTTGCACCCCCAGGCACTTTTAACCAGTGATCTGTTCTTTGACCTCATATTTTGCCTTTTCATGAATGTCATATAAATGGAATCATATAGGTTGTAACCTTTTTTTATTTAGCATATTACATTTGAGATTCGCTCATGTTCCTGCGTATTAGTTCTTTCCTTTGTATTGCTGTGAGGCATTATTCCATTGTATAAATATACCAGTTTGTCTATCCATTCAGAAGTTCAATTTTCAGTTAGTGGCAATTATGAATAAAACTATGACCAGCCTGGTTTAAGTTTTTGGTGTGAATATACATTTTTATTCATATGGATAATGAAATAGAGTGAGATTGCTTTATCATATGGTAAGGTATATTTAACTTCTAAGAAACAATCAAACTGTTTTCTTTTTTTTTACGTTAACTAACTGGAATTTTTTTAAATTTATTTTTTATTGGTGTTCAATTTGCCAACATTTAGAATAACACCCAGTGCTCATCCCATCAAGTGCTCCCCTCAGTGCCTATCACCGTCACCCCTACCCCCCGCCCACCTCCTCTTCCACCACCCCTAGTTTGGTTCCCAGAGTTAGGAGTCTCTCATGTTCCATCTCCCTTTTCAAACTGTTTTCTAACTGTTTGTACTGTTTTGCATTCACATCTGTTATATATGAATTGTAGTTATTCTGAATCTTTACCATCATTTAGCATTATCAAATAAAAATATTTTTTTAGCTCTTTTGATAGGCATGTAATAGTATCGCATTGTAATTTTCATTTTCCTAACGACTAATGATATTGAACGTCTTTTAGGGTGTTGATTTGTCACCCCATATATCTTCTTTGGGAAAGTGCTATTTAAATCTTTTGCTCATTTTTAATTGGGTTATTTGTTTTCTTATTCTTAATAAGTTTTGAACTTTTTAAAAAAATATTTTATTTATTTATGAAAGAGAGAGAGAGAGAGAGAGAGAGGCAGGCAGAGACACAGGCAGAGGGAGAAGCAGGCTCCCTGCAGGGAGCCTGATGTGGGACTCGATTCAGGGTCTCCAGGATCACGCCCTGGGCTGAAGGTGGAGCTAAACCGCTGGGCCACCCAGGCTGCCCAAGTTTTGAAACTTTTTATATTTTCTGTTTACAAGTACTGTATCAGGTATGAGATTTTTTTAAAAAAATTTTTTTTAATATATTTTTTTTAATTTTTATTTATTTATGATAGTCACAGATTGAGAGAGAGAGAGGCAGAGACACAGGCAGAGGGAGAAGCAGGCTCCATGCACCGGGAGCCCGACGTGGGATTCGATCCCGGGTGTCCAGGATCGCGCCCTGGGCCAAAGGCAGGCGCCAAACCCCTGCGCCACCCAGGGATCCCAGGTATGAGATTTATAAGTACTTTTTTCTCAGTCTGTGGCTTTTTTTTAAATTATGTAACGATGTCTTTTGAAGAGCCAAGATTCTTGATTTTTAAGAAGTTCAATTTATCAACCCTTTTCTATTATGGAGTGTGCTTTTCTGATGTAGCTGAGAAACATTTGCCTAACTCAAAGTCACAAAGATATTCTTTCTTGTTTTCTGCTAGAAGTTTTTTTGTTTTAGGTTTCACAATAATGTCTAATTCATTTTGAGTTAATTTTTTCTATGTGGTAGGAGTGTGAATTGAAGTTAAAATTTTTGCCTTTGGTATACAAATGGTTCAGTATCATTTGTCACAAAGACTGTATTTTCTCCATTGAATTGCCTTTGTACCTTTGATCATAATCAGTTGACCATATATGTAGATTATCTATTCTGTCCCATTGTTTACCCTTCTGACAATACTATCCTGTCCAGATTACTGTAGTTTGATAGCATTTCTTGAAATCAGGTAGTGTGAATCTTCCAACATTAAGCATTATTCTTTTTTTTTTCAAAATTGTTTTGTCTATTCTAGTTCCTTTGCCTTTCCACTTAAATTTTAGAAATAGCTTATCATTTTTACAAAATATCCTGCTGGTATTTTTACTGGACTTGTATTGAATCTATAGATCAGTTTGAGGGGAATTAACATCTTAACAATTTTGAGACTTTATTTATTTATTTAAAGATTTTATTTATTTATTTGAGAGAGAGAGAGAGTGAGAGAGTGAGAGAGCGAGCATGAGCTGGGATAGGAGCAGAGGAAGAGGGAGAAGCAGACTTCCTGCTGAGCAGGGAGCCTGACTCAGGGCTTGATACTGGGACGCTGGGATTATGACCTGAGCTGAAGGCAGATGCTTGCTTAATCAACTGAGCCACCCAGATGACCCAATATTGAGACTTTCAATCTGTAAGCACAGTATACCTCTCCATTTATTTGATCTCTTTTTATTTCTTTTATCAGAATTCAATAGTTTTCAGCAGACAGATAACTGCACAAATTTTGTTAGATTTATACTTAAGTATTTCATATTTCTTGGTCTATTTTAATGATGCTGTGTCTTAAATTTCAATTTCCAGTGGCTCATTGCTGTTATATAGAAATGCAATGGATTTTTAAAAAAGATTTATTTATTTATTTATTTATTTATTTATTTATTTATTTGAGAGAGAGAGAGAGAGAGAGAGAGGGAGAGAGAGAGAGAGAGAGACACAGAGAGAGAGAGAATGGGGGGAATGACATAGGGAGAGGGAGAGAGAATCCTCAAGCAGACTCCTGCTGAGTGTGGAGCCCAATGTGGGGCTTGTTCCCGGGACCCTGAGATTTAGACCTGAGATGAAACTAAGAGTCAGATGCTTAACCAACTGAACCATCCAGGTGCTCCAACAATTGATTTTAGAAGTTGCTTTTTTAAAAAAATAGACTTTAGACTTTATATTTTAGAGCAGTTTAAAATTCACAGCAAATTTGAGAGGAAGGTATGGAGATTCCTCATACCCTCAGTCCCCACAGGTGCAGAGCCTACCTTATTATCAATATCGCCCACCAGAGTGGTAGATTTGTTACAATTTAAGAAGCTACATTGACACATCATTATTATCCAAAGCCCATAGTTCACATTAGGCTAATTCATGGTGTTGTACATTCTATGTGTTTAGACAAATGTATAATAACATGTATTCCACCATTATAATATTATACAGAGTAATTTCATTGCCCTAAAAATACATTATACCTCTCTTATTCATTCTTCTCTCTAACCCCTGATAACTGCTGATCTTTTTACTGTCTCCATAGTTTTGCCTTTTCTGGAACGTCACATAGTGGGAGCCACATACTATGTAGACTCTTCAGATTAGCTTCTTTCACTTTGTATGCATTTCAGTTTCCTCTATGTCTTTTCATGATTCTATAGTTCCTTTTTTAAAGTGCTGAATAATATTCCATTGTCTGGATGTATCACATTTTATTTATCCATTTACCTACTAAAGGACATCTTAGTTGCTTCCAAGTTTTGGCCATTATGAATAAGACTGCTGTAAACATTTGTGTGCAAGTTTTTTTTTATAGACAAAAGTTTTTAACTTCTTTGAGTAAATACCAAGGAGCATGATTGCTGGATTGTATGGAGTATGTTTAGTTTTGTAATGAACTGCCTGTTTTCCAAAGTGGCTGTATCTTTTGCATTTCCTTAGCAATGAATGAGAGTTACTGTTGCTTCACATGCTCACCAGCACTTCATATTGTCAGTGTTCTGGATTTTGGCCATTCTAATAAGTCTGTAATGGAGTTGTAGTAGCTTTTTTGGCAGATTCTTTGGGATCTTTCTACATCAACAACTATCATGTTGCCTATAAGGAGAGTGTTTTATTTCTTCTTTTCACATTATGTATGTTTTTATTTATTGTTTTATTGCAGTAGGTAGAACCTCCAGTATAATATTAAATATGGGTGTAGTGAACTGATAACCTTGCTTTGTTTTCAATCTTAAGGGAAAAGCATTTAGTCATTCACCATGAAGTATGGTGTTAGCTTTAGGTTTTTTGTAGTTGTTCTTTGTCAGTTTGTGGAAGTTCTCCTCTATTACTAGTTTTCTGAATTCAAAATATTTTAAAAATCAGAAATGGATGTTGCATTTTGTCAAAGGGTGTTTCTACAACTATTGAGATGGCCATATTGTTTATCTTCTTTAATTTGTTGATAAGGTAAACTATTTCAAATGATTTTTGAATGTTTTATCATTCATTCCCTAAGGTGAATCCCACTTGGTTATGATATATTCTTTTTAAAAAATATATTGCTTGGTTAAATTTTAGAGAACACATTGCTGAGAATTTTTGTATCTATGTTCAATGAAGAATATTGGTTAGTACTTCTTTCTCTTTTGAATTCTCCATCTGTTCATCCATACTTTCTACCTTTTATACTTTAGTCTTCAATATATTCATTATAATTATTTCACATTCCATATCTGAAAGTTCTAACATCTGAGTCATAAGCAAGTCTGGTTTTGTCGTTTGCTTGTTCTCTGCATAGTGTATTTTTTGCTTGTTTCTTTATGTGTCTTGCAATTTCTTACTAAATGCTGGACATTTTATACAGGGTCCACTAGAGGCTGAAATAAATATATGAATGGCCAAAATGAGCATACTTCTTTTTAAATATAGGTCCATGTATGTGTGTACATGTGTATGACAATACATCATCAGCTGCAGATTCCTCCAGCATGAATTTGTATTTAGATTGAGGCTAGGTTTCTGGAGTCTTTTTCCCAGTGCCATTGTTCTGTCCTTAACTTTAGGCCATCCTGTGAGCCTGCATTTCAGAATTTCTCTCTCATGCTCTTGTTTCTCTGCCGTGGCTTGCCACTTAGTTCTTAATATTGTATTGTAGGAGGTGGGATGAGGAAAGTTCTGTTTTTATGGCTTGCCCTCAATCTTTGGTAGGCTCTGTGCTCCTGGGTCTTGAGGATGGAGCTTCTCAGTAATCTTGTCCCTTCTCAATGTTAAGAACCTTTAATAGTTTGAGCTTTTCATGTTTCCTGCCTCTCTCCCAGAGACAGAAGTTTTTTTCTCTTTTTTTTTTCCCCCGAGCTGCAGTGGGTTTTTATCTATGCCCTGAGTATGACTAGACTTGTTCTTTCCCCAAGAGCTTAAAGTTTTTAATCTTTTGGGAAGACTGTGTGTAGGATTTTGTGTCTTTCCTGTGGTGGCAACTGGTCTCCACTTTCTAGATCTGTATTTTGCTTTCTCTGGTTTCCCAATCTACTTCCAGTCTTTCTTATGAGCATCCAGAGACATCTGTGGAAAACCTGTGAATGGGTGTGGATTTCCCCGTGTCTGTGGATTTCCTTGTGGCTCACAGACATTCTGTAATCTCATCCTGGCTCTCTCACAGCCTTAAGCATTTGGTTCAGAATTTTAGCTCAGTTCTCCTTACTAGCTTGTCTGGTAGCTGTTGTCTGTTCTAGGGCAATCAGCCCTTGTGTCCTGTACCTTTTTCAAGGCACTTCTTTCTATAGATTTTGAGCTTATTATTCACCCTGCAACCTCAGCTTTCGTGTGGGTTCAAGGAAAAAAAATAGGATTTTGCTATTCTCTGGCTTTTATGTCATTGTAAGAGTGGAGACAAAGTTCTTTCCACATTTGTACATCTTAAGTGAAAGCTGGAATTCAGCACATATTATTGATGAAACTTCAAACCCTCTCCTATATAGCCTGACCTAATTATAATTACTTATATTTACTATAACATTATTTTTAAGAATTTAAACATTAAACTACCTAACAAGGTAGTTAAGAAGCCAGAATTCAACCAATATGTATTAAATACAACAAATAGGTATTAAAGAGCAAGTATATATATATACAATGGAATATTACTCAGCCATTAGAAATTATGAATACCCACCATTTGCTTCGACATGGATGGAGCTAGAGGGTATTATGCTGAGTAAAGTAAGTCAATTAGAGAAGGACAATCATTATATGGTTTCACTCATACAGGGAATAATAAAAATAGTGAAAGGGATTATAGGGGAAAAGAGAGAAAATAAGTGGGAAAAATTAGAGAGGGTGACAAAACCTGAGAGGCTCCTAACTCTGGGAAATGAACAAGGGGTAATGGAAAGGGAGGTGGGTGGAGGGATGGGGTGATGGGGTGATGGGCACTGGGGGGGCACTTGACAAGATGAGCACTGGATGTTATACTATATGTTGGCAAATTGAATTCCAATAAAAAATATATATAAAAAGAGCAACTCTATGTCTATTAAAGTATTAAATAGTAGATTTTAACCTGAGCATCATTTCCCTTGGATTGGTAGTAGTTGCCTGAAATGGCAGGTTGAAAAGGACTGTAAGGTAAATTTGATTTTGTGTCTAATTGGTGATGTCTGCTGAGAGCATAGGATGGCCAAGGAAGAGCTCTGGTAGCATACATCAGCTTTCATTGATTAGGTCCTAAAGAAATGGGGAGAGTAGGAGTGAAGGCAGGTAAGAAGTGTTTCAGAGAAGCAATAGATATAGTTCTTAATCAAAGGTGCTTGTAGTTTAGTAGGAGAGGAATGATGTGAGCCAGTGAAACATTTGCAGACATCACACAGTAAAATCTAAACTGTGTAGGTACAGGAAGATGATAGTTTTTGGGAAAGGGTTAGGTCTTTGTGGGCTTCAGTGATCTTGGAAGATATGTCCACACAGAAAGAGGGCCCAGAGACCAGCTATGGCCAAGGGAGTGTGGTCAGTTCTGAAACTATTGAGTTATGGGAGACTGAGTATCTTACAAGTAGAAATGTTATGTGCAGAGGGAAGACTGTGGGAAAGAGGTTTTACTATCATCATCCTCATCACCCTCCTCCTTCTCCTCCTCAATGACATCAGAAAACCGATAATTAAAAGCAGTGAGAGTTAAAAAAAAAAGATAAAAGCAGTGAGAGGAGAGGAGCTGACAGAGGGAGCAAGTAGATATGGAGAAGAATGACAGACTAGGGGTTGGGGCAAAGGGAGAGAAATACCCTTAGAAAAGGGGAAGAAGAGTTTCTGGTGAAGGAAATAGCACTGTGATGATAGGACAGCAGTTGATGTCGGACTCCTTTTCATCCTTCAAAGCCAAGGAGTATCCCTCTTGTGTGGCTTTCTTGATCCCTGGGCAGACTTAGTTGTTCTCTCCTTGGTTCCCTTTGCACTTATTACATTACAATATAGTTAGTCGTGTGTGTGTGTATGTGTATGTGACATTTTATTTTATAAACAAAGACTTGAACTATGTCTCATTCACTGCCTCTCATTATTGGCTCATACAGATTTTTGTACACCATCTATGCTCAAGGACTGCTTGTGGAGTTAATTTAGAAGTAACATATCTAGCAAAGGATCAAGAAAAAAAGACATGGATTTGACAAGAAATAAGTGAATGGTGACTTTCAAGGGAGCAGTTTCAGGAGAGTGATAGAGACTATTCTGAAATTCTAGTTTTGTTCTGGTTCTAGGGCTTTAGAAACCACAGAGATGTGGTTACTGCTTTGAATCATCTCACTGCAATCTTTTTATGTAAGCAAAAAAATTCACATCTATTTGAAAAGTGTAGCAATTAAAAATACTAATGGATTTCAAACTTAAGAAAATCTTAGAAACAGAGAACATAAAATTTTTTGACATGTTATGAACAATTAAGTAAAAATATTTGCAAATGAATACTCATGCATAACCATGAAAGGTAACATTCTCTGCTGGTTAGAATAAAGTGGCATATGGGGCAGAAAACAAAATGGAATCGAGAAGTAAGTTAAACACAAGAATTTTCTCTACTTTACAGTGGTTGGACTTGAGATGGTGCTGTGGTCAGGATCAACTTTTGGAATTCCTTCAGCTTCTCCCCATATACCAAAACTATTGCCAGAGAAAGCATTTCTCCTGTGAAAGACTATTCCCTGCACTGTTTCCTGGGTTCTATGCACGCAACCTCCTCAGTGATGCACTTGGGAATTATCCCCTCTTTCTGGTGCCTGCAATCTTTCCATGTCTCTTGGCTTTTTTCTCTCAAATTCAGACATGTTCAAATTTCTCCCATCTTTAAAACAAAAGCCCAGTCATCTTGGATATTCTCTCCTCCTCCAAGTCCTGTCTCTCCTTGTCCTCCTTCCCAGTCAGACTTCTGGAAGGAGTGTCCTACACTCAGTGTCTTCAGTTCTAGAATAATCCCTCCTCACCAAGAAGCAGAAGATCTCATCTATGTAGGATATTAACTTGAGTGAAGACAAGTTACTTGACTGAATAACCTCTTGGGGATGTTTAAACTTCACAGTTAAGTGATGCTAATGTACTTAGGAAGGTCAGTGAGATATTTGGTTATTAAATGGCTTTTAAGAATCCCAACTTAGTTAGCAACAAATAGTCATCACATATATATTAGAATATGAGAGTTCTAAAAATCGAAGCCTTCTTGTTGGTCTAATTTTTAAAAAAGATTTTATTTATTTATTCATTAGATACATACAGAGAAAGGCAGAGACATAGGCAGAGGGAGAAGCAGGCTCCCTCTGGGAAGCCTGAGGTGGGACTGAGAACTTCCCTAATTTGGGGAGGGAAACATGCATTCAGATCCAGGAGATAGAGAGATCCCCCCCCCCTAAAATCAATAAAAACCGCTCAACACCTCGACATTTAATAGTGAAACTTGTAAATTCCAAATATAAAGAGAAGATCCTTAAAGCAGCAAGAGACAAGAAATCTCTAACTTTTATGTGGAGAAATATTAGATTAACAGCAGACCTCTCCACAGAGACCCGGCAGGCCAGAAAGGGCTGGCAGGATATATTCAGGGTCCTAAATGAGAAGAACATGCAGCCAAGAAGAATACTCTATCCAACAAGGCTCTCACTTAGAATAGAAGGAGAGATAAAGAGTTTCCAAGATAGGCAGAAACTGAAAGAATATGTGACCACCAAACCAGCTCTGGAAGAAATATTAAGGGGACTCTGTAAAAGAAAGAAGTCCAAAGAAACAATCCACAAAACAGGGACTCAATAGTATTATGATGACACTAAATTCATATCTTTCAATAGTAACTCTGAACGTGAATGGGCTTAATGACCCCATCAGAAGGTGCAAGTTTCAGACTGGATAAAAAAGCAAGATCCATCTATTTGCTGTCTACAAGAGACTCATTTTAAGGACCTAAGGACACCTACAGCCTGAAAATAAAAGGTTACCATTCAAGTGGTCCTCAAAAGAGAGCAGGGGTAGCAATCCTCATATCAGATAAATTAAAGTTTATCCCAAAGACTGTAGTAAGAGATGAAGAGGGACACTATATCATAGTTAAAGGATCTACCCAACAAGAGGACCTAACAATCATGAATATTTATGCCCCTAATGTGGGAGCTGCCAAGTATATCATTCAATTAATAACCAAAGTAAAGAAATACTTAGATAACAATACACTTACACTGGGAGACTTCAACATGGCACTTTCTGCAAATGACAGATATTCTAAGCACAACATCTCCAAAGAAACAAGAGCTTTAAATGATACACTGGACCAAATGGATTTCACAGATATCTACAGAACTTTACATCCAAACACAACTGAATACACATTCTTCTCAAGTGTACATGGAACTTTCCCAGAATAGACTACATACTGGGTCACAAATCAGGTCATACTCGATACCAAAAGATTGGTATTGTCCCCTGCATATTTTCAGACCTAATGTTTTGAAACTTGAACTCAATCAGAAGGAGAAATTTGGAAGAAATTCAAACACGTGGAGGTTAAAGAGCATCCTTCTAAAGGATGAATGGGTCAACCAGGAAATTAGAGAAGAATTAAAAAGATTCATGGGAACTAATGAGAATGAAGATACAACCATTCAAAATCTTTGGGATACAGCAAAAACAGTCCTGAGAGGGAAATACATCGCAATACAAGGATCCCTCAAAAAATTGGAAAAAACTCAAATACACAAGCTAACCTCACACCTAAAGGAACTGGAGAATGAACAGCAAATAAAACCTACACCCAGCAGTAGAAGAGAGATAATAAAGATTCGAGGAGAACTCAATGAAACAGAGGCCAGAAGAACTGTGGAACAGATCAACAAAACCGGGAATTGGCTCTTTGAAAGAATTAATAAGATAGATAAATCATTAGCCAGCCTTATTAAAAACAAAAAAGACTCAAATTAATAAAATCACAATGAAAAAGGAGAGATCACCACCAATACCAAGGAAATACAAATGATTTTTAAAGTGTATACACAGCTATACACCAATAAATTAGGCAATCTAGAAGAAATGGACGCATTTCTGGAAAATCACAAATTACCAAAACTGGAAAGGGAGAAACAGAAAACCTGAACAGGCCAATAACCAGGGAGGAAATTGAAGCAGTCATCAAAAACCTCCCAAGACACAAAAGTCCAGGGCCAGATGGCTTCCCAGGGGAATTCTATCAAACGTTTAAAGAAGAAACAATACCTATTCTACTGAAGCTGTTCTGAAAGATAGAAAGGGACAGAATACTTCCAAACTCATTTTATGAGGCCAGCATCACTTTAATTCCAAAACCAGACAAGGACCCCACCAAAGGGGAGAATTATACACCAATATCTGAACACAGATGCAAAAATTCTCAACAAGATAGTAGTCAATAGGATCCAACAGTACATTAAGATTATTCACCATGACCACATGGGATTTATCCCTGGGATGCAAGGCTGGTTCAACACTCGTCAAACAATCAACGTGATAGATCACATGAACAAGAGAAAAAACAAGAACGATATGATCCTCTCAATAGATGCAGAGAAAGCATTTGACAAAATACAGCATCCATTCCTGATCAAAACTCTTCAGAGTGTAGGGATAGATTGACTGAGAGAAGATTACTCAGCATCTTAAAAGCCATCTACAAAAAACCCACAGCAAATATCATTCTCAATGGGGAAACACTGGGAGCCTTTCCCCTAAGATCAGGAACATGACAGGAATGTCCACTCTCACCACTGCTGAATATTCAACATAGTACTAGAAGTCCTAGCCTCAGCAATCAGGCAACAAAAAGTAATAAAAGGCATTCAAATTGGCAAAGAAGTCAAACTCTCCCTCTTTGCAGATGACATGATACTGTACATAGAAAACCCAAAAGACTCCACCCCAACATTGCTAGAATTCATACAGCAATTTGGCAGTGTGGCAGGATACCAAGTCAATGCCCTGAAATCAGTGGCATTTATATACACTAAGAATGAGACTGAAGAAAGAGAAATTAAGGAGTCAATCCCATTTACAATTTTTTAAAGATTTTTAAAAATTTATTTATGATAGACATAGAGAGAGAGAGAGGCAGAGACACAGGAGGAAGGAGAAGCAGGCTCCACGCAGAAGCCCGACGTGGGACTTGATCCCAGGTCTCCAGGATCATGCCCCAGGCTGCAGGCGGCGCTAATCCGCTGTGCCACTGGGGCTGCCCAATCCCATTTACAATTGCACCTAAAAGCATAAGATACCTAGGAATAAACCTAACCAAAGAGGTAAAGGATCTATACCCTAAAAACTACAGAACACTTCAGAAAGGAAGACACAAAGAGATGGAAAAATATTCCATGCTCATGGACTGGAAGAATTAATATTGTGAAAATGTCAATATTACCCAGGGCAATTTACACATTTAATGCAATCCCTATCAAAATACCATGGACTTTCTTCAGAGAGTTCTAACAAATAATCTCAAGATTTGTATGGAATAAGAAAAGACCCTGAACAGCCAGGGGAATATTGAAAAAGAAAATCAGAGCCAGGGGCATCTCAATGCCAGATTTCAGGTTGTACTACAAAGCTGTGATCTTCAAGACAGTGTTGTACTGGCACAGAAACAGACACATAGATCAATGGAACAGAATAGAGAACCCAGAAATGGGCCCTCAAGTCTATTGTCAACTAATATTCAACAAAGCAGGAAAGACTATGCACTGAAAAAAGGACAGTCTCTTTAATAAATGGTGCTGGGAAAATTGAACAGCCACGTGCAGAAGAATGAAACTAGACCATTCTCTTACACCCTACAGAAAGATAAAATGGATGAAAGATGTAAATGTGAGACAAGAATCCATCAAAATCCTAGAGGGGAATACAGGCAACACCCTTTCTGAACTTGGCCACAGCAACTTCTTGCAACATACACCTATGAAGGCAAGGGAAACAAAAGCAAAAATGAACTCTTGGGACTTAATCAAGATAAAAAGCTTCTGCACAGCAAAAGAAACAGTCAACAAAACTAAAAGACAACCTACAGAATGGAAGAAGATATTTGCAAATGACCTATCAGATAAAGGGCTAGTATCCAAGAGCTATAAAGAACTTATTAAACTCAACAGCAAAGAAACAATCCGATCATGAAATGGGCAAAAGACATGAACAGATATTTCACCAAAGAAGACACAGACATGGCCAACAAGCACATGAGAAAATGCTCCGCATCCCTGGCCATCAGGAAAATACAAATCAAAACCTCAATGAGATACCACCTCACACCAGTGAGAATGGTGAAAATTAACAAGACAGGAGACAACAAATGTTGGAGAGGATGTGGAGAAAGGGGAATCCTCTTGCACTGTTGGTGGGAATGTGAACTGGTGCAGCCACTCTGGAAAACTGTGTGGATGTTCCTCAAAGAGTTAAAAATAGAACTGCCCTATGATCCAGCAATTGCACTGCTGGGGATTTACCCCAAAGATACAGATGTGGTGAAAGACCGAGACACCTGCACCCCAATGTTTATAGCATCAATGTCCACAATAGCCAAACTGTGAAAGGAGCCTCGGTGTGCATTGAAAGATGAATGGATAAAGGAGATGTGGTCTATGTATACAACGGAATATTACTCAGCCATTAGAAATGACAAATACCCACCATTTGCTTCAATGTGGATGGAATTGGAGGGTATTATGCTGAGTGAAGTAAGTCAATTGGAGAAGGACAAACATACGGTCTCATTCATTTGGGGAATATAAAAAATAGTGAAAGGGAATAAATAAAGGGGAAAGGAAAGAAAACGAGTGGGAAATATCAGTGAGGGTGACAGAACATGAGAGACACCTAACTCTGGGAAATGAACAAGGGGTGACGGAAAGGGAGGTGGGTGGGGATTTGGGGTGACTGGGTGATGGGCACTGAGGGGGGCACTTGATGGGATGAGCACTGGGTGTTATGCTATATGTTGGCAAATGAACTCCAATAAAAAATATACAAAAAAAGTGTTGGTGGTTTAAGACAGTTGCAAAACCACAAGAAATTAAAGAATTTGAGAAACCAAAACTCTTATAAGTTAACTAGATTTGATGATAGAAACTTACGTAAGGAAATAAATAGAATCTGCATTTGGCTAAATGATAGAATATGATTGAAGGGAAGAAAAATCTGTTTCCCTGGGCTGCTTTCTAATTGGGTTGCTGTTGGAGCTCTGAAGAAGAATCATTTTGTGTTTTTCGAGATCAGAAATCTGTTGCCAGGAAAAAGTTGTCAGGAGAGGGCTCCCATCAGAATATTAGAACCATGGAATCAAAATAATAGGGCTTCAAATTCCTGGTTCCCACGATATCATCTCTCTGAAATTTGCTGGGATTCCCTGCAGGAAGCAAGATTCACCTTTTACTTTTCATGTGCATTAGGAATTTCACCAAGAATAACTTTTCTTCTTCTTCTTGCCCAAGTGGGTCAGGGAAATGCAACCAGGTCTTTCTCACAAAATGCTGAAATGTTTCCTGGACTCTAAGAAGCTATTGTTTAAAGCTTTGCAAGTTGTAGTTTGAACATCATTAGGAGGGTTGAACAACTCCATGATTTCACTATATAGACCATGATCTTTTTGGTGCCCCCAGAGTAATGCAACATGATGGTCTTGCCAAGGGTATGGAATGGAGATTCAGATGGTGGATAAACTTTTTAGGGACAGGATGCTGAATATAACTATGAGACAAAGTTCAGGTCATGATAACTGCTTATAATCTTTTCATTGCCATGTAAAGGCGTTTCAAGGACCCCTAATTAGTTTGATGTGGATGTTCCTTCTTAACTCAGATGAAGAACAGGAAATACCCTTAAAGAGAGACATTGAGTAGCCTGCTGGTTGCCATAGCCATATTTATCACTTATTTAGTGATTTGTGCTGTGTGCCAAATACTGTGTTAGGCACAGTTAGATTTCTCACTGAAGTGCTACTCTATTAAACCTGTAACAAATCTAATTACTTCAAGGATTTGTAAAACAGAAGAATGACCAGAAAAAGATAAGAATTATATGAAATATAAGAATTTAATTTGAGAAAACTTAATTTCTACTTCTGATAATTAGTTTCTTAACAGTGTGTGCTGAAGAAGAGATTTAGCTGTGGTGTAATGCCTTCTTTTTTCAGAAGATGCCAAGTTGCTAAGTGAAGTAAAGTGGGCTTCTGTCCCTCTGGATATAGAGGGATGGTTGTGTGATCTCTGGAAGTCCCTTTGTTTAAGATCCATGGTTTAATGATTCCTTGGCTTAGGAACAAATTCACATAATGTTCAGGCCATAAGCCTCCTATATTAGTTTTAAATTTAGCCTAGACTTAAGGAATTGCTATCATCCCTTCTTTGAATACTTAAAGGGTGGATGATCTTTCTGCCTGAGCCACAAGCTATAAACCCATGAAACCAACAGGAGCACAGTTTAGTTTTTTAAAAAGTAAGACAACCAAATTATTGTGATGTGTTAAATGAGTTGTGCATTAGGCAGTTATCTTTAATTGGGAATAATTTCATTTCTAAATAGTTAAACTAATTTTGAAGTATTTCTTTTTTACTTTTATATATATCCAGTCTAGAGTTTGGAAATGGAGAAAGCTGAGTTTGCTTCTGACTCCACCACTCACTATCCTTGCAATAATGATAATGATAATGATAATAATAATAATAATGGCTAACATTTTTAGAGAGCTTACAGTGTGCCAGGCACTGGAATAAATGTTTGACATAGTAATTAATTTATTCCTCACCTTAATTTATTCCTTCACCTTATGAAGTAGGCATTTTTTATTATTCCCATTTTATAGAAAAAGAGTTTAGAGCTTACACATATCTCCTATTCTTCTCTCTCCCTGGTTAGAGTACTGTTTGCCTAAGTACTCTTGGGTAAGGAACAGCTTAAAGCCAAATAGTAAGTTGGTTAAGAGCTTAAATTTTGGAGTGAGATTCCCTAGATTGAAATCTTGTCTTTGATGCTTATTAGCTGGAAAAGTTACTTAAATTTTTGTGCTTCAGTTTCTTTATCTGTAAAATGGGAGTGATAATAATAATAATAATAATAATAATAATTTTGTTTTAATGTAATAGATTTGAATAAGAGAACAGTTGCAAAATGCCAAGAACATCATATATGAGACATGTCCAACAAATGCTAGCCATCAGAAAAGACGAATACCCACCATTTGCTTCAACGAAGATGGAACTAGGAGGGTATTATGCTGAGTGAAATAAGTCAGTCGGAGAAAGACAATCATCATATGGTTTCACTCATATATGGAATATAAGAAATAGTGAAAGGGATCATAAGGGAAAGGAGGGGAACTGAGTGGGAAAAATTAGAGAGGGAGACAAACCATGAGAGACTTCTGATTCTTAGAAACCAACAAAGGGTTATGTAACGGGAGGTGGATGGGGATGGGGTAACTGGGTGACAGGCACTGAGGAGAGTGTGTGATGGGATGAGCACTGGGTATTATACTATATGTTGGCAAATTGAATTTAAATTAAAAAATTGCAAAAAAAGTAAAAAAATGGAATAGGAGCTAGAGAGATTTTCTGCTGTGATTTTTAAAAAATTTTTTCAATTCTAGTAGAGTTAACATACAGTGTTATATTAGTTTCAGGTATACAATATAGTAATTCAACAATTCTATACATTATTCAGTGCTCATCAAGATAAGTGTACTTTTAATTCCCTTCACTTATTTCAACCATCCCCCTAACTACTTCCCCTCTGATAAACATCAGTTTGTTCTCTGTAGTTAAGAGTCTGTTTTTTGGTTTGTCTCTTTTTTTCTTTGTTCATTAGTTTCATTTCTTAAATCCCACATATCAGTGAAATCATATGCAATTTTTTCCTCTTAACTGACTTATTTCACGTAGTGTTATATACTTAGGATCCATCCATGTCATTGCAAATGGCAAGGTTTCATTCTTTATTGCTGAGTAATATTCCATTTTATATCTATCTATCTATCTTTCTTTCTATCTATCTATCCCATATCTTCCTTATAATTCATCCATTAATGGATACTTGGACTGCTTCCATAATTTGGTTATTGAAAATAATGCTGCAATAAATATAGGGGGCATATATCTTTTTGAATTAGTATTTTTGTATTCTTTGGTTAAATGCCCAGTTTGGAATTACAGGATCTATTTTTAAATTAAATTTTATTAAATTTTTATTTTTTTGAGGAACCTCCATACTATTTTCCACAGTGGCTTCACTAGTTTGCATTCCCACTAATAGTGTATGAGGATTCCTTTTTCTCTACATTTTTGCCAACTCTTGTTTCTTGTGTTTTTAATTTTAGCCATTCTGATAACTGTGAGGTGATATCTCATTGTGGTTTTGATTTGTATTTCCATGATGATGAGTGATATTGAGCACCTTTTCATGTGTCTGTTGACCATCTGTATGTCTTTTTTTGTAGAAATGTCTGTTTATGTCTTTGCTCATTTTGTAATCAGATTGTTTTCTGGATGTTGGGTTTTATAAGTTCTTTATATATTTTGGATGCTAACCATTTTTTCAGATATATTATTTGCAAATATCTTCTCCCATTCTGTAGGTTGCCTTTTAATTTTGTTGATTGTTGTCTTTGCTGTGCAGGAGCTTTTTATTTTGATTTAGTCCCAATTGCTTATTTTTGCTTTTATTTCCCTTGTCTCAGGGGACCTATCTTAAAAATGTTCCTATGGCCAATATCAGGGTCATAACCACCTGTGCTCTCTTCTAGGATGTCTATGGTTTTAGGCCTCACATTTAGGCCTTTAATCAACTTTGAGTTTATTTTTGTGTATGGTGTAAGAAAGTAGTCCAGTTTCATTCTTTTGCATGTAGCTGTCCAGCTTTCTTAACACCATTTGTTGAAGAGATGGTCTTTCCCATTACATTTTCTTGCCTCCTTTGTTGAAGATTAATTGACCATATAATTGTGGATTTATTTTTGGGTTTTCTATTCTGTTCTATTGATCTGTTTGTCTATTTTTATGTCACTGCCACACTGCTTTGATTACTATAGCTTTGTAATATAACTTGAAGTCTAAAATTGCTTCTCTTCTCTGAAGTCAGCTTTGCTTTTCTTTTTCAAGATTGGTTTGGCTATTAGGGATCTTTTTTGACTCCATACAAATTTTAGAATTGTTTGTTCTAGTTCTATGAAAAATGCTGTTATATTTTGACAGGGATTGCATTGAATATATAGATTGCTTTGGGTAATATAGACATTCTAACAATATTTGTTCTTCCAATCCATAATCATGGAATGTCTTTCCATTTCTTTTTGTCTTCTTCAGTTTCTTTCATCAGTGTTTTATAGTTCTCAGAGTCTAGATCTTTTACTTCTTTGTTATGTTTATCCCTAGGTACTTTATTATTTTTGGTGCAATTTAAATGGGATTGTTTTCTGAATTTCTTTTTCTGCTGCTTCATTAGTATATAGAAATTTCTTTTTCTGCTGCTATTAGTATATAGAAAAGCAACAGATTTTTGTACATTGATTTTGTATCCTGAGACTTTACGGAGTTTATTTGTCAGTTCTACTAGCTTTTTGGTGAAGTCTTTAGGGTTTTCTATATATGCCCATATCATCTGCAAATAGTGAAAGTTTTAATTCTTCCTTACCAATTTGAAGATATTATTTATTTGAGAGAGAGAGAGAGAAAGAGAGAGAGAATGAGCAGGAGCTGGGGGAGGGAGAAGCAGATTCCCCCATGAACAGGGAGACTGACACAGGGCTCAGTCCCAGAACTCTGCAATCATGACCTGTGCCAAAGGTAGACCCTTAACCACCTGAGCTACCTAGGCACCTTATTCTTCCTTACCAATTTAGATGCCTCTTACTTCTTTTTCTTGTCTGATTGCTGTGGTTAGGACTTTCAGTACAATGTTGTAAAAAGTGATGAGAGTGGACTTCCTTGTCTTGTTCCTGATCCTAGGGAGAAAGATCTCAAATTTTCACCATTGAGGATAATATTAGCTGTGTGTTTTTCATAGATGTCCTTTATTATATTGAAGTATATTCTCTCTAAATCTACTATGTTGAGGGTTTCTCTCATGAATGGTTGTTGTACTTTGTGAAGTGCTTTTTCTGCATCTATTGAAATTCCTTTCTATCCTTTCTCTTGTTGATGTGATTATCATGGTGATTGATTTGTGAGTATTGAATCACCCTTGCATCCCAGGAATAAATCCCATTTGATCATGGTGAATGATTTTTAAAAAAATTGTATTGTATTTAGTTTGCTAATATTTTGTTGGTGAAGTTCTCTTTATTCTCCATAGTTCTCTTTTTTGTCTTGTCTTTATCTGGTTTTGGTATCTGGTTAATGCTGGCTTTGTAGAATAAATTTGGAAGCTTTCCTTTCTCTTTGTTTTTTAGAATAATTTGAGAAGAATAGGTATTCACTTTTTTTTTGAATACTTGGTAGAATTCACCTGTGAAGCCATCTGATCCTGGACTTTTGTTTGTTGGCAGTGTTTTGATTACTGATCCAATTTCATTGCTGGTAGTTTGTTCAAATTTTGTATTTCTTTCTGCTTCACTTTTGGTAGATTATGTTTCTAGGAATTAAATCACTTCTTCTAGGTTGTCCAATTTGTTGGCATACAATTTTTCATAATATTCTCTTATAACCCTTGGTATTTCTGTGGTATTGGTTGTTATTTCTTCTTTTTCATTTAATTGAATTTCTTTATTTAGGTATCACCCTCCATCTCTCTCTCTCTTTAATTTTTTTTTTATTTTTGATGAGTCTGGCTAAAGGTTTATCAATTTTGTTGATCTTTTCGAAGAACCAGCTCCTAGTTTCACTGATCTTTTTTTTTTGTATATATTTTGTTTAGTTCTGCTTTATTATTTACTTTTTCTGCTGGTTTTGAGTTTTGTTTATTGTTTTTCTAGCTCCTTTTGGTGTAAGGTTAATTTTTTTATGTAAAAATTCTCATGCAGATAGGCCTGTACTTCCCTCTTTAGAACAGCTTTTGCTGCCACCCAAAGATTTTGGACCTATGTGTTTTCATTTTCATTTGGCAACCTGCGTTTTTTGATTTCATCTTTGATTTCTTGGTTGACTCATTCGTGTATTATTTTATTTTAATTTATTTAAAAATTATTTTATTTATTTGAGAGAGAGAGAGAGAGAGAGAGAGAGAGAGAGACAGAGATAGTGAGAGAGCACATGTGGAGAGGAGAGGGAGAAGCAGGCTCCCTGTTGAGCAGGGAGCCTGATGCATGGCTTAATCCCAGGACCATGGGATCATGACCTGAGCTGAAGGCAGATGCTTAACCAACTGAGCCACCAGGCACCCCGACATTCAGGTCAAGTATGTTATTTAACCTCCTTGTATTTGTGTTCTTTCCATATTTTTACTTGTGGTTAATATCTAGTTTTATGGTGGTGTGGTCATAAAGATGCATGTTATGACTTTGATCTTTTTGAATTTGTTGAGACTTGTTTTGGCCAGACATTCTGGAGAATGTTCCTTGTGAATTTGAAAGAATGTGTATTCTTTGCTGTTTTAGGATGGAATGTTCTGAACATATATGTTAGATCCATCTGGTCCAATGTGTCATTCAAGACCACTGTTTACTTGTTAATTTTTTATTTGGATGACCTTTCTACTGATGTAAGTGGAGTGTTAAATTTTGCTTATTTTTAAAATTTATATTTATTTAATTAATTTAAATTTAATTACCATATAATGTATTACTAGTTTCAGAGGTAGAGGTCAGTGATTCATCAGTCTTATATAATATCCAGTGTTCATTAAAGTCCCCTATTATTATTGTATTATTATTGATTACTTCCTTTATGTTTATTATTAGGCACTTTATGTATTTGGTGTGCATCATGTTTTAGGTATATGGTGTCATACTTTACATCCTTCTATTTTATGAATCCTTTGACTACCTTTTATAGATATACTTATTTTTACTGTTCTTGTGCTTCCTACTTTTCTTACTCCTACTTCTGGCCTTTTTTTCCCCACTCACAGAGTCTCCTTTAACATTTCTTGTAGACCTGGTTTAGTTATGATGATTTCCTTTAACTTTTGTTTGGGAAATCTTTATCTTTCCTTCTATTCTGAATGATTGCCTCACAGGATAAAGTAATCTTAGTTTAAGGTTTTTCTTCAGTACTTTGAATATATCAGCCGCTTTATTCTGGCATGCAAAATTTCTGCTGAAAAATTAGCTGATAAGTCGTATAGTGTTTCCTTTGTATGTGACTGTTTTCTCTTGCTACTTTTAAAATTCTATCAATATTTCTGTCACTTTAATTAATATGTGTCTTGGTATGGACATATTTGCATTGATTTTGTCTCTCTGTACTTCCTGGATCTGGATTTCTGTTTCCTTCCACAGATTTCAGTTTTCAGCTATTATTTCTTTAAATAAAATTTCTGCCTCCGTCTCTCTCTCTTATCCTGGGATCCCTATAATGTGAATAGTATTATTACTTGATGGTATCACTGTGTTCACTAAATCTATTTTCATTTTTTATTATTATTTTCTTTCTCCTGTTCAGCTTGATTGCTTTGCATTACTCTGTCCTCTGAGTTGTTGATCTATTTTCTGCTTCTTGTAGCCTACTATTTATTCTTTCTAGTGTATTTTTTAAAGTGGAAAATAATTACAATTTTTAATTTTTTTAAATTTAAGGAAACAGCCAAAATTTGGAAAACAATGTCAGATAAGTTATATTTTGGAAAACAATACTGTGTAAGATGCAAGGGTAAGAAAAGAATAAAAAAATTATTATTCACAGACAAATAGTTGTGTGCATAGAATCTTAGTATATTTTTTATTTCATTGATTATGTTCTTCATTTCCAGTTGGTTCTTTTTAATGCTAAAAAGCTCTTTTTTTTTGAGAGTCTTACTGAGGTTCTCCATTCTTTTCTCAAGTCCAGTAACTGTATTTATGACTTGTTTAAAATTCTCTAGTAGGCATATTACTTATCTACATTTCATTTAGCTCTCTTGCTTCATTTTTGTCCTATTTGTTCATTCTGAGTGTATTTCTTTGTCCCTCATTTTGTCTAACTTTCTGTGTCTGTTTCTATGTGTTAGGAAAATCAGCTACATCTACTGCTCTTGAAAGTAGTGACCTTATGAAGAAGAGGTCTGGTGGTGGCTGCCCTGCAGTGCAATGTCTCCTGTTCACCTGGAGACCTGTTCTCCTGTTCTCCTGTTCACCCTGGACCTGGCACTTCAGAGGTGTCTTCTATGAGTGTTGTGTGTGTTGTATATGCCCTATTGTTGTGGCTGAGTCATGTTAGCCTTCAGTCCAGTCATCTGCAATGCTTTCTTTGTCTGGTATGGTCAGGGTTTGGTCCCTGTGTTGTTAGTGAGCCTGTTTGGGGCTTCTTTGGGCTCAAGTTGAGTCATACTAGATGTTTGCCAGAGATGCAGGAACACAAAATTACTGGGAATGCTTCCTATGTTGTCCCCTGAGAACCTTTCATTGGTGGATGGACCTGCAGGGGGATGCAATGTCTACCCCTAGCTCACTGACGAGTCATAGTTAGACTGGTGTGTGTAGTTTTCTTCCTTTCCTCCCAGGGATGGAGTAACTTTTAGAGTGGTGCTGGCCTTTGTCATGACTGCTTGCACACTGCCAGTCTGTGACACCACTTTGGATGGGCTCTAGCCAACAGCTTATTGGAGGAGGTTTGTCCACAGGAGAATGTGGGGTAGGGCAGGTGGTGTTTTTGCTGTGATTTTTTTTTGATGATGACACATTTAGGGATGAGGCCTTCATATATTCATTTAATCAACCAATCAGTCAACTAACAGTTGAATGTCTACTATATATAAAGCACAGAGCTAGGAAACTGAGAGTACAAGGAACGCAAGACCCAGACTGAGCTGGTAAAACTCAATACTAGAAGTTGTGGCATGCACACAAATTTTGACCATGGGAATAGAAAGTGTTAGGAGTGTCTGGAGGGTAGAAGAGAGGTTAAAATCAGCATGTAATTTTTAAAAAGATTTTATTTATTTATTCATGAGAGACACAGAGAGAATGAGAAGCAGAGACACAGGCATAGGGAGAAGCGGACTCCATGCAGGGAGCCATCATGGGACTTGATCCCGAGTCTCCAGGATCACACCCTGGGCCAAAGGCAGGCGCTAAACTGCTCAGACACCTGGGCTGCCCATAATCAGCATGTAATTGACTCATAGTAGAATTGGTAATTATTTAAAATACTTATTGCTCATGAAAAAACCAGGAATATGGCCAGTGGGTGAAGGTTTCTGGGTTAAACTTCCTTAACCTTAGCTCAGATCTCATTCTTGTTTCATTTCATAAACTAAATGAAGGTTCATGGATTGTCCCAATTTCCCATGGCTTTTGTTTGTTGTTTGGGATCCTTCTGAAGTCATTAGTTTTCAACAGCTATTGATGGCTTGCCATACTTCTTTCTCAAAGGAAGGTTTCTTTCTAGTGGATGCTTTTACCATGGATATCCCATTCAGTGAAGCCTCTAAAGTATAGAACTTATGGACAGGCTGGGGTTTTACACAGAGACTAACTTACATGTGTTTGAAGACTCTGTCCTGGCCTACTCCAGTGACACATACTTTCCGCATGAACTGCCAAAGAATTGGATTAAACCTTTCTCTTGGCCCTCATTCTTAATAGCATTTGTCTGGACTTCTCCTGCAATCTCACCACAAAATAACAAAAATATTGACAAAAATAATGGAAAAGATGGCAATTACCCTGCAACTAACCCCTCCCTACCTTAGGGTGTCACCACAGCAGATAAAGCCTATTTTATGGGAGACCAAACACTGCTACAATTCCTAAAGTAAAGTTTATTTGCACAGAAAAATAAAAGCAACTTTTTATTTGTCACCCTGCTGAGAAGAAATATGATTCCTGTCCTCTTGCTTCATATTAGCCTTCCTTTTTCCTGCACATTTTCATCCCCTGGTATCTGATCATTTTACAGAAAGGAGGATTTCTGCTTTTGACCTTACCTCTTTCTGTTGTAACATTCCAATTTTCAAATGGTCAGTCACCATTTGCCATTATTTTTGCAAAGGGGCATGTTCTGAAGCTTAAGCATACAAGATTCTGGGCCATTTAAAAAAAAATGCTTGCTAGGTTTCCCATGTGATAGTGGCTCCTCATGAAAGCTATTCTTTCATGCAGCAGCAGCACCAGCATTGATCAGTGGGAAAGTTCAAGGCGGCAACTCATCAAGCATGGCTTCAATACCAGATTCCAGACAAGGTCTGCAATAAATAAGAGCAGTAACAAAGAATCATATTTCCTTCTCGCACAGAAAATCAGCAATGGCATAGTTCTAAATTTCAGGGTTCAGGCATGGTGTCTTCTCTCTGCACAGCAATTTGAAAGCAGGATGGCTTTCCTCTCTGAGAAGTTACATCAACATGCATTTTAACTGTCCTTTCCTTAGAAACTGAGCCATAGTGTAATTTTGAATTTTGCAGGTTGATTGGGGGTTTTTCAGCTTGGGCATTGATTATCATTTGGGTTGTTCAAATAGAACCTATACTGTAAAAAACACATGTTTAGTTTTTCTCACATTTGTTTTAATTGACTCATCTCCCTTTCCCTTTTAACCTCTCTCCCTCCAATAGTAGTGTGGAGTTTTCCATGTGATTGTACAAAAAGAACAACCTTTTGCTCTAAGTAGGTAAAGAAAATTTTTTTCTTCAAATGGCAGTGTGATAAAAAAATATACACCCTATGAGTCCCTCATGGATTATTGCTATTGATTTCTTTGCTTGAAACGTGGAAATGTTACCAGATGGGGTGTTAGGAGTAGGTGTGTGGGTGCAAATGCAGTTTATTGCTTGTTGACTAAAAATCAGTGAAAACCTTCACCATTCGTGTCTTGTGTTATATATAAAGGTGAATTTTAATCCCAAACCAGTCCTTATATAAAGCTTCATGCAGTGCAATAAGCAACATTTTTAGGGTAAATTTATATTTGAAAGAAGTAAGTTTTATGGTAGACTCAACACACATAAGGATTTCAAGCATTTGTTTTCCCTGGCTTATTGAAATACTGTTGTTGTTTTAAGTTAATTTGATCAATGAAATTTGCTTATCACAGCCAGATTTCTGTTGTGTTTGTTTTCATCTCTATACCCTCCCCAGGCTGCCCCTTTGAGCTTCCTCTGGTCTCCTGCTCAGGGAAGTGTGAATCAAATTGTTGTAGGTTTCTGGAAGCTAGGTGCCTGTGTGTGCAGCATGCGGACGGACACTGAGCCCAACCCTCAGGGATCCACCCATTAGGAAAAAAAGGCTGACCTTCTGTCACTTTCTTTCTCCTCCCTTTTAATGATTCCTTCTCTATCCTTTTGCGAAGATCTTTCTAGCCCTTTGACCCCTGTTAGAAGAGGATGGCTTAAACAGCTAAAAGTACCCTCAGTCTCAAGGCTTGCCAAGGAAAGCTCAAGAGGCCTTTTAGGAAATGCCAAAAGACAGAGGCCTCAGTTTTCAGTGCAGCCAGAAGGCAAATCCCATCCCGACACCATTTCCCTCCTCATTTATTTTATAGAAGCAATCCTGCCTCCTACCCTCACTTGTCAGTGCCACCAGAATCGACACATTCAGAGAGCAGCTGACTTTTAATGATAGCCCTTGGACTGTGTGAGAGCTATTGTGCAATTTGAAAAAGAGCATGTGAAATGTGTGTCTGAGGTGGGTCACTGGGCTGCTGCTCCATGGGATCTAGGCCAGCTCTAGTTTTCATGGAATAACAACAACTGCTGGGTAGGTTGCTGCCCACCCAAAATGGTGAGATGCTGAATGCAGGATTTTTGAAAGGGGAGCAATTGATGTCCCCAGGGCCTTCTTGTGCTTTGTGATGTGACTTTGAGTCATAAAATTGAAATGGAAGCTAATGCTGAATAGTGTGGCATTTTCAAGTGGTAGGCATTATTCCATATAATATACTATGATATGTATATTCAGAAATTTAATTCACACTACAATGCTGAAGGTATGAACTGTAAAACTGAGGAAAAGAGAAGACAAGTGCAGTGTGACCATAAGAAGCTTTGTATTGGAAGTTCAGTTCTGCCATTTGTTAGCTCTTTGACTTGGGTAAATTGATGAACCTTTCTGAGCCGAAATGTTCTCATCTGTAAAATGGGGATTGTTAATTCCGCTTCCAGGATTATCATGAGATTTAATGGGAATGCAGTAGAGTCCTGGCATCTCCTCCTTTGTCACACCCCTGACTCTTGTCCAGGTGCCCATCTTCCAGAGGTACTGATAGAGAACAGCAAAATCCTAATGAATTTTAGGCACTATGCCCAAAGAGTGATTCTCAAAGAGATAGTTACTTTCCTTCTTCTGGGAGAAGCTATACATAATCTTTTATCTGTGTCACAGAAAAGAATCCAAACCCAATAGCATCAGTCAATTACAGTTGAGTTGGGAGTGGCTAAAAGGATTAGGTATTTGACCCCATATTATAAGAATTTGCTGCCATTTCTACTGCAGGGAAGGGAAGAATAAAAGTAGGATTTAAAGGTTCATGGTCTCACTCCAATTAACCAAATAACTCCTTCCCCTG
The DNA here is from genome assembly GCF_905146905.1 of Nyctereutes procyonoides. Classification (NCBI taxonomy): domain Eukaryota; kingdom Metazoa; phylum Chordata; class Mammalia; order Carnivora; family Canidae; genus Nyctereutes; species Nyctereutes procyonoides. The sequence continues at coordinate 22,035,584 of NW_026575040.1, read as the reverse complement.
TTCTCTTTATCTTTGGTATGTACATACATGTGTGAGTGCATACTTTCCTATACAGGATACACTCATATGCTTTCTGCAATCATGATATACTTGAAAGTAATAGGAACTAAAGGGCTTAAAATATTTTCCCTGATCACAAAAGGAATGCATGTTTATTCTATAGGCTTTGGAAATATAAAAATATAAAGAAGAAGATACTAATTTCCTCACCTAGCCCACAGAAATAACCATTCTATAACATATTTTGGGGACTCCAAGTTTTTTCTGTGTACACACAGACACACACATAAACACACCATGATGATAGCGTATAGACTATTTTTTTTTAAAGTAGGCTCTATACCCAACATGGGGCCTGAACTCATGACCCTGAGATCAAGAGTCATGTGGCCTACTGACTGAGCGAGGTGAGCCCCCCTACTCTTTTCTCTTAATATTATATGTTGAACATTTCTCCTTATCATTAATGTACTGGTTACTCATTGGTGTGTAAAGCCAACACAAACCTAATGGCATAAAACAACAGAATAATTTTATTATTATTTTCATGGTTCTAGAGTTTTCTAGGCTCAGCCAAGAAGTTCTTATGAAGGGTATTTTGCGCAGTTGTAGTCAGGAGCTGGCTTGGGCTAATTATCTGAAGTTTGCTTACTCAGATTTTTGGTATGTGGGCTAGAAACAACTGGCGGCTGGAACAACTGGTTTCTTGGGCATTTCTCCCAGGCTCTAATGTGGTCTCTCCTGCATGGTTGCTTCAGGGTAGCCATGCTTCCTACATTGCAGCTCAGGGTTCTACGAGTAAATGTCCATAAAGAAAGGTCAGGTTTACACTAACTCACCTTACAACAATTTTTATTTTTATTTATTGTTTTTATTTTATTTTTATTTTTTAAAGATTTTATTTATGTATAAATGAGAGACACACAGAGAGAGGCAGAGACATAGGCAGAAGGAGAAGCAGGCTCCCCACAAGGAGCCTGATGTGGGACTTGATCCGGAATCCCGGGATCACGCCCTGAGCCAAAGGCAGACGTTCAACGGATGAGCCACCCAGGTGTCCCTTTAAAACAATTTTAAAAATTTAATTTCAGTATAGTTACATAATATTATTTTCAGGTATACAATATAATGACTCAACAATAAAAATATGGAACACTTCATGAATTTGTGTCATCCATGTGCAGGGGCCATTCTAATTTTTTCCTGTATTGTTCCAGTATTAGTATATGTGCTGCCAAAGTGAGCACTAACTCACCTTTTATTTTTTTAAGATTTTATTTATCCATCCATAGACACAGAGAGAGAGAGAGGCAGAGACACAGACAGAGGGAGAAGCAGGCTCCACGCAGGGAGCCCGATGTGGGACTCGATCCCGGGTCTCCAGGATCACACCCCAGGCTGCAGGCAGTGCCACACCGCTGCACCACCGGGGCTGCCCTAACTCACCATTTATAACTTAGTTTTGGAAGTCACACAGCCTTCCTTCTGCCACATGCTTGTCACCAAGGCAGACACAGAAGCCTACCCCAAAGCCCACAGAAGCTCTCCCCTTGAGATATAGACCTCTTGAATGGTTTGTTAGTTTCTTATCAGTGATGTTACAAATTTAAAACAACGCAGGTTTATTGTCTTACAGTTTTGGAGGTCAGAATTCTGAATGGGTTTCACTGGGCCAGAATCAAGGTATCCTATCAGGGTCTAGGGGACAATCCATTTCCTTGTCTTTTCTAGCTTTGGGAGGTTGCCTGCCCTCCTTGGCTCATGAATCCTCTATCTTTAAGGCCAGCATTGAAGCATCTTCAACTGTCTCTGGCTGTGACCCTCTGTGCTTATCATTACTTTTTTTCCCTTCTGACTCTGATTCTCCTGCCTCCCTCTTAAAAGGACCTGTGTAGATTGCATTGGGCTCACCTGTATAAACCAGAATAATCTTTGCATCTCAAGGTCCTTAGCTTAATAACATCTGCAAAATTCCTTTTACCAGGCAAGGTAAAATATACTCACAAGTACCAGGGATTGGGATGTGGACATCTTTGGGAGACCATTATTCAGCTTACCACAGTGGGAAATGGCAAGGGTCTGGAAGAGCATATGCAACCAGAAATATTGTTGCAGTAATTTTTTGAAAATACAATCTTCTACAATTAAATAATTTCAGTTGCATGGTATATTACTGTATGATTGTCACTATTTACTTAGCTTTTCTTTACTGTTAAGCATTTAGGGTGTTTCTAATATAAAAAGCCTACAAAGAACAAACATCACTATGAATAAACATTTGTGTAAATCTCTGATGATTTTTTTTAGGTTAAATTTCTAAAGATGAAATTGTTTTCATCAACAATGATGAAAGTTTATAAACTGCCAAACTACGTTCCAGAAAGGGGTCACCAGTTTTCCAGCAGTAGTTTATCAAGTGTTTATTTTTCTGCATTCTCCTCACCATTGAGTATAATAATTTAAAAAAATTTTTGCAAAGCTATAGGCAGAAAACATCGTCTTGCTTTCATATGTATATTCTTATTGGTGAAGTTAAACATTTTTTCATATTTTTTATTCATGATTTCTTATTTTCTTTTTTGTTCATTGGCTATTCATGATTTCATTTATTTTTGTATACAGGATGTTTATATTTTTCTTATTGATTTGTAGGAGCTCTTTATATATAAGATATGTCAAAACTTTTTCATCATTTAATGCAAATAATAGTTACAGTTTTATATTTTATAAAATAAAGTATTATTTCCTTTGTTGTTTCTTCCTTTCTTTTTTATGATTAAATATTCCTTCCCTTACCTATGTCAGGTAAGTATTCACCCACATTTTCTTCTTGTTGCTTTATGATTTAATTTTATAATTCTGACTGTTTAAGTGGTATATTTACATATATGTTATATATGTGTTATTTTACCTAACAGTGTAAAGAGGTAGATAGGGAAAGAGAGGAGTATAAGTAGTTGATTTGATTTTATTAGAAATAAATGGCTAACCTATTTACTGTCTATCTGATTCAGTCAATTCCCAATTATCTATGGTAAATTGGAGCTAGGAAGAACAAGGGTTAAATATACATCCACTGATAATCCCCCAACCACATTTCATGACATGTCTGTGCTTGGAAACACTCTAATGGCATTACACTTTGAGGGCATAGCACTTTAGGTCTCTCTCCATGGTCACATCACAGAGATCAGTGATCCTGTGGTCTATTTGGGTGACCTTGTTTCTATGACAGGAAAAAAAAAATCCTCTCATATGATATGCAAACAAGCTGCTTTTCTCCTGAGGAACTGTGACTGATGGTGTGTCAGGTGTAGTCCTTGGCTTACAGACCTAATCTCTAACCATTAGAGATTGATTCCTATAGGATAAGTTCTTGTTTCTATGGGAATTCCTTTAGGAACACCCCAAACAACACCATATATGCTATGAGTAATCATTGGAACTGTAGACTGAGTGTATCAAAAGTGGATGAAGGGATATCCTTTTTTTCTAGAGAGTGAAACAAAGCATGCTCAGATCACTAGGGAGGATGTGATGGAATGGGGTCACACAGAATGGTTATGGGGTGGCCAGAGGAAGGGGGTGGGCAGATACCTGTTTCAGGTGATGTTGGAGGCTGAGTCAGACTACAGACAATGGTGTGGCAGAGTGAAAAAAAGAAAAGATATTACATGCTGAGTATTCATAGCTTTCTTCCTCTTCATCTCCCCCACCACCCTCAAGTTGGCCAATTTCTTTTTGGTTCCTGTTATGCAGAATAATAATAATGGGTAAATACATATTTTTTAAATCCCACTGTGTACTGGGCATTGCATTGGGGATATAGCAGGAAACAAAATGGATAACACTCCTACCTTTACGGAGATTGCACTCTAGAGAGGGAATATGCAAAGTAAAGGAGGAAAATATATAATATGTCAGATGGTGTTAAGTGCTGAGGAAGTAGAGAAAACAGGGAAGGAAGATGGAGGTAGCAAGTGTGTGATAAGAACATCCAGTTTTACCTGGGGTGGCCTGAGAAGGCCTCCCAGTGGAGGTGGCATTTGAGCAAAGGCCTGAAAGAGAGGCAAGAGTAAACCAGGTACACATCTAGATAAAGAGCCTTTCGGAGCAGAGATAACAGTCAGGCTAAGACTCTGAGCCTGGAGGGTACCTGGCTCATTGAATGGGCCCTTGATCACTGATAGAATGAAAGCAGAGAAGGAAGGAAAGATTAAAAAAAAAAAGTTAGTAGGGACTGGATACCCATGAATTTTGGGGAGACTTTTGGGTGAAAGAAAACAATTTTAGGGACAGCTGCCATGTTTGTGGGAAGAAAATGATGGAGATTTTAAAAGAAGAAAAAAGGGATTTTAAAAACTTTTGCTGGGTGTTATGGGTGGATCTTTGGGTGACTTCACGGAATATTTGTTGTATCATGCAGGACTGGGTGCAAGTTGCCTGAGTATTTTATGGAATACATGAAGTAATCTAGGAATTTATTATTGTGATAGACAGCCATTGTTGTTGAACCAGCAGAGATTATAGTCAGGAGAGCTAGGGGTATGTATAAATATAAGGTAAAAGTGTGGTGATAGGAAAGGTAGCAAGAAAACTATAGTAGGGAGAATTAGGATAAATGAGGTAGAAAGTGCTAGGTCATTTAAGAAGTTATTCCAGTGATGGTTCTCCTTTCAGAATGGTCTAGTGGTGCTTGGTCTTGGTTGAAGGAAGCCTAAGTTGTTTTAAGCTGCTGAGCTGCCTGGTTATAGAGGAAGGTTTGGGGGATAGGTGTCTAGGTGTTCAGGCCTGGCAAGGTGGGGCAGTTAGATGCCAAGGAGTATGTAAAAGAAGAGGTCCTCAAAAGGATCTAGGAAGGCACTGCTTCCAGATTGGCTTCATTTAACTAAGTGCCATCTAACTGGCATGCCTATCTAGAATAACAATCCTGCCTTTAGTGCCTAACACAGTGTTTAGTGCCTAGTGACTGTTCAATAAGTATTTTTTGAATGATGAAATGACTGTATTTGGTAGACTAACTTCCATGTGTTGTTCCTGCCTTTAGGCATTTCTTGGTCCTAGTTTATAAACATGTCTCTTTAGTCTGTTGTTGCCTATTATCTCTGTGACAGTGTTTTCTTATATTTTCTCTTCTATTACTTGGAAGGTATTAGATGAATGAAAAGAATGTAAACTTTGGAAAAATATAGAATTTTATTCAACTCCTAGCTCTGCACTTTGAAAAAGTGACCTTAGTTTTCTTATCTGTAAAGTATAGGTAGCATTTCTGTGGTCAATTAGATTATGGTTAAGCAAATATTCACTTTCCTCTTCCTCCTCCAACCCCCATGGGAGGAGTATACATTCTCATCCTATTGATGTTGGGCTTGGCCCTATAACTTGGTTTGGTCTTGTGGTAGGTGAAGGGTGTTTCCCTGCATTTTGATTTTGGGACTGGTTTATGATTTGTTTTGACTAAGACTTACAGAAACAGCTTCTGCACTTCTGTTGAACTTCATGTACGTTTAACTTTTGCTATGAGAATAATATGTTTAAGTAGCCACTGTCCAAGGAGAATGAAAAACCTGAACCCAACCTTCAGTTGAGTTCAGCTTATATCAGACAAACTTCAGCTGACTCACGGATTCATGAGTTTATTGTTTAACTGTTACTGAGTTTTAGAGTGGTCTATTACTCAGCATTATTAGATATAACTGACTGATACAATACCTTTTTCCTTTGGATTACATAGTGTTTTCAGAAATCTTGTAAAATGTCTACTTAAGCTTAAGTAAAACATTGTGTCTGCTTTCAAGTTAACCCAAGGAAGACTACAATTCCCTTTCTAGAACTACAGATCAACCTGGAAGGTTTGAATCCTTTCCCTCTACTGTGCCTACAATTGAAAAAGGGAAAATCATGACATCTGGTATCTATATGACCACCAAGAACATAAAGTTCCATGGGATTTGGTGTGCCAAATCTGAAAGTTTATCAGTCTTTACTTTTCTTTAAACCTTCCCTCCTCTCCAGCTTAATCCCCTATTAGAAAACAATGGCTTTACCATCTTTGTCTTTAGGCGAAGAGGTTGCTCCTAGTAAGTGGATGGCTGCCTACTCTTTCTGATATAAACCATTCTAAAATTCTTTCAGGAAGGATCTGTATCTTCTTCTATGGATACATAGTTACAGAATATGGTGAAGATAATTTAAAAACAAAGTTTTAGAACAGACACCTGAAAGTGTCATTTACCTGCAGTGATGCTGCAGGTAAACAGCATCTGAAAGTGTCATTTACCTGCAGTAATGCTGGTTCATAGCCTTCCTGCCTGGACAATCTCTACAATAATTTTTTTCCCCATGTTACTGTCATTTCCTCTTCCTGGGTACCAGAGCTAGGAGTACAAATTGTGCAGTTACTACTTTTGCAATACTTGTTAATACAGTTCTATTAACACTTCTAATGAATGTGCTATACCTTGCAGATTTTTGTTTTCACATCTCTATTAGTCATTTTGGGCTGTCCTAATAAAATACTAGTTTGGGTGTCTTAAACACTAGAAATTTATTTTCTCACAGGTTTGGAGTCTTGAAATTCAAGATCAGGGTGTTAGTAGGGTTGGTTTCTGGTGAGTCTCTTTTCTGGCTTACATATAGCTGACTTCTCACTGTGTCCTAACATGGCCTTTTCTTGATGGGTGGGTAGACACACACACACACACACACACACACAGAGAGAGGGAGGGAGGGAGGGAGGGAGGTAGAGAAGGAGGGAGAGAGAGAGAGAGAGAGAGGAAAAAAAATGTGCCTCTCTGGTATCTCTCTTTCTTCTTACAAGTACACCAGCCCCTTTGGATTAAAGTTATCATTTATGACTTCGTTTAGCCTTAATTACCTCCCTAAATCCCTGTCTCCAAACAGAATCACATTGGGAAGTAGATTTTCATCATATGAATTTTGGAGAAACTCAATTCAGTTCATAGCAATATATGAAAAGGAAAAAGATGAAAAAGAAGGAATGGAATGTGGAGTTTTGTATGGCTTAGTATACAGAGGGGCATGTCAACTCATTGTGAGGAGTCATACAAAGAGAAGGAAAGAGAAAGAGGGATGGTCAATGTAGTAACTGCCAGATTAGCTATGATTTAAAACCAAACATGGCAGAAAATCATCAGGCATGTCCTTCAACTACCTCAAAGTTACATATACACAGATCTCCAAATTGTTAGTGAGTTAGACCAGGTAAGTGCTAAATTAAGGTTGAGGTGGTAACCATCATGATAGCCATAGTATTTGGCTAATAAGGCAAGGGAAACCAAGCAGAAAGGAACCTTAAAGAGGGAGGCAAGGGTGGAAAATTCCCTTGGTTCCCTAATGTTTTGCCTGGTGACTTCTACTTATTAATGCCTCAAATCTCAATGTAAATGTCTCATCTTTAGAGAGGTCTTTCTTAACTCCTTGGGATTGGTCGAATTCTGTGTCCTCACAACTGGTCTTCATGTACATCAATAGTAGTGAGATGATTTTTCATGACATTAGTGACCATCTCATCTGCACAAATGTGAACTCCACGAGGGCAGGTCGATGTGTGTTTCATTCACTATTGTATTATCCATGCTTGGTATGATGTTGGCCTAGAGAAGGTGCTCAGTAATGTATATTGAATTAATGAACACATGATTGAATGAAGAGTAAGCCTCCAGGATCTACTGAATGAATGGAGTGAAGAGAATTCCTTCCTCTTTTCCAGCATGTACTTATAATTCATTAGATAGAATAGCTTGTTAGCCCTCATTCTCTGCAAGTCCTTCCTCTATACTCCCTTATACCACCATTCCATTTCTAGAAGACTTCTATTCTATGAGGTCCTGATGTTTGCCTGGCCTTCCCCTTGGAGGAAGTGCTGAACTTTCCCCCAATACTGGTACATTGCTTTTGGAAATAATATTCCCTAAATACACTAAAAGCCTTGGTAGAGTGGAAAAAGCATGAACAGTTGAGCCAGAGATGTTTTCTTGGATTTTTTTTTTTTTTTTTGCCACTTGGTGTCTCTATGAACTTGGATAAATCAAGTAATCTGTTTCTTTACCTTAACATAGGATTGCTGTGAGGATAAATGCAAGAGTAGAATGTTTAGTGCTTTGTGAACAGTAAAATCTTTAGAAATGTTTGTTATTTTAAGTGGAGGTGGTAATGAGTGCCTCCTCTGATTGACTAGAACAGGTGTGGGAAACTCTCATACTAACACCAATATTTACTCTTTTACATGGTTACCATGTCAGCTAGAGGGCTGCTGATCTACAGATCTGATGAAACTACCTAATTTGGACAGTAGTGAAATCTACTGAATAATGTGGAAAGGGCATCAAATGAGGAATCACACAGATGCATTGAAGTCATTAAATCAGTTAAGATGTGACTGCTCTGAGACTGGTACCAATAACAGTCTAAATGGATGTATTAATGGCAACATAAAGAGTTTCTACATCTGAAATCTACTCATATCTTTTCTCTGAATGTATGATGACTTTATTTGGGTGGCTGAAAGATTTGGTTCTTCCTTCGATAGGGGAATAACTGCTTTGGGAGTTTTGTGTGATGGAACACTCATGAGTTTTGGAATCAGAACTGCTATGTCTGAATGCTGGTTTATTGACTCATAAGCTCTGTGATCTCCTTGAGCATCAGTTTCAGTTTCCTCATCTGTTAAAAGCAGAGAGTGATTCTTATTTTTTTGGAGGAGGGGTTTGTTATGAAGATTAGATGATTTGATACATACAAACATACCCTAGGCCAGAGAGCTTGTGAGTGAGAATTTTTCTCCTCTCTTTTCTTTCTTCTTCATGAAGTACTAAATGAGTTCTAAAATATTTCTTGAGATCTCCCAAGTGTGTTTTAGACTGAGTGTTTTTAGGACTAGTGTGTAAACTTGTTCTAGCTTTACTCTGTTTTTTACTCTATTGTCAATAAATTGAAAAAATAAGGACTTTCTAAGGAATGCTGGTTTTAGTTCTGGGCTCAAACAATGAAATATTTTTACTTTCTCAGGGAGAAGAGGAGTCAGAAGGCTAATATATGGAAATAAGAGCCCCATGAATGATTCTTATCATTTAGACCAATTAATGTTCTATGATTACTATGAAACAGTCAGAACACAGCACTCAAAAATCACTGGACAGATTGGAGAAGTGCAGGTCTGGACAGAACAGAAAGGGGTTAGTGAGAGTTCATGAATGAATAGCAAGTAAATGTACTTAATTCATTTTCATGTCCAAATCCAACGTTACAAATACATTTTGCAAATTTTTTTCATTCTAAAACTAAAACATTCAGTTAAAAGGGGGGTGGCGGAATAGCCATTGTGCTTTTAATAAGCTTTGATTCATGCAGATTTTACTATTAGCCTTCAGCAGATCTAAGGAAAAAGACATATGAAGTTGCTATTAAGTCCCATCTGTTGACGGGGTTGAATGAGAATTCTGAAGGAGTCAATGAAAATTACATGCAAACATTATGGCCATTTGTTATCATTATAAAAAGTGATAATGTCATTGCTGACTTACCAAAATGATGACCTGAAAGGCCATGACATTATGACATTACATTTTATCAATAATGAAAAATTGCTGCCTTTGCATGGTGGTTGGTGAGCTCAAGAGACCATGGAAGGGGCTGCAAGCCTTTTTGTTTGTGCCAGACTGAAAATGGAAACCAGCAGTTAGAGAGTCATTAGGTAGCTAAGGAAAACATGGCATCTTTTCTTACTCTATCTGCCAGGGAAGCAGGAGGACCTATTGACCCAAGAGATTTAATATTCATTCAGTGAGAGGCTTGCTTCCAAGTTGCTTACACGGTGCTGTAGGCACCTTAATAACAAGTTTTAAGGCTTGTGGAAAAATATATTATCCAAAGAAGCTATGATGTGTGGGCATCAACAGAGATTGTGCCTTTTTGGGTAGGGATGCTGGGACCTAGCGGATGGGCTTTCATTCCAGAAATCAGGAAAGCTGATATTAAGACATCAAGCTCATTAGCTTGTTGTTCTTAGATGGGAAATAGGAAATGGATTTCATGGCTGCTGAAGAAGTTTGTGCAGTTTTATTCAAGCTTTAGAGGATATAATGAGGGCAAAAGAGTGATTCCACATTATTAAAAACATTACATAGCATAGCTGTGTTCTTCTGACCAAGAGGGGGTGATAAATCTGGTACCTGCAGATGAGCTAAGAAAAATTTGAGCCCATATGCCATGGCTGACTGGTCCACAAAAGCTTTGGCTTCCAAAGCCTTCCTAGTAAATCATGCAGAATTTGAGACTTTTGTGAGTCTGAGGAAAGATAATTTTCTCAAAATATGAGGAAGGGGCGATGTGGTAACTTGTCTAGCCTGTTCTTTCTCCTCACATTTATTTTTATCAGAGAGCTATAAAGAGTGGGCCACATGTATAAAATACCAAGTCTAGGCTCTAATATAAAAACTTGAAGGGAATGTAAAATCTTTAGATTTGAGGTGTAAAATAGATTTTCCTCCCTTTTCCCTTTTATGCAGGTGTTTCATAGCAGACACATAAAATACCTATTTATTTGTAGCATTTTTTTCCTTTTGCACTCTATGCTTCTGCCTAGGTTTAGGGGAGTTCATATCAATATCAATTTCTTTGGAGGGAAATAAAACTGACCACCCTTGGTCTGGACTTACCCAGAGGGATCATTTCCATCTACCACCTTCGTTTTGTGCAGTTTCTAAGGGATGTATGTGTGTGTGTCTGTGTGTGTGTGTGTGTGTGTGTGTATCTGCATGTCTGTGTGCACTGCCTCCTCTGCTCAGCCCTGAGTACCCCAGTAGAGGCCATGTTTCTGAGCAACAGGGTTCTCTTCCCTGTTCTGATGCTATTGTGACTGCCCACATTCCTGGGGACCTTCAGCTCAGCCTGCCTGGTGAGGTTTGCCCAGTCTCACTCTGCAGTGCCAGTGGGTCTTCCCAAGGAACTTTGTGGTGGGAATCTCTTCCCAAGGCCACTTGGCTGCACTGATATCCATTTATCCTGAAACTTTCAGCTGCACTCTAACCTGCCCACCTCCCTGAGCATGATGTACTGTCTGTCTTCCTCTCTTTGTCTCCTTCAATGCCTAGAATAGTGTTTGGCACATTGAGTCAGACTTGCCTGTTTTGTCTTACTTCAATAAGTTAAGGCCTTTTTCACAAGTGGAGATATGGTTATTTGGTGTAGTATAATTTCAAAGGATACAAAGATATCTTTTTTGTAGAAGAGTGATGCCTAACGTTCAGTCTTTGACTATTAATCCCTCTGGTTTGACATATTATTAGATGACAAATATCTTTGGGATGGATAACACATTGAATCCTTTTTAAAAATTTAATTTTCTAAATTTAGTTTTAGACATGAAGAGAAATCTCACAGAGGAAGACATAGACATGGCCAACATGCACATGAGAAAATGCTCTGCATCACTTGCCATCAGGGAAATAAAAGATTTTTATGTATTTATTTGAGAGAGAGAGCATGAGCAGGGGAGAGGAGTAGAAGGAGAGGGAGAAGCAGACTTGCCACTGAATAGCGAGCCCAATATGGGACTCAATCCCAGGACCCTGGGATTATGACCTGAACTGAAGGCAGATGCTTAAGTGACTGAACCACCCAGGCACCCTAACACATTAAATTCTCAATGAAGTATATTTTATTAAGAATGGGTTTGTGGGGGATCCCTGGGTGGCGCAGCGGTTTGGTGCCTGCCTTTGGCCCAGGGCGCGATCCTGGAGACCCGGGATCGAATCCCACATCGGGCTCCCAGTGCATGGAGCCTGCTTCTCCCTCTGCTTATGTCTCTGCCTCTCTCTCTCTCTCTCTCTCTCTGTGACTATCATAAAAAAAAAGAAAATAAAAAAAAGAATGGGTTTGTGGGAGAAAAAAAAGAAAATAAAAAAAAGAATGGGGTTTGTTCCAGGACTCATCATTCTAAGCATCAATCAATTTTCAAGTGATCTTGAAAATTCATGACATTTAGTAACTGTACATATTGCAATGGGAACCAGTCACATCCCTCTCTGGTGGTAGAGTCTAGCAGACTACCCAGAATCTTTTATCTTAAGTCATCTTTAAGAAAAAGAGTCTTTGCCATTTTGTTGTTTTCTGTTTAAAAAGGAAAAAAGAGAGAAGGGATAAAATAGCATAAGTCTAATGGGATTGTTGTGAGAATTAAATGAGTTAAAAAATGTGACCTATTTAGAATAAGGCCAGATAAATATTTAACATGTGTGAAATATTGTGATAATCCTCTCCTTGTTCCTTTATAACTCTTGTTGTTTACTACTATTCTATTTGAAGAAATTACTGCCACATATTTTGCAAATTGGTTACTAGATTTATGCATTTGGAGAGTCAAGATTTGAGGTGGACCCAAATCTCAATAGTAACAGTGTGAATTCTGATCAGTTGGCTAGTGGGGAGGACAGGGCAGTCTGAATGCCTGGGAGCTAAGGTGAAGGATGGAATGTATGTTACTTGAAAGGGGAGATAGATACTGAAATGGGCCATGAAATGGGAGGGTGTGTTTGTGCTGAAGATAAATTTTGCTGGAGTAAGGTAGTATTCCCACCTTTTTAGCAAGAGTTCAAGTGATCATTTTCTATCAGCAAATATAATTTTGGCAGAAGGAAGTTATCAGATGAGAGGTATGTGGGAAACCAAGCACACAATCCAGGAGTTTAGGCTAATATATTTAGAGTGTGGGCCCAAAGAATAGGAGATTTTCCTACACAGTACAGTTAATGGTTGTAAGGATGTCCTTTCATATCCCTAGAATTCTTTTAGTGAGCTTAGGATGGCTTGCTTCCTGATGGGAGCAAAAATCCCAGGACATCTGCCAAGATGTATTACTTAATGTTCTCTGTTTCTCAAAGGTTCAGTAAGCAAAAGGGGTTATTCCGAGGAAGCTGCTGGGATGATGACAGGAACAAACACCTCGATGTATAAATTTGAGACCTTTAACCTCTCAGCTGTCAAATTTCAATATTTCTGGTCACAATGTTAAATGCATTCTAGTATCCATTTCAGAGAGCTCTGATGGAAAAATCAAAGTTTGCTTTTATTATTTACACACTGTTAGTAAGTTGTTAAAAGAAGAATAAAGCAAGTTGACTGCCAGCCATATTTTGTATTCGTGGCTTTACAGCTTCAGCATAATAAACCAGAACCTCTATTTTCTCTGTAACTTACAATGCATGCTCCAAATGACTATTATTGCCAGCTTATATCCCCTACATTTTAAGAATGATGAATACAGCATCTTGAAGGGAAAGTTCAAAATTAGGACTATGGAAAGTGTAGAAAAATACGAGCTAAAACATGGCATTAAGACCTTTTCATTTAAAATCAAATGTGTGGATGTACATGAAGGACACAGCATGTGTCTGTACACGTTCTCATTTCATCATGTGTCTTTAATAATCTAAGGCAGACCACTGGAATGGAGAACTGAGAATTCATACTCTGTTATGTGGACGCACTATTGCCTTTTGGTAGCAGTGCTGTGTTTTGTTTTGTTCTATGCAGTTCTGTAGACGTATTTTCCGTCATAATGACTTTTCTGACAGCAGATGGGTGGGGGAAAATGGTTTGAGGAAACTATTTTCCTTTCCCACAGTAAGTAATAATTTCTTGAAATGTGTGAAAACAACGGAGTGGGAAGACTTACCCAAGGATCCATCCTGGAAACTTCTTTGAAGTCTCTTGTTTTATTCTTTGTCAGTAGACTTGTGTAGAGTGGAATGGTTAAATTTTATCTGTTTAGAAATCTGTGAAGCTTAGGAATGGTTCAATTCCACAGATGATTTCAGGTGTCTTTCTGGGACTCTTTAAGCTGGATTGACCTGAGCCCCAGCAGGCTCCACATATCCATTTTACATGTATCTCTGTCCTACTGGGTACTGCACCCAAAGTGCCATGGATAGGGCCACTGTGGGCCACTGTAGAGAGAGTCACAAAGGAAGTCACAAGGGAAGCTGTGCTTCCTGTCAGGACATGCATCATAGGCTCTGAGGAATGAGTAGTAACCATGGGACTCTTGGGCATTCTCCATTCATACATATTGGAACTCTTGCCTATTGACATATATAAGTCCATTCCCAATACTGGTAAAGTAAACTTTTAGAGCAAAAATCAATGAAGAGAATGTGTCCAAATTTGTAACAGAAATTATTCATGTACGTCATCTTCTCAGAGAAATGAACAGTGATGGGATTGGTACCCAAGGAAGTACTGTGCTTTTTCAGTGCTGTTATTTTCTTTAGATGTAAATAATATCTTCTGGTAAGGACATGATCAAATCAACTCAAATCATATCCTTTCTTTTATAACATATTATAAACTTCTCAGATGATATTGCCATCTGCTTAGTGTCTAACTTCTACCACACAACTTGTCATTCATATGACACATGAACATGATATCTGCTCTTCTTATGTTAATATTTCATGTGGACATATACAATTTCCTTGATAAGACTATAAGAAGCTTGATGGCATGGTCTGCTATGGTGTCCCAAACAGTGCCCCATGTGTTTTTGGCTATCCCAAAGGACTTATGACACCTCTTGTTTCAAATTCCTACCTGTGCTTGACTCTCTGTCCCCATTCAGTGTTTTTCATCCTGGAGCTTCTGGTTTTTTTTTTTTTTTGTTTGTTTTAAATTCTTTTTTTATTTTTTTTTATTTATTTTTTTTTTATAAATTAATTTTTATTGGTGCTCAATTTACCAACATACAGAATAACACCCAGTGCTCATCCCGTCAAGTGTCCCCCTCCGTGCCCGTCACCCATTCACCCCCACCCCCCGCCCTCCTCCCCTTCCACCACCCCTAGTTCATTTCCCAGAGTTAGAAGTCTTTATGTTCTGTGTCCCTTTCTGGTATCTCCCACACATTTCTTCTCCCTTCCCTTATATTCCCCTTCACTATTATTCATATTCCCCAAATAAGTGAGAACATACACTGTTTGTCCTTCTCCGATTGACTTACTTCACTCAGCATAATACCCTCCAGTTCCATCCACGTTGAAGCAAATGGTGGGTATTTGTTGTTTCTAATGGCTGAGTAATATTCCATTGTATACATAAACCACATCTTCTTTATCCATTCATCTTTCGATGGGCACCGAGGCTCCTTCCACAGTTTGGCTATTGTGGACATGGCTGCTAGAAACATCGGGGTGCAGGTGCCCCGGCGTTTCATTGCATCTGAATCTTCGGGGTAAATCCCTAACAGTGCAATTGCTGGGTCGTAGGGCAGGTCTATTTTTAATTTTTTGAGGAACCTCCACACAGTTTTCCAGAGTGGCTGCACCAGTTCACATTCCCACCAACAGTGTAAGAGGGTTCCCTTTTCTCCGCATCCTCTCCAACATTTGTTGTTTCCTGCCTTGTTAATTTTCCCCATTCTCACTGGTGTGAGGTGGTATCTCATTGTGGTTTTGATTTGTATTTCCCTGATGGCAAGTGATGCAGAGCATTTTCTCATGTGCATGTTGGCCATGTCTATGTCTTCCTCTGTGAGATTTCTCTTCATGTCTTTTGCCCATTTCATGATTGGATTGTTTGTTTCTTTGGTGTTGAGTTTAATAAGTTCTTTATAGATTTTGGAAACTAGCCCTTTATCTGATATGTTATTTGCAAATATCTTCTCCCATTCTGTAGGTTGTCTTTGAGTTTTGTTGACTGTATCCTTTGCTGTGCAAAAGCTTCTTATCTTGATGAAGTCCCAATAGTTCATTTTTGCTTTTGTTTCTTTTGTTTTCGTGGATGTATCTTGCAAGAAGTTACTGTGGCCAAGTTCAAAAAGGGTGTTGCCTGTGTTCTCCTCTAGGATTTTGATGGAGTCTTGTCTCACATTTAAATCTTTCATCCATTTTGAGTTTATCTTTGTGTATGGTGCAAGAGAGTGGTCTAGTTTCATTCTTCTGCATGTGGATGACCAATTTTCCCAGCACCATTTATTGAAGAGACTGTCTTTCTTCCAGTGGATCGTCTTTCCTCCTTTGTCGAATATTAGTTGACCATAAAGTTCAGGGTCCATTTCTGGATTCTCTATTCTGTTCCATTGGTCTATGTGTCTGTTTTTGTGCCAGTACCACACTGTCTTGATGACCACAGCTTTGTAGTACAACCTGAAATCTGGCATTGTGATGCCCCCAGCTATGGTTTTCTTTTTTAAAATTCCCCTGGCTATTCGGGGTCTTTTCTGATTCCACACAAATCTTAAAATAATTTGTTCTAAGTCTCTGAAAAAAGTCCATGGTATTTTGATAGGGATTGCATTGAACGTGTAAATTGCCCTGGGTAGCATTGACATTTTCACAATATTAATTCTGCCAATCCATGAGCATGGAATATTTTTCCATCTCTTTGTGTCTTCCTCAATTTCTTTCAGAAGTGTTCTATAGTTTTTAGGGTATAGATCCTTTGCCTCTTTGGTTAGGTTTATTCCTAGGTATCTTATGCTTTTGGGTGCAATTGTAAATGGGATTGACTCCTTAATTTCTCTTTCTTCAGTCTCATTGTTAGTGTATAGGAATGCCATTGATTTCTGGGCATTGATTTTGTATCCTGCCACGCTACCAAATTGCTGTATGAGTTCTAGCAATCTTGGGGTGGAGGCTTTTGGGTTTTCTATGTAGAGTATCATGTCATCGGCGAAGAGGGAGAGTTTGACTTCTTCTTTGCCAATTTGAATGCCTTTAATGTCTTTTTGTTGTCTGATTGCTGAGGCTAGGACTTCCAATACTATGTTGAATAGCAGTGGTGAGAGTGGACATCCCTGTCTGGTTCCTGATCTTAGGGGAAAGGCTCCCAGTGCTTCCCCATTGAGAATGATATTTGCTGTGGGCTTTTCGTAGATGGCTTTTAAGATATCGAGGAAAGTTCCCTCTATCCCTACACTCTGAAGAGTTTTAATCAGGAATGGATGCTGTATTTTGTCAAATGCTTTCTCTGCATCTAATGAGAGGATCATATGGTTCTTGGTTTTTCTCTTGCTGATATGATGAATCACATTGATTGTTTTACGAGTGTTGAACCAGCCTTGCATCCCGGGGATAAATCCTACTTGGTCATGGTGAATAATTTTCTTAATGTGTTGTTGGATCCTATTGGCTAGTATCTTGTTGAGAATTTTTGCATCCATGTTCATCAGGGATATTGGTCTGTAATTCTCCTTTTTGGTGGGGTCTTTGTCTGGTTTTGGAATTAAGGTGATGCTGGCCTCATAGAATGAGTTTGGAAGTACTCCATCTCTTTCTATCTTTCCAAACAGCTTTAGTAGAATAGGTATGATTTCTTCTTTAAACGTTTGATAGAATTCCCCTGGGAAGCCATCTGGCCCTGGACTCTTGTGTCTTGGGAGGTTTTTGATGACTGCTTCAATTTCCTCCCTGGTTATTGGCCTGTTCAGGTTTTCTATTTCTTCCTGCTCCAGTTTTGGTAGTTTGTGGCTTTCCAGGAATGCGTCCATTTCTTCTAGATTGCCTAATTTATTGGCGTAGAGCTGTTCATAATATGTTTTTAAAATCGTTTGTATTTCCTTGGTGTTGGTAGTGATCTCTCCTTTCTCATTCATGATTTTATTAATTTGAGTCTTCTCTCTCTTCTTTTTAATAAGGTTGGCTAATGGTTTATCTATCTTATTAATTCTTTCAAAGAACCAACTCCTGGTTCTATTGATCTGTTCCACAGTTCTTCTGGTCTCAATTTCGTTGAGTTCTGCTCGAATTTTAATTAACTCTCTTCTTCTGCTGGGCGTCGGGTCGATTTGCTGCTTCTTCTCTAGCTCCTTTATGTGTAAGGTTAGCTTTTGTATTTGAGTTCTTTCCAGTTTTTGAATGGATGCTTGTATTGCGATGTATTTCCCCCTCAGGACTGCTTTTGCTGCATCCCAAAGATTTTGAACAGTTGTATCTTCATTCTCATTAGTTTCCATGAATCTTTTTAATTCTTCCTTAATTTCCTGGTTGACCCTTTTATCTTTTAGCAGGATGGTCCTTAACCTCCACGTGTTTGAGGTCCTTCCAAACTTCTTCTTGTGATTGAGTTCTAATTTCAAGGCGTTATGGTCTGAGAATATGCAGGGGACGATCCCAATCTTTTGGTATCGGTTCAGACCCGATTTGTGACCCAGTATGTGGTCTATTCTGGAAAAAGTTCCATGTGCACTTGAGAAGAATGTGTATTCAGTTGAGTTTGGATGTAAAGTTCTGTAGATATCTGTGAAATCTATCTGGTCCAGTGTATCATTTAAAGCTCTCGTTTCTTTGGAGATGTTGTGTTTAGAAGACCTATCAAGGGTAGAGAGAGCTAGATTGAAGTCACCAAGTATAAGTGTATTATTATCTAAGTATTTCTTTACTTTGGTTAATAATTCGTTTAAGTATTTGGCAGCTCCCACATTTGGGGCATATATATTGAGGATTGTTAAGTCCTCTTGTTGGATAGATCCTTTAAGTATGATATAGTGTCCCTCTTCGTCTCTCACTACTGTCTTCGGAGTGAATTTTAGTTTATCTGATATAAGGATGGCTACCCCTGCTTTCTTTTGAGAACCATTTGAATGGTAAATGGTTCTCCAACCTTTTATTTTCAGGTTGTAGGTGTCCTTCTGTCTAAAATGAGTCTCTTGTAGACAGCAAATAGATGGGTCCTGCTTTTTTATCCAGTCTGAAACCCTGCGCCTTTTGATGGGGTCATTAAGCCCGTTCACGTTCAGAGTTACTATTGACAAATATGAGTTTAGTGTCATCATGATATCTATTTAGTCCTTGTTTTTGTGGATTGTTCCACTGAACTTCTTCTTAAAGGGGAATTTTAAGAGTCCCCCTTAAAATTTCTTGCAGAGCTGGTTTGGAGGTCACATATTCTTTCAGTTCCTGCCTGTCTTGGAAGCTCTTTATCTCTCCTTCCATTTTGAATGAGAGCCTTGCTGGATAAAGTATTCTTGGTTGCATGTTCTTCTCATTTAGGACCCTGAATATATCCTGCCAGCCCTTTCTGGCCTGCCAGGTCTCTGTGGAGAGGTCTGCTGTTACCCTAATATTCCTCCCCATGAAAGTCAGGGACTTCTTGTCTCTTGCTGCTTTAAGGATCTTCTCTTTATCTTTGGAATTTGCAAGCTTCACTATTAGATGTCGAGGTGTTGAACGGTTTTTATTGATTTTAGGGGGGGATCTCTCTATTTCCTGGATCTGAATGCCTGTTTCCCTTCCCAGATTGGGAAAGTTTTCAGCTAGGATTTGTTCAAATACATATTCTGGCCCTCTGTCCCTTTCGGCGCCCTCGGGAACCCCAATTAAACGTAGATTTTTCTTCCTTAGAGTGTCATTTATTTCCCTTAATCTGTCTTCATGGTTCTTTAATTGTTTATCTCTTTTTTCCTCAGTTTCCCTCTTTGCCATTAACTTGTCTTCTATGTCACTCACTCGTTCTTCCACCTCGTTAACCCTCGTCGTTAGGACTTCTAGTTTGGATTGCATCTCATTCAGTTGATTTTTAATGTCTGCCTGATTGGATCTAAATTCTGCAGTCATGAAGTCTCGTGAGTCCTTAATGCTTTTTTCTAGAGCCACCAGTAGCTGTATAATAGTGCTTCTGAATTGGCTTTCTGACATTGAATTGTAATCCAGATTTTGTAGCTCTGTGGGAGAGAGGGCTGTTTCTGATTCTTTCTTTTGAGGTGAGGTTTTCCTTCTAGTCATTTTGCTCAGTGCGGAGTGGCCAAAAACAAGTTGTATTGGGAGAATGAGAGAAAGAGAGAGAAGGAAAGAAAAGAGAAAAAGAAAAAAGAAAAAGAAAAGAAAAAGGAAAGAAGAGAAGAAAAAGGGAAAGAAAAAGAAAGAAAGGTGAAAAAAAAAGGGGGTGGGGGAAGCAATCAGAAATCAAAAAGAAAAGAAAAAAGAAAAGAAAAAAAAAAAACACGGGGGAGTATTTCTGTAGAGTTTAAGTCCCTTGACTTCCCCTGGAACTGGTCCGTCCAGCTGGTCTTCTGGGGGAGGGGCCTGTTGCGCTGATTTTCAGGTGTTAGCACTTGGGGGAGCTGCTCTGCCCCTGCCTGCTGCAGGGCTCAGCGGGGGTTGTTTACCCCGTGAGGTCTCAGGAGGAACAGTTGCAGTTGCTATGGCAACTCTGGAAGCCTGGATTCAGCCTCCGCAGGAACTACGGGGCTCGGGGCTCTGGCTCTCCGTCCGCAGGGCCTGGAGGCTCCGGGGCGGGGCCGCTGATCTGCTCAGCTCCGGGCAGGAGCGTCCTCGCTGTCCTGGGCCCTCCCGGCCTCTGCCTGTCCCGGGGGGAGGCCGGATCCTGGGCTGTGTCCCGGCGCCCTGTGCTCCCGGGCCTGTGTTGTTGGATTTGCGCTCCCGCCCCGCAGCTCCCTCCCTGGAGCCGCTCCCGAGCCCCTCCGAACTGCTCCGGTGCGTGCTGCAGCCCTTAGGGAGCTCGGTGCACTCTCCTGCGCTTGCAGGTGCCTGTTAGTGTCCCAGGGAGCCCGAGGGCATCCCCGCCCTCCTGGGTCCTGCTCCAACTCCCTGCGAGCCCCTTTCCGCCCGTCCGGGAAGGTTGGTGCAGCTCCTGCTCCTCCGGGACGGGGCTTTCCTGTCCTGGGGACACTCGCCCCGGCCTCAGCCCGGCTCCTCCGGGGCCCCTCCCCCTCGGAGGCCTTTTGTTTCTTTATTTCTTTTTCCCCGTCTTCCTACCTTGATAGAAGCGTGAACTCCTCTCACTGTAGCATTCCAGCTGTTCTCTCTTTAAATCTCAGGCCGAATTCGTAGATTTTCAGGATGGTTTGAAGGTTATCTAGGTAATTTGTTGGGGACAGGTGATTTGGGGACCCTACTCCTCCGCCATCTTGCCCCTCCTCCTCCTGGTTTTTTTTTTTTTTTAAGCCTACATTGATCTTACACTGAACCAGTGTTATATCCAAAGCACTATCAATAAATGTATGATAAGTCATAGACTTTGATGAAAGGTATTGGGGAATCTGAGGAATGGTACATCACTGTACAGATAAGTCAATATGTTAAATAAATGTGGTCAGCATAATTGACCTGCAGTTTTCCAGTCTTCTCCAGAGCCAAGAAGCTCTCTTTGGCCATCTCTTCTTTCATCCTCTGCCTGCTGCTAGATAACTTTTCCTTCCAGGCCACTTATCTCTTCTCTCCTCTTTTCTAGGTTCTCAGTCCCCTTGTCTCTTGGGATGCTCCAGGAAATTGGAAAAGAAAAAGTCAGTTACTTTATTATGTAGAGCAAATTAGTCTTCTTTGCATCTTACAATAAACCTGAATCAATAAACATGGATGTAAATGATTTCAGTACTTGTGGAGGTGCTATTTTGAAGCAGGAGAATATTATAGTTATCCTATTCCACTAGACTGAAAGCTGGCTCTGCTGCTGTCCTTTCAATGGCTAAGCTATTCCCATTGCATTTTTTTTTGCCCCTCTATTTAGCCAAAGATTTAGGAGTTACAGCATGGGGATACTGAAATAGCCTATGATCTTTTCCCTCTGTATGCATGGAGCTGGGTCAAGAGGGGATAAGAAGGGAACACTTTTTTTTTTTTCTGAGTTGAGGGGATAAGGAGTGGAGCACTCAAGCAGGAGAGATTATATATTTGTACATGCATATACCATAGAATCTCTTTTATCCAGCCTCCACTTAACTGGCTTCTCCATTCCTTCCAGAGGACATACTGACTGAGTCCAAGGCACTTTGAACTCCTGCAGCCAGTAGACTAGCACTCAGGACACTCAGAGCAGGTGAATTAATGCTTACCAAGCGTCAGTTGTATTTGTTCCTCAACCTGTTTATGCCACTTGTACTTAATATTGTACACTAGCTCTAGGTGCCTACCTCTCATCATCCTATTTCTTGCCACTGAATAAATTTATGACCAATGCACGGTTCAGTTTCAGGACATCTGTTGACAAGTATTACATATACAAGAGTCAATATGCATGTGTAAACATTACATAAACAACTTATCCACTCTAGAAATAAGTACTTAGGAATGGAGATGAGAGGAAATAGTTACAACAACAAT
Organism: Nyctereutes procyonoides; assembly: GCF_905146905.1. Taxonomy (NCBI): domain Eukaryota; kingdom Metazoa; phylum Chordata; class Mammalia; order Carnivora; family Canidae; genus Nyctereutes; species Nyctereutes procyonoides. The sequence goes on along the minus strand of NW_026575040.1, from coordinate 22,013,511 downwards.
AAAAATTAGGTATTTAATTTTTATTAAAAATTACAGGTTGAATTAGAAGGTCTTCATAAGACCTTCATGAAGAAAATTATAAAATCCATTTGAAGGAGTGAATGGGGGATTTCTACTTCCAACTCAGATGGAGTGACAAGAAATAGATTTACCTTGCCACCCTAGTACATGTGAGACTGGTTACTTGTAACAGAACTAGCATATCAACGATGGAGAACACTCAATGTCTGCATTAGTAATGACTTCAAGTTTAGTTTCTAAAGAGAACAGACTTTTGGCTTATGCTACGTAGGCTTATAAACTGCATTTTTAGACTCTGAGTTATTTATGCACTTAATTGTTAACTGTAAAGTCCATGGGAATGTGAGAGGTGTGACTTCCCTGTGGTGTTATGGACAGTTGATGAATCTCTTCAAGGACTAGGAATGAGGGGTTTTCTTGACTGTAAGAGGGAATAGAAATGTCACATGACATAGTTTCTCACAGTTGCTTAGGAATTTTTTGCTGGTGGATCCTTGTTTAAGTCTTTAACAAAGTCCCATTAAGTGTTTTTTTTTTAAATTTTTTATTTATTTATGATAGTCACAGAGAGAGAGAGGGGCAGAGACACAGGCAGAGGGAGAAGCAGGCTCCATGCACCGGGAGCCCGACGTGGGATTCGATCCCGGGTCTCCAGGATCGCGCCCTGGGCCAAAGGCAGGCGCCAAACCGCTGCGCCACCCAGGGATCCCCTAAGTGTTTTTTTTTTTTTTAAGCACTTACCACTCTCTGACGCTATTCCCCATCTATCAATCTTCCTTTATTGACTATGGTGTCCAGTGTAGTAGGGACTGATACTTAAGCCTTCTTTTTTTGAAGTATCATAACTTAGAATAGTGCCTGGTACATAGTTGACACTTGATGCATGTTTGTTAAAAGAATATGGTTATTGCTTCTTAGCTTTTTGGGAAGATCAAGTGCTTAAAAATATGGTTGTGGTAAATGGCTTCAAATACTTGAGACTAGATTGTACCTAGTTATTAGTTTATCTTTAAGAATTTCCACTTAGTCCTTTCTGTTACAGTTTTCAAATAACATTGGTCTGGCGGACATCTGCTTGCTCTTCTTCATTATTTGCATAACTCTTAATGAAACAAAAGAGGTACATTTTATTAACCAGAATTTGTTTTAGGAAAGAGCCCACATTTGTTTGAAGGAAATACTTTGGTGGAAGCTTAGGGTTAAAAAAAGAGACCTCCCAGAGTAGGGCTGAAGGTGAGTGTGTATGTTTTGCATGAAAAGAGAGGAATGCCTCCTCTGTTGCTCTGGGGAGATAATGAACAAAGAGCAGGTAAGGAAAGCAGGGTGGAGGCCATGAGAGATGGGCTGGAAGGCTGTAAGTCCTCTGATGTCAACCTTCCTCTGACCCTACTTCAAAATCTTCAGTAAGATTAATTCACCAAATGCTTGGGTTTTGGTGAACTGTGTGTATGTGTTTGTAAACAGGCCTTGTGAGAACTTATTTGTGGGTGAGGTTTGCACTAAAATCAACACAAAGTGAGAACTGAGGCAGCATGTGTGCAGCTGGTCTGTTGAATAAGAGTGATACCACAGCAGAGAGTCTTGTCTGCTGCCTGAAGCCTTCTCTTTGAAGGAACTACCTTCTCCTCAGGTTGTAAGCCAAGGTGCCCCTACCCCCCATGGCAGCCACCTTCAGGCATTTCACCAAGCTTAAGATGATAATTTTTCAGAGATGTGTATTTTATAAAATTGGGATGAGTGTGGTGTTTCTATTTTTCAGAGGTGTATTTTTTAAAATTGGGATGAGTGTGGTGTTTCTAAATTTAGCAGAAAGGCTTGACTTTCTTAATAAGTCTCCTATTGACACTAAAAGTGAAGTGAGCATTTTATTGACGAACTGATTTCAGTGAGCCAAAGTGGGGTATTATTGTCTAGGGGCAGGCTTTCCTAAGGCCATTGAGTGGTATACTCTCCAAAGTAGATTTAGATTCAGAAGCCATGAAGTTGTAGAACTGCAAAAATACTTAGGCATGGCTTCCTTCTTTGTGCTCTTTGAGCTTTTGTTCTCATTTCTGTTATTATATAACTATTACTTAATATTATATGTGATATTAGGAGAGCCATCTCTTCCTTATTGCAAGCTCCTTGGGATCAGGGACAGAATCTTATTTATTTATTTATTTTTTATCTTTAGCCCTTTGCATAGGACTGGACCCTGAAACATGCTCATTAAATGTGGATGGAATGAATGAATGGAGAGATGGGCCCCATCTCCTTATTTTCATGAGGACACTAAGACTTTTCCAAGGACACAAGTGAATCAGTGGCAGAGTCAGGACCAGAAATAGCTTTTCTGATTTAAGGGTTCTTTCTTACATTCTCTCTTCAAGAAATTTACTTGGAATCGAGTCTATACCTTATTTCCTTAGAGCCTTCTTGGATGACCTTATTTATTTATTTATTTATTTATTTATTTATTTATTTATTTATTTATTTATTTTTAAGTTGTGAAATTCTTTTATTAGTTTCTTTCTTTTTTTTTTTATAAATTAATTTTTATTGGTGTTCAATTTACCAACAAACAGAATAACATCCAGTGCTCATCCCGTCAAGTGTCCCCCTCCTAGGCCTCATCAGTGCCCCTGGTGGTACTGTTGAGACCATTTTATCTAGTTTAGAACTAAACGGAGATTTTTTTCATTGCAGTCACTTTCTACAGAAGTTGGTAAGACATTTCACTTAGCATGGTCATAAATTACAAAGTGTCCTGTATGCTTTCTGCCACACTTCAAAGCAGCTTAAAGAAATGACTTCCCTTTCAATATACCAGTATTAATAAGCATTTGCCAGCTTTCCAAAGCCAAGAATTTGATAATTGTCACCCAAATACTGTTAAAATTCACAATTTATTGTAGGTTACCACTAATTTCTCAAGAGCTGTTTGCTTTTCATCCTGTTTATCATAGATTTCAAACTGTCATCTTTCAGTATTCCCTTCATTAGGGGATGTTACTGGAATGACAGCAAACCAAGACATTTTCAGGTTATAAAGTTTACCCTACACTCCAGTCCAAAGGAGTCCTTCCTCTCATTACATTTCCCATTGTACCTCTTCAAACTGGGTTTACTCCAAGTGCTGTTATTGTTCCCTCTTCACCCAACCTTGCTGAATTTCTAAGTTAAGTGACTGAACTCCAGTAGCTGTTTTTCTACTATCTAGATACAATTAACCCTTCTATGAAGTAAAATGCTGTCAAATGCCTCACATTTTAGGGTACTTCAACATTTATGTGACAATGCATTCCAGTAACTGAGAAAACAAAAACATGCCATTAACAAGTTTACTTCATAGTGATAAAATACAAATTTTATATGCAACACACGGACTATGGTATTACAGAATTTAACCTGTTTCTATAAACTATCATACGGTGTTACTCTGCTTATCTAAGAGTAAGAGAAAGTGTGTTGCATCAACAGACCCTTTTCCTATAGCATTGTTTTTACTATGTATTTTAACTTTCTTGCCCTTAAGATGAAAAAACTTCCAAGTTCCTATCCAGGAAAAGCCAACCCAAATTTCAGTTTAAACACTAGAAATAAGGTTCTGTGCAACTCCAAATCTTTTACCTGAATACTATAACAAGGCTACAGTGTTGACCAAAACAAGACACAGGTTTCTCATTAAACTTTTGTTTTAATGGGTCTCAAAATTCTGTGACAGATTTTTGGTCAAGTTGTTTCCATTAAAAAGTACTGATTTTAAAAACTAATAACTTAAAACTGCCACACACGCACAAAAAAAAAAAAAAACCAAAATGGTCCACAAAACATTCTCCTTTCCTTCTGAAGGTTTTATGATGCATTGTTATCATTAACCAGTCTTTTACTATTAAACTTAAATGGCCAATTGACACAAACAGTTCTGAGACCGTTCTTCCACCACTGATTAAGACTGGGGTGGCAGGTATTGGGGATAATATTCATTTAGCCTTCTGAGCTTTCTGGGCAGACTTGGTGACTTTGTCAGCTCCAGCTGCCTTCTTGTCCACTGCTTTGATGACACCCACAGCAACCGTCTGTCTCATGTCACGAACAGCAAAACGGCCCAGAGGAGGATAGTCAGAGAAGCTCTCAACACACATAGGGTTGCCAGGAACCATATCAACAATGACTGCATCCCCAGATTTCAAGAACTTGGGACCATCTTCCAGCTTCTTTCCAGAACGACGATCTATCTTTTCCTTCAGCTCAGCAAACTTGCAAGCAATGTGAGCTGTGTGACAATCCAGCACAGGTGCATATCCAGCACTGATTTGGCCTGGATGGTTCAGGATAATCACCTGAGCTGTGAAGCCAGCTGCTTCCATTGGTGGGTCATTTTTGCTGTCACCAGCCACATTGCTACGACGAACATCTTTGACAGATACGTTCTTGACATTGAAGCCCACATTGTCCCCAGGAAGAGCCTCACTCAGAGCTTCATGGTGCATTTCAACAGACTTTACTTCAGTTGTAACATTGACTGGAGCAAAGGTGACCACCATACCAGGCTTAAGAACACCAGTCCCCACTTGGCCCACTGGGACAGTACCAATACCACCAATTTTGTAGACGTCTTGGAGAGGCAGATGCAAGGGCTTATCAGTTGGACGAGTTGGTGGCAGAATGCAATCCAGGGCTTCAAGCAGTGTGGTTCCGCTGGCATTCCCATCTTTACGGGTGACTTTCCATCCCTTGAACCAAGGCATGTTAGCACTTGGCTCCAGCATGTTGTCACCATTCCAACCAGAAATTGGCACAAATGCTACTGTGTCGGGGTTGTAGCCAATTTTCTTAATGTAGGTGCTGACTTCCTTAACGATTTCCTCGTATCTCTTCTGGCTGTAGGGTGGTTCAGTGGAATCCATTCTGTTAACACCAACAATTAGTTGTTTTACACCCAGTGTGTAAGCCAGAAGGGCATGCTCACGGGTCTGCCCATTCTTGGAGATACCTGCTTCAAATTCACCAACACCAGCAGCAACAATCAGGACAGCACAGTCAGCCTGAGATGTGCCTGTAATCATGTTTTTGATAAAGTCTCTGTGTCCTGGGGCATCAATGATGGTCACATAATACTTGCTGGTCTCGAATTTCCACAGGGAGATATCAATGGTGATACCACATTCACGTTCAGCTTTCAGTTTATCCAAGACCCAGGCATACTTGAAGGAGCCTTTTCCCATCTCAGCAGCCTCCTTCTCAAATTTTTCGATAGTTCTTTTGTCGATTCCACCACATTTGTAGATCAGATGGCCAGTAGTGGTAGATTTGCCCGAATCTACGTGTCCAATGACGACGATGTTGATGTGAGTCTTCTCCTTTCCCATTTTGGTTTAGGTTTAGCGGTGGTTTTTACGACACCTGTGTTCTGGCGGCAAACCCGTTGCGAAAAAGCGGATGACCTTATTTAAAATGGCAACTCCTCAGTCCCATAATCTTGTTACTTTCTATCTTATTTATTTTATTTTTCTTAATTTATCCCACCTTTCCTCCCTCCCTCCCTCTTGATTTCCTTCCTTCCTTCCTTCCTTCCTTCCTTCCTTCCTTCCTTCCTTCCTTCCTTCCCTCTTTCCTTCCTTTCTACCTCTATTATGTGGCCTCCTCCATCAAGAGTAAAGTTTTATAACTACGTTTTGTCCTCTTGTGAACTGCCATATTCCAAGCATCAACAGTACCTGAAACATAGCAAGACTTAATAAGTATTTGTTGAATTAATTGAATTACTTTGACTATACAGGTTTAGGGAATGCAAAAACAATTTAATAGAACTCAAGTTTAACATCAAAAGAAGGATATATATGTTACATAGAGTCTGATATTAGAAAGCTTGACTTCAAATGATGCTGGCATGCACTCTGACTGGCTTTTGGCCTGGATCCTCTTCTCAATATAGGTAAGTGGGCATTGAACAGATTGTTGCAGGATTATTGTTGGGATAAGCCCTCTGTACAGTCAATTTTAGGGGTGGAGGTCAATGAAAGCAAAGTTGAATGTCAGAGTAGCCTTTGTCTTCATATACCAGCCATATCTGCAGAAGATGAATGATGTACCTTCTTTTTTTATTGTACATGTTTTCTTTCTTACCTTTAAAAAAAATCATTCCGATAGGAAATGTCAAGTAGCAAATACCACTCCTGACAATTTTCCTTATGCATTGTACAAGGTCCTAGGAATGACTTGGAAGGAGTGGAAACAAATAGAAGCAGGATGGAAAGTAGCTTTGTAAAGAGACAGTTACTTCCTCTCTCTGCTGTTCATATCTGACAGAGCTACAGATGAGGAGGAATTTTGCAAATTCTGTCCTCCTTTCCTACTCCTCTTGGCTTGGTTCTAGTATAGCCCCTCAGTTTTTATCTGTTGGTTTCCACTGCTGCCAGGTCATATAGCTAAGTGGCTCTAAAAGCTATTGAGGGAGCAGTGTAACCAACTTCACCAGCCCACCTAGGCAGATTGAGCTGGGATTTGGGCTTAAGATGTGGTAAGACTTCCCCAGCATCACTACACAGGGATTGATTGTGAGTAGGTGCTGGGATTCTTTTTCTCTCTTTTGCCTCCATTCCTAAAACTGGACAAGGGTATATTTTTGAGATTTACACAAGTCCAGTTTCTAGCTTTGATGGGCTTTGATGGACTCATTTTACTGTTACTCCTCAGTTAAATTTGGTTTCACATATGGTAACAGGAGGATATTATTTAAAGATAGTTTAATCAATATCTTTTCATTGTATACATAGATAGTCAAAAGTTCTAACATCTAAATTTATTTAAACAAACTATGAGTCTCCAGTACTTTAAGACCACAGCATTGGGTGATATATTCCAGTTTCTGAGGAAATTAAATTAATCCATGAGTTTTTGTTTTATCGACCTGTTGAATATGCCTAACACTGAGGAAACTTAGTATCCATGAATATCTCCATTTAGCAAAGGGGCTCATAAGCTCTTTGAAACTTGGGTGTATCCACCTCTGTATTCCCTACTGGCCTAGGGTTAACCTATGTCTCTGTTGTATATCTGAGAGAATACGTGGATGCCCCTTTGTGCCATTATTCTTACGAGCTCTTTTTGTCTGGAATGCCTTCTTTATCCTTTCCTCTTGTCTCCAATGGAGATATGCAAATAGTTATTAAAACTGGATTTGTTTTTTCAAGTGTTAGGTCAAAATTCACCTCTTTAGTAAGCTTTACTTGGTATTCCAAGTTGGTAATCTACCTGGAGATGCTGGGACCATCCCCCTTTTTCAAAGGCTTAGATAATTTGGCAATATGACAGATTGTCAAGTTGGTCAAAATCGCCAACATTCTTTTGGGCAATGAATAAAGCAGGGGTTGCCTACCAGGTCAAAAGATTATCTGAGGCCCAGCAATAGCTTGGTTCCACAGCTGAGGTCAGTAGGATTCAAAATAGGTTTAGGCTTAGTTGGATTGGTGAAAATCAGCCTCTCTTGAGGGAGCACCTAGTCCTTCTACATAGGACTGCATAGTTTGTGAAATCATAGCATTTTGTGCCTCAATTATAAGACATTTCAATTTCAGGTTCATCTCTTTTCCAGTAGATCATAAACTCCTTGAGAAAAGGGAGAAATTCTTAACTTTCTTCTTCATAGTGTTTTATACATAGTGGGCATTCAATGTTTGTCAAAATGTATATAAATAAAGATAGGATCCAAGGGTCTGCTGAGGTCCTTTGGTGCTCCTATTGGGGCATTTCTTGTTTGGGCTGGGTGTTAATAAGATGTGGAAGCCCTAGAGCTGTTTCAGAGTTAATCTTGGGTATAGTGGTGAGGCAAGCTTATAAGGAATGGTATTCTTCATTTTTAGAAACTTAGCTTCTGAAGTTGTATCTTTGCGTTTGAGATTGAGTTTGAACAGAAACTAGGGCTCTACCAAGAGTGAAAAAAATCAATTACCTAAGTAAGCCTTGGAACTTAGGACCAAAAACTGAAGACTAATTGAAAATATAATCTCCAGGCACTTTAAATGAAGTAGTCCTAATCTCTTGGACATATTTAAGAGACTTCTATAATAAGATAGAAAATGATACCCCATTTCTTTAGTGACCTTGAATACCAAGTCACTGAAGCTCAGATCTGAGGCATTACTGTTCTTAAGTCAGAATTAGTCCCTTCCTCTTCAACTCTTCCTTTCCACTCTGTAGTGCTTTGTTATGGGCCTGCTGCTGAATCTGTATACATTTTCCCAACCTCAACATTGGTTTAGCTCCATAATTATCTTACTTTGTAAAGTCCTGGAAGAGGCCTCAGTCCAGCTTATTAATTTTATGGTAAGAAATGACTCAGTCAAAGTCAGGAAGCATCTCAGATCACATTCCTAATCTTGATTCTAGTTTTTTTTTTTTTTTTTTTTTTTTTTTTTTTTTTTTTTTTTTTTTTTTTTGGGATCCCTGGGTGGCGCAGCGGTTTGGCGCCTGCCTTTGGCCCAGGGCATGATCCTGGAGACCCGGGATCGAATCCCACGTCGGGCTCCCGGTGCATGGAGCCTGCTTCTCCCTCTGCCTATGTCTCTGCCCCCCCCCCGTCTCTGTGACTATCATAAATAAATAAAAATTTAAAAAAAAATTTAGTTTTCTTTTTATTTTCTTCTGCTATACCTCAAATGTTTGTGCCTCCCAAATCCTAATCTCCAATGTGATGGTATTTGGAGGTAGGGCCTTTGGGAGGTACTTAGGTCATGAGGGTAGAACCCTCATGAATGATGTTAGTGCTTTTATAAAAGAGGCTCCAGAGAGCTCCCTTATCCCTCCATAAGGGTACTACAGAAAGGCACTTACTGTGAACCAGGAAGTGAGCCTTTCCCAGACCCTGAATCTGGACTCAGTTTAGTCAAGTCCACTTGATTTTGGACTTCCCAGACTTCAGAATTATGAGAAATAAATTTCTGCTATTTATAAGTCCCTCAGCCTATGGTATTTTGTTATGGCAGCCCAAACAGACTGAAGTAGAGATTGATACTGAGGGGAAGTTGCTGCTATAACAAATAACTAAAAATGTGGAAGTGACTTTGGAACTGGGTGATAAGTAGAGGCTGGAAGAGTTTTGAGATTCATGATAAAAAAGCCTACATTGCTGTGAATGGATCGTTAGAGGAGATTCTAGTGAGGTCTTGGAAAGAAAAGAGGAGAGCTGTGGAGAAGGCCTTGATCTTTTTAGAGAATACCTATGGAGCCCTAAACAGAATGTTGCTAGAAACATGGATGATAGAGGCCATTTTCATGAGGTTTCAGACAGAAATAGGAAATGTTATAGGAAACTGAAGGAAATGCCATCCTTATTATAAAGTGGTAAAACACTGGGCTAAATAGTGTTCGTTTTGTGGAAGAAAGAACTTGGAAGTAATTAACTGATATTTAGATGAAGCTTTTTATTTATTTTTAATTGAAGTATAGTTGATATATAATATTATCATTTCATATATATAAAATAATGATTCAGAAACTATAAACATTCCAAATGCTCACCCTGATAAGCATAGTTACCTTCTGTTCATTTCTAAGTGAAGTGTTGAAGATGAGACTTGGCTTCTCCTGAATATTTATGGTAAAATGTGAGAAGAGAAAAATGACTTGAAGGTAGATTGTTAATCAGAGAGGAAGCAGAACTTAAAGATTTGGAAAATTCCCAGCCTATCCACATAATAAAGAAATGAGAAAGTGTTTTTGGAGAGAACACTAAAGGGATGGCCAAACCACATTTGATAAGGAGATTAGTCAGCCATCTAATCAGAAGCCAGGAGCTATTATTCAAGACAATAGAAGAATACAAGTGCCTATGGGACCTCTTCCGACTGCCCAGCACTTATCATTGTCTCTGCTTCCATATTTCTCCACTGTGTTCCTTGGCCACCCCATGGGTCTCTCTAGTAGGCCCCAGTGCTATGTGAGCTGTACCCAGCAGTCATGGGAGCATAGCTGCCTCCACTTAGATTTCAAAGGATGGGGCAACCAGGCAGAGCCTAGGGCTTGGGTCTCCGTTCCTGTAGCATTGTGGAGCCCAGGTATAGAGCTACCTCTGGGCAGGGCTGCCCAAAGCTATGGGTGTCTAGCGTGTGCTTGGCATAGCTGCAGAGGTAGGGCCACCACTCAGTGGATCCGAAGGTGGGATTTTTGCCCCATGGGCCTGGAAGGCAGAGTGTCTAATCATAGAGGATTGTTCTCAAGCCTTGGAATTTGCCTTGCAGTTTAGATTTACTTTTTTTTTTTGAACCTATTTCTTCTTTCTTATTTCTCCCTTTTGAAATGGGTATATCTATCCTATGTTCATCCTGCCATTGTATTCTGGAAGCACAAACTTGTTTGATTTCACAAGTCCACAGTTGGGGAGAAATTTTGCCCCAGAATTAATCAATCATACCTTGAATGTCATCCATATCTGATTTAGATGACATTTAGATGAGACTTTGGACTTAGACTTTATTTTTTTAAAATTTATTTATTTATGATAGTCACACACAGAGAGAGAGAGAGGCAGAGACACAGGCAGAGGGAGAAGCAGGCTCCATGCACCGGGAGCCCAATATGGGATTCGATCCCGGGTCTCCAGGATCGCGCCCTGAGCCAAAGGCAGGCGCCAAACCGCTGCGCCATCCAGGGATCCCTGGACTTAGACTTTAGAGTTGAGTTAATGAGTTAAGACTTTTGAGTTATTGGAATGAAATCAACTTATTTTGCATGCAAGAAGGACATAAATTTTGTAGGGACAGGAATGGAATGCATTGGACTAAATGTTTATATCATTCTCAAAATGTGTATGTTGAAATCCTGACTTCCAATACAATGGTATTAAGAAGTGGGGCCTTTGGGAGGTGATTAGGTCATAAATGCTTGAGCCCTACTAAATGGGACGAGTGCTCTTATGCAACAGGTTTCACAGAGCTCCCTTGCCCCATCCATCAGGTGAGGACCAAAGAAAGGTGGCTGTCTATGAACCAGGAAGCAGGCTCTCACCAGACACCTAATCTTCTAGAATCTTGATTTTAAACTTTTCAGCCTCCAGAGCTGTGAGAAATAAATTTCTGTTGTTTATAGGCTATCCAGTTTATGGTATTTTGGATGAAGATATCTTCTTAAATGGACTTCTTCAATGCTGTGGTGCTATTCTCAAGGATCTTAGAGTTTTAAACTAGCCCAATATAATTTTTTGACTTGTGAAACTCCTAGAGTCCTATGTTGGAAGATAAGGGACAGAGAAAAAACAATGCCTCTTCCTTAGCAATCCCAAAGACCTAAAGAAGAGAGGTAAATGACTGAGAAGTCAAAATTGAATTCTGTAAAATCTTATTTATTTAATTAAAAGTCAGCTATTGAATACTTTAGAAATAAGAATTCACTTCATTAAGAGAACTTGTTGATTTTTCAGTACAAAGTGCTATAGTATTACCTTGTTGCTTTTATTTGCATCCTGAATAACATATTTTTTCATGCTTGGATAGGTTTTATCCATAGAGTTTCAGAAAAGTAAGTTTCTTTGAAAAAAGATTTGTGTGTGTGTGTGTGTGTGTGTGTGTGTGGACTTTGCCATATAAATGATCACCTTGTACCATATATTTAGTTTAAGAGCAGAATGTATATTTTTGTTTCTTGAAGATAACCCTTGGACAGAATTGCTTCCTGAGCATATGCATTTAGATGAAAAGATAAAAGTGTGGTTAGAAGCCCTTGCCCACCTCTGGTTAAGAGTTTTTGTTAATGGTATTCTAGGTAAGGGTCCTGTCTGCCTCAATAGCTCTTATCACTACTTAAAAATGAATGGCAGTTGGGTATTGTTCACATGGCAAAAACAAGCTTTTGGGACTGATGAGTACATTTGGGACTAAGATACATCTTTATCACCCTTTTTCTTTCCCCTTCCTCCTTTAGTGGCTCATTGAGGTGATTTAGCCCAGCTCTTCAAGACCACCAATAAAGTTATTCTGGACTCCTCTCCCACTGTGGGCTTCTTCGAACCTTTCTTTGCTTTTCTGTGGGCTCCTATAATTGGATCAGACACATTGCTAAGACTTCTTGCCTTTTTTTTTTCTAAAATTCAAAATATCCTAACACTCAGACACATATCTACATGTGTGGATTGATTAAGGAGCAAACTGGGAGTAGAGCTGACAGACCACAGGGAACAAGCTTGATCCAACAGCCAATTGAGGGCAAGCACCCCAGGTGGAATATGTGAGCTCTTGAATGTTCTAAATATTCAGAACATTTTATCCTTCCATAGTATTTTTTTCACAGTTGAAATTATACTTAGATGTGAGATAATATGAAGAAAATCTTTGGAGAAAGGCTCTTGAAACAATAATGGAGAAGTTTAAAGTATAAGTAAGTTGTTCTGAATTCTTCTTACTGTGATAATAAAACACTTACGAAATTTCTACTTGCCCATGTCAATGTGCTAAATGTTGTGGGTCTTCTAGAGACGTCACTCTAATCCCTGGAATTTCAAACAACCCATTACTTTCCTCTCGCCTTCCAGAAAATTGTTTATCTCTCATTATTACAAAGTTGTAATATCATCTTCATTTTATCTCATGGGTATTGAGACTTGTTTGCTGGTTTGTGTATCTTGGATACCTGTCTGATCTGGATTATAAATTCCTCCAAAGTAAATTTACTCTAAGACTTCAACTCTCTAATTTAGTAAGAGAATAGAATTAGTAGTTCCCTTGGCTTAATACTTTCTGATGCTGCAGGGCAAGTGCAAATTTGTTGCTAGATTACTGAACCATCAGAAAAGAGGATCCTTTGGATTCATCTTATCATAGCTTCTTTTTCTTGATACTTGTCCAAATTCTCTACACATATTTGAATTGAAGGCCTGTGTTTAATAACATGTTTTAGATATATTGTGGAATAAATGTGTTGTTAAGTGTCACAAACCAAAGTAGAAACTAGGCATATACACATCTGTGGGAACAAAGTCTAAGAGCTTAAGCCCCTGTCTTGGATGTCGCATAGTAATGATAATTGTGATGATGATAAAAGAATTAATATGCTATTCATTAAATAGTGTAAATCAACACTACTACATATTTTCAATCCGCTAATGTCATTAACTTCTTACCACAGCTCTACGGTCTAGGTACTATTATTAGCCCCTTTAGGAGAAAGTAAATTGAAACTGTTTAAGGTCAAGTGGCTTGCCCAAAGCTACCCAGGCCATGAGTAATGGAACTGGGATTGGAACTCTGTCTGGCTCCAGAACTCTTGCTCTTAACCATGAATGGACCTAACTCTATTTTTGCCAGTAGCATTGAAATTATATTATCTGTTAGATTTATTTATTTTAGAGAGAGAGGTGGGGGGTAGGGGCAGAGGGAGAGGGAGATAATCCTCAAGCCGACTCCTGCTGAGCAACGAGCTTGACACAGGGCTTAATCCCAGGACCCCGAGATATGACCTGAGCCAAACTCAAGAGTTGGGTACTTAATCTACTGAGCCACCCAGGTGCCCCTATGTTGTCTGTTTTATAGAAGTAAAACAATCTGTGGAATGCTGGCACATTCTAGATTGGACAGCATACCATGATTGTGTAAGAGCTCAGGCTTTGGGATCAGGCCACAGTAGAATCCAGTCTGCCTCTTAGGAACTGGATGACTTGGCTAAGTTATGAAAACTCTATGAGCTTTCATCTTGGAAATGGGGAAGAATATAATAGTACTTGCCTCACAGGGTGCTGCTAAGGCTTAAAGTGGATTCTATATGCTAAGTACTTAGTAAAGGACCTGGCACAAAGTTTAAGTGCTTCCTTAATAGTAACAGTTATTCTTATCAACATTATCTTTGGATTTGGCAAGTGAAACCTAACATCTAGGAGCAAGATTCAGCTCCAGCTTCCCTGTATGGCCCTGATGGTAAGAAAGGGGCATAAGTGCTCCCTTCTCTGAAGAAAGCTAGAACTTTCTCAGCAAAAGGTGAGGCTCAGGCCAAGGGAGAGTATACATCTGTGTTGCCCAATGGTGACTCCCCATTAGAATTACCTGGAAGCTCTGAAAACTCATGGTGCCTGAAAGCACCTCCAATGATGAAATCAGAATCTCTAGTGGTGAGACCATGACATCAATATGCATTAAAGTTCCCCAGGTAAACTGTTGAGAACTGTTTTTGGTGACTGAAGGATGATCTCAGGTACTGTCCTTCAGGAACAGAGCACAACATACCTGGAAAATGCAGGAATTAGAGAGGCTAAGAAAAATCATAACTGTTTCCAGGCACTCCTCAATGATCTCCTGGTACCTTGAATGAGAAAGTCTGAATCCCCTGGATGGACCTTATAGCAGAGGCATCGTTTAGTAATGTTCTGTACTGGATGGAGAATTCAAATAAAAGCACCTAGACTTTAGTCCAGTTCTACATTTCCAAGTTTGAACACATCATAGGACACCTTGGGGCCTTGGTTTCTCCAGCACAATGGGATATGTATGACCCTCTGAATGAGCAACCACTACTCCAGTTGATTGCTGCCATGAAGGCGTGTTGAGACCAGAGTGCTCAGGTTATCCACCTTCTCAGGAGAAACCAGAATTCTGTATTTCTGTGTGATTTTATTCATTTTTAAAATGTTTCCAGCATTTAAATTCTCATGGTAAAATATAGACATATAATGATTTAGTTAAAGGCTTTTCACCCTATTGACTTTTGAAAAATTATACCACCTGTTGGCCTCCTCCCTTTTTCTGTGTGTGTATGATGACTTTTTCACCTGTATACACATTACACAAATGCATTCATAAAACATGATACTATTTTACATTATGACTTTAGGCAAAAACACAATTACCGATGTATCTGATATAACAGTTTCTAGTCAGCATCATAGGGAGTGAATTTGAATTGCACACTATGTGTGGATGAACTTAAAATGTTTTGCTTTGTGTAGGAATGCTAAGTGGCAGATAGCACCTTCTCATGACTCTCCAGCAATTGCATGTGAGCTATTTCCACATTCTGAAGTGCTCTCTTATTTGGCTTTTCTTTTGCCCAGAGGGTGTTTTTAGTGTTATAACTTTATTTTCAAGTGCAGTTTGAATGCAAGATAACCATGAGCCCCTCAAAGGTTGAAAAATTGATGAAGAAAATGATTCAGAAAGAAGGAAAAAAATGAGTACAATAAACTTTCATCACATTCACATTATATTTTATGTGCAAACTGTATTTATTCACTTTTAAATTGTTGTTTATTACCTATATACTTGTTTTCATTGTTTAATTGCTATACTTTTTTTTTTTTAACCTGAGAGATTTTGGGTAGTTTGGTATTTTGATTTGGGATGGAACACATCACAATTTTTCCTATTCAGATTTTTTTCCATTTGATGGCTTTTCACATGGCATTCAGTTTTTCAGGAATGAGTAAAAGTCCCTAATAGGGATTAGTGTGTCATTCTGTGGGCCAACACAAAGCTCGTCATTGGACCAAATATGACGAGCAAGATGCTAGTTTGTGACATTCAGTGAAGAATGGCTATAAAAGTGCTGTAAAAATATTGAGCACTGAGCAAGCATGAGGGCTATTATTCTAGGCCTTTCAGGGTATGGGGTGTGGGGAAGTGCTTATATTTCTTAGGGACAATCTTTTCTTACCCTCATTACTTTCCCTTTGGGTTTTCCTAGCCCTCTTTCCATGATACACAGCGTTCTGAATCAAATTTGGACTTTCTGCCCATTTCCTTCTGAGGCCAATCAGCTTCATGAACCTCCTGATCAAGCTAGTAACCTGGATATGGACTTGTTATTTGCCTGGGGACTATGTAGGGTGGTGGAGAGGACAGCAAATTGGGATAATAATTTATTCTTCTTATTACTATTTCTATAATCATTGTTATTGACATTTTCTCAACCTCAGGCTAGACTATAAGACCTCTAAGTTTTCTTTTAATTCTAACATTCTGTGGTTCTAGAAATATTTCTATAAATACACATGTATATTTTCATAGAAGTAGCACCCTCAAAGGCAGGCATATATTCTTATTGCCAATATTTGCTCATTTGTTCAAGATACATTTATTAAATCTTTTTTTAAAGACTTATTTATTTATTTATGATAGACATAGAGAGAGATAGGCAGAGACACAGGAGGAAGGAGAAGCAGGCTCAATGCCGGGAGCCTGACGTGGGACTCGATCCCGGGACTCCAGGATCATGCCCTGGGCCAAAGGCAGGCGCTAAATCACTGAGCCACCCAGGGATCCCCCAAGATACATTTATTGAAGGTATACAGACTACCAGACATTGTTCTAGGCACTGAGCAGATAGCAAAATGGACAAAAGCTTTGTCTTCATTGAGCTCACATTCTTGTAGTTCCATCAGAGATGTTTTCTCCTCATTTAATACCTGTTACTACCTGGATAAAAGAACTCTACTACTCCATAGGGAGCCATATAAGTAGGGATTAGAAGGTATTATTAGGGCATACAGGATGAAAAAGAAGTTTTGACATAGATATATTTGGGGTGATGGGTGAGGTTGATTGAGAGGTCTGAGACACCGGCTTTGTGAATTGGTTTGGCCTTTGATAGTGTTTATAAGATGCCACCATTCACAGATGGACTGCCAGTATCAGGCCCAGCAGTATTTTCACCTCAAGTTGTGTAGCGGGAGACAGATGAGTCAGGTTGAGGGATAAAATGGGCATGTGGGTAACCACATCTGTAAGCTAAAACTGGTCAAATCACAGAGAAATCAGTGGTGTTACATTTATGGCTGATTCTATCTGAAGGATGTCCATTCTCTCCTCTTTAGGGAAGCTTGGCAAAACATCTTTCCTTGGTGAAAATAGCCCCTCTCTACCCTTGTCTCACAGTTTCCCTGATTTTCCTTGTGTACATTGCCTTCGGTCCATCTTCTTTCTCTCCTCCTTGCTCCTCCTCTTCTATTTTGCTTCTCCTCTTTCTTCTTTTTTGCCTCTTCTTTTTTCTTTTTCCCTCTTTTCGTTTCTTTTCTTTTTTTTTAATTTTTATTTATTTATGATAGTCATACAGAGAGAGAGAGGCAGAGACATAGACAGAGGGAGAAGCAGGCTCCATGCAGGGAGCCCGATGCAGGATTTGATCCTGGGTCTCGAGGATGGCGCCCTGGGCCAAAGGCAGGCGCCAAACCACTACGCCACCCAGGGATCCCCCTCTTTTCCTTTCTGCTCTCCTCCTTTCCCTTCTTTCTCCTCCTCTGGCTCTTCCTTCAGTTAAATAAAATATGATTACTACAAAGGTCTGTGATAGATTAATGTCCCCACTGGGGATTTAAAAGATAACTTTTCCGAAGACTCTAGAGAAAACAAAGCCAAAGCAGCCTGGATATAAAGGGACCAAAGACCACAGATGCTTTGAACCAGACCTGATAAATGCTTCTGTGTTGCCTTAAACCAGACTAATCCTTATTTAAAGCTAAGACAGGTAAATGCCTACTACCTCCTAGAGATGGACTGATTGTGACGGCAAAACAGGTTATAGCAATTGGGGCTGTTGTGATAGCTCATTGTCAAGTGGTTAGAGAATGACAACAACCAAAACAACAAAAAAATCACTCAGTCATTGTCAGGAATTTGAGCGGAAGCTATAGTTAAGAATGGCAGCTACTTAGTTAAGATCCTGGAAGTGAGTCAATTGGATTGTTCTTTTCCTTCTTAACTGTTGATGTACCATTGCCTTGACGAAGTCTCTCTATGCTTATTATACATGTATTTCATTGAGGCCCTCTATAGAAACACTCTGATTGAATCACTTCTACTCTTACACTAAGGATATTCCTGAGAACATTGTGATTATATTCTGTGGTGCTTCCTGTATGAAATCGCATATAAAATTTGTTTTTCTCCTTGCTGAGTGTTTAGAAGAGCTCTGTTTCTTTTAAAGGGCTGTTTTTTAGGTATTTTATGTTTTTGGTCTATTTGGACAAAAGAAACCGCCCATGCGTCTATTTTCCCTTTGGTTTTCAGGACGCTGAAATCCAAATTTGGGATTCAAACTATAACAACTGTCTAAATCCTTATGGCTTGAATGTTGGTATCTACTCCCTATCCTTAATCTTGCTTCCTACTCTTATTTGTATTCCATTACTGGTCTGGCTTTTTCTTACCATCTCCCACCTCCCCATAACATGTTGCTATGTTTTCATAGGAGATAACTTCAAATCTTTTGTGAGATTCCTGTCTTTCTATCCAAGCTAGCAATGTTTGAGTTCCTGTTCTCATGTATCTCAATAGAGTTTTGTACTGCAGCAGCATTCTATTTAAACTTGTGGCCTCCTGCCTTGTCTCCCCTCTATCCATTCTGTTGGAGTTTTCTCCTGAGAGCTCAGATTTAAGCATGATATTCCCATGCTTAAAACCCTGACAGGACTGGCTTTTCTCTGTGGGCAGAACAAGCTATTAAGATATGCCCTTACAAATGGCTCTAATCTTAACATAAGCTCCCTTTCATACACTCTATACTTCTGTAAATTTTGTTCAGCAAGTAATAATTATTATAGTTTTCACCATAGCAGTAACTTTTGTACACAGTAGCGTGGGAATTTTGCATATTTCCTTTATCAAAAAGTAAATGAG
This sequence comes from Nyctereutes procyonoides, assembly GCF_905146905.1. Classification (NCBI taxonomy): domain Eukaryota; kingdom Metazoa; phylum Chordata; class Mammalia; order Carnivora; family Canidae; genus Nyctereutes; species Nyctereutes procyonoides. Next base: position 21,994,918 of record NW_026575040.1, on the reverse strand, counting down.
TCCCATGTTCATGTACCTGGGAGGAAAGGTAGTAAACAATGTTTATTGGATTGATGGGATGGTTGTCAGTCTGCTGGGACTACATGGTACCAATTTGGTAATTTGGTCTTTTCCAGAAGCTAACTTATTTACTCCAAATCTGTCAACCTAAATAGTTTCTAGATTCTTCCCTCAAACACTCTGTCTTTTAAAACAGAAGGGAACTGAGACCATAAATAGCTTCCTATCAAATTCATTTCCTGATCTCAACTTCCTCCTTAAACCTCTCTGTTACTTTCTTTTATGTAGAAGCAAGATAGGTATACATAGTATAGTTCAACTGGAGTTAGATGTTTTCATAGTCCCTGGATTAACCCTTAGTGAAATATGACTGAATGAGGATAAGGAAGTCTATGGAAGATGCTGTTCTGTATGAGTATAGATTTTGGAGAAAGGAGGGTGGATATTGCTTATAACCATCTCATAAACTAGCTATGTGATCCCGAGTAATTTGGGTCTTTGATTTCTGGATGAAATGAGAGTGTTATAGTGGATTGTCATCCTTCCGGTTCCATTTCTAAATTGAATGTTTTTAATTAATTAATTAATTTTAAAAAATGGAATGTTTTTAGAAAGAATGAGCAAACATACCAAATTTCCTTATTCATTCATTCATTAGCAGATGTTTATTAGACACCTATTGTATGCTCAATATTGTGTAGCCTTGGGGATATAGAATTTTACAGAACATAAACACAGAATTTAAGAAACAATTGTTCTGCCATCACAGAACTTGAAGTTTAATTAGGGATTTATATAAATATCCATAGCAAAAGGTAGAAACATATTGATGCCACTAGAAACACACAGATCATAGAGCCATAGTGTTAGAACATGGTAACTTCAGATGTCACAGTCTCTGACTCCTGAAGTGTGTTGATGAAGCTCCAGCTTCACCTGGGTAGAATCTTGAACACTACTTTAGAACCACTAAATCAGAATCTGCATTTTAACCACATCTCCAGGTGATTCATATTCTCATTAAAACTTGAAATGTACAGATTTGGTTCAAATCCATCAGTAGGTGAAGAAACAAGTCCTGAAGGATAAAATAACTCAATTGGTTTAGTGGGAGGGTAAGAACTTGAACTCACAGCCCCTGATTCTTGCTGGGGTATGTATGCAGTGTGTCACTCCTTGTTACAGGGTACTGTGGGACTTCACATCAAAACAATGATTGGCGACTATGCTTAGTCCAATTATAACATATACCAATGAACCTAAACTTTGCAACTCAAGCCAGATTGTCAGATCTAGACTGTTTTAGCCTGTTGTACATTGCATGGATCATATTAACTGCTGTTTCACATTAATAAAATCAATGCTGTGTCTTACCTCTACACTCTCTTTGAAATGCAGAAATGATGGCAATCATCAAGAGGAGAGGAAATTTCCCTCCTCACAGAAGAAATTTCCAGGCTAGGATTAATACTCTGTCATCAAATCCATTACTACCAAGGAGAAAAAAACTCCAAATACTTCCAAGCACATATCCTACTGACAGAGGGTCACCAGAATCATCTTCCCACATGTGCAGCCTGTGGAATAGACTCCCTAAGTGGGCCCTGTAGGCTAAGAGGAAGACTTGAAAGCGAAATGAAAGTCTAGTTTCTCAATGAGCCTTTCTGTGTTCTATTGGGTAGAAGTAGTCCTACTCGGCTTGGGTAGAGAATTCACAGGGTTAATGACTAAAGAATGGAGTTCTTGTAATCAATATAGTCCTCTGGCTTTATTGATTAGAATCACCTGCTTATTTTGCAGCTAAGATTTTTTTTTATCCCATTCAAAACAAAGACACCCTAGGGGACCATTAAGTAAATAGGCATTTAAGACTTTTTTCATTGCTAAGAAAGTAGTTAATTATTATTAGTGCCTAAAAGTCTCAATTCAGACAGAGCACCTGAATGCACACGCTGCTGAAATGGTAGTGACATGTCTCCTAAGAAAGGATGGCAATTTGCAGTTGATTGAAAAAATTCTGCTTCCTCTTTAAAGTGGTTGGGGAGGGGTGTGACTCTACATTTAAGTCCTGAAAAACAATGAGACTTGGCAAAACTCTTCTTCAAAGGAGCTGAGGTGGAGTGGCTTTCCCAAATATTGCATGTCCCTGGTGGACACCACTGTTGCATACACAAGCAGTTCATGCCACAGCCTGTCTAAAGAAATGGATCGCTAGTATGGAAACCCTTAAAGACATTAGATCAATTTTATTTTATTTCAAGAACACATACATTGTTCTGCTTCAGGAAAGCACATTAAATGCAGATTCATGGTATTCACTGTGTAACTTGCTTTGCTAGTTTGGTATGATACTCAGGATTGAATATACCACTTAATGACCTATTTTTTCTCCTTGTTTGTTAATTACATAAATCAACTGTCACATCTTTTTGGAGCATCTACTCTATATAAGTAAGATGTTGTGCCTAGTGCTTTTGAATTATGATGATAGTGTCTAGAATTTGTTGGTATTTTAGTCTTTACAAAATACTGTTACATTTGATCCTTATAACATCCTTCTGGAGTTCACAGGGCAGGAAACTACTTATTGTGTTTTATAGATAAATAAACTTAATAAAGTTCTGTGAAACAGAATTGTTGTATGACTCAGCAATTCTACTTGTAGGGATATACCTAGGAGAATTGAACATGTATGTTCACACAGAAACTGGCACATGTGTGTTCATAGCAGCTTTATACATAATAGCCTAAAAGCAGAAACAACCCAAATGACCATTAATGAGTAAACAAAATGTGATATTCCATATAGTGGAGTAATATTTAGCAACGAAAAGGAATGAATTACTGATATATATATACTTCAACATGGATGAGCTTAGAAAACACCATTATAAGGAAAGAATAGACACAAAAGGCCACACATTGCGTGGTTCCATTTGAATGAAATATGAATAGGCAAATATATAGACAGAAAGTAGATTAGTGATTTCCAGGGGTCAGATGGGGTTCGTGAGTTGGGAATGACTGCTAACAGGTATGGAGTTTCGTCTTGGGGTGGTGAAAATATTCTGGAATGAGGTAGTGGTGATGGTTGTACTTTCCATGGATCATGGAAATATTTATGATTCATGAGAATATACTAAAAACTATTGAATACTTTAAAAGTGAATTGTATAGTATGTGAATTATATTTCAGTTAAAAATTAAAAAAGTTTACCATTGACTTACCCAGTGGCAGAAATGTGGCAAATACCCATGTTTTTAAAATGTCAGACAGACATTCAGTTTCTGTTACCATGACTAATAAACATTTCCTGAACTGAATAAAGATGTAGTTCTTGTCTTCAAGCACTTTGCATATCTGAGCATGAAAAGATAAAATACTGACAAATAAATGGCAGGTCAGAATACATGATATGAATGAAGGGTTCTCAAAGTGGGGTCTCCAAGTGAGAATTTTATGACCTACTCTCAGAGTTTTGGATTTGATTTGGATGTGTTGTATTCTTGTGACTCTATATTTTTAAAAAAGGTTTTCGATGGGGAAGAGACTCGTCTATATCCTGCTTTCTCCTTCTTGTCATTTGGTATGATTATACTTCTCTAGCCCCTTCTGATTGGTTGTACTATATAACTAATTCTGGCCAGTGGTTTGAGAGTGAAGGTTATATATATATATATATATATATAATTTCTGAGTTAAGGCATTTAATTGCTAGTGTTAGAATCTCCAGCATTCTCTTCCAATGCTGTTCAGTCAAGGAGGCCAATTGTTCCAGGTAGTGCAGGTACAGAATGATGAGATTTTCATTAGCCAGAGCTGAATCTCTGAATTCCTGCAGGGAACAAGTAGCACTGGAAAGTTATCTAGACCTGCAGGGGGCTTTGTATTAGCAATAACTAGACCTTTGTTATGTTAAACCATTAAGATGTTGGACTGTTTGTTAGTGTGGCGTAATCTAACCTGTCCTTAACTAGGGGATTTTGATGATTGGCCAGGTTTGGAAATCAGCAATAGAGATAGTAAATGCTATAATACTGGGGAGTAAAAAGATCATTTAGGTCTGGGCATAGTCAGGAAAGGTGTAATAGAAGAATTTGAGCTGGGCCTTGAAAGATAAGACTGGGATAGGGAAGAGTAATAGGACATTCCAAATCACAAGTCACAAATGATAGGGAAGGAATCACATTAAAATAATAGTTCATCTTCTTTTCTTTTCTCTTAAAAATGAATTAAGACTTTATAATGTACTTGGAGGGCAGATACTTCAGCTATTACCAAACATTTATTTTCTAGTTGAACAAACCGGGATAACAATCCATATGGTGTCATACAATTAATCTTTCAACAAACATTGAATCACTTCAGTGTTTCATTTGTTCTAATGGAAAATTGTACTGAATTCTCTTTGCAGAGAGAATGTAAGTGCATCATTTCTGATGGAATTAGGGAAGGTTAGCTGATGGAAGACTTGAATGCCAGGCTGGAGTTATCCTCCTCACTACCACATTGAGAAAAACTCCACGTTTCCTCAAGTATTTATATACAGGGGATTTTTTTTCCCTTTCCATCTGAAACAGCAAACTCTGCTGACAGCAGGCTCTTATTCCTGGTTCTGCCCAACCATTTTTGTATCCTTTTCTGCTTGTTCTCGCAGCTTCCTTTCTCCCTGCTACCAGTATTTTGGGATATAAGATCAGTGAGGAGGAGAGAAAAGGAAAGGATACTTACAGAGGGTCTTGTGTGTATGCCACATATGTGTTTGAGATAGATCTTCTTATTTTGTTCCTGATGACAGCACCCATTTTTGTGTACTAGAAAGCTGAGGCTGGTAGAGTAAGGGATTGTCCAAAAGTACACAATTAGAAGTACACAGTGGAGCCAGGACTCAAACCAAGGGCTTTTGACACTGATGTCCTTTAAATGATTCCACATAGCTCTTGGTGAACTGGAAACATTGCAATTTATTAATCTATCTCCTTTTGGAAAATTGCAAAAAGTATTTGATTGGAAAGAAAGGGTTATAAATGTAAATATTTCTATCTCTCACAATGTATGCATGACCTTGCTTAAACCGGTCTTACTCTATGTAGGAAGAAATTGCTAAAAGAAGGGACATACTGGTAAAACTTCAGTAAATTAAATAAAATAATTCTAATAAATTCTACAATTACTTTTTTACTGAGAGTGAATAAAGGAATGTGAGACACCCAAACATTAACAGAAGTTCTTTTGTCCTGTTTTAGTTCTTGGAGAATTCTGAGTAATTATGCGTTATTTCAAGAATGTAGAGGATGCCTTAGGTGGATCTTAAATACCTCATATTGGGATGAAGACTGTGGGATAGCCAAAGATCAGACCAAATAACTTATTCCATATGCAGAGGGGTATTCATTTTCTCATTTATTCCACAAATACATACCAAGTGCTCAACATGTGTGGGGCGTTCATTGTTCTAGGTGCTATAGATCAGTAGCATAGAGACAGAGTCCTGGCTGCCATGGAACTTAGAGCCTGTGGGAATCAGATAATACACAAAAAGTAAATTACTGTCATATGTAGTAGGCAGAATAATAGCTCCGCAAAGATGTCTGCACATCTCAGTTCCAAGAACCTGTAAATATATTGCCTTACATAGAAGAAGAGACTTTACAAATGTGATTAAGTTAAGAACCTTGAGATGGGAAGATTATCATATATTATTTGGGTGGGTCCAATCTAATCACAGAGGTTCTTAAAAGTGGAAAGTGTTTCCTCGCTGTGGTCAGGAGATGGAACTATGAAAGAATGGTCAGAGATGCGGGCAGCCCTGGTGGCGCAGTGGTTTAGCGCCGCCTGCAGCCCAGGGTGTGATCCTGGAGACCTGGGATGGAGTCCCATGTCGGGCTCCCCGCATGGAGCCTGCTTCTCCCTCTGCCTGTGTCTCTCTCTCTGTGTCTATGAATAAATAAATCTTAAAAAAAAAAAAGAATGGTCAGAGATGCAATGTTGCTGGCTTCGAAGTTGGAGAAAAGGGCCTTGTTTCAAGGAGTGTGAGTGGCTCTACAAGCTAGAAAAGGTGAGGAAACAGATACCCCCCCCCCGCCCCCGCTAGGGTCTCCAGAAAGGAATGCAGGCCTGCTAATGTCTTGATTTTAGCCAGTGAGGCCCATGTTGGATTTCTGAACTACAGAATTTTAAGCTAATAAATGTATGTTGTTTTAAGCCGCTTGAGACTGTGGTAATTTGTTACAGCAGCCATAAAAAATCAATACATTATACTAATGTATCTTATGAGAGTAATAATTACTCCAAAGAAGATAATACAGGAGAAGGAGATAGCTGTGACTGCTAGTAGGACAGTATAATCCCCCTGCTAATGTTGTGGTCAGGGAGGGCTAGCTACTCTGAGGAGGTGATAATTGGAAGAGACCTCAATGATGAGAAGCCAGCCAGCTGGAAATTTGGGAAGAGTGTTCTAGGCATAGGAAACATCACATGATCTGGAGGCACCATCCAGTGTGCTATGTTGGTGATACATGAGTTTATCAGAAACAAGGCTTTCATTCACTCATTCACTGATTGACTTACTCTTTCACTCAACAGATATTTATTGAGTTGATTTGATGTGCCTGGTACTGTTTTAGGTGTTGGGAATATAGCAGTGAACACATTATTTCTGCACTGGTCTGCAGCTGTATATGGGGCTTGGCATCACCTGTATATGGAATTCTCAATTCCAGAGGATTTGGCGTCAGAGGAAGGCACCAGATGTTCTTTTCTTAAATGATTCTTTAGATCTTAGGGAGATTCATATAAATGATCATGTAAAATCCACCCAAACCTGGGTGTGTTTGCCCTTCTAGGTGCTGGATAGCATCCGGGCTATTCTTATCTCTGAAGGTTTCTAAAAGTTACTCATACAAGAATAATACTGTACAATTAAAATTTTATATCTATCTTGCTCTAAAATATTTGTGTTAATGTTAACAATAATACTTTATGCACTTTTAACGTATTACATTTTGGCACCTGATATACCTGGCATTCATTCTTTAAATGGCTTGAACTTTCCTATAAAATTAGAAAATGCTGTATCTGTGTGGCCATATACACATACACAATGAACATTTCAGTCAGACCTTTTTGATCTACATGATTTCATCCAAACATTTTTCCTTACCAAATCTCTAAAGTTTTTTTTTTTGTTTATGTTGTTAAATTTACTAATTTAGTCAGTGAGAAAGATAAGCAAGAATGTATTGGCGAAGTCACCTATCTCTTCAAACAGCTGATGTTCCTGCAAATCAGAATTGATTTGAATTAAGGTGAATGATAAACGTGCATTGTCAGACTGCCCTCTGGGAGTGAACTGGGTGAGTTTTCAGGGTGAATTTTCTTTGTCCTCCTGGCCTCAGGCTGACTCTAGCTCTGCCTTTCACTCCTCACCAAAGCTGACTTTGTCTTGCTCTGCCTTTCTCCCATTCCATTCCCACCTCTACCCACTGAGGCAAAGGCTGAGCCAGTCTTGAGACTAGGTCACCCTAGTACTCCCTGAAGCACCTTGTCTTTGTAGATATCTCATTAGGCCATGGCCAAAATCTCAAGAGCCTGCTGAAGGAAGGTGAATTTGTGTGGAAAACTTGTGGGGTTTAGAAGGCTAAGATTCTGGCATGTGGATGTGTGCAAAGCATCGGAGGGGACCGCTCACAGCTTCATGCTGCTTTGACCTGGGGAGAAAACACAAGCTAGATGGGCCTTTTCTCACAATCACCCTTTTCCTGGGCCTGGAAGGTTCACCTTCCTAGCACTGTAACATTTTCAGATGTTCCTTTGAATAGCTCAGGGACAATCTAGAGAGTGAGCACAAGAGAATTCCCCTTTGGAAATTTAGGAACAAATTTCTTTGACTCTTAGGGCCCTTTGCACATATGCTTTCTTGGCTTTAACTTTCTTTGCCCTTAGTGTTGTTTCCTTCAAAATTCAGCCCAGAAATGCCTGGGAAGCATTTTTCTGGCCCATGCCTCTTATCTCAAGTGCAAACCACCCTCTAGCCCCATCCGGTAGCATCAGGCATATCCTGTATCATGGCCCCTATGAGCTGAATCTTGACCATTTGCTTGCATTTGTTTCTGAGGTCTCCAGGAAGGCAGACACCATAGCCCGTATATTGTGGATGCTTAGAAAATGCTTGTTGAGTGCACATTTCTCAGGGCCAAAGGTAGAACTGAACAGAGTATTTTTTCCTGCCGTAAGTAATTATAATACCCATTTTACATAAAATACCTGAGAATAGTTAGTAGACTCTGGAATTAAGAACAGTCTAAATTGACATATGTTCCTTGTGTGAGTAATGGCTTTTACAAATTGATTAGACCCTTTTCTGAAAAACAGCAGGAGTGCATTTTATACATATTAGCATTTTATAAGTATTGCCATTTAAGCTTTTAATTCTGGCTCAGCCATTGGAATTATGTCATATGCCGAAAGTCAAACATGTTCAGAAAGGTGACTTGTCACTGCCCAAATGCAGAAAAATGGTAAGGGCTATTCAAAACCCACTGAAGTGTCAATAAACATTGAAAGAAAAGTTCTCTTGAGATTAAAAAAAATCAAACAAACAAAACGAAGAGGCCATCTTTCCTAGAGGACATTTTGAGACAGAGGATCAGTGAGAAGCAAAGATGAAAAGCCTTACTTCCTTTCCCACTCCCAGCTGGTACAGGGAGAAGATATCAGGCATCTTCGACTTGTGAAGTTACGTCTCTCTTATGGGTTTCTGCATTCATGTCCTCCAAAGTTCAGGGAACTATAGAGATTTTTACGGGGTTCAGGTAAGAGCCTTTGAATTTCAAATTATAGATACCCTTGAGCACTGTAAACCAAAATTTGCCATGGCTACTAAGTTCTTAGTTATGGTCATTCATAGAGGAAAACAGATGCCTTTTTAGTTTTCCTTTTTCTTCCTTCCTCCCTCCCTTCTTCTTTCCTTCCTTTCTTTTTGTGGGGGGTGTAGAGGGAGAGGAAGAGAGAGAATCTTAAGCAGACTTCTTGCTGAGAGAGGAGCTAGATGCATCTCAATCTCAGAACCCTGGGATTATGATCTGAGTTGAAATCAAGAGTGGACACTTAACTGACTGAGCCACCCAGGCCCCCTGCATTTCCAGTTTTCTTATGGAAGGATTGGGGGAAGAACTGTCTGTCTGACTGATTGGGGTACAAATTGGGTGACCAACATTCATTAAGAACCTATTATGTGTCGAATACCCGGGATGGATGAAAAATAACAGAAGGTTCCTCTTTCCATAAACTTTAATGGCATGGAGGTGGAGAGGTGTCTAGTCTATAAGATCACCAGAAATCAAAGAGATATCCTTGTACTACTTGGCATCTACATGTATATATGATAAGTCAAACTTATTGGCTGTACTTGTAGTATTTTTAAGTTTTGGGCACCTAGATTTGATGTGTCAGACAAAGAACAATGTGAATTGCTTTTTGTTCACTCTAGGGGGCTTAATTTTACATTTAAAGTGATAGAATATTTCAATTTTTTTTTGGAATTAGGCCAAGTTGAAAACAAATAAACAGATGCATGAATTTTGAATGGTCTCAAACTTGGACATAGAAAACAAGCCCTTTGGCAGACAGGTCTGCTTAAGTGCAAACCTCTACTGCATAATAATTACACATACAGTCAGATATGCATACAAACATACACACAGAGATAGTTATTATTGATCATGAATTAGATTCTGAGAGCTAGAAAGGACCTATTAATGCAGCCTGACCCATTTCTAAAACATACTACTACAACTAATGATACTGATCATAATAAGAGCAGTCATCTGAGCATTTGATACTTATGCAATGTGCACCAGGCTATCATCTCCTTGAAGACAGGAGCCAGCTGTTTAATTACTGTTGGGCCTTAGTGCCTACTGTATGCTTCCACATACATGGAGTGCACCATATCTGGGTACCAACCTCTCATGTTACACAAAGGAATGACATGTGCTGGTCTGTGTGCTAGCCATTTCATGTACATAATCCCACTGAACCATCAGAACCACCCATGGTAGATATTAGCACCTCCATTTTGCAGATAAGAATATAAGGCTAAGAATGTAGTGCTGTGTTCAGGGCTAATGATTTGTTGCTGATGGAAGAGTGAGAATGAAAATCCAGATCTCCTGACTACCCACTCCAAGAGTTTTTCCATTGAATATCCCACTGTTTCTGTGAACACGTATTCTTGTGTGTGCCGAAGATCAAACTTGGATTAATGTCTATAAACAAGGTATGAATATCACTAAATTAATTAGTGAAGGTCATATTTACACTTCACCAGATGTCAACTGGAGTTATTTGTTTGAATGAAGATTTCCTCAATTTATTGCAGTCAGTCACTGCTGCCCCTTGGTGCTTGATTTTCACAAGTCTGTGTGAATTGCTATCTTGCATTTCTTAGCAAAGGCTGAGCCTCAGTCAATATTTTTACAGTAAGACAGTTCTTTGGAAGACCCTGGGTGTTACTTAAGCTAATAAATGACTATCCTTCAAGCAGAATTACAAGCAATGCCCCAATTAATGAAGGTGGTAACAGCCGTTCTTGGTTTACAATGGCCCTGTTGGCCAAGCTGGTCACAGGCTGGACTGTCCAAGTCCCCAGTGATTTACAAATCTGAAGGAAAGTGGAGAAAACATAAAATTTATTTTTCCACAATTTGAGGCATGAGCTTCCCTAGCATTTCAGAGCCCTACATTTCTGTGATGGGCTTTGATTCAATCCAGCCTGAATGAAAGACATTTCATCACCCCAGAATGCATTTCTTTATTTGCCTTGGATCTATGATTCTGTCAGTATTGAGAGAAAAGAAAAATCAATGCTGCACTATAAACCTCGGGCCGCCTCTGGCCAACGTGGTCAGCATGGTGTGAGCAAAGGAAATGGCAGGGGAAAAAATTGACCGCTCAGCAAGAGTGTGGCCAGTAACGGACACAGCTCAAGGCTAATAACAGCTTGCAATTACACATGGAAAGCCAAAGCGTGTAGGGCATTCGGTGCGAGGGGGATGTAATACAATTTATTGAACCACCGGTTAGAGTTCTGCAGCTTCTCAATAAAAAAAGTGTTGGGCCTATACTCCTTAAAACACAGATATATATTATGCTACCAGGTGAAGGGGACTTGGAAAACTGGTAAGTCTTGCCTTGGCTGAACAGCAATCAGGAGAATATGGCCTATTTGCATTTAAAATTTGCATCTTCCTATCAACCACATGTTTGTTGCATACAGAATTTTTGGCGACTACTGATCTGTATCAGTATCTAGTTTAGGGGTCTGCCTCTAACCATATCTAGAACCAAGTTAATGGTGGTGAATTGAGCCAATTCACAGATGCTTGAATGTATGTATTTTGTGGTAAACTGTGCAGAATTCTCTCTCCATGCTAAGGACTTCACTGGCAGCATTACTAATGCATTCTGTCCCACTCATCTATTTTTCTTGACTCTGCAGGAAGGGTCCCATTCCTCCTGGTCTTTAACGAACAGAGCTCCAGAAACAAAGAACTAAAGAGTGATCAGCATGTTCGGATTAGCCAGTAGGGTCCTCTGAGGAAGTAAGAAGGAAATGGTCTTGAATACCATTGCTATTTCCTGTCTTACTGGGTTTAGGTGGGGATCATATGTGTTGGGTGCTGAATTCTCTTGTTGAAGCAGAAGTTCCTCTCTGAGTGTGAAAAGATTGCCAGGACTGGTTGCTTCTCACCAGCTTTCCTATCTTCATTCTTTTGCAGACATTTCTGTGGATGTCCTCAGGAACCTCTGAGTTCTGAGAGATGCAGCATACTTGCTTTTTCTCAGAGCACCTCTGCAGCTGCTGGATGCCTGCATGCTCTCCTGGTGCCAGACTTTTCTCCCACTTCCTTTTCTGTAAGTAGGAATTGTTGGGAACCAGGTGTAGCAAAGATATACTAGCTAATTGAAATTTTTTATGAAAATCGACATTTTTATGTAAATACCACCAGGAGAGATTTTAGGTAAAACTCTGAGCAGAAGCCAGACCTTTGGTTGAAGGGCTGGGGAATAGGATTTTTTTTTTTTTAAAGGAGGCCCTGGCAGTCATGAAAGAGCTGTTTATATGGCAATGAGGAATTTAAGCTGATGCCAGGTCCAAGAGGAACACAACAGTTTCCCAGTAATTACATGAGATGAAGTGGGTTCTTTAAGATTAGGAGTATGTCACTTAGTTTGGTACATTTAGCCAACATATAATACAGGCTCGGATAAGCCAACATCAGCTTTGAGGTGGGAGCAGAGGAGGGTGGGCCCCATGAGTGGACAGAGAGCCATCTGGGAACTCCACATTTGCTCTGGGTGGTTAAAGGCTATATGAAATTAATTGAACAAAACTAGGTGACCTGTGAGCTCTCTGTTCCCCCCACAGCAAAGTCAAATGTGGGTAGGGAGAGAAGAGGAAAGGGAGCACTCAGCCTGGGTCTCTGCAAGTGACTGAGCTGGATTCCTATTGTCCACAGCCACACAACAGCCACTCTTTGATCTCTAGGGGAACTAGCCCTTCGTTTCCTAGATCCTGTCCAGCATAATCAGTCTCACCCTAACACACAGAGACACACACATACACACTATCCTCTCTTCTAATTTTTCTTTTCTCTACAGCACAAGACTTGTGGGGTTGTGCACACAGACACACGTTTACCCTCCACCCCCTAACACAGCTGCTGACCTAGAGGTGTTAGCCACTCTGCAGCTGCTGTTCTTCTCACATTAATCTATAGGAATCAATGGACATTTCATTAGAGTAATCAAGTGCGGATGCATCCTGCATTTATATTCTGTCCCCCCTCCCTGCTGCTTTCACAGACTAATTGGTCCTATAGCCAAGAGTACATGGATATTTTTCCCTATAGATGAATGTCAAGAACGGTTTTTTACTGCTGGTTGAAATACCTATCAATACAGCGGCGTCTGTATAAAAGCCTTCACCCATCAAAGCCACAGAGCTGTTGATAATACATTATGCACTCTTGGTTCTAATGCATCTCACTTCCTCTTTTACACCTTATTGCACATCCACGCATCATTTATGTTTGTCTCATTCAGAGAATTAACTAGCTCTGGACTGCCTTTGTTTTAATGTTTAGCCCAAGAAATAATCTTTTCCCCTTTGTAGATGTTATCAGTCGTTACAGGGCAGCTGTGGTAAGGGGCTGGAAAGGGCGGTGGTATGCCATTCACATGGGGGTTATACTTTTTAGCTCTATCTTTCAGCTTCCTATCTTACCATTAAACACACTTTTTCTTGCTGGGGCCATGTGCCAGGTAAAGGGTATAGAGAACATCTTTGTTCTGAGTGGACTTTTTGTGACTGCAGTCTGATAAAGCAAACAGACAAAAGAGGTTCCTGCTTCCCTTCCCTGGAAATGTGTGGCTAGGCATGGTAATGGTCAGAGGCTGATGGGAAAAGAAAGGTCAAACAGATCAAAAAGACCCTTGGCTTTAAAATGTGTGCACCACTAGAATTGGTGGCTCTGCTGTATAATGTAGACTGGGATGATGATGGGAGACCCTGTTCATCTCTGACCCCCTCCCCAACCATGTCTGCCCTGTGACATGACCAGGAAAACACTAGAAGAAGTAAAAATAGGAGTTTGCTCTGGGAGAAATTTGGCAGACTTTGCTGACTTCCAGAAAATGTGTATGTGTGTGTGTGAGTAGACTAGCAAGTGGCCCGTTTTCTTAAGCTTTAGCTTGCTGGGAAATAGAAAGAGGAGTGTGAGTGCTCAGAGAGTGAGCTGGGTTGTCCCTGGGAGCAAATAGGAGGCCAGTGAGGAGTGTCAGAGCCAGTTGTCTTCTACCTCTCTGCAGGGAATTGGGTTAGGTGAAAAATAGAAGTCAGAGGCCAGGTTCTAGTAGATGTCTTTGTTCTACTTCATTATTGCTCTTTCGTATATCTGCTTTTTCCAAAAGACAAATTTGTGGAACTCAGGAGGATGGTGACTACCCACCATATCCTGGCTCAATGCTGAGAAGTCACATGTCTCTGTTTTCTAGTCATTGGGAGTAGTGAACCAAGAAGTCATGACCGACTGTCCCACAGGGCAGAGTTGGCAGTCCCTGGGCCGAAGGCCTCATTTCATCACTTTTTTCATGTGTGATTGTGGGCGAGTCATTGAGTCATCTTAATTCTCTTTTTCCTCACTTGCAAAATGGGAACAATATTAATGCCTATCTGTAAGATTTTTGTAAGGATCAGAGTTCAGATATTAAAAACTGCTTTATGAGATGAGAAATGCTGTGCATATCTGAAGTATTAAAATTATTAAATAAAGTTTTCCTTTTATATTGAAAGTAGGCTCTTAACAAACACATGCTTGCTATATACCAAATGTCACATTGCTGTACCGCTTTTAGCCCCACCTTCTCATTGAATCCTCACAGTAGCCTATGGATGTGAAACTAGTCATTGCCTATGATTTGTGGAGAGAGCTGAAGTTACCCAGCCCCCATTTGCCTCCCAATTCAGAATTCTTTTTATGGCCCCTCAGGGCCTTGCTCACTCACCATGGGCCAGAGCAATTGCTCCTGTACCCTGCTTTGCTCCTAGTGTCTGCTCTCTCAGGAATTGCTGCTGATAGACCTGCTGATGAATCCTCAGTCCAGGGTGGAATCTCCTCGGGGTAGTATCGCACAAGGATCCTAACCACAGTGCTTATGTCCCAGCCCACTTCCCTGCTCCTGCATCTATTCTGTGGTTGAGGTCATGAGAGGAGTAAGGAACTCGTAAGCTTTGTTTTTGAATTTTCAACCTAACAATGCCCCTTTGGATCATTTTTTTCCTAAGTTGTTTGCAACTTTCTTAGTTTCTGGCATTTGTGGGCTCTTATCAGTTAGAGACAGGACTCTCTCAGGGATCATCACAAATTGGACTTAGCCATCATTCCTCAGATGAGCCTGTCTTTGCTGGGATGGATGTGCATGCTGTCTTATCACACTGCTCTAATGTCCCAGGCCCTGCTGACTTGGGCCCAGTGTCAGGAGCTGGGTACAAAGCCATTCTTGATTCTGCAGACCTCAAGCTGTTTTGTAAAAGTGGAGGAAATTATATCCTTTCAGAGATTCTTGGCCCTAGTGGGATGGCCAAAGTGACAGTGAAGACCAGAAATGACCCTCCTGTATGTTCAATCTCAAAGCCTTGGGTCTTTATGGATACTAGATCCATGGATTAATTCGGAGCAAAGTCTTTGGGATATATGTTCCAAACTTTTTGAAGTTGACATCCCCGAGGGTAACCATATTTCCCTTATATCATGACATTGGAGCCACCATATAAGGAAGATTCCTGGGTGAAAGACCATGACAGAGTGGTATAGCAGAAACAGAATGGCTGAAACAGTATGTGGATCCCAGATCCAGTGGTTTCAAGCTACATGATTTTGGGCAGATTGTGCAACATTTCAAAGCCTCAGTTTATGCATGAGTAAAATGAGGATAATAATTGTACCTATCTCATAGGGTGTTGTGAGTATTGAGCAAGAATATATATATATATTTTTTTCTAAGATTTTATTTATTCATTTGAGAGAGGTAAAGGGAGAGGGAGGGGGAGTAGCAGAATATGCTGAGCAGGAAGCCTGACATGGGGCTTGATCCCAGCACCCTGAGATGATGACCTGAGCTGAAGGCAGATGCTTAACCCACTGAGCCACTCAGGTGCCCCAGCAAGATAATATATTAAAGTCATTAGTATAGTATCCAGAATACTGCCTCAATAAACATTTGCCAATTATTGTTTCCATCTTATTATTCATAAGATTTTATTAGAATTAAAGGAGAGGGGATCCCTGCATGGCTCAGCGGGTTAGCGCCTGCCTTCGGCCCAGGGCATGATCCTGGAGACCTGGGATTGAGTCCCACGTCGGGCTCCCTGCATGGAGCCTGCTACTTCCTCTGCCTGTGTCTCTGCCTCTCTCTCTCTCTGTTTTCATGAATAAATAAATAAAATCTTAAAAAAAAGAATTAAAGAAGAAAGTATAAAGCACCTGACATATCTCCTCCTATTTCAAAACAGGTGCTTCTTAACTATTACATAGCCCCTTCTCCTCCAATAGAAAAGATAATTTAAAAAAATCTTATAACCATTTCTACATGACCTTTCCCCTCCAAAATCCTTATGGTTTGCCCAAGAGGGAAACAGAAGACAATTCCTCATTTTCTCTGACATCTTCTGAGACAGATGTCCCCCCTGAACCTTATTTCAATGTCTGTGCAACTGTGCACTTAAGCAATCTTGCTAAACTGTGTACCTTACTGAGATGGTTTCTTTGAGGGAGATTGGAGCTGGGGGAAGGTTCTGGGAATTACATGGTGTGCTTGGGCAGAAGAATTCCAAGGGGCTTTTTCCTCTAGTTTTAACAGCAAACATCATTGGAACTTGGTTGATTCCTGAGGGCTGTGAAGTCTGACTAATTTTCTTCAGGAATTGGACAAGAGTTGTTATGCAATTCTCAGTTCAGTGTCTGGCCTGCTCTCTTTTGAGCACTTCTGGAAGCTTGACTTCGGAATGTAGCAATTCATTTATTCACAGAATCTCATTTATTTAATCTCATTTATCATTTATTCACAGAACACCTGTTGTCTGCTGCTATTCAGAAACAGATTTCAATTTTTTATCATGGATGTTGGGGAGGTGATGGAAAAAATAGAAAGATATTTGGGGAATGGGACATGAGAGAGAAACTCCACTTCTGGAGGTTCTGCAGGTGAGATGGAGGGGCTTCTTTGTGGGAGCTGGGAGGAAGACACTAAGTACTAGGCAGGAGCTTTAGAAGGAAGAAGTTCTGCCAAGGGATCATTATGGAGGAGGTGGCAGAGGTGCAGAGGTAGAGAGTGTAATATGTTGAGTTGCTGATTGTGAGTGAGAAGAAGGGAGGCAGACAGTGGTGAGAGGTAGGCCATGTGCTTGGGGAGCAGCACCTTCTTTGGTACCTACCCCTGTATCTAGTACACACAGCAATCACTTCCCATGTTGTATTTCTTTAATGAACCTGCCGTCTTTGTTCTGCATTATGGACTGTGTCTTCTAAATATTAGATACATACTTAAAAAATTATGTATTTACTTTATTTATTTTTAGAGAGAGACAGACACACAGAGAGAGACAGCGCAAGCAGAAGGAGCAAAGGGAGAGAGAGAGAGAGACAGAGAGAGAGAGAGAGAGAATCTCAAGCAGACTCCCTACTGAGTGGGGAGCCTGATGTGAAGCTTTATCCAAGGACCCTGAGATCATGACCTGAGCTGCAGCCAAGAGTCAGATGCTCAACTGACTGCACTGCCCAGGCATATCAATGGGAGATATATTCTTAACGAGATCATAAACTCTTATCACAGAAGCTATTGGTGCCTCACTCACACCCCTTCCACACTTACGGTTGCTGCAAAGGCCATGGTTTCCTGCTGCCAGCACCTATGATGCTCTATCTGAGGGTCACATGTGACTGTAGGAGTGTGCTTGGTTGAACACTCAGCTTGTGTAGCCCTTAATCAGTGATAGATGGGAATTGGCAGATAGATCCCACAGCTTCCTCACCTCTTAGTGGGTCAGCCCCAAGGCATTTTCTCACCATCAGGTGATGTGAGTCCCCAGTTGGATGGAACCCCTGTTGCTCTCAGCAGCAGCATGCCTACCATAATACTCTGTATGCCATTCTCTCCCTTTCCCTATCCTCTACCATTGCTTTCTGGCATCATCTCCCAAATAAATTACTTTCATTCCTTTCAAATCTTTGTTTCAGGATTTTTTT
Organism: Nyctereutes procyonoides; assembly: GCF_905146905.1. Taxonomy (NCBI): domain Eukaryota; kingdom Metazoa; phylum Chordata; class Mammalia; order Carnivora; family Canidae; genus Nyctereutes; species Nyctereutes procyonoides. Next base: position 21,977,110 of record NW_026575040.1, on the reverse strand, counting down.
TTTTTTGCAAAACCTAATAGAAAATAGCCCTTATGTGTATATTTTGGTTCATACTTCCATTCTGGTTAACGACATCTCACAATGCCAGGCTCTGTGTTTAGTGCTGAGCTGGGAGAGTTTCTGTTTCTTTCTCTTGTTCTTCTGCATTTCCATCACCACTACTACTGCTATCACTACCAATGGACCTAGCAGAGTGCCTGGCTCATAGGAAGTACTCAAAAAATTCCTGCGAAATGAAATGAAATGAAATGAAATGCCTCTGTGAACGGGCTATGGTACAAGTCCAGGAACTTCCTCATTAGTCTTAGTTGTGTAATTTTTCCACTGTGTGATCTCGAACAAGACATTTTTCCTATGTGGGCATCAGTTTTCTCATTGAACAAAAAGGGAGGAGGGGTTGGATGACATGGTTTCTAAAGTTTCATCAGGTAGGAATATATACAGTCATGGAGTATGGAGTATATATACATGGCCATGCTTTCTAAATGTGTTTTTGTTCTCTTAAAAAGAAATCTCCATATTATGCCAATGGCTCTGGTTGAATTCAGATAATTTATTCTGTAGCAAAATCTGTTACATTAAAGCAATAATAATCCAATAGCATTTGATTTGCAAAATGAATGTTCATATGGCTTTGCTTCATGTTACAAATTTCTATTTTTTCTACTTAGGATACTGAACTGAAAGTTAATGTAAGTGCCATTCATCACTGGGAGCTTCTCATGCCAGGAAAAATGGAAACAAATTCTGGCTAAAGCACCAGTTATGTCTTTTATTCTTTGTCCCTCTCAAAGGCGATTGTGCAACAATGAGATAGGTTGATGTCCTGGAAAGTGATGAGGGAGATCGGGGCCCAGCTTCACATGTCGCACTCAGTGCCCTCCACTCCGACCTGGAGGTCATCACCTTGCAGTGAGAGGGGGGCTTGGGCTCCATATCCATTAACTCCTTGGCTTCTCGTTTGAAACTGACAACAAGGTGACATGGGCAACTGTCCACATGGAACAGGACAGAGACCATCAACTCATTCCACATGGGCCACCAGACAGCACCTAGAGGTAATAACATTCTGTCAATAGTGACCTGGGTTGGATTCAAATCAGTGATTTAGGGGTGAAAGGCGCTGGATTCTATTATGAAGTGCCCTTAGCTATCCAGGGACTGAAAAACCATCCTTTTACCACAGTTAATGACAGAAATAAAAAAGTCACTCTTGTTCTTTTCTTTCTTTTTTCTTTTAAAAATTGAATAAAATTTTGGATTGAGCTAGGAATGGATTCAGCAGTAGAAAATGGTGGAGAAGATTAGTTAATATGCTTCAACTAAGTATATTGTGTTGATGTAGATAACACACCTTCACATTGTTTGTCTTTTTTTTACTTCTTTCCTTTTTTCCTTTCTTAGTATGGAGTTTTCTGAGGTGAATACAATTATGGTTTGTTGTTTGAATCAAATTTTACTTTTTTCTTAAGTATGGAGTCATGAATTGCCAAGACAAACCTCTGTTTTCAGACTTTACTATAGACTCACCAGGATCAGGACATTCCATGTGATTAGTCTAACAGGAAAGAGCTTCCAGGATGGGATCCCAAAGTTGTTCAGCTCAAGCCAAGTTAGGAAAGTTGGATAGACCCTAAACTTTGCAATGCTGTGGAGCTGAATGTGAAGAGACCATTCCCTACATCATAATGTTTTCACCATTAGCTGGAATCACGTGCATGCTTTGCAAACAAAACACTTACTAAAGATCAAGGGGTCCTTTTTTCTTACCACTAGCTTGCTTCTTTTTCTTCTCCCTTGCACATTTGAATCTTAACCTTGTAACCAATAGCATGATCTTGAAAATAAATGAACAATTCAGCTAGGACTGTTTGAAAATTAAGATATAATAACTAGAAAAATTATGGCTCTCTCTTAAAGACCAGAAACCAGGATGATAATAATGTACATTAAGGTTTTGTATCCCTTTGTTATTAAACTGTACAATCCCTTTGATCTGGGAGTTTCAAAGCCTTTTTGAGACAGGGTTCCACTGCCTTCTGCAAGATGCTGTGTAGTAAAGAGATCATAAAACACATGCTCGTGTTTAGATGGATCCAGTGGAGCTGGGAGTGAAAGTTGGCTCTCATTCCCAGCTCTCCTATCTGTCTTATTTATCTAGGGCCATGTTTTCATAAGTTTGTTTTGTTTTGTTTTATTAATTCATGAAAGGCACATAGAGAGAGAGGCAGAGATACAGGCAGAGGGGGAAGCAGGCTCCATGCAGGAAGCCTGATGTCGGACTTGATCCTGGGACTCCAGGATCACGCCCTGAGCCAAAGGCAGACGGTCAACCACTGAGCCACCCAGGCATCCCTTCATAAGGTTTTTGGACCAAATGTTATGCTCAAGATAATTTCTAACTTAGCCTCTGCATGCCTGTGCATGGAAGGGATGTGCATGCAGGCAGCCATAGGGAATGATTCTGGGGGCACAGCACAGCATAGAGAAAGTTGTGACTCCCAACAGGGTAGGATTGTTAGGGAAGTCAGAAAGGCTCACATGACCCTAACTTCTTCCCTGATGAAGGCTTGAAATTCCAACTGGAGTTTCCTCTCTTTGACATTGATCCAAGCTAAAATATAACTGAAACCAATATGTTGATAAAATATTAATCTATTTTAATGTGAATGAATGGCTAAGAGAACAAAATTGGGGGAGTGAAGGTAGTGAGGATGGAGATGGGGAAGGAATAGACAAAGAATGAAGGGAGCTAATTGTGGACATCAGCTGAGAGGGAAGATAGCATAAAGACCCTGAAAGCCTCTTTGGCCAAGGAGAACATTTTCAACTTTGCAATCTGCACAAATAGACTTGAGGTCAGTTGGCCTTGCCTCCATGGGCTGGCACACTGGTGTTTGTGGTTCTCAAGCTGCTGCATGGGTACTTGTAGAACATGAGTCCTCTAGGTTTCTCTGTCTATTGACTTAATCCTTAGCAAAGTAGCTTACATATGAAATGCCTAGCTAAAACTCTTCTCTCTTTGCCAAGGAGTAAAGACATTGCACAGAGCTCAGAAAGATTATACTGTGGCACTCAGAAAGGCTTTTGCAGTCAAATGCTCTGCCCCTGAGCTATACCCCCTCAGAAAGGCTTTTGAATGATAGAGAATGACTGCTATTTTGGCAGAAACTAGAGAGAAGGCATTTGTGGTTGGGAGCTATTTGTAAATGGGGATTCACTGTGGCTATTTCTGTAAGACAGTCTACAGTGGGTGCATCCTGTCCCCCTGCTCCCTTCCCAGCCTTCTCATTCTTCCTTTCTCTCTTTTATATAGTGTGTACAATTCACAAAGCATAAGGCCTTCTTCATTATTTAATTTTAACTACACAGCTTCTTTATAAAAATTTTAGAGAGATCTAACAAATACATAAATATAAACATTCCTTTCCTTCTTGCTTTGTTCGTCCCACAAAGAGAACCGATCTATCTGTTCAGAACCAAATGGATGTAATTAGGTGAAGAATCACTTTCTCTCTGTTTCTGAGCAAATATGTTTTTCAGCGCACCAATTTCTCAAGGGCAGTGGGCTGGGACGGCCAGTGACTGCTGGGGGATGGCTGCTGACCTTCAGGCCAGGCCGGCTTTAATTTGCAGAACACTGGTGGTCCCAGGAGGCTCTTCAGGCTGGGCCACACAATCAAACTGAGCCAGCAGTCTGCTGCTGTCCAGCTGCACCCACTACCCTGCAGGACATGAAGATGTAGCTAACTAGACATTGCTGTTGCACAGACTTTGGAATCAGGAATTGGGATATTAAGCACCACAAGAATTCAGCCCTTTATGCAGGAGCCAAAAAGCCTTCTGGTCTTAGCGTCACCTCTTTCCAGATGCATTATTTAACAGGAGAGTCTCTGTAGATATAGCATATATCTTCCAAGGTTTGATCACAGGATATGTGTGCTCATTTCAAAAAGTGATGTGTTAAGTGAACTTGGTAATTAGATCCCAATTATGTGAATCACCTGAAACAGGAATGCTCATTTAAAAAAATAGTCTACCTGGGGGTTGCAAAATATTTTGACATGGGAGACTCCTGCCATCTCAGGATGAACAAAATAACTGAATGTCCCCCAGCTGATCTGATTATCACAGCTGTCTTAATGACCAGGTTGGGTTGCCACATGATCAGTCCAGTTGATTGCTGTGCAATCAATTGAAATGATGAAAAATAATAACAGATTGACTGGGCAGGGGTAGATTCAGTTGTGGCACCCAGATGTCTCCTTTGTGTGTATGTATGTGCTTGTGTGTATAGATTTGTTTGCATGTGAAAGAGTGTGTGCCCTGGCACTGAAACTTTGTTCTCAATTCAGGAAATTTGAAGACAGATAGCAACTGAAGACAGTTATAGCTTGTGGGTCAATTTAGGCCATATAATGTTCAGACAACATAAATGTCAGGGACAAAATAACTATAATTGTTGCCATTACATATAGACAATTAGATTAAATGTCAATGAAATATTAACTACTGCATGTTGTTATATTGGAATTTGAGGGAGAGAGTTCTCTTGAATGCACATTACATATAGAAAATGATAGGAATGTAAATAAAAGGATAGTGTACAATATTTGGTTGAGCTGGTTGTCAAACAATAATAATGACACTAAACTTTGCACTCTTGGCAGTTTGTACATATTTTTATTTAGCATTGCTCCTTAAAAGAACCTACTTATGAGTCTGTCTTCCTATTAGTCACTGAGATTCTTGGAGCCAAGAGCTGTGTCTTCTTTTTTTGTTCTTGATAGTGATAGTAGCTAGCAGAGTACCTGTGATAGCCAAGGATTGTTCTATGTATCAATTCACTTGACTCTCATAACAAGCTTATGAGTACTCTAATGAAGTCCATTATACAGAAGAAAATGAAACATAGAGATATCGAATAATTTGCTTAAAGGTTGCAGAGCTTGTTAGTAGTGGATCCAGGACTTACACCCAGGCAGATTGGCTCCAGAGTCTGTGTTCTAAAACATTCTACTGCCTTCTTATTCTTTGCAATGCTTACATGTACAAATTTTGCTCAGCCAGTAAACTTATTTATGTACTTACAACTATAAAGATTAAGGTATAGGAAGAGTTGGATAGTCTGATTTTTAGCTACTTGATCATTGTTCACTGAGCCAGTTCATCTTCCCAGGTTTTTGTCTTGGAGCCCTGCCCAGGTGATCTGTCCCAGTCCTGGGTGTCTTCTACTAGATTCACCCATGTTTCCTAAAGACTTGACAGATTACAGGGGTCTCTATCCCCTTTCATTGCTGGAAACACCTTCCCCTTTGGCTTCATTTGCTTACCTTCAATGAAGGTAAGCAAATCTACCTGTATGGTTTCTTAGTTTCATCACTGTCCCTGCCTTTTCCACCTGTCTGAATTTCATCTCCTATTTGAGTAATTGGGTGAGGCATGAAGGGGATACAGTCAGGGTCTCTGTATCTTGTTTTTATCAGGGAAGTAGAGAAATATGTTTTCACAAATGTGTGGACAAGATGACTGTGCCTTATTATATCTGTGTTACAGATGTTTGCAAAATTGGTTTGGTTTATGACAAACTATCTTATTTTAAGCAAATGATGTTCTTATGGGAATTTGGACAACCAGAGATAATTCTAAAAGGTTTGTGCTGAATATTTTCCATTTGCCCTTCTAGATCACCTTCTTTTTTAAAAGTAGGCTCCACACCCAATGTAGAGCCCAATGCAGGGCCTGAACTCACAACCTTGAGATCAGAACCTGAGCTGAGATCAGCAATCAGGTGCTTAACTGACTGAGCCACCCAGGACCCTCTCTGGATCACCTTTTTTACCTTGGGCTTTGCTCCAAAAGGTTGACCTCCATGGGCTGCATTCATTAGAATCTCTTGATCTGCAGCTTCTGAAGAGACTAGCAAGAGAAGAGAGAGTAGGAGGGGAAAAAAAAAGAAAGTTTAAGGCATTATTACTCTGCTCACTTTTTGTTGGGGTCATGGGTTGATAGACCTTTTTTTTTCCTCTATTGAAGTCTGTATCATTCCAAAGCTGGAAAGACAAAGACAAAGACAAATGTCTTCTGGAAATAGTGCCCCCTCCTAGCTCTTTCAGGACTTGGTCTATTAATGGTCTATCACTTGGGTGCTTTACCAACCCCTGATGGTTTTCTTAAGCTGTCCAAACTCCTATAAAAACAGTCCCTTCATTGAACTCTTTCAGTTGTCCTATTTTGATGAAAAAGAAGTGGTGACTCTCTCAATAAGGACAGAGCACCCAAGTGCTCCAGACACAGGGCAAAAAGAAAGTACTTCAGGATATTCCAGGGTAACCAAAAGGCAGAGTTGAGGTAGAGCTTGCATGCTGTACATCAACTGAACTTTGACAGGATAGGGCATCCAGCACCATTGAAAGACAGTTTCAATGATCAAAGCGAATCGATTAAAGCCTAGATCATGCTAAACAAAGAAATAAACAAACAGCTGGTCTGGTGGTGGGTGCATCTTTATTTATTTATTTTTAAGATTTTGTTTATTTATTTATGAGAGACAGAGAGAGAGAGAGGCAGAGGCACAGGCAGAGGGAGAAGCAAGCTTCCTGCCAGGAGCCCAATGTGGGACTCGATCCTAGAACTCTGGGACCACACCCTGAGCCAAAGGCAGAAGCTCAACCACCTCTGAGCCACCCAGGTGTCCTTGGGTGCATCATTAAACAAAGGTTGAGGTCCAGTGATAAATCTGGCTTGACTGCCCAGCCAATGCATTTTGATTCTAGCCAGAGGGAACAGGCCATAGTTTATGCTGTTTAGTTTGCATTCAGATTCGGTCTAGTGAAATCTCTTCACAAACGGAATTAAGCAAATGACAGTTCATAGTGTTTGGGAGGACAGTGGGAATTCTCTTTCAAAAACAGGTTTATATTTTAAGAAAAATTTTTGAATCAGATCCTTATTTTACTTTAATGGCTTTGAAAATATTTTTAAATTCATAAAGTACATCAAAAGGGACTTCAGAGGTTGGTTAGTCAAAATTTTTCCAGGACTGGTAGAAATCTGGATATGGTTCTGCAGAATTTGTCCAAATGGACTAATTTTTAAAAAGAATAATTTAGAACAACAGTTTAGGATGTCATTGACACACCTAAAATCTCTTATGATGGAACATCAATATCTGAAGCCTTTATTCGAGAAATTTAAGTAAAATATAATTTTGAGGAATTATTATGGAAATGCAATTAAAATAATATTTTTGGAATCTGTTAAAATATTTCATTTCTTTACTAACAGGATATAAAAATTAGGTCCTTTGAAGCTGGAATATAGATATGATAGTTTTAACTAACAATTAACTAACATTAACTAACATTTCTTCAAACTAGCCTAAAGAACATGAAGATGACTCCTTGTTCTGAGTTATAATAAGTATAACAATAGTTAATAAGAATGTGAATAATATGGACAGCCCTGGTGGCTTAGTGGTTTAGTGCTGCCTTCAGCTCAGGGCATGATCCTGGAGTCCTGGGATCGAGTCCCACGTCCAGCTCCCTGCATGGAGCCTGCTTCTCTCTCTCTCTCTCTCTCTCTCTCTCTCTCTCTCTCTGTGTGTGTGTGTGTGTCTCATGAATAAATAACATCTTAAAAAAAAAGAAAAAAAAGAATGTGAATAATATATCTGCCATGCACAATGCTAGGATTTTTATGTTATCTTAGGTCCAATAATCTTGTGAAGTAGTAGTTATTATTCCCAGCTACAGAAAAAGAACCTGGAACTTGAATGTTAAGTAACTTGCAAAGGTTTTAGCAATCGTAGATGACAGAGTGGGATGCTCAGCATGGTTCGACTCAAGTGTCTATGCTTTAGCACTGAGCAGCACTTTCTGTATGACCAGTACAAAAATCAGCAGTCAGATCCCTGGGAGAGAATAATTTCCCTAGAACTTATTTTATGTTTCTCATAAAGATGTTTTCCATGAGGGATCCTCTAATTCATAGAGTATTTCAATTAGGATGACTGGAAGGATAGTTCAGATTGGAAGTCTCATCCTCATGTTTAATGTATTTTTCATCATTGCTCCATTCTAAAAGTGAAAAAAAGGCCTTTGAAAAGAAAAAGGTAAAAAATCAAAGGATTTTAAGCACTCCTCATGTAGTTTTGCATTCAGGCAGCAGGGCTCACTGAAAAAATGCATTTTGGCATGAGAAAAGTCCAGCCATGTTCAAGGCTCACAGCCTACCTTACAGCAGATCTGTATTTTTACGTGCTGTTATGCTTTTTTTTTTAAATTTATGATAGTCACACACACACACAGAGAGAGAGAGAGAGAGAGAGAGAGAGAGAGAGAGAGGCAGAGACACAGGCAGAGGGAGAAGCAGGCTCCACGCACCGGGAGCCCGATGTGGGACTTGATCCCGGGTCTCCAGGATTGCGCCCTGGGCCAAAGGCAGGCGCCAAACCGCTGCGCCACCCAGGGATCCCTGCTGTTATGCTTTGACCACAGCATCATGTCAGTTATGTAACATCTTAAACTCTCAAGGTATAGGGTAAATTGGAGCTCTCTTGAATATTCATGGCCGCAACTGGTGTATAACTGAATCTATTACATGTGGCCTTCCTCTGTCTTGTGTCACCAATGTACAGGGAGAAAACTAGGTGCTGTAGAGGTGGTTGTCATGGAAACTAGCAGGTGTCCCTGCAAAGGTTTTGAAGTCAATACAAAGTTGCTGTTAAAGTACATGTAATTCTGTTGATAGAGATGTGATCATAAGGCCCTGATTTCTATCTCTGTCCCTCAAAACAAAAGTATTAAGTTTTTTCCCTGTTCACACCTTTTAGTAGGTTAATTGCCACAGGAACCCATAATCCTAGGGAAACAGGTATATGTTTAAAACACATTTGGGAACAAATAGTATACATCTAAAGCCATTCTTGTGGCTAAGAGATAAAAATATTTTGAAGAAAATGTTCTAGGAGGGGCAGTGGGAAAAACAGACTTTATTCTTATCCCATTTTATAGACCCGTCTTTGCCTTCAAAAAGGTATTCGTGAATAGAAGAGATGAACATATTTGTAACCTGGGATCTTCTAAGAGGCTCTTAAAGGGCCTGGTTAGGAGCAAATGGATCTGGTCCCTTTCATCTACTTTGACTTCTCTTGTTCTGTTGTGAGTGTGAGGGGTGATGAATGTACTAATAGCGAGAGGGCAAGGTTCTGGGAGACACAAGAAATAAGCTGCATCTTAATGCGAATACACTTAGGGCTGGAGCAACATCTAAAAAGCTACCTTGGATAATAAAAACCTTTCATAGAAGGTTTCTAGGAAAATACACAATAGAGGAGGGCACATATTATTTGTTTTCTTTTAAAAGTCCTCTTAAGAACCTGTGATCAACATCCATTTTAGTCCTGAAGTGGTTGTAGTTTTACTGGAAGCAGAGGGGAAGAGTAGTCAGTCTCCCACCTTCTTGGGGCAGCCTGATGCTGACCACCATCTTCTCTCTGGGTGGTAAAGTAGACAAAATCTTGCCTGGACTGGGAGAAGTTGGAGGACTCCATATTCAGGCTCACTTCTGGTTCCTAGTGGCTGTGCTGGAACTGATTTCTTTCCTTTTAAGGACAGGAGTCTCCACTGGTTAATTTGTTTTTTTTTTTTTAATAAATTGATTTTTATTGGTGTTCGATTTACCAACATACAGAATAACACCCAGTGCTCATCCCGTCAAGTGTCCCCCTCAGTGCCCGTCACCCATTCACCCCCACTCCCCGCCCTCCTCCCCCTCCACCACCCCTAGTTCATTTCCCAGAGTTAGAAGTCTTTATGTTCTGCCCACTGGTTAATTTGATGTAGAAATGGGGATAAATTGGGCAGCCCAGGGGGCTCAGCGGTTTAGCGCCACCTTCAGCCCAGGGTGTGATCCTGGGGTCCCCGGATCAAGTCCCACATCAGGCTCCCTGCATGGAGCCTGCTTCTCCCTCTGCCTGTGTCTCTGCCTCTCTCTCTTTCTGTGTTGTCTCTCATGAATAAATAAATGAAATCTTAAAAAAAAAAAAAAAAGAAATGGTGATAAGCATATTTAATGGTGGACTGTCTCTTTCTAACTGATACTGGATATATGATAGATAAGTTCTCAAAAATGCTTCAGGGCTGAAGGAAAGGGCATTTTCCCCCTTCTATTATCAGGATATTAGTGGATAGTGGGATATTAGGAGGGGGAGGGGTATGAGCTGGGAAGTTGAGCCAATAAAATGAGGCATCAGTGTGATTCTGAGGATTGACAATTTTGGAATTCTTCCTTAAATCTATCCCCTCTTCTCCATACCCACTGTCACTGTGCCATTCAGATCACTGTCATCTCTTGTTTGGACTACAGCAACAGCCTCTTAAGTCATCTCTCTAATTCTACCGTTCCCCTTTTATTTTATTTATTTATTTTTAAATATTTTATTATTTATTCATGAGAGACACACACACACAGAGAGAGAGAGGCAGAGACACAGGCAGAGGGAGAAGCAGGCTCCATGCAAGGAGCCTGATGTGGGACTCGATCCCGGGTCTCCAGGATCAGGCCCTGGACTGAAGGCGGCACTAAACTGCTGAGCCACTGGACTGCCCCCTGTTCCCCATTTAAATAGTTCTCTTTATTGTTTTCAAAGTAACCAAACTTAAAACTCAAAAGTACCTTCTCATTGCATTTAGGAAAAAGTTAAGAATCTTCACCGACCCTCTAGACTCTGAATTACTTACCATTACTTACCTTTTCAGTCTCAACTCTCATGGCTCCCCCAACCCTTTTCTTCCCCCACCTTTATTGAAAAAAAAAAAATCATCCCACCTTGTTTTTATACCATTTGGCCATCGAGGACATCTCTCACTTCTCAGACAGGCCATGCTTTCTTTTATCCCAGGACCCTGCTCCTTCTGTCTGGAGCAATCTGTCTTATCAACTGCTGGCTTCAAGTAACCTAGCTGAATTTTACTTATCTTTCAGAGTTCTGTTTACATGATAAATCCTTAAGGACTATTCTCCAGGCTCAGTTAGGTCTGGTCAAAGTCTACAGCAATTTTACTTCTCCTAGGCTCCTCCCATCACAGCTGTAGTGACTAGTTTAAGGTCCATCTATCCCACTAGATGGAAAGCCTATGAGCATAGATACCAATCTGTCTTGTTCCTGCATCTGGTAAATCATGAGGTGTGTAATGAATATTTGTGGACTCTATGGCTGGCTTACTTACCATGGAGGCAACATCTATGATGTTTTGTAGCCATCTGTGAATCAGCCACTGGATTGGCCTTCTTCATTAACTATTCTCTTGGTATATGTAGCTAGGGCTTGCTTGGGGGCACAATTTCATTTATGGCAAAGTTGGCAAAATTATAAGTATATGAGTCATTTTTAGATAAGTCATGTAAAAATGGCTTCCCTAAAACCTTTCTACATTGTAGATTTCTTTGCCACCAGAAAAACTAGATAAAAAACAAAAGACACACTCAAACTTGCTATTTGGCATAGTATAAGACCCCCCCCATTTAATTTACTGAATTTGTTCCTTAAAAAACAATCCCTGAATTCAGGCAATCCAGTTTGTGTGGACCCAGTGAGACAGGGATCAATATCTGGTTTCTGAGAGATGAGACTGTATGTACTGCAGATTCTAAACTAAAAATCTATATAGTAGGCTACAATTCAAGGCAGCCTCTGCAGGGCTGTAGGTCACAAAAAGAAGGAGCATTATACCTGTACCAGCATCCTGATTCTTTGTTGGAATGAAAAATGGAGGAGAAAGTAACTTATTTCTGTATTTTCTTAAAGTGAGAAGTTGAAGAAAAGAGAAGCTGTCCATGGAACAGGTTTTATTAATTTAATTAATTCCTGAACAGGAAATTAGTTTATTCATTCAAAGTCTTCCTGAAAACCTGTTTTGTGTCACATATTTACAACAGGAAAGTGAAGACTACTTGTGATCCAGCAGGAAGATGAGACAAGGCCACAAGGGCTAGCTCATTAGTAGACAAGAGCAGGGAACAAGCCAGGGCCTGGAGGTGGGGCCACAGTCCTTATACCAGGAAGTAAAGGATGTGGAATTCCAGTGCATTATGTGATTGAGAAGGATCTCTAGGTAAAGGTGGTTCTGGGGCTGGTCTCTAAAGGTGATGGCATTAGGTAGAGAGTAAGGTGGGTGGGAGTGGTGTACCTCCTAGCAGGGGGAATTGTGTGAATAAACTCTTGGAAGGTGGAAAGCATATGGTAGGCCATATGAATGGGAACTAATTTTCCTTTTGGAAAATGAGGGTGCAGGCCCAGGCTGTTTCAGTCATGATCAGTCTGCTTTCCTGCCAGGCTACCTATAGATTCGGTCTGTACATTCTCACTTGAAGGATTCGACCCATGCAGCCATGTGAAATGATGGTCAAGTTCACAGTTTAGGCTTCTTTACTTGCCTTCTCAGTCCTTTGCTATTCACTGCTTAAATCCTAGAACCTACTTTCTGCCAGTATAGGAAGAACGCTTATCTTTATCCTCAGTAAAAGCGATCTGCTTTTTTTCTTTTTATGAAAATTTTTTTGTTTGTTCATTTTTTCCTAGAAGGGGAATAGTAGGGGTGTGGCAGAGAGAGAAGAGGACCAATCATTTCGGGAATTTGAGGACTTATTATATGTAACCAGCGTGTGAATGGTATAATTTGATTGTTCCAATAACCCTGTGGATCAGTACTGTTAACTTTATAGAGGAAGAAATTGAGATCTAGATGTTACCCAGAGTCACAGAACTAGAAAGGGCAGAACTAGAACTTGAAACCAAATTTGCTTGATGCCAAAGCCATGTGCCTAATGCAAAGTTCTACTGTTTTGGGAGTGCCTTACCTCTTCCTTTAAGTATCCTCCAATTTCTCAATTTTATATTTAAAAAAATAATATATGCTAATTTTAGACAAATTGGAAAGTACAGAAATGTATAAAAGAATGGAAAAAGTTCATTACCAAAAATGTATTCCTCAGAGGTCATTTGTTATTACCATGTTGGCATACATTCCTCTAATGTCTTATATAGCATTTCATATAGTTGAATTTATACTAGTTAATATAAATGTTTTCCTAACTGGTACAAAACAAGCATTTCTCTGTACACTTATCAACCTGAGTTTTAATAGATACAAATATTTTATTGCTTAGATGTGACATAAATTTTAACCATTTACCTTTTATTGGAATTTTAGGGTGTGTTCAGTTTTTTTATCATCATAAATACAACTGAAGTGAATATACAGATGAAGATATAAAATGTGCATGCATTTTGATCTAAAGTTCTGTCAGGTTCCTAGAAATGGTACTACCTAGTCAAAAAGATATGAACAATTTTTTTAAAGATTTTATTTATTTGTTCATGACAGAGAGAGAGAGAGATTGAGAGAGAGAGAGAGAGAGAGAGAGAGAGGGAGGGAGAGAGGCAGAGACACAAGCAGAGGGAGAAACAGGCTCCATACAAGGATCCTGATGTGGGACTTGATCCCGGGACTCTGGGATCACACCCTGAGCCAAAGGCACTTGCTTGACTGCTGAGTCACCCAAGCGCCCAAAATATGAACAATTTTTAAAGGTTCTTGATGGGCATAAACAAAGCGTATTTCAGGCAGCTTCTTTAGTTTACCTTCCATCATTTTGTGGACATTTTTTGACAAGCAGTTTTCCCATCCAGAGCACATCTATTTATTAAAAAATTATATCTGCTAGTATTGTGATGTTCTTTTGATAGGCACATTTTTGTTAAAATTTTTTCCCTTATATTCAATATTTTTCTTGATTCTGTGAATAGAATTTTTCCCTTTTTATTTTCTCTTAACTACTGCATATTTCTTTTGCTTCCCACTGTATAATATGTATTGGAAAGGTTGACAGAGAAGAAAAAGAGGGGTATGGAATTATACCATGAGTAGTGAGACCTCCCTGCAGATTATGATTGGTCATTCCTTCCCCAAAACCAAAATAGGAGAAGTCAAGATATGCTTTCAAGAGAGGATGAGGAGCCAGTAGAGATGCTTGAAAAGGACTGATGATTCTGTGACCACCATGTTTTAGGAATGGACAAAAGAAAAAACTAGAATCTGAGTGGTGGGAGGATTTACCACGGAGAAAAGGGAAGCTCCTTTTATCATGAGACTGAGAGGAGGAATGAATGCAAAGACAAAAGGAGGACAAGGGATTGTGAGGAAGTGTGCGCTGGGAAATTCTGATCTCAGCCAGGGTAGATTAGAGGCTGAGAGGATGGAGGAGATGTGAGGATTGGGAAAGAGAGAAGAGTGTACAATACCACTATGGTGCAGTGATCAGAGACATCACCAAGATCCCCTTATTTCAGCTTCCTGAAACTTCTATCAGATTGGAGCCTGCCCAGTGCCATGTACTGCTGAGGATCTGACCTCATAGCTACCTACAACACAATTGATTTTAATGAAAACAGAGCATGGACACTGAACACAAGTTGGAAGCCTGCATCCAAATGCTGCCAGATATCTGGAGAGAAATTGAAAAATTCATGTAACCATGAGAATGCTTTAAATTATCAGATGTTAGGGAAGCTGAGCATAACCTAAATTTGTCATTTTACTTTTCTACCAGGGCTAATGGTAGGGAAAAGAGGCTTCTTTAATTTCTGTCTGATATGTTTCTTTCTGAGTTTTGCAAATCTTTTAATAAGGAGATAACTGATCAGTGTAAAAGCTTTCATTATTTGTGGTGAGTTCCAGCATCCAGCACCTCAAAATATTTAATCTGTATAATTCCTGTTAATGTTTTATTCATGCTCACCAGAGAGGTTATGTGGGCATTGTTAATTGCATAATTTTTCCTTTGTCTAAATATGAATACTTGTGTTTGTTTCTGACTTGAAGAACTTGGTTTTTCTTTCTTCTCTCTCTCTCTCTCTTTTAGCTTTTCAGGTTTGGCTCATGTCTCAGAATTAAAATCTAGGGTCCATTAGGCGTCATTCATCTGTGAGATGAATTCTATATTCCATCTATTGATTCCATCGTGGGTGAACATTTGCAGGGTTTAGGCAAGCACTAGCTAGTGCTCTAAATAGGACTTACATTATTCCTTCAATATAGAATGAAAATGGAGGGAAATATCTTCATTTGAACAGCTTGGAGGAAAACGTTTCATATATTAAGAGCTGCTATATGTAATACATGTAGTTTTCTGATAAGTGAAATGAAAATAAGTATTCTCCATGATATTGATCCAATGGAATATATTTAATAATTCCAAGTCCATTTGCCTTTGAATGATGCCTTCTGGGATGGAGATATTTTTCAAGCCAGGGACATTTCATGATTATAAATAGCAAGCAGACCTATTTTTTGTAGTAAGTTTGCTAGAAATTGTGAAAAAGGTGTTAAGGGGGAGATTGTAGCTCCATTTACAGCCCTGAAAAGAATCTTGACGGTTTCTGTCCCTGGTAATATTGGTACCTCAGGGTGTCTTATTTATATGGATACCTATTAGTAAGCTATCTGCTAACCAACTATCTTTTCATTGTAAAATCCCCTGGGCTTTGCTCAGTTGGTGTCCTTAGTTTTTCTATGCATTTTGCTTGAAGCCCACGTGGTCTGTGACATTGCACTATTCTAACTTTATTCCTCCTTTTTGAGTAGTTTTTTTTTAGTCTCCTTTGAACGTTTCTTCCATCCCTTAATGTGAATATTCCTTAAGGATCAGAGGTGACATTCTGCTTTTGCCCTTTTTAATTCTCTGCCTTGGTGAGCTCCTTCATTTTCTTGGTCTCTCTCAACATTTCTATTTAGATACCCATCTCTGAGCTCCCATTCATGCCTCTTGGGGTGTCCACTTGGATTTTCAAACCCAACTTATCTAAAAGCTCTTGTTTTCTATGGAATGATATTCTCTCTTATGTTTCTCTCTCATTTATCCTTTTTTGTTTACTTAAGCCTCAACTTTGAAGGCAACTTTGGCTTCTCTTTTTTCATGATCCTTCCATATCTAATCAGTCGCTATTTGCTTTTGTTCTGCCTCCATAAATTCTGTATAATCCCCACCCTCCTTTCTCTGCTCTTACCACCTCTTAAAATCAGTTCTTAAGACTTCCCATTTGGATTGTTGCAGTAGCTGTAACATAATATATTGAGATAATATCTTCTATCTCACTGCTTATAGAATTTTTTAATTTCCCCATAGCCAGACTGTAACCTAATTTTTATGTTCTCTGCTTCTGGAAATTTTGTGAAGGGGAATGGGTATGGCAGAAAAAGAAGTTTCCAGGCAACATCCAATCAGGATGTTGTTTGCAAAACCTAAGCTCATTGAAGAGAATTATTTTGTATCACTCCAGTGGAGTGGAGGAGCTGGAGATGAATGACTGAATTTGGGAGATAGAAATGAACCAAGGTAAAGAGGGGTGAGATTTTTTAGAACATTCCTTTTTTGAGACAAGAAGAGTATGGGGTTTGGTAAATTCCATGGAGTCAGGATCATTGCTCCTTTGTCTTGCAGTGGAGTTGCTGGGACTTCTGATGAGTAAGGCTAGGGTGATAGATGGGCCAGACCTTAAGAACTGTTTCTCTAGCACCAGCAGGCATTAACAGTTTCCAGTGCCCACTGTTGTCTTTTAGGAAAATATAGGCTTGAAGAGTGAGCTTATCAGTTGTATCAGGGCCATCTGAAGACTGGCCTAAGTGCTTCATATAGCATAAGGCCCCCCAGGATTCTTGCTTGACTTTAGGGTGGGATATTAACTAGAATATAGGCTCAGCTACTGTAACACAGAGACCTTAAGATACAGAGGCTAAAAACAATTTGTAAGTTTTTTTTTTCCCTCTCTGTTGTAATAGTCTGGAAGTAAATGAGCTATTTGGGTCTGGTAAATAGCTCTGCTCCACAAGGGCATTTAGAATTCCATGTTCTATCCATCTTGGTACCTTCCCATCTCTTGGAACAGGATGTTAAAATCTTATGCAATGGCCCCTTTGGGCAATCTGGTGAAATGTGTGAACTGTGTCTAAAAAAAGCCGATTTTAGGGGTGCCTGGATGGCTCGGTTGGTTAAGTGTCTGACTCTTGTTTTTGGCTCAGGTCATGATCTCTCAGTTGTGAGACCAAGCACTGCATCAAGCTCTCCTTCTCCTTCCTACTCACACTGTCTCTTGCTCTCAAGTAAATATAAAAATCTTTTAAAAATGATTTTAAATGCATAAAAATACATAGGGGGATCGAAAAAATATTTTATTTAAATTCAATTTCATAGGGGGATTATAAAGAATATAAATTATAACAAAATACAATTTCACAATAATAAAAAGACAAATTTGTGATATACTAATGCATATGCTTCTTTACTAATTGTTAACATGATCTATTGGTGTGTTCAATACTTTAGTTTCAAAATAATGATGAATATAAATTGTTATTTCATGATATCTTTATAAATGGAGTATGATATGAAAATATCTTTGGTTTCTGAGGGTGACAAGGTCATAGGTACTATGAACACTACTATGGTTTATTGCCTACATTTAAAAAAATTTAAGTTAATTTTGCCAACATATAGTATAACACCCAGTGCTCATCACATCACATGCCCTCCTTAATGCCTGTCACCCAGTTACCCTATCCCCCCACTTACCTTCCCTTCTGCAACTCTTTGTTTCCCAGAGTTAGAAGTCTCTCATGGTTTGTCTTCCTCTCTAATTTTTCCCCACTCAGTTTCCCTCCCTTCCCTTATAGCCCCTTTCACTTTTTATTATATTTCACATATGAGTGAAACTATATGATAAATGTCTTTCTCCAATTGGCTATTTCATTCAGCATAATACCCTCCAGTTCCATCCACGTCAGTGTAAATGGTAGATGTTCATTCTTTCTGATGGCTGTGTTATATTCCATTGTATGTATCTGTGTTTGTGTATATCTTCTTTATCCATTCATCTGTCAAAGGACATATCAGCTTCTTCTATAGTCTGGCTGTTGTGGACGTGCTGACTGTTTCCTTTGCTGTGCAGAAGCTTTCTATCTTAAGTCCCAATAGTTCATTATTGCTTTTGTTTTCCTTGCCTTTATAGATGTGTCTTGCAAGAAGTTGTTGTGGCCTAAGTAAAAAATGTTGTTGCCTCTTTTTTCCTCTAGGATCTTTTTTTTTTAATAATAATTTTTTTTATTGGTGTTCAATTTGCCAACATACAGAATAACACCCAGTGCTCATCCCGTCAAGTGCCTCCCTCAGTGCCTGTCACCCATTCACCCCCACCCCCCGCCCTCCTCCCTTTCCACCACCCCTAGTTTGTTTCCCAGAGTTAGGAGTCTTTATGTTCTGTCTCCCTTTCTGATATTTCCCACACATTTCTTCTCCCTTCCCTTCTGTTCCCTTTCACTATTATTTATATTCCCCAAATGAATGAGAACATATAATGTTTGTCCTTCTCCGATTGACTTACTTCACTCAGCATAATACCCTCCAGTTCCATCCATGTTGAAGCAAATGGTGGGTATTTGTCATTTCTAATGGCTGAGTAATATTCCATTGTATACATAAACCACATCTTTATCCATTCATCTTTCGATGGACACCGAGGCTCCTTCCACAGTTTGGCTATTGTTCCTCTAGGATCTTGATTATTGTCTACGTTTTAAATAAGACAAAAAACTGAATTTCAATGAGAGGTTTCTGAAAATAAGGATGTAATTGCTACCCCAGTTTCTGGACCCCATAATTTCTATTCATGGATCCTTTAAAGACCTGTCAACCTGAGGCTAAGGATTTCATTTTAGAGTGTTGGATCTAGCTTACCTCTGTGTCTATGATCCAGCCTTAATAAAAGAGAAAAAGGGATGTTCAGGGAAAGCGATCTTGTCTTTATGGAGATGAAGGCATGGACTTCTATAATCCATTGGCTTGAACCTGGTCTTATGATTATACCTAATTTCAAGAGAAACTGTGTTGGGGGGTTTGTAATCAACTGTGTGCCTAGCTAAAATTAAGGAGTTTTATTACTGAACAGGAGAAAGAATAAATACTTAGTACCTACTATAGGAATATAGGACTCCCAAAAGTATGCCTGAAATTCAATTTTCTACCAGCCAGGCTCAGAAGAGATTGTGTGATTTAGAGAGGATTATTGTGAGGATTAACTACAGTGTGTTCAAGTGGCTGGTAAAGAGTAAGTGCTCAATAAATATTCACTGAAGCTGACTTGCATGTGACCAGGGTCTGTGAGAGGAATAATACACAATGGGAGATAACATATTGGAGTTCCTGGGATAATAAAGAGTCAAAGATATTTATGTCTAAACTCATTCATTCATTTGTTCATCCAAGGAACATTTATTGAGCTTTGAGTCAGAAACTGTTGTAGTTACCATTAAAATGGCAGCAAGCATTATTAAATCCTTGTTCTAAGAAATCTTTCATTTTATGCAGGGAAGATAAAATAATAAATAAACAAAGAAAATGTAGGTTGAGGGCAAAGGATATGAAAAAAGATGGGATAAAGGTTATGGTGGAATGCTGTGATAGGCAGAATTATAAGATGGTCTCCAAGATACCTGCCCCTGGTTATACTGTCTGTATAATACCTCTCATCCACTTCCCTAATTTAAATGTAAATGGGACCTGTGAATAGAATGGAATGTGAATTTTATGATTAGGTTATGTTTTATGGCAAACATAGGAGATTTTTATGGCAAACAAAAGAGATTTTGAAAATGTAATTAAGTTCCCAAATCAGCTGATTCTGAGCTAATCAGAAAGGACATTATCCAAGATGGGCCTGACTTAGGGTAAAAGCCCCTGAAAGAGAACTGGGCTCTACTTGAGGTGAGAGAGAAATTCTCTTGCTGGCTTTGTGAACTGTGTATGGAAGAAAACACATGATAAGGACTGAAGGCGGCCACTATAAGCTGAGAGCAGCCTCCTTTAGCTACTAAGAAAATAGGAAGCCCAGTCACACAGCTACCAGGGAAATGAGTTCTGACAAAAACATGAATGAGTTTGGAAGTGGATTTTTCCCTAGTCAAGCTTTCTGATGAGAATGTAGCCCGTCCAACACCTTGTTTGCAGCCTTGAGAGATAAGATGTGCCCATATTTCTGTCTTAAAAAACTGTGAGAAAATAAATACCTGTTATTTTAAGCTTCTCAGTTTATGGTGATTTGTTGCATAGCATAAAAAACTTATACAAATATTATTTTAAATGAGATGATGAGGAAAGGCTTCTCTGATAAGGTGAGCTTGAATGGACACTTGAAGGAAGCGAGAAGATATCTGAGGCAAGAGCAGAAGAGTGGCCTTTCTTGCTGCTCTGTGGAGAATAGCCCAGAGATGAGCACAAGTGTAGGAGGAGCAGGCTCTAGTTAAGTTGGAAGAAAATGAACCCTTGGTCTAGTAATTTGTGGTATAGGGCATCAGATTATGGACATATTTCCAAGATAGGGCTAACAAAATTTGCTAAAGGATTAGATATGGAGTGTGAGAGGTAGAGGATTGGAAGACAAGCTCCAGAGTGCTGTTGATATTTAATGAGTTGAGAATACTGGGGTTGGGAGAAGCAGGCTTTAGGGAGAAGTCAAGAATTTGGTTTTGGATGTGACATTTGAGATGCCATCCAAATGAATTTGTCGAAGGCAGGTGTATATGTAAGTCTGGGGTTCAGGAGAGAAGTTGGGATGCACATAAATATAGGGAGTAGCAGCATTTATATGTTATTTCAACTATGAGACTGGAAGAGATAACCTAAGATACAAAAATTATAAAATATTGGGCCTGAAAGTCACCTTAAGAGATTATTTTTCAATCGCAGAAACTCTAGCCCAGAGAAGTAAAGTGACGTTAGGCCTGTATCTAAGGGCACAGAACTAGTTACTGGGAAAGCTTGAATAAACCCAGGCTTCTTGATTCCCAGCTCAGATTATTTTTACCAAGTATCACAGGTTCCTTTTCTTTTGCTTCTCTGAATTATTTCCTACACTTGGGAAAGAGCTTACAAAGTCAACAGGGCTAGACTCTTCTCCTTCATGGGGTTTCAAGTCCCACATACAGATCTCTGAGATATCCTCCCCCACCTTGGGTGTCACCCCATAAGCTGCTGATTAGATTTGATGGATGTGGGAAGCTGGGGGCTCATGTAACAAATGAAAATGTATGCTGTGATGTCTATAAACCTCACCCCATCAAATTAATAATGAAAAGCTTCCCATCAAAGCCCTTCTTGTGCTCAATAGCCTGTGGCACATTCGGACTCATCAATAGATGTTCTACAATATTACAACTTGTTTAAATCTTGGTAAAGTAGTGTTATGTACTATTGTTATTGACTTCCCTTTTCTAATTACCACCCAAAGGTGACAGATGATATAGCTCTAATGACCACATTCTTGGAGAGTGAGTGGCTTTGGGTCTCAACTCGTTGTGTCTTAGCTGTTCTGAAGAAGGAGATCTCGTCTGCTGAAAGCAGATCTGCATTAGCAAGGCCATCATATTAAGGCCCAGGTGATGTTTGAGACCATCCAGAGAGGGAATTCTGTGAGAGTTTGAAAGCAGAGATTTTAGAGTCTCTGTTGAATGAAAGACATGGTAATTGCAGGAATCCTAAGGCATGTGGAGCTAGCTATAGCCAGCTTCTATGACAGCCCACAACACAGGTGGGCAGAAAGCATGACTTTTTTCTTTTTTTTTTTCTTGTACCTCAAATTTGTATTTTGTAATTTCAACTTAAATTTCTATTTTAAGCCTCCATTTTGGTTTGGCAGAAACATAACCTCCCTCCTCCCCTTTCTTATAATGGAAATCTAAGTTTTGGGGGGACATAGATTATGTGGTACCCAAGCATGGCAGGATGGCCTCTGTCCTCTGACATTGTTGAATACATTTATCTACTGAGATACTCATTTTTCATCTGGTTCTCTGATATTGGTTTCCGCATAGTGCCCATGAGGTTTTCCTTTTTCCTTTCATGGCTCCTTCAAGCTGAGTGGCTCTCTGTTGCTCCTGTGTGTGTCATTATTCTTTCCTTTCCTGCTGTCCTGGAACATTGAGATCTCTTTGGGGATCCCTAAGGTACCTGATGCCTCACTGTGCTTCCTTCCCCTTCTGCTCCCTGAGCTCTGCTAGGGCGCTGGCTTTTTGTAAGGATCAACATTAAATTTCATCATTTCCTGTCCTCTGGGAAAATCTTTTATGGTCTCTCTCAGAAGCCCACATACTGCCCAGATCCCACTTCTCTCTAACATTTTTTCTTTATGCCCAAAGTCCTCTCCAGTTCCTTCAAGGTTTAGGTTTTGGAGTTTAGAGCTGGGAAGACCTTTTTTTTTTCTTTTTTTCTTTTTTTACAAATTTACCCTAAGACAGTAAGCACAGAACAGTTAATTGCTTGTTTTTGTCAAGGGGATTATAGGATGAAGAAGGAAAAATGGGAAATGACTGGAAGATAGGAAAGTGATTTAGTTTATATAAAAGCAGTCATTCCACAACAGGATACTACTGGAAGCTAGACTTGCTTTTTCCCTTCTATGTCCCTGGATTATTCGAATAATTGAATATCACTTTCTGTACTGGATGTAGGGAACATGGTTAGTCACCTAGAAGTATACACAAGTATTTCAAAAATATAGTACCTCTTAAGAACTTTTGTAAATTCTTTCATTGTATATTTGTAATTTAGTAATTTAGTAATGAATGAGTGGATTAAGTGATGGCTTCTATTCCTGAGTTCCAGTCATGCTTTATTCCCTATTTTCTTAACTTCTTTTACAAAAGAGTTGAATTCTTGACCAGCACAATCTGTTTATGATTTATCTCTGTATAGCTAGCATAATGTATGCTACATCATAGATACTTAATAAATTTTTGAATGATGAATTACTTGGGTCCCCAGAAAAGAAAATGTAGGAATTAAGTTCATTGATGTAGAGGGCTATGATTTTAGAGGTGTCATACATTCAATAACTTTATTTAATATTTATCAAATATTTATGGAATACCCATAATGTTTCAGGAACTGTGGTAGATCCTTGAGATAAAAAAAATTAGCAAGATGTGTCTTTGAGGGCTCACTTTCATGGAATTGACCTGCATCTTAACTGACCTTAGCAGCTGCACAGAATCCATTATATGTATGTAACTTACTTTAACATGTATTCTCTAGACACTTGTGTTGTTTCTAATCTTCAGTTATTTTCAAATAATGCTGCAATGAATGACTATTAATGACTGCATTAGTAAAAATACATGTATATATGTAGGGTAACTTGACAAATTGTTCTTCATAGAATACCTCCATCAGTAATATATAACAATTTACATCTACTTTTAAATATCCTAACCTTGGTTTCTACTTGCCATCACATTAGGCTCTTTAATTTGTTTACCAAAGATTTTTTTTTTTATAAATTAATTTTTATTGGTGTTCAATTTACCAACATACAGAATAACACCCAGTGCTCATCCCGTCAAGTGTACCCCCCAGTGCCCGTCACCCATTCACCCCCACCCCCCACCCTCCTCCCCCTCCACCACCCCTAGTTCATTTCCCAGAGTTAGAAGTCTTTATGTTCTGTCTCCCTTTCTGATATTTCTCACACATTTCTTCTCCCTTCCCTTATATTCCCTTTCGCTATTATTCATATTCCCCAAATGAATGAGAACATACACCGTTTGTCCTTCTCCGGTTACTGTGGCCAAGTTCAAAAAGGGTGTTGCCTGAGTTCTCCTCTGGGATTTTGATGGAATCTTGTCTCACATTTAGATCTTTCATCTATTTTGAGTTTATCTTTGTGTATGGTGCAAGAGAGTGGTCCAGTTTCATTCTTCTGCATGTGGATGTCCAATTTTCCCAGCACCATTTATTGAAGAGACTGTCTTTCTTCCAGTGGATCGTCTTTCCTCCTTTATCGTATATTAGTTGAGCATAAAGTTCAGGGTCCACTTCTGGGTTCTCTGTTCTGTTCCATTGATCTATATGTCTGTTTTTGTGCCAGTACCACACTGTCTTGATGAACACAGCTTTGTAGTACAACCTGAAATCTGGCATTGCGATGCCCCCAGATATGGTTTTCTTTTTTTAAAATTCCCTGGCTGTTTGGGGTCTTTTCTGATTCCACACAAATCTTAAAATAATTTGTTCTAAGTCTCTGAAGAAAGTCCATGGTATTTTGATAGGGATTGCATTATACGTGTAAATTGCCCTGGGTAACATTGACATTTTCACAATATTAATTCTGCCAATCCATGAGCATGGAATATTTTTCCATCTCTTTGTGTCTTCCTCAATTTCTTTCAGAAGTGTTCTGTAGTTTTTAGGGTATATTTTGAGAACCATTTGAATGGTAAATGGTTCTCCAACCTTTTATTTTCAGGTTGTAGGTGTCCTTCTGTCTAAAATGAGTCTCTTGTAGACAGCAAATAGATGGGTCCTGTTTTTTTATCCAGTCTGAAACTCTGCGCCTTTTGATGGGGTCATTAAGCCCATTCACGTTCAGAGTTACTTGAACTTCTTCTTAAAGGGGAGTTTTAAGAGTCCCCCTTAAAATTTCTTGCAGAGCTGGTTTGGAGGTCACATATTCTTTCAGTTCCTGCCTGTCTTGGAAGCTCTTTATCTCTCCTTCCATTTTGAATGAGAGCCTTGCTGGATAAAGTATTCTTGGTTGCATGTTCTTCTCATTTAGGACCCTGAATATATCCTGCCAGCCCTTTCTGGCCTGCCACGTCTCTGTGGAGAGGTCTGCTGTTACCCTAATATTCCTCCCCATGAAAGTCAGGGACTTCTTGTCTCTTGCTGCTTTAAGGATCTTCTCTTTATCTTTGGAATTTGCAAGCTTCACTATTAGATGTCGAGGTGTTGAACGGTTTTTATTGATTTTAGGGGGGGATCTCTCTATTTCCTGGATCTGAATGCCTGTTTCCCTTCCCAGATTGGGAAAGTTTTCAGCTAGGATTTGTTCAAATACATATTCTGGCCCTCTGTCCCTTTCGGCGCCCTCGGGAACCCCAATTAAACGTAGGTTTTTCTTCCTCAGGCTGTCGTTTATTTGCCTTAATCTGTCTTCATGGTCCTTCAATTGTTTATCTCTTTTTTCCTCAGTTTCCCTCTTTGCCATTAACTTGTCTTCTATGTCACTCACTCGTTCTTCCACCTCGTTAACCCTCGTCGTTAGGACTTCTAGTTTGGATTGCATCTCATTCAATTGATTTTTAATTTCTGCCTGATTGGATCTAAATTCTGCAGTCATGAAGTCTCGTGAGGCCTTAATGCTTTTTTCTAGAGCCACCAGTAGCTGTAGAATAGTGCTTCTGAATTGGCTTTCTGACATTGAAGTGTAATCCAGATTTTGTAACTCTGTGGGAAAGAGGGCTGTTTCTGATTCTTTCTTTTGAGTTGAGGTTTTCCTTCTAGTCATTTTGCTCAGTGCAGAGTGGCCAGAAACAAGTTGTATTGGAACACGGGGGAGTATCACTGGCCCCTCTAGCTGGTCTTCTGGGGGAGGGGCCTGTTGCGTTGATTTTCAGGTGTTAGCACTTGGGGGAGCTGCTCTGCCCCTGCCTGCTGCAGGGCTCTGCGGGGGTTGTTTACCCCGCCAGGCCCCAGGAGGAACAGCAGCAGTTGCTATGGCAACTCTGGAAGCCTGGATTCAGCCTCCGCAGGAACTATGGGGCTCGGGGCTCTCGGCTCTCCGTCCGCAGGGCCTGGAGGCTCCGGGGCGGGGCCGCTGATCTGCTCAGCTCGGGGCAGGAGCGTCCTCGCTGTCTCGGGCCCTCCCGGCCTCTGCCTGTCCCGGGGGAGGCCGGATCCTGGGCTGTGTCCCGGCGCCCTGTGCTCCGGGGCCTGCGCTGTTGGATTCGCGCTCCCGCCCCGCAGCCCCTCCGCGGAGCCGCTCCCGAGCCCCTCCGAGCTGCTCCGGTCGGTCCCTCCGTGCGCGCTGCAGCCCTTAGGGAGCTCGGAGCACTCTCCTGCGCTCGCAGGTGTCTGTTAGTGTCCCCGGGAGCCTGAGGGCATCCCCGCTCTCCTGGGTCCTGCTCCAACTCCCTGCGAGCCCCTTTCCGCCCGCCCGGGAAGGTTGGTGCAGCTCCTGCTCCTCCGGGACGGGGCTCTCCTGTCCTGGGGACACTCACCCCGGCCTCAGCCCGGCTCCTCGCGGGGCCCCTCCCCCTCGGAGGCCTTTTGTTCCTTTATTTCTTTTTCCCCGTCTTCCTACCTTGATAGAAGCGTGAACTCTTCTCACTGTAGCATTCCAGCTGGTCTCTCTTTACATCTCAGGCCGAATTCGTAAATTTTCAGGATGGTTTGAAGGTTATCTAGGTAATTTGGTGGGGACAGGTGATTTGGGGACCCTGCTCTTCCGCCATCTTGCCCCTCCCCCCTGTTTACCAAAGATTTGAAAACATCTTCCCCTTCCATTCCCAGGCCTCACAATGAACAAAAACATTAAATCCTATGGACTGGATCACCATTTACCTACATGTATTTTGTAGAGCACTAGTCCTACAAGATATTACAGAGTCCAATGATCACATAAACACCATATACCATGTCTGCTTCTTGCAAAGTTATAAAGCACTATGGAACAATACAAAACTTATTTAACTCTGTTTAATTCCAGTGTTTTCCAAACTTATTTGGGAATAATATTTTAGATCTACTTAAGATCACGGAAACTTAGTAGTGGAATAAAATGAAACTGAACAAAACCAACCTAGTTTCACAGTACAGTAATTTATAGGATGTTTTATAAAAATGCTTTTGTCCTCTAGTAAGCTTGATAAATGCTGCAGAGTGTATCTTATTTTTGGATATTCACAATGTATTAAAAACAGGAATGTTGCAGTAAATTAGTTATTTAAGCTATCACTTTCTAAGCTTATTGGAAATAAATCTTTGTCATGTTAATATTTGATTGGACTGAGGTTCTACAGACTGTATTGGAGGAAATACTGACTGAACTACCTTATATTTCAGGGATAAGGTAAAAGCTCAAAGAAATGAATCTACTTACTCAATTTTATCAAACTCAATTTTCATTAGTTTAAATTCAGTTCTGCCTGTTATCTTTTATCTTTTTGTTTCATTAAAAAAATCCTCAAAATCCTGTGCTATGAAAAAATATGTCAAAGAGGTTAGAGAAAGCCAAATTTAAATACCTACGCTGTCTGATATTTACTACTAAATTGCCTGAACAATGATTTTTGTAATCAAGTATGTACTCCCAAATGTCATAATTTTAAATTTGTTTGAATCCAGTTGGCTTTTCAACCAAAGTTTAGTTTGTTTATTATTTATTTTTAAAATATTTATTTATTTTAGAGAGAGAGAGAGCGAGAGAGCATGAGTAGGAGGGGTAGAGAGAGAGAGGGAGAAAGAGAATCTCAAGCAGACTCTGCGCTATGTGTGGAGCCTGACATGGGGGCTCCATCTCATGACCCTGAGATCACAACTCTGAGATCACGACCTAAGCTGAAACCAAGAGTCCAACATTTAAGCGACTGTGCCACCCAGGTGCCCCAAATAAAGTTTAGTTTTTAATAGTTCCACTGTATGTATTTGCTTTTTATGTTTAAGACCCATTGGGGGATCCCTGGGTGGCGCAGCGGTTTGGCGCCTGCCTTTGGCCCAGGGCGTGATCCTGGAGACCTGGGATCGAATCCCACGTCGGGCTCCAGGTGCATGGAGCCTGCTTCTCCCTCTGCCTGTGTCTCTGCCTCTCTCTCTCTCTCTCTATCATAAAAAAAAAAAAAGACCCATTATTTCAGACAATTACCATTCTCTTACTTGCCCTTTTTCTAGATTCTGGCTTTGCATGTTACTTGAAACTTGATTTAAATTTATATTGATTCCATCTCTATTTAGAAAATTTTCTTGGTTTTAATTCCAGTGAACTTTTGCTCTAACATTTGTAGGAGAAAATAACATCACCCGTTTTCACTGACAGAATTTATGAACACGGGTGCTAGGCATTGAGCTAAGTGTCACAGCTGACACAAGGGAAAATATACATGGTTTCTGACCCAGTGCAATTGGCATCTAGCCAAGAAAGGAATCCCCCCCCCCCCCGGGCTGAGGTTCCGCATGGTAAAGGACCAGGGCTACCGTGTATGATTGCATAGAGAGTGCTTGCACAACTTCAGGGGACACCATCTATATAGATGATGTTGTGGTGGTTGTGCCACACAGGAGCCCTGTATGAAGGACCTGTGCTAGGACTCTATTCTAGCACCTATTTGTTGGAGTTTTCAGTTTAGCTTCAGGAAATCATTTGTGGGTGAAGTTAGAGGGGGGAGAAATGGCTTCTGTTATGAACAACAGAATTCTGCACATAATGGAGGGGTCACCATTTATTAAGGTAATTCTGAGCTGAGGAGATTGGCTCAGAGCCAATCACTGGCTTCAGAGCCAGCTTTGGATGTGACCGAAAAGTTGAATTTCACCTGTGACTTGAGTCCACCTCTGAACTCTTTGGACCGTGAGCCAGGGAGTGCAAAAACTTATTCTGGATGGGAATCAACTTGATAAGTGAAATAAGAAAAAAAAAATCACAGCTTGAAGTTAATAACAGAGGAAGCTAGAAAATTCCAAAATATTGGAAAGTTCAGACCAATGCTTCTGGACAATAACCCAAGGGTTAAAGAAGAAATCATGATGGAAGTTTGAAAATTCTTTGAATTAAATGACTCTGGAAATTTTGCATATCAAAAGTTGTGGGATATAGCCAAAATATTGCTTATTGGGAAATTTATAGCTTTATGTGAATATGTTAGAAAAGATAAGAGGTGAAATCAATGAGCTAAGCATCCATCCTAAGTTGGAAAACAACTGCAAATTAGACCAAATAAAGCAGAAGGAATGACATTATTAAATATAAGAGTAGGAAGTAATGAAGAGGAAAACAAAAACAAACATGTAATAGAAAGGATCAAGATGGGCAACAGTTGGTTTCAGAAGAGGCTAATAAAACTGAAAGGTCTTAGGGCAGGAATGGTAGGATATGAGAGAAATAAAGAGGCAGGGAAAGAGAGAGAGAGAAGGAGGGAGAGGAAGAGAGAGAAGGGAAGAGGGGGAAGGAGAAGAAAATCAACATTAAGAATAAACAAGTGATTATCTTAGAGCCTACAGATATTAAAATGATAAGAAGCTCTTATGAATAACATTAAAACAATGTTTTAAAATTTAGATAAAATGGATGTATTCTTAAATGCAATTTATTAAAAAAGATATCAGAAGGAAGAGAAACCCTGGATAATTTTTTTAGCTATTAAGGAAGTCAAATACTAATTACAACTTTCCCATGAAGAAAACTACAGATCAGTAGTCAGTAAATTACATTAAATCTTTAGGAACAAAATAACTACAGTCTTACACAAAAAAGAATATTCTTGACACATTTTTAAAAGTGAGCATAAGGCCCCCTCACTCATGGATGGAAATTTAAGAGAGACTAATCAAAATATTAGGAAACTAAACTTAGAAATGTATAAAAATGAATAAAAGATTGGTTTAGCATCTGAAATTGATGTAATTCACTTAGAATAAGTTATAAAAAGTAACCATCTCAATAGATTTAGAAATTATATCTGATAAAATTTAATATTGGTTAATAATAAAAACTTAGCAGATTGGAAATAGAGGGAGATTTCCTTAATATTATCAAGGATAGCTATAAAAAATCAATACTTTATGGTTAGAAGCTACCCCTTTGAGAAGGAATAATATAAAGCTAGGATCACTACTTCTCTTCAACATTGTACTGAAAATGTTATCCAGTGCAAAAAGTCAGGAAAAACAAGGAAAAAAGGTAAATAGATTGGAAAGGGAGAAATAAAAGTATTATTCAAAGGTACAAAGATGTAGGGTAAACTCTGAAAAATCAGTTGTATGTCTGTATATACCTTTAATAAACAGCTAGAAAGTGAACAAAAAGATATTGTTTATGATGCATGAAGAATGTCACTTATCTAGGGACAAATCTGGGAAATGATGTATAAGATACCTATGTAGAAAACTATAAAACATAAAAATTAAAAAGAAGGCATAAATTAAAGAAAGGAAAAACCATATATATAAATTTGAAGACTCAATATAAATAAAGATGTTAATGCTCCCCAAACTGATAGTGTAGTCCCAAATAAAAATACCATTCCCAATAAAAAGTCTATTTTTTTGGTGGAAATAAACAAATTGATTCTAAAATTTATGAAAATCTAAAGGGTCAAGAATAGTCAAGGCATTTTTGAAGAAGAAAAGGTCAGTAGTTAATATGGAATAAGCACATAGAATGGTGGAATATAATAGAAAGTTCAGAAACAGACCACACATTTATGAACATTTAATTTATAACAAAGGTGGTGCTCCAAAATAGTTGGAAAGCTTAGTTTTATTAATAAATTATGGTGGAACAGATGAATAAAAAAAGACATGGAGAGAAGGAAACTTGACCCCTACATCCCACCATACACAAAAATCAGTTCCCGGTAGATTGTAAATGTGGATATAGGAGGTAAAATAGTAACAGTGAAGAAGATAACCTAGGAGAATATCTTTATGGTGGAGGGTAAGGAAAACACTAACTATAAAAGAAAAAGGTAAAATGACTAGATTAAAATTCAGAACTTCTTTTCATTATAAGAGAGTGAAAGGCAAGAAAATATTTGCAACAAACATCAAAGACATATTCAAAGCATAAGAAAAACCCCCCAGAAATTTAAAAACAACTTACAAATATATAAATAAGAGACTTGAACAGGCACTCCATAAAATATAAGATTCAAATGGCTAAGATATGTTTGAAATTTCCTTAGTAGTCAAGGAAGTACAAATTAAAACCACAAGAAGATACTACTAGTCATCTTACTGAATGGCTAAAATTAATAAGACTGACAAATGTTTGGTGCTGTTGGAGCACCAAACTCCAACAAGGAGTCAAGGGGAGTCATATAGAAGTGTATATTGGTATGGTTACTTTGAAAAACAGTTTGGTGTTATCAAAGTTGAAGAACATGTATTACCCAGAAGTTACAATCCTAATGTGAGCACATGTGCACTAGGAGACAGATGAAAATGTTCGTAGCAGGGTTACTTCAATGGCCCGGACTGAAAAATACCCAAATGTCTTATCTAGGATAGATACATAAATTGTAGTATATTCATACAATGAAATTATATATATCCATAATAAATGAGTTACATATAAATGTAACAACATGGCTGCCTTTTTTAAGTGTAGTGCTGAGTGAGTGAAGCTGAATTTGAAAGCATACTTGCATTGTGATTTCATTTATGCAGAGTTCAAAAAGCAGGCAAGGGTGGGCTGTGGTGTTTGATTTTTTTTTTTTTGGTAGTGAGACTTGGTAAGCAGAGATTGCCATGGAAACCAGATATAAGTTGCATTTGAGGAGCTCTAAGTGTTGGTGGTTAGGACAGGTGCTTTTGGGATTCTGACAACATTCTGTTTCTTGACTGGGGCAGTGGTTGCCTGAAACATCACTGTCATAATTCATTAAGAAATGCATTTTTAATGTTGTGTACTTTCCTGAAAATGACTACAAAAGAAAAAAATATGCATATATCATTTTACCCAACATCTCCACTTTTAATTATTTATTTCATAGATAGAATTGTGGTGTGAGTTAAATAAATATGTACTAGGATATTCTTCCCAACATTGTAATATCAAAAGATTAGAATCAACTGAAATGTTCTTTAAGAGACAAGTTAAAAAGTTCAGTGTTAGCACAAGTACAGCCATCTCAGGCCCCTGTGAATAAGACCTGAACTTTACCTTAGTTCAGTTACAGGAAAAAACAGCTTACAGCTTAACGCCCTAGAAAGCCCCATATTAGAATGAGAACAGAGCTCAATGCCCATGGTAGAAAGTCCCACATCAGAATGAGAATGAACAGAGCTTAATGCCCTTGAAAGCCCCATATCAGAATGTAAACAGAACTTGAGAAATTCCTCCTCCCCTTCTGGAGGTCCCCTAGACCAGCCCATAAAACTAAGCTGGAACCCACCTCAGGGTCCAAGTCCCTGCTGTGCTGTTTCGGGTACACTTGGAGCCAAGCTCCAGCTTGTACAGAAACCCTCGTGTGTTTGCATCAAAAGAGAGAGAGAGAGAGAGAGAGAGAGAGAGAGAGAGAGAAGTTAAATAATTTATGAAAGATCCATACAATAAAATACAAAACAGCTATTATAAAACAATGATACAGCATAATATGTACTTATTCAAAGCCAAGTGAATGGAAAAACAGGGTTCAGAATAGTATATGGGGTTTGGGACATTTGTGTGTAGGAAAAATGCATAATAATGAGAGAACTATGTGACTAGAAGACAGGGTGGGAAGAATTTTCAATGAATACACCTTTATATATTTTTTGAATTTTATAGTATACATTTGTATTCTTTAGTCTCAAATTTTTTTTAGAGGTTTATTTATTTATTTGAGGGAGAGAGAGAGAAGCAGACTCCACACTGAGTGGGAAGCCAGAGATCGGGCTCCCTTTGGGGCTAGATCACACAACCTTGAGATCATGACCTGAGCCAAAATCAAGAGCCCAGCACTTAAACCCTCAGCTACCCAGGCACCACTCAGACTTTTAAAAATAAAATAAAATACTGGAAAAATAAACAAGAATCACTCAATAGGTCAGTAGTTTTATAGATGTAAAAACAGACTTAGAAGTTTAAGAGACTTGTTTGAGATCATTCAGCTAATATGGAGTAGAGCTGGAATTTGGTCCCAGCCTATGTGGAAGCCTTTTGAAAGGAGATTCAGCCTATTGATAAATAAATACGATATAGGAGCTTGCTGGCTTGCCTAGTGCAGTGTGGGCCATTTTGGAAATCTGTAATGAACTAACAATGCTAGGTGTTTCATGCTAAAATTACGTTTAAAATTATGTGTTTTTACTGAGTGTTGTATGTAAGTGATGAATCTCTGAATTCTGTTCCTGAAACCAATATTGCTCTGTGTGCTAACTAGAAATTAAATTAAAAAATTGAAGAAAAAATAGTTATTATATATTTTTATAGTTCTATAGTTTTATAGTTTTATGGTTCTTTGGATTCCATTAAAGTTGTTGAGGATGTGGAGAAAGAAGAAGCCTCTTACAATGTTGGTGGGAATGCAAACTGGTGAAGCCACTCTGGAAAACAATATGGAAGTTCCTCAAAAAGTTAACAATAGAACTACCCTCTGACCTAGCAATTATGCCACTAGGTATTTGTCCAAAGGACACAAACATAGTGTTTGAAGGGGCATATGCACCCTGAGTTTTATAGCAGCAATGTCCACAATAGCCAAACCGTGGAAAGAGCCCAGATGTCCATTGACAGATTGATGGATAAAAAGGATGTGGTATGTATATACATACACACAGTGGAATACTACTCAGCCATGAAAAAAAGAGTGAATTCTTGCCATTTGCAATGATGTGGATGGAACTAGAGGACATTATGCTAAGCAAAATAAGTCAGACAGATAGAGACAAATACCGTATTTCACTCATATGTGGAATTTAAGAATCCAAACAGATGAACATAGGGGAAGGGAAGGAAAAATAAAATAAAATGAAAACAGAGAGGGAGGCAAACCATAAGATGCTTTTTTTTTTTTTTTAACCATAAGATGCTTAACTGTAGGAAACAAGTTGAGGGTTGCTGGTGGAGGGGAGGTGTGGTGGGGGAGGGGGAAGAGGTGACTGGATGATGGGCATTAAAGAGAGCAGTTGAAGTAGTGAGCACTGGGTGTTGTAGCAACTGATAAATCACTAAATTCTACCTCTCAAACAAATAATCTAGTATATGTTAATTAAATTGAATTTAAATTAAAAAAAATGGTGCCGGGGATTGTTGCCAACTAAAACAAAATGGAAATAGGGTAGATGTTGAGAAATTAAAGTTTCTTATAGAAAATTCTTTTTTTTTAATATATAAATTAATTTTTATTGGTGTTCAATTTACCAACATACAGAATAACACCCAGTGCTCATCCCGTCAAGTGTCCCCCTCAGTGCCCGTCACCCATTCACCCCCACCCCCCGCCCTCCTCCCCCTCCACCACCCCTAGTTCATTTCCCAGAGTTAGAAGTCTTTATGTTTTGTCTCCCTTTCTGATATTTCTCACACATTTCTTCTCCCTTCCCTTATATTCCCTTTCATTATTATTCATATTCCCCAAATGAATGAGAACATACACTGTTTGTCCTTCTCCGGTTACTGTGGCCAAGTTCAAAAAGGGTGTTGCCTGAGTTCTCCTCTGGGATTTGGATGGAATCTTGTCTCACATTTAGATCTTTCATCTATTTTGAGTTTATCTTTGTGTATGGTGCAAGAGAGTGGTCCAGTTTCATTCTTCTGCATGTGGATGTCCAATTTTCCCAGCACCATTTATTGAAGAGACTGTCTTTCTTCCAGTGGATCGTCTTTCCTCCTTTATCGTATATTAGTTGACCATAAAGTTCAGGGTCCACTTCTGGGTTCTCTATTCTGTTCCATTGATCTATATGTCTGTTTTTGTGCCAGTACCACACTGTCTTGATGAACACAGCTTTGTAGTACAACCTGAAATCTGGCATTGTGATGCCCCCAGATATGGTTTTCTTTTTTAAAATTCCCCTGGCTGTTCGGGGTCTTTTCTGATTCCACACAAATCTTAAAATAACTTGTTCTAAGTCTCTGAAGAAAGTCCATGGTATTTTGATAGGGATTGCATTATACGTGTAAATTGCCCTGGGTAAAATTGACATTTTCACAATATTAATTCTGCCAATCCATGAGCGTGGAATATTTTTCCATCTCTTTGTGTCTTCCTCAATTTCTTTCAGAAGTGTTCTATAGTTTTTAGGATATATTTTGAGAACCATTTGAATGGTAAATGGTTCTCCAACCTTTTATTTTCAGGTTGTAGGTGTCCTTCTGTCTAAAATGAGTCTCTTGTAGACAGCAAATAGATGGGTCCTGTTTTTTTATCCAGTCTGAAACCCTGCGCCTTTTGATGGGGTCATTAAGCCCATTCACGTTCAGAGTTACTATTGACAGATATGAGTTTAGTGTCATCATGATATCTATTTAGTCCTTGTTTTTGTGGATTGTTCCACTGAACTTCTTCTTAAAGGGGAATTTTAAGAGTCCCCCTTAAAATTTCTTGCAGAGCTGGTTTGGAGGTCACATATTCTTTCAGTTCCTGCCTGTCTTGGAAGCTCTTTATCTCTCCTTCCATTTTGAATGAGAGCCTTGCTGGATAAAGTATTCTTGGTTGCATGTTCTTCTCATTTAGGACCCTGAATATATCCTGCCAGCCCTTTCTGGCCTGCCAGGTCTCTGTGGAGAGGTCTGCTGTTACCCTAATATTCCTTCCCATGAAAGTCAGGGACTTCTTGTCTCTTGCTGCTTTAAGGATCTTCTCTTTATCTTTGGAATTTGCAAGCTTCGCTATTAGATGTCGAGGTGTTGAACGGTTTTTATTGATTTTAGGGGGGGATCTCTCTATTTCCTGGATCTGAATGCCTGTTTCCCTTCCCAGATTGGGAAAGTTTTCAGCTAGGATTTGTTCAAATACATATTCTGGCCCTCTGTCCCTTTCGGCGCCCTCGGGAACCCCAATTAAACGTAGGTTTTTCTTCCTTAGAGTGTCATTTATTTCCCTTAATCTGTCTTCATGGTTATTTAATTGTTTATCTCTTTTTTCCTCAGTTTCCCTCTTTGCCATTAACTTGTCTTCTATGTCACTCACTCGTTCTTCCACCTCGTTAACCCTCGTCGTTAGGACTTCTAGTTTGGATTGCATCTCATTCAATTGATTTTTAATTTCTGCCTGATTGGATCTAAATTCTGCAGTCATGAAGTCTCGTGAGTCCTTAATGCTTTTTTCTAGAGCCACCAGTAGCTGTAGAATAGTGCTTCTGAATTGGCTTTCTGACATTGAAGTGTAATCCAGATTTTGTAACTCTGTGGGAAAGAGGGCTGTTTCTGATTCTTTCTTTTGAAGTGAGGTTTTCCTTCTAGTCATTTTGCTCAGTGCAGAGTGGCCAAAAACAAGTTGTATTGGAACACGGGGGAGTATCACTGGTCCGTCTAGCTGGTCTTCTGGGGGAGGGGTCTGTTGCGCTGATTTTCAGGTGTTAGCACTTGGGGAAGCTGCTCTGCCCCTGCCTGCTGCAGGGCTCAGCGGGGGTTGTTTACCCCGTGAGGCCCCAGGAGGAACAGCCCCAGTGGCGGGGCCAGCTCTGGAGCCCTGGATGCAGCCTCTGCAGGAACTACGGGGCTCTCCGTCTGCAGGGCCTGGAGGCTCCGGGGCGGGGCCGCTGATCTGCTCAGCTCCGGGCAGGAGCGTCCTCGCTGTCCTGGGCCCTCCCGGCCTCTGCCTGTCCCGGGGGAGGCCGGATCCTGGGCTGTGTCCCGGCGCCCTGTGCTCCGGGGCCTGCGCTGTGGGATTCGCGCTACCGCCCCGCAGCCCCCTCCGTGGAGCCGCTCCCGAGCCCCTCCGAGCTGCTCCGGTCCCTCCGTGCGCGCTGCAGCCCTTAGGGAGCTCGGCGCACTCTCCTGCGCTCGCAGGTGTCTGTTAGTGTCCCAGGGAGCCCGAGGGCATCCCCGCCCTCCTGGGTCCTGCTCTAACTCCCTGCGAGCCCCTTTCCGCCCGGGAAGGTTGGTGCAGCTCCTGCTTCTCCGGGACGGGGCTCTCCTGTCCTGGGGACACTCTCCCCGGCCTCAGCCCGGCTCCTCGCGGGACCCCTCCCCCTCGGAGGCCTTTTGTTTATTTATTTTTCCCCCGTCTTCCTACCTTGATAGAAGCGCGAACTCTTCTCACTGTAGCATTCCAGCTGGTCTCTCTTTACATCTCAGGCCGAATTTGTAGATTTTCAGGATGGTTTGAAGGTTATCTAGGTAATTTGGTGGGGACAGGTGACTCGGGGACCCTGCTCTTCCGCCATCTTGCCCCTCTTCCCCTCTTATAGAAAATTCTAATACATAATATTGTTAACTTCTTTTAGTTTTCTGACTTCCTGACAAGGTGGGTTCATTTGTTGGATAGTGGTTTGACTGTATTTTACTTTATGGACATATAGTTTTCTTAATGTTCTAACAACTCTATCTCTTTGAGGAAACCTAACATGCTCTTTTCTACAACCGTATGCTTTGTTTCATTTATAGCACATATCAGAGTCTGTCTTCTACATCTTTCACCAGTTGGTACCAAATTCTAGCCATTCTGTTTTTATTAGAGAGAGACATTATTTTGATGTCTCACTCTCTACCTCCTCTTCTAATCCAGGCCTTCTGGATATTTAGTATGGACTACTGCATTTATATTCTCACTGGGCTTTATTCATTTATTATCTTTATTCATTTATTTATTCCATGTTTATTGAATACTAATTATGAACCAGATCTTGGGCATACAATAATTAATAAAGCATGATCTCTCTCCTCAAGGATCTTGTGGTTAACTGAAGAAGAAACATGAAAATAAAAAATCATAGCATAAAATGAAAAGGGCTTCAGTGGAAGTATGTACAAGATGTTATGGGAGCTCAAAAAGGATAATGAAGAATTGCAGGTGGAAAGTTAGGGAATAGTGCACAGAGGAAGTAATGTTTGAATGGAATCTGTGAGGAGGGAGAGCTTTTCATTGGATGAGCAAAAATAACTGCAATTTAGGGAGAAGAAATAGCTTGAGTAAATTCAGGGAGATACGAAAGGACCTCTTCTCTATTCGTCATGTGTGATATATGGTGTATAGCCACTCGAGTTATTTTGTAGAAAAAGAAATTCAATATGAGATCTGCTGTTAAAACTTTCAATGACTTGCCAGCTTCTTTAGAATACAGGGAACATTCCATGGTCGTAAAACTTTCTAGTTTTCCTTCTTACAACTGTGCTTTCCTTCTTACAATGGGCATCAATTTGATTAAGTAGGTATCACATTTCTACAACTCTCTATCTTCCTCTGTATGGTCTCTGATTAGAGTTGTTCAAAAGAAGAACTTGAATGAACTTTGAGTAATAGGAGACAAGCAGCCATTATGACTTGTGAAAGTTTGTCATGGTCATATGGAGAGCCTGGTGGGTTCTGCTGGTCCTTGCTCTCTGCCACCTTGCGTCTAGCTCATGTTCCCAATTGCTACCCAGCTGACCAATAATGACTTCAAGCCTACTATCAGACTCTTGACTCTGGATGTGCAGAGGCATTGACTCTCTACAAAGCAGTAAGTTGGGGCACCTGGGTGGCTCAGTTGGTTAAGTGTTGCTTTCAGCTCAGGTCATGACACTGGGGTCCTAGGATTGAGCCCCATGTTGGGCTCCCTATTCATCAAGGAGTCTGCTTCTCCCCTCACTTGTGCTCTCTTTCTCAAATAGATAGTCTTAAAAAAAAAAGCAATAGATTGCTCTAGACGTCCCCACAATTCCTCCTTGTGGTTTCCTTTTCATGGCTGCCTGGATTGGTTTCTTGCATTTCCCTGCAGGCTTTGGTCTGTCCTCCTTTGCCAGTGTTCCAGATGGACTGTTTAATGACCTTTCCTCTGACCCCCTGACTGCCTCCACCAGACTTACTTCCTCAGTTCTTCCCATATTTGTGCAAAGTCTGATTTCTAAAATAAATCCTGTATCCCATAATACTCTTGGTAGTTGTGAACCCTGACTGATACAGGAGGACTTCTTAAATAAGACACAAACTTTGACTAGAGTACTCCCTTCTTCCACCCCCATTTCTAGCATGACAAAGTCTTGTTTGTTTTCAAGGTGCAGTTTAAATGTGTTGTCCATTGTGAAAACTTCTAGAACTTTCCTTTCTGCTGGTTTTACACAATGAATCTCAAACACTTTGGACACTTGATTTACCACTTGTATTATGGTTTGGTATTTGTTAATTTGTGCCCACCACTAGATTGTGAGCTGCTTAAGGTCAAGAGGAACATATCTGGCTATCTTTCCTATTCTCCCCTGTTCTTCCACCTCCTGCCTCATACAATGCTGTGCACAGCTCCAGTAACCAATTTGAGCTCATTGCCTTGCATATACAATGTAGGTTTGCTTCTAAATCCATAAGGATTATGTTATTGAAAGTCTCCTGCTAAGAGGATTCATGGATGAGAATCAGATGATTTTTAACTTCTTGAGGAACTGTTTTCCAGAGTGACTGCACCAGTTTGCATCCCCACCAACAATGTAATAGAGTTCTTTAACTAACTTGAATTTAAATAAAAATAGAGAACCAGAAGATTTTATAGGCAAAAGAGTTGGGGAACTGAGGAAATGTATGGACACACAAAAAATCATTTAAACTATTTTATGAGGTGAAAGTAAAGCACTAAAATCCAATAAATTATAATTTGAATCACAAATTCAAGACACATTTGTAATTTTATATTTTCTAGTAGCCATGTTCGAACAATTAAAAGTAATGAGTGAAAATAATTTTAATATTTTATTTCACCCCAAACTATCAAGATATTATAAGTTCAGCACATAACCAATAAAAAGATTGATGAGAAAAAAATAACGCAGTAAAATTAACACACTAAATAAAGAGAACACCAATAACATATTACTCTTTATTAGTTGGTTATAAAAGTTACATCATAGTTTCCATTTGTCATTTTTTATTACTGCAAAATATTTTGTGATTTCCTCTATCTTTGTTTTAATACTTTAAAAACAATGAATTCATCTCTTTCTTCTTTTTTCTATATATGCATGTTTTTTTTTTAATTTTTATGATAGTCACACACAGAGAGAGAGAGAGGCAAGACATAGGCAGAGGGAGAAGCAGGCTCCATGCACCGGGAGCCCGACGTGGGACTCAATCCCGGGTCTCCAGGATCGCGCCCTGGGC
The DNA here is from genome assembly GCF_905146905.1 of Nyctereutes procyonoides. Classification (NCBI taxonomy): domain Eukaryota; kingdom Metazoa; phylum Chordata; class Mammalia; order Carnivora; family Canidae; genus Nyctereutes; species Nyctereutes procyonoides. The sequence continues at coordinate 21,937,295 of NW_026575040.1, read as the reverse complement.
CAAAGGCAGGCGCCAAACCGCTGCGCCACCCAGGGATCCCCTATATATGCATGTTGAAAGGGCTTTTCTTTATGTCTTCCCACTATTCAAATATTTAATACTTTTTACAATGTAATGGCTTAGAGTTGTTGCCTCTCATTTCAGATCCTATTTGTGTGTGCAAATGTGGAGTGACTTGATGCTAAAAGTAAAAATAGAGAGAGAGAAGAAACCCCTAAACCTTTGGGAAAATTTTATTTAACTTACTCATTCTCACCACATAGGTATTTCTTACCTCTTTTCCTAATACACATAGACTTAGAATATTCCTGGTAAGCCAAGTTCATGCTAAAGTGTGCTCAACCCCCAATGTATTTCTGCTACCTGCCTTCGAAGGACACAGGAGTGCAGTTCTAAGGCCAGGTTTTACCTTCTTTCAAGGTAAAGAGAGGGAAAAGACATTGTAAAAACTCTTGCTTGTGTTTTGCTGTCTTTTTTTTGTGTGTGTTTTTTTCCTCTTCCCTACACTACTTTCTCTTTTTCTAATTATCCTCGGTCTGAGGGACTCATAAATCTCATACACTCTAACTGAAAGTGAAACTCTCCTCGTTGCTGCAAAGCAGCATGGAAGCAAATCCATAGATACGGGAATTCTGTATAAAGGATGCTGATGGATGAAGCGGGATACTCTGTATTCCATTTTCATATTCATGTGTTCATAGATTTGCATTCATTTGATTTGCCAAAAAAGGAAAACTGATTTCCAATAAAATCTTCTTGAACTACTGTTAGAAGACTATCTCGGTTGTTTTACTCAGGGACTTTTGTCAGTTCTTAACCATTAAACCTGATTGGCTGAGGGAGAAAATTGCTGAGGGGCCAATCAAATTGCTTCTTACTTGAGAACTTGGCCATTAAAGATCGCTCAGGCGATTTCATGAGAACTGGATTCTGAAATGGTCAGCCATTAGATTTTGTGTTTCAACAACCGAATGGGATGGCCCATTGATTGCCCATTCATTGTGACAGCCCAAAGCCCCGTGATTGACCAGCATCTGGTTAACTCCATTGACCTGGATATCCAAGGCCCTAGTGATTGCTCCCTGAACCTTAAGAGGAGCTTGAACTGCCAAGGACCAGTCACATGCATGTTTTGTTTGCAGAATCCTCATTGTCAGAGAACAAAATTCATAGTCCACCCTTGTTCTTTCATAGTGCGAAACAAAACAAAAATAAAAACAAAAGCCCCACAATATTTTTGAAATTGATTCTACTAAAGAGATGCTTTATCTACTTTTATAAGCACAATAAAAATTTTAAAAATCTAGTTCTATTTACATTAGGTTTATACTGACTTTATTTGATTTGCAGGTAATTTAAAGGTACCCTAAACTAGTAGTCCTCAAGATGTGGCACCCAGAGTGGCAGCATCAGAATCATATCAAAATTTGTTAGAAACTTAAAGGCTGGGGTCCCTGTCCAGAAATACTGAATCAAAAACTCTGGGGTGGGGACCCAGCAACCTGTGTTTCAACAAGCCCTCCAGGCGATCCTGATGTGTCCTTAAGCTAATAATCACTGTTCTTAACTCTTAGTATAGTGGCAGCTAGGATCTCAGTGCTTTCTGTTCTCATCTCTAACCTTCCCTCTAGGGTCCTCCAGAGTTACAAGAGTCACTTTTCTGGTTGCTCAATCCCTCAAGGCTTTTGGAAACCTCTATTCCCAGGGCTTGGGTGGGTTATCTGGTATTAGGATGTTCTGGGAACACTATGTGACACCTCATTAGAACTTATAGCAAATAAACCAGAGCTTCTCATCTGGTTTGGTTAAGTAGCACTACTAAACCTTCTGCTCTGGCCTAGGTAGCTGCACCCTTACTGCAAAGAAAGCAAACTATTGCCTTTGTGTGCTCCTGTCAGCATTTTAGGGGTGAGGTAAAGATCAAGTCTTTAGTATTCTAAGTACTCTCAAAGTACTTAGAATGGTACCCTGGTGATTTTAAGCTTTCATTATGGAAAAAAAAATTCTATTTGTTTTCTTTATGAGCTTGGTGTGCTGGAAGTCTACAACAAACCTAGAATTTTAAAAGACCCATTGCACTGAAAGAAGTATGGCTATCATCTATGTTATATGAGAGGTTCAGGGGCCCAGGAAAATGTCAGCTTGCAATGTTGCTTAAATATTGTATCTCCTTGTTCAAAAGGCTCTGGGATGGGGGCAAAGAGGTTGGAGATACAGACTCATTCATTGGTCCTACTCAGCAAAGTTTACTGGAACCAAATATATCTAAGAAAAACACATTGGTATGGTGCTTTATTCCCCCTGCTGGAGCTGCCCTGGATAAAATGTGGGTGTCATTTGAAAAGGGCATCATTTCCAATGAATTCTGAAAGTGTCACATGGAGTATTGATTGATCAGTCTTGCCGACAGCATGACTAGGACCGGAGTGGAGCTGTCCCTGTGATCCAATTTTTAGACCTCATGGACACCTTCACTCCCTGGCAAATAGCATCAGCAAGTGGCAGAATGGAAAGGGCCAGAGGTATGGGTGTGTGTGCAGGAATAATCTGGCAGAAAGGTGGCAAGAATGAATGATTTTGTATCATGGCCAGCTTGTTTAACCAGTACATGTTGGAAGCTGCAAGTATCACACCTTAGATGATTAGAAGTCTGCTTTATTTTCTTTAACAAGCAAAATTAAGCCATGAATAAGTCAAAAGAAGGTTCTAATCGATTAAGAATACCAATACCAACATTAGTGAAATCATTTTAAGATAACATTAGTGTCTACATTTGCATTTGCTTTTGTCTACACATTCATATAATACAGAGATAGGAAAGAAGTACCCTCCCAACTGTACTTCCTTTGCAGCACAAACCATAGTTATGCCAAATACAAGTGGTCTTCAATGACAAATATGCAATCTAGGCAAGTGACTTCCAAGTGTGTCACTTGCTTGCTCTAGGATTGCATGTATGAACAGATGCATATGAACAGATAGATCTACCTTGGCCCATGTCACGAAGAGTTTGGTGGTTGGATGAGTGGCCTAAGGCAGGGTGTGATCTCTTAGGCAAGGTGTGGGCTCTCAGTTTTTTATTTATAAAATAAAAGACTGGACAAAATAATTTCCAAGTTTCATTCCAGCTCTGGCATAGTATGCTTTCTTCGCCATAAGTTTAGGCAGCAAGATTTAGGCAGAAGAGGGGCTTAGTTTGAGTAGAATGGAGATGGCTGAGGGCTTTCTACTTTCTATGAAAATAGTCTCCCAGTATGTGAACTCTGGACTTTTAGATGAGAAAAATAAGTACAAGCTTTGCATCTGGATGGTTCGACTCGGTTCTCTGGACTTTCGGATAGGGAATAATGATGCTGGAACTCTGAGGCCAGAGGAATAGGACAAGAAGTATTCATAGAAATTATAGGCACCCCCCCCCCTTCTGAGCTGAAGATCCCAGGGGACTTTGCTTTCCTTAACACTCCTACTTGGGATCCTTGGGCATATTGTTGTAGGGAATATGCAAGTATGTTTCCTTCCTCCTTTGCACAAGAGCATAATAACATGCTATGATTTATCCATTCTAATTCTTATATATTTTTTCAACTTTGTTGAGCCTCTTATGTTCTGTGCCCATTTTCTCCTTGTTCTCGGGATATTTGCCTATACCAAACATGGTCAGAGGAGGCTCTTTTAGTCATAATTGTGTCCTTTTCCCAGTCTAGCAGCTTATGCCCAATTATGGACTGCTGCGATTTGCTTAGCAAGACCTCACAGGGCTGTTGGGAGGTTAAATGAGCACAGCATTGAAAGCACCAGGTCTTGTATAGGATGATAAGTGTATAACAATTGGTTATTATTTCCAACAGACTGAAAAAAACCTTAGAGGCCAGGATTGTGCCTATTCTTTGCATTCTCTTTGCTTAGTGAATTGTGGAGTTTGATGAATGCTAGCTCAATAAGGAAATCAGTTCAAGACCTGCCTCCATAGCTGTTGCAAGTAACTTGACCATCTGGACTCTTAGAGTAGCTCAGGGAAAAGAATTAATGCTTGTTCTTGACAAGAAGGATGATCATTTAGACTTCTGGACATTTTTGTGGGCAGTGTGTTCACATAATGGATTTGATGACTGTAACTCTCGAATTGTAAGAGAATCCAGGTAAAACATTTTGTTTAACTGTTGACTTAATCTTGTTAAAGGTCTGCCTAGCTTCAACCTTTGTTCTTTTGCTGGGACATCTGGGTTTAGTGTTTGCTTTTGTGTGTTCTTGCAGCCCAGCTCCCAGATACATGCAGGTCAATGGACTGGCTCCACCTGGTCTCCTGCCACACCCCTGTGAGGGCCTCTGCCATTGGTCAGCACTTCCCTCAGAATATGATTCTATTTTTTAAAATTAATTAATTAATATTTTTACATTTTTTAATTTAAATTCAAGTTGTCAACATATAGTATAACACCCAGTGCTCATCCCATCATGTGCCCTCCTCATTGCCTGTCACCCTGTTACCCCACCCCCCACCCACTTCCCCTTAGGAAACCCTTTGTTTCCCAGAGTTAGCAGTCTCTCATGGTTTGTCTCCCTCTCTAATTTTTCCCACTCATTTCCCTCCTTTCCCTTGTAATCCCTTTCATTTAGTACCATTCTAGATGATGGAACTGAAGGACTACTTTATAAAGTAGCCAGTCCAACTAGAAGAATAATGAGGGGGAAGTGAGAACTGGAACTGAATGATGTCAATGTTAGTTTTATGGATTAAATATGATTTTATCTGTTTGAGTTGAGAAAAATACTAAACTATGAAGAAATTCAGTGATCCTTGTTTCCAGTTGGTTAATGGCAATATGGAGTCTGGAATCTAGAGCATTTGACCCAAAGACTTTCTATTGTACCACATAATCTCAAGATATCTAGTCATTCCTGTTGTTTTGCTGGTTTGCCGGCTGCCCACTGCTGAAAAGCTTTCTACTGATTATGGTGGAAAAATTCAGCTACTTTCAAAATCACTTTACTAAAGCAAATAGCCCAGTTCCCTATTTCTGTTCCATAGGTGACTTATCAGTTAAGAAAATCAAAATATGAAGTTTTCATTACATGTTTGGAAACCATCCCCAATAATTTCAAAGGCAAAGTATTGTTCCACTTTTTCTAAGGCTTTATGTTTAAGTTTCCTAGAAACATTACATAGGCAAATGAAAAGAACATTGGATAAGAAAAAATGATTATAATCTCTTAATTCATACCTGATATTATTACTGACATTTATTTTTATTTTTTTAAAGATTTATTTATTTGTTTGAGAGAGAAAGAGAACGTGAGCGGGGGAGGAGGCAGAGGGAGAGAATATCTGAGCAGATTCACACTGAGTGTAGAGCCAACTGGGGGCTCGATCTCACAACCTGAGCTGAAACCAAGAGTCGGGTGCTCAAATGACTGAGCTACCCAGGTGCCCCTATTACTGGCATTTAGAGAATTTCCTTTCAGTATATTTTCTCTGTGCCTATTCTTCTCCTTCTAATTATAATTACATTGTTGATATTATTTGATAGTCCCCTCCACCTGCTTTCATAGTAGAGGAATTTCACCTTATTATATATTCTTCATAGTCATCCATGCTTTATAATGATGCATTACATTGAATATACCTCAAATTAATTGTTCCATATTTTTGAAATTTAGATCATTTCCTCTTTTTTCTGTGCTATTTTCATGTGTTACTGCTGTGGATCTTTTTAAACCTAGGTACTTTTTCATTATTTAAAATTATTTACTTTTTTAAAAAATATTTATTTATTTTAGAGTGAGTGCATGAATGAGTGAGGTGGGGAGGGGCAAAAGGAAAAGGAGAAGGAGAGAATCTCAAGGAGACTCCCTGCCGAATGTGTAGCCTGATGTGGGGCTGGGGCTCCATCTCAAGATCCTGAGATCATGACCTGAGCCAAAATCAAGAGTCAGACACTTAACCAACTGAGCCATCCAGGTACCCCTAAAATTATTGCTTTATTTATTTTCTTTCTTTTTTTTTAAAGATTTATTTATTGATTCATGATAAACATAGAGAGAGAGAGAGAGAGAGAGAGAGAGAGAGAGAGAGAGAAAGAGAGGCAGAGACACAGGCAGAGGGAGAAGCAGGCTCCATGCCAGGAGCCCGACGTGGGATTCGATCCAGGGACTCCAGGATGGCACCCGGGGCCAAAGGCAGGCGCCAAACTGCCGAGCCACCCAGGGATCCCCAAATTATTGCTTTAGATCAAAAGGATGTATTCATTCTAAAGACTATTGATATAAGACTTTATTTATTTATTCATGAGAGACACAGAGAGTGAGAGAGGCTGAGAAAGAGGCAAAGGGAGAAGCAGGCTCCCTACAGGGAGGCTGATGTGGGAATCGATCAGGGGTCTCCAGGATCAGGCCCTGGCTGAAGGTGGCGCTAAACTGCTGAGCCACCCAGGCTGCTGTGTCCAATTCATTTTAAAAATGGTTTTACCAACTTACATCGCATACAGAATATTTATTTCACCATATTCAGTCTTATGAATTACCATGCATTTTTTTTGCTAATTGATACATAAAAAGTGGTAACCTGTTTTAATTTGCATTTTTAATTTTGTTTTTAATTGTCTTTCCTTACCTTAATGGTTTACATTGGAATCTTGACTTCAATTAAATATTTGTTTATTAAAAAACTTTATTTTTAAAATTTAAATTCAATTTGCCAACATATAGCACCCAAGTGCTCATCTTATTGTGCACCCTCCTTAATGCTCATCAATTAAATTTTTAAAAAAAATATTTTATTTATTTTTTCATGGGACACAGAGAGAGGGGCAAAGACCTAGGCAGAGGGAGAAGCAGGCTTCCTGCAAGGAGCCTGATGCAGGACTCGATCCCAGGACCCCGGGATCATGACCTGAGCCAAAGACAGATATCAATCACTGACCCACCCAGGTGTCCCCATCAATTAATTTTTAAAATGATTAAATACAGGTAATTAAAAGACACCAAAAATTGGTAATACTTATATGATTAAAAAAGCAGATAGAAGCATAGGAAAATAGCTTACATTCTCTTGGACAACTGATGTCTCCAAGTGCAGTGAGAATTTGTTTGGTGGGCAAGGGGATTTAAATGGGGCTACTGAAGGTCCACTCCATTTACTTCCAGAAGTTTCTAGAATACAGAGGCTAGATAACAGGCGTTTGAAATAGTCTTACTCTCCAGTGTGTCTCTTTGGGAGATTTTGCTTGTGTAAGAATGATTTGTTTTTTTTTTTTCTTCAAGCAAAACAAATTATTATTATTTTTAGAAAATATATTTGTGAATAAAATGTGACACTAGGTATTCAGTGAACAGATCAATGCAATATTCACTCATAAGACAACATAGTCATCTTTCCATCTAACTCCTATCAGGATATAAAGGATTTCTTTCACTGAAGACTCCAAAGGAGTGAGGAACCATAGGACCAGAGGTGTGATTTGTAGATCCCATCAGGGATGGCTTGGAAGTAATTACTGCTAAGCATCATCATGTGGTCTGCTTATATGACACTAGCTCTTATTCCAATAATTTCTATTGTTACACTTAAATTTGGTAGATCTGTGGTGTTTATAAGGATTTTGCACGTTCTGTCTCTCGAAGATAGGGATTTGCTTCATAGGCCCTCTCTAACCTTGCTCTGCTGATTAAAAACTTTAAGGACCACACAGATTTCACGGCTTTTGAATGCTCCTTTATGAAATTCCAGGAAGGGTGAATGTGCTAAAAAAATTTGTTTTTGTAGAAGAGAAACTGGTATAATCAGAATGACTCAGAATTTAATTATAAATCATTAAAAACAATTGAATATTGCTTATTCAAATCTAAGAGTGAGGAGGAACTCTTTGTTTTTGGCAATTAGGTGCTTGAAATGGGATGTAGCAGTGAACGGACAATAGGGAAAAAGTATGTTAGTTCTCCTAACCCCCTTCTCTTTGCTTTTTCTGTGTTGGATCTCAAATAAAAGATAAGGGAAAGGAGGGACTGACAGGACAAAGCAAGAATAAATGAGGGATGGGTATTTCAGAGAGTTTGGAACAAAATGAAAAAAAAAAAGGGAAAAGGAAAGAAAAGACAGGCAGACTCAACAGATCAACAGGAGCTGGGAACATTCATGACTGGTAAATTGGGCTCCTGCATGCTCTAATTCCTGCTGCATCCCAGACTGCTAACATGCCTTGATAAAAAGGAGAAAAGAAAGGAGGGGAAAAAAATCCATGCGGCAGGCCGTGAGTGCACACAGAATCTGTTCTGAGCTCCCTCCACAGGCAGACATGGATCAATAAATCAATAGGGAATGTTCACTGGCTGTAAAATGGGTAGAGAATCCAGTGTCAAGCTGCTCCAAGATGGATGGACAGTGGGCTTGCTGTCTGCTGAAAGGCCAGAGGTGACTATCACCTTGAGATGAGATCAGTGACCAACAGCCTAACAGCCCTTTGAACTCAGAGTCTATGATTGAGGACCCGGGCATGGCTTAAAACAGTCCCAGTGCGACCCATGGTGACATCCTCTCCGCTTTGTGCATCACCCGCCAACACTCACACCTCTTGGCAAGGCTGATGGTTTGCCACACGGGGCCTGGCTGCTGTCTACCCCTGGCCTGCTGTGCCCTGTCATTGAAGTAAAGGCTACAGGAGACTGAATCAGAAATTACTAGATGCCCTAGTGGTAGGAAGCATCGATCGGAAAGGGTAGGGATTTTCTGCACAACAGTTGGATTTTCCCTTTTATATAAAGGGGGTTTAACATAATACAGGCGGTGCTTTCACTGCACAGCACTGGATGTTAACCCTTGCTTTCGTGGACTTAACCTAAGGCTACCACAGGGGTGGCTGTAGTTGGTTGCTCTAAAATTCAGAAAAGTGCTTTCTGTTTGAAGGGCAGTTAGGTCAGGCCAGCCTGGCTGTGTGGGGGCTCTCCTAGAGCGGTGGGTGGCTTCTCTTCAGCTGCTGCTCTGCCAGCAGGCTGCAGCATGACTAGATTTCCACACAGAGCGGGGACAGCATCGCTCTGGAGTCCCTGCTACTGTGGCTGGCAGGGGATGGTGTATTCTTTGTCCTCTCTGTGACCCCCACTTATTTTCACTTTTGAGGATACAGAGCTCCTAACCTCTTCTAACAGAGACCAAGAGCTCACTTTGGGTTCAAACGCTGCACCATCCACCTCCTGCTTATTTCTCAAGATGTGGCTCTGACACAAATGGCTCATCCAAGAAAAACTGTAAAAAAACACCAAAATTCTGGGTGATATTTCAGCTCATCATTTAGATAATTTACCAATATCCAGCCACATGTACAGTGTACATATCTTACTCATTTTTTATTCTTTTATTCAATAAATGCATTTTGATTTTTATTTCCTGTTGCTTACCATTCCTACTGTGTGCTGGGGAACTGGTAAAAAGATCAAGAAATATGGTCCTAGCCCTTGAGGAGTAAGGATTCTCTGAAAATGATTTATAAAACTTCTATTTATAGTATATTCAGGAGATCTTATTTGTTTTGTAAAAATATATTTTTTTATCTTTAAGGATTACTTCTCAATGTTTTTGGATGCACAGAAAAGGGAAATTTTGTCCAATAGGTAAAAAAGTAAAAAGACATATTCGATACATAATTAAATGAAGGCTGTATGATATCATGGGAAATGCATTGGAGAGGATTCACTTACTCATTCATTCTACAAATGTGTATTGACTATTCTGTGCCTGGCAAGCTACTGATACTGGATAGTTCTGGTGGAGAGCAGATTTTCAACATAGAGTTCTACAAATAAATGTACAAAGCTATAAAGTACTGTGAGGGTGAGGGTGAGTAGGAGAAGGATCTAATTTCAGTGTAGGGGAAGATGGGGTGGGGGGAGGTCAGCAAAGGCTTTGAGAGCTAAAGGAGGGGATGGAGCCAGGGTGGAGAAAAGTGGGATATAGACCGAGCCTCCCATCCTAGTCCGGCCACCAACCAGATGTGTGACTGCAGGCAAGACTGTCCTTCTGGGCCTGTGATTCTCCATCTGTCAGATGAGAGGGTTAGACTTGATAATTTACACAAAATGTTTTGGCTCTGAAGTATGATTCCTTAAAAGAGTCCAACGGCATTCTCCAGAGTGGTTCAGATATTTCCGAAAGAATAGAGTTGTGGCTATACAACATCAGCGGAACCAGTCATATCGCAAACTGTTCGGTAGTGCTTTTTATCATTTCTCCTTACTATGGCCTTAAAAATGATGGTTTGAGTCCTGGTCTAAACAACTCCTGAGACCATAGAGAAAGTCTGTGGTAGATTAGATTGCATATGAGTCAGACATGAGGTTTGATGACCATACTTCAATTTCCAGTTTTAAAAAAAATGGAAAAAAATAGGCAACAGGCTGCATTTAGAAACACTAACAGGTTTCTTATTTCTCAAGACCTATGTGCCAGATATTGAGCTTAGTATGTGAGGGAGGGCAAGATGAATCAGACTAGGATACTGTCTTCATGGAGGTATTTAACTGAATTTAGAAAAAAAGAAGTTGTATTTAAAAATTTAAATAATTGTAGATATTTGATATCTACTAAATACAGAGCTGATCTATATACAGAGTATATAAAGATATTAGAGCCTTGTTGCCTTGTGTCATCCCATTGTGGTTGCTCATTTCTCCTTCCTCCTATATAGATGGAGACTCACTGGCTCAACTTCAGATCTTAGCATGCAATATTCCTAGTCTGTTCATTGCCGAAATGTCAGCTTGCCTTTTTAGCTAAAATCCTTGTCTCCTGCTCTTGGGGATGGAAATAGCTACTCCACATTGGTCAGGAAAGCAGGAAGATGGAAGCACACAAGTGGAGAGTACACATATGTTAGAAATTGCTGGAAAAATATCATTTGAACTTGTATCTGTCTCTCTTGCTTTCTTCCAATCCCAGATGATACAGGATGTCACACATTCCAAATAACTCCCAGTCACGACCAATATTAAAGGTGGTGACCTGCGAACCTATAGTCCCCAGGATATGATGATATTAGGAGGTCTACACTGAGGTCTCTTGAGAGCAGTGATAAATGGAGTCACCTTGAAGCATGTCCCAAATGGCTTTGTGGGAGCTGCTGGTGTATCTGGGAAGCCCTTTAAACATTGCCTCCTTTTAATCTGGGCTGTCTTTGATGCTGGGTATGTTGCTAGAGTTATTCTACCAAACACAGACTTTTTGATCGATTTTTCTTTTTAGTTGTAGCTGATTTAGAAACTGCTTTTTAGGTCTATGTGGGTAACCTGAGTGTTGCAGATGCCCCTGGCAAGGAGGCTCCTGAATTATCACGTAATTATCTGGAAGCCCTCACCTCTCGGCTTCCCTGGTGCTTCCTTTTCTTACAATCACCCCAGAAAAGCCTACCACTTCCGAATTCGGGCTCTGGCTTTACAGAATCTTGGGCTCAAAGCCCAACTCTCCACTTACTAGCTCTATATACAGAGTATATAAAGATAATTTTAATCTTTCTAAATCTCAATTTACTTAATAGAAAATGGATTGTTGTGAGAATTTAATGAGATGGTGCCTTTAAAGATCTTGGAAAATAGGAAACACTCAAGAGATGTTAACTCTCGTTTATAATAACAAAAGCAACTGAGTTTACCTAGCATCTAGTTCTGTGATCTCCTGAATCCAAGATCTGAGAAGGGCACTTGTCTCACACTTCTCTCCCAAGATCAGTGTCTGCACACTTGGATAAAACAAAAGGATTCTCTTTCCTCATGAGCCTCTGTCAGTCTATACACTGTGATCTCTGGCTTGACCCTTCCTCAGCAATTTGCCAGTGTCTTCTTTTACTTCATCACTTTATATTAGCTTTGTCTAAACATATTCCTAGTTGCTGCATTTTTCATCCCTCCAGGGTCCCACTGTCATATATTCTTACTGATTTCTCTTGAGGCTCTTGGGAGGCAGAGGAGAATAAGATCCAACAAGTGATGCTGTTCCCCATTTCAAGTGAAACCACCATTCTTAGTATGTTCGGCCAGTCATCGTAAGTGGTCTTTTTACCATTTTTTCAAAAACTTATTCTCTCCATGGTCCTTTCTCAAAAACTTATGCTCCCCATGGTCCTATCTCGTGCATGAGATATTGTCACCCCAAATCACCAAAGGTATGAGTAGAGTTCAAAAGCAAATCCAACTTCCTATTGGTCAACCCCTCTCCCATGAACCTTGAACAGGTGTGCCTGCCCATCTTAACAACAGTCCTCCCCATATCCAGAACCCACTATGACTTTCTATGGCTTGTCAAGCATCCCCAGCCTTTGTGCTAAGGGACCTGAGTTCTGTGGCATTAGCTGAACGAGTTGCTGAGTCTTGTGAGTCTGACCCACTGCCAAATCTAGATGTCAGACCCTTTATTCATCTTCTGTTTTTCTGAGACCCTTTCCACACTGGTGTTTCAGATGCCTTCCTTTTGCTCCTTCCTCAGTCCTTTGCAAGGCCAGAGACTTTCTAACTCCTTTACAGCAAACGGAAGGATTATCTGATGACATGTGAGCTCACAATTACCATTTCTATCTCAGAACATCACACCCTCTCATCTTTATTTCACTGTCAGAGATAGTTGTCATCTCTTTTTTCTGCCTTACTCTGGGTCCCCCCTCTGCACTCCTTCCTGGGAGATCCATCTCAGTCATCCCACCTCTCCTTCATCTTCAGTCTTTCTGTCCCCATTGTCTGATTCTTTCCTACCTTCAGATCTTCACAGTACTCCCTCCAAAAAATTGGAAAACCAAAAATACCCTCCCACACACACACCAAAAAACCCCTAGAATTCCTTTGAAGACCTTTCTGCCTATACAGACTTCCTTTCAAAAACCTCTCCCCACAGAAATATGCTCTGGTTATTTTAATCTGATTTTTTACCTTCATGGGAAGAAAAGCACCTCCTGTTGATTCTTCTTCAGAGCCTTTATATCTGTCTTTGCTATTTCTTCTTCTCTCCTCTCCCCTGGTTCAGATATCTATCACCTCAAACCTGGGATATTGCCTGAGCTTTCTAAAACCATTTTCTTCAATCCAAGGCCATGCTACAACTTATTGGCAGATAAATCTTTGTACAACAATATTTGGCCATGCCATATCTCTGCTAACAAAATGGTAGCTCACTACCACCCACAGGACAAAGTCCAAACTTCTGCCCTTCTATAGGGAGAACCACAACAAACCCTTTTTCCAATCTCTTTTCTTTTCCTTTTTCTTTTTATTTATTTATTTTTTTTCATAGTGCTGTTGTATTCTTTTTTTTTAATTTTTATTTATTTATGATAGTCACAGAGAGAGAGAGAGAGAGGCAGAGACACAGGCAGAGGGAGAAGTAGGCTCCATGCACCGGGAGCCCGACGTGGGATTCGATCCCGGGTCTCCAGGATTGCACCCTGGGCCAAAGGCAGGCGCCAAACCGCTGCGCCACCCAGGGATCCCTCCTTTTTCTTTTTAAAATTTATTTATTTATTTATGATAGACACAGAGAGAGAGAGAGAGAGGCAGAGACACAGGCAGAGGGAGAAGCAGGCTCCATGCTGGGAGCTCGATGCAGGACTTGATCCGGGGACTCCCGGATCGCGCCCTGGGCCAAAGGCAGGTGCCAAACTGCTGAGCCACCCAGGGATCCCCCAATTTCTTTTCTTTTAAAGACTCACATCTACTCCAACTAATTATCACTGAAACCTACCTCTTATATCCCAGTGTTACTGCAATTAGTCTTGTCTCCTTTTTTTTTTTTTTTTAAGATTTTCTTATTTATTTAAGAGAGAAAGCAGGAGGGAGGGGCAGAGGGAGAGGGAGAAGCAGACTCACTAAGCAGGGAGCCTGAGGAAGAGCTCTATCCCAGGACCCTGGGATTATGAGCTGAGCTCAAGGCAGATGCTTAACTGACTGACCCACCCATGTGCCCTCTTGTCTTCTCTTTGAAATGAATTTTTCTTCCTTGTTTACTTACTGAAAGTACACATGTCCTTCTAGACCAGTCTCTGGAAATACTTCTTCAGGCTCTTTCCTGATCTTATCATCTAGCCATAAACTCTGTCTTATCGTTATATTTTGAGTCTCTAGAGCTATCCCTTTCCTCCAAAGAAAAAGGGAAATTTTATTCACTTTATCAGGGAATTTTAGGTAAAATATATTTGGGCTGAAAATTCACTTATTTTACTATGTGCATCCAGACTCATAGCATTTTTTCTCGATCTATTACCTTAAATATTTTTTTGAGTACAAAAAAGACTGCTGTTAGAAGAGATCCTAGAAATATAGATTGGTAAACACAAAAAATTTTGCAATATAGACGGCTGTTAACATTTTGGTGTATAACTTTCCAGTCTTTTTTCATGACACACATTCTTATTTATTAAATGTTTCTAACCAACCATATGCTAATCACTAACATATGGATAGAATGATAGATCAGATAGACATGAAATCTGCCAGGTTGTGCTGATATTCATAGTATATAAAAATATATATAAAACATATAAATGGGGATCCCTGGGTGGCGCAGCGGTTTGGCGCCTGCCTTTGACCCAGGGCGCGATCCTGGAGACCCAGGATCGAATCCCACGTCGGGCTCCCGGTGCATGAAGCCTGCTTCTCCCTCTGCCTATGTCTCTGCCTCTCTCTCTCTCTCTCTCCCTCTCTCTCTCTCTGTGTGACTATCGTAAATAAAAAAAAAATAAAAAAACATAAATGCAAAATGCACATATATACATATGCATAGAAATATATAAGATTACATATACATATGTATATATATACATGTATTTACAAAAGTAGGATCATATTGCACATTCTGTTCCATAACTTTCTTTTTATAATAATACATCATTAACATCTCAGTAACAAGTATACATATACATCACTTTTTTTTCTTACCATCTTAACCATTTTTTAAAAATTTATTTTCATCTTGCAGAATTTTAACTCTATACTCATTGAAAAGCATATCCCTTCTCTCCCTCCCCCAAGTTCCTAGCAACCACCATTCTACCTTCTGTTTCTAAGAGTTTGACTATTTTAGATACCTCATTTAAGAGGAATGATGCAGTCTTTGTCTTTTTGTGACTGGTTTATTTCACTTAGCATAATGTCCTCAGGATTTATCTATGTTGTAGCCTTCTTTTTACAGGCTGAACAATATTCTATTGTATGTATATCCCACATTTTCTTTATCTATTCATCTGTCAATGGACATTTAGATTACTTCAACCTCTTGGATATTGTGATTAGGGCTGCAATGAATGTGGGTGTGCAAATTTCTCTTCAAGATTCTGATTTCAATTCTTTTGGATAATCAAGAATTGGGATTGCAGGATCATATGGTAATTCTATTTTTAATTTTTTGAGGAAACTCATACTGTTTTCCATGGTGGCTAAACCATTTTACATCTTCATCAACAATGCACAAGGGTTTCAATTTCTTTGCTTTCCTCACAACACTTGTTATTTTATGTGTTTCGTTTTGTTTTCTTTTGTTTGATCGTGGCCATCCTAATGAGTATGAGATGATATCTCACTGTGGTTTTGATGTGCATTTTTATGGCGATTATTGATGTTGAGCATCTTTTCATATGATTGTTGGCCATTTGTATATCTCCTTTTCTTCAGAGCTCTTATATCCATCATTGTTATTTCTACTCCTCCCTTCCCCCTGGTTCATGTCTCTATCACCTCAAACCTGAGATGTTTTTGGAGAAATGCTATTCAAGTATGATCTGTTTTTTGTAGGAGTTCTTAATATATTCTTGATATTAACCCTTTATCAGATACATAGTTTGGAAATATTTTCTCCCATTCTCTAGATTTTCTTTACATTTTGTTAATTGTTTCCTCTCTGCACAGAAGTTTATAAACTTGATGTAGTTTCATTTGTCTATTCTTAACTTTTATTACCTATGCTTTTGGTGTAATATCCAAGAAACATTGCCAAATCCAATGTCATGAAACATTTCCTTAGGTTTTCTTCCAGGAGTTCTATAGTTTCAGAGGTCTTATGTTTTGGGTTAATTTTTGAGTTAATTTTTGTATATGGTGTAAGATAAGGGTCCAAATTAGTTTTTTCTATGTAGGTATCCAGTTTTCCGATTACCATTTGTTGAAGAGATTATCCTTTCCCCATTGTGGAGGACTGGTACTCTTGCCAAAGATTATTTCACAATATATGTGAGGATTTATTTCTGAGATTTCCTGGGTTCCATTTATTTATGTGTCTTTATTTACATTGTTGTTTTGACTATTGTGACTCTAGAATATGTTTTAAATCAGGAAGTGTCAGGCTTCTAGCTTATTTTTCTTTCTCAGGTTTGTTTTGGCTATTCATTGTTCTCTGAGATATTATATGGGCTATGAGATTTTTCCCTCCCTATTTCTGCAAAAAATGACATTGTGATTTTGGTAGAGGTTGCACTGAATCCATAGATTGCTTTGAGTAGTATGGATATTTTAACAATATTATATCTTCCAACCCATGAACAATGTTATATCTTCCATTCATGTGATGTATTTTAATTTATTTTGTATTCTTTAATTTCTTATAGGAATGTTTTGTGGTTTTTGGAATATAAATCTTTTACCTCTTTGGTTAAGTTTATTTCTAAATATTTTATTCCTTTTAGTGCTTCTGTAAATGGGATTCTTTTCTTAATTTTAATTTCAGATTGTTCATTTTTAGTGTATATAAATGCAAGTGATTTTTGTGTACTGATTTTGAATCCTTGCAACTTTGCCAGATTCATTTTTTTTTTTAGTTCTAGTAGTTATTTTTGTGGAATCTTTAGGGTTTTCTACACATAAGATCATGTCATTTGTGAACATAAGTAATTTTACTTATTCTTTCCAATCCAAATTGCTTAATTGTTCTAGGTCTTATAATCCTATGTTGAATGGAAGTGGTACTGGGTATTCTTGTCTTCTTTCTTATCTTAGAGGGAAAACTTTCTGTTTTTCACCATTAAGTATGATATTAGCTGTGGGCTTTTCATATATGGCTTTTATGATGTTGAGGTAATTTTCTTCTATTCCTAATTTTTTTTAAAATCATGAATGAGTGTTGAATTTTGTCAAATGCTTTTTCTGCATCAAATGATATGATTGGTGGACTTTTCCCTTCAAGCTGGTAATGTGATATTTTACATTCTTTGATCTGTGTATGTTGAATTATTGCATCCCAGGGATAAATTTCGTTTAGTTTGCAATTAATTTGGTTTTGCTAGTATTTTGTTAAGGAGCTTTGCATATATGTGCATTAGCTATTTTGGCCTGTAATTTTCTTTTCTGGTGGTGTCCTTATCTGGCTTTGGTATCGTGGTAATGCTGGTCCTGTAAAATGAATTCAGGAGTATTCCCTTCTCTTCATTTTTTTGGAAGAGTTTGAGAGGATTGGTATTAATTCCTTAAATAGAATTCACCAGTGAAGCCATCAAGTCCTGGGCTTTTATTTGTTGGAAAGTTTTTTAATTATTGACATCTTGTTCTAATTAATGTTCTGTTCAGATTTTGTATTTCTTCATAATTCAGTGTTGGAAGATTGTATGTTTTTAAAAACTTATCCATTTTTTTCTAGATTGCCCACAGTATTCTAATTCTTTTCATTTCTGTGGCATCACTTAAAATGTCTTCTCTTTTATTTCTGCCTTTTGTTATTTGAGTCTTCTCCTTTTTTTCTTAGGTAGCCTAGCTAAGGGTTTCTCAAAAAAACATTTTTTTAAAATTTTTTTTTTAGTTAGGATCCATGCCCAGCATGTATCCCGTGTGGGGCTTATCCTCATGACCCCGAGATCAAGAGTTGAGCTGAGATCAAGAGTCAGACACTTAACTTAGTGAGTGTCCTAGGCACCTCAATTTTATTGAGCTTTTTAAAAAAACCCTTAGGTTTGTTGATTTTCTTCTATTGTTTTTCTGCTTTCCATTTCAATTGTTTTTGCTCTATCTTTATTGTTTCCTTTCATCTACTAACTTTGGTTTTAATTTCTTCTTCTTTTTCTAGCTCCTTGAGGTATAAATACATTATCTTTTTTATGGCAGCAGAATATTATATCATGAGGATATATCACAATTTATTTATTAAATTTTGGTTTGGAATGTTTATTTAAATGCTAAAAATATGGACAAGGAGGGCTTCACAAACAACTTTTCTCAACGGCTAAAACAAATTTTATTTTCCTAGCTCAACATGCTGGGAGCTGTGCTCTAAAATATGGCTCAGTTTTGATTGTTTGGGGTATTTAAGTTGCTTTTTAGCTACCTAGACATCTGTGATAGAGTAAAACAGAAGCCAAGTCACTCAAAATGCTCCCCATAAAAGGCAACACTGACTTACATGTCAGGAAGCACCTGCTGTTTTGAGTGGAAAGAGTGGGAGTAGCTAACATGGAATTTACAGGGTTTTCTTTTCTTTTTATATTTTGGAGCTTTGAAGGAATAGCTGCCGTTCCCCTCACTTCTTTATAAACAAGGATCTACCCTCAAGCAAGTGAACTATAAATGTGTCTTCATGCCCATGAAGGCTCATGTTTGCCATCTTGTATTGAGTGGCCACTACATGTCAGGCATGATACTGGATACTGCAAAGGACACACAGGTGAATGAAACATAGGCCGAATGCTCCAATAGATTGTGATCTATTAAGGGAGTTGATTTGGATAAATAGAAGCAAAATGCTGAAAGAATCACCAGTACCAAAATGGAAGGTACAAAAAAACCATGGAAGTCAGAGGGAGAGAAATTACTTTCTACAGAATGGATCAGGGACAACATCATGGAGGAGGTCAGAATTAAGCTGGGCTTGAGAGATTTGTATTGATAAGTACAAGGAGGAAAACATACTTTACATAAATGGAGTAGCAAAATCAAAGGCACAGGAATGGGAAAGGTGGGGGTGTGGATATAGTATATTTGGAGAATGTGAAGAAAAATATAAAATGTGAGATCAGGAGATCACATTTTTGTGTGTGTGGCAGACATAGCTAGCTATCTACCTAAACTGTTTTGCTCATCTCCTTTTTCATAATATAAAACTGGTCCTGTGAAGTGGCTGGAAAATCAAAGACTACAAATCCTGACTTCTCTGTGACCCAATCCCCTACCTATCTAGGTGGGGCTAAAGGACTAGTTCTCACATACAGAATGTGAGTAAAAGGAATGTATGTATCACTTTGAGGCTGAGATGTTTAAAAATTGAATGTGTCTTACCCATTCTATCTCTTCCTGTCTACTAACTCGATGTCAGTGCCATGCAGCTTGGAAACTACATGTTGAAGATGGCAAAACCATGGGCAACTTGGGTACCTGAATGATTGCATAGAGCACAGCACACACACATTCTACCCTCTTCCCACCTAGACCCACATAGGATGATTGCATGATCAAGAAATAAGTTTATGCAGAATTAATCCACTAAGATTTTGGGATTTGTATGTCCCAGATGTTGGCCTACCTTACATAATATAGGATATACAAAGAAGTAATGGGAGTGGGAGTATGGGGATAATGTAGTTTGGAACTAGACTGGTGCTTTGCATCCTATGTCTTCATTACCATAAGAACTACAGAGATGAGGAGAAAGGATTGGTAATATTGAGTATGTACAATGATAAACAGATATCTTGATGGCTCACTCTAGAGCTAGAAAAATCTGGCTATAAAATAGAGTTAGAACTGTTTTTTATTAGTTTCTTCTCTTCATGGGAAGAAAGTGTTAATTTTAGGACTCTTCATTTCACATAGCATTTTAATACACATGACATTCTTCTTTTGCACGGCTCTGGAGGTGATGGTATTTCCATTTTATTGATTTGGGGCTCAGAGAGATTTAGTGAGTTGTCCAAGGCCACATAGCTCCAAGATTCAAACCTAGGTTTTCTGAATCCTAGGCTTATGGCACCCTGTGTGTATCTGCAAACTTTCCCTTTCCATAAAGAAAAGAAGAGCCCTATCCCAGGGACACCTGAGTGGCTCAGCGGTTGAGCGTCTGCCTTTTGGCTCAGGGTGTGTTCCTGGGGTCCCGAGATCAAGACCCACATCATTTGGGGTATCCATCCTTGTGGTTTCACTTCATTAAATGTACCTTCAATATCTTGTTGCCCTCCTTGGATGCTCTCCCATAGAGTGTGGGCTTCAGTCCCAGCATTTTTCTCAGGAAAAATCTCCCTCTCTCTTCTCTGTATACCCTCAAGGGCTCAGTGCATGATCATTTTAATGAGTTGAGGATTTTTACCATAGAAGGAAAGAGCCATTGTCTTCCTGCATTTTGGCATTTTGCAAGTCCCTGAGACAAGGACTGCTTAGGAGCAGGCATATTCTCCGGAACAGGAGGACCTGAGTATATGGGTTAAGCACAGTTAAATTGGCTTAATACAAAATATGATTCAGTCCAAGTTATCTATGATTGCATTGGAGATCCAATCATTATACTGAACATCTTTCCTTTGTCAGGCTCTGATCTAGGCAGTGAGAGATTATGGTGGCATGAAACTTGTAGTCTAGTAGGATAACCTTTGATAATGATAAGTGCTATAAAGGATAAAAAAAATAATAAAGAAGAAGTGAGGGAACAGAGAGGTGTCTCTAAAGGGATGATGTTTGATCTGAAACCTGAATCATGAAACCTTCGTGATGATCATGAGACCAGGCCATGCAAAGATCTGTGGTAATGTATTCTAGGCAGTGGCCACACAGGTCCTAAGGTCCTCAGGCTATGGAAAGAAATCTGGATTTTGTTCCTGTTCTATGAGAAGCATTGGGAAGTTTAAGGGAAATGGACTAAAGGCTACATTTAGAGCATCACCTTCCTGTATCAGTCTCTACATCTTAAGAATTTAGGATTTAACTGGAGAGGCAAAACCTATACACAGTAATAATACAGTTAGGTTTGCCTTAGAATTTTTGATGAGCTCTCTTTCCTATCATATTTGAATCTCAAAACAACCTTGTGAACTGAGCAGGACAGATAAGGAAACTATAAATTATTGATACAAATCAGTCCTTGATTCTTGTCTTATTCTTCTTCCTACATGACGCCTTGGGTACTCCTATTGATTAATGAGGAAGCTGATCCTGCTTGGCCCCTGCCCCAGGTTGAGTTATTCCCTAGCCTCACCCCAGGATGCCTCTTTGCCTTGCATATACTTTTATTACTGCATGCATTTTGCATCTGTTTGATGGTGTGAGTTCTTATAACTGAACACACTGTGGTCAGAGACTACACTTTTGTCTTCCCCTATACTCCTAGGTAGAAAATATGAGCATTCAATCCTGTACGTGTTGAATGAGTAAATATCAGCTATGTGGTACTGACTTTAGAAGAGAAAGCAAGATGGGCATGGGCTAGTGAGGTGTAGGAGAGCCTCATGGACTGAAGGACTGCAGTTTGCCCCTGGACATGGGAGGAGAGCTCTCCAGGAAGGAGGCCAGGTAAGCAGAGGCACTTCTTGAACCCCATAGTCACTGAGCATAGTGTGTGTGAACAGGGCAGATGAGAGGTAGTGGGAGAAGAATGTGCCTGAGGGGACAGTTCATGCCCAGAAACTGGGGTACTGTGTCGGGAGGGGGATCTGGGCCCCCATGGTGGAAGGCTATGAATGCCAGGCTCTGCAGTGAGAATTTATTGGGTGGATAGGAGAGCCAATTGGGGTTTCTGAGTTGGGGCTATCATATGATGAAGCTGGTGTTTTAAGGAGCTTGTGCTGAACTTTGAGGGCCTCAAGAACAAAAGAAAGAAGCTGGTATGTAGGAGAGAAGCCTGGAGGGATTTTTCATAATTTGGGCTTCAGGGAGAAGGTGATGGGAATGGGAAGTGAGAGCACAGAGAAGTGATACAACATTGAGTGGGCTCCCACACCAAAGGGAGACTTCGCTGCCACTGAGAAAGTTGGTTTGAATTACCTGTGGATTCACATCCTGGTTCTCTCACTCATTGGGCTGTTTTGAGGGTTGAGAGAAATAACATACTTAAAATGTCTGAATGAAGTGTGTCAAGCAAGTGACATCTATTGACTATTACCAGGAGTAGAAATCTGAGCCCTTCTGGCCTCTGTATCTTGGTATTGGAGTTGCCAAGGAAAACACAATATATTCAAGCACTGGATTGAACAACACTTTACTCAGGGAAGAGACACCAAGATCAGTTTCAGTGGTGGGTGTTGGTGCCCTGTGATAGGCAGGTCCCTACTAGTAGCCAGTGCAGGGCCAATGGCTTGCATGAATTCTTCTTGTGGCTGCAGCAGAAGGACCCTGTCCCATTTCTGTGGGTGGCAGATATAGTAGTGGGATGACCAAGTGCTATGTAACATACATGCTTAAGTAGAACAAAAACACACATTGAGCTTGAGCAGGGAAAGGTGTTCCCATACAAGGTGATGAGCCCCACATGGGCTGCAAGGGTTCCTTATGTCTTGGTAAAGAGTACTCCAGGCCCAAGAAAGACTGCATGCATAAGACTGCCTTTCCCAACAAAGTGAGCCATCAATAAACATCTAGGGATAGGTTGGAGTGGCAATTAATAGCATGGGCTTTGAGGGGCACCTGGGTGGTTCAGTTGGTTAAGTGACTCGTGATTTTGGTTCGAATCATGATCTCAGAGCCCTGAGATGGAGCCCTATGTTGGCCTCCATGCCCAGCGGGGAGTCTGCCTGAGATTCTTTCTCTCCCTCTGCCCCTCCTCGTCCTCTCTCTCTATCTCTGTAAAATAAATACATCTTTAAAAAATAGCATGAACTTTGAAGTCAGACCTAGGATTGAGTTTAATTTGTTAAACTTCACAAAAATAGAAGTTGTGTCTGCCTTGTTTATTATGACTCTCCAAGAGGTCTTAGCCCCAGTGCCTGGATTGTGATGCATAATTAACCCTGGCTACATTGTTTATTAACTTAATGCCTTTTGGGCAAATTACTTAATTTCAGCCCACATCTTTAAAATGGGGAGAATAATAGCAATTAACTGATAGGTTTTGGTGAGGATTATATGAATAAATGCAAAGCACTTAGCAAAGTGCCTTGTACATAGTAAGTCTTAATGTTAGCAGCTTTATTACTATTAATGTTATTTTATTAATATGGAACAAGTTTTGGGTTTTATGTGAAAGATAAAAGAAGGTAGCTAAATCAATTTTGCTAAAGAACGTTCAGGCTCCATTGAAATAAAATGTTTTGAACATTGCAATGACCAATGAATCACTGAGTTGTGCATGCCTGCAACGTTTTGGGATTCACATGTACACCCAGTTTCACTTGCAAATAATGGATCATCTGTGGATGATCTACTCAGAGTTTTAAAGGATCATTCTGATTTTTCACACTGTTAGTAACTTCCTAGCTGCAAATGATGGATTTTTGTGACAGATCTTTTGGCAGTGACTTGACATGTTTTCGTTAGCTAATTCAAGTAGTCATCACACTTCCCTGAGCATGTTGAAAGCTTTCAACATCATAATTACCTACTCATTTCAATCACTAGTGCTTCAACAATCAACCACCATGGTAACTACTTCCAGGGAATGTTAAAAAAAAGAGAGGGAGAGAGCACAGTTTCCTAATTCCTCTGGGAATTTTGTGAAAAGCGAAAAATGGCTATTGATAGCTATTTGGGGAAATGTGTAAAATATGGGAATTCAATATTACAAAATTATCTTTAAAAATTCTGAGGAAATAAGTCTTCATGGATAACATATATTATACTCTTGGTTTTGACATACTACTTCTTATGAAGTATACATAGGATGTACTTTTAATGTATTTATAATGTACTTATAATGCATTGATCTCTGTGCAATTTTCCCTAACAATGGGACCTGTTGGGAATTTACTAGTGATCTGTATCTACATAAATATTTTGGAATTAAGGATGCTTAACACATGTATTGTATAACTAAAGACTTAATAAATTAAGAGTGACTTTTGTGCCCATTTGAATATGACAGAATGGTTTGTGAACTAAAGACTTGATGTAGTATAATTTTCTGGTTATTCCAACTATTACCAATAGTAAATTTGATCAGCTCCATTCCATCAAAATGGTAGAACCATCAACTGAATGAGCTAGTGGAGTAGAATCAGACAAAAATGGGTTTATACCCTGGCTTTTACCACTTAGCTGTTGTGGCCTTGTGCAATTAATTACCTCATGTCCTTAAGATTTTTTTTTCTCTTCTATAATATAGGGATGATACTATCTACAATATAGGCTTATTATAAAGATAAATGAGATCAAGTTTGTAAAAAAATGCTAAGTGCAGAATGTGTGGGATATAGTTAATGCTTAGGAAAGAGAAGCAAATATTATAAGATTTTTATTACCAGAGACAGAGAAGTATATCATCACTATTGCAGAAGTATAAGTCAATCAAAGAGTACTGGGGAGTCTGTGAAGTGAGGTAATAACAGTCTTTAAAGGTTTATACCACTTGCCTAAATAGAAGCTCAATGTACAAGACTGACCAGGGGCTCTTGTAGCAGAGTCCCAGGGAACTGGACTGTCCAAATTTTTTTGTCATGCCATAGTGATTTCCTTATAGAGTCTATGTCTATCTCAACAACAAAACAACTTACTAACAGTGTAAAAAAGTTGGCTAATAAAATAGCTATTGAATGGATGCTTTGACTGCCAAAACATACAATGCCAAACATTGGTTTGGCAACCTTTTTTACTTAATTGACTGATTTTTGTGGTTTGAATTGGCTACCATTACATAGATATAGCCATCAGCTTGAGTATATATTTGTTATGTGTTTAAACTTCTGATAGACAAATAAGGAATTGTAGCAAAACTATAGTTATTAAATTCATGTCAAAGGCTTATCAAATAATATGGCATTGATATTGGGGAGAAAAAAGAAAAGGAAACGCATTAATAAGTAAGATAGGTTGCTACCATTCCAACTATCATTCTATTGGATTTATATAGATTTTTGAATTCCATAAATCTATCTATTCACCAATTGTTATTGCTATAAATAATTGAAAATGTTAATTGATTGGTAAGAGTTTATGTTCAAGATTTTCTTGTACAAAAAAGGCAAACATGTACTGGATAATTTCTGTTTATTTTATTCAGGGTCTCATGTTTCTTTATCACCTTTATTCAACATAGAAAAAATATGAAATAATTTTTAGAAATACAGCAGGCTCGGGTCTATGTACAAAAATAAATTACTGCTTAAGGGGCCAGAAGACAAGGTGATATTATGTGTTTAATTTGCTCAGTTATGAAAGAACCTCCAGGGTATTGGGTTATGAAAAACAATGGTTATTTTGAGAGAAAATGGAGCCAAATTGGGTGGATTTTAAACACTTTCCAGTGTGTTTAGTATTGGATGTGATTTCCAGGTTGGGGTGGGGGTGGGAGACTGTTCCATTGTTCACTGTATCCACTTTGGGGAAATACTCCTTCCTCCGACTCTGTTCTGAACATGGGCATTTCTCTAGATTGCTTTCTTGGAAATGACAACAGAAAATGGTAGCAATAATAGGTTTTAAGGTGCTTGGCGGTGAATCATGCCATTTTATAAATTCATCTCCTTACACTTTATTTCCTTGCTGTGAGATAATTTAGACAAATGTCAGTGAGGGAAAAAGAAAGTGATTGGTGATTCCACGTCCTCCAATAAAGCAAATTCCTAATTTTCTGTCTTTTATCTTTTGCCATTCTTTTGTGCTCCTCTTTGGCCTTGTCAAAACATATCGTTCAGTTAGAGACTAAAAATATTTTCCCATCGATTGGGGTTATTGATTTTTTTTAATCTGTACTTTGGCTTGAAGAGCGCGGGTGAAGGGTGAAAGTTCACCAGCTTAGTCTGCCGTTTTATCTGGACAGCAGAAGAATGTATTGGCAGCAGATTTGATTTACCTTGTTGGGTAGTTGTAGACACTTCAGCCACTGAAGACAACCCCCTAGCATGTGCTGCTGTTGCTGTCTTTTTTTTTTTTTTTTTTGTACTCAGGGACTCTTGAAAGATCCACTTTCTTATTGATTATATCTTTCTGTTTCCAGGGCAGAATATATTTTTTTTTCTTTTTAAGATTCCAGATTAGGCCTTTTGGAGATGTCATGATGCTTTCTGGAGACTCACAGTAAATAAAACAGTATTGCATGCATCTGTGGGTGCTTGGCCACTCTGCCCATTTGGCCTACAGTATCGGATCATATCCATTGATGATGTCACAGCAGAATCTGATGTGACTGGATCAAATTTGCTGAGATCTCTGTTTCTTCAGCACAGCTGATGAGATACATGTGCTCAGGGCAGTGTTTGACTCTTAATTTGAGTCCCAAGATGGTACCTTAAGCTTCCTAATGAGCATCAGGAACATGGAAGGTGGCACCATAAATGCTTTTTTTTAATAAAGATTTTATTTATTTATTCATAAGAGACACACAGAGAGAGGCAGAGACATAGACAGAGGGAAAAGCAGGCTCTCCACTGAGCAGGGAACCTGATGTGGGACTCATCCCAGGACTCCTGGACCATGCCCTGAGCCAAAGCAGATGCTTAACTGCTGAGCCATCCAGGCATACCTAAACACTGTTTAAAGAATAGTGTTGTGACTGAAAGTAGGGATTCTTTATAGATTACAGTCCCCCCTATAGCACTTGCCAGCTGTGTGACTCTGTACAAGTTGCCTAATGTGTTGGTGTTTTAGTTCTTTAATCTATAAAATGGGGATAGAAATTACATGTATTTCATTAAGTGGTTGTAGGTTTACGTGAATAAATACATATGAAAGTCCAGAACAGGAGCTGGTGGTGTTAAAAAAACAAGAATTTCACACAGAAGAAGAAAGAAAAAACTGATCCTCGGGATCAGGATTTTGGGTTCAGTACCACAGCTGACACACTTTGGACCACATGGCCTTCACCCCCTGGTTGGTTTCTTGTTGTATTGGGTTTGAAGGTTCTAGAATGAAACCTGAGGTTGCTGACAGAAAGGGCTGCTGGACTCACCATGCTCTGTGGAAAATTACTCTGGATTTTCTGTCCCTGCTTTCATGTAGCTGGGGCTCTTCACCATCACTGTGGGCTCAGCCCCAACTAGAACCCACAACCATCATTCAACCTGAAGCACATGTACTTAATGTACAGAAGACAGGCTTCTCTTAGAGAGGAAGCACTGTGGTGGGTACAGTGGTTCTAGAACTTGATTGTATATAGAATCTCCTACAGGAAGCGTGATTCAGGAATATTGGGTATTTATTTATTTGATACAAAGAGAGATAGCACAAGGGGCAGGGAGGGGAAGAGGAAGGAAGAGATGGGGCTCAATCTCATGGCCCTGAGATCATGACCTGAGCCAAAATCAAGAGTCGGACACAACCAACTGAGCCACCTAGGTACCCCAGGCTTTTATTTCTAGGTGACTTGGATGAAGGTGGTCTTAATTCATACTTTGGGAAACACTGATACTGTAGAAAGAACTTGGACTCAGAATTGGATTTGCATTTGTTTATCAGTTATGCTTATGTGGGCCAGTCATTTAATCTCTCTGAGCCTTAACTATAAAATAGACCAGTAAACTAATAACATATTGAAAGTTTTGGGACACCTGGGTGGCTCAGTTTGTTAAGCATCTGCCTTGAACTTGTCATGATCCCAGGGTTCTGGGATCAAACCTTACATCGGGCTCCCTGCTCAGTGGGGAGCCTGCTTCTCTGTCTCCCTCTGCCCCACCCCACTGCTTGTGCTTTCTCTCTCTCAAATAAGTAAATAAAATCTTAAAGAAAGAAAAGAAAAGAAAAAAAGAAAAGAAAAGAAAGCATTTAGCACAGTGCCAGACACCTAGAATGCTGAAGTTCTCATCCCTTGATTCTATTTGCTGTCTTGGACTCCAGAGAATTTTATACTCTGTTGGAATTAATTTATCTTAACTTCTTTTTTTCTCACTCATGCTTGTTGTTAATTTCCTGTCTGAACTGCACCTGCTCTTACTATCCCCTTGTAAGCACTTCCCTGTTTAGATAAGGTTGACTGTATTCCTACAAGCCTTTGCTCTTTCTTTTACTTATCTGCCCTCAATGACGTGGTGGTGCCACTCCCACATCTGGGTTGAGTCTGTGTTCAGTGTTTTCGACTAGAATTCCTCTTGCCTTTTCTTGGCTATGAGGACTTTGGGTCTAGAAATGCTAAAGGCCATGGCTTGCTTCTGTGATGCAGCTGAGGCATCTCTTTCTTCAATCCATTTAGTTCTCAGTGTTGGCATTTCTTGCCTGTTCTATCACTGCCCAGTAACACAGCCAGGTGCTTCCATGATCTGACTGATATAGGACAAATCAGCTAACTAACCTGAGTTAACAGATGTATCAGCCTGTCAAGGGGCTAATGGCACTTTTAAAAAAAAATGCTTAATATTTAAACTGGTTTGAGGGTCAAGGCTGACTTTTTTGCAGAACTGAAAGCACTGAATTAAACTGATGTCAAAAAAGTCATTTAATTTGGTCTCTTCACTCAAACACGCAATCATTTGTGCATGTAGGGAAATGCCCTGTCATCTCTTTGGTCAATTTAGTCCAAATGGTAGTTTTCTGTAAATAGACCTAAGTCTATTTAGTCCAAATGGTAGTTTTCTTTAATAGACCTAAAGACGTATTTGCCAAAGAAAAAGTAAGAGGAATGCTGGTCTTTTATGCAGATACCCCTGTGGGATGCTACTAAGATGTCAGCTAGGTAGGAAAATGAAAGATAGAAAGCAAAGATTTTTAGGGATAACATCAACATTGCTGAAATAGTAACTATCAACTTGCAAAAACCTAATGGAGAACTAGAAAAATACCCTGGAAATATGTTTAGTATAAGGCATGGATGGAGAGACATGCTCTTACTTTACAGTAGTAGCAAGGGAGATAATAATCTTAATAGGTCATTGGATTTAGGGACTATCTTAAATCTAGGATGATTAAATTTCAAGATCTTTAATTATATCTTCACAAGACCTATTTTCTAATAAGATCACATTTTGATGTTCTGGTATGAATTTTGTGGAGACACCATTCAACCCATTGCAACACATAAGGCCAGTAGGCATGATACAGCTCCATATGATGAAAATACAGCTCCATATGATGAAAATACAGAATCTGGACTGTATGAAGTTATCCCTTTCTGCCTCTGTTTCATTCTATTGTGAGAACCTTAAGAACATGAACTTGTGTAAAGAGGCCTGCATGATAGGTGTTCAATAAATATTTTCTGGAAAAGTAAGCTGGGATGGCAGTTCAGGACCAACAAAAAGACCCTGAGAATGAAACTGTCTCAGAAGCATCCATTTCTACTTCTTCCATGACCATTTTATTTTTCTAAATTTTTAAAAAATTTTATTTATTCATGAGAGACAGAGAGAGAGAGAGAAGCAGAGACACAGGCAGAGGGAGAGGCAGGCTCCTTACTGGGAGCCTGATGTGGGACTCGATCCTGGGACTCCAGGATCACGCCCTGGACTGAAGGCGGCACTAAACCACTGAGCCACCCGGGCTGCCTTTCCATGACCATTTTAATTTGCTATGAATAGTCAAAAGTATGAGTCCACTTTTGTGTCCAGTGGACCATTTGGATCCAAAATATTTAATCTACTAAGTTCCCTTTTGGAGGCAGATAAAAACAGAATTGTGTGTAGTGCAATGACTTCCTGAGAAGAGGGAACATCCAGATGTACCTTAATGAAAATATGCACTGAAATGGTATTAACATATTAAAAAAAAAGGATGAGCTATACACTGAATAGGGGGAAAACCAGTATGATTGGTCAAATTTACAACAAGTTTAGTTGACTGGCAGTAGTTAGAAAGGTGGCTCAAAATTAATAAATTAATTTACTGGTTCTTAACCCTTTAAAAACAGGATAAATTCATCCATTTGAGTGGTTTAAGGCTATAGTCACAAAGTGACAAACAGGTGCATATAAAGACAGAGCATTCAGTCCATTTGGATATGGACCCTCTTACTAGTCTCAGAAAATTGATCTATTTTATTGCATCCTTTTTACAACCAATTCCAGCTGGCTGAATTGAGTATATTTTTCATTCTGACTTGTTGACTTCTGACCCATTAAGGCAGCCAATCCAATTAGGCAGGTTTTCTGTTGCTTTGCCTCCTGACAGAGCATCTGATTGGCTCACAGTTCTTGCTAAGTGACAGTCCTTCCACACTGTGGGTTATCTTTCTTAAAAGGATCTTATCTCCTCTTCTCTTTAAAATGCCTGTATTTTTTCTGGTTATGCTTAGGTTTGGGTTTTATAACATTTCTCGTTCAAGTACTTGAGTTTGGATGCTTTAAGTTAGGACCTAGGCTGAGTGGTTTGCTAGGGTTCACATTTTGACACAGTCCTTGGATTACCAACTCTGTAGGCTGAATAATACTATCCCAAAAGATATCCACATCTTATTCTCTGGAACCTGTGTTATCTTATATGACAAAAACAGAACTTTGAAGATGTGATTAACCTAAGGATTTTAAGAGGGGGAATATCCTGGATTGTGAAGGTGGGCCCTAAGCACAATCACATGTTTCCTTATAAAAGGGAGATTTGACACAGGCACACAAACAAAGGAAGCCATGTAGAGAAATCAGAGGGAAGAATCAAGGAAAGAAGATGCTAGGCCAGTGGCTTTGAAGATGGAGGAAGGGGTCATGAACCAAGGAATCTAGCTCTAGAAACTGGAAGAGGTAAAGAAACAGATTTTTCCTGAGAGCCTCTAGAGGGAGCATGGCCCTGACAACACCTTGATTCGGACCCACTGAAAATGATTTTGGACTTCTGGACTCCAGAACTGTGAGTGAATAAATTCTGTTGTATCAAATTTGAGGTAATTTACTAAAGCAGGCACAGGAAACTTAGATGCCAAACAAGACCATCCCTGCCAGGACTAAACCTCTGCTTCTGAGAAATGTGCTTTGCAGGGGGATTGACACCAGCTATGCTGTTCTTCATTTATTTGTCTATGCTTGTTTTTCAAGTATAAATTTGAATGCCATTTTTGACCTTCAACTCTCATCTGAAATACTGTCTGAAAATATTTGGTGAGATTTGCTGGATTAAAATGAGAGACTTCATAAGCTTCCCATGTAGCAATGCAGTTTCTTTGGTCTATTAAAGCTTTTTATGTCAAGGTTACCCAACCCTGAGGTTATTTATGGACCCTCCTTTTCTTTTTTTGGGGGGGGGCCCTAATTTTCATTTAACTTTATGGACAGGTAGCACATCATTTACCTGTTCCTTCTTGAAATTCTCTGGATGGTCTCTGGAATCTCATCCTTTGTATTAGTCAGGGCTCTCCATCAGTCATCAAACTATGTATATGATTTCATTATATAAGTGTGATAAAATATTTATTTATTATAGGAAATTGACTCACATGATTATGAAGGCTGACAAATCCTAAGATCTTCAGCTGGCAAACTGAAGACCCAGGAGGGCTGGTGGTATAGTTTCAATCCAAATACTGGCAGACTCAAAACTCAGAAAGAGCTTATGTTTCAGTTCTCATATAAAGGCAGGAGAAAATACATGCCCCAGCTCAAGGCAGTCAGGCAAAAGCAGTTCACTCTTCTTGTTGAGGGTCAGTCTTTTTTTTCTTTTCAAGCCTTCAATTAATTGGATAAGGGCCATTGACATTAGGAAGGGCAATCTTCTTTACTCAGTCTACCAGTTCAAATATTAATCTCTTCTAGTAGCATCCTCACAGACCTACCCAGAATAATGATTGACCAAATATCTGGATAACTTGTGGCATACTCTAGTTGATACATAAGGTTACCAGACAGATCACATTATGTCTTATTACTTTTCTGTTTTTCCCCCTGCAACTTTATTTTTATTTTCATTCCTAAATGTGAATATCCTTCAGCGCTGAGGCTGCCTATCTCCATTCCTGTCTCTAAACAGTTCCTGGACACTTTCTTTCCCTCACACATCCTTAGCTCCATCCCCATTCCTAACTTCATACTGAGCAGTTAAAACCTGACTCTATTAAAATACAATGTTCCAATATTGTACCAAATTTCCTACCCTTTAGATGTCCATTATTCTTGTAATGGGGTTGCCATCATTTTAGGTACCCAGGCTTAAAACCATGAAGGTATCATAAAATCCATCTATTTCCTTTTCTTTTCATAGAAAAACTAAACTCCTTTGGATTCTTCTTTAAAAGTTTTTCTCACATCCCTCCCTTCCTCCTTTCCTCCCCATTCCTCCTACCTGCACAATTATATAGCCAACACTATGTGGTTCTTGCTGCTGATCCTGATCTGATTTCATTTAATAAACACTTCCTCTGTGCTAGGTGCTGCACTAAGCACTTTACATATATTATCTCACTTATTCGACCCCCAAATCCTTTAAAGCAGGTATTTTTGTCCCATGCTTTAGAGGTGAGGCAATGAGGTCAAGTGATCTGTGCAAGCTTTCCTAGCTGGCAGGTAGCAGAACGAGAATTAAAACCCAGACCTGAGTCTACAGTGGGCATTCTTAAAACCCTTTGTATAGTGCCTCTTTGGATTTTCTAAAATTTCTTCCAACTCACAAAACACTCCCATTCCTAATCTTTTCTATAACCACTGACAATAAAATCTGGAAACATGACATTTGCCAGTTTCTTTCCCTGCTGAAAACTTCAGTGGCTCTCCACTGTGCAGGGGACTTAATTCCAGTTATGGCTGCCTTATAGACATTTTCGTCCCTTTCTGCTTCACTGCCTACTCCCATTGGACTTAGTTGTCTAGATGTACTTCCATTGCTTGGTTTATACTCTGCCTTCCATCTGCTGTAGTTGTCCTTTCTAATCCAGCTGGTACTTAGAACATCCTTCCATGTCTAGTTCATATGTCTTTAGTCTGGAAAAATAGCCAGAACCTCCCTACTTTTATTTTTCCACTCAGAACAAAATGAACCTTCATCCCGTAATTTTGGTGAGCATGTGACTCATTGTGTTGTCATTTATCATCTAGTTACCAGCCTATCTTCCTGATGGAGTAAATTTTTAATTCTGACTGACCAACAAATGTGAGTTTGACAGGGATGGGGTGGCATGCTACTCATCTCTAAATCGCGCTTCCAGATCCCCTCTGCCCTGGAGGACTAAATCAACCATTCCTTTCTTTGGCAAGGGTAGGGGAGGTGGAAGAGTAAAGAGGGTTTGGGGAGGGGGTTGTGGTTACAGCGCTTAGCTGAGTCCCTCTTCTGAATTGCCTCTAGCATAAGAAAGTAGTCCATATTTAGTGATTGGTTGATATGAGGGTACAATGTCTGGCCTCTTACTTCAATATGGGGCAACTCATAAAGGCCATTCCAGTTCCAGAGCTCCCCATGGGATTGACAAAGTCCTTTGTTATCACTATATTACTCTTCAACTTCTTCCTCTGTCCAGTCATGCTTCGTGGCCCCCTCCATGGGTGTAAATCTTGAGGGCACTCCCAATACACCATTTGCACACAAATTTTCCCTTCAGCATTTCTTTCCCAGAGAGTCTCCCTGGGAGACTCCCTCCTGGGAGACACCTGGCTGCCAGGAGGATCTCAGTTGAGTCTGGGGAATTACCATTTAGGATATGGGCTTTTTCTTATTTTCCTATTTTCACTACAGTGCCCTTGCCTGCGTCTTTGTCATAGTTTGGATTTTCTTTGGTTCATTTTCTCCATAGAATAAGCTTCTTGGTAAGAGACCCTGGTTGCCTGATGGCTTGGGAGGAAACCTGGGAGTTCGAATTATCCTTATACTGGCATTCATCCGAATGTCCTATTTTCAGGCCCACCTCTCCTTTTTTCCATGGCACCAAAGGTCTCTAATTTCTGAGCCTTACCAGGATGCTGTGGTGGGGTGGGGGTAGGGGGCTGGCTTATTTCCTATTCTCCTCTGCAGGTATTTAGTTGTCAAAATTTTCACTTCTTGGGGATCCATGGGTGGCTCAGCAGTTTAGTGCCTGCCTTTGGCTCAGGGCGTGATCCTGGAGTCCCGGGATCCTGGAGTCCCGGGATGGAGTCCCGCATCAGGCTCCCAGCATGGGGCCTGCTTCTTCTCTGCCTGTGTCTCTGCTTCTGTCTCTCTCTCTGTGTGTCTATCATGAATAAATAAATAAATAAATCTTTAAAAAATTTTTTTCACTTCTTTTAATTCCTCCAACTACTTTCTGACTCCTGAGATTTTTTTGTTCTCACAAAAAAATGTCTCCCTGTTTTCTTTACATTTGAAGGTTTGTAATTTTTACATTCTTTCACTCTCATTTTGGTGGGGCTTCTGTTGGAACCAGGGTTTAACATGCCCTGCTTAACTTGGAGTACGGGAGTTCAGGGTTTGTTGCCAACGTTGGAGCATCTTGATTTTACCT
The DNA here is from genome assembly GCF_905146905.1 of Nyctereutes procyonoides. Lineage (NCBI taxonomy): Eukaryota > Metazoa > Chordata > Mammalia > Carnivora > Canidae > Nyctereutes > Nyctereutes procyonoides. The sequence continues at coordinate 21,902,965 of NW_026575040.1, read as the reverse complement.
TAAAAGAAAGGTAATGGTTTCTTAAGACATATGTGGCATTTTATTTGAAAATATATTTTTATTTATTAGGGGAAAAATTTGGGTCCCATGTGGAGTACTGGGTTAAAATGAGCAGGAATTCATTCACCAGAATAGTGGCAAAGGAATCATCAGCCTCTGTCTTACCCAGGTACATGCAGCATGAGACTGGCTGAGACTGAGACTTCCCTTTGATATGCCTAAGCATCCAGAGAGAAATGAAACCCTTCACCAGTCACTCAGATATTTTGTCTGCATGTTAAGAACCATCCGGAGGTGCCTAAATATTTGAATGTTTGGTGCCCTGTAGACAACATGTCTGTGTGACCGCCTGAATTTCTCTCATCTAATTTTGATGATTGGCCTCGTGGAGATGTAGCCAAAGTCTGATCAACTGCATCACTGGATGTGTCAATTACAGTGAGATCTGAGGGTTGTATATTAAACATCCTGCTTTTTTTTTCAGGCTGCGTTTGATGCCCGTAGTTACATTTCTGTTCATGAGTAGTCCATGTTTTGGGAACACAAGAATGTTTTTGAGAAGATAAGGGATGATTTCTGGAGAGTGGGCATGTGTGTTAGAGGTGGTCTGCTGTGCAGCAGACTGCCAATCAAAATATGCCAGCAATGTCATTCAAGGTCAGAGACCCAGTGAACCGCCAATCAAAGTCATAGGGCTGTGCATGTTCACTTGTCAGTGTTAGAAAGAGGTCACTCTCTCTGTGGTATGGGTAGTGTGTGAACAATGGAGTATTTCAGTGGTCAGAAGCACATTCTGCTGCCTACCCCCTGGTGATTTCAGGATGCTTGCCAAGGTTTTTCCTATCCTACGGGAATATATGGCAGGGTGGTAGGAAACCTGGGGGTATTTTTAAAAACTGAGTTATAGATTCTGATTTCTGAAAACAAACATGCATGGTAGCTAATTTAATATGTAGCTTTGTTAAATATTATTTGCTTAAAATCTCTGTCTACATATGAGAAAGGATAACAAAGAAAAATCAGAAATACAGTTTTAGATATCTAAAAGATATCTCCTTTAAACATTTTGTACTTGGTATTCTGTTTTCTTTTTTTGTCTTAGCTCATCATTATCTTGTTGATTTTCATCATACAAAGATAAGTTTTGCATTTATGGAAAAAATGACAATTTTAAGAATGTGCTAACATCAGAATAAAGCTTGACAAATTTCAGTTTTGGGGTCTGGAAGACAAAAATGATAGAGTTTTGTAAGCTATGTATTTCAGTAGGGTCTTGGTGGATTTTCAAAACAGTGCCTCTTAGAGGGCAAAGGAACAATTAATCATAATCCAGAATATTAGCCATTGAAAGTTATTTCAGTAGCAGCAAATGTTATGGTGGGCAGATGTACAAAGTTCAATCAGGGTGTCTCCCTGATGGCAAAACCTCCAAATGAGTCATGTTCTGAATGTTTTGCCTCCCCATGATAAAATATTTAGACAAAATACTAATTACACATGCTTAGCCTTATAGACACGGACTATATGGCTAAAATGTTCAGAATTCATTTGGATCTTATGTAGATGCAAGTATAATCAACTACTTTAGTCATATTCTTATTTAGATTAAAATATTAACAATAGCATTTTGAAAGTTCAGAAATAAAACACTAGATTGAAACAAAGGGTATGTATAGTAGGTGTGAACACTAGGTAGAGATTTTTCAAATTTGTAGAATGATCTGTGAGAAATACATGCAGAGTGGGGCCATCAAGCATGAGGCTTTAGAGTTGGAAAGATCTTTGGGGTTTAAAATTTTCATTTTGTAGGTGGTGGTACCTGAGGCAATTGTGAGGTGGCATAGATAGTTAATGGAAGAGGCAGTTCCTGGATCTACCTTTGAATCCTGGGCTCTTTCTCTTCTACTGGCTTGTGGGAGGCCTGTCTGTTTTCTAATTCCCTTGGGAAAGCTTGTGTAAAGGTGAGTTTTCTGAAGCTGCTCAAGAGGTGAAGGAGAGAGCCTTTAGGATCTGGAAGGAGAGAGGATGCAGTGAGAAAATGCTCAACAGTGGCCTGGGCCATTCAGGTAAGAACCAGGGTCCTAGGGATGGAGAAAGCAGGGGTAAGAAAAGAGGATGCTCAGAACCATCCAGTGAGCAAAACATTCTCTTTAAATTGGGCTTTACCTGCTCTCAACTTTGGATTAGAAATATTCTTAGCTATCAGCTGCAACAACTTTTTACTGGTAGATCAATGTTTTGAGAGGGACAGACTCTAGACACAGAAAACACCTGATTCCAGCATTCAGCTTTAGCTGACTTGTTTAATAGTAGAATTTGGGAGTGAGGTGTGTGGGCAAGGGGGTACAGATCATATTTTCCTTCTCTTACTCTGATATCCTGATAAACACCCCTAGGCTTGGAGGAGAGATTAAAATCCACGAAGACAAAAGAGGAGTGATTCAAGCGTGACCGGTTTCTTTCACAGATGTGAAGGGGGCTGGCCAAGAGGCACAAGGCAGCCAATTTTCAGCTCTGACAGCTGCCGAGGTCATCAGCTTCCTAACGGCACCCCTTAATTCCTCTGAGGCCAGGGTGTCCTTTGAACTCAGTGGTTGTTACACTTGCAAAGCTAAGCTGAGAAGGGGAGAAACCTGAAAATTTTGCTGTACACAATTACCAGGACATTAAAACCTTAGGCTAAGGACTTAGGGTTCTCCTATCTTCTTTGACCTACAAACCAGTAGTTGCTCCCAGACAAGTTACACACACACACACACACACACACACACACACACACACACACTGCTTTCATGAGACAGAAAAAGGGAATGGTATTTATATGTTAAGAGCTTCAAGGGTGGCAGCAGTACTTTTCTGAGAAAGCCTAATGCTCTAGTTCAAAGGATGCTTCCAGTGGGAGTGGGGACTGAAGAGCTGAGAAAGATTTTCTATGAGGGACTCTTGTTATGGTTGGATCTAAGGACTTGGTGAGAGCAGGGATCCTGAGAAATGCTGGTGGTCTTGCATTCTGCTTTTGAAGGGGTTTCAGGTCCTGGGGATTCATGGTCTAACACTTGTGCTTCAATTTAGTGAGTGAGAGGGGAGGGGTGCTGTTTTCACTGCTCCAGACCATGCCACTTGGTATGAAGTAATGATGTGGGGTTAATGCCTGAGAAGTCTGCATCATTAGGAAACCCCCAATACAAGCAACATAGTGGCTAAGGACAGCACTTGAAAAACTTCAATATAGTAGGACAGGGCATGGTCCATTATTTAAAAATTGTATATAGACGGGGATCCCTGGGTGGCTCAGCAGTTCAGCGCCTGCCTTTGGCCCAGGGTGTGATCCTGGAGTCCCAGAATTGAGTCCTGCATCAGGCTCCTGGCATGGAGCCTGCTTCTCCATCTGCCTGTGTCTCTGCCTCTCTCTCTCTCTCTCTGTCTATCATGAATAAATAAATAAAATCTTTAAAAAAATTGTATATAGAAAACCACATTACTTCAGCAATAAACCATGACTCATGAACAACATGTGAATCGTGTAAGGATTCTCATCAGATAAAACCTGAAGCACTTAAACTAAAATGAGTTAGGATTTTCAAAATCCTTAATCTGCAGAGAGTACATGGCAGGGAGTTCCTGTAAGAGATATAAAATAATATTGTTCAACAAAACTTTTAATTTTTTCTTCTTTTCATTGTTAGTTCATTGTTATCTATATTTATCTGTGATACCAGATACAATTTTATGCTTGTTCTGTATACAGGAAACACCTTGGACTCACTCACTGCTAATGAGAGGCAAGAGGTCCCACCTGGACTGCAACTGGATTCCTTTTACCTTTACCCTCGTGGTCCAGGAGGTCTGAGCTCCCTTTCATTCTCTGTCCCCTCTGTGACTATTGTGGGATGGGGTATGGAAGATATAACATCACAAAAGCCATCTCTGTCATACTCTGCTTAATACAACATGAAAGTACCTTGTGCAGGGTGGCTGCTCTTCACTTATCCATGTGTTCACTTGTTAGTCCTCCAAATGAAAGAGGAAATATGAATAAAAGGGAACTCTCATAAAGATTCCAGAATAGACTTTCATTGAAAAGCTCCCAAATTACACTAGTGATTCCACAGTTTTCACAGTAGGAGATGGAATAACACTTGAAAATCATTGTTTGTCAGAGAAGGTGAGGGATATTTTCTGGTGTTTCTTTCTATGGCTTCTTTCTCACTCTGTCTCCCTCTGTCTCTCTCATATCCACCTATCTACCTATTTTAAAAAATGATTTATTTATTTATTTTAGAGAGAGAGTGTGTAAGTGAGGGAAGGTGCTGAGGGAGAGAGATTCTTCACTGAACAGGGAACCTGATTCAGTACTCTATCCTAGGACCCTGAGATCATGACACCGGAGCTGAAACCAGGAGTCTGACACTCAACTGACTGAGCACCCAAGCTCTCCTTTAACTGTCTACCTGTTTACCTACTCAGTCCCAAGTCTTGAAGAAAGACCACAAATTCTAAAGATGAGACTGGCCTACCTTTGAGAAGTGGGGCATCATCCTTGATGGAAATGACTGCTCTTTTCCCTGATCCTGGAGCTCAAGTCACCATCTCTCACTTAACATCACTTGCCTCGCCTGGCATATTTCCCTCAAGACATTCATGTCTTCACAACTAGATTCTAAGCTCTCCAGGAGCACAGACCTTCCTTTTTGATCTTACCAGCACTGCCTAACTCAATGTCTTGCATATTCTGGGGCTCCCTACCTAGAAGTTTGGCTTAGATCAGGGCACTTGGTCATCCTTGCCACAGAGAAAAGACCAAGGTACCTCAGGGCAGAACCAGCCACTTCTGGAAGGAATTCTTCCTCACTGGAACAGAAGTGTTTATCCCACCTGTCCAGTGAGGAATGTGCTCTTGCATTCTTTTTATCTGTCTTTGCTTATTCAAGGAGAATACAAGGAGATACATTATTTCTAACAAGGTCCAATGATAGATAAAATTCTTCATGTGCCTCTTCCTCCTTCAGGGTATTCACATTAAAATTGTTTTCCAGTTTTATTGAGAAATAATTGATATACATCACTGTATAAGTTTAAGGTGCATAAGATTATGGTTTGATTTACATATACTGTGAAATGCTTACCACAATAGATTTAGTTAATATCTCTCATCTCATATGGATACAATAAAAAGATAAGAAAAACTATCTCATTGAGATGACAACTCAGGATTTACTCTTTTAACACTTTTCCACTATATCACACATAGCTATAGTAATCATGTACATTACATCCCTAGTACTTATTTATCTTATCACTGGAAGTTTGTACCTTTTAACTCCTGTTAAATTCAGGCAAATGAGATGGAATGATAATTATGGGAATTGCAGGTATCAGCAATATTTTTCTTTTGGGGGTGGCAGTGTGTGGTTGTAATGTGGGAGAGAGAGCTGCACACGGTAGCCAGAGAAGGGGATCTCTATGCAATTTCTGAATTGATACCTGTGAGTGGCCAATTTCTCTGACAAGATAGCCAGAGGGATTTCCCTTTTGAATCATGTTTAGGCTTTTTTTTTTTTTTTAATGGCATTCTCATTCTTGGCAGTTAAAGTTTCTTGACCTTTTGCTAGATAGGTAAGGAATTGAATGGGAAAAATATCTTAGTGTCTATGATTATTTTTTTCTGTCCTGGGATGCTAAAAAAAGACTTCGCTCTTTGTTTCCCATTTAATTCCTTCCTTAGCCAGCCATCTTCAACTTTTGGCTGCCTTGTCCTTTCTGGGATTATGATATTTCTTGGCACAGGTCGAAGAGCACTTGATTAGGTCTGAGATAGCAGCTGGCAAAGCACCCTGAGCATAGTCAGTTTATTTTAGAGTTTGAGTTATTTTGTTACCTACTCTGAGCTCTGTCTTCTTCTGGAAGGAGTTCACGATCTCTATTCGCTGACGTGACATTTCCCTGCCCTTTCCTTCATTCCAAGCGCTTCTTTCTGTCATTCATAACTCTGATTCCAGAGTGACCTACTTGTGTTTGGATTTTTATTCCTGCACACTTTATAGTGACATCTTTTACTTTGATATATAGAATCATCTATCTTTTAAGAATTTCTCTGGTGTTCCTGCCTCTTCTGTGGAATATAATTCTTCAGGCCATCTCCTTCCCTCTCTCCATGTAATCTACTCATAAAGCCTCTTTCATGACCCTGTCAGGAACACTTTGCATTTTTCTGACTGCTGACTATATTTCCACCTTACTAGTTGATCCTTCTCCTCCCTCATCTTTCAGTGGGAACCAATGCTATTGCCATTCTGAATTATTTGAGGTTCCCTGGAAATGCTACACCCTTTCATGACTCTGCACAGGTTGTCTGTCTACCTGCAATTTCTTTTAGGTCTGCCTTCTTTTTTTCCCTGCAGACATAACTGTTCATCACTTGATTCTACTAGGGCCTTCTCCATTTCTGAATTCCTGTGCAACCTTCAAGTCATTGATGGTTGTGTCCTTTGAGCTTTTTTTTTGGGCCCTCTCCTTATGTCATACTATTTCCTTAACTCTTAGTTTCTGGTAGAATATACTTTTACTAGCATTAATCTCAGTATATTTTAATAATTTATTTGTATCTCTGCTTATAGGGCAAAAAACTTGCCTTCTTTAACTATGAATCAAGAAAGCTGGTCCATTCAAGTGCCAGAATGAATAAATGAATGAACTAAGGTGGCACACCAGTGAAATCTGACACTCTTGGTGGCTTTTTAGTGATGGAGTGAGAATTGTAAGGGAGAAGGAAGTTTTGAGTCCTGGATCGACTTCCATTAATTCCTTGTGAGTTTTTCTCTAGGGCTCAAAGTAAAAAACTCTGGCTCTCCAGAAGCAGACAATTTGATAAAAATGGAGTAGTTGAAAACACATTGGACAAAGTAACAAGTTGGTCAGAGTTGACCACTGGACAAAAAAAGTCCTGAAAATTTCACTTCATTGGAGTTTTACATATTAACAAATTTTTGTGCATCATGTAGATAATATTGCAATATTGTATATACTTTTAAATTATACACATTAAGGAATTTCCAGGGGTATAGGTTGGTTATGTGAACTTTGGAGAATTCTTATGATCTTGTATTTCAGATTTAAATTTTTTCTTGGGTGCAGTAAAATTATCACTATATGATTCAGTAGTTATAAACATCAGAACAATTCTTTTGCCCTATTCCTGTTAAAAAATTAAATTTGAGCCACACACAAGAGTCACATAATTAAAACATTTCTGAATAGAGACATACTTGATTGAAAAAGACTTAGAAATGTTTAAATGTTCAAATTTGAAAAAATGAACAAAGTGCTAAATGTGGATCATAAAGATAAGGGCCTAACTGGGCCTCTTTCTTCTTATTCCTGGGGTGACATTCCTATGGAACATAAGAGCTCTGGGAAATCTAGTTTCAACACTAGTGACCAAACATCTTGTGTTTGAATTTTGTAGATATAGAAACTAAGATCCAAAGAAGGCAAGTGAGCCACAGCTCAAATTTAGGTTTCTTTCCCCTAGGAGGAAACCTGCCTTAATTCCATCCTTACCTTTTCTGAGAGGGAGAATGTGGTATTTTTACTGCACTGGGAATGAATAGAGTGGAATTATGTTGACCCAGGAATGTTCTTCAGGCTTCTATAAAACTTGTTGAGTAAGCAGTCACTCTGCATGCCATCTTGGAGACAGGAAAGTGCCCCAGTCATTGATAAAGTACATCCTTGGGAGTTCACACACATGACTTGTTTTCAAATTTATTTTTAGTTCAGTCCTATAAAGTCTTGTAAATTATGTCATCTCTATGGACCTCAGTCTCTTAATTTTAAAAGGTCTTAAGATATTATTTGCACTTGAGAAATAGAGAAAGAATTAAATAGTCAGAAGCCAGAGTGAAAGTGAGTGGACATAGAGTAAAGTAGAGACATTATATGTGGTAGACAGAGCTGTGATCAATAAACTCCTGATAGCAAGACACTTTGGTCACTAGAGGTGTATTGGCTCCTGAATAAACTTCAAGTTTCCTAAGCAGGTTCTCATCACTTCAAGACTGGCTGTGTGGCCAAATCTCCACAGTCAAGATTCTCATCATTTTTTTATTCCTAGATGTTATCCCCCAAATTCTCTTTGCCTGAGTAAACCAAATTATATTCTGTTCTTTGCAACCAAAACAGTTAACCTAATATTGGAGTTGAGAGTAGGAACCAAATTTGGAAAATTTTCCTGAGGAATAAAGCCAATGGGATTTAGTGACCAATTTTTATCATTATTATTTTCATAAGCTAGAACTATTTGAAGAAAGAAGGCCACTACATTTTGCAACAAACCACATGAAACCAAAGCTGACACATGTAGTTTCAAAATATCCAGAGTCTGAATTTCCAGCAAAATGAAGGAAGCAATAGACTAAAGAAATATCAGAGAGTATAACAACTAGAAGCATCATAAAATGGAAAATGCATCACAAGAAATTAAAAGGAACTAGTATGGTTTGGAGAAACCACAATTGAACTCTGCAGGAGCTGCCTTTGTTTCTCTGCCTTAACATGTGTTTGCTACTGCAGATTAATAGCCTCCATTTGGGGAAGAAATGGCCTTGGATCATTGTTCCATTTTAGGAACCACAGGTGTTGTTGTACACATTCTGTTTATAACCTTAGGGGTGAATGAAAAACGAAACCTAAAAAAAAAAAAAAAAAAGACAGAGACCATGGACCAGAATGAGCTTTGCCAGCATTTTCTTCCTGATCATTCCTACACAATTAGACACACTATGGAGTGATAATAAGCACAAAGTTCCACTCTCTATGTGGAATGCTGATTTTAAATAAGAGTGAGGGCATGAGGGTATTTATGCATGAGTATGTGAAAAAGATTTAAAAAGTTAATGTGACTAATCTATTCATGTCTTACGTGTTAAGTAACTTTCAGAATTCACCTCATGGAAGGGCCACTAGTTTTGAAGAATGTAGATTAATAAGCCTCCTTGCTTAAAAAATGAGCTTCAATATTTGTGCGAATCATAGAGTCAAAAGAAAAAATCGATGGGTTATCGACTACTGGGGATGATCACATTCATTTTGCCCTTTGTGGTTGGTGAAATCCATGCTGCAATTACAGAGACAGGCTGGCAGCAAAGAGCCTCAGTCGGGCTTTCAGCTCCACATTAATCCAAAACTCCCCATTTTAATGCAGATATAGATTGCTTTGAGTCAATAGCTGACTGCTTGAATTGTGAAGTAGCAGTTCTGCGTGGCTCTGGCAGGCCAGAGCTTACAGTATTTGGGAATTTCAAAGCTTTGCTCTGTGAACTGGTATGGCTAAGGCTTGAGGGGAGGTGCAGTTGTGCTGATGTTGAAAAGATCTGTCTTTGGGATCTAAAACACGGATTATAGCAGATTCAAGGTGGGCGGGTCATAGAATCATAGGATTGTAGAGTGGGAAGGACCTCAGAGGTCACCTGGTCTAGTTCTTTCCTTACAGATGAGAAAATTGAGGTCCTTAGAGGTTAACTAACTTGCATGTGGTTACACAGCTAGTTAGCAGAGGATCCTATACTAGAAAAAGAGATGCATCCTCCTGGGCTTTCCACTACTCTACATAGACTATGAAAAAAATCAAAATTTGTTTTATTAACTACATCACACACATGTGCACATGCAATAGATGCTTCACTGAATACATTTCATTTACCCCATTTTTAATACTCAACAATCTATTAAATAAGGCAGTGAGGAAATCCTTATCACTGGGAGTAAGCATGCAGCTATGCTAATGTGAAAAATCATCTGTAACATGTTACAATTGAGGAAAAGATGAGATACCATGTTTGAAGCATTAAATGGAACATTTTTAAGAAGATGCTCTGTAAGTGGTAAGGCACTATATTCATGATAGAGAAAAAGGCTATTTTAAGGCAAACTTTTTGGGGGCAGATTTCTATTTCTATTTCTGTTTCATGCAGTATCATTGCTTATATCAAACTAGACTGTGAATGTGTTGAGAGAGATGAAGAGTATCTTTCATCTCTATCATTTCATCTATAGATATCTATAGATAGATATCTCTCTATCTATCTACAGTGCTTGGCATGTAGTAGATGCTCAATAGATATTTGCTGAGTGTTGAATGTTGTACATCTAAATCCATACAATATGCCATGACATTCAAATTGTGTGAGATCTGTGGTCCAGCAGCACTGACATTGCCTGGAAATTTTTTAGAAATAAAAAATTTAGAATCTAGAGCCCCATGCCAGACCTACAGAAGCAGAGCCTGAATTTTAGCAAGATCTCCCGGTGCTTAGCAGGCTCATGAAAGATGATATACATCTCATGAAAGTTTGAAATGCCTGCAATAAGCTATGTTGAGCCAAGTTTCATATTGTTCAAATCTTATTACAATGATGTTAGGTATAAAGTCTGCATATTAAATGAAATTTGTGAGTAGTCAAAATTATCCCTAAACGAACGGCCCTAAAATCATCCACACACAATGAGAGGACTCTGTGTGGGTGTTTGTGTGTGTGTGTATGTTGTCCTTTAGTTAACTGATGGAAGAGTATGTTTACATTTCCCATATAATTCCTAATAGGAGTATGTTTTTAAGCAGGATGGCACCATTTAAATAATGATTTTTCTCTCTTCCTAACTCATAATTTGAGTTAAATGCACTTATGATAAGACTCATTGTCCATGGAAAAGATTTCTTTTAAATATAGTGATGTGCTTCGTAGTATTATGACCTGAATATATTTGCCCAGTTAACTAAGTTCATTTTATAACTACTGGTCACATTGAAATCCGAGGTTTTCACCCAGTTATGCTGTACTTTACTGGACAATTATAGTATACACATCTTTCAAGTGGAATTTTGAAGCAAGGTGATGGGACATGAATCATCACTCTCTCTCTCACAACACCTTTAATACCAGGGGGCTTTGTGGGTTATTTATGGCCTGAATAGCTCCATGGATGCCACACATATGTCTAAAGTGGCAGAGAATGGCCTTGTACTGGGGAGCTCTAACTCTGCATCCTGTGCTCCTTTCTTAAGTATCTGCAGGATCTGAGCTGGTGCCTAAATGAGTGGACCTGTGCTCCAGAAAAACCTTTATTATAGTTTCTCTTTCTTCTTTCATGATCCCACAGCCGAAAATACAATTTGAGCTGAGGCTGAGACAAGGGCCACATTGGGTGAGCGGTTTCTCCTGCTCTATTTCTGTCCTAAGTCATCTTCCACTCTGTTGGTGCTGGCTTTGTGACCTGTACTGAAATACTTTGAGAAGGCAGGTGTATGGTTGATCGAGTGGGAGTGGCCTGTCTCAACAATGGAATGGTTAGATTTCAGCCACTTAAAAGGGATGTCCTAGCAGCAATCAGCTTACTTTTACTAGCTTTCATTTGAACTCCAGGACTTTCTGGGCTTCCATAGAGAGAAGTGAGTTTGCCCTGCAGAGAAAGCACTGGAAGGATTGATCATGAATAAAAGGGGTTCTCCAAGGGCATGTCTGATCTCTGCGGCTGCTGCCCCTGTGTTTTATCCCCGCCCTTGTCTTCCATCTCTGCCCTGCTCTCTGTGTGCCTTTTTATTTTTCAGGCTCAATCACTTTGTAAAGTCTCCCTCTTGTCTTCCCTTCTCATGCTTGCCTCTTTAATTCTCTAATAAAAGATTTATGCAGTCTGGACTGAGCATGCTCAGTAGTGGCAAGTAGGTTGTGTTTATAAGGGGATAGCTACGGCAGTATCTCTCTATGGTGTTTCTTTTGTTTACATGAGAATAATTCACCAGATCAGCAAACAGATCATCTGGAAATCTCTTGCTTTATGACAGAACAGATCAGTTCAAACTGAACAGTTTACTGGAACATACTGCCAGGCAGCCTAGCTCAGCTTTGAAGAAAGTCGCTTTGGTTCCCACTGGTGCTGACCAGTTCATCTCAACAGCTTTCTTTCAGACACCAGCATATAGCCTGAAAAAAAGATCAAAATTGGAGTTAGCCTGCACTATGCTGGCTTTTAGCCAACCATGATTCTGTGAGTGAGTAGTCTGCTTTAGGGAAATGATTTGCCCCAAGCAGATTGTGGATGATCTTCTTCTTCTTTCTTCTTTCTTTTTTCTTCTTTCTTCTCTTTCTTCTTCTTCTTCTTCTTCTTCTTCTTCTTCTTCTTCTTCTTCTTCTTCTTCTTTTATTGAAGCAAAGGCAATGCTGCATAATGACATAGCCACAATCAACTTTTTGGCTGTTGTTTCTATAAGCAAGATCAATATCTGTGCCATTACGTGTCCCTTTTTTCCACATACCATTCTTGTAAAATTATAATTAAAAAATAAGCTATTTAATATGGAGATGATCTGTTATTTAACTCCTCCAATCCCTAATTTCCATGGAAATGGCCAAAGGAATCTAAAAATGATCATGTGTGTATAATACTAGCATTGGTGCTGACCAGTTCATCTCAACAGCTTTCTTTCAGACACCAGCATATAGCCTGAAAAAAAGATCAAAATTGGAGTTAGCCTGCACTATGCTGGCTTTTAGCCAACCATGATTCTGTGAGTGAGTAGTCTGCTTTAGGGAAATGATTTGCCCCAAGCAGATTGTGGATGATCTTCTTCTTCTTTCTTCTTTCTTTTTTCTTCTTTCTTCTCTTTCTTCTTCTTCTTCTTCTTCTTCTTCTTCTTCTTCTTCTTCTTCTTCTTCTTCTTTTATTGAAGCAAAGGCAATGCTGCATAATGACATAGCCACAATCAACTTTTTGGCTGTTGTTTCTATAAGCAAGATCAATATCTGTGCCATTACGTGTCCCTTTTTTCCACATACCATTCTTGTAAAATTATAATTAAAAAATAAGCTATTTAATATGGAGATGATCTGTTATTTAACTCCTCCAATCCCTAATTTCCATGGAAATGGCCAAAGGAATCTAAAAATGATCATGTGTGTATAATACTAGCATTGGTAGTAAGGGAGAAGCCGGAAACTTTAAGGAGTCTTTTCAAGCCATGCTAGTATTATTGGATTGAGGAGAAAGAGAATTAATCTGTGATTGGCCTGGAAAATACCTGAAAGAAACTGTTCAGTAGGCACCACTGGAACATGGGTTTCCGAGTGGCAGGGAGGGCCTGCAGTGAAGGCAGGCCTTGAAGCAGTTGTTAGGGCTCTTGATCTTAAGAGCATTTTGGGTAAAGGCAGGATGTTATAGTTCAACAGAGTAGAGATACTTTGGGCTGGACTATGTACACTTAGTTCTACTTGACACTTGACACTGCTGTGGTGGGAGGCAAGCTGTGGCACTACTTGAGGGTTCCTTTGAGGGGGGACATGTCAGTAGAGACTGAGAGCTGTGTATTCAAGTTTTCTCAACAACACAGAGGGGAGTTTTTGGCTTAGTGGTGGCATATAGCTCTTTAGCTCTTTGTCTCCTACTGACAACTGGACTGCTGATCTAACAAAGTAAAATTGCAAGATTTCTAAAGTTTAACGTCATTTCTTCATTTGGGCCTGAAACATGCACTCAGAAGCCAGCAGCATTTCTGCTGGACTCTATTTCAACTCCCAAGGCAAATATATATTCTTATCTTTTAAGAATGAACAAATTGAGATAATAATGATATACATGAAAAGACCCAATCATAAATAAATAACCCTTATTGAGCACTATGTGCCAAGCTCTTGACATAAATTGCCTCTTTTAATCTTCATGGAAGCCCTAAAATCTGGGAATTATACATACAATCACATTTAAGTAAGTAGAGTTCCCATAGAGGTTAAAGAACTTACTCAAGTAAGTAGCAGAACATAGATTGTGCCCATTTTAAACTTCAGAACCAATAAATTATTGGGAACAGAGCATTTATTCCCTCAGTAAACAGAAGTACAGGAAAAAATAGAGAAAACTTTGGAAAATTCTATTTTTTATTACCAATGAATTTTAACAATGATATTTTCAAAAGTAATATTAAATTTGGGAAGATTAAGATAATAATAAGAAAACATGAATGACCACATGAAAATACAAAGGGAGATGTGAACTGTAGATTGGTTATAGTAAAAAATAAAATATGTAATCAGTGAAGATGAAGATAAGCTCTTGAAATTTTCCAAGAATTTGATGAAAGATTATAATTAAATAGGAACTAAGAATAAACACATGAAGAATGAATCATGAAGTTTCTATATACATGTAATAAGGATTCTAGAAAAATGAAATAGAACACAGGGAGTAAATGCAATGAAAAATAATAAAAGAAATGTGTATTGAAAACAGATAAGTGTTTGGAGTAAGTGTGCTTCCCAAAAACCAAACAAAATTCATGAAGAGAACCCTTGTGAGATATATCCTGGAGAAGTTTTTTAACTTAGAAGAAACAAAATGTTTCTGTAAGAACCTAGAAATTAAAAACAGGCTATCTAATAAAGAAAGTCTGGCATCAGGTTTTCCCAAGGAAATGGAACAATGTCTACTAGATTTTGAGTGAAGAAAACATTAATCCCAGAATTCTATGTCCAGCCATGCTCTCATTCACATGTGAAAGCAATGGAAAAACATTTCAGACACTCAATTTCTCAGACATATGGGGACCTTGCAACCTTTTTTGATGTCATCCCTTAAAATGCCACTTGAACTGAATGAGAGAAAAAAAAATTAAGATCCCAGGAGACATAATATACAAAAATGTATCTTAATTAGTGAAATCTCTAGAATTTGGCACTGTTCACAAAACTTTTATTCATGTTAATAAAAATTTATGAAAACATCAAAAATAATTATCCAAAATAGCACCATCAAATAGAACTTTCTTAGATAAATGCTCTCAACACTGTTTGACAGAGTAGCTACTAAAATATCTGATGGTTGATCACTTAAAATGTAGCTACTGTGACTTGGAAACTACTTTTAAATCATATTTCACTTTAGCTAATTTAAATTCAAATACTCACATGTGGCTAGTGGCTACCATGCTAGACAGTGTAGCTCTAAAAGCAGATATGTAATATAAAAATTGAGGATGGCAAGTATGAGTGAAGTGGATAAATCTGCCTGCCAAAAATAACAATGATAACTGTCAGAGTCTTTTACTCTGTATTTGCTAAGTACTTCCTGTATATTCTAGGAATATATGCAGCAGGTGCTCTATCAGAGATTATATTTGTGTTTGTGTGAGAGGTGCATGTTAATTTTTGATTGTGGAGAATTTTCCTGATTGTTGGAATGGGTAGGAGCAAAAATTGCCTTAAAGTAGTTCTTTGTTTGAGAAGACAACAGAGCAGTTAAGGCCTTTTGTCCTGGAAGAAGGGTTTAGGAGACTTTTAGTGGTTTGAGTGTCCCAATAGCAATCTGTTTAATTGTATCCTAATAGATGAGCAGATTTCTAAAATTTATATGGAAATACAAAATACCTACAATAGCCAAAACAAATGTGAAACAGAAGGATAATTATTTAGAGCTTTAACTTCCTCATTTCAAAACTTATTACAAAGCTACAGTAATTGAGACTGTATGGTACTGGGATAAGGATAGATAAAGATCCATGGAACACACTGTGAGTCTAGAAACAAATCTTTATATTTATAGTCAATTTTTTTTTTTTTTTACAAAAGTGCCAAGGTAATTCATTGGAGAAAGAGTAGTCAGGTGCTGGGACAGTGGAATATCTGGTGATATGAATGTTGAATTTAAGCAATATGAAATGTTGAATTTAAGCCTTCAGCTTATACCATACACAAAAATTAAGTCAAAATGGGTCATGGACTTAAAAGTAAAAGCTGAAAACAAAATTTTTAGAAAAAAACCATAATAGAAATTTTAAGAACTTTAAATCAGTGAAGATTCCTTTGATATGACTTCAAAAACATTGCTGATGAAAGAAAATATTGATAAAGCAGATTTCAGTAAATTAGAACAGTTACTTCAAAAGACACCTTTTTAAAAAGTAAAAAGACAAGCAATAAACTGGGAGAAAATATTTACAACACACATTATCTAATATAGGAGGTGTATACAGAATTTATAAGGAACTCTTAGAACCCAATAATAAGAAGACAAATTACTCAAACAAAAATGGGCAAAAGGGACTTAGAAGTTGGAAAATGGTGGCAGATTAGGACCCGAGGCTTGTCTTGTCCCATAAATACAGCTAGATAACTATCAATCATCCTGAATGCCTCAGAAATTAACCTGAAGACTGGCAGAACAAACTCCACAACTAAAGGTTGAGAAGAGGCCACATTGAAGAAGATGGGAAGTGTGGAGATATGGTTCGCTGTAGTAGGGAGGGAGTTGCTGTTGTGGGGAAGGAGAGACAGACTAACACACAAGGGAGCACACAGAGAAAACAAATCCCTATCGCAATTGGCTTGGAAATAGAGGGGTTGAATTTTGTGAGTTCTGGTCACTAATGGTGCTTAAATCCTGGAGTTTTAAAGGTCTGTAGGCTTGGCTGGGATAGAGCCCCAAGGGCATTGCACTGCTCTTAGAGAGAAGGCAGGCAAACAACCCAATAACATATGACATGGAAGCAGCAATCTAAAGAGTCCCTAGGGCACACAGTGGGGAGGTTATTTGCTTATTTTGGAGCATGTGCTAGAAAGGCAGCATTCATGGAGAGACTACTATGAGAACAAAGGAACTGGCTGAAGTTAATTCCTTCCCTTGCCCTCAGCATAAGCCCAGGGTTGCCTACAGGAACCAATGTAACACTGACACTCACTACCCAACCTTCTTATATCAAGCCTCCCTATCCCCCCCCCCCCCCACCACCCTGTCTCCAGAATTCTCCAGTGGAATCACTCTTCCTAATCTCACTTGCTTCAGTCCCAGCATGGTGGGCCCCCTCCTCCAGAAGACTAGTCCAGACTGATACTCACACTGTATCTCCAGACTCAGGAGTTTTGCAGAGCTTCAGTTCTGGTGGAGGTGGCAACAGATCTCATTTCACAAGTGGACGAGAGCACACCTAATTAAAATGATCCACACTCAGGCCAGGAACCAAACGCTGCCTACAACAAACAAAGAGAGCTCCTGCCGGTGACTTGTCTGAAGGATAAAGTGGATGGGACAAAACAAAGCACATGCAGCACACTTTAGAGACACTTCTGGAAGTACCAGGCCCCAGGGAACAGGGGATAGTACACAGCAGGGCACTATGGGACTTCTCTTCCTAAGGCCATTACCCTCAAGAACAGAAGACGTAGCTGACTTTCCTAATACAGAGAAACAGGCACAGAGACTTCAACAAAATGAGAAGACAGAGAAATGTATCCCAAATGAAAGAACAGGACAAGGCCATAGCCAGAGAGCTAAGTGAAACATCCTGATGGAGCATTTAAAACAATGATCATAAGGATGTCCACTGGACTTGAGAAGAGTGTGGAAGACATGAGTGAGACCCTTAACACTGAGATAAGGAATAACAGAGCAGAGGTAAAAGGCTCAATAAATGAAATGAGAAACATGCTTGGTGGAATGAACAGCAGGTTGGAACAAGAAGAGGAATGAATTAATGACCCAGAAGCTAGAGTAATGGAAAGTAATCAAGCTGAACAAAAGAGAGAAAAAAGAATTATGCAAAACAAGAATAGACTAGAGAACTCAGTGACTCCATCAAATGTAGTAACATTTGTATTATAGGAGTCCCAGAAAAGGGGGAAGAGAATTTGTTTGAAGAAATAATTGCTGAAAACTTTCCTACTCAGGGGAAACAGATATCCAGATCCAGGAGGCACAGAGAAGCCCTAACAAAAGCAACCAAAGCAGATTCACAGCAAGACATATCATAATTAAATTGGCAAAATATAGTGATAAAGAAAAAAAATTTAGAGCAGCAAGGCAAAAGAGAGCCAGTGTGTGTGTGTGTGTGTGTGTGTGTGTGAGAGAGAGAGAGAGAGAGAGAGAGAGAGAGAGAGAGAGAACCAGCGAAAGACAATAATATACAAGGGAAAGCCCATAACGCTATCAGGGAGTTTTTCAGCAGAAATTTTCCAAGCCAGAAGAGAGTGACATGATCTATTCAAAGTGCTGAATGGGAAAAAAAAATCTACTAGGAATACTATCCAGCAAGGCTATCATTCAGAATAGAAAGATAAAGAGTTTCCCAGACAAAAGCACTAACAATGGATATTTTCTTTTCTTTTATTTTATTTTGTTTTATTTATTTATTTTTTTTTAATAAATTAATTTTTATTGGTGTTCAATTTACCAACATACAGAATAATACCCAGTGCTCATCCCGTCAAGTGTCCCCATCAGTGCCCATCACCCATTCACCCCCACCCCCCGCCCTCCTCCCCTTCCACCACCCCTAGTTCATTTCCCAGAGTTAGAAGTCTTTATGTTCTGTCTCCCTTTCTGATATTTCCCACACATTTCTTCTTCCTTCCCTTATATTCCCTTTCACTATTATTCATATTCCCCAAATGAATGAGAACATACACTGTTTGTCCTTCTCCGATTGACTTACTTCACTCAGCATAATACCCTCCAGTTCCATCCACGTTGAAGCAAATGGTGGGTATTTGTCGTTTCTAATGGCTGAGTAATATTCTATTGTATACATAGACCACATCTTCTTTATCCATTCATCTTTCGATGGGCACCGAGGCTCCTTCCACAGTTTGGATATTGTGGACATGGCTGCTAGAAACATCGGGGTGCAGGTGTCCCGGCGTTTCATTGCATCTGTATCTTTGGGGTAAATCCCTAACAGTGCAATTGCTGGGTCGTAGGGAAGGTCTATTTTTAATTCTTTGAGGAACCTCCACACAGTTTTCCAGAGTGGCTGCAACAGTTCACATTCCCACCAACAGTGTAAGAGGGTTCCCTTTTCTCCGCATCCTCTCCAACATTTGTTGTTTCCTGCCTTGTTAATTTTCACCATTCTCACTGGTGTGAGGTGGTATCTCATTGTGGTTTTGATTTGTATTTCCCTGATGGCAAGTGATGCAGAGCATTTTCTCATGTGCATGTTGGCCATGTCTATGTCTTCCTCTGTGAGATTTCTGTTCATGTCTTTTGCCCATTTCATGATTGGATTGTTTGTTTCTTTGGTGTTGAGTTTAATAAGTTCTTTATAGATTTTGGAAACTAGCCCTTTATCTGATATGTTATTTGCAAATATCTTCTCCCATTCTGTAGGTTGTCTTTGAGTTTTGTTGACTGTATCCTTTGCTGTGCAAAAGCTTCTTATCTTGATGAAGTCCCGATAGTTCATTTTTGCTTTTGTTTCTTTTGCCTTCGTGGATGTATCTTGCAAGAAGTTACTGTGGCCAAGTTCAAAAAGGGTGTTGCCTGTGTTCTCCTCTAGGATTTTGATGGAATCTTGTCTCACATTTAGATCTTTCATCCATTTTGAGTTTATCTTTGTGTATGGTGCAAGAGAGTGGTCTAGTTTCATTCTTCTGCATGTGGATGACCAATTTTCCCAGCACCATTTATTGAAGAGACTGTCTTTCTTCCAGTGGATCGTCTTTCCTCCTTTATCGAATATTAGTTGACCATAAAGTTCAGGGTCCACTTCTGGGTTCTCTATTCTGTTCCAACAATGGATATTTTCCAAAAAAAAAAAAGCAGCCAAGGAACTCACAAAATATTGCACCATATACCTAAGACATGGGGAAGAGAGGAATAAAGAATGGATTCAAACTTAAATGACAATCACTTACTATAGACTGCTATATGTAGAGAAGGTTATATTCAAACCTGATGGTAACATATATCAAAAATCACTAATAAATATGTAAAGAATAAAGAAAAAGAAATTCAAATATATCACTAAAGAAAATTACCAAATTGAGAGAAAAAGAAAGAAAGGATCATAGGAAATCTTCAGAAATAACTTCAACACAGATAATAAAATGGCAATAAATACATATCTATCCATAATTACCTTGAATGTAAATGGACTAAACCCTCCAACTGAAAGACATAGGTGACAATGGATTAAAAAACAAGATCCATCTATATGCTGCCTACAAGAGACTAATTTTAGACTTAAAAATACCTGCAGATTGAAAATGAGGGGATGGAGAAACATCTATCATGCAAATTAGGTGTCAAAAGAAAGCTAGAGTAGCAATACTTATATCAGACAAATAGACTTTTTTAAAAGAGAAAGATAGAGGGAGAAAAAGCAGGGAGAAGGAAAGAAAGAGAGGAGAGAGAGAATCCTAAGCAAGCTCTATGCTCAGTGTGGAGTCTGACATGGGGCTGAATCCCATGACCCAAGCAGAAACCAAGACTTGGATGCCCAACCGACTGAATCACCCAGGCAGGCATAGACAAGTAGACTTTAAGCCAAAGACTGTAACAAGCGACAAAGAAAGGTACAATATAATAATAAAGAGGATAATACAGTAAGAAGATATAACATGTAGGTATTTATGTACCCAACATAAGAGAACTCACACATAAGAGAACCCAAATACATAAAACACCTAATAACAAACATAAAGGAACTAATTGATAATAATATGATAGTAGTAGGGGATTTTAACACCCCACTTACATAAATGGATCTAAAAATCTAAACAGAAAATCAACAAGGAAAAAATGGCTTTGAATGACACACTGAAACAGATGAAGTTAACAGATGATGAAGAATATTATATTTGAAAACAGCAGAATACAGATTCTTTTAAGTGCACATGGAACATTCTCCAGAATAGTTCCTATATTAATCCAAACAAAAAACAAGCCTAACAAATTCAAGAAGACTGAAGTCATACCATGGATCTTTTCTGACCACAACACTATGAAACTAGAAATCAACCCCAAGAAAAAGTCTGGCAAGACTATAAACAAATATGTGGAGGAAATAAAAGAAGAAATAAAGACAGACATGGAAACAAATGAAAATGAAAAAACAACATTCTAAAACCTTTGGGATGCAGCAAAAGCAGTTCTTAGATGGATGTTTATAGCAATCGGTAGGCCTACCTCAAGAAGCAAGAAAAATCTCAAATAAACCTACCTTACACCTAAGGGAGCTAGAAAAAGAACAAACAAAACCTAAAACCAGTAGAAGGAAGGAAATAACAAAGATTAGAGCAGAAATAAATGCTATAGAAATAAATATAAGAATAGAATAGGTCGGGATCCCTGGGTGGCGCAGTGATTTGGCGCCTGTCTTTGGCCCGGGGCGCGATCCTGGAGACCCGGGATCGAATCCCACGTCGGGCTCCCGGTGTATGGAGCCTGCTTCTCCCTCTGCCTGTGACTCTGCCTCTCTCTCTCTCACTGTGTGCCTATCATAAAAAAAAAAAAAAGAATAGAATAGATCAATGAAACAAGGAGCTGGTTCTTTTTTAAAAAAAGCAATAAATTGATAAACCATTAGCTAGACTTATTAAGAAAAAAAGAAAGTATCAAATAAATAATATCACAAATGAGTGAGGAGAAATAACCACTAACATTATAGAAATACAAATAATTATAAGAAAATATTTTGAAAACCTATATGCCAACCTATTGGACCACCTAGAAAAAATGAATAAATTCTGAGAAACATATAATTTACCAAAACTGAAACAGGAAGAAATAAAAAACATGAACAGACCAATAACCTGAAATGAAATTGAATCAGTAATTAAAAAACTCCCAATAAACAGAAGTCCAGGACCAGATGGCTGTACACATGAATTTTACAAAACATTTAAATAAGTGTTAATATCTATTCTTCTCAAACTGTTCCAAAAAAACAGAAAAGGAAGGAAGACTTCTAAATTCATTCTATAAGGCCAGCATTACTCTTATACCAAAACTGGATAAAGACACCACTAAAAAAGAGAACTACAGGCCAATATCCTTGATGAACATATGCAAAAATCCTGAACAAAATACTAGCAAACAGAATCCAACAATGCATTAAAAAATCATTCATCACAATCAAGTGGGATTTATACCTGGGTTAGAAGGGTGGTTTAGTGTTTGCAATCAATCAACATGACACATCATATCAATAAGAGAAAGGATAAGAACAATATGATCATTTCAGTAGATGCAGAAAAAGTATTTGACAAAGTAAAACATCCTCTCATTATAACCACAATGAAATGTCACCTGACATCTGTGAAAATGGCTAAAATCAACAACACAAGAAACAGTGGGTATTGGTGAGGTTGTGGAGAAAGGGGGACCCTTTTGCACTACTGGTGGGAATGCAAATTGAGGCAGCCACTCTGGATATCAGTATGGAGATCACGTAAAAAAATTAAAGATAGTACCACCCTGAGATCCAGCAAGTGTACTACTGGGTATTATAGAATACAAAAGTAGGCACCTGAGTGGTTCAGTTGGTTAAGTGACTGACTCTTGATTTTGGCTCAGGTCATGATCTCAGGATCATGAGCTTGAACCCCACACATTGGGCTCCACACTCAATGTGGAGTTTGCTTGAGATTCTTTTTCTCCCTCTCTCTTTGCTCCTCCCCCTGCTCACACTCTATCTTTAAAATAAATAAATTTAAAATTCAAAAAATAATGCAAGACACTAATTCAAAGGAATACATGTACCCTGATGTTTATAGCAGAATTATTTACAATAGCTAAGATTTGGAAGTAGTCCAAGTGTCCACTGATTGATGAATGGATAAAGAAGATGTGGTATATATACACAATGGGATATTATTCAGGCATAAAAAATGAAATCTTGTCATTTGCAATGACATGGATGGATCTATAGAGTATAATAATGTAAGTCAAGTAAGTTAGAGAAAGACAAATAGCAGATGATTTTATTCATATGTGGGATTTAAGAAACAAAATTAAAAAGGGAAAAGAGAGAAACAAATCAAGAAACGGAGTCTTAATTATAGATAACAAACTGATGGTTATCAGAAGGTAAGGAATTGGAAGGATGGGTTAAATAGGTGATGGGAATCAAGGAGTGCACTTGTGATGATGAGCACTAGGTGTTGTATGGAAGTGTTGAATCACTATATTTTACACCTGAAATTAAGATAATGACCTGATTGGAATTAAATAAAAAACTTTTAAAAATGGGCAAAAGGTAAGAACAGTCATTTCACTAAGATATATGAATGCTTAATAAGCACATGAAAAGATGTACTTATCATTACCTATTAGGTAAATGATTCATACCCACTAGAATGACTATAGTAAATAAAGAAGAGAATAACAAATGTCAGTGAAGATGTGGAGAAATAGGAACCCTTATACATTGTTAATGGGGATGTAAAATGGTGCATACACCATAACAGTATGGCATTTTCTTAAGTTAAAACTACCATAGAGTTCAGCACTTCTCCTCCTAGGTATATACTCAAGAGAAATGAAAACAAATGTCCACATAAAGACTTATATGCAAGTATTCATGGTTGTATTACCAGGTAAGAATTCAACATTGAAAACATTGACCACTTGGTGAATGGATAAACAAAATGTGAAATACTCATACGATGGAATACTACTTATCAATAATAAAGAATGAACTAATGATAAGTACTACATCATGGATGAAAATCAAAATTATTATGGTAAGTGAAAGAAGCCAGATACAACGGACCATGTATTATATGTTTCTAGTTAGATGGAATGCCCAGAAAATGCAAATTTATAGAGACATAAAATAGATTAGTGGTTGCTTAGGTCTGGGGATGTGAATGAGCATTAGCTATAAAAGGGCTTGAGGGGGGATCCCTGGGTGGCTCAGCGGTTAAGCGTCTGCCTTCAGCCCAGGGTCTGATCCTGGAGACCCGGGATTGAGTCCCACGTCAGGCTCCCTGCATGGAGCCTGCTTCTCCCTCTGCCTGTGTCTCTGCCTCTCTCTCTCTCTCTCTCTCTCTCTCATGAATAAATAAATAAAATATATTTTTTTTAAAAAAAGGGCTTGAGGGGTTTTATTGGAGAGGGAAACGTTCTAAAACTGATTTATGGTGATAGTCACATCACCCAAGAGTTACTAAAAATCATTGAATTGGCTGAAGGGAATGAATGAATTTTATGAGATATAGGATGTACCTCAATTACAAAAATAGTTTGTTTTACTATAGGTATATGGATAGAGAATGAAATATGTGATTCTTGGTGTGAGAGGTATTAGACTTTGAAGCCACCCTGGGAAGTGGCTGCTTCTGTAAGAGGAAGAAACTGATGACAGAAATCCAACATCCATAGACTATTTGATTTAAAATAACCCTTCCTACTCGATAAAATTTTATCAGCTAAATGCATCCAAAACCTCAGAAGTGACAAAACGATGGTAAAACTTACAAGCCAGTTTTTAGTCCACTTAAAATTTAGAGCCAAGATTAAAAGGCTTTGAAAATTATGATTACTGAACAGGATGTCAATATAAACCATGGACAGTGTAAAATTATAATGAGCACAAATCAGAGAGTTGGGCAGATGGAGAAAGTTAGGTTATTTTCTCACCTTTTGTGGCAAGAAGTTAGTTAATTACTGTGTAAAGTTGAAATGTGATTAAAAAAAAAAAAAAACCAAAACCAAAACCAAATTTATGGCTCCAAACTCTTAACCTATAGAAGATTCTTTAGAAGGTGATATGGAAATATTTATCCAAAGTCCAGCAATATCCTTGATTTCATTTCAGGTAATTTTTCTTTGATTAAAACCAAGCACAATTTATCCATTTATTTATCTGTCTATATATCAATGGTAATAATTTTCACTCAAGATCCATATAAACTCTGCTTTTTTTTTTCAATATGCCTTGATTTTTTTTGAAAAATAATGAGCAGGCATAATTTTTTAAAAGGTTATTACTTAAAAATATACACACAAAATGAAACAATTTAAGAATAACTTTTAAGGATTAGAAAGGATTGTGATCCTTTTTTATTTAATCCTCAGGGTTTGGTTGTAGTCTGTTATGAGGTCCTTTCAAGTTTCTTTGTACCATATTAGACTTTATAGACCTAAATTTCTACTGTTAGATCTTGAGCTCCTTGAAAAGGAGTTAGATCTTATTTATAGGACATAGGAGGTCCTAATTCATACAAATGGCAGGTGCACTTCTTGTGTTGAATACTCCTGTGCTTTGACAATTATGGATAACACATTAGACATCACATTTAACTGACAGCCTCTTTTGGAAATTAAGCTAATTTTTCAATAACTCTCAAAATCAGCAATCTTGTTAGCATTGCCCAGCTGTATATAATTCATAATTTAGGGTTTACAACTTATTTTTAGAGTATACAAGCAATATTTATTTTACCTCTGCCATAATAGCTGTGTATCTTTGAGTAAATTACTCAACCACAGCCTGTTTTTCCATTTATAAAAAGGGGGACAATAACAGACTCTTACTCTAATTATTGTGAAGATTAAATGTGTGGATCTCTGGAAATCTTTGGAGTAGTTGTTGCCACATAATCAGTCCTCAGAAACTGTTGGTTGTTTTTCTTTGTGGAAGAGGAACTGGAGTATAAGGGAGCATTAGTTTGGAGGTCTGTGTTCTAGACCTAACTCTGCCAGTCAGTATCTGGGCAACCTTGGGGAAACCGTTTCTCTTTCCTGGGTTGTAGTTTCATCTTCTAAAATGAAAAGAATGAAGTAAATCATCCCAAAGGGCCTTCCTAAATCAGTCTCTCTGAATTTATGATCCGAATAGTTAGTCTAGTTAGCTGATTAAAAGAAATTCAGTATGAAAAATGATTGATTTAAATTATCTTGATTGTGTTTATTACCCACAGTAATGGATGCTCTAGAATAACTATTCTCCCTTATTTTTTTGACAGCATAAACTTCGCTTAAAAGTGTGGTTTTTTCTTTTCTCTGTTCTTTTTATCCTTCTTTCACCCACCAGTGGAATTTTCTGTTCATTTCATGTTCTAATCTTCTTTTTTTTAATAATAAATTTATTTTTTATTGGTGTTCAATTTGCCAACATACAGAATAACACCCAGTGCTCATCCCGTCAAGTGCCCCCCTCAGTGCCTGCCACCCAGTCACCCCCACCCCCCGCGCCCCTCCCTTCCACCACCCCTAGTTCATTTCCCAGAGTTAGGAGTCTTCCATGTTCTGTCTCCCTTTCTGATATTTCCCACACATTTCTTCTCCCTTCCCCTCTATTCCCTTTCACTACTATTTATATTCCCTAAATGAGTGAGACCATATAATGTTCGTCCTTCTCTGATTGACTTATTTCACTCAGCATAATACCCTCCAGTTCCATCCACGTCATTCTAATCTTCTGAATTAGTATGAAATTTTGTTACTCTAAACCTCTTTCCAATATGATTTACAACCACTTTAGCATCTACCACTTTGAACAATCCCCGATTGGAATAAGAAGAGCCTTATAAACTCTGTCTTCTTACAGTATATACATGGGACCTCATTCTGTAGATTTTCATTACTCCATGTTGTGATTTTTTTTATTATTAGTTTTTAACAAAACAGAAGGAGGAAGAGAAAATTGTTATCTTCCCCTCGGGCATTTCTTAGTTATGGGAATGGAAGTTTAACTATTGGTGGAGAATCCATGGGAATTTGAAATAGTTTTACTGTTTATCCAAACTATCTCCTATTGAAAAAGGTAACCTTTGCTACTGATTTAATAATAGTTGTTCAACTCAATTATGTAAACACTTGACACTTTTGATTCTTCTGATGTATTATTGAATTTTAAAAAATGCCCTTTAGCATACTAAGGATGAAATTTATTCTGCCTACCTATTTAGAAGCATAATGTAACATGAAGGTAAGAAGTGTTAGAAAAAGACTTTTCTTTGATATATGTAAGCAATCTATATTTTTACCTTCAGTTATCAATTGCACGTATTGTATAAAATAATGAAGTTAACCAAAATCAGGTCTGTTAAGTTATTGCATACTTTGGTAATAGTACCTGGTATTTGTAAAATTTGCTATATGTTGTTTTAATGGATGGGGAATCTCACTCCACAGGAGTGAATTAAATGCTCAATGTGGTTGCCTGCCACCAGATGAGTTGTGTGACATTTTTTCTTGAGAGAAAAGATACTGACATTTTTTAGTGTAGATAAGGAGCAGGAAGGTCAGGCACAGTCTATTCATCTGTATTTTTTTTTCTACAAAAATATTTTTAAATGGAAAGATACACAGGCTTAGAATTGCTACATAAATAAAAGTTCTAAAAATACAAATTCCTTTGTATAAATTTATCTCTGATCAATTGTTCATTATAAGGAACTAAGATTTTCTTAGGTATTTTTCCTCCATTTCTGAAGAAGGCCATCCAGTTTGTTCCCAGTGGCCATTCCTCCTTGTTCTTGAGGACTGAAGCTGTCTTAGTTCTTCTTCAATGAGTCTTGGCATTAGGGCAGTCTTGGGGAAAAGAAATTAAGAGCAGTTTATGTTATCTCCTTTTTCAATGACTTTGAATTGCACTTTTCAAAACATACATGTCTTACCCTGGCTTGGCTTCTTCTTTTGCTGCCCGGATCTGAATTTACCCACTCTTGTTTCCTGATGCCTGATTTCTCTGTATTATAACCTGAATTCTTAAAGGAGCTTGGACATTATTATTATTATTGTTGGAATTTATAAATTAACAATGTAGGTTTGCATCCTGGCTATGAAGTTTTTTTTGTTTTGTTTTATTTTGTTCTTGTTTTTCTACTTTGCAGATATTCTAAGCCACGAGGACATATGTTAAATTGTGAAATCCTCTTGGGCTTAATTTTTAAGTTTCTTTCTTGTGACTTAAATTAATGGTTTCCAACAGGATTGCATAACAGAACCATGTATACAGATTTTCAAGAATACAAATAGTAGGGGGCAGGGCAAGATGGTGGAGGAGTAGGGGTCCTCAACTCACCTGGCCCCACCAACTTACCTAGATAACTTTCAAATCATCCTTTCAAATAACTTTCAACCTATGAATTTAACCTGAGATTTAGAAGATAACAGCGGACCACTACAGAGAGAAGGGTTTTCGCTTCTAACAAGGTAGGAAGGCGGAAAAAAATAAAAAAGAATCAAGTGGGGAAGGGGCCCTGTGAGGAGCCGGGCTAAGGCCGGGCTGCGAAAGCCTCCAGGAAAAGCCCAGCTCTAGACAAGGGGGAACTTTAAAAATTTGCACCAGCTTCTTACTGGACAGATAAATACTTAGCAGGGAACTCGGGCAGAACCTCAGGAGGGGAAGTGAAGCCTCCAGTTTCCCAGAATCATGATTAGAGGAGGGATGCCTGGGGGAAAGTGCATCACAAACTGTGGACCGATCTCAAGAACTGGAGCGCGTAGCCCACGAGGCATTTGGGAGAAGCCAGTCAGTTAGGCGGGGGGCTCCAGATGGAGGGGTCTGCGAACTTCTGCCTTGGGGGGCCTCATCCCAAGGGAACGTGATTTCAGCAGTGCAGGCCCGGGATCCCAGGGTGCCATGTGGACACAGCCCAGGATCCTGCACTCCCCTTTTGACAGGCGTAAGTGGGGAGGGCCCATGACAACAAGGACTCTCCTGCTGTGGGGTGCCCTGCAAGGTGTGCAGATCAGGACACCCCAACTGCTGGGGAGCACCTAGGCCAGTGCAGACTGAGAGACTATGGTAGTTATTGTGGGGAACTGACTCCAGAGCTGGAGACCTGGCCATTGCCAGTGTGGTTGTTCCTCCTTGTGTCACCCTATGCCTGGGGAAGCAGGGCCACCAGGGAACAGAGACCTCATAGGGTCAACAGCTCCCACTAAGCTTGGCACCTGCCAGGGGGCAA
Source organism: Nyctereutes procyonoides (assembly GCF_905146905.1). Lineage (NCBI taxonomy): Eukaryota > Metazoa > Chordata > Mammalia > Carnivora > Canidae > Nyctereutes > Nyctereutes procyonoides. Next base: position 21,874,286 of record NW_026575040.1, on the reverse strand, counting down.
GGCAGCTCCCCAGGTGCACACACCTGAGAATCAGCACAGCAGCCCCTCCCCCAGAAGACCAGATGGAAGGACAAGGGAAGAGCAAGTTCTTGACCAAGCAGCACTGGAAAGCTCCAGGGGAAGTCGAGGAATTTACAGCATATACAACCAGAGGGTACCCCCCTTTTTCCAGTACAACTCATTTTTATTTCAGACTAAAAATTTCCAATATTTTCTCTCTTTTTCCACCTTAACTACAATATTTTACCACCTCTTCATTTTTAAGTTTCTTCCTTTTGGACTTTCATATTTCTACAATTACATGTCTTAGATATATTTTCCACTTCTAGATTCCCTTCAACATTCTCAATTTAATTTTGGGAGATAAATAAGATATAATTTTTGTTTTGTATTTTTTTGTTTTCTCTGCCTCATTTTTTTCTACAATGGCAGAAGTTAATACCTTCTAAAACATGACCACCATGCACAAGAACCAAGTGGAATACCATGCTGGTTCATTCTGTGAGGTTATATTCTCTCTTCATTTCCACTCTGCCCCCTCTTTTATCTCGTTTAGGTTTTGGTGGTTGATGTTGGGGCCCTCTACAGGCATTGCTGGTTTATATAAATTTGGGACTGAGCATCTTCTAACATACAAAACTTAATATACTCAGAACCAAGAGAATCACCCTCTAGACCCCTCAGGTAGATTACATTCTCCTTCCACTACAACTTCTTCATCACTACCATCTCCCAGTCCCCCCCCCCTTTTCTTTTTCTTTTTTCTTTTTTTCCTCTTTACTTTTTATTTTTTCTTTTTTTCCTTTTTCTTTTTTTCCTTTTTTGGGATTCTTGGCCTTTCATTTTTTACTACTTTGTTTTAATTTTTATTTATTTATGATAGTCACACACAGAGAGAGAGAGAGAGAGAGGGGCAGAGACACAGGCAGAGGGAGAAGCAGGCTCCATGCACCGGGAGCCCGACGTGAGATTTGATCCCGGGTCTCCAGGATCGCGCCCTGGGCCAAAGGCAGGCGCTAAACCGCTGCGCCACCCAGGGATCCCTACTACTTTGTTTTAAAATGTGTTTTTCACTTTAGTGTTCCTTTTATTTTGTTCTGATCTTTGTTTTCATTTTCTAGTCTCTGACCTCATCAGAATCATCTAGTGTGAAATTTACTTAGACCGTGGTTGATATTCTTGACTCAGCTTGATCATACAGCCACTCTGCACTGAGCAAAATGACCAGAAAGAAGAAATCACCACAAAAGAAATAATCAGAAACAGTACTCTCTGCCAAAGAGTTACAGAATTTGGCTTACAATTCGATGTCAGAAAGCCAATTCAGAAGCACAATTATAAAGCTACTGGTGGCTCTGGAAAAAAGCATAAAGAATTCTAGAGACTTCATAACTGCAGAGTTTAGATCTAATCAGGCTGAAATTACAAATCAATTAAATGAGATGCAATCCAAACTGGAGGTCCTAATGACGAGGGTTAATGAGGTAGAAGAAAGAGTGAGCGGCATAGAAGACAAGCTGATGACAAGGAAGGAAGCTAAGGAACCCAGAGAAAAACAATTAAAAGACCATGAGGAAAGGTTAAGGAGAATAAATGAGAGCCTCAAAGGGAAGAATCTATGAAAACGCCGAGTGGGCCAGAGGACCAGAAAGCATATTTGAACAAATTATAGCTGAGAACTTTCCTAATTTGGGGAGGGAAACAGGCATTCAGATCCAGGAGATAGAGAGGCACCCCCCAAAATCAATAAAAACCATTCAACACCTCAACATTTAATAGTGAAACTTGCAAATTCCAAAGTTAGAAAAATCCCTAAAGCAGTGAGAGACAACAGATTCTTAACTTATATGGGGAGAAATATCAGATTAACAGAGACCTGGAAGGCCAGAAAGGGCTGTCAGGATATATTCAGGGTCCTAAATGAATATGTAGCCAAGAATACTTTATCCAGCAAGGCTCTCATTGAGAACAGAAGGAGAAATAGAGCTTCCAAGATAGGCAGAAGCTGAAAGAATATGTGACCACCAAACCAGCTCTGCAAGAAATATTAAGGGGGACCCTGTAAAAGAAAGAGGAAGCCCAAAGAAATAATCCACAAAACAGGGACTGAATAGGTATTCCAATGATACTAAATTCATATCTTTCAATAGTAATTCTGAATGTGAATAGGCTAAATGATCCCATCAAAAGACACGGGGTTTCAGATTGATAAAAAAACAAGACCCATCTATTTGCTGTCTACAAGAGACTCATTTTAGACCTAAGGACAACTCCAGCCTGAAAATGAAAGGTTGGAGAACCATTTACCATTCAAATGGTCCTCAAAAGAAAGCTGGTGTAGCAATCCTCATATAAGATAAATTAAATTTTATCCCAAAGACTGTAGTAAGAGATGAAGAGGGACACTATATCATACTTACAGGGTCTATCCAACAAGAAGACCTCTAACAATCATGAATATTTATGCCCCTACTGTGGGAGCTGCCAAGTATATCAATCAATTAATAACCAAAGTAAAGACATACTTAGATAATAATACACTAATAGTAGGAGACTTCAACATGGCATTTTCTGCAAATGACAGATCTTCTAAGCACAATATCACCAAAGAAACAAGGGCTTTAAATGATACACTGGACCAGATGGATTTCACAGATATCTACAGAACTTTCCATCTGAACGCAACTGAATACACATCTTCTCAAGTGCACATGGAACTTCCTCCAGAAGAGACCACATACTGGGTCACAAATCAGGTCTCAACTGATACTACAAGATTGGGATTGTGCCCTGCATATTTTCAGACCACAATGCTTTGAAACTAGAACTCAATCAAAAGAGGAAATTTGGAAGAAACTCAAACACATGGAGGTTCAAGAGCATCCTGCTGAAGGATGAATGGGTCAACCCGGAAATTAGAGAAGATTTTTTAAAAAGTCATGGAAACTAATGAAAATGAAGATACAACCATTCAGAATCTTTGGGATATGGCAATAGCAGTCCTGAGAGGGAAATACATCACAATACAAGCATGACTCAAAAAATTGGAAAAAATCAAATACACAAGCTAACCTCACACCTAAAGGAACTGGAGAAAGAACAGCAAATAAAACCTACACCAAGCAGAAGAAGAGAGATAATAAAGATTCGAGCAGAACTCAATGAAATAGAGACCAGAAGAACTGTGGAACAGATCAACAAAACCAAGAGTTGGTTCTTTGAAAGAATTAATAAGAGAGATAAATCATTGGCCAGCCTTATTAAAAAGAAGAGAGAAAAGACTCAAATTAATAAAATCACGAATAAAAAAGGAGAGATCACAACCAATACTAATGCAATACAAATGATTTTTAAAGTGTATTATAAGTAGCTATACACCAGTAAGGCTATCTAGAAGAAATGGACTCATTTCTGGAAAACCACAAATTACCAAAATTGGAACAGGAAGAAATAGAGAACCTGAACAGGCCAATAACCAGGGAGGAAATTGAAGCAGTCATCAAAAACCTCCCAAGACACAAAAGTCCAGGCCCAGATGGCTTCCCAGGGGAATTCTATAAAACGTTTAAAGAAGAAACAATGCCTATTCTACTAAATAGGCATCTGAAAGATAGAAAGGGACATCTGAAAGATAGATAGGGACAGAGTACTTCCAAACTAATTTTATGAGGCCAGCATCACCTTAGTTCCAAAACCAGAGAAAGACCCCACCAGAAAGGAGAATTATAGACCAATATCCCTGATGAACACAGATGCAAAAATTCTCAAAAAGATACTAGCCAATAGTCTCCAACAGTACATTAAGAAGATTATTCACCATGACCACGTGGGATTTATCCCTGGGATGCCAGCCTGGTTCAACACTCATCAAACAATCAACGTGATAGATCACATGAAGAAGAGAAAAAAACAGGAACCATACGATCCTCTCAATAGATGCAGAGAAAGCATTTGACAAAATACAGTGTCCATTCTTGATCAAAACTCTTCAGAATGTAGGGATAGAAGGAACATTCCTCAACATCTTAAAAGCCAACTATGAAAAGCCCACAGCAAATATCACTCTCAATAGGGAAACACTGAGAACCTTTCCCCTAAGGTCAGGAGCATGACAGGGATGTCCACTCTCACCAGTGCTATTCAACAAAGTACTAGATGTCCTAACCTCAGCAATCAGACAACAAAAAGAAATAAAAGGCATTCAAACTGGCAAAGAAGAACTCAAACTCTCCCTCTTCACAGATGATATGATATTGTATGCAGAAAACCCAAAAGTCTCTACCCCAAGATTGCTAGAGCTCATACAGCAATTTGGCAATGTGGCAGGATACCAAATCAATGCCCAGAAATCAGTGGCATTTGTATACACTAGCAATGAGACTGAAGAAAGAGAAATTAAGGAATCAATCCCATTTACAATTGCCCCCAAAAGCATAAGATACCTACAAATAAACTTAACCAAAGAGGTAAAGGATCTATACCCTAAAAACTACAGAACACTTCTGAAAGAATATGAGGAAGACACAAAGAGATGGAAAAATATTCCATGCTCATGGATTGGGAGAATTAATATTGTGAAAATGTCTATGATGCCCAGGGAAGTTTACACATTCAATGCAATCCCTATCAAAGTCCCATGGACTCTCTTCAGAGAGTTGGAACAAATCATCTCAAGATTTGTGTGGAATCAGAAAAGACCCCTAATAGCCAGGGGAATATTGAAAAAGAAAATCAGAGCCAGGGACATCTCAATGCCTGATTTCAAGTTGTACTACAAAGCTGTGATCATCAAGACAAGACAGTGTGTTACTGGCACGAAAACAGACACATAGATCAGTGGAATGGCCAGAAATGGGCCCTCAACTCTATGGTCAACTAATATTTGACAAAGCAGGAAAGACTATCCACTGGAAAAAAGACAGTCTCTTCAATAAATGGTCCTGGGAAAATTGGACAGCCACGTGCAGAAGAATGAAACTAGGCCATTTTCTTACACCCTACAGAAAGATAAACTCAAAATGAATGAAAGATCTAAATGTGAGACAAGAATCCATCAAAATCCTAGAGGAGAACACAGGCCACACCCTTTTTGAACTTGGCCACAGCAACTTCTTGCAAGATACATCTATGAAGGCAAGGGAAACAAAAGCAAAAATGAACTCTTGGGACTTAATCAGGATAAAGAGCTTCTGTACAGCAAAAGAAATAGTCAACAAAACTGAAAGACAATCTACGGAATGGGAGAAGACATTTGCAAATGACATATCTGATAAAGGGCTAGTATCCAAGATCTATAAAGAACTTATTAAACTCAACAGCAAAGAAGCAAACAATCCACTCATGAAATAGGCAAAAGACATGAACAGAAATTTCATCAAAGGAGACATAGAGATGGCCAAAAAGCACATGAGAAAATGCTCTGCATCACTTGCCATCAGGGAAATACAAATGAAAACCACAATGAGGGGATCCCTGGGTGGCACAGCGGTTTGGCGCCTGCCTTTGGCCCAGGGCACGATCCTGGAGACCCGGGATCGAATCCCATGTCGGACTCCCGGTGCATGGAGCCTGCTTCTCCCTCTGCCTATGTCTCTGCCCCAACCCCTCTCTGTGACTATCATAAATAAATAAAAATTAAAAAAAAAACCACAACGAGATACCACCTCACACCAGTGAGAATGGCGAAAATTAACAATGATAGAAAATTAACAAGACCAATTAGAGAAGATGTGGAGAAAGGTGAACCCTCTTGCACTGTTGGTGGGAATGTGAACTGATATAACCGCTCTGGAAAACTGTGTTGAGGTTCCTCAAAGAGTTAAAAATAGAGGTACCCTATGACCCAGCAATTGCATTACTGCTGATTTACCCCAAAGACAGATGCAGTGAAAACCCAAGACACCTGCACCCCAATGTGTATAGCAGCAATGTCCACAATAGCCAAACTGGAAGGAGCCTAGCTGTCCATTGAAAGATGAGTGGATAAAGAAGACATGGTGTATATATACAATGGAATATTACTCAGCCATTAGAAATGACGAATACCCACCATTTTTTTCAACATGGTTGGAATTGGAGGGTATGATGCTGAGTGAAATAAGTCAGTTGGAGAAGGACGATCATTATATGGGTTCACTCATACTGGGAATATAAAAAATAGTGAAAGGGATTATATGGGAAAGGAGAGAATATGAGTGGAAAAATCAGAGCGGTTGACAAAAGATGAGAGACTCCTAACTCTGGGAAAAGAACAAGGGATAGTGGGAGAGGAGGTGGGCGGGGGGATGGGGTGACTGCGTGATGGGCACTGAGGGAGGTACTTGATGGGATGAGCACTGGAGGTTATACTATATGTTGGCAAATCGAACTCCAATAAAAAATATACATAAGAAAAGATACAAATAGTAAAACTTTCCCTTAAATTTACTGAATCAGCCTCAATGCAACAAATGAGTTGGACTAATAAAATTCTTGCTTTTGGGAATGTGATTTAGAAAACATGGGTACTCTGGCCAGGTGGAGGGAGGTCGGACTGCACTGCCTCCCTCTTACATGGGAGGCTAGGAACTCACTACCCTAAGCAAGCTGGGGCAAAATTGAAAACCTCCTCCTTCGCCCTTCCCCCCACAAACACCCAGGAGGTAAATAGCCCCAAGGAGAGTGGTTCCTCCTTGCTGGCTGTTTTTAATTGGCCTAGTGATCTGGCTGTCCCCTTCCCCCTCTGCCTGGTGAGTTGGTCTGAACCTTCCTCAAGTCTAGCCTAAGGAGACGCATCCCTTCCTTTGAGCCCCCTTTCCCCATTCTCCACCCCAGGGGAGCTTGTCTGTCTCTAGTTAGGGGGAGGAGAATCAGATTTGGAGGGAGGGAGACTCTGACCTGGCTCCTGACCTGTTACCAGCTGAAGACTTGGGGAGTTTTTGTGGTTTGCTGAGGGTGAGGGGAGAGAGGGGCTGGAAACCTTGCTCTCATAGAAAAGCCTTGGAGTGAGGAAGCCTGATGTTCAGGGTCAAGACAGTTCTTTCTGATTCAGAACCCTAGTTTCTGAAAGCTGATAGACAGAACGAGGGAGAGAACCCCACCCAGGCCAGACATCTGACTCCCTAAGTGAGTTGGAGGATCTGGCCCGGCCTCTCTGCCTTTGCCTGCTTTGAAGTTGGGGCTGCTGGAGAGCTGTCCCGGGGCCTTTTCTTGCTCAGTGCGAGGGAGAGAAAGATCACCTCCCAGTGACCTCCCCAAGCCCTGAGGGGGGTGGGTCTGTATCCAGAGCTTACCTGTCAGGCATGCTCCAAGCACTCAGCAGGGCCCAGCTGACTCTTCTCACTGTCCCCGGCTCAGCCTCATTCTGGGGTGGCTTCAGCTTGGGCATGGAAGTGGGGGGGGGTTGTTTGGAATGGCCCCGCCTCAGCCCCCACTGGGGGCTAGGGAGCCACTGCGCCTGCCCCAGTCAGCAGAGGAGCATACAGAGAGCTGGCAAGCTTGTGTCTTTTGGTGGACTTGATGAAGAGGGGATACGGACAGTGGAAAGCAGCAAGAACACAAAGACTCCTGCCTCCACAGCTCTTCGGGGCTTCTGGGAATCAACATTCAGACTGGGCTGCAAGAAGCTGCAGTTCTTTGGTGGGAGGCTGGACCTTAGCCAGACTTGGTCTATGAAGGGGATCACTTAGGAGGCCCCGAAGCCTCCTGGGTCCCCTGTGGGCAAGGGGGTACCTCAGATGGTGGGGACTTCGAGCTTTGAGGGAATAATACGGAAAGCCGAGCTCTTGGTTAGGTGTACCAGCCTTGCAGGCTGCAGGGGCTGGGAGCTGGCTCCTGGTGTGCCCTGTCCTGTTCCCTGCACGAGTAGTCGGCACCTCTCCCCGCTTGTGAGCGTGGCCCCCCAGGCCATCCCATCCCCAGGTCCACAGGGGCTGGCAGGGGGAGACCTAGTGAGAATGTAGCATTTTGTTCAGCCTGAGTTAGTTGTCCTGGGTTCTAGGCACTCTGCCTCTGGGAGAGAGACAGAGAAAGAGAGGGAGGGGAACGGGGACCCATTGTTTTTTTGACCTGTACAGAATATTTGGCTTTATGTGTGTATGTGTGTGTATATTTTCTGCCCCCATCAACTGGTACAATTTTTAATAAAACCATTTAAAGCAAAAAAAAAAAAAAAAAAAAAAAAAGAAAACATGGGCACTGAGGCAAAGCTACCATAAATACTATTGAAATAAGAGATTATTATAGGTACTAGATCTTATACAAGCATTAAAGGAACTGGGAAAGTGAATTGTTAAAGGCAGAAGTTGGAGAGTCAGAGGAGCAATCACTACGCAGTCCATCTGAAGCACTGGTATGGGTAGACAAGCCAGGAATTGCAGAGAAGTCAGAGAGAATAAGCACGTCTGGCTGTAGCTATGCAGGGGAAGTTAGTGGAGACATCTATGAAAAGGTCACTCTGGGGGAAGCTATGGGTCTTCAGCCAAGTTTCTGGTAGTGGGACACTGGAATTTCTGTTGGTCATCAAAACCAGCAGCTGGGAAGATGAGTTAGATGTGTTGCAAAAGAGAGCAAGAACATACTGAGTCCTAGCAGGCACCTCTGCTTGATGTCTGACTGTGATGAGTCTCCAGGATAATGGCTTCTACATCACTTCTTCCTTTCAAATCTTATACATATCCTTCTTCTGACCAACTTTTGCACTCACACAAAGAAGGAGGTTTTGAAAAATATGTCTTCTATCAAAGTTGATATTATGCAATGTATCACAGTGGTCACACACCAAAGTTGTAGGGGAGCAAGAACTATGAATATGGAGAACTGTGTCAAAAGAGGGGAATGAACAGAGGATCATGTTTCCAACAAGAGATGGCAAAAATGTCTGGTCCTCAGAGCTACCTTGGTTCTCAGTGGCTTGTCAGTTTCAGACTCTGTATATCCTTAGAGTTAATTTCCCATTTTCTGAAGTATTTGAGTGCATTATCTTGAAACAAAAGACCCTATTTATCTAAAACTTGTCTTCAAAATAAAATTGGATAAGTGGTACAGGACATGCAATTAGCTTCTCAAAGATTTTCCCTAATTGATTAGGAAATATATAGTTGGGGTCTAGCAGCATATTTGGTAAATTGTTAGTACTCAAAAAGTACTTGTAGAATGAATGAACAAATGAATGAGTGAATGAATAAATGAATATAGGCCATGGGCCATGAGCTCTTCTGCCAATTTTTGTATGGCAGTCAATAAAACTGTGTATGAGAACCCAATGCTTTAGACTCTACCAAGCTAAGTGGGTGCCATGATTTTTTTTAAAGACTTTATTTATTCATGAGAGATACACAGAGGGAGAGAAGCAGAGACACAGGCAGAGGGAGAAGCAGGCTCCATGCTGGGAGCCCAATGTGGGACTCAATCCTGGGACTCCAGGATCAAACCCTGGGCTGAAGGCAGTGCTAAACCGCTGAGCCACCAGGGGCTGCCCCAGTGTTGTGAGTTGATTTGTCAGGACCGGTAATTAGCTTTGTCTAAGGCATTAGTTTCATTACCATATTACTTAGAATAGTTGGGCTAACTGATTCTAGAGGCTTTTTCTAGTATATTATCAAGTTTGAGATGTCTTATCAAAGTCTTTTGTTGAGATGGCCTTTTAACTCCAGTGTGATCAGTTTTCTTTTCTTTTTATGTGAAATTTTATTGCTTAATTAAGGATGCAGAATATGAACCCATGTGAGTAGCATACCTGCTTCTAGGATGCACATTACATATAATTACTTTAAAGAACAGACTTTGACCCTTTATATTTCACGTATTCCCTTCTGTTATTCCGGTATATTAGAGGGTGAGAGTTCAAAATGTTCTTGTCTGCAATGGTATGGAGAAAGATCTTCTAGCTTCTATTTCTTCGTTAAAGGCTTGGCAAAGGCTGGCTGGACTTGTAGAGAAATATGATCCCAAATATAAGGTTGAAATAAAAACACTCCAAAACCAAAATTTGAAGTTATGAAGATTGAGAGCAAGACCAACTTTTCTCTTCTGACTCAGCTCTTGACCTGGGAGCATAATACTGCATGGTTTATAGTCATATTAGACCATATGTGTCAGGACTGGTGAAGGGAACCTACCAAAAAAAAAAAAACCCTCAATTTTTAGTCTTTATTGTGTATATTATTTCCAGAGAATGTTCTTAAAATGTCTTCTCCAAATTTTCCCTTGCATTTGGATGCCTTTTCTTATAACTAGAAGTGTTTTAAATTTGCTTTCATAAATATTAACTCATTTGTATCTTACAGAATTAAAATATAAAGACATTTAATTATAATTATTTTTCCCCAAATCAAGCAAACAAAAATTTATGCACATTTAATCAGTCACAAAATTTTCTTGTGAGTGAAATAAATTCATGCAATCACTTAATGTTCTTTTCATTTTTTTCTGCTCATATTCAGGCTTGCTCCTCGTATCATAGCTGTATATTCCAAGATTAATGGAGGAAGGCTGGAGGGACAAGAGCAAGGCTTAAGGATTCCAGGGGTAATCTATTCTGTAAAGATTCTTCTAAGGTGGAGCAAGACTTGGGTTCCATGGAGTGAGGCTGGAATTGGAGGGATGGATATCCTAGGTCTCTTAATTTCTTCTTATTTTAGTTTTCTAGTGTCCTCTTTATTTCCAGTGTCCTCTTTCTCCTCCAGATTCACCATGGCTTGATAGTATTTCTGCTAGGGTAAGGTGTCCCATATGGGACACAATGGTCTAGATGTGACTTGAGGCAGAAACCAGAGGGATTATTAGCAACTTCGATGTATTTCCTGCAATTCTATATATGTGTTAGGCATCTAAAATTTTTTCCATGCCAAGGTGATGGCCCATGTTGCACTTATAGTTACCTCAACTCTCAAAAAGGATATATAAAGCAGAGAAAAGACTGTGCAAAGGCTTATGGGTGAAAGTCTTTGGCATGTGCAGGGAATACTGCACTCATAGAATTGAGTTTCTTTCAGCCTGTTATAGATTTGTTGAATATACCTAATATGAAAATTTGTTGAATATATCTAAAATGTCTTCATTCATGTTGCTGACAAAAATATTGATTACAAGAGGGCCAAGGACATCATCCTAGGCCCCATGTCATATCATTAAAGATCCCTTTCCATGTTGATTGTGATTCTGATCAACTTTTTTGAGAAAAGATGTTTCTTCAGATATGTTTCCTTAATTATGTTGTCAGAATCCCTAACTTCTTTGTTTTTATCAAAGGATACATGAAAATCCATCATATCTCATACCAAAATCAAGGCAGTAGTACTCTATACCTATCCCATGGCCCAGCAGTTCCACACCTAGGTACTTATCCAAGAGAAATGAAAAAAAAATGTCTACTAAAATATCTTCAAAAGAATGTTCATAGGAAGTTTATCCACAGTGGCTTGAAATTGGAAATGACCCACATGTCCATTAATTACAGGATGGATAAAGAAAACATGGTATGTGCATGTAATGGAATACTACTGAGCAATAAAAATAAACTATTGATAAGTGCAACATGGATGAATCTTAAAAACATACTGAATGAAAGAAGTCTTATATAAAAGAATACCTACTGTATGATTTAATTTATAGGAGTTCTAGAAGAGTTAAAACTAATCTTATAGTGCAAAACAATCAAAACTGTGATTGCCTCTGGGAATGGGTAGGATCAGGTATTGATTGGCAAGGGGCACAAGTAACTTTCTGAGATGATGGTCATGTTCTGTATTTTGACAGTGGTTGTTAGACAAGAATATGAGTAAACATATCAATGTAACCAGCACCCTGATCAGGAAATGGAACTTCACGGTGTACCTGATGCAGCTCCTTGTGCTTATTTCCAGTTACTACCTCCCAAGGGAAAGTGTCCTGATTTTTAACACTGTCAATAATAAGACTTGCCTGTTTTTGAATTTCATAGTGCTGGGAAAGTTAGGGATGTTGAAATATTAGATCTTTTCTCCTAGCCTTTTCTTTTAGTTACAACTTAATAAGATATGTCAATACTTAATGTGTCAACTGATTTAATGAATAAAGTTCTGTCTACATGACCTCCACAAAAAGTGAACAGTCCAGTCCACTGACCAACCAGTCTTCCACACATCTGGGTCTTGGAGCTATAGTTAAAATATCTGTTTGCCTGATTGAAATGTCAACTTTCCATTCAGATATTTAGACTTTGGTTAGACATCCACTAAATGAGGCATGTGTGTGCAAAAGCATTCCAAACTGAGCAGATATAAAGAAATATTATCCTTTAGAACCCATTTGATCCTTTTTTTTAACCCAAGAAAACATAAATGCAACAATAGATCAATTTGACTGTAAATATTATCTAAGTATGTCCTTTAAAAGCCAAAGGAATGTCAGATACAATTTATTTTCCACCAGTGCAAGCTGAGACATTAAGTGGCAATTCTACTTCCATTAGCTAAATCTGGCAAATATGCAACTGTTTAAAGGCATTGTCGATAGCCATTGCACAATTAAGTATTTGTACTGATGCCTTATTAAATTACCCTTTTCAAGTAGGCATAATAAACTAGGAGTTCACTGTACAGATTTTCATGGTGAAAGTCAGATCAGTATGGGATTTATTTAGAGAGAATTTAGTGCACTAAGTAATGAAGTAAATTTCATGTCTTGCCAAAACATATCTTAATTTCCTTAACACTTTTTGTTTGTTTGTTTTTAGGGCCAAGAAGCAACAAAATAAAAATCCCTGCAATTTAATTGTCATGATTTATAATATTGATGAAACAACTTTATAATTCTAATTGTCTTTTTAATAACAATCTATTTTGTTATTAACTGGGAGCCTTTTCCTACACAGGGATTTCCAATCTTCCCATATAAAGCTGATACTTCTCCTCAACTTTAAGATTCCTACAGAAGCTGAATGATAAATGGATGAATGGGAAGGAGGATGATGAGGGAAGTCATGGAGAAAGGATTAGGAGAAGGAGGCTATGGAGGAGATCACTGAGCAACATCTAGAGAAGACTTTGAGATCTAGAGGGATTCTCATCTTTTGGGTGGACCTTTCTGCATCTTGCCTGCAGAGCAATGTTAACTAGAAAGGTCTTTATTTAGGAATGAATGGATCTTTCTTTTTCTTTAGTCATTAGATATAGTTCTCATCACATAATTCTTTTTTTTTTCATCACATAATTCTTAAGCAGTGATTATCTCTTTCTGGGTCTGGTACCACATTAGTGTCTATGTAAAAATAACTTGACTCCCATTTTCTTCCATCCTCAACCATCACTAAACTTAAAACTATTTGATTCCTGGTTGGCCTTCAGTTACTGAGTCTGCCAAACACCAAATTTTCTAACATGGTTTGTTCACAGAAAACACTTATTATTTCTAATTCAATCAGAATAAATAAGTGAGTTCTTCTAAAATATTAGATAATGATATAGCATATACCAATTATTTGGATACATGGCTAAATTTTTATAGTTTTCATCTGGCTGTTTAATATTACATAAGGATAGTCTCTGCCTTTCATGTTGCTTAAATTTGCAGAACATAATTTTGGGAATAGTGGCTGTAAAGAAATATTTTTGTAAGATAAGTCATGTTTGGGATATTTTAGGGAAGCTTCTTCAAGGCATTGTGATAAGTCTTTTGTATTAGAAAGAATCACTTCAATTTAGCTCTAGCTTTCATTTTCATTTTTTGAAGGTAAAAGTATGTTTGTATTTTGAATTTTTTGCATGCTGATTATAATCTTCAATTATTTTTACCACATTTCTCTGGGTTGATGACAAATAAGGAAACTGAGGCACAGGTGGAGTTGTTTTGTAATGACCTCCTGCACAAGGTAAAACTGGGCGAAATATCAAGATGGCTAATGTTAGGCCACTAAACAGACACCTTTAATTACTTCTGTGTTATATTTCCTAAAAAAGCTGTGATTGTTTGGATCGTATAAAAATCTGCTAAGCCTTTTACAAAACTTTCTGATTTTTCAATACATGTTGTCTTTTTATATGCAAATATACAGATTTAATTATTCCTACCTCCTATTGTCTACCTCGGAGGGGAAAGTGGTATATTGTAGAGGAAAGAACTAGAAGATGAGAGATATGTATTATAGTCAGAGATTCACCACTAACTTTGAAAACTTTAGCAAATCGCTTGCTTTCTCTGGCCTCAGTTTCCTCTAGGCACTTGAAGTCGGTAATGTGTTAAACACAAATAAGAGTTAAAATTTATTGTTTTACTTTATCTTTGCAGTCTGTTTTGGGACCAGGAACAGACTCATTAGTCAGGGGCAAGTGTTAAAGTGGAAACCAGGAAAAACCACAGAGCAGTCTTTTTGGAAGTATGGTGGGTGAATTATCTTTTAAATAATACAAACCCCCAGGCCCTATCATTTCAAGGCAGAATTTTCTAGAAGGAGATGGAGGTGAGGTGTGTCTGTAATTCTAATGAGTGATTCTGGTGCTCATTGAAATTTAAGAACCATTTCTACAAGATAAATGTATGAGATGAACATTCTGTTCCCCTGGACACATACATTTATTTATTTATTTATTTATTTATTTATTTTGACACAATCTTTTAAAAACCATTTTCAAAGATTACTCTTTCTTTCAGAAAACATGGGCTCTTAAGAGGTGATAATGGTTTGGGGTGCCTAGTATAGATCATGAGACCAGGTTGGCCAGGGTGACCAGGGACTCCAGGACCTCTGAGGCTTCTCAGGAGGGTTCCTGGAGGGTTCTGATAAAAAAGTCAAGGGTAGAGCTTGCTAAGAAGGTGGTAGGCTGGGTAGCCCAGGTGGCTCAGCGATTTAGCACTGCCGTAGCCCAGGGTGTGATCCTGGAGATCCGGAATCCAGTTCCATGTCGGGCTCCCTGCATGAAGCCTGCTTCTCCCTCTGCTTGTGTCTCTGCCTCTCTCTCTCTCTTTCTCTCATGAATAAATAAATAAAATATTTTTTAAAAATGGTGGTAGGCCTGAGACCTGGTTCTGGGAGATGGACTTTGAAGAGGCAGTATAGTTTCTAAATACAGAGTTAACATGGAGAGTTAGGACAGGGACCAGCATCAAGTAGGAGGCTGAGGGAGACAGACCCTAGGTAAAGGTCATGGAAAACAGAGAGAAGAGCAATACCAGTGGCATTTCAGCTTTTTCCCCACAGTTATAACTGTCATTTCATGTCCCATAAGTAAGTCCTGAGGGTCATAGGGACCTGTAGCCAGCCAGCTAAGATGAGATCCTGCTTGTAGTCTCGGTGGCTGAAGCACTTAGAGTTCAGCACAAGACCTCCTGTGTCTCTATATTATGTGCAATTTGGTCTCGTCTTCCCACCTTTGTATTTATAGAAATGCCCCTAAGTACTGTTTTAGACTTTTCCAACTAATTTTTTTTAAGATTTTTATTTATTTATTCATGAGAGACAGAGAGAGAGACGCAGAGACATAGACAGAGGGAGAAGCAGGCTCAATGCAGGAAGCCCGATCCTGGGTCTCCAGGATCAAGACCTGAGTCAAAGGCAGACGCTTAACCACTGAGCCATCCAGGTATCCCTCCCAACTAATTATTTTTGTGTCTTTCATGGAGTGAGACATATTCTTCAGGTAGTATAAATCAATGATCTCTGAACTAGGTGGTCCTCAAAAAAAAAAAGGTCACTATAGGAGTTTTGAAATAGGGACAGCTTCACAGTTGGCCTCCTGCTAAAAATCATCCTTATGTATCAACCTTTAGCCCCTTAAGCTGTGAGTCTATAAGAAGGGACTGCACAGTAGTGACTGAGAGTCCAGATTTGGAACCAGACACCTTGGGGTTCACAGTCTTGCCCCGAACTAATGAGCTGCAGAATCCTGAATAGTTTCTCCACCTGTGAAATGGAGATAAAGCTAGGATCAAACTTGTAGAATTGTTATGAAGATTAGAAGAGTAATATATGTGAAGTGCTTAGAATGCCACCTGTCACAACACTCTTATGGGTAACCCTCCTTTGTTCATAGTAAAAAAGATTCCTGCCTGTGATATAGGACCTGAAGGGTCCTCAAGCCACAGTCTACTGGGTAACAATGGGTCCTAGATTTACTCTTATTGATGTTCTAGGTTAAGACAGCAGCAATTCTAGAATTGTAGAATAAGATTCAGGAAGAATATATGTGAAGCCATTATACTGTGATACACTTTGACTTCAGATGAGATAGCAAGGACTGGAGGGAATTGCCTTCATTAGCACAAGTTTGAGCAACTCAAGAAAATTCGGCAGGGTGTATACAAGGTGAGGAACTCTGTGGGCAGCCCAAGGGTGTATACAGCAAGAGGTGAGGAGGGGAGCATGCTTTCTATTTTGCTTCCTCCTGCCAGCCTTCCCTATGAGAGAAATCACAGAACAATGACAGAGGTATTCTGATACTTTACCAGAATCCAGATGTGTCTGTGTCCCTGTTGAATACTCATAGTTTTTCCTTCTTGGCTAAGGAAGCCTATGTCCCTCTGTCTTGATTAGTAAGTAGCTCCATAAAGCACTAGGCTAAAGTCCTCTATTGATCTCCAGATAGTGTAGCCAGGCTTCCAGCTGCCTTGACAGTCATCTCCACTCAGAGTCCAGAAGCCGAATGAATGTTGCTGCCTTGGTATTCACTGGGAAGTCCTTTTGCTAGCACAGATACTCTCCAATCCTGTGCAACATGGAGTGGAATGAAAAACATGGCTCCCAAACAAGACCTTATAATTGTGAAAAGAGTGAATGGAGGGAGGAATAGCAGCCATCTTATCCAAGGATAAATGAATTTAGGGTTTATTTGAACCACTTATCCCATCTCTTATCTACATAGTCTTCTGTCACATTGGATGAAATTGATACTTATTAATTAGAATAATGAAGAGAATCCTGACTTCAAATCAGAGAATACACAAAACTTCTTTTCCTCTATTTATTATCTTTATTCTATTATTTCAGAGAACATATTCTTGCCTATTCTAAGATCTATATCTATAACCTGTATATTCATATACTTAAAATTATTCTTTGGTATATTTAGTTTATTTTACATGCAGTATTTAAGTGGAATTCATTTCACTGACATACTATAATGCCCACCTAATATTCTTATTATTGATTTTAGTATTTCAAAAGTATTATTCATAGTGACACCTACTGGGAAGCAAATTTCAGTTATATCAATAGATATTATTATAATATAGAAAACATTAATATTTGATGGTGACATAAGTATGACACAAAGGCAATAAACTCATTAATAAACACCCATATGTCATTAATAAAACATTCTAAGATGACAACTATGAATTTTCAGCTCTTGTTCCTCAAGTTCACTGTTTACTTACCAAGTATATTTTGCATATTTACCATTGTTCAGGAAAGTTATTTTTGATTAATGAAGCTGACCCTCCTTTAAAGCAACATCGAGCTTGAAAATAACTTTAATTATAATATTGGTATAAAATCCATGGATTTTCTAAAAAAAAAAGACTGATTTATAAAAACATAATGATGCTTTCCTCTCTTTTTCTTTTCTTTTTTCTCTCTCTTTTTTTTTGTGCATGGGTTGCTTGGCAACCAACATTGATCTGTCCAAAAAAAAAAAAATCACATGACTTAGGATTGCTAGTGGCAATATTACTCTGTCATTTTTCTTTCTCATACCAAGCTGGTGAAGATATTACTAACCGGAACAGCTATTAGTTGTTTCTTTTTTCTTTGAATTTTAATTTTCCATATATTTACCATACATTAAGAATGGCCCTGCTAAAGACTGGCCTAGAAGAGATGGTTTGAGAGAGATAACTGAGTGGGAAACACTTCTTTGAGATGAAAGAGAGCATAGAATATTTAATTTTATATTCATGATTCATCAGGTCATTCTTGCCTTCCCAAAATACCAATCATGGCAAAATTTAGTAAGGTGGCCTCCATTTACCTTCACTTGTATTTTGAAACCATATCCAAGAAAACCTGCTAAATGCTTCCATGAGGCTGATGGGGGGGGTGTTCTTATGCACTTATTAGAACCATCTATCTACCTGATCATTGTGAGCCACTTTGGATCTTCCCATCAGTCTAGTATGTCCCACTCCCCGCCATTCAGTTTCCTGCTTAATGTTACCCTCTCTTGAATGGGGTTCTCTCTTCTCTGATGAAATCTTTGATTTGCAGCCTTTTCTTTTTCACCTGCAAGCTATTACTGACAAAGCATTCAAAATTTTGGGTGGCATCCTTACATTGCTGTCAGAGTCTTTTGTCAGAATTAAAGAAAACTCAAGACAAGACAGTGGGAATTTCACTGAACTCCATAAATTATTTTTATAAACTATTTCTCCTTAAAAGAATAAACCTGGAAGAAACTGTGCTTTGTCTGTGGGTAGGGGGCAAGTAGCAACACCGACATGCCAATCATATGGTCAAAATTGTGTCACAAGTCAATAGAAGATATTTTCCTTTCTAAATCCTGTCTTTTATCTACAGTTACTTGTTTATTTTGAAAGGCCTTGAAACATATTCCTCATGTGAAGTATATCCAGTTTCACATAGTCTTTGTATTACATTCTCATGTCTATGAGAATTGATGCTGTTTTCTCAGATTGCCTTTGTGGCTTTCCCCACCCCACCCTGTGTAAGAGTCTAACAAGGCAGAAGCTTCAGAGAATCTTTACTGGCTAATACCTGACCCCTTTCTCTCACATTACAGCTCCAAGTGACCATTTTCAAGGCAAAAGGTCATCCTCATCCCCATCCCTTTGGAACCAATGTGCATCAACCTTCTAACCTCTGCCTTAGAGAGATGATGGCTGTTTGGGCTGCAATCCCTTCATTACAGATGGTCCATATTTTATATTTAGTGTGGGAGGTCAAATTTAGGAAAGCAATTTCTCTTAAAGCTTAGAGTTCCAATAATCCAACATCTTCTATAGGCTTATGGGTGAGTGGGCAGTAATGGGTTTATGGGAAGCGCCCGCTGGTCTGTCTTTTCCAGGGAGGGGATTATTCCTGTCAATCTAAATTTTTAGAATTGGTGGGCTCCCATTGTTTATTATTCAGCAAGCTTTTATTAGATTGTCTCTAAGCACAATGCAGCAAGTGGGGCATCCTTCTGAGCAGGCTAGCAGGCTGGATCAATATCTCTAGGCATTTAAAATCTTGGATAAAATAATGCTACATTTTCATCTCAGCTCCAGAAGAGAGTCCTGCATGTAGTTCAGTTGCAGAGAGAACATACAGAAAAATGCACAATGGCATTAGCATAGACAATAATTGTCTAACATGGATAGAATCTCGGGGTAACGTATTAGATTTTTCAGATGAATGTTTAAGATATTTACTCTTTTGTGACAGTTTAGCCTAAATCTACAAAGAAACATAGTATGACTGAGCTACACAAATACATTTATTGTGCAAAAATGGCATTAATTTTAAAATTAACATGGTAAATGTATTTTTATCTATTACTACATATATGTATGGAATGAGACAGAGACTAGATTAATTCACTTATGCATATCAGATGAATTAAATCAAGCACAGTGACTTGGGACCTAAGAGAAGTCAAATGACTCCAGAACCTTTAGTTGTGCAAGCCCCAGAAAACCAGACTATCCTATGGATATATGGGTGGGGGTGATGGGTCACAACCTCCATATCTAGATCAAGTGTTCTTATCCTTAATGAACTCTAGAAACAAAGCAAAGCAAACATTCTGGTCTTTTGTGTTAAGATATCAGGCTTAAAAATTTCTTATCCTGAGTTTCCAATTTGCCCAATTAGAAACTAGGCTAGGAGTGGAACAGACTCTAGCAAGGAAAGTGTCCTGAGACTTACATGATGTTGAGATAATATGGCCCCCTCACCTGCCTTCCCATTCCCTCCACTGGGCAAAAAGACATGTGGGGACATATATGTGTCATGGCAAAGCTGAATCAAGTCATCAGGTTGTTGTACTTGAAGACATCTTACTAAAAAAAAATAATAATAATAGGTAATGATGGTGAGAGTAGCTGCTAGTATTTTTATCATTGTTGCATATTTGCTGTCTTGAGTATTCCCACAATATTTTCTTAAAAATTCCATTGAAACAAAACATTTAGTTACCTTACAATTAAGAAGCTGAAGGGCAAGAAGGAAGTGAATGTTTATTGAATATCTCTCATGTGTCAGGCAGTATGATCAGAATTTTTTATATATTATTTAATTTTATGCATAAAACTCTTTTAGGTCCGTATTAATTGCAATTATACAGGTAAGGAATCTGAGGCTCAGGAAGATTAAGTAAGTTGCTCAAAGTCACGGAACTCTTATGTGGTCTAGTTGGGTTGAAAATAACCAGGTTTGCTTTGTTCCTAATTGCATGCTGTTTTCACTTGACTGTCTTGCCTGTGAGAAAGAGCAAATACCATCCACATTGAAGTATTTTTTTTAAAGATTTATTTATTTGAGAAAGAGAGAGCAAGCATATGGAAGCAGGGGGAGGGGCAGAGGTAGAGGGAAAAGAAATGACTCTCTGCTGAACGTGGAGCCCACCTTGGGCTCCATCTCACAACCTTGAGATCAAGACCTGAGCTGAATTCAAGAGTCAGATGCTTAACCAGCTAAGACTTCCAGGTGCCCCCACATTTAGGCCTTTTATCTTGTCCTTCAGAGGTGTTTGTCTTGCCACTTACCTCATGTGTACCCAGTTCCCAATGTATTTGACCCTGAAAGTATTAGACAGAGATCTGAGGATCCATGAGTTGAAGCCCTGTGTTATTACTCTCTGGATCAGGAAGGGCTACAATGTCTGAAATTTTCCAAGGAAGATTTAATGGAACCAAGATGTTAGTAGTGGGAAAGAGGAATGAGCATAACTCAAAGGAAGTGGTTTAATCCCAAAGACTTGTAAACTAACTCACTCTTTAAAGTTTGTGCTATTAACTCACAAAAATACCTAAAGCTCTTATTCAACAAATTCACTTTGTTTTTTAGAATGTTTGAGAGTTTGTATCTAAGTCCTGATTGTAATCCTTTAGTGGGGTTCAGGCCATTACAAAAATCTACCTACAAGTTGAAAATGAGACTCTACCTTGAGGACACAAAAGAGGCAGATCTGACATCACTGTGGACATTTGATTCCTTACTTCCCCTGCTTGAAAAGCCTGAGGACTCATCACTACACAGCCCTTGTAAGTCTCTTTGTGCCTCATTCTCTCACATGCAAAATTGGATGATGACATGGCTGTCCCACGACCTTGTTGATTAAAGAACAACCTGCAAACAAAGCAACGAGGAAACACCCAGGTATCTGAAGTTCAAATGCTCCTTAGAAATGTTCAGGAAAAAAGACAAAGTTAGTGAGAGCAGGTAGTAAAATGCTGAAACCAAAGTATTTGAATCTGTCAGGTTCATGTTCATGCTTACCTGCTCATGCTTACCTGTCAGGATGGAGAGGGAAAGAAATCCAAACTGAGTGAGTGCAAGTGGAGAATCTGACCTCAGAAACATGATACTTTGCTTTTGCAATTTTTCCCCTCTCTGCTGTAGGCAAGAAAGAATGCAGGAGACACAAAGTTAAAACTGGTGATTAAATTCCAGATTGCCTTTCTTTGAAAGAGCATGAAAGAAGCTTCTCTCTGAATCTGATATGCTTGAAGGAGTCTATGAAAATAGCAAAAGACAGTGACTCAGAGGGGAGTGAACAGTTAATTGGCCAATTAGCACCTTCCCTTCTCATTAGGTCTAAGTAGTAGTCAAAGAAAGAATTAGAGTTTAGCTTCTTGGAAGGCTTTGGTTGGTAAAGTGTTTACATGAACACAGAGGCAGCCAAGGGGTGAAAGCTTCTGAGAGCAGCACTTATTTACTAGAGTCATAGCAATGAGGAGGTGCCCCCCAGTGGTTATGGCATGGACCCTGGGGCCTGGCTCTGCCACTTACCTGGTTGAATTATTTAAATTCTCTGTCTTAGATTCCTAAGTCATAATTCTCACCTTGTCAGGTTTGAAGATTAAATAAAGAACTGCATTTAGCATACCTAAATGCTACAAATTAAAACTTCCCAGCAGGATATTCATAATAATTATTATCACATACTCTAAGAAAAGATATGGGGAGAAAGTTAGGTTAAACTTGATGAACAGAAGTTGATAATGGTCAGAGAATTGTTGAGGTGTTTACAAGTTTGTTTCTTTTTAAGATATTGAAGTTTCTTCTGTAAATATAATGAGAAATTCATTAGATTTTATGCTATTATTTATAGAAAAAAACTTAAAAGGACATTAGAATCACTCACTTTTGCTTTCTCCATCACTGATATTTACTAGTTTAGTAGGAAAGACTTGGCCAGTCAGATTATAAAGCAACATTTCCCAAAGTGTATGTTCAAAACACAAGACCCTAGAGAAATCCTTCTGAGATTCACAGTGCATGCTACCTACAAAGATCCTAAGTAAATGAATTTGTTAAATTTTGTTAAACTCAGTGTTTTCCAAACTTATTTGACCATAGGATCTGCATTCTACACATTACCCATTAACCTGAAACACTATAGGAAAAGTTAATCTAAGACAAATTTTTCCTTCTGAGGGGAATGTACTAGCATTGTGGACTTAGAACACAGGAGGAAATGTTGATTGTTTATAGATCTGTAACTAAGAACCCCAACCTTAAATTGCTGTGAAAATCTTTGCTAATAATACTGATGGGATACTGTGTCAATTTTTTGTTTTGAGCAGAAATAAGCAGTATCAGGGAATCATTTAGTGAGTATTTGTTTATTAAATGTTCACACCTGAATTTCAAGGTGCACAGAGTTGAAATTTGGCAGTGCCATAGAGCTACTTGCTAACCATTGATGACTCATTTGCTGAGAGTGAATTACAATTCAGGAAAAAGTGAAAGGCATGAAGAGTAGGCTAGTGTGAGTGGAAGAGGGAAACAGCCACACCTACAGCCTGCCCTATTTTCCCTCTGCCTGAACATAAGATGTGCTTTTCAAAAACAAGGAATCTAATTATTTTGTCATTGAAAAAGGGAAAAAAAGGTCTTACTTTTCCTTTCGTGGAATCAGATCTATTTTTCTCCATGAAACAAAAAGCGATTGGTTTCTGAACTAGCCTATAAAAAACCTATTTCAGTTCTTCTTTTTTTTTTTTTAACTGTCAGGACCTCTCTAAACCCTGGTAGTAGAAATGACAAATTTTACCATTTATCCAGTCAACAAATATTTTATGACTTCTAATATACTGGGATGCAAAGATGAAAAATAACTAGTTCTTACCCTCAAACTGCTTACCTTAAGGTGGTATAAGACATAAACATTAGTAGACAAAGGAAGTGGAAGTAAAGTACAACTGGTTGTATAGTTCTAGTTGGGATGATTGAGCCTTGTGGAGGTAGCACTGAAGCTTAGTGTCCCAGAATGGGTAGGAGTTTAACAGTCAGAGAAACAGGTGTGGGCTTTGAGACAGAATGCTTTGGAATTACCTCTTAAAAACAAGCTACCAGGAGCCTGACAAATGCACTTATTTCCTATGCTCCATTGTTTCCTCATGCCAAGATCTGCAGCGATGAGATAATTTCTGAGAGTCTGACACAGCAGCTCTCTCCCTTACTAGGGCGTGCATAGTAGAACTGCAGTTAACAAGTCTTTGTGGTCCCAGAGAGAAATTGATATTTGCTGATTATGCTGTGCTGAAGTAAAATTACAAGAGTGCATTAAAATCCTTTGTAAGGAAGGTTGAAGGCATTACAAAAATGCGTGGGCATCTTGGGCATTAATATTTGATTCAATATCTTTTAGTTGCATATGGCATATTTTGATGGAAGAGGCGCGTGTAGATATAAATACAAATTGGAGAACCACCAGGGCCGGTGCTAGCTGTCAGTTAAGACTCCTGGATGGTGGGATCCACTTGATCTCACCTCATACACAGACTTTTTGAGGCCATATCCTGAAGTAAAAAGAATCACAGGAAGCTGTTTTGTTTATTCTGTTGTCTCTGAAATGGGGAGCTGGCAGATTCTTGCCACCAACAACCATAACACACCCACTAAGGAGAGCTAAAGCACCACTAGGTCAAAGCATGGAGCTCAGACATTGACATAAGTGGCAGAAAGATAAACAGAGTTTCTATTCTTAAGGAGTTCAGAATCTAGTGGAGGGACACACATTAGTTGCAGTGAACATGAAAACAGCAAAATAAGTGCTTGGGGAGGGAGGAGGGAAGGATGAGATCCTGCAAGCGCCTGTCATATGGCAAACTTTATTGCATTTCATTGAAAGTGTTTTTCTCTATTTCCACTCTTAGACTACCCATTTGGGACTTTGTGGGTCATCATGGACACATTTACTTTTTCTCTGTATCACTTGTCCTGCTCAGCCCTGCTCTTTGCTAGTGTGGAAGATGCTTTCCTAACTGGCTTTCGGTCAGCCAGGGTTCAATTGCCATCCACAGAGCCCACTCAAGTTAGATTAAGCAGAGAAAGATTTGTTACAGAGTATCAAACAGCTTACAGATTTTGGGGGCAGTCAGAGAACCAAGGTTGGTTGCCATACAGGAGAAGTGAGTAGCCAGGAAGAATGCTCAATCATTCCACAGGACTGTTCCACAGCAGTCCAGTGGAAAGGACACTGCTGCAACTGCCTGTCACTCAACATTCCTGTAACCATCCCTGGAACAGCAGAACTCCTCTATGGCTGCTGCAGATGAACTCAGCAGCTTCATAACCATGCTTGCCAGAAAAGGTTGTGGCCTCACAGAATTTACCTTGCTTTTCCGAGTCTCACAGAATGAGACTGCTTGATTGAAGGTAGTCACATGCAAAGGATACTTGAAAGTTTTTGGACTCTCCTTGGGAAAAGCATAATCCATAATGTAGAAAATTACCAAAATGGTGAAATAGGTTAACAAAATCACTGGCAGCCACAAATTAGAGAGTTTTATTACATCATCCCCCAAACTCTTTACCCTTTGAAAGTATGATCAAGGTTTTAGAATTTAATGACATTTACAGATTGGCTTCATATAGAATAACATTTCAACATCTTACCAGGGATAGCAGCACAGCCTGGATGTTGTTGGAATATGTCAAAGAGAAGCAGAGATGTCCAGGAGTGGAGCTTCCCATTTGCTTTTCTTTTGACTGTCCTTTGTGCTCCTGAATTAGGAGGCCCTATGCCAGACATTATAACCCTGAATGACTTAAAATTGTTTCTACTTCTTTCCTGAAGTCATGTAGTCTCTACAGTGTTTGGATTGTATATTACTTTTCTATGGATGAACCAGGTAGGACTAACTAGAGGCCAAAATTAAACTTCTTGGGATTGCAACTCTATATAGTTGTTTTAATCAGAATTTGGTATGAAGGAGATAAATCCTATCTACCTGGCCCAAAATTAATGGAAATTTGATTATAATGATATTGAGAGGCTTAATTGAATGCCCAGGCCTCCAAGAAGGTAAGTCTAGGGCAGAAGAAGGCTATAGATTTACCACCAATAATGTAAGTCCATTGCATTTTTAAATTTTCTATTCTGCCAATAATTGTTTCCAGGATAAGAATCTAATTGGTCCAAATGGCCCTTTTGTTCCAAGCCACAAGTTGCTAATCAGTTATGGGAAGTCTCCTCTTTAGGTTAGGGGTTCACCCTTGGTCCAATCAACTATGTCATGGTTGAGAAGGAGGCTGCATGATCTACTACCCACTTAGCAAATGCTGTGGGTAGCATCAAATTCTTTAAGAAGGAACATAGGCCAATCCATCAAAGTGTGTCTGTTATAAAGCAAAACTTTCCAAGACTCTTGAACTGACCCTTGCAAATAGTTGGTAGGCTTGTAGAGAAGGGAAACTAAAGGCTGGTTTGCATGAAAACCTGAGTGACCATTAGGGAGGGAGCTTATCTCAAGTTCAGAAAAACCAAGCATGTGGCAACTGATCAAGTAGTGGCAATTGGTGGGACAAGCCATGTGGTGACTTAATCTTTCAGCCTGGATTATTGACAGATCAAAGCCCTGTTGGAGAAGAAGAGGTGAAATTTGAAAGGCCTATTTGAAACTCAAACACCCATGTTTTGAATTCTCTCCAAGAAAGTATAATAATACATGGAGAGGAAATAGATATTCTCTTCCTTTAGCCTCAGAACATGGTCACTCTTTGGTCCTCATGGATATTAGCTATTGCCAACAGAAGAGGCCTGATTAGGATAACAGGTCAACTGATTGCACCTATTCTTAGGAGAATCCCTGGAATTCCTGTCAAGTTTGGGAGGTACTTGCCAAGAAGTAGGATCCTCATGATGCATTGGGAACAACAGCCAGTGACATATGGGCATTATCATTAATGCAATCCTATTTGTATCTGTAGGCTAACAGGCTAACAGTGTATGGAGATATATGTAGTGACAACTTAGTTAAGTAAGATTATAATTATTTATGGACAATTTAAGTTATTAGTTCAAATGAGGTTATTTTATAATTTCTACCTGTTTACCATCAGATTATATACTTAAATTAAGTTTGTATATTCTTAAATATTTTAGGAGGAGCTCAATTTTGTTAAAGCATAGGAATGACATTCTCATAAAAACTATATACATGTTCCTAATTAATGAACTTGCTAAAGCCACATAGAAAGTTTACATTTCTTTGTTAGTATTCATCTGTACTTACTTAAACTCCTTAAGGGATTCACTGATAGCTGCCCGTATTCATTGCCCAGCACTTCAAGTACTATTCACATGAGCTCTCCGATCATGTCCTCCCTCCTTAACTTCAGCTGAGAACAAGGCACTAAGTTCTATACTCTTTATCCGTAGCACTGAATATTAAAATAATGATTAGGAAACAAAGCTAAGCAAACATACAATTGACAAACAGCTAATTCAGGTGAGCAAAGTTTCTCTACTTCCAGCCTTCCACAGGAAGGCTATTTATTTTGCAGTAAATATTTTTAGTGTGATTGGTTGATTTACAATCAATGAACCTATCAGAGTCTGATTCATATTTTCTTTTAAAATCTTTTATGTATGTAAATTTGTTAATCCAAGTCTTTTTGGGGGGGCTTAAGGATTTTGCCATAAAATTTTCATCTTTGAAATTAGGATGAGGCCTAGAGGAAGGTAGACAAATGCATTTCATACTTGGACTTAAGATCTAAATTTCTACTAACAGTCTCCCTTTTTGTTTTTTATTTTCTCTTTTCATGTTTTGTTTTTATCTGTTTACATCTTTTTCTTTGCTTCTCTCTTCCCCTACCTGCTCCCCTACTTGCTGTTCCCTTTTTTCCCTCCCCTTCTCTCTCCTTTGCTCTTTCCTTCTTTCTGTTTTCTTACCTGGCAGTTCTTCTGGGGAATGAGTGTGGTCGTAGAAGGAGGATGGTTTCTTAAATCAGTGGCTCTCAAATGGAAGCAATTTTGCCTCTCAGGACATTTTGGCAATGTTTGGAGACCTTTTTGGTTATCACAGCTCAGAGAGGGCATGGGGCATGGTGCTTCAGACACTCCTTTCCCCAGTAGAGGACACTGGGTAGGGGCCAGGCATACTGCTAAACATCCTATAATACACAGGACACCTCCCTTCCACCCCACCAATGAAAATGGTCCAGTCCCAAATATCAACAGTACTGAGGTTGAGAAACCCTAGTTTTCATGAAGATGAATCTGTACTCATGAAGAACACGGAGGTTAGAAGGAATGGAGAGGGAGCCTTGTAGGGTCCTGGTTCTTTCTTTCTATCTGAAATTGGTGGTTGCTTCTTTAATTTAACTCTTCATATACCACAATGAATATAAAGATTATGTACATGGACCCACTTCTATTGGTAGCAGTGGCTATAGTTTCAAACAAGGTAGAAAAACCCATTAAAGCTGTGTTATGTGGGAAATGTGAAAGACTTATTGATTTATTGTTTCAAAATGTGTTTGTGGCAGAAGATATGCTAGGGAAAATAGATGAAAATAAATATGATTATGGTGAAAATTTTCATCTAGGCATTTTACAGAGTGGGGGAGATTACATATTCTTTGGGTTACTAAGACAATTGTGATAGATAGTCTTAAAGGATTAAAGATCAAATTAATAAAGAGAACAAGGAAGTCTGTAAATATCTGGTCTTATTGTAATTGAGATGGTTAACCATAAAGCAATGAAAGAAAGCCCATAAAAAACATTTGGTTTGCCAAGTGGCAAAAATAGTTAAAACTTACATTGGTATAGGCAGGGAAGTTAAGATGATAAATACTTGTAGTACCAGTTCTAATAAGTCTATTTAATTGTAAACCAAATACCTAGATGTCACTGCACATAGGATGTGAATATTAGTGGCCCAATTTATCTAGGTTGCTTGACCATAAGGAGACAGTTGGAAGAAGGGAAATTGGCATCAAAAATTTATTTCCTTTCTAGATTACAAAACAGAAGAACCAATAGCTAAGTTGTATCCTAACTAAATTGATCAGTAAAACCAATCACAGTTTTATAGAGTCCACACTGTAGCTGGGAAAGATAAACTACAATTCAGCAGAAAATTTGCCAACATGCCAGAGTTAAGTAAGGAAAAAAAAAGGTTGTATGATACATACTGGTAACAACTAACCCTAATAAAATTGGTCATAGCAGTTGAGATGCCCAGGCCACTGTATTGGGTATTACCAGCAGCCACTGGACAGTTTCTGCACAGGGCCAGAGCAGGGAACTGCTGCAGAACTATGCCCTACTCCCATCTGGCCCTTGGTCTTTTCTTGGTATTACCCAGAAACTGGAAAACTGGAATCCAGTTAATTCAGTCTGAGTCCAAGATCTTGGGCATGATAGATATGCTGATTCTCTATTACTAATTTTCCCTCCATGTTTCCCTGGGGCATCCACTCTCCTGACCCTCATCTTCACTCAAGATCTTCCTCTTCATCTTTTCCACTGTGTCTCTGTACTTCAGACTCTTCTCACAGCACTCCTATTTTCTGGTCCCAACCATGGCTGGTTTCTCATGTATAGACATCTCTTGCATTGCAGCCCTCTAGATGAATGCACCTCTCCCTGTCCACAGCATCTCTCCCTCCCAACAGTGTCTTTGATACCATTCTCTTGAAGAATGTGTCTGAAAGACACTAAATGTTCTGCCTGTTGTGAAGCTCACACTGAGCTTGCTCACACTGTTCCATGCTCTGTTGCTATAACCTCCTCCCACTTTGATCCTCCCCTTGTGAATGACTTGCAGTCTTTTCTCCTCTCCAACTTCTATCAACCCCTGAGAGAAATCTTACAACATGTAGGCAATGCATTTAGCACCCTTTTTCCAATTCCTTGATCTCAATGCCAGTGGCCTTTATCATCATTCCACATCAGTAATTCTCATCTACAGCAATACCTTACCATCATGCAGACAGTGTCGTACCTGAAATTTCAATAACCATTCTCTAATGGCAACTTTGTATCCTTCCTTATCTCTATCACTCCAACAGTACCTACTCCTCAAGCTTCTCTGTTTGTCATAAACTGTGCATATTTGTATCAGTACAAATCCATGGATTCTAGTTTCCCTTAGGCTTGAAGATCCCCTACCATTTGTCTTTCTTTATTTTCTGATCAGTGCTTCCATTTCCCTCAACAGCTCTATCCCCTCTCCAAGGCCTGTCTCTCTTAGTATATGGACGACCCATTTAGCTACCTTAAATCATGTATGGAACATAAATGGTGTTTAAATATAAATAGATGGCCTTGGTTTCTACTTACGAGAAGTTTGAGATTAATTGGGAACTCTTTAATTTCTTGTCTCCTCCCTGTTTGCAAACTTATTTATCTCTGTATCCATTCTCTAGACTCAAGGAGGCATTATCCTTCCTGTTCTGTTCCACCCATCTCATCTGGAACCCTGCACTATCAACAATCTCTCTTTTCCTGTATCTTCAGCTTCTTTCTCTCTTCTCCTTCCCTTAGACTAAACTATGGTCAAGTTCTCCCATTCTAGAAAAAACCAGAACAAACTTTTCCTTTATTCTATGATGGGTATAGGTTTTTAAACAATCTCTCTCTCTCTCTCTCTCTTTCTCTCTCTCTCTCTCCCTCTCTCTCTCTTTTTTTTCCTATTGTAGCTCATTTGTTTCATGCTTCAATGTCCTGTTTACTAAACCCCCTGCGAGCTGATTTTGGCCGCTGATACTATTCAGACCAAGGTTGCTGGTGATTTCCACATCATCAGATATTTTGGGGAATATTCTATCTTTGTGTTACGTCAGCTTCTCTGAAAAACTTGACATTTGGGAGCCTACTCCTATTTTTAAGCCTCCCCTACGTTCTCTTCTGCTTCACATCTGTGGAATGGTATATGAATACACCAAGTGATTGCTCATATCTTTGTCTTGCATATGCCATTCTCTCTTTTTGAGATGTTTTTATCTTCCTTCCCCTCTGTCTTTTTTACCTGGAGAAATTGCTTTCATCCTTCAAATTCCAGCTTAGACATCACCTCCTCTTTGCTGCCTTGGCAGATTTAATTTCTCAGTATGAACATCTTATCACTAAGTATAACTTAGCTGAACACATCTTTCTCCAAATTGTGTTTCCCAAAATTATCTTTCAGTCACAAAGTCTCTTATTTTATTTTAAAATTATTTTTAAAGATTTTATATATTTATTTATTTGAGAAAGAGAGAGAGAGAGAAAGAGCAAGTGGGGAGGAGGAGTAGAGGGAGAGGAAGACAGATACTCAAGCAGACTCTGTCCTGAGTGCAGAGCCCGATCTCGTGATTCTGAGTTCACAACCTGTGTTGAAAACAAGAGTCAAATGCCTAACCAACTGCATCACCCAGGTGCCCCACAAAGTCTCCTATTTTAAAGCAGAAATGGAAAAAGATGAAAACCTGCACCTTCATCTAATAAAACCTTGTGACATATATCTATTTGCATATGGAGGCAGTGTTGACATAGTGTTACTAGTCATTCCTTTCTCTACCTCTCTATCTTCTTTATCTTTTCCCTCTATTTGAATGCATTTTTAATTAGCATTGACTCTGGCTAATTAACATTGACTTCTAATATTGAAGATGGTTTAGCAGAAGTATTTATAATGTTTTGAAACTCAAACTAAATTCTTAATTTTTTTTCAACCTGAGTTATAAGGTCTTTGTTTTTTTTCCTTAACAAATAGAATGTGGGGATCCCGGTGGGGCTCAGTGGTTTGGTGCCTGCCTTTGGCCTGGGGCCTGATCCTGGAGTCCTGGGATCGAGTCCCGCATCAGGCTCCTGGCATGGAGCCCGCTTCTCCCTCTGCCTGTGTCTCTGCCTCTCTCTATATATATATGTCTATCATGAATAAATAAATAAAATATATTTTTTAAAGATTTATTTATTTATGATGGACAGAGAGAGAGAGAGAGAGAGAGAGAGAGGTAGAGACACAGGAGGAGGGAGAAGCGGGCCTCATGCCAGGAGCCCGATGTGGGACTCGATCCCGGGACTCCAGGATCACTCCCGAGGCCAAAGGCAGGCGCTAAACCGCTGAGCCACGCAGGGATCCCCTAAATAAAATATTTTTTTAAAAAAAACGAATAGAATGCTTTTTAAAAGACATGGTTTCCCTTATAGCAAGCTACATGCCTGTGTTTTTGTAGGAGAAGCATAAGGTGTGGGTTTAGGTTCAAATATGTGCATGTGATTGTATTAGGAAAAAAAGAATAATATAGTCATTTTGAAGGCCAATGGTTGAGTCTCAAATATGAATTTTTACTTAACACAACTGAATATCATTTCATTAAGCACCTTATGTTAGGTTTTAGTTTATAATGTTTTAGGGAAAAGTATTAAGAAAATGGACTATGATGACACTGAAGTCCTATGTACAATTAGATGCTCTGTGCTCTGGGCTGGCTGTGTCTTTCTATTGTTTATGTGTTAGTGGTACTGGCATCACTGATACTTCTGGTTCTCACTGCCATGCAGATTAATGGCACAAACAGTTCTGGCCAATATGGCTTTTAGATGTTGCCTGTCTAGACATAGTCAGGATTACTGGAAACCTGTCTCTTTTCTTTATTTCATGCATATTTTTCCCATTTGCACTTATACCTCAGTCTCTAGGGGATAGGCATATCTTTTCAGGTTTGATATTTCACAGGCATAATAGGTTTTGTTTTATGGTTTTAGAGTTAGCTATATTTGTCCCTACTCTCTCCTCCCCATATCCTCATGAGTTAGTGAAGTAGGTTTACTAAGAAGGATATCCTAAATATTTTGCACATTATCATGTGTAATGGATATAACACTTTTGAAACAATTCCTTTTTATTCTCTTTTATCAGACTTCTTTCTCCCTACACTCCATCACTATTATGGTCAGGACAGGGGTGTATAATTTAAATGCTACGTTTGAAGGAGGAGAGCAGGACAGACATGGGGGACTTCTGTCCCAACAGGAAGAGAGAGGAGGGAGCCCACTGCTCCTAGCTTCAAAAGGATCATCGAGAGAGGTCAGAGGTAGAATGGAGGAGTCAGTGTGTTCTTGAGAGTACCTTGAGTGAAAGACACCCAGAGTGCGTGGTGGGAGGATGTTATGTGAACGGAAGGCTGCTGTCTCCTCTTTGCAGTTAGGTCTTTCTATATGCTCAAATGCCATTTTGAAAAAGAGTAGGAGGAAATATAAAATATTGAGTCTGTAAATCACATTAGATGACATGGTTACCTAAAATACCTGTTTAAACCATAATTAGCCTTCTGAGTTCACTAGATTGGGCCAAATTTAACCCCTTTTAACTCTGCTGCCTTGGGTGCTGTGGGTTTGACATGAAGATTAGTTCAAATGTGAAAAAACAAATAAATTACATTTTTATTTGCACGTGAATATATTTATACATTTGGAACCCTCTTGTGTATAGATGAGAAAGCATGCCTTTCTCTCCCTACAGCATTGAGTCAGTGGTCATGAATGTAGGTTGTGGGTATGGGACAGGAAGGTTTTGTCCCCAAATGAAATTGGCTAATACACCCTAAAAATGGAAAATAGTTCCATGCACATTAGGTGTGGGGAAAGTGTTTGGTTAAAGCAAGATCCCTGAGTGGTTCTGTTTGGGAATTAGCCTTTGTTGGGGGCATAGTATGAAAGCTTTTCTTGTTATTTTTATTGTCAGGCTGTATGAATACTGTGCTTGACTCTCCCACCTCCATTCCATACCAGCTGATTATTAGAGCCAATTGTAATATTTTTAGTCTCATTGCCAGTAATTGGTGGGGGAATGGATAAACTTACATTTATTTGAGCTGGTGAAAGACAAAGAAAATATTTCTCGGAACTTTGTGGAAAGAAGTTCTGCCCTTAAGAGAGAGAGTTGACAGTTTAGCCTAATAATCTGGATGGCAAAGAGGAGAGATGATGAAATGGGGTCTCAGATGCCAGGGCTGAACCATCGGATCAATTGACCCGAAGTGTACTTTTCCTCTGGATGACTTCTAGGATGAGTTAATATATTTCTTTATAGTTAATGTAGCTTGGAGATGATATTCAGTTATTTACAGTGCCATGCAACTTGACTGACACAATAGACCACTGGTATTTTTCTCCATGGTAAAGAATGAAATTATCTAGAGAGACAAAATTTGTTTGATCATTACTGTTATGCTAAGTGTGTAGTCCATAGGCATTTTCTCAAACTCTATTTGTAGTGCTTCCATGTAGACAAAAAATTTATTAGCTTGATAGTCTAAACATCTGATTCCATTCCTGATTCTTCTAGTGACTAGAAGTGCAAGCATTAGTTTCTTTAGGCTTTTGTTTCCTCACTTGTGGGATGAAGGTGCTAGATGTGAATCTCATTGATTCTTAGGACTTAGTGTACATTTTAAAAAATGTGTGAGAGGAGTGCTTAAAATGCAGATTCTTGGGGACCTCCTTTAAATATTCTGATTAATTATTATCAAGTTAGTTCTAGAGATATTCTAATGGAAGGTGGTTCAAGGACTGCATTGAGGAAATCTGAACTAGAGGCACAGTAAGATCCCTAAGAGTTAGCTTAAAGTCCAATTTGTCTTACCTATCAACAGTTTTTACCTCTACCATTCTTGTATTTTATTCTTTTCATTTGAGAGGAAACCATGGGTTCTAACAATGAAGCTTTATTGGGATGGATGACTAAATGTAAGGAGATATAGAATTATCTTGTAGGAAGGAACCACAAGAGGTCAATGCAGTTCACCTCCTTGCTTCTGGCCTTGGCTGCATCAAAAGTGCCCAGGCAAATGGGCATCTGCTTCTGTTCACAGGGATCTCAAGAAAGTGATGCCATATCTACCCTGGGTTATTGATTCATGTGAGCACTTTCTAAGTATATAGGTCAGGGAATCATATAGTCTGACTAATCATATATTCACTTTTGTGGATTTCATCATAGCCTGGTATGGGTGCCTAATTTTCAAAGATTTGGGAAATGAAATAAAACATTTGAAACTAATATTATCCTGAGTACCATTTAATCATTGGAGATTTGAAAAGGAATT
The DNA here is from genome assembly GCF_905146905.1 of Nyctereutes procyonoides. Classification (NCBI taxonomy): domain Eukaryota; kingdom Metazoa; phylum Chordata; class Mammalia; order Carnivora; family Canidae; genus Nyctereutes; species Nyctereutes procyonoides. Next base: position 21,839,842 of record NW_026575040.1, on the reverse strand, counting down.
CTTGACCTCATTAGAAGGAATGCTTGAACTGGTGATATAAAGGAAGTCTGGTTAAATTGATGTTCATAATTGAGAGAATACTGACTGATGGCAGTTCTTCCTTATAGTTGGTTTAATTTCCTCCTGCTGCGATTTAAGCTGGTTTTCTCTTACATTCTTCTCTATGGAGTGGGAATAAACTGTAATTACTATTCTCTTCATAATAATCCTTCATTCTTTTTGAAGAGTTATTAACTTTCCCTTGAGTTTTCTCTTTATAAGGCTAAAAAAGTTCTACTTCTCTTAACCTTTCCTCATATATTCCATTTTTCAGATATTGTCATTTTCATTATGTGTTCCTGGACTTGCTCCAAATCTTCCACATCTTTAAGCAATAGTGTTGTAAATAATACTATAATAACAGCTCTGGCCACCATAAGGTGCAGTTTCCCTGCCTTTTATTTAAATGGAGAAAGAGCAGTGTAGTGGATTCAAGTCCAAGGTCTAATAGTTTGGCGAAGGTGTCAAAACATGGCCCCAGTTTTCTTGTCTGTAAAATGGGTGTAATAATAGTTTATTCCTATATCATAGATTATTCAGAGCATTGAATAAGTCTCTATACATAAAGAACTCACAACTATACCTAGCATGAGGCTGTTACCATAGAGGGTAAGTCATGGAAAAGTGAGAATGTAGAAAGAATATTAGTTTTCCAAAATAAAGCTAGTTTTATTCATAAAGAGACCATGTTATATGTAAATAATATAAGGCTCATTAGCTATTGAACAAAAACTTGTATTGTTTGTAGTGAAAACCTTTAATGTTGTATATACTGCTAGCTGTCAGGAAAATGTTGTAAGATACCTGGGTTTCATGCTTTTACTTGTCTTGGGACTTAGTGAATGCATCCATAAAATAAGAATAACAAGGCTTGTCCTCCTGATCTACATAAAGTTTTTCGTTTCTTTTGGGAGTCTAGTATGTGGATTTCTAAAACTAACATTTGGTTAACAGATGGTGGAAGTTGGGAGAATAAGGCTGCAAATCATGACAGTAACAATCTACTGAAGAAGGAGAAAATATTAAAATAAATAAGTCTTGCCTCTAAATACCAAAATTCAATGGCAGAGCCTGAATCCAGGTTGGTTTGAAATGCATGATTTTCCATCTTATTTGGAGACAATATCATGTCGTGATTCGGTGTGTAGGCTTGGACATTGACTTGAATTCAGATTCTGATTGTGGGATACTCGTTGGGTTACTTGTCCTCCCTGAGCCTCAAATGCCTTATCTGTAAAATGGGGATATTTATGCCTACTTTACAGGGTTGTTTTAAGGGTAAAAATAAGATAATACATGTAAACTACTTAGCAAAGTGACAATAGATAGTTAGTTCTCAATAAATGGTACCTGTTATAATAGTTATGATGATTCTCTATTTTGGAAGTATCAGAATTCAAAATAATTAATTCTTCTTAGTCTTTCTGAGCACAAGTCTGTCTGAATGCTGTGCCTGGACCGTACCTGTGAGAATCTGAGGTTTTGGGGAGTGAAGGTTTAAGTGATAAAGTATGAACAGGGAATGAAATGGTAATGTCTTCTTTCCAAATCTGAACTCATTTGCTCAAGTGAAGTGTTGATGGGGGATGAAGGGCAGCCCAGAGGAGAACTGAGGTGGGGGAGGCAGAATGGGAAGCCACATATGATAATGCAAACCACATTTCCTGACTTGACCACTTAGTTTTTTCCCTTGGGAAATTTTTACTGGTATTTTGCCTTACTGTGAGTCTTTGCACTTCCTGTTATGAACTGGTTAAGAAGGTAATTATACCATGGTTATGGGAAATGGTAATGAAATATACCTTACGACACAGCAAGAGAACAAGGCCTCTGCCATTTGGGAGACACTGGAAAAGCAAGCCCCTGCCCCTGCCCTTTTAAAGTAATATTTGTTACTTTTAAAATTTTAAAGTATTATCTTATTTTAGAAAATTTTGAAAAACACAGAAATTGATTATTAAAGAGACAAATGTGCCCACTATTCAGTAATAATTACTGTTAGCATTTTGCCATTTTTTCTTTTCCTTTTTCTCAATCTCTGTGATCTTATAATTATTTATGCATATAGTAGGTATACAACATATGACTTTTAAAATTTTTATATAATATTTAAACAAAACTTGAGTCAAAATACACATATATAAATGTTTTCATCCAGTTTTCAACAGTACTTATGCAATAAAAATTTCCTCTTAGAATTGCACATATTTTTGAAGTTCATATTTCATTTTGTGTTTGTAATATAATTTATGTAGCCTGACTGGTAGTTAGCTTATTCCCAGTTTTTTTAAATGTTATGAATGAAGCTGCAATAATCACCCTTTCTCCCAAATTCCTATGCATAGCTGTGGTTAATTCCCTGGAATAAATTTCTCCCCACAGATGTTAGGTTCCCTACATGTTGTCAAGTTAACTTCTAGGAAGATAGTGGCATGTTATAGTTTGTTAGCAGCATGCAGAAGTTCTTATTTTACTCCACCATCAACAAATTAACATAATTTTGACACTTTGTTAGTTTGCTACATAATAAATAGTTTCTCAGTGTTTTTGTAATGTGTTTATGTGTGTGCCTGTGTTGGGTTTTGAAAATAGGTGAATTTGAAAAGATTCTTGTCTAATTGTATTTCTTTCATTTGTTAATTTCTATTAATGTACTTTGCCAATAAATTGAATATTTTTATTATTTTCTTATGAGTTTATCCATATACTTGCCTATGTATGTGTTTATATATCTCTAAAGGTTATATAGCCTATCATAAATGTTATACTTTCCACTATTTTTTATTTGTATTTGCATTTTGTTTATATTATTCGACATGACTTTTTCAAATTTGGTATATGTGACTCTATCAATACTTTTCTTGGTGTTTCTAATGCTTAGAAATTCTGAGATCCATGTATTGCTTTTTTAAAATATATATATATATGGTTTATTATTTTTGTGAAATAAAACCACTTCATCTTGAATTTATTTTCGCATAGAGTATAAGATATTGTACAAATTAACAATCTTTTTTTTGTCTAAACTTAACCTTTCTTTTAGTTTAGTTTTGTTTTCTTTCTTTTTGATAAGAAACAAAGATTTCCCTAAGCTAAGCAAAGACTGCAGAAGCAAAGCAATCTGTCTCCCAGCTGCTGCAGGCCATGAGAAGTGGGATGGAAAGGGTCAATCACTGGCCCCTGGCTCTGGGGGAGTCTTAAACCAAGGGCCAATGTTGCTATCGCAGAAATGGCCTGTTTCTGTATTAAGAGAGAGGCATTTAGACGCTTATGCTCTCAAGGTTCCTAGTAAAGTCATAGAAGCAACAATCTTCTGTTGATTGAATTTTAACTTAATTTAATTTAATTTCCTTGGCAATCACAGATGGTGTCATCCAGCAGCTAGAGGCTAAAAAGGGGCACTCTACAAACCGAATGAAAACATATTGAGTTATAATCAGAAGCACAAGCAAATGGAAGCGAAAGTGTGACTATCAACAGTGAGTTGCAGTGTGAATTCTGAGTACAGCAAAAGGCCAAACTGGTCACTATCAAGTGCTTTCTGCAAGTTTAAACAGCAACAGTGATGTCACCTAGGAAAATTCTTCTCAGGGTTAGAATCTACAAGGGAGGGTTCAAAAATGTTAAACATGATGAAGAAATAGTATTACAGTGTTCTTAAATGAGTAGAATCAATATAGTTAAGATATTTGATTAGAAGCAACAGAAAAATTTTTAGTTGAGAGTAGAATTTTATCTCAGTCCAAAGTACCGAGGGACAAACATTGATTGTGCTTTGTCTTATGAAAATATTTATTGCAAAAATGACCGTTTTTTGATGTTTGATATTTCATGCTGTCTTAAATTACAAGGCTCTCTGTGTCTGATGAAAAGATAAGGATGAATGGCAATATGTGTCTCATGCAGGGAGAAGGCACTTGTACTCCACTGTATTATACAGGAGAGTCAGACTGGAGGGTGTTCTGAATCATCTTAGGACCTCTGCCTCCAGATGTGTTATTTATTCACCCAGTTAACAGCCATTTCCTGTAATCAGTAAAAGCTGATCAATCGTCCCTGATGAAGATGGAGCCAAGAGGTTTCTGGCCAGGGAAACGTCTGTGTCGCTTCTAATCTACCCACACTACTTCCCTGGAAGGAAAGTAGCTGCAGTCTTCTGGAAAATAAAACTAAGCTCTCACCCCAGCTGTTGTGGTCCTCTTTATGGCAGGGTATGGAAGCTCAGGCCTGGGCCATTTTCTGATGTAACACCGATATGATGATACTCCTTCTGTCAGTCTTTGCTATAGATTTGGATGTTTCAAGCCATATTCACTGGGATATGAACTTGCCATTGTTCATTTTTTTTCCAATTTTGGTGAATAAATGGTATGCTTTCACAAAAATTTGTTAAGACGTAACCCAGATAAGCAAGTGGATCTAAAGGTGGCTGTCAAATATCCCTTTTTAAAAATAGAAAACCAGCACTTTGAAATGCTCAAATTGTACTATTTTCTATACCGTCTAACAGGTCAGGTGCCAGAGCTTGATGAACGAGATAGAATTGCACAATGGGATCAAAGGGACAGCCAGCCCAGTTTATTTCCAGAGGAAAAGCTTACCAGTACACAAAGGAGAAAAAAAGGGCTCGGCTTGAAACCAATTCTTTCCTGAAGTGCAAATGTAAGAGAAAGGACATCACCAGAACAGTTATCTCTATGGTTATAGTAGTTGTGTAAGGCAGGCCTGCTCACGAAGAAGTAAATTATTTGACAAACCAGAGAAATATAAGCAGTTAATTTAGATGAAAAGAAAACTCTTGCCAAAACTGTATCTTTAAAAATGTTGTGGATAATTCAGGTGAAAGCAGCCTTTTCTCTCTTCTGAATTATTTAGGTAATTGATTATGCCCATCTGCTCCTCCAGAGAACGCAAGGACCAAATGCTTTTTTGGCATCTCCTTTTCTATTCTTCCCTTTTATATGACTTACTGCTGTCTAGATCAGGAGTTTGTGTGAATAATCACCTGCCAGCTGTTACTGGTTCTGTTTTTACCTGTTCTATTTGGAAATCTGAGCAATCTGAACCTGGGTTCTATTTTCACCTGTTCCATTTGCAAATCTGAGCAATACAAACCTGCTCAGGTAACATTCCCCAACAGGCTGAGAGTAACTGATTCTTCAGTTGCAATATTGTACTATCATTGACCACTTTAAAAGTTATGATGAGTCTGCCTTTTGAGCATGTGCAATCTAATTGGTTGTGCAGATAGAATTTTATTTGCCAGAGAAAGCTTATTACAGGGCTGCTTGTCTTGACACATGGGATTTCAGGAACGTTTTGTGTAAATCTTCATATGTGGTGATTCTGGCCAGAATAATCATTTGTTTTCAAGTGGTAACTCCAGTTTTCCCATAGCTGTTTTTGGCCTGCTGGCTTTGGTCCTATCCCACGTGATGATGAAGCACTTAAAACTCAAGTGAATAGGGCAGTCCAGGTGGCTCAGCGGTTTAGCGCCGCCTTCAGTCCAGGGTATGATCCTGGAGACCCGGAATCGAGTCCCACATCGGGGTCCCTGCATGGAACCTGCTTCTCTCTCTGCCTGTGTCTCTGCCTCTCTCTCCCTCTCTCTCTGTCTCTCATGAATAAATAAATAAAATCTTAAAAAAAAAAAAAAACCTCAAGTGAACAAATGGAAAACAAATGGGATCTGGCTCTTGTAATGGCCTGCTCCCTGATAGGGTGGCCCATCACCTGAGTGCTAAGACTCCAGTGCAAATATGTGAGCCCATTCATGGAATGAATAATCCCAAGCTAAAATATAGAAGTGGTACAGAGTTAAAATGAAAATGCTCATTTTAGTGTAATTTTCTAGCCAAAATTTTAAGTAAGATGTGTGATATATAAAGAGAAGTTCTCTAAACTTAATACCCAAACCCTTGTTTTCAGGTCTCCTTTCTCATAATTATTAGGTTCATGGCCTTGGATAAACTGCATAAATTCTCTAAGTTGAGGGTTATCCTTCTATAAAATGGGGATAATGGTACCTGCCAGACCTCCATGGGTTATGAGATTTAAAGGAGAACCTGAAAAACAGTGAGCTGTAAGTCAGCTGTGTAACTATATTCCAAAGGGGAAATTTGTTTAGAATAATAATAGGTATTGAGCACTCAGTCTGTGTCAGGAATTGTTCTGTTTTATATCTAGGCACTCATTTGATTGTCACCATAATCCCCACGAAATGGGTACTATTATTGTTTGTTACACTTTTCAGATGGAGACACTAAGGCTCAGAAAGGTCAAGTAACTTGTCTTAGGTAAACCAGCAGAGAAGTGGTTGGGCTCTGGAGTCTGAGCTATTAGCGTCTCTGCCTATACTGCCTGGCTAGTAGTGGGCTTTGGTAAGTGGGTGTGGGTCTTTGAAAAGTGCCATTCTAGTCCTTGTTTTAGATAAATTGGCTGACTCTCTGGTTTAATTAAGAGAGGTCTTGTCTGTCAGGGGATTCCTGAGGTCTCAGTCATGTGGGATCACTGGGCATGGTATCTGCTGTTGAGATCAGTGAGGACATCTGAGTCCCCCTCCATATCCTCTCTCACCCACCCTTCTGGATCTGCCTGGAAGCTAATGGTAACAATAGCAAGGTTGTATGGAAAATAGCAAGAACAGTTTGGAAACTTATGGGTCCACTTTATAGGTTCTCCTCAAATTAGACCTTTTCCTTCATTTTTAAGATTTATTCACTCATGATTACTACCCCTACCCAGGGGCGCAAGAATTGACAGTTTGTCCTGAACTTCACATTAGTGCATACCACCTTCCTTTGACTTCTGGAGTTCGGTGGTGATTCTTCTTGATCAAATCCATGCCTTCCTATTAGGGGCTTATCAATTATGTCTAGGAAGCTCAATGATAGACTCCCGTAGGTCCATCTTTCTTAGAGGGAACAAACAAATCATCAGGAATTTTAAAGCCATGTTACCTTGCTACTTGCTGTGCACGATGAAATTTCACATGATAAATCATGAGATCCTGGCAAGATTCTGTTGTTTGCCAATGAATTTTGATTTGGTTTTAGAGTAGTGGGAAGTGCAAATACAATTAGGTTTGAAAATTATTCAAGAATCATTTTAATGCTCTCAGGAGATTACTCTGCTAACCCACATGGATTTCTTTTCCCTATCAGAATTTAACCACTTCAGGGGAGATTTTGATTGGAAAGAAGATGTAAGATCTTTTAGATTGAGATCACTGTGAACTGACATAAATTATTGGGCAACGGGATCCCTGGGTGGAGCAGCGGTTTAGCGCCTGCCTTTGGCCCAGGGCGCGATCCTGGAGACCCGGGATCGAATCCCACGTCGGGCTCCCGGTGCATGGAGCCTGCTTCTCCCTCTGCCTGTGTCTCTGCCTCTCTCTCTCTCTCTCTCTGTGACTATCATAAATAAAAAATAAAATTATTGAGCAACTGCTTACATTTGCTTAACACTTTGGAAAGATGAAAACAGGTGTTAAATCTTAAATTTAATATAATGTGACATTTAAAAACTGAACTTGGTTTTCTTTATGAAAGATTTTGCTTCCTTACAAAATGATAATGGATAATAAGAGCTACTATTTATGAGCTACCTCCTTTGTATTAGGCACTTCATGTAACCTTTGCTCTTCCTCCCAGCCATCTTTGCAAGGTAGAGATTATGATTTTTTAAATTTTACATAAGATAAAAGTTTTAGTGTTCTCTCAAAGAGGTAAAGTAACTTGCCCACGGTCACAAATCTGGTCATCAGTAGACTGGGAATTCAGATCCTGGACATCGTAACTCCAACCCAGTTTTACCAAACACCATCTCAGACCTGCTGGTCCCTAAGAAGAAAGGGGAAGGCATGGAACTTCTGTCTCATCCCTTCTTTGACATCACCAGTGAGTAACTCTGAAATCACAGCTTCAGCCTGTGCTGGCCAAGTGCACCTAGGATAAGCCAGGGGTTTTAAAGGAACTCAAGAGAGAAATCCAGATTATGTTCTTTTCATTCTGGATTAGTAAATAAGCAGATCTTAGGCCCTTTGAAGGGTAGAATAGTAGAGCATAATGGTTAGGAGCTTAGGTTTAGAATTACCCAGATTTTGTTCTAATGCCGGCTTTACCAATCTGGGCATGTTTCTTACCTGCTTTGCATTTTAGTCCTTCAGTTGTAAATGGAGCATAATAACTGTTTATAGTTTATGTGGATTAGACAAGAGGTTGTAGGTAAAGCATTTAACATAATGTTTGGCAGGTGGTGGGCTCAACATTGTCATTTATTATCATTGTCATATATTGTTCTGGAGGGAGAAAAAAATTAGCAGTCGGCAAAGGTCATCTCCATTGCTCAGATTATAGCTTTATTCACATATTTTCCTTGTTTTTCTTATGTACCAAAACCCCTTAACTAGTTAACATGGGAAAACTGTGTACCTTTAAAGAAGGTGGATTTTAGCTTATATCTCTGTTAATTTTACCAAATTCTCTCATATACTTCAGGTACATACTATTTCATGTAATTTTCACAATGGTATTAGATGACCTTCAAGCAGATATCATGTTCCCATTTTCATAGATGAGAAAGCCTACAATCAGTTCAAATCATTCATTTACGACTACATTACTATCTAATGGCAGAATAAAAACTGGATTCTGGGTCTTCAGACTCTCTCTACTTCCAGAATTCCCTTTAGCACACATAGGCAGGGTTTTGTGGAACCTCTAGGTGTCTGGTAATACCACCCAATATAATGATGACAAACATTCTCGTTGCACTTACTGTAGTAAGCACTTTATACACATAATTTGATTTAGTCCTGAGCACAGCCTAAGCAGTAGAAACTGTTATACAGGTGAGGAAACTGGAGCTTGGGGAGGTTAAGTAGCCTCCCATCACATGTTATGTGAATGTGGAAGTGTTTGTTTAAATACTGAGATCGTATAGTGTGGTAATTCCATTTGGAGTGAATAAACCTATGGATTTGGGTAAGGAATGATCACTGAAGTTGCCATGAGACCTCCAAGCTGGTCTTGCTGAGGCTGCTGGGCATATGTTTCCTTTCTTGGAGTGGGGCTTGACTTCCTCTCTTAGATAGGAGCACATGAAACCCTGAGGTTATGGTTTGTGGGCTGGAGGCTAAGAGGTTAACACGGAAATATGGGTAAACCTATTCTCTTTATATTAAAACCAGTGGGAGGGGGTAGTGTAGAATAAGATGCTAAATTTACATGAATGTTAGAGAATAAACAGGAAACTTCAACTACATTTTGGGTTTTTTTGTTCTGTTCTGAACCCCCTAGTGACATGAGCTTATTGGCTGCTGTTATCAGGGGCACTTTGGTAGAATAGTTCTGGAAATCCTGACTCAGCCAGTGCAACAAAGTCTCCTCCTTGCTTTGGCAAATGATAAACACGAAGATCACTGAGCTTGATTGCTTTTTGCAACTCACTGCAGCAAGAAGCTGTTGGCCATTGATTAGCAATGGGCACATTTTTCACCAAAGGCTTTGCCCTCCCCTTGCTCTACTAATCCTGTTTGCAAGCATTTCCCCATAGAGATCGCTACTTCCTAATAATGAATAAGCTCACACTAGTGAGTTCAAACTGGCAAATTGCCACCAGACATTTATTAGCTCTGGATTAATGGATCAAGACTCAAACTTTCTAGTTAAAGGAACAAGACAAGCCCTCAGGATTCAAGACTCTTAAAAAAAAAATCCCCATTCACTTGGCATTACCATTTCTTGCAGTCCTGGGAGCTAGTCCCCCATTATAGAGTTCCCCCCCTACAGAGTTCAATTTGTAAGTAAAGTCATAAGGAGGACTTAGTTTTTTAACCATTTTGGAACAGGGAAAATTGTCAACCTCAGAAAATGTCCTCATTGTGGTCTAGGGAATTTTGAATAGACTGGCATTCTGACAGAATTTACTGCATATTGTGTAGTACACAGGAGTATGTTAGGAGACTAACCTGGCCAGTACATCATGTATTTGAGAGAGCAGGAGGAGTAAAGTGGTCAGTTTGGAGAAGAAACAAATCCAGGAGTTATGTGGGTTGTTTGAAGATTGTGGACAGCCCCCCCCCCCGCCCCCAGGGAAGAACTTCACTCTTATTCATAACACTCCAGATAACTGAGCAGGGACCACCAGGTGGGAGCCCTGGGAAACAGATTTTGACTCAGACAGAAAATGGAGTTTCTAGATTAGTGAAAGATACTTAGAGTTAGAATGGCTGCTTCAGGAAGCATTTCCTCCTCATTTTCAAAGGGAAAAGGAAGAGAAGGGGGAGCTTATTTTAGGACTATGAGCTGGGACTTTCCTAGATCATTTTTTTCAACTACTTGGTACTACTGCAAATTTTATGCTGTCACTCTCTTTGTTCACAGAAGGAAAAAACTCTCTAAAAGGTGCAGTGGGGATTACTGATGAGAGAATCAAACAGGTTCATTGAGAGAGAGGGGGTGATTGGATGATGGGGGAAAGGGTGGAAACCGTGTGGCATTTCAGGTTTTTAAAATGTACAGGTCAGTCAGTAAGGCTAACTATTGGCAGCTTAGATGACATAGAGTTGAAGGTTGTTCATACTGGAGTGATCAAATAGCTATGAGCCAGTATCATTTATGTTGACGGTGAAGCGATCAAGAAAGATACAGAGAAAGACAAGAAATAACAAATGTTGGTAAGGGTATAGAAAAGAGGGAAAGACAAGAAATAACAAATGTTGGTAAGGGCATAGAAAAGAGGGAACTCTTATACAATACTGGTCAAATGCAAACTGGTGCAACCACTATAGAAAACAGTATGGCATTTCCTCAAAAAATTAAATATACAAATACCGTATGGTCCAGTAATTCCACCACTGGGTTTTTACCCAAGAAAAATGAAAACACTACTTTGAAAAGATGTACAAATCCCTATGTTTATTGCAGGATTATTTACAATAGCAAAGGCATGAAGGGAGCCCAAATGGCCATTGATAGTTGAATGGACAAAGATGTGGTGTATATATGTGTACACACACAGACACACACACACACACACACACACACACACGAATATTACTCAGGCATAAAAAAAACAGTTTGCCATTTGCTACAACATGGATGGACTTAGGGAGTACTATGCTAAGTGAAATAAGTCAGAAAATGGCAAATACCACATAATTTCACTTATATGTGGAATCTAAAAAAATGAATGAATAAATAAACAAAAGAAAAGAAACTCTTACAGAGGACAAAGTGGTGATTGCTAGAGGGGAGCGGATGGGGGAAGGACAAAATACATAAAGGGGATTAAGAGACACACACTTTCATTACAAAATAAATAAGTTATGTCAATGAAAGTATAACATAGGGAATATAGTCAATAATACTGTAATAATGTATAGTGACAGATGGTTAGTATACTTACTGCGGTGAGCATTGAGTAATGTATAGAATTGTCAAATCAATATGTTGTACACCTGAAACTAATATAACATTGTATGTTAATTATACTTCTTTTTTTTTTAAATATTTTTTTTCTTTATTTATTTATGATAGTCACACAGGGAGAGAGAGAGGCAGAGACACAGGCAGAGGGAGAAGCAGGCTCCATGCACCGGGAGCCTGACATGGGATTCGATCCCGGGTCTCCAGGATCGCGCCCCGGGCCAAAGGCAGGCGCCAAACCGCTGCGCCACCCAGGGATCCCTGTTAATTATACTTCAATAAAAATGAAAGATGCAGGGAATTATGAGATCAGATCTAGAATCATAAAGAAGAAGGTGCAATCACCATCCTCAAGCTTTCAAGATGGAGAGAGAGAAGTATATAATGCTGGGCTCAGAAGATAGAGATTATTGATATTTGGCAGAGAAACAATGATCTGGAAGCTGCCTCAGGAGTTCAATAACAAGCTGTTACTCTCCCACCAATATCCTAAACATTGTTTGAATGTGCAGAACTATTATGCCTACAGTTAGTGGGGACAAAAAAAGAGAAAAGAATGTGACTTCTGTTCTCATTCTGACTGAATAAAAAAGACATGCAATAATGCAGCAAAGGATGGGGCTTTTAGGTTTAGAGGAGCCTTTTGTACTTTTGAGTTTGGGCCTTGAAGGAATTAGCCAAGGTTGAAGCAGATGGACATTGAAGTTAAGGATCCCTTAAGGATTCCTCTGGAGCTCGAGTAATACCACCGAGAGGGCAATTGCAAGATGCACTGAGAGCGTGGTCTGTGAGTTTCCTGGAGCAGAGGGAACTGAATTGGTGAGTAACATGATCCCAAGAAAGGCCTTAAGCCTCACTCAAATGAAGCTGAGAAGCTTGAATTTAACCCCGATTCTGTGGTAATGGTCCCCAAATGAGGTGAAAGAAGATGGAAAGATCTTAGTCAAAGAATAATCGCCCATTAGAATGAAATTGAAAGGAAAATTCATTCTCTCAGTGCTTCAGCTGCTACTTTATGGTAGATGATTTTCAGATTTGTGTTATTAATACCTGCATTTCCCTCTCACCATCACTAGCTGTTTTAATGATACCCACCTTGCCAAGTCAAATGCCAGCATTATTGTTATTCTTTCTCATAACTACTCCTTCCATGGTCGTACTATCCTCAGCAGCCCTCCCATGTTCTGACACTCTTTAAGAGTGAATTACCTGAGGTTATTCTCAAACTCCCTTCTTTCTTCCCTTTGGCATTTAATGGTTGAATATTTTTGGTCAAGCAATGTGTTAGGGAAACCAAGTTGAGTAAGTCTTGGTTCCTGCCCTAGAGAGCTCATGAGAAAGACAAAAACAAGAAGAAATGTGCAGATGGTTATGGGGACAGGAGAGCCCTGGGGTGAGGGAGGCAGGAAAGGCCACCTGAAGGTGATAACCAGAGCTGAGGGTGAAGAGTTGAGAAGGAGCCAAAAGGAGAGAAGGGAGGGTCATTTCAAAAGGAGGGAAATGTGTATTCAAAACACAGAGATGAGAATGGTGACTGTATTGCTGAAGCATCAGGTATGGCTGGGAGTATTGAGAAGTGAGGCTGCCCAGGTAGTCCTCATGCAGCAATTCTAGTCTGATAATACCTATCTACTTTTCCAGATACTATCTTGACAGAACTGGATTATTTTACTACTGAAGCCACCCAGAAGTGCAGATTTAACCAATTTCTATGCCTATAGCTCATTCTAATCTTTAGTTCTTGCAATACCAAATAATGTTGCTGAAAAGAGTCCCAAATTTGTTTTGAATTACATATAATTTTCCATTATTGTTTGAAGACCCTTTGCTGGAAATGTTTCTCCTCCCCAATCTCTGTGTTACCTAGCTGTTAGCATGATTCCAATTTGGGAGAGGGGTGGATCTTTTTATGCCTGACACCCCACCTCAGCATCCACCCCCCAGTTCTCACCCAGGACATTGATTTTCTTTCCTTTAGGCCAACCATGATCATCTCTTCCTTCCAATCCCATGAAGGCTCCTGTCTTTTATGAACTGCATCACCTAAAATTGGTCACTGTTCTTGGATTTTATTTTGTTGAGGACTGATTTTTAGAAAATTTAGAAGGAAGAAAATTTCTTTGTTTTTTTTTAAACTGCAGAAGAAAATATCCTTTTATTCAGCATATTTATGTAATATTCATATAGAAAACTCCTCCAGGAATGTTTGTCTCTCTTGATTAAGTGGTATGTATGTATGTGTATATAAAACTGAGAGCTAACTTTGATGTTTAACTTTAGTAATTATATTTGCCAGTTTTGGTATAAATATTTCTTCCCTTCCCCTATACAAATACTAAAAAAAGATTTAATGTCCTTATTGTATATTTTTTATAGTGAGTTATCTCAGCTTATTTTACTCCTTCCTTCCTTCCTTCCCTCATTCCTTCTTTCCTTGCTTCAACAAATATTTTTTTCTACTATCTCTAAGCCTAGATCCTGTGGTAGGTCTAGGGGCAGGGTCCACAGTTGGTTTTGATACAACAGGAATCACCAATAATAATAAATGCTACCTTTTATGTTGCATTTGTTTTATGACAAACCTAATAGTAGGTAATTTTCATGTGATATTTCATTAGTTATGCAAATAAATGAGACTAAATAAAGTTTAGTGAGAAGATGGGAAATGTTATTAACCACATGGCAGATCTGGAAAGCCTTAAATTAAAGAAGTTGATTGGGCTGAGGACTACAGGGATGAATAAGTGTTGTCATGGATGGGAATAGGGAAGACATGCACAATGGCATGGAATCACTCAAGGGTCTGATCTATTTAGGGCACAGAGAGAAGATCAGTGTAATTGTGTAGAGGTTGCTGTAAGGTGACTGGCAAGAGATAGCACTGACACGGGTTGGAATCAGATAGTCACATAATTTGTAAGCCAAACTAAAGAATTTATCTCTACAGAATCATTAGAAGCTTTTAAAAAGGAGATGAAGATGACCATGCTGATTATTATTAGGATTATGCTTTAGACAGCAATGAGAAACAGGCTGGAACAGGGAGAGGATAGTGGCAGGGAGCAGATGACAGACCTGAAGAGAAATGATCCTCTGGCAATGGAGATGTTAAGAAGGGGAGAGATAGAAATCAATGATTGGAATAGGAATGGAAGAATTTGGAATCTGATTAGATATAGAAGATAAAGGAAAAGGATTGAACATAGCTTCAATTTCCCATATGCCTTGAAGGTATTTGAGTCATAATAAGGTCTCAATAAATGCTTGTTGAATAAGCAAATGAAATTGATATCATTCACAGGGATGAGATGGTTTTAGACCAGCCAAGTTGAAGGTGTCTTCTAGGGAAGAGATCTAGATGGTGAATTATAAGTGATGATTATTCCAAAAGTAGTTTGCTACTATTAACACATCCTTTAAATATTACCTGTGAGTTATTTCCCTCATTTTTTTTATCTTTTCCTCAAAAGTAGACACATTTCATGTAGATGGAGATCATGTCTTAAATTCTTTCCCTCTCCCAATAACAGCCAGGACAGTGATTTCTACATATGGTTAGCAAGCATTTATTGAGCCCTTGGTATGTGCCAAGCAGTTTTAAGGGCTTTATATATAGTAATTAATTCAATCTTCCTGACAGATCTTTGAGCTAGGCTGTTTTTTTTTTTTTATCTCTATTTTAACTGAATAAATGGAGGCCAGAGAACTTAAATTGTTTGTCATAGGTTCCCCATTTATTCCAAACTGAAGCTGGATTTGAAGCTAGGCAATCTCATTTTAAGAGTCCTTGTGCTTTTCCCAAATGAAGCTGCCCCTGCTACCCAGAACCAGTGAGCTAGCTCATCAAGAAGTCTGCTGTGACCCACTGGAATTCTGTTGACTGAGTTTCATTGACAAGTTTGTGTGAATGCTGCCAAAAGAAATTTTTGCAGTGAGCCAGATAAAAAAGTGAAAGAGAATGGCCAAAGCCTCAGGAGTAGGGCAATTATAATACATTCAGAGATACAAAAGATAATTGCTGACTGAACTATTAGCAGGCTGGAGATAAAGTTTACTTGCATATTATTAAGAATAATGAGATTTTAGAGTTGGAAGATTCTTAATTGTTATAGAAACATTACCATATGATTAAGAAAGAGATGACATGGAAAGGGAATATATGTTGTAAAGTATCCATGTGAGGGAAAGTAGCCCCACTTGAACTGCCTGTCTATATAGTTTACATTTGAGCAGAGAGAGAAGGTATTGCCAGCTCATTAAATATGAGCATTGGGTTGGTTCCCACTCCAGTGCATGTGATGAGGGGTATAAGTAAGGTTAGAAATGTCCCAGCTGGTGTAACATGGGTACAATGCCTGGGATATACTAATACACAACATAACATACTTCTGAATCCCAAAGCATTTATGAGGCAATCAGGACATAACAATTATTACATTCAAAAGTCGAAGACAGGTAACAGAAGTTAAAAAAGAAAAGTTTTTTTTGGAAGTTATGTAGAAAGGGAAGTTTGTATTCCCAAATGCTGATAGGGCCAGTTGTAGAATCAGTACTTGGAAGTAGTTACAGGAAGCTAAATTGTTAACTCAATATTATGTCCTGGACTTTGTAACAGAAGATGCTGTTCAGCAAAGAGCAGACCACCTGTCATTAGAACTGTGCAAATGAGATTGGAGGAGCACGTCATATTTTTTTATACCATACTTTATACTTGAATGCTTTCCATGGAAGGTATAAAGAGGTTAAATAGTAGCTAAAGTCATAAGCAATAGAGTAGAGATTTAAGCTCGTATAATATGGCTCCATTGTTTTTTCTATTAAATTCTATGCCATGCTCCTCTCCTAGGTGATCATAGAGAAGGATCCAAAAAAGTATTAATAGAATACAACTCTGTATCTAGGTATATATTTGAGAAAAAGTTTTAAAATGTACTATTATTCCCACCCTTCATTCTGTATACTTGATGCTATTAATCAAATACCAATTTTGTAAAATGGTCCCTAGGGCCATATTTAGAATATATATATCATAAATGGAATGCTCTGCTTTTGCAGAAAAATGAGAAAATTGGCTAGCTACTGTCTACAATAATAAGCATTTTAAAATCTAAAATCAATCTGTAAGTTAAAGCATTGAGAATGCATTTCCCACATTAATTCATTCAATTAGCTCAGTAAATATTTATTGAGAACTTTCTATGTGCTAGGCAATGCTCTAGGCATTCAGGAATGTAGCAATGAACAAAACTGACAAATATCTCTACCTGTATGTAGCTTAGGCTGCAGAGAGACAGGCAGTAAATATTAAACACAACAAATAAAAACATGTAATAGGTGACATGGATACTGACACGGTGAGCATAGGTCTCACTGAGAAAGTGCTAGTTGAGTGAAGACTAGAGTGAAGACACTTGAATGAGAATAAGTTGGTTATGTGGGTGTCTGGGTAAGGGGCATGCCAGGTAGTGGGAACAACCAGTACAAAGGCTTTGAGGTGGAAGCCTGCCTCGTGTGTTAGAAATAGCACAGAGGCCAGTGTGGCTTTAGCAGAGTGAATGAATGGGGCAGTGGTAGAGATGAGGTCAGATGGATAATTGGGCCCAAATAATTTGGGGTTATGTAAACCATTTTAAGGACAATTTTTACTTTGAGTGAAACAGGGAGTCATTAGAGAGTTTTGAGCAGAAAAGTGACATGATCTCTTTCTGGTTGCTATGTTTAGAATAGAGTGTTTGGAGCAAGAATAGAAGCAGTTATAGGGTTATTACAGTAATTGAGGAGGGATGTTAGTAGCCTCCAAGGTGGAGAATTAGAAGTAGCCATATTCTATATATCTTTAGGCTTTGTCATCTTTCTGGATGTATTACTTTTCATAACCAGGAGAACTGGGGCTGGGTTCCTTTCTTCTCCTGACTGATGACTGTTCACGTCCTTGTAGTTTTCCATTTTCAACATCATCCTTCCTCCTTATTGGCCATCTACAGTGTTCTTAATGTCCTGTGGAGCACCACTGAGGGGGTTCAGGAATTGTGTCTTATACTGCACCATACAATGGAGACTGAGGAGGAAGCATGAACCCAGCCCCAGCTCCCCTGATTATAAAAAGTAATACATCTGGAAGGATGACAAAGCCTAAAGATATATTTTCCTGCATCCTTGCGTAGGTCCCTCCAAGTAAATATATTTAAACAGTGAATGGACAAACCTAATAAAAACTGTGGCCTGATGGGGATCTTGTGTAAGTCACTACTGGCTTGATTGTTTTCTTGCTGTGTTTAAAAGCACATGTAATGGCTAGGGGTTGAGCAGTGGTGGGAAATGCCAGAAGACAGCCTAGGACAGGCAAGTAGGGCAGACTCACAGTGCAGACAGGTGCCCATGCACTTTCTCATCTGGAGACATTCTGAGGAGGAAGTCCAAGCAGGCATTCTAGGGCACGTCAGGAAGCTCTGGTCTTAGGCAAAACCAAACATTTCTGAAAAACTAAGGTGATAATAATGGCATATTGAGCACTTATTATGTAGCAGGCACTGTACTAAGTATTTTAATCTTTCAATGCTTTTATACTTCTATTGGTCCTGTGAAGTGGGTATTTTTAATATTTCCATTTTTACAGAAGGAAGTTTAAGGATCAAATGACTTGTTTAAGGTCACAGAACTATTAAGGGTCGAGTCAAAATTCAAACCCAGGTCATTTGATTTCAGATGATCTGCAGTCTTACCACCATACCACACTGCCTCTCAAGAATCTGCCTATGTTTTGGCCGAATACCAACCAAATACTCTCATAACATTATTTGAATATTTTAATAAATCTTATTTCTTTCTTTGGAAGGAAACAGAGGTCAAATGTCTCATTGTATGTCACACAGTGGATAAAGAGGCTGAGGGGACCTTGAAGCTGTTATTAGTTTGGCACCACGGCTGGGATGAACTTTCTAGATAGTATGCTGCTTCTAATAGGAAAAGAACAGATTTCCAAGTTTCAGGCAGGGATAGGCCCGCAGGTGGCCCTATATACAGAGATTGGTGACCTAGTATAAATGACAGAGTCTTTAAAATTAGACTGATTGAGCATAAGTCCCTGAGCTGCCCCTTCCTAAAGACTTGCCCTTAGGTACTTTAACTTCACTGGGCCTCCAGGAATTCCTTTTGAAAAAAAGAATTTAATATTTATATCAAAAGGTTTCTATATAGATTAACTGAGCATAGTGAGAATCTATATAATAAAAGTTTTCTCAATGGTGGTGGATGTTCTTATTTTATAGCCAAATTATTATTATATTACCATAGAAGTGACCACAACATCCAAGTTCCAGACAATAAAAAATGTCCAGAATAAAACCCATAGAATTCTCTGGAACATCCTTCTTTGTAACTGATTCAGTGTTGTTAATTGCTGCACTTTCTAATGTCTTATATTCAATAACTTCAAATTTCAAATGCTAAGAATGAGAACACATATTACATTCTTTGATAAAGGAAGAGAGAAAAAAACCTACTAGTGGTTTTGCTTTTCTGAATGCCTGTTGTGAATTTCAAAATATGGCAAATCATGTGCCCTGGGAGACTCCAAAGTGAAATTGCAATGATTACTGACTCAGTGAGTTAAATATCAATTGATTGTTTTTGTAACCAGCCTCTAATTGATCAAAAATTATGTGTTTCAATATCATAAGGGAATATGATCTCCCTAGCACTACGCAGTGTTAATTTGGTCCATGTGGGAGACTGGGGAATTAGTAATTCCATAGAGAAAGTTAGATTCTGGAAGTCACAACATAGTTGCACTAGAGTTAGTATGGATAAACAAGGGATTTATGGAAGGAGATAATACTACCGTCTTTTAAAGGACAAATAGGAAGACTTCGATCCACTACTGTGATATTTACTGAGAACTTCTTGATACAAAATGTTGGACCAAAGCCATAGGATAAAGATTAATAGTGTGGAAATTTTCATGCTATGATAGCTTGGTAAGGCCACTTTAATTCTGGAAAACTCAGTTTCCTCACATGTAGGAGTGGTTTGTTTCATAAACACTGATAGCCAACATTTAGCAACTGCTTATGCTGTACCAGGAACTCGCTAACACTTTTTATGTATTACTGGTTTACACATTATAATAACCCAATGGAACAGATCCAGTTTAACCCCCATTTTAGTAATTTCAACCACAAATCTGATGTTTTCTCCTGCAGCATATTTAAATTCCAAGAGATAAAAAGGGAAACAGAATTGCTTCACCAGAAAGGATGCCAGGGATTGCAAGTGATGTTTTCTTATTTTTTTGTATATTTTTTTTATTGGAGTTCCATTTGCCAACATCTAGTATAACACCCAGTGCTCATCCCATCAAGTGCCCCGCTCAGTGCCTGTCTGCCAGTCACCCCATCCCCCCGCCCACCCATCTTTCCACTATTCCTTGTTCGTTTCCCAGAGTTAGGGGTCTCTCATGTTCTGTGACCCTCCCTGATATTTCCCACTCATTTTCTCTCCTTTCCCCTTTATTCCCTTTCACTATTTTTTATATTTCCCATATGAACGAAACCATATAATGTTTGTCCTTCTCCAATTGACTTACTTCACTCAGCATCATACCCTCCAGTTCCATCCACGTTGAAGCAAATGGTGGGTATTTGTCGTTTCTAATGGCTGAGTAATATTCCATTGTATACATAAACCACATCTTCTTTATCCATTCATCTTTCGATGCACACCGAGGCTCCTTCCACAGTTTGGCTATTGTGGACATTGCTGCTATAAACATTGGAGTGCCGGTATCTTGGGTTTTCACTGCATCTGTGTCTTTGGGGTAAATCCCCAGCAGTGCAATTGGTGGGTCATAGGGCAGTTCTATTTTTTTAACTCTTTGAGGAACCTCCACACAGTTTCCAGAGTGGCTGTACCAGTTCACATTCCCACCAACAGTGCAAGAGGGTTCCCCTTTCTCCACATCCTCTCCAACATTTGTTGTCTCCTGTCTTGTTAATTTTCACCATTCTCACTGGTGTGAGGTGGTACCTCACTGAGGTTTTGATTTATATTTCCTTGATGGCAAGTGATGCAGAGCATTTTCTCATGTGCTTGTTGGCCATGTGTATGTCTTCTTTGGTGAAATATCTATTCATGTCTTTTGCCTATTTCATGATTGGATTTTTTTTTCTTTGCTGTTGAGTTTAGTAAGTTCTTTATAGATCTTGGATACTAGCCCTTTATCTGCAAATATCTTCTTCCATTCTGTAGGTTGTCTTTCAGTTTTGTTGACTATTTTTTTTTTTTTTGCTGTGCAGAAGCTGTTTATCCTGATTAAGTCCCAAGAGTTCATTTTTGCTTTTGTTTCCCTTGCCTTCATAGATGTATCTTGCAAGAAGTTGCTGTGGCCAAGTTCAAAAAGGGTGTTGCCTGTGTTCTCCTCTAGGATTTTGATGGATTCTTGTCTCACATTTAGATCTTGCATTCATTTTGAGTTTATCTTTCTGTACGGTATAAGAGAATAGCCTAGTTTCATTCTTCTGCACGTGGCTGTCCAATTATCGCAGCACGATTTATTGAAGAGACTGTCTTTCTTCCAGTGGATAGTCTTTCCTGTTTTGTCGAATATTAGTTGACCATAGAGTTGAGGGCCCATTTCTGGGTTCTCTATTGTGTTCCATTGATCTATGTGTCTGTTTTTGTGCCAGTACCACACTGTCTTGATGATCACAGCTTTGTAGTACAACTTGAAATCAGGCATTGAGATACCCCCGGCTCTGATTTTCTTTTTCAATATTCCCCTGGCTATTCAGGGTCTTTTTTGATTCCATACAAATCTTAAGATGATTTGTTCCAACTCTCTGAAGAGAGTCCATGGTATTTTGATAGGGATTGCATTAAACGTGTAAATTGCCCTGGGCATCATAGACATTTTCACAATACTAATTCTTCCAATCCATGAGCATGGAATACTTTCCATCTCTTTGTGTCTACCTCAAATTCTTACAGAAGTGTTCTGTAGTTTTTAGGGTATAGATCCTTTACCTCTTTGGTTAGGTTTTTTCCTAGGTATCTTATGCTTTTGGTTGCAATTGTAAATGGGACTGACTCCTTAATTTATTTTTCTTCAGTCTCATTGCTAGTGCCACTGATTTCTGGGCATTGATTTTGTATCCTGCCACATTGCCAAATTGCTGTATGAGTTCCAGAAATCTTGGGTTTTCTGCATACAATATCATGTCATCTGAGAAGAGGGAGTGTTTGACTTCTTCTTTGCCAGTTTGAATGCCTTTTATTTCTTTTTGTTGTCTGATTGCTGAGGCTAGGACTTCTAGTACTTTGTTGAGTAGCACTGGTGAGAGTGGACATCCCTGTCATGTTCCTGATCTTAGGGGAAAAGTTCTCAGTGTTTCCCTATTGAGAGTGATATTTGCTGTGGGCTTTTTGTAGTTGGCTTTTAAGATGCTGAGGAATGTTCCCCCTATCCCTACACTCTGAAGAGTTTTGATCAGGAATGGATGCTGTATTTTGTCAAATGCTTTCTCTGCATCTATTGAGAGGATTATATGGTTCCTGTTTTTTTTCTCTTGTTGATGTGATCTATCATGTTGATTGTTTTATGAGTGTTGAACCAGCCTTGCATCCCGGGGATAAATCCCACATGGTCATGGTGAATAATCTTCTTAATGTATTGTTGGATCCTACTGGCTAGTATCTTGTTGAGAATTTTTGTATCTGTGTTCATCAGGGATATTGGTCTATAATTCTCCTTTTTGGTGGGGTCTTTCTCTGGTTTTGGAACTAAGGTGATGCAGACCTCATAAAATTAGTTTGGAAGTATTCTGTCACTTTCTATCTTTCAGAACAGTTTTAGTAGAATAGGCATTGTTTCTTCTTTAAACGTTTGATAGAATTCCCCTGGGAAGCTATCAGCCCTGGACTTTTGTGTCTTGGGAGATTTTTTGATGACTGCTTCAATTTCCTCCCTGGTTATTGGCCTGTTCAGGTTCTCTATTTCTTCCTGTTCCAATTTTGGTAATTTGTGGGTTTGCAGAAATGTGTCCATCTCTTCTAAATTGCCTAATTTGCTGGCATATAGCTGCTCATAATACGTTTTTAAAATCGTTTATATTTCCTTGGTATTGGTTGTGATCTCTCCCTTTTCATTCGTGATTTTATTAATTTGAGTCTTTTCTCTCTTCTTTTTAATAAGGCTGGCCAATGATTTATCTCTCTTATTAATTCTTTCAAAGAACCAACTCTTGGTTTTGTTGATCTGTTCTACAGTTCTTCTGGTCTCTATTTCATTGAGTTCTGCTCGAATCTTTATTATCTCTCTTCTTCTGCTTGGTGTAGGTTTTATTTGCTGTTCTTTCTCCAGTTCCTTTAGGTGTGAGGTTAGCTTGTGTATTTGAGTTTTTCCAATTTTTTGAGTCATGCTTGTATTGTGATGTATTTCCCTATCGGGACTGCTTCTGCCATATCCCAAAGATTTTGAATGGTTGTATCTTCATTTTCATTAGTTCCCATGACTCTTTTTTAATGCTTCTCTAATTTCATGGTTGATGCACTCATCTTTTTTTTTTTTTTTAAAGCAGATTTTAATTCTTTTTTTTTTTTAATTTTTTTTTTTTTATTTATTTATGATAGTCACAGAGAGAGAGAGAGGCAGAGACATAGGCAGAGGGAGAAGCAGGCTCCATGCACCGGGAGCCCGATGTGGGATTCGATCCTGGGTCTCCAGGATCGCGCCCTGGGCCAAAGGCAGGCGCCAAACCGCTGCGCCACCCAGGGATCCCGATGCACTCATCTTTTAGCAGGATGCTCTTGAACCTCCATGTGTTTGAGTTTCTTCCAAATTTCCTCTTTTGATTGAGTTCTAGTTTCAAAGCATTGTGGTCTGAAATATGCAGCGCACAATCCAAATCTTGTAGTATCAGTTGAGACCTGATTTGTGACCCAGTATGTGGTCTCTTCTGGAGAAAGTTCCATGTGCACTTGAGAAGATGTGTGTATTCAGTTGCGTTCAGATGGAAAGTTCTGTAGATATCTGTGAAATCCATCTGGTCCAGTGTATCATTTAAAGCCCTTGTTTCTTTGGTGATGTTGTGCTTAGAAGATCTGTCATTTGCAGAAAGTGCCATGTTGATGTCTCCTAGTATTAGTGTATTATTATCTAAATATGTCTTTACTTTGGTTATTAATTGATTGATATATTTGGCAGCTCCCACATTAGGGGCATAAATATTCATGATTGTTAAGTCTTCTTATTGGATAGACTCCTTAAGTATGATATAGTGTCCCTCTTCATCTCTTACTACAGTCTTTGAGATAAACTTTAATTTATCTGATATGAGGATTGCTACCCCAGCTTTTTTTTAATCCATTCTGATACCCTGCATCTTTTGATGGGATCATTTAGCATATTCACGTTCAGAGTTACTACTGAAAGATATGAATTTAATGCCATCATAATACCTATTCAGCCGCTGCTTTTGTGGGTTATTTCTTTGGGCTTCCTCTTTCTTTTATAGGGTCCCCCTTAATATTTCTTGCAGGTTTGGTTTGGTAGTCACATATTCTTTCAGTTTCTGCCTATCTTGGAAGCTCTTTATCTCTCCTTCTATTCTGAATGAGAGCCTTGCTAGATAAAGTATTCTTGGCTGAATTTCTTCTCATTTAGGACCCTGAATATATCTCAGCCCTTTCTGGCCTGCCAGTTCTCTTTGGAGAGGTCTCTGTTAATCTGATATTTCTCCCCATATAAGTTAAGAATCTCTTGTCTCTCACTGCATTAAGTATTTTCTCTTTATCTTTAGAATTTGCAAGTTTCACTATTAAATGAGGTGTCGAACAGTTTTTATTGATTTTGGGGGGCTCTCTATCTCCTGGATCTGAATGCATGTTTCCCTCCCCAAATTAGGGAAGTTCTCAGCTATGATTTGTTCAAATATGCTTTCTGTCCCTCTGTCCCTCTCAGCGCTCTCTGGAACCCCAAGTATACTCAGATTTCCCTCTGAGGCTGTCATTTATTTCCCTTAACCTTTCCTCATGGTCTTTTAATTGTTTTTCTCTTGTTTCCTCAACTTCCTTCCTTGCCATCAGCTTGTCTTCTATGTCACTCATTCTTTCTTCTACCTCATTAACCCTCGTCATTAGGACCTCCAGTTTGGATTGCATCTCATTTAATTGATTTTTAGTTTTGGCCTGATTGGATCTAAATTCTACAATCATGAAGTCTCTAGAATCCTTTATGCTTTTTTCTAGAGCCACCAGTAGCTTTGTAATTGTGCTTCTAAATTGGCTTTCTGACATTGAATTGTAATCCAAATTCTGTAACTCTGTGGCAGAGAGTACTGTTTCTGATTCTTTCTTTTGTGGTGAGTTCTTCTTTCTAGTCATTTTGCTCAGTGCAGAGTGGCTGTATGAGGGGGCTGAGTCATGAATATCAACCACGACCTAAGTAAATTTCACACTAGATGATTCTGATGAGGTCAGAGACCAGAAATTGAAAACAAAGACCAGAATGAAATAAAACAAAAGGACCACTAAAGTGAAAAACAAATTTTAAAACAAAGTAGTAAAAAAAAAAAAGGCCAAGAATCCCAAAGAAGAAGAGGAGAAAAAGTAAGTAGGAAAAAAGAAAAAAGAAGAAAAAAAGGAGAAGAAATAAAAGGGGGAATACTTAGAGATAGTGGTGGTAAAGAAGTTGTAGTGGAGGAAGAATGTAGTCTACCTGATGGGTCCTAGAGGGTGATCCTCTTGGTTCTGAGTATATTAAGTTCTGTATGTTAGAAGGTGCTCAGTCCCAAATTTAGATGAACCAGAAATACTTGTAAAGGCCCCCAACATTGACCACCAAAACATAAATGAGATAAAAGAGGGGCTCAGAATGGGAATGAGGACTCTCACAAAATGAATCAGCATGGTATACCACTTGGTTCTGTGTGCATGCTGGTCATGTTTTAGAAGGTATTAACTTCCTTTACTGTAGAATAGAATGAGGCAGAGAAAAACACAAAGCAAAAATTGTATCTTGTATATCTCCCCAAATTAAGTTGAGTATGTTGAAGGGAATCTAGAAGTGGAAAATATATCTAGGACCTGTAATAATAGAAATATGGAAGTCAAAAAGGAAGGATCTTAAAAATGAAGAGGTGATAAAATATTGTAGTTAAGGTGGGATAAGAGAAAAAAATTGGAAATTTAGAGTCTGATATAAAAACGAGTTGTACTGGAAAAAGGAAGAAAAAAAAATAGGAGGGGTACCCTCTGGTTGTATATACTAAATCCCTTGACTTCCCCTGGAGCTTTCCAGTGCTGCTTGGTCAAGAACTTGCTCTTCCCTGTCCATCCACTGGTCTTCTGGGGGAGGGGCTGTTGTGCTGATTCTCAGGTGTGTGCACCTGGGGGATGCCCCGCCCCCCTACAGGGTGGGGAAGGCTCAGTAGGAGCTGTTGACCCCATGAGGCCTCTGTTCCTGGTAGCCCCGCCTCCCCAGGCACATGGTGACACAGGGAGGAGCAATCACCCTGGCAGCTGCCAGGTCTCCAGCCCTAGAGTCAGCTCCCGCAGTAACTACCTCAGTCTCCCAGTCCACACTGGCCTAGATGCTCCCGGGTGGTGTGGGTGCTCTGTTCTGCACACCTTGCAGGGTGCCCAGCAGCAGGAGAGTCCTCGCTGTCCTGGGACCTCCCTGCTTCTGCCTGTCCCAGGGGGAGTGCAGGACCCCAGCTATGGCTGCTCAGTGCCCTGGGATCCGGGGCCAGTGCTGCTGGAATTGCATTCCCTGGGCCGAGGCTCCCGAAGGCACCAGGGCGCAGACCTCTCTGTCTGGAGCCACCGCCTGACCAACCAGCTTCTCCCCAAGGCCCGGCTGGGCACGCTCCAGCCCTTTACCGAGACTGGCCCACGTCTGTAGCACGCTTTCCCCCGGCGCACGTCCTCTATTGGTGACTCTGGGAAACTGGAGGCTCCACTGCCCCTCCTGCGATTCGGCTCGATTGCCCTAAGTGCCTTACCGTCTGGGAAGAATCCGGTACGGATTTTTTAAAGTTCCTGCTTCTCCATAGCTGGGCTTTCCTGTCCAGAGGCTTTCACCACCCGGCCTTAGCCTGGCTCCTTGTGGGGCCCCTCCCCCACGTAATTCTTTTTTATTTTATTTTATTTTATTTTATTTTATTTTATTTTATTTTATTTTAATTTTATTTTGCCTTCCTACCTTTCTAGAAGCGAAAACCCTTCACCCTGTAGTGTTCTGGCTGTTCTC
This sequence comes from Nyctereutes procyonoides, assembly GCF_905146905.1. Classification (NCBI taxonomy): domain Eukaryota; kingdom Metazoa; phylum Chordata; class Mammalia; order Carnivora; family Canidae; genus Nyctereutes; species Nyctereutes procyonoides. The sequence continues at coordinate 21,813,130 of NW_026575040.1, read as the reverse complement.
TCTTTAAATCTCGAGTCAAATTCATAGGTGTTCAGGATGGTTTGAAAGTTATCTAGGTAAATTGGTGGGGCCAGGAGAGTTGAGGACCTTACTCTTCCACTATCTTGCCATGCCTCTCGATGTTTTCTTATTTTAGCTTTGATGCCCTCATCCTCACTTTGGTGCTTTTAGTTGAGGGTGGTTAGTAGTTTCCATTCCTTTGAATTTTAGTTTTTCTATTTATGCTAAGATGGGTTTTCTTTGATTCAATGTGCATTTGAATAATGGCCATAGTGCCATTCCATTTGAATGTGTACTTTTTACATAAGCAGCAAATAAGCTGAATTTTAGAGATCATAGCCTACATCTCAAATTGTTATTTTTCCCCTGAAGTTCAAGTGTTTACATTTTAACTTATAAATTGAGAACTCTATTTTCCTTAATTAGGAAACAGATTTGGTGAAATATATTCTACTTTCCACACTGAAATCTTTTAAATCAGAAACTGAGAGAACCAAAATTCTTATAATTATTTCTATAGCCATCACCTTAATAATCCTGAGTATATTTTGATCACTGTACTTAAAATGATTTTATTATCTTATTAAGTTAAAATTATTTTATTTTAGGCTTCTGTTTGTCACATATGTATTAAGTTTCTATGGATAAGTTGGCAGGAGCTTATAAGAATTATCAATAATAACAGTAAAAATAATAATAAAGATAATAGCTACAATTGGATGAAGTGTCTGACATTGTGCTAAGCGTTCTATACAAGCTATCTACTTTGATCCCCATAATAACTCTGACGTCCTGCTATTTTCCCCCACTTTGCAGATAAGAAGCTGGGGCTTAGAGAAGTGATGTGATATGTCTAGATTCCCACACATGTACATCCGCATGTTCTTGGCTTGAAAAACAAACACTTGTCTTTTTTTGTCTTTTTTTTTTTTTTCAGTGCTAACTTTCCTAGGAGGTTCCAAATTCATTTTTGATCACCTCTAACTTGTCCTACCTTTCTATCTTACACCTTAGGTACCCACCAGGGTCTCTATTCCCTCCTTTGCACTGCCCATAGTATCTGCTCCTCTCTGTAAATATTATAAACTTTACTCCTTTATCATTATTCTATTCTAAGAAGGATTCTTACTTCCCAAATATCTCTATTTTAGCCCTGGGTTGGTGGTTCTGAAAAAAAGTTTGAACAACTCCTAGACATCTTTGACTAGGCAAGAGGTCATCTTCCACCAAGTTGGTTAATTTTTCAGTGTGTTGGCTACTTTTTCTCCCCTATCAAGACCTGTGCTCCCTCTCTCCTGCACTTATTACCTCCATCATCTCTGTGTTTAGGAAGGGCCTTCCCTTGTGCTTCTCAGATGTCCTTATTTCTACTGCCTCCTCACCTAGAAAGCCCTTCTTCTCCATCTCTAGCTATTAAAATTGCACCTATTCTTTAGGACCCACCTGAAATAGCAATGTCTTCTAAAGCTTCCCTCATTTTCCAATTGGGTGCAATTTCCCTTTGACTCCTATGATACTTTGTCCACATCCTACATCTTATAATAATAGTGATGATGATGATGAGAAGGAGTAAAAGAAAGAGAAGAGAGGAGAAACAGAAAAAGATGCAGGCAAAGAAGGAAGAAGAGAGACTTACAACATGCCAGACACTTCACATGTATCACTTCATTTAATCCTCACAACCACCCTAGGGGTTATATAACCCTATCACCTTTTACAGATGAGAAAATTGTCCCTGTGCTATCCCATTTAGGAGATGGTCCTCTCTGACTATAGTCACTGGGTCATCTTTACCTCAGGGTCCCTCAGTACCTTTCACAGTGCCTTGCATCCAGTAGGTTCTCAATAGATATTTTTTTGATTGAGTGGGAGAGGTAATTAATCAATTCACTAAGTGTTCTACCTACTATACCTAAGCATAGGGATTGCTTTTCCATATTTTGTGTCTCTTCTCCTGATCTTTCTCTTCAGACTTTCACAGTGTGGCAGGGACTATGTTACATGTTCATAGAGAAAAGCTGCATGTTCTCTTGCTTTGAGTGAGTGTGTGACTGTGTTCTACCTGGTCAAATATGGATGGATATGAAGTGCACCATTTCCACATTTCCAGGTCTGCTCTCTAAAACTCCTATATTCCCTCTTCCTGGATGCGGAGCATCCAGCAGAAGATTCTGGGGTCTGGACTAAAGGAGCCTGGATTCCTGACTAACTGCATGAAGCATGCCCCACCCCCCCAACTGCCATCCTCCAAACTGCAACAGACTAGGCATGAAAGGGACATGATCTTTTATTATGTTAAACAATTGACATTTGGGGATTATTACAGCACCTCCCATTAGTTATCCGGATTAATACACTGATGCGGAATCCAGGCACGTAGGAAGGCAAGTCTGTTCTATGGTTTTGAATGAGGCCTCCTAGGTCCCAAATGTGGCCCGGGTGGCTGGGTGTCAGTATTCTTTTTTTTTTTTTTTTTAAGATTTTATTTATTTATTCATGAAAGACACAAACCACTGAGCCACCCGGGCTGCCCCTGGTTGTCAGTATTCTTGAAGTAGTAGCTTAACATGACCTTGTGAGAAGTATCTGTCTTATTATCTCAGATTCCTGACTTAAAGAAGAGATCCAACTGAGGATTTTCTAAATGTCCTACCTAGAGTAAAAAATTTTCCAGATAAAACAATACCAATAGCAACAAAACAGCAAAAAACTTAGTAAGGGCTTTTTTCCTTTTCCACCATTCTGTCCTGTCTTCTCAAATTAGATCTTTTTCTTTCCAAACTGTTTATGATGCTGGAAAATTCTCTATGGCTTTCCTGGATGGCTCCAATATCTAAAGATGTCCCTCACCTCTGGATTTATTACTGGGCCTCTCTGAGTGGGGTCAAAGGGCATCCCAAGCCCTATATTCTGAGCCTCCTCCTTCTCTTATGTGCTCCATAACTCTCCTTTGCCATTTATTGACATTTGAGACACTTGATCTATGACTGCCTTTTTCTCCCTCCCCCCTGTATCCATGCCTTGGTTTCCAGGGACAGCAGGAATATATTATTTTAAGAGTGAGGAGAGGGCCAACTTATCTAGGCTCCGTAAGCAAATTATGGGTAGAATTTTGCATAGGTTGACATTACATTTAAGTCTTAAGATTCAACATAGCATTGAAAATATTATTCAGATTCTAGGTCCAACAACCTAAGATTGAAATCAGAAATGAGTTGAAGATCCCCATGGTGCCTGCTGTCCTCTAAATCTTGGCTTGTCCGGTCATCATCTCAGTGGTCCTATGAGGTAGGTGTCATCTCCATGTTAGGAGGGACCAAGACTCAGAAACTGACTAATCATGAGAGAGTAGAATTGGTGTTTTAGCTTTATTCCCCTTGCACCACAGCAAGCTTTCCCCTTTATAAAGAACAATTTCTTTAAAAACCATCATTTATATAGAGCATAAATTAGGAAGTACTTGGAAAACAAACGGGACCTAAAATTTTCCAGTTTCTTAGAAAGTCAGTCAACTTGGCATTACTGCCAGGAGGATCTGAAGTCTGCACTGCTGAGTGTGGGCAGGGGATCCTATACTTCCTTTGGCTGCTGGTCCTGCTCATCAGATGTTACAGCCCTGGTCAGCTGTATGCTAGGCTGGACCAGAAGGGGCTGCTGTGGGCTCATGCACTTGGAAAGCTTTGGTTTCTTTATTCTTACTTCAAATCAACCTTTAATTCTATGAAATGACTTAGAATATTGACTTTAAAAATCATCAGCTTCTAGGCTTTTGGGAGCTATGATGATTTGAGGACAGAATAGCTTAGCTGTGTGGTTACTAAACTTTGAGCCTTGGAAGGATGCCTGTTTAAGATGGATCTTCTATTGGTGCAGGGAAAATGAGAAAAATAAGGACAATAGTGAGTTTTATTATTAAGGCTATTTTCATTCAGTTTAAAGGCCTTCCTTTTAGTCCAAGATTATATTTTTCCCCTATTTTTTGATAAAAAATCAAATCAATCCTATGTAGTGAGGATAAATTTTTCTTTTCAAAATTTTAATTGGTAAAATAAACAGTTAGAAATCCTATATTCTAATAATATATAAATTACTGGTCCATTTATCCAAAGTCTGGAAGCTACTTGTTTAACAGATATTTTTCCAGATATAGTAGTCTCTGTCATTTTGGGGAGGGAGTATCCTTTGCTATGTAATCAGTCCTGGACAATCAGTCTTTATTTTATCTGAGCAAAGTAAAAATTTTATTGTCATCTTTGTATAAATCAGTTTGTGTGTGAAAGTGCTTCGGTCTTCTTTGGCTATAGGGACTACGATGTCTGTCTCTATCTTTCTGTGTGTGTTTTAGGGAACCAGAGTTGTCCTTTTAAGGCCAGGCCACAGGGACTGATTTAGGCAATTTAGGTTTTTTGAGACACAAGAATAAATGAATTTGCTTACTGTCAACTATAGCGATATTGGATCAATCTTATTTTTATACCTAATGCAATGTTTCTAGTAAAGTAATTGAATAAATTATTAAGAAACAAGAAAGCAGGATTTAGCATCTCTATGATGTTTTGTGAAGTACTAATAGTTAATGTTTCATTAATAAATGCCCTTTATTAGTAAATTAGATCAGCTATATAAAGAGTTAAATTATATTTACTTTTACACTGTATATTGTCTATGTAAAAAATATTAGACTAATTGTTAAGAATTGGTAAGATCCTAGTCAGGAAATCACCAATATGTTCCCTATTGATTGTTGCATATCTGAATATACAATAGAGTTGAGGAGCTGGATTCCGTAATCACTCACTGTTGTTCAAATAAAACATCACTAACATACACTTCTTTAAGACTCACCATGGTCCTTCTTTGTGACATACAGGGACAATCGGGAGCATTTTAGTCTTTATTTATTGAGGCTGCATAATCTAATTATCTCTCATTAGTCCGGAGCTGATTATTTCATTTATCTTTGTAAGTGTGACAACAAAAGGCTCACTTTAATTAAGCAGATCAGCAATTAGCTCTTGTTTTATAGGAGTTTTAAACATCCCTGTACTAATAGCAGGCAGCATGATTATAATCAGAAGCCCAGGGAAAAATGGTGGCAGAGGACAGCTTGATTTAGAGCCCCCATTTAAGTGAAAGCTATGTAGGAAAAGTGGCTCTCCGATGACAAAGGTCCAGAAAGGACTGGCCAAACCAATGGATAGACTTGAGAGACCCAGGCCAAGACCTTCTCACCTCCATTTATGATACACACAGTGATTTCATTCTTTTTTTCAAAAAAGTTGCATTCATTTATAATGGTGTTAGTATTTGTCAATCACCTACTATGCCCAGGCTCTTCATCTATTACTTTAACTATATTTGTCTTTTTAAAACTTTACAGTAGCCCTTGAAGTGGGTATTATTAACTTATCCCCATTTTACAGATGAGCCAACTGAGGCTCAGAGAGGTTAAGTCACTTGTCCATGTTGATACAGCTAAAGATTACCTGATTTTGCTACTTTACAAATTGACTTCTTCTCCTCTCTCTCCCTCCTTGCTCTTTGTTTCCTTTCTCTCTCCCCCCTCCTGCTTCTTTTTCCCTCCCATCTTTCATTCACTTTTTCATGATGTTCTGGGACTGTACATAGTAAGATAAGCAAGACTTGGTCAGGACCTTTGAGAAACTGACTGTGTAATGGAGATAGAGACATAAGCTGACCATTTGCAATGCCTGAGACAATGCTAGGACACAGCTAGATAGAAAGGGCACAAAATAAATAAATCAGTATTTATTAGACTGAGTTGGCCTGGCCCCTTTCATTATTGTGTGTTAAGGTTTCTCCTCTTTTCCCAGGAAAAGCTGCTTATAACTGCTCAGAACTCTTTTGATTACCTATACTGGTTATACTCTAATGTTTGATGTAAATGGGACTTACTTTGAGCAGAAGTCTGTTATAGTTTATTGTATGCTGACTTGCAATTTAGTGTTCAGGAGTAGTTAGAGGAAGAATGAGGTCAATATGGATTTTTCAGAAGAGGAAAGAAAATGGGAAAATAAAAGATTGCATGGAGGAAGGAACAAAGCTCCCTCTGCTTGGAAAGGAGAAGGGAAGGAGTGAAATGGAGTGATAGGAGGATGGGTCCTGCCTTTCTTGGAGATGGGGTGTGACCAGCGGTATAGATGAGGGGTTAGGACAAAGGCAGCTTCTCAGCTTGTATGGTCAGGTTGGTCAGCTCCAGTCCCTTGCAAAATTGTCTTAAGGTTGGGCCACCTTTGGAGACTGGGACAGTATTGCCACCCCTACCTCACACCTGTCACCAATCCTGTAGCCCTAAGATTATCAGAACTTCTGCAAATATTTTTGATTACTGAGTGTTTTGAGTATTATTTTTGTACTCGGCATTATGAAAAACACTTTACATAGGTTATCCAATTTTATTTTTACAATTATATTTTATGGTAGGTATCATTATCTTCATTGTACAGATGAGGAAACTGGAGAACATACAGGCAAATAGCTTACTTGGATTCATCCAGTAGTAGTAGTGAAGCCTAGGCTTGAACCTATGATCTTAATTGTGACTTAATCACTGCCAGTCTTCTTTGGATTTTGTGACCCACCAAAAGCACTTAGCCTAAGAAGTGATGAAAAAAATTTAATTTAGTTATTGCTTCTGAAAATCCTTCTTTATATGTTTTATTAGCCACAGACTGAGGACTTATGCTCCAGGCAATGGGAAGCCATTGAAGAATCTAGATTGAGGTATGACATGATCAATACAGTGTTTCAAGATGTGTGGAGGATGATTTGGAATGAAATAGTCCTAGAGGTAGAGACATTGGCTAGGAGGGTATGTTGGCTAGAAGAGAATCCCAAGCACAAGGAGATGCAAACCTTGTGGCAGTGGAATGGAGGGCAAATAACAACTGTGAGAAAAATTATAAAAAATGATTTATGGGTCCATAATCATAGGAGGAAAAGATGGAGGATGATTAAAAAGTTACTGTGCTTTTGAGTCTGCATGACTAATAGAAGTATAGAAGTCCCATGCAGTTGAGTAGTTGAACTATAGAAAAAATGTTGAACATGGTGATTGGTCTTTGGTAACCTGGGAAGTTTGGATTCATTGAGGATAGAGCCAATTTGGAAGGGATTTAGGAGAGGCTGGATGGTGAGGAGGGTAATAGAAAACACATAGAATGATTTTTCAGGCCAGGAGACACGTGTCTGTTTCAAGGTAGAATGGTATCTCTCTTAGCCCACCTCTGCTTATGGAAAGACCGACAAGATGGTAACCACTACCTCTCTTGTCCTGCTCATGAGACTGAAATGCAACATAAGGGTAGGGACCTGAATTGTTTTACACATCTCTGCATTCCCAGCACCTAGAACAGTGCCTGGTGCAGAGTAGATGATCAACAAATAATTGTTGACTGACTGGATAATGAATGAGAAACTGCACCCAGAATGCTGGCTCTGAAATGACCTCAGGTGACAGAGTCCAGAATAGAAATGGAAAAACTAGGACACTGGGACAGAGGGTCAAAATGAGAGGGGATGGATTTCTTCATTGAGTCTCAGGGGTGAGCAGTGCACAAAGGACGCAGAATGGATTAAAGTTTTGTGACATCAGTGGTCAGGAGCATTGTTAGAAAAAGCATTCCTGTACCTGAGGCCCTATTTATTAGTACCAGGGGTTTGGCATGTAGATGGGGAGAAGCTAGAAGCAAATTCCTCAGTCTGTAACTGAGAGGCCTTTATAAAAGGGAGAGACAGACGGGAAAGATATGAGTAAAACGTAATGTAATTGCCACCCCACATCCTCCCACAGAGAAAAGGTGGCAGCAGGGGTATGGGGTGGTGGTATTTGGGTAGTGGATCTTGGCCAGTTTTAAGGAGTAACAAATCTGATGTATTTCTCACCACTCCAGGTTGAGTTTGGAGTAGAGCCAGGTGGAAACAATTTGACATTCTGTGAGTGCCCAAGGCATCTGGGTTCATCTTTGAGGCAGTTAGATGAAGAAAGAAAGTCTCATTCAAGGTAGATTTTGCTGGGGACCCTCAGCAAGACCTGAGTGATAGTAGTTTAGCAATATAGCAGTTTTGTCAATTTAAACACACAGAACCGGGGCACCAGAGAGAAAGGAATTAGTGAAGTGAAGGAGATGTAAAATGCTTTCTGGAGAGGAGATAATTGAAGGCACAAAACCATGGAGTCACAGACTGTCAAAGTCAGAGGGGATCTCCTATCTGTATACAAATACCTGTAGAAAATTCCAGAAAAACAGTCATATGCAATCAGGGAGTGGATGTAGTCAGGGAACAGGGAACAGCATTCATTCTGATATAGAGAAGGAATAGCTTTTTCTCTGAGGAGTGGAGAGACAACTAGACAGAAGTTATTTTAGAAGTAGAAAGGAGGAATATTAGGGCTTTATAACTAGAAGTAAAAGTTTTACCTTTTTCTCCTCAGATATTATTTCTTTCCCTTCTCCCACACACATGAATGGCATGGGGCATGTACAGACTTCCACTTGTTCTAATACACCTCTAACACCCTGCAACACATAAGAATGGGCCTACTGGCAACAGAGGAACCAAAAGTGTTCACATTCTGAAATTGAAACTTGAAAGGAAATCCTAATTGTAAACACCATTCAATTTTTTGAACAATTCTTGCGCCCTCTTTTTCCAAAAAGAGAAAATTATTAGCTTCCCACAAAACAGTATTTCCAAGTGCAACAATAAACAAAGGTTAAACACATATATTTGTATTATATACAGACATATATACACACACACAATCTGTAATACAGGTAATTTTGTCAAACAAAGTAAGTTGAACGTTAAACAAATATCCACAGTAATCCTGAGGTGGATTCAACATCTTTGTTTATATCAAAGATAAAGACACAGATAGTATAAAGGACTAACTGTACATCCCCACATGGGGCTAGACTTTGAAGACTTCTTAAAATGGATGGAAGTAGATATGTACACAGGCACATCAAAGACAAAAGTCTCCCAGATGAGAAGACCAAGCTGGCAGAGTTTACCTGGTGCCTAATTGAGGGGAGTAATGAATATAAAGGGCAGATGTATTGGTGGGGTGGGTGTAGGGTGGGTCATCAAATTGGCAATGTAAATGCCTATCTGAGCCAGGAGTTAGAATTCTTATTTAATCCTTTTCACCATCCCATGAAGCCATTCAGAAATTTTAGATAAGATTCAGTGTGGTTGAGTAATTTGCATGAGTTCATACAGCTTCAAAATGGAGGAACACTATCTTGGGCCTTGGGTTTCTGCTCCCAGGGTTCATGCTCTTTCCTCCTCACTGTGCTGTTCCATACCTCTGGCCATGCCTTTGGCATGACCTCCAGGGATGTGGGAACTGACGCTTTAAAAACACACCCTAGTGTTTCCCACTTGCTTTTGTTCATTTGGCTACTTCTCCTTTTCCAGGTTAGTTTTTCAGCTTAATTCATTTTGGCTTTGGGCTTTTTCTAATACCACTTTTCTCCCTACTTTGGTTAGAAATTGTATTCCATTTGATATTTTCTGACCTTACACTTGGGTTGAGGAATAATAGAGTATTTTACAGAGGAATGAATTGTGATGTCGTAGGTGAATGTGTGGGAGCTCATAAATCAACAGTGATCCCGGGGGACTACGGAGGGCCTCCTGGCCCTGGTCAGTGCTCTTTAGACCTCTTTATGCTAATAAAACAGAGATTTCTCTCTGAAGGGCTCCACCTTTGCAAATGACACTCATAATAAGCTTGGGGCGGTGTTGCAGTGATAGGCTGTTTACCTGCTGGTAATTGGTAATTTAGCCAGTATAGAAGGGCTAATGGTCCATCATCTTTTGGTGAATTAATAAGTAGAATTTTGTCCAAGTAAACTGAATTTGCCTATCTAAGGCCCTGGAGAGAGCCATGAACAAGGATAATGTTTTCCAAGGGTATCCTTACTGAAAATACAGATGTGTGAAGATATATGATTATTCATTTCTAGATTTCTGTATAAGTTACTAAGTTTCTGTGAAGAGACTTTGTTATTTATTTAACCATCTTGGTAAGTGGGAAATGGGGCAATCTTTTTTTTTTTTTTTAACGTGGCATAAATAGATTACCCTGACTTCTGACAAAGGAGAATGGGGAGACATTCTTTTTATTTTTATTTTTTTATTTTTTTATTTTTTTTTATTCATGATAGGCACACAGTGAGAGAGAGAGAGGCAGAGACACAGGCAGAGGGAGAAGCAGTCTCCATGCACCGGGAGCCCGATGTGGGATTCGATCCCGGGTCTCCAGGATCGCACCCTGGGCCAAAGGCAGGCGCCAAACCGCTGTGCCACCCAGGGATCCCTGGGGAGACATTCTTAAAGGATAAACTGGAGACAGATTATGGATGGTCTTGAATATCTCCCTAAGTACTGTACAGTTCCCCTGCTTTGCTGTTTCCATCTTTAGTAAAGATCTGTACCATATCTGAAAATGCAAATTCCTGAATATACTCATTACTTAGCAAGCCAGACTCTTCCAGTGCATCAACTCTGTCCTGGCATTAAACAAAGTACTCTTGGAAATTGCTTTATCTCCTATTCACTTTTTTTTTTTAGCCCATTTGCGAACTGAAACAGTACATGCTATGTGGGTGATGCATTATCCAGTGGTTAGAGAAAGTATTGTAATATTCATATTTATTTTTAGCTTGACTAGCAGTAGTATTTTGGTCAAGTCATTTACCTTGATGTTGATCTTCCTTTCTTAAGTGGAAGATAGCACTCTTCCATCCACTAAAGTACCCTTCCTCAATTTTGCAAATAAACCATCTACAGGGAATGCTTCTTTCTTTCCATTAGTCTAAACACCTCTCATCCTTTGAAATCAAATCCAAATTCCACCACCTTTCCAAATCTTACTGTTGCTCATCTCTCTTTTCGTCTTCACACATTTGCAGATTACATTTTCTTTTTCCCTGTCATAGCATATACTTGGTAACTAAATTCTGTTTCACATTGCTCTCCACCTTTTATGAGGGAAGGGTTTTTGGTCTTTGGAGTTTTTTTGCTTTTTTTTTTTTAATATAGGCAGATTGGAAGCATCTTGAGTTTAGGAATCATCCCAGAGGTGTCTTATTAATGGGCACATGGATGGCAGGCTATGTAACTTGTACATGTTAAATAATGGCAAATTCAACTGCTTTCAAACAATCCAGCTGTCTTCAAAGACATTTAACTGGTCTTTGTAATTTTTAATTTTCTTTTATAACTCAAGTGCCTGCAGTATAGTTGATTATATTGCATAGAGTTCATGGCATGCTATCAGCATTAGCCCATATAAGGCTCTGTTGGTTTTCTATTTTATAATTTATTTCTCCTGTATCAATTATCCCTGATATTAATCTATACCATTCCACAATCACTCTTCAATTTTTAATATTTGCCATTCTAAGTCACTTTTTATGTTTATTTACATATAGTAGAATTTGTAGTACTTCTTTATGAATGATTTTTTAAATTTACATAATAGTTTCGGATTTTATGTTCATTCTATTTCTTGTTTGTTTTTAACTTATGTTTTATCCATGTTGTATTTTGTAACTGCAGCTCATTTCTGTGTATTTACCCCTTTATTCTTCATTTTCTTAGTAATAGACACTAAAGTTGCATAGCCCTGAGATGAACCCTTCTAGAGCAGCACTAAGAGGATGAAAATGCAAACCACAAATATAATTCTAAATTTTTTATTAGCCTCATTAAAAAAGCAAAAATAAGCAGGTGAAATTAATTTTAATAATATACTCTATTTAACCCAATATACCTAAAGTATTATTTCAAAAGTAGTTAATATAAAAAATTATTGAGATGTTTCACATTGTTTTTAAAGATTTTTATTTTTTGAGCAGTTTTAGGTTACACATTATTGAAAGAAAGATATAGAGATTTCTCATGTATTCCATGTCCCCACACATGTATAGCCTCCCTCATTATCAACATCACTCACCAGAATGGTACATTTTCTACCAAGGATGAACTTTTTTTTTTTTTTTTAAGATTTTATTTATTCATGAGAGACAGAGAGAGAGGCAGAGACACATGCAGAGGAGAAGCAGGCTCCACGCAGGGAGCCCAATGTGGGACTCGATCCCGGGACATCCGGGATCATGCCCTAGGCCGAAGGCAGATGCTCACCCACTGAGCCACCCAGGCGTCCCTACCAAGGATGAATTTACACTGACACATCATAATCCCTCCAAGTCCATACTTTACCTTAGGGTTCACTCTTGGTGTTGTACATTCTATGGGTTTAGACAAGTGTATTATGACTTATACTATTATGACCCATCATTATTGTATCATACAGAGAATTTTCACTTCCCTAAAAATCCTTTGTGTTCTACCTATTTGTCTTCTCCCACTACCCCCCAACCACTGATCTTTTTATTGTCTCTGTGGTTTTGCCTTTTCCAGAATGTCATATAGTTGGGATTGTATAGTATGTAGGCTTTTCAAATTGTCTTCTTTTACTTGGTGAAATACATTTAAGTTTCCTCCATGTCTTTTCATGGTTCGATAGCTCATTTCCTTTTAGGACTGAATAATATTCCATTGTCTGAATGTACCACATTTTGTTTATCCATTTACCTACTGAAGGACATCTTGGTTGCTTCCAAGTTTTGGCACTTATGAATAAAGCTGCTATAAACATCTGTGTGCAGGTATGTGTGGACATATTTTCACATCTTTTGGGTGAATACCAAGATTTGTAATTGCTTATAAGAGTATGTTTAATTTGTAAGAAACCATCAAACTGTCTTCTAAAGGGGATGTGCCATTTTTGCATCTCCACCAGTAATGTATGAGAGTTCCTGTGCTCCACATCCTTGTCAGCATTAGGTGTTTTCAGTGTTCTGGACTTTGACTGTTCTAATAGGTATACAGTGATATCTCCTTGTTGTTTTAATTTGCATTTCCCTGATGACTTATGAGGAACATCTTTTCATATGCTCATTTGCCATATATGTATTTTCTTTGGTGAGGTATTGTTATGGTCTTCAGCCCATTGTTTAATTGAACTGTTTGTTTTCTTATTGTTGGGTTTTAATATTACATATTTTGGACAGTGGTCTTTTTCAGATGCATTTTTTGCAAATATTTTCTCCCAGTTTGTGATTTGCCTTCTCATTCTTTTGACATTGTCTTTCACAGAGAAGACATTTTTAATTTTAATTCCAGACAATTTTAATGAAAACTGGCTTCTCAGTGATTTATTTCTTTGGCTGATGTTGTATCTAAAGGCCTCTCCATAAACACGACCATCTAGGTTTTCTCCTATCTTCTAGAAATTGTATTTTCCATTTAAGTCTGTGATCCATTTTGAGTTAATATTGGTGAAGGATAGAAGATCTGTGTCTAGATTAATGTTTTTGCAGTTTTGTAGTTTTTCCCATATAGAACTTATACATGTTTTGTTAGATTTATACCTAAGTATTTTTTAGGTGCTAATATAAAAGATGCTGTGTTTTATTTTATTTTATTTTATTTTATTTTATTTTATTTTATTTTATTTTATTTTATTTATTTTATTTTATTTAAGGATTTTATTTATTTATTCATGAGAGACCCAGAGAGACACAGAGGCAGAGACATAGGCAGAGGGAGAAGCAGGCTCCCTGCGGCGAGCCCAGTGTGGGACTTGATTCCAGGATCCCAGGATCACGCCCTGAGCCAAAGGGAGATGCTCAGCCACTGAGCCACCCAGGCATCCTGATGCTGTGTTTTTTTTTTTTTTTAATTTTTATTTATTTATGACAGTCACACAGATAGAGAGAGAGACGCAGAGACACAGGCAGAGGGAGAAGCAGGCTCCATGCACCGGGAGCCTGACGTGGGATTCGATCCCGGGTCTCCAGGATCGTGCCCTGGGCCAAAGGCAGGCGCTCAACCGCTGTGCCACCCAGGGATCCCTGATGCTGTGTTTTTAATATCAAATTCCATTTGTTCACAGTTGGTATATAGGAACACAAATGACTTTTGTATATTAACCTTATATCCTACAACTTTGCTATAATCACTTACTAGTTCTAGGAGTTTTTACTGGTATTTTTGGATTTTCTACATAAGTGATTATGTCATCTGTGAACAAATAGTTTTATGTTTTTCTTCCCAATCTATATACATTTTATTTCCTCTTCTTGCTTTATTGCCCTAGTAAGGACTTCCAGTATGATCTTGAAAAGAGTGGTGAGAAGGGATATCCTTAGCTTGTACGTAATCTGAGTGGGAAAGCATTAAGCTTCTCATTATGTTAACTGTAGGTTTTTTTTGTAGATAGTCTTAATCAAATTAAGAAAATTTCCTTTCATTTCTAGTTTATTGAGAGTTTTTTTTTTATCATGAATGTGTGTTGGATTTTGTTAATGCTTTTTCTGCCATGTTAATTTTTAAGATCTTCCATAGATCTTCTATATGTATTTTATACTTACAGATTGTCTCAATTTAGACTAGTCATATTTCAAATGCTCCCTAGACACATATGGCTGTGGCTACCATATTGGACAGTGCAGATACAGAACATAAGCTTCTTGTCTCTTGTGTAGTGCTACCTTCCTAATGCCAAGGATAAGGTTATTCTCCTATTAGCCACTAAACCAAAACTTTTACTGAACAAATGGATATCTTTTTCCCAGTTGTGTCTTCACTATTTTATACTTCCAGCAGAAATGTATAAGGTTTTCCATTTCCTATTTTCTAATTTTTGTCAGTCTTCTGGGAAAAAAATATGGCATTTTTTCATTAGAATTTCTCTATTAGTAAAATAGAGCATGCTTTCATGAAATAAATATCTGTTTTACCCATTTTTCTATAATGTTCCCTATCTTTTTGGAAGGCTGGGGAGTTTTATTTGTTCCTGTTTGTTATCTATTCCAGTTGTTAATTCTGCCTCGTGAATAGATATTGTAAGATTTTTCTGTCAGTCTTCTGTTAAACATATCAATTGTGTGAACAAAAGCCCTCATCTTGAATGTAGTCAGTCCAGCAATTCTTTCCTTCAGGGCTGTGTTTTTGTTTTGTTGGCTATTCTCCTATATGTTCTACTATGTTCTAACTTTACCATTTTGTCTTATCCTTTAGATCTTCACTCCACATGGAGTTTATTTTTGTGTGCACTCTAAAGCAATGATCCAACTTTATATTTTTTAATAAGGCTGAACCAATTATTCCAATTCCATTTACTAAGTAGTCCATCTGTTCCCTCCCAGTGAGTTTGGATACCCTTTCTAACATTTGGCAAGTTTCCATGTAGACCAAATAGATACGGCTCTATTTCTGAGCTCTCTGTTTTTTAAGACATTTTTGGTCTTTTTTGCAATAATAGTACTCTGATATAATACCAATATTGTGCAATTGCTCTAATATCTGATAATGTAATGTTTCACCCCTTCCTCTTTCTCAAAAATGTCTTATATACTTGTGTGTTTTTAGTTTCTATATAAATTTCAGATTTAAAAAAATTATATACCTTTTTCCTGCATACTTTCAGACTATTGACTTGGGTTTCATTAAATTTGTAAGTGAATTTAGATAGAATTGATATTTTTACTATGTGAAATTATCCCATCCATTGATGTCTCTCCCTGTACTGAGATTTTCTTTTATCATAAAAGTTTGTGCATTCTTAGGTTAATTCCTAGATTCATCACTGCAATGCTTATTTTGATAACTTATTTTCTTTTGCATTTTCTAATTAGTTTTGCTGATATAGAGGGAAGTTTTTGTTTTTTATGTATTTATCTTATATATAGCAGCCTTGATGAACTTTCTGACTAGTTCTAGTAGTTTATTCTCTTGAGTTTTCTGTGTGAATAATTATATCATCTGCAAATGTAAACTTTGTCTAATTCTTTCTAAGTCTTGCATTGTTTCTTTCTTTCTCCTGTCATTGAATTGTCCGGTAATCAGCAGAACTTGACTGAGCTTTATTAGCAGGGATTGCTGTGATTTTTCTCTTTTGATTTGTGATTTTTGACATTGAACTTAGAAGAAAAATCTATTATATATATATATATATTTTTTTTTTTTCACAGCGAGGTAGAGAGCAGTGGAGAGGGAGAGAGGGAGAGGAAGAGAGAGAGAGAATCTTAAGTTCCACCCGTAGTATGCAGCCTGACATGGGGCTTGATATCATGACTTTGGGATCATGACATGATCCAAAATCAAGAGTTGACTCTAAACTGACTGTGTCAGCCAGGCATCCCAGGAAAAAATTATATTTAATAATGGTGTCTTACAAGTAATACACTCTTGGTTTTAGTTAACTATTGTTTTATTTATATTTTGACATCTATTTATATATATATGTATTGGCCTATAATTTTTTTAATAGCCCTCTTTTGGTTACAGCATAAAGGCATTATTTATAAAATGAGTTAGATAACTTCTTTTTGCCATTTTCTGTAAAAATTTGTATAAGATAAAGACTATTTGCTTTGTTATAACACATTTGTAAAATAATGCCAGACTTTTTTCTTTTAATGTACCTTATTTCGTAGATTTTTAAAAAATTTTAATTGAAATTTAGTTGACATACAATATTATATTAGTTTCGAGTGTACAGTATAGTGATTTGACAAACCTATATATTCTACAGTGTTATGATAAATATATTACCATGTTACTATACAATGTTATTCAAATATTATTATTTATATTCCTTATGCTGTACTTTTCATCCCTTTGACTTCTTTTTTTTAATAAATTAATTTTTATTGGTGTTCAATTTACCAACATACAGAATAACACCCAGTGCTCATCCCGTCAAGTGTCCCCCTCTGTGCCCGTCACCCATTCACCCCCACCCCCCGCCCTCCTCCCCTTCCACCACCCCTAGTTCATTTCCCAGAGTTAGAAATCTTTATGTTCTGTCTCCCTTTCTGATATTTCCCACACATTTCTTCTCCCTTCCCTTATATTCCCCTTCACTATTATTCATATTCCCCAAATGAATGAGAACATACACTGTTTGTCCTTCTCCGATTGACTTACTTCACTCAGCATAATACCCTCCAGTTCCTTTATTTTAACTGGAAGTTTGTACCTGTTAATCCCCTTCACCTATTTTGCCCATCCTCCCACCCACCTCCCCTCTAGCAAACACCAGTTTGTTCTCTGTTTTTATGAGTCTGTTTCTGTTTGTTTGTTTGCTTGTTCTCTTGATTTTTGGATTCCACACATAAGTGAAGTCATTTAGTATATGGGAGAGAGATGGTGGTAGAGGAAAGATTCTGATGGCCGATTTTAGGTTCTTTATTAACAATTCTTCTGTTTCATTTTTTAATGTCTGAATTTGTTTATTTGCTGCTTCTTTCTTTTTCTTTTTTTGATCAATCTTCCTACCATCATGTCCATCTTTTAAAAAATATTTTATTTATTTATTCAAGAGAGACACAGAGAGAGAGGCAGAGACATAAGCAGAGGGAGAGGCAGGCTCTCTGTGGGGGGCCCCATGCAAGACTTGATCCCAGGACATTGGGATCACAACCATTTTGGGGAATTTGCTAATGACCATTAATGTTTTCATTCTTTATTTCACTGATTTTAGCCTTATCTTTACTTTTTCCTTTTCTTTTTGTTTTTTGAGTTTATTCAATTGCTGCATTTTTCCTCACATTTTTAATTTAAATGATTCTCTTTTATTTTTCATTCTTTCTGGCTTTCTATATAAATATACTTAAGACTCTAAATCTCCCATATAGAATTGCTTTAACAGCAAGCAATGCATTTTGGTATTTAATGCTTTTATGTACCTCATGATTTTATAAAGCACATTTATAAATTTAGATTTATATACATGGCCAACAGACACATGAGAAAATGCTCCGCATCACTTGCCATCAGGGAAATACAAATCAAAACTTCAATGAGATACCACCTCACACCAGTGAGAATGGTGAAAATTAACAAGACAGGAGACAACAAATGTTGGAGAGGATGTGGAGATTAAAGATTTTATTTTTATAAATGCTTTATTTTATTTCATTGTGACTTACTACATGATCAATTTTTGTAAATTTTTATGTATACCTTTAATGAAAGTTTATTCTATGCCCATTGACTATAAAGTTTATATATTTGGATCAAAGTAATTTATCATTTTATTTAATCTTTGATCTACTAGTTCCTGACAAGGGCAATTTATCTATTTTTTTCCTGTAATTCTGTCAACTGTTTTATCTATCTTAAGGCTATATTATGAATATCTGTTTACACATGATTGTTGTATTTCCCTGTTATATTATTCTTTTATTTGTATATTTTTTATTAGAGTTTGATTTGCCAACATATAGTATAACACCCAGTGCTCATTCCGACAAGTGCCCCCTCAGTGCCTGTCACCCAGTCACCTCATCCCCCTGCCCACCTCCCTTTCCACACTACCCCTTGTTCGTTTCCCAGAGTTAGGAGTCTCTCATGTTCTGTCTTCCTCTCTGATATTTCCCACTCATTTTCTCTCTTTTCCCCTTTAATCCCTTTCACTCTTTTTTATATTCCCCATATGAATGAAACCATATAATGTTGTCCTTCTCCAATTGACTTACTTCATTCAGCATCATACCCTTCAGTTCCATCCACGTTGAAGCAAGTGGTGGGTATTTGTCATTTATAATGGCTGAGTAATATTCCAATGTATATATAGACCACATCTTTATCCATTCATCTTTTGATGGACACCGAGGTTCCTTCCACAGTTTGGCTATTGTGGACGTTGCTGCTATAAACACTCCACACAGTTTGCCAGAGTGGCTGTATCAATTCACATTCCCACCAACAGTGCAAGAGGGTTCCCCTTTCTCCACATCCTCTCCAACATTTGCTGTCTCCTGTCTTGTTAATTTTCACCATTCCCACTGGTGTGAGGTGGTATCTCATTGAGGTTTTGATTTGTCTTTCCCTGATGGCAAGTGATGCGGAGCATTTTCTCATGTGCTTGTTGGCCATGTGTATGTCTTCTTTGGTGAAATATCTGTTCATGTCTTTTGCCCATTTCATGATTGGATTGTTTGTTTCTTTGCTGTTGAGTTTAATAAGTTCTTTATAGCTCTTGGATACTAGCCCTTTATCTGCTATGTCATTTGCAAATATCTTCTCCCATTCTGTAGGTTGTCTTTTAGTTTTGTTGACTGTATCCTTTGCTGTGCAAAAGCTTCTTATCTTGATGAAGTCTCAAGAGTACATTTTTGCTTTTGTTTCCCTTGCCTTCGTGGATGTATCTTGCAAGAAGTTGCTGTGGCCAAGTTCAAAAAGGGTGTGGCCTGTGTTCTCCTTTAGTATTTTGATGGGTTCTTGTCTCACATTTAGATCTTTCATCCATTTTGAGTTTATCTTTGTGTGTGGTGTAAGAGAATGGTCTAGTTTCATTCTTCTGCACGTGGCTGTCCAATTTTCCCAGCACCATTTATTGAAGAGACTGTCCTTTTTCCAGTGGATAGTCTTTCCTGCTTTTGTGATTCCACAAAACATAGAATCTTTTGTGATTCCACACAAATCTTAAGATGATTTGTTCTAACTCTCTGAAGAAAGTCCATGGAATTTTGATAGGGATTGCATTAAACGTGTACATTGCCCTGGGTAACATTGACATTTTCACAATATTAATTCTTCCAATCCATGAGCATGGAATATTTTTCCATCTCTTTGTGTCTTCCTCAATTTCTTTCAAAAGTGTTTATAGTTTTTGGATCCTTTACTTCTTTGGTTAGGTTTATTCCTAGGTATCTTATGCTTTTGGGTGCAATTATAAATGGGATTGACTCCTTAATTTCTCTTTCTTCAGTCTCATTGTTAGTATATAGAAATGCCACTGATTTCTGGGCATTGATTTTGTATCCTGCCATGCTGCCAAATTGCTGTATGAGTTCTAGCAATCTTGGGGTGGAGTCTTTTGGGTTTTCTCTGTAGAGTATCATGTCATCGGCGAAGAGGGAGAGTTTGACTTCTTCTTTGCCAAATTGAATGCCTTTAATGTCTTTTTGTTGTCTGATTGCTGAGGCTAGGACATCTAGTACTATGTTGAATAGCAGCGGTGAGAGTGGACATCCCTGTCTTGTTCCCGATCTTAGGGGAAAGGCTCCCAGTGCTTCCCCATTGAGAATTATATTTGCTGTGGGATTTTCGTAGATGGCTTTTAAGATGTTGAAGAATGTTCCCTCTATCCCTACACTCTGAAGAGTTTGATCAGGAATGGATGCTGTATTTTGTCAAATGCTTTCTCTGCATCTATTGAGAGAATCATATGGTTCTTGGTTTTTCTCTTCCTGATATGATGAATCACATTGATTGTTTTACGAGTATTGAACCAGCCTTGTGTACCGGAAATAAATCCTACTTGGTCATGGTGAATAATCTTCTTAATGTATTGTTGGATCCTATTGGCTAGTATCTTGTCGAGAATTTTTGCATCCATGTTCATCAGGGATATTGATCTATAATTCTCCTTTTTGGTGGGGTCTTTGTCTGGTTTTGGAATTAAGGTGATGCTGGCCTCATAGAACAAATTTGGAAGTACTCTATCTCTTTCTATCTTTCCAAACAGCTTTAGTAGAATAGGTATGGTTTCTTCTTTAAACATTTGATAGAATTCCCCAGGGAAGCCATCTGGCCCTGGACTTTTGTGTCTTGGGAGGTTTTTGATGACTGCTTCAATTTCCTCCCTGGTTATTGGCCTGTTCAGGTTTTCTATTTCTTCCTGTTCCAGTTTTGGTAATTTGTGGTTTTCCCTGTTATATTAGTCTCTTCCCACTGTGTAATGATCATCTTTCTTCTTTGTGATTTTTTTCATATTAATTCTGTTTTATCTGATATAAAAATAGCTTTATTGGCTTTCTTTTGGTTTATTTTGTTTTGTATATATTTTTCACTTTATTTTGAACTCTCTTTGCCATTGATGTTTAAGAACTCCTTTTACAGAAAATATATATTCTAAAGAATTTGGTTTTTGATTGATGAGTCTAAGCCATTTACATTTATAGAACCATTGCTTTTTTATTCTGGCCATGTGGTTTTATGTTTTACTATGTTTTCTTTTTTAAAATTTGATTTTTATTTTTTAACTTTCTCTCACATAGCCATTTTTTCTCATTCATTGTATTGGTTGGATTTTATTTTGCTCATTTGTGTTATGCTCTGTACCAGCACATTGAGCTCTTTCTTAGAAAGTGTATGTCTTTGTCAAAAGTCAACTGGTTTTCTCTTTTTTCTTGTTTTCATGTTTTTTATAGTCTTCCTAATCTTTCTGAGGTTATTTATAATGTATATTTTAACCTCCTTTTCTGTTCCATGAACTTTGCCTCTTCTGATACAACCTAATTAATCCACCACTTGCCTCTTTTTCATATTCCTCTTACTTCTCAGATTTTTGTAATGTTTCTATTTTATGTTATTTTTATTGTTTTTGCCAGTCTCTGAATATCTGAGCATCTCCTTTTATGCTCTAGGCTTACCCAAAGCAAGCTAATGGAATTGTAGCATAGCATAGTAGAACAATAATTAGACTATACTCAGAAACACCAGGTTCTAATATTGTATGTGCTATGGGCAAGCCACTTCATTTCTCTCACAAAACATTTTTACAGCAATTAGTCTTGGAAGATGCTACACACATAAGGATCTGTGGTCCTATATATTCTTTCCTTTCCTTCACCTCAGGTTTAAAATGCACATCAGCCCTGATGTACCCTGAGGATAGAAACTTGTTGAGCTTATTTGGTCTAGGGTTTCCCAGATTTATTAGACTTCAGAATCCTGTATCCAAGGATTTTAGATCCTGTACAAATTTTGGCTGAGAACAAACTTTGGGAAGTGTTATTTTACAAACCCACTTTTCTCATCTATGAAAATTGGACTAGATGAGCTATATAATACTCTTGTTGATTAATCTGTGTCACTTTCCACATGCCCATTCACTTTTTTTTTTCTTGCCTGTTCTTCCTCCTTTTAATATCCCAGTTCAGGTAGTAATAGGTAAGTAGATGGCTTACAGTATTAGCATCACCTTTTGCCTTAATGACATATTAATTAGATGGGGTTCTGAGTATCAGAAATGTTTCAAGATCTTACCTAAAGGAATGATTTGCTAATGGTGGAACTTCAGGCACTGTGACAAGTGCTTGACAAATATTTTCTGGATCCATGGGGCTTTCTTATTGTCTCTCCAAGACATCTATTTAGGCACCTCTTCATAAGACCAGCTCTATTTTGCTCTAAGTGAAGAGGTAGCGAGTTAGTAGCCTCCAGTTAGTGCTCCTTTCTTTGAACCACTTAATGGATATAAAAGCTCAACTTTACAAGAGGAACAGTTGTTATTTCCTCGCCTAGATAATGATTTCTTTATCCAAAATGTCCCTTTCGTATCTTCATGACAATAAAATGGGGAAAATGGATTTTTTAAAAAAGTAATTACACAATTGAACATGTGATAAATCCACTTAATAGGCAAGAACTATCTGCTTTGACTGCCTTCACAGCCAAAATTCACAAAGTAATTCACAACTCATTCAGTGGAATTCAGCTTTATTGCCTAACATGGGACTTGAAATGAGACAGACTTAAACTGCTTGCCTTTTCCATGAAAGATGGCCATGAGGGCTTTTGAGAAATCAAGTGCTCTTGATTATCTAACCTGGTGTCACAGCGCAGGAAGTGAGACCCACCCTGGGTATGACATCTACACCCGCTTGGTAAGTGTGTGAGGACCTGGAATCCATTGTTACTGAATTCTGTCATGCCAAGAAGATAAAGAGGGTCCTAGAAGATGGACCCCTTTCACATACCTGAGTGAATTACCACTCTTCATCAGTCAGTTAAACTTCCGTCCAAAATTAGTTTCTTTATTAATTGGGTCCACCTCTTCCTTGGCAACCTCAGTTATCTTTGTTTTCAGTATGATGGAGAAGAAGTTTATTTCTTTTGATCAGGATATAGTGTCCCACTGGGAAAGCAGATAGATGTTGGAATCTGAAGGGAATATACTTCTGACACAGGAATATAATTTCCTTACCAAAGTTATGTAGGAGCTGTTAGGACTACCAATTTGTTGTTCTGTTAAAATAGCTCCATATTCATACATTAAAAACATATATTTGCCGTAATACATTCACTGTATGTAGCACAGTGATTAAGAGAATGGTTTTGAAGAAAAGTAGAGTTGGGGCTTAATCCTCATAATGTCTATAGGTTGGGTTCCCCTGAAAACAGACTCTTAAGACAGAGTTTCACAAGTGAGATGCTTACAGAGTGCCTTTGGGATTAACACCATAGAACAGAAGGGAGGGAAATAGGAGTGGCCAAAGAAAGAAGTTGTACTGTGGCCAAATTTGGTTAACCCATGAGGAATGCCAGAGGTAGCATGGCCCGTCAGAATTATCTGGAAATATCTGGGTTAAGATGGCCAGACCTTTATCCTCCATTGGTCATTCATGACTGGCACTATCCTGGGAAGGGGTCTGACCTTGAAGCAGGCAGCTCTCTCCAGCTGATCCTGTCTGCCATCAGCAGAAAGGGGCTCTGGGTGGTTTACCACAGTACCAACACAGCATGTGTTTCTATTGGGAGAATTTTTGAGCCACTAAACTGCTGAGAACCTCAGTATGCTTTTAGTAAAATGGAGATAATATCTATTAGGTTTGTTATAAGAATGTAATTAACTCTTATTCATTAATGATTTTAGAGTACAAAACATGTAGCACAGAGTCTGTCGAATAATAAGTACTCAAGAAATGTTAGTGATGATGATGGTTATATTAAACTGTTATGCTTCTGGAGTATTAGAAAATAGAACTTGGTCTTTTATTTATCTTTTGGTCTCAAATGAATTCTTTTGTCATTGTATTTATGTTTTTATATTAGGTTATCTCAAATCCTTGTTATGGAAGCAAATAGGGTATAAATAAGACAATGTAAAATATTCTTAGTAATAGAGGTGTAATAGAATAATACTTTATATACTATATTAAACTTATATTTTTTATCTCCAAAAATTCCTGTTACTCTGTGACCTTTCTCCCACCTAAGCAGCAACCAGAGCATTCCTGGGCTTATTGCTTGAAGAGGCATGATGCAGTTGTATAAAAGCCAAATTCTTGTTTTTGAGCTGCCAAAGCTGAGGTCCTAGCATAAATAATAGATTTAGGAGACTAAGTGATCAGTCAGTGCCCATTTGTCCCAGCCTAGAGGAAATGAAGTTTCTTTCTCTAGGAGGGAGAGGAAACAGAGTGGAGTTTAGATGCTGGTGGACCCTTGGGAAAGGCTTATATCCTGCCATTCCTTTCATGACTTGGCTGTGGGGGAGGGATGTATCTGAGTCAGTCACTGTGTACAGGCCATAAACCTGCAGACCACATTCCCACCACTCCCAAAAGTGATGGGATCAAAGCCCAAGATCTAAGGTGGTACAGAGAAAAGGAGCTTTAGATATTATCTTTATAAAATAACCAGAAATTTTACCTAATATGTACATATTATTTCTCAAAATACATCACAAGGAAAACTTGTTCCTTATAGATCACAAGGCGCATTGACATATTAAAGGTTTAAGAAAATCTGTAGTTAGGTCATTTCACAATGTTTAACCAGTTCCCACCAAATTTCTTTTCAATAGAATTCTTTGGCTGTATTCACACCTTAGGAAGTGCTGGTATAGAATTGTATATAAAACATCATCCAAGTTACTTTCTAAGTATGTAGATTTATAAATTCCTAAAAAAGTTATCTAGCCTATACCATTCAAACCATCCCCTGCCATGTTGGCAAGAAACAGGAAGTGGTGAATTATCTATTTGGCTAAATCTACTATCCAAATTCACTGGATAGAGGCCTATTTTAGACTTGACTTTGATTCAATGTAGACATATCTCCAACATAATAACTCTTAGTTGCAGAGCGATTTAGAGGTAGATTAGGTTTCTTTTTATCCCATGACTTGTTGTTTCAACCTTGACCCAGTAAAATTGCCCTTTTTCAGGAGGAATTGATAATGAAATCACTGCCATCACTCAACTGCATATCCTTCAAAAGGCCAAGGGAAAAAAATAAGAGAGTTTCTATGAGAGAAATTCCAGTGTAACATTTTTAGCTACAGCAACCCAAGGGATTGGACCATTTTGTAAAAATTGCCATAGAAAACATGGAAACAAAAGAGACTGTGAAAGTTTTCTAACTCCAAATTTTAATGACAATACTACAAATAGCTTAGAAAATTCCATATCGAGATGAAATGAGCCTTTAATAAGATTATATTATGGAATTAGAACATGATATGTGGAAACAAGCCTAATAGTTCCTGGATCTTCTCTGAGCCATCAACTGTTTTTCTGTATAATATACTCAGAGGTCAGTGCAAATGAATGTGGGGTCTTGTGTTTGTGTAACTTTCCTTTAGGAAAGCATTCAAAAATTTCCTCAAAACTTATAAAAAAAGGATTCTTAACCAATGGTTCTCAACTGGAATTAATTTTGCTTCCTAAGGGACATTTAGTAATATCTGGAGATGTTTTTCATTGTCACTACTTGGTGGGAAGTGAGTGTCATTGTCATCCAATGGGTAGAAGCCAGAGATGCTGGTAAACATCTTATAATGTACAGGGTAGCTTCACAATAATTATCTGGCCCCAAATGCCAATAGTGCCAAGGTTGAGAAGCCCTGCCCTAAATGGTGTCTTACTTAAATTGATATATCTTAAAACACATGCTGGGCCTATGAGCTTATTAGCTAATTAAGACAAGTATGTTTTGATTTAAAATATAAGGATAAAGGACTTCGAATTTTATATCTTAAGCTGTTTTGAAAATGTAACCATGTAAGAATGAGCATAAATATCACTCAGCTGCACTCTGTTCTTCCCACATGTAAAATATACTCTCAGAAGCATATACAGTGAAAACCCAGTGTTATATGACTTAATTTGTGATGTGTTCAATGTTCATCACCACTGCTGACTAAATAAAACTAAGTATTGCTCTCAATGCATAGAAACAAATAATTTTAGTTTTCATTCCCCCCCTCCAAATTAATGTTCAGTAATTGTTCCAAGGAAGCCACAAACAAGCAGGTGAATATATGCCCGCACACACTCACATGCAATCACCCATACAATGGTGCAGTTCATGCTGTGCCTAAATTGTTTGCAAAGTATGGAAACAATTACAGAACAAATTCCCATTCTCAATCTGCCTCTGTAAAAGAGGTCTGGCTCAGAGGCGCTCTAAGTTATTTATGGCTAGAGCAAACAGAACGCTTAACTATGCAGATAAACTTCTCATTCTTTTATGTGAGGCAGCAAAATAAACACCTTAACAGTTCATGGTTCCCAGAGTGCATTAGTTAATCGGTCCAATATCATTCTAATTCTCCTCGTAGCTCATTGAATCGGAGCATGTGAGCAGATAAAATGTGTCTTTAGCCACCATGTACTTATTCCAATGACTCTATGGTTGATGGATGACTTTCTGATTTTTTGAAACAATGCCAGCCCAGGGCCTCGTGGCGGCTGCACAGCGCCCAAGATCTCTTGTTGTGCTTTGGGGCGCGGGGAGAGAGGGAGGGGGCTCTGCAGTACGAGGTCTGGCTCAGTCATTTTCAAAATCAATACTTGCTCTCCAAGCCTTGGATAATTTAGAGAACATAATTCAGAATTCTCCCTTTCAGCATGTATCCTCCATCAAAGGGGTGTTTTCATCCAGAGTCAGCACAATGCTTGTGTGACCCAGGAATGCACAGATAAGATTAAAAAGAAAGAAAGAAGAAAGAAAGAAAGAAAGAAAGAAAGAAAGAAAGAAAGAAAGAAAGAGTGCATTTATTCTCTTCCCCTCTCTCTCCAAGCATCTTTTAGATCCAATGTATGTGTGCCTTATTATGAATATTTTCTATTTAGAACAAAGAACCTAAATTATGGTGCCTCATGGTATTACTTCAGATTTAAGGCTTTGGCGAGGGTGGGGGGGTATTTTCCTTTATAAACTCTTAGCCTAAGGGATGTTAGCCTCAGATAATTTATTCCTGGCAGGTCAGATATAGGATACAAAAATTTCTGCCCAAGGGCTGTTAAATCCTGCTTTTCACCTCATTTCAGAAAGTGCCATCAAAGTAGTGTTTTGTTGTAGTGATAAAATTTTGTGTTCTGTGCACAGAAACAACAGGCTTCATTTGCTTAAAAACCAGCATGACACCAATTATTTAATCCTTCAGACTCTGTTCACTAGGTTGCTCTAAAAAAGGATCCCCAGTGGAACACATCTTGGTCATTTAAGTAGAAAGAGCTTGAGATTTTACAGCAATTTTCCAATACTAATTACATTTCATACTATCTATCATATGCATGGCTTGCAAAACCCTATTGATTTTATGGATACTAGTGCATTGGGAACAGGTTATTTTATGACATGTTATGTTATAGGACCTCTATGAAATACCGACATCTTAAACTGTGGGCACAGATATACTCTCAATTATCCACAAGTGGATTATCCACTTGGTCTATTACCCACAACATATTTTAAATTAAAGCTGCTGTCATAAGGTGACTCAGTAGCCCTGGGCCAATTTCTATCATCAATATTCTGTGCTGCTGGAATGCAAACTCATTTTGATAGCCTTGGCTACATGACTAGTAGGAATATACTATTAGAGTTGTTGTCCAAAATGTAAACATAAAAAACTTTCAGGTTATGTTTTATTTTGGATTATGCTTGTCACAAATTCCTTTCTTTAAGAAGAAAAATCAAGAGACCCATTGCAAATATAGGCTCACTAACATGCTATAAATATAAAGTATCTTGAGAAATAAGCATAGTCTTGCACTTTCTGTAAATGATTGGTAAGATAGGTCAGACTAAAATGCCAGCTGCTTTGTGGGACTTTCCTGTATTTTGCCCTTCAGAATTGTTCACCTCTCCCTCTGGGGCAGGCTTGAGTAGTGACACAAAAGCATAGGCTTTGTTATTAGAAAGAAACTGAATTCTGATTCTATGACTTATTAGCTGAATGATCTGGAAAAAGTACTTAACCTTCGTGAAACTCATTTTCCTTGTATTTAAAAATGACTATCAAAATATCTACCAAAATAATATATGTAAAGTTCACAGCTTAGCGTTTGGCAATGCCATGCATCAATACATGCTTATTTTTTTAAAGATTATTTATTTATTTATTCATAAGAGAGAGAGAGACATAGGCAGAGGGAGAAGCAGCCTCCCAATGGGGAGCCTGATGTGGAACTTGATCCCAGGAAACCAGGATCATGACCTGAGTCAAAGGCAGACGCTTAACCACTGAGGCACCCAGGTGCCCACATGCTTGTTTCTATTCCTTTCTCTTTCGTTTCTGTTCTTCACTAGATTCACAGTTCCTAGGAAGAAGTGGCCATATTTAATTCATGTGTTATCCCCCCCTCAGCATTTAGTAAATTATCTTATATGTGGGATCTAATATTTGTGCAATTAAAGTTGTCTTTTGGTCTATGTCTGAAATAAATTATAAAAGTTTTGGATTTCCAAAAATCTGTTAATTATTTTGTTACTAATTTCATAGAAAGAATGAAACCTAGGATTAATAATATTTTTATATATAAATATCAGCAATCAAGCATAAGGTTTTTCTTAAATACAAATTTATTCTTAAGACAATTATTAACATATGTATTTAGCTGTATTATGTATGTATTATATATGTATGAAGACCAAATACCAAGTAACATGAGCAGTGGGAAATACTCCTTAGCAAGTTCATGAGTTGTTTTACTGCTTTTATTTGTTTATTTTTATTTTATTTTTTAAATTGTTTTTAGGACTCTTTTCAAGACTACATGTAGAAACAAGAGTTTTTACCATAATTAAAATAAGATGTATTTTAAATTTACTATGTTTTTGGGGTACCTGGGTAGCTCAGTCAGTTAAGTGTCTGCCTTCAGTTCAGGTCATGATCTTGGGGCCCTGGGATAAAGCCCTATGTTGGACTCCCTGCTCAGCCAGAAGCCTGCTTCTTCCTCTTCCTCTGCCATTCTCCCCACTTAAACTCTTTGGCTCTATCTATTTTTCTGTCAAATAAATAATATCTTTAAAAAAATGTACTGTGTTTTTCATTTTTCAATTTAAAGATAATACAACAAAGCTTCCATAGGCTTATAATCATAACATAAACAGAGTTCCTTAGTGTAGTACACAATTAATTAACCCTGGGAGTCAGAGATCTTTTTTTTCTTTCCAGTGTGTTCCTTAGCCATAAACTTTAGCATTTTCTCTTCGTGTATGTACAGCTGAACTAAGTATCATATTCATTCCTTAGACATTTATTTTGCACTTTTTCTGTCTATGGCACTGAATGATTCTTGTGGCACTGATCAAATATTGCAATGAAGCCAAGCTAGGCATATTTATGCTTACATCCCTGAGTGCTGGGCTTGGCAGCCTGGCAGTGTAACAGCAATATCATTCTTTTCATTGTATTTATTTGTTTAATTTTGGACTGCATACTCATTTTATTTAAAAGCTGTAATTATAGAAGTAATATAAGCACATAAATATTATAGAAATATATAATCAAGAAAATTTGTCATTTGTTTAGGTTAATTGATGTTAAAGGCAAAATGGACAGAGAATTATTGGACATAGATTATGTTTAAAATCTGTAATTATATTGTGCAAACATTTGTAGTTGCATCTTTGAAAAGAAGCACTCATGTTTGCATCTGTTTTGAACATCTGTGCATTTAAATCAGCAACAAAAACACTGGGAACTTGGGCTTTCCTCTTTTTTTCTATTTCTATTTTTTATTTTTAAATTACTAAAAAGTTTTAATTTCAATTCCAGTTAGTTAATATACAGTGTTATATTAATTTCAGGTGTACAATATAGTTAAGTCAACACTTCTATACATAATCTTGTGCTCATCACAGGAAGTGCATTCCTTAATCGCCATCACCTATTGGGCTTTCCTTTTCTTATTTACCTGGACAGTTTGGGTAATTAGGTCTAAGACAGTGTTTTCCTTTATTTTAGTAACGAGAGACTCTACCTCTCTGAAAACTTCATTACATTGTTTTCTCACCAACATAGTACTAATGAAAAGGACAAATAATTGGAGCTCTTGGTTGAATGAATGCAACAGCCTAAATACATAAGTGCATAGCAACGATATGTGAATAACGTATCAAAATAAATACGTTCAAGTGCAGCAGGTTGAGTGGGTTGTGTGGGGTCAGTGTCGTGAATGGGGGTTAATTTCTGTTCAGTCAGGTGAGGTACAAATGCATCAACTTTGCTGGAAAATTATTCCAATTGTGGCCGAATGGTCTAGTTTCCTGCGGGATGCAAGCAGCCTATTATTTCATGTTTTAAAAGGCTTGTTCAGGTTTGACCATTTGGATGGGAATCAATACAACAGAGAATGGGGATGAACATCAGAGATCACGCCAGGTGTGTCACTGAGGCCAGGTCCATGTGCCCACAATTTCTCTAGGAGATAAAACCCCTTTTGGTCTGGCAGCATCAGGAGCTAGATGTCCAGCCCACTATTGCAGGCCTCATTTCATTACTGATAAGACGATTCAGAGTGGGAACTAGAGCTGGATGACCTTTGGCTGTCTAACTCTTCTTAAGCCATGATTGAAGTGAATCAATTGGGAGGTTACCAAGTCATTCCTCAGTGAATTTGGGCTGACCAGAATAGCTGTCTGGAAAGACAAGTGTGACATGTGTTTATGTAAGTTATCTAGATTCTTTAAAAAAATCTGCTCGAATTAGTATGAAATGTGCAGGATCCTTTGGTCACATAGTAGGTGAGGTGAAAGCTGTAAAAAAAAAACAAGGCATGTTTTCCATTGTGGTTTGTGAAAATAGTTTCTTGCTTACATATTTGAAAATTTATAATGAGTTATTTTATTTTTTTTAAAGATTTTATTTATTTATTCACGAGAGACACAGAGAGAGAGAGCAGAGACCAGCAGAGGGAGGAGAAGCAGGCTCCATGCAGGGAGCCTAATGTGGGACTCGATCCCGGAACTCTGGGATCACACCCTGAAACAAAGGCAGATGTTCAACCGCTGAGCCATCCAGACATCCCATAACGAGTTATTTTAGTTTTAGAGGCAATTGCATGAAATTACAGTGCACATAGAATAAAAAATTTTCTTCAAATACTTAAGAAAGAGTCCCAAATCATAGGCACTGAATTACTGGGATTTCACTTGGTAAGACCTATGTCTGAATCATTTGAATCCAAAGATGAGGCGGCTTACACAGGCCAAGTTTTCTTAGAACAAAATGAGAGTCATGATAATTTTGTGAGTATATCTAAGTTTTGTAAAAAGCTAAATATAATTTAGTAACACCTTAACTGGTAGAATGTTTTCATACTTTGACTTTGCTAGGTAATGGCTTCTTTCTTTTTACCTATCTTGAGATGTCATGTTTTCAGTGCAGTAAAATCCACCAAACCTGACAGATTCCAATGTGAGTTGATCTAAGTTCTAGGTCCCTTAGTTGGAATGGCCTTTTTTTGTTCCATGAAGTTGTATGGACTTGCACAGCAAAGTACTCTTTCACAAATCAATTCTCCAGTTTCTTTTCCAGGCATATATTGGAATGAGTTTTGATGCAATTGGTGTCTCTGTCCTAATACACTAAGTGAGTGCTATCTTTAAGTTGTAGAACCTATAGAAAAATGACCTAGGGAAAATAACTTTGTGTCCCTGAGCCAATCTTCAGTCTCTATTACACATGCCTTATGGCTATTGGCAACTACAAAAGAGAAATCCTGGCCATTTGGCCAAAAATTTACCTGAACATGAATCTAGTTTAGAGACTATATCTGGGGGCAGCAACAAAAAAAAATGGCAAATACCTGACAGTTCTGCTCTGCAGATTCCCAGAGGCACCTTTCTGGGGAAGTCATTCACTATCTAGATTCATCATCAAATATTTTTAAAAAGAAAGAATAAAAAAGCAGCCTGTTAAATGTTTATTATATTCTAATTCATGAGCTAGAGAAGCAAGACATAAAACCCCCAACTTGTATCTATGTAAGAAGTAATTAGCTTTGTGAAGCACTCTATGAGAAGTTGGGAAGTAAATAAATGCTAAGTTAAAAAGAGGTAATTCATTAAATTTTGTTGAATTGTCCAAAATATCTTTTAGATAGGCACTATATAGGACAATTGAGTTAACAAAATCAAGAGGTATCATTTTTTTCTATCTATTGTAATTTGATAGCATTTAAATTTCTACTTTTATTAAAATTCATCTACAATGATTGTATAAGACTATAACAAAATTATTTTTAAAACCTGGACATTTTCATTTTCTTCTCTTGGAGACTACTTTGTATCCTAAACATCTCCATTTTTCCTTAAAAGAATCTGCAATTATTCTTATATTTAAGTAAGAAACTGCTTCTAAGCCTCTTTATTTTTTGCTATAGGAAAAATGGAAATGCATTCTGGTGTCCATCCCACCTCCCCCCTACAGCCTGAGTCACTTCATGGGCCTCATATCTCTTAAACCACCTGCTAATCATGACAATTGCTAATTTGAGCTCTTTTTAGCCACTTCTGGTGACACTGACAATGCCATCTAGTTTGCAATGGCCATGTGGTCAGTCCCCCACCCATCCTAGCAGGCTGCTGCTGCTGTGCCTTTAGCTGAGGTCTCCATTGTTCTCTCAGCCTCTGCTGACCATAAGCAATTCCTTCTTCCCTAATCTCAGGGGATCTGCTTCTTTCACAATGGGGGCAGGGCCATTTGCTTTGTGTGCAAGATAATCTTCCCTAGAATTGTTCACATATGCAAACATACACATAAAAACCCCTGATTGCCTGGATGTGGAAGGGTATGTGTATCTATGTTATGTATGGGTACACATATACACACACATATACATTTTAATGTTAGCAATAATAATCACTTATCAATTCTGCCTAGATATTTACTAGTCACTAGATAGTATCTATTAAATTCAATTATTTGAGCCTCTTCTTGCCTTATTTTTAAATTGTGATTTTTTTTTTTCTTCTTAGATATGGTGATGGCAATTTTAAATGTTACTAAGTTCTCCTTCACTTTAAGCTCCTTAAAGCCCTGACATACCTTGCCCATGCATCTGGAAAACATTTTGGGAATGAATTGGAGATGCAGGTAGATGCATGTCCCTAGGTTGAATGATTAGGAATTGAGGAATTGATCATCTAAACTCAGCAGGCCTGAGCTCTACTTGGAATGCCCCTTCGCTGAACAGCAGATAAAATTTACTGGATTTCCATGTCTGAACCTTTGCAATCGCACTCTGTACTCCACTTTGATGGATTTAAAGCTGGTCATTATGTTACAGGGCAAGTTGTAGCAGGAATAAAAGCAGGTCGTTTCAACCAGCCATTTTAATCAGGAGACAACGTTACTCTGTAATTGTTAAAGCTTGCCATATGCCGTAGAAAGGGATAGAAACATACTCTGGACTTTTAGGGCAGATTAAAACAAAACAAAACAAAACAAAACAAATTTTGCATGGAGGCAGAAAGGAAGTAATCCAATAATATATGTATTTTAAATATTTCTCCACCTCAGTAAGCAAGGTGGTTTTTGTATGCCCCCTTTGGGATTGTGACCCTCCTTTACTATAAAATGTTCAACTAAATTAAAAAGCAGAAAAACCTTTGCTCCGTCGATGAGTTGTTCTGCTGGAGCGCGATGCTCCCGAGCTGCCAAACACGTCGAGAGCGCCCCCTGGGCGTTGCCACATGACACGGCGGGAGGAAGCACGGCGCGTGGATAACTGGCTGAGTGTGTCTGTGCCAAAATCCACGTACAAAGCTGGGGCAGTAACCACAGAATGCCTGCTCCCTGTGCCCCCTGTCTGAGGGTGGATTCGCAAGCGACTCCACTTGCTTCTGAAGTTTCAGATCGAGGGAACTCTGAGTGTCTTTCTTTGTGTCCAAGATAATCATCCCTAGGTTAAAATGCTGTGGAGAAGGATGTTGAAATCAAAATGAATGGCTTCCAGGGGTCCAGTTTGGCGTGCCTACTAAGACTTTGGGCACATGTTTAGTGGTTCCTCCTATGGTTCCCGGCGCTCTGGGATTTCACTGCCCTGCCTTTATCTAGGTGGGTGGACCCCACTCAGAATACTTCATGGGTGCAAAGTTGTTTGCCCTGCAAAAATCACGGATGCCTCTTTAAAACTGTGCTCCGCAGCTCCACCTGGGAATAAGGAACATGACACTGGACTTAGAAACCAAAAGTTCCAATGTTAATCCTGGCTCTGTTGCTTAGGAGCTGTGTGACTTTGTGTAAATCACTCCACCTCTCTGAGCTTCAGGCTGGTTCCTCTGTAAAAGGAAAAGATTTGATCAGGTAATCTCCATGTTTATGTCTAGTTATAAAGCCTGTCTTTGACCTTGGTATTAAAGATTTTTTGTCTTAATGTTTGCCAATTAAATTAATATAACACTTTATGGAATTACTGAGGTTCAAATTGGTCAAAAGAACAACGTATATTTGTTTTGAGGGTCATGTCTATTGGCACAACAAGCAAAAAATCAATTTGATCAATTGTGTAGCATCTTCATAACCAACCTGAATTCCCATTTGATGTTAGTCACTCTTCAAAGGCAAATCAGTTGTCCAGATTGAGCAACTTTCCCCCCATTCTGGCTGTCACTTTCTGGTCACATTGATCAGCAGCCACATTGATCCAAATGGTGGTGCTCTTGTCCTCTCTTTCATCTCTGCTGGCCAGTTGCCTGATAACTGATGGGTAAGTGGTCCTCCATTCATGGGGTCACTTGTGGGCAGCTTCTCTTACTTGGAAGCCCCTGGAGTTAGTTTTCCTTGAGGTCAGCTCATCCACAGGTGCTTGTTCATAAAGCTGTTAGGGAAAGACTTTTTTGTTTGTGAAAGCTGCTCTGATGCAAGCAATTGAAAGAGAGAGGCCTGTGTTCCTGCCTGAGTGGGGATAACAGGGAACTCATGCAGGTTTTTTTTTTTTTTTTTTTTTTGATGAGACTGAGGATGCAGGCCAAAGTAAGAGCAGAGATGGAGAGATGGGCAGGTCCAGTGCATCAGCAATATGACCAGTTTGGACTTTCAGAAAAGCCACACAACTACCTACTACTTACCTATTCAAGAGTGGGAATTTGCCTTTCTATCAATGATAATAAGACTTATCACTCTCACTTTCTTAGTTAAAACTCCATCTTGCTTCCTTAAGTCTCTTCGCTTTGCCTAAGATGTTATCTTTATCTGAAAACCCTCTCTGGATTTGTCTGGCTGAGAAGTTCTCAGATCCAAAGCTTCCATGCCAAACAGGTTTCTGAGCACTCCTAGCATCCTCTGACATAGCAATAATATTTGTGTTATTTAATCAGGACCGATAGCTGATAGGCATTGGTATGGCTCTACAGTTGCTAAAATATTCAACTATTTATATTCTATTTGATAAATAGCTATAGCCCAAGCCCCCAAAATGCCGCCCATTGCCTTATTTTACCTATCCCAAGCATCCCCAAGTTCTAGCAAGTCAGCAGTTAAGATTTGACTAGCAGAGATGGGAATGTCTGGGACTCAGAGCCCTGGCCTGCCTCTGCTAAGTGGTTGGTGCCTGAATCTTACAGACTGTTTATTATTTTTCATAATACTTCAGTTGTATTTATTCTTTTATTTATTTCTACTGTTAGACTGGGAGCCTTATTCCTAGTGCCAAAAATATGTAGCACTTGAACTATAGTGCTTAATGGTTTTTTGAGTATTCTGTTAGGCACCATACTCTGGGCTAGGTGATTTGCACGCATGACAAGAAGGTGATAGTTGTATAAATTTCTGTTTCATTCTCATTTTTGGAGAAGACTCAAGAAAGGATACCACCACCTGCCATAAAACCAGGTCTGGTGCTGCAGATGTCAAGGCTTTTTTTTGTTTGTTTGTTTTGACAGTGAGTTTAGAGTATTCTAGATGAGGATGAGCTCCAAGAGATGGAGGGAAAGAAATGGTTTAACCAAGGGCAGGTTTGTGTGTGTGTGTGTATATGTGTGCATGCATGCATGCATGTGCAGCAAGGAGTAATGCCCTACTTCCATGCAGCATTCCAAGGGAGGGAGGCTTTCTCATGCATACTACCTTAATGTTAGGAGGTGGCAGAATGTGAGTGATTATTGAACTCTAAGAGCTATGGTTTTTTGTGGTGGGCAATCTGAGTGTCCTCACTGGCACAGGGTAAGGTGAGCTTAGTGCCTTTCAATGTCCTAAATGGTTTTGGATAATGAGACCTCAGTGATGATGATCATAGACCAGGATCAGAAGCGCTGCACCTGTTTTTTGGTGCTACAAAAGCCCTGTATTCTCCCTTAATCCCACATAGGGATTGAAGAAAGAACACCAATAATGATTGAGGTTGTATTTCTCTCTACTGTAGAGAGTAGGGCATTAGATTGAAATTTGAGTTTGATTTAGAAAAATAAAATGACATATCTTTTATCAATATGGCAAGTTCATACCAATAACACATGTATTAATTCAGGAAATAAGTAATTAGGTTTGAATCTATAGTTCATTTGTGACTATTGGGCCTCATGAGGTGTGGGTTTCATCCTCTTGGTTAACTACTCTTTTGGGGATAGATTCTAGATGCATGTAGTTCATACTTGCAAAATTGTCACATGGTTCTGTATTTTATGTTTTTCTTTTTAAATCTTTACCCAAATTATTGTATATCCTTTACATAAACTCAGTTTTTAAAGATGTCACTTGAATATCCAATATAAAACCCAGTATTTGATCATGAATTTTGATTTAAAAGCTGCAATTTCTTGGCCACTTCTAGAGAGTCACATATTTAGGGAAAAATTATTTAATATATCATGTCATTTCATATCATATCAATATATCATAGAAGCAAAATAACTCTTTATGGAACTCTGTGTCAGTCTAGTGGACAATCCTCTTGGTTACATGTGGCTTTTGTTTGGTTCAAGTTGATTCATAATATAAGCATGGATTGATCATTTAGGGAAGCATGTATGGTTGTAGAATGTTTTTTTTTTTTTTTTTTTGAAATGAGAATATCTGGAAATGAAAGTGATCCATTTGGCACAATTGTAAAGTTATTGAAGGCTCTCTTTACTTCAAATAATAATAATACCTTATATAAGAACTTCTTTAATATTACTGAGAACATTCACAGTAATCCTGAGAAATAATCATGACAGATAATTATTATACATATTTCTCACAAAGAAACCCAGACTCAAACAGGTTAAATGATTTTGGATAATGATACAGAGCTAAAGAGAGTAGTAGAGTTAGGTAGAGACCAGACTTGGCCTCTTATTTTTATCTCTGGTGTATGATCACTAAAATTGAATCTGAAGATCCCCTATATGGAATCTGGGAATCATATTGGCTTGGCAGGAAGGAGGTGTCAAGTTGGGTCCAATATAAGATCCATGCAGACTATTGCATACCTGTTCCAGGCACAGGCTTGGGGGGCAGCAATACTGGGGATACAAGTCTTGAAACTCATTTGAAACATGGACTGAGCAGGGCCCACATCATGGATTGACCCAGCATGCACGTGATGAAGTGAATCATATCCTTTTGTAGAAAGGTTTTTTTAAAAAATATTTTATTTATTTATTCATGATAGACACACACAGAGAAAGAGAGAGGCAGAGACACAGGCAGAGGGAGAAGCAGGCTCCACACCAGGAGCCCGACGCAGGACTCAATCCCGGGACCCCAGGATCACGCCCTGGGCCAAAGGCAGGCGCCAAACTACTGAGCCACCCAGGGATCCCCGTAAAAAGGTTTTTATAACCTCCAGGTAATGTCTCATATTTGTTGCTCATGTGTTTTCCATTTTCTTTGGGTTTGAGCCATTTCTTCAATCTTTCCACAAAGGAGATTCTAGGGGAGAAATGTGTAGTCCCTGTAAAGTATAGAAGACACAAGGAAGGAACTCAGCATAGTTAGAGTACAGGGTTGAGGCAGGATGTTGCTAGAATGTATGCAGAGGTGGTTGCCTGCTCTTTCCTTGTATTCCCTTTGCACACACTTGTTGTCTCAAAGAGGATGCAAGTGCAACTTCAGAAGTCGCCACTCAGATATCAGTTCTGGCAGCTCTGAGGGAAGACCTTTGTCTCATTGCACAGAGCTAATAAAGTTAAATATGGCCACAGCCCTTCCTGATAGGTTACTTGGGTTGTAGTTTTATCAACATAGAAACATAAGCTTAGCTATATGATGGTAAAACAAGAATCCTGGAGGCAGTATGGCATGGGGAAGGACAGCACAGATTCCTCTCTTTCATGTTGGCCTGGATTCAAATTCCTACGCTGGCATATAGTAGCTCTTTGGCCTTAGGCAAATTTCTAAACTTCTCTTTGTCTCATTTTCATTGTCTGTAAACTGGGGATAATGGTGACTGCATCATAGAGTTTTTGAGAGGGGCAAATGAGAATGTAGATAGTGTACTTGGCATTGTGCTTGACATGTTACATGCTCATCATTGTAAGTTTAGATTTCCTGTGGGATTGGAATTGAATCTAAAGGTTAGGAGGCTCACTATAAGCCACACCTGGTTATGGTGATGGTGATCACAGGGAAAAGATAGAAAGAAAGTACAAAAGAACAAAGGAAAGAGGGAAAGAAGGCAGGAAGGAAGGAAAGAGCAAGCCATAGGCTATTCTCCAATCCTGATTCATCTTTTCAATATCTATATGTGTCTGTAAAAGGTGAGTTGAATCTTTCCTTAAAAGAGGAGTCTTTTAAATTTTAAGTTTTTGTACTAGCTGATTTATAATCCCTAATAGGAAAGATGATGGTGGGAATGATTCTTTGGTTCTTTTTGACTTGAGCATGGGTTTGAATTTGCTGGGAGGACAATTCTGACTTCATTATCAGGCCAGGTACACATCCTGCAAAGACAACATATATTTTTTTCCAGGTTTGCAAAGCTCCTTTACTTTATTTTATTGTTGTTGTTTTTTAATATTTTATTTATTTATTTGACAGAGAGAGAGAGAGAGAGAGAGAGAACAAGCAGGAGTGACAGGGAGAGGGAGAAGTAGGCTCCTTGCTAAGCAGAGAGACCAAGGTGGGGTTGATCCCAGGACCCTGGGATCATGACCTGAGCTGAAGGCAGCGGCTTAACCAACTGAGCCATCCAGGCACCTCTACAAAGATCATTTAAAATGAAAAAGCTCTCTGAGAAATAAACAGAGGAGGCAGCACACTCTCAATTTTATGTGTGGGAAAACTGAACTTTAGGGAGAATAAAGCATGGGAAAGCTCCTATCAGGTTACCTAGCATATAACAGATGCTGACTTCTTTTGTCATCATTATACTGAGAAATGGCAGGGCCATTTTCAAAAGAGCTCAAGGAATGTAGCTCAAGGACTAACAGGACCCTTGGCTCTTGGTTTATGTTCTGTTCACCTCACAGCTGCCTTTCTAGATGTATTAATTTTGGATTGGGAGAACACTTTTTTGAATGATAGATCACTGAGATATTGGTTGCTTTAGGTAATCTGGGAGGTTCAAACCCTTCTCAGGCCCTTTGCTTACCCTGGCCTAAGTTGCCTGTGGAAAGCAGTGTCTTTGGTTCTGGCTAGACCACTATTGTCTTTATTGTGACCTGATCCATTGTCCATGCTTTTTTCTGAGTTTGAAGTGGCATCACATGTGCATGAGATTTCTTATCCAATTGCCAGGTGGTTCAGGAGTTTACAGCCTAGAAACACCCTGGAAGTACCTTTAATGTGAGTGCTGTAATGGGTTATCATACAATATGACATGAGCTGAAGGTTAACCCAAGAGAGTAGATGAGCTGGGTCACTCTGACTTAGTTGGATAGAGTAAGACATTGAGATTTCCCCCAGCAGAGAAGGCTCTTATTTATTCTCATTAGTTATTCTTTTACCCCCATGAATACACTGAATACAGCATTAAATGTTCTTCTGCCCACATTGAGAGTTTCATCTGCAAAAGCAAGAACATCATGTAACAGTTTAAACTTTAGAAACCTATATTTATTTTGTTAGAGGGGTTCTAAGCACTTCCCTTGCACTAGGAGGTTGCTAAAATAAAGGGTTACCTAAAAATAGACTTGTTCTTGGAAACTGACTTAAAAGTTCTGTCCTATTTCCTTTTGCACAGGTCAGATTTCCACAGCCAGGCAATTTTCCAGATAAGACAGACTTCACCCTCCTTCTCACTCTGTGTTTTCTGTGGCCTTTTCTGCAAATAACTACTTCTTTTCTCCAGTTCCCTATGGCCTCTGTCCTCTGAATTATTTCAGGGAGAAGCTCTCATTTGGTTGGCAAGCCTTCGAGAATGAATTGATGAGGAAGTATAGAACTCTCTACTGGCCTTCATGAAATCTGAAATGATGTTGGGGACTGATTCTACCTTAGTTCCAAAAGCCATTGTTTCCTTCTCTGGCTTTTGAAAGAGAGATGGAACTTTCATTTATATTCCCTTTGTAACATAAAATGTGCAATTATTTAGTGATTAGCCCATACACTGAATATTCATACCTATAGCACGTTCTCTCTCTCTCTCTCTCTCTCTCTCTCTCTCTGTCTCGCCCTCTGAGAGGGCAGCTACTTTATGCTAGGCTCTGATGACACAGAGTTTACTGAGGCTAAATCCCTGTATTCAAGGACCTCATTGTCTAGTGTTATAGGACTCACTATGTCCTTCACTGTAGGGAGGAAGGATTTCAAGAAATCTCTTTCCCTCTTTGTAGGTCTTTATATCTCACTCCCTGTTCCCTTCTGTCTTGCAGGACCAGGTCACATGCAGGCACCAAGACTAGACTCTTACTGTCCCTTCTTCCATGAAGCTTTTCATAGTCACCACCATAGTCAACACCCCGTTACCTTCCTCTGAACACGTATAGCAGTTTATTTGCCTAGCTTTTATTTCTACACATGTCATATAGTAATTTATCTGTATGTCAATAGAATATAATCAGGTTTCTATATAATAGGTGCTCAATAAATGTTTGTTGAATATTGAACAAATTTTTCTACCATTTCTCTAAAAGCTGCTTTCAGCTGAAGTGAGGTTGAATGGCTGCCAGAAAAAGACACATTAGGTTATTCCAAGGTTAGTGAAATGAAAATCCTGAAAATGACAGCATCATGCCCCTCTGGGGCTGTACTGCCAATCGTATGCATAAAAATAACTGGTATGCTGGATCATGATGCATAAGAAGGGTAAGGCAAAGAGATGAGACTTTCCTCCTTCATTTATGTAAAATGACTTGCCCATCTTCCCTGGAGGAAAAAAATAGGTCCATAAGCACAGTAAAATTCCAATTTACTAAGCAGAAGGATGTAGTCTTCTGGTAAACAATTAAGCAAAAAATCCCTTTTTATTTCATTTCATGTTGGAAAGTTTGCCAAAATTTCCACTTCTGTGGCTTATGGAATATATTCGAGGGGCGCTGCTGAAAACTACATTCTTGTAGTACATTTGGCTCATCATGGAAATTTTAGTTATGATTGTGCTGGAGCATAGGCATAGATATAAAAGGTAGGAGAGGTTGGGTTATATTTATACTGACTACAGGATAAATATTTTCAATTTTTTTAAAACATGAAAATCCTTACTATCATCTTATTTTCTGTAAGTGTGATTCGCTAGAGGAATACTTGGTCTTATAGAAAACTGGGTCTCAGCTCTTTCCTTTCTGTGGAATCTTGGAGGTTTCAAAGAGCAGTTTGCTCATCTGAAAGTGGAAATAATAATAACTTCATTTTCTCCATTAGTTATTGTTTGGGTTAGATATGATACTATGCAAAAAGCATATAGCACAGCTTGGCACAGAGGGCCCAATAAATATTAGCTATAGTTAATGATGATAATAATGAGGATGTAGTCTGCATGAGTTTCCTGGAGCTGCTGTAACAAATTGCCACATACTAGGCAACTCAAAACAAAAATTTAGAGGCACCTCAGTGGGTCAGTTAGGTGTCTGCCTTCGGGTTGAGTCATGATCTAAGGCTCCTGGGATTGAGCCCCACATTGGGCTCCCTACTCAGCAGAGGACCTGCTTCTCCCTCTTCCTCTGCCCCTTCCCCCTTGGCTAATGCTCTTTCTTATTCTCTCTCTCTCTCTCTCAAAAAAAAAACAAAAACAAAACAAAACTATATTTTTGTGGTTCACTAGGCCAGCAATATAAAATCAAGGCATCTTCAGGGTTGGTTCCTTTTGGAGGCTCTGGGAGAGAAACCCTCCTGTGCTTTATCTTAGCTTTTGGTGGCTGCCTGCAATCGTTGGTGTTCCTTAGCTTGTAGATGCATCCCTCCAATCTCTCCCTCTGTCTTCACGTGTGTCTGTATCTTCTCCTCGTCTTATGAGGTCACCAGTCTTTGAATTTAGGGCCCACTCTAATCCACTCTGACCTTATCTTAATTACATCCTCCAAGATTCTATTTCCAAATATGGTCTCATTCTGAACTTTTGGGTAGACAGGATTTTGGGGGACACTATCAGCCCACTACATAATTATAAAAATAAGTGCGGATATGTCATAAAAACAAAATCCTCAACATATATGGCTGGGAAATAGCTCCAATGAATGAATTATGGCCAATTGAAGCAGCTTTTGGGAATTTCCATGGACTTTATTTTATTTTTATGTTTATTTTTTTTTAAAGATTTTATTTCTTTATTCATGACAGATAGGGAGAGAGTGAGAGAGACAGAGATACAGGCAGAGGGAGAAGCAGGTTCCACGCAAAGAGCCTGATGTGGGACTTGATCCTGGGACTCTGGGATCACACCGTGAACTGAAGGCAGATGTTCAACTGCTGAGCCACCCAGGCGTCCTGACTTTATTTTATTGACAAGATACAGTCCTCATATTTTCTGTCTTTGGGTTGGTCTACAGGGCCTTAGAAAAATGGGTAATTCATGAGAAAAATTATATTTTCCTGGTTTACCTAAGTTATGATTTAGCCTTCTCCTTAGTCATCTCAGTTGACTTGTAGCATCTCTTTATTCGGCATCATCAGAGAAATGGAGATTTTTGGCTAATCAGAGTCTCTGGTTAATGCACAGTATCCATGCATCTCACTTGTGATCAATTAAGGAAGAATTGTTAAGTACAGTGAAATTAATGATTCATGGGCATACTGATGAATGTAATATAGTCCCGCTTCAGTGATTCAGAACGGTGTCAGGGTTATGCTTTGGGGTTATAATTTTGAGCAAAGTCATAACTGCAGTGGAAAGATGTGGATGATTGTTAAGAGAATATTCTCATTAAACAAATACTAGACTGGAAGGGAATAACTGTTCTTCTCTTCACTTACAATTTAATGCATAAATGAATTGGGATGGTAATTAGTCTTACCGTTTTTGCTTCATACTTCTATATTTCTGTCCATGCCATGGTTCTCAGGCAGGAGCTGAGGATGCTATACCAGAGAACAGTGGATGGTTCTCTTAGTGGCATGACTTTGGGGCCAGCACTGCTCTGGGAATTCTTTCTCTCTCTCTACCTGATCTCCAAAGATGATACACTCATTCCAGGGATTAAAAAACAAGAACATTATCTTCCACAGAAACAGAAGACTCAATGCTTCAATGCTTAGGTAGTGTTTTGGATGCTTAGATGAAATGAGATATAAAAATGCAAAACAATACTCATTGGAATTTCAAATTTTTTTTACTACTTTATATTTATTGGCCAAGTCCTGCTGGGACCATTAGGGTTAAGGTTGTATCATGTTTCCATTTTAAATCTCTATTTTTAAGTGCTTTTGACATATGGTGTATATTTTCAAGCCAAAGGGGATTTTTATGTTAAACAAAATGTGAGGGGGAAAAAACAATACAATTGCACAACTTTTATTTAAGGGAACCAAATAAAATAAAAGAAGTTAGTGCCTTTAGATAGTATTTTCTACCTCCACAACTTAAAAATGAAATTTTGAAAAACAAGATTTTGTTGATTTTTACATTATCACACCTTTTTATTAGGATCTGGAACATAAAAGTAGGGGAGGGATTTGCTATTCATAGGAGGAAACAAAGTCAACAGAAATGAGTAGTTTAGAACAATTAATGTCACAGAGATACTATGGTACAGATATCCTACTGTTGACTCCTAGTATCAACATCATTTAGTTACATAGGTTCTTGCTCTGTAG
Source organism: Nyctereutes procyonoides (assembly GCF_905146905.1). Taxonomy (NCBI): domain Eukaryota; kingdom Metazoa; phylum Chordata; class Mammalia; order Carnivora; family Canidae; genus Nyctereutes; species Nyctereutes procyonoides. Next base: position 21,768,948 of record NW_026575040.1, on the reverse strand, counting down.
CTTTCCTTATGGCTATTTCATATCTCTTAATTTAGTTTCTTATCATTGAGGGTATTGGCCTTAGCTAAATAAACCCATCATAAATCCAGTTGTCTCAGAAATTTTAGTTTGAATTTAACCTATCCTATTTAGTTTCAAAATTTCCCTTTAGAGCTGCATGGAAAATAGAAAATAAGTATGTTAAAATCTAAAGACAGGGTTTCACCTAAAAATGTCTGGATTCCCTTTGCATTGAGGGTGCTTGAATTCAGATACAGAGCATGTGAGGCCAAGAGGGTTGCAAATCCATATAATTTGCCTATGTTTCTAATACCTTTGCCCTAAATAATCTCATATAGCTAGACACACACGCTGTTCAAGGATAGGAGAAATGAGCTCATTAAATTTTAATCATCAACATGCTGCATCTAATTATAATGAATCTTAGCTCATGACTGATGTATAATAAATTTAATTACTTTGGTTTTCCTTTCTATTTTTAAAAACTCATTTCCAATGAAGACAGACTTGCAAACTCCCATGAACAAGGAAATAAATAACCCTTAATTTTCAAATCATGAACTCATTAGAGCATGTATGTATATATGTATGCATGTATGTATAAAATTTGTTATTCTAAGAAGAAAGGCAACACCTTATAATTAGACCTCACTCTCCTTTGGCCTCGAGGGTGTCCTAATAAAGAAAATTTCATACATTGATGTGCTTCCCATCTTTTCATTTCTTTGTTCTATCACCCTGTTGTTAATAACACCCTGGAGCAAAAAAATGTTTGTGAAGCTAAGAGCTGTCCAGATAAGAGAAAAGGTCATGATCCCCCTCCTGCGTGTTCATCAGCAAACGAACACCAATCTGAAAGTAAGAGGATGCCTGTCAATATGGAGTGGGCAGGCAGCAGCATACCATCAATTGAAGGCAGCGAATGCTCACACAGTTGTACTGAGCTCCAACCTTAACCCAAAATCAATAATCACCAAAGTATTACAATATGAAGTGACTGAATCATAGTGGGCAGGGGCAGAGGGAGAGGACATATGTGTGAAGCTTTATAAATGCTGAAAGTAAGGAATGTGGGATATTTCTCACCATCCCGGGACTTCTGAGCTGAGTTTGTTATAGATGATTAAGTGACTAAAATGGAGTTGGAGAGCCTAAGGCATGCCCCATTTTATTAATGTACACTGTGGCAGATTGCTTAAATAAACTTCTGACTCCATGAAATGGAGACTCAGAAGCTGCTTGCTTGATTTCAGACCCCAACTTTGAGTGCAATGAATAATATTCATGTATATTTTATTATAATTGCCTTAGATAATTTCATCAATAGTATGTGTGTCATAGGGCAAATGTTATTCTTATGATGGGGAGAAAAAAAGAGCCTTATTGACTAGATTAAAAATAAATAAATAAAAAAGCTATAGTTTTTTTTCCAGATTTATTTAAACAAATCTTCCTTTTTTTTTTTCTTGCCCTGGAGCTCTTTGCTTTGAGGCATCAATTGTGTCAGAAAACCCTCCTCTTCCAGGAAGACCTCTGAGATACAGTGGAGATGAGAGAAGGAGTTCTCTATCTTCCAAAAATATTAACTAAATACTAATGGCCCTCAGGCAATCAGTAATAATCTAATAGAAAAATTGAGTAATATACAATAAAAATGTAACATTACAAAGAAAAATTATACAAAACTTGCATGTTTATAGGCTGCTTTCTAGAAGTATATATGTCACTCTTCTATTAACTCCTGAGTGATATTGTTTTGGAGGTAGGGGAATTATAGCAACAAAACTATAAAACATATTGTTAGAGTAAATGTACTTGGTAATAATGAGAGTTTTATCTTGCTCTTTGCTTTAAAAAATGAAAATGTTTTGCCCTTTCTAGTAAGCCACTTGATTTCATTATTCTCTTTTATTTGTGTATCTCTCTAAGTATGTATGTATATCAGTAGGTATGTAGGCATGTATATATTATATATGTATGAAGGTATGTATGTGTATACCTATATATGTATTTATCCATGCATATACCTGCATGTATGTATCTATATATGTATCTGTGTATCTAAGTATATGTACACACATCTATCCAAGTATATATGTGTATATGTATGTACGTATATACCTATCTATCTCTTGTTCCATTTACTTGTGTTGCTCCCAGCTATAAAGTTCAGCATTGGAAACTTTCCTGCCAGCCATCTTATAAATAAAATCCCAAGCTCTTGCTCCTCCCAACATCCAGTCTTAGATTAAAAATCTGAGGATATTGGATGAAATTAAACATTCAATGTCCATATTTCTGTCAGATAGCTTTGCTTGGCCTGAAAACAGAACAGAGAGGAAGCTGTTTGCTATTCTTGATGTTTTGATATGCTGACTATTTGTAGAATTTAGTCAGTTGATAGGAAATCACACTTAAAATTTCTTTTAATTATTACTTCTCTTACAGCTCAAGAGCCGTCTTTCACTTCCTGTGGTGACCTGTCCTCCCAATATAGGCACATGCAAATAAACACACATGCATGGAAAACAAAAATACCTCCAACGTGCCTTTATCAAAAGTGTATTTATGGAATAAATTAAAAATTAAGAATAAGGAATCTACCTGCTGGAAATGACTGTTCTGATTTCTCTCCTTAATTCCCAAAACAAATTCAGAGGAAAAACTGATGATTAATTGTAAAGAATGTGATTTACGATAAGGTGAATGTTAAGTAGGAGAGGGGAGGGGGTAGGGAGTGAAAAACAACCAAACTAAAACACCTACAGAGAAGCAGGCCAGGGAGTGCTTGGGGACCTTTCTGGGTTGCTGGCTAGTATTCTTTGAAGTGTATATGCTGCATTGATGCGTGGGTGCCTGGAGCTCAGCTAGAATGCCAAATCCATTCTCTTTCTCTCTGATAACACAGGAGACCTATTGCAGAGACAGAGGCACAGACAAAAATCATTGCAGCTCTCATATTATGGACCAGGATATATATTTGAGATTGTGCTACAATTTGCAGATAAATAAGTATACAATCTAAGAACACTGGATATAATTAAATACTCAAGTTTTAGGGTCAGTAAATTTGAAAACACATTATGTAAGAAAATAATAGCTTTATTTTTGTTGTACTGTAAATGGATTTTCTTTATACTGAAGCACAGTTTCTTAGCCTACACTTCAGGACCGAGAATCTCAAGTCTGGTGGCAACCTCCTTGATGAGTACAGTGAAAGGGGTGTACAGCATCCTGGGACACCTGTGAGTGCCAGTGAAGTTGCAAGAGTGGAAGGGGGCTCTGGATGGAGTTCTTTCTTTCGATTTACAACTGCTTAAGCAGCCATCTGGAGAAAGCTTTTACAGAAAAATTCAGGTCAACCTATACCAGGTCAACTTCTATGCCTTGAAGAATAAGAATACAGCATTCCCATTCAGCACATAATACAATGCTCTTCACACAGAAATAAATCAATAAATGCTGTTGACTGGTGACTGACTTTACTTAATGTCTACCCTTTATGTGCCTCAAACTGCTTTGACGGTATTCATTCACGTTTTTGTTTGTTTGTTTGTTTGTTTGTTTAGCAACCTACTATAAAGTGCAAAATCTCTGACCCTTCTTCATGATTAAGCAAATGAGGCAGAATCAGGAAGTCTCCAGGCTTCCTTTGTCACTGATATTGGCCAAGTCATATCACTTTTATGGATCACAGTTTGTGTGTGTGTGTGTGTGTGTGTGTGTGTGTGTGTGTGTGTGTGTGAAACGATGTATTTGAGCCAAGGAACTTTGTAAGTCAAGATTTCTCTCAGTCCTCAGATAAGACCGTGAGAGCTGATAGCAGTATTGTTATTGCAAAAAAGGAACAACATCCCTCTGCAGTGTTATTGGAATACCACCACCACCATCATCAAATTAAACATTGACTGTATTTAGTACTTTACATACATGGTCTCATTAAATCCTTACACCAAGCATGTGAGGTAGGTGCTATTATTATCTCTACTTTATAGATGTGAAGATAGGCAGAGAAACTTGCCCAGGGTCATCCAGCTGTGATATTGGGGCCATTAGTTACTGCATGTACAATTAGGTTGCAAGATCTTTTGAGAGTTGTTTCCTCTTTTTAAAAATACCTTCCTTCCTCACACCAACACACACACACAAACACATAAAACCATGCGCATGCACACACCATACCACACCACTTTGCCTATGGGAGATCCTTGATACATTTCGAGCACTTGAGCCAGTAAAACTCTAAAACTAAAATCAAACCCAGTATACTGATTTTAAGGAATGGAAAATTCAATCAGCTTCATATTATTTTGAGATTCCCATAACAACATTTTTTTCTTTTTTCCCCCAAAGTGTCCCAATTTACATAAGCGATGAGCTCCCAAATTATTTAAGTGACTGAAAATATATACGTGACAGGGCTGATTTTCATGGGTGACAAGTGGAATCAGTATCATTACTTTATAGTCACACCTCACGTTTTCCTAAATTACTGAACCAGGAGAAAATGAGAACGTAAATTATTCTCTGAAGGGAATCTCATCTGAGTTGATGTTTTATTTTGTTGGAGTCTCTGATAAGTATTGATTCATGGATTGGTGAACTGATTTGAATTTGAGCTTATACCAGACTTTTTAGGACATATTCTTAATTACATTTTTGAGGGAGTAAAGGAGATTCTTTTTCAATTAATATTAATAGTTTAATTATCAGCGTAAGAGACTCTTGGAAGCAAGACTTTTTTTTGGGAGATTCCAATATGATCTTATGTGTTACTTTCCCCATACCACTTCTTTATTGAAAATATAAGTGTATTTACTTTTACTACTAACCTCAAAGACTGTATCACTAGCCTTTTTATTCACGTTTACATCAAGGCTAAGTATGTTGGCCTCACCTGTTCAGATCAATGTTCAGTGTGGGACCAGTGGTGTGGATGGAATTGACCTTCCCTGACCTCTTTTCCTTAATATAAACCTTGGAAAATGAAAATTGGAAGAACACTGGGAAGGCCATTCAGGCTTTCAGTAATCACACAAAACTAAAGCCTGCAGCTTGCTCACTGCTTGAGGAAATTAGACTCCAACATGCTACAGGCCAAATTATCATAAACACTGATTTTTTAGGGAGCAAACAAAGAAATTTGGATAATCAGCAATCTCCTGGGTTCCTGATAACTTTAGCCTGAAGCAAAGAAGAGGTTGGAGAGACTAAGCAGTAATGGTTCCAACATCAGTTCTCCCTCACAGATGTAACATATATCATCATAGACAGTGAGGTCAGGTCTCTTTCTCCTACCTCCTCAGATGGGGGATGGGAGGTGGCAGGGCTTGAGGGAGGCCTAGGGAATAGAACACACACCTTTCTGAGTCCTGATCAATTACCAGAGACCTATTTTTTTCCCCTACCCTTTTAAGTATAATACATTTTTAAATCCTGCTTGGAAAGCCTTACCTGGCACAGATGATGTCTGAAAAACTGCCCCATCAGCAAGTCAGCAAGCTTATTACCTTGTTAATTAGGGTCACTGCTCACTAATAATTTAGCCAATAACATGGTATTTTTTAACAAGGCATTTACTACATTTATTATTTCTTTTGGCTAGAGCTGTTATAAATACAGTGAAATATATTAACTTATGAAGGTTTTATCTAATACAAATGCATTTGCCATGGTACCAAAGTTACTTCAAGTCTTCATATTTATAATACTATTACTGTTGTGTTTCCCTAACTCTTAGATACAAGTTTTCCCTGCTCCACATAGCTTTCTCTGTAACATATCTATCTTATAAGATTGTTTTAACAGTTAAAGAAGATAAAATATAGGAAATTAACTCAAATGCATATAGGAATTTAGCAATGGCTTTGAGACAATTAGATAGTCATCTGGAGAAAAATGAAGTTAAATTTTATTCCTATCTCACATCCTACTTTTTTTTTTTTTTTTTTTTTTTTTTAAGTAGTTGGTTCAGGTTGGTTCCAAAGCACCGGTAACAAATTTAACATGAAATCCATCCCCCCCCCCCCACCAAAAATTGTGTTTGTATCAAGGGTTTGGTTTGAGGGCATGTAGCTGGTACTCCTTATCTATTTTCTGAGGGTCCATAAGAGACCAGATGCAGTGATAGTGAGAAGCAGTGCAGGTCATTGGCCTGCCCTGCCTCTAACCTTGTTTCTCATCTTGTCCTTTCTCAGGCTCCCAAGTCTTCTGCATTGTTCATTCTTGAGGATAGTGTCCCTGTGGAGCAGGGGAGCTGCAGTTGCCAGTGAAGGACCCTGGAGTGGAGATGCTGGAGGCTCTGGCAGCAAGTTGGAAGCCAATGCTGCCATCTGTATCAAAGTCCCTAGATACTGACCCCACTTCTGTCTACCTGGTCACAAATACTTCTCTAACTGATCTTGTCCTCTGTCCTCTTCCTTTCTGTTAGTCCATGGGATACTGTCTAGGGAACAAAAGCTTTGCTCCATGTTCTCACAAATTTCTTATCTATTTATCTGAATGTTTATTGTTTTTCCAAGACCTAGGCTTTTGAATGTCAAATACCAAAAATCCACTTTGCTGTGTCATCATCCCTCACTTGAAGCAATGGACTCTAGCTGACTGATGGGCCAAAAGATAAAGAGGAATCATATCTGTTAATATTTCGGTTAGTATTAGGCATTTCTTCATGTCCCAAGGTCCTGATTGTCTAGTGCCATTTTCCTCACTTGCTTCCCTTCCAGACTCTAGTAAGAAAAATATCATCTGCCAAAAGAGATTCATAAATGATCTTACTTTCAACATTATTATTTACTAGAGGACTATGGAACAGTGAGAGCTTTATTTAAGTGTTTTCTAAGCCTTTTGTGTGCATCATCCATCTCTCCTCTCTGCTCATGACTTGTTTCAAAGCCCAAAGCTTGATCTTTAGAGACAAATAATGCTGGCACTAAATCCTGGCTTTGCAAGAGAAATAAGACTTCATGTTTACTATCAACATCTGTAAAATGGGGATAACCATACTTCTGTGGCAGAATTATGATTAGGATTCAATAAATTATATTTATAGTGCTTAACACAGTGTAGGCAATCAGTACCTTCTCAGTTCTGCTTTCTTGACTCCCTTATTCTCTTTCCAAATATGTATCTATTGTTTAAAAATTATAATTAACAATAGCAAAGGAAATAAAAATAGAATCAAATACCCCCAAATCTCATCATCACTTTATTATTTTCATTTTCAAGTTTAATTTCTGTCTAGCCAGGAAGGATCTCTATAGTCTTTAGTGGAAAAGGTACACTCTTGGAGTGAACTTTCATATTAAAACAATTCAGTATTCTTTCAGGGTGGATAAAAGAATATTATTTTTTTATTTTTAAGTTTTGAGATCTGAGGATTTGGAGTGGGGAATATTAAGTTGAAATGAGCTGAGGGAGAAGAGGAGAAAAGATGAGATGAGGTGATGGGGATAAATAAGGAAGAGAATTGTGAGGATAAAGACATGAAAGTTACGGGTTGTCTTGAAAAATAGAACTGATGAAGCATCTTCTCCAGGATAACTTTCTCCTTTTCTTACCCTCAGTGCTAAGATAAGATTTCTTTTCAGATTATGATTATGGATTAATTTATGACTTTCCTTAATTGTCTGAGCAATGCAGGGTTAATGTCCTGGTAAGGACAAGTTCTCTTTTACTTTATGAGAGCAATCACTTAACGAAAATTAGGCTATTACTTTTTATCTCCCTCTCCTTGGCAAAGCCTGATACCATGGAACACTTCTGCAAATTTTCCTCCCCTTGTGCTGTGTTAGGGAATAGATCTCTATTTGGCTTTGACACTTTGAATATTTCCTGATAGTTGATAACAGGACTGAACTCCAGAAATGTCATCTGATAAATCAGGTTGGAGCAGTATATCTTCACAGGGCTGTGAAGGTTCTTTGTTGAGTGAATGTTGATTCTAGGAGAAGCCACTACTAAGAGGGAATTCAGTACCTAAAGAGACCCAAGAGGTATGGCATCTCTTCCATTTCCCAAAGCACTGAATTGGGGCCAGGAGGATTATAGTATTGTCAAAAAATACAGTTTGGAGCCATAGATGGACCTAGGATTGGCTCTTGGGTCTTCTGAGTACTAATTGTGTGAGTTAGAACAAATATTTAATTTTTCTTAACCTTGGTTTCTTAATCTGTAGAATGGGGAGAAGAATATCTACATTGTTGGATTCTGTCACTAGCGGTTGAGTAATTTTATAAATACTTATTATATTCTACTCCATATCACTTTACTTTTAAAGATTCTATTTATTTATTCATGAGAGACACCGAGAGAGATGCAGAGACACAGGCAGAGGGAGAAGCAGGCTCCTCACATGGAACCTATATGACACTCGATTCCTAATTCCTGGATCCTGGAATTGCACCCTGAGCCAAAGGCAGACGCTTAACCACTGAGCCACCCAGGCATCCCACTACTCCATATCATTTTATTCCATATAATTTTACTAGTTTTTCAGGGCATGTCTTAGTTGGGCTTGCTAAATGCAGATCCTGACACAAGGATTTGCATGAAGTGGTTTACAAAGAAATGTTTCCAGAAGAAACCTGTAACAGAGTACTGGAAATGCCCAAGGGGAAGGGACCAAGCAAGGTGCAGTTTTGGGCCAAGTCTCACAGAAAGTAATTTCAGCTTGATTCCACAGGGGAACTTGGAGTGTAAGTCATACCCCAATATTTTTTTTTTCAACTTACGGCAAAGAGAGCTGGACTTCCATACTCCAGGACCAGTCAGTCAGTGGGTCAAAGCTGTCCTATGGCTGAAGGGTGAATATATACTGCAGAGACTTCCTGATCTTTGTCTGTAAAGGCATAATGCCTCCATTCATTTAAGATTAGTTCTCCAAAGAGAGTTGCAAACACAGATTATTAGAAACGCAAGCATACAGAAGGCAGAGATGAGAAACCCAGAGACTTAAAGGAGATTCCATTGTCCCTACAGAGGATACAGTGCTGAGCAAAATAAATGTGGTCTCTGATCTAACAGATTTATACTTTTAATGGAGACACAGATAAGTAATCAGACAATGTGAGCTGTGAGTGCTATTATAGAAGAAGGTTAAGGTTCTATGGGAGCACAAAAGAGGGACACTGGAAAAGGATCAGGGAAGTCTCCCCAAAGGATATAATGTCTACTAGATGAGGAGAACCTACCCAGGCAGGGTGAGTATGACAGGTGTTCCAGGAAGCAGGACTGCATATGTTTAGTTTGAAGACAAGAGACTATGGCATATTTGAGGTTTGAAAGAAATTCAGTCTTGACTGTAATGTACAGTGGAGAGTGGGAAAGGGGATGTGTTGAGCAATGATGCTGTGGCAGCAAGCACGTCTCTGGTCGTACAGAGTTTATAAGATCCAGGTCAGAATTAGAAGAGTTATTGCAAGCTGTTTGCTTGCTATCTGATAGATACTCTACAAGTAGCAAGTAATGTTAGAAGTAATAGTTCATGGTAGAAATAGTAATTTTTAGTAGTAGTACTACTATTATAATCTCTACTGTTATTACTCCCTTACTACTATTATTGTTAACTTGGGACCAAAAAAAAAAAAAAAAAAGAAAAAAGAAAAAGGGTTTGCTATGTTAGACTGTTGTCTGTTGCTCCAATAAGTCTGTAGGTTCCATCAGGGTCGGGACTGTGTATTTTTCAACAATGCAGTATTATATATTTGTTAAGTGAAAAAACAAATATTTTTGAGTGTCTACAATATGCCAAACACTGTCTTAGGTAATGCTGGGCAGGGGGGTTGTATCCAAAGATGAACAAAACACAGTCTCTGTTCTCAAGGCATCTTCATTTATTTATGCAATTATTATTCATTAAACACATTTAGTAGCATGCATTAAACCTTTGCTAGGTTCTGGGCATATAATTAAAAGCAAGACACAGGGACATGAAATTGCTGATCTCATTTAACATTATGGTTCTTAACTCAGTGAACAGAGTTTCATTCCATAAGCAGCATTTGAAAATTTGCGGAGATGTTTTAGATTGTTAAAATTTTGGTAGATGCTGTAGGTATTGGGTGAGCAGGGGTGAGAGAAACGATGTCTCACCTGTGCAGGACAGATCTACACAAAGTCATCTTACATGACTTTCAAGTATCTTGAAGGACATACATATAGATGAAAAAAGCTCTTTTAAACAAGTCTAGAACCTGACTCTTTAAATATAAAATTAAGTGGTTTTTTTGTAAGATTTCATTACATATATTTTTTAATTGTAAAAATGCACAACATAAAATTTTCCAGGTTAATTTCCAATTATACAGTTTGGTAGTGTTAAGTATATTCATATTGTTGTGCAACACATCTCTAAAACTTTTTTATTTTGTAAAACTGAACCCCTACAGCCATTAAACAACTATTCTACATTTTTCCCTTCCCTGGCCTCTGGCAACCACCATTCTACTTTTTTACCTATAAATTTGACTTATCTAGATAGTATATATAGTGGGACCATATGTATTTGTCTTTTAGTAATACTTTATTTCACTTAGCATAGCAACTTCAGTGTTCATACATGTTATAGTACATGCTGTAATTTCCTCTCTCTTTAAGACTGAATAATATTCCATTGAATGCATGCACTACAATTTATCCATTCATTTATTGCTGGACACTTTGGTTGCTTTCAGGCTATTGTGAATATTCAGTGCTGCTCTGAACATGGGTGTGCAAATATCTCTTTGAAATCCTGCTGTTTTTGGGATCCCTGGGTGGCTCAGCAGTTTAGAGCCTGCCTTTGGCCCAGGGTGTGATCCTGGAGTCCTGGAGTCCTGGGATCGAGTCCCACGTCGGGCTCCCTGAATGGAGCCTGCTTCTCCCTCTGCCCATGTCTCTGCCCGTGTCTCTGCCTCTCTCTCTCTCTCTCTCTCTGTGTCTCTTGTGAATAAATAAATAAAATCTTAAAAAAAAAGAAATCTTGCTTTTTTAATTGTTTTGGATATGATGCCCAGAAATGAAATTACTGGATCATATGTTAGTTCTATTTTGAATTTGGTACTGATTATTTTTCTTCCAAACATACGACTATACATCTAGGAAAGTCTGCATTTCATTTTGTTTGCAATTTTACCAAAAGTTTTTCACCATTTAGGGAAAATCATGTTGCCAGTGGAAATGTTGCCCATAGTATTGAGTCTCCAGTTCAACAGAGTTGGATTACTTTGTATTAGTAGTATCATATTCACAGAAGTTCTGTGTATAGCACAAATTTCAGACTATTTGGCAGTCTCTTCTAGTACAGCTATGCCCAAGTATTTATGCAATAATATGCATATGCATTATTTTGTTACAAATTATTTTCCTTTTATTTCCTCTTCGTGATATGCTATGCCTACAGCATTATATTGATTTTTGGAAATATATATGTGGTGGGTTATATAATCTATGAATTTTGTTTTGGGGATAATGAAGTAAGGCTACAAAATATTATTTTAAAAAGGAGTCACTGGTTCTGATTGGCATAAATACTCTGAATTTTTAAAATAAACTGTATTTTATTAAGAAAACACAATGTAAATCGACAACAAAAGCTTAAAACTGCTCTAGTTTTGAAGCTCAGGTTGGCTGGAAGCTGTCAGCTATTTCTATATACATGCAAAACACTGGGCATAGTGGAATAATTAAGATCTAGACTTTTGGCAGGTTTGATGTTTATAATATTGTTGTCTATAATCACTATAGTGTGCATTAGAGCTCTAAGACTTGCTTGTCTACTAGTTGCAAATTTGTACCCTTAAACACCTTTTCTATACCTCTACCTTCAGCCCTGGGTAACCACCATTTTACTCTCTGTTTTTATGAATTTGGCAGTGGAAGTGGTAGCTAATGAAGGGCAATCATATTGTAACATAAACATGTATCAAATCGACATGTTGTATACCTTAAACTTACATAATGTATGTTGAATATATTTAAATTAAAAAATAATAAAAAGGCCCCAGAACATGTATATGCCTGCATCAAGTCAATTATTTTTCCAAGTATATTGGGATTCTATAGCTCATCTAAGTGGTTGAAAATGATAAATTTCCCTTGGTTTTGTACTTTCAACCATCTATCAGCATTAATTTTTCGTGTTTCTTCTCTGGATTCATGAATCACCATTGAACTTTAAGGAGAAGTAGTCACCATTTTGGGAAATCACAACATGAAGTCTACTCATCATATTCAGATATTTAATACAACATGTCAATATCAGTCTGCATCAGTAGCATTGTATTCATAGTGACCATACCTACAGGTGTGAGCACCTGATGACTTCATTAGGTATCCTAGTGTAGTCATCCTACACTATTCATATATTGAAATATATACTATTTTATTATAAATCACTTTCCTTTTATTTCCCTTTATATTAAAGTTAGGGCAATTTATTGATTTAAAAATATATATATGTAGACAGGTTACATTAGCCATTAACTTCATTTCAGCCTAGCAAAAAATGGAGCTAGACAATATTTGACATAAAACAGAGATTTGAACTTGGTAGGTTTGAGAACCACAAGTCTCAGAAACAAAAAGTTATCTAATAACTAATCAATTACACGGTGATAAATATTATACAAGAAAGGCACAGAGTCACCTGAGCTTAATTCTAATTTGGGATTCACGACATGCTCTCTGAAATATCTATTTTGGTTAGTACTTGGGTTAGCCGTTATGTCACATGGCTGGCACAATATCAAAAGGAGCTCCTCACCTTTGCAAAGAGTGCAAGTGAGCAAAGAGTGTGACATCTATTTGGAGGACTAAGTAAGGGTGTGGCTGTAGCATTTGAGGTGATGGTGCAGAGATAAGTGTGGCTCTGTGGTGTGTGCAAAACTATGAAACATGACTCTTGAGCTTGTGGTCTACATGGGGAAAGAAAACACCATGACCTCAGGAAGACTTAATTTACTTATTCATTTAACAAATATGTATTAATGCTTTCTATGTGCCAAGCACTTTGGGAGATACTACAGGGAATAAAACAGACAAGTATCCCCGTCTGAAGCTGAACTTATCAGGAGAGCGAGGCAGTAAACAAATAAACAAGGAAGTATGTAGTATGTCAAATGATGATAAAGGTTACAGAGAAAGATAAGACAACACCAGGGGGATAGAAAGGCTGGGGTAGGGTTATATAGAGAGAGCTAGTTTATATCAGGTGGTCAGGGAAGGCATCTTAAATAATATGGCTTTTGAACAAAGATGTGAGGTGCTTCACACACAAAGCAAGAGCAGGCCAGGGCATGGGATTCTCACTTAAGGTTCTTCTCAGTTGACACCCACTCCTCTGCCATTTTCCCTGTTACTCCCTAGTTCTGGCTCTGGCATCTCATTCCCATACAAGTATCACTGGTTTCATCCTTTGTTTCCTTACTCTTCCATCCACCCATTTCTCCTTATATATAATTGCTGCCCATTCCTGCCAGATTGTTCTTTCTGAAATCTGGTTCCAAAAGAATTTGCCTTCTCACAAACCTTTATGAGACCTTGATTTTGACAGAATAATATCCAGACTGCTGAGTATGGCCTTCAAAATCTTCTAGGATCAAGCCACATTAACCTTTTCAGCTTTCTCTCTTGCTGTTGTCTTTAACAAACTCCACTCTCGAGTCAAAGCAAGCTCCTGCTTTCCAAGTCAGACTGTCCTTTCCTATCTTACTTAGTGGACCTTTTCTTCCCATTTCTTCTCCTTGTAACATTCTTCTCCAGGCTCCTCCATTCCAAAATCTTACCCTTCAAGACTCATGTCATCCTGTATCTAGGAAAACCTCCTCGTTCTTTTGCGAATTTCTGTACGTCTTTTCCATTTTATTTATTATGGTTTCTTCCTACTAGATTGTAAGCATGAGCCAAAATAGACTATTGGAGGGGGTAGCAGGGGAACAATCTAAACTGCAATTAGGAGCCATGCAGATAGCATAAAGAAGTGTTCTAGTGTGTGAACACAGGACATTATGGTTTAATGAGGCCTGTGGAGAACTGGGAAGTACATGCCCTATCTGAAGTCACTTACTCCCTCCCCCCACCCTTTTTTTTAAATAAAACATCATGCCAGTTAAATAAAACTCATTTACTTAGTTCCTGGACCACTTATCTATAACTTCTGGAATAAGGGATATGGAATCAGATTAATATGGTTTTAAGTTCTGGCTATTTTACTTATTAGATATGCAAATTTTGGCAGGCTATTTAACTCTTTTGATTCTCTGGTTTTTTTCATTGATATCTTGACGGGGGAAGAGTATCTCTCTCAAAACATTAATGAGAGCTATATAATGTTCCTGTGTTCAAATTCTGTCTTCCTCTGTGCCCTCCATAAAGTCAAGAACAATATTAATCACACAGTAGTTCTCCACAACTGTTTGCTGAAGTAAATGGTTCTGTACAAGAACTAGAGGATCAAGAGTCAGTTGAGAGGAGATCCCAGTCATAACTGCTAAGAATATTGAGAGGAAATTTTGACTGTAGGCTAGAGGGGACCAGGAAAGTCTCATGAGGGGGTCAGGTTTGTGGTGGGCTCTAAGACTGGGCAGGCTTCAAATGAACAACTGGGAGGGAAATGGTGAAACAGCCTGAATGAAGGCTGAGTCAGGAAGAGACCATCTTCGTCTGTTTCATGGGCAATTTCTTGAAAATATTGTCACTGTGAGTGTGTAGAGTTAGATTAAATCAATGAACAGAATCCCATTGTCTTTAACCTGAGAGCCAGCAGGTATTGTCCCTTTGAGCATTCAATGATCAAACCTTTGTGTGGACCCAATCACTGCTGCTAGTGTGCTCTCTCTCAGCAGTATTTATCTATATCAGTATGTAAGCTATTTCCTTAAGTAGCATTTGATGAAGTTGGTATGTTCCAGGCTTGCTGGTATGAGGATGTAGTTGGTAGAATAATGAGTCATTATTATTGAATACCTATGTAATTAATCTAGGAAAATCATGTACTGATGTACTATATTACTGAGCAGAGTGAATAGTGAGAGTCTCATGTCCTAGGGGAACACGAACTTCTTTCAAAGCATTTTAAAATGCAGATTTTCCCTGCTCAAATCTGGATTGCTCATTTTTCATCTGTCTTCTTCTCCACCTCAGCTGAGAACAATGTTCTCATTCTCAATCCAACAAGGAAATAGACATGTAATGATGGTAGCCAAAGAGAGTAATTGCAAATATACATTTGGGTGTGTGTATATACATTTATATATATATATATATTTATAGTGTCTATATTGTGTACATGTATACATATATATACATACATACCTGTGTGGTGTATGGGTGTGTGTGTGTTTATGTGTATAGAGTTTAGAACTTCTGTGATGTAATTTTATGAAAGACACTTGGCTAAATGGCAACAGAATTACACTTAACCCATAAGAAGTGTGGACTATGTTTCCTATAGAAAATAAAGTGGAAAATAAACATAATTTTTAGATAATTCAAAGAATTTAATGCAGTTATCATATGTATACTTACATATATCTATGCATAAATGTAAATAATTTTCAAATGAACAAAATATTCCAGTATGATTTCTCTAATAAGTAATAATATTGTAGGTTTAAAATTTGCCAGGCAGAGTTGTAAACTTTTTAACATACATTATCTCATTTAATCCTCATAACAGGTTGGTGTTACTATTTAGCTCATATTATAGGCCAAGTAAAACAGAAAAATTAGCAAAATTAGAAAATGACTAGTTTGGCTTCAGAGCATATCCTTTTAATTCAATCCTCCAGTTTTATACAGACATTGGCTAAATGAGATTGGAATTATACTGATTCTCAACGAAGTGTATATATTGTATTTGCCTACAAAAATTAAGCTGAGAGCTACGGCAACTTTGGTGAACAATTCAAGTGCTTGAATATATTTATCTTAAATAATTGGAACATGATGTTAGAGGTAAACAAATGGACATGGATAGCTTTTGATATTTTTAAAAATTTCTTAAGCTGCTTTTCAAATGGCTTATTAAAAATTCATCTTAAATTTTCAAAAAGAGTAATAATCTGAGCAAAAAAACCCCCTATGGGTTATTACCTAAAACCTGAAAAATATTATAAAAGAAAACTAAAAACTGCATATAAAATGTTTATAACGATGTAGTGCCTAGCTATTGTAAGAATGATTTACTTAAAATGGAATACAAATAGTTAAGCATTTGTTAGTGGCATAAAATGAGCAATATATTCTAAAAACAATGTGGCTAACATGTCCTAAAAAGTTTCAAATGAAACTTGAAATGCTGAATTACATGAACAGAATCTTATTTTTGTTACATGACAAAACTGAGTCAAAACCAGTTATGTTAGTTTGCCATTTGAAATATTTCTAACACAAATACTTTTACACTTTTGTGATTCAAATGACATAAGGCTAATTTCTATCTTTTATTGATATTTCTATTTATGTTCAAAATTCTTTGAAAATAGCTTATATAAAATATTGTTAGATATCATTTTGACTGAATTTTCAGGAAGGCTCTTTTAAAACTTCCCATTGTTTTCTGTGAAACAAAAGCTCTGTCATAATGAATCAAATTACAATTAGAAATAATGTTTCCCCTCTCCAATGGATGACTTAAAGAGACATAATATATTTGTGTCATTGCTAATATTTAATTTAAAGAAAATCTTTCAGAATTAGCATAAGAACTTGACATATGATTTATGGTTGAAACATTCAGTACACTTGTTGGATTCTGCAACAGCACTCAGTGTTTGTCATTCACAGACATCAGTGATTACTAGCAGAAGTATTCCATTGTGAAAAATCAGACTTAAAATTAAAAGCATTTAAAAAATAACTGTAATATAAAACTAAATATATTATCATGTGTTGTTATATAATAGTAAATATTGTAGGTCATGAAAAACATGAAAATACAAACAGAAGGAAAGTGCGGATATCTAGAAGTTTTTTCTTTTGACACTTGGAAGTGCATATTACCTATTCCTAGAAAATATTTTCTGAGTCTTCTGATGATTTGTGCTACATCCCTTATCTCATGCAAATTCTGTTGGCATCAGAAAGGTCTGGGCATTCTGTTTCTGCTTCTTGCTTGGGTTCCACAGCAGTATATTTCCTCTTGCAAGAATAGCCTGAAACCACTACTGTCTTAAAGTCTCTCTTCTTAAGTCATGAAAAACATTTTTTAAGCATTCAGACTTAAAAGAAAATTATTTATTTATTTGAGAGAGAGTGAGAGAGTGAGAGAGAGCGAGAGAGCATGAACTGGAGGTACGGGGTTGGTAGGGAGAGACAGAGGGAGAAGCACCCCCCCACCCCCCCGGAGTAGGGAGCCCCGTGCAAGGCTCGATCCCAGGACCAGTAAGATCATGGCCTGAGCCGATGGCAGCTGCTTAACCAACCTAGCCCTGCAGCATCCTGAGCCTTCACATTTCTTTTCTTTTTCTTTTCTTTTTTTTTTTTTTTTTTAGCCTTCACATTTCTATACATGCTTTTAAAGACTGGATAAACATGGACAATGAAAATGTTCACTACCTCTAAACAGAGCATAAACTGTAATTGCCAGAAAGTAGATTTCCCTCATCATGCCTTCTGGTCTATTGAGTTTATTCAAGATGTAATTGGAAAACAAATACAGCAGCCACCATCATCAAGACAGACATGAGTGCTTGTATTGGGAATGGGGTGTTGTATAATGTTATAGATTTTATTTCCACTGACACTCCTCATTCTTATCTAATAAAGTATAATGCTATACCTTTTGGAACCCTGTCACAATAATTAAAGTGCATACTTGCCTTCCCATAAGATTCTAAGGTACATTTTAACAGCAATTAAGTGCAAAAATGATACCAGGGTCTGCTCATTACCATAATTGTGGGCTAATCTGTTTCTTTCATGAACTAACCAGATGCAACAACAAAAGCTGAGCATTTGAGATCTGAATTTTGAGCTCTTCTTCCTATAATAGAACTGACTTTTTACGGAGATTTTTTCCCATATTGTTCTCCTTAGAGTTCATTAAGCAAAAAGAAGCAAAAAAAAAAAAAAAAAAAAAAAATCCCAAACCTTCCTTAATCTGAAGTGAGAAATTACTGAAAGGAGAAAATCCTTCAGAATTAGAGAAGTCTCATTTGAACATGACTTTGGGATGAATCAGCCTTCTCTGTTAACTGCAGAGTAGAATTGTTGGGCTTTGATGTTGGAAGCCTGAGTGTCAGCTTTGTCTTGGCCAAGGTACTTCTGCATTGTAGTTTCCTCATACGTGAAATGGAGCTAATAAAGCCTCTTTCACAGTCTTATTGGGATGGTCAATTAAGATATCCAATGTCAAGTGCCTGGCTATATATCATCACCAAAACAAAGTTGTTTGAGAACTACCTAAACAGTATGCCAGCATCTCATACAATTGATGGAATTGACTTTGCTTTTGCTGCCATTTTGTTCTGACAATCGTGTATTTTGCATCAGGATTGAAGCAAAGCATCACAAGAGTCAGTAGAAAGATTGATGACTGGGGGAATGTACCTAAATTAACAGGTGACTGAAGTGCATCCAACACTTTTCTGGAGCATTGAATTCCTTCAACAAATGTGGATTGGGTACCTTTTCTGTACCAGTGCACCAGATAGGAGCTCAGTTAGAGTGGGGACCCTAGATGTAGCTTGACATGCTCTGTCCTCTCCACAGGAAGATTGGGGAGAAATTGTGTGAACAAATAAAGATAATCTGGTGTGATAAAAGTGGTCGGTAAGCTGCTGTATGGGGACTACAGCTGTGTCTTGGCATTAGGGTGGGCTTCATGAAGGAATGGACATTTGAATCAGTCCTGAAGAGCGAGTAGAATTCAAGGAAAATGGCATTTATATGAACTAGGAGATATAGAACAGCATTAGGGAAAACTTTCTTAATTTTATTTTTATTTTTCAGGAGAAGCATTTTTTAGAGTGGTTGAAACATAGTTGATATGGTGAGGCATCTATGGGTCCTAATTATAAATGACTCCCTTTGTACTTTATCTAGTAGACAATGTGTGGGAAAACTTTGTGGCAGTAGTGCTGGTTGTGGAGGAAGCAGGACACTTCCTCTTGAGTCTTTAAGGGGTAGTCATGCAAGCAATCATGACAACTGAGACAAGGACAGAGGCCAGTGGTATTTGCTTAGGGAAGGAATGAGAGAGAGAGAGGATTCAAAGATGATCCTGAGATTCCTAGCTTGAACTATGTGATAGCGATGTTGTCACTCATTAGCCTTGGCTGACTAGCTGCTTATCCCCTCAGGCTATATAGCTTTTGCTACCTGCTTAAATATATTTCCTGTTTCCCAAACACCTCAGTAGACCAAGGTCTCTCAGTGGCCTGCAGTGTCATAAAAGAGAAGGAATTACAGTAGAATGACATGGATCATCCTCAGGGAGCACAGTTACTTAGGCTAGTATTTCTCTGTGTGGTCCGTGGACCCCTGTGGGTTCCCAAGATCTTTTCAGGGGATCCATCAGCTCAAAACTATTTTCATAATAGCAGTAAGATACTATTTGTTGTTTTCAATATTGTTCTCTCAAAGGTATTCAGACATATGATAGTATCATTGCTTTTATGGAATATGTGCTTGTGTATTTTTATTTTCTAGAAATTTCCAAGGTAGTAGGTTTAGGGTAAAATATGAGCATTTTTACACATTAAGTCAGTATATTTTCAGTACTTCTACTCTACTTTTGATAGCAGGTTACATTTGTTATATATCTGTAACCTCATTAATGTCTATTAAATCATTTTTTGAAGGTTTTTTTTTTTTGGCCTATGTGGAAACACAATAAGTATACTTTATCATCTTCTTTTATAATATTTTGAAAATATATAACATTTTTTAAATATATACAAATATTTTTAAAATTAAAAAATTATACATAAAACTTATTTTAGAATTTAATATTTTATTCTAATTATAATTCTTTATAACATATTGTATCTGTATTTAAGGATGAATTGTTGGCCTAAAAAAATGGAAGATTTAGGGATCCCTGGGTGGCGCAGCGGTTTGGTGCCTGCCTTTGGCCCGGGGCGCGATCCTGGAGACCCTGGATCGAATCCCACATCGGGCTCCCAGTGCATGGAGCCTGCTTCTCCCTCTGCCTGTGTCTCTGCCTCTCTCTCTCTCTCTGTGACTATCATAAATAAAAAAAAAAAAAAAAAAAAGTTTAAAAAAAAATGGAAGATTTAGAAGAACAGCTTTTTCAGTTCATAATGTAACACCTACATATAAGATGATGAAAAAGGCAAGACTGACTGTAGAGTGTTCTCTGACTTATGGAAGGGAGGAAGGTGGGCACAACGATAAATACAAAACCAAAATGATGAAAGTTATCTTTCTTTTTTTTTAAGATTTTATTTATTTATTTATTTATTTATTTATTTATTTATTTACTTACTTATGATTTTATTTATTTATTCATGAGAGACACAGAGAGAGAAAGAAAGAGAGGCAGAGACACAGGCAGAGGGAGAAGCAGGCTCCATGCAGGGAGCCTGATGTGGGACTCATCAGGACACACCCTGGGCTGAAGGCAGGTGCTAAGCAGCTGAGCCACCCAGGGATCCCAAGATTTTATTTATCTATATTAAAGAGAGAGAGTGAAAGAGAGCACAAGCAGGGGCGGGGAGAGGGAGAAGCAGGCTCCTTCCTGAGCAGGGAGCCCAACATAGGACTTGATCACAGGACCCCAGGATCATGACCTGAGCCAAAAGCAGACACTCAACTGACGGAGCCACCCAGGTGCCCCAAAGGTTGTTTCTTTTAGCATTGGTGATGTTAATAGTTAACTTTACTGTATTATGTGCAACAGAACATTCTGAATACTATTATGGCATCAGGTATGGCATCGTTTTGAGACCAATCATTCAGAGTTTAAAGAAAAAGGAATTGAATATCTTTTTTTTTAATAGAAGTAGATTTTTTTTTGAATTTTTATTTATTTATGATAGTCATAGAGAGAGAGAGAGAGAGGCAGAGACACAGGCAGAGGGAGAAGCAGGCTCCATGCACTGGGAGCCCGACGTGGGATTCGATCCCGGGTCTCCAGGATCGCGCCCTGGGCCAAAGGCAGGCGCTAAACCGCTGCGCCACCCAGGGAATTGAATATCTTAATGTAGATATGATAAGATCTCTAAAAGCCAAACACTTTTGTTACAGCCTTCAAACTAGGAATGAGATAGCCACAAAAACATCCAATAGGTAAATTATTTTATTGCCTTGGCTAGAAAAGCACACACAATAGCTAAGAGGCTAATGAAGCTTTGTGTATTTGAAGATTGAAGGACTATCTCATCTGAAGATTTAAACTTTTGCCTTACCAATAGGTGAATCTATGTTTGTTTGTATACATCTAGCATAGTAACAACAAACCATCAAAGAAGATCTTTTCTGTGAAACCTTGGCAACAAACAAAAGTGTTGCTGAAATATTCAAAGGTATTGAGTAACTTTTTAAAAATCTCATGGTTTATCTTGGAACAACTGTGTTGACATTTACACTAATGGTGCAAAGCAATGGTGGGTAAAACTATGGGTGTCTTGACACACATGAAAGGAAAAGCACTTGTATGATTATTTGAGTTAGAATCTCATGTAGGCACCTTTTCTATGGAACATCACTATTACTTGAAAGAAAGACTGGGTAGACAAGCTATGGGTATTCAGGCCTCAGTATTTGACAGGCATTTTCTCCAAAATAAACGAAATGAGTGTGTCACATCAAGATGAAATGTGATGAAAGTTATCCTTCACTTGGCTTTAGTGATCTTAATAATTTTTGTTTGTTGTTTCATCTGCAGCAGAACATTTTTTGCATAGTATTATGGTTCTTTTCCTTGAGGCAAATATAGTACTTCAGAATGAAGCAGAAGGACTTTATTCATTCTTTCAATTTTATCATACAGAATAGTGTAAAGATATGTACTCAAGCGTTAAGACTTAATACACTTAATGATTTTACAGCTTTGCCAAGGACATTTTTAAGTGACTCTGATTTCTTAAAAATAGGATGTGCATAGTTTGGATTACAGTGACTTCCAAGACACTGGTGGTACTGCCTTCATGTGTGTTAAGACATCTGTAATTTTACCCACTATTGCTTTGCATTATTAGTGTAAATGTCAACACAGTTTTTCCAGGTCTGGCCTCATTTTGAGACTAGTCTTTCAGAATTTAAGGAAACAAGAATTGATTATTTTAAATGCAGATGTAATAAGCAGACAGTATTTGTCACCAATGAGATAAAATTCAAAATTTCAAAGAAAGATTAGAATTTTGGAAAGTTTAGATCCACCACCACGAGCTTAAGAACCTCCCAGTACTTGTAGACTTTTCTGATATGATAGATGGTGATAGTAAGGAATGTAATTTATTTAAAAGTCTACTTATTGAGGAATAATTTATATATATAGTAAAATTTATCCTTTTAGTTACATAGTTCTATGAGTTTTGGCAAATATACACAGTCATGTATTCATTACCACAAATAGAATGGAATATTTTCATCAACACAAAAAGTCTTTGGGTGTTCCTTTGTAGTCAGTTCTGTCCTCTTACCCAGGGCCCTGGCAAACACTAATACTTTGTCCTATAGTTTTGCCTTTTCCAAAATATCATACAACTTCTTTCATTTATCACGTTTTTGAGATGAATGTGATTTTTTGATATAATAAAATGTGTCAATATTTGATCTGCATAGCTCAGTGAACCAGTGTTTTCCAAATGATCGATCATGTACTGGTAAAAGAGCCACTCAGAGTGCAAGGTAAGCCAATGGATTTTAATGTACTGAGTATGAAAAGTTCATTAATAAGGTTTCAGTTCCCACAATGCACTATTATTTATTGAATGTGGGTTTAGTGTCAGCAAATAATATTCATAATCATTTAAAAATGTTATTCAAATATTCCTCAAGTATAGTCCTATCTGTGTGAGGCCAGGTATTCTTCATGTACTTCAACTAGAATACCGTATTGGATGAGACTGAATGCACAAGAAGATATGAGAATCCAATTGCTTTCTATTAGGCCAGACTTTAAGAAGTTTTGCAAAATCACAAAAACAATGCCACCTCTTATGTTTTTTTTGTTTTAGAAAATATATATTTTATAGTTACTATTATTTTAAATGCACTGATAAATATTTTTACTTTCTTTTTCTTTTCTAATCCAGTAAATATCAAAAAGTATAGCCCACATAAACAAATGCTCTGTGGGTCCATGATAATTTTTAAGAGGTTAAATGGTTAAGAGACGAAAAACTTTGATAGCCACTGACCTAGGTGTCAGGTGCCTCTGGAGAATGAGAACAGCTGGAGAGAGAAGAAGCTAGGGAGCTAATTGCATCTCTGATTCCTTGGCTCATAGTGTGATATCCATATATGGTTGTGAATAAACTACAGGCATATGATAAGCCAATGTAGTCAGGCTAATCACTTTAAGAGAGTGAAGTCTCTGAAATGAATAGATTATTTTTTTCAAAGGCCTATCATTCTGGCTCAGAATGATATCCAAGTTTGTCCAGCTGCTAACATAGTTGATCTGAAAGAGTGGGGTGAGCCAGGGTTGCTGCTAATGGTTGGGTTGAGAGTCTAAGCAAACTCTTCAGATACAACAAAATGTTGAATGCTAACAGCAAAGCACAGGGCCTGTGGATGAAGTCGCCAGGTTTAGGGAGTCAACTGGGAAGGCTGGAAGAAGTTTGTGTGGAGCACCAGAGTGATTTTGCCCACTGGTAGTAGGACCAGCAGATCTGGGTTTAGTTTGTGTCAAATGGTAGTTTCTTCTGAGGTTGACATGGCCTTACATTAGGTCCTATGATGTTAGAATCTTAGGGGGATTCCACCTAAGGTAGCAAATTGCGATTGGTGATGGTGATATTGGAGAAGTGTAGATCAAGTTTTCCCCCTCACATTTCCCTTCTCTTTGTGCCTTTGGCCCAATTTTAGAGACTGTTTTATTTAGCCTTTGATCTTCATCAGAGGCCAGAAGTTAGGCTTGGTTGGGCAGAAGATGGGACAGGACTGGATGGAATGTCTCAGCACAAATGAGACAATCTGTCTCAGCCTCTTGACTTGTTCTTACATACACACTTACTATTCAGTTATTATCCTAGAAATTTATGGCCAGTGCTACAGTCAAAATTGCACTGATATCTTTTTGTACTAAAAATGCAATAAACTTTCCGCCAAATTTGGTAAAATCAGAGCTTTTTAATGTGCTTTGTTGAAATAAAAAGTTGGGTTTAAAAAGATTAAGTATAGGTAACATAGAATCTTTATTAATATTATATTTATAGTGACAGTGCATTACACATAATGCTATAGGAATTCTATTCTAATTTAGTAATAATTCATGTCCATGCATTCAGTATGACAGCACCATTAATTATGTCACAATGAGTATGGAAAACATATACACTGTTAATGCTAAGCATTACTAGAAGTCATATCAAACTGTGCACATTACTGAGAATAAATAGAAATAGCAACACCTCATCTTTAATAAACCCAGGGAGTCCCCTAACCTGACAGTTTTTTCTTACTATGTGTATTGATAAATATAAAACTTAATATTTACTATGGGAAATGCAAAATATATGTCTCCAGAAGAATTTAGCCTTCTTACAGGAGCATGATTATTTAGTTACCTTCTGCTGTCTGCTTCTTGTCTGCAAAGTGTGATCTTTTCCCCCTCCTTCTTCCTAATATCCTGTGAAGGTGCCAATTACCCTGCTGCTTATCAGTTGAAAACTATGCCTGGTGCAAAGGGAGCATCAATTATTTGTGAGCAGAGAGCAAAGGCTGCTGGAATCATCATAAAGGATGCTGGAGCTTCCAGCTAATAGAATATATCAAAAGGCAATGCGTAGACCAAAGAGAGCACATTTCAGAAGCCTATGCCTCAAAGATGAAATTAGGCCAGATTTCGCAGACTTTAATGCTATGTAAGTTACACAAGAATTTGCTAATGTTAATGAAGAGAACTGGTAGGGCATTTTCCTTTAATCCACACAGCTTTTAACACACACACGGTAGATTTATTAATACTATTGACTTTTCCTTCCTGAGTCTGGTGTGTGTGTCTCTGTGTGTTTGCTTTGCTTCCAAATGGTAGCCAAATACTAGGGAAGTTAGATCCCAGCTTCCTCAGACTCTTTGTCTCACACAGTGAGCCTTTAAGGATGAATTTGTAAACTTGCTGTGATTGTTATTGCCTTGTAGTTGGATTTAACTCTGATTTTTAAAGAGGCAGTTAAAGGGCTTGGGTGGGTGTGGAAATGTTGCCATCAGTTAACATGGTTTGGGGAGTTTATTTCCAAGTCTATGAATTGGTTTCCAACTGCTGAGAAGAGCTCACACCTTTCGCTCTCCTAATGTTCATATAAAATAATTCAACCAGTCCACTTAAACTTTCTGATTGATGTTATAAGGATGCTCACACACAGTTAGGACTCAAATATTACTTTTAGAAATGAATAAGATGTTTTACAGGCAGAATGATCATCCTGAATCTGCCATTAACCCTTTTGTGCAGGTGAGGAGAGACAACAGTCATCAACTTGGTAGATGAATATTCTTACTGATTTTAAAAAATGAATCTCTAATGTTAGAATACTTTTCTTTTTTAAAAAAGATGTTATTTATTTATTCATGAGAGACACCACAGAGAGGCAGAGACATAGGCAGAGGGAGAAGCAGCCTCCCTGTGGGGAGCCTGATGCAGGACTCGATCCCAGAACCCCGGGATCATGACCTGAGCCAAAGTCAGATGCTCAACCACTGAGCCATCCACATGCCCCTATAATACTTTTCAATATACAAACAAGTTGTAACGATAGTACAGAGAGTCCCCGTTTACCCTGCACCCCGCTCCTCTATTGTCAACATCTTACATTACTGTGGAATATTTGTCACAACTAAGGAACCAATATTGATACATTAATACCTATTGATTTTTAAATTTCCTTGGGTATTTGTTATGTATAGGAGACTACTCCAATAATAGGAATTTCTGCAGTGTTCCCTTATTATATTCATTTTTTCAAATCAGATATCTTCTATACTCCAGCTTATTGCCTTCTAAGTGGATTGCTTGTTTGCTCTTGCTTGATGGTACTTTACCTTTAAGGATCCTAAGTATAATCAAGTCCTACATGTTTCTCTTAGTCCCTGAGATCTTCAGGGATCAAGGTCAGAAGCACTGAGTAATGCTTCAGCTTCAAAATGAGAAGACTATTAATGAGAAAAACACTTTAAAAATCAACCCACTCAATTCACATATTTTACAGAGCAGGAAACAGAGGCCCGTTGAGGCAAGGTGACTCACCCAAGGTCACACACTGCTGGTGGCACTCTGGACTGAAGCCCAGCCTCTTAACTTCTCCACACTTATGGCCTCTGATAAAATTTTCACAGTGACGCTTTTATTCTATTTATTATTTATAACCTGCCTACTTTAAAAAAGAATTGGAGCCAGCTGCCCTGTGATTTACTTTGTTTTGAATACAATATAGATCACTGGATCTTGCATGATTTAAGTGGATTTTTAAAAAATGAATAATGCTCTCATCTATAATTATTTGATAGTTCCTATCACCTAATCAACACACTATTGATGTCTTGCACATAGTAGGCACTCAATAAATATAGGTAAAATGAACACATACATAATGGTAGCTTGGGATTTATACACAAAAGAGTTTAGCACAAGTAGGTGAGAGGTAAGTGCAGCATGGCTGAGTGAGCTGAAAGAAATATAATCTTCTATTCTTGGCTCTGGGAAAGGCAAGGCTGTGTGAGATACTATAGAATGAATGCTGATGCCTTTGGCTGCAATTCCCAATGGTGGAACACGCATTGGTGGGAGTCTGATATCGTGGAAAGTGTTCCACGTCCCAGGTATGACTCTGGGTAAGTTGCTTGCCTTCTCTGAGCCTTAGACTCCTCACCCATAGGAGTATGAATACCTGTCTCTTGGGCTGTTACCACTGTTAAATGAGATAGTGATGAGAAGGTGGTTTGCAAACACTAAAATCTGGGACAAGTGTTACTTACTAACTTTGAAGATTATTTAGAAAGAAATCTCAGCATTTGAGGGCAAGTTTTCCATCAAGTAACTTGACCCCCTGTTTCTGTTTTGCAAGTTACCCTAAGCATAATGAAGAGGTTTGGAAAAATGGATTCTGAGAATTAAAAAGGGAAATAACTAGGTATCAGGACAGAATTGTTTTGTAACACAACCATATGGCAGAGAAACTGAGTAAA
Organism: Nyctereutes procyonoides; assembly: GCF_905146905.1. Taxonomy (NCBI): domain Eukaryota; kingdom Metazoa; phylum Chordata; class Mammalia; order Carnivora; family Canidae; genus Nyctereutes; species Nyctereutes procyonoides. The sequence continues at coordinate 21,741,654 of NW_026575040.1, read as the reverse complement.
AAATGCCATGCATTAGGATCTGATACTTGCCTGTTAGGGAGATACAGAATGAGTACCTTGCTAGCAATTTCTGCTCCCCTCTGGCTTAGGTTTTATCACTCTCTTATTAGGGAAGGGGTGGAGAAATGTTGGCAAGCATGGAGGTTCTCTTTAGGTAAGCTAAAGTGTATATTAATAGAAACCTTTTCTATTCAAAATACTCAAAGTGACTCTGCACTTCTGAGCCAAAACTTCCAGAGGTCAGACAAAGCTAGGGCCAAATGAGAACCAACAGTGGTTGCATAAGATGCTGCCAACATATGATATCACAAATTGCTCTCTCTAAGACATCTTTGCTTTTAGTAGCTGGGACCTGGTTCATTCAATGCTGCCCTGCTCCAGGCTGGACTGAGAAGTGAGTGACCTTGGTTTTGCCTTCCTGCTTATAATTTCCCTCAGTGTACCCCTGTCTTATGCATCTGGGGTCTCTGTTTGGGTTAGCTTAGCTCACCACTAAAGGATGTTTGGATGCCCATCTTGTCTCTATTTTTTTCATTTCATTTCCATCCTATTTAAATGTGGACTGCCTGATATCTCATTCTCTCATGGCCTGTACCATGCTTGAGACCTTGAAAACTCAACCCAAAAGAGTTAATGGGCCATCATCCTAGGTAATAGAATGTTCAGAGAAGTGGTCTGGAAACACATCAGAGTTTGGTTTTAGACAGGTTGCATTTGTGGGATACCCCTACAGATCTCTCTCTCAATCATATATAGATTGATGATCAGGAAGGAGTCCAGGGCAGGGATATAAATTTTGAAATGACTTAATAGAAGGAAAAGTAGACTGTATGGCCCTAAACTGTGGAAGAGAGTAGTATTTCGTAAGCCATGAGATCTTTAGCAGGACAGGTAATGGTCCTGCTTCTCTCTTTAGTCCCACAGTTTGACTGATAAAATGCACTTAATCTTTTTAAATTGATTATTTTTCAAAGACCTAAAAAGACTTAAGGTTTAAAAATATCTCAACACACCCTTCTAAAGTGGCAGAAAGGAAAAATCCCTCATGGTTAATCACTTGCATATTTATTCTCTCATCCATTCAAACAACAAATATTTACCATGTGTTCACTTTTTGCCAGACATTGTCCTAGGAACTAGAGATACAACAACAAACAAAACAGATAAAGTCACCAACTTCATGGAACTTCCATTAATGGGAGGATACAGACAATTAACAGAAGAATAAAAGAGTAAATATATGTCAAAAGGGGATAAATGCCCTGTATAATAATGCTGTGGAATAGGAATAGGAATAGGAATAGGAATGGGAATGGGAATGGGAATGGGAATGGGAATGGGAATAGGAATAGGAATAGGAATAGGAATAGGAATAGGAATAGGAATAGGAATAGGAATAGGAATAGGCAGGCTGGGAGTGGAGGGACTAGTTTACATAAGTAGTGAGGAGTGGACTCTCCTTGGATGATATTTATCACAGACCTGAATGAAATTGGAATTGGAACTCTTATAGTCTCCTATCTTCTAGTGTATCCTATCTTCTATATCTGGATAACACTGTGGGCTTATGCCACTGAGATCTAAGATATGGGGGTCTAGGAACTGGGCTTTCCATCACTTAATTGGTGCCTAAACTATCCAGCTGCTCAATGCTGCTCATTTTCTCTCCATTAGAGAAATATGGAGACTCCATTACTTTTAGGGCAATTGGAGTTAAGATGAACCTACCACTTCATTTAGGAAGAGAAGAATTTGGTAGTGCTTTATTGTCCTGGGACACTTATGGAATAAGCTTTTCCATAGAAGGAATATTCTTCACTGCAAAAGATTTTTTAAAAATAGCTTATCCCTTTAGTTCCTGGATTTAACTTAATAAAACATTTGGAATGAAATCTTTCAAAACCATATTGTACATATATCAAAAAACAGCTTGTTGGGCAAGAAAGGGAAATATTATGCCATATCTTTAAGGAAAGAAAAAATATTTCCTAGTACTTACTCTTTAAGAAATTTCTCATGGGGATATATGTTGGACATAATTTAGTTCTGTGTGCTAGGTTTATTTTGAATGCCAACTGTTTATTAACAGAATATTTTGAGAAAGTATTGAAATGTTATCTATTTTTTTTCCATAAAATGAAAAAAAAACACAGAGTATTTTTGAATTCTTATATCTTACTCTCATGTCTTTTATCATACTCTCAACTTGTTGGCCATGGCTTTGTTATGCTGTTAATGCAAACTTCTAGGAGAACATTATCCTAATTGACTAATTTTTGGCTCCTCGTCAGCCAGGTGTGGACAGCCTGGTGATCATGTTGGCAGAATTGTTAGAGTAATAAATAACAACAGTAATAAAACATAATTTATGAGCATTTACTATATAACAGGGGTAGATGATCTCATTTAGTCTTGTGTATAATCTGATGAGGGACAAAAAAATTACCATCTTCATTTTACAGACAAGAACACCAAGGATCAGAAGGGTTGCCCAATGTGCCCAATGTTTCACATGCATGGGTTGGTTAAGAGCCCAGGCAGCCCAGCTGCAGGCTAGGATGTGAGAAACTCACAGACTGATGATGGGATGACAGCTGTTTTTGTTTCTCAAAACATCTCTCCACTCCACCACCCCATGACCCCCACCCCTCCTGACAACTTGCTCCTTGAGTTCTGGATGGTTGCAGTCCCCAATGAGTAGGTTCCTGATAAGTGAGGTATGTGACTGAACTATTTAGTGTTATCTGGATAAAAGATTTTCTTTGATAAGAGAAGATGGTATCTGAGAGGCACCAAATTTCTAAGGCCTGGCCCTATCCTGCTGAATCACCATATCTGAATTTTAATCTTTAATCTTCTCTTTATTCACTTCTTCAAAGCAAGTATATTTAGATCTAGATCATGATTTCCCCTAGCTAAAGCAATTTAACAATTACAAAGATTGTGGAATTTCATGCAAAATGGAAATGAGAAATATAAAAACATTTAAAGCACCTCAAGTCCCCTCTTTTTCCATTCTGAATAAGGAATTATCATATCTTCTTTGCAGAGGTTTCTAGAAATGGAACCTCATACAGTTCCAATTTGCTAAATGAAGCCATTTATTTTTTAAATGTTATTCTTGCCATTTCATGTATTTTTATTATATAAAATTATCTTTTGTGTATTAGTATTTTTCAACCATAATTGTAGTATCTTTTCTATATTGCACTGTCTGCCCATGCAGAATTGACCAGCAGTTCAAATGTATAACAGAATCCTCCACCTAAATTTAGAAATTGGTAAATAAAAAAATAAAAAAAAACATAGGAGCCTCAAAGTCTGCAGCAGTACAGCTGATAATCTTTTTGGCTTTTAAACAAATGTAAATAGTCTAAAACTTGCTCTTAGCAAGTAACTTCATAATTAGGTTAATGTAATAGCACTTTGTCCTTTTGTATCACATTTCAATTAAAGACCTAGAAGTGATTTTAACAAATGCAAGAGCTTTTTACCTTGGTTCCTGTAGAAAAGGAGGCTTGGTTCATTATGCTTACATGATGGCTAGTCACATCAGGGCCATTAGGGCTGGTGGGTTGAGCATGGGTTACCACCACAGGCCAAATTCACCTGGTCTCAGAAAGACACGTCATCTTGTACTTTCTGGGTCAGTCTCTGTATTACCTAGTAAAAATAACCCACAAAGGTACCAGTACATGGAGACTAATTTTCATACCTCCTAAGTCTTCACGTCTACGTGGCTGGAGTTTTGTCTTGACCTTAGTAAATGCCTGCTTTGAGAATTCAGGCATGTCTGTGAATATAGGACAAATAGTCAGAAGCTGGCATTCAAGTATTCAATCAGAGTAAACTGATATGCAAGGGAGGGATGGGGCTGTATGGTGAAGAAGAAAGAAGAAAATGAGGAGGGATAGGACTGCATGGGGTCTTTCTTTAATATTGGTCTATCTCTGGTGTTAGGTCTTTGAGCCTTGTGATAAACGAAACTACATGCAAAAATTGAGAAGCTATTTTCATAGGGAACGTGGTCAAATGTAGGGGTATCAGGAATGTTGCTTTGGCACCATATGATAATGTGGGACTCAGAGTGGAAAGAGGGTGAACCTCCTCACTGCTACACAGAATACACCTGGCACCTCAAGAGTTGCTATCTCTGAAAGCCTAAGAGATATCATCCTTAACATGGAACACCTTGGCCCAGGTGGCAGCCACAGCACTGAGACCCAGTCAAGGGGCCTCTCACCTTCGACGCTGGTGATGGGTCAGGACAGAAAGAGATGTTGGTAGATATTCTGATTAACTCTTGAATGCTTGTGAAGTACCTCTGGGTACTTTCAGGCAAACCAGGGTAAGGTGGCTAAAATCTCACACAGGCAAGTTCTAGAAGCAAGAGATGGAGAAACTTGGGCTCTTACTCATATCTCAATTCTGTTATCTGAATTCATGGGCTTATAAGGTCTGAAGAAACTCATATAGTAAAATTAGTAAATCAGAAAAAAAACTACCTGATCATGCTTAACTCAGGTTTTTGGTTCATGAACGTAGCAAAGCAAGGCTATTGTTAAAAGAGAAGTGACCTCATGTGTCAGATTTATTAGAACAGAGCAGTACCACATTTTCCATTCTGCACTAGTGGTCTGCCCAGTCTTTGTGGGAAACAGCTGGGCATAGCCAAGAAGTAGATGGCAAATCCCACTCTTGCTTGCTCTTCCCACAGTGACTAAATGAAGACCAGTTCTCAAGACTCTGCACTGGTATTAGTGAGTTGGGACATTCACTTTGGAAAGTAAACTATAACACACCAGAGGCCAAGTGTAATCATAATTCCCTGTGCCTCTAGGTGCCCTGTTTGTTAGATTTCCCACTGATACACAGGCAAAAAAGAGTAAATTTCAACCCTAGCATCTGACCAAAGCTTCCAGGAAATGTCTTTCCAGTTTTCACTTTTATGTTAAAAAGGCTTGTAAAAATTTCATTCTACTCCATGATGTATTTGTTTTACTTTTGAGTAAAATTAGTGCTCCAGAAAAATGTATATTCAGCGCCTTAGTACAGCCCTCAGCACATCCCCATGAACCTCTGGTGATATTTTTCTTTCCTTCCTTCCATCCTTTTTTCTTTCCTATCAACTTATTTTTATGTATATTTTACATACCTATGTAAAATGTATATATATGTTTAATAATATATGTATATTTTAGTATACATACATTACATATAGTATATGTAATATACTATATACTACATAGTATATATATAGTACATAGTATACTATACATAGTATACTACAGCATATAGTATATTACATATACTATATATTACATATGTGTATATACATATACTATATTACATATACGTATATACATATACTATAAATGTTTCATCAGTAGTGTGCAGTGAAATCATTGCTGACAGCATAGATGCTTTATTGGTGGAGGGGCAGATTCCTCTGGAGGTCTCTGCAGACCCCTGGGGATGTAGGAGCAGTCTCTGACACACTGTCTATCATGGGGTCTGGCCAGGCCATTGTCCACATGGCAAGATGTCAGTAGTCATAATCTTCTGGAAGACCAGCTATTTGGTCTACAGCTATTCCTATGATTAATTTGTCAGTATAGATAGAAGTGGGCCCTCAGGGAGCAGGAACAAACAAACAAGATAGAAGGCAGTCAAACTTTCTGACCTGCCTAAGATGAAGATTCTTAGGTACTCATTTGCCTGACAAAAGAGCTAGATTCTTACCACTTGAATTTGATCTTAAAGTGTTTTGGATGATGGGGGAGGTTCTGTAGGGAGATTGTGAGAATCCTGAGAAAAATAGTACATCAAAAATTAGATATAAGATTTAAAGTCTTTTATTTATTGCTCCAAGAACATTGCAATAGCAAAGAAAGAAAAGGAGAATCTGTACCCATGTGATGACAAAGCATTACTATGTCCATTTTTCTGTTTCTTTTTCATGTGTATGTGATATTCACTGTACCAGGAGCATAGCAGCCATTTGGAATTCAGCTTTGTCAGCTAGTTGTACATCGTCAATGTTTATTTCTTTGTTGCTAGCCCAATTTTTTAAATGGAGAAGATGGGACCATGTCTCCTGAGGTTAGGCTAAGAATACATGCTCAGTGGCAGAGGGTGTGGTGAGGGGTATCAGGAGAAGTAAGAGAACAGGTGGGAAAAGCAGAGAAAAGGGGAAAGAAGTGGAAAATTGGGACATATGGTGCTCTTTAGGTGCTACATACATTTTATAATTTAATTTAAAATTAATAGTTATGACAGTAATGCATTTCATGTGGCAACTTATAGCTTATCAGGTGCTTACATTTCTGGTCCTCATGGGTCCTTGGGAACACTCAGTTTATCAATTTAATTTATTTCTTTGCAGATAAATTAAAAGAGGCTCATCCTATTGATATAAATTAATGATTTCACCCACTAATGAAATTAAAAAAATAATTTTCTGAATCCATTTATAAGACTTATCTACTTTAGTGACTAAGTTAACTAGGATTAACTAGTCAAGAATAATAATAAAGCTGAATTAGTTGATCTTATGTTAGTCAAATTCATACATAATCTGAGTTGTAACTTCTGATTGACTGTTAGTTCCTAGTTTTTTTTCTTCTCAACTTTCTTTAATGAATTCTTACCTAAATGTCAGTGAAAAAGAGGGAAAAGTGTTATTCCTAAATATTTAAAAGCACAATCATAAATTGGTTCTATGACATAAAATCAGTTCTGTTCCTATTCTCATTCAACCTGAATTAGGTTGAAAGGGAGAAATTTACCTTGTTTTTCTCTCAGCTATTTAATTGACAAAGGGAGAAAAAAAAATACCCTCAGAGCTGGATTTCAAAGCCAGGAAAAGTGAAGTAGAGGACTCTTAATGTCGTCTCCCTTTAACACACAAATATAGACCCTGTGCTCACATACCCCTTAACACATATCATCCTTTGACATAGGTGGACAAAGCAGATTTGGGTAACAATCCCAGTTCTACCACTTGCTATCTGTTAACACAGTGACAGTCTGGAGCCCTCTGAGCCTGTTTTCTCATTATTCCAACTGGGAATACATCAGCAGACTATTATGTACATTACGTAAAATGATGTGCTGGAAGTAACTATAGTGGTCTCAACTCTGGCTGTGCAATTCCACACATTTGTAGAACATGGGAATAACAACAGCTACAACAGCTGTCTGGTCCTTTTCAGACTGAGTTGCAGGCTGGCTGCGGTCTCAATATTTTGACAAAGCTCTCCAGGTGGTTCTGATGCTCAGCTGGGGTTGAGAGTCCCTAGGCTGTAGGTCACTGCTCAGCATGGAATTTTATCCTTTTTATACCCTTCCTGCAGGATTCCTCTGGCAGGTGTGTCTCTTACCTAGGAGGAAAGCACAAAACAAACTAATTCACATAAAAACACTGGGGCATCTAATGTGTTATATTTTCTAGTAAGGAAAAAAAGCAGACCTATCCTGTTTCTGAACTTCACTGTGCAGTACCTCAGAAAAGGGTCTGTCTTCCAGACTCAGGCTATGTTTGGCATAGCTCTCTCGAGAGCAGTCTCTTTTCCTTTGCAATGCTAAGCAGAGTGCTGCTGACTATCAAACCAAAGGAGTCTTATTTTCTTCATGGTTACCAGGGAAAGAGGTTCTAAAACTTCCCATAGTAAACTGCTCTTGATTTAAGACTTCTTATTGCCTCCTTTATGAAAATCTAGAAAGAATCATGAGATCAAGCCCCAAGTTGGGCTCCACACTGTGTGTGGAGCCTGCTTAAGATTCTCTCCCTTTCCCTCTGCCCCTCCTCTGCTTACTCAGTCATTCTCTCTAAAAAAAGAGAAAAAGAAAAGAAAAAAGAGAAATACAAAGTCTTTGGCCCTACCCTAGGCCTACTGAATCAAAATCATTGGGATTGAAGCTAACAGTGTATGTTTTACTTGCTTTCCAAGTGATTCTGATGCATGCTAATGTTTGAGAATCACTATTATAATCCAAACAAATATGACAAGGATAACAATGGTACTCTCAGGTTTCTCTCCTTGCTCCTCCCTTCTTGCCTTTGATGTTCAGGCAGATTTATTCCTGGCATTCATTGTGCCCATTAGGATAAGGTGTAGAGTTATGGAAGCAGAGGATCAAAGAAAGAACTAGAGCAGGGTTTCTCAATAAACAGTACTATTGACATCTTAGACTGGATAATTCTTTGTTTTGGGGGGATGTCCTGTGCATTGTAGTATGTTTATCATTATTTCTGGCCTCTCTACCCACTAGATGTCAGTAGCAACCCTCCCTCAAGTTGTGACAACTAAAAATGTCTCCAGATATTGCTAAGTGTTCTCTGGTAGCAAAATTGCCCCTAGTTGAGAACAAATGGACCAAAATATTGGCTCTCAAATTTGGGTGCTATGGGCTAAATTTTGTCCCACCAAAATTCATGTGTTGAAGCTCTAACTCCAATATTTCTATATTTGGAGATAATTTTTTTAGGAGGTTATGAAGGGTGGGGCCCTAATCCAATAAGATTGGTGGCCATTTAAGAAATAGAAGAGAGAGAAATGCTCTTCTTCTCTCTTCTGCAAGCACCAAGGAGAGATCATGTGAAGACCCAGGGAGAAGATGGCCATCTGTAAGCTGGGAAGAGTCCTCATGTGAAACCAAACCACCTAGCACCTTGATCTTAGACTTCCTAGTCTCCAAATTGTGAGAAAATAACTTTCCATTGTTTAAGCCTTCCAGCCTGTTCTTTGTGTAATGGCAGCCTGAGCAGACTAATACATTGGGTAAGTATCAGAATCATCTAAAGAACCAATAAGACTACAGAGGCCTAGGCTTGCTGAAGTAGAATAGGGCATAGGCCTTTGTATTTTTCCCTATTTCTTCAGGTCATTCTGGTACCAACCAAAGTTTGAGAGCCATTGGCCTAGAACAACCCACAGAAGAAGAGGATTAATCTAAAAGTGAGAGTGAAAGGGGCTGAAGGGGAGAAGAGCCAAGCAGGAATCTAGGGAGGATGCACTCAAGAAGAGTCTCTACAGACTCTCTCAAGTATTGCATTAAGTGAAACTTCAGGGAGATCAGCAAAAAATCTGAGCATTTTGTTCTGTTTGCGGCAAGCATGTGTACCTCTTTGAGAGATTTCACTGAAGACTTAAATTCCTTTTTGCTACTTTGGAATGATGTTGGATTTATGTTTCTTTTTAATAAGACAACAGATTTTCCATGAGGGGTGTTATGGACTGGACATTTGTGCCCCTCAAATTCACATGCAGAAGCCTTAACTTTGATGTGGCTGGATTTGCAGATGGGGCCTCTGGAGAAGTTTTTAAGATTAATGGAAATCAGAATAGTAGGGCCCTGATCTGATAGGATTCGTGCTCTTAAAAAAAGATTTACTCTCTTTACCTATGCACACACTATAAGGAACAGCTCTGTATAAGGACATATAGAGAAGGTGGCCGACTACAAACCAGGAAGAAACCTCTCACTAGAAACCAAATTTACTGGGAGCATGTACTTCTAGCCTGCAGAACTGGGAGAAAAGAATTGTCTGTTGTTTAAGCCACCCTGCCTACAGTATTTTGTTATGGCAGCTTCTTCAGACTAAGGTACACTTTTGAGTTATACTAACTTATTTCAATTTGGTCTTATTACTCTCCTTTGCTTAAGTTTTTATCTAGCTCTAGAATGCCAGTGTTTACTTGTCAGTGATTTTTATCTCTAATTGCACAAAGTCTGCAAGATCATTTTAGATCCCTTTAGTTCCATCCACATTCCATGCTGCTTTCTCTCTCTACCTTTTTTCCCCATCCCTTAAATGCACAGTCTAGTCAAAGGTAGAAGTAAATTTATGTTTAATTAGTCTCATACAAATTCTTGGTCCTCTAACACTTTCTCTTAGGCCAGTCTGAGTAGGACTTGGTTAAGTTCCTCTGGCTCTTCAAACAACATGCTCTTCCGATCTCCAGTAGCTGACACACTTTGAGGACTTCTCTTTCTAAATTCTTTTCACTCTCTTGCCCTCTGTCTTTTCTTGTCCATCATCTCTGATGCAGCCTTCACACCTCAGCATGTAGGGTTGGCTCTGGCACCTTTAATAGTGCTTAACAAAGATCGTGTGGAAAGCAACATCATGACCACAAAAAGAGATATCATGAACAGACACACTCATTTTCTTTTTCTTTTTTTGTAATCATAGGGAATGAGGTCTTGTTTCAGAATTTCAGTTGAAGCAATATTTCTGTGATTCTTGGCCTCAGTGCCATAAATGGATAAAGACTGACTTTTCCAGCAGAGAACTATGTTATCATGAAGGTGAGAGAAGATTAAAAGAAAAATCAACACTACAGTCCTGCCACTCAAGTGTTTGTTGCTAGGGCCATCAAAGATTCCTGCTGCCAATTCTACTTAAGCATTCTCTACAGCGTGGCTCCCTTCCCTCCCTGAAGCAGACCTTCTCCTCTGCCACAGCTGCCTTTGATATGGGCTCATTCCTGTCATTTGGCTGCTGAGTGGGGGGGAAGCACCTTTAGCTCCCCCGGAGGTACTGAGAGTGCTTCCTCACAGAGATCCCCAGCCTTCTTTCCCTGGAAGTAAAGTGGCAAGTCCTATTCTGAATATATCTCAGAAGCAGCACATGCAGGTCTTTGGATTACCATGCCAGATTGGGGGTAGAAGCACAGGGTGGCTTAATTTATTATTATGGTTTACATCACAGCACCCGCTGAGGGAATCTGGCCCCAAGTAACAGCTAGGTGAGTGACAGTGCCATGGAGTACAAGGCCGACTGCTTCGTCTATCCTATAGAGGTCATACTAACTCTCAAAACTGACATAGGGCTTTCAGGATTGTAAAAGACCTCACCTTTACCTTGTCAGATGAGGGTTACCTCTTTTGTAAAGAGTTTGTTCTCCTTAAGATCATATAGATCCCAACAATCTCACATTGAAAGCACCTTTCCAAGTTTACAAAGAAAACAGATTTAGGCAGGTTTTATTACTTGCTCAGACATCCAGATCTAGTAAATGGTAGGGTTAACAATGAAAGTCAATTTTATCAGACCCTAAAATCTATGTACCTTTCCTGAAAAACAAACATGGAACAGGTATTTTTAATAACAACCTGTTAATATTAATGGGGTACCCCCACTCCCCAAATTTTTCTCCAGACCACATCAGCCTTAGAATGGGTAATACAATTGTAACTATAACCATAGTACAAACATCATTACTCTAAACCTTGACCCAGGCTCTCTGGAGAGTCTTCCTTTCCTTCATTTTCCCCTAATTATTTCTAGGCATCCTTAAGAAATATCACAAACATAGTCTTGAATCCCATTAGAATCTACCATTCTCCATTCTTGTGCTTCTTTGTGCTAGGATATTGTCTTTTTTTCTAGGCTTCTCACTGACACATGGCCATATTGGAAGGGTGCCACAAATCCATCGCTGTCCTGGTATCACCAATACCTGCTGAAAATGATGTCTTCTTCAGTCTGAACAGGGCTAACCTCATCAGATGTTTTGATGTTAGGTCTTCTTGGAACTCCAGAGAAGGTGAAGAGACATCTCAGAGAAAAGGTCCACCTACAGATACACAAGAAAAAACTAGAAAGGGGACTGCGCTTCAAATAGTTGAGGTTCAAGCAAATAATCTTTTAGATTTTTTTTTGTTCCCTTTTTTCTCCTAGCCATCTCTTCCTAGGACTCAAACATAAGACCATGGGTTCAGAGCCAAAGATCAAGGTTATATGGTGTCTTTGGGTATTATTAAAAAAAAAAAAAACCAACAACCTTTTCTTAAGAAACTATACTTCCATTGGTTACAATACTGTCTTAATAATCTGTTTTTGGAGAAATGAGAGAGACTCTCTACTGATGTATAGTAGGAGGTTATTCCTTACTATTGTGTAAGTATAAATACTTATACAAATTTATGGTTTCCATGCTATCCCTCGTGGCCTGTGTTTAGCTTACATGCATGCAAAATGGATCTCATATATTAAAAATAAAACACAACCATAGGATCAGTGAGGCATAGTGATACAGCCTAGGACTAGCAGTCAAAACATCTGTGTTCTAGATTTAGCTTTGTCACTCACAAGCTGAGCAGCTTTGAATAAGTCATTTAATTTCTCGTCTTCAACCTGCTCATCTGTAAAACATCAGTAATCGTATCTGCCCTGCCTTTCAAATTGTAATGTAGATCAAATGAGGTGAAGGATGATTAAGAATGTTGGATATATGAAAGGAGCATCAAATGACAACTAAAGCAACCATGAATGCTGGGCATGGGTGCAGTGTATGATCATGAATGGAGATTATCCTTGCAAGGAAATGCTTTTTTTAAGGCTTAAGGGATATACTGGAAAGGGAACTTTCTGTATCTACCATACCACAGTCCTTTGAATTTTCACTCCTACTCTAAGGGAGATAGTTGGAGCATATGAATACTGGGAATGACCAGAAATCTAGTATGTGACAAGTTAAAACTATAGGGAGCAGTTGGCAGTTTGCTTTCCTTCTAGGCCAGAACCCAGGGTATTTGATTCAAATTTCTCAGAATATGGATAACATTAAGCTTTTCATTTGCAAATAATGTGTGACATTTTCACCAATGATTTCCTGTGTGTCTTTGTTTTGCCTTGATTTTTTTTTTTTTTTTTGAGACTCACTTTCCTTCTTTTAAAATGCCCTCTCGGATATATGTTTTGTTTTGTTTGTTTTTTTAATTAAAGTGAACTAACAATTCTTGGTTTTTTAAAAAAAACATTCTGAGATGATTCCTTGAGATAACTGAAGGTGCCCAGAGTGACACAACCTCAGGCCCGGAAATGACTGTAGTAAAGCAATGTCACTGACAATCAGCAAATGCCAGGTCATACTTCAAATGAAGAGAGACAAAGGGTGACTCATGAGGAATATAGTCAGGATGGCTGTTTTTCAACCTAGTCCACATCAACTTGATCACTGTCTCCCAGTGGGAGACAGTGGGGCTGCTGACCCACTGGACACCTAGAGGAACAAATAAAAGGGTCTAGCATCACACAATCAGGACATTACCCTTGAGTAAAAATTTTCCAAAGACTTCTGAATCTTAGGTGTTGGAGCAGGATGTCACTGAAGCCATATTACTCTTCACTGGTAGGAAAGGCAGTATTTACACAGGACTGTGGCTTAATGTTTTATTGTTCAAATACATTGTTATTGTTGTAGTTTTAGTAGCTGCTGACATGGCCTTAAAACTTGGACATGCTGCCTCCATGTGAAACACCACACTAGGCAGCCTGAGATTCAAGTGGTGGCTGAGACTTTGAGTGCCTTCACACAAGTCCTGAAATTACTATGAGCTTCATTTCCTTGTCTGTAAAAAATGGTTCATGCAATCCACCTTCCTGTTGTGAATTTTAAATAAGATAATCTATGCAGTGTCTTCTATAATGCTTGGCTCTGAATAGCCAGTTGAAGAATGGGAATGATTATTAGAGGAAGAGTATCTAAGTATCTAAGAGACAGGAAGTGTGGAATCTTTGTCTAGTTTGACCTCTAATGAGTTTTGTAAGTTTAGATAAGTCGTTTAACTCCTCTGTGCTTCAATTTGCCCATCTCTCAAATTGTCAAATGGTATTTGATGGTTTATGTATCATGGCTGAGGGTATAATTGCCTTGCAAATATTAGGAAATTACAGAAAATATTTTGAAAAGTTAAAATGACTATACAAATATATGTCTTAGGCACATTAAAATATAATATGTCTACATCCTCAAAAATTTCCAAATTCTAAGGTAATCAAGAAGACACCTAAATTTTTGTCTTTATTTGGAAAGCGGTGAGTCCATCTTGATTATGGTAGCATACTAAAAATGATAGATATCTTGCACAAGAACCACATAAAAATTTCACAAAGTTTGTGGACTGCCCCTATTATATTCCACTAAGGACATGAAGATGAATGCCAAGGAGGATTTTTTTTTTTTTAATCTTTCCTTCTTCCCCTTCCTCCACTTTGAAACAATCATCAATTACCCTTATCCACCGGCACCATCTCATCTAAGTTCATTTTCAAGATGAAGTTTCCTCGTTGGATGGTGGCTGTCCAATCCTCCTTCTGTCCATCACTGACTGCCTCAGAGCTGTCCCTGGATTGACAGTTTGAGAGCGAATCAATAATAATTATCTGGCTGCAGCCATGGCGAGCTGTGTAATTCTGCCATGGGACAGCATTGTGCAAACAGAGCTGCATCTCCGGCTGCAGGTTTAAATATGCAGGCTGGGGCTGTCCATTTAGGTGTGCTGATCATGTGATTACCGGGAGGTAGTGCTTCTTCCCCCGCTGCTGCATTAAAACCCTTTCAAATGATACACTCACCTTCTGGGACTCGCTGCTGGCTAGCACTGCACTATGTAAAACACAGCCTTCAGGTCCTGGAACATAAATCAGTGATTTAAAGGCACAGCCTTAGGAGAGGAGACACACTTTGCTTGGGGAGTGTGAAAGCACAAATGAAAGAATGAGATCTCAGATACATTTGGATCTATCTTTATTTTACCTTGCTCTAGCCAAAGAAGATAATTGTTTTTCTGAAATTATTTGTATCTCAGTTTAAAGATCAGAGCTAATTCTGTATTAAAATTCTGTTGATTTGAGAGGTACAAATTCATTTCCCATTTGAACAAGAAAATGTTGGCTTTATTGAGTTGAATTAACTTGCTTTCTTTAAAGCAATTTTAGCATGCCTTGGTAGAAGATGTCATTAGTTGCTAGTGTAGTTACTCTTATGAACAGGCAATCACATCTTATTGCTCTTATTTAAACACTTGAATATTAAAGGCTAGGGGATTTCTTTGGTGTTATTTCCTGGGAGTCTTTTTCTATCAAGAAATTAAAAGCGGGGAGCACATGGGTGGCTCAGTCAGTTAAGCGTCTGCCTTTGGCTCAGGTCATGATCCTGGGGAGTCCTGGGATCAAGCCCTGAATCTGGCTCCCTGCTCAGCAGGGAGTCTGCTTCCCTTTCTCTCTGCCCCTTCCCATGCTTGTGCTCTCTCATGTTCTCTCTCTCAAATAAATAAATAAATAAATAAATAAAATATTAAAAAAAAAGAAAAAAGAAATTAGAAGAGAGGAAGATCTTGGAGGACATAATCAATTTTCTAGCAGAAATCAATGAGAGGTGGGCATACAGCTAAAATGGAGCAATCATAAATTCCTGGGGGTAGAGATTTTACATTTAGAACAGATAGGTTCAGAAAATAATGTATATGTCATTAGCAAATGACAGGAAACAAATGAAAATGGTGTGTTCCACAGCTATATTTGCTGTTTTAATTGTTATATATTTATATGCATAGAGATATATATATTTATAATTTTTGAAGTAAAATGGCAGAATTTTAGCATTTGTTTTATGTACTTCTATCTGGTGGGATCCTTCCATTATTCTCTATTTTTTCTTTAATGTAAAAATCTTTTTAACAATGTAGAATAGGTTTTATTGGTAAGTAGTAAGTTTCACAGGGTTGGATATAATCAAACTGAAGGAGAGTTACTAAGCAAAAACTTTATGTAGGTTATTTAAAAATTAAGAAATTGCTAGGAAACATGTAAGATTTCCTCTAAGATTGTAGCATTATTCTCCAGGTTTATAGATGATTGAAACATCTGGTGGAAGAGACATTGTAAAGGCCTGGGTTACTAGACAGGAAGTCACTGCAACGTGTTACATCTTAGCTGTGTTGAGCTTCGTCTGTACTTACCGGAGTGTCATTAACAGTTCTTTAACTCATCATTGCTTTATCTCCTTCAGCTATTTTTTATTTATTTATTTATTTATGACAGTCACAGAGAGAGAGAAAGAGGCAGAGACACAGGCAGAGGGAGAAGCAGGCTCCATGCACCGGGAGCCCCACGTGGGATTCGATCCCGGGTCTCCAGAATCGCGCCCTGGGCCAAAGACCCGCGCCAAACCACTGCACCACCCAGGGATCCCTCCTTCAGCTATTTTTGATGGTTCCTAGTTCCTTAGTAGTAACTGACTTTCTTGGAAAATAGCAGGCATAAAGTTGATTGCAGGGAGCTCAGCTATACCTTAGAACTAACTGATAACAGGATCAAAGATGAGGGGGGAATGAAGATGCAGATAAAATAGAAAATTTTTCTTCCTCCTGTTTTTCCTCCCCCACCCTCTTCCCCCTTCCTTTCTTCCTTTTTTCATTCAATCAACTAACTAAACCATTTTCCTTATTAACCACTCTCTATTTACTGGGCACATTTATGAACCAGCTCAGAATCTTGTCATTTGAGAATGTGCAGGCTACAAAGGGAGATACATGGAGATATCTATTATAGCCCTATAACATGTGTTGGAGGGAAAGTTGTCAAACAAAAATACAATTGTCAAGCAAAAATACAGAGAAAGTGGCAAAAGGTTTCAGAAACTGAACAGAAGATTCCAGCTAGGGGATTGTATTTTAGCTAAACCATCCTGTGATCAAAGTATCTACCTGCTATTTTGCAATGCCTTAATTAACTGTTAAGAACCAAGGAGTCAATTAAGACTTTGATAAAATAAAGCAGTGGTGGGTTAAAAAAATTACAAAAGCATAAGTATTGGGCATAACAATTTTAAATGATCAGGAATAATTTTAAATGATCAGGATAAAGGCTGTAAATAGAAATCACATAGTAAAATCTTGGAAGTCAATAAGGAAATTTCTCTATTTCCATATAGAAAAATATTTTTTGAGATTTGCAGATTCTCTGCTATTGAGTTGAATGGCAGAACTATTATTCCATTTTAATTTGTGAAACTTTTTTTTTAAAGATTTTATTTATTTATTCATGAGAGATGCACAGAGAGAGAGAGAGAGAGAGAGAGAGGCAGAGGGAGAAGCAGGCTCCATGCAGGGAGCCTGATGTGGGACTCAATCCTGGGACCCCAGGATCACACCCTGGGCCAAAGGCAGTCGCTAAACCACTGAGCCACCCAGGGATCCCCTGAAACTAATCATTTTAATCCTCACCTCCTCACCTTAAGATCTCCAGAATTCTTAATTTTACAGTGAAGATTTCTCAACTCTTGAAGCCTCTATTTACACATTCATTTGACCTCTAGCACTTACTGCCTTATATGACACAGAGGGTCCTTTCAGGTGAGCAAGATGCATTGCTTTACATCTGGAGAAGCATGAAAATTAGCATGCCCATCACAACCGTATTTATCAAGAATATTAACATATTCCTTGAATTCAGTGTAGTAATAAATTTCCAAACAAAATTGAGAAGGCCTTTAACTGTGGGGGGGCTGCTTTGTGAGATCCGTAGGGATTTGGCTAATTATCAAGAAGTTTCATACAAAGTAACTTTCATTATGGTGAGAAACTACCAAAGTCAGGTGTGGCTACAAGAGTAGTATTAGCAAGATTTAACTTGTCTGTGGCTCTTTTTGCTTGCTTTCCTTCAGTCCCACACTCACTTCTCCTGGGTGAGCAGATGAAAGGCACCAAGTGGCCTGCAGGTGAGAGGAGTGCCTATTGCTGAGATTACTTTGAGCCTGCTAAACAGCCAGCCAAGGGATCCCCGCGTGGAGCAGCAGTTTAGCGCCTGCCTTTAGCCCCGGGCATGATCCTGGAGACCCGGGATCGAATCCCACGTCAGGCTCCCGGTGCATGGGGCCTGCTTCTCCCTCTGCCTATGTCTCTGCCCCTCTCTCTGTGTGACTATCATAAAAAAAGAAAATTAAAAAAAAAACATTAAAAAGATAAAGATTTAAAAGAAGGCGAGATAGAAAAAAATAACATTTAAACAGCCAGCCTATTCAATTTATTGTGAAGAGAAGAAAGGAAAGTAGAAAATAGTTAATTGGAGAAGTTGGGATAGGGGTTCACTAGGAGACAGGAGGAACAGGTGTGGCCTTGTAGGAAATACTGGGTAGGCAGCTGGCCCAAGAAATGGGGCTGGCCTGGGGATGGTCAAGATATTTGATGTAGAAGCAGAATCAACATTGGTACTGAGCACAAAAAGTGGCATGATACCAGGGCCAGCTTCATGTGGATGCAACCTATGCAATTGCACAGGCCTTGTACCTAGGCCCCTTGCTGGGTTTAATGAGATGTGGTCTTAACATTCTTAGTAATTTTTTGAACACAGGTTCCCATAGTTTCATTTCACACCAGACCCTGAAAATTACGTAGCCAGTCCTATCTATGCAGCATGCATTTGTTAATGCACAAAGATGTCTCAGATGGACAATCACAAAGGGTATTTATAATGTTTTGGGAGGGAAAACTGACTATCTAAACCAACAGAGACCATCTCCTCTGAGTTTGATCTCTCTCAAAGAATTCAACACCTTTAAGAGTAAAGCCTCTCCTAAATCATATCCATAATTTCCACTATGTATACCTTACTGTGATGCAAGGTACAATGATGATGTTGATTAATTGATCAAAGAACTATATCCTCTTAGCATTTTTAGATGACAAAAATATCTTCACATACATGTGGAATGAGTTAATCTTTACATCTTGATATTTATATAGGGAGAATCACTCTGAGTTTTTAGGGTAGCACTTTGTTATCTATGTCCCTGAGAGGAGCAGGGAATGGACTCTTGGGCCAATGGACAAACCTTTGTGGCATATTTAATGGCTAAAAGAGTTCATCTTGGTGACTGATAATCTGGCTTTGAAGCCTGGCTCTCCTGCTAAGTCACTGAAAAAATGTATGTTACTAGCCTCTCTTTGCCTTAGCTTCCTCATATATAGATTGGGTATAATCACTGTAACTATCTCACAGAGTTGTAAAAATTAATGACATGATGCATATTTTTATGCTAGTCAAGTACCCAAGACCAAAAAAAAAAAGTACTGGGTAAATATTCATCATAATGATAATTCTTGGGAAAAAAATAAGGGGAACAAAAGATTTCTAAGTCAGTGAAGCATTCTCCAGGTGGACAGGCAATTCTTGTGAGGAGAGAGTGCAGATGCTTTGATTTAACCTCAAGACACTGCTCAGAATTAGGGGGCATCTTCTTCAAGTGTCCTATAGGACTTGCCCCATGTTTCTTGAAGTTTGGTACCATAAAACTGAGAAAAGCAATTTTGCCTTTTGGAGTACAGAAGATGAATTAGGACTTTGACAGCAGTGGCAGAGATGGCAGCATTGTCAGGAGCCACAGTGATGGTGGCAAAATTAATGGTGGCAGCAGGGAGATGGTGGAGAGGTGGGGACTTAGCTGCAGGCATGTACAATGTGACTGGTCCTGGACCTTGGGAAAGTTAATGCAGTTTCTTTGTGCAATACTTTCTTCATTGGTAAAACAAATAATAAAAGTGCCCACCTAATACAAGTACTGTAAGGATTCACTGAATGGAGATGGTTATATGAGGTAATATATGTCTTGCAGCGAGCACAGTCCCTTGGACTCAGTGAACAGCAGCTGTTCTTGTCCTTAGCATTTCTATAAACAGTAGTATGGAGAGCAGGGGAGAAGAACAATGGCAATATGAAGCCCAATTCAAGACCAAGTTCTGGCCCAGAGTCAGAATTGAGAACAAATCTTGGATCAATCACTGTGTGACTGCAAGCAAGTTACTAAGCCTCTCTGAACTTGTTTTTGTTTTTCAATATGATAAATGAAGTCCAATGGCACCTACATTGCAGGGTTGTCATAAAGATCAATGGAGAGAATGTAAACCAAAGGCCCTTTCTGTGCTTCAAGAAAATAAATATTTTCCTACATTTCATGCTAATTATCATTTCAGGGAGAATTGGACAGGTATTGTTTCTCTCACTTTTTAGATGAGGAACTGAGTATGGAAGCATTAGATAATTTTCTCAGAATCAATGACTGGTAAAGGATATAGCTAGGACTTGGAATCCTTTTTTTCTGAGACCGAACCTCTATACTCTTTTCAATTTTAAAGTCTTGAAATCCTTTTTCTGTATTAAATTGTCACCCAAATCCAAAATATAAAACATTTCGAGAAGAAGCGATTTACCTGCCTCTTCCTAATCCTGTCATCACCCCCTCCTTCCAAGGGCTCTGAGGAGCACAGTTTGCAAACCTTTGCCTTCTGCAGGGAGACTTCCACTCTGCCACCCTCACTCATCTCAGCCCTTGAGGGCAGATATCAATCATATATGTCAGGAGACTGAACCAGGAGACCCTGAGGGCCTCTGATTCTGGTCCTCATCACTTCAGAGTTCAAGACAACACATACAGGTCATGTTGGGGGTTGTGGAAATGCATGGCTGAGATCCCAGCCACTGTGGGTGATGATGTCTATGACTCTGGAAAGCCTCCGATGCTACTTTACATTGGTACCACTTGTGCCTCTTGACTTTCTAGTGAGCTGTGATTCTTTCTGTTTCTAGGGCAAATGGAGAACCAGGAGAATTATTGCCTGGTAAGCAATCAGAAAAGAAACCAGGGTTCAGAAATAGCTTAGTGGTTCCAAAGTTTGGTGGACAAAAACAAACAAACCCCTAGCCAGGCAAATAGCTCAAGGTCAGGATGTGGGCGTCTAGCATTTCTCACTGCAGAGCTGGAGGCCTGTAGAGTCAGGAAGGTTTTGTGTGCTCAGTTGTGGCTTTAGTGATAGCAGTGCTGTGAAAACTCAGACCTTGACCATAGGTTTACAAAAAGCAGATTTCTTGGCTTCTGAAACTATATTCACTTCTGGAAACTTATTAAGCATAGACAAAAGCATTCCCTGAGATCAGCAACCTTCTGCCAGAAAACAATGGAAAGAGAGATTTTGGGAGAGCATGGCATATGTCCCCTAAAGTTTGGTGGTTTTCACCCAGAGTCTAATGCAGAGTGTTGGGAAGGTGTGAGGCTTATTTGAGGAATCCACACCAGCAGATCATAAAAGGATTATGTTTTAAGGAGCTTGTTAGGAAGTAGGGGGTAACCCTTGCCCCATCTTAGTTCTCTTGGTGAAGACATAAGAGAACCCAATAGTTCCTGAGGCTCTAACGGCAGGAAGATGAAGTTAGAGGCAGGAATCATAGGGTTGCCCATGTGGGCTCCATGCCAAAAGAGGGGGCACCCAACCAGAGAGTATAATTGAAAGAAGGGGGACCAGGGGATGTGCTGCTCCTCTAGAGGTCCTCAATAAAAAGAGTGCCCCAGAAAAGCCAGCCTGTGCCTGTTTGCAATCATGTGCACCCCCTAAATGGATACCAGTATGGAGCAGAGGTTTCCAGTGTCAAATGGAAGTATCCTGAGCAAGAGATGCAAGGGAAGTTCCCAGGGCACAGGTTTAAGGAGGTCCTCCCTCCAGGGTTGTGCAAGTGCAAGCTTAGTGCCTCCGTTGCCTCACCCTAGTCCTGACCCTGTGGGTCAGGGTGCACCAGAGATTTCTGTCTCTCCTACCACCCTTTCCTGCTCCTACACACACTGGAGCCTAAGGTAGGAAAAAGGGACTTGAAAGAAATCTCTTCCTTCTGCTTCCTCCTGGAGCTACACTTCTAGTCTGTATAGTCTGAAGCTTCAAACTGGATTTGAGGGAGAAGGTTTAAGCTGTCTTGCATTATATTTAAGTAACTGAAAGGGTCTGAATAATTGTGGTTTGGGCTAAGATGTCATCAAAAGGAGTCCCTATCAAACAAAGAATAGGGGCACTGATATCATACAATTGAAATGTTGGTATTAAACCAAAACAGGTTTATAAAACAACTTATTGAGACTTTTCACAAAAGTGGTTGCATAAGCCAGTGTCTCTGAAAAGGGAGGAAATGTAAGTCGGAGTGGAAAAGGGGGTAAGGGGTAAGACTCAAAATTATCTGCTCTTCAAAATTAGTGGTTCTGTGGAGGGATCGGGTGACCAGCAAGCCTAGGTTTGACACCATCAATAGCTGTGGAATGCAGGCAAAGTACTCCGGTCTTTGTTTTGTCATTTGAAAATAGGAATAAGGATACTGACTCATACCCCATAGTGCTGTTATGAGAATAAAATGACAGCACATGGATTAGGCTGAGCGCCTAAAAGAGTCAATAAATATCAGCTGTCTCCCTTGGCCTTCCCTCTGTTTCACCGAAGGAATGGACCTTCTACAGTGTACACATAGGAGTGTTTGTGTGTGTCAGGGCTGTGTGCTGGAGAGCAAACTGACCGAGAGGTAATTTTGGAAAATACAGGACTGGGTGCTGAGGTACTCTAAAGATAAAGACAACAACATGCTGCCAATGTGTATAGAAATGTAAGATTATAAAGTCAAGAGACATTTGAACAGAGTGCTTAAGTTTAAGTGTCACTGAAACTGTAGCAGCCCTGTGAAACCTCACAGAAGTTATGTTGGGCACATAAAACAGTGTGTTATGCTCTTCAGTTGTAGTAAATCCATAGACCTCAGGACAATATATAGATAAAAAAAAATAAGCAGTTTTTAAGATGATTGGACCTAACTATGAAGGTCAGAAATGGAACTAGTTCTTATGGAAATTTCTGATGCATCAAATAGAAATCACATTTTTGGAAGTTAATATGAAAAAGAGCCTATTCCGCTATGAGGCTGCTGTCAAAGAAATTGTTAGGGGTATATTTTTGCACTTAGTGTCCTAAGAATGTCCCTTATGATATTTTTGAAAGTGTTTTTTTGAAAGTGTTCTAATAAAATTTTAGGTTTTCTTTGTGCTTTTCCAGCTTTCTGGAGGAAAATATCTCTTGCATTTAAACAGTTGTGTTTACTTTTCATAAGTAAAGGGAAAAAATTAAAAGAAAATAGCCAGAGGCATTGTAATAAAACTCAGAATATTATGAGGAATGACCACACATACAAGGGTGATTGATGTATAAATCACATTTTGACTTGATGTAATGTTATGAAAAGACAAATAATTTTGTTTACATTAATAGAGAACTTTAGATTTGGAATTGAGGTTTAGATTTGGAATCACCCCTGTCTTTTCCTCTCTGTCTTTCTTTTTTGGGTAAGGAGTAGTTACTATATTGGTCTTTCTTGGAAATCTAATACTTTTCTCATTATTCTAACAATGGTATTTATCCTGTACCTTCAGTAGATGTTTCTTCCAGTGAAGATTCCATTTTAAAGCTCTTTGTTCAGACATTTTTAACCCAGCCATAAGTATTTCTAAATATTTTCAGTATATCTCAAGTTACCAACAATCTATCTGTATAATAATCAGAGAAGTTGTGTATGTTTTATATAGGTGTATATGTGCTGTGAATTAACACCAAACTCAAAATTGAATGAAAGAAACAGGGAATCTAATGAATGCATGAGTGATAGCAGAAGCACTTTCTATACTATTTCTTTCCTAGAATATGATTGGCAGTGAGACCTCTTGGCTTAGTACACAAACAGAGGAGATGGGGAAGAGAAGTGCTGGCATTTTACACAGTTTATCTTCCATTATTGTATTTAATTTTTAAAAGGACATCAGAATCCTTTGGGAATTCTATCACTGCCTGAAATTTTGCTACCAATTCCACATTTTATTTCAAATTGATGAAGTGATAAAATTTCATATGCCTTAAAACAAAATAATATTGAAAACTTATAAGGACAAACATCCCTTGGTAAATGGAAGAGAAATATTCCTGGAAAAAATGTATATATGTTTAACTCTTTAAAAACACCATTATTATAGTAACCAGATGTAATTCTTTCTAATGCAATTCCAGAGATCAGGGATGGAAGGCATCTCCTGGGATTAATATGCTTATGCATAGGGAAGGGGTCATGGTTGTTGGGGTAGGGGCAACAAACCAGTAACTTGTATAGGTGGGTGCTTTTGGAGAGAAGAGATTCCTCTAATATGTACCGAAGTCTTAATAGTTTAGAGCTATTATGTTCTTCTACATTCCTCCCACTCAGTAAACATCTTTGTCCAGTTCATACATCAATTCATGCCTGGTGGCTCCAATGTTGCCTACTCCTGGGAAAATAGTAACATGGAAGGAAAGTTTGCAAACATTTATTCATTTCCATGGCTCAGTCTAGTTATGGGGGAAATACCTCATGTACCAAGTGGATGTTTTTCCAACTGCCAATGAAAACTTAATTCCAGAGAAGACCAAAACACAGCATATTTTCTGAAATGTATCTCTCACCCATGTCTTAGAAATTCTATCCCTACCAGGCACAAATGCTTTTTTTTCAAACATTTGTAATGTTGAACTGAACAATTTCCTGCACTGTTTAAACTCTAATCCTCTCTTTTTCAAATCACCCCCAGCGGTGGCTATCAGTTATCAAAAGCTGATGGGCATTAACACATAGGTTCACAATCAAATTTAGGCATCGTATTTATGAAAACAGGCCTTCTGCCCATGCCTTATCTTAAATCAGGCTTGACTGTGGCTTTTGTTTTTCTAGGTATTGTTTTGATAAAATTTAGCAGGAAATAAATGATTAAAGCATCTGGCTACATCAGCTAGAAAGTGTGTAGATGAACTATAGAAAACAACACTCAAGAATTCATGACATTTCAGCCCAATTACAATTTTCCTATTGTTTTAACCACCTGGATGTGGAATACTCTGGGCTGTTAGAATTAATTGAAGGAGGCAGGTAGGGGAGCAGACTTAGTTGCTTGTGGCATAATAATTAGTACTATAGAAGCTCCACCAGCCTGCAGGAGGCCTGCATCCAACATCCCACTTCTCTTTGATATGATTGTCTCATATTTTGCAGACTGTAGTCTTGTCTTTGGTGCAAACTCAGTAACCTTTTTGGCCAGAATGCAAGCTGGAATGCACTTTCTTCCTAACAGGTTAAAGCCTATTCTAATCGCTGGGTTCTGATCTTATTAAAAATGATCATAGCAGTGAACTCTTCAGTAACTAAACACCCTGGGTGATCTGAAAGTGTACCTTAAAAAATGTTTTCTGACATGTATGAAATTCTGCTACCAATTCCACATTTTATTTCAAATTGATGAAGTGATAAAAAAATGTTTTCCACTCATTCCTAACAGCTGGCATATGCCAGATATACCCAGCTAGCAATGATGATACAGATTTATACTTTGAAAATTGTATCAGAATCAGTGCCTGCAGGAGTGATCTTTTCAAAGGCAATTAATAATCTAAAGTATTGTAAAGCATAGTTGCATTTTAGCTGCTAATCTTTTATATCTGAAGATTTCCTGAAGATTTCCTTCTCACTTTAATAAATAGAATTAACAATCTCATTAACATAGTATAGGCTTTAAAAGTTCTACAGCAAAGAAATCCATTAAATTCTGTGTATCCCAGTGTTTCCCAATGTTTTTGACTATCAAGAAATTTTGACTCATTTGACTCATATGTATATTCTAAGGACTTGGATGTTCCATAAAACTCAATGTGGGAAATACCAATTTAAAGTGATTATTAATTTTAAAAAATGGATGTGTTTGATGTCCATCTGAACATGATGAACAAGGCATGATACCACTTTTAGTTGAAGTTGACATCTTAATGAACAGTATAAGATAACTGCACTACAAATCCTTAATAGAATCCTCTAACTCTGAAATTTGCCTTCTATAAAAGACACAAAAGAAACTACTTTTAGACAAGATGTATCTCTAATATTCTTGTTTTTTTAAAAGATTTTACTTATTTGAGAGAGAGCATGAGACAGATCATAGATATAGCAGGAGAGGGAGAAATAGACGCCCTGCTGAACAGAGAGCCTGCCGCAGGGCTTGGTCCCAGGGCCCTAAGATCATGACCTGAGCCAAAGGCAACACTTAACTGACTGAGCACCTAGGTGCCCCAAGTATTCTTGTTTCTAATAGATTGGGCACTTACATCATTGAACTGTATTAATTTTAAAAATGCACAAAAGTGATAGGGAAATCTAATAGCTATATAAATATCACTTAATACTTATAACAATGGTGAGGTAGATATGATCCTATCCCATTTTAGTGATGAGAGATTGACAACCTATAGAATGGGAAAAGATATTTGTAAATGACATAGCAAATAAAGGGCTAGTATTAAACTTAACACCCAAGAAACAGAAAATCCAATCATGAAATGGGCAGAAGACATGAACAGAAATTTCACCAAAGAAGACATAGACTTGGCCAACAAGCCCATGAGAAAATGCTCTGCATCACTTGTAATCAGGGAAATACAAATCAAAACCACAATGAGATACCACCTTACACCAGTGAGAATGGCGAAAATTAATAAGACAGGAAACAACAAATGGTGGAGAGGATGTGGAGAAGGGTGAACCCTTTTGCACTGTTGGTGGGAATGTGAACTGGTGTGGCCACTCTGGAAAACACTGTGGAGTTTCCTCAAAAAGTTAAAAATAGAGCTACCCTATAACCAGGCAATTGCACTACTGGGTATTTACCCCAAAGATACAGATGTAGTAAAATGCCGGTCACCTGCACCCCAATGTTCACAGCAACAACATCCAAAATAGCCAAACTGTGGAAGGAGCTATGATGTCCTTCAACAGATGAATGGATAAAGAAGATGTGATACACACACACACACACACACACACACACACACACCATGGAATATTACTCAGCCATCAGAAAGGACAAATACCCACCATTTACTTTGATGTGGATGGAACTGGAAGGTATTATGCTGAGTGAAGTTAGTCAGTTGGAGAAGGACAATCATCACAGGGTTTCACTCATATGAGGAATATAAGAAATAGTGAAAGGGATTATAAGGAAAGGAGGGGAACTGAGTGGGAAAAATTAGAGAGGGAGACAAACCATGACAGACTCCTGACTCTGAAAATGAACAAAGGATTGAGGAAAGGGAGGTGGGTGGGGAGTTGGGGTGACTGGGTGATGGGCACTGAGGAGGGCACTTGATGGGATGAGCACTGGATGTTATACTATACGTTGGCAAATCGAACTTCAATAAGAACAAGTGAGAAAAAAAAAAGAGAGCAATTGAAACACAGAGAAGGTTAGATAACTTACCCAGGTGAACATAATAGATGATAAAGCTGTGTTTTGACCCTATGCAGCTTAAAAACAGAGTTTCTCCCCACTAACCTGATGCTGGTGGTCTTGGTCTCTTCCTCAGATAAAGGAAGATTTTCCTCTCTCACATGCACAATGACCTGGGTTTCTGAGATTGGGAGGAGCAAGTCAGCAGCCTTCCAGAATAAGAGAAGGAAGGTCAGTGGTGGGGCTCAGCACACACCCCACATCTCTCACCTGATAGAGCTGAATTCTAATATGATAGTAACTTTTACCAATTTTTCTTAATTTTTTCCCATGGAGATTACATATGGATCACTTCTGACCTCTTTATATCCAGTGAGGGGGCATGGAGTCTAAGTGTTTGAAAATAAAGCTCATTGAGCCAAGTTTTGCCACTAAGAAGTGGGTGGCCTAAGACAAGCCACTTTCCTTTCTGAGTCTTCGTCCCCTCATCTGCAAAATAAGAATACTGAGCCAAGGCACTTCTAAGACCTTGTCCAGCCTTATAATTACATACATGGCATTTATTTGTAAATAACTTTTTTCAGTAAAGGTAATAAGAACTAGAAGATTGGAATCACTGAGCAATGTGTCTTTTTCTATGTTTTTTTAAGGTTTTATTTATTTATTTAAATATTTTATTTATTTATTCATGAGTGACACAGAGAGGCAGAGACGTAGGCAGAGGGAGAAGCAGGCTCCCTACAAGGAGCCCAATGCGACACTCAATCTCAGGATCCTGGGACCACAACCTGAGCTGAAGGCAGATGCTCAATCACTGAGCCACCTAGGCACCCCCTTCTCCTATGTGTTAATGCTTATATTCCTTGGAATGGATTGGAGAATTCCATGATTAAGGAAATGCCCTGAATGGGAAGACTGTGATGACTCTGAAGGTCTCTGATCCCTGATTTTTTTTACAAATAAGCTTCTCCATAGTTTTGTATCTATTCAAGATAAATGCCAATCTAGGATCTTTCAAAATAAGCCCTAACCTAGGACCCCTACTTCCAAGTCGTGACCCCATGAACAAAGGGTTATTTTATTCATCAATATATTATCAATAGTATTTAGTACATAGTAGGGGCATAACAGTAGTGGTCAAATTAAATTGAACTCAAGTTGGGAGATTTGATTAAGCATTTAATACGTTGGTAATACATATTGGAAATTCAGCAGTATAGGCAGCAACAAGCAATCTTAGAGGTAGTATAAAAGAGAGGGTCCTGACCATTAGAGTTTGGTGGTCAAGTTAGTGTAGAAGATATTTACATTTGGTGCATTATTCCTTGAACATGTTTTCTGTTTTCATCTTCTTATTAAAAAAATATACCAAAAAAGAAATAATCATAGTAAGATTGGCAAAGACTAAAGGAAAGTCTATATACCCAAATATGAAATGAGAATATCAGGGTGGAGTATCTAAGTGTGCCCATGTGATTGAGGGCTCAAGACTCATGCTTCAGTGAATGACAAGAGTGACAGAATTGAGTCACAGAATATTCATTACCTTCAAGACAAACAACCCCACATAGTATACTTCCTTCATTATGAGACATTAATGAAATTGAGAGGGATAAGACTCTCATGGTAACTGATTAAAAAAAAAATCTGATACCATTTATAGAGGCATAAAACTTAGTATATTGGGCATATTCCAAAAGAAAATTTAGCTTAGTCAAAACTTCTGCAAATCAAAAGTAAGACTAGATAATTTTTAAAAATGGTGGAACTATCTTATTCAAATGAAAAGGAATTGACGGTAAATCTACATTTTCTTGGTGAAAATTGGAATTTATTAGTATAATTCATCAAATTAGGAAGCAAAGTTGATTAGTTATTTGATTGAGACTGCATTGATTAAGGACTTGGAAAAAGCTATAAATCTAATCAGGGAAAACATCCTTCCACATGGGAAAAATACTGGGTTGACATTTAGAAGATAGTCACTTTTTATAGCAGCTTTTATTTAATATGCAGAATTATAAAAATTTACCAGTTGTTGATTTTGCACACTAACTCTTAGGAATCTATCTTAAGAGAGTCTGAAGAAAAGCACCAGTAGTCTCCTAGAAAAATAAAATTTGCAAGATCTTCCTCCTTTTAGGTGAAGTGGAAGTAGAACAGTAATCTTGGGCCTTTGTTCCAGTTAGATATTTAATCTGAATAATGCAGGCAAGACTAATCCTACCACTGCCTCAAAATGCTGTGTTTCTCCCTCCTTTCAGCACCTTTCTGTTTGTGCATGACTTGGGTAAGTATTTAAACTTTTTTCTTCATTTCTATGTGTGCAGATATAGCCTTTATGGATGGGGAAAGACGAAGCATTTGTTTTTAGAAAATAAAATGCTGCCCTTTCACTCAAAACATTTTCCCTTGGAGAGCCTCCACAGATCAAACATATTCTTTTTCACAATTGAACCAATCCTGGCAAGAGCTGTGACCACAGTTTTTGATTTATTTTGGCTTGTGATGAAAGGCAAGCACTTTCAAAACGATTCCACCCATGGCTCTCACTAGGGAGAACACCCTGAGTGGAAACGTGGAAAACATTTTGAAAGATGGGAAGGTGCAAATATGCTCTGTTAAAATGCACTTTCTGTTGGGATTCTACTGCTTGAAAATATTCTCCATATTTTGCAGGATTTTAAAATATTGACAGTCATTGTGTGCCTAGCCATATTTTATACTGTGTTACTTCCCAGAGCTTTGAAATCTACTTAGAGCTGTATCTTCTGATTCAGGCTGGAAATTATTCTCATCAAGGCAGAGACTTCCTCCTGACCAACGCCCATATAGCTAACACATGCTGTCAGCAATTCTGTCCAAATACATTCTGTGTGTGACCACTACTCCCACCTTAGCCCAAGATAATATCACCTCAGTAGGAACTACTGTAAAAGCTCCAAAAGAATCTTCCTACTCTCACACTAACACTCTTTTAAAATTTAACTATCTGTGGCACCCAGCTTTTGAAACTTATGTATTTTCTCATCACCCTCTGATGGCTTCCTGTCACACTTGGAATACAATTCCCGAGATTCAAAAACAGTTATGATTTTTTTGTCTATCTGGCGTTTCTTTGTTGTTAGAGTTTCTGTAACACTCTAGCTTTCTATATCCTAATACCCTAAGCAGAAGACGAACTCATCCACATCCTTTAATTTACAGAAGCACAGCACAACCACAGAACTCAGTCAATGTTACCATGAGTAAGTGAAAAAACTAGAAATAAACCCATGTCTTCTGCTTCCTGGTAAGGATGCTTGCAATTATTCCAAGGCTCCTGGAGCCTTTCCCTCCTTCTTCCTTGAGATCTCTCTCTCTCTCTCTTTTTTTATTCACATCCCATCTTTCAAAATCAAATTTCCTCCAACATCACTCCTTTGACCTTCTGTTTCTCTGCCTTTTTTTCGTGGGCCAGAATAGTGATTCTCAAGACCTCTGCTTTCATCTCCATCCTGATTGCTTACAACATCCATCTCAATTTTTATTTCTAATCCAGACACCAACTTTTTATCTGTTAATTAAATTGCTCTAGATAGATGTAACCTCATCCTCTCAAATTTAACAAGTGCTAAACCACATATTTAACCTTGTAATTTCCCTGCCCCTTCCTCTACTTTTTCCTATTTCCAAATCAATGCTCTTTGCTGACTCCCATTTTCCTGTCAGTGGTAAATTCCTTCTCCTGGTTCTCTGGTATCACAACTTAGGATTCATCTTTTATAAATGTCTGTTTATCTATACCTGCCAGTCTTAAAATAATCACAATTTCCCTCTGATCTGCCTTCCTTATTTTTTCTCTTCACTTTGTGGTTTAGATCACATCTTAGTTCACTTGGGCTACTATAGCAGGATACCATGGACTAGGTGACTAATAAACAACAAATATTTACTTCTCATAGTTCTGGAGGTTGGAAAGTCTGAGATCAAGGTGCCAGCAGGTTCAGTATCTCATGAGGGCCTGCTTTCTGGTTCACTGACAGTTGTTTTGTTGCTCTGTTCTCACATGGTAGAAAGGGTAAAGGAGCTTCTAAGGTGGTTTTTATAGAGGACATTTATCTTATTCATGAGGCCTCCACCCTATCACCTAATTATCTTCCAAAGGCCCCACCTCCTAATACCATCACACTGAGGATTAGGTTTCAACATATGAGTTTGGGGCAGACACAAACATTCAGTCTGTAGCATGCCCTTTTTACCTTATTGTGGATTATTGTCTAAGCATTCTCAAGTCCTTGGCTTCCATTCTCCTTCCTATTAACTCCTGTTCTTTTATCCTTCCTTTCTATCCCTAAATTGCCAAGTATCCACAAGAGACAAATCTTCCTGAAATGCAGCCTTTATTCTCATCACTTCTTAGTTTAAGAATCACTTTTTACTATGTTTTTTAGAGTCCCTTTAAGGCTACTTTTATGAACTCTCTCCTACCTCTAATGCCCACTTTTAAACAAACATATTGGATGTGGGCACAATGGTGCTTAAATAATTATCACTAACTTAATTACTGAAAACAAATACTTCCAATTATTCCACTTACTATGTGCAGAACTGGCACTATCACTCTTTGTTATGGAAATACTGTATAGGAGAATTGTTAGACTTGAAAAAAAAATGACAGATGCCATAAAGGCATCTTGTCTTTAAGTAAGGAATAATAAGTTGTAATTATGTTCAGATTTTGATTCCTACATGTATTTGATGGCTGATTTAGGAAGCTTTCCTTTAAACACACGAATGTGCTATTTGAATGAAAAATAGATGAGAGAAATGATTCTGAAATAAAAGAATCTCTTTAAATTTTTTTTGGTCATTTGGATGGATTTTATATACCAAGAAGCAGAATATTAAATATTATTTGAAACCTGTTAAAAAAATTACCATTTGAGACTTTGGTTTCCTAGATAACTTAGAGAAAGGGCACAGACTTGGTTGTCTTTGTTTGATTACTTGATTTTTTTTTTTTGTATATTATTCCATATGTCTACTCATCTGAGTTTTTTTTTTTATATATATAGGGAGGGGTGGAGAGAAGAAGCAGTGATGAAACTAGATGGAATTGTTTAGATAGAAAGAATTCCATTTAAGTGTAATTCCCCTGATAGCATTAATTTGGTAAAAAACCTGGTACATGACCTGCTCCTAACCTTATATTGAGCAGTCAAAGATAGCTTTTAAAAAAAGCATTGTCAATTCTAAGCTGCAATAGCTCTCGCTTGCCACCAACAATGGTACCTCATATACTGTGTGCAAAGTAACTAATAAGGGCCTGATTGAAGTTTTGACTTCTATTACTCCAGTCATGGTGGAGTCCCTTGAGGATGAGTAGGAAATGCCACTAGACCCTAGATGGTCTGTGCCTGATTTCTGAATTTTGAGGCATTCCACCCCTAAAGCGGCTATTGCTGCTCAAATTCTAATAATGTTTTTGTATGTCAGTGCTTGTCTCCAATAATGCTCAGGCATTATACAGGAGTGGCATGTGGAAGTTCACATTAATCACTGCAGGACTGTGCTAGCAAACATTGGTAATTCATTCATTTCTTTCTTTCTGCCCTTTAAATTTCTCCCCCTCCCCCTCCTTTTCTTCCTTTTTTTGATCCTTTCAATCCATTTTAAGAGGAGGTATTCAAAAGATGGTACCTTTTGCCTTAAATTTGCTATTCTACCCATAGTTAAAAGTAGGCTATTTTGTTTATTTATTGCCTTTCTTCTTTCCTCATTTAAAGCTTCTCTAGAGAGTATAAGAATGGTCAAAGAAGAAATGGGAAAACAGAGGAGGAAGGAAATGAAGGAATGTAGATGGTAACACAGAGGTTAATTGAGAGGAGTAACAGCCAAATATGAGAAGGGAAAAGTAAATTGAAGTTGTAAAGAAATAAATAGAAATGATAAATGAGTGAAAGAATTCATCCAGTGATTTATGGTGAGACTTATTATCCTGAGACTTGAGTTTGGTTTTCTATAAAATGGGAATGTATTCCTTCTTGGTAAAATACTCTTTGAAATCTTTGTATTATAGTCAGTCTTTACCAGCAAATCATTAAACTTCTTTTAAAAGAGAAAAAAAAAAACCAGATTTCTAGTGAATACCAATATCTGTTATTTTTCTCTGTTTTAAAGCTATAGCAGATATTGGAAAATATTGATTATTCAAAGATCACCTTGGGCCTTTCTAGCCAATTCTAGATAATACATTTCCCTCTTTTACCTCCTAGGATATAAATTTAATAAGTAGACAATTCTTAACAAAGTGTGCCCTTTGCCTTTTAACTTTAGGATGCATGTGTATGCTCCAAAGATATATATAAAGCATTTTAGAATTACTTAACTTTTAGAAAATCATTATGATATTGTTATAAATCAGTCATATTATTTCCCTTTAAAAGCTAACCTGAAAGGACAATGTTTGGACCATCCACCCATAGGTCACCCTTCTGATCTTATAAACAGATTTCTTTATTTTGTTTTTCTAGCCGTAGCCCAATACTGTCTCACTAAATTTGCTAAGAAGATAATTTTTCAAAGTTCTCTAAAGGACCTGCTTTGTGGCCTGCTCTAGAGCTTTGCCTCTCCTTCTTATTGTCTCACATTAGGTGAAGAGAGACTCTAAAAGAGGGATGAGTTATTCTTGCAAAAGTGCTTTTCTATTAATATATTCCATATTCAACCTCTTGGCCTATACATTACTGCATTTTATATTACTTCATTACTGTACATTTTGTTATTGATTTTGATTAAATCCATTTGGAAGTCAATATTCACAACAGTAAAAACAGAAGGTATATTTGACTATTAAATATGGTACACTTATCCTCCTTTATCATACCCCTGAAGGTGCATTATAGGTCTGGGAGTCTCCTCTGCCTCTTCAGTAAATCTCATCAGGAGGGGCTTCCAAAGCTAAGAATTATATCGAGCTCATTACTTATTGGTGCATTCCAAGCATGCAGAGCAGGGAAATGTTCAGTGGTTCTAAGTTCTTAAAACACTCCCCAGCTCCTTAACTACCTTTGTCACTAATCCTGTCACCAGCCAATCCTGTCACCAGCTGGCTGAGTTTCAGTTTATTATTTACCATGTGCTGGAAGTGCTCTGTGTTTATGAGAAAGCCCCTTTACTGGCCTTGCTGTTCCTTAGGCAGAGGGAGGCTTCAGTAGTCACGGGGGGAGGGGGGGGGGAGTGACACCTTTGCTATTAGCATTGGCTTTGAGAGGAAAGAGGTACAAAGCCAAAGAGCGCAGCCAGTTGAGATCAGTCAGCTGTGATTAAGACGGAGTAACTCACCAATGGTGAAAATAGCCAATCAGCTGGAAACAGGCTTCCAAAGCTTTCAAAACACCGTCACCTGCCAGCTGAGCAGCAACCACTCACCATCTATTGTTGCTGAAGAGAACAAAGATCAAGTGTTTGCAACTGCCCTTAAAAAGCTTCAAACAATAACCTTACCTCATGTTTCTAGTTCTATCTTTGGCCATTCTATACTAGATAATTGTGTGAGTAATAGTTTCTCATATATGGAAAACAAAATTTCTTAAATGTGGGAAACAACCCTACTACAAATAAAATCCTATCTTTATTTAAAAATTTGATATCTGGTTCATCATGGAATTTTACACTAGTTTTGATTCTTAAGACTATTACATTAAAATACTGTTTATCTCGATTAGAGTTTTTTGGTGTCTCCTTTTATTTTGCACTGGAGGTGAGTGCCTCACTCACTGCACCCTGGCCCCAGCCCTGTTTATTAAACATTATCATGTGCTCACAAAATCACAAGGAGACTGACTGTATAGCCATTTTACAGATGATAAACTGAGGCTGATGAAGGTTAAAAATCATGTCTGAGGATATTCAGGAAGGTCATGGTGGAAATGAGTAGTCTAGAACTCTGAATTACTGAATTCTGTTCTGGTATTCTATTCATTTTGGAAACTCCAGACCACATTGGTCACACAAAATTAATCTTTTTTTTTTAAAGATTTTATAAATTTATTCATGACAGAGAGAGAGAGAGCAAGAGAGAGGCAGAGACATAGGCAGAGGGAGAAGCAGGCTCCATGCAGTGAGCCTGATGTGGGACTCCATCTGGGGACTCCAGGATCACGCCCTGAGCCGAAGGCAGAAGCTCAACTACTGAGCCACCCAGGCGTCCCGCACAAAATTAATCTTAACCATTACTAAAATTAACATACATGTAACACTTTATATAGAACATTGCTCACACTTAATCCCCATGGTAACTCTTTATATAAGTAGCATAATATTAACTATTCATAAAATAGACTAGAGGTCCACAGAAATTATAAAATTTGACCAGGATCCCACAGAAAATAAATGGTAGTATATGATACAAACCCAACTTTTCTGAATTGGAACTTTATGCCCTTTTAAACTAGGTATGGAAATTTTTTTTTAACAAAACACAAAAGGTGCTGCATGTAAAATATTTGTAAATTTGACCACATTAAAATTAGCATCTTAGTAAGTGAACTATAACAAAGTAAAGAGACAAGTTGCAAATGGTGATAAAATATTTCCAATATATATAACTGATGAGACTGGTATGAATAATATGTAAAGAAACTTACAAATGAATAAGTACAATGAATAATGGAAAAATGAGCAAAAGTATAAATGAGCATATGAAGAGAAGTTTCAACATTATATACTTTCAGAGCTTTGGGGAATCATTTATTATTTTATCCAACAATTATTTATCAAGTATCTACTATAGATCAGATTTTGTTATCTTTTTAAATGAGCAAAATACAGATTCTAAAACATATAAACATATAAACAATGCTTGCAGTGCAAAATGGTGTTTTTATAGAATTATAAGCAAAGTTCTTTGGAAGCCCTTAAGAGGAAGAAACTAATTCTAGAAGAGATCACTTTTGAGCAGGGATTTGAATCAAGAAGGAAAGAAATACATGGACCCAATGAAATGGTTCCAAGCTTCATTGCAAAAATAGATTTGAACTTGGCCTGGAAAACTGGCTAGTACCAGGATGGTGAGAAGGATGGGTAGTCCTCATCTAGGAGAGCAAGAAGTACAGAGAAAACTGAGATCATGGACCCACATCCGAATAGAGAAGCCAGAAGTAAGTGAGTAATGATTGGATAGGTTATATTCAACAAGATCACAGGTCTTGAATGAGGACTCATGAACTTGTCCACAAGAGGACAGCATTTTAAGTTTCTGAAAAAAGGGCATAACATAAAAAGGTGGTTTTCAGGTCTTTGCTGATGAGTGGCTCCCTTCAGAAGATCTTCCTATTCCAGAGATTGCCCAAGCTGTATAAGTAGGAGTCAATCAACATAGGTTTTGCTTGGCTGCACATGGAAGGAGAAATGGTGATTGTTGGCTCCAATCAGAGCCAAATCTGACTTTTCCTACAGTGTCAGCTGGGTTTGGAGAAAGCTTAGTTCTGTTCACAGAGGGCAGAACTCAAAGAAAGAAAGAGCACCATAGTTTCAGATATCAGAAAAGAAGAGAGGCTTTAAACCCTCAAAAATGACAGACCATAAAATAGAGCAGATGAAGGAGAGGTAGAGGAGAACAAAGGTCATCACTATGGGAAGTAGCTGCATAATAATAATTATAGCACTCAATTAATACCTTATACTTACAGAACACTTTTGGCACTTTATCATTAAAAAAATGATTTCACACTTGAGGTCAATTTCACAGATGCTGAACTTGATTTTGATCAGAGAGCTGGACTGAAAAGAGAAAGAAGACTGGGCAGATACCTGGTTGAGGGCTTTCTCTGAGAAGACAAAGGAAGCTTGGTGATTAATTATGAAAGATGGAGTTGAGAGGAGGTGCCCCAAATTATTAAGAATTAAATGGGGGCCCTTGATTTAATGAGATGTCTCTTTATTTCATTAGGGAAAAACCTGGATAAATCAGGGGACATTGATCTTAGAACTTAGAAATTTTAGAGTTAGAAAAAACCTTTGATTACCTCTTCTAAACCCCTCTTATGGTCCCGTATCATATTATATCTTTTTCCACAGTTACATTTCAGTGCTTTTTCATAGAAAATATAAGCATTGTATTTGCCTTTTAATTCCTTGGAGTATTTTATAAACCTGGGTAATGCAGTCCTGTTTAAAACCGACAGTTATAGATGGTTTCATCTCTAGCCCATGTCTTTCATGACCTCAATTACTGCATTAAAATATTGTTAGCAAATTAAGATTCAAATAGCATTTATTACACAAGATCAAGTTCCCTTTACAAGTAATTTACATATTGTCACAATGACTCTGTGCCAATTGCTTACAATTTTGACATTGTGGGAGAGCAGCCAGCACTAATGCATAGGATTGAGACATAATTTATTATGAAACTCACTCTGCTGTATTTAGGGAAATAGTGCGACGTAACAGAAGTCAGTGCACATAATCAGTATGCTTCTTTGGATTATCCTATATTCAGATATGGCAATGCAGTAATGCTTCTACCTGGAGCAGAAAGAGTCCAATACTAAGATGATTTCAGGTATATGGGAAGAAAGCGATGAATTTCTACTTGATAATTTGAACCATTCTCATAAATCATCTTTTGTCTTCATCTATCTTTCTTAATTTCATCTCCTTATTTCAGCTCCAGATAGTGTAGTGGTTAAGAACAAAGGTGTTGAGCAGGATAGCCTAGTTTCAAATTTTAATGCTGCTACAGTTTTTCCTGTGTGACCTTGGGCAGCTCATTTAACCATTCTGTGCTTCAGTTTTTTTATATGTAAAATGGGACTAGTCATAGTGCTTATCTCATAGGCTGTAGTGAGAATTAAATGGATTAACAGAACAATGCCTCACAGTAAACACCACAAATACATTGGTTATTTATTACTGGTCTTCATGTTATGTGTTTCTATATCCCCTTTCACATTTTTTTTCTCTATTTTAGCACTAATGTTAGGTATGTTAGATCATTTTTTTTTAATGTGCCTGCCATACTCCCACATTCTGAGCTATTCTATGGCAGAAACTATACATATTTCTCTTTGATTAGGTCCCAATAAATACATGTTGGTTATATAGTTCAATTTTGGAGATGAATACACATTCAGTACATGTACTTTCCAAAGTAGTTCATTTATTTATTTATTTGTTTGTTTTTTAATGTTTTTTTCTGAATATAGTGAAAAAGAGCTTTTGAAAATAGCAGAAGTCAGGTGGTTGGGAGCCTTCAGAATTCCTATCTTTTGACTTCTACCCTGACATCCCCTCTCAGCCCATCTGGTGGTTGCTCTGCGTTTGTCCTTTGAAAACCTGAAGTGATTTCTCTTTCCCTAATTCATTCCCTAATGAAATAAAGAGACATCTCATTAAATCAAGGGCCCCCATTTAATTCTTAATAATTTGGGGCACCTCCTCTCAACTCCATCTTTCATAATTAATCACCAAGCTTCCTTTGTCTTCTCAGAGAAAGCCCTCAACCAGGTATCTGCCCAGTCTTCTTTCTCTTTTCAGTCCAGCTCTCTGATCAAAATCAAGTTCAGCATCTGTGAAATTGACCTCAAGTGTGAAATCATTTTTTAATGATAAAGTGCCAAAAGTGTTCTGTAAGTATAAGGTATTAATTGAGTGCTATAATTATTATTATGCAGCTACTTCCCATAGTGATGACCTTTGTTCTCCTCTACCTCTCCTTCATCTGAAGGGATGGAAGGTGAGAGTACTCAGTTCCTGTATATCCAAGCCCCAGGAGGCCCTGAGAGTTACCCATACTCAAGAACTCATAAATATCTTTTTTCCCCCTTCCTGCAGAAATTCTCATTAAAACAGAAACAACTTTTTCAAAAGCAGTGCTTCTTTAAGAGTGGCCCCAAGATCAGCATCACTGACACCACCTGGAAACTTGTTAGAAATGCAAATTCTTGGCCCTACCCCAGATCTAATGAATCAGAAGCTGTGGTGATAGAGCCCAGCAATCTGTGTTTTAATAAGCCCTCTAGGGTATTGTGTTGCATGCTAATGTTTGAGAAACACTGCTCAGAAGAGTCTTGATTCTCTAATAGTACATCATTAATAGCAACAACTACACTAGAAGGGTAAAGAAAGGATTAGGGGACCATCATGGCCAATTAAAAGCACTACAACAAGCTATCACTGAGTGGTCTCTGCCAGGTATGGTAGTAAGTGCTTTCTGGTGTTTTAGCTTATTTAATTTTGCCCACAGTCTATTAAAAAGGTGGCATTAATTCATTGTTGCCAGGGGAGAAAACTGAAGCACAACCTTTACCCAAGATCGTTGAGCTGGTTACAGAACTAGAAACTGAACCCAGGTCTGTCTGACGCCCAACTTAGGCTTCAACTGTTTCACTTGGCTATCTTTTAAAATGCACATCTTTATTCTTTGTGCTTAGTTTAAGTGATCCCTATTTTGGGCAAATATTCTTTCTGTTTTTCAGAATGCCATATATTTGTGTGTATTTATGTATGAAGATTGTAGCTAAATTCGTTTTTGACAATGAAACTATTTCGTTTCAGCAATCATTTGTTGTGTGCTAAGTATTATATAAACATGTGCAGAAGTGCTCATGCTAGCATCTTTGACCTCAAAGTGATCACTCAAATAACTGTGACTAGAATCCAAAATGAAACGGGGAAAATAGAATTAAAATATCCCAGATATTTAATGCAAATAGATCTTCAATATAAAAGATTTGCTATACTAAAAGGATAATGAGAAACTTCTCAATAGGTACTAATAGCAGCTAATGTTGAGATTAATTAGTATTGTTGACTAAATTTTATATTAGTTTAAGTCATGATCTGAGGTAAGGTAGAGTGAATAGCAAGTTTCGAATATGGAGTTTCATTCCCATGTGTGTAACACTATTTGTTCTCTCCACAAGCATTTATTGAGGGTTTGCTATGTGTCCCACACTTTACAAGGTTTTGCATGTGATAAAAAAGAACTAGAAAACAGTCCTTCTTCTCAGGGAGCTAGCAAGGGACTTTGTCCCTTGGCTTGCCCTGCTGCTATCAAGATCAATCACTTGTTTTAAAATAATGTTCTATTCTGCTTAAGGCTATTAGTGATCGTGCTCACATAAAAATGATTTGATTTCTCACCAGCATCTTTGAATTTGATTTAATATCCAGGGGTCCCAGCTCAGTCAACTTTCTTTATTTTTTTTCTTTTTTTTTTCAACGTTCTTTAAAAAAAAAATCAAATCTGTAGTCAAAGCATAAAGTCTTAACTAATGTAACAAATGCTTGACTTTTATTTGTTCTGGAAATTGATGAGTGGTATGAGATGCAAAGATGAGAGAGTCCGTACACTCAATGAAATCACAGCCATGCATGCAAATAAAATATTACAATGAAAAGAGATGCATACTATCACAAATGTGTGCAGATAATTAATGGTCATCAAGAACAGAGCACTATAGATCTGTGGTGAATTGCTTCATGGAGGCGATGATAATTGAAGTGAGCCTCGAAGAATGATTAGACATTCTCTGAGTAGACATAAGGGAAGAAAATTCTAACTATGGAGAACAACATTTGCAAAGATGGGTACATGAACAAGCATGGTATATTAAAGAAACCATGATTAGAGTTTGGATGTATGTAGGTGAAGGGAAAAAAATTTAGAGAAAAGAAAAGTTTTGAATACCATGTCCAGAAACTTGGAGCTCATGTGTTGGGTAATGAGGATCTACTGCAGGATGTTAAGCAAAGCCAGGTGATCCTTAAGCAAGAGATTATAAAGTTCCTATCTATGCATTGAGAAGTTCTGTATGGCTGCAATGTAGAGAATGACTGGAATTATTATGGAGTTATTATGTAGTGGATACTGAGGAGTAGACAAAGGAGTGCACTTGACAGGGCTTAATAATTGGTTATGTAAGGTAAAGCATACACAGCCTTGAATTTTCAAATCTTCACTTTTTAAATATTTTTTAGTTTGTCTTTGACCTTTGTCTATTAAAAATTAATACTATTTGCACTAACTGTGAGTTTGACCACAAGGACCAATGTGTATTCTGTTGCCCCTTTCAAAGCAAGAGTTTTCAAAGACTGTTCCTTGTTTTAGAAGCCTACTTTCCACAAGAGTTTTGAAGAGCCTTTTTACAACTTAAACTTTGAGACTGAGTCTGTAATATTGCCTGGAGCCATCATTTCCATATTGATCATAAAGCAAGCAGTCAAACACAAATGATTAATCTAATCTGCAGACTTGCTGCTCATACACCCAAACTGCTCAGCTATTGCCTGGGTGGAGGCAGAAACAGCTGATGTACACCCAGCTGATATACACCCAACTGATACACACACATACACACTCAGTTTTTGTGGCATCTAGATGTGGGCCTGCACTCTCTAAACCATCCCTGATTGCCACTCTACCCCAGTCCCCAGGATAATTTTTCTCTTCCTCTAATCTTCTGAAGTTCTTTGTTGTTAGCTCTCTTGTCATTTCCATCAGAGTCTGTATATATGCCTGGATTGTAAACTCCAGGGAGGCATGATCTTTGTCAGAGTCATCTTTCTGACTTTTTATTAGAGTCATTATTTTACATAGGACATGGAACATACTTATGATTGCTCAAATTTTCACTGCCACACTTTTGTAGTCTTTTAATAAATAATATATTCCTAGCCCCCTGCCCCCCACCACCAACTCCACCTCATCCCCATCATAATGACCAGAATGTGGAACCTAAGAGCTTTGGCTGTGCCAACAAACTGACCAGTTCAGTGAGGAGTTATCAAGGACCAGGTCAATGTAATCAGGCTTATTCTTGAGATGGAAGATCTAGTAGAGGTAGTGAATTTTGTGTCTCTGAGTCGAATTTTTGGTAAATGAATCATTTCTCTTCAATATATAATAGTAGCCTAATAAAATATAAAGTAAGATATTTTTAGCACAATAAAAGAATGGTTAATATCTTCAGGAATAGTACTGATTAGTATATCATCAGAGAGAGCATGCAGAAAAACTATACATGCCCGAAAGGAGACTTTTGGCCTAACATGGCTGAATTCTCAAATCCTTCTGAAAAATATTAGACTCTATATCACAAATTTTCCATTAGCAATAACATAAGCAACAGAGATATTTGATGAATATAAATTACTTGTATGTTATCAAAGCAAGAGAAATATTGGGATGAGAATTTGAAAGCCTTTGTCATATCCCAGTCTCACTTTGACTAGCTAGATGTCCTTGTGCAAGTCATTTGCCTTTTCTGGGTTTGTTTGTTCTTTATTAGGTTGGATCAGATGATCCTAATATTTTCCAGCTCTAACTCAATGACTATGATGCTGTGAAAAACAGTCTACAGATCTTCTAATGGAGCATTATGCCTGGCTGAATAATTTATAAAATCTTGAAAAAAATTATCTCAATGACTCGCATAAGTCATATTTTATAATTTTGAATGAGCGATAAGTCTATCAATTTTATTAACTAACACAAGTAAACAGAAAAAAAGTGACTGAAGAAGATACCTAGTAACATTCTAAGACAATATTTTTGTTCAACCCAATTGTGCCCAACTGGGTTATGTTTCTCTTTAGGAAACTGATGTGGTATATATCCCAGGATTGTGCTTCCATATGTAAAAGAAGCAGTTTTCTGAGTCAAGTGAAGGTTTGAAAGAAAGGTAGAAAAATCAGTTATTTAGAGAAAGACACGATTATAAGGGATATTCCTCAGCCTCTGCGAGCTCTTCCCAATTTGAGGAATATAAATCCAGGTTGGTTTGATGTTCTCAATACCAAGAAAATGTTTCTTGTATGTCTTTATTTATTGTATGTTAAAACCCATTGGGAGCTGGGTGTTGGTAAATAACATGGTAATAACATGGGTCAGATCCTCAGATCATTCATAATCTAGTCAAGATAAAATACAGAAGCAACCAAGATAGTAAACACATACAAATTACATATACTTCAAGTTTTAAAACTAAAGTCAGCATCATAAAATAACATTGAAAAGCAAGAAAAAGAACAATCACTGACAATGAAATGCCTTTCTTTTCTTACTGAAATGATTGGGTCTAGTTTTGGATTTCATAGTTAGAATTTTCTGAATGGAAGATCAGGAACTTCAAAAGAGAAATTAGTGCAGTAGAATGAGAAAAGCAGGGTCCAAGAAATAAGAGATCTGGCTGCTAATTCTGACTCTAACACTGACTGAGCAGCCTTGAGAAAGCCTGTCCCTTTTGGCCTCAGTTTCCTCATTTGTAAACTGGGCTCAACCAATGTTGCTTTGTCTTCAGAATTTATGGACCTCTGCAAACATTTCCATAGAGCCTAGTGGCCCATGATCTCCAGTCTGAAGAATACTACTTGAAACTTGATTTCTTGGCATACATGGTTATAAAATGTGGGCCCAAAAGCAGGTGCTAAGATTCTGGGACTGCTCTCCATTATACGTTAGTCATCCAACTGACTCAAAATTTGATTATCTTGGTTAGTCCATTGAACACAATTGGGCTAGAATTGTTCTAGGCATCTGGGATTTATCTAAGAACATCATAGACAAGATCCCTGCCTGAACAGAGCTTATATTCTAGGAAAAACTAACAGATTATGAACAACAGAAATAACAAATATGGAATTAATTTTGAAGAAAAAAATAAAACATTTTTATAGGGTATTCAAGGGCTTCTGCAAAGATATCCATGGATTGTGGTTGGAGAAACATCTGAGCTCAGGAGCCCTTGAGGACTGTGGTTCAATGACTCGTGGTCACTCCTTTCAGAATGAGCAGTAAGCTGAGAGCTTTCCCACAAGGCATCCTAACTGAGCACAAATAATTTTAACAAAAATCTCTTCAGATTTTAGAAGCACCAAGAGATTTTTCTTGCTATAGCTTTAGTTTGTGCCTCGCTCTGTTCTGAACAACATGGAGGTGTTTCTAGGCACAGAGCCAAACCTTCATTGCAGGGCTCCAACAGAGCACAACTCTGGAGAAAAATCATTAAATTAGGCAAAGATCCAATAAACTTAAATTTTCTGTTTTTGATTGCTTGCTTTGAGGAACACTATGACATGATTTAAAATGATGATTTAATGTAGCAAGAAGAGAGGGACTCTAAAAACCAAGTAGTGCAGTCATACAGTTCTAATAAAATTTGTCTATTATGTGCAAATTGATTGCTGGTGCCTAGATTTACATGATGTTTATGATATCAGGATATCTGACAAAAATTGATGTCAATATTTATGCCTCCATAAATTACTCACACAGCACTATTATGATGGTTTCTAATTAAAGTGGAACCAAGCTAATTGACCTTTAAATCCAAAGGACTTTGTAACCCAAAACTCATTCACATAGGGATGGCAGGATGCACTAGCATGGGAAAAAACAGAGCCTTTTGGATGGTACAATATTTTATTTATTTATTATTTATTTTTTATTTTTTGGTACAATATTTTAGTATGAAAAATAATTATAAATTCTACAAGAACTAGTTCCACTACAAGATGGATTTTAGATTTGATTCATCCTGCATTAAGCTGTTACTGGGTAGTTTCATGACAAACCATGGCTTTATACCTAGGGTATTCAAAAGATTTTTTTTTCAGCCAGAAAT
Source organism: Nyctereutes procyonoides (assembly GCF_905146905.1). NCBI lineage: Eukaryota > Metazoa > Chordata > Mammalia > Carnivora > Canidae > Nyctereutes > Nyctereutes procyonoides. Next base: position 21,697,154 of record NW_026575040.1, on the reverse strand, counting down.
ACCTGCTGTTTGCTTTCAAATGTGTCAAATGAGACAACTGATCAAATCAAAGACCCTCCCTTTTTGTTTTATTTTAAACATTTTATTTTGTAATAACTTAATATTTGTAGAAAAGTCATAGTCTAAATTTATACTCCTTGAGGTCAGGAATTGTATTTTATTCATTGTTTAAATAGTCTCCTTTAACACCCAACACAGGTCCTGACAAAAAGCAGGAGTGCAACAGGATATGATTTGTTTTTTAGGAAGAAGGCAAAAAGAATGGAAACAAGCACAGCTCCCGGTATTTTATAATGTAAAATGTTCCATTGTTATTCCTGACAAAGCTTGGCCCTTGGCTTTCTTTCTCCTCTTGTTAATAGATAGCCAATTATGTTTTCACTAATTAATTATTTAAATAAATTCAAATATTATTCTTTGAATACATGTTATAGAAGCACAAAAATAAAAAAATAATTTGGGTAGTTTAAGTAATCAAAGGGGAAAAATTCTGGTTGTTAGTCTAGGGTCTGAATACCTGGATTCTTATTTCTGATAAAAACTTGCTCTGTGTCCTTGAGCAGCTAACTCTTGTTGAGCATCTTGCTTCCTCAACTGTAAAATGAGGAAGGTGAAATCTGTTTTTTCAGGTCCTCTGCAGCTTCAAAATGCTATTGCTCCGGATACAAGTCAGAGAGTGTGTGCATTTCCACTGGACTGCACTTTCTTTTCCTCTCTCTGCTATCATTTCCCACTGCAACTGTGAAAAGACAGAATGAGATGCAGTTATACTACTGTGTAGTTTGATTAATGTATTCAACTAAAGATTGTTGAATATTCAGAGTTCATCAGTCATGGTTTTGAAACTTGTGAGCATTTTCAGTGTTCAATTGTAAATCCTTCTTGTCTTTGTACTGAAAAGATTTCTATCTGCATTCTTTTTGGTTTTGTTATAAAAACTCATTACTTTTTTATTACAGACTTAGTGGAGCCTTCTCTGTTGAATTGAATCATATGATTCACTATTAGCTGGACATTTAATACTATATTGTCTCTTATATTGTTCAGTATTCTTCTTAGTTCTTTTATTTGCACTTTGGAAATGTCTCAGAAGAAGAAATTGAAAGATGTTATTTCTTTGAAATAGTTCACCACTGTCCCAGGAAGGCAGTATTTTAAAGATAATTATTTAAACAAAATTCACTGTTTCCTCTGATTCTTATTAATCTAAACTCCCTACAATAATGAATAGAGGGAATGAGTAATGAAGTGATCCAGAAAATATATGTTTTTTTTTTCTTCACAAAAATAGTTGGAAGACTCACTTCCAAAATAGCTTTACTTAACTTACATGTCTTGTGTGTCAGTGCTCCTTGACCACTCTTTCCATATGGTATCTCTTCCAGGTTTTCCACGTGGCTTAGGCTTCTTACAGTATAATACTTTCAGGGTAATTGGACTTTTTACATGGCAGTTTATTTCCCTCAGAGTGATAATTCAGGACACCCAGGGAGGAATAGCAAGGCTTCTTATGATGTATCCTCAGTAGTCTTAGAATGCTACTTGCATCCCACTCTATTAGCCAATCAAATCACTCAGGCTGGTTAAAGAAGGGAGGAATAGATTCTATCCTTCAATGAGGGAATGACCTGGACAGACAGGTAGGAATTGATGGTGGCCATCTTAGACAAAAGCATATATATATATATATATATATATATATATATATATATCTTCTGAATATATATATATATATATATATATATATATATATACATATATTTGAAAAACTCATAAAGATAATACGATTCAACTTCCTTTTTCTGTTGTCCTCCGTCTGTCTATTGAAAACCTTGGCTGAGCATGACCAACCTTAATAGCAACATTAAATAGGCCCATCATTCAGAATAACATGTTGCCTTCTTTACAGAAATCTACATACATTCGCTAAAGCTACCAGAAAGGTGAGCTTGAAAATCTCTTAACTTTTGAAGTTTTCTCCCTTGCAGCAAAATCCACTTGGTCAAAAGGGTGAGCCAATGTAGATACTAGAAAACATTCAGGTTCTTTACACTGACCTTAACCGTGTTATCAAGAAGTTCTCCATCTCCAAGATTCAGAAGATTTCATTCATTTACTGCCTAAGACCATTTTCTTGAGATCTCATCTTTTGTATACTTCACAAATATCCCCAAGCTCCTCCCACACTGTAGCTACTTAGGATAATGATAGTTCACTTCATTTGTATATGGCTTTCTCATTAGAATATAATTAACATGAAAAACACCCATACCAAATGAAACTAGGAATATGTCCTTTTGTGGTTCAGTCTTGGCTCAAACTTATGTTCCATTGAACTTTTTGGTTCTCACATTATAAGAATTTAAACAATCTGGGCACCTGGGTGCTCAGTGGTTGAACGTCTCTGCCTTTGGCTCAGATTGTGATCCCAGGATCCTGGGATTGAGTCCTGCATCTGGATCCCCACAGGGACCCTGCTTCTCCCTCTGCCTATGTCTTTGCCTCTCTCTGTGTGTGTCTTTCATGAATAAATAAATAAAATATTAAAAAAGAATTTCAACAATCTGTTATTTTCTCCTTTTTATTTTGTCCATTTTTTCCCACCTCAAGGACTTGATTCTTATAAAATGTCATAGGCTAGAGTCTTAGTATGTATGTCCCTGATGAAATGTCAGTTTATTTGAGAAGACTTTCCTGACCATCTTGTCAAATGTTGCATGCCTACCAGTTCTCTCTGTAGTAAATTTCTTTCTTTCTTACCACTTAACTCTATCTGAAATTACTTTTTGTATTGGTTTACTTGTTTATTCTTTCTAATTTCCATTGTTGTATGTCCAGCTCAAGTAACTGGTACCAAGTATCTGGGTAGGTGCTTAGTGACCATCTGTTATATAAATTAAATAACCACATAAATAACTGAAAATATATTTGCCATTAATTAATTGATTGGTACTATAGTGACAAGATTAATATATATTTTATATGTCAAAATAACACAAACATCATTCATTTCTTTAGTGGGGAAGAAAACTTTCTGTTGAATTAAAATAATCAAACTGCATATTTACAATTACAGTAGTTAGTACAGTTGTAGGAGGATAAGCAAGCAAGAACTGAAACATTTAATAGCACTTTGAGATGATAACGTATAACGTTGAATAGATATTCTCAAATACTATTGGTGAGAATGTAAATTAGGGAAAGCACTTTACCATATATATCAGGAAAATTAAAAAGAGTCCTGCGAGGTGGGGGGGGGGTGCGGGGAAGAGTCCTGTGTTTTACCCAAGAATTCTATTTCTGAGACTTCATCATAAGGAAAAATATGAAACAGAGAAAATAGTACATATGGGGATGTTCATTAAGATATTGGATATATAAAACTCTGTCTAACAATTGTGGAAAGATTCGGTAAGATGTAACATACCTATATAATGAGAAATTACCTTATCTATAAAAATTACACTTACTAAGAATGAATTAACATTGAAAACTAATTAAATTTTTAAGTACAAAAAGGCTGAGTACAAAATTAATGTATTATTTCAACTATGCCCCAAAATAAGTATAGAGAAAAATTTGGATTTAAATATTTTGAGAATGAAAAAAAATCTTTATTCTTCTTTGTATTTTAGTGTATTTTCCAAGTCTCTTACAATGAGCATTGATTCTTTTTTTTTGAGCATTCAATAATTTCATAAGCAGAAAAACTGTCTAAAGTAAAAAAGATTTACAGTAGATCAGTGCAATATTATTAAACAACTCTTTTAAGCTTGTTGGATAACTTCATTGTCAAAAATTTCTAAATTCTAATTCAGACTATAAGACATAGAAATTGAATAAGGGGAAACAACAAAATGCTAACTAGTGGTTGGTGTTTGAAGATGATTTGTTCTTGTTTTTTGGTGTGTGTGTGTGTTAAAAACAATTAATAATCTTTTATTTCATTTAAATATTTGAGAGTTGAAGTCTCTTTTCATTCTTATTTCAGTAGATAACAGGTTGAACATATGGAATTGCCAATATTTTACCTTTTCTGATCTACAAAAAATAGCATTTTCATACATTTGACTTAATACTCTCTGCATCAAATATTGACCTAATAACAATGCTTACTGATTTTTGTAATGCCATGTACTGGTACTTTGTTTTGTTTTGTTTTGAGTAGTGTTGATGCACATCTTTAAATAAATGGTTGTTCACATCCAGACTGATTTGGCAGAAACAATAAGTTTTCATGCCAATTTAGAGAGAGGAGAGGGGTTTAAGAAGACAAAAGGATTGAGAAAGACATTTTACAATATATCAAATATGAGTAATGTGATATCTCAGTCTGTACTTTAAAAAGCACTGGTGCTAATCTTTCAATAACACTTTGTGTCTCACAAAGCATATTCTCATTAATTATTTGATTTAATCCTCAAAACCTAAGAGGGAGATAATTTTATTCCCATTTTACTGTTTCTGAGTAATTGTGATTTACAAGGTTAGGCAGCTAAAAAGTGGAAGAGCTAAAATTTGAATCCAGATTAGCAATCTACATGGCAGGAAAAACAACTAATTTTTGCATGGAAAGAAATCTTAATTCTGTAGAAAGAAATTATAGTCAATAATTAAAGTTTAAAAATCTAGTCATTTCTAAAGATAATTGTCTATTTGCCTTATATTTCTCATAAATTATATTCTTCATAATTATTTCTTTAATTTTCTAAATTGATGTTTAAAATATTCTGTGATTATAAATTTCACATATATATGTATATCTTTAAATTTCACATATACATATATATACGTATATCTTCGAATTAACTAACAAAAATTTTTAGGATCAGTGTTTCTGGCAAATGTAGGAATTGATTTGAAATGAAACTGTACTTGGAAATCTATATAGTAGTCTGTGAAGTATGGATTTTTGAAATGACTATTTCCAAATTCATATTAATATTTGAGAGAAGATGAAGAGAATCTTTTTTTCTTAGAAGTCATTGGAAGAGATCCACCTTGAGAATTATTTCCTCTTTTTGAATCTAGCAAATAATGTGGTTGGAAATAAAAAGCAATTCAGGGTAATAGAGAAGATATTATGTAGCTTTTGTAGGCAAAATAACCCTGGGAGTCATACTGAGTAATTTGCTTCTTGCCTAGAGAAAGAGGCATTTGTAAACAGTATGAAGAACAGAGCCTAATTCCAATGGGCCTTTTCTGTTTGTCCTGTCAATGGAGCCCTCCTCTTCATCTGATAAAATACTGCATTTTTCCTGGTTAGATATTTAAGAAAAATCTCACTAATTCTGCCACTTCACATTTATAGAATGAATGCTTGCCAGTTTCCTATTTTGGGGAGGCCATGTAAATCACAAAATAAATAATGGCAACCCTCTCTTTATAATGCAATGAACTGGGCTACAGATAAGAGGGATCAAAATTACTTACATTGGACTTTCCTGTGTATAATTTCATTAAGGATCACATGCCTTTAAAGAAATGTAGAAAAAAAAAAAAGATCACCCTCATCTCTTGGTCTCATAAATGTGTTTACTGAAGGAAAATTTTATATAGGGAAATAATTTGCACCTCTCTCCACCAAATAGCCTGACTTTCTTTCTTTGTAGCAAACCAATATTCTATTTCAAAATTACCTACATGTGTCACTGAGTGCTTCTCCTAAAACTATTGGGGAAAATGCCCTTTATAAATCAGCATTTAAAGGAAATGCATGAGACTATTTCTGAGTCAACAGTAAACGCATACATTATTCACTTACAATTGTAATTTTAAGTGATCTGTTTAACCTTTGAAATTTTGAAAGCTCCAATTCTTGTTCCATATGCTAGTTTTATGTATATTCATTTCCATGTGGAAAATCTCTGTCATTGTGAATGTTCTGTTTAAAAACAGACGCTTAACAGTGTCCTGGTTTCATGTGTGGCTAAAGCAAACTCAATCTGTGAGCTGGAATGCATTGGACATTGTTTCCAGTAGGTCAATAAAATGACGGATGGATTCGAGCCAAGTTGTAGCAGAGGACACACATCCTCTGTTGAAATAGCTTAAAAGACAAATTAATATTGAAGTGTGGAATACTGAATTGGACTGTCTTTCAGTGCACAGAAATAGACTAAAGTAGATTACCAAAATGAGGCATGTGTACTTCAGGCAACTAAGACAGAGTTGCTATGCAAACATGAGGTGGTAGATGAAGATTAGAATGTGGTATCCTGAAAATGGTAACATTTTAGCCTCCATAATATGTAGTAGGAGATCACAGAAACACCTTGATTCTTAGGACATTTTTAACACCTTGAAATTAAGGAATGTCTATATTTACAACTGCTAACTAAAATCATAGTTCTCACTTTTATCACACTGTAAGAGTATATATTAAAGAATCAATCTCACTTAATACTTTATTAATGCAGGACAGAAAAAACACACAACAAAATAACACAAAACTAAATGTTGCATCGAAATCTGTGATACCCATTGCCCACAAAAAAAGTTAAAATTCCCTTCATAATCTAGCACCTAAATTATATCATGATTGGGCTTGTATTTTATATCCTATAAAGACATCTATAATGCCTTTTATAGACCCACTACTGGGAGAAAATTACATCTTTGTTTTCATTAACTTTTAAATGAAATTTAGCATTTCCATTGATAATGATGAAGGAAACAAACCACAGTAGTATTAGCAGTACTGTGACATCATCACTAATAGAAATAACAGATATTTTCATATCACATTATGCTTATTGCAGGTCTCCTGAAATACATTGTTTACAGCTCATCGTGACTTTGAAATTAACACAACATAAAGTATATTTCTGAATATTTTTTATAACTGTATTTCACTATATTTGGTTTCCTTTGTAATTCATATTAAAAAATTTGTAGAGGTAGTCCACAGGCATCACCAGACTGCCAAAGAGGCCTATGGCAAAAGAAAGATTAATAATCTTTAGAAAAACTGACTTTAATGATATCTCTCAATTTTTGAGCAATTTTAACTCTATGCCTTGACCTAGAAGGCTGCTGCCCTCATGCCCCATCCTCAGCTTTCAAGTACAGTTCAGATGTTAGCACATCCATTAGATTATGCCTACTCAGAATCAGTTGATCTTCCTTTATATCCCCTCAAAATTGCTTTTCTATTAGAACTTATGCTGCTTATATTCCAATTAGTTGCTTGCTTTTGTGTTTCTGCTTTTAGAGAATAAGCCTCTTGGGGGCAGGAAGTTTGTCTTATTTAATTACCATTTAATGGTTGAATCTAACTTTATCTCACTATGATTGAAGAATGTGGTCTCTATCTTCATACTTGGAATTTGCTGAGACTTGCTTTATGCCCTGGTACATGAACAATTTTTGTAAATATTCCATTTATGCTTGGAAATATGGGATAATCTGAAGTAGTTGGTTGTGGACTTGTTAACTGTGTGACTCAAATCTATATCCCTACTGCTTCTTTTTCCCCTGCTTGAGTCATCAGTTATTTAGAGAGATGTGTTAAAATATTCTGCTATGATGGTAGATTTGTTAACTTCTTATTCTGTCATTTAACTTTATATATTTTAAATCAACATTTTTGGGCACATAAAAACTTAAAACTGTTTTATCTCCTTCATGAACTAGACCTTTAGTCAATATGCAGTGATAATTTTATCTTTTGTAGTGCTTTTTTTTGCCTTACAATACATTTTCTCTGATACTGATGTAACCCAGCCATTGGGTTAGAATTTTACTGCTATCTTTTTCCATTCCTTTAGTTTCAATTTTTCTGTGCCATAATGCTTTAGGTATGTGCTTTGAAAATAATATGATGCAGGATTCTATACTTCGAAAAATTCATTCTGAAAATCCTTGTCTTTTGCCTGAAGAGTTTAGTCAGTTTACGATGTTTTGTGATTACTGATGTATTTTTATTAATTTCTAATATATTTATGCTTTATATTTGCCCTGTCTTTTCTAGTCTTTTATTACTTTTTTTTAGTTTCAGATTGATGTTTTCTCCTTCATTATATTTTTCCTTTATTCATTTGAAAATCTTATTAATTCTATTTGTATTATTTTAACCATTTCTTAAAAGGTTTAATATCCATATTTAAAATTCTAATATTTATAAATATCTTTGCCTTCCCTTCAAATAACATAACAAATGTGAACAAGTTTAGCTCCCTCCTTTCTTGTTTATTTATTTGCTATTATCCTTTTTATCCCCACAAAGTTCTACAAATTTTCCAATTTATTTATTCTCCATTCCCCTACCTGAGACTTTTGTATCATTTTACTTTTGAAATTTCATTTACTCACATTTTGAGGGGGGATAAAAGTTCAGTTTTTGTCTATTTAAAAATGTTTTAACTTTACTCCTTTCTCTTTTTAAATAATTTTGCAGGGTATAGAACTACAAGTTGAAAGCAATTTTCTCTAAGCTCTTTGAAAATATGATGCTTCTTAATTTGGACTTCTATTTTACTAAGTCAGTGTTAATTTTTCTTTTCTTTGTAAGTAATCTGCCCCTATCTGTCCCATTGTAAACTCATTTTTATCTCTGGTGTCCTGTAGTTTCATTACACTGTCTATATATGGATTATTTTTTATTTATTCTGCTTTGGATATGATGAGTCTCCTAAAATTGAGGGCTTGATAACTTTCATCATATCTGGACAATTTTCATTCATTATAACATTGAATATTTTAGTGTCTCTCTCTCATTCTCTTTCTTGTCTAAGTTTCTTACTAGACATGTATTGGACCATCTTACTCTATCCTCCGTGTCTCTTAACTTTTCTCTCATATTTTTCATCTCTTTGTTGTACTGTGCTATAGCCTAGCTAGGTAATTTCTTTGTGGCTATCTTCCAGTTCATATTTTTTTCTTTAGCTTTGTTGAATCTGTTTAGCACATATATTAAGTTTCTAATTTCAACCACTATACTTTCTTTACACATTAGAAACTCTATTTCAGTGCACCTGGTGGTGCAGTTGGTTAAGTATCTGACTCTTGGTTTCCATTCCACTTGTGATCTCAGGGTTGTGAGATCAAGCCCTGTATTGGGCTCTACACTCAGCATGGAATCTGCTTGGGATTCTTTCTCCTTCCCTCTCCCTCTGCCCTTCTTGCTCTTGCTCAACCTCTCTCTCTCTCTCTAAATAAATAAATAAATAAATATTTTTTTAAAAAAAGAAATTCTAGGGCAGCCTGGGTGGCTCAGCAATTTAGCACCACCTTCAGTCCAGGGCATGATCCTGGAGACCTGGGATCAAGTCTTACGTCAGGCTCCCTGATTGGAGCCTGCTTATCCCTCTGCCTATGTCTCTGCCTCTCTCTCTCTCTCTCTCTCTGTCTGTCATGAATAAATAAATAAAATCTTAAAAAAAAGAAATTCTGTCTGGTTCTTTTTCACATCTACCTGGCTTACTTTATGATATCATTCCTTTGTTGTACTTTTAATGCTCTCTTTTATTTCTTCAGACATATTAATCAATCTCATTTAATATTTGCATCTGTCAAAATGTTAATATTGTTTGCAGGTGTGATTCTGTAGTATGTTGTTTTTGCAGAATATGTCTCATGATAATTTATTTCCTTGTATTACTAGTGATTTTGGTTTTGGTTTTCTTTTTGTGAGCTCACATTCCTTGGACTTTCTTATTATTGCTGTAACAAATTACCATAAACTTGGTGGCTTAAAACAACACAAATTTATTCTTTCACAGCTCTAGAGGTCAGAAGTCCAAAAGAGAGTTTCTTTGGACTGAAACCAAGTTGTTTTGGATTAAAATCAAATCTCCACTCCCTCCAGAGACTCTGGAAGATGAGAAATTTCTTTGCCTATTCTAGCTTTTAGAGCTGCATTGCTTTCATTTCCTAATTTATGGCCCCTTTCTCCATCTTCAAGGCTAGCAGTGTAGCATCTTCAACTCTCTCTCTGCAGTGTCTTCACATCATAGTCTCCTCTGTGTCAAGTCTTCCTTTGTTTCCCTCTTATAAAGATTCTTGTGATAACATTTAGGGCTCACTCAGATAATTTAGGATAATCTCCCTATATCAATGTCTGTAACTTAATCACATGTGCAAAGTTACTTTTGCTGTTTTAGGTAACATTTACAAATTCCAGGGATTAGAATATGGACATTTTGAGGAACATTGTTCAGCCTACCACAAACTTTATCTGTGAAATTATTTGAGACTGGTCTTAAAGTATGTGTCTCCATAAAAAACTTGTACATCTCCTAGTTTTTGGTGATATTGCTAACCCAGAACTAATTTAAACTAAATTTTTATATTTTAGGGGGAGTCAGATAATAAGATGACCTTTCAGCTTTCATCCTCATGAGTGTAGTTTACAGAGGTAACTTCCTTTTTTTCCAGAGCCAAGACTAAGACAATCATGTATCATATTCACCTTCCTTGGTAGGATGATACCTCCCCACTCTCCTGATGAAGATTTACCCCTTGAAGATTCTGGCTTTAGGTGAGGCTTTGATCTAACTTCTTACTTTACCTGGGCCATAGGCTTTGTCTCCTATTTCCTGTAGAGGTCTGTTGAAACTCAGACTATAGACTGTCAGAATACACATATTTCTCCAGGGAAGATGCTGGTTCTAACACTCCCCTGTGGATTAGCACTTTCTACATTTTCTTTCTGATCTTGAAGAAATTCTCATATTTTTCCAGCAGCACAGCCTTTATTTATTTATTTATTTATTTATTTATTTATTTATTTAATTTATTTAATATTTTATCCAGTATTGTTAAATGTGCTGTATTATCAGGGCATTCTCTGAATTTAGGTTGCAATATTGCCAGATATAGAAGTCAGATCTTGAAAGAATATCTAACTTATCCCTTTCCCCAACAATTACAGCAATGACATCCACACTGTGAGTAACAAATGTTAAACTAAATAAAAACATAGCAGACTGGAGCTTGGAAAGACATTAAAATTGAGTAGTGACAGAGACCATATGGCCTGGGGAGTCTAAAGTATTTACTATTTGGCCTTTTATGGAAAAAGTTTGCTGAAGCCTTGTCTAGAGAGTTAATTTTTACCATCTCCAGGTCAGATTAGGGATGGTGATAAATTCATACTCAGAAGTCTCAGTTTTGCCTTGGGGACAGTATCCTTCATCTTGGTGATAAAGAGCCACCATGCCTCAGAAATACCCCTGAGCTTCATGAACCCCAGTGCTCAACTACCATGTCTATTTTCTCTGCAATCACTGATACAGGTAATGTGCAAAGAGCCAGTATGTGGAATATCTTTTACGGAGACTCCTCCCCTTTTGTATGTGTCAACCTGACTCATGAATTGCTGAGATGATAACTTATGGCTTCATGTTGACTTACAGATTTAATATATTTGAAGGAGAAGAAAGAGGAATCTGGGGTGGTATCTTGGCTCTGTTGCTAATTAGCCAAATGGATGTGGAGAAGCCGTATCATATCTCTCATCTCATTCTCCTCATCTGTAGAAAGATAAATTTAGTGAACTGTAAGTTTCCCTCTATTCCATTGTTCTCTGATTCTAAATCAGAATAAAAAGTTTTATCTCTTTTTCCCAGGGTACAGTTCCTTCATGAAGATTAGATGAGTAAATACATAAAGTCCTGAAAACAAGATTGGCACAAAATACATCCACAGTGAATGTTAGCTATTATGTTGTTGTCATTAACATTACCGAAAGCCTCTTATACCAAGTGAAAGCCTGCAATCATCAATCCTTTTTTAATGGATGGTAGTCCCCTCATGTTCCCTGGTGAAAATTTGTTTGAGCATCCTTAGCACTGGAAAGAAATTCTGATTGGCATAAAACAACATCCCAGTGTTCTCTGTGCTTTCAGAGGGTTTGATTAACTTCCCCACTGCTGCTGCCAGCAGGTGAACCACAAGCCACAAAACATTGACCAAAATCTGTATCTGCAAAAGAAAGAGGGGGAATAAAAAACTCAACTTTAAAAGGAAAGGCTGAGCCAGCTTTCCCTGGTGGTGTTCACATGCTGAATTGAGAGAGGGCAAAGGTTATTGTGATGCTTATGTTAGGACAGTAGTATGCTTATTGCAGAGGTGAAGATGAGTCTCAGTCACACTTGCTCTAGTTAGAAATTTGATGTCATACATGTATTCAGTATCATTCAGGATCCTTGAAGGAAATAACTTACCCCAGATAGTTCAAATGAAGAAACAATATAAAGAGGAGGCTAGGCTAAAGCAAGGTTAAAAGAATCATTGAGGGATGTTGAAAGAACCAGAGGACTAGAACTGGTAGGAATTGTTATCACCACTGAGACTGGGGGGCAAGGGGAACAAAGTGTGGCTGGAAATCAGAGAGAAGCAGGGGCCAATGGGAGAGGCTTCCTGGTAAAGGGCAGGTATGGAGGGATGCAATGACTTCCAGAAAGGCAGGAAAGGAGCAGGAAAAAGATACCTTATCTCCTGATTTTTTGTGATGCTTCTCATTGGCTGAATCCAGTGGGAAACCAGACAGTAAGGGAGCCCAGGAAATGCCTCCATAGCACAAGGCAGAGCAGAGAAAGGGCAGAGAATGGATAAGAAGCTGCAGAGAGAACACAAAACAACTATCCTTTTCCTCCAGAGCTTTTTCTCTGATGCCTCTATGGCTAGATATTTTTCCTGTGCCTTTGACATATGGTCTCCTGTTGGTGTTTCATGGTTGAGAGCAAGTGAGTGAGGTTAAAAGTATGTGTTGCTTTTACCTAGTCTGTGTCTTCATAAAAAAGTACCCAATTTAGACCAGGATACCTGAATTCTGGTCTGTTAAACAAAAAATTATTCATAACACTTGCTAAACAGTAAGGCAGGCTTTATTCTGGACTACTGTGATAGGATTTTGCAGTAGAGGAAAGAGAGTGAACTCAGAGTAAGGGGGTCAATTGTCAATTTGACAGAAAATTACTAAGAGGAGACATCAGGGGTGTGGAGGGAGTGTCCTGGCTACACTTACCAAAGTGGATTCTTGCTGAAGGCAGGCCAAGTGATTAGCTATCACCTGGTAGGGGAAGAGGACTTTGGTTAGATATTGGGGGTGGGGGAATCTGGCTACAGTGACTGAGCAGGATTCTTGCTAAAACTGTACTCTTGAAAACATGCCCAAGAATGGGGCCTGATCAGGCTCAGAGGAGCATGTCTAGGGTTTGGTCAAGGAAAGAGTCTTTGCCAGGTTTTAGTTCTGTTGATAACTTGGTTAATATTAGGCAAGTCACTTAATCTCTTGTATTTTATCTGTAAAATGGAGTCAATAACATTTATCCAATCTTTCTCATCAGGGTTAAAGAATCAAATGGAGTAACAGTTAAAAGCAAGCTGCAAAATCAATGTGGGAAGATAAGTTCTGAGACTAGAGCAGGAGCTGAAGGGATTATCTTTACAGGGAATGTGATTCTTGGTGTACAGGTTGTGTGGCTTGGAGGTCTGGCTAACAACACACAAGGAATGTGGCAGAGATAGTTATCTACCTTCCTTCCCATCTTACATAGCATTTGAATTTGGCATATGGCTGCCCAGGGACATTCTGGTTTCAGTTTCCCTTACTGTGTGGACATGTGGGTTGAGTAAATTCTCTTCAGTAGAATGTGAAAAGTGATGTGTGTCACTTTCAGACTTACCTCAGAACCTCCTCCATGAACATTCCCTCTTCCATGTCCTTCCCTTTTTTTCCCTGGAAGGGAGGCTAACAGAGTAATCTAGAAGCTATAAAAAATTGAAGAACTATCACCAGTTCTATCCTTCCCCAAAATCTTCCTACCCCAAAATCCTCCTCAGTAAACTCAACACTCATTTTACTATTATGTGAGAGAAATAAACTTCTATATTCCTTTAAATTCTGGGGTCTCTTTGTTGTAGTAGCTTAGTCTACTCTAAAACAGGCAGCAGAACATTTCCTATATTTCTGCTCAGAATGTGTTTTGGCTCTGTCAGTATGATGATAGAGTAGGAGGGAGTACTGGAGATTTGAGATGGGTGAGTAGTATCTTGACAGAAGCCATTGGTAGGAATCTCCATCTAGCCACAGTAGGATCTCCAGATACCAGGGCTTGCAGGAAGCAGACATCAACAAAGAGGTTGGAGGAGAAAAATATGAGTTAGTGTACTTTTAATGTTTATTCACAAATAAATGAGAGATACTTGGGGGAACAGGGAGAACAGTTAATTCCTATATGAACATGCAAAGGCTATTAGCTGCAAAAGTTGCAATAATAATTATTTTTAATGACATCTGATTTTCACTTTGTATCAGAATGCTTTGGGCTGCAAGAAACAGCTAACTTGAATAAGTTAGGTTAACTAATACATATGTTTCTCATTTCGCATAGTAAGAAACACCAAAGTGGAATGGGCTACAGGCTATGTGTAATCATGGTTCTCTATCTGTTCTATGTGATTCTCTCAGCTCTTTTGTTCTCCATGTAGATGTTTTCTTCTCAGGTTGGCTTTTCTGATCATCACAAGATGGCTATCAGCAGAAGTTGTGGCAATATTCTCACTTTATCTCTAGTAAGAGACAGGGAAGGGCAAGGAAGGAAAGAAAAGAAAGAGGATGAGAAAAAGGAAAAAGAGAGAGAGAACTGTTCTCCCAACAATAGGATCAGGTTCTTCACTTTGGTCTTATCGGGTCACCTCAAATCATGTGTCCAGCCCCAACAATAACTGTTCTCAGGGAAATGAAGTGCTCCATAAGCTTAAGCCAAACTCCTGATCTTAATTGGCAAAGAGCATGGGGTTGTCATGATGGTCTTGACCAATGGCTTACAAACTTTGACTTGTAGGCCAAATCCAGCCAACCACTTTTTAATTATGTCTTAAGAGGTAAGGATTTACCTCTTTAAATGGTTATGCCTCTTGGCCTACAAAATCTAAAATATGTACTATCTGGCTCTGTAAGAAAAAGTGCAGACTCCTAGACTAATCAGGATCTGTGTCTCTGGAGATGGGGATGGTGAGCCACCGTTTCCTTGAAGCACATGCATAGTATTGGGAAAATTCTCAAAATGCTAGAGAAGGTCACTTGAAAATATGAGGATGGAAATGACTAATTGACAATGTCAAATACTCATACTTTGGTTAACTGTGTCACAATTCCCTCTATTAGTGCATATTGCTAATGCTAATATTTAGTATGCTCATTATTTTGTGATGAACTCTGTTCTAGGTATAATAATCAAAACTTGCCTGCAAACAATTTCTCATACCTAATCTTGCCCAAACATGTAGGACTCTCCCTGACTTTTTGTTTTGGGTGTAGTGAGGGAAATGAGAGAATGAAAGGGCTCACATAATATACATATAATGTGGACTATTTAGTTTCTAGGGTACCACATTAAATGATACAAAAGTAATGAGATATTCTCAGTACAGACTGGGGTGACCCATAAATCCTATTCAATTAAACTCTCCAAAAGGTTTAAACAGTAATATAAAATTTGGTCCTGTGTTTTGAATGTAGTTAGATAAATGTGCAATTTAGATTTTAAAAATCAATGTAAATTAGTCTTAATCTGAATTCACTTTAAGAGAAAGGCAATAGTTCAGGATATAGTATAATGATTATAAAGCAATTTTTACTGTTGTATTTATTTTTTAATGTCTAATATATTCAGTATCTAGGACAACACTACAAAAAGGTTTGAAAAAAGATAAAATACCAGATCATGGTGGGTAAAATGATTGCTATCTATTTACTTAAGAGGTTCTGAGATTATGGTTTAGTTTAGGATTTAATGGAAAAGACTGATACTGGGAATAGAAGTCCAGTGGTAAAAACCATAATCCTTGTCAAATTATCTAGGGACACAGAGAAACTGACCAAGAGGCAAGGGGAGAACATTTACAAAATTTCTTATTGTCTACAGTGAGGGATGCTGGCTCAGAATACAGTGTTGTGTGAGGTGTTGATTTAGATCACTACTTAAAATATGATCTTAGGGGCCATAAAAAAGAATGAAATCTTGTCGTTTGTGACATGGATGGACCTAACGGTATTATGTTAAGTGAAATAAGACAGAGAAAAAAAATACCATATGATTTCACTTATATGTGGAATCTAAAAAACAAGGCAAACAAATAAAACAAAATGGAAATAGACTCATTAATGCAGAGAATAATCTGGTGGTTGCCAAAGAGGTGAAGAATGAGGGGGAAGAGACAAAATAGGGGAAAAGGATTAAAAGGTACAAATTTTTAGTTATAAAATAAATAAAACATGGCAATTTAATATACAGCAAATGTATATAATAATATGTAACAACTTTGCATGGTCAGATATGGTAGCATGATTTGTAGTGGGGATCACTTTGTAATCTATATAAATATTGAAACACTATGGTATACACTTAAAACTAATATAATATTGTATGTGTCAAGTGCACTATAATAAAGGAAAAAAAAGTTGCCTGAGGCAATTTTGGTGAAGTTTACTGTTTGTAAACTACAAACTGCAATGTGATCATTAAACATTATGATTATTCTTCTATTTTATTTTTTTATGCCACTTCCCTCATCTATTCCTCATTGCTCCTAAAATCAATATTGGAACCCAATTCCTGACAAGCGAAGAAGATTGCACCCAAAAGCATGGCATTCTAGGCCTGAGAGGGCAGTGTGTGAGTGTGAATGTGTATATGTGTGCACTTCTCTGTCCTGGTTACAAGAATTAATCATTGATCAGATGGAATAATAAGAATCAAATACTAACTGCAATTCACTGAGCCAGGTGCCATACAAATCTCTTCACATTTATTATTTCTCATCCATGTAGGTACACTTTGTGTTACATATTGTTCCTGGCCTATAGATAGAGGAAAACAGGCTTGGAGAGGTTTGATAACCTGTCCAAGCTCACACAGTAGGGAACAGAGAGTCTGGATTCAAAGCTTAAAGAAAGTCCAGTTCTTTCTGCAGCCACAGAACCTCTGCTATGGGATAACTGGTGTGTCCTGAAATGATTTGCCTTCTGCCAGGCAGGGAGATCAGCAATCAGTAAACTTCTTGTGGCTCTCCATTCTTTCTCTGGAAGTGGAAGACCTTTAAGAAATTAGAATAATTATTCTTGGAAACCTGGGGGAGGGAGCTGGAACTCTCTCTCTTTTCAATAAAATAACAATAGTAGTACTTAACACTTATGGAGAGATTACCATGTATTCCATGTATTACCTGGGAGGTAAGCTTTATTATTACCCCGATTTTTCCATTTCTGAATGGAATCAGGGAAAAGCTGAGAAATTTGCCAAGATCACATGGATACTAGAGGCAGATCCAGGATTCATGTCTAGACCATTTGAAGGGCACTCACTGAGCAAATTCCCTGGGCAAGGCAATCAAGGTGGATTTGCAGCTCTGCAGACAACTGACCAGTCAGTTTGGCCCCTTTGAAGCTCCTGAGCCTCATTTGAGTCCCATCTGTATAATAGGGGTGAATTACGTCCTGGTGGTCCTCCCCTCTGATTCTCCCTGGGGATGGGAGGAGTATAGAGATCATGAATGTGAGAAGAGAGATTCTTCTACCTGTGCAATTTTTCTTGAGGAATGACTTTTGTTTTCATGGCACTCTGGCCTGTGAAGACAGCTGGGTAAAGTCCAGAAGCTAGGAAACCATTTAGGGCCCATCCAAGATTTGGAAAAAAAGAGAGAGAGAGAGAGAGAGAGAGAGAGAGAGAGAGAGAGAGAGAGAGAGAGAGAAAGGGCAATGAGATGCGCATGACTTGCCAAATAGGAAATCATATTTCCTGTGCAGTAATCACATCAGAGATTTGGTTGGTAGGTCAGAATGGGGTCAGGCATTTTTCCCAAAGCAGCTAACTTGCTTGTATTTTGGCATCAGTTACTCTCAAGAACTCTTCCACCAGAAGGGCCAAGTCAAAACAAGCTAGGACCCAGGCTTTTAGTCGCCAAGACTCTCCTGAGTAGACCCCAGCATGGAGTACTTACGAGCACCAGGTAGCAGCTGCTCCAGAAACCTATCAGCTTTAGTGCTGCTTGAGGCTCTGATGGTCTTCATAGCTGTACCACTTGGGCCCAGTATCTGGTCGGGCTCATAGTAAAATCTTACGGAAGTTGCCAATTCATTCTTCTAAATTTTTTTTAAAAGATTTTATTTGTTCATGAGAGCCACACCAAGAGAAGCAGAGACATAGGCAGAGGGAGGAGCAGGCTCCCTGCAGAGAACCTGTTGTGGGACTTCATCCCAGGACCCCAAGATCATGACCTGAGTAATAGGTAGACGCTCAACCACTGAGCCACCCAGGCGCTCTTCATTCTGTCTTTATGGACACTTCACCTGTCTCAGAGACATTTTTCCCACCTAAAAATGGTATATACTTATGGGATCATTTGAAGTCAAAATGGGATAATGTTTATAAGCAAGCTTGGTAAACTTCAAAGCATTACACAAATATAAAGGACACAAGAAAGCTCTTTCTTTATTACCACATCGCAAATATACACGAATAGCCAAACTGTCTGGGCTCATGGCGATTAGGGTACAGGGAAATGAGGGACCAGGAATCCTACTTCACAGGGCATTTTGGAGAAGTCAATAATAAACTGAAAAATGTAGAGAATTTACTTGAGGAACATTTTGTAATAGTATTCCCCCAACTTGCATAAGCCTCATTGTTTCTGCACTGGTCTCTAAACAGTCTGAGAAATTTCCTCAGTCGGTGAACCTACTGTGGTTCATTCAACAAATGTTTCAGTTTCTTCCCTTCAGGACACAAGAGAGAATTGCATTTCCCTGTGCTTCCTTGAAGGTGGTGTATAGTGTGTGCTGGGAATTCTCTGTTTGTCTGTTAGATATACTGCCTACCCTTCCTTCTCTGCTCTGCTGTAGAGCAGAGGACTGATCTCTGGGGACTGCATAGTCCAGGTAACTTAATAATTTTGTCAGCATCTAACCTAAATGTTAGATAAACTGTCTCTTTTAAGATTCAGATGAAATTAATCTATCAGCTTCATGGATTGTCTTGGTGTCCTGAACGGATCACTTTTTTTTTTCCTCCCAGATATGGAATTATCCATTTTATTTATCTATGCCCACTCCACAAACTCACAATTTTAGGCCTTTGTATATGTAACATACTTTCCTAAATGTTTGTGAAAGGAGGCAGTTTATGTCACGGATGGGCAAACACCTTAGAACTGAATAGCAGATATTCTGGTTATTGTTTTTTTTTTTTTGTTGTTGTTGTTGTTCTTTCCATCAATTCAGGCTTTCATCCTTCATAAACATTGTTCATCCTTTTCTTTCCTTTGCCCTTCCTTCTAAACCCAGCTCTGGGCCTCCCTTTGTGCAACCAAAGATTATTAATAGC
Source organism: Nyctereutes procyonoides (assembly GCF_905146905.1). Taxonomy (NCBI): domain Eukaryota; kingdom Metazoa; phylum Chordata; class Mammalia; order Carnivora; family Canidae; genus Nyctereutes; species Nyctereutes procyonoides. Next base: position 21,677,823 of record NW_026575040.1, on the reverse strand, counting down.
TCTGTCAGATGAGGGGACATATTCTCCCTCCTCCTCCTCCTCTTCTACCTGACTCTTCAGTGGGAAGGGAGCTGAACAGAGATACATTCCACATCGACATGGATTATATCACCCTCACACCCTCCTTTATAGCTTCAGAATACACCTGCAGGTACAGCCAACTGGAGTTTTGCTGCCTACCCCCTCTATACACACACCTTGTGTTCCAGTTTATATTGACTTTCTTTGATTTTGCTTATCATAGGTATGGGACAGTCTTAAAGGTACTGACCAAGAGAAAAGGGGCCAACGAGGCCTGGGCTGTAATAAAGACCGTAGACTGACAGGGCTAACATGCACTGCCGACCACAGTGTCTTCCCAGTGGAGTGTGTGAACCCCAGCTGGCTTGATACCAAACTTTGGTCAGCTGTTAAACTTACTCTCTTTTTATATTCCCCGAATGAATGACACCATATAATGTTTGTCCTTCTCCCATTGACTTACTTTGGGGAATATAAAAAATAGTGAAAGGGATTATAGGGAAAAGGAGAGAAAATGAGTGGGAGATATCAGAGAGGGAGACAAAATGTGAGAGACACCTAACTCTGGGAAATGAACAAGGGGTAGTGGAAGGGGAGGTGGGCAGGGGGATGGGGTGATGGGGTGATGGGCACTGAGGGGGGCATTTGACGGGATGAGTACTGGGTTTTATATTATATGTTGGCCAATCAAACTCCAATAAGAAAATATACAAAAGAAAGAAAAGAAAAAAATAAACTTATTCTCTGAGTAGAGAGGTCCTCTAGGGCCTTAAACAGAGTTGTTCATAGTTTGGGGAGTTTTGGATCCTGGCCACCTCTCCATTTCTTTCTACCACAACACAAACTATCAAAACAAATTCCTCATCATTACTGGGAAATCAACCCAAAACATATGCCACACCTCTTTTAGCTCAGCATTGCTCCACATTTTCCCCTTCTCCTCACTGGTGTCCTCTTTCAGGTCCCCATCCCTTGCCTGGACCAGGACTATCTCCTATGGTTCATGTGCCTTCCACCTCTTCTCTAACCTGTTTGTCCTCTACACTACTGCTGGTGAGCTTCCTGGAGTCAGGTGCAACTTAGCCCCTTCTCTGTGTATTTTAATTAGAAAAATATTATCTTTGTGGATTTTTATCATAATAATAGAGGTAGTACTTGCTCATAAAAATACAGACAATAAATATTTAGACAGAAAAAATGAGAGTCCTTCTGACCCTGTTCTAAGCACTCCCTAGAGGTAGCCACAGTTGATAGTTTATTTTGTTTCTTTCCATACACTTTCCCATGTATGCACAAACATGTACACAGATATAAATATATGCACACATATATGTATACATAAATGCACATTTCAGTACATACTTCCTGCAACTTGATCTTTCACTTAAAAATATATGGAGAGATCTTTCCATGTCAACACATATCAACCTACACTTTGTTTGAAAAGGCTGTGAAATATTTCATTTATTTTATGGATTTACTGATATTTATTTAAGCAATCTCCTATTGATGAACATTTAACCTGGTAACAATTTTCACTGTTATAGACTATGTGATTCAATGTCATATCTACCTTTCTTTTTTTTTAGATTTTTAAATGCCTGCTGATCCTTGCTTTTTTATAAAAGACATATAGCATTTATAAAAAATAAAAAAATTAAGTCATAAATATACAGTTAAAAAAATCAAATGGCATTGCTACATTTATAATGAAAAAGAGCAAACCCTTGCCCCCCACGACCATTCTGCAGTCCCAATTTCAACTCCCCTTATGCAACTTTTTGTTTTGTTTTGTTTTTATAATTCTAGTTAGTTAACATACAGTGTAATATTAGTTTCAGGTATGCAATATAGTGATTCAACACTTCCATACAACACCTGGTGCTCATCACAAGTACATTCCTTAAATCTCTATCACCTGTTTAACATATTCCCCCATTACCTGCCTTTTGATAACTATCAATTTGTTCTCTCTCATTAAGAGCCTGTTTCTTGGTTTGCCTCTTCCCCCCCCTTTGCTTATTTGTTTTGTTTCTTAAATTCCAGATATGAGTGAAATCATGTGGTATTTGTCTTTCTCTGACTGATTTATTTTGCTTAGCATAATAATCTCTAGCTCCATCTATGTCATTGCAAATGACAAGATTTCATTCTTTTTTGGCTGAGTAATAGTTCATTGTGTGTGTATATATATATTATATATATATAAAATGATATATTATTATATTATATATATATCATATCCTCTTTATCCATTTATCAATTGATGGACATTTGGACCGCTCCCATATCTTAGCTATTATAAATAATGCTATTATAAACATAGGGGTTCATGTATCCCTTTGAATGAGTGTTTTTGTATTCTTTGGGCAAATACCTAGTAGTGCAATTGCTGGGTCTTAGGATAGTTCTATTTTTAACTTAAATTTTTTTTATTTAAATTCAATTTAGTTAGAGTATATTATTAGTTTCAGGGGTACAATTTAGTGATTCATCAATTGCATATAACACCCAGTGCTCATTACATCAAAGTGTCTCCCTTAATGCCCATCACCTAGTCACCCCATCCCCTCACCTACTTCCTCTCCAGTAACCCTCCGTTTGTTTCCTATAGTTAAGAGTCTCTTATGATTTGCCTCCCTCTCTGTTTTTATTTTTTTCTACCTTCCCCTATGTGTATGTTTTGTTTCTTTTTTTGTTTGTTTCTTAAGTTCCACATATGAGTGAAATCATATGATAATTGTCTTTCTCTGATGGACTTATTTCACTTAGCATAATAATCTCTAGTTCCATACACATCATTGCAAATGGCATTTTATTCTTTTTTGATGGCTAAGTAATATTCCTGTGGGGGGTATGTGTCTTTGTGTGTGTGCGTGTGTGTATACTACATCTTCTTATCCATTCATCTAACGATGGACATCGGGCCTTTCCATAGTTTAGCTATTGAGGACATTGCTACTATAAATGTTGTGGTTCATGTGCCCCTTCAAATCTGTATTTTTATATCCTTTGGTTAAAACCTACTAGTGCAATTGCTGGGGTGTAGGGTAGGTAGTTCTATTTTTAACTTTTTGAGGAAACTCCATACTGTTTTCCAGAGTAGCCGCACCAGTTGCATTCCCACCAAACAGCGCAAGAGGGTTCCTCATTCTCCACATCCATACCAACACATTTTATTTCTTATGTATTGATTTTAGCCATTCTGACAAGTATGAGGTGATATTTCATTGTAGTTTTGATTTGCATTTCCCTGATGATGACTGATGCTGAGCATCTTTTCATGTGTCTGTTGGCCATCTGTATGTTGTCTTTGGAAAAATCTCTATTCATGTCTTCTTCCCATTTTTTAATTGGATTGTTCATTTTTTGGGTGTTGAGTTTTATAAGTTCTTTATACATTTTGAATAGTAACCCTTTATCTCATGTCATTTGCCAATATCTTTTTTTTTTGTCATTTGCCAATATCTTCTCCCATTCCATAAGTTGCCTTTTAATTTTGTTGATTGCTACCTTCCCTGGACAGAAGCTTTTTTATTTTGATGTAGTATCAATAGTTTATTTTTGCTTTTGTTTCCCTTGCCTCAGGAGACAATATCTAGAAAGAAGTTGCTATGGCTGTTATCAAGAGTTACTGCCTGTGATCTCTTCTAGGATTTTTCTGGTTTCAGGTCTCACATTGAGGCCTTTAATCCATTTTGAGTTTATTTTTGTGTATGGTGTAAGAAAATAGACCAGTTTCATTCTTTTGCATGCAGTTGAACAGTTTTCTCAGCACGACTTGTTGAAGAGATTGAAGTTTTCCCATTAGAAGTTCTTTTCTGTTTTGCTGAAGATTAACTGGCAATATTGTGGGTTCACTTTTGGATCTTCTATTCTGTTCTATTGATCTATGTGTCTATCTTTTTCCAGTACCATACTGTTTTGATTACTACAGCTTTATAATATAACTTGAAGTCCAGATTTGTAATGCCTCCAGTTTTGTTTCTCTTTTTCAAGATTGCTTTGACAATTTGGGGTCTTTTGTGGGTCTATACAAAATTTAGGATTGTTTGTTCTAGCTCTGTGAAAAATGCTGTTGATATTTTGGTAGGGATTGCATTAAATGTATAGATTGCTTTGGGTAGTATAGATGTTTTAACAATATTTTCTCTTCCAGTCCATGATATGCAACTTCTTTTAACATCTTTACTTGTACTATGATCTCATTTTTCTCTTATAATTTGTATTTTCTCTAGAATTTTTAACTGTCCTATTTCTTCAGTTTCTTAGTTATCCATGTGTATATTACTTTTTCACTCCAAATTTATTAACAGAAGTGAAAATCTTCTTTCTATACTTTTGAACTCTTTGGTTACTCCAACAGTTTTTTCCTTCTTAGAGATATTTTTTCTACTAATTCCTGTCCTCATTTTGTAGGGAGGAATCATTTATCCTTCCTAGGATTACTATACAACCAACCTTTTGCCTCTCTCCTATGTTGAATGTCCTATTATTTCAGTGATAGTTCTAACTTTTTCTAGTTTACTACTGTGTCCATAGCACCTTGCACAATACCTCCACAGAGTAAACACTTAAATAGGACTAGCAGAATGAATGAAATGTGTGATTGAATTAATGTCTTATTGCTGGCCTGGATCATTGGGTGAGCCTCCAAATAAATAGCATATCTCCACTTTTGCTAACAATTTAGTGAAATCCCTAGGGAATAAATTTGAGGAATGTGGATAATAAGTAAACACACAAGTTTGAGCTTCATGGTCTAGCATAGAGTGGAATCCGTGGCAGTAGAAAAGTAAAAAGTTGGCTGGTCTTTGCAGGAACTCAGCCTCTTGTCCTTGGCTTCATTAGCTCTCTATTCTATCCAACTGAGGCAACCAGCTAGCTGTTGGCAAGCAACTCAGGAACTAGCTTGGTAAACTGGCCCCCATATTACTTCTCCTGGCTTTCTGCCCCTAATGATGATTGCTATTGTCCTTGAGTTTAGTCCAATTCCTCCCAGCAGGCTGCTCTTTAAGGATACTTCTTATCAGCAGTTTCTGCCCCAACAAGGTGAGGAGGGCTTTCTATTCTTATAATGACTCTCTATGTGTTTTGTCCAGACCAATTTACTGCTGAAACCCACCTTCACTGAGTAGAGCTTTTCTCTAAGCTCCAGAGGTTACGGTCAACCTTTCTTCAAAAGTCTTTCTTCCAAAACCGTAAATCATTAATTTTTTTGCCTTCCACTGTACTTTTTCAGGCTCAGCCAGCATTACCCTTTCCTTGCCCACAGTTCAGAATTGCAGGGACCTCACTGAACACAGACTATTCACAGGCCCTCTTTGACTCTCGGATTTTCATGGAGCAGACTGCCCCCAAGTAAAAAGCATGTTCTGACACAATGTATTTCAAAAGTCTTGGTTGTCAGGGGCTGTTACTCTTATCTGATTGCACAGATGTGGAAGCTATCCAGGAAGTAGGTAAAGGTGAGAGGGCACCCATAGAAAGGGGATGAAAGGGTAGATTAGAGGAGGCAGGAGGCTAACTAGAGTGCAAGGTGGGTGCTGGAGGCGATTTTCTGTCCTGTTTCCAAGGTGGGAGATTTTTCCTCAAAAATAATGTTGGTTCATTCTTAACAAGGACCTATTCTATCTATGCTCATAATAGGCATATATCATCTCATTGGACCTTTACCATAGCTCCACAAGGTAGGAAATAGGAGAAAGAATGGAAGAGGGTCAGGGTGTCCAGGACTGTGGGTATGGCATCCTATCTCCCTATGGTAGAACCAGGCATGCACTGTTCACATCTCCTTTCTCGCAAGGCCATGCTACCCAAGTTGCCACAATAGCCTCTGTAGATAGCCATGCCTGAAGCTTTTTCAAGGTGTGCCTAGCATCACAGCCTGAACCTCAGTGACATGATACCCAACATGAGATAAGTGCTAGGGTGACCAAGTCTCCCAATTTGTGAGTGTACCTGGAATGTGGGACTTTCTGTGCTGACATAAGAAAAGTCTTGGGCAAGCCAGAACAAATTGGTCACTCTATGACAACATGGATAAGCCACATCTACTCCACAGTTCCCCACTGGGTTGGCCAAGTTTTGTCTGACCCCTGGCCTCATCATGGTCCTTTTTGTCTCTCTGTCTGACCTATTTCTTCCTCTCACTTCCTTAGATATTAGTCCCTGATAAGCATCTTGCACATCCAATTCTATTTGATCCTCTGCTTCTGGAGAACCCCCTAAAAATTCTCAGGGCCATAAAGCATCAATGCTCTGGAGGAAAGCCAAACCCCAACCAACCAAGAGCCCTAGGCAGAAAGGGGTACGGTATATGAGAGGGAGTGAAGGCAGAAGATCTGATATTTCTGATCTCTGACACAGAGACTATCCAGTTGTAAAAGTTACAATACACAGAACCAGGCTGATGATATTCTGACTTGTTAACTGCTCATTGATGATGAGAGAAGAGGAAATAGCCTACCAGTAACCAGAAACATTTGGAACAACACAAGGAGTGATGAGCAATACCAACTTGCTCAAACATTTACACAATTATTCTTCCTCCCCTTTGCAGGCATATTCTTGTCACCTTCTGGCCTCAACTTCTCGGCTATACTCTTCTAATCCTACCCACACTTTGCATTGTGGCTACGTTTTGGTGAGGATATCTTTTTACTGATTTATTACTCTTTGGATCCAGGTTTCTCAACCTAAAAATGGATTTTGGTGAGGATGTAACTCTTCAGTTACAAAAAAAAATCCTATTCCGGCAATGATGTTTGTCCTTAATTCTAGGTCAGAGGTGATGCCTTTCCTTTAGGAAAATCTACTTCCAAGCCCAGAGTGGTCACATATGTCTACCCTACTCAAGTGTGCATAAAGATGTCACATGCCTCTTTGCTACATCTCTTAAGGCTCTTGAAGTTGCCAAGGCAGGATGGTTTGGGAACAGACGTTTGGACAGAAAGGTTGATAGTAGTTGAGGAGGCATCTCTTCTGATAGTCAAAGTCTTCTCTTTGTGACAACTCTGCCACATCCACATCACATACTTCTTTACACTTCATCACACCTGTTCACACTTAAGGACATTGAAAAATCAATTAACAGCATCTTCTAGGTGTTCACACATCACTTTGCATCAAACCAACCATTCCTTTGGCAGCAGCTGACATTTGCCATCTCATTGGAAATTTCCCAAGGAATGAATCAAAATACAACCAAACTTGACTGCAAAATCTTTGGGAAGATTAATAAGGTCCACAAACAAAGTTGAAAGTGGGAGTGAAATCTCTTATTTATTTTAATGGGACAGCCATTGCAATGTGTGGTGTGTCAACTGTCACTTGCTCTGCACTTGACCTTGGGAAAAAGAGAATTACCTCTGAACTTAGTTTCATCATTAGAATAGTGTAGGTAATACTTATCATTTTATCTCACAGGCTTGAGGTTCTAATGAAATGCTATGTGTGAAAGCACTCTTGCTGAATAGCAAAGAACTATGTCCATGTATGGTATTTTAGTATACTGCAAAAACATAAACTGTAAAACAAATCAAACAATTAATCCAACAGTAATATATAGATGAAGAAACTCATCAGAAAGTCTGGTAAATAAAAACAAAATAAAATAGTGGTATTGACCATTATTGGTAGCACAGCCATTTAGAATGAAGTCTTATAAAGAAATTATCCTGCAAGGAATATTTCTTACCTGATTTATCCTGCAAGGGATATTTCTTTACCTACAACCAGGACACCAAAAGTTTGACTGAAATAGTTTTACAAGGACAGCCCTGGTGGCTCAGCAGTTTAGTGCCACCTTCAGCCCAGGGCATGATCCTGGGAACCCGGAATCGAGTCCCACGTTGGGCTCCCTGCATGGAGCCTGGTTCTCCCTCTGCCTGTGTCTCTGCCTCTCTCTCTCTCTCTCTCTCTCTCTCTCTCTCTGTATGTGTGTGTGTGTGTGTGTCTCATGAATAAATAAATAAAATCCTAAGGAAAAAAAAAGAAATAGTTATACAAGAAGCCATTCTTAAAGACTGGCCTAAAAAAGGCACAGAGAGGTTGAGTAATTTGTTTGAGGTCATACTGCCAGTAAGTATTGTAGCTAGGATTCAGTTCAGGCAGTCTGTCCCCAGATCTGTACATGTAGCATTCACTATACTGTATCTCTGAGAGAGGAAGAAAGAAGGTGAAAGTAAAGTGTGTGATTGAGAGTCTTTGAGTAGAGCATGGAGAACAAAAGTAATCTGTGCAGAATGTGCTGTGACAAGCAGATCTGAGCACTGGCAGGAAGCTGTGGGGAAGGAGAGACCAGGGCAGCCGGCAGCCCACTCTGATAGGCAGCAGAGGGGAGAGGTGAGCCATATTTTCAGCAAGAGCAGCTCAGCAGCAGCATAGACAGGTTGAGAAATGCAGAAGTTGATTCTCAGACATGAGACCTACACGTTACTAGTGAATGACAGGCTGAGATCATGGGTGTCTGGAAGCAAGAGGACTGCACTATAAGCTTCAAATTTTTGAGACACAGCTTCATACACACACATGTCAGAACAGCGATAATAACCACAGCAGCATTGCCAAGCAGAGGACACCAGCAAATTTGCACTAGCATTTCTATGTAAAATCTTAAGATTTTGTAGAGAGCTCTGAGTCAGGCCCTTAGTCATCATCAAGGCAAATGTGAACCATAAAGGCCAGAGAGAATAAAAGCCACTAGAGTGCAAAATCCAAGTCACCACTTGTCAGTAAAATGCCTCCCCCAGGTATCCACACAGTGGGATAAAACTCCTCCTATTTTCAGTGTCCATACTTTGATTGAATCTCACCATTTCCCAGAATTTGAGGGAAACATGCAAAAGGATCCTTCATTCTGCTGTCTGCTCTAAGGTTTTCCTGTCTGCCTTTTTCCCCATAGGCATGGGAATTGGATATTGACTATTATTCTAGCTCAACAATGACTTTCTGGGATAGAGAGAATTTCCCATTCATCAGTATAAAGATTTATTCTTCTCCTGAATTAGGAATCCTCCTAGGGCAGTGGGACAGACTTTGGTCAGCTTTCTAGCACCCTGCAATCAAACCACAAAGGAAGCCCATGTTCTGCCCAGTGGGTGCAATTTTGAATACTTAGATAAACTACCATGGGTTCTTTTCCTTTCTTTCACCACCAGACTTCTCATTCCTTCATTCTTGTATTTTTGCCTCTATTCAGGCACAGACAGATCTGAAGGTCACCAGCAACTTCCATATACATCTATTTTCCATTAGTCCATATGTTTTGTAGTGTCCAGGCTGCATTCAACATGGATTTCCTCCAGCTCTTTCTTACAACTGTCTTCTCCCTTGGGATCCTTGATTCTGCTTGGCCTAGGCTCTTCTCTTCCCACTCTGAGGATGGCTGCGTCCCTTCCCTGGCCCTTCTCCTTCCCGTCACCGGGATCCCTGCATAAGGCTTAGCTCTCTGGTGAGTGCTGGGCCCTGCCATGAAAGGCTGAACAAAACAGGCTGCTTCAAGGATGGTTTCTTGGTTTTGGGGACAGCTTGGAGAATTGGGCTAGGGGCCTTCAACCAGAAATATAGGGACTTATACAGAATAGTTTTAGCCTTTGGCACAGTCTTATCTTTAATTGGAGGATCAGGCTTATTGAAGAACAATTTTATTTTTGCTTATGTTTCAAAAGAGAAACTGCACATTCTGACAGTTTGATACAGTGTATGAAACCATTGATTTATCTTGTCTTAAGAACAGATCTGGCAGCTAAAGGTCTATGATGCTTATTTTTATAAATATAAATATATCATAGTCAAGCTTCTTTAAAGCACTGGTGTCAAGGGACAAAAAAGCCTCTGTCCTTATTGGGTGGCCACTTTATGTGAAGTTATGTTTTAAGAGATGGTGCTGCCCTATGGTAAATCTGAATCAACATAGTAACCAGGCATGCTATAACACTGTTCAGCTAGATAATAAAATATGTTATGTTTGGTTTAAGGTACACCAGGGTGATTTTAAGTATCATTTTCTTCATGAAGGCTGTTAACATTAACTGTTACAATCCCTCCTGGTCTCTCCAGTGAGGTTTCCCACAGTTGCATCAAGAATAAAAGCAAATAAAATTTGTGTTAAGACCTTTTAATCACTGAATTAAGGATTTCCCAATTAGAGGCAAAAAGCAGATCTAGCAAAAGAAATGTGTAAGTATTTACTCTCTGTTTAAAGACTTTTTGGATTAAAAGATATTGGAACGGATAACACCACAAAATTAGTTTTTGCTGTGATGGCAAGGTTAAGACTTCTGCTGTTGCTAGGATATACCTCCCTATCACAGCTGATCTTGACGGTGAAAATTGGTGCCTTAATTTCCCAGTGGTCCGTGCTACTTCTGACTTAGGCCTCATTCTGGTTAATCACACTGTCATTCTCACTGCAGATTGCCTTTTGACATCTTCATCTGCACAAGGGTCTTGCAGCCAAGACTCAGTGTATGGAGTCAATTCAGTGGTCCTCAGCGGTCAAGGCCTGGTTTCTGGGACCTGGTACTTATGAGGGAGGAAAGGAGCTTAGGAGGAATGTGTGCCACAATTGTAAGAAAGGCTGGAAGGGAAACAGTATTTCTCTTTGTGTACAGGGAGCTATGGTTAGGAGCCGTATGCAAATGAAATTATGGAGAGAATCTTAATGTGCAAAGTCACAGTCTGCAATAATTACAGCCAGTGATTTCTAATGAAGTAATACTAATGAAAAAAATCTATCAGTTATAATTTTGGGTTCAAAGAAGATGGAAAAATCAGGTGTACTGAATTTGAAAATCTATTTTTTATCAACCCCTATTTTATACCTTTAATCAGTCAATATATAAATAGGACCTTGAGCCAGTACCTCATTTCCTAAGTCTACAATGGCTCATCCAAAATGTTTCTGTATTGCCAGTTACTTGCCCTAGTATTTAAAAATGTCAAGAATGTATATTTTTCATTAGAGTGTTAGTGTAATAGAAAGCCCTGACTTGAATTATCACCAGGATTTACACAGCATCCAGTTTGAGGTCTACTGTATAATAGACATATCTCTAAAACTCACACAACTCTACATATGATAAGTATGAAGTTAACTGAGGCTTGGAGATGTTAAGTCACTTGTCCAGGGATGCACAACTGGTAAGTGGCAAAACTTATCTGAATCCTTGTTTCTCTGATACCTAAACCCATAGTCTTTTCATTAAGTACATTAAACTGCTTTCTGAGTGTTGGAAGTTGTATCATAGATTTCTGAAAGCATGTGTCTTATAAATTATAAGTTGTTTACAGTAATTATGGTAAAAATAGACACAGGTTGTGTATGCCTGCTTTTCCATTGCAATTTTTTCTCTAATGCTTATTTAATAGAATCCTGGACTGGGGCCACCAAAAATACCCATGCCCTTTCAGTAGAGGTTGCAAGTAGGGAGGGGTCATAGCAGGTAATTTTGCAGTTTTGTTACCTCCAAGAGTTGAGTAGTCAATAATACTCCTCCTCCAGATATATAGCTCTTGTCTGGGTATCACTCACTGAAGGATTCTTTCTTCCAGAATACTTGCTGTGTGGACATTATATTTCACCAGGAGAATGAAATCTAATCCTTAGAGTCTCCCAGAGTTTCCATAGGTGACCTAAAGGGCTGTTATACATAGAAACCTGAGGTCTGTAGCAGTCCATCGTTCTGATTTGAACCCCACAGGCACTTCACTGGATATAAAGGCAACAGGGATCACTGTGAGAAAACCCAGAGAATCCTGAGGCTGCAACCTGGCTGAAGGATAAAATGCACAGGCCTGAATATGGAACTTGAGTGTTGGGGAGAATTCTTATGGGTTCTTGGCCATATCTCTCAAATGAGGAAACACAGATTTTATAAACTCTTTCTCTTAGATATTGAATGCCCCTTTAGTTACTTGAAAGACTACTTAATTCCTTCTTAATATTGATATACTCTTTTATGAAGAGTTCTAGGAAATTACTAGATGGAATGAAAGAGAAATATGACTCAATCCATTAACTCGATATGTGACTCTGAGCATCATTTCACTTCTCTCAGGGTTTCCACAAATTGAATAGATGAGGCTGTGTGTGCTCTAGAGCTCTGTTCCATTCAAAAATTATGTTACCAAAGCAATGGAGATTCACAATGGTGATTTTTAGTGTCTTCACATATTGGCATTTCATACATCCAACTCATAATTATACTTCATGTCTTCATGATGAGGGAAGCCTCACAGTTTAGAAAATGGTTGCTCCTCAGAGAAATTGCAGATATACCCACATGACAACAGAAACTCAGGGTCCTTCCGGGTTATCATAGAGTGGCCTATTTCATCTCCCAAACTTTTTATATCTCAGTTTCCATACTAAATAAAATATTAGTTTCCAATAAAACTAATAAGAACTCACATTTTTTGAGCACTTATCACATGTGTCTGTGAAATAACACAAATGATCCTATGTCATCCTCCGAACATAGCCCATAAGACAGATACTGTTCTCATCCTAGTGTACAGCTGAAGAGTCTGGAGGCCAGGGAAACAAAGTGACTGTACAGTTTGACAAAGCTGATAAGTAGCGAAAGCTGAATTGGAACCCCAGTCTGCCTGACCTCCGGTCTGTGACATTTCCCTCCCGAACACTGCCTCCTCATAGATGGCTAATGTACACCTGGTCTCATTGCATGCAGTAACTCCACATATTAAAAAGATGTATACATTTACTCTACCGTAAATGAAAAGATTTAGTGTTCTGTTTAATAGCCAAGTTTAAAACCCAAAAGAACAAGCACCATTCTAGTTTTCCTCCCTGGAGTACTCTCTAGTCACACCTCCAGGATGGAGTGTAGGTGGGGCCCTGGCTGAGAATAGACCTCACCTCACATTGGGGGCCCTCCCAGCTACTTGTCCTCTTTCCTTATTGCCCTATTGATTGGACTCTTTCATTTACAAAGAATGCAGTACTTGAAGAAGAAGATAAATGGGTGTGAGTGTCTGCCCTGTCTGTGGCATATGGTGCCAAGTGTTCCAGATTAACCCTTCCTTACTGCTAATGACTGAATAAACCTGAAATATTGGGTTTAGGGCCAATGAGTAAACACACCTCCCAATATGCAAAAACTAGGAGTCAAAATAAACAGAGAAGAGGAGGTATAAGCAAATCTGAATCAGCCACCACCTCTTCCTTTGCTTTAAGTTGAAGAAACACCTCTTTATAGCTTTATCATTTTTATAGGCCAAATGGATTTCTCAGTTGTGGAGAAAGGGAGACAGCTAAGGTGCTTGTTCAGCTTTTTGGATTAAAATTAGCAATTATAGGGATCCCTGGGTGGCTCAGTGGTTTAGTGCCTGCCTTTGGCCCAGGGCGTGATCCTGGAGGCCCAGGATGGAGTCCCATTTCAGGCTCCCTGTAGGGAGCCTGCTTCTCCCTCTGCCTGTGTCTCTGCCTCTTTCTCTCTCTCTGTCTCTCATGAATAAATAAATAAAATCTAAAAAAAAAATTAGGAGATTGTCAAGTCAAAAAAGCACCATAGAGCAAATTTCTTGCTGAACAAAAGAAAATGTTTGCCTAGAACAGACCATCTCTATTTTCTTTATTAACCTTCTGTTACTCAAGATATCTGTTAGGTCTTTAGAACACATAGGGGTCTGGCTTTTTTACTCTGCATGGCCTGGTGTAGCTTTCAGCATGTGCAGCTCAGAGAGAAAGGACAACTTATCTGTAATAATCCCCAAAATAGCATGTACAAAGTGCAGATGAGGATTTGCATGGAGCAAACAAGGGACCATTTTAAAAGATGATGGGAATTGGGCCCTTCACAAACAGCATGTGGGACCGATCATTAAAGAAATTTCAGAAGAAGATTCAAGCTGGCCCTCATCCCAAGTGTTCACTGCACTTTGCTTCATGCATTGAGTTTGTCTTTGCTTTGGCACCATGACTAAACAACCCACTCAAAATGAATCTGTTTTTTTATTGACACACATTTTACAAACTAGATGCAGTCCCTTTTGGCTCTGGAAAATATCAAGGGCTTCTTCTAGCTAACTGTGTTGTTTCCATAGTCAGTGACAGTAAGGTGGATGGAATTCATTTTTCCAGTACATCCCACCTGGTGCTCTACAGTTTTTTAATCCATGGATTCCCACAGAAAAAGCCCCTTTAATTGTTTATAACCCACACACTCTGAATAGATGTAAAATCGGCATTGATTTTTATTTTAAGCTTAGAGAGGGTTCACTTGCTCTTTCTGTAGAGAGCTGCCAGTAATTACACTTGTGGCATATGGTGCCAAGTGTCCAGATTAACCAGTGCATCTGAAATAGCAGGAATCATCTAGAATGGCAATGAGCAGTTTATTTCTTCTTTGCTCTTTAGTTCGTGTTTCAACTTTATCATTGCCTTGCTATATCTCTGCACTAATGTATGTAGTAGCATAGAGATTTTCTTCTGTATCTTTCTTTCCTTTATAAAATAATTGACTGTGGTACCAATAATCATGACTTCTTGCTTAGCACTTTTCAGCAAATATGGTATATATATCTTCAATATACAGATATTTATATTTGTATAATATAGAATTTTTTAAACAATCTTTTGAGGTGGAAAGTTATCCTCTTTTCCTTACTTGCAGAAGGGAAAACTAAGGCTCAGAGAGGCTGAGTGATTTACTCAAGGCCACACAGATAGTAAAGGGCAGCCCTGAAACATGAAGTCAGGCCACTTAATTTTAGAGTCAGTGTTCTTTCCATTATTCTATGCTGCCTCCTAAGAATGCCTTCACGGAGGGAATTTTTCCCTCTTAAACCCTGTAATGGTCTTTTCAACATACTGAGGTCCAAGTCAGAAGATCTGGGGACATATACCACCCAGGCCATGTCCACAAAGAGCAGACAGTCACAGAGGGATGCAGAGCATACAAACGGCTGCTCTAAAGCCCAGCCATCAATATGGATTACTGCACAGCTGATGGCGTCCAAGGAGAGCTGCATCAATTTAGCAATAGGCAGTGATGAACAGTGTGAGCTCTACCATCGTCCATTTTGCTCGCACCTAGAGATGGGCAAATCTACCACTTGAAAAATAGTGGGGTACACAACCTGGGCAGTTCCCCTACAGCACACAGAATCATCTATTATGGTCTGTTCCCTGTGGCTCTGTAAGAAGGTCTGGACAAACCTCACATCGTTATTGAAGCCCTTTGGAAGGAGACATGGCTCAGGAGAACAGGTTCAGCAAGGGCCAGCTTCTATTGGCAAGTCTTGGACCTTCCCGTACACTGGCTCTGTCCTTTGCTTTCCCATCCCCCACAACTGCTGAGGAGCTGACAATAAAAAACGATGCCCTAGGCTGTCCTGTTTTTATTATTAGTTATATGGCATCATAAATGTACATAGAGATGTTCAGTAAATGAAATTGTGCCAAACACCAAACAGGGCCACTGCCCCAAAGATCTTTTGTCCTCAGGGCAATGGCAGAACAATATAAGAGAAACAAAGGGAGCTGAGAGCCAGATGAGTGAGGTTTAAGTATTGTTTGGCCTTTCAGAGTGGGGAGGAACAGGCTGTCCTGCAGGCTGATGGAGAGGTACATCTTGCAAAAAGCATCGTGGCCACAAAAGAACGTTGAGGCCAGCATCTGGACTCCCAGGAACAAGCTGGGAATGATTTTGGAAAGTCAGGGGAATCAGGTCCTTCTGTTATTTAATAAGGTAAATACAAGAAGGGGAAAGAAAGGTGTGATTATTTGCTTTTGATCATGAGCAATCTGCCTCTGTTAGGAGAGGCAGAAGCTGCAGGCTCACCCTCTTTGTAAGTGTCCCTTTGGATTCCACATAGTATTAAATTGCTTCTCCGGCAGATGCAATGTGTAAATATAGGACAATAACTGGAAATTTATGAGGTTAAATACTGAGGAATTGCTGAGTAGTAAAATGAAGAGACATAAATTACAGGAAATGCTGCCCTTCAATGAATACATTATGCATAATAATGAAACTTTTAAAAGGCAACAGAAACCAAATATCAGAAGAGGGTCTGGAAGGAGAAAAGCCAAGTAAAGAAGTAGGACTAGGACAGTCCAAAGTCAGTGCTGCTTTGTCACTGTTAAACTGTCACATCAGTTCCCTTAGATTTCTGTGGCTCTGTCCTCAGAGAAGTAACCTGCTATAGTGAAAAGTATGGAGAATGCAGTAGCAGGAGAAACTGCTTCACTACTCATTTGACCTTGACCAAGTTACTTAATCTATATGATCCTTGGTTTTCTCATCTGTAAGTAGTTTTAATAAAAGTCATTTTATAGAATTATTATAAGGATTAAGAAGGACAGACTTGTAAAACATTTGGCCCATCATGTAGGAATGTTACACACACACACACACACACACACACACACACACACACACACACCCCACACAGAGAAATGAGTTTCCTATAAAGATCTAGGTCAAATAATAACAAAGTGTTAGCAAAATACAGAGGAGGAAGATGAGTTGTGGCCAGAGATTGGGAAGACTGATTAGATGGGGGAGATTTTGAAATTGGGGTTAGTTTCTGGTAAAGAAATGGAAGGGGTGTGAATCAAGGCAAGGCAGAGAGAAAGGACAAGGGATGTTTTGGGGATGGAGGGAGGGGGAAATAGAGGAGATCAAGCAAGATAGGCATTGTGCCTAAATCCTAGAGGGTCTTGACTGACATGATCAGTCATCTGGCCATTGTTCTGTAGGCACTGGGGACACACCAGAGGTAGCAGAACAGAGTGTGACATGATCAGAGAGGAATTTCCTGAAGATGACTCTGGCATAGCATGAACAATATTTTGGAGTGGGAAAGACTAGAAGCAGGGAGGCCAATTGGGAGACTGTGGAGTAGTCCAAGCAAGCACTAATGATAACCCAAGCTGGGATAGAGGCAGTGGGGTTAGAAACAAGGAGACAAATACAGGACATGGAAGAGGCTGATATGTCAAGGTTTGGCTATTGATTGATTGTGCTGGGAGAGACTGTAAGGAGTTTAAGAAGGCTCTGAGTTTCCAAGTCTAGGGCATTAGGATCTGATGATGTTATTAACAAAAATAAAGATGGGAAAAGTACATAATAGTGAGTTAGTTTTAGATTAATGGAGTCTGGGGTTCCAAGAAGTGTTGAAGAGCCTACTGGAAATATAGTCCTATGATTTGGGTCTGGACTAATACCCAGATTTGGGAGTCACTGACACTGTAGTCTAAACTGGTGCCACAACAAGGATGGGGTCTACAAAGGGAGAGAGAATAGTATAGGAGTGGAAAAAGCAGAAAAGAGAGGAGGAGAGAACAAGGGAAAATGCCAGAAAATGTGTTTGCTTTGGGGAAGGAAAAGGAGGCTGCAAAGGAGGTGGAGGGAGAGCATGAGAGAGACAGGGCCAGTGAGGGTGTTTCTAGGTGGCAGAACCATCAACAGTGTAGAAACCAGACAGGACCTGAAATGGGGTAGGGCTAAGAAGAAGCCATAGGTCCTGGTGACTTTATTAAGTAGGATTTATTCCCTACCTTCTTCCAAAAGGCATGTGAAAAGACTTAAAAGATCATGATACACTTCAAACAGTACAACTGAAATGAATGTTTTAAGGAGACGACTCAAAAGCCAACTAGAAGGAGGCACTGGGACATGGTGAGTACTGTACCAGAGACCTCAATTTAGCTCTAATATTCTTGGCACAGAGGAGATTTTGAGGTCATGGTCTGCCTTG
This sequence comes from Nyctereutes procyonoides, assembly GCF_905146905.1. Taxonomy (NCBI): domain Eukaryota; kingdom Metazoa; phylum Chordata; class Mammalia; order Carnivora; family Canidae; genus Nyctereutes; species Nyctereutes procyonoides. The sequence goes on along the minus strand of NW_026575040.1, from coordinate 21,660,072 downwards.
AAGGTTCAGTTTCATCAAGGGGAGGAGACCCACAACTTAGAATGTAAAGGGATGTGAGGCGAGGTGGTCAGGAAGGAAATGGAAGAGCACATCTAGACAACATCTAAGAGTGATTATGTGGTGCAGAGAAGGAAAGAGGAGGGCAGCGTTGGCATCTAAGGTAAAATGGAAGTTGTGATGGCAGAGAAAAAAAGAATAAACAGATACACTAAACACATGAGATAGACAAAAGCAGCCTCTCATACTTGTATCCTTTCTACAGAAATATACACGTGAAGAGGTTCAGGACACCTGAAAGAGCAGGGAAAAAAACTTCACACAGAAGATGGCCTCTCAGATGTAGGTGAAGATACAGGGAAAGAACATGACACTGGAGATGGGGGAGAGCTGCAGCTCAAGCACAGGTGCTTGCGGGGGGAAGGTGAAGCATGGAGTCTCTTGAGTGGCAAAGAGTCTCTTTCTCAGATCACATTCAGTTGTCTACCTCTTAAATTCCACTTGAAAATGTTTTTTAAGTGTATGGGTGACAGATAATTGAGTGGAGACATTTTCCTGGTGCATTGTTGGGAGTACTTGCCCACAAGTCCCTGCAGACAGAGGATCCCAGCAGCTATACCATGTAAGGAAGTAGAGTGGCTGGGAGAGCCTAAGGAAAAGGCTACGTTGTGCTCCCTTTCCACTCAGGGATTGCAGACTCCGCCACAGGCCCCAGGTCTATTCTCTGCCCCTCTTCCAGGTATTCCTATCTGGAAGCAAAAAGTGTGTGTGAGGGGGAGTGTGGGTAGACACAAGTTACCTCTCCCTGGGCCCACAGCTCCATTTTCCCATTCCCTAAGACTTCACCTGTCTTAGTGATTTTTAAACCCTTTAAGGACCACAAGAGGCTTTCAGCTTTTCTTTTGACACTACAGAGCACCCAGATGACATTACCTAAAAGCATTGTCACCTTTATTATTGCTTTCTTAATTTGAAAATAAGGTTAAATCATAAAAATCAAGCATGGTTATTCACATTTAATGGATCAGCAATAGCCATTTGTTGGAATATTTGAAAATTCATTGATTTTTTTTTTAAAACTTTCTTCTAAATATTTGAGGCTCTTGGGAAATACGTTTTAGTACAGAAACCATAACAGTTATTGTTACTGCTTTCTTTCAACTGGAACTCCTCGTCATTTTATAAAAGAAAAAGGGATTATAGGAAACTAAGGGATCCCAGAACTGACAAATTTTCAAATATTTTCTATGTGTTAGGTACTTGGTATCTATTAACATTTTTCAATCTTCAAATAGTTCTTTAAAGTAGGTTAAATATGAGGCTCAAGGAATTTAAGTGACTTGCCCCACATCAGTGGTAGGGGCGGGAATTGAGTCCAGGAACATCTGACTTGAAAATCAATCTTCTTTCCTTTGTACCAGACTGACTCCCATGGTAGAAGACAACTAGTGAGAAATGAAGCCATGAAATGGGTTTCTTCTCCCTTAAGTTCCCCAAATCATTCTTACTGTGGCTGCCATCATGCCCTTGCTATGGTTGTTGTGTATGTGCACCTCCAATGAGTATTTTCTCATTCAGAAGTGTTATGTAGAAGAGGGGTTAGACTTGCTCTGTGCTATTCAGCGGGCAGATCTTAATCAAATGGATGAAGTTGGAAAAGGACAAATGGTAGCTCAACACAAAGAGGTATAAAAGAAAAATCATAAATAGGGACATAAAATGAATCCAGAAATGAGGTAAATAATAATAGGAAGTATTATAACCTTTTATACAGTTGAGGAAACTGAGCTGTGATGCTTAGGTAAATTGCCCAAGATGTAGCAGTAATTTTCACCAGTTTGGTTAAAAACTTTGGTCAAAAGAAATAGTGCCAGTAAGATGGGCCAGAGGATCAGTCTATTTTTTTCACCATCGACTGTCTGAATTCTAACCTACAAACAAAATGATAGACTGAGACAAAATGACAAATGGGCAAGGAAGCGTTACTTACTCTACCTTTTCAAAGCAGTCCTTTTACCAAGAAATTGCATGGAATACCTCTGAACTATGACCCAACTCATTTACCTTGCTGTTTCTTCACAATAATTAATTTGCTTAATTATTCATTTGACAAACATTTATTAGGTATCCCTCTTTCTACACATAATGCCAAGTCCTGGAGATACAGTGATGACTAAGACATTGTTTCTGCCTTCAAAGGACTCCCAGTTCCCACTAGAAGAAGCCAGAGAAGCCAAGTAATCATCACAAATCAACCTGTAATGAGATACCACAAGAGAGGCAAGCACAAACAAAGTGTTATGGGATTTGAAGAAGGGAATAAGAAATAATTTTCAATGGAGGTGGGGGATTTGGAAAGACTTCATGAAAATGAAACTACCAAAAAACCTTTTGAAAAGTGGATCAAATTTCAATGGAAGCTAGAAGGGAAGATCTGAGCCAAGGTCTTGATAATTAAAAAGCAAGAGTTGTGCTGAGGGTAAAGATACACAGATAGGGATGGAGGGAGGTAAGGATGCAAAGTCACACCAGAACTGAAATGTAATCCGTCTTGAAATTCATGGACTTTCAGCTGGACTTGGAGAATGATAGGAGGTATTTACAAATGAGATCCCAAAGGCTAAGAGATTTATAGACTATTAAACAACATATGCATGAAAGAAGACACAGAAAGAAGGGAGATCAAGAAGCTGCAGTACTGAGGAGCAGAGAGGGCCTTTACCCACGCTTAGGAGACAGTCAGACTCTTCTCTGCATCTTTACTCCTCCCAGCTAGTTTTACTGCTCTGAGCTTTCTTCCTGGCCTCATATGTAAACCCGTTGTAAGTTTGCTGGGAGAACTGAATGAAATATTGCGTATAAATCTTTTAGCAGACAATAAGCAAAACCAAAGCTAGGAATAGTCCACTGATTGACTGTGTCTTACTTGCTCACCAGTTTTTCTGCAAAAGCTGTTAAGTGTTTTGCATGTAGATTTTTACACACTTCCCTCTGATAAAGGAAAATACCATCACATCAGAAGACTTTGCTTCATTTTGCCATGGTGAATATCAGAGTAGTGGCATATTCCCTTCAAAGGGCTTTCTCTAAGTCAATCGGAGAAGGACAAACAGTGTATGTTCTCATTCATTTGGGGAATATGAATAATAGTGAAAGGGAATATAAGGGAAGGGAGAAGAAATGTGTGGGAAATATCAGAAAGGGAGACAGAACATAATGACTCCTAACTCTGGGAAATGAACTAGGGGTGGTGGAAGGGGAGGAGGGCAGGGGGTGGGGGTGAATGGGTGACGGGCACTGAGGAGGACACTTGACGGGATGAGCACTGGGTGTTGTTCTGTATGTTGGTAAATTGAACACCAATAAAAATTAATTTATTAAAAAAAACAACAAAAAAAACCCAAAGGGCTTTCTCTATGGACACTCTGAAATTCTACCCAGCAACAGCCACATCACACAGCCAGGATGATTGTGCCTGATTGTGCCTGGCCTGGTGCACAAAAAGAACTCTGGAGGAGAGTAAGAGACAATGAACTGCTTGGTGTCTATAGGGCAAAAATGATGGGAAGAAAGCCATCTCAGGTGACCATCCATGAAACACACTGACCAAGGAGAGACTGACACTTCTGTGAGGTCATACCTTTTTCAGATTTGATGCAGCTCATAGGTGCACAGCACAAACTATTACCTGAGACTTCCTTCATATGCTGTGGTTATGTGTTCAGTAAATAGCATGGAGACTGTTAAGACTTTGTTGTGAAATCAGGCAACATTAACTCATTAAGTCAATAATTCATGGACTCTTTTATCTAAAGTGGCAACATCACACCATCAATTCACAAAACAGCCACTTCTCTGAAGTGTATGTGATGATAATAATGGATTTTCTAACAATACCCTCTCAAAGCAAGGTCACTGCGCTCAGATGCTGTGGACATGCTGATCTGACCTAGGTCAGCAAAACAAGCTTTATTATTGAACCTAATTATGAACTATCAAGATAATGGTCTAGACTAAACTGTTTCCTAGGGGATTATTTAGAAACTAGTAAGCCATTTTAGTTTTAAATCTACTGTACTTGGCAGTACCTGTGATCATGTTGGAAATGTGTTTGCTATGTAGAATGGACTACAATTCCTGCAAATACTTTGGAATCTTAGGAACAGTATATATGCAATATTATATACTAATACATAATTTTCATGTTACTGTCTATGCTGTTTTTTTTGTCTATGCTGTTATATACCCATCTTACAAATAGTTATATAGGTATAGCTCAGATAATCAAAGTCATAAAGAAATATGCAGTTCTGAGTATTTGTAGTCAGTTCTGTAACATGATGTACAGGGACACATGGTTGGCTGCAGCAGCTTTTGTGCCTTAACTTGGGAACTGCTTGTAACGATATTTATTTCTGATATTTATTGAGAGGTTTTCTCCTGCCTGTCAGACTGTGGTTAATATGTTTCTCCTATTCAGATTCACAGACTTCACAATTGCCTGACATTAGGTAATATACCCACACTGGCTTACTTTTATATAAGAGTTAACACTGGGGATAGAATTCTGGGAGAAGGAACCAAAGAACATGGTATTTCCTGGATTGTAAACTGCACCAACAGGTTTACTACAACTTTTTGGGGGAAAAATGCTTCTTAGACTTGAGGAAGTAAGATGTATCCTATTTGACTGGTAAAGCCCTGGTAAAACTATTCATCTTACATGAATGAAGATTACATTTTTAGGTATAAATATAATACTATGACCAATTAAGCCAGTGTTTTGTGACTTCAGTGTGAAAGATGTTGTGGTCATTTCAAGGATATGCAATCAGATATAGGATTTTTATCATTGACTTTTTAATACATATTTTTTAAAGATTTATTCATTTATTAAGTGAGGGGAGTGGGGGGAAGTGCAGAGGGAGAGAATCTTCAAGCAGACTTCCCACCAAGTACAAAGCCTGATGCAGAGGGACTTGATCTCATGACCCATGAGATCATGACCTGAGCCAAAACCAAGTCACATGCTTAATTGCCTGAGCCACTCAGGCACTCCTTGACTTTTTGATATTTTAAATGCAAGTCTCAAAGCTTACCTGAGAAAAAGGTTTGACACATTACAACTAAGAGCAGTATCAATCTAGAGTTTCTGCTTCATAATTGTTGCATGGAATTTTACAGTAATTTGCAATGGTCTTGAATCTCTTAAGCTACAAAAGATGCAAATAGTTTGGCAGTTAATAACATGGTCTCAGTAATCATAGTGATGGTTTTGTATCCTGCCTTTGCCAGTTTCTAGAAATGATCATGGAGAAATCACCTTACCCTCTATAAGCCTCAGTACCCTACATTCTAAAATTGTGAGGATAATCTCCTACATTATAGGCTGGTTGAGAAGATAAAATAAGGTAATATCCAAAAAGTGCCTGGTACCTAGCAGTAAGCACTACTGAATAGAAATTATCATTCTTAAATGTAAATTGTCTCAAATTACCATTTATAGGATTTTTCCTTGGAATGTCTCAAAATTTTCCTCTCTTGACCTAGATCAAGGAGAACTCCTACTACAGTTCTTTCCTCCCTTCACTCTTAGCATCTTAAACCTGAACTCTGATTAGACTGCAAATATTTGTTTTTCCTTACTTTTTCTTGCTTTTCTGTATTTCTGACATTTTTTTTACAATAAACATGTTACGGAATAATTGATGTAAGAGTTAGAAAGCAAAGTCTTTCTTCCTGTGTGTATGTATACATGCACATGCAAATGTGTAGACAAGGCCCAAATTTAGAGCCGTCTCAATGACAATGATTTTGCCAAATTTGGTCAATAAAGTTGCCCAAAATAAATAAATAGATTAAAAACTGATCATTGGACACATGTAGGAATAGATTTTGTTGAAATATTTGCTTGCAGGGCATATTAGTTTATCCTTTCTCTTGGCACTTATTTCTTCTTTTCTTATTATGATTTTTAAATTTCACAGCAGTAAATTTGGTACAGGAAATAAATATTAATGGAACTTTCACAAGAACTCAAATAATGACCCAACCTAGTCTTCACTTCTATTTAGGTCATAATGAGTTGATTTTCCATAATTAATACATTTACTATAGAGGTTACCATAGTAACATAGGTAGTTAAATTATTACATTAAATGTATTAAGAGAAACAAAAAATTATATTTAAATAAAATAATTTCATTTATATTCTATTCTAATTTATAAAGGATAAAATTAACTGTGTGAAACTTTAAGTTAGCTGAAATATACCTCTATTTCTATTTAAAATGTAAAATAATTTTGCTGTATTCTTTTTATTCTCTGTATCTGAATTTTCAATAATAATAATAATTGTTATTAAAAATGTCAATTTGCTTAATGGCTGGGAATTTTTCATTTAACTTCAAGTAATCTCATGATTCAATTAATATAAAAAGACCCACGATCAACAGAGAAGTCTTTATATATAGGATTCCTCAAGATAAACAGATGATTCTAGGTTAAGAACTAATGAACTTCTTAGGAGTTTATCAACAAATTCTAAAATAGTGCCCCGGCCATAATTAACCACTTGCTTCTCTAAGAGAGCACCCATCGTGGCAAGGGTGCAGGGTTTGATTAGAACCATTTTACTCAGGAGGCTGCTTCCAGGCTGCACTTAAACAACTAATCTGCAACATCGCTCTTAGCTTTGGTGGCGGCTGCCCACATATAACGGCTTCAGGATGGAGAAGATTAATTACTCAGACATATAATTCACTACAGCCTAGGCTCCTGAAGCTTGGTAAGAAGGCTGTATGAAATTGATTAGGGTGGCTCTCGAAGTGAGGTTTGTTCTTCTCTAATGCCATTGTCAAAATGGCATGATACGATGGAGCCAAAAAGAGTTTGAGACCCATGCAGATGCAGAAAACTAGCCCAAAGGCACAGGTTCCTTTATTGAGAATTCAGCAGGTCTATCCCCTCATGCTTCTGGCTCTGACTTCTTCTGCAGTTTCTGGGTCACTTAAGAAAAGAATTTACATTTCTCATCAGCCAAAGTAGGTGGAGATCTGTTAGAATATTAATAATCCTTTGTAGTTGGTGCCTAAAAACAAAGAAGGAAGGAAGAAAGAAAGAAAGAAAGAAAGACTAAATATATAGAGTGAATTGCAATTTACAGAATGTTCTCATATTTCTTGTTTCAGTTGAGCCTTGTAGCCCATGAGTTTGTTATCAGTGTCTTCAGTTTTAAAGGTCAGTTCTTGTTTCTTTGACTCTCAACACTTCTGACACCAAATGTGTGGGTTTTCCACACCAAGCAATTCTGACACTAACTACCCATAGTTAGTACAGACCCCACAGTTTAAAGGCTTGATTCTACAACACTGCACTCACTTCAGATGCCAGTCATAAGTAACAGATTGTCTCCTGAACAGATTATAACTCAGCGGTTTCTGTACTTCCTTTCCTAGGTTTGGTAATTTGCTAGAATGACTCACAGAATGCAAAAAGTGATTTATTTAGTATTATTGGTTTATTATAAAGAATACAACGTGAGGGCAGCCAAATGGAAGAGATGTATAGCACAATGTATATAGGAAGGGGTACAGGGGATCCCTGAGTGGCTCAGGAGTTTATTGCCTGCCTTCGGCCCAGGGTGTGATCCTGGAGTCCCAGGGTTGAGTCCCACGTCCGGCTCCCTGCATGGGTCCTGCTTTTCCCTCTGCCTGTGTCTCTGCCTCTGTGTGTGTGTGTGTGTGTGTGTGTGTGTGTGTCTTTCATGAATAAATAAATAAAAATCTTAAAAAAAAAAAGGAAGGGGCACAGAATTTCCATCACTCTCTCAGCACCTCAGTGTATTCACAATCTGAAAGCTCTGTGAACCCTGTCATTCAGGGTTTCTATGGAGGCTTTGTTGCATAGGTATGATTGATTAAGTCACTGGCTATTGGTGAACAAGTCAAGCTCCAGCCTGTCTCCCCTTACCTGGAGGTCAGGTGGTGGGACTGAACATTTCAACCCTTTAATCAGTGCTTGGTTCCTTTAGGAATCAGTTCTCATGCTCTAAGAGTCACCTAATTAGCATAGACTCAGCTACCGAGAAGGGGGCTATTAGGAATAACAAGAAATACTTCTGTCAATACAAACCACTGAGGATATGATGAAGGTTTTAGAAGTTCTGAGCCAAAAAATGGACAAAGAACAAATTTGTTTTTTATTGTATCACAACATCACAAATTTGAAGAAGAGGAAAATGACATTCCAAGTAGTGAAATGACTTGTTCAGATGTTGATTACATACAGCAAGACCCAGAAAGGCAAAACCCAGAAATTCTAAATTCTTACCCATGAGACTAGAGACACTGGGCAGAGAAGACTAGCATTGAAGGCAGAAATGAAGATCCAGCAAAGAGGATGATGAAGAAGGAAGACAACAGAAGAAAATGAGATAGTTAAAAAGTGGGTGAGGTGTTTCTCTGTATATAATGTGTGATGAGAATATAATGAAATTTTAAACCAAACACCAGAAAGCCCACCAGCAAATGTGTGGGTTTCCATTCAGGGCAGTCACCCTGGGAAGGGGAGAAGATCATGGTTGAATGTGTGTTTCAGGGAAAGAAGGCAATGTGGTGTTCAAGGGAGGTTGGCTGTGCCCTCTGCCTTCTACTCTGCTGTGGCTTCTGAAGGACTGCTGCCTTGCTGGGGTGAGCCTCCGCAGGGCCATGACCATAAGGCATTCTGTCACTTTTACAACACAATGGCAATAATTCTTTTTGAATATGTGGTGCACACTGTTGACAGTTTTCCTGACCAGATATAGCATTCCAATAAAGTGTTTTTTCTTTTAATGCTTGAGTAGTCTTGTGAAATATGTATTTTTTATTCCTGTTTTATAGATCATAAAATAGAGGTTCAAAAAATCTAAATAACTTGTCCAAGATCACTCAGCTAATCATAGGATGATGGTTTAATTGGTTGATTTATTCCTACAATAAGTAAATGTGTATTGAGTATCTTCTATAAACCATGTTCTATTTTAGGGGGTATAGCTGTAAACAAGGCCAACAAGGTGCCTGCCCTCCTGGAGCTTACATTTCAAACTTCCAATGATGAATTCCATGAATGTTGTTCCCATGAGGCATACCCGACTAAGAGTTCTAGGGCTTCATTTCAGGGCATAAAGTCCCTCCATGTTGTGCCTTTCTCTATACATGTTCTTTCTGTCCCCCTGGAGAGAAGGCCTTCTTCCATCTGCATTCATGGGATATGAGGGCTGCTCCCATCCCTCTTGCAATGGTCCCTGGCTAGTGATTTAGCATCTTCCAGCAGTAGCAGCCTGAGATGAATCTCCCTAGGTGAAGTTTACAACATTGAGTGCATCCTCCAACCAGGCCAGGTGTGACTCTGTCTGATAACTATTATCACAACCACAATTTCTCAGGAACTCACAGTCCCCAGTACTGTGTTAAGCATATGGATTAGCATATTTACTCCGCACAACTACCTTATGAGTCAGACATTTTCCATTTGAAATATCTCAGTTGCCAAGTGTCTCAGGCCACAGAGTAGAATTGAAGACTAGTTTTCTGTCATTTGGAACTGGATCCCAACCATCTTGTTTTGCAATGTGATGCTGATACATCCTGCAGGCCTCTTTGCAATAGGCCTCTTTGACTGGCTATGCTAAAAGTAGTTTTCCTGCTGCCAAATCTGTCTATTGAGTTACATGAGAAGCTGTAGCACTCAACAAATGATTGTTGGTGATTATTCTTTAAAGCAGTTTTGTAAAACAAGTTTTTGAATTAACCTTCCATTTTTTTGTTTTTTAAAATTATTTATTCATTTAAAAATATTAAAATGTAGTTAACATATAATGTTATATTAGTGTCAGGTATACAACGTATTGATTTGACAATTCTATACATTACTCAGTGCTCATCATGTGTAGTGACCATCTGTCACCATTCCATGTTATTACAATATTAATGAGTATATTCCCTGTTTTGTACTCTTCATCTCTGTGGCTTATTTATTTTACAACTGGGAAGTTTGTACCTCTTAATTTCCTTCACGTATTTTACCCATCCTCCACTCTTCTTCCCTCTGGAAACCACCAGTTTGTTCTCTATATTTGAGTCTGTTGGGATTTTTGTTTGTTCATTTGTTTTGTTTCTTAGATTTCACATATATGTGAAAGAATATGGTATTTGTTTTTGTCTGACTTATTTCACTCAGTATAATACCCTCTGGTTCCATCCATGTTGTTGCAAATGGCAAGATTTCATTCTTTATGGTGCAATGGAGTAATATTCCATTTCATACACACACACACACACACACACACACACACACACGTATATTTATATAGATCATATCTTCTTTAACCATTTATCAGTGGAAACATGGGTTGCTTCTATATCTAGACTATTGTAAATAATGGCACAATAAACAAATGGGTGTATATATCTTTATGAATAAATGTTTTCATTTTCTTTGGGGAAATACCCAGTAGTAAAGTTACTAGATCATATGGTATTTCCATATATTTAATTTTTTGAGGAAACTCCATACTGTTTTCCATAGTGGCTGTATTAATTTAATTAATTTATATTCCCACCAGCATTGCACAAGTTTTCCCTTTTCTCCATATCATTGCCAGCACTTGATATATATATATATATATATATATATATATATATATATATTTTTTTTTTTTTTTTTTTTTTTTTTTTTTGTCTTTTTGATACCAGCCATTCTGGTGTGAGGTGACATCTCATTGTGATTTTGCTTTGCATTTCCCTGATTATTAGTGGTGTTGAGCATCTTTTCATGTATCTGTTGGACATTTGTTTATTTTCTTTGAAAAGGTGTCTATTCAGTTATTCTGCCTATTTTTTAATCCAAAGGTTTATTTTTTTTTGGTATTGAGTTGTATCAGTTCTTTATATATTTTGGATATTAACCCTTATGGGATTTGTAATTTGCAAATATCTTCTGCCACTCAGTTGGTTGCCTTTTTGTTATGTCAATAGTTTCCTTTGCTGGGCAAAAGCTTTTTATGTCCTAATAGTTTAACTTTTGCTTTTGTTTCCCCTATCTAACAAGACATATTCATAAATATGTTGCTAAAGATGATGTCCAAGAAATTTCTGCCTCTGTTTTCTTTTAAGAGTTTTATGGTTTGAGGTCTCACATTTAGGTCTTTAATCCATTTTGAATTTATTTTTGTATATTTTGTAAGGATGTAGCCCATTCTTTTGCATATAGCTGTCCAGTTTTCCCAGCATCATTACTGAAAAGACTTTTTCCCATTGGATATTCTTGCCTCTTTTGTCATAGATTAATATGCCATATAAACATGGGCTTATTTCTGGGCTATCTATTCTGTCCATTGATCTATGTGTCTATTTTTGTGCCAGTACCATACTGATTTAATTAGTGTAGCTTTGAAGTATATCTTGAAATATGTGATTATGATACCTGAAGCTTTGTTTTTCTCTTTAAGATTGCTTTGGTTATTCAAGGTTTGTGTGGTTCCATACAAATGTTAAGATTATTTGTCATAGTTCTATGAAAAATGCTATTGGTATTTTCATAAAGATTGTACTGAATCTACAGATTGCTTTGGGTAGTACGGACATTTTAGCAATATTAATTCTTTTAGTCCATGAACATGGCATATCTTACCATTTGTGTCCTCTTCAATTTTATCAATGTCTTATAGTTTTCAGAGTATAGGTCTTTCACCTCCTTGGTTATATTTATCCTTAAGTATTTTATTCTTTTCAATGCAATTTTAAATGAGATTCTTTTAATATTTTTTCCTGCTACACATCATTGTTAGTTTATAGAAATGCAACCGATTTCTGTATATTAATTTTGTATCCTGAGACGTTACTGAATTCATGTATTAATTCTAATAGTTGTGTGTGTGTGTGTGTGTGTGTGTGTGTGTGTGTGTGTTCTTTAGGGTTTCTACGTATTGTATCATGTCATCTGCAAATAGTGACAGCTCTACTTCTTCCTGCTTTTTGGGATGCTCTTTATTTCTTTTCCTTATCTGATTGCTATGGCTAGGATTTCCCAGTAGTATGTCGGAAAAAAGTGGTAACAGTGGATATCCTTGTCTTGTTCTTGATTTTAGAAGAAAAGCTTCCTTTTTTTTTTTTTTTACCCTTGAGTATGATGTTATATTCATTATGTGGCCTTCATTATGCTGATGTATGTATGTTCCCTCTAATCCTACTTTGTTGAAAGTTTTTTTTAATTTATTTTTTATTTATTTTTATTTTATTTATTTTTTTGTTGTTGTTGAAAGTTTTTATCATGAACTAATGTTATATTTTGTCATATACTTTTTCTGGATCTATTGAAATGATCCATGATAAAAAACATATCTTTCTTCTGATTAATGTGGTATATCACACTGATTGATTTGCCAATATCAAGTCCTTCATATTTTTCAAATAAATCCCATTTGATCATTGACTATGACTTAATCTGTTTTTGATTTTTTGGTTTGCTAATATTTTGTTGAGGATTTTTGCATGTATGTTAAATAGGGATATTGACCAATAGTGGATTTTTGTTTATTTTCTTTTGTTTGTAGTGTTTTTGTCTTGGTTTGGTATCAGCGTAATGCTAGCCTCATAAAATGAATTTGGAAAAAAAAAAGAATGTCAAAGTTTTCCTTTCTCTTTTATCTTTTTGGGATAGTTTGAGAGTAACAATATTAGTTCCTCTTTAAATGTTTAGTAGATTTCACTTGTGAAGCCATCTGGTTCTGGACTTTGTTGGAAGTTTGATTACTGATTCAATATCCTTATTAGTAGTCAGTCTATTCAAATTTCTATTTCTTCCTAATTCAGTTATGAAAGGTTGTATGGGAATTTATCCATTTTTCTCGGTTATCCAGTTTGTTGGCATGTAATTTTTTCATAATATTCTCTTATAATTCCTTGTATTTCTGTTGTTATTTCTCCTCTTTCATTTCTGATTTTGTTTGCATCCTCTCTCCTTTTTTCTTAATGAGTCTGGCTAAAGGTTTATCAATTTTTTTAATCTTTTCAAACAATTAGCTCTTGGTTTCATTGATATTTTCTATTGTTTTTCTAAGTCTCTATGTCATTTGTTTTTGCTCTAATATTTATTATTTCCTTCCTTCTACTCACATTGGGCTTTGTTCTTCATTTTCTAGTCCCATTAGGTGTAAGGTGAGATTATTTATTTGAGATTTTTCTTGCTTCTTGAGGTAAGACTACATTGCTATAAACTTCCTCTTGTAACTGTTTTTGCTATGTCCTAAAGATTTTGGACTGTTGTGTTTTCATTTTCATTTGTCTTCAAGTATTTTTGATTTCCTCTTTGGTTTCTTCATTGACCTATTGGTCATTTAGTAGTATGTTGTTTAGCCTCCAGGTGTTTGTGGTTTTCCAGGTTTTTTTTTTTCTTATACTTAATTTCTAGTTTCATACCATTGTGGTCAGAAAAGGTAATTGAAGGGGTCCCTGGGTGGTTTAGTGGTTTAGTGCCTGCCTTTGGCCCAGGGCATGATCCTGGAGTCCCAAGATCGAGTCCCATGTTGGGCTCCCTGCGTGGGGCCTGCTTCTCCTTCTGCCTGTGTCTCTGCCTCTCTCTCTCTCTCTCTCTCTCTCTCTCACTCTCTCTCTCTCTGTCTCTCATGAATAAATAAATAAAATCTTTTTTAAAAAAATAAAAGCTACTTGATATAATCTTGATTTTCTTAACCTTCCATTTTTAAGGCATAAATGTAATTATTTTAAAACCTTTTTATTTTGCTTTGACAGTTTTAGTACAACAGATTATACAACTTTGACTCAGCAGAGAATCTGCCTTTATGTATTACATGTCTTCCTGACATAGAAGGTCTATGGGTTCCCTGAGAACATAATTTCTTTGGTATACAAGGGAGAAGTGAGCATTGGGTAGGAGGTAGTAAAAGCAAATTTGTGGAGAATTTTATTATGATTATTGTCATTTACTGGACAAGAAAAAAAATGAGTCTTTTGGAGAGCACTGAAAAATCTTTTAGTCATGTAGTATATTGAAGGGTTCTGGGTATTCACTGATATTATTCCTTTAGTTTCTTTTCAAAGAATTATAACTGCAGGACAGAACAATATACTTATTAAAATTATAACTTTTATTGAATATCTTTTCACTTAGAACATTTGTTGTTCTTTTGTAATTCAATTCTCCAAGGAATTTTATGTAACTTTATGTGTACAACATGGACCATTTGAAAGCAATGGTATGGAGCATACCTATCTTGTTGAGGTATGTACAAGGGTGCATGAAGGCAAACGTTACATGATCTTTGTGTATTTCAATTGATTTGGAGGAAGGGAGGAAACTAATGTCAATATTTGCTTATTGAACTCTCGCTTTGGATGAAGGAATAGGTATATTTGAACCAATCATACTAATTTGTATCTCCGACCTAGCTTCCCTAGCATGATTTGCTTTACCTGGTCTACCATCTTGGATTCTCTTCTACAAAAGGGAGGGGGGTGGTATCCATAAGAAAATCTCAGACTCTTTTATAGATAGGACAATTAAAATGATTTTCTGACAATGGAGAAAGGTGAAAGAGATTTTTATTTTCAGTTGTTAAGAAAAACTATCTTTCAACCTTTCCCTTTCTTCACCTTCAGTATTTCCACCATCACTTCTAGGTGACTACAGGATGAGGCTTTAAAGATACTGGATCTATAGAAAGAAAGGGCTGGAAGGGCATGGAGGCATCAGCTGAAAAACAAAAAGCCAGAAATCAAATCTCCAGTCTACAGAATTTGAGGAGGTGACTCCATCCTCTTCACAGTGGCATTCATGCCCAGTTACTTCTTTGGACCTCAACTCCCAGACAGGTAGGACTTCAGGGGATTCACTATTGTGTGTGCTTTTGGAACTTTGAGAGTGTTACTCTCCCTGCCTGGTAACCACTCACTGTAGAGACTGATTAGTTGGTTTGGATTTAGGTATTTCTACAATAACAATGGTACCACTTATTGAGCATTCCCTATATTCCAGGTACTTTGCAAATACCATGTCATTTGATCCTGACAACAACCCTAAGAGGTTGACACTGCATTTGTCATAATTTTTCAGATAGTTAAACTGCAGTGCAGAAATGTTAAGTAGTTTTCTCACTATCATTAAAAGAGTAAATGATCCAGCCAGGACTCAAACCTAGAAATTTTCATGCTTAAATCTCGGCTTATAGCCACTAAACTACATCAGAAATCTTTTGGAAGACGTTATCTGAATGAAGTAACTTTAGAAGCAAAAATATTATTTGGAAGAAACTCAAAACAACCCAGAATATGGCTTACACAGGTTTTATTAGATTGTTATAGTGAACATTTCAGCTAATTACATGTGTTTAATGTTTTATTTTGTGATTCATGATTTTTGCAATCATATTCACTTTTCACCAAGCCCTTCTCACAGAGAAGTTATATTAGGTTTTCTAGTATTTATAACATAGAAGTTATATTAAGTATTTCTAGAGTTACAAATGTAACTGTTTTTCTGATTTTTCATATATACATTCTTTCTATTTACTTTTTTGCTCTTATACATATGTCTTAAGGGATTTACAGATTCTGTCTGCATTTTCTTGACACGGCATAATTACATTTAGGATCTTTACTACCCTAGCTGCAAATACTTTGAGATCTGTTCCACTGCAGCTGTTAGCCTATTTTTCTTCTTTATTCTTTTCTATTCTTTGAATTTAATTTCTCTGTGCATAATACCACACTGTATCAGGTAAACCTTACGTGAATCTCTCTTGGGTTGAGTTGTCTGCTTATTTGCTCTCAAGATTTCTCTGGTTCTGCCACTTATCTTCTGTACCAATCAGCTATATAAGGCAATTAGCTTCAAGAAATAGAAAATCTATCTATTTATTAGTTATAAAATAGTTGAAAAGCAGGGAAGGTGTTCCTTCACATATCACAAGTCTAAGGATAACAACTGTTAGTATTACTCTAGCAGTTCACTGATGTCAGGGTAGTTGTTTCTGCCATTCTCTATCCCTTTCTTCATGGCACAATTTAATAGTAGCAGCTCCAACCATTACATCTGCATCCCAGGCAAGGAGGATTAGGAAGAGTAACACTAGCTATATCTATCCTCTTTTAGCAGTGAAGCAAAATCTTTAACTTAAACCCCAGCAGACTTTTGTTTTCATTTTCATTGGCTAGAACTGTACCATATGGCATCCCTAACTATGAGAGAGGCTGAAAAACAAGCAATTAGCTGGACACATTGATTCCTTAAACAGTATTGGGCTTTTATTAACTAGAACAAAGGAGAATGCAGAAAGCACAAATAGCTTCTGTAGATAGCAAGCTGTTTCATGGTATTTTGTTCTTACTTTCTGCCATGGTAATAGAATATTAGCTGGGCATATGCCCACCCAATTAAAGACTTCACTCCCCAGCCTCTCTTGCAGCTAGATGTGGCCATGTGACTAAGTTCATGTTGGTGTCTGGATAAATCATGCGTGCCTTTTTCAGATCTTGTCCATAAAATGATTGGTTGTGTTCTTATCTGGCCTTTTGTTCTCTTTCTGTTAGCAGGGAAATAGCAAGAATTGGGACAAGCTGATTTGTCCTAGTGATGAAAATGGTAGAACTGACTACTTTCTCTCAATGGCCTGCCCACCTTTGGAATTATTATGTAATACAGAAATAGATCATTTCTAGTTTTGGTGGGTCACTGTATTTTTAATCTTTGTTACAGAGTTTAGCTTGTACCCTAACCATCACAGCAACTAATGCCTGCCACCTCATTCACACCAGATCTTAGTCTATTGCATGCCCTAAGAAACTCTACTCTGGTCCATGGCTACGAGGTCATGGTCTCTCTATTCATGCTTCTCACATGGCTACTGTGGCCAGTGATGATGGTAGACCCAATAGGTGACCACATCTTAGTCTTATTTGCATATGGATTTCTCAGAGTCTGTGCAGTCCACTCAGTAAAAGGGAAGATGTACTTTTTTGGTTTGAGGAAATCACTAGGAGTCATTGTTTTCTTCTCTCTCAACTCAAGCTCAGGAAGCAAAGATCCAGTCCCTCTAAGAGTTTTCCTATTTCTCACTTTCATACCTACCCTTTTCTAAGAAGGAGGAAGGGAACAAAAAAAATGCTTCAAAAGCTATCAACATAAGTCAAAGGACTGACATTCTAATAGGAAAATCTTTGGTACTTGTAACTTGCACATTTCTTCCTGCTGGTCATCTCAAACCACTTTTGTCTTGGTGTTAAATGTTATTGAGTTTTACCTTTTGGTTTGGTATTTGAATTTTAGGACAAAATAATATGATTTGATAAAAATGAATGATGTGAATTTTTAGAATGTGATTTACATTTCTCTTTTCCGTATATATATGTCACAAAATTTGTTTATGGGCAGAGTTGATCTTGTAAAGCTGAGGAGTCAATAAACTGTCTCTTGCCTTTTCATTTGCTTGCATTTTCTTGCCCTTTCAAACTTTCTCTCCAGAAGATTTCCAGTTTCATGTTTCCCCGATCTCTCTTAGTATTAAAAGTACCTTCCTCAAAACTTTCAAGGCCATCAAAAACAAGGCAAGCCTGAGAAACTATCAGAGGAGACTCAGAGTCTCAAGAGACATGGTGACAACATGTAAATTGGTATCCTGAATGGGATACAGATGGAGAACATGAGGGGGAAACTAGTGATGTCCAAATAATGGGTGTTTGCTTAATGGTAATGAATCAATGTTGCTTTCTCACTGGTGACAAATATATCACAGTAATGTCTGATGTTAACAATGGGGGAAACTGATTGTTGTCTATAAAGAGAGCTCTGTAGTATCTTTGTAACATTTTTAAAATATAAAATTATTCTTGTTTTAAAGAAAAGATTTTATTTGAGAGAGAGTGGGTGAGAGAGAGAGCATGAATGGGAGAAGGACAGAGGGAGGGGGAGAAGCAGACTCCTCACTAAGTAGGGGGCCCAATGTGGGACTCCATCCGAGGTCCCTGGGATCATGACCTGAGCCGAAGGCAGATGCTTAGCCAAATGAACCACCCACGTGCTGCAATATAAAATTATTTAAAAAATAAGTAAACACTTAACAACTAAAAAAAAAAAAAAAAACACAGTGGAAGGAAAAAACACCCTAGTGAACTCCTTTATAGTAAGGATTTGAGGACAAAATGTGAAGCCACTCCTGGAGTAGTTCCATAAATTAGCATTTCCTGGAGTATGTTCCTCAGAATACAATCCACTAGACGTTTCATGACCAGGTTCATTGGTGAAATATTTGGTTAACATATTCCTCCCTTAGAGATCCCTAATTCATATACATAATTTATAATACATAATACACATAAACGCAGAGAAGTCCTGAAACCAAGAGACCATTTTATCTAATACAGGGTTTTCCACATTTATTTGCCCACATCAACTTTTTCTCCTCAAAAACATATCACTACTTTTGGAAATAATGTGCTGTAAATACACCCTGGGAAGGCTGGCTCAGAGAAAGCAATCTTTCCTTTGGAAACATGAATGGTGGAAGGTTAGGGATGATATTAAACCTCTAGGGGCAGTAATCTCATGGTTTTGCTTGTGTAATCCCACGCTACTCCAGCAAGCCACAAATGTGACTCCTCAGGGAATGATCAAGCTACAGGAAAATCACTAAGGTTTTATTATAGATACAAAGGATGCAAATTATACTTAGAAACACAAAATGTCAGTCTCCTGACTCTGCTAATTGACTCCAACTTTAATGGTGCTAGGCTCATTATTCCCCTTTTAGCAGTGTCCAACATCAGCATTTGGGAGCCTTTGAAACCATGTGTATCTTGAATAGGTTGCAGTTTGATCATTTAAAGCAGAAAGATCAATTGTCCAGGCTCTAGCTATATGGAGCTGGCAAACCAGACTGCAGCATGGCCGATCCTCTTACTTCAGCTGCCTTCCAATTGATACTGATTGCTGCATCCACATCAATTGGTCAGTGATCCACATCAATTAAAGCTGCTCAAAGGCATAGAGAGGAGTTGCTTTATCCAACTTCACTTCAGAAATATAGGAACAGCTGAAGGAAAAAAGCCTTTTGTGTGACTTTCAGTGGAATATGAAGTATGCTGATCTATAATAAATCAATAGGCTATGAAGAGGATTCTAATGAGCCACTTTCTAACTTGCCAGGAGGAGTGGATCTGTGTGCTTGCTTCCCATGCCCCACTCTTTTCTCTTGGGTCACATTATAGTCAGTTTTGGGGACATTTGAAAGGGTATGTCAGTAGCTACATCTCACCATACCTCAC
Source organism: Nyctereutes procyonoides (assembly GCF_905146905.1). NCBI lineage: Eukaryota > Metazoa > Chordata > Mammalia > Carnivora > Canidae > Nyctereutes > Nyctereutes procyonoides. The sequence continues at coordinate 21,640,756 of NW_026575040.1, read as the reverse complement.
TTGACATAAATGAGTTAATTAAGCAATATTTGATTTAAATAAATACTGATTGAGTATACTTATTCTATGGCAGGCACTATGCTATGATACATCAGTGAACAAGATATGCCCTCTGCCCTTAAGATGTGCCCAGGCTGACAGGAAAGGCAGACAAGAAAACAGACAAATATAATACAAAATGATATGAGCTTTGATAAGAGATTTCAGGTATTATGGTCCCCACACTGGTGGTAGCTAGCCTGAGGCAGGGGCAGGAGCTCACTTCATTGCCAACTTTAGCTGGTACTGCTTTGCTCCCTGTCTGGACAGAGGTGGTATGCTGAGAAGTACAGGGAAGGAAAGTTTGTATGTGGCTAGGCCTCTTATCTGTGGCATGGAAATGATTAAAGCTGACTCTCTGGAAAGAGTGATGGTGTGCTCTTGGAGGCATGCTGTTGAGCTCCTCTTTTCCAGTTTCCTGACCTTAGTAGATAGAGCTCTGTTCTAGTCTGGTGTCTCCTTACATAGTCCCTGGGAATCTGGTGCTGTTTGCTAGTCTTTTCTTGCTAAAGCCACCTCACTTCAAGTAGGTGACTTCCTTTAGTGAGACTAGATCATCCTACATCTGCACCTCAGGAACACTCCCCTACCCTACACACCTTGTCCTAGTGAACTCTGGGAGAGCAGTCCCAAGTATTCCCATGGAACTTTTTCACTGGACAAGAGGTGAAAGAACAGTCACTACTGTCCCTACCCTCTATAGACACATTCCTGGGGTGGGAGTAGGGGAGATTGGACTTGTTTTGATAAAAGACCAGATTGTAAATATTTCAGGTTTTGTGGGTCATATGGTCTCTGTTGTGACTACTCAGCTCTTCAGCTGTAGCACAAAAGCAGCTACAGACAATAACTAGATAAGTGATCATAGCTGTGTTCCAATAAAATCTATTTACAAAACCAACAGATAACTCAATTTAAAAAGTGGATAAGGGGTTTGAGTAGATGTATCTCCAAAGACATACAAATAGCTAATAAGCACATCAACATCATGAATCATTAGGGAAATGAAAGCCAAAACCACACTCACTAGATATCACTTCACACTCACTAGAATGGCTGTAATAAAAAAGATGAACAATAACAAGTGTTGACAAAAGAATGTACAGAAATTGGAACTTTGAATCTTGCTGGTAGAAATGTAAAATTGTGTGGCTCCTTTGAAAAAAGTCTAGCAGTTCCCCAAATATTAGACATAGAGTTACCATATGAACCAGCAACTCTCTTCCAAGGTATCCATGATTCAGCAATCCCACCCCTGGATATATATTCAAGGGAAGTGAAAATGGGATCTTGTAGAGGTTTCTACACTCCCATGTTCATTGCAGTGTTATTAACAATAGCCAAGGTATGGAAACAGCAGGTGAAGTATCCATCAACAGATGAACAAATAAAGAAGATGTTGTATATTTACACAATGGAATATTATTCAGCCATGAGAAAGAAGAATCCTACCATTTGCAACAACATAGACAGAACTTTAGAGTATTATGCTAGGTGAAATAAACCTAATAGGGAATAACAAATACTGTATGATATGATTCCACAAAGTCTAACAAAGCTGCACTCATAGAAACAAAGAGATGAATGGTGGTTATTAGTGGCTAGTTATCAGAGAAAATAGGTAGATGTTGGTCAAAGGATACAAATTTCCAGTTATAAGATGAACAAGTTCTGGGAATCTAATGTATAGTGTAGTGATCATAGTTAATAATACTCCGTTATACGCTTGAAAATTACTAAGAGAGCAAATCTTAAATGTCCTTAGCATATACACACAAAAAGCAATTTTGTGATATGATGGAGCTATTAATGGTGGTGATCATTTTGCAATACATAAATGTATAAAATCAATACATTGTACACCTAAAACATACAAAATGTGTTATGTTAATTATACCTCAATAAAACTTAGAGAAAACATATTCATGAAAAACTTGTACACTTGTTCATAGAATCATTATTTATATCAAAAAAAGTGGAGACAACCTAGATGTCCATTAAGTAGTAAGTGGATATCCATTTGGTAAATGGATAAGATAATGCAGAGGAATATTATTCAGCCATAAAAAGAATGAACTATTGATACATGCTTCAACGTGGGCAAATCTTGTAAATATTATGCTAAGTGAAAGAAGCCAGTCACAAAGATCACTTAATGTATTGTCTCATTTGTATAAAATGTCCAGAATTTAAAAATCCACAGAGACAAAAAGTAGGTCAATGATTCTCTTAGGTTCAGAGCAAATGAGGAGGCAATGGAAAGGGACAGCTATTGGGTACAAGCTTTCTTTTCAGTATAATTAAAATGCTCTAAAATTAGATTATGGTGATGGTTACACAACTCTATAAGTATACTAAAAGCTGTTGAATTATATTTAAACAGGTGACTTTTATGGTATATAGATTATATGACAAAGTTAACAATGACAGGCAGCAAACTGGATCTGGTCTGAGGGCCATATTTTGTCCATCTTTGGTCTACAATGTTTTTGCTCTCCCTAGAACCCCTCAAAAGTCCTTTTTCTGTTTCAGTCACTGCTCTCCTCTAGTGTGTGAGCAGTATACTCTTGGCTTAGTCCTTTGGAGGCCTGTCCTTAGGCTATGGAGCTGCTTTGCCCTGGGAAGTTAGAGTTTTCATCCCAGGAGAGTTAACCAATGACTGTCAAGTTGGGGATTATGAAAAGTCAGCTCTCTTGCTTTCAGCTCTCAGGATGGGATAGTCTGGAACACAATTTATACTCCTGAGTTCCCCTGGGGGATCACCTGAAGCTACCCTTCACAGGATCTTTTTAAAATTAAAATGTGTCCTCCCCTCTCTATTCCAACTCCCTCACTCTCTTTCTAAGTAATTTTCTGAATAATTGCTTGCATATAAATGAGAATTTTGACAGGTGGTCAAGGAAGCTCTCTCTAAAGAGGTGAATTTAAGCTACCATCTGAAGGATGAAGAGGAGCCAGTTACCTGAAAAGAGAGTGAGCAAAACAAATCCTTGTTGCATTTATGTCTTAAGTGGTCTTTTCCAAGATATTCATCACATATTATGAATTCAAACTTAAGACCGATAAATCCAGGTATGTGCCAGGCAGCTCTATCTATATATCTAAAATTGTCCCATACCAGGCTTATTAACTCCAATCCACCAATCCCATCCTCCACTCTGGAGCCCCTGCCAAAGTTTTCCTTTTGCTATATCTCAACTACAGACAGTGGGATGACCATCTCCCATCATGTTCAAGTCAGAAATCTAGGAGATTTCTACTGCTCCTCACCACCTCTAGCTATTTTTCTTCCCCACTATGTTCAAACATTATGAGCTTTGTCAACTGTATCTCCCCAATATTTTAATAGTCTTTCTATTTCCGTTAATTTTGGTTGCTACTGCCATATTTTGGGCCTTGATCATATGTAAAAGCCTCCTGATTTTCCAGAGTAGGTTCTTGCCCCTCTCTATTCTATCCTCTTCAGGGACAGGGAAAGCTACACAAATGCAGATCTGTATGTGTCATTGCATTACTCATGACTTTCTGAGGAAGTTTTAAGAGCTATAGGATTAATGTCCAAATATAGTGTAACAAATGCTCGTTCTTGCTTTTGCTCTTATTTTCCTGTTGGCCTCAATTCACCACCTCTTATACTCCAATGACACAAAATGAGGCAAAGTGCACCACATACATCATTGTTTCATAGCTTTTTGCTTTTTCTGCCCCAAATACTTTTTTCTCCTCTTCTCAATCAGTAATACTTGTAATCAGTTCTGCCATTATATGACATATGTGTTCCTAAAAAACACTTCTCTGCAAAACTGCACAACAAAAATCACCCAAAATGGGAATCCCTGGGTGGCTCAGTGGTTTAGTGCCTGCTTTTGGCCCAGGGCATGATCCTGGAGTCCTGGGATTGAGTCCCACATCAGGCTTCCTGCATGGAGCCTGCTTCTCTCTCTGCCTGCGTCTCTGCCTCTCTCTCTCTCCTCTGTGTCTTTCATGAATAAATAAATAAAATATTTTAAAAAATCACCCAAAATGGGGCTAGGAGCACAGCACTCAAAAACTTTCCAGGTGACACAATGATAAGAGAGGATCCTAATAAGAACAGTAACATAGCTTTCTATATGTTCGGGTTAAGAAAAACACAAATACTACAATAAATATGGCACTACACTTGGAAAGGACTTGAAACTTGCTTGCAGAAATGGGCAAAAGAACTGTAGCCTATAAGTTATCCTGAAGTAACAGAAGGGGGGTTATATGAAATTGGATGGACAGCTGTAATAGTGCATATGAATGGGTGTGGCTTTTAATATCCACAGTAAACTGAGGAAGCTGTTAGATGTTTGCGGTGTGTTGATGTGTTCATTTTGTTATTTTCATGCAGCTCATTTCAGCAGAGTACATTTTTCTGTGTTTCCTCATTGGTTTGCATGTATAAACAAAGACTAAATTTGTATCATACACAAATTATCCTTTTTTTTTTTTTACAAATTATCCTTTAATATATCAATCACAATGGAGCAAATTCATATCCTCAAAACAAACTTTATAGCACTAATAACTATACTTATCTTTCAAAAGATAGAAGAGTGGCAGGAAATATAAGCCTGGAGCTTCTTGGAGTTCCAGAGAATAAGAAAGCGCACAAAACAAGAAAAATAGAAACAAAACAAATGCATGATGATGAGATTATGCCAAAGGTACATAAGAGAGCCAATTGAAAGAGTTCTCAATGACCAAAGTTGAAATAATTTGAACAACAAAATAAGGTAATACTGAGTTAAAAGAGAGTATAAGATTATAAGATATAAGTATACACATAAATATTAATGATATGTCTACTTTGTGTAACTCACATCTTCCCTTGAGATATTAGAATACCAAAGATATAAGATATATATGTTATATACAACTGACTTCTCTTTTAGACATTTTTTTTCTTTTAGACATTTCGAAGTCCTTCCTTTTGCTGGGACCTACGAGAGAAGAGAAAGTAAGCAAGTGAGCCATATTTCCCCATCCAAAAACGCTCTGTCTTTTTTTTCTCCCCCACTGAGCAATAGATTTCTGATTTTAACACTTTCATCTGCATTTGCCTCTGTCTTTTATAACAGCGTGTCATTCCTGGAAATCAAAGTGGTTCTAAATAATCCATATGCCCAACATCTAAGTACTTCTTCCTTGAACTGACGTTTTCCACTTCTAAGGTCCCTCAGGCAGGGAACCCTGGGATGGTGCTGTTTGCAAGTGATCACTTTAGCTCCTCGTTGGCCATAAGACTTGACTTCTGGCTCATCTGTGTTACTTATCCTTAATACAAACTTCCCTCAGGACCTAATGAGTTGACCAGACTACCTGACTGATGGGGTATCAGTGCTGGTTCAAACAGTGGCACTCACTTTCTCTTCAAAAGCAGTTAATTTCAGGAAGAAAATATTGGCAACAGGACACTTTTTATTTCAGATCAGCTGCCCCAAACAGGAAACCATATTAAGACAGGTAGCTGGAAAGAAATTGTGGTTCCTTTCTCATTTTACTGAAGAGACAGAAACTTCATGGTGAATATATTATTTGCCAAAAAAAGCAATTAATTTTACAGTGAGTTTATGTCTTTGGTAGATTTCATGTTCAGCAGAAATATCAAGTCATAATGATGTTTTCCCATAAGTATGCATAAATAAATAATCTCCAAATGACCTCAAAGTTTGACATGCCCTAGAGGATTCAGGCATAAGATGAGAAGTTGGACTCAGCAGTCTTATAAATAAGTCTCTTCCAACAAGAGAAAACCTGATCTCAAGATTCTATATAGTCTAGTCAGATATCATATAGTATATCTGAATCAAAATTTGAAGCAAGGTCAAAAAAAAAAAAGGCAATGTTTGAAACTGAAACTAGTGAAAATAGAGCACATAGATAAGAATATCAGCAGAGGTCATCTTCATTGGAAAATTTTTATATATGTGCTACTAATGGAACTGGAAACCAACATGTATCTAAATCATTGCCCTGAAACTTACAAAGGAACTGCACATAGGAGATTGGATGCATGCTCTGGTCAATAGGTAGGTGTGTTCTTAGGTAGACTAAACTTTGGATGAAATATAACAGCTTTAATTTAATACACATTATTGGTATTGGAAAAGGTGCTCTAGGGCAAAGAAGATATAAAATGCCTCAATGCCATCCTTGCCATTTCCATAACATAGAAACAAGCTTCCAATTAATTATTCTATTAATAGGATACCATAATACAGAAAACAGGGACCTGTGGGGAACTGACATAAGAGCTCTGGTCACTGGAAAGAGGTTTCACATTGTAAGCCGTCTGGCATTTTAGTTTACAAATCAGCCACTTATGAATTTGGCTGAATGAGTCAGACACTGAACATATGCTCATTTCTAATGGAACAAATTAAAACAAGTTTTTATATCTGAAAACCTGAGGTGAGACCCAAGGTGACCCTGTGAAAAGTATAGGCACATCTGAAACTCATCCTTAGTATCACTGTGGTACAGTATTAGCTTCATCTTCAATACTATCACTAGCCCAAAATACCCTCTCTCTCAAATATGTCTATATTTGACCTTGGAACATATTACCATTCCGGGGAGTACACTTTTCATCATGGTTTATCTATACAGTGAAATTATTTTCCCATAATGACTATTATTTCATTATTAATCAAGAGAGAATGAGAAAACCATATGGGAAATAGTGGGACCAAGAGACAGGGGGTTGGGATAAAAATTCATCCCAGTTAATCTACAAACCTAGTAACAATCACAAAGAAGGACAGTGGGGTGTTGCAACTTTTCAAAATAAAAAAAATTGGAAAAAAAAATTTAAAAAAGGACAGTGGGTACCTCTATCTATTGTCTAATTTTACATGAGTGTACCTGATTTTAAGACATTTCTTTTAGACTTCACAGACTTAAAATTATAGTTCAGAGAATCTACTAGATCAATAACTAAAGCAAAAGATTCAGGAGGCAGATATTATTTGGATAAAGGGATATATACTTCCTGTCTTTCAGATCAGAGCCCACAGTTCTGAGTTTCTAACCTCATGACAGTATTCAACATACTACAGAAGAAAAGAATAAATCCTAAACCTGTGTGACATCACTCTTTCTAGATGCTCTCTTTATCTTTCTGTGCCTACATTATTTATCAAGGAAGAGGCTCTCTGAGAATTCAATGCAAGTTTTTTTTTTTTTTTTTTTTTTTTTTTTTTTTTTTTTTTTTTTGTGATGACCTGGGCACTGGTTCAGGACAGAAAAATAATTTCCTTGTTGATTTAATCAGGGATGGATGAGTTGCTTTGAAATATGTTTGTCTCTGACTGCTAGTTATTATCTTCAAAATCTTCACCATCAGTAAGAATTATAACCTCTGAAATGTTTTTCCCTAATGAAAAAGTATTTTCATTTTGATAATGTAACATAAGATTAGAAAGACTCTTTAATAGACTTACTTTCTGGAGTTTTAAAATGGTTTTGAAATTCTTTTCAGAATTTTATTCATCAAAGTAAAAGCTGGGTTGACCTTTCCCATGTGGTTAAGCCAGTCACCAAGGGCTTCCCTTTGTTGTTCTTTGGGGCAGACGCCCTTGGGCTGCTGCCCTGAAAATGGCCTACAAGTTTATACTGCAGATTGCAGTCAGTTATCATAGTAGCTTTCAATCCCTAAGTATTTATTATGCTACAGGTGTTCTGTATATATTTCATATTAATTATGTACCTCGACCATCACTACAACCCGATGAACAATTATCCCCCTTTTGCCAGAAAAGGAAATTGAGTCTCAGATAAATTCAGTGGTTTTCTGAGGCCTCATAACTAACTAATGATAGGGCCAGCATTTGAACTGAGGTAATTAAAATCCAAAACATGTACTTTGTAGGCCAATGTGCTGTACCTACTTCTAGTATACAATGTGACAGGAATATTTAGAGACCTAGAAAACTTGTTTTGTCTAACATCTTCATTTCTTCTCTTTCTCTGCCCACTTTCTTCCTGAAACTGACCAAATCAGGAGGATATATTTTATAAAATTTGGACCTTTCCTAAAAATAAAGCATACTTGGCAAAGACAGATACATAAAAAGCAGGGGCTAATAATTATGTGATTTACCATATTTCATCAATGTAAGAAGCATAGGTTGTAGGTGGCACCGTTATTTTATATACTTTGGGCAAGAAAAGGGCTACCTATTAAGTTGACACTATGTTTTCATATCATTTAGAATTTTTATTTTAAATTTCTCGAAAAAGCTTATTCAGCCTCCATGAAACATTTCTTATAGCTTATCATCCATATATATATATATATATATATATATAAAGAAAAATATTTTAAAAAGTGGATATATTTTTAAATGTAATTTATTTATTCATGAGAGACAGAGAGAGAGAGGCCAAGACACAGGAAGAGGAAGAAGCAGGCTCCCCACAAGGAGCCCAATGTGGGACTTGATCCTGGATCTCGGATCATGCCCTGAGCCAAAGGCAGATGCTCAACAGCTGAGCCACCCAGGCATCCCAGATATGATTTCTAAAACTTCCTTACTTTTATAGTCTCACTCTTCTGAATTTCTTTTTACTTAGCTATGACTATGCTTTTCCATACAATATCATCTTTTATGCTATCTAGTGCATAGCATTTTTTAGAAATCCACAAATAAACTAAAAGCCATTTGTTCTAGGCTCCTAGGTTTGCTTTGCAATTATGTAGAGCTTCCCTAGCTTTGGGAATGATGCTAAACATGTCTAATTATCCTCTTTCCCAGCACACAAGCATTTGGTTTTTAGAGATTAGAAGGGTGCTTCATTATTATTCCCTTGACTTTCTTCCAAGCCCTGATAACTATTCTGTAGGTTTTGATATTAATGCTTTTATGTTCTTTCAAGCATACAAGCCAGTGGTTCTAAAACCCGTGTGAGTATTAGAATCACCTGGAGGCTTGTTAAAACACAGTTTGCTGAATCAGATTTGCTGCTTCAGTTAAGTCTGTGGTAGGGCCTGTGAATTTGCATTTCTAACAAATACCCAGATGATGTCCCATGCTGTTGGGTGGGGGGCCAGACACACAATTTGAAGCATTGGTATAACAAATTTCAACCACTGCCATACTGATAGCCATTGTAAGACTTCACTTTAAAAAGCAGTTCGATTTCAGAAATACTAAATTTTGGAAAAAAATACATGTCTTTGAATTGATTAAATATGGTAAATCCCATTTTCCTGTTACTTAAGCTATAATATTAAGTTCGTTCTAATTGATTAACAATGGATTTATATTTAATCTATTCATACACTTATTCATAACGTTCTCTGCTTGTTCCAAAGATTAATTGAAATGGTTTCTATAATTTTAGCTAAGGTTTCTTTCCTCCTAATGTTTTAGATGTGGAATGATCTGTAAAATATATACATATATATTTACATACAATATAAAATGTATATGTATACATATACATGTTTACATATGTATACATGTTCATATACAATTATATGCATATACATAGAGCAGCTCAGTCTATATGCCAAACCTGACAGGCTAACAAAAGCTATCTCTGATAGGGAACTCACTGCTTCATGATGGAGCCCTCTTCATTTCTTATTACTAGAAAGTACTTCTACTCTTATATATGAGCTAAAGGGCCAAGTAATCAGCCAACATTATGAAATGATTTAATAGAAAACCCCATGAGAGACAGACTAGACAGACTATACCTGGATAACATATACTTCTCTCATTTTGAAAAATCACATGAGAAATATTTCCATCCAGTCCTAGCATTGGGAACATTAGTGTTTGTCTTAAATATCTCTTTTGTTTAGTTTTATTTTTATATGTAATTTGTAACTTATCATGTTTCCCTTTTTTTCTTTTGTTCCCTGATAGCTTAAAATAAAGTGTTTTTTTTGTTGTTGTTGTTTTTTGTTTTGCCAGCTTTTAGCAAATAGCAGACTGTGCTCTCCCTTTGTCCTGGGACCTTTATGACCTCTCAGATCTCAACTCTTTACCTTCAGACCAGTCTGCATGCTACTGCATAAGTGTCAGTTCCTTGAGTGAGGCTGAGGCTTTCTCACTGGGACTCACTCAGTCAATAGGGTCCTAGAAGAAAGACTAAAGTCAATGTACCCATCTGAGTCTAAGACTTTCTTAGACTGCAATCTCTGCAAGCTGCATATAATCCTGGGATGGCTGAGTATCCACTGTCCACCAGAGGTGTGGTGGGTGCATTCCACTGGCAGCCTTGAGCTACTTACACCCACCATATTCCACATTCCTCAATGCCAGATCACCACCCTGGACACAGGTCCTCCCTCTGGCCACCCATCTTCTTTAGCCCCTTCTGTGTTTCTTCCCCATCCAGTCTTCCTCTTTCCCAATCTTTCCACTCTGGTCCCAGAAACCTTGTTCTTTGATTAACAAGCTCCTTTGACTTCTTCATCAATCATTTTCTTCACCTCCTTTCCCATCGGAATCCTGGTTTATTCTTAAAGGAGAGGCAGCTGTTTCTCTCACTCTAAGTGTCTCAGAATTAGGAGGTAAGGCCAGCAATCTCATGATAAATACCCCTATTCACTGATATATGTGTGTCCTTTGGCTTAAGCCCTCTCTCTGTCTCCCCATGACCTTTACCTTCTGATATTCCACTTACTCCTCATTTACTAAAAACAAGGGCACTTAACTTATAAATTTTCTCCCCTTCCTTTCCTGCTGTTGTTCTGGATGATTTCAATTTGTTATTGATGTTGTACCAACAAATTTGCTACTTAATTCTTTGGACAAGATGAAATAACAGAGGGAGGATTTACCCTTCTACCTGAAAAAATTAAAAATGGTGGTTTTCAAGATGTTAGGTATTCGGCAATAAAGGACAGAGATCCCTGAGGAATGGGAAGAAATGAGTTGAAGTTTATGATTTCCCAGGTAGCTTCCTGGAGAGAGCTCCCAGATTGTGGTACAGAGTGAGAGGACCCAGCAGTCTCCCTGAGTTAGAAGATGGACCACAGCAGTCTCCCTGAGTTAAGAAGATGGAGCTGGGAACCCAGGTAGGTCAAGGTGGCTAGAGATTCATACGACAGGATAACAAAGAGGAGAGAGTTTTACACCGAAAGAGTTCTGGAACTCTAAAGAGAGTCTCCTTCAAAACTTTAGCTGAGTACTAACTAGCGTGTGCACATTAAAAAACCATCTGAGGCTTGGAAAAGATATGACTGAAAGGATTAGAGGAAATAATCTTCAGACTGCACATGGGTAGCAATGATTCCTGATCCCATTCCCCACAAGCTAGAGAAGAGATGGGGTGACTAGGTGACGGGCACTGAGGGGGACCCTTGATGGGATGAGCACTGGGTGTTATACTATATATTGGCAAATCGAACTCCAATAAAAAATATACAAAAATAAATAAAATAAAATAAAATAAAATAAAGTAAAAAATAAAAATTAAAAAAGCTAGAGAAGAAAATTTCACAACTCATGGGGCATTCATAAGAGTACTCAGAAGGAAAAAAAATTGTCTTAGACTAAAGATTTGGACTTCGACTCTGGTCCTCTCTAATAAAGTTTAAAAGCAAGATCCAAAGGGATCAAACTGCTTATAAGAAATTGCACTGCATCCCAGAACAAATTTCAAATACATTTAGAACAATACAAAAAAACTAGTACTTAAAAATGCAAAATTCACAATGTTGGCATTCTAATCCAACATTACCATGTATGCAAAGTAAAAGGAAAATATAACCCATGATGAGGAGTGAAATCAATCAAATTCAACCATTCCAGAAATAACTCAGGTAATAAAATTATATTCAAAGACATTAAAATAGTTAATATAACTATATTTCAATATGGCCAAGTAGCCAGAGAAGGGTTGAACATGTTAAGTAGAGACATTAAATATATTTTTAAAAACCCATATTGAATGTTGAAAGATAAAAACCACAATGCCTGATACAAAAAAAAAATGTACTGCAGGAAATTAACATGCAGATTAGGTGTAACAGAAGGGAGAATTTATGAACTTTAAAATATAGCAATAGAAACTGTGCAAAATGAAATATAGAGAAAAGTTCAACACAACTTTTACTAGGAATACAAACTAATAGTAATAAAATAATATCGACACTTCCTTTCTATAGGACATTAGACTTTTGAATGCATTGTCACATACATTTTTAATCCTCAAAAATGTTCTTATCCACATTTCATAGATGAAGCAACAGAAGCTCAGAATCTTTGAATCATATTCAATATTAACATAGTAGTAACACATCAGGGCTTTCCATTATTTTATTTCCCAGACCAATGCTTTTGCCTGCACTCCAAGCCATACCATAACAAGAGATTGTGTTTTACGTTTAAAGTGCCAGTGACTCAGTCCTTAAGTGGAGGAAATTATAGAAGCAATCAGAAATTGTCCTGCACAAAGCTGCACACACATCCACTGTAATGAATGGAGGTGATGAGCCTTTCTCCAATGGACTGGCCATTCAGATTAATGTTATGAAAGTGTTAATGCAGCACCAGGAATGCTGTCTCACACACAATGAAACCAGAATGTTAGTTATGCCTATCACAACAATATTTAGAAGAAAAACCCAATAGTGGCCATCTTTGCTGCTTGGTCATTTTTTCTCATTTTCTTTGTTAAGGAAAAAAAATCAACAGGGTCTATTTCATTTGTCCATTTTTTTGAGAGAGAAGTTGCTTTATTTTCAAAGTTACAGTCAATAATCTTGAAAATAGAAACAATACTTGTAACTGACCAACAAGTTTTTTATAGAGGTAAAAAAATCCAAAGAATGCATTCCAAATTTAGTTCCAAAGCAGGAAGTGGTGTTTGTCCCTTTATTTGAGAGCCCTGGGCTGTCCCACTATCCAAGATGCATTATGAAGCTGGAATGAGGACTGTCTGTATTTAATTGAGGAAGAAATAGTAACCTACAGTTTGATCTGCTATAGGTGACATTTGCCCTGTTCACTAGGGAACAGCTCTTTAAAGGGTTTTGAGAAATAGCCGCCAACAGCCTTAATTTAATAGCTGTGCTGAACTACTGGGGAACATCCAGATGCAGAGCCATCTGTGGGAAATGAAATCCAGCCAAAGGAGGAAGCTAATGGTTACCCTGTGGGCCTAGGATTCTTGGCTTGAAGAACTCAGTGTGTTTGTCCTTTGTTTAAGGGGGTTACCAGCCTAATTACTCACAAGCGGGTCAGCAGATGTTTTCCCAGTTGAAGTACCTTATACTATATTGTTTCCTTCAAACTGTGATTATTTGTCATATTATAGAAAAACACTCCTGCGAAGGGCAGGAGTGTTTGTGAGTATAAACTTATAACACCTCATGGAGCACTACAGTTTGATAATGAGATGAACTGAACTTTATTTCAATATTGTGACTTTCTCTTTCTTTGTTTGTTCTTTCTCACTCCATGGAGAAGGTGATACAGGTCTTTAGATACAAGTCTCTATGCAGACTTGTATTATTTTGTCAGAGAAAAGTGTTTTTTTTTTTTTTTTTCTGTATCCACACAGAGGAATTAAAATTCTCACCCCATATGGGAAGGAAATTTTCAGAGATACTTCCACATTTGCCAGCTTGGATTGGATTTACCCATACTTGCTTAACAGACTCTAAACCATAGAATGATTAGTCCAAACCATATTACTTTCTGCAAACAAGTTGTCAGGGCACAGTTTGGGAAGAATGGGAGGAATATAAGAGCAAAATAAATGTAACCAAGATATGAGAGGCAAATGCCGAGACCCAGAGACCTGGATATCTGAGTTCCAGTCCCAGCTGTCACTAATTTCTAGGCAATTCGCCTCACCTCTTTAGGCTTCAGTTTCTACATTTGCTAAATGAAGGGCTTGGACCAGATGAGCAATTGGGCCTATTGGATTTGACATCGTACATTTTGTGGGATATGGGCAATCTTGTAAAAGCAGATAATAATTACGAATAAGCATTCCCTCAAATACAACAGTCCATTTTCATGAGTTAAATTGGGAAAGCAGGTAACAAACCCTAGAGGGGTGGCAGAGCCAAGGGGAGGTGACCATCTCAGCAGACAGGCAGCTAAACCCAAGGGAATCATCACTACCTTCAGACAAGCAGTGGAACTCTGAGGGAGGAAATCTAATCAAACGAGGCAGCTCAGGCTGTTTGTGAGCAAGTCAGGGCCAAGGAGTTGAAAGGTCTATACAAGACACACCACACACACACACACACACACAGAATGGGATTTTAGGCAGGCTCCTTTTTATGTGGCTCAAGATTGGAAATCAAACTTATTGTTCTCCACATTTTTTTTCCTCTCCCTCAATAATTTACTAGGAAAGCAATTGGCTAGTCTATACTGTTTATTTCTTTCCTTCCAGTACCCACATCTCAGTTCTAGTTTGAGATTATTAAATGGCAGCTATGACTGGTAAGGAATGACACGAGTTTCTAATTAGCATAGATAACCACATTGATGGATTAGAAAGGGAAAGTTCAGAAAAATGCACAGTAAGATCCCCTATCCAACCCACTTCTCTTGGATGGAATGGCTCACTGGAGAATGATTTTCATCTGCTCTCATCAAACTCCCATGTGCCGTGTTTGTCCCAATCTCTTTTTCCACTATTTTGATAATCCTATCCACAATGTTTTTCTTGAAAATTTCTTCTCCTGCATCTACCTGTTCAGATCCAGGAATATTTCTTTAATTTTTCTTTTTCTTTTGGAAACAGCAACAGCAGTTATAACATCATTTTTTAGGAGCTTTATGTACAAGTGGTCGGGTATGTTTGTAGAAGTCAAGTTAAATCATAGTTAAATGCTTACTTCTATTTGATTTATGTAGTGAGGTGAGTGGTCATGCTTCCTGCAATCCCCCTTCAGGAACTCCCTTTTCTTTTCCTGTCCTTTCTGTTGTCCCCCACCTCTCAACATTAATCCTTTGTTTCTTGAACAGGTACTGCACAAAAATGGGTACTTGGGTGTCTAATTTACAAATGCAGATGGGTCAACTTCATTATTTATAAGAGAAATATAACTAAAATAATAATGTGATAGCTATATTACCCATTAGAATGGCTAAAATTAAAAGAATTGACAATAAAAAAAGTGTTAGTAAACTAGCAAGTTGGTGGAGAACAATAGAACTCTCATACACTGTTAGAAGGGGTAGAAAGTCTAAAAATTACTTTGAAAAGCTGTTTGATGGGATGCCTGGGTGGTTCAGTGGTTGAGCATCTGCCTTTGGCCCAGAGTGTGATCCCGGGATCTGGGATCTAGTCCCACATCAGGCTCCTTGCAGGAAGCCTGCTCCTCCTTCAGCCTATGTCTCTGCCTCTCTCTCTTGCTGTGTCTTTCATGAATAAATAAATAAAAATATTTTTTTAAAAAAGAGAAGCTGTTTGATAGTATCCACTTATACACACACATACATATATATTTATATACACATATATGTGTATATATGCACATACACACAAGACCTACCTACTGCTACATATAACAACATGAATGAATCTCACAGACATAAATGAAAGAAGCCAGGTATAAAAGAGTATATGCTCTTAATTCATTCATATGAATTAAAGACAAAACTAATCTATAGTGATAAGAATCAGAATCATGGTTATGTTTTGGCAAGGAGGCATGGTATTGACTGTGAAGAAACACAAGGGAGTCTTCTACAACGTTGGAAATATTATCTGTCTTGACCTAGGTCATAGCTACCTGAGTGTACTCTTATGCCTACATCCATCCAGTAGCACACTTAAAGACAGTACATTCTGCCCTTTATTGTGCTATCAACAATGAACAAAGGCAAAAATAGTTTGCCCCAGGCAGTGAATGCAGCAGAGCCTTGTTATTTTACTTGTCATGTATCACGTGTTTAGTCAAATGTTATCTTAATGACAATGTTTTAAATGTATTGGATATTGCCTTCTAATGATTGTGCTTCCTTGTGGCTCATATTTGGAAGATCTTGGGACCCTGAAAGAAAATCTAGGAGTACCTGCTATACAAATGAGAAGTGCTTTTAGTTTGAGTACTCATTTAGATAACTGAGAGAATATTTCCAAATAGTTCAACAGTAGGCTGACACTTATGCCATAATTGTGAGCAGACTAGTTTCACTTATAATTAAAGAAAAATTAATAAAAGGAAAAGCATTAGATAGTGAACATCATTCAATCAAATTAAGTATTTACTCTTATAGTAGACAGTGTTACAGGAGCTGAGGTGATTCAAAGATGAACAGGACATGGTCCTGTTCTCTAGATGCTTACATTTGCTGTTTGTGGGAAGCAGTTATATGTGGAGATTAGTATCATTGAAGGAAGAAAGGTAAGAGCTAGGAGAGAGGCATAAAATATAGGGTCATAACTGAGAAAATGGAAGGAGGCTTCCTGAATCAAATAATTCTACCTGAGCCTTGAAGGATGGGAAGAGATTTCACTGTCATAGGTCGGAAAATGGAAGGAGAAGGAAACATATTGTTATTGAAGGAAAAAGAGCCAAGTTTGATATGACAACCCTTTAGCTACTCTCAGTTTGAAGGTCCTTATCTCATATAAAGGCTCACTTTTGCTGACAAGTGATCTAGTCTGAACCTGGTGGCTGCCTTCCCACTAGAAGCATCTGACTTCACTGCTTTTGCTCCAGATGTTGATATATGAGAGTTTGTGACATGGGCAGTGATGGGTTCTCTCTTATGTCACTTCAAGACCTACAACAGATTAGTGAAAAGGAGACCTTTGAACATGGACCCCTGGCACCTCTGCAGCACTTACGAGCCCCCATTCTTCTGATTTGGAAATAACTTACCAAAAGGCCAAGCATGGGGTTAATTTATTGCCAAAGATGGGTTTTAAAGCAAGAGCAAAAACAGACTTATGCATTTGTTTTTTCTAATTTACCATGAGGTTGAAGTCCATCTCTTGCAATAAGAAATCACTCTTATGGACAATTGGGGTGAGAATCTCATCCTGTGTCATATTTTATGAGCTCAAAAGCATGATGATAAGAGTAAGTCTTTCAACTTATCCTATTTGACTAGAAAGATATTCGATTTTTTGTTAATCTCATAGCAAAGATATTATGTTTCCTATTTTCCTTTTTTCAAAGAAAGATCACAAAATTTCACATATAAAAAGGCTCCTTTGAGTTATATAGGGTTACTGCTTAATTTATCCTCCAGACAGTGGTATTTTTGATAGAGTATTGGGTACTCAATTTGGATGAAATGTCAAGAGATAGACAAAATGTAGGACTGTCAGAGACAAGCCAGGATATATGGTCTCTTATTATAGAGAGAAAAATGTAAGGAAATAGTAAATTTTCAAACAGTGCCTTAAAATGATCATCAGGTTTGGAAATCACCATTGAAAACCACTACTAAACAAGGTAGTTCCCCACAGTATTTGAAGAGAAAGGAGCAAGTTTCATTTCTCACATTATATTTCATTGGAGAGTTAGAATCTCATTTCCTATCCTTGGCATATTTTAGTATCTTTGTGACAGTGAAATATAGGGGAGCTCTGAAATAATGATTTCTGGTGCCTTTTTTTTTTGCTCCCTGAAAGAGAGCTCCTATCAATCAGCATGCTTCCCATCACCGTAAGGTCTGGTGGGGAGGTGAACAATGAAGGCATCATACGCCAGGGTTTTTTCTAATACAAAATTCATTGTTTAGATATTTGGAATGATGAATGTTTGATTAAGTTTAATGTTCCTTATTATAACTATGTATTTTGTGCTTTAGTTTATATTCATCATATTTTTTAAAAAAAATTACTTTAAATGTCACCAGCTGATAACACAAACTAGCTAACACAGACACTCACACTTATGTTATTGGTTGTGGGAAGCAAGTAGATTGCTATAGATTACTCCATATGTACAGTGATATGGGCCTGAGCCCAAATTTATTGATCATTTGACCTCCATGAGCCCCTACTCTGATTGGTGTCCCACAGACTTGCATTTTGAGTCCCCAGGAATTAGTGTCAGTTTAGAGCTCTTGTCCAGTACTCCCCTTCCTCAATGCTCAGTCACTCTGGTAAATGTCTACAGCCCCAGTCCCATGTCTACAGCCCCATTGGAAGACCAAAGGGGAAGATACACATTATAAATTGTTGGTGGTGTACTAGGGTTCTTCCTCAAAGGGAATCCAGCCTCCTCATTCAAAGGCTTTGGGTTTGTACACTGCCCCAGCCCTGGGAATTTGTCACTTTTTATTGTGGTAATTCAAGTCAGACAACCATATTACCAGACTTAGAGCGTTCCCAATTATATCAACCAAATAAGGCTTTAGTTCTATGCCTATCTATTTCAATTCTAGCTAACCAATGCTGATCTCTGTGGATCAAACTATTTTGGTTTTTGCTTTGACTCTGCAGCCATTTATAATAACCATGTTCACATGGCTTTTGGTGATTAAATGTACCATTTGGCCTTTGCCACCCATAAATTCCTCATCCCTGTTGAATTTAGGGATCCCCATTTGATGTTAGCATTTCTCACTATCATTTCTGACCTACAGAGAACAGAACCACAGAATTCTTAAAAAATGATGGGGCACCTTTCATAAATGTAGTTCTCAGAGCTTTGATCAAGGAAGTATACTCTAGAACTTCTCAGAAGAAGTGAGAGGGTAAATGACATTTTTATATTGTCATTACATCCTCTCTAAAATTTCACATACCTTTTAAAATCAATGTCTCAAAACTACACTGTAAGAAACTAAATAAAGAAGAGCAAAGTAGATCAAGGTAAATCAAGGGAAGGCTATAAAATAAATAGTAAATATTTAGATGAAATAATATTAATGAACAATAAGATAATAAGTATTTAAATAAATAATGAATGATGTTGGAAAGACAAACAATCAAGAAAATTAACAAGTGAGTACTATGCGGCTGTAAAATTGAATAGAGACTATCATATGCTACAGTGAAATAATCTTTACAATATATTGTAGTTGAAATAAATCAAGGTTAAAAAATTTGTATATAGTATGCTTTTATTTATTGAAGAAAGAGGGGTTTATAAAAATATCCATGTATTCTATTCTGTTTTATAAAACAGTAGTAGAAAAAAAAAACATTAAAATTGGGAAATGACATAATAAGTGGAACAGACAGGAATAGAAAGTAGAAATATACTTTCAAAATATATTTTGAAATATATTTTGCTTTAGGAATTTGGCTTTAGAATCTTGAAAATAGTTTACATAATTATAAAATATAGTTAGGTTAAAAGAATTTTTTAAAAAATCAAACTACTTTGAGTAATCATATTTTTATTAATAGTTTATTATCTAGTTTTGATATGAAGATTATACCATTTTCATAAAATTAGGAGTAATCACTCTATTTTCTAATCTCTGGAAGAATTTACATGTGGATGAGAGTGTATTTTATTTTTTAAAAAAGATTTTATTTATTTATTCATGAGAAACACACACAGAGGCAGAGACATAGGCAGAGAGAGAAACAGGCTCCATGCAGGGAGCCCGATGTGGGACTCAATCCCGGGGCTCCAGGATCACGCCCTGGACCAAAGGCAGGCACTCAACCATTAGCCACCCAGGCATCCCTTGAAAGCTTTTAGAGCTTATTTTTAAGATCATCGAGCTGGAGTTTTTATTGTGGAAGATTATATATTATTTTTCTTTTTATTTCTTGAGTCCTTTTGGGATGTATATTTTTCTAGAAATTTCTTTGTTTAGTGTTCAAATTATATGTTTTAAATTTGTTGGTTTGAAACTATTTTATTCTATTTTATTTTAATTCCCTAAACTTATTTCTAATTTCTTTTTTTAATTGCTACTATGTTTGGATTTTATTTCTTTTACTGATCAGTCTTGCCAGAGGTTTATCTATTTATTTGCCATTTCAAAGACTCAAATACTGTCTTTGTTGGTAGTCTGTTTCCTGTTTAATTAATTTCTGTTTTTAACCTTCTCTCTCATTTTTTCTACATCCTTTTGTTTATTCTATTATTCTTTTTCTGGCTTATTAGTTTGAACACTTAAGCTGATAATTTTCAGCCTGTCTTCTTTTCTTATGTAAGCATTTAAAGCTATACATTTCTCTCCAAGTACTGCCTCAGTTACATCCCACAAGTCTTGATATGTGGTCATTCTTTTTGAGTTTGGTCACTCCACTCCTGTTTCGTAGACAGGTGTCCAGTGCCTTAAAAATATGAGGTTTGTAATTTATTCAGATTTGCAGTTGCTTTCAGTGGGAGTGTTGGCCTTTTCTAAACAAAAGTGGAAGCACCACTAATTCTTTCTTCAACTGCTAATAAACATTTAAGATTCCTCCATATTCTCTCATGGTTTGATAGTTCATTTATATTTATCACTGAATAAGAGCCCATTGTCTGAAGGTATCATAGTTTATTTATCCACTTAGCTACTGGACATCTTGTTTTCCTCTAAGTTTTGGGAATTACCAATAAACCTGCTATAAATACCTATCTTCAGGTTTTTATGTGGACATTAGTTTTTAACTCATTTGATTAAATACCAAGGAGCCTAATTATTGAATGGTATAGTAAGAATGTGTTTAGCCGAACTGTCTCTCAATGTAGCTGTACCATTTTATACTTCCACCAGCAATGAATGTTTCCTTCCAGCACTTAGTGTCAGAGTTTTGGATTTTCACCATTCTAATAGGTGTGTAGTGGCATCTTTTTTTAGTTTGCAATTTCCTGATGACATACAATGTTGAGTATCTTTTTTATATGCTTGTTTTTCATCTGTGTATCTTCTTTGGTCAGATGTTTATTCATATCTTTTGTCCATTTTAAACTCAGGTTGTTTTCTTATTGTTGTTTTAAGAGTTCTTTGAAAATTTGGGTAAGAGCCTTTATTAGGTGTCTTTTGCAAATATTTTCTCTTATTATGTGGCTTTTCTCCCTGTTTCCTTGACAATGTTTTGACAATGATCTTTGGAGGAGGATAGAGCAGAAGTTCAAAATTTTAATGATATCTGTCTTATCAGTTATTTCTATCATGGATCATGCCTCTGATGTTGTATCTAAAAAATTATCATCAAACCCAATGTCTTCTATCTTATCTTCTCCTAGGAATTTTATATGCTTGTGTTTAGGCCTATAATCCATTTTAAGATAGGTTTTGAGAAGTATGTAATGTTTGTGTCTATATTTTTTTTAATATGTAAATACTCACTTGTTCTAGCACCATGCTAATCTGGTTAAGTTATTCCATGAGTTTATTTTATTTCATTTTTTAATGGTAGGATAGTTAACATATAATGTCATATTTATATTGATTTGACAATTCTATACATTACTCAATGCTTAACACAATAAGTGTAGTCACCATCTGTCACTATACAACATTATTATAATATTATTGACTGTATTTCCCGATGTTGTACTTTTTATCTCCATGACTTTTTTATTTTATGACTGGAACTTTTTACCTCTTAATCCTGTTTACCTATTCTGGTTTTCATTGTTAAAAGCTAATTTGGCTTATTTATAAGTCACTTGGTTACTTTTTATAATCTTTTTTCCCTTGTTTATACCAACAAATAATTTTATACATAGTCACCTTAAGACTGTCTGATCATTCCAATATCTGATATTTGTCAGTTCAATTTTTGTGGCTGGTTTGCTCTGTTTTTAGTCATGGTGGCTTACCTCCTTATGTTTATATTATTTTTTATTGTGAGCTTATGTTTTGTCAAACTTAATTGGTATTTTAAGGAACTTGGATTGATAATGCATTCCTCAAAGAAAAATCAGTACTTTGGGAGGTGTCATGGGCATTATTATTATTTTTTTATTTATGATAGTCACACAGAGAGAGAGAGAGAGAGAGGCAGAGACATAGGCAGAGGGAGAAGCAGGCTCCATGCACCGGGAGCCCAATGTGGGATTCGATCCCCGATCTCCGGGATCGCGCCCTGGGCCAAAGGCAGGCGCCAAACCGCTGCGCCACCCAGGGATCCCCTGTCAGGGGCATTATTAAATTGAGACCACTTACTAAATTTCTTGGCATGTTGTTCCCATGCCTAATTATGTAGTAGAAATTTGAATCTCAGACCCATCTGTGAGCTGGTCTTTGGTTAAAAATTATCAGGAGGTATTATTATTATTATTATTTTCATTACTGTTGCTTTCTATATAGAAATGTGGTGAAGACAATTTTCTTCAATTTTATATTGTCTCATTTTGTACCAAGCCATTTTTTATCTAACTATCATTATGAATCTGTCGCACCGTTAGTTATATTGGCTTTAGGTGGACTTTTAAGACTCTGCTCCAACTCTGCAGTGCTATAAGAGTTTTCCATTCCATGCCCTACCACTAGCCTTCAAGTTCTATATTCTGGTTAATGGCATTTGCCATCAGGATAACCTCTAGTCACTTAACATTCTGGTTTCTGGATCTATTCACTTAACATTCTGGTTTCAACTCTCTTTTAAGTATTTCCCTCATTTTTTAAAATGAGCTCAGCAATGTGTAGACATATGTGTTAAAGTTTATATATCATCCAGGCGTTTTACAGAGGGAAGACTTTTCAAAATATTTAGTCTAACATATTTTCCAAAGAAAAATATGAAGCCTGATTGTTCTGTTTATATATCAACTTTTAGATTAATTGTCTTCAGATCTGAAGGTATTGATTTGATTTTTTTAAGTTTCCCCTGTCTTGCAAATTATTTTTTTCTGGGGGTTATATGTCTTACTGTTTATTTTTATATCTTTCTAACATTTGATGGGGGGTGTTCCTCAAATGTCTGGTGACCTTTTCTTGTTTACTTATATTTAAATTGAGATAACAAAAAGTCTGAGACTTTGTTACATACCAGAAGAACTATTTAACCATTGTGTGATAAAGTGCAGAACTCACAGTAGCAGGGGGAGCCCTAAAAAACCATAAAGAAAACCCTGAGGATCTTCTCTTGAAATTTCCTTTAAAATTTATTAAGAGGGGATCCCTGGGTGGATCAGTGGTTTAGAGCCTGCCTTTGGCCCAGGATGTGATCCTGGAGTCCCGGGATGGAGTCCCACATCAGGCTCCCTGCTTGGAGCCTGCTTCTCCTTCTGACTGTGTGTCTCTGCCTCTCTCTCTCTGTGTATGTCTCTCATGAATAAATAAATAAAAATAAAATCTTTTTGAAATATTTATTAAGAGAGGAAACTTCTGACATCTTTGTCTATGGGGTAGATGCCTGTCTGTTTTGAAGGTGCTCCATGAAAGAGCAGAGGAGGAATTGGAGATGGTGGTTCACCGTTTCCTGGACCAATTTCAATTAATTGCAATGTTTTCAGTTCCACATATTACTCTGATTCTCAGCTTCATTATTCTTGGTGTTTCTGAGACTCAACCTCTCTGTGGTTTTACCAGACTGTTGGTATCCTTCTTAGCTATAAATCTCTGTACTTATTCTGGGCTATGACTTTCTCCTCCTGTGCCAACAGATACCACTTCACCGTCTGCTTAACTTGTGGAAACATTTTTCCTAGTGACAAACTCTCCCATTTTCTTTGTTGTTAAGATTTTATTTTTCCCCTTTATTCCTTTTATGGTGAGATTTTTGGAGAAAGAGGATATAAATTCAGAGGATCAATCCAATTTTTATTCAAACTAGCATTTTAATGTACCTGAATTTGGACTATAGGAGTTGGATGGAGTGTCTTACTCTATTCAGGTGTTCAGGCGTTACAACAAAATATTACAGTTTGGATATGAACAAAAGAAGCTTATTACTCATAGTTCTGGAGACTGAAGTCTAAGATCAAGGTACTGACAGATTCAGTGACTAGTACAGGTTTGCTTCCTGGTTCATAGATGTTGGTCTTCTCACTATATCTTCATTTGGAAGAAGGGACAGGGAACTCTCTTGAGTCTCCTTTATAAGGGTGCTAATCCTGCCCATGAGAGGTCCATCCTCATGAGCTAACTGCCTTTCAAAGGCCTCATCTCTGAACACCATCACTTTGGAGATTAGGTTGTAACATCCGAGCTTTGGAGTGACACAATATTCAGTCCATTACATAGTCTTCCCAGTTCAGGTTGCTATACATATGACTCTATATGAAAGGATTCTTCAGCGTAGACATTCTGAAGTTGAGAAGAAAATTGTGTTAGAAATAGGTGACTTCATGCTTTTAAGATAGATTCTGTAACAATTAAGACCATTGGCTCTGAAGTCAGGGAGATCCAGGGTCAGCACTGCCACTTAACATTTCATTCACTGTGTGAACTTAGGTAAGTCACCTCACCTCCCTGAGTCTCACTCTCCTAATCTTTAAAAAGGACATACTAATAATTACCTCCTAGACTAGATGGAAGAATTAAATAAACATCATATAGTGAACATTGAGCAAAGGCTATTCCTATAATTACTATAATATATTACTGTATATTACTTAATAAGAGTGATATACAGTTTGTTCAACATGGTCATATACAATCTTGTCCATGATGCCTTATTCCTTAGACATCACTTTTGCATTTGCTCAGACTTTATCTGAGAAATTCATATTGATTTCCATAGGACGTCATTTTCCTTTCAGTACATCCTGAAAGATGGCAGGCTTTCTGCCTCTCTATTCTTCAAGTCTCTGTGTATGTGTATTGGCCACCAGATCCTCTGAAATATAGTCAGCATTCTTGCATACAACATTGGGAGGGAAAAGAGCTAAAAGGGTTGGACACCTCTTCTTGGAGTCCAACCAAATATGTTTATCCACCATCGTTCAGGACCATGATAATTCTTACTTAATACTTAACAAGCCTATGTGGTACAGGTAGAGATATTATTGCTCTCATTTAAGAACTAAATAAGTTGAGATGCAGAGAAATTAAGTTGTGTACCTTGTGCCTTTAGATTTGAAACTTCACCTTATTCTGGCCCTCATGTGGTGGTTGAGGGAATGAATGTCTCCAGTTTAAGTCAGACTCTTCTTTTCCCCCTGCAGTGTCCAGCCATATTTCCTGCACTTTGGCTTCATGATTATGATGGATTTGCTGAAAACTGGGTGGCTGGAGAGGAGAGGAGTTTGAATGGTATAAAAGATGTATGCAAATCTCTAAGTACACAAATAATGATTGATAGAAATTGTTTTAATACGTGAATTAGCTGTAAATGTATTTTTGTGATTCAATTTAGGTTGGAGGATCTAACCTGAGAGGTTCCAAGTAATGAGGCATTAACTTTACTGCTATTTTTTTCAAACTACCACAAAATATAAGCACATGTCAAAAAAATGAATCAGATGATGATAGCTGTTTTATGGGTGGTATTTTAAATGTCATTATTGCCATTGCAAACCCCAGCAAAATAAATCTGGTCATTTTAGTGAAATCCCCAGTGAGTAATAGTATCCATTCAGAGGCAAAGCTCATATCTTGGTAGGTTTGTCCACAGCTGCTTGAATAGGGCCTATGGCTGTGTAGGTCTTCTTTCCCAGATTGAAGAGGGCTCTTCTGAGTTAAGGTTTCTGATTTAGCCATTCAGGGCTAGCTCCTAAAAGGAACTGGAAAATTTATGTTTAGGATATAGAGTATTCTTATGCCCTTTTCCCCAAGAGAGTTGTTAGCTCTGTTGTTCCAAGAATCAACTTAAACTTCTTTTATTATCATCCCTCCTTGACTTCATTTTTGGGTTCTCTCTCTTTCTGTCTGGTTCTATACAAACTTGTAACCTGATGTTACACTCTTTCTTTGGTTCTGACTTTGCACTCCTATGGGCTCCTGCTCCTACTAACTACATCCAGGAATCTCTCACTAAAACCTCAGGCAACAGACTTCCCCAGTATAGCCCAGCTCAGCAACCCTGCATTGCTCAGGTCCACGTATGCCCCGACCTCCATCTGTTCAGGTAAGGGGAGCAGGATAGAAGAACCCTCTTTTTCACTATGACTCAGTATTTAGCCAGTCTCTTCTTCCTTCTCCATACATACATGCTGCCTTCAGAATTGCCATTTCTTTCAGTTTCACATGACAGATAACTCCTAGCAGTTTTGTAAAGTCTTTTTTTTTTTTTTTACTTTTGTAAAGTCTTTAACCACCAAGGACACTACTTGCTACACCACCTTCCATAAATACCATGTTTTGAAAGATTTTTAATCTACCAAGTTTTATTAATTCATTTTCAGGTTTTTTTATTAATCAAATACACAAAGACCAATCAGATTTTTATTGTTGTTGTGATAAGAACACTTATCATGACATCTATTCGCTTAATTTAAAAATTTTTAAGTGTACAATACAGTGGTTGACTATAGATACAATATTGTCCAACAGAGCTCTAGAGCTTATTTATCTTACTTGGCTGAAATTTAATACCTGTTAATGAGTGACTCCCTATTTCCCCCTTTCCCCCAGCTCCCAGAAACCACTATTCTGTTTTTTGATTCTATGAATTTGACTATTTGGATACTTCATATAGGTGGAATCAAGTGGTATTTATCTTTCTGTGACAGGCTTATTTCCCTTAATAATGCCTTCAAGGCCCATTTATGTTGTTGCAAATTGCAGAATTCCTTTCTTTTTAAGGGCTGAAGAGTATTACAATTTGGTGTTTGTACTACATATTATTTATCCATTTATCTGCCATTCATTTAGGTTGTTTCTACATCTTGGGCATTGTGAATAGTGCTACAATGAGTGTAAGACTGTAATATCTCTTCAAGATCCTGCTCCCAATTCTTTTGAAAAAATACCCATAGGTGGGATTGCAGGATCATATGGTAATTCTATTTTTAATTTTTTGAGCAACTGTCACACTGTTTTCCATAGAGGCTTCACCGCCTTTGCATTCCCAGCGATAGTATGCTAT
Source organism: Nyctereutes procyonoides (assembly GCF_905146905.1). Classification (NCBI taxonomy): domain Eukaryota; kingdom Metazoa; phylum Chordata; class Mammalia; order Carnivora; family Canidae; genus Nyctereutes; species Nyctereutes procyonoides. Next base: position 21,613,879 of record NW_026575040.1, on the reverse strand, counting down.
AGTTCTAATTTCTCCACAGCCTCTCAACAGTTGTTGCCATATATATATATATATATATATATATATATATATATATATATAAATTAGCCTTCCTGACAAGTGTCAGGAAGAAAAACCTCACTGTGGTTTTGACTTGCATTTCCCCAAGGATTAGTTGCATTGGAGGCAGTGTGGTGAGCAGATCTGCTTTCCAATCAGATTTTATCAGTACAAGATAACCCGGTTTACCACACTGACTTGACACCATCATTCCAGCCAAAAGCAAATAAATCTAAATTGTACTTAGCCTTTGTAGCCTTATTAATATTTTCCATTCAGTACTTGTATATTAGAATTAAATTAGAGTTAGATCTTTACTTATAAGTTGCAACTACTGATTATTGTTTTTTTCTGTTAGCAGGAGTTCATCTGAACAGGGAAAGACTTTTCAAGCTAGAGAGAGAAAACTCAAAAGGGAAAATTATGCATTTGCTAATGAAAGATATCTAGGGACATTTGGAACTTCTTGAACATCTGAAATAATTCTTATGAAGTTAGACTTCAGTTAGACTATGAGCTAAAAATAGAAAGTGTATCTAAGAAACATGTAATAGAAGAAATTTCAGGAAGAACATTAAACATTGTAAATGTCAGTGGAATCCCTAGCATGGTCAGTTAGAATGGTGTGATTAAAGCCAGGTTAGTGGGAGAAATTATTAAAGAAGAGGGTGCTAATAGAGATTCTGTTTAATCGGTATGGGAAATTATGCATCAGGTGATTCTAATATGAAGTGGTTGAAAACCACTCCCTGTAAATGGTCTTTAGGCCATTTGTTCTCAGGCTTTAAAGTGCATCAGAATCACCTGGAGGGTTTGTTAGGCTACATATTACCCTATCCCTGAGTTTCTGACTCAGCAGGACTGGGGTAGGGATTTAACCATGCCTTTTCAGCAGGCCGCCAGGCAATGTTGATGCTACTGATCTGGGAGCTAAGCTTTGGAAATCTAAGGTAGGTATTTCTGTACTGTCTCCCGCTAGACCGTAAGCCCTGTGAAAAATATGGGGCTTGTCTTGGCCAATTGGCAATACCACATCTGCCACATATTGAACACTTAAAAGATGTTGTATTATAGATTAGTACATTAAATTTCTCATACAAATCAGTGTTATATGGGTTTGAGGATGGCAAACCACAAATTCCAAAGCTCAGTTATTCCCATGATGGCCCCAACCCAAAGTTTCTAGTCCTGCGATGCTAGTCACTTTGCTGCCATTATCCCCACCAAGGTTTTCCAGCTGAATCTCTTTGCTCAAAGACTCAGCCTGAAAGCCTATAAGCTCATCTGTTTTCATCAACTACACTGTACTTTCCAATTTTAAGGCATTAAAGATGCCTCTCTCTGCACTAGTTTGTTATTTTTTCCTGACCACTCATTTTAGGCAAATTATTCATATTTTAGATTTTGGAAAATGAAGTTTTGAAACATGTTAATGATGGAAAAAATATCCTAATTTAAAGAAATAAAGTTTTGCAGACTAATGAATATCATAAACATTTCTGCTTTCCTCAATAAACACACTTTTAGGAATTAACTAAAATCTTTCTTTATGTAGCAAAGCATTAAAGACCATGAAGCATCTGTGTCCTACATTCAGGGAACACATGGATGAGCAAGATACAGCCCTCGCCCTCCAGAGGCCCACAGGCCACTGAGCCTAAGGCAGCTCAGTGATGACCAGAGGTGGTTATCAGTCCCCTATGTGGTCCAGAGCAGCATGAAGGAGAGATATAGGGACAGACAGGGGGAAGAGGTGCAACCTTTGGAAAGGAGATGTTTTTATTTTTCACTTGGTGAATCCTTCTGAGGCTGCTTTTATTTATTTTTCTAAAGATTGTATTTATTTATTCATGAGAGACGAGAGAGAGAGAGAGAGAGAGAGAGAGAGAGAGAGAGAGAGAGGCAGAAACACAGGCAGAGGGAGAAGCAGGCTCCATGAAGGAAGCCCGAAATGGAACTTAATCCCGGGTCTCCAGGATCAGGCCCAGGGTTGAAGGCGGTGCTAAACTGCTGAGCCACCCCGGCTGCCCCAGAGGCTGCTTTTAATAAAAAGAAAAACATACTTCTTAGGACCCAACTAATGAGTGAGTTCTATTTCAGAAATACAGGGGATAAATAGGCTTCCTTGATTAAAATTAACTATTGTTTATAAGAGGCAAAAAGTGAGATTCTGGGATCCACAGGAATTTTGTTGGTTTGTCGGTGCCTGTATCCTCTTCCTCCAACTACCACACAAACCAGTGCTTCCCATAGCTTTATGCAAACACATATCCATCAAATCTTTTATAATTTTTTCAAATGGATTCTTTGTTTGCTCTGCTGTATGTCCGAATGTTAGCCTCTCGATTCCCCAGCAGACATTAAGGATAAGGAAGCAATTACACTCTCGAAAAAAGCACATTTATGAACACGTTACATGTCCATTCGAACCCTTTCCCATAGCAAGTCTTGCCTGTGGCTGCCTCTGGATAGGGAGGCCATTTTAAAGCCATTATGTGTGTCTGTGTATGTACAATTGCAGCTTTGGAGAACATTTATACATTTAGAATCCTTCTTATCTTTGCCTTCTGTTAAAACAAAGATTATAATACTTAATCTTTAAGTGTGGGGCATTAGTTTTGAAAAAAAGATTTATCCGACCCACAAATATAACTCCTTGGGTTTTCATAGCTTGCAGAGAATACATTCTCTTGTAAAACAAGTTCTTTTAAAAAACCTCATTGATTTTTAGATGGGCTTTGTGGTTAGGGTGTGCACATTGATTTCTATTCAGGAATACCTCTGGAGTTCACTTTAGATGGGCCAGTGTGCTTGTCGTACTACAGAACTATGGTAAGATAATTTTAATCTAAACAGAATATTTTTTCTTTACTATCGAGCATGTTTTAGATTTTCTTTTTCTGAATCATTTTTAAACTTAAATGAAAGGAAGATGTGTATTTCTGCTCTTCTTAATTTTCAGGCTGAGTACTTTATTTTGCACATCTTTTTCTCAGAAACTTACTTGAGAATAAGCACTCTTTTTTTTTCTTCTCTGTGTCTGTGGAACTTCTCTATTATTCTGTATATCTGTAGTATCTATGTAGAGTCCCAATTTGGGCCTGGCTTTTATCCCTCAAAGCATTCCACTTTAGAATAATTGTCCACTTAACCTCTGGACAAAATCATGGACTACAATATTAGAGCTTAACATGTTAATTTAACTCAACAAGATATGAGAAGGGACAAAAACATAAGATGACAACATGAGCAGAGACATTATCTTACACATTTTGTTTGTAGTAGTACAAAGGAGGATAATTGTATCTCTGTCCAAGAGTTGTTTTGAAGATTAATTAATTATTACACATAAAGCAATTATAAAAGTGTCTGGCTCTGTATGTACTCAATAATTGTTAGCTAGTATCTGAAAAAATAAAACATAGAATTTAAAATAGCATTCTTACCCACTATTTTGTGGTGGAGGAATCTGGTCACAGATTATAAATACCCAATTCCATGTTTATTATAAATTCCTTACACTCTTGCCTTTTAATCTTCCATCATTCTAGATAGCAATCAATATATTTCTGCATGGAAAAGAAAACCGCCTCTCCCTCTCCTAACTGCCCACTTTATTAAGGAGATGGTGACCTGTAAGGCACACACAAAACAAGAAATAATAATAGTAACAACATCAAAATCCTTTCTTGAGTACATTCTTTTCTAAGGCTGGGTTTGTTGTTGACTGACCACTGGTTCATCAGTCAGAGGGCTCTAGGTTTGGGGCTACATAAACAGTTCTCCATCCAACAGTATGACGCTCTGCTAATTGGAATGAGAAGTTAATCTCTCTCAAACTGAACCCAGCTGAGTCTCTGAGAGCAGTGATGTATTTAAAAGATCTCTGGCAGTCCAGGGCATGTGGCACTAACCGGATTCAGCTCATTAGCAAATCCGCAAGGCCCTGCTGACACTGCACCCAGAATAAAATACATGAGGCCAGCCCGTACCCTGTGGGCACCTACAGCATGACTACATAATAAAAAGGCATTTATTAATAATCTCATTGGTCACACAATACAAAGGAAGGTAACAAGAAGTCAAATGCTGTCATTTGTCGTGACTAGAGAGGCATAATTAAAATAAGTGTCCTGTGATTAACCTTTGAAAAATTAATCTGGTATGAAAAAAGGCATAAAAACAAGGAAAATAGACTCTTAAAATTAATTCACTAGATTAGGCAGCTGTTGTATACACTTGGTTCAAGTTCTACATGCTTGTGAAATGTTAGAGTCATTGAAAACAAAGAGCAATTAGCAAATTTAGCGAGTAGAATGCCTATTATTCAAAACAACAGCAGGCCAATAATTAGTGTGTCTAGTGAAAAGAGGGTAGCATTTTGTTGTCATTCGTCTGGGTTTGAATGCAAGTTCCTCCATTTACCAGCTATGTATCCTTGGGCAATATTCTCAGCCTTTTAGTAACTTAGTTTCCACATCTGTAAAATGGGGGTATGAATATATCTCATGTGGTTTTTGTGATGATTAAATAGGATTGTGTATGTAAAGCTCTCAGCATAGAGCTGGGCACTTTGTTAAGTGCTCAAAAAATATTAGTGATGGTAAAAAGTACTTCAGTTCTTGATATGCAAAAAAAGCAGTTTGCTCTGCACAGAAAACACATAAAGCACACGCAGCCCTGTGATCCATGATGTGTCGATGCTAGTCAATGGGTTTTTTCCAGGGTTTTGCTGGCAGTGATCTTATCTTGTGATTTAATGTCAAGAGTGGCATATCAGTAATCCTGAAAGAATGTTACAGGGTATAGCAGAACCTGTTTCCTGAATGTTAGAGTGTAACAATGTACATTTGGTCTAGCCCCCAGAATGTCAACCGAAATCCTACAGGGCTAGGCAGTAACCAAATTGGTCAGGAAGTGGTGGGAAGAGGGGTGGATGCAGAGACCAGGCCAGCATTTACTTTCTAGTAGAGGCAGCTGCCCCTTGGATAACGCCACTTTTTGCCATATGAAACGGTAAATCCAATGTTGCAAGATTTTCCAGTTTTTACAATGGTTTCTAGAAATACTGATTTTCATGGGAAATGTTCCATTTTTAAGAACTATGCTGGTCACAGGCATACCTTCATCTGGGGCTGGCACTAAGGTAAAGCAAGTGAGGCACTGGTTTCAGGTGCAACATTTAAGGGAGTGATCAAAAATTCAAAAGTGATCAAGATTAGTAATAGCTTTTTTTTTTCAAAGATGAGTAACATCTTAATGCAGTATTTTAAAAACAAAAAAGCAAAAAATTCATATCAAGAAAATATCAAAATCTTAAATTAAGACAGGTTCAACATTACTTATTTTTTTCTTCTGGCTCAGGCTCCATCTGCCTTAGCTCTGAGCTGTACTTCCTTCAGCCTCTGTTTTGACTATAGCACATGGCTGGCACCCTAATGCCAGGCCGATTGCCGGCTTTGCACTGGAGTGATTCATGGAACAACCAGGACACTGCTCCAAATAAAACAGTTGTATAAATTATCAATTAGTGTTAAGGATATATTCAACTCCATCTTTATACAATAAAATCTCACTACCATCACCTAAGGTGGAACTAATGAAAAGTCAGAATTGATCTACTTGCAAATCAAAAGGTTGTGTTACTTTCTAAGCAAGTTAACCAAAAAATGTTCTGCTAGCAAAATGATTTCTAATAGATGCCCCACTTTTATGAACAGAAGAGATTTAAAAGTAGCAGTAAGACAGGCATTCTTCAGTCAAAACCCCTTCGAGATCGTATGCAGCATTTTGAATGTTTTCTGCTTCTTACCTTTCATCATATTATTGTGAGGCCTGGGACTCCCAGAAGACCAGATATTAATATAATACAGCATGAAGGTGAGAACACAGGTTTTGAAGCTAGCCAGTCCTTGGTTAAAATGCTGATTCTCCCCTACTGTGATACCTTGGACAAATCAAATAATGTTTTTCTCAGTTTTCTCATCTGTAAAATAGGACTATCTTACAGGTTTGTTGTAGAGACCAAAGTTAATAATGTGTCACGTTATTGCTCTTTTTCTTTCAAATTTAAATTTAAATTCTAGTTAACATACAATATAATACTAGTTTCAGGAGTAGAATTTAGTGATTCCTCACTTACATATAATACCCAGTGCTCATCCCAGTAAGTACCTTCCTTGTCACATTATCTCTTGACTCTTGGTCTGGCCATAGACACTTGGCATATGGCAGTTGTTACTATCATTTAGCATATTCACTCCAAACCATTCCATGCCAACATCCTTAAATACACAAGATTAAGTAAGTTAAATTTGTTCTTTATTATGCTACTAATTTGCTTATTCATCTTTTCTTCAAAAATAACACAAAATTCAGTGTGGGTGGAATTACAGATCCTGAATTCAATGAGGCCTAAATTAGAAAGATATAACTGTACTTGATTTAGCAGGTTTTTCTCCCCGATAAATTATGATGAAAAAAGTAGCATTAAAACAGTAAAGTGTGAAAATAGATGACTGCAGCCTTATTCCACATTCTAGCAGTAGAACCTACCAGACTATGATGGTGCTCTGGTATATAGTCCAGTAGAATTAGCAATAGAATTCAGCTTTCACAGATGGTTGTGGGTTTTTTTGTTTTGTTTTGTTTTGTTTTGGTGTTAAGCTTTGCAATAATGTTCCTGCTGTCTCTGTATAAATATGGATGCTCCTCAGTTTAGAAACAGCATCATAACTCAGTGGCTCTGGGTTCAAATCCTATTCCTGCCACAGATTTGCTGAGTGACTCAGGGCAAGTTCAATTAACTTATCCAAGCCTTAGTTTCACCTGTTGTAAATCACTTCCCTCAGGGCTTTCCAGTGGTGCCCTGTTGTGTGCATTGAAGAAAAATGTGAAAACTTGCATAGCTTTGCTATCCTTTGCAATACATCTTTTTTTTTTATGTTCCTCTTCCACCCAACTGTTCTTCTAAGGAGCAGCTAGAATTTCTCATTTAATCAGAAGGCCATTTTTTATCATCAATGAAAATGTAAAGACTCTATCAGTTAGAATTGGTTATTTATGTCAGGTCCATCTGTTTAGAATTTAACTCTATTTCATTAATACGGAGAAATGTCACCCTTTTAACTAATGAAATACAACATAATAGAGCTATATTTTTAAAGGCACACCATCACAAGTAGCCATATGCAAAATGCCCTTTGGAGTACATGCAAATTCCTCAACTGCAGTCTCTCTTCCCTCTTCTATGTGCCCCTGACCCAAGGGAAAATTTCTATTTACTGGAGAAAGCAAAAGGTTTCATTTTGGAAGAAAACAATTTTGATTGCTTCCCCGTCTGAGGAAAATATTCCCGCATTAGCCTCTCACCTAGGTATACTTTAAGGGGGTCATAAAACCTTTAATTTAAAATGTTCAGTGCCACAGATGGCCTTGAATGAGCCTTGGAGAAGAGCAGAGGATGTGTAAAAACATTAGAAACCAGGCAGTTTTGAGGCTGTTTGGCCCCCACTAGCTATCTCCCCTGCTGTTCTCCTGTACCACACTACCAAGTCTGGGGCTCAGAGCGGCCCACGAAAAGGGCTTTTGAAACATCCCCCCAAGTCTGGTTGGCAAGGCCCATCCCTTCTTCCCCATGGCAGCATCTTCAAGAAGACTTTGCAATAGCTAACAGTAGAGTCTTCAAAAGAAATCACTGAACAGATCATGTCTCTGGAGCTGCCCTCTTAGCTTTACAATACAGCACCGGCTGGTTTAGCAATAAACGCTGACTCGAGAGCACAAGGCGGGAGGCTCTGTGAAGAGGTTGGTTTTTCATCTTCTCTTCTTTCTCTTTCTCCTTCTTCCTCTTTCCATCTCTCCTTCTCCCTTCTTATCTTTCTTTGCTACTTTTTCCACCCATCTGTTAATTTATTCAAAAACATTTCTGTAAGGTTCAGTATTGCCAAGTAAAGTATTAAGCTCTGGGAATAAAGATGAATGCCCTGAGGGAACCTCTAGTGCAGAGACTGGTCTTTGTGTATTAAATGACTCCAACAATGGGATGCTCTGCAATGGAGCTGAAAGGTGAAGGCGATCATCTCTGCTTACCTGAGTAAGGGAACAGGAAGCAACTTTGAAGCAGCTTGTGAAAGAACGATCATGAACTCACTAGGCAAATGAAGAGGCAAAAGAACATTCCAGGTAGAGGAGGTAGTAAGAATAAGCAAGCACTGCATGGCAGTATGGAGGCAGCATTGTGCCCTTGGATCATTCTAAGTATGTGGTTTAAAGGAACCCGGATGTGAGGACTGGAGGGGTTAAAGCAGAATGGGTCAGCCAGGGACAAATGAAGGAAGACCACCCGAAAAGATTTCACAGATCTCTTTGGACCTTTATTGTAGGTCAGACACTATTCTTGGTACTTGAGACACAGTCTACACTTTCAGGAAGCTCATATTATTTGATGAAAAGGCACAATAAAGAAGCAAGCAGACTCTAATCTGTCAGACACTGATAAGTGCTATTAAAAAAATAAAGCGGGATTGAATAGGACAGAGACCACTGGGGGCATTCTCCTTCAGCTAGGACAGGTGGGGAAGCCCTTTCTTAAGGGCTTCAAAAGGATGTGTGCTTTTCAGATTTAGTACTTTCCAGTTGAGACCCAGACATCTGTACTTTTAAAAAGCATCCCAAGATTCTGATGTGCATCTGGGGTGAAGCAGCCTTACCCCAGGCAGTGAGACCATGGGGAGCAATTTACATGAAAAGCATGGCCTGACTGAGCATGTGCCCTGTGATGAACTCACAGGGAAGAACACTGGAAGCTTTGGGGAATGCAGCTTGGAGCTTTAGACTGGAGGCAGGGAGGCCTATTGGGAGGCCACTAGGTCATGAGGAATGGAATTATATTGATGGGCTTCTGCCTGCAGAGGTAGAAAATACTTGGGCTGAACTAGTGTCAAAGGAGCTCAAAACTTAGGACCCAAAGAGGTAGGAGTTAAGAACTACATCCAGTTATGTGTCAAACTCTAGGTCTGCCAGGTATCACTTTGGCTGGCTTTCCCAGAAAACCTTCACCCAGGGGGTGGAATTCATTTTAACGTCTCTTGCATAAAACTAAAATGATCTTATCCAGCATCCAGCAAACTTTTCTTGTAGAAGAAGAGAAAGTAAAAATTTAGGTTTTATAGGTCATACAATTTCTGTCACAATTATTCAACTCTGTCATTGTAACTCAAAAGCAGCCACAGATAGTATGTAAATTAATGGATGTGGCTGCAATCCAAGCTACATCCACTTTGACTTGATTTATAAAAACAGGTAGCGTGGGGGTACCTGGATAGCTTGGTCGTTAAGTGTCTGAGTGTTGATTTCTGTTCAGGTCATCATCACAGGGTCCTGAGATTGAGCCCCACATCAGCTTTGTGTTGGTCGTGGAGGCTGCCTAAGATTCTCTCTCTCCCTCTCCCTCTGCTCCTCAAAATATACATATATACACACACACACACATATCCTCCTTCTTCACCCTCTCCAACAGAATCCACACCAATCTTCTTGTAATCTTTCTCAAGTGCAGCCTCATCCTCCCAAGCCACAGAAAATTCTCCTTCCTCCATGCCTCACCTATCTCACCTATATACTAGTGAACAAAGGCATATATATATATATATATATATATATATATATATGTAATTTTTATAAAAATAGCAGGCTGGTTTGGCCCATGGATGGTAGCTTCCCCCTCCCTGCTTTAGTCTATTCAGGAGATTCTTTGGATTATGGTAGGCTGTAATGGAAGGAGGTTGAGGAGTATTTTATTTTCTTGTAAATGAGGATTTTACCTTCTCATTTTTATTAAGCAGAAAGTTTAGACTCTATTTCTAGCTCTGCAGGTCCTGATTTCATGCTTTATCAGCTAGCAGAATTGTCATACACTATAAACGTACAGGGCAACAATATAGCATAATGTGAAGAGCAGCAGCAGAGAACCACACACTTGGTTTTAAGTTCATCTAGCATCCAGTGTGACTTTACCTCTCACAGCCTCACATTCCTCTTTGTAAGGGTTGGACTAGATGACTTTCAAGGCTCTGTCAGTTCCTAAGAGTCTATTTCTATGTGCTTTGTTCATTAGCTGGAATGCTATTGAGATTTAATAAATAGAGGGCCAAATAGAAGAGCCAGAAGTCAACCAGATGAGAAATGACACAGGTCTAAAAGAGGGGATTGGCAGCATTGATGGAGACACCAACATGCAGATGACAGATGTTTGTGGTATGATGTCAATCACACTATTAAAATGAAATGAAAGAGTGAGGCTGTCAGTGTGAATGTAATTAGATGGATATGAGGACCACGGGATTGGAAAGAGTAGAAAATGATCATGAAATTTTGAGTCTGGGAGACAAAGGCCTTGGCCATACTTAGACTGGATGAAGGATAGGAAATAGAGGGATGCAGACCCCAAAATGGTGACTTAAAAATAAATTGTAAAGTCAAGGCTGAATGAATCTGGCTGAGGACCTTCCAAATAGGGGCACATCCACCACCTACAGTTGGCCTCTACTTTACCCCATTCAATTCTATCTGGTGTGTAACTTCAAGATAAATATTCCCCAGCATATGGCTTTTACTCTGTTATTTGACTGTGCAGAGAACTGTGGCTCCCTATAACCTATCTCCTTGTCCTATGACCTATCCAGCATTCTAGATCACTGATAGTGTGGCCCATCTGAACTTTTAAGTCTTATGCTTGCCTGAAACCTCTGTATAAATCCTACATCTCTGGCATCTCATTGACCCCTGAGTACACCTGGCCTTTTTCACCTTAATGTCTACCTTGAATCACATATTTTACTTACCTGGAGCATACATTCTCTTATGTACATATGTATATATGTGTGTATGTATTTATTATTTATTGACAGGGAATACATTATTCAAAACTATCAGAGAAATGAACAAACCTGAGTCTGTAACAAAGCATCATGTTTTAAAGCATAGGATATCAGAGTATACACTGCTACATACAGATGAACTGATCAGGCCATAACTTTTCAATGTTTAAAACAGAATAAGATTCCCTGTAGAAGTGCTACCTTTGTGACACCTTTAATATCCTTCTCCTTCTTTTTTACCCTCTCCAACAGAATCCACACCAATCTCCTCATAATCCTTCTCAAGGGCAGCCTCATCCTCCCAAGTCTCAGAACATTTTCCTTCCTCCATGTCTCACCTATACACCAGTGAACAAAGGCATGCTTGGCATACATCAAACTTGTAGTCTAGGTGAACCCAGGCCTCAACAATGGCTGTGGCATTGCTCACCAAGCACACAGCTTGTACTTTGGCCAGTTCCCTATCAGGTACTACAGTGGAAGGCTGATAATGAATGCCAACTTTGAAGCGAGTGGGGCAACAGTCCACAAATTGGATGGACTCTTGGTCTTGATGGTGGCAATGGCAGAACTGATATCTTTGGGAACCACCACATCATGGTACAACAGGCAGCAAGCCACGTATTTACTATGGTGAGGGTCACATTTCACCATCTGACTGGCTGGCTTAAAGCATGCATTGGTAATCTCTGCTACAGAAAGCTGTTAATGGTAGGCTTTCTCAGCAGAGATGACATGCACATATGTGGCTAGAGGGAAATGGATGGGGGACAGGGCACCAGCTTGGTCTGGAATTCTATCAAATCAACATCAGGGCTCCAACTAATTTGAGTGATGGAGGACACAATTGGACCTATCAACCTATTCAGGTTAGTGTAGGTTTGGGAGTTCAATATTGAGGTTCTATGACAGATGTCACAGATGGCATCATTGTCTACCATAGAGGTAAAGTCAGAGTGCTCCAGGGTGGTGTGGATAGTAAGGATGGAATTAGAGGCTCAGTTACAGCTCTAGAAACCTGAGGGGCTGAATAAATGGGGACTTCCAGCTTGGACTTCTTGTCGTAATCAACAGGGAGATATTCCATCAGCCAGAAGATCAACCTGGAACCAGTTCTCCCTCCCCAGCTGTGGAAAACCAAGAAGCCCTGAAGACCTATGCACCAATCAGCCAGTTTCTGAATTTGGCCCAAGACAAGGTCAGTGATCTCCTTGCCAATGGTGTAGTGCCCTCAGGCATAGTTATTGGCAGCATCTTTCTTGCTTGTGATGAGCTGCTCAGGATGGAAGAGCTGGCAGTAGGTACCAATGTGAACTTCATCAATGACCATGGGTTCCAGTACAAACTTTGCCCTGGGCACTGCTTTCCAGCACCTCTTCTCACTGAAGAAAGTGTTGAAGGGGTCATCTCCTCTCCCAGTGGTTTTGTCTCTTAGAGCATCAGGCTGGATGTAATGTTCCAGGTAATAGAGCTCCCAGCAGGCATTGCCAATTTGGATGCCAGGTTGGCCGATGTGGATGGAGATGCATTCATGCATGGTTGGTACTTTGCAACTACAAAGCAGGTGGTAGAGAGGAAAAGGAGAGGTTGTTGCTTCTTACAGGATCTTACAGTCAACAAGGATATGTAAGACTGAAGTTTACATGGTTATAAATAGAGGAAGAGAAGCATTGCAAAGAGCTTTGGAGGCAGGTAGGCTTCACCACGTTATTTTGGATTTTGCATGTGAAGATGTCTAACTATGCCTGGCACAGAGCATGTGTTTAACTAAAGTGTTTTTTATTATTATTATTAAGTCACATTTAGAAGATAAAGTATTTTCATTTCCTCTTTTAGTATCCCATATTATTTAGCAAAGGTATGATAATATTTGTCATATAATTGATATAAGAGCCATTTGATCTATATTTTGCCAAGCAATTGATTTGGCTTTTTTCAAAAAAAAAAAAAAAGATAAATATGCTGTCTCCATTTCCTCATACAGAAGAAGACCAAATTCAAGAGCCCTAAAATATGTGGCATCTCATGTAGTCTATGACAGGCACTCTGAGTAAGGGTTATGTTTGTTTTCATTACTGCACATAGGTGCTTAATTTATTTACAAGCATGTCCCATAATGCTGGTAAATAAATGGATATGTTTAGGAAGTACCATCAGGAATCCTGTCATGCCTTTGGACACATTTACTCTTATTCTGATGATTCTACTGAATTGGATCTAGATTCCATTATAGTTGTTAAACTGGCTCATCATCAGAAATTTTTTGTTTGTTTTTTGTTGTTGTTGTTATTTTTTTAACTCCTAGGTTTCTGGGCTATATCCCTGGAGAATCTGATTTATTGGCTCTGGATATATATTTATCAGTTCCCTGAGAATTCTGCTCATCAGCCAAGTTTGGAGATACCACATACCTAAATGATAATGGCCAACCTCTACCTCAACACCTGGCCTTATACACTCTCTTTCCTTTAGGAGGCACTCAGTGGACTTGAGCCAAATTTCCTTGAGGCTGACCAACACCATTTTACCACCCCACGCTGATCACAAGCCTCCTGAAGACAATGCCTGTTGGAAGTGGGACAGCCACTATTATTTAGGTCTGCATGGTGTTTGAAAAGCAAAGGAAAGAGACGCCAGAGGGTAAGTTGAGGAACCATAGGTTGCATAGTCCACCCTGCCAAAGAAGGCCACTGATATTACTAAGTGCTTGCCATGAGGGCACCCTGAGTCTACATTGTTTTAAGCCTGGAAGTGCTCTTCTTGGACAACATGCTTCAAGGATACCCTCTGCCCTTTTTACCTTAACTGCCCATCCTCCACCTCTTGGCCTTAACCTCTGAGGAATTGAAAGTTCTTTTGAACTTTCTAACATCCTCCACATGGTCTGATGTCAGACTTTAGGACAGGTTTCCAACATATCGGGATGGCAAATGCTACTCTTTGTGAGATAACTCACTATGTTAGAGGGGAAGCAGGCAGGGCACATGAAATGGGCACTGCATAGCTATAGGCAGGGATCAGCCAGTTCCTTGCCTGTCGCAGGCTCTTACTCTGCAGCTCTGCTCTTGTTTTTCTGAGCCTGAGAAGGCTACCTTTCCTACAAACACCAACAAACCCTCAGCGAGGTACCACCTCAGATTCAGATTCATGTTTTGTTACAGATTGTAGGAGGTAGCAACCTAAAAGGGTTGCAAAGAAAATGTGATTTTAAAAATTTACTTTGAAAAATATTAACCTGGTAAAAATTATAATATGCATATATTTTTTTGGGGGGACATACTTAATTCTTGGGACTAAAAAGAAGATATGAAAAAGTCCTAGAAACATCAATAAAATTTGGTTAGATATTATTTGACACACAAAAATATTCTAATTAAAATTTTTCACAGTATTAAATTTTAACATTAATAAAAACAAATAACATATATTGTTACAGATAGTTTAGAAATTCTACAGTGATAGAAGTTTTGGTCTTGTTTCCAGTTTGTTTTATTTTTTTGTTTTCTCATTATGACATACACTGAGGATAATGGACAGATTTTTGTTGCTGTGACGAAATATACATAACATAAGGCACTATTAATATTCCCACTTTACATAGGATGGGAGTAAGGGTCAGAGAGGTTGTATTGGTTGTTGAAAGTCACAGGGCTAGTAAGAGAAGCTTCTGGGAAGAGTTTTGTCTATTGCAGAGCCTGGATGGTAAAACAACAATATTATTGTCTCTGTGGGTTTGATTGATCCACTTTGCTGAAGAAAAAATTAATGCACATCTTAAATCTGTGCTTATACATTTTGAAGTTTGCCACTGCAAAAAAAGTCTGAACAAGTAAAACAAACAGAACTTCAATGCCTTTTCCAATTTGTGTTAGGTCTCCCCAAAGACTCTGAATAGCTGCCGCAGCCCAATATACCCAGGGAACATGTAGAACTGTTTTTATTTAGCCCCAGAATGCAACCATAAATTTCTCATTTGCATACAATGGGACAGATGAGCATTCATCTATTATCATGTGGATGTTGTAGCTAGAATTCAAGCTCTGTAATCAAGCTGACTGCAAATTCTGAGTCATTGGTTTTTAGCTATTATTTAACCTCTTTCAGACTCAGTTTCTCAGTCTATACCCTGAGGATGGAAGGAATACCTACATCCTCAAATTGTAATTATTACCTATATTGCCAGTTACATTGCTAAAATCTAAATACAGTTTCCAATTTATGATGGTTCAATTTATAATTTTTCGACTTTACAACAGGGAAGTGATACACATTCAGTAGAAACCATGCTTTAGATTTTGAATTTTGATCTTTTCCAGAGCTAGCAATATTCAGTATGATATTGTCTCATGATATTAGGCAGTAGCAGTGAGCCACAGCTCCCAGTGAGCTATTGGATCACAAAGATAAACAACTGACATGCTTATAACCATTTTGTACCCATATAAACCATTCTGGTTTTTGCTTTCAGTATTCAATAAATTACAAATATATTTAATGCTTTATTATAAAATGGGCTTTGTATTAGATGCTTTTGCCCACTTGTAGGCTAATGTAAGTGTTTTGAGCATGTAAGGCTATCTTATCCTTAAGATAGGCTAAGCTATGATGTTTGTTAAGTTAGGTGTATTAAATGCATTTTTTTAAGATTTTATTTATTTATTCATGATAGACAGAGAGAGAGAGAGAGAGAGAGAGAGGCAGAGACACAGGCAGTGGGAGAAGCAGGCTCCATGCAGGGAGCCTGACGTGGGACTCGATTCCGGGACTTCAGGATCGCTCCCTGGGCCAAAGGCAGGTGCTAAACCGCCGAGCCACCCAGGGATCCCCCTTAAATGCATTTTTGACTTACAATATTTTCAACTGACAATGGGCTTATTGGAATGTAATCCCATTGTAAATTGAGGAAAATCTGTGCAAACTAGCTATAATTAGTCATTCATTTGGCAAATATTTATTGAATTTGTCCTGTGTGCTGGGCACAGGATTGAGTTGGCACAGATGACTAAAGTGCAGCTCTAGCCCCTCAGACTCTCAAAAGGGTAGACATAGATGAACAACAAAATATATAATGGAGGATATTATAGCAATCTCTATGAAGTGGAAGAACAAAGAAGAGAGAGAGTAGATAGGAGGAATGGGGGGAGAAGGCTTCAGGGAGGAGATAACATTCTTAGCTACCATCTATTGCATTTCTATGCCATGCAAAACAAACTGTACTAAATATTTAGTCTAAAACACTATTTTTTAATTTTTTAATTTTTAATTGAAGCATAATTGACATATAATATTAAATTAGTTTCAGGTATACAATGTAGTGATTCAATAATTATATATATTATGAAATGCTAACAGTGATATGTGTAATACAATAATATTGACTATATTCTCTATGCTGTATTTTCATCCCTGTGACTTATTTATTTTATAACTGGAAGTTTGTACCTCTTAATCTCCTTCACCCATATCACCCAGCCCTCATATTCCCTTGCCATTGATAACCACCAGTGTTTTCTATTTATGAGTCTTTCTCTCTTTAGTTCTTGTTGCTTGTTTGTTCATTTGTTTTGTTTTTTAGATTCCACGTATAAGTAAAATCATATGGTATTTGTCTTTCTTTATCTGGCTTACTTCACCTAGCATAATACCCTCTAGGTCCATCCATGTTGTTGTGAATGACAGGATCTCATTCTTTTTATGGCCAGGTAATATTCTATTGTGCACATATATCACATCTTCTTTATCCTTTCATCTGTGAGTGGGCTCTTAAGGTACTTCCATATCTTGGCTATTGTGAATTACATTGCAGCAAACATAGGGGTGAGTATATCTTTCTGAATTAGTGTTTTTGCTTTCTTCAGGTAAATACCTAGAAATGGAATTACTGGATTGTATGGTACTTCTATTTTCAATTTAAAAAGAAAAAATCCATACTGTTTTCCAGAGTACCTGTACCAGTTTACATTCTCTTTAACTTGCATAAGGGTCCCCCTTTTCTCCACATCCTCAACAACTCTTGTCAGTTCTTTGTCTTTTTTATATTAACCATTCTAATTGGTGTGAGGTAATATATCACTGTGGCTTTGATTTGCATTTTCCTGATGATGAGTGATGTTGAGCATCTTTTAACACATCTGTTAGCCATCCATATGTCTTCTTTAGAAAAATGTCTATTCAGATCTTCTGCCTTTTTAATCAGATTATTTGTTTTTGTGGTGTTGAGTTGTATGAGTTCCTTATATACTTTGGATATTAACCCTGGTCAGATATATCATGTACAAGTATTTTCTCCCATTCAGTAGGTTGCCTTTTTAATTGTGCTGATGGTTACTTTCACTGTGCAATAGCTTTTTTTATTTTGATGCAATCCCAATAGTTTATTTTTGCTTTTGTTTCCCTTGCCTAAGGAGATAGATCCAGAAAGATATTGCTAAGATTGATATCCAAGATATTACTGATAGGCTTTTTCTATGGAAAGTATTTATTAAAGATATTTTATATATCTACATATCTATATCTATATCTATATGCTCCTTAAATAAATTATAAACAAATAGTACTTACCACCAGAAAAGAGAAAACAGAGCTTTTTGATGATCAAGAAAAGAGCTTAAGCAGAATCCTCTCGCCATTGGTAGTGTTCTATGCTGTGGAGAACTCATGAATATCCTTGGATACTGCAGAGTAGTTCAGTATGAACTGAATCTGACATTCTGAGCTAGTTCCCTAAGTCAATATCACCATTGAAAGGAACCCATAGATCAACCAAGTGAAGCCACTAAAAATGGATTCCAGCCTGGGAAAAAGTCACCAGGAAGCTTTGAATGTGTCTGGCCTGTCTTGGGAAGGTTGGGTTCTTTGTGATTCAACCAGGGGAGGGCTGAGTTCTGCTGGCCAAATAAACCCCTAGCAATGATAACCGGCTCAGTAGGCTCCAGATCCCTGGTGCCCACTTCCAGCACAGTAGAGAGAAGGGAGAAAGAAGCAGATCTCAACAGGGGAAACTGGGCTGAGATGGGGTCTGCCCTTGCTCAGTGTCCATCCTCACACCCTGGTTAATTCCAGTCTTCCCAGAAGTGTGACTCTATAATGAGGGGTTGGTGGTGGCCTCGCTGCTTCTCTGTCCTCCTTTCTTGCTTAGTGGCTCATCACACTTTAATGGAGACGAACAATGCGGGGAGGGGCTAGGAAGCCAGTGGATTAGACAAAGAATGAAACTGTGCCTTGGCCAGATCCACGCCAATTATGTCTGAATAAACAAATCTATAGTACAAGCTAAGAGCCTTTCTTCTCCCCACCCCCACCCCCGCATTTTATTTATTTTTATCTTGGTCTGGAAAGTTGGACATATTCCCTGTACCGTCCTGGTACCCAGATGGCCTGTTTGAGTAAGCAGTGGGGAAGAAGGTCAATAATACATCAGCATGCAGAGTCTCCGCTAAGGTCAGTCCTGCATAAAATATACCGTGACAACCTGAGGGCAAGTTTAAAATGGTGCTCCACAATGGGGTAGTGGTTGGATGGGGGTGGGTGTGGGGCTGGGGCTGGGGCAGTACAGAAGCTGCCTTCTCACAATTGCTGCAAAATTGACTTCTGCCCCCCCACCCCAAATTATATTTTCCTGGGTTCCTGTTGTGGTCCTTTAGGAAAAGTTTTCTTCACACAGAGGAATGCTCATGATCCAAGTGAGGAGCATTTTAAGAAGGTCTGTCTTCATATACAAATACCTGCTATGATAGAGGCTTTTTAAAAAATAATCACATCCAATTGTCCCAAACAGGGACATAATGGCTACTGTGAAGTCTCAAATTCTAACCTATTGAATCAGCTCTGTATTTTTGTTTTGTCTCCAGATATGTTTTAATTAGATTTGAGGGCTGAACTAGACAGTACTTATAAGTTTTTAGCTGTTGTAAGATTAGCATTCTTGAGTGGCATTTCTCGATTACATTTGATTATGATTATTTTACTAATAAAGATAAAAACAGATACCTGTGTAGAGAGTCACTGGGGAGTTTACAAGGGTTCATTCTGCTTCTCTCTTTCTTTTGAAGATTGGAGGAAACCCAACAGCACCTTTTAATGTAAAAAAAAAAAAGAAAAGTCCATTTCACTTTGGAAATTTATTCAAATTGGAGGCGTATACTGACACAAATATTCTTGAAGATTGATCCAGGTTGAAGCGTGTTGTGCATGGGTTTACTGTTCAACTTGCAAGTAATTTGTAAAGCCAGAGTCAGTCTTGACTATGAAACATTGTATCACTGTGATTGGAATCAATAGTTCTTGCACTGTCATTTGTCACATATTTACAAGCTTGAAAAATAGTTCATTTTGTCCTCATCCCATAACTCAAAAGATTGAATCAGAGCCCTGGAGGGATCTGCCAACAGGACACATTCATTACTGATCACCGTCTTGGTGAGGCTATAATCACAGCCACACCAAAAATAGAATATAAATAAAAATTAAAGCACCACTCATTTGGTACACTCAAATATTTTCAGCTTCAAATATTTAAAAGTCTGCTGGGAGACTTCAATCACCTTGTGACCTACATCAGAGGCTACAAAGAGAAAATTCATTGAAGCTGATTTTCCCATCATACTCTCAAAACATTCAAAAATACCATTTTTTTGAATGAAGAAAAATCAAAATCTAGAGTTAATGGTCCAAAAACTTCATAAAGTATACTTCTTCTAGTCACTTCGCGTATAGTTCATAAATGACCTTCTATTCCCATGAAAGATTTGTAGAAGACATTTAAAGATAATGCTTTTAATTTTAAGATAAAAGATTTATGAATGATAGAACTTGTGCCTATGAAATCGCTAATCCCAACTCTCTAATATTTCAGATGGAGAGCTTCATAAAATGAAAAGACTGCCCATAAAGTTGTACCACACCTGCTGTCAGAGACAATCAGTAATGGAATTGCAAAGTGAATATTGAAAAGGATGTGAGACATGCACATTTTTGGTTATAATAATGTATTTTAAGTCCCCTTCACTTCACTGTTGTATTGATAAAGTATTAATGGTTGAAGTGTTGGGAGGCAACTCAGATTCTTTAAACAAGTCCCCAGATATTAACAGATGAACACACTGTTCATCGAATTTAGTTGCTAAACTAGCCCTAAATCCTAGAATTGCAGCTAGTTTTTTTTTTTTTTTTCAGGCAACTTTCCCGACTGAATTCAAACCATGGGAGTTTGACCCATTTCTCCAATCTGAGCCTGAACCAACCTAAAGACACCAGATTGCCTTCCAAATGCTTGGTTGAATGGTTCTCTACAGATATGGCCTGGCATTCCTTTTGCTAGAACAAGACTTAACATTGATGTCATATATCAGTTGTTTCCTCTCTAACTCTCTAATATGTAACTTAATATTTAGGTATTATGACTTACTATTAATTTTTGAAGTGACCCCATTTCCTTCATAGACATCTTCACTGACAATGGCTGAAATTCGATTAGAAGTTATGCTCAGGTTGAGGATCTGGTCTATCTTCAGTGTTTTGGAGAAGAGATAGGAAGGCACACCTTCTTATAAAAAGGGAGACCTGAACTTGAACACATGTGTGTTAGACAGAGCTCATGATGTCTGCCCACCTGTGCCTCTCTTTCTAGGAAGAGAGAGATGGTAGACAGAAGACTTGCACCCTCTCCTCCACTCTCTCCAGCCAATTGGACTAGTGTGGACCTGTAATCCAGAGGTGACCCATCCATTAACTAGTCAGTGACCTACAATTTTGTGTTCTTGCTTGAGGCGATGAGCTAGGTAAATCAGACTCTTTGTCTGAAATTTGAACGGAGAGACAGAATGAAAAGTTCCCAGTGAGGTGTGTACTCAAGGTAAAAAGGGTTTATAGGGATATGGCTGAGGCAACCATTCCTGGCCATCTGTAAAATGAAACCATTTACCCTCGGAAAGAGAAGACAATGCAGCAACCAGGGAGAAGGTGCTAAGGGGGAAAGAGAGAGAAAAACTGATACTGAGAGCAGCCCTAGCTCTGGCCCTTTTAAAGGCATAGTTCTTCAGCTTTGCTCACATTCTCATGAAACGTCTGAAAATGCATGTCTCCTTTGTTTGGAGCTGGTTTGAGGGAACTTTTGTTTCTTGCAAACTCAAAACACAGAGCAGGATGTATCTAATATTGTTTCCAAGTCAGAGCTAACCTCTCAAGTTGGGGATATTGTGCCATTCCATCCATCTTACTGGCATGCTTCTCTGAGGATCAGTGCATATTGAAGTTTAGTTTTAATGCCTATCTTTGTACCTCTTCGTAGAATAGGAGAGACAAGATACTCAGGCATAAACTATAGAAAACCACCTGGTGAAATGGATGTTACTCTGTTGAGATAGGCTTGGAATTATGTTAATAACTAGACAAACTAATTGAAGGCCTCACATATCCTTCTAATAGAGGTACATACTGATAGATTTATAATTTGAGGGCAAGAATATTGGGAGATGACACACCCCAAAGGAACATACATTTTAAGTGGAGTCTAGGAAGGAGGAAAGTCTGTTCTTTTAGGCAAAAAACATAAGATTGAGTCAATGAAGTCTGGATTTGAATTCTGACTCTGTCATTTACTGTCTGCATGACCTTGAACAAGGTACTTGATGACTCGGAGTCTCAATTGTATTTATAAAATTGTGGTAATAGTAACATTTTATGCAGAGTAGTGAGAATTAAATAATGTATGCAAAATGTTTGGGTCTTTTTCTGAGACCAAAGGAAAGAGTTTGGTGTCTTCATCATTGAAGCTTATTTGCCTGTCAAAAATCTATTGAGCAGCTCATCATGTATGCTTTTAAAATATTTTTTATATAGGGAACCTCAAGGAATTTAGTAAGAATACTCTCTGTCTCACAAATCATTTCTGAGAGCTGGTTTGGTGGCAAACGTTAATGCATCCATTTTACTGATGAGGAAGCAGTTTCTCAGAATAAATGAAACTCAAACCCAGATAGCAGTGACATACTTGGAAAAGAATCTATAGGGAATTCAGGGGCAGTATGACATACCCTCTCAAGTTTATTAGGGGGACCTGTCATTGTTGCAAACTGGAACCATTGATAGACTATTTAATTGCATGGCTATGGCATCTGATGAAGTATTTGTTTATTGTTTTTATTTTGACAGCAAGCTCAAATGTTTAAGCAATAAACTTTCTGTGATGATATCCTTAAATGGTCTTTATTACACAATTTCAAAACCTGAATTCATGTCTATCTACTTTAAAAAGGGATTAGATTGTGATCGTGATTAATACTTTAAGCTTAACATGACCATTTCTGATACTAATCTATTATATACTAATCCCTCATCTGCCACTCTTAGCAACTGAATCCTTCATTAAGATCTCATCCATTTCATGTGTGAAGACAGGTGGAAGATAATTACCAAATACATATTTCTTTGTTCTCTGTATCCTAAATTTCATTGTCATGCTTCAAGATACAAATTGCCCTTGACAATTATCTCTATGCACATGAGAATTAACAGATGATAAAAAAATATATATGATGAGATGCTCTTTAGTTACTATTTCCTCTGCCTTTCTAACTTACTATATCCTCTTTCTGTAATCTAATTTTTCATGGAACAAAAAATCATAGAGAATTAATAATAGCAGAATTCAAAGAAACACAAGCTAAAGAAGGAAATAAGGAAAGCCACCCAGCAAGAATACATTTAGAGATGTCAGATGTGTTTGATTTGCGGCAACGACGTAAAGAAACTTAACGATATTTCCCCAAAGTAAGTAGACAATGTGACACGAAGCAATGACACGTAATGGAAGGGGTTTCCTATGCAAGAAGATAATCCCATTTATAAAATAATTGGGAAATAACTGGTTTATATTATTTTATCCAAGTTTAGTCCAAGGAACATATGTCAATCTCAGAGAAGCCAGACTAGCCTGTAACCAAATAAGGAAAGGTGTGGAATAAGATGAGCTGAATGTTAGCAGGTCTGGAGTAAAAAATGTGTGGGTAGAAGGAAGGTAGATCATCTACCATATTCCTGAGAAAGGAGAACACAGGGATGAAGGTCTTGTAGTGTGTCTTCAGCAAGTTATGCTGGTCAAAGAGTGCTCCACCTGGAGTCTTCTTAAATTCACTCAGCAAATGTTATTGGCCACTGTTCTGGAACATAAATATGCCAGAACCAATAGAGAAGAAGATGGTTAAGCTCTCTGCCTCATTCCTTTCCTTATTTTTGGTTAGCAAAGCCTTTTTCTCCTCAGCACTTAACATTATCTCACATAGGGTTTATATTTACTTTCTTTATTCTCTGTCTTTTGTGCAATAAAATGTAAGTGTTATGAAGATTGAGGTTTGTATCCAGAAGTGTCATTTCATTGATGTATCTTCTTTGTCTAATATAGTGTCTGGCACATGGTAATGCTCAGCCAACTTAGTGAATAAATAGAACATAGAAGTAAGCAAGTAAGGAAATAAACCTATACAATTAAGAAAGCTAAAAAGAAGAGAAAAAAAAATCCATTGAATCCTTCCCTCTACCTGCATAAGACACTTAAGACAATCAATTTTCCTTTTGGTACATGTCCTATCCTCCACAAAAAGTTAATGTACTAACCTGTGCTTTCTATTTCATAAGTGTGTCTTTTCCATAATATAGCTTTATATTGGCTGCATAATATTCTTTTTTAAAAAGATTTTATTTATTTATTCATGAGAGACACAGAGAGAGAGAGAGAGGCAGAGACATAGGCAGAGGGAGAAGCAGACTTCATGCAGGAAGCCCGATGTGAGACTTGATCCCAGAACCCCGGGGTTCACGCCCTAAGCTAAGGCAGAGCTCAACTGCTGAACCACCCAGGCATCCCCATAATATTCTATTCTTTGGCTTATATACTTAGGCAATCCTCTATTAATAAACATTTAACTTACATTATAATTTTGTATTATAGACAGTGCTATGTTGAACTTCTGTAAGCAAATATCTTACCATATTTGTCTGATTTCATCCTTAGAATTAATTCCTAAAAACAAATTCACTAGGTTAAAAAGTACATATATTTATGTTTTGATATATGCTTTTAAAATATCCTCTAGGTGGATACAATTTATATTCCTAACACCAGAGAAAGAGATATCCATTTCTCCCAACATCTACCAACTCTTGGTATTTTATGTTTGCCAATGTGATAAGGAAAATCTGTACTTATCATTGTCCTGATTTACATTTCTTTATTTCTATTAAAGTTGGCTATATTTCTGTGCATAGTAGCCATTTGTATTTGTGTGTGTATATATGTGCATTGCTTGTTCTTGTCTTTTGCTTATTCTATTGTATTAGGACAATATTTTAAAGCACTTATATATCTAATAATTTTTCCTCATTGGCCCATATTTAAAAATTCAGTATGAGGGTGCCTAGGTGGAGTCAGTTGGGCATCTGACTCTTGATTTCAGCTCAGGTCACAATCTCAGGGTTGTGGAATTGAGCTTCATGTCAGGTCCCCCCATCAGGCTCTGCACACAGTACAGAGTCTGCTTATACCTCCCCCTCTGCTCCTAGCCCCACACATATTCTCTTCTTCTCAAATAAATACAATATTTTTTTACATTTTTTTAAAATTTAAATTCAATTTGCCAACATAGAGTATAACACCCAGTGCTCATCCCATCAAGTGCCCTCCTCATTCCCCTCACCCAGTTATCCCATTCCCCTACTCACCTCCCGTTCCACAATTCTTTGTTTCCCAGAGTTAGGAGTGTGTCATGGTTTGTCTCCCTCTCTAATTTTTCCCACTCAGTTCCCCTCCTTTCTCTTATAACCCCTTTCACTAATAAAATATTTTAAAAATTCAATATGAAAGGCCTAATAGTGTAGGATCTTTATTTCCATTAGAAATGAAAATACAAAGACACATTTACACAATAAAACAGCATGCCATTAGTCATTTGATAGTAGTAGTATATTTCCTAAGAATTATTGAATTCTAACTTCAAATATCCACTTCAACGTAGTCTTTTGTGTTTGATACAACATCGACTATCCTACTAAGATGATGGTAAGATCATAGCAACACTGAAACAGCAGGGACATGACATCAGTACTATTTGGAGTAAGATTAAGGAATAGCTCACATTAATGGACAGGACTTGGGCTCTCATTTCTTCAAAAATGCTATAGCCAAGCCACTGAGCCACCATGCTCCTCAAATATTCTGGATGTGTTCAGGAGTTTGTGTTTTGCCAGTTACATCTACCAACTCCCAGGGCAGAAAAGGCTCAATCTCTTTCAAAGTGCAGCTTTTTGGCAATTTGGAGCAGTGGCAGTGAAACTCATTTATGATGGTCCCATGGGGCTCTGTGTCTGGTATAGATTGTTCAAATCTCTTGGTCCCACCAGAAAACCTATGAGCTTAATGCTAAGTTGTCTCCTGTGTGTCATTTTGGCTCATTGCGTTTTGTTCAACCTGTCATCTTTCTCTTTCTGTCCGTAGAGAAATATATGAAAGACCCTCTTGAAGGATATACACAATCCCTAAATACCCAAGCAACATCAAAATCATGCCATAAAAAGCATTATCCTCTATCCATATACCTTCTCTCTAACTAGATGAAAAGATGAGCAATAAACCATGGCTGGCAGCTCACAAGTTTCTATTTGGTCAAAACCATAAAGGAAGAAAACTTTGGAGCTGCAATTATTCTCCTTTTCTTCTCCTACCATATACTTCTCTCCCATGTATGTCTTTTTTTTTAATTTTTATTTATTTATGATAGTCACACAGAATGAGAGAGAGAGGCAGAGACACAGGCAGAGGGAGAAGCAGGCTCCATGCACCGGGAGCCCAACGTGGGATTCGATCCCGGGTCTCCAGGATCGCGTCCTGGGCCAAAGGCAGGCGCTAAACCGCTGCGCCACCCAGGGGTCCCCTCCCATGTATGTCTTGTCCATTTCAAGCCCCAAATCCTGTCACTAAAGGACACTTGTCTTCATCTCACGACTAACATTCTCTGGGGTATGGAAATGGAGGTTACTCTCATTTTGTGGAAATGGTATTCACGCTTCTCCAACATGTACATTTTCAAACTTGACTAGATTTGTGTCTGGGTTTTCCAAATAAAAATAGTCTTAAATGTACTAAAAAAAAAAATCCTGCTGGCAGATGACTAATAAGATTTCTTTGATATCTTTAATGAAATGGATCTCAGAGATGTTTTTGTTTTAAATGTGGCCAAGGAGTCATATCTCACACAGTTTTATCCCAGGATTTAAAAAGTAGAATACTTGCTTTTATGTTTTTTTTTCATATATGAATTCAAAGTTTGATCCTATTTAGGGTAGACATTATAAACATGGCCAAATTTCTTCAAAATGATAGATATACATTACATATAAAATATATAAGGTATTTAGATCTTGGAATTAAAAAGTAGACATATGTGCTTATTTGTTGCTTGATTTATTTAGTGAATTAATAAAACCAACACAAAAGTGGACTTTTCAGCTTCTTGTTCTATATATTTTATGTTAATCCTCCCCAATTTTACTGTTCCTTCCCTGAGACAATAAAGCTCTTTAAGGTTTTAGTTGTCATCATTTCAAGATCATACAGGCATCTATTCCAAAGCTATTATTAAAATTGCTGAAGATGTCCTCTAGCATCCTCTTGCAGATTCAAAGACTCATTTCCCTTTCCTGTAGACACTTGTTCCTTATTTGGAAGCACTTAATAATAAACAAAGCAGGAAGCAGCAAACACAGGCCCCCTCTGAAATGGCTGAGCAGTATTCAATCTGGTGGCAAAATAAATAAATAAATAAATAAATAAATAATGCTGGTGATGAGACATCACTTACATATACTCTCAGGAAGTGGAGAAGGGTCATCCACTCTGGGACTTTATAACAATCCACACATTCACATGTCTTTCCATCCAAAAGGAAGAGTTAACCTCACTTAGCAAACAGTATGTCAATAGAGGGGTGCAACCCGAGGAATGCCACTCATGATTCCACATGACCCTTGGATATCTTCATGATGGCTGGGGCAGTGAGGTTAGTCTCTTAAACATTACAGCAGTAAGACCCAGAAGGTTCTTTCTGAGGCTCACAGCCAGTGTCTAGGCCAGGCCCTCTCCCCATCACTGCCACTCAGCCAAGAGTCCCCTTCTCAGTCCTTCAAGAGATGTCCTGCTTCTTCTTTGACATTTCAGGCTCAAGTGAAGTCCTTTCTTTTTCAGATTTCCTTCCATGGAGGCAGCATGGCATTGAAAGTGTGGCAGTTAGAGCTATAGAGAACCACTGTTTCTTCTGCTCTATACTAGCTCTGTGGTGTTAGACAAGTAACCTGAAATCCTCAAGTCTTTAAAAAGGGCTAAGATTAATGCCCATTTTTTAAGGTTGTTGTATATATTGTAATGTAATATTGAAAGATAACTATTGAAGCCAATGAATACATGGTGTTTATTGTAATATTCTCTCTGCTTTTGTGTATGTTTGAGCATTTTCAGAATAAAAATCTTTTTATAAGAGGGAATATATATAAAAGCACTAGCACATAGCAGATAATTCCTTCCTTCCCACTCAATCTCTCTTTCTCCTCCTCAGAGCTTTCATGGTTACTTACTCCTAGCCTTCAGGTTAGAGCTCCTCAGGTAGGGAGTGACTGAGGATGGCAGGGAGTCCAGGACTATATTACATTACCTTCGATGCTCCTTGGTGAGGACCCTAAGGAAGACCTAGCAAGATGGACACCATCAAGCAAAGGGGCCCTTATTATAAGCCTAAGGGTCTGAATGCAGACCCCAGTGTAGATGCCCTGGGACCTGGGCCCACTGCAGGGTCTGCAGGCCTTCTTTCTCACAAGCCAGAGGCAGATCTAAAACCTCAGCCAGCTGAATGACTTCTTGGTCTTTTCTTTGGGTTCATATCCTAATTTTGTACCTGTAGATAACTCAACTCTGATGATGAAGAAACATATTTCAATATGTTTGGAAGGAAGGAAGAGAGAAAAAGAGAATTTTTCCCCGGGTCTTAGAGCAGAATTCTGCTCAGCTGCTCACTCTTGGCTGCCATAGAGATGGCCCCTCAGCTCCAGCAGGTGACAGTGCTGGGATCTTTTCAGGGAATAGGCTTTCAGGAACAAGTCATAAAATGAAGCAATGTGGGATCCATGAGGAACAAAAGAGAGAACTCCTCAAGAGATTCTGAGTTTTATTCCCTCCTTTCCTCACTCCCCCTGGAGGCAGCCTAGGCAATGTTCTAATTCTTTTTTTTTTTCTCTTTTTTTAAGATTTATTTATTTATTCACAAGAGACACAGAGGGAGGGAGGCAGAGACATAGGCAGAGGGAGAAGCAGGCTCCACACAGGGAGCCCGATGTGGGACTCCATCCCAGATCCCAGGATCATGCCCTAAGCCAAAAGCAGAGGCTCAACTGCTGAGCCACCCAGGAGTTCCAAATTCCTGTCACTCTCTTTCTGGAAAGAGGTGGTAGAAGGAGCCTTGAATTCTTTCCAGAAGAAGTGGAAGCTTAGAATAAACCCATTTATTTGCTTTCTGTCAGAAACCAGGGAGGGAATATATGGGTAGATTAGAAAGAGCAGTGAGACAGGGAATGTGGCCTTGTAATAAGAAGACTGACTCCATCTTTTGACGTTTGACTATAAACGGCTTTAACCTCTGTTTTCCTCTACCTCTTACCCTTCTGCCCCATACCTGGGTAAGCTGGCACTAGCTGCCACTTCCTAGTGGAAGATCCAGGCCATATAAGTCCCTAACCACATCCCAGCTATTATAAAACCCCAGCCAGTCTCCTTATCTTACTCTTAAGTCATTTTCAGACCAGATTGGAAGGTATTTCCTACTCTTCCAGAAAAACCTCATTTATAATGCTCCATCCTGTTTTTCTAAAGAGTGGCTTCCCCAGGAATAAAAAGGGAGGAAAGACCAATATTACCATTAGCTATTTTTTTTATTTTATGAATTTTATTTATTTATTTATTTATTTATTTATTTATTTATTTATTTATTTATGATAGTCACAGAATGAGAGAGAGAGAGAGAGAGAGAGAGAGAGAGAGAGAGAGAGGCAGAGACACAGGCAGAGGGAGAAGCAGGCTCCATGCACCAGGAGCCTGATGTGGGATTCGATCCCGGGTCTCCAGGATTGCGCCCTGGGCCAAAGGCAGGCGCCAAACCGCTGCGCCACCCAGGGATCCCACCATTAGCTATTTTTGAGTGGGATTATGAGAGATTTCTTTTTTGCTTCTTTTTCTTTGTCACTTTTCTGTAAAGGTCCAGAATAGTAAATATATATGGCTTTCCAGCTACATAGTTATAACTATGTAATTTTACTCAACACTCAACTAGTAGTGTGAAAGAAGTCATAGACAATACTAAACAAATAGAAGTGGCTGTTTCCCAATAAAACTTTATTTATAAGTATAAATGGAAGGCCAGATTTGACCTCCCAGTTTATAGTCTGTCAACCCCTGCTTTAAAATGTTTGTACACTGAAAACCTAATGCTTTTATGATTAAGAAGTTGGGACACACTGGTAATTTTTTTTTTAAGAGAGAGAGAGAGAGAGAATGGGGGTAGAGGGAGAAGGAGAGAAAGAATCTTAGCAGGCTCCACATTCAGCACGGAATCCGACTCGGGACTAGATCTCATGAACCTGAGATCATGACCTGAGCCAAATCAGGAAGTGATTGCTTAACCCACTGAGTCACCCAGGTGCCCCTACACTGGTAATCTTAATTCAGACCTAATTATTAACTCTTTGTAATAAAAGGAGACAATAAGAGGTAGTTTCTTAAGGCAGCTGCTTGCTTTGAAAGGAGAGTCTTAAGAGTCTGAGATTGTCCTACAACTCCCCTGTGAGGTACTGCAACTGGCCCCTGACCTCGACAAGACTAATAACTGCTATAGTATCACACCTTATAATCTAGAATGAAATGGACATTCTAAAAGGAATCAATTGATCCTAGCCTTCTACCAGCAGTAAAATAACTGAGAATCTTGGAGAAAGCTTTTGATAAATTCAACATGGTATCATTGAATGTCTGTGACTTGGTTTTCCTTCTCATTAGATTTAGGCTTGCCTCATTTGTTTCTGCTAACAGGGCTGGGACCTTTTAGGAGAATGAGATGGGGATGAAAAGCCCCAGAGAATTCTACCTTTTGCCCAGCAACTCAGGAGAATTCTCACCATGGTTCATATTTCACTGGGGAAAAACACTGATTGGACTTCCAAAATGCTACTTTGGTCCTGGCCACATTCGCAGACCCCCAACCGTCCCTTCTAAAGTGTGTCTCTCTAATAAGCAGGTTTGCTGTGAAGGAAACACCAAGTGTGGCAGAAATTGTCTTCCTATTGGGAGAACAGTGGGAGAGCAGGTGCTTGAATATGGGAATGTCAGAGCTCAGAGTGAAGGCAATTATTCTCCCCCATGTAGCTCAGCATGGAGAAGAAATTAGTAAAGAAAAGGCAGGCAGCTGCTCTGCCCTGCATGTCATGGGCAGCTGCAATGAGAGGGTGCCCCATACACCTGGGCACATGCAAACTGTGCTGACCCCAGCAGGCCTCAGAGGCCAGTGCCCAGGATTCAGAGCTGCACTGCAGAGAGAGGCCTGTGCCAGGAAGGAGTTGGAAGGCTATTAGATCACTCTAGACTCCTTGCAGGAACTGGAGATGAAACCAGGAAGATGATGTTTAGACATCTTCCCTAGCAGGGACATTTTTCAAAATCAAAATTGACTCAGAAAAATAATTATCCCCTTCTCACCTTAATATTCTTTCACCCAGGCTCAATTTTTATCCAAGGGGAAAAAATCATTAGTGATTTATCCCACTTCCTATTAGCTAAGTCCCAAAAATGGAGCCCCAAACAGCTTATTTAGTGAGAATGGGAAGGGTTTTAATAGAATGACCTTCACTCAGGTTTCCCTCAGGAAGGGCCAGGCTCTTAATCCAGGCTGCACAGGAGCATACACTATCAGATCCAGGGGGACCCTGGTGATCAGGAGGGTTCAGGTTCCTCTGGGAGTATTCCTGTGTGAAGACTCCACATTTTTCTTTGCCCTCTGCACTATGCAGCATGCGGGGGGTGGTTTAAAAGATTCTAACAGAAGCCTGAGAGGAGGGGCACTATATTGGCCAGAGGAAATGGGGGTTTTTAATGTATTCACCTGCCCTATGTGTGGCTAAGCAATCCTATGCTGGATTTTAGGTCTCCAGGATTCACTTGTTTCAAAGGCAAAGGTGAGAACTCCACTGGGACCTATAGGGTTCAGTTCCTATTATTAGTGACTAAAGTAGCTCGACGCTGTACCAAACTCCTCAGTGGATTAGCACATACATTTTCCTCATATATGCAGAAGTCCAATGCTGGATGTTCCTGTCTGAAGGGAGGCCTTACTCCACATGGTCATTCAGGGTCACAAGTTCCTTCTACCTTGTGGCTTCTGCTTCTTCTAGGACCTCACAGTCTTCCCTAGTTACTGACAGAAAACAAAGCAAGAGGAAGACATACCCACTTCTGATCCACTTAGACCCAAAAGGGGTATGCATTATTTCTGACTGTGTTCCATTCATGAAAATTGCACAGCCACACCTAGATGCCAGTCAACTGTGACTCACAGCTCCTGGCTGGGCAGCCACTTCCTAGTAACAAGCTGAAACTCTGGGTCTGGTGGTCAGCTGGCTTTGAGCATGTTCACAATCCTTCAACCCCTCCCAGAACTGACTGCTGATCCTGCCACTCTCATCCAGGATGACCAGTGCTGAGATGCTGCTTCATTTTGCTCCATCACTGGCCCTTTATTCCCAGATGTCCCTCAGGTAGCATTCTGCAAAGGTGTAGTGTGGAGGTGGGGAGATTCATGGTGGGAAAGCCAACCTGGCTGTTTTGACACAAGTTGATGGTGAGAGGGGAGAGTTAGTGATCACCTGTGTGAAAGGTGTGGCCTGACAACCTGAGGGATGTGACTGTCAACTGGGAAGTAGTTCAAATTCCTTAGTGAACAGAGCTCTGTTAAGAGTCATTGCTCTAAATGAGACTACCAGAAGTTGTTTCTTTGAACCAATCTTGCCTGATAAAGTAAACATTTTTAAAAAGAAAACTGTAACAATCTAGATTTCAGTGGTGCTAACCCAATTCCCAGTTCCTTCTGATCCATTTTAACTCTCTTGCTAAGTAATCTTTTCTCACTTCTTTCTTGGAAATTTTACCCAGAGTCTTTACATTGCTGAGCATTTTAAAATTGTCTCTAAATCTTTTTGCATCTATTCTCTCCTTGCTTCTCAAAAAAATCCTATGGGCTAGGAAATACACAGAGAGCTAGAATGACACAGGGTGTATCACATTGCCAACTCAGAATGGCATTATCACCCGAATGTCCCAAATGTCCCTAATGTTCCCAGATGCCCCAAATGCTCTGACTCTCAGAATCTAAATTTAACAAGACTGGGATACCTTTATCATATCTTTTATAGTCCATCTTACCCAGAGAATTCCTACTCAAAATATTTGGACACCAAACAAGGGGCCACACATCGCCTCCTAGCCCATCCCTCTCTATAAGATCTTCAACAGCAGGGGGTCACAAAAGCATTCTTCAAACCAGCATGATTAGAAATACTCACAGCTTACCTTGACATACTATTACCAATAGAAAGAATTTTCACAAATCCCATACTCGAGGTCCTCAGTTCCAAATCCTTATGTGTCAAGACACCTCAGTGCCTCATAACAGATTGGGGCACCAAGCACATGCTGCAGAGTACCAAGCCCATCAAGGAAAGAAACCACTACTCTCTATTCATAAGCTGAAGATCCACTACAAATGCTTTCCCCATGCTGCCCATGCTGCTTTGCTTCTCTAGATTCAAGTGAGTGAGCGGCAGCATAACTGAATGTGCAGAGCACAGACTGAAGCTAATTCACCTGTATTCAAAGTCCGGTCTCTGCCACATACTCACTCTGTGATCTGTGAGAAAGTACTTAACTATCCATTCCTCAATTTCTTACCTATAAAATGGGAATCCTATATTACAGGATTGTTGCAAGGATTAAATGTGTTGATAATATAAAGCACTTTCAACCATGCCTTGCACATAATTAGATCAACATAAGCACTTGCTATTTTGTGAAGCATGCTGTTTGCCAGGTCCGTTTTATCTACCAGTGGTGAGAAATCAGCCAGATTGTCAGAGAATTCTCTCTTGGCCTTGCCTGCTTTCTGAAATCCCTATTGTTGGGTGGGCTCACTTAGGTTTAGTTCTCTCCAAGGGGAAGAGGAGTGACCAAGAGTAGGAATTGTGCTAGCAGGCTACTTTACCTGCTGAATGGTTGGCTTGCTCCAATACTGAGTTTTTGATTTTCATATAACTTACTGTTCAACCCAGGCTACTTGTGAGAGCTCGGAAGTGTTAAGCCAAATGGGATGCTGTGTCAAGAGTGATAAATAAGGAATGCCCCAGCTGATCCAGGACATACACGGATGGCCTTCCTAATTACCACTGATTTGAGGTTGGGCTCTTTGGTTTGTTGCCACACTATGGCAATAATTACTAGGCTCTTGTACATATTGTTGACTCTGTTCAACATCCTTGTGAAATAGGTTTTATTATTTTCCCTGTTTCACAGAGGCGATGAAGGTTTATTGATGTGCTAAAATTATACTAGTAGTGAACAGCTGCAATTTTTCTCTTATACCATGTTATGTTCCCCTTAGTCCCATGCTTTCAAGATTCCCATTGCTTATCTGGTGTCTGGTTTTTGCCCATGACAAGGCATAAAATTAACTTTTAAAATTATTAAAAGAGATATGTATTATCTTTTCTCTGGACCATATTATAGAGAAAGAGTATTTTTTGGAAGAAGAAAATTTAAACTCTGGCTCTGTCAATCATTGACTGTGAGATCTGGCTCAAGTCTCTTGTATTATTTATACCACAGATCCTATACCTGTAGGAATAGTGAGCATTTCCTCATTTGTAAACTAGGAATAATAACACTTGCCTAGTTGTAAGGATTAAATAAGATACTATCAAGAAAGAGCTTATTCAGCAAACAGTAAATGCTAAAAATAACAATGATTAATAATTATTTTCATTATTACCATAAACCTAGGAGAATGATCTTTGAGATAGAGGAACAAATGGCTGAGCAAATAATAAAACCAGGAGGGCCTAAACAAAAATGTTGTATGCCTTCCTGTCTGTAAATGTCTCCTATACTTGCACAAATACCCAAATATGAAAGATGCATGCATAAGGATTTTTTGTTGTTACTTTGTTTGAAATGCAGAACACAGGCTGTCTTTGACTTTGGCTAATTGATCATGGTATCTCTAGTACTGAATTAGATGAGCAGTCTGCTTAATTTGTATAAGAGGAAACATCCTGGGCCTGGTGAGTAGAAGTTGGATGAAATCACCATGGTGGGAAGTTTCAGCCCCACTACACCCTGTACCTGAACCAGAGTGCAGACCCAGAGCCCCTGGGAATGAAGTAGAGTTTTGAGTCCCCTCAAGGAAGGAGCTTGTAGCGCTGCCAAAATTTACCCTGTAAATCTCCTTCCTGGACTTTTCTGTGACAAAAGTCAATGGACTTTAATATGTCATAGTTATGTCAAATCACTAGAGGCAAAAATGTGACAGGCCCAGATTCTTCAGGCATGTAGATTTAGGCCACTCCACCAGACAAGGAACACCTCTGGCCAAGGTATTTACCAAAGGTAAAGGAACATGAAAAGGATAATGGGAGAAGGTAGTTCCAAATACCAAGTGTAACCCTATGAGAATTTGCAGAAACAAGGACTATAATGGTTATGAACATTTCTTTCATAGTTTGATCTAAATATATTTGCATATATATTAGCCAGTTCTGTCTTCTGCTTCCCTATTTCTCAAACATAAGATGTGATCATCTCATTATAAGAAAAAAAAAATTGAGACTATGTTAAGTGATGGATGTTGACTAAACTAGGGGAGTCATTGCATTATATTTCCATATATTAAATCACTGTGTTGTACACATTAAACTAGAACAATGTTATATGTCAATTGTATCTCAGTGAGACTGGAAAAAAATGTGTTAACAGTAGCTAACCTTATAGCTCAGAATACAGATTTATAGGCTATCAAAATGGGAATGTGATTCAGGAGAAGAAATAATCTTAGCCAAATTATGAGTAAAATGACTTTCTTTCCCCTTTGTGGAGAGGTTTAGCATGTTTTGATTGCAGGAGGAATAGTTGCATCATGTTAGACGTAAATAGGATTTTGCTATTGTCTTTATTTGGAAGTTATGTGTGGTTAAGGAAGTGTATATGGAACCCAACTTGACAAGGTAGCTTTCTATTTTATCAGTTTGGCTAGGCTAGAACTGTTTCCCAGAATCTTCTTTCCTGTAGGATTTTGGATTAGGGTTGGCCACACGGGATATTTACTAAGATTTGGGAGATGAATTTAAGCAGCAGCCTTTCTGGTGCTCTGAAAGTGTCTGTAGTACACCAGGACAGCCTGTGCACCTTGTTCCTGATCTGTTGGGCCAAACCCGGGCCTGCAGCTCCTCCCTCCCAGCAGACTAGACTACCTCCTTCACCTTCCTGGGCCAAGTATGAGTTCAGTCCCAGGAGTGAAGTACCACTGTCTGCAGGTCACCCACCTAATCACAGTTGGAGTAACTGAGAGCCAGACATGGGTTCCAGTCTACTCTTGCTCTCTCTTCCTTCATGTCTAGTTTTTTCTCCCCTGATGCTATCACAGCT
Source organism: Nyctereutes procyonoides (assembly GCF_905146905.1). NCBI lineage: Eukaryota > Metazoa > Chordata > Mammalia > Carnivora > Canidae > Nyctereutes > Nyctereutes procyonoides. The sequence goes on along the minus strand of NW_026575040.1, from coordinate 21,578,188 downwards.
GGCCTGTGGTAAATTACAACCCTGCAGAGGCTTCTTTACCACCTGCCATATTGTGTACCATCTAATCCCTGTTAAAAATCCCACTTTTTATACCAGAGTGATTTTGCTTCTGGGATCAAACTCAGATACACTATTTTTTTTTTTTTTTTGCTTTTTAGTTAAAATTTGATAATCTAAATATACAGGTTTTCATGAGAGAAAGTAGGCTTTATCATACTTCTACTACACTTACTGTGGCCACAATTAGCTAGAGGGGAGTACCAGCTGCTCCCCAAAATGATGCATGCACTGTCCAGTTTGCTGCAGTCCCCAATTGGCCCTTTTCACTCATTTATATTTTATGCCTGATCCCAAAAGCATTTGGGTTTGTGACTCCTAGACTGGAAGCATTCTTGATAACTCTGGTCCAATTTTTGTACATTCTATATGAAGGCCTGACATAGACCAATCAACATTTCTAGTTTGGCTGAGTGGCATTAAAAAAAAATATTTATTCTTGAGGTGCCTGGGTGGCTCAGTCAGTGGGTGTCCGACTCTTAGTTTTGGCTCAAGTCATAATCTCAGGGTCATGAGAGAGATCCCCACGTCAGGCTCTGTGTTGAGCATAGAGTCTGTTTGAGATTCTCTCTCCCTTTCCCTCTGTCCCTCCAGCTTGTGCTCTCTCTCTTGCATGTACCCACACTCAAATAAATAAGTCTTTAAAATTATTTATTCTTTATTAAAATTATTGTTCCATTCTTGGTGAGCATAGAATAATACCCATACTTCATTCACTATGAACAAGCTCAGGTATTTTTCTCAGACAGAGAACATAAGTCAATCAAACAGTATGATTGGAATTATGCTTTTTGCAAGTTTTGGGGGTGGAAGGAGCTTGAGACAATACCCAGTTGATAATTTCAAACTTTGTTCTGCTATCATCTGACTTCCTCTGAGACTCTTCTGGGCTCAGAGATGAGACGGTGGGTCTCATCAGGTGAAGCTCCTCCATTCTATTCAACCAGAGAAGCTTCATATTTCTTGTTTCATGTTGGGTTTGTGCTGAACTTTCTTTTTCTGTAAAAGAAGGACCCTCTCATTTCACAGATGAGGAAATGTAGGCACGAAGGGTCGCGGAGTTAACAACTAGCTGCTGAGTGAGGTGCAAAAGATCTCAGAACACCAAACTTCCATCTAAGGATTTAGCCATGTATCCCCTACCTCAAGAGGCTATTGGTTCATTGTACCAAGATAACTCCGATTATAGGGATCCCTGGGTGGCGCAGTGGTTTAGCGCCTGCCTTTAGCCCAGGGCGCGATCCTGGAGACCTGGGATCGAATCCCACGTCGAGCTCCCAGTGCATGGAGCCTGCTTCTCCCTCTGCCTGTGTCTCTGCCTCTCTCTCTCTCTCTCTCTGTGACTATCATAAAGAAATAAAAAATTAAAAAAAAATTAAAAACAAAAAACAAAAAAAAACCTCCGATTATACCTCAAGAGTAGATGAATGTGGGTAGATCAGCTTCATGACCTACCCAGAAGGGGTGAAACCTAAAATTCATTGCTGGTTTCCTCCCAGCTGTGCAGCGGAGACTTCAAACCCTTATTATTAGGCTTTTGAGGCTTCTATACCATGACCTGAATGAAAAAGAAATAGAGAAACATTCAGAAGTTATTTATTTCCCTATTTAACTGGGGCAGTTTATTTTTTTCTTAAAGAAGAGGCATCTTGTTCCTTTTAAATCCACTTAGACAAAAACTAGATGTTATTGACAGAAGGCCTGTGATATGCATCTCAGGTTTTATATGGGGATTTTCATTTTGTCACATCCAGTTTAAGCCACCAGCCTAATTTAATTACAATTAATGAATCACCATTTACCCTGAGGCAAAACCAGGTTTTCTTGCTGAAGAGGTGTTCAGTGCATAGCATTCAAATTCATGACCTAGACCTCAAATTAACGGGCTGTCCATTAAGAATGGATGAGTGGCTTTGAAGACTGCATTTATCAGTTGTCGACAGTCTTCTCTTGCAGTCCCCAGTGGTCCCTTTGGAAGAGACAGTAAGAACCAGAAGATACTGCAAAGGGAATGTCCAAGACTATCTAATGCCAAATGAGGTTTCACTAAAGAACAGCTTTGCCCTTATTGGGTGAAGTCCATGAAGTGGTAGTTAGCCTTAGGGTATGAGGCTCTGTCAGGATTTTTCTATACCCAGAAAGAAACCAAGCCATCTGAGTAATTGAATCTTTCCCACCATAAGGGATGCTTCTGTCCTGCATCCAACCCCCCAGTGTCTGATTGTTGGGGAAAAGTTGAGGAACACTACTTCTAGTTACTTCAGTGAGGATTAGGTGAGTGGCTGCTATGTGCCTAAACCTCAAGATCTTTGGATAACAATCCCAAGAAGTGTAGTACTGTGTGTAAAATATGAGGGACCCAGATGATCTTGGTCTGAGATAGGAAGGGAGTTCATCTTATAGAGTTGTCAGTCATGCCATCTTTGCCAGGGTTGATTATTCAGCTGGTCTAATTCCCTGGCTTGGTGACCCTTTCTTCCTTCTATTACTCTTTGGTCAAGGAGGGTACCATTCTAGGAGAGCAAAGGGTCATCTTAGGTAAGTGAAGTGCTATGGGAACCAGCTTTCCTGCTAGCCCTCTGGTGGTAGAGGATTCAGAGACTGAGACTCAGGATGTGTAAGAGTGACCCTGAAAGGTGAGAAAGCATTCTTAACACTGACTTCAGGAGTACAATGGCCGTGCACTGCCAGGTCCATCCATAAGCAGGATGTGGCTCTGCTTAGAGGGGTAAGGTCTTCTCAGGAGCCAGCAGTTGTGATTACTGACAGCACCTGCAGTCCCATATAGAGCATTCACTGTAGCCACTGCCATGGCTGGGATTCCTCTTAGTACGTAACTACTGTGCTAAATCCATTCTCACTCGGCTGCGATGCAGTTGGCTCTTTCATCTCAGTTCAGTGTGGTGGTAACTACCACAGCTGTGTGCCCTCAAAGTCCCAGCCACAGGCTCCTCACTAGCCTTCACCAGTCCCCCTGATGTCTCATGACTCCTGGGTCCCTAGCCTGTTCCCATTGCTGAAAATGGAGTTGCAACTATCTTTTTCCAGTGTCTACCCAGGTCACTGTCCTGTATTCACTCCCTGATTTGAGCAACTTCCTTTTTTATGATGGCAAATCACTCTGCTGCCTCTACCCTAATTCTCTGTAGAAGCCCTAATTGGCATACAAAGCTGAAAAGGGGGGATGCTGAACTGCATAGCTAGGGAGAAGTATGCTAACTATAAGAAATGGAGTTCATGAAGATTGAACTCAACCTCCTCCCTGATGGCATGTTATGAGTCAAGTCTGAATGTCCAATTCAATATTTGATACTTATTCACTCAGTAGGACAGAGCCTATGGAATCATATGAAAGCAAATAACCTGGGTTTTGCTCTCAAAGTGCTGATTATCTCACTGAGGAGACAATCATGAACAACTACAACCATCTCTCCCCCCCGCACACACAATTAAATGGCAAAACAATGATGCAAGGGTTGTTACAGGAAATGTCAAATGAGTGCTCTTGACCATAAGTGTGGTATGTTTTGGGTAGAGGTAGGGAGTCTGTGGGCTTGATGGTCAGAGCACATTCTATAATATAAAAGATTTAAATTTATTCAAAAAAGAGGGTGAGAACTTGATGAACACATTCCAGTTTGCCATGATACCATACCATCCATATTCTCTACTTATTTAATATGTGTCTAGATTTTCTTCCAGACAGACTAAAAATTTTTGAGTTCAAGAACCCTCCCATTTTCCTTCTGGATCTTGCTCCTCTCACAGTGAAAAACACTGTCTTCTTGGAGTATATGCTAAAGACATGCACTGGATTGACTCAAATTAAGTCACACTCTGAGGTATTTGCCTACATAGGAAAAAATTGAAGCCGGCTTAAGTAAAAAGGGATCTTCAGGCAGCAAAGGTCACCCAGACCATCCCAGGAAATGCAAACTTTCCTGTGGCATGGTCAGAAATTCTTTTTAGCCTATACCTTTCTAGTAAGACTAAAGGCATTTGTGCTAATAATTCTTATAATAATTATAATCTTATTATGGTTTCCTCCAAGGAAGGCTTGCCATAAAGCTTAAGATTCAGAGACTCACACTCATATAGACCCCTTCTAAATTCTTTTACCTAATAATTTTAAATTCTTTTTCTAAAAGAGGACCCTCAAAATGGTATTACCTTCATTCCTCAGGAAGTTTGGAACTTCCTCTACAGTTTATCATTTATTATCTAAGTGCTTTTTTCATGGAAGCCCAACTGTTGTCTCATGAAGTAAATTCTATATAATTTAGACTTTATCAAGAGTCTCAGAGAGGTTAACTGATTTGCTCAAGGTCACACAGCAAGTTAGTAAAGATTCAACTTCTATAAATAAGTTTCAGAGCAGAGATGAGATATTCTTATAAATTATCCAAGATTGAAGATTGAAGTCTTTTCATTTCCTCTCCCAGACAGTGAAAATGAGAACACAGCTCTGAGTAACACTATGTTCTTTCAAAGCTACCCTCTGCCTGTAAGGTGAGAAGCCTGGGGTTGCGGTCCCAGGCTAGCAAGGCTCATGGGAGCAGATACCAAATGGAATTCTGTGGTTGTTTATTGGTGCTTAAAGTCTACCACATTCTCCACTTCAAACTACAGCAGCAATGGGATAGAAAACAGGGTTAGAAAAACTGACTTAATTTAAAGACATGTCTGGGGCATCGAAACCGTTTATAGTTTCTGAGTTTCATTTTGTTTTGTCCTTTTTTTTTTTCTGTAGGGAAGTCAATTGTGTCTTACAGTATAGTTCTTTTGAACAGGGAAGAAGTGTGCCAACCTCCAGTCATTTGTGAAAAGTTACTCACCAGGTGTTAGTGAGCATCTACTGTGAGCTTTGCACGATGCAAGAGGCTGGCTGCGACCTAGTCATGAGCATGGCAGAGTCGTGGCTATGTAGGAAACAGTATCTCTGCAAACCTTTAGGCCTCAGATCCCATCAGAAAACCGGAAACAGGGTTGGAAGTCCTGCATGCGGGGGCCATATGTCCAAGGCCCTCAAATGTACATTTCTGGTCTTTTCTTAAAGTGAGGTTTTAGAGATATCATGATATGATTGAAAAGGGACATTGATAATAGATCTTGAAACATGTATTCTGTTTCCAGATGGAGAGGGAGAAGAAGACTCCCCACTGAGCAGGGAGCCCAACATGATGCTCAAAGCGGGGCTCAGTCCCAGAACCCTGAGATCATGACCTGAGCTTAAGGCAGACACTTAACTGACTGAGCCACGCAAGCACCCTTGTGCCACTAAAGTTTAAAGCAATCTGTGATTTCTTCTCTGTGGGGAGACAGAAAAGATCAAAATAGTTCTACCAGCATTCAGATTCATGGAATTATACACTCTACATATAGCAAGCATGTTAATGAATTTCTCTAAAAAAACCCAGCTCAGTCTCTAATGGGTTTCTGACACCTAGGATCATCTCCATCTATTTCATGATTAGCTAATGGCTTGAGGGTAAGCTCCTTGTGAGCAGGTACTATGACTACCTTGTTCAATGCTAAACCCCTGGTGTGTGAGTGATATAAAGCATTAGCACCCACTAAAATATTTGTTGAATGAATGAATGAATGAATAAATGAATAAAATGAACCCCTGAAAGCGAACAACATGGAACGTGAATGACAATTTGCCTGGTAATTATGTTAAATGCTTTATACCTATTACCTTAATTCTTAACAATTCTATGATTTGAATAGATAGCTGTTGTTATCCCCATTTAATAGATGAGACAATTGAGGCTTAGTGATTTTTTTTTCAGTATCACCCTCTTTGTGTATGCTGAAACCAGCATTCAAACCCATGACTGTCTGAATCCACAGCATGAGCTTTAACCACTTTGCTCTTTTGCTTCATTACCTTTTGACATAACAATAGCAGCAATAGTAAAGATAATAATAATGATGGCTATGCTTATTGAATACTATCTTCTTCTTACTGCCCTTACCATTTATAAAAACTATTTTGTTAATTGCTATCAAAAACTTTTGAAATAGGAATTACTGTTATCTTAATTTTATAGGTGGGGAAACTGAGTCTTAGAATCGTCAGACCACTCATAAGTTGTATAGATAACTTTGATTATAAATCAACAGTCACACAAATCCATGTAATTTGATTTTTTTGCAACATTTCAATGATAAAGCACACAGACCTTTCGAATAATATTCAGAGAGGCAATTTCACACCAGAAGCTTTCCCAGAGGCTGATGTCTCAAAAATGAGAGCCCCTCTGTTTCTGGGAGCTTTTGTGTTACTTCCAACAATTATTTTTCATTTCCCACTGCTGAGCAAGCCAATAATTGGTGCATCTAGTTGCTCTCCGGATGACAAATCACATTACTCTGAATTCCCCATTGCTTTTGAACTCTCTCCAAGGCCAGTGGTCAAAAAAAAAAAAAAAAAAGAAAAGAAAAGAAAAGAAACTTTGATCACCTGTATTCATAACAGAGAGACTGGGCTTCCAAAGGCCCCTAGTTTCTGGTGGTCCATGGCTTCTGGAGGCCCCAAAGGGGGACTCAGATCAGGCAGAGACAAACCTTGAAGGTTTGGAAATATATTCATTTTTTTGTATTTTCCATAACAAAGTACCACAAACTTAGGGGCCTTAAAACAATAGAAATATGTCCTTTCCCAGAAGTCTACAATCAAGTTTCTGAAGAGTTATGCTCCCTGGGGGCTTTACTGAAGGAACATTCCCTTGCCTCTTTTTGCTTCTGGTGACCCAGGTGTTCCTTGGCTGTGGCTGCATAACTCAGATCTCTTCATCTGTCTTCACATGGATTCTCTTCTATCTTTTCTAAAGATGCTTGGTATTGAATTTAGAGCCCACTCAGTTAATCCAGGATGATCTCATTTCAAGACTCTTAATTATTTCTGGAAAGACCCTCTTTTTAAATACAATTGTCCCCCCCTTATCTGTGGAGGAAATGTTCCAAGACCCCCAGTAGATCCCTGAAATTACAGATAGTAATAAACCTTATATATACTATGCTTTTTCCTATGCACTCATGCATATGAAAAATATTAATTTACAAATTAGGCACATAGAATTTAACAACATAACTAATAATAAAATAGAGCAATTATAACAATAAACTATAATAAAATTTATGTGTATGTGGTTTCTCTCTCAAAAATATCTTATTGTACTAACCCTTCTTATGATGATATGAGATGACAAAATGCCCAAATGTTGAGATGAAATGAGGTGAAGAGACACTGTGATGTAGTGTTAGACATACATCAGAAGGAGGATTATCTGCTTCTGAACTGCAGTTGACTGTGGGTAAGGATAATAAACTTCGAATAAAGGGGATTATACTATAAGATCACATTCACAGGTACTGGGGTAAGAACTAGGTTGCATCTCCTTTGGGGACCACCATTCAACCCACTTCAGGGTCCATGCAGTTATATCTGCGAGCTCCAAGTTTTAGCATGGGGATGGCAAGAGGCTGAGGGATGCCCAGAAGCCCAGATTTTAAATATCTTGATGGTTACTTCCCTAGCTTTTATTTTATAAATAATTCTTGAACATCTACTATGCAAGACATTAGGAACTCAGAGCTAACCTGAACTGTAAGCATTCTCTGCTTCTCAGAATCAAATCAGACAGAGTGACAAGGGCACAGACACTCATGGTTCAGTGTGGGATGTTCTCTAAAAGAGAGATCAAAAAGATCACGTAATGTGTTCAGGGAACATGTTGAGAAGGGAGGGCAGGCAATCTAGATTCATCTGTATTGTTGAGGAGCTTGAGGACCAGTGAGACTGAGTCGTCCAAGATCCCACAAGATGGAACCAAGGCTTGAACACAGAGCTGACAGTTGCCTTGAGTCCACATGCTTCTAGCAGATGGAAATGAAGAATTTATCGTCATAGGAGGTAGATCATCACATTCTTAGTGATTTTGCTTTGGATTCTAGAAAATTTTATTAGATCTGGTGAGCCATTGTGGAGGAAGGTCATTTAGACTAGTGTCTATCTAATGGTCTCACTTTGTGTCACATTAAGCTTTCTTTTCTTTCTTTCTTTTTTAAGTCAAGATAGAGTGGATATGGAAACCAAACTATCTTTTGATAAAAGGTTTTCAAACAACAGTGAGAGAGTCCCTGATTTGTGAACCCTTTACCAATTCAGATAGTATGGGTTAATTTTGGTATCTGAAAGAATTTTGACGTCTAAAACAACCACCCACACCTCCTTTAATAGAAGATTGTTACAAACATAAAGGAATATAATAAACTATTAGCAATAGTTTTTATGCTGCCAATTAAATGTTCTCTTGTCCATGCTTACTGCTGGATTTTCTCTGTCCTGAGACAAATGTCAAAGCAATTCTGTCAAGGAATTTCTCTGGGTCATAGTTGCTTCTTTTTGAGGGCATAATCTGGTCAAAGGGCTGTTGGTGAGATTGCTTTGAAAAATGCACAAGTTTGTTTAGCAGTTCCAAAAGGAGTTATTACTAAGATCAGTTTATGTAGATTCTAAGCTACAGCTTTTTTCTGTCAAAAGTTATTGTGGCTCTTTTTCAGATCCCATAGATAATGTCATGGAGAGAGGAGCATTGTGCTTTGTTGTTCCAACACAAAAGAGAGCATTAAAAATGGGAGAAAATATACTACAGAAAGGAGAAGGGATAGGTGCAGCATGGAAGGTGTCCTGGTTGAGTAGAAAACATCAGAAGCCCACTGAGGATATGATAAGAGTTCAGGCAGCATAAGCCCACGTACAGTTGTAGAACCCTTGGATAAATATAGACTTGTTCCTTATATCCTGGATTTGTACTATATGAACCTCATTTCTGGTGTAGTCCAGATGGTTTCTTGAACACAGTATGCCATTCTGTTTAGTGGAGAGAAGATCAAGTGTTGACATTCTACAGCCTACCAGGGAAGGGGCAGTGTGTTGATCTTGGCATGAATGGTTGTCCTGAAGCCCTCAAGCATGTCGGATCCTCTCACCCTTATCTATCTCTTATGCCAGCATCACTGCAGGGACCAGTTCTCTGTGGACTCCCACCAGTTTTGCACAAGTGTGAATTGGGAGCAAAGTGCTCAAGCTTGTTTCTTACCCTGGGTCTGCTACCTTGTGGGTCACCACAAGAATCCATTCATTTGACTTCCCATGTGCTACCTAGAAGTGAGGGGAGTTAACACCCCAAGTAAGGGGGTTGGTTAATAACCCAACCTTTGATAAAAGGGGATAGGAGCTGATGAATGAACAGTTTCCCCTTTCTGCTCTAAGGAGGCACTTCTAAGACACATTTCCAGCGGTTTCCCAGAGAGTCCTCTGGGATGAAGCAGTCTGAATGTGATGGCCATGCAATACACAAACCTGAATTCAAATCCCTCCTTCCCTGCTTTCATCTCCATCTTTCCTTCCTACTCCCTGGATTTATATACCAATAATTTAGTATATGCAATGTGAGTAGTTTCACTAGGGAATTATTTTAATACCTGTTATCTGGTCATGAGGCCAACCTAAGTCTATTCTTAATATTGTCATAGCCATTTGCTTGCTTGTGCCTGGAGATTTTGGCTGCACTCTCTTTCTCAATGGTGTGTTTTTAATGTTTGCTCCTCACCTGGGTTTGAATCAAACACCTCCATGAGAATTTCTAAGAAGTGATTTGGGAATAAGTTTTGTTGGGAGACTAGAGGATCTTCTCAGTTTGGTCTAGGATAGCGATGGGGATCTTTTCCTATGTGTGTGTGTGTTTTATCAGGCTTGCCCTTGAAAAGATGTGAAATATAAGTGAAGCTTTCTGTTCATGCATATATTATTCGTTTCTTCCTTCATCCATTCTACAAATATTTATTAGATGTGCCAAGTACTGTTTTAAGTCCTGAAACTACTATACTAAATCACACATGGATCTTGGCTTTAGGAATAATTTAGTCTAGAATACTGTTTCCTAAGGTGTGTTCTTCACAACCTAGTTAACCTCGTTTCACAGGGGTTTCTTTATCTCTCTCTCTCTCACTTTATCTCTCTTTCAGTAGGCTTCATGCCCAACTTAGGGCTTGAACTCACAACCGTGATATCAACAGTCATATGCCAAACTGACTGAGCTGGCCAGGTACCCCTAGTCTCATAGGGGTTTCTTAATAACAAATGGGAAGTGAAGTGCCACATACTAATTTTCCTTCTTAAAAATTCTCGTTGTACTTTAGCCGTAAAGATTCCAAAAGGTCTGGCCTATAGAAATGTTTATCTTTGTTTAACTCTTTTTTTTTAAGCTGGTATTAAAATTCTTCAGACTGAAGTTCTGGGAAGCATTAAGTATGCTGGTATAGTTATTCTCCTTTGATGCCTCTCCTGATGGGGCTCCTGGGATTTTTATTCTTTGGGTACTTCCCCCATACCTCCAACACTACCACTGATCCCAGACTGGTGATGTATGATAGTGGATACATGTCATCATACATTTGCCCAAACCCACAGAACAACACAAAGAATGAGCCCCACTACAAATTATGGACTCTTGCTATCTGGTCACACTGACCTTTAGTGCCTCACGAGAGCATGTTCATTTCCTACTCAGGGTCTTGGCACTTATTGGACACTGCCAGCAAAAGTCTGCCTCCAGATATCACCTGGCCAATTCCTTGTTGTTGGCTCAAGTGTTTGCTTTATGCCATCTCTTCAGAGAGGCTGTGACCATCCATAGAATATCTCCTTATTCCTGCTCTGCCCCTGCTATTGTTTCACCCTGTTTTGTTGTCTTCTTAGTACTCATTACTATTCAGAAGTATCTGCTTTATTCATGTTTGCTTCATCTTTGCCACAAATCCTGGCATATCATAGATCCTCAATATGCATTTTTTAACATGTGACATAGGAAGTAGAATGAATTTTAGATATAAGATTTACCCTGGGGAATCATTCATAAAATTGCACAAGTACCTACTTTATTTATGTCCCTCTCCTTGTCACATCAAATGGCTGTGATCCACAGCATCACTGTGAGGGCAGAAACCAAATTGGTGTCATTGGTTCACAATATATCCCAGTGTCCAGCATTATGCTTGGTGCACAGTAAGTGCTCAGTAATTATCTGATAAAAAAATAATGAGTGAATTAAAATGAATAAATGAATGAAAGACATACAAAATGATAGTATCTACTCTTGCCTATAATCTCACCAAAGTCAGTGTGTTATGTCATATTTCAAATGAAATGGTGACAACTCAGTTGTATTCTTCAATGTTTGACTCAACAGAGGCACACTAAGAAATCTTGTAGTTAATAGCATAGACTCTTTCCTCTCCAGCACTCCCTCAGTCCAACTGGTCATCATATCTTGAATATTCTATGTCCTTAATACTTCTGTACTGGCTTTAACCTCTATGTACCTCCTCTTGGCTTCCACAAGCTCTACCTTGGCTCAAGACTTCGGGCTTCTTGCTTGGGTGATCGGTCTCCCTGCTGCTGGTCTTGCCACAATCCAAACCCTCCCTGCACAGCTGCACAGCTGCATAGTGACCTTTCCATATTGTGAATTGCATCATGTCATTCTCCTGATTAAAAAGCTTCGGTGGCTCCCCTTAGTTCCTAGGATGAGGCTCAAACTTCTCCATCTCCCTTTAGTCCCATCTTCGGCCACACCAGCAGTCACAAGACTGTAGCTCCCCATATAACACATGAGGGACACTCCTGCAGGTTCCTCAGAGGAGAATCCTCTTTTCCTGCCCATTCACCAAAACCCACAGTTCAAGCCTTCTCCCCAGAAGTGCTCCCTGGTGTTCTCCAATCCCCACCCTACTTATTATACACACCACCCTCCACATAGCAACTTACTAGCTAAGTGACCTTGGGCAATTTACTTAATCCCTATCCCAGTTTCTTTATAAAGTGAGGATAATAGAAGGATCATTGTAAATGACATGTAAAGCTTTTTTTTTTTGAGTGCCTGAATATATATATATATATATATATATATATATATATATACACACACAGGAGTTTTCATGTTGTATTTAATCATAAGAATATCCCATGAAATATTTGGGATGTATTTATATAAAAATATTCATTGTTTATCTTAATTCAAATTTAGTTGGGCTCCTATATTTTGTTTGGTGATCCTAGCAGGTATGTGTGTCTATGTGTGCATGTGTTATTATGTATGTGTGCATGTGCACATGTGTGGGAGCTGAGGGCTCTGCTTACATTACCAGATAAGTACTGTAATTGACTTTTTTCTCTTGTTTAATGTGGCTAAAGATTCAGGGAGTCCTGGAATGGGGATAAGGAGATATATTCTAAAAGCCTGGGTGGGAGAAGTTTCCCAAAATTCAGAGAGACTTCAGCTCAATAGTTGGAAGAACAAAGCTGAGAGAACTCTTAACCTCAGTGAAAAGGGCCAGCTTTCAGCTATGCTTCCAGGGCCAAAGAAAGGCCTAGAAGGCGTGGAGGGATATGGAGTCTATCAATGTGTTTTAGTAAGGTGTGGTGGAAACCGCATGAACCAGAGTCAAACTGTGTGTTTGCTGTGTAAGCCCACACAAGTTGTTTAACCTCTCTGAGCTTAATTTCATTGTCTGCAAAATGAAACATAAGACTGTAGAAGTGTACATGAGGAACAGTGCCTGCCTGGCATATTACAATAATTGTGAATGTTTTCAGATTTCCTAAGATATCTTAAAACACACTGGATCAAGTCAAGCATATACAAGCTTATTTAGCCAACTTCTGTATCCCATCCCCTTCCCACCTTTTCCTCCTCAATGGGGTCAGCTTTTGATACACAATTTTAGGAGGAAAGCAACACTTAACAATGGCATCTCTTGTTTTGTATAATCAGCATACTATCTAGAAATAATGATGTTCATGCCAGGCAATAGGTGTAAGCAAAAACTGCTTCATGTAAACCAGATATTCTAGGCTCACTAGGACTTCAGTTTTGAGAGTTTCTTTGGGTCCGCTTACATTCCTGACCTTTCTAGGTTGGGTCTCCTTGTTCACAATATATCTTTTGTATACAAAAGACATTTCCATAAACAAAGGCAGCCCAATTCCCTGGATAACTGTGATATTCAAGCCAGTTTATTTATTTATTTTTTTAATTTTTTTTAATTTTTTTTTTTATTTATTTATGATAGTCACAGAGAGAGACAGAGACACAGGCAGAGGGAGAAGCAGGCTTCATGCACTGGGAGCCCGACGTGGGATTCGATCCCGGGTCTCCAGGATCGCGCCCTGGGCCAAAGGCAGGCGCCAAACCGCTGCGCCACCCAGGGATCCCCTCAAGCCAGTTTATATAGACAAGTCCATTCTTAAAATCTGGGTCTAATGGGCAAGTGGACTTGCACATATATTAATTCCTCTTTCTCTTTCTGAGCAGTCTGGCCGAATTCTGGGGATGGTACATTGTGTGCCCTACCTGTTCCAGGTTAAATAGCTCAGTTCCTACTGCTGGCTATACTGGGTGCTTCTGCAGTAGGACAAGGCTTGGGCCTGGGCATTTTGCAAGATTTCCTCCACTAACTTGGGTTCATAACTGCTTCATTGAAGTATCTCATCTATGCATCATTTTCTGTCTTGACTTCCATGTCACCAAAAAATTATTAAATGTCCATAGATTTAATTAATTCTGCCCTTGTAAGCCAATCATTGCATACTTTGAAGTGATATTTGCAAACACTAGACCTCTCTTTGACTTGAATCTCTGTGCCAGAGCCTCTTGTGGCCATAATCCCTCTAGGCTCATGCCAGTTGCTGCTTCAAAGGGCCAATCATCTTGGATGGTTCCACAGTAAAGACTTAAAGTTTGTCTACAAGGCCAGAATGAAAGAGCTCTTTTCCAGCTGACTTGGTTTTATCAGCCACAATAACAGCCAGTCAATGAGCTATCTATGGACTCATGCATGGTTGATCAAATTCAGTTGTTAAGGTGCCTGAAATAACATCAATCCCATTGATTGCTTCACCATTAATGACAATCAGCCCTTATGATGACCAAAAAAACCTTTATTTGATTGGGAAATTATCAATAGAGTCATAAGCATAACATGTAGAGATGGCCCAAGTGGGTCCCAGGGGATGTTTTTTCCCCCCTTAATTCCAAAAGGTAAATCTTCCTCATTGTGATTGTAATTAGAAAATGGTACTGTGTATCAAGGGGAAGAAGGTGGGGAGGAAGGGTACCAGCCACTTTCAGACAAACAATTCTTTTCTCAGTGAGCATGTATAAGGTTTTTCCTTTGATTAGTGATGTGATCATAACCAAAAAGGCCCTATTTTTTAATCTTCATAATTACTGTGAATTTATGGTAGTCACTTTGTTCCTCAGAGAGACACTCTTGTCTTCTTAAATCCAGAAAAGCTGGCAGTGGCATCTGGGATGGTCCATGATTTTTTTTTTTTTGAGTGAAAACTAGAATGGTCCATAATTTTAACACATATCTTGAATTGGCAACAAATGAGTTGAGCCAATGCAAAATGTTTGCCTGTGGTCTTTTTTCTTTCTATTCTTCTTCAAATGGAAGGAAACATATATGCATATGGAAACATGTATTATATATATATATATATATATATTTACCTGTATATATATTTATTTATCTCTCTGTGTATATATATATGTATATATATATCATATACACATATTTATCTATTTCTTGGGTCTTTCTGGTTTGTATTCATTTATTTCTTGTTTGAATAGAAATGAGCAAGTCTGGTTCACTACCCATTTAGAGAGAAATAAAGTGTTTTACACCAAAGGTTCCAAAATATACTTCATATTAATTTTAGAAGTAGGTAGGGGCTAAATTACACATTTTTTTTAAGAATTAAAAAAGTTTCAAAACCTGAAATTACATTGAAACATTAAACATATAAAAATATAAGAGAAAGTATCCAAAATCATTTTGTATGAGAAAGGACAATTTCTATAGAATAAAATGCTGAATTAAGTACAGAAATGTGAGAATGGAAACATGCAAAGTAAAAATATTTAAAAGCATTGATATGCAAATTCATAAACTATTTCTCCTCTTGGAAAAAAGAAATGAATGTGCTATATCAGTAGTGTATATATCTTCAGACAAAAATATGCTTTTCTAGTTTGGGTTTTTGGTTGTAGAGAAGTATGATCAGATTATGCAGGATGGAGAAATAGAAGCTAAGGAGCCAAACTAAATTTGTATTTAATCTCTCCCATGAAAGGACATGTCACTGATAAATCCAGATTCAGAGCTCACCTTCCCCATTTCTGGTGTACTCTGCATTTCTCTTTGACTCTTAGCAAGGAAAATCCTTTTCTATATTAAGTTTTTACTTCTGCTTAACTGGTAGGGATGCAAGATTTTCCCCAATGATGGCCATTCAAGTCTGCTTCACCTTTTGGCTAGGATTGAAAACTTAAAAAAAAAAATGACCCTGTTCTATTTTCTAAGACTAGATTCTATAGCATAGTGCCAATAGACTCAATGTAACAGAATAGCAACTATGATGTTATGCACATGATCTGATAGAACTTTGTGATTCAAATTATGTGACCAAATTACCTTTCACTTCTTAATGAAACTGCTGAATTAAATAAACTTGACCACAGAAATCAACTTCCTATACTTGAAGAAATGCTTACCTTTTGTTTCACTGTAGGGATGACAAATGCTGGTGCTATCATCAGATACTGATTTTATGGGAAGGAATGCTATTTTATTTGACCAAATAACCAAATTTTCTTTTGAAAATTCAAATTATATTTAAGTGGCAGCTAATATTTATGGTCTCCAGAATGTTTACCTTTTAACAAAAAGATGAGTTTCATCATGTTCCATAATTGGGAAGAACAGCAGGTTCTGGGACACTATGCTATTTAAAGATCATTTGGTGTTGCAGGGTGAATGGTCCTCACATAGAACAAGCTAGGAGAGGCTAGATTTAAGGGGGTTTTGTCCTTATTCCAGAAGCCATGTTTTTGCTCCAGCTAAAGCCACATTCCAACTCCTCTATTATTTTCTTTCCATTCAGCCCTAATTTTCTTACTCACTGGCTGTATGATTCTGGAATTGGAGAGATCTGTTTTCTCTAGAACTTAGTTTTCCCATCTGCAAAATGAGGATTCCAGGCTTGCTCAGTGTTTCACAAACATTTATTCTGATGATACACCCTTATGGGCTGCTATTCATGTGAGCACTTTCCTTGGTATACCCAGGTTTAGCAAAGCTCAGAGTATTATAACAATTTGTCGGTTACTCTATGGTGGTGAATCATGGCAGTCATGCATTGTTGGTTGTAGAGAAGAGTAGGTGCCGGCTGAAACACTTACTTTTCCCCCATTCAATAAGTCTTTCGCTGTGCAAATTACTGAGAATTAAGTCCCTTCAGGTATAACTTGGAGTGATCTCTAATTTAAATATAATTTTTAAAGTACTTTGGTACTGTATTTCACTTAACAAATTACCTCTTACATTCCTCTCAATTGTTTGGAAGACGTAAGCGTTTTGTGAGGCTCTAGTAAGAAAATTCAGAATCTTAGAAATGAGATGAACAGAATGCTGTTGTGTCAAGTAATAAATCTCATCAGCAGTAAGGAGAAGAAGCCAGAAACAAAAGAATAAATATGGCCTGATTCCATTTATACAAAGTTAAACAGGTGAAATTAACAGATTGGGAAAGAAACTTGACTAGTAATTACATTCCTTAGGAGGAATCAGACTGGAGGGGCGGGAGATGGACTTCCAGGGTTTTGGTAAAGTTCTGCTTCTTTACCTGGCTAGGGGTATTCAATTGTGAAAATTCATCATACTTGATGCTTGATATTTAAACACTTTCTGTATGGATGTGTTTACTTATAAATAAAAGATATGCTGGGCTAGTTGCCCTCAAAGGGAAAGATAACACAGAATAACATCAATATTATTTGTTGAGTGTTAACCATGTGCCAGGCACTGGTAAAGTGTATGGATACATTATTTCACTTAATTCTCCCAGCACTATTAAAATACTGTTATTATCCCCAGTTTGCTGATGAGAAAATCACATTTGTCCAAGGTCCATGCAGGTAGCAAGCCATAGAGACAGGTCATAGAAGGCAGACTTTTGCTTACAGAGTGCACACTCTGAACCACCGCACTTCAGTAAATGCTGCACTCTGTCAAGGACCCAGGTTTGTCCTGGGGCAAGTCCTTTACCATCCTGCAGCCTCCGGTTCCTCCACTGCCTCTTTTATAGCTCTCACACTCTAGTTTCATTTCAATTTGCTAACAGATTCAAGTGTCTCTGCACTTCCCCTTTTGTTCTTGCCTGGCTCCCCTCAAAAGAACTCTCCTGTTACTGCCCAAAAAGATATTAGCATTGAAATAGAACTTTAACCTGAAGTACAACTGCAGACTCCCTTTATTGCCTTTGTGGGTGAGTGGATGCAGCTTATGCTAGGATCCCCTGAATTTGTTGCAGGGAAATGTTGTTGTGGTTGTTGTTAGCACAATTCTGCTAGCCTTAAATCATCCTTGCTGCATCCTTGCTATTACCCAAAGAGGGTCTGCTTTCCCTAAACAGGGCCCTGCTATGCTGCCTGGAGTATTCATTAGAATGGGATTTTACCTGGATAATGCCTTTTGAGGAATGCATCCCAGCATTTGAGGCAGCTCCCAGCAGAACAACCTGCCATTTGTGATGCCTCCGTCAGGTTAAACATTTTAGATTAATCAATAAGTAAATGGCAAATAAATGGCATGAGCCCCATATCCAATATAAATGAGATCAACGAAAGAAGCAGAAAAGGGCAGTTTGGGCATTGTCCAATATGCCTTGAGCATGCTGCCTTCAGCTCTGTCTACTTGAGGTGAAATATCCAGATGAAAAGTGAACAGTGAAGTGCATCATCCAGATGTTTTAGAACATCAGGGTGTCTGGCATTCTTTACCTTAACACACTGACTTCATTTTGAGGTGCCAGAGGTGCTGTTGTTCTGAATCTCTGTCACCCAGAAGAAAGGTCAGGACTCTGGTGAGTTCTTCTTCCTACGGTGTAAATGGAACCAGCCAGCCCTGGAATACGGTGGGATGGAAATGCCAAGGCCGGCACACAGGCATCATGGGCTTTGAGAATTTGCCAAACACTGCCCCAGATATGCGTTTCATAAAGAATTCCATTCATTTCTCCCAATTCTTTCTGCTAATTTACTTCAGTTACACTTTTCAGATGTGTAATATCTCATTCTTGAGGAAAAATATGTTGCAGCCAAAAGAGCTGACCTTCATGCGTTTTCAGACTCTCTGCTGTGTACCTGACAAATGAGGCACCAAGGCCTTTCCATATTCTGTTTGGGGGTCTATTGGCTGAGGAATCCTTGGTCATCCCACCTGCCTGGCGTCTAGGATCATGATGAATTGTCTCCAACTCTGGCCTCAGATTGTTTTTTAACATTTAATTTAGTTTCTTCCTGTGCTTGGATGAACATGGCCATGTTATGGATTTCTGCTCTAATGTACACCAGCAGGCTGGAAGAACAAGCCTCAGCAAGCTGTGGAAATTAGAGAGGCTGGATCAATAGGCAAGGTCACGACCCCCCGGCTCCGATTCTGTACACTGTCCTGAAATTCTCTCCCTTGAAAATCCTCCCACTGCTTCTAATGTGAATCCGTGTTTATTCCCAGAGAGGAATTCATGTAAACAAGCCTACCCCAACGTCTCACATCTCTGGGAGGGACACCCATAATCACAAACACTGAAAAATTTGTGTAAACAGCAGCTCAGGAATATAAACATCTAGGCATTTGCTTTATGTACAGTTTGTTAACTTCATTGTCTGAAGACCCTATCACAGGGAGGACAAATAGATGAGGACAAAGAGAAAGCAGATCTGCCAATTCTGGAGCAAACCTTTAAGAAATTATCCTGTATCACACATACACCTTAAACAAAGGGACACAATCTTCTGCACCCTGAGATTTTTATGGACGACAGAATTATAAAAATCAACTTAATTTAAACTCTAAGAAATATCTCTGGGCTCAATGAAATAGACTGAGGAGAAAATAGTTTAAAAGATAGTAGGTGCTAATAACACTATAAATGTAGATCTCATCAATGTAAAAGACCTACATTCCCAATACAAAGCAATATTTGTAACAAACTAGTTCTCTATCTGGAGATTTAGAAGTTGATGTTGTTCAGAGTTATAATTTTCCTGGGTGGAAATAACTAATGCATCAAAACTTCAAACCTGCAAAAGCAACCCCACTACTGGTAATTTATCATATTCACTAATCACTGGTTCCGAAATGACCTGACATCAAAATGATCAATTCCGGAAAAAAAATCTTAAAGATCTGTCTTTTTGAGGAGAAGGTTAAGGATGTGCCAAAAATGGGAGAAGGGAGGTTCAGTTCAAGAGGAGGGGAGCAGGCCCCAGAGCTGCTTATGCTCTGGAATGTGGGTGCTACTTTCACTTCGTAAATCTGAAGCCACATAGCCCAGAGAAGTGCAATCTCTCTTATTTGGAGAGTAAATTCAGTATGTGATAAGGCACATCCTTATCCAAACCTCTTATTCATGGACAACAGCAGGAGCACTTTCTATACAGCAATTCTACAGTATTTGACAGTATTTTGCTTCAGAAGTTAGGTAACTGGGTCGTATTCAGAAAAGGTAACCTTGGTTTAATTTGTACAAACCTCTTAGCAAATCTCCTGTACTTCTAGTCTATCTGAGATTTTTAGGTGAAATAACATCACACTTAACATCTGCAGATGGAAAATTCATTTTTTGAGAATACTGCTTTTGCAAAGGATATCATTTACAAGAACCCCCAAAAAATGACGGTATTTTCTTCATAGCACTGGGACTAATGGCGGAGGAGAAGAGTTACTCTTGCTCTTTGCTGCTCCTTTACTTCGAAAGGAAAATCTACACATATACCCTATTTTCTTTGTATGTGCTGAAAAAAAAATGCATTTGCTCCTATCCTTCTAAAATAGCCTCAGTTAAAAGATGCACATATGAAGTAGGTATGGGTCAGGATTGGTGAAGGAATATTTTAGAAGTTACAAAAAAGGCAAGTGATGAGTTTTTTTTTTTTTTTTAATACTCTTACTGGTACTATTTTTCTATCTCGTTTCTCAGTGAGACTTTCGGTTTGGAAATAAATCCTGAATTTGATCACAATGGCAGGTCACAATGGGTATTTGGATAAATAAATGGCAATTTAGAATCAAAAGTCTGGAGCAGGATCTAACCTAATCTTAAGATTATCTTTTTTTAGGTGGAAAAAGTTATGTCAGTTTTTCAGACGAGGCACTTAAGACCTGGAGATACTTAGACTCTTCCCCAAGGTCTCCTAGTGAAGTGTATAGAGTAGACTGGGATTCTGTGTTTCTTCTTCCTGATATTAGTGCTTAATCTTTATTACAAGGTTGTATCCCATTTCGGGCCTCTACTCTAATTTAGCATTCTACCTCCTAGTGCAAGACTGTGCCATCCAACAGGGATCTATCTTTGTTCTGGCAATTTAATGCTACATAACAAGTTGCCTTTAAAGTTAGGCTCAAAACAAAAACAAAATTTATTTGTTGTTCATGAATCTGCAATTTGCACAAAGCTGGATGTCTATAGCTCATCTCTGTCTCACACGGCATCTGCTGGGGGTGTCTTGAATAATCTGGAGGCTCCTTTCCCCGAACAAGATGTTGACTGGGGCTTTACTTCTTCTTCATGGGGGCCTCTCTGCATGTTCTCTTCACCCAGGCTAGTTTGGACTTTGTCACAGCATGATGGCAGGCTTTCTCAGAGAAGAGCCAGTGTCCTCCAAAGATTTAGTGTTGGAAGTCACATAGCATCCCTTATGCCTTGCTCTTTTGGTTGAAGTAATCATAAGGCCCTGCAGGGAGGGAGAGAATATAGACCTCACCTCTCATTGAGAAGAGCCTCAATATCACATTGTAAACAAATGGAATGGGAGACATAGTTGCATGTAGGAAAATACAATCTGCCATAATCTGCCTTCTAGCCATAATAATTCAAATACACACACATGCTAAATATACTCATGCTTTCCCTCCAATTTCCCAAGTTTCATCCCATTTAGGCCTTAGCTTGAAGTCTAGGATCTCATCATCTAAATCAGATCTCAGTAAGGAGAATGCTTCTCCAGGGCCTTTCCTTGGTTTCAGCTCCTGGAGAACTGGTCCTCTTGATAGGAAGTTCTGTGGACCAAAGAGACATAGCCGCATGTGAATGGGTAGTGTATCTCTGCTTCACTTGGCAACAGACAGCATGGCTCTAAGGCTGGAGACTGGAAGCACCTGAAGTGTCATTCACTCACATGTCCAATTGGTGATGTTGGGTTGACTGAGGGCCTCAGTGTCTCTCCAGGTAGGATTTTGTGGTTGCTTTGTTTAGTGAATTTGGACTTCCTTATAACCTGATGGTTGGCTTTCCCAGAACAAACATCCTACAGAATAAGCTAGCTGAAAGCTATTGTCTTTTTGTGAGCTGGTCTCAGAAGTCACAGAATATCACCCTGCTGCACCCTATTGGAGCAATCTGAAGATCTCCTGGATGCAAGTGGAGGAGCCTTAGGCTTCACTCCCAGTGGGGAAGCTTCAAAAGCACACTGTAAGAAGAGGAGGTGAGATGAGCAGTAGTTTGATGGTCATTTGGGAAAATGCAGTCTGCTGGACTAGGCTGCCTTGTACTGAGCCCCTTCATAGTGAGGCTGAATGACTAGCAGTCAGCAGTGCAATAGCAGAGGGGATTCTCCTATGGGTAGAAGATTTGACTAAATGACCTTTGCTATTTCTTCCAACTCTCAGATCCTATGACAATACAAGAAGGTCAGTTGAACCCAGGTAATCTGAAGACACCAGGGAGCCCAACTATATAGCTTTGTGGCATATAAGAAAAGGGACAGGATGTATAGATAAGTTATAGGTGCCAAGAATGTAGTCCTAGGATAGTCTGTGTCCAAATACTATGCCTCTGTCTTCTAACAAAAGCAATGAACTGTGACCTCAGCCAGAGTCCAGAAGTATACTGTTCAGGCTGGTGAGGAAGGTGGAGGCTCATACAGAAGTTTATGTTAAAGACGAACACCAGTATGAATCCAAAACGTCATATTGAAAAGGGGTCACACTCTCTGCTGGCCCAGAATGTAGGCACATGCACAAAGCTATGGACCTTTGGATAATAAGAGTTAAGTGCAATTGTGTATGTGAAAGGGCTCTATAAAGTATAAAATCATGTGTCAAAGTTGTTTATGGTGTTGGGATTTCCATTCATATAGCTGGGACTTTTGTAAACAAAACTGAATCCTCCTTCGCTCTCTGTCCCACACATGGATTGCTTACCTTTGGTCAGATTATCTTTCCATGAAGTGCTTTGTCTGTGTGCCTTTCGTGTAAGGACCTTTCTTAATATTTTTGGCCAGTTAATCAGTTTGGTTAAAATACTGGCTCCTAACCAATGGCAGGGGCTGTGTCAGTGGACGCAGCCTCAAAGTGTATTGCTCTGGGTCTGCTTGTCGTCTCATTTTGTCCTCTTATCAGTTTTTCAAAACCAGGCACTTTTTCTGCTGCCCTTGGCTGGGCTGGCTTCCAACAGTACCTTGCTCTGAGGCAGAATTGTACTGGCGAATGCATAATTCAGTGGTTTGTACTTTGCATCTATTAACCATGGCACCAAATGCAGGAATGACACAATGGTGAGGCTTTTGCTTAGATAGTGTTTTTTCTGAGTGAAGCTTAGCATTCAAACCAATTTATAGTTCCTTTGCATAGTAGATAAGTATCATAATAGTTTTTTAATAGATGACTTGATGGAAATACATACATTAAAAGGTCAATGTCACTGCAAATTATTACAACAGACCCAATTCAAGGGGCCTAACTCTCCACGTCTAACTTTTACTACTAGATTATGCAAAGTACATAGTAGGTATTTGAAAATATCCATTGAACTTTATTATATTATCAATAGGCAATTAAATAAAATGCAACTTCAAGGCTTTTCTTTTTCTTTTTAAATCCAAGACTGACTTAAAACAGACTCATTCAACTGATTTGAAAATCTCTGGCAGAATAATAACTGTTATGTTTCCAATGGATAAATGATGGCAGCCCAGTAAGGTCTCAACTAACTAAATATCATATTTTAAACACATTTTACATGCTCTTATGCTAGTTTTGGAAGTAGCAATAGAGCTATTGTTGTAAATATTTATTTCTTTGCCATACCTTACACTTTAAAGTATATTTTACAAAGTATAAATATTCGTTAGTCTATACATTCATAGAACAAGCCCAGGGATCTGTTGACATAGATATCACTCCCATGTAAAAGATAGGAGTCAAAAGGCTAGAAGAAATTAATTACATTTTGATCTTAGGCTCCTTCTCTGATTCATTTCTCTTTTTTTATTTTTTCTTAGCCAACAAAATAATAACAATAGCAATATAAATAATAATAACTATGTTTTGGGCATTTGTTGTGTTCCAGGCTCTGTGCTAAGCACTTCATTCGCATATCTCATGTAGTTTTCACAAAAATTCCTGATGCAAACACTGTTACTAATGTCATTTTACAGATGAATAAACTCAGATTCATAGAGTTTGGGTAACTTGCGACAAAGTTCTAAAGCTAGTAAGTGAAAGAGGTGGATTTTGAAACTATGCCAAAGTATCTAACCACAGTGCTGTAGAGTTTCTCGTGCCAGATATCACGAAGAAAACTGGAGATGATTGGGATGGAGTGTGGGTGAAAGACATGGGCCTGTACAGACTTTTTTTCTTTTTTCCTAAATAACATTTAAAATTATACAGTAAGATTCAGCCATTATGTGAGTGAAACTCTTATTCCTGGAAACTTAAAGCTTCCCTCCCACCCCCCATTACATTGTTACAGACCAATTGATGTTTCAAGCAGGAAGGAATGTGCTCTGGAGTAGATTTATATTTTATAAGATGGAATAGGCCATTTTCATGGCCCATTCACTCAGGCCTGTTCTCTATCTGTATTCTGATAACACCTAAGTGTCTGTCCATTCAAGGATATCATCCAACTTGGACAGGCCAGCCTGTGTAAACCACACTTTCCAGTTGTCTGGTTATCATTACTAATGTATCAGAATGCTTGCTGAGGACTTTTGTGCATCTTTCAAACCAGTGAACCACAATTTTCTTATTCAACATCTTGTCTCTTGAAATTAGGCTTCTTGTTTAATGCGATCTTTCTCCTCTCCCTATGCTAGTTCATCAGGGCTTCCTCTGCAGCCTGCACATTAGCCACTGCCATTGACACTAAAGGCAATGATGGAGAATTTTGATTAAGAAAGTTTCTCTAAGAGTCTTTTGTCCCCATCTTCCTCAGTAAGCCAAAATTTTGGGAAATAGCAGATGAGTCTAGGAACTTAACTCAGTATGACCCTGAGATGTCAAGTTATATATAAGATATCTTGATCTTAGTGTCAAGTTAAACAGAGCAAGACCAGTTTCTTGAGTTTCACTATTATGATACTCTGCCCAACTAAATTTCCCATCACAGTGCTGAGGATCACATGATTACTGATTTTCTAAGTAAGGGACTCAACAGTATGTAGGAATCAATATTGCTGCAGAATGACACACACACACAGAAACAACAACAACAAACAAAAAACACCCAACCTATGGCCCAAATAGCTTTCCACTTTTCCTTTCTGAACCTTAAACTGTGACCTGGTTCCAGAAATTTTCATTTCTTTTCTTTTCTATTATTAAAATACATCTCCTCTTCAAGAATTCTGACAAATGGGAACGTAAGTTGAAAATTCTAAGTTGTTTTTTTTACCCAAACACAAAGTTCCCATGGTTTCCAACTATTGCTATTCCATGTTGTGTGTAATCATATTATATAAATAACTTTGTAAGTGTGGAGTGTGGTAAACTGGGGCTGCCAGAATCTGAATGTTTGTGTCCCCCAAAATTCATATGTTGAAATCCTAATCCCCAAAGATGATGGAATAAGGAGGTGACAGCTTTGGGAAGTGAGGTCATGAGGGTGAAGCCTTCATGAATGGGACTGGTATTCTTACAAAAGAGACTTTACAGAGATCCCTCACCCCTTTCACCATGTAATAACACTGCAACAAGTCTATGATGCAGAAGAGGGCTCTTATCTGACCATATTGGCACCATAATCTTGGACTTCTATCCTCCAAAATGTAAGAAATAAATTTGTGTTGTTTATGAACTACTCACTTGGTGGCATTTCATTATAGCAACCTGAACTAAGACAGGATTTGTCCATAAATACCATTATCTAGTAGGAATCTAAAGATTCTATACCTATTATTCTCAATTATCTGTCATAGTAATTTTTTTCAAGATTATAATGATTTCTTTCCAACTAAATCCAAGGAATATCATTTGACCTTTGACTCTACATCTGCTCTTTGCAATTCTTAATGATTCACCATTCATTTGAATCTTGTGACAAAATTTTTTCTAACAAACCATGCCTCCATGTTTCTCTGTCCTGGTTTTTCCATCATCTCTGATTTTTTTCTCCCAGTTTTGGGTTTCTTTTGTTATTTGTTTGTTTGTCTTAATAATGACTCAAACGCAGAGCCTCCAGGGCATAATGTCAAATCATAGAGGGTTCTTTTTAGGCCTTGATACCTAATGAAATTTGACATGCTGGATTTTTTAAGTTTGCCTGGGACCAATGAACCCTGGATTCCTTTTAATTTTTCCCTTTTGGAATGATAACATCTACCTTATACCTTTTCCCTTTGGGAGCAATTTTTTTTTTTCCCTAAAGGCTTGTTATCTAGATGGATAGAGATTTTTTTTTTTTTTCTCCAGAATGATCCATACACTGAATATAAGCTGCCTTAATTTAGATGATAAGACTTGGGGGTTTTGAGCTTATGGTACTTAGATATGGTTTATGAGAATAAATTTAATGCTTTAAAAGCTGGAGATTTGAGGAGATTTTTGTATTGCGCGAATGTGCTTTGCATGTGGGATGGATTTTAATTTGGGATGGCCAGTGAGAGGATTTTATTGGGTTTAATGGTGGCTCCTTAAAAATATGCTCCCCTGGAACCTGTGAAGATAGCCTTATTTGGAAAATGAGTTTTTGCAGATTTAATTACATTAAGCATCTTTAGATAATATCATCCCATATTATGTGGGTAGGCCTAAATCCAATGATGAATGTCCTCATAAGCAAAAATCATGAGGATCTTTGAGACAGAGTAGGAGGCTTTGTAAAGAAGGAGGCAGCTTGAAGTTATGTATTGCCTGGAGCCAAGTATTGCCTGGAGCCACTAAAAATCTGGATAAGGCAAGACAGGATTCTTCACTAGAGCCTTTGGAAAGAATATGGGCCCTGCCAATAACTTAATTTCAGATTTCTGACCTCCAGAACTTTGAAAGAATCAATCTCTGCTAGTTTTTTTTTTGTACTTTTTAATTTTTATTACTGTAGTTGATATACAATGTTACATTAATTTCAGGTGTACACCATAGTGATTCAACAATTATTTGTTGAGCAATGTTCACCACAATGAGTGTAGATATCATTTGGGGGACCTCAGTTCTTGATTATCAGCTTTAATTTCTCCAAAATCTCACCCTCAGAGTATTTACACAGTCTTGGAGTTTGGTACCATTGCTGTGTAGGTGACTTTGAAACCTGCCTCTCCAACTTAGTTTGTAGCCTTCATCCTGGTGTTTTCTTAAGATCAGCACATGCCGAATGTAACCCATTACTTATCTCCCCCAATTTTTGTTTTTGTTTTAATTTGTCCATTTCTGAGAACAAATTAAGATGTAAATTTTAGGTGGATGTGGACTGATGTAGTAGCAGACAAAATTAGAAGAAAGGAATGTACTTGCAAGGATTTTCCAAGGAATAAATATAGGATTTAATGACTGGTAAGATGGAAGGAATGATTCAAAGATAAAGAAACTATTAGGGAGAAGAAATGTGTGGGAAATATCAGAAAGGGAGACAGAACATAAAGACTTCTAACTCTGGGAAATGAACTAAGGGTGGTGGAAGGGGAGGAGGGCGGGGGGTGGGGGTGAATGGGTGACGGGCACGGAGGGGGACACTTGACGGGATGAGCACTGGGTGTTATTCTGTATGTTGGTAAATTGAACACCAATAAAAATTAATTTATTAAAAAAAAAAAGAAACTATTAGTACCCTAAGTATCTCTTCAGTGTCCTGGAAATAGGCTGTAGGTCACTTTCGATTCCACATTTTATTCATGCCTTACCTCCTTTCCCCAACTAGCCAAAGTACTTTTAAAAGCAACTTTTTTTTTTTTTAATTTTTCTCTATAAAGCCCATCAGAGCTGTAGAATTTTGTTTAAAGAATGAGGAAATGCAATGAATTGATCTCACTTTCACCCTTTCCTGAGGAGATTGATGTGAACTTCCAGTGGCTACTAACAGCTGTGAAAACTCATTCTTTCAATTCAGGTCTTTGCTGACAGCTTTTGGAGGCCATTGTTTCTAATTTGTGGTGAGGATCTAAAATCCACTTAATTCTTTCAGCAACTCCCTGATCTATGTCAGAACTCTCTTGGAAGCACAAACTTTCCAGGTCTTGGTTAATTCCTGCTGAGAAGTGTGAGCCTCTTCTACCATTTCCAATTCTATTCATCCTTTCACCAGGGCATTCTGTGGCCCCTATGGGGGGCATAAAAACAATCCCCCATAGATGTTCACAGACTCATCCCAGTAATCTGTGACTATGATAGGGTACATGGCAAAAAGATTTTGCAGATACGATAACATTTTGTGATAGAGAATATTCTGGATTAACCAGGGGACTTAATGTAAGCACAAGTGTCTTAATAAGGGAAGAGGAAAGCACAGGAGTTAAAGGAGATATGATATTGGAAGCAGAGATTGGAGTGATGTTGGTGGAAGGGAACCACAAACCAAAGAATGAGGGCAAGCCTCTAGAATCTGTAAAAGGTAAGGAATAGATTTCCCCTTGGAGCTTATAGAAGACATGCAGCCCTGTATAAGACCTGTTTTTGGATTTCAGAACTGTAAGATCATAAATCTGTTGTTTTAAGCCTCTAGGTTTGTAGTAGTTTGTTATAGCAGGTGTAAGAATCTACTAATCCCCTAAATCAGCATTCTTCACCACTCTATTATCTTGGTCATTGCTTAAGACTCACCCTTCTTATTATGCATTTTCCTTCAGACTCTCATCACCAGATTTCTCTGTGCTTCCTCTGCTGATCTAACTCCCACTGATCTCTTTTTTTCCAAATCTTTTCAAATCCACTGTTCTCTAGGTTTCCTGTTACGTTGCACATAAATTCCCCTGTGTTCTCAGGCTCTCCACCAAATGTGTTCCCTAACTATTGGCTTTAACTGTGAAATGCTCTTTCCTGAGGACACTAGCATTCCTGAAATTCTCACAAGAAGATGCCTTTAGTTTTCTTACATTCCCAAGTATCTCACTCCCAGAAATATACAGCTTCTCAAACATTACACTTCTACTCTTGTGTAAAAATCTCTGGTCCTTATAGACTACTCATGATATTTGGCCACATCCCTCTTGACTTCTTGTCATTCTTATCTTCTACCCTCATGGTTACTTCCTCCTTGTTTATTGAAGATTTTAAACCTGGATCACTGAATTGTATCTCTGCCCCAGCTCTGCCGTCATCTTGGGGATTTGAGAATTCTTAAGAACAATCTATCCTAGCCAATCCATTTCTTGATCTCTTATACTTCAGTAACCTTCACCTCCACACCAGCTGTTAATTCGCAAATGCATACTCTGGGCCTTCCCATCATTTAGAATTTCTCAACCTCTGAGATCCTGTATTCAAATATAATATAAACAAGTCAAAAAACTAAATATAAAAATAATCAGAATGTATTATCTAATATCACCACACCCCACCCCAAAGGAAATATCTGTTCTTCTTCTCATGATGCCTGGATTGGTAAATGTTAGCACCATCCACACACATGTCTAAGACAGACACTTGGGTCTTGTCTTTATTTCTATGTCTGTTTCCCAATTTCCACATCGAATAAGCCACTATAAACTCCTGTCAAGGTTAACTCTACCTCTGAAGCCTATCCTTTTCTCTCCAGCCCTAACATCATTACACTAAATAACCTTTCCTCTGAGTTACTGCTGCTTTCTAATTGTTCTCTTTCCAACTAATTCTCTAATAACCCCAAACTCAATTCTTTTCAGATTCTAGTTGATCTTTTTGAAATATGGTACAATCATGTTACTTTTACACTTAGAAACCTTTCAAGACTTTCCCATTGCCTTTGCAATAAAGTTCATTTAATATATCTTTAATGGCTAACTGCTGCTTACCCAGGTGGCTTCACCTGGTATACCTGCCGCATGCCACCTTTTTTCCCTTACTGCCCTAAATACACTCATCCCAAGGTGGTGCTGAACTACTTTCAGTTCTCCAAACTAATTTTGCTGTCAATATCATTTCCAAGCTTTTCTACCTGCTATTCTCTCTAGCAGTAACTCTGTTTCACACCTTTACTTATCTGATGACATCATATGTCCTTTGGATCTTAGCTAGCCTATTACTTTTTCTGAAAAGCCTTGCTTTATTTCACATTCTGCCCCTCATCTCATCATTGAAAAAGGTTCCATTTTCATGAAGCAACCTGTACTTAGATCTGTTCTAGCACTTGTCATACTCTACAACAACTGTCTCTTTAGTTTTCTCTCAAACCAATTCATAAACTTGAGGAAGGACCATGTATTTTTACTTTTGAACCCTCAATGCATGACACAGACAGTCTATTGGTAATTTTTACTGAAGCAAAAAATTAAGTACAGATTTGTGTTCCTATAGATAGTATATCTACATATAACATATCTTTTTGGGTTCCTATAGATGGTATATTTCTCTTTTATTTTCTTTATAATTTGAGGCTTCTTATTGGAGCTAAACTGAACATCTTGATTAAATGATGTCTTGATGCATGTTCATTAGGTGGTTCATTTTGTCTGTTCACACTAGCAAATATGCTTTTCATGTCGTGTATCTGGCCCATACTGGCTTATGGACATGGTGTTCTAATCTATCCATTCATTGTGGGTCCTGTTTTAAACCATCCCCAACTGCCCAAAGATTTCCTATGCATCCTGTTCTGGCTCAAGCAGCCCAAATGACACAGGTATCTGCATGGTTCCTGAAATATCCCAATTCCACTGTCACCAACATCAATCACCCTTTACCTTCAGAGAAGCCAGAAACCAACTCACAAATTGTTCCTCGGTCAG
Source organism: Nyctereutes procyonoides (assembly GCF_905146905.1). Taxonomy (NCBI): domain Eukaryota; kingdom Metazoa; phylum Chordata; class Mammalia; order Carnivora; family Canidae; genus Nyctereutes; species Nyctereutes procyonoides. The sequence continues at coordinate 21,547,862 of NW_026575040.1, read as the reverse complement.
ATTGAAACCAATCTGCCTGCAGAATGGCTGAAAGTCACCTTTCTAGACCAAAATACTCTCAACTGTTCTAAAAACAAAAACAAAAACAAAAACAAACAAAATAACAACAACAAAACCCCCACTGATTCAGACTTATCCAACCACAATGAAAATGGAGGTTACAAAGAAACTCTGAGGGAAATATTCTGATAACACATTAATGAGACTAGTTCAGTCCCCTTATAACATAGAATGGGGGCGGGGGGCTCAAAACTTTCCAAGTAAGAGAACTCCCTTTTTCCTGCAAAAAATATCCCAAGACTCTCACATGATAGGTATTGTGCTGTTGCTTGATAGATGATAAAGAAGCTCTTATAAATTCATTAGTTCTTTAAAATAAATTTATTCATTATTAATCACAGAATCAATTTACATGTTTTTGAAAAATTAGAGTATATATATGTGTAAGATGTGTGAACACATAAACTTGAAATAACCGTGATATTTTCTAGACTTGAGAATTGCCCATAGTTTGAGAATCCTTTGGTTTGAAAATCACTAAGATCCATTCTACAATTAACATTCTCTAGTTTTATTAGTTTAGATAATTTCCATTCACTGGTTAGACAAGAGCCTCTGACTCTCCTTAATTCAGCATTTCCTAAATTTTGTACCATGGAAATCTAACGGTTGATTGAAAGAAGTATTTCAGAATAAACAATTTTGGGAAATGCACACAATACTGTCCTCTTAGAGATGCTTCATGTGTATAACTGTATTAAAGGCTCTGAAAAATAGTAAAGAAATTTATTTATATTATTTAATCTAGCATTTCCCAAACCTGTGTGTCAACAGAGCAGTTCCCCCCACCCACTGGAACGCTTATCAACATATCCTATCATATAGCACTGATTTGAGAAAATATGGTTTGTAAACACTTTGCTACCGGGTGGGGCACTGTCATCTAAGAGAACAAGAGATCAGAGGCCCCATATCCCACTGGTTATTGCAGGCATTATATATTTATCCTCAGGTGGGTGCCAAGGCTGAGTAGATATGTATGACGGTATGAAAGATTTTGATCTGCAGATGTGGCCACCGAGGCCAATCACATACTCATTGAACCAAATTTGGGGCATTGTCGAGATACTGAAAAATCCATTTGGCCTCCCAGATTACACTATAGTTGCGAGTCTTTCTGTCCTAAAAACATAATCATAGTTCACAATTTCTTAGATCCTGACACTTAAGAAGTACAATTCACACAAGGAGGCTGATTCTACATCAGCAAAGAGAAGCACTACTATAAGGATCAGTGTTTCAATATGTTATGATGAGTTTTTGACACAAGCACCTCTATCTTTTTTAGCATTCCAGCATGTAGTAATCTAACATGTTTGCCAGGATAAATGCAAAGGGTCTCAGTCACATCCCTGGTTCAGCACAGACATGCTTAGTATCCAAGGCAGCCTAGAGAGTAGATGAGGTAACTCTGCTGGGCGTAGCTGTAAGGTCAACAAATTGGAAAAAGCCACAACTCACCCTTGGGAAGGATTAAATACGCTGACATCCTCCAAATTGATTTACCTAGATCAGACCACATGTTAATGAGGCAGGCAAGTTACTCTAATTCATTGTTACTATTCTAAATGCAGAGACCTTTTCACATTAAAGGGGCGGGACCATGGATTCAAATGAGCATTCCTTACTTGTGGCTTGTCACTCATCATGCCTGGGCCAGTGTCCTCAGAAACATTCACAATCATTGTCATTAAACTGCACCCAAAAGAACTGGACATTCAAAGAGCACTGCTTCTAAGAAATGAAGTGAGTTTTCTTCCTCTATTATCTGCACCTCTGAATAGAGGTACATGAATGCTCTAAGCACTTAGATTTCCTCTGGGTGCAGACATTTCTACGTGCTGTAAGAATCTCTATTATTTGAAGGATCCCCTTGAAAATGTCTCAGTCACTTTTCAACACTGACTCCTCAGTAGCATGGGAACAGTATTTATACCACAGATGTAATATCTATAGATCTCAACTTTGTCCAAATCGTGAGTTGGGAAGATAGGATTTCTTCACAGCTTCAAACCCATCACTGAGCTTTATCTACATGAAAAGGTAAAATTCCTGCCTATAAGAAAGCAACATTTATTGGTATGTTTTTATTATAAGTCATACACATATAGTGGTTTGGAATAATCATCTAGTTAAGTTTGCCTAATAGATAAATAAATACATAAATTGAAGGGCCAGATAGTAAATACTTTAGACTCTGTAGGCCATATGGTCTATTGCAACTTTCCAACTCTGCTGTTATAGTATGAAAGCAACCATAAACAATGTGTAAATGAATATGCATAACTGTTTTCCAAGAAATTTTTCTTTATGGGCAACACGGAAATTTGAATTTCATATGTTTTTTGCCTCACAAAATATGACTTGTTTTTTCAACAATTTAACAATGTAAAAACCATTCTTTGTTGATAGGATCATACCAAAACAAGTGGCAGGCAGCATTTGGCCTATAGCTCATAGTTTATTAACCCCTGCCTTAACCCATAGCTTTGAAAATAATATATAAAAGTTCTTTGCTTATGTTTCATTTTAATTTTTGAACTCATCTCCTTGACTGGAAAGACGATCCATGGAATTATGAAAACACATATAGGATAATTATTGCAACATAGAAAGATTAGGAATTTCACATTTTACTTTTATAGTTAGAAAAACATCGAGAAGACAAAAAAAATCAAGAAACGTCAAAACAATTCTCATTACTATATATACTTTGAGAAAGATTGCTATAATTTTTATTTACTTTTACTACTCTTTGGGATAAATTTTTCCTAGAAAAATGTACTCCTAGATTCATGATGGATTGTGAATTTTGCTTTCTGACAAATGACTATCCATTATTTTTTTAAAGATTTTATTTATTTATTTATTTATTTATTTATTTATTTATTTATTTATTTGAGATACAGAGAGAGAGAGGCAGAGACATAGGCAGAGGGAGAAGCAGGTCCTCAAGGGGAACCTAATGTGGGACTCAATCCTGGGGCCCCGGGTTCACACCCTGAGCCAAAGGCATATGCTCAACCACGGAGCCACCCAGGCATCCTATGACTATCCATTATTCATAGTCCTAGAAAACCCCCAATAAAAATTACTTTTTCTGAGACACCTAGGTGGCTCTGTCGGTTAAGTGTCTGCTTTCAGCTCAGGTCAGGATCTCAGAGTCCTGGGATCGAGTCCTACAACGGGCTTTCTGCTGAGTGGGGAGTCTGCTTCTCTTGAGCCTCCCCCTCCCTCTGCTCATGCTCTGTCTCTTTCTCAAAGAAATAAAAAAAATCTTGAAAAGGATTACATTTTCTGATTACAAAAGCTCTATTTGCTTATTTTAAATTACATGGAAAATGCACAAGAGCACAGATTACTTCTAGTTCAAGAAAGATTGTGTTTAAAATCAAGAGATTTAAAAAAAAATCTTTCTTGTGTCTATAGCCATTATATAAAAGTTTTTCTGTTGGCAAATCAAATGTCAAATAAAACACTTGGCTAGAATGCTTATCGTTTAACCCTGCTCGTAGAGTCAGGGTGAAGCAAAGTTCTCTAATTCTAAATATTTGTTGGTAAATGTTGCTCCACTGGCTACTTGGAAATCAGTTTCCATCAGATTAGGTAAAGCCTGCTAACCAAACACAGCAGCAGTTAGAACTTCAGTGGGAAAACAGCCTGCTTTTCTCCTGTACCTATGTGCATCTTTGTCCCTGGCCTCAATCCTTTCACCCTCTGCCTTCTCCGGTATAAAATGTCTTTGGCTTGCAAAGCAATGTCAGTGAGTTTATTAGTACATTTTGTGGCAGGCCCACTATGAACTGTGGACTGCACAGGTGTTCATTCATTCTGTGTGACTGGGGCTTCTTCGAGTAGACTTGCTTGTTGGCATAGCTCAAAGCAGCACCCCTGTAGCTTCCTTTTAATGGGAATATGAACACTGAGAGTGAAGCCGTGGGCTTGCAGGACTTTCTTCAGGCAAATTCAGCTCTTTAAAGAAAAATAACAACAATTCTTTGCCTTCAAACCCCTTTCCCCAGCCCCCAATGCACACCCCCAAATCAGACAGGCCAGATGTTTATGAAAACTGCAGTTTCCGCAATCAAAAGTACAACATTTACCATAGCTTTTATCAAAGATTTCAATTCCCCTCATCTTAAGGAAAATGACCCTTTTATTTTGTTGTGGACATAAAATTATGGCCCTGGGAAAATTGGAAGCATTTCTGTTGAGGGAAATCAATTTTCTCACTGCCATATATGATCAACATGTCATAGCCATCACCAGATAATAATAGTAAAGTACAAGTAAAATGGCTGGTAATACTGGCTTTAAGGGTAGCAAAAGATAGAAGCAGGATAACACCCCCCCCCTTTTAAAGCATGTTTGCAAAAAGGAAAGAAGAAGAAAAAGAAGATAAACCTCTAAGGGTTATTTTTGTTCACTAATTTTCTTCCTTCCCACTCCACTTTCTTCCTTTTGCTAGGCTTTCTAGAGTGTAAGTATTTTATTTTGTGTACTAATCGGCCAAAGCATTAATGAAACTGTAGAGATATGTGTTCTTCCTGGAAAAGAGTAAGCACTTTATGTGTAAACCACTCTGGCTCCTTTTCAATCATCCTGTTAATGGGTGGCTAATTGTCAAAAGATGTGACCAGAGCGAGATGACCCAAGAGTGTGTTTAGAGGGGAGGCAATAGGGAAAGTACAGAAGCGGCTTCTTAATTTGGATCCTGCAAACAAAAGGAAACATCAAATCTGACCTCGCTGCTGGAGTGTTAATGGCTTTCTCCCATCGCACCCCCTGCCACTTAGCATCTTTTGTGCCCCACCCTGGGAAGCTTCCCGGCAGAAGTGTGCATTAGCAGAACTCTACAGTTACAAAATGCTGCTTACTAACAGACGAGGGGGAAAACCTTCAGGGTGATTAAATGTTCTTTGGACAAACACATCCACAGCCATAAAAGTGCCATCTTTATTTCAGGCAGGTCTCTCAGTGATGTCCCTGCTGTGGTCACCAGCACAAAGGAGCATTGTACCCAGAATGTCACTGAAACCCTTCAAAGGAGATCCAAGCTCTCTCTCTTTGTAGAAAAGTTGGACCCATACATGAATATGGGAAGATAAAACTGCATTAATTCAGGCCAACACTATAACTGAGAAAACAGCAGACAAGATTTTGGCAAAATTTCAAATATTTAAAATAATTCAACTGTTTAAAAACAAAAAACAAAAGTAATCATAAATAAATAAACAATAGCAATGACAAAAACTCAACTGCATATTTTGGAATGAAAATGAGAGCAGAAAGTAAGAATGAGAGGAAAAATAGCGAAATCTAGACTAGGAGAAACTCATGGATATAGTAAATGTTTCTGCACAAAGATGTTCTTAGAAGGATTATTTAAGGGGCTCCTGGGTGACTCAGTTGGTAAGTGTCTGCCTTCCACTCAGGTCATGATTCCAGGATCCTGGGATTGAGCCTTGGGTTCCCTGCTGGGCAAGGAGTTTGCTTCTTCCTCTCCCTGGGCCCTCCCTCCCCACTCCTCCTCATGCTCTCTTTCTCAAATAAATAAATAAAATCTTTTTTAAAAAGAAGAAATATTATTTAGAACTGAAAATAACCTACATAGCTAGCACTAAAGGATTTAGAAAGACAAAGTATGGCACATATGTTAGATAACATATTTTGCAGCTGTTAAAAATATTGGTTTTGGAAAAAAATAATGCTTCAAGAAATATGAGAAAACATATACTATAGGTCTTACTAAAAAATAAATGATAAGTTATAGCCATAGAAAAAAATGCATGCTCAGGAAAACGTACTAAAACATATCAATGACAGTATTATGGGTGAACTATGCTTCCCTTCTATTCCAATTGCTAGTGATTTGGATATTGTATTGATTAAAAACAAAACAAAAACACAGGAAAAAAAAAGAAAAAGAAAAAATGGCCCAAGAAACTCTTTTTGGTGGGTAAGAACATCATTCAAAAAAGAGAAATTTTATCTCCAGATTTTATTAGAATTTTCCATTGTTTATGTGGAATAAAAAGATGCTACAGGCTCTTTCTAAACTCAGAGGCCATGTCATTCTGTTCCTAACAGCAAAGCCTCCAGTACCCTCCCAACTCAGACTTCAAAACATCATATGTCTCTTGGCTGCTGATTTCCAGAGATATCATGAAATTTGCAGATCTACACAATGCCTACATAATGACAGTTAAGTAGATAACATCTGTAGTAAAAATCAGCTTTTTCCCCTCATTCATTTTATAACCTTTCCTCCTTCTGCTTTTCCTTATACAATGAATGTGTGAATAGTTCATCTGTAAGTTTATTTCTAGCTAAATCTCCTCTTTTTAAAGACTGAGAGTGCCTAGGTATCCATGTCCTGGCCCATTTCCTGTTCTCACTTCCCCAAATGGGTGGATTATCTTCAGGTCATGATGCAAGTTTTACATCAGGAAGCTACCCATCCTAATGGAGGAGATTGGGTGCCTGTTGGCCCACTTAGCACTGTGGCTGGTCAGGCTCTCAATCTCAACACTCCAGACAGTGGGTGGACCATGTGTTGGAAAAGATCAAAATCAGTGGCTTATTGGAGTGGAATGGTTGTGAGAGAGGTGTTCAAAGAACACTTCCTGTCAGTTAGTAAAAGCACATCAATAAAAATAAATCAATGCCCACTTGTTTTCTAGGAATCTGCTTCATATTCAGCAAAGGCTCCCATTATGCTGCATTTCTAATTGAGTAGCCTAGAAAAGATGTGGTTTAAGCTAGAGTAAAATATCCTGAAGAAAAGCATTACTCTGAGGTGCTAAATCTTCCTTTGTGCACCAAAATATAAAACAAAGATAGACTCAGCTATAAAGAAATGAAAATACTCTGTGATGTAATTGGGAAGTGGATTGTGAAGGATAACTTAAGTTTGATTCTTGACTTCTTAAGTGTGTGGCTTTGATTATATCTTTCCCTTTTAGAACCTTAGTTTTTTTTATTACTTGTAAAACAAAACGATTGACCTGGATCAGGGGACTCTACATGGCACATATACTACCACTCACCCATGTGACTCTTGTGACAGACATTGCTAATCAGTTGTGGCTCTTTCTTACTGAGCCACACACTGAGGCTTCAGAATCCATTTGATGGTGCTCCTGGAAGCCATCATTAATCAATAAGTTTAGATATAATGCATGCAACTTCTCCATTAAGGCCAAAATGAGTTCCTAAGTCTCTGACCCTCCATGACCCTATATATTTTTTTCTCAGTTCTTAACAGAACAGAATCAAGACCTCTTCTTCTAGATATCTAGACCACAAGTCCTTTGATACTCTGTAGACTCCAAATCAACTTTGCTCCAAAATTACATATAAGTGGTACTATGTTTCAAGAACTACTGTGCTAAAAGCACCAGCTTATCCAAATTCTGTTTCCCTTTTTAGAAGCCAGTTTGTACCAATGGCAGATAGCTAGTGTTTCTTTGTCTGGCTTCAGTTACTTGGCAATTTCTACCATTACTATCTTATGTACTGTAGTAGGAAGGCAGGCATTATTAATTCTTATAAGTGCAGGATTACATTCATTAATTCATAATTTTAATAGCTGACATTCAGAGTTAGACATAATTTTATTTTCTTTCCAAATCCATAGAAAAGAGCAATATTGAGCCCTTCTATAGATTAGCTGTTATATTATCCAGAATCCAGCTGAACTGCTGCATTATATGCTCATGCTATGAAAATAGGATCATGTCCCTTTTTCAAAACCTGTTGTTGCTCCACTGACTCATTGGGTGCAGACTCATTGCTTTGTGCTTTACAGACTGTTATTAGTTGGATTTATCACTGTGCCCTCATGTCTCATTATTTATCTTCCACCGTTACTCTGTGCTTGCTGTCTCTGTCACTGGCCCGGGATTAGGGGAAGGCAAGTGAGGAGGCAAGGGTGCAAAATCTATAAAGGCAAGATCTCAGAGTTGTACTCACCTTTCTTAAATTTTGTATCCTAGACAGTTCACTTGTCTTATTGTAGTTCTGGCTTTGCCTTGTGTGATCACCTAAAAATACCAATTTTTATTTCTTTACTGGTTTTTAGCTCTTTGAAGCTAATTCACATGCATAGTCTAGTTTTATTCTTTCAGCCCCTAGAAAGGCTGATGAAATTATTTTCCCCATTCCATGAGGCTACACATATTTTAGTTTCACAAAAGTTAAAAGTTAAGGAATCTCAGAACTTGATATCAAGTGTTCTGAATCTGAGTAGAATATTCTTCCCAGCAGAATGAAACTTAACCCCATTTTCTGTGCTCAGTAACAAAGCATGCCTTTTTTTTCCTTCAAAATATACATTTTAACTAACTTTTCAGTTATAATTATTTCATTTATTCCAAGATATTTCCCATTCCCATGTATTATTCCTCATTTGCTTTTGCAAATGTCTATTATGTGTTATTATCTCTTAACTTTTGGGGGGACATCCTGTTTCCTTAATAGGTTGACCATTTTTTGAGGTGTGAGCAATATGTACTCTATAAAATCTTAAAATCTATAGAGGCTGAACTTGTCAATGGATTCTGTGAAGGACAGAAAGATTTATATTTATAGGCAAGCTTTATAGATGAAGAAACTGAGTGATAAGGAATGATGATGACAGCTAGCAATTATTAAGGACATCAGTGTTGCAAGGACTGTGCTAAACAATGAACATGCAACATTTTCATGGATTTCACAACCCAATGAGTTAGTTGTTCTTATTCACATTTTAAAAATGAAAAACAAAGTTTTAGGAAAAATAACAAACTGCCTATAGTCATAGCACTTATAAATTCAGGGCCAGAATTCAAACCCAGGTCTGACTCCATAATGCATGCATTTGAATGATCAGTCAAGGGCTGCAGAACCAGTGAAGGTTAAGTTGGAATTTGAGTCTAAGATGTAGTTCCTTTTTTGTTGTCCTAGTCTGCTTCTGATTTTCTGAAAAAAGTATAGGTATTTTATTTTTTATACTTTTTATTTAAGTGAATTGACATTATATTAATTTTAGCTTATCTTTACTAATTTGAATGTCCCCTTGCTCAAAATAAAAGCCTAAATAGAAACATTACCAGCTTCTGTATCTGCTACTTGTTTATGGAATGGATGTAGTGTCTTTTGAACATGCAAATATAAAGATTGCTCATTAGGATGTAGCTTCCATGTCTGTGCCTTACAGGTTAAGAAGCATAAGAAGGCCTGTGGATCCCTAAGTGAAAAAAGGAAGTGGGTTCTGAGAACCATATAGCACAGGGATGGCAAATAAGCAGCATGACTAATCTATCCCAGCCTTCTTTCCAGTGGGACTTGTAGTGCCTCACAACCCACTTCAGTACAGAACTCCAGGCAGCCACTACCACTGACTAGGGCTGGCTCTAGAGAGAAAACCTACTTGACATCGTTGACGATGGAGTGGAAGAGACTTAGTTTCCGGCCCTGGAAGTGGTACTTATTGGCTGAGTGGCCCTGGGCAAGTTATTTAACCTTGAAGATCCTCAATCATATCATTATTAAATAGAGGTAATGATAATGCCTTCTTTCCAGACTTGCTGTGAGGGTTAAAATGAAATACAACGTAAGACCTGAATAGACATTAAGTATCTTGAAAACAAAGCAGGAAAAATGCATTTTTAAACTTCTCTTTCTAATTGCAAAGTCATCCAGAAATCAAAAATAATGATTGAGGAGACTCCAATATCCCATCTTTTTTGTTTTCTGATTTCTGAGCTTAATCAGAATATTTTGGGGTTTTCACAAATTTTTTTGTTCCTTTTTAAAAATGTAATGCCATCAGTTTATGGAATTTGAAGTCAGTCAGACCTAGGTTTGAGTTACAATTCTGTCATTTACTTGGAGTCTAGAGATAATGCTGAACTTCCAAGCATCTATCTCCTTATTTATAAAACAGGAATAACATTACCTATATCACAAAGCTACTGTGAGATTAAATAAGACAAAAGCACATAAGCCATAAATCACTTAGTAAATATTCCTTGTAATCATTCCTGCAAGGCAGGTCTCTAAGGGGCTCCTATGCACATTCCAGTGAAAGGAGCCATCTGGCCATGACACTGCACTTTGAGCCTGTCCTGTTTAGTGGGACCGTTGTGCTAGCTGCTGTTTACCCAACTCTGATGAAGTTACTCAGTTCTCGTCCTTGGGTGCTTCCTGGCCCTTGTGCAATATCTCCTGGTTTGAGGCTGGATCCTCGAAGATCATGTGACCTAGTCACAACAGAAATGGTTATGTTTTAACTCCCTTTTGTACTCAGTGTTATGAACTATCAAGCGGAAGGAGACTGAAGGTACAGAGTTGGGGAATATTAGGGATCCTGCTCTACCTGATTTTTTATTCTGATTCAATAATTACTGATTGCCTACCATGCACCTGGCTCCAAGTGTATAAACAGGACATGCCCCTGCCTTGGGGGAGTTCTGAGCCTGGTGATATGTGGAGAGAATAAAATTTCCCTTATATAAACAGTTACACAAAAGGTAAGTTGGATATAATAAGATTCTTTCAAGAAATATGTTTGAGTACATATGCCAACTTCAACGAGAGTACAAGTTTCTCAAAAGATCCTTTGAGATTGGAAGAAGGAAAATGTAGCAGCATGACTAATTTATACCAGCCTTCTTTCCAGTGGGACTCTGTAGTGCTTCACAGCCCACTTCAGTACAGAACTCTAGGCAACCACTACCACTGACCAGGGCTGGCTCTAGAGAGAAAACCTGGAAATAAAAGCTACCAAGACATATGCAGACTTTAATGCGTATGGAAAATTTCTGTTGAATATATATAAAAATTGAAAATGAAAATTTTTTTCAAGTATATATACACACACACATATCATAAGTCTAAAGCTCAGTGAACTTTCACAAAGTGGACACACTGATGTAAGCAATATGCTGATTGAAAAACAGAACCCTACCAACCCTCTCAAGCCCCCCATCATGTCCTTTCTAGTCATTGCACTCAGGGTAACCGGTATCTTATATCCTAATAGCATGAAATATATTTTTGTATCTGTGTACCTCATGTAAGTAGAAAAGTTGAGAGCATTTTCCCATTGAACATCAATTTATTATTTGATGCTTTCTTCATTAAACAAAACCAGGAAAGTTTGACTCACTGTATAGCCATGGAATAAAATATTCTCAGGCTTACATAAGAATCACCAACTCTTTCTGCCCAGGATGATGTCTTTGTATCTGAATGTTCTGATCCTGGAGGTTACATTTCAGAATGTGAACTCATTCATTAGAAAAAGCTTTATTTGATGGAGAGCCAGGTACTCGCTTCCCAGCAACACAGCTTAAGTAAATGCTCAACTCAGACAGTCAACATTACTGTCTCAAAAATCTTTCATTCTGACATATTATCACACATTTGTCATTAGGGAACTGCATACTCACATATGTCCATAAATATTTGGTCTTAGTAGACCCAAGTTGACCTGCTTGAGAATCAGAAGGGGGAAAAATCTTATCTCTGTCCTTGGAAAACGTACAATTAAATGAAGGGAAAGTTTGAATGTGGCCTCTGAGAGACTCTGTTTCCTTGAAAACAAAATCATTTTGCTCTAGTCAATCAATAACTACATGGTAAATGTGAATCTTAGGCTCAGAAAGAGGTTATCAGCCACAACATTTCTTAACACTTTCATAATGTTATCAGGAATTAAAAGGTAACATTTATCAAATATTTACAAGTTGCGTGGGACACAGTGGTGTGTAAACATATGAATCTGATAATATCCAAGCTTCAGTTTTAAAACAGATCCAAAAAAATCTCAAAAATGTTTACTCTTCAATGATACATTCTCCATCATGTAAAATTTTAACTATTGAGATGCTCTAATGACATGTGGAATGGGTCACACCAGGAGGAATGTATCTCAGGGGAAAGGTCAATATCAACACAGATAAAAGAGATTGCATTAGGTAGGTTATGCCAACCAGGAAGGACACACATTTTATACATGTAAAGAAAAAAAAACTTATAAATGGAAAATCGGTTGATTTTAACTGTTATAAATGGAAAATCAACATCAGTTGATTACATATGAAGGTGTGTATTAAAGAACACAAAAAAGAAATATCCCCATCTTCCTATGGTTAACTCTATTCTCCCTTTTATTATCTGTAGTGGCATTTGTCCAGATTTTTGGGGGATAGAAACTTCATTTATCATTCTCTTTCTCCAGTCTCCTGGTCAGTTTGCCTCTGATTAGAGCTTGTTCAGTGGCCTCTAGAGCCACTTCTATTGTGGTGGACCTTTATTCTATTAATTAGAGAGATGGTCTAGAAAATAAGAGGAAGGGGAAGGGGAGGAGGAAAACAGAAGCATAAGCTGGGAGACAATAATCATAAAGAAAAAAGATCACTAATTGGAAGAGTCACACAGCCCCAACACCTCAATCTCTACACACAAAGACACCCTCCTCTTGGTGAACTTGAATGGTTCATGACCCTGCTGTTCAGTTTGTACCTTGCACATTGCTGCTGTCTCTACCATCTTTCACCTGTGGGCCATGTATGAGGGCCAGAGCTCAGAGCTCAGACAGTACTAGTGTGGGCTAGACTGGACAGTAAGGTATATAGCTGTGGTGCTCTGAAAGATTTAGAACAATAAAATAACACTTTCCAGAAAAGAAAATTTCCTAAAGTAGATTTTATTGGTAGAACATTTGTTTCTTTGCTTTCAGAGTTGAAAGTGCTTACATTGTGAATTTCTTAGTCCTTAGATCTGAGAACTGTATTAGCTCTACAGTGATGGCAAATGGCAGCTAGAAATTCAAGGTTGCATCGCAAGGGTAATTGGAAATAAGGCTCATATGGCCTTATAGAAATAAAACAACAACATCAACAAAATGTTTCTTCCTAAAACACAGTAGGTGAAGATTTTTATCAAACATGGGAAGGGGAACTGGGGATCAAGAGAACCAGGACTTGAATATCATGAGACATTGGGCTTCTACAGAGCAGGCATATGCATATTTTTTATTTCAGCATTTTGCTGAGAATGAAATGCTACAAGATGTAAAAGGTAATTATTCATTTTATTTTCATGCATAACAAATTAATGAAATAAAAAACATCCTAAGCTTTTTAAGTTAGGCTATAGAATATAAATCAAATACCAGTTCATTAAATAGATATTCACCCTGTATAAATATGGGTGGGGGAAAAAGGAGAGCTTTATAACTAATTGACTTCCTGCCCCAGGCACCCCAACGTCTTTCTGCAACTCTGGATTTGTCCCTCCAGGATACTACTGCCAAAATGATCAACACAGGGTCCCAAAATAACAATTTATTCTGCCCAAAGGACATTGTGCCCTCAGTCTCCTGGCCAGATGAATTGGCACAATTACATCCTTCTCTCTTGCTTTCCCCCTTAGGATATCCTAGGTGTCAGGGCTTTACATGTTGCGATGATTCAGAGCAAAAAATCTGCTAAGAGGAAAGACAGTGCTACAAGCGTCTTCTTAGATTCTTAGGTCCAAACTGATGGAGCGAAACACAAATCCTCCAATGGTTTGTTTCCTTCAAAACTTCACTGCCCCTCAGGCACATCCACAGATCAAGTGGAAAGCTAAATCCTTTCCTGACTCCTGACACAAATATATTGGCGTTAACCAACAATGGTCCCAAATTAACCAATTTCAAGTCTTTTCCACTGCCTCCCTTCCCTCACCAAGAATTAGTGACTTAAAGACCATTGTGCAAATGCCAGTTTAATATGCTGAGCTACAGTTCTCTCTCTGAAGCAGCCTGATAGAAAAGAAAATATATATTCATTTCCACTTTAGGAAATAGAACTCTGTTCATTGTGGTTTCTTGATGATTCCTTCTTATTTGTTTTGCGTCTTTTGCCTTAAAACTATCTTCTATCAGTATATTCCTTTGGAGAGTTTTTTTTTTTTTTTTTTTTTTTTTTTTTTTTATCTAAAGTTCCTTTACTCATTTTTCTTTCTGAGTCAGACTTACTGAGCTCTGCATGAACAAACCCTTTCATCAGGAAACCCCACAGCTCACCCTCAGGATGTTTAGGAACAGGCATGTATCTGCTGCAAAAAAAAAAACTTTTCTTGATATAAATAAGTTCAAGGTAGGATTCTTAGCAAAGAGCTTGGCAGTTGAAAGAAGAAGGTGGTCATTTCCTCGGACAGAGGCTCAACATCCAACCCACTGAGGCCTGCAGTGAGGACTGCCAGGTATTAGAATGTGATTCTAAAGCCAAATGCAGGTGGGTACTTAAGCAGTGTTTCTGACCCTCAAGTGCTACCTGCTGGAGAATTACTCACCACCAGTACTTCACTGCTATTTTAAAAAGATGATGCTATTACTTCCTGGGGAGAGAGATGGGAGAGGAAAAGTACCAGGAAAATTCCCAATGTAAATGAAAAAAGAGGAGGCATTTATATAAGAATTCCTTAGTAGTCCTTCAAGACTAAAATCTTATATATAAAATTTTGCAACAAAACACAAATAGGCCATGTCTACTCACTGCTCATCTCTGGGACTCTTACCAAGAGGGACGTAGCTTTCTATTGAACTATCAGTTTAACGAAGATGAGTTAGTCTGAAGGATCTCCTTCATTTTCTATTTGTTCATACAATCAGTCAATATTAATTACTGAGTGCCAACTTATGCCAGGTGTGGTGGTAGGTACTGGGGATATAATAGTGAACCAAACCAGGCATTTCTACCTCTCCATATAGGTGAAGAACAAGACATTAATTAATTAATCACACAAATAAACATAAAATTACTAAGCCCTCCAAGGAGAGGAACATGGGACTATGCAAACCCATAATAGTATTGTTTGTCCTAGTCAAGAAGGCAGGGAATGCTTACCTGAGGAAGTGTTGATTGAGGGGCTGAGGAGATGGCTGGATTGGGAAGAATGAGAATGGACTGAGGTAAGATAGGCCAGAAACAGACCTTTAGGCACACGATCATGCAGGCTCTCATTAAGGCCGTGTCAAGGCTTGGGCTTTATCCTAAGAGCAATGGAAAGCATTGAAGGGTTTTACACAGGAGAAATGATAGGATATGATATGAGATGACATGACGTGACATAATACTATTAGGTTGGATTTCTCTGCCTGCAGCAGGTTGGTGGTGGCAAGAACAGAAGGGCAGGCAAGCTATCAATAGACAGAAAGGGACCAGAAAGGTGACTGGTAGAGGTTATTTCATTTAGAAATCTTTACACATTGATTAAATCAATCTGATACTGTCTCGTCAACAAATGGTGTTGGGAAAACCGGACAGCAACATGTGAAAGAATGAAACTGGACCATTTCCTTACACATACACAAAAATAAATTCAAAATGGATGAAAGACCTAAATGTGAGACAGGAAACCATCAAAATCCAAGAAGAGAACACAGGCAGCAACCTCTTTTACCATGGCTGTAGCAACTTCTTACTAGACACGTTGCTGGAAGCAAGAGAAACAAAAGCAAAAATGAACTATTGGGACTTCATCCGGATGAAAACCTTCTGCATGACAAAGGAAACAATCAACAAAACTAAAAAGCAGCTTACAAAATGGGAGAAGATACTTGCAAATGACATATTTGTTGAAGAGTTAGTATCCAAAATCTGTAAAGGACTTATCAAATTCAATACCCCAAAAATAAATAATCCAGTTAAGAAATGAGCAGAAGACACAAATAGACATTTTTCCAAAGAAGATAGCCAGATGACTAATAGACACATGAAAAGATGCTCCACATCACTTATCAAGCAAATACAAATCAAAACCATGATGAGATATCACCTCACACCTGTCAGAATGGCTAAAATTAACAACTCAGGAAACAAAAGATGTTGACAAAGATACAGAAAAGGGGAACCTTCTAACACTGTTGATGGGAAATGCACACTGGTGCAGCCACTTTGGAAAACAGTATGGAGGCTCCTCAAAAAGTTAAAAATAGAACTATCCTATGATTCAGCAGATGCACTACTAGGTATTTACCCAAAGGATACAAACATATGGATTTGAAAGGGTACATACATGCACCCCAATGTTTATGGCAACAATATCAACAGAACCAAACTATGAAAAGAGCCCCAGTGTCCATGGACTGATGAATGGATAAAGGAGACGTAGCATTTATACACAATGGAATATTACTCAGGATTCAAAAATAATGAAATTTTGCCATTTACAATAATGTGGATGGAGCTAGAATGTATTGTGCTAAGCAAAATAAGTCAATGGGAGAAAGACACATACCATATGACTTCACACATATGTGGAGTTTAGGAAACAAAACAGGTGAACATATAGGAAGGGGGGGAAAGAGAGAGGAAAGCAAACTAGAAGAGACTCTTAATGATAGAGAACAAACTGAGAGTTGATTGGAGGGAGGGTGGGGGGATAGGTTAAATGAGTGATGGATATTAAGGATGTCCCTTCTATGATGAGCATTGGGTGTTATATGTAAGTTATGAATCACTAAATTCTACTCCTGAAAAAAAAAAAAGAAGAAGAAGAAGGCCTGGAAAATGGCATGACTGGTTATCTTTAGAGCATTGGTTCTCAGTGGGAGTGATTCTGCTGCTAAGAGATGTATGTACGGCAATGACTAGTAACTTTTTTAGGAGGAGTATAACTGACATAGAACATTATATTAGTTTATAATTATATTAATATACATGAGACAATATTTGTATATATATCAAAATGATCACAATAAGCCTAAGTTAACACCATACACCATACATAATTACAAAATATATTTTTCTTATGGTGAGAAATTTTAAGATCTATTCTGCTAGCAACTTGCAAGAGTGTAATACAGTATTGTTAACTGTAGTCACTATGCTGTACATCTCATGGTTATTTATTTTAAACTTGGAAGTTTGTACATTTTTTATCCCCCTTCACTTATTTTTCGCACCCATACCCCCTGCCTCTGGCAATCACCAATCTGTCATCTGTATCTATTTTTCATGGAAAAATACTTTTTTAAAATTTTTTTCAAAAGATTTTATTTATTTATCGATGAGAGACACAGAGAGCGAGAGAGAACGCAGCAGAGACACAGGCAGAGGGAGAAGCAGGCTCCATGCGGGGAGCCCGACGTGGGACTCGATCCTGGGTCTCCAAGATCAGGCCCTGGGCTGAAGGCAGTGCTAAACCGCTGAGCCACCTGGGCTGCACTGGAAAAATACTTTTTAAGTGAGTGTTGTTCTCATGAAGTATCTTTGTCTAGTTCTAAAGATAAAAGTGAGGTTATCAAAATTTATTAGCCAAAAAAAAATCAATCTGATACTTACAAGGTAAATCAAATCCTGTTTTTTGTCTGACACCCCATATAATTCTTCTGTGGGGCCTATTTTCATTTCCCTACTCCCCTTTTAACATCTTTCCCTCCATTAATTCAACAGAGGATTTGCTTCTGCCATTTATAAGAAAAAATCACTTAGCCAACCTGTCTAAGAATCTTTCTTGGTAAAAGGACTAATTATAGTCTCTAGTCTTTCCTCATGGGGTTGGTTATTATGAGTATAATCTGCAGTAATAGGTGTGAAAGTGCCCTGTACACTAGAATATGTGAGATCAATGTAGGTTGGCATTATTGTAATGCTTCTAATTATGTGTGACGTCTACCTTCTCTGGGAGTTAATAGAATGTCAATTTGAATATTTGGACAGGAAATATAAGTTTAGATACTTTAATTAGGATACTCACCAAACTCCTGGCAAGGCAATAATTAGTTCAAAAGTAAAAGGGTAAAGCAGAGGCAGACCTAGAAAGGGTATTGGGATGACTTTGTAGCCACAGCCTCAGGTCTCTGCACATTATGAGGCTGTATTCCAATCCATTTGCTGTGGTGAAAAGGCATGTGTAACGGCAGTAGGTAGCAATTGTGCCCTCAGAATGCATCCATTCACAAATGGGAGGAGCTAAAAAGGCTCTAAGAACTGAGAAATGATGTCATTGCTGTCCTTGTGGGGCATTGGCAGGGAAGAGCCTCTGGTCTCCCCAGAAAAACAAACAGCTATGCTTAACCTCCAACTTCTGTTTGTGTAAGCAAGTTCAGGATTTGATCAAACAAACCTACTTTTGACAGGGCAAGGTGGGGGGTGGTGTATCTCAGGCATGGGACTAGGGAGCAAAAGAATTAGGCAAGAGTTGAAGATAAAAATATATCAAACTTATATAGGGCTTTCCATCCAAATTCCATGGAGGCCAAGCTGCTGCAGGAATCATAGCCTTTTAGATATGTCTGTTCTCTGTCCTCTTGCCCTTCCTCATTAGATTTCAATATAATCTCTGATGACTTTGGGAATAAAAGGGCCCTATTCATTTTCCAGGGAAGCAGTAGGAAGTCATGAACTTGTTTGTGCAGGGGAGTGCAAAATAAGGAAGGAAGGTGTTGGGAGCATCCTCGTCATCTGTGAGCATGGTCTCCGATGCACTGAGGATCAGTTCTAACCGTATAACACTCTGGGTCTCTCCTAAGGTCATTTCAAAATGTATTGGAAAAGTCCTCTCCAAATTGAAGAGGTGAATTCTAATGTGTAGTAGTAACCCTCTCTAGATATTTCTACTTTCTCTTGGTAAGGTAGTACTCCTTGGGGACAGTTATGAAGGGATGCTCAGAATATTCAAACCAGGCTCATAAGATGCTTCCATTTGAAAGCAAAGATAGCTCTTAGGGTCTTAGGAGGTAAGATGCTGAGAATCCCACTCCCTGTCTTGCAAGGAGCCTTTGGGATGGCATGTTTGTGACTATGTGTGTCTGTGTGTATGCAGCAGAGAATGGAGGGGTTGCACATTCACCTTTGTAAGAGATTGAGTATATAAAGGGGAGGTGATGAATCCTCTGGAAATTTGGATGGTCTATCAAATCTAATAAACATTTACTGACATGGAGTGTGAGATGCTCTTGAAGATGAGTGGGACTTAGAAGGCTGAGGCAGACATTGCAAGTAGAAGGAATAGCTGGAGCAAGGAAAATGAAATATGAAAATGTTGGACTTAGACAAAAAAATATCCAGTCAGCATGGCTGTACATTTCTGAGCTGGTTATAGAGGCAAAATAAGACTGGAAAGATTAAGTCTGGTCAAATTATAGAGAGTTTGGAAAGCCAGTCAGAAAGGTGGGAGGACCATTTATTCAATCATTCCGGAAATCCTTACTGAGTATGACTATGGGCCAAACACAATTCCAAGTGCTTGAGATACATCGGGGGGAAAATCATGAACATTGCTACCATTACAGGATTTACATTCTAGGGAAGAAAATCTGCTATTATATGCCTTTGGTCTGAATGCTCATGAACTAAATTAATCTCTACAACAACCCCATGAGGTTGCTACCATTATTAGCCTGCTTTTAAGATGGGAAATTGAGGCACAGGGAAGTTAAACATAATTGCCCAAGGTCACACAGCTAGTAAATATCTAAAGTTGCTTTTAACAACTTCATTATACTAGTTGCAAGAGCTGAAGGAGGAGAATTTCAATGGTATGTTTGGCAAGAGGGGCTGGTGAGGAGTCTAATTGCAAGATTATACCATAACGAAATACCACAGATGAATGAGGTGGTTTAAACAAAAGACATTTATTTCTCACAGTTCTGCAGGCTGGAAGCCTAAGATCAGGGTGCTAATATGGTCAGATTCTGGTGAGAGGTCTCTTCTTGGCTTACAGATAACCACCTTCTTGCTGTGTCTTCACATGTCCTTTCCTTTGTGCTTATACATGGAGAGAGCAATTTCTCTCTTCTTCTTTCTTTTTTTAACCACTCTGTTTTGGTGTTATTGACTACAAAGAGCTCTGCATATACACAATAAATGTGTACAACTTGATCGGTTTAGAAAGAAGTGTGCATCCATTGAATTACTACCACAGTCTGTACCATCAATATATTCATCACGTTCAAAAATTTCCTTCTGTTCCATTTATGACTAGTGTTATTATTATTATGTGTGTTTAATAAGAACACTTAACTAAAACAGTCAAATGTAGAAGCAAAAAGTAGAATGGTAGTTGTCAGAATCTAGGAGGAGGGGGGAAATAAGGAGATGTTAGTCAAAAGGGACTAAGTTCCAGTTATGCAAGATGAGTAAATCCTAGAGATCTACTGTCAGTGTAGTGCCTGTAGTTAACAATACCATATTGTATGCTTAAAAGTTGCTAAGAGAACAGACTTGTGTTAAATGTTTCTTTCCTCTTCTTATATGGCTCCCAATCCTATAGGAGTAGGATTCTACCTTTATGGGGTCTTATTTAGCCTCAGTTACTCCTAAAAGTAAATCTCCAAATATAATCACATTGGTGGTTAGAGCTTTCTCATTTGAATTGAGGGAAGGACATAATTCTGTCCATAGTACCAGATAGCATTAAGATTTTAAAAATCATCTAGTATTTGTCCAGGCTTACTACTTACATGTGTTTTCTCATTTAGTCCTATTCATAGCTCTAGGAAGTGGGCAATATTCTCCCCATTTTACAGATTGTGGAAAATGCAGTTGCAAGAATTTAAAGTTTTTTAACCACACCTACATCTGTTGGTGGCTCCTGACCTAAAACCCCTGGTCCGCTTTCTCTGTACCACACTATGAATTGCTTCCACACCTCAGACTCAGTGCCTAATGAGTTCCTAAAGGCTCTATGACTTCTGGAAAGGAAGCTCTGACTCTGCACAAGAGGCTTCTCCTGTGCCCAGAGGTCCCAGGGTGGCTCCATGGTGGTTATCCCCCTGGCAGAGCTTCCTGATACCGGGAAACAACTCTCTGCCCCCAGAAACCTAGTCTGGAGAGGAGATGCAGAGAAAGAGAGTCTGGATGGTAAATTTATCTGAATCAACTCAAGAAAAATGATTTTTTAAAGTTTTTGTTTGTTTGTTTTGTTTGTTTTTAAAGAATTTTCAGAGGGAAAAATGGTAGAGCATTTCCCAGGGTAGAATTACTTAGTAATTTGGGGAAATGAAAATGTGTTTTCTACACAGGGAAATCTGAACCTCCTTTCTTTATAGCCATGTTTCATGGACTTGCTTTTTTAAATGCCTTCACTTTTTATTCATTTCTATGTGGTCTGCTATTAGCATGACTCTATATAAGTGCTGAGGAAAATATGTTTGAAATGGCTGTAACAAACTTCTGTAAAGCGTCATGAAAAAGGGGTCTATGGCTAAAATCACGAGAATGTATTGGTGAATGATTTATTAATCTTTCCATGCCATCTATCTGATCTTCAAGACAGAGCCATGCAAGGTTGGGATACCTAGAAACTGATTTGCCCCTCAGGTGACAAGAAGTGAACATTAACGGCATTTTATCACTTGGATCTTGCATACCAACAGGTCCAGAGGAAAGGTAAATCAAAGTGAGAGCTAAATTCAACAGCTTATATTTGAACAAGTTAATGTGTTTTCTCTTAAACTCATAATAAGTAACATAGATACATGGGTTTGATACCAGATGTCTATTATTAGTGAGCTAATATTTGTCTCCTGAAACTCTAATAGCTCATCTTTGCTTTCAGAAACTCTCAGATCCTTCATTTAATTGAATAGTTTCTCTGCACTTGGAGAATTCACATATGTTAAATAATTTAATCTTCACAATGACCTACTAAGATGTGGTTATTTCCATGTTACAAGAGAGGAAACTGAATGATGCATGCTAGTTTTACCCTCCATAAGTTCACTGAAGGCTATACCTACCTATGTCCATCATACATCGAGGACTAACTCAAATATCTGCCACGTAGTAGATGCTCAGTGTTTGTGAAATTCCTAAAGAGTCATAGCCAATCTCAAAGATTTTTTTGCTGTTTCAGCAGTAAGAATGACTTATGACATCAGGATGGCTTGGCATGTGGTAATCATCATACAGAATTATTTTACTTTATTGGGCACTAGTATTGCAGCATTATAAACACACTCTGCAATATCTATTTAAATTTGCTTTTTGCAGGGGGCACCTGGGTGGCTCAGTCAGTTAAGCGTCTGCCTGCAGCTTAGGTCATGAGCTCAGATCATGATCCCAGGACCCTGGGATTGAGCCCTGCACATGGTTCCTCATTCAGCAGGAGGCCTACTTCTCCCTTTCCCTCTGCCTGCTATTCCCCGTGCTTGTGCATGCTTTCTCTCTCTGTCAAATAAATAAATAAAATCTTAAAAATAAATAAATAAATTTGCTTTCTTTTAATAATGTAAAGAATGCATGTTTACTGTATAAGAATTAGGGAGTACAAATGTTCAATAGGAACAACAAATACATTTAAAATGGCAGGGTGGGGGGGCACCTGGGCAGCTCAGTTGATTGAGCATCTGCTTTGGCTCAGGTCATGATCACAGGGTCCTGGAGTTGAGCCCCACATTAGGCTCTCTGCTCAGTGAGGAGACTGCTGCTCTCTCTTTCTTTCCTACCCTCCTCCACCCCTGCACATGCTCTCTCTCTCTCTCTTGCTCTTACTCTATCTCAGATAAATAATTTTTTTTAAAAAAAAAGGAACAACAAATACATGTAAATCACTTGATACCAGTTCACTTAGAACATCTGCCTCTGTTCTTACAGCATCCTGTGCTATAATAAAATCTGTATCTGGCTTCTTTTTTTCAATTTTTTATTATTACTTAAGTATAGATGGCGTGTTAGTTTCAGGTCTACAACACAGTAATTAAAAAAAATCTATGCATTACTCATTGCTCACCATGTTAAGTATAATCACCATCTATCACCTTACAGTATTACAATATTGTTGACTACATTCTCTATGCTATACTTTTCATTTCTGTGACATATTATTTTATAACTGGAATTTTGTATTTGTTAATCCCCTTCACCTATTTCACCAATCCCCTAAACCCCCTACTCTGGCAACCACCAGTTCTCTGTATTTATGAGTCTGTTCCTATTTTTTCTGTTTATTTGTTTTATTTTTTAGATTCCACATGTAAGTGAAATCATATGGTATTTGTTTTTCTCTGACTTATTTCACTTAACATAATATTTTCTGGTTCTGTCCATGTTGTCACAAATGGCAAGATTTCACTCTTTTTTCATGGCTGAGTAAAATTCCATTGCACATACATTCCATATCTTCTTTATCTGTATCTTCATTCTGAACAAAAGGAGGGTTTTACCATCCATTTTTCTTAGTTCTTCTTGGAGTCAAAGACAAGACAGTTTATCTCTTTATGATCACCCGATGGGATCTAATAAGGACCATTCCTTAGGATTATGGACCAGAAATGGTGATGGCAAAGCTCCCATTTCAAATATTTTTATACAATCATTGTTAGTTAAAAACAAGCACTGGGGGCAGCCTATAAAGGGCAATGACTTTGTCCTCAATCTCATCTTGCCCAGTGGAAGGAACAAATTTAGGTGATTTGCTATTAAATCTCCAGATGAAATCCAGATCTGTAACAGCCATTCTATCTCCCAGTTCCTGGCTGATGAGCTACCTTCCATAACAAGCCTTTTGGTTTTCCAAATTCTCTTTTCTCCTGCAATCTAGGACTTAGACATATTGCATTATATTTATTTGACTAAAATGCATTCTTGCTTCTCTGACTTCATTTCACATAAGTGGTAACTAAAAGGCTGATTTGATTAGTAAGAGTGAGGAAGAAGCTGGCCATTCCAGTAAAATTTATTTAGCACTATGAAATAGTGCTTTGTGTTTCCCTCAACTCTTATCTCACCTTGGTTCCCTAAAGTCATTGTGCTCAGCCTGACTGCGCCAGGTTCCTCTTTTCCAACAGCAATGGATGAATGGTTCTTGGGAGAGAGGGGGGAGTTCTTTGCTAAAGGTGTTGCCATCACTCTTACTCCACAAGAGCTTTCATTCTTATTCTTTTATTATTATTTTTAAGATCCAAGTCTTGATTTTTGTAAGAGGTCAGGGAAGACTGGCAAATGTAGAGGAAAGAGTAACATGATATTTTCTATAGAAAAATGCATTTTCGGTGTCAGGAGCTGACAGGGGAAAAACACACAGACACTCATGGCAAAATTGTTGATGGAAGCTTAGGGGACTAATCCTGATGCTTACTTTATTTTCTTTTTAATGGGATGTCAGTTCTGAAGAATAAACAGTCTTTCCTGAATCCAGAGTTATAAGCACTTATTTGTCTAGATAAAGTACAGAAAAGAAATATTGTGTTCTGTGGCCCATAAGTCATCTTCATGGCCTTTCAGGTAAGCTACCAAGGATTTTTACTGTTCAACTCAGTGGAACACAAATTGGTAAACTGAGAGCTAACTGATCACAGTCATTGAGGCAGTTCAGAGCTGACACCCCAAATTTCATCTTAATCTGAAATGGCAACATCAACTACATAAAAAAGTACTAAAATAGGGGGATGCCCACATCCCCTGCTATGGACAAAAGGAAAAAGGGAATCATGTATCAGATGCTTCAAGGAAGGGTCTATATTATTCTGAGACCTGTTCTAAGTGTTCCCTACTAGAGGAGCAGAGTGTGGTTTTCCACACCCCACTCCACAGGGTAGCATATCTACAGTTATGTGGATCACAAAATACAAAGATGTAAAATGGGATTGTAGCATTGGACAAACACAGAAATAAGGTTACTGAAGTTGGTATTTTAAAGAGCCTCTCCTTCTGTTCTAGTATCATGAATTGTGGAGGTAGAAACACCAGCAGTCAGAGTGTGAATAGCTAAAAATCAATTTAAAATTTGAACCAGGCACAATTGCTGAAGGAAGGCTGTGAATTCTCTGCAATTGCTCTGAAAAGCCAATAACAAGAGGAAGCTGTAAGTGAAGTGCAGAATGGCATGAAGCAAAATCAAAGAACACAGAGCAAGCAGACAATGTAAAACATTAATGACAAAAGAAAATATGCAATGGTCTTACAAAGTTCTTACTGAAGAAAGTTAGAAAGTTAATATGAGAGCCATACTATCCATTATAACATTATCAAATGTTTAGTTCCAATGGAATTTCCTTCCTGGCAAATGGCTTATATATTCTTTAAATTCAAACAATAATGAAAAAGACACTTGGGAGTCCAGTCAGGGAAGCCTCAAGCCCTACCTGTGCCTATTGCTAACTGCTCATTTAATCATTCATATGTTCATTCAATCATTCGAACAAAACTTTTTGAAAACCTATTTATTATAGACCCTGTGTGAGCTTTAGCAACTGTCAAATACCTTTGGAACTAAGATTACACATATCTAGACTGGGATGGTAATTCATATACCAAAAATCCTATGAAGTCTACAGAGAATCATATGAGATAGTGTAGAAAGGAAAGGAACTATGGCTGTAACTTTTCTTTTTCTCTAGACAATTAACATAAGCTTATTTGATTTAAACCTGCTCTAACTGATGTGGTAATTCCGTTGTCACTACAACAGCAGAAACCATCTTCTGGTCTTCTGGGCTACTACTAAAACTCTAGGCAGCACTCAGGCATCATTCTGAATGCTTTTAGCACTCAAGATGTCGTTCAGTTTTGCTTGAAAACTGTCAAATATCAATCGAGATTAGTTTGAGTCCATTGATCTCTTTACTCAGTTAGATAGAAAATATCAAATTCAGAAACTCACATTAAAAAAAAAAAAACTTGTTATTCATCAACAGATTGAAAAGTTAGTAGAGAAGGTTTCAATGAGTTGCTCCTTGGTGCAAATACTCCCCCATGTCTTCTAGAAAACTCTGCACTGTCAATTTGTGTCCAGGTGGACTCAAAGAGCATGTGGCACTAGTGCTAATATTCAACACACTTAAGAAGATGCCTCTCCATTCCTTCCTCCTCCCACAAAGAGGCCTGTTTTTATTTTTTATTTATTTATTTATTTATTTATTTATTTATTTATTTATTTATTTATTTATTTTTATTTATGACAGTCACAGAGAGAGAGAGAGAGAGAGAGAGAGAGAGGCAGAGACACAGGCAGAGGGAGAAGCAGGCTCCATGCACCGGGAGCCTGACGTGGGATTCGATCCCAGGTCTCCAGGATCGCGCCCCGGGCCAAAGACAGGCGCCAAACCACTGCGCCACCCAGGGATCCCAAGAGGCCTGTTTTTAAAATGACCCTTCTGGGTGGTTGTAAACTCAGTTGATAGAGTAGCCAGATTATTAGCATATGCATCTCTCTAGCTCAAGAATAGAAGATTGGTTTCTCTTACTTTACTTTTAGGTGGTTGCTCAACAAATAATGAAAGTTTAGACATTTAACTACTTTTTTCTGGTTTAGTTTCTTACCAGTGATCAAGCTTCTTCTTGCATGTGAATGGGCCATTTAAAAGGCAAAAAAAAAGTCCCAAGATTATGTGGAATAATCTTGACCCCATTACCAGGTTTTTAGTGTATATGTAAACTTAGAGGAAAACAAATATCTCTCAGGATGTGGACTAGGTATGGTTAGCAATATCATAAAATAAAAAGAGAGCTTCTCCCATGACCACATCCATAAACATACCTTTGTAGCTGTCCTTGCTCTGGGGACAGTCCCCTTTCATGGAACATGTTTGTCTGCACTGAGCTTTAGAGTCCACAGAGCATTGTCCCTGGCACTCTCTTGTTATAATTTTTCTTTTCATAGAATGCATAGTATCACTCTGGTGTGGGATGTTCATGATAGGGGAGGCTATGCATGGGTGGGAGCAGAGGATATGTGGAAAATCTTTGTACCTTCCTCTCAATTGTGCCATGAACTTAAAACTTTTATAAAACATAGTCTATAATAATAAAAAAAGTAATGGTTTGTGCAAAAAAAGACCTTGAACCTGCCATATTTCTGAGAATGTGATTGTACTGCTCATTCATGAGCTCTTCTGGTCCTTTTATCAGCAAGAAAAAAATGGCACAGTCAAATTTCATAACTGAGTTGAGTGTATTACAGAGATTTTCAAAGCTAGGATGGGGCTCAGGAAAATAAATTGTACAGAGCCCAGAGTGTAATAGTAGTGGGCACAGTTATCACCCTGAAAAAAGCAACAGGAAAGAACAGTTTTAAAAACCCATTGAGGCTACTGTGTGGAATAAATCTCTGCTAGAGAGACCAACCCATCCCACCATGACCTCCCTCATTCTTATTTTCTCATACCCTGTCCCCTACTAGTGCCTCTTATTGGCAGAACTAACTGGAAGCCCAGTCAAGGGCACCCGTCAGTGCTGGCTACATGGATCAGCCTTATAGGGTACAGAGTCGGATACACAGTTGCTCAGCATGGATATGGAGAGGTCAGCAGAAAATATTCAGCACTGTCGTCTCTCATAGTACACACCTGGGTAGCCATTTCTTATCTGCTGTCTTTGTAGCCTGGAATGTACCTGTTAGCAAAGCCCATTTAGTTGACTAAGACTTAAATATGACTTAAAATAAGATGAAAAGTAGTCATTGTTTTAAATGAAATGTTCTATCTTCTGATTATGAGAACTAGGTAATTTAACAATATATATTTCAGTGTCAGCCAAATAATTGGGTTCCCTTAAGAAAGGATTTTATAGTAGGAGATTTATAAAAAATCTCACACTTCCAAAAATGCTTTATTGGAATTCAAATGACTCTTTCTCTCAAGGTAGCCATGGCTTCTTGTCTCTTTCTTCCAAAGCCATCTGGTACTGTCTTTGATGTGAAATCTGTGATATACCTTCTTATTTCATTCTAAATATCCATATTCAATAAAACATCTTATCATCATGTTTAGATAAGTGAAATATTCAACTTTGTTAGCTAGGTTAAATGTAAGGAAGGTCATTTAAACATTACTATTTGTTGTAGGACCTGCAACAGCTTGCCAATAGAAGATACACACTCTTCTTGTGGCATATAAAATACTATGATGTTGGGGAAATCAATAAGGTTATGACTGGAGAAAGGGGGATGGGCTAAATGGCCATCCCAGATTCCACGCACACATTTTCCTCTCTTCACCCATAAGGAATTATCAGAAAGCTAGTGAGTCTGGTATTTAAACATAAATTCATCTGTAATTTGGTGCTTTTCAATGGAGGTTTTCAGAGCTCAATTTCAGTTTCATCTCAAAGTGGAATTTCAGAGTTACTTGACAATAACAGGTTTGCTCTTGAAAAATGAAAGTGAAAAGTGAAGTCTGGATACCCCCCACTCCCACTTACCATGCCAGAGACTTTCGGCTTCTTCCAGAGTGAAGAGCATGCTCAATGGTGGAAATATAGTGAGCTACCTTGTGGGAACTACTTCAGCGCAGCCAATTGTTTACTGTAGCAGAAATGTATGAAATCTTGTGGAGAAATTCATAGCATTAAAAGCAAAAGCTTTGCATAGCTTAGTAGGTTCAGATATATAATCTCCTGTAAAATTTAACAGGAATTTGGACTCAAATAAAATATATTCAAAAGGTCCTGATGGAGTCCCATATTTTGATCCTAAATTTCTCTAGTTTTGCATATAGAAAGGTTTTCTTTGTCATGAATCCAACTGGAGGAGCTGATAAAATAATCAAGAAGAGCAAAGTTGTGTTGTGCTGCCCCACCAAATAGATCCAGATGGTGTCCTGCAAAGAAATTGTCCCCAAAGAATTACCATAGGTCCTCTGCTTTGGAGACCAGGTTGGAAGAAGGTGGTTTATCTGTAGTACTTTTTGGGGCTGTTTAGATTCTGCTGAGGATGCAAGAGGTATTAGAAGTGTCTCAGATATAAAAACTGTTGCTAATAAAAGCTAAATATAAAATCTTCTGTTTAATACTTTGGAGTTCACTTCTGTTTAGTTTTTTTTTTTTTTTTTTTAGATTTTATTTATTTACTTGAGAGAGAAAGCGAGAGAGAGAGAGAGAGAGAGAGAGAGAGAGAGAGAGACCACATCAGCAAGGGGAGGGGCTGAGGGAGAGGGAGAAGCAGACTCCCTGCTGATCAGGGAGCCAGAGGAAGGGATTGACCCTGGGGCTCCAGGATCATGACCTGAGCTGAAGGCAGATGCTTAACCAACTGAGCCTCCCAGGCACCCTCATTTCTGTTTAAATTTGGTAGAAAAGAAAACTATATTAAAAAAAAAAAAAAAAACTATTAGGGCAGCCGGGTGGCCCAGCGGTTTAGCGCCACCTTCAGCCCAGGGCGTGATCTTGGAGACCCAGGATCGAGTCCCATGTCGGGCTCCCCGCATGGAGCCTGCTTCTCCCTCTGACTCTGTTTCTGCCTCTCTCTCTCTGTGTGTGTCTCATGAATAAATAAATAAAATCTTAAATAAAAAACTACTAGTACAATTTCTAAAAATTTTGGAGTAAAACCTGGAAAGAAAAAAAGAGTAATTAATTGCCAGGAATTAGATAAAAGGGTGGTAGAAAATTTGTTATCTTGTGGTCTGAGTCTAAATAAGCAAGTTCTTAGATAGCACTGCTCAATTATACCAGATACATTTCAAGGATATAATAGGACTCAGTTTAGGTCATTAATATATGACTCTCTTATAATTTACTTTTTGATAAATATTGTCCAAGTGAAATTTTTTTCAGACTCAACATGTTGCTTTCTTAGAAAATACTCAAAGCAGATGCTTTTTTTCTAAGTAAAGCTGAAACTTGTACAAATTAATCAAAAGGATATTTTGTTCAGATAATTAGGGGTTGGGCAGAGGGAGAATCTAGAATATACTGCATGTTATCCCAACGCTTGTACAAATATATCTTGGGAGACAGCCAGGTTGGTCCTTTTGCAATAGAGTCGGTTTGGAAAGCAACATAAAATCTTCACTATATCATGTGCATTTAGTACACTTTACAGTGTTTTGGTAATAAAAATATGGGAACAATTTGTCAGAGTGTGAAAATGACAAATTATTACATATAAATTTTTTCTTATGTTTCAAGTGGGAATAGAGGCAAAGAATGGTATTCAATGGTCATACTTTTGCTAAAATGTTTGTACCATTTAACAAATAAGATCAGAAAGTGCCCTATTTTCTGCTTTTTCCCAAAGTTGTCCCTCATTGGAAGAAGAAAAAAAGCAATAATATAGTTAGCAATTAGCAAGGAACAGGAAGTAATTGCTGTGTTTAGGCCAATGGTAGAATAAAGCATTTTCTTTCAAAATCCTGCAGAAGTACACAGAGAAAGAGAGTAGGCAATTGCTGAGCATTCTTTGTTCTCAAGGTCATATTTTCTTACATGGGTGACCTTGGACAAAACACTACAACTTCATTATGTGTCAAGACACTCACTGCTTTACCATTCCTCAGCAGTTCCCCATCAGTTGAGGACGACATTGTCATCACTCTGAATGGCATACAAGATTCTTCACAACCTAACCCTTGCCCACCTCTTCAGTCTCAGATCCTAACACCCACACATCCGCCCATCACCACAGATGTGGGACAATTAATTATTGTAGACCCTAAGTGGACTATGTCTGCAACCCCCATGCCTTTCTTTACTTATTCAATAAATATCTGGGAGGTATATATTGTGTGCCAGACATTGTGCCAAGGGCTAAGAATAAATGGCAAACAAGACATCATGATCCAAGGCCTCATGTAATTTATGGTGTAGTGGGGATAACAAAGAAACATAACATGCTTTTGCCAGAAATAAGTAAATAAACATAAATAAAATTGTGTAGGAAGGGGAAAAAAAACACAGAATGTTGACATAGAGACAAAAGAGGTTGAGGAGGATGAGGTGGTGACATTCAGCATGTGCCATGTGAAGACCTGGACCAAGACTAGCAGACAGAGAAAGCAACATATACAAGTTCTAAGTATGTAAAACGTTCTCAGGTTCAAGAATTGAATAAAGGCTCAGGCACCTGGGTGGATCAGTTGGTTAAGTGTCTGACTCTTAGTTTTGGCTCAGGTCCTGATCTCATGGGTTGTGAGGTCTAGACCTGCATTGGGCCCACCATGGAGCTCAGTGGGAGTCTGCTGGGATATTCTCTCCCTCTGCCCCTTCGTCTACTCTTTCTTTCAAATATATAAATAAATCTTTAAAAAAAATGAACAAAGGCCAATGTGGCTGAGGTATGACATGGGGAACATAACATAAGGTGAAGATGAAGAGGTCGCTGGATGTCAGATCAAGCAGGGTCTTACAGCTCATAGCAAGGAATTTTATTCCAAGTACAATTAGAAGCTATTGGTTCGATTTACACAGATTTGTAACATGGCTCAATTTATGTTTTTAAAAGACTGCTCTGACTTTGTGATGAACAAATTAAAGAAAAACAATAGAGAATGTGGGTAGAACAGTTACTGAGACTATTCTGGAAGAGCAAAAAAGAGATGATAGATGCATTCAAGAGATATGTGGAGGAAGAGTTAGCAATGCAATTGAATTTTCTTCTTTTCTAATTTCTATTGCCTTAAAGTCCCAAAGCTTGCATCCCCTACAAAGCTAAGCTCCCTTGAAAGACCCTCAATCCTACAGGGTTAGAGACTCCCTCTTGTTCTCTAAGCAGCCTGTCACATGGTTCCACAATGTGACATACCATAATGTTGACTTCCTTGCCTACTCTTTATAAGAATGTGAACTGTTGGGTGGCCCAGGTGGCTCAGCAGTTTAGCGCTGCCTTCGGCCCAGGGCCTGATCCTGGAGACCTGGGATGGAGTCCCATGTCAGGCTCCCTGCATGGAGCCTGCTTCTCCCTCTGCCTGTGTCTCTGCCCCCCACCCCCTCTCTCTCTCATTAATAAATAAATAAAATCTTTTTTTTTTTTTTAAAGAATGTGAACTGTTTTTTTTTTTTTTTTAGGACAATGGCTAGGTCTTGTTCATTTCCATAACTTTGGCCTGAGAATAGGACCCAGTGCATAAGAGGTGCTCAGTAGATGTCAAATGTGTATGTGATTCATGCCCTCTAGATTGTTGGGAGAGCTCTTCACGTGACATGCAACACTGAGTGGGAGCCAGATCTAGGGGCCTGGGATTGATTCTGTTATTGAAAGGATTGTGGAAGAGCTTCTGCATACCAAGGACACCTACATGTGTTAGAAGCAACCAAGATATCTCAGACAGGAAGCCAAATTGATTTTCCAAGGCCATTTCAGGGGAAAGAGTTCTTGACTAAGGTGGACTTTCTCAAAATACTTCGAGTTCCATTTCTAAACCCTGCTGCAACAATTACAGGTCAGAAATGCTTGCATGACATAGCTTACCAGACACTGTCATTTTTGACAAGGAGTTTGCATTTATCAGTTGTGTGTCTGGTAACTGTTGGGGAGAAATCATAACCAAGTTGTCACCATGGCCTCCTAGTACCTTAAAGCAGATTCATTTTAATTCACTTCCATAAAGATTTTAAGTGCCTAATTAAGGTGTTGTGCCTGGCTGTTAAGATAGAAATGGATGTCAGAATATTTGCAAGAGATTTCTATTCATAAGGAACCCATGGTCTTATGGGGCAAACAACTCAACAGGCATTGCAGTTGGGGATGCTAAGAAGTTATAATATTGTGCCTATACATTATGTGTTTGCACATGGTAAAAGAAGACATAATAAAATAATTTATGTTTTCTTCTGGAGGGAGGACTAGAATGGATATTTGGTCCAAAAGGAGCTTAACTTGAACTGGATCAGTAGTTTATCTACCTCTCTCTCTCAGCTTCCCAAATGCAGGGAAGCCTAAGGCTTAAAGACATTGGCTCCAGAGCTAGATTGCCTGGGACCAAACCGATTACTTTATGACTATGTAACCTCTGCCAAATTACTTAACAATTCTTCACCTCAGTTTTACTCAACAGTTAAATGGGATAATAGTATATATCCTATAATGTTGCTGTCCTCACAGAGATTATTCACTTCCTGAATTTGTGCATAAGAACATAAAAATGTTATTCCATGCAGAGAAAATAGTATCAACAAAGACAATGAGTGTCCATGAAATGTCAAGGAAAAGGAAACCTCTGTGAAAAGAGTACTGGGGTGTTTGAAAAGGAAGATTGGAGAGGAGATGGAGACACAGTCTGTGGCCCAAAGGGTTTGTGCACCATGCTAAGAAATTTGGATTCTATCAGGTCATGAGGAGCTACTGATGGTTTCAAACAAGGAATTGGTATGACCAGATCTGTCTTAGAAAGATTCTTCTGTCAAGAGTAGAAGAGTTGGACTAGAAGGCAAAAGAATGTGAGGCAGAGAGACCAAGCAAGTGATTATGGGAGTAATCCATGAGAGATGATTCAAAATCTGGAATAGGGTATGAACTGTAGGGAATGCTACCCTGCTCAATTTAAAGTTTTTCAGATATTTTGACTATAGGGCTCTTCTTGCTTTATATAATATTTCAAGAATTCCTCAGGACTCAGTTTGGGATGCAGGCTCAATACCTACTCATTAAAAATAATTAATTTGCTCACTTTACATTTTTTCTGCATCTCAACCTAGCAGGGAAATCATGATCACAGACAGAAACTACTTGTAAATTATCTGATATGAACAATTTAGCAGATCAGTGAATGAACAAGTGTTCCATGGAAACTGAATTTATGCTGAGTTCTCTGGATTTTTCATATTACTCAGTCCTCTGCCATAATATTCTCTCTGTTCATTGCCAGAGAAGCTTTGTGAGAAGAGCAGTGTGATAAAAGTTGTATTTGGGCAGTATTAATCTGTTGCTGGCATATATTTTAGATTGAGGGGAGTATAATGCTCTGGAGGCTTAAAATTTCCTTTCTAATGCATTTGATGCAATTCTCTCTGAAGATAAAAATAGCAGATCCTTAGAATGTGTCATGTATTATTCTAACTGCTGCATACTCAGATAAACACAGCACACACACACACACTCTTTAGTATTCATAATAATACTATAAGGCAGAGCTGTTATTAACTCTATTTTATGGATGTGCTAAGTCATAGAGAAAGCCAAACTCACATAACTAGTAAAGAGTAAAATTAGGAGTGTAAGTGGCAACAGCTGGTATGTAATAAATTTTGAAAGAATGTGTGAGTGAATAAGTGATGGGGTGAACAGAATGAATAAGAGTTGGTAGTAAGCATTAGAAAAGTAAGAAGAAATTATGCATCCAGTTTAAGGACGACATTAGGAGTCAAAACAGCAAAAAGAGGTCCCCTGTTAACCTGGGCAGTATTCCAAAGAAATTACTCTCCAAATGAGAGAGTTTGAAGTAGAGGTAGTAAAGGAAAAAAAAGACTGAAATTTACTCAAGATTACAGTAAATAGGACGCATTGAGAAAGTTAACACATTTCTCTGCTGTTAAGATCAAGCTCTTGTATTATTATTGGCTTCTGTAAGTGGCATTTGAAACAGATACCATTTCAACTGCAAGGAGTTTACTGAGTAAGACCCAAGAAATGTTTTCAATTTACTGGATTCTGTGACCTCAAGAATAGAAATGGCATCTGTGTATCTAGAAAGAGGTGCAGAATGTGTCCTGCAGAAGGCTTTCTGACACAGTTCCAAACAAGACATCAGTCTCTACCTGAACTTGTCCATAGGCATTTACTTAGCTTCTGGGTACCTAGCCCTGTGTTAGGTGTTATTAGAGGACAAAAAAAATAAATATCATCAGTCAATACACATTACCAAAGCATATACTAATGCTAAGTGGACAAGATTTTATAATCCCTAATCTCAACCTCCCAATCAACTAGGAGGAAATGGCATGAACACAACTGTACATTCAGATGACAGGATTATAAAAACTTCTGTTCCACTAAGGCATACCCAGGAAGACATACTATGAAAATATAGTACAGAATTATATAATAAGAGCAAAAGTACAAAATAAATTTGGATAAGAATGGCTCAATAAGGTTTCAAGACTAGAGAAAGAATTTTAGGTGGGTCTAGATTATTAAACAACGTGATGATGAGGAGGAAAAAAACATTTCAAGAAGGAAAGGGAGCAATGGTACTTAATGCTGGTAACAGATCAGGAACAGCAAAATGGTTAAATAATAATAATAATAATAATAATAATAATAATAATAAACTTTTGGGCTTCCCCATTGGAGAAAGATTCCACTGACCTTGAATCATGGAATTAATTACCCAGAGAGTATAATGCTAACTACAAACTGATTTCCTCTGAAAGCAGGGTCCATTCTTGGATCTTCATGATTTCACTTTCCCAATATTTTTACTTTGTTTTTTTTGGTCTTTAGGGTCCTATAAACCTTCTCTTAAGCTTTCAATTCTTGCATTTCCGAGGTGTGCATCAATAGGCGTTCTGAGTCATTTGTTCATACAACATAGAAACTCTACCTTCCTACTAGTTTAGAATTCTGTCCTTCTCTGACCCTTCCTTGACCCCAGATGAGGCACAGCTGAGCACCTGTCCAATTAGACTAATCCTTATGCTAAAGAGGTAAGCCCAGGCCAGCATCATCTTCGAGCTGTACTTTTTTATAAGAGCACACAGCTCATGTGTCATGGCAGGCAACCTAGTGCTGACATACAGCAAACCCTGATTGCCATCAATCTGCTCCAAGAACCATCTACCCAACCATCACAAGATATCACTTTTGGGGCTGACATCTTTGGGGCCTACTCCCAGCCAGGAGATGTGAGTCACCCGGAGATGACAGTCTGATCAAAATGCATGATGGATAGGGCCTAACCATCACCCCATCACTCATGAGCAAGGAGGCAAAAATTGTCAAGGTAGGGGTGTCAGGTGTGGGGAAGGTAATTTCTGACAGGTGATTAATGCCAAGGAGCTAGCAATCATCCAAGTACTGCCAAGAGAAATGGGCAGTTATATATATTTGTTTCTTTGACAGTGCCTCCCTTCCCCCATTCTTGACCTCTGGTTTTACAACGCTGCAGATGATTTTTTTCTTTCTTAAATTCCAAATATTTATGCCCCTCAAAAATCTAGATTTTATACACTCTACATGTACACATACAACAATGTAATTCTACTAAAGACCTCATAGCCCCATTGTCTTTTGAAAACCAACTGAAATGTTCCTTAGTTAATATTACTCTGATGGTTATTAAGGATACAATAAGGCAGTCTGCCTGGGGCCAAATCTTGGTTTTGTCCACTACCCTGAGCAAATGATTATACCTCTCTGTGTCTCTGCTTCCTCATCTTAAACATAAGACTGCTTTGAGGATTAAAGGAGGATCTCTCACCTTCATGGTTCTTATGATAAAAGATTAATAAATGCTAGTTAATATCACTATTGTCCCTCTGCTCTGCTTGTTAAATATGAGAGAAAATTTTCAAATACTACAAAGATTTTGTAGAACATAGGAAAGGAAACAGATAAAATGGGCAAAGACAGAGGGTACTTTGGACCCTTGAATTAAAACAAAATGGGTGGATCCCTGGGTGGCGCAGCGGTTTAGCGCCTGCCTTTGGCCCAGGGCGCGATCCTGGAGACCCGGGATCGAATCCCATGTCGGGCTCCCGGTGCATGGAGCCTGCTTCTCCCTCTGCCTGTGTCTCTGCCTCTCTCTCTCTCTCTCTCTCTCTCTCTCTCTCTCTCTCTATCATAAATAAATAATAATAAAAAAATTAAAAATAATAATAATAAAAAAAACCCAAAATGGGTATGGGTCCTTTGAGATAGGAAATGGAGCAAAATAGCAACAGGCAGAGAAGAAAAGCCATGCTTGAAACTGCTGAAGTCTGGTCCTCTTTGCTGAGACCCAGAGAGTGACACCATGAGCCTTTATATACACGGAGAATTTTGTGCAGGTAGTGCAGAACCTGAGGAATTAATTACCCCAGGACTCATTTGTGTAGCCAGGAGTGAGGAGAAATCCCATCGAAGGCCACAGCAGAATCAGGTGTAGATATGCTGAGGGTTGGACACACTACAGCTTCACTCAGGCTCCAGGCAAGAGGCAGAATCCTCACAAGCTATTTTAACAGGGAGAATTTAATATAAAGATTTGTTAATTAGGTTTTGAAGAACTGGAAAGGCAATAGAACTCTGGGGTATTACAAAGGTAGCAACTGCAAAAAGCAGCTTCAAGCCCTTTGGGCCGGGGAACCAAGGAAGAGGCTACAATGATTCCAGCTGAGAAGCTTGCTGGAGTGCAAGCTCCAAGAAGTGTTGCTGAGAGACCTCAGAGGAGGGGGTGCTGCTCAGCTGAAGCTGAGGAGTTTGAAAGATGTCATGTGTTGGCTTTTCAAGTGTAGGAAAAATGACTGCTAACAGGATTCAGCTGCTGCTACTCTAACACAGACACTTACTGGGGTGAAGAAATGAGGCTGAGGTGCCACTGCCAAGAGGAGGAAACCCACAGGATGGAAGGACCAGTGCCTTCTCCCCCCAACAGCCTTGCAATCTCCCCCTGGCACCGGCTACCGACGCACCTAACAAGGAGCCACTGGTGAAGCAGAAATACATACTGCACACCTTCCACCCCATAGGGACACAAACAAAGGTGGGTAGAGGAGGTTGGGTGATGAGAGACAGTAGCTTACTAACTGGCAGCCTGCCTACTCCCCACATCCCCCTGCACGATGAACACCACCTACTCTGTGCCAAGGACCAGGACTATGATGCACTATGTTGTCCTCCAGGGACTCAGGCAAAGAGAAGGAGAAAAAAAGAGAAACAGAATATGAGTTAGAAATATGACTAAGAAATGTAAACCAACATGGGGGAGAGAGGAAGAATGGGAAAGAAACTGCCCAGGGCTGCAGTTTCTTAAAAA
The DNA here is from genome assembly GCF_905146905.1 of Nyctereutes procyonoides. Lineage (NCBI taxonomy): Eukaryota > Metazoa > Chordata > Mammalia > Carnivora > Canidae > Nyctereutes > Nyctereutes procyonoides. The sequence goes on along the minus strand of NW_026575040.1, from coordinate 21,510,214 downwards.
TGAGTAGGGATCGGCTGGTGAAGAAAAAGAAGTCAGGTGGACACTGATATATGGGAGAGCAAATCAGGAAGGGTCTTATATGCAACATATGGAATTGAGATTTTTTTCTTCTGAAGGCAATGCGAAAGTACCAATAGTTTTCATCTGATATCAAATTTATGTTTTGATAAGTAAAAAAAAAGTTTTTTTTGAAAGTTGTTAGGATGGAAGCAGACTGGCCAGATTTTAAAACTTTCAATAGTCTAGAAATAAATTTTTAATTTAAGTCTTTTGAATAATTAATACATTTACAAACTAAAAATGATATGAAAGGGGGATATTAAGAAATCTCCCCTATAGGTCACCTTTTTTGTTGTTGTTCAACTTTTTGGTATTACTCTAAGCACAAGTGCTTATGAACATTTATTTCACTTTTTTCACCCTGTCTTGCCCAATCTTTTCTTACTTCAAACAGTACTGAAATGAGAGTCTCCAGAGTAAAATTTCTGGGTCAATGGCTGAATGCTTTTGTAATTTTGGCAGTTGTTTCCAAATTTGGTGAAGATTTTCCTTTTGTAGATGCTGTATCATTTTGTCCTCCTGCTAGCATTACAGGAGAGCACCTCTTTTCTCACTCTGACCCACAGTGTGTGCTGTAAAAACTTTAGGAATTTTTGCCAGATAATAGCTAAGAGATAGAATGTCAAGGTAGTCTCTCTGAGTGAAATTGTACTTTTGTTTCATGCTTAAGGACTATTTGTATTTATTTTTTTTTAATTTTTTTAATTTAATTTTTATTTGTTTTTGATAGTCACACATACACACACAGAGAGAGAGAGAGAGAGAGAGAGAGAGAGGCAGAGGGAGAAGCAGGCTCCATGCACCGGGAGCCCGACGTGGGATTCGATCCTGGGTCTCCCGGATCGCGCCCTGGGCCAAAGGCAGGCGCTAAACCGCTGCGCCACCCAGGGATCCCTGCATTTCTTTTTTTATGTGGTCTCTATTCATATCTTGTAGCCATTTCTCTGTTGGGATGTTATTCATTCCCCCCCCCCCCAAGTTTCTAGGATTTGCAAATGTTTTTCCTGGTTGCTCATTTCTTTTTGAATTTGGCATTTGGTTTTGTTTTGATTGCCATGCAAGACATAACTTCCTACTCTCAGTTTATGAATGAACTCATGCAGGCTTTCTATAAATACATTCATTGTTTAATTTTTTAAAAAAGAGATTTACCCATTTATTTGAGAGAAAGAGAGCAGGTGCCTGTGAGCAGGGGGGAGGGGCAGAGGGAGAGGGAGGTGACATACAGACTCCCTGCTGAGCACTGAGCCCCTGCAGAACCAGACCTGGGGTCAATCTTAGGACATCACACCTGAGTGGAAACCAAGCATCAGCTGCCTAACCGACTGAGCCACCCAGGTGCCCCTATTGTTTTATTTTTACCTTTAAAATACTTTGTCTATTCTGGTATGCAATATGAGGCATGGATAGAACATTAGCTTTTCTAAATGGCTACCCGGTGGATGACATTTATTAAAATGTCCATCTTTATCTCACTGACTTATCATTATTATCATATTTTAAATTTCTCTGTATACCCGGGTTTCCTTGTGGAAATTTGTTCTATTCCATAGATCCACTTATTTATTCCTGAGTCAATACTGCACTGTTTTAATTATTGATGCTTTAAAATATATTTTTTTAGCTTGGTAAATGTCAAAATGTCTCTTTTAGCTATTTTTAAAAGCACTTTAATTTTTTAGAGCAGTTTTAGTTTTACAAGAAAATTGAAAGAAAGGTCCAAAGATTTCCCATATGTCCCCTGCCCTACACATGCATAGCCTCCCTCATTATCTGCATCCCCCACCACAGTGGTACATTTGTTACAACTAATGAACCTACATCTATGAATTATAATTAGTCAAAGTCCACAGTTTACCTTATGGTTCACTCTTACATTTGGACAAATGTGTAATAACATATATCCATTGCTACAATATCATACACAGTATTTTTATTGCTCCCTAAAATCTTCTATTTCATTACCACCCCTCTCCCCCACCTATCCCCTGGCAACCAATTATTTTTTTCTATTATCTCCATAGTTTTGCTTTTATCAGAATGTCAGAGTTGGAATCACATAGTATGTCACCTTTTCAGCTAGGCTTCATTCTGTATTTATTTAAAGTAATATGTAAAATAAATAAAGTAATATGTATTTAAAGTTCCTCACCATGTTTTCCCTGGTTTGATAGTTCATTTTTTTCTAGCACTAAATAATATTACATTGCCAGATATACCACAGTTTATCCATTCACCTACTGAAGGACTTTGTGATTGCTTCTAGGTTTTGGCAAACATCCTTGTGCAGCTATAAACTGCTATCAACATCTGTGTGCAGGTTTTTGTGTGGACCTTCAACTTCTTTGGATAATACCAAGAAATGTAACTCCTGGATAGTATGGTAAGAATTTGTTTAGTTTTATAAGAAACTGCCAGACTGTCTACCAAAGTGGCCGTTCCATTTTGCATTCCCACAGGAATTGAGTGATGAGAGGTCCTGGTGCTCTACAGCCTCACCAGCATGGGGTGTTAACAGGGTTTCAGATTTTGACCATTCTAATAGGTGTATGTAGTGATATCTTATTATTGTTTTCATTTGCATTGCCAAGATTAACTATGATGTGGACTATCTCTTCATAAGCTTATTTTTCATATGCATATCTGCACGTTGGTAAGGTGTCTGTTAAGGCCTTTGGCCTATTTGTTAATAGCATTGTTTGTTTCTTATTGTTGAATATTAAGAAGTTTTTTTGCATATTTTGGATAACTCTCCTTTATCAAATACGTCTTCTGCAAAAAAAAAAAGACAGTATGACTTGTCTTCTCATTCTCTTGATACTGTCTTTCACAGAGTAGACATTTTTAAGTTTAAAAATTATTTCTTTCATGGATCTTGTTTTTGCTATTGTATTTATACAGGCATCATCATAACCAAGGTCATGTAGATTTTCTCTTATGTTCTCTTCTAAGAGTTTTATAGGTTTGCATTTTACACATGATCCATTTTGAGTTAGTTTTAGTGAACGATGTAAAATCTGTGTCTAGATTCACTTTTTTATGTGTGAATGTCCAGTTGTTCCAGCACAATTTGTTGGAGAAGCTATATTTGCTCCATTGTATTGCCTTTGCTTTTTTGTCAAACATCAGTTGTCTATATTTGTGTGAGTCTATTTTTTGGCTCTTTTTCCTCTCTAGATTCACAGTGTCTTCATAATACTTAAAATATTTATTTTATTATACCCTGCAGCTTATTTTTTTAAGGTATTTATTTATTTATTTATTCATGAGAGAAACAGAGAGAGAGGCAGAGACAAGGAAGAGGGAGAAACAGGCTCCCTGCAGGTAGCCTGATGCAGGACTTGATTCCAGGGCCCTGGGATCATGCCCTGAACCAAAGGCAGACACTCAATCACTGAGCCAACCAGGTGCCCCTATACCTTGCAATTTAATAAGTTATTTGTGCCTATCTCCCTATGCCCTGCTCTATGCCTCCACCAACATTGTACCCTATCCCACTCGGGTACTCTCATTTTAAATACTGGGATGTGCATCAGCTCACAGCAGAGGCTCAATATTTGTGGCATTTGTTACCTTTTTATGATATGTGAATTTGAAAACTAATTATAAGTAATTATGCTGAGTCTAACAACTCTTCCAAAAGCATAATGAGTTGGTGAAAAGTCTCTAGGCTGGAAATTTCAAGGGGTGCTTTAGTCCTACTGTCCCAGATGGCTGGGATGATCCTTCCTCTTCCATGTGTATTCTAACCGCACTTAAGAATACCCTCTACAAAAAAAAAAAAAAAAAAAAAAAAAAAAAAAAGAATCCCCTCTACATTTAGTCAATTTCCATATACTGTATACTAGGGCACTGGGCCCTAGCTAGAGATCCTTCTAATATAGATCACTTCTCCTGTGTCTAACACTCCCTACCCTTGCCAGATTCCTTTTCTCTTCCACGACCTTCTTCACTGAGGTTACATACGACACAATCCACTGATCCCATCCCCTCCCTGTGCATTCAGTCCTCTCCAGGTTAGACTCCACTGCACTCCCTTTGGCTCCTGGCTGCTTCCCCTGGGCTTCCTGCCCTCCCAAAACAGACATTTGGTGACCAGTTGTCTTGTAGTCTCTCTACCCACCATCTGCCCCATAGGAGACATTGCATTGTTACATCCTCTTCTTTCTCACTCTCTATATCATAGAAGAGTTATTTACTTGAATAGAAGGCCCATTCCCCCAGGAGACAAGACCAGAAATTCTTTCTAGGGTTCTTCAGGTTTTCTCATTTTCCCTTTACTAAAGTGGCAGGATCCTGAGGCTAGGTTTTAAACATGTAACTCTCCATATGAGTTTCCCTGGGCCCTGTTTTGACTGCCTTTTTTTTTTTTTTTTCTTTTTTCCCCCTGTTCTTCCTTCATGGACAAAGTAGCAAGAATTGTACTCTCCAATAACAGTACTCTGATTTCTATGCTTAATTGCTTCATAATAATGGACTTCAGTTTTTGATAACCAGTAGTACCAAGATTTTTTCTGGATTTTATGTTCTATTCTAACCTGCTAAGATTTACATCTGTTCTGAACTTCATTTTAGAGATGTAGTTTGCTTTTTATTCTCTTTTTTAAGCTTTTTATTCTTAACCAACCTAACAGCAGTTCAATTAGTTTAGCTGACAAAAGCACTTTTGGCAGATAGATACATGGATGAAAGCATAGATAACAGAGAGATAGATAGATGATAGATAGATGATAGATAGATAGATAGATAGATAGATAGATAGATAGATAGATATAGTAGATAGACACTTTTCTCAAAATCAGGGTTTCTTAATCTTGAGACTATAGACATTTGGGCTGGCTAATTCTTTACTGTGGAAGGCTATCCTGTTTAATGCAGGATGTTTAATAGCATCCCTGGCCTTTACCTCTTAGATGGTAGTCTTCCCTACCTCCCCAAGTTTTACAACTGAAAATATCTTTAGATATCACCAAATGTTTTGGGGGGGGACAAAATTATCCCCAGTTGAAAATTACTACTTTAAATTCATTATATTCCCAATTATTTGTAAATAATAATAATAATATTTTATAGTATTTTTAAGGATAATATACATTGTATGAACACTGTAGGCTAGGCCCTTTGCAAAACACTTTCACATAAAAACTTCTCTTGTGATTAAAGTATCTCTACAAAATAAGTATAAAGAAGCAGAATTTAAAGAAAGTCAAATAGCTAATAAATGCTGAAGCGGTTTTTTAAGCAACTAACCAATTTCAAAGCCCATGCTTTTTTACAAGTATGTCAGACATTTACATCTTGTCTTCTATGACTTAGCTGTGTCTATCTATGGGAGCCTTTTCTTGGAGAATAAGATGTTTTGTTTTCACTTTTTATTTATTTTATTTTATTTGTTTAGCTCGCTTAGCTTATGACTAACTATGGTGCTTAGCTCATAGTAGATATCAAGGAAAACTAGTTGAACTGAACATCTTTTAGCTTGATCTGAGAATAAAATATTGCCATCCTTGTTACATAGTAGGTTCTTAATAAATATTTGCTGGATTAATTTTACTACATAGTCTAGGGAAAATAGGTGGTTTACCCTCTATTGGTTTTCTACATCCCTCTGAACTGTTACAGTGAGGGGTAGGGGAGAGACGGGGATCATTTCAATATAGTATTTGTACTTCTTTTTGTCTGTGACTTTAATATAACCTTTATAAATCTTTCCACTCATTTCTTTCAAATCTGGTCTTGGTCAACAATCATAACCAGAGTAATGTTTCATTATCTTTACACGGCTCCATTTTCTGAGAAGCAGAGCTGTATTGCACACACTCTTCAATTTAAGTCTTTAGTGAGGAGAATAGAGGATACCATGTATCTCTTTTTAGTAGACAGGATTATTTGGAGGCATCAAATAAATAACTGACACACTCAAAGATTATTGATGCAAATTCCTGACTCCTAATCTGTAGCATTACCATTATTAAAGTTAACTTCTCTGTTAGGAAATAATAGAAACTTCACTCTCTAACCCACTTAATTTAATCAACAAACATGGACAGTTTCCTAGAGATACACATTGTGGAAATGAAGACAAAAACATTTATTGTGTGCTTACACTATCCTGCCTACTCTGATAGTCACTTTAAATTTGTAAACTGATTTTTGGAGTAGGTATTAACATCTGCATTTTTAAAAATGAAGCTGAGAGAAATTAGGAAACTTTCCCCAAATCTTCAGCTGGAAAGTAACAGAAACTGACATCTAAAATGGCTCAGCTTTCAAAGGTATTTCTACTATTGTCATATTTTAATTAGTTTTCACAAACTCTGTTGTAAATAAGAAGCAGTTAAAATAAATCAACACTAGGGTATCTGGGTGGTTCAGTTGCCTAAGTGTCTGCCTTTAGCTCAGGTCGTGATCCTGGGATTAAGCCCCACAGGGGGCTCTCTGCTCAGTGGGGAGTCTGCTTCTCTCTTCACCTGCCACCAACCCTACTTGTGCTCTCTCTCTCTCCCTCTCTTTCAAATAAATAATAAGATCTTTAAAAAAAAAAAACAGCACTCAAATAAGGTTTCTTCAAGTCTTCATGTTTGTTCAAGAGTCAGCCTTCCTACTGAAGCAGAAAAAGTAGAAATGGAAGAGGTTATCTTTGGGATCCACAGATTGTGCACATGAGACAAGAACATAAAGCACATTGGTCTGGAGGGGCAAGAAGAGTAAGACTTATGTACTTTTGCTTTTTCCCTAAGAATGCCAAGACTGTGGAACATATGTGTATGGAACAGTTGCTGCTTTGTAGTCTAGAGATTGCTGTATTTCTCTAGTGGATGAAGTGATTCCAGGATACTCCACATGGCACTTTGGGATTCTTACAGATGAAAGGTGCCATATACATGTCAGGTATTACTATACAGCACTTATAAAAAGTGTTTCCACTTATTGGTGTGAACTCATTGTTGAAAAGCTTAGAGATGATAGTTATTGCTGGTAATAGCAGTCAGAATAGCAGTGTAAATGGCCTCTTTTTTTTTGCCATAATTTTCTCCATATCTTACTGTTATTTTGCTCTATAATCCATGATAGCCTAGAACAAAAGAGGAAGAGATTTGCTGACAAGGCTCAAAAAATAGAAAGATGACCATTTTTCTTATTGTGGTCAAGGTCAACAGCAAGGAAGAAATTTACATGAGTGCATCATAAATGAAGTCAGATCACAAAAGGTTTTTTTTTTTTAATGCTGTATGTAACATTTTCATTTTTAAAACTCACAACCTAAATATGTTATTGTCAATGGACAGTGTATCCATTATAATTGGAAATTGTGCACATTTTATTGGTAGAAAATATAATGTAATGCAATGTCTTTATGATTAGAAACTAATTTTATTTTATTTTACTTATTTAAAGATTTTATTTATTTATTCACAAGAGATACACACACACACACACACACACACACACACAGAGAGAGAGAGAGAGAGAGAGAGAGAGAGAGAGGCAGAGGGAGAAGCAGGCTCCATGCAGGAAGCCTGACATGGGACTCAATCCCAGGTCTCCAGGATCACACCCTGCCCTGAAGGTGGCGCTAAACGCTGAGCCACCCGGGGTTGCCCAGGAAACCAATTTTAAAATCTCCTTTTTGGGCAGTCATCTGGGCTCAGAATCATTTGGCTTGGCTAATTTTGCTACCCACCTGTGTCTATTGACTTCCTATCTATTCTTTAAACATCTCTAAGAAACCACTAGAGAGATAAGCCCATCACCTTACCCTGGTGTCATTGAACTCTTCACAATGAGCTATCACTCAGCCAAGCAAATAATGCTATCTTGGGAAACAAAACATCCCTATTTTTTTTCTTTAAATTCCTGTTTGGCCTCAACTTAGATTCCTACTCTAGTGTTAGGAAAGCTTCAACATGGCAGAAAAATGAGATTTTCCTTTTTCGTCCTCTCTGAGACTTGATAAAACTACTCTTCAAATTTTTATGCAGTGGCTACAAATCTTGGACTACAAACCATTGTCATATACATTTGCAACTATTCAATTTTGCCTGTGTACAGAGAAAGAAGCCATGGAAAAAAAAGTAAATAGCTGTGTTCCAATAAAAATTTATTTACAAATCAGGTGGCAGCTGGAGTTATATAGTTTGCCAACATCTCCTTTATAGTATGTCTCCCTTGTAATTCTACTCCATTTGGGATTTATTTATGGAGTCTCTTCTGGTTAAGCTTTCACAAAGTTTTTTTTATAACAATTAGAAAACAAAAGAGAAAATAACTGTACTGTCTCCTAACCTAAGCTACAAGGCAAATAAAATTTACTGGTTTAATAGTCTAGTAGAAATAGCACTGGATTTAGAGTCAAAAACTCGGATTAAAAAAATGGGTTCCATATGACCTTAACAGGTGTGACCTTGAGGAAATCATTAACTTCTCTGAGACCCAAGCTAATATGGGTATGATTTGAACAGTCATTTCACTAGGTGGCCAGAATGATCAAACGTGGTATTTGTGGTAGTGACTAAACCAATAGTGAGCCCTCACTGAAGACTTGTCAAATCTCTGTTTTTACATAACTGGAGCTTTCTTTCTTATAATTTTGGGGTTTGGGTAAAGAAATAAGAGCATGTTAGCAGTTAGGTCATTTCATGTGTATTTTTCAAGCTATTAGTTCATATTATGCAAATAGAGTTTGGAGCTAATAAATGGCAGCTTTTTATAGAATACTGGAATTATAAATATTACTATATTTTCACTACAGTTGGTATTTCTTTTTTTTAAGACAACAGAAATTTATTCTCTTATAGATCTAGAGGCTGGAAGTCTGAAACCAAGGTGCCAGCATGGCCACATTCCCTTCTAAGGCTCTGAGGAGAATCTGTGCCATACTGCTCTCCTAGCTCCTGGGGGTAGCCAGCTGTTCTTGGCATTCCCTAGTTTGCAGGAAATCCCCTGGAATCACCAGTCTCAGCCTGTGTCACCCCATGGTTGCCTCTCCTCTGTGTGTTTCCTACAGTTGGTATTTCTGCTATTGATTTTAATTAGAGGTGTGGTAGCCTTTGTGGTTGTTCCCCTCAAATTCATTCCACTTTCAAATAATCTAGGAGAATTCTGTTAACCCAATTATTTTGATGGTGACTACTTTAGGAGCATGCATATCCCCCAGTCCCAGTCACTGAGATAGGAGGGGAATTATGCTATTTAGAGGCTTCTGGAAACAGTTTTCTCCCTCCTACAAAGAACACATGAAAAGAGACAGTGTCTTTCATTCTTTGTACATCGTTTTTTTTTTTTTTTAGATTTTATTCATTTATTTAAGAGAGAGAGGGAGAAAGAGAGAGCACTGGTGCAGGGGGGAGATGGGGAAAGGAGAGGCAGAGGGAGAGGGAGAAGCAGCCTCCCTGATGAGCAAGGAGCCCAACTTGGGACTTGGATCCCAGTACCCTGAGATCATGACCTGAGCCAAAAGCAGACATTTAACTGACTGAGCTACCCAGGCAACCTCATCTTTTGCTTATCTTTCTTCCTGGAGATTTTGTATGGAAATGACACAGCTAACTTGAGACCATGAGGGACCACCTGAGAGCAAAGCTGACACATAGAAGATGGCAGAGAAGAAGAATGGAAAGAACTGGGACTTTTGATGACCCTGTGGAGACTCTGAAGCAACCAATGTAGGAATCTTATAATGTTAGGTAACAAGATCATCTAAGGTATTGTTTAAGCCCATTTGATTGGACTATTCGATTGCTTAAAGTCCTGATACTATAACTTGGCATCATATATTGCTCTTTTAAGATTTTAATGGGACTTTATTTGAAGGCTAAGGATGAAAATAAGAAATGTTGGGTAGCTATCTTGATTCTGCCACTCTGGTTAACTGAATGATTTCCAGAGAATAATTTTACTTCTATGAGTTTTAGTTTTTCCATTCATGTAATGAAAGCATTAAATCAAAGGATTAAACTTCAAATAAATTTGCCTGCTTTAATTATCTCAAAGTCTGTGATAATGCACAAAAACGTCTCCTTAATTCTTCTTTTAAAAGTTTTTTTTTTTTTTTTTTTTTTTTTTTTTTTTTTTTTTTTAGAAAGAGAACACTGTAAAATATCTCATTGGGGGGATGCCTGGGTGGCTCAGCAGTTGGGCATTTGCCTTTGGCCCAGGGCATGATCCTGGCATCCTGGAATTGAATCCCACATCGGGCTCCCTGCATGGACCCTGCTTCTCCCTCTGCCTATGTCTCTGCCTCTCTCTCTCTGTCTCTCATGAATAAATAAATAAAATATTTTTTTTAAAGATTGATTGATGATAGAGAGAGAGAGAGAGAGAGAGAGAGAGAGAGAGAGGCAGAGACACAGGAGGAAGGAGAAGCAGGCTCCATGCCAGGAGCCTGACGTAGGACTCAATCCTGGGACACCAGGATTGCACCCTGGGCCAAAGGCAGGCACCAAACCGCTGAGCCACCCAGGGATCCCCTAAATAAATAAAACCTTAAAAAAATATCACATTGGGACATATAGATGGCTCAATGGTTGAGAGCTTGCCTTTGGCTCAGGTCATGATCCTGGGGTAAGGAGTCTGCTTCTCCCTCTGCCTATGTCGCTGCTTCTCTCTCTGTGTCTCTCATGAATAAATAAATTAAATATTTTTTTAAAATCTCATTAATTAACTTTATATTGTTTAGATGTTGCAGTGATATTCTGGATACATAAAGTTAAATAAAATTTATTATTAAAATTAACTTCACTTCTTTCTTTTTTTAGCACTGAAATATATATATTTAACTGAAATCTGTAGGAAAGGGCAACAGGCTGGTAACTCAGGTAAGGTTCCTATATTGCAGTCTTGAGAAGAATTCCTTCTATTTCAGGAAATAGTCTTAGTTTTTAAGGTCAGTCTTCAGAAGATTAGACTGTGCTCGCCGATTTTATGGAGGGTAATCAGATTTACTCAAGGTCTACTGATTTAAATACTAATCACACCTAAAAAATACCTTCACAGCAACACTGGATTTTGACCAAATAATTGATCACCATTGCCCAGCCAAGATGACATATAAAATTAACCATCACAATTCCCATACTCTTTTTTTCTGCTTTAGAATTCATTTGCCTTCCATAAATGAGAAAAAGAAATTAGTATGTTATACTTACCAAAATTTGAGTTGTAGTTTCTTATAGTTTTTATAGTTGTAGTTTCTCTAGTTTCTTATGCATTTTGCTCCCCCCATCTTCTTATTGTCAGTATCATTTACTGTCTTAGGAAAGATATATAACAAAACACACAAGCAAAGAAAACACCTTTGAGCTTCAATAAAGCTTTTGCATCTAGGATACAATGTTTATATCACAAAAAACAAATCTGAGAAAATAGACAAGTCAGGCTATTTATTTCAAAGGGGTAAGATTATACTGATAGAACAAAGAAAAGATAAATAACTCAGATGTAGGTAGATTCCTAGACCATGTCTCATCCACAGTCTGTTTCCTAGTTGGAGGTGGGGTGCAGAATAGAAACTTGAGATAAAATTCTGAATTCAAGAACTGCAGGAAGCTCTATCTGGATTTTTAGGTAGAGCTCAGGAGGATTGCAAGCTTCACAGAAGTTTCTTGCATGTGGCAGGACACAGGCATGGATGAGTAGAAATGCCTGAAACAGTCATGTTCCATGTCAGTGAAGGGTAAGAGATTCAAATCATTTTTGTCCACCTCAGTGGGGCTTGGAGGGCCTGAAAGTGAGCAACGCAGAGATGCCTATTGCTAGAAAAGAGGGTGGAAACAGCTGAGATATGTATGAACAGATGACAAAAGACTGACTAGGAATAAGGTAGAACATTTTTTCCCTCTGGATATTGTTGTATCTGGATATAATATTATCTGTCCATCTAGTGTAGATAGATGATGACTGAATATTTCACAGACTTCCCCACCCCTCAACTACTACATCAACCTTACCTAAGTCAAAGACTATATATATGTGTATATATATATATATATATATATATATATATACACACACTGATATGGATATATAGATATATGGATATATATGATATCCATTTTCCTGGGATATTCCTGATGTATACTAGTTGCCTCATGCAAAACTCTTAAAACTCTTTAAACTCTCATTACAGGAAGTATCCTACTTTGCACTAAAATCTATGTAGTCACCCAAGTAAGTTTCTCAAAATTTAGATGTAACATATGAGAAAAAGTGGAAAGCCTGAGCCAGTTGAGATTATGTTTCTTCTACTTGGAGAAATGAAGAGGGAAAAATGAAATAGAAATTAAATTCATTTACGGAGAAAATAAACTTGAGTCTTCAGCAGAACTGTGAGTAAGTGCTGAAATTCATGTCTTTTCTAATGTAAAAGATACCTAAAGGAGCTTACATCTTCAAGTCCATTACATGATGCACAAACCATTACTTTGATAGGATAGGATATATAATCCATTTTATGTATTTAATTTCTGGCTGAAGTTCACATAATGCCTTTATTATCCTAGCAGCATATGTAATCCTCACTAATTATTATTATAAAATGGTAGAAGCAAGGGATACTTTACGAAGGACTTCACCAGCCCAGCTAAGGGGGTTTGGATTGTATTCAAAGGAGTGAAAGAATGAGATTTTTATTTTAGAACATTTGCCTGGGCAACAATGCAGATGATGAACTGAAGGCAGAAGGACCAAGCAGGAGGCTCTTGTGGCAAGTTGAATGAGAAATGAGCCTGGACTGACAGTGAAGATGCCAGAGGACAGATTGGGGAGCAATTCAGAAAATCAAAGAAAGAATATCTGGAGGTCAATTTTATACTGGGAGTGAGAAACAAAGAGAACATTTGTAGAGGTAGACAATGAGTTCACTATTAGACATGCTGGCTTGAGGTTCCTGTGGGATGCTCAGGAGGCCATAATAGTTTTTCAGGTGAATTTTTGGGTTTAGAGTTTAACATGAAGATGCATATGAGGAACATGTGATTTGAAGGTACCAGCTTTTAAGAGTTAGGGAGAATAGTAAGCATTGAAAAAAAAGAAGAAAAAAAATAGTGATTACTTTTTCTTAGTCTCTCAGTAGATGTAAATATAACCGAAGTAAATTTTAGGTTGAAGACAGGCTGGCAGGTATTTTTCTGAAATAAAAATAAAACTCAGTAAAACACTTTATGAACTTTTTGTTGGGCATTGACATAAGAAGAATTTTATCTTAGACCAATGTTGTTCTACTAGGGGCATTTTATCCACCTAGGGAACATTTAACAATGTCTGGAGATATTTGGGTTGTTATACCTGTAGGAGGTCATGGGGGAACTGTTACTGGCATCTGGTGGTAGAAGCCAGGGATGCTACTAAATATCCCACAATACACAGGACAGCTCTCACCAAACAAAGAATTAGCTGGTTCAAAATGTCGATAATGCTGAGGCTGAGAAACCTGTCTTAGACAATTGAGCTACGAATTTTGTTGAAAGAGCTAAAATCATCCTTAAATTGTTTTTCTGATCAAGAAACACCACAGAAAGACTTTGATGTAATGCATGAAAGTACCTTGATATCTTGGCTGCGAAGTCCATTCTAGTTAGCTTTTCTAACTCAAAAGGCCACTTATCTGGTCAAAAGCTCTTCTGTGCACAGGAGCACTCTGGATGCATATCATATTGAGGGCTCCAAGAAAGAAAGTACAGCTCTTTCACTCACTGAACCCTACAACACAGATTAGCAGCTGATGCAAAGTTGAGTTTCTACATGGGAATGGATAGTAAAGCACATACCACCAAAGACATCTAAAAAAAATGGAAGGTTGAAAATGACCATTAAATTTGGCTATTGGATTGTCAGATATGAGGACCAAAGGTGGTAAAGGTGGTCAGCAACATAAGATAGTGGTTAAGGCATGGGTTGATGAGCCCAACTCTCTGAGCTTTTAAGACTGTTTCTTGGTCCTACGATTCACTGGTTGTGTGATCCTAAGCAAATTACTTATCCTCTCATGTATTGCACTCTTTTTCATCTGTAAAATGGGGATTAGATTAATACCTGCCTCAAAGAGTTGTGTTTGAGAGTTAAATGAAGTATCACTCTCAGAGCTTAGTGGAGTGATTGAGGCATGATGGACTCTCTCTACATGGCTTTGGGAGACTAGCTGGTAGAAAGTGTTATCAATGGAGCAAAACAAGACCTAGACCCAGCCCACTACTTCAAAAGTGACCCTTCTCTAAGGGCTTCCAGGTAACTGACACCAAGATATTTGTAATATTAATACTGGGATTATGACAGTATTTCTTATTTATTTTAATAAAATTAATAACTTGCTCAATATTTTTAAGTGGTGACATCCTTGCTCTTGCCTCTGCTAGTTTCTATGATAATGAATGAGTATAGATAAAATAGATTCATGCTTTTCAAATTGTAGTTCCCATAAGCCTTAATGAAAAACTGGGAACCACAGATAAGACAGGCATTTATAAAAGACTCTAGATGATTCCAGAGTCTGAATGCAGCAACTGCATGCATACAAACTACTCTGTAATATTTAAATTCTTTTGTCACTGCTTACTAGCTGTGTGGTCTTTGGGAAATTACTCTCTGTGTTTCTGTTTCCCACTTTATACAATGAGCATTGAAACTATCTCATGAAGTAGCTATAAAGATTAATTGAGAAACTATATATAAACTATTAGGTATAGCATACATAGAAAATGTTCAGTTAATGTTAGCTATTAAAATTTTATGAATTTGGCAAACACAGATGTATATGTGTGCAAAATTTAAATGACTCTTTAAGCGTAAACTTTAAGATGCAGAGAAATTTCACATTTGCAGTGAGGTATTTTGAGGTTACTTTGTTTATTTTGCTTTTCTTCTGAGAACCCTGTGGTAAATTTCTGCGAAGCACAGATGTCGGTGACCTAGACCACTGGATGACTATGCAGCATAGAATATTTTGAACAATATTCATACGTGCTATCCAAAAAAAGCCTCCTTATGAATAGCTACATACTCAATATTATTTTCACCTGTTTAAAGTTTTGCTATCTTACACTCATTAATCACACATTATGCTCATTAATCACATTACAAAGGAGGATCATTAACAGCTATGGCCAGATGTGCAGGAAAATCCCCTGCCTGGAAGCCATGGCTGCTGGATCATTCTGCAGACTAAGTCACAGCTAACTGTCTTCAGAGATGCATGGAATGGGTGACATTACTGAGGTTCAGAAGAACTATATGACTCAGGTAATTTCTTGAGCTATGATCCTAAACAACCAGAGAGATGCAAAGATAGGACCACATATACGGCAAACAGAGGTAAGACACTGATAAAATTCCAGATAACTCTTCTTGTTAATTCATTATACCAACATTTTGAATTTGTAAAGTGGGAATTTACCTGCTATTTCAGATTAAAGTTTTCAATTTTAGTGATTCATTAGCTATTTATCCTCTCTTTCTCATTAGAGTAGTAATTACTTTGTAATAATCATTATTGGTATTATTCACAGTTGGACAATGCAATACACTATGACTGCATTTCTTCTCTCTTTCTCTACATTTGCTTAGTTTTCTGTCATACACAATCCCTGTCACTAATTTATTACCAAGCCCATCGATAGAACCCTAAAATCGATAGAACTCTCAGTATAGTCAGGCTTACCCCAGCTGTTCTGGAGCTCTCCTTACTGAAATCCTCCTTTCTGCTGCAACTGGCCAAGTTGCTTTGTAGGTCTGTATGCAGCAGTAGACATGCCATCCATCTTCAGTGTCCCCTGGGGAATTTCCTTCTTTCTTATGTTCCATATGCTGCTCTTTCTTGGTTTATGCCATTTTTGTAGGTGGGTTATACCCTCCAGTATTTTTATGAGAAAGGGTATATAGAATAGATAGAGTGCCTAAATAACAAATTCCATGATGGAAATGATTTTCATCAGGATACTAAGTCACTGCCCCATTTTCTTCTAGCATCTGGAATTGCAATGGATAGATCTAATGCCCTCTGATTTCCTATCATTCTCACATTGAGCGAAAGCTCTTTTCCTTTTTCTAAAGTTTTTGAGATCATTGCTTTGTCTCCAGTGTTCTGAACATTCACTAGAATATTCATGTAAGTCATTTTCATCAATTTTGCTGAACCCACTATGGGTTCTTTCAATCTGGAATGTGTTTCATCATTTCTGGAAAGTTAGCTTGACTTTATTTTCCATAATTTTCTTCTGATTTCTCTGTTTACTCTTTCTGGATCTCTCATGAATATTTTTTATACTGGACCTCCAATTGAATTGACCTTTAAATTTTCTTACTGTCTCTCTTATTTTCCTTATGGGAGATCTCCCATAAGGAATTTTTAGAAAAAAATTGCTAGTTTTTGAATGCATATATATATATATATATATATATATATATGTTTTATTTAAGTGTTGTATTCACAATGCCTAGAACAGTGCCTGGCACAGACTAGAAATCGAAAAAAAAAAAGGTGTATTGAATTGAATAAGTGAATGCTACTACATATTTGTAAATTCCTGAATGCTCTTTTTTTTTTTTTTTTGATAGCCTACTATCTTTATTTCTTGAAGGTAATTTCCTCTCTTATCTCTCTGATCACATTAATTATAGATGTTTTGGGATTTTCTTATAATGTTCTCTATTTCTTGTTTCTGCTGTCTCTTTCTATATGTTTGTTTTGGTGTCTCTCTTTTGTATTAAAAGCTTTCTTCAGATATCTGGGGATCTTTGGCTTTCCAACTAGTGAAGCACAAAAATATTTTGTGTTTGGATATAGGTTAGAGTGTTGGGGTTTCACTATGAGGTTTTCTGGCTATGATGTTTCATTGGAAGAGTTTGAGTAGTCAGACTCTAAAGATCTTCTTTTCACATTTTTTTTAATTTTAAAAATTGTGGTAAAATACATATAACATAAAATTTGCCATTTTAACTATTTTAAGTGTACACTTAAGTAGTGTTAAGTATATTCACATTGTTGTGCAACCAATCTCCAGAACTCTTTCATCTTATAAAACTAAAACTCTATATCCATTAAACAACAATTCCTCAGCCCTTCCTTCCCTCTTCCTCTTCCCTCTCCTAGTAACCACCATTTTACTTTCTGTCTTTATGACTTTAGTTACTCTAGGTTCCTCAATATGTGGAATTATACAATATTTGTCATTTTGTGACTGGCTTCTTTCACTTAGCATAGTGTCTTCAAGGTTAATACATGTTGTAGCATGTGTCTAGAATTTCCTTCCTTTTTGAAGTTGAATAATATTTCATTGTATACAAGAATATACATTTTGTTTATCAATCATTGGTTGATGAACACTTGGGTTGCTTCAGTCTCTTGGCTATGTGAATAATGCTTCTATGAATATGGGTGTGCAAATATAATTTTGAGATCCTACTTTTAGATATTCTTTTGGATATATACCCTCTAGAAGAATTGCTGCATCATATGGTAATTCTATTTTTAGTATTTTCCATAGCAGCTGCATCATTTTATAGTCTCATAAACATAGCACAAGATTTCTAATTTCTCAACCTCCTCATCAGTACTTGTCATTTTCTGTTTTTGTTCTGTTTTGTTTTTTTGATAGTAGCCATTCTAATGGGTGTGAGGTGGTAAATCATTGTGGGTTTGATTTACATTTCCCTAATGATTAGTGATGTTGAGCATCTTTTCATGTGCTTGTTGGCCTCAGGCTTGTTATTTTATCATAAAAGACTCATCAGTCTCCTGTCCAGTGTTAAGAATAGTTCAGCATCTTTAGAGCAAAACAGAAGGGAGCTGGGCTGGGGGTGTGGCCATCAGTGTACAGATTTTTACCCATTCCTTGTTTCAGGATGATATCCCTGCTCTCAGCTGGGCCTAGCGTCCTAAATCCAGAATCCTTTCTATTTAACCTGTCCAGGAAGAGAACCTCCAGGTGTCAGCTGGGGTGAGAATGGGGGCAGCAATCAAGATTAGTTTTCTTTCAAATAGTTTTCCTGTTTCAGTTTTTCTGTACCCCCACTTTCAAAAGTCACAGCTGATTCCAATTTCTGAGGCTTTAAAGAGCCTTGCAATAATACCAAGCATCTCACTTCTTGGCATCATCCCCAGCATTTATTTACTCTCTGATTTTTAAAATTTTGCTGTTGTTATTCCTTTCCCCATTCTCTATTTTTCTTTTTGGTTTTTGTCTTTTATCCCATTATCTCCAATGGAGATTTAGGAGAGAGTGGAGATAAATGTGTCTGTAATTTGCCATTTTAGTTGAAATAGTCATTTTATTTTTATTCCTAACCAATACTCTTTTTTCCCCACTTAGAGAGGAGGAAAGAAAGGAACAAAAAGTAACAAAATGTAATATGACATTTCACCAAACTTTAATAAAGTAAAAATAAGGATGAACATTCTTCTCCAGGTACATTCTGTTGGTGTTTGGTGCTCCTGATGGTTTTCTGATTATTTATTTATTTATTTTAATTTTTAAATTAATTTATTAATTTTCAGGTTTTTACCCAATAGCAAACATTTCTAATATATACCAACCTTAGTGGGAAGGTAGAATTTGATATACAGTGTTTCATCTTATACCTCATCTTTCAGGAGTTCATTGACTTTCTAAGTTGTCGTATACTTCTTTATAAGTACTTATATGTTTTGGTTTGGTCTATTCATCACACTCATGTAAAGCTATAGAAACATGCTTGCTAGTGTCATCTGATAATATGAAGACTGATAGAAGTAAAGAGAAAAGCTACCTGTCATTTTATACAACCTTAGATGGACCATGGCCTGTCCTTCTCTGACATAAAACATTCTCAGAGGATTATCTTTCAGGACCCTGAAGAAAAACTGTGTGCTATTTACTATTTATTATTACCCATTGGGCTGGGGAAAGCTTTGACCTTTAAATAAATTGTTGAAAACTGAAACTAGCCCTTGATCCTGGGAGTATTCAGTTAACATGAAACATTTTAAAGAAGAAACTTCTATAAAACAATCTATTTAGCTTGTTTAGGCCAGACTACTCTCCCAATCTGAGTAAAAAGCTTGTTCGAGGTTGGAGTGCCATTATGATCGACTATAATTAAGATTATTATAAAAATAGGCATTTTGGGGGCATGGGTAGTGCTTTCAATTATTTGTAATATTATATTCAAAAATAACAAGGCACCGTATAAGGCATATGGTGCTTGAGAAATTGAAATTATTAGTCCCAATATAGAGATGAGAAAATTGAGCTTTGGAGTATTGCATAAATTACTTTTCTAATGTCCTACAGCTGGTGAGAAAGTGAAAGAGCTGTGACATAATGTTAATACTTCAGACTTTATGTTCAATGCCTGCTACAGTGAAAAATACTTGCAACGAATTACATAGATATTTGGAGAAAGTGATCATGGACAAAAGAAGTGGTATAAATGAGATTGAAGGGTATTAGATACAGAATCCTCTCTTTACCTTCCCAAACCATTCAATAACTTCCTCATAGCATAGCAATTTAATTGTTTATGTGCTTTATCTGTGCCTGGAAGTATATATATGTGACTGATATTTTGGATATGTTAACTGACACTCTGTCAAAAGAATAAAGGTTCTTTCACAAAAGGTACCTACATCTGCTATAACATGTACTAATTTTAGCAAAATGTCAGAAATAGAAGAAATTCTCACTGCTAATCAGTTCCAATAAGAAGAACACCCTAACATGAAGGTAAACATCCTGGTTTCATTTCTGCCTAGATCCAGGAGCCACGCTATATGCAATGACTTTCTCAAGGCAGTGATCCACACCTATCCAATGACTCCACACTCTGTGCATTAGCCCATACATCCTCTGTATGTCCTCTGGCCTCACAAATCAGCTGCTCTGGACCTCTCTCTGTTGGAATGTAGCCTTCATTTGATTTGCACACAGAACTAACTTGAATGCATCCTCCTCTCTTTAGAACAATCAGAGGAAATGGCTTCATTTGGAAGACGAAAGGACAATCTCTCTTCATTTACTAAATACTCTGGCTTCTTAGATGTTCACAAAGAATGAAAGGACAGACTTGTGCTATTTCCCAGAAATGCTTAGGTGGTAGTGGAACAAAGCAGTTTTTTTTATTCCTTTTTCCTCAAAGAAAAGGTTTAGCTTGAGAGAAGGTAAAGAATTAAGATCCTAGTAAATAAAGAAACAAAAGCCTAATACTACCAACATGTATGAGAGCAGAAAGTGACTTCTGTATTAAGGAAAATGATGAATGTTTTCACATTATGGGAACCACTTTAGCACAACCTTAAAATAATGCTTTCGAGATATGTGAGGACATAGAGAAATTTGTCTCTATACTTTAAACCTTTTCTCTTCCACAAGGATTTTTAGTAAGAATATGCTTTGGACTTGAGCTAAGAGAATGTGAAAGAAAATTTCTAGCCTTGAGTGTTGCTGCCACCTACATGGCAGGAAGACTACAAACAAAACCCAATGCCTTTCCAGACAGGAATCAACTACAGTATACTTTCTATGGAAACATACTTTAGGAATCCCCAGATTTGTTTCTTTTACTTGACTATCCAAAAGACCGTTGAAATGATAGTATTTTATATTTTTGCCTCATTCCCTATCTCTAATTCTTACAGAAATTGACCAAATGATTTTGCTTAGATTGGTGAAATAACACTGATTATTTGAAATAGAGACTCATCCAAGGAAATTTTCCTTCTCATAAAAACAGTTCTAAGTTCTACCTGATTCCTGTGGCTGGCTGTGACTGTTTTAGGGATGGGATGAAGGCTCTTAATCTCACTGTTAGAGGGTTCTTTCTTTCTTTCTCTTCTTTCTTTTCTCTTTTTTTTCTAGCACTCTTTAAAACACAAAACGGAAAAAATTAAATACTGTTTCTCTGTTGATTATGATTATAAATTGATACAAATGGAGGTAACATAAATGGGAGAATTCTTTTGATATAGATAAGAGATTATTTCTGATAGGAAATGTAGTTCCCACTGCACAATTAAGAGAAAATCTCTTTAAAAGTCTAAAGGGAACTTGTGATATGTCAAGAACACATCATAGACTGTCCTTTTATCTTAGATGGCATCATCTGAGGACATGATGTTCAGTTACTTAGGCTGTGTGAAAACACCTTCTCCCTGGAAAATCCACATGCAAGCTCAAAAGCCAGTTATGACTTTATAGATAATTGAAATTAAAATAATTGCTAAGTGAAGAAATGATAGGTTTGCAAGCACGTACCAACCAATTACTGCTATTGTGTAATGTTATGAATACTGGTCTTTTGCTGGCATTTGGCACTTTGCAGATCTAGGCAGTGTTAAACTAAACATATACAAATTACCTTTGGTGTTTAAAACCTTGGATCCTTGAATGAAAAATCACTGCTACCTTTCCAATTAGTAGTGTGTTGAAGACAAAAAAGGATCCTTAAAATTGATGTTGGGAAAACATGCTTGTGCAGTGAAAAAAAAAAAAGGCATTTGAAGAAACAATGTCAAAAGGAAGAACCGTAGGTGCCCAGTATTTCCTCTGGTATACCACTAGAAGTAAACCATTTCAAGCATTCTCAATGGTCTATGGTTTTAGTTTTCACAGGATATTAAAATAACTATTTCTTACCATTTGTATCATTATAATCATGCTCATAATGATGCAATTGTCACAGTCTATTTACCTGCAGTATACTTTCTGGGATAAAGGTGAATCTATACAGATTTAATGAACAGGGCCTAAGAAGGGGTGGCAAAAACCTCAGTAATCAGGATAAATGCATTTTAATACAATATTGTAATAAGTCAGATTAATATCCCCAAATCCATATCATCAAAATTTAAAACAAAATGGGATCTGAGGGCAGCCTGGGGGGCTCAGCAGTTTAGCGCCACCTTCAGCCCAGGGAGTGATCCTGGAGACCCGGGATCGAGTCCCGCATCGGGCTTCCTGCATGGAGCCTGCTTCTCCCTCTGCCTGTGTCTCTGCCTCTCTCTCTCTCTGTGTGTCTCTCGTGAATACATAAATCAAATCTTTAAAAAAAAAAAAAAAGGGATCTGAGAAGGTTGGGATGAGGGTAACAGGAGTGAGGGAGTCGTGCCAGGGAAGTCCCTGTCCTGCCAATGAGATGAGATGAAGTGACATGCAATGTCTTCCAGGTCGAAGGTTGGATAGAAACCCTCAGTGGCACGCTCATACTGGGAGACTTGTTCATTTCTTGTTTGTATTCTCATACATGCCATTCTGTAGGTCCTTGCTGATGAAATCACAGCATAGATTGGCCTGGGGACCCGTGTACACAAAGCCACATAACTTTATCAGAAAGAAATCCACTCAAGAAAGCTTTAACTTTGCAAATTTTTTGGTCATGCTATTTTGAAATTATTTTACAGTGCTCACTATGTACATTTTTCAAAGTAATGACTTTCATATTTAATTTGACACAACTTTGGGTACTTGACATGTACAACAAGATTTTGTGGAGAATCAAAAGGTATATAGTACCGTTTTTAAAAAACTGTGTAATCAAAATGTGTGCAATATAAAATTTTAAAAATTACATGAATAAGCCCATTCTGTGAAAATAAAATTTCAAAATCAATTGGAATTAATGTATTCCAAGCCTTTATTTTAAACACATGGCATTAAACTTCATTCTTAAAAATTCAATTATTATAATGTGCCCTCTGAAGATTGAAGAGAAACACTATCTTTTCTAAAATGTTCACTTGAATATATATATATATATATATATATATATATATATATATATATATATAATATAGAACACTGGAGGAAAATGTGAAAGGAGAAAAATAAAAATCACCCCAACTACTATCATCTTGAGGTAGAATGTTAATATTCAGCAAAATATTTTCCTATCATTTTTCTCTTTTAAAGAGAAAATCTCTTTAAAAGTCTAAAGGGAACTTGTGATATGTCAAGAACACATCATAGACTGTCCTTTTATCTTAGATGGCATCATCTAAGTGCCTGCAGTCCATTAAGGTTGGCAAAGCAACTTTAGAGCAACTGAACATCATGTCCTCAGATGATGCCATTTTTCTCATAGTGGCGTATTCAAAGTAGCCTTCACTTAGTTTCTAAACTAACAACAGAATGCTTCAGGTCTGAGGCTGTCTCTATAATTGTAAGTTTATAATATTATAAATTTTACCTTCTAAGTGCTTTGCTGTGTTCAGATTGCTTTCCATAAGCCATCTTGTGGAGCATCTTTGCCTGAACCCTGGGAGGGAGCTCTGGAGGCAGTATCTGAACACACGGTGGTGAGGCCTTGGCCATTAAACTTACATTCTTCCTGTAGTCTTTCCTCAGCAACACAGCCAGTAACTAACTCTGAATAGTAACAGAATCCCCACTTGCAAGTTTGAAAATATGATATTCCTTGGAAGGAAATAGATAATCATAAATATCACCAAGATTAATGCCAAAAGAGGAACACAGAATGATTCTTTAAATGAATTATTTATTACAATGACAAGGAAGATTCTGGACACACACAAATTAGTTGCTTGCTAATACAATTGCTCTGCTTGTTACTTAAGGCTAAGTCAAGAAAGGATAAACACCTGTTCAAGAAGCTGCTGGTTTTGGGTTTTTAGTCGTGTACTGAGAGGTTAGGGTCCCTATGTGGTCAATCCAGTTAGTTGTGCAGCAACTTGCTATTTTAAGTTCTCCTTACAAGAGACATTGCTGAAACTTGCTGAACATTAGTTAATATAAAGAAATCATTTTAAAGATATTTTATTTATTTATTTGAGAGAGACAGAACTAGGGAGAGAGAGCATGGGCAGTGTGGAGAGGTAGAAGCAAACTCCCCTCTGAGCCCAACACAGGGCTAGATCCCAGGACTCTGGGATCATGACCTGTGCCAAAGGCAGATGCTCAACTGACTGATCCACCCAGATGCCCCAAGAAATCATTTTTAAAAAGACTAGTGGATTTGTCTACATTTGCACATGGATATTAGAGAACATTATTTAAATGCCTCTCTCTAAAACTCTCATTTTCAGGAATTAAAAATTTAATAGTTAATGGTGTTGGCCTCCAGAATTCATATTGATAAAATATTATAATTAGTCATTTAATATTAACTATTAAATTTTAGCAATTGCAAAACGTGATGCCAAACAATTCTTAAAAATCTCATTTAGTAATGTTATGGTTATGTCAGTTCTAATTTCCTGTATCTGGTGACTCATAACATATTTTCCAAGGATTCAATATTGGTTTCTTTAGACCTGGAAAATACTAAATATGGCAACTGTTTAAACTTATTTTTAATCTTCATTGAAAAGGAAATAATAAAGCATAGCTCTAAAAACAAAGATTATTTTTAATAAATATCCCAGAACTTGAACATTGAAGTAAGTTTTAACTATTAAAATTGTCCTCTTGAGAGAATATATACATATTTGATATTGCCATCATCAAAAATGTTTTTGGTATTCCTTCTTGTAATGGCCTTCAGAGCCTACAATAGCATGTAAGAAAATGTTTTTCATTGCTTTGGTTTCTACCTTCATTTTGAAATTTGTTCAAAGTAGCTTTGGACTATTTCCAATGTATGTGGTGGAGAGGGGGAGAGTATATACAATGATTTTCAAAGATGACAATTTTCCATGATTATTCATATTGACAATATTTTACTCTTTGAAGTACAATTTAAAAGTAATTTCAAGAAATGACATCATATTTTAGGGGGGGAAAAAAGAACACAGATTTATGTCTGCTTTACATCCAGGTCAGTTATTAATGAAAAGTTCCTTAATGGTAGAGACCATGCTATTCCAATGTACAGTTCTCTTCTCTTATCACCCTATTGTGTCCCAGCATAGGACCTGATGCTGCTGCCCTCAAATATGTTTGTTAAATTGAAGTGAATAGAATTTCCCTATTAGATAGATAGATATATAGATCATATATTTAACATTTTATTTCCATTTTTATGGATTAGGTGATATTTGTATTCATATGCACACTAATAATCTTTTTTATGATTTTCTATAAATCCAGGAATTATACAAGTCACAACAAATAAATCAGATCACTAACGGTTTTAATAGATGAGCACTTTGTTCCTATTTATATTGCTTTGCATATTTTAGTTCAAGAATTCCTGCTAGTCAAACTTCTTTCTGGGAAAGGAATTACCAGAGTTTATACCTAAAAAGGATCAATTGCAATGTGCTCTACGTAGATATATATAGTTCACATCTATAAGGCCAACAAGATCAACGTTTGGCTAAAGACATTGGCTTCTATGTCATTAGAAGTCCAAATGAACCTGATCACACAAGATTGGTCCCTGTTATACTATCACTTATTTGGGCTAATTGATGACTAAATGGAACTGGCTATTTGTTGACAACATTTCATGCTTTGACGAGATTTACTGCAGGGTGACTGATCCATATTAAAGCATATACTAAAATAAAATGTTCTAAGCTAACAAATCAAATAAATTTGGTAAAGTTTTAGATTAGATACAATGAGGCAGAATTAAATTTAGAAGCATTGTATTTTACAATATTTAAAAGAAATGTGGTTTTAATATTGTTTACATAATCCAGCAACTGAAAAGATGGAAGAAAATCTAAAACAGTGTTAAATTTGTGTCTGCAGACTGGCATTCCTTGTTGGAAATTCTAAAAGGAAAGTAAGAAGCAGGAATGTAGAATGATTTTGACAATGATTTTCTAAAATTAGATCAATTCAGATAGTTTCAATCAGTAATTATATTTTTATACACTCTTTCCAAAGTATTAGCAAATCTACTTAAAATCTAATAACTTGACCAATAACAGTATAGTTTTATACAACAGTAAACAAATAGCATGTTTAGGTGTCATAGTTTGTCCAAATCTGATTCCTATAGATAAGATTCCATTTAGCACAGCTTGCAGGAGCACACCTTCGTTATCCATGAATGATGCCTTTGCTTACCTAGAAAGGAAACAGATGATCAGGTTATATGGTTAGGTAAAGAAAGAAGAAAGAAAGAGGAAAGGAGGAAGAAAGCAAGAGAGGAATGAAAAAAGAAAGGGAAGGATGAAAGGAAGGAAGGGATGAGAAAAAAAATGAAGGACAGAATTACCTATAGTTCCTATATTTTTTCTATCCTGAAATTTCAATGTTAATATAACAAAAAATATTCTTTCTTATAAACTAGGATTCAGGTAAATATATTTTAATTGCATACATTATTAATATAGGTTGTTTTTTCTTTTAATTGCCAAGAAAGATGAAAGTTTTCAAAAAGATGACTTGGGCTTAAAATTAATAAATTTCAAGTATCTCAGTTGCTCTCAGAGAAACCCACAACTGCAATTTTAGGACCAAATGTTATAAATGTTAGTTGAAAACTGGTTTGAATTATAGAATCAAAAAAGCATTTAAATTTCAGACTACTTGGATGATTATTATTGTAGGCTAAAAAAATATCACTTGATTTAAATTATTTTGTCTAGCAAACATATTGGAGCACTGTATCTTAGTTAAGCACTTCTAAATACATTTAAATACAGATATTAATGACATGACCAGGCATAGTAACCCCCACTCCTACTGGCAAAGACTCAAAAAGCTGGTTATTTGGTTTAGTTAAATGTGTGTGTGTGTGTGTGTGTGTGTGTGTGTGTTTAAGCCTAGAACTTTACATGTTTTTAAAAATTATTACGTTGATGCTTAATTTTTTCCATTTGGGCAGCTTTTTAAAAATGTCGATATTGCTAAACACAACTGAAGAAAGGGTTTATGTGTTTTTACTACTGAAATTGTTCTTACTCCTTCTAGAACAATTTTTTTAGTACTAACCCTAAGAAGTGTGTTCTCGATAGCTATGATTGATGGGCTGCTCACACATTACACATTTTTTCTGCTTCATGCATCATCATCAGCCATCTCCAGCACTCCAGTCCTGAATCTGTCCTACTTTCCGTTACCTGATTTTTGCTGTTGATTCATGAGCTAGAATAGTAAAAGAAAAAAAAAAAAAAAGCCCTCCACCTTGGCTTTTCACAATGTAGTACATCCCCTGGAAACTGTGAGAAATCTAGTTTTGTTCATCAGATTCATGCAAATGCAATATTGATTGACAATGATGTATATAGATCTATACACATAACGTGCTATATAAAAACGACTAAAATGTTCTCTTAATGCCAGAATGCATACTGATTATAAACTACTTCGGAATGACGTGAAAACACTGATCTGAATGCCTTTTTTTTTTTTGTACTTTCAAGCTCTCTCTTGCCACTATTTTCAGCTGAAGCTGTTTAAATGTACTGTCCCTAGTGCACTAGCAAGTAAAATTCTTAATTTTCCAAGCCAATAAGGTGATAAAAGCTCAAGGTCTCTCATTAGCACTTGGATAAAAATCACGAATGTCACACTAAATTTTTTATCATCATGAGTGCAAAGATAAGGGACAAGGAACACTTTTTATTATATTCTGGAGAATAGGAATTGAGCTTTCATCACTGTGCATGAAGCAGTTAACAAGAAGTTAACCAGCAAAAGACTGCACTATTTTTGTGATAGCATCTTTCAGATTCAGAAGTGATGAGGCTTTAAAGAGCCAAAGAAAGAAACCTAATGGCCCTAAAATCTGAAAAAAGGGGAGCTGTAAGTTCACAATGTTGCCTCAGTGCTTCTATTACTAGACATCAAAGATATTCCCACAGGTTTTGGGAATGTATAAATGCCAGTGAAGAAGCAAGTAGACTTCACAGAATCTAAGCCAGAAACTTCAATCTGGGATTCACCTGTGAGTCAAAACTCTTTGCTAATGAATTATTCCAAAGAAAAGACACTGCTGAGGGAGACCTTAACCTATCAGACAAGACCTCCAGGTTCACTAGCAGGGTCAGAGTAACAAGAATGCTCTAGTCTAAAGTTGCTTTGCCAACCTTAATGGACTGCAGGCACTCACCTGGGTATACAGCTTGAACCAATAAAGAGATCACGATGGCATGATGAATAGGTAGAGTGCTCTAGAGATCAGGTGAACAACCACTCCACCAGCCCTCTAAATTGTGACCTAGTTGCACACTCTGGCCCATTTACAAATGGGTCTTCCTAGTCAACTCAGTGCTGGAGAAGCAGCAATATCGATAGAAAAATACACAGTCTGCAGATTGAGTTCAAGACCCATTGCATTCAAAGATAATCAATGCATAAAGTCAGTCTTATTTTTTACATAAACTTAAAAAGTGTGGTTTCATTAATGACATTTTAAAATGTTGTATCAATATTTAGAAAACTTTAACTTCACCTTTAAAGAAAGTAAAACTATTATGGTTTTTCTGTGCTTCACTATCCTTTTGCTCTCTGCCTACGTAAATGAATTGGTATCTGCCATATGAAGCTCTAAGAGCAAAGGAAAAGGATGTTCGGGGGATTTGCAAAGAAAAGATTTTATTTGGAAAGGACAATATGTGAGGCGATATTCTTGAACTGTGCTTGGATGGGAAAATGATTTTTTGTTTTCATTTTCTATATGCTATTTGAGCAACTGGTTTGTTCATTAAAAATGAGGTAGTAAATATATTAGTCATTTAGAGTTGCATAGATAAAACCATGTAAGGTCAATATCCATTAAAGCTAGAAGACTGACCACATTCAACTTTGTAACAGGGAGGATTTTGCATGTACATGAAAATATTAAAAGGACTTTTGAGTGAACCACAATATGCCAGGTGAAAATGGTAAGAACAATACGTTCAGATTTGAATGCACTCCTCTCCATATAAGGAATAACGGATATACCAATGCAATTACAAACATAGCTACTGAAGTCCCTCTGTTGGTTTGATGACACCTTCCCAAAGCTTATCCCTTAAAGCTCCCAAATTTTGCCCTCTCTTCTAATAGAGCATGGTTAAATGTACTTTCCAGAGGAATCCCACTTACACATGGCAAATAGAGGTAACTAAACCACTAAAGTAACGTTTATAGTTTTGGAGCCCCTCCTTTTGAATGACTTGGTATTTTTTCATTAATTTTTGGATGCTGGGAAGTGGACAGTCATATTTTCACAGTGCAAGAAAGTCCCTGCATGCCACCAATTTCACATATCTTCCTTCGTGTTCAGTTTTAAGAATTTTCCCTCTCAAATGCTCATACTTCAAGGAAATGCACTCTCTCATCAAAATCTTTCTTACTAAACAAGCACCTCTGTCAGAAGTGTCTTAATTTCTTATCACAGAATTTTATCCACACGAGGAGCAATAAATAATTCATGTCATTGCCTCTTTGTTGTGTGTCCCTGAACTGCACAGAGCTGGAAGGCTGACAGCTGTGTCAGGACAAGCACCAAAGATCTGACATGACAAGTGACTAACAAGTTTCTTTCAGTTCATAGTGAAAGAAGACAATGGCCCAAAGTGCAGAAAGAAATCCTGAAACAAAATAAAACTGCTTCTTTCTTTTTACCTAAGTGTTTGCTATGAGCTTATTTCCAACCCACAAGCCCTGGTCATTTTATAGGACTGCCCAGCCCCCTTTATTCCTCACACTCGCTTGGCCATTTACGCCTGGCCACGGATCAATATGAGCAATTCTTGGAGAAATACGATGTCTCCATGACAACCAAGCCACAAATTCTCAGTGGAAGGCAGTGAGACCAGTAGTGAACTCTCCAGAGGTTTCTAGGCCTATAAGGCAAGATGTCTTAAAATGCAGGAATGGACAGAGGAAAAAGCCAGAGTAATTCATTCTTTATTACCAGTTTAATGATGTCCGATGTATAGAACAGTACTCACTTTTTAAGTTAAGATTCTTTATCAGTACCTATCTTTTCTAATTAATCTTTGTTTTGATAGACCCTTTTGTTTCTATCAATCAGGTAAACCCTGTAATATTTGAATTTTACTACAATTCCCCTCATATTGAGGGATGACTGAAATTTATTCTACTTTTGAAAAGACATAAAGCCAATCTGTCCTTGCCGAAAACAATGAACACTTAGGTAAAGGCTCAACTCACAGGTTTAACTGCGTAGGATGGATAGAAAACTGTTTACTAAGACAGTTTAAAAATCTAGTCAAAATTAGGTCATTTTTGTCAAAATTAGAAGCAGTTTTAAAATAATTTAATAGAAATGTGATGCTATCACCGCCATCTCCCTTTTAGAGTGGGACTAACCTACATTTGTTTTTCAGATATTATGACAGGAGGTGGGCTTAATATTTTGATTAAAAATTTCTGTCAGTGAAAAAGATGCCATTTCTCAGTTCCATGGGATGCTAAAGCAGAAGTGTGGTTGAGAACAGACACACGGCAGCAGTTCATCTTTTGAGGAATCTTGGTGTAGTGGAGGGAACTGAAATACAATGCCATCGCCACTGGGCCTATTGGGGTTCCGAGATGACTTAGGGGACCTGACATAGATTGCAGGCTGCACCTTTCACTGAAAATTAAATCTCAGTAGCTCTCCTCGGGGAAGGATCAGGGGACTGTTTGCAGCTGCCCCCTGTCAGCGAAGGCTACAAGATTTGGAAATCTCTTAACTAAGCTGACAGGCCACAGAGAGGATGAATCAAAAATCTGATACAAGGATCAGCACACAAAGATGCAAGAGGGTTGAGGGTACACAGGCAGCCAGAGAAAACAGGAAAGGAAAACGTTTGGTGGGGGAGATAGTTAACTGTTTCACTCATGGTAATAAGGTTCCTTCTAGCACCTTATGACTTTGTAGTGATCCGGGAATGTCATTCAACTTTCACAGGATTTTTTTTTTCCCCTTTTGCTTAATTAGTTGTTAAAGACTAGACATGTTTCGAAACAAGACAAGAACAGAAAGAAAAATCCCTGCTTAAGGGTTTCCGGCCTCTATCCTTCTGCTACATCTCTGTCTATTCTTTCTACAAAGAAAATACAAAACTAAGTAACTTGGGACATGGGTAAATTTTATGGCATGAGGAAGGGTTATTACTTCCTTTTGTCTTGTTTGTTCTCAACAGTTGACGTGTCCCTGAGTCCATTACTGTTCTGCTAAAATCCTTGCGTCCCCGTTAGAATGTTGTCTCTGTTTAGAAAGGCAAATAGCTTGCAATGATGGTAATCTGTGTCCCTTGTCCCTTTAACTCTCCACTTCCGCTTGATCCCATTACGTGAATATTTAAAATGCTACCATTTCTCCAGTTTTCAATCTTGGCCTCTCTTAACCAGTTTAGCCTAAAAATTGATGATAATGAACTAATAGTGTCAGCTTCCCTTCTCGGTCATAAAGCCTTTGTACTTCCTCCAACTGAATTCTTGATGAGAGAGGAAAAGGTAACAGCCCCACACTGTGACCCCTGGAGGTGACCATTCATTTGACAGTGCAGCTGCTAAGAGCAAACGGCATCACAATGTCCTCCCTGCCACCCCCTTCCAAGGACCCCAAAGCTGTGTCAAATTTATCATTTTATACTTGACTATTTTTAAATGGCTTTCACCTGGACTCTCAGACTCTTCCAAGACACATCTGTCAGGCATGTCCTCAGTGTCTTGGAAGTTTGCCGAGTTTGAGTTGCTGTCATGCTTGACCGGACTGACTGCAGCTATTAAAAAAAGAGAGAGAGAAAGAGAGAGAAGAAAGAGAGCGATGAAAAAATAGTAATAAACACTATTAAAACATTTCCTTTCAGTTGCCCAGATATTTCCAGGGACACACTATGTAAACACAAATAATAAATTGAAATAAAATGTATCCTCTAAGTATGTATTGGCAGACATGTAATTAGTTGAAAAATCTATAGATGAGACTTTATCTTACAAGAAAAATAAGTTCATGGCATCAGCTTAAAAGCTACAAAGTAACAAAGTGATCCTCCAAAGTAGAAATCGTATTTTTAATGCATAAATCTAAAACAATATACTCAATTAACAGCCATAGGACACAGACAGAAGAATATCAGGCTGGTCAGTTAGAAAGAGCCACTCTGCATGGGTGCAGTGGTTCATTCTGTCACACAAATCACAGCTGATGAACACTTTCTATGCATTTTGTTACTTCTTCAAATGAGAAACCAAACACCAAAACAAACAACAAATAAATAAAAGCCCTATGCAAATAAAATTAAAAATACAGGATAAATACTTGGCATATGATTAATAAGGAGGGCCAGTGTTCTGAATGATGACTTTAGACAACTTGTCATTATCTTCTGAAGAGAAATATGAATAGGAACAGGAACAAGTACAGAAATCTAAAATTTCCTATAAACACATTACACCACCAGCTCCATTAGAGAAACAGACTCAAGTTTGCACATTTTTTTTTGCACAAGTTATAATATTTGGTCTAAATTATCTCCCTAAGTAACATATTTCCATGTTCTATTTGTTCAAGGAGTCACTTGTCAGGAAAAGTGGACCTTGCCTTCATGAAAAAACTCAGTGAATAACAAAACAAAGCAAGCCCACAATAATATAAATTATGTCATACTTACTTGTCTGAGGCAAAACAACATAAATATGTATATTATTGACTACTGCTAATTTTATCTATTGCAAATTGCTGCAGTAAACACTACTACTGTCTTTTCAGGTCTTGATAACACACACAACATATTATTTATAGGCCATAAATGCAAGAAAGGAAATATATAAGCCTTACATGAAATGATATGCTTGTTGGCACAGGGGAGTAGGTCTGGCCACTGTTCCTAAACCTCCATTAGGAAATGACAGAGCAAAGACTGGAGGCTGTGTCACTTCACATCCATACTCAATAAGTGATACAAAGGAGCACACCCAAGGTCCAAAGCAGTGTTAGCAGAGCTCACACCTCTAACATTCCTCATCTTATTTCCATGGAATGTATACAGCATTGGTGACCATAACTTGAAACCCAACATACACACTTTAAAGGAGACTAGTAACATAATTCTGGTCCAAATAATTCTCTTGAGTTTCACCAGTCCTCTCAGAACACAGATAGTTCTTCTCTGTTCTCTGAAAGTGTGAGCATAGAGTTTGAAATCACTGCTTCTCTGAAGCCTTTTATTTGAAAACAAAACATGGGAATAATGTATGATATTCTGGCATTTAAACTTTCCCCCCCAAAAAATTTTAAGTAGGTACCATGTCTGTTTTATGCACCTTTATCGGCCCTGGGCTATAGGAGGTATTCTTAAAGGATTTGTGGAATGAAAGAGTGAACAAATGAATGAAGCAGAGGTATCACACTAGATGTCCTCCTGATCCAAGAGGATATGTGCTTTGAATTATCTTCAATTAGATCCATTCAGTTTTTTGTTTAGGCCCACTTGAGATAATCTGTAAAATGATGGTGGGGGTTAGTTTGTAATTTGGAGGAGAGACACCTATGGCCTAAGTAGTTATTGGTGTAGCTGCCTTTAATTTTTCTCAGTTTAGATCATACAAATTATTTTTGAATCCATCGATTTTTGTAACATGTTGAAGTGGATAATTACATGCATCAAAGTCATGGAAAACTATATTACACTGGGCAAGATTTACTGGACTGTTTTTTTTTTAAAGATTTTATTTATTCATGAGAGACACAGAGAGAGAGGCAGGCAGAGAGAGAAGCAGGCTCCCTGTGGGGAGCCCAATGGTGGGACTTGATCCCAGGACCCCTGGATCACGACCTGAGCCAAAGGCAGATGCTCAACCACTGAACCACCCAGGTGCCTCAGAACTGTTTTAATAATCTTTATTTCTATATATCTTGTTAATTTCCTGAACTATTTGCATTGATATTTATAATAGGGAATGAATCCTACAGCTAAATCGGTTATTAACAACCAGTGAGTTAGCATCTGTGTTTATTTGGGCAAATGCATTCCACTTGTCATCCCATACATTGTTCTTTCATAATTTAAAACTATCATCCACTCATTGATTTGCTTATTCTTCCAGCAAGACTCCGTTCTAGACATAGGACCCTCAAGAAGGAAGAGAACATGGTATTAGAACAACAAAGTAAATGCCTATAACAGTTTCCAGTGGCAAAAAAGTGGTCCCAGGAGGAACTGACATCCCAAACCTCTCAAGAAAGTCAGAAAGTTAGATGTAGTTGTAGCTGCATGATCTTCATTATACTCATACTAGTAGGTACCATGTAATTCTTTTTGTCTCTGATTTTGGAGGGTGTCATTTGTGGGGGGGGGCGTGGTAGAAGAATAGAAAGGATTATTATTTTTTTAATAAATTAATTTTTATTGGTGTTCAATTTACCAACATACAGAATAACACCCAGTGCTCATTCCGTCAAGTGTCCCCCTCCGTGCCCATCACCCATTCACCCCCACCCCCCGCCCTCCTCCCCTTCCACCACCCCTAGTTCATTTCCCAGAGTTAGAAGTCTTTATGTTCTGTCTCCCTTTCTGATACCTCCCACACATTTCTTCTCCCTTCCCTTATATTCCCCTTCACTATTATTCATATTCCCCAAATGAATGAGAACATACACTGTTTGTCCTTCTCCGATTGACTTACTTCACTCAGCATAATACCCTCCAGTTCCATCCACGTTGAAGCAAATGGTGGGTATTTGTCATTTCTAATGGCTGAGGAAAGGATTATTCTTAAGGTATTTTGCTTAATTACATTTTGGCTTCCAAATTTGAGATGGTACAAGATCTGTCATTTTTACTGGCTAATGTATAGAATATCTGGTTCAATTTACTATAGAAGAAATACCTACATTCTGTCAATTGGGAGCAGTGGACACTGGAGAGGTTAATTATTGCCATTCCACTTTTTTTTCTTTCTTTCCTTTTTTTCTTTTGATAAGCTAATCTTTGCAATTGTTCTTTTGGGTGTTTTCTGTGATGTTTCATCATTAAACTCTGACATGAGGTGTGACTGAGGCTTCCTTAATGAATCATTTCAAAAACAATGAAATCAACAAATATTGATCTAGTGCTTATTATGGGTAGAGCTCTGTGCTAGACTATGTGAAGGGTAAAAAAAATAAAGGCACTTTTAATGTGCCCTCATACAACTTGTGATCTAGTTGAGGTATACTGAAAAGTAACCAATATGGAGTGTTTGAGACAATGTTCCAAGAGTGACATAGTTTTTAGGAATGCAGAAGTAATTCTGCAATAGGGGGATTGGGAAGTGAATTTTGAATTAGATATCCTTGAAAAGGAATATGGGTAGCCCAAAGGGAGCTTATTCAAGGCAAAAGAAAGAAGGTATGAACCCAGGCATGGTTAAAAAAAAAAAAAGTACATTAGCCCCAGTGCCACAAATGTATTTAACAGAATGTTGCTGCCTACTTTATGCATTTTTAATGAATTCTCCTAACATTGTCTCTTTGAGCTTTTCCTAAATTGCTGTTGTGGCTAATTCTTCTCACCTGTAGAAGTTAGCTATAGACAGGTTTTTCCTTGCCCTAAATAGTCAATAATTTGATCTTTACTGATGGTGGGCCCATTTATCACAGTAAGTTGTCCTTTCGCTATACATATTGACTTTTATTTATCAATACCAAAGTCCATTTGTAGCTCATCACTAAAGTTCTTGGATATTTTCAGTAGTTTTTGAAGATGCATTTTAAAGCTTGGCAGAGAGATACTTTTGACATCGATATAGTGCAAATGATTGTTAGGTTCATTCTTAACTTAAAATCAACTGTTTATTTCCTCTGTAATGGATTCTGAAATAGTCCACATTTGGGAGATGAGGGGCAAAAAAGACAAACTCTTCTTGACAGTTCTACCACTGAGAGATGTGAAGCTATTCCATTTACTCATCACATACCTCAACATATTGACAACTGAAAGGCCAGTGTGCTAAATATCTTTGTAATATCTTTTTTGTATTTGACTATCATGTGTTTAATTATGAGTATGATTCTAACAGCCTAAAGAAATGAATGGTTCAGCAGCAGAAGAAAGCCAGAGGACTGTATGACAAAGACACTATAGAAAGATTTATTGTAAGACAATGTAGTGACAGGGTCATTAGTGGTTATGCTTCTTCACCCCCCTCTATTCTCTAATTTGGTTTCAGTTAACCTCTAAAAATTCCCACTTTCCTTTGTCATCATTTGCAGAAAGATGATATTAGTTCTTTAAAGTGGTGAGGCCTAGACTGCAAACAATTCCAAGAACTATTCCCTCCAACCCCAACAAGGGAATGATCACTGAAAAAATGTTCATTCACCTCCACATACAGCAGCTGATTCTTCCAACCAAGGCCAGTACTATAGACTAAATAGAGCCCTTGTTAAAAATCCATATCATTTACAGTGTGAATAAAATCTGCACTGCAAATAATGTTTTCAATACAATGACTTATGAATGATTTAAAAATAGATCCCATCCATCATACATATGGACTTTTTGGAAGTATTGGGGATATTTATAGAAACCCATTAATAAAAAGATATAACAGCTTGAAATGCTAGTCTGAATAGAATAAACCACTTTAGTAGCAGATAAAATTCAGAAAAAA
Source organism: Nyctereutes procyonoides (assembly GCF_905146905.1). NCBI lineage: Eukaryota > Metazoa > Chordata > Mammalia > Carnivora > Canidae > Nyctereutes > Nyctereutes procyonoides. The sequence goes on along the minus strand of NW_026575040.1, from coordinate 21,473,738 downwards.
TCTTAATCACATCTTATTCAAGGGTATAAAGTAATGTACAAGTTGCAGTACTCAGGAAAGACTAAAAGACCTCTCAGATCTGTGGAATGAGCGGCTGAGAAGCCAAGCACCTGAGTTCAAACCTAGTAGCTCAATATCGTGGCCAAGAGTTGATTACTTTCTTGGTTGATCATTTAGGTCTCTTTTCAACCTTTTTTTAAAAAAAATTTTATTTATTGATTCATGAGACACACACACACACACAGAAGAGAGAGAGAGAGAGAGAGAGAGAGAGAGAGAGAGAAAAGCAGAGACACAGGCAGAGGGAGAAGCAAGCTCCATGCAGGGAGCCCGATGTAGGACTCCATCCTGGGACTCCAGGATCACGCCCTGAGCCCAAGACAGACACTCAACTGCTGAGCCACCCAGGCATCCCTCTCTTTTCAATCTTAAGGCATCATTATGAATCAACTGAAAAACAAACAAACAAACAAATAAACCAAAGAAACAAAAACTTTCTACAGGCTTAGAAGAAAGAAAAGCTACATTAAACTCAAGAAGTAAATACTAATGCAATACTCACAGATCACCAAAGACTACAATATATTTTAAATTAGAGGGAGACAAAATCAATGAAAAGACAAAGTGGTAACACCATATTTATAAACAAAAAGGATGTCATTTGAATAGACCCCAAATTCACTTCACAAAGTGGTTCTCTCAGGACAGATGTCTTATAAGATAAACATATCTACCTAAAGAACTATGTACTTATTATCCTTACTTTAAGAGTATCTACTGAGATAATCAAGTGATAGGACCTCCTGATTATATTTGAATAGCAAAAGCTGCATCCTGCATCAGGTTTCAGGCTGATTTTGTATCAGTGTGGACTGGAACCTGGGGAAAAAATCATATAAAGATGTCCAGAATTAAATAAAATATCTGATACTTCTTTGTAACTAAGTAATTACTGTCTTATGGACAAGTTCAACAAGATGAGTTAACATTAGAGTTATGTGTTTTTGCTATCTTTCTGCAATTGTAATCAGACATGGGATATTATTTTCTGGATGACATTTTCTAGTATGAATTGCTTTAAAGATGACATTTTCAACTGGTAAAGAAATGAGTTTTCCAAAATGTTGTGAAGAGTAACTATTATTTTGCTATCCTTACTAGATGTATAGAATTAAAGTTGCTATTTTATTTAAATATTTTGGGGATATATGTGTATTATACACACACAGAGAGACACACACACAGGATCAAATCATTGACTATTTAGTCTAAGGGGGAAAAATCTATCTATAGCTAACTTCTACAGGTGAAACACATGGCTGGATCAGCCAACTATTTGGAGGAAGGAAAATATAAGTGATGAAAAAGATACCTAATTAAAGAATCTTTATTTTTTTTATTTTTTTTAAAGATTTTATTTATTCATTCATGATAGTCACACAGAGAGAGACAGAGAGGCAGAGACACAGGCAGAGGAAGAAGCAGGCTCCATGCAGGGAGCCCGACGTGGGATTCAACCCCGGGTCTCCAGGATCGCGCCCCGGGCCAAAGGCAGGCGCCAAACCACTGCGCCACCCAGGGATCCCCAAGAATCTTTATTTTTTATAAAGATTTATTTATTTATTTGTTTTAAAAGATTTATTTATTCTAGAGAGAGAATGTGTGCAGAAGGGAGGGGTCAAGGGAAAGAGAGAGAATCTTAAGCAGGCTCCATGCCCAATACATAGCCTGACTCAGGGCTCCATTCCATTACCCTGAGATCATGACCTGAGCCAAAAACCAAGAGTTGAGCATTTAAACAACTGAGCTACTCAAGTGCCACATAATGAATCTTTTTAAACAATACTTTACTCTTCCCAGATATATAAATTCCCCCATCATCCAGAGTGTTTGAGCAATGGGATGCTTTGGTAAGGCTGATAAACACATGAGCACATCTGTAGCCCAACTGCAAGGCACAGGGCATGTTCTCAGAGTACTTATGAAATGACTGATTGAAACTGCTAAGGAACATTCCTAAAAATTAAAATCCAATGATTAATTTCACTTGTAGTTTAAGAAGAAAATCTTAAGGTTAGGCCTAGAGTTTACAGCTCAAACAAACCAATAACCCCATCATCTATTATTAATGTCACAGGCAGTCTGCCTAAAGAAGGAGGCCCTCTCTGCCTTATTTCTGAATGAAAAATAAAATTTTTCACTGTTTAGCACCCACATATATGTATTCATTGGAGCAAAAATGAGTATCAATAATTTCAGTATAGACATGAACTTTTGAGTTCCTGGGGACAAATATGTTGTACTGGACAAAAGTTCAGTTAATAGGACCAGAATATCTGTTGTTTTTTAAATTCCACCTTTGGTCCTAATAGTGTAACCTCATGACCTTGAGCAAGTCATTTCACTCTCCTGGACTCAGGTCCTTTTATCAATAAAATGAGAGAGTTGGACTGGACAATTTTCTTGACATCTTCTGGCTCTGAGACTCAAATATTCCTCTAGTTAAAAATCCAAGTCCAACCTACCACTCAGTATATCATTGAACAGTAGTATACCAGGATGATACGTGGCTACTACACTAGCCTTGGCGGTAGTAAGGACTACTGAAGCTCTTTCTGAATGAAGTAAGATTGATATTTTTCTACAAGTGGCAATGTCCAGTCTGACTGAGGGACAGAGGACATCAAGGCAGTTTCAGAAGGATACTTTGGTAGCTGCACTGCTAGTGAGGCAGCCCTACAGAAAGAGGGCCAAGAAAGGACCGAGGCTATAGTATGGCCACTTCTGAAAACAAACGGACTTGTTGGGATAGAAAAATATCTGTCAGATGTTTACCAATGGTACAAAACACATTGTTAAAACCAAATCTTTTTAAAAATACGTTATATCTTATCCTTTTTAGAATCATATTTATGTAATTAATTTCTTTAAACAACCCCTCTCTTCATTAATCAGCTTGGAAAATATGAACTTCAATACAAAATAAATCATCCTAAATGAAATTAAGTGGGTCCATGTAATAATTGCAAGAAGCACCGATGCAGTGGATGAGACCTGGCTTGGACGTTACATGGTCTGAGTTAGGTTAGGCTTCATGTGACTAGACTCCTCTGAGGATGGGCTCCATCTTGGCTTTGGGGCCAGAGACATGAAGAGGTTCTCAATTATTATTTGTTAAATTAATGTAGAGGTTGGTGTTCCTGTGGAATTGTATTTTCCTCAAGTCAAATCTCTTAAAGGGCAATTCTTTCTATTCCTTTTGTATGTAAGGATGGGGCCCATGAAGTCATTTGTCTTAGTCAAGCCTGACATGAAAACCAACTCTAATCAAATTATCTAAACTCTCAGACTGAAACAGACTATAGGGACAGATTGCAGGTAGCATGGAGAGGGTCCGGCAGAGAAAATGTGTAAGGTTAGTTGGGAATAGGAAAGGAGAATAACAGGCAATGATGCAACTCTTTCTTCTCTTTCTGCTGCATTTCCTCAGTCCCCATAAGGACAAATCTTGAGTTATCAGTGAGAGTCTTGCCTGGATTTCTTTACGTACTCCTTTAGAGTAACCATTTTGTTGGCAAGCAGTGTTCCCAAGAGAGGTGGTAAGCAGGTGAGCAGGAACCTTTTTTTAAAACATCAAATCAAAATAATTTCCTCAACTTTGGTCCTTGAACATTATTTAATAAATTCAGAGTGGAAATAACTCCAGGAAATATTATTATTTCTTATAGTTATGTATCATTTGGTAAGGAAGATAATTTCTGGATGCAAGAAATGAGCTGGTCAAATCAGCAAGCTAAATCCCAGCTTTCTTTGCTAAACCAGAGAGATAATTATTCAAGACAAAGAGATTCAGGGACATCTTATCTGAAAGGACTCTGTCATCACTAAAAGGAAGTATAGGTGATGGATGAGTTCTAAGAATGTATAGAAATTAACTCTCACACTCTTCATGCATCCAGGTTCTGCAAAAGTCATTTGACTTTTCTCATAAGGACCAAATCCTATGGTAAATACACAAATGCATTAATTTTACTGTTCAGAAGTTCAGGAAGTTGAAGGCAGGAATAGATTTCAAAGACAAAAACAAATATATCCCTACATATTGGTAAATTGAAGAACAGTCAATTATGGGAGAATTCTAGGAGGAAATTTATAGTAAACTTCCAAGCCTGCATTTGAAAATTTAGAAGGTCAGGAAAACAAAAGAGTCACTTCAATCAAAAGAGCATCAAGCTAGCATTTGAGACTAGAGATAAACGTGATTTATATATGAACTTAAGATAAGGATTCCCAGCAGAGGGCAATTTAAACCGCAGCAAAGTCCACAGTTCTCCATAAGGAAAATACCAAAAACATTTTTCTCTTGAATCACTAGGAGGAGGAACTGTCAAATGGCCCCACCATTGGAATTCATAAGAGCAGCAACCTTCCATAGGCCGAACCTAAGATGACACCATCAGCTTGGGGAGAATGGTTGGCAGGCAGTCTCAAATTCCCAGCTGATAGTCGTCTCTATCTCAGGGGAAAACATTTGTCTCAGATGGTTAATCAAGTGTCAGAGCTCTTTCATCTCCTAGATAGGAAATGGAAAATAAGGAAATCAAATTATCTAGACTACGCCTTAGTTTTCTAGTTCTTTGTCAACATTAAGAAGGATGCAAGGAACAAAAGGTCTAAGTTGCCACATTTTGTATCATTAGACTTGGTTACTCCGAAAGTGATTTATTTTTATTTGAACGACATCAAATGGTATGTTAGCGTACTCAAGACCTTACTGAAATTGAATGAAAGATATGCTTGGATGCTAATAATGTGCTTAACCACTGTATTATAATAAAATCGGTAGCAAGCATCACTCTCTCACACAGGCACTCACACAAGACAGAGAAAACATAGGTGGTCTGTTGGGATTGATCGCTTCTTATGGTCATGCATATAAAATGTAGCCACTCATTTCAAAAATATTAACTTTGCTGGAGGATAAATCATTAAAAGATGCCTTCTCAAATCCTCAAGCTGAGTCACTGCATAACATTCAGTATTTGTACTAATATCTTTAAGAGATGGTTGCCCAAAATATAGAAATGTCCTTGATAAGAAGAGACTCTCATTTTGGTACTAAGCAAGCCAGTGGCACCTATAAATAAAGGAAAAGAGAAACAAACCTAAAGAAAGCAATGTTTAAAGAGCAAACATGCATGTAGATAAAAGGAAACCAGTAACTCAGATATGATGAGACTTTCAGAAAGCTACATTCAATACAAAAAAGGTGTTATCATAATTACAGAGCTAAGTAATAGGTAACAAAAGGTAAGGGACAGATATGTCTAGATAAGACAGTGTAAAACAGTGTCACAGATCAGTGTAAAATATTCCTTACTAAATTTTTACAAACTGTTTGGAAGAATACAAAGGAAAATATCCGGGACTACAGACAACACTAAGAGTTCCTGAGTTGTGAAATATGAGACTGATTAGATTAACTATAGAAAACAATTGCAAGGCTGAATCACTGGGAATACATGCTGTGTACACATGTCAGTGTAGTAAATTCTGGGAACCATTTAAAGGAAACATGATCCAAGTTTTACAAGTATATGTAACAAGAACATGGCTCTGAGCTATCATTGACTGTGACTCAAGGACATTAGGCCAATGTAAAAATGTAGGCAAATGGTTAACAGAAGGCGGGCACTTTAGGAAAGGGATAGTCAACACAATAAACCAACCATAAGAAAACCAACAAACGAGCCCAGCAGGCCTCTGGATCAGGTCCCCTGTATGTGTCTCCAGAGATTGTAGCCAATACAGGACACAGTGATATTTAAGAGGCCAACCAAAGGTCTGGGAGGAATTAGCGGGAAGGACAATCTACATCATATCAGAGTATTTCAAGAAGAAATTAGGAAGACCAAGACTCCAGCATGGAAGTAAATCTGAAGAAGAACGTGACTGATATTTGTAAACTCATCAAGAAGTTATATACACCTATGACTGCCATTTTTTCACCTCTAGTTCATCTAACCCCTCAAGGTAATTCTACTCTTACCCTACTTTCCAGTGCCAGAGTCACTCCTCTATTTTAATAGCCTGATAACACATGTGTCTCCCTCTAGTAACTCTTTAAACTAGGTGACTCATATCCCTAAAACCAGGATCTGATCATGTAGCTTCTGCATAGAAAAATCTGCAAGCGCCTCTGCTCAGTTGGCAATGGGGAATTTGGGAATCATGGATTTGAATACCTTTATAATGTAGTCTCAATGCACATTTATTTATTTATTTTTAAGATTTTATTTTTATTCATGAGACACACACACACACACACAGAGGGGGGGGGGCAGAGACACAGGCAGAGGGAGAAGCAGGCTTCAGGCAGGGAGCCCGATGTGGAACTCGATCCCGGGTCTCTAGGATCACGCCCTGAGCTGAAAGTGGCACTAAACCGCTGAGCCACCTGGGCTGCCCTCTCAGTGAACATTTAGAAGTTTCTCACTGGATGCTGGCCTTCTCCACTCCTTCCTATCTTAGACTCTGATATATACTACATAGCTAGATGAGAGTACACATTGTCCCCTGGATTTGCCATTTATTTTCTACATCAGTGCCTATGTAAAGATTCCCAGCTTGAGATAACCGTCTGTGAATCTCTACTTGTCAAAATTCTCCCCCTTATTTAAGACTCAATTCAAATGCCACCTTTTCCATGAAGTCTTTATCAACCCATTAGGTAACATTAATTTTTCCCCCTTCTGTGTTTCTCAAGCACTTTATTTACCTTAATTTGGCTAGTGTTATTCTTACTCCATTCACTGCATCTTATATATGACTACTTCGCTGGATTACATTAGTAGGGAAGAAAGATACTGAGACACATCTTAAAATTTTGAGGCTGATGTCATGAGGACAACTTTGCTTCTCTATATTGAGCTCTAGTGCTGCAATCAAAAGACCAGGTTAGAAGAATCACAGGCCTGACTCAGTGTGCCTTTTTCCATCTTCCTTAGCTTGTGTCAGATAATTGGAAATCCATGGATAGTATTCTTGTTCCACAAATGTGATGAGTCTAATGCACCTATGGGCAGCAATAACTGGGGAAGTTGACTTTCTCTACAGGAATAAGGTTATGTGGACATTGGGTGGACCATGTTGAGGGAGATGCCTAGGCAAAAGCATCATTTATACAATGCTCACTTCCTTTCCCTTCAGAGAGCTTTAGAAAGCAAGTCATACATTGCAAAATATTGTACCTAGTCCTTATAACAGAAGGGAAATTCACTGATTTCCACTCTCTTTTCCTCACTCTCATAAATCATAAAGTTAAATTTACACTAGGGATTTCATTGCTCTGAACTCACTGTACAGGCATAAAACAAATTTTGTTCTCACAGGACATCCCATTTTTGTTTCATTAGTTCAAGGAAAGGGTCACTCAATTTTTAAAGCATTTGGTTTGATCTTTGCTATGATTCATGCTATCTAACATCCACAGACACACTCTATATACTGAAATGTATCTTATATATGGAATGTGTCTCTATGGACTCCATAATGGTGGTACCTTCATATAAAGTACTCAAAAGCTACCTTATAGATACATGAGTCTAGGAAAGGTGACCAGAAAAATAAAATTCACTTACTTGTTGAATATTTAAACATTTATTGTTTTGCCCAAGTTCTTATTCCTAAATAATTTCTCTCTCTCTCCCTTTCAATCTCTCTCTCTCTCTTTCTCTGAAAGGCAAAATGCCTCCCTGGAGATGGAGGAGAGAAATCTTTAAAAAATATTCCCCAAATATGAAGCCTAAATGTATTCTCATTCTATTTTATACATTTACATTCTATGATTAACCATCTCACTGATTCTAAAGGCGATAAAAATTTTTATTAATATAATAAAGGAAAAAGAAATAAAGATGATTTGTCATAATATAACTAGATAAAATGAATTCTTGTGATCTTAATGTAAGAACAAACTATGATCTCAAAAGGAATACTGAATTATGGAAACATGATTTTTACATAATAGAACCATTTATACTTACCATTTAATCATATTAAATAATAATTCTTAGACTCTATTGGTTTTCGTGCTTTTTGTCTCTAAATTCTTTCCATGGAACAGTTAAGTTATTTAAAAAGGTTTTCTCATTCTATTGCTATTAAGAGGTTTTCCCCCCTCCTCTAATGGCCAAAATTTGATTTTCCATGCTGGTTATCTACAGGGAATCATGATCATCAGGCTTTGCATAGAACCTCCCTTTCTTCATGAATTAAAGATCACATAGATTTATTCCTCAAAGAGCAAATAGGGAGAGGAGATTTGGATTAAACTCATTTTGCCAAATTATGGTTATTACCTTGTTTTAAAACCTAAAGATCTCAGATAGGAGGTTTGACCAAGCCCAGCACAGTTGGAGTCTGCAAAATGGCAGCTCAAACAAGAAAGAAGCAGTTCTCTCCAGGGCATTTCTCTCATTTTTCTCATAAAGAAGTTCAACTTAGAGGCATTCAGTATAGTCAGAGCAGAGTGGTAAACAAAAATACCTCAGAAGTCCATTTCATTGACAAATCTAAAACACAGATCAAATTGGCCTTCTTCCAAGAATAAACAGCCCCGCCATCCCCCGCATCCTGAGAAACAATCTCAGATATTCCAACCCACATATGGCAGAAGACCCTGGCCTCCAGTCAGCCAGCTAGTTATCCATGGAAGTGGCTCAAGGCTGACACTCAGATTGACTGGTTCACACTAATTTACTTCACACAGATTCCATTTATCTCCTAGAAGATCCCCTGGCAGCAGCTTATAATGGCATATCCTAGGATGCCTGCCTACATGCGTTTTTAAAGCAGCAGCGCTTGATGAATCTGAGTCCAGAAAACAGTTCACAGATTGAGGAGTAGGTGCAATCAGAAAACATTAAGAGGCACAGCTGGGACTCGGTAGCTTGCTTGACTGGTCTGAGCAGCTGAGCATTAACTGTGTCTGCTTTTCTGCTGGCTGTTCACTGCCACTGGGACAAATCAGAGAGCCACTCCCTTTTTCCTTTACTACTCACACTCCAAAGGAAAAGAGAAAAGAAAGTGCATCATCATGCAAGTAGCATGTGCAGCTGTAGGGAAAGCTAATTTGACCATTCAACCTTTACTCTTTACATACTATGATATTGCTGATGTAGGTAAAACTACAGTGATAGTTCTAAGGTGCTAGATATTTGGACTAGGCAAAATGTTGCTAGAAGAAAAAAAAGGAAAAGAGAACTCCAAATTATTTTATTTACTTTCAACACTGTGGAGCCAGTTGGTTACCATCTTAAAGCTTGCTCTAGTGTGTCTCCGGTAGAGTTTGGGGAAAAGACACAAAAGGGTTTGATATTTATCAAATGAATAAATGGGTAGGTGAATGAATGTATGAACAAACAAGTCAGTATTCTCTATTTGACATTTTAGAAGTGTAGTGAGCCACTGACTATCTTTACAATACAGAGAATCCTAATGGAAACATGGTCAGTATCCAAAGGCAGAGGGAATTGAGATCTTTTTAATGGCGGTGAAGCTAACAGCATTAAACAATAACAATTCAGTGGCAAATCTGAAGCAGTGACAGAGCACATTTAGTACTTAGAAGGTTAAACACTGGGCTGCAGTAGCTAGTGGATGGAAAAAAAAGTAGGATTAAGGCTTTTGCATGAGCCTTGACATTGTCTGCCTGCTGCCTTAAGCTTTGAAAAACAGCTGGGATCATCTTCTTATAAGCTCCAACCCAAAGATGTTTAAGCAGTCCCCAATCCAATTAAACAGAGGTAAATAGAAGAAAGAATTTAACTGAGCACCATCATCACGTTTTTTTTTTCTTAATGAAAAACAGCATAATCGCGGGTTACACAGATCCTTAATCTCACATTAAATCTAATAGATTGCTGATTTCCACAGAGCATGGCAGTCCCCGCTTTCTATATTGGTGTGCTTAATTTTAGGTCATTATCCTTTATTATGTGACTTGTAATCCTTAAAGCCCATGATTGTGTCTGGATATTTGGCAAGGATTGTACTTGGCAATACAGGGATTCTACTTCTAAGAGTGATGATTTAATTGAAAGATACAGTATGATTAGATGTTGAAAGAATTACATATATTGCTTTTCTTTTGTAATTGGCTGGCTTTTTATAAGTGTTTCCTTTAAGGAACACTGTTTAACATCACCCTTCCATTTTAGGACTACCTAAAAAAACCGCTTTCACAATTGAAAGACAAGTAGCTTATTGTTACGGAAATTTATCCATATGCTAAGATAGCCAGTTGAAATACAATCCTGACTCATCCACAAACTGGGTAACTAGTCGGGTTGCTTAATCTTTCTGCATCTCAGTTTCCTCATCTACAAAATAGTAATAATGGTAATATGATTAGCAGCATGATTAGGTAATACGATTTTATCAGATGTGTAAAATTGTTGTAACAATTAAATGAGTTAAAACATGCAAATGCTTAGACTAGTGGCTAGAAAGGAGGTAACCTGAATAAACTATTTCTAAATATGTAGTTGCCTAGAAATTATGCTGTCAATAAGATGTCCAGCCTTCAGATCAAGGCTCTTTACTGTCCTACCAAAATAGCAATATTTAAAATTTCTCTGATTTAATAGTAAAAGAAATATTTTAGATAGATATATAATTTTGAACTTCATTGTAGACATCAAGAAGATAATGTTAGTGGCCCACTTTTAAAAAACAGTCTAAAGGACATGTGGATTTGTATCCATTTGATGACACGTATAACCGAATAAAATCTTGCAACAAAGTCATCTATGATTCTCCTTCATCCTATCAAGAGTGATGACTATGAAAAGAAGCAAAACTGGAAGAAGAAACCAGTTTCTGATAATGCTAGCATTCTAAGCAGTCTTCCACCATCATTTAAGTATGATCCCAGATTGCCCATCTTTTTATTTTTTACTAAGTTTCCATTCACATATGTTTTAAGAATGTGCTAGGACTGAAATTGAAAGTCTATTCCAGCTCAGCCCTATCAACGACAAAAGCATTACTGGAGGGTGGTCATTGGATGGAGCACAAAACACAGAAATAGTGGCTTCCTTGTTACTGACATTCCCATTCTCACTTATTTCTAGGGTAGGTAGCATCATATCAAGTAAGGATGATAAAACAACTCTTCTCCTTGAACATCAGGTTAAACCATGGGGGAAAAAAGCATGCTTACATCTGTCTTAATCACAAATTTGAAAAACAGATATGTTTAATTCACTTCATTATTATGTTTCATAAATATAAATCATACAGTTTTATTTTTAAAGGTAAAGATAGGATAAGTTAAGATTAATTTAGGTCCAGTTCTGGCCATGGCTAAAAACACATCCAATTTGATCCAGATATTTTTAGTGCTGTTCCCCTGTCTCCATACCTGTGGTTGGTCACAGAATTGGTCAGATCACTACAGGATTGATTCTTGCTTGTAAAAGCAGCTGAAATAACTGGATGAGAGGCTTGGCAATCGGCAAGATTTTAGCAAATACATTTAGATATTAAGTATTGCATTGCTTTTGGTGTTTTACGATATATCACATGAAGTCCTATCAAAATGAATTTATCAACAATAGCAATATTACAGATTTAAACAAAGTTCAAAATAGAAATAGAAATAAAATAAGAGGTGGTCAAATTACTCATACGGGAAAGAAAATCAGGTTATTATAAGATTGTGATGATAATACTTTGCCCCAGAAAATGAAGTAACATATTTTTAAAAGTTCAAGGAAGGAAAAATTTGAGCTAAGATTTGCTATCCAGCACAAATGACCTTTAACTATAAAAGCTGTAAGCTGATGTAAGAATGCAATAGTTTAAGGAATGTTATTCAAATAAACCTTTGCTAAGGAATCTACTAGGGAATGAGTTTTAGACAACCAGCATAATTGAGCAGACAGGGTAAGAGCGGGAAGTAATCACCAAATATACATATGTCTATAAAACTAAGTGATTGTTTTAGAAATATGACTATATGTTCTGACAATGCAGACACAGATCAACTATGAAAATGGAAAGAATTAGAAGGATATGGAGAGTGTGTAAAAAGTGAGATAAACTCACTGATTACATTATGGGTATTATCTGAGAGTAAAAGAATATCATTTCTTTTTTTATTGAAGTATATTTGACATATTAGTTTCAAGTGTACAACATAGTGATTTGACAATTAAATACATTACTAAATGCTCACTACAATAAGTGTGGTTACCATCTGTCACCATACAAAGTTATTACAATATTATTGACTATATTCCCTATGCTGTACTTTTCATCCCATGACTTATTTATTTTATAACTGGAAGTCTGTACCTCTTACCTTCACCTTTCATCTATCCCTCCACATGCCTCCATTTCTGGCAACCACTAGTTTGTTCTCTGTATGTATGAGTCTGTTTCTGTTTTTTGTTTGTTTAGCTTAAAAGAATATTATTTCAAAATAGATGCTGGGAAAGAGGGAACTGAAATGTCACTAGCAAAGTTATTTCAATATTGCTCATAGTTGAGAACAAACTGACAATAACAAAATTTAAAAAGGATTATATAAAGGTATTAGCATAAACACAAGCATTAGAACAAAAAAAACAAACTTTCCTAAATACTCCCTCCTCCCTGCACCCTTTCTCTCTACAAACAAAACACAAAACAAAACAAAAAACAGAGAAAGGAGAGAAATTTTGAAGAAAATCAAATAAAACAGACCACATAGAGAAAGAATATGTACAATTTCGTATATTTGTGGGTATGTACAACTTGACCAACATCATCAGTAAATATCATTGGACTTAATTAACCTATCAGAAAAAAAGATGATCAGACTCATTGGCAGAATAAAATCTAAGATTGTGTTGTATAAGAGAGACATACTAAAAACAGAGTAGGAAAGATGAAAAATAAAGGAGGGACAGGATATAAATGAATGAAAAGAAAGCAGTGGCCACAATATTATTGAACCCGGTGGACTGTAAGCTCATTAACTAAGGGCTCAAAGAAAGGTATTTTATGGTACTAAAAGCTACAATTCACAGTGAAGTTGTTTCAGTTACTAATATATGGGCATGTAATAATCCAGCCACTTTAATAAAACAGAGACTACAGGAAGTAAAAAACGAAATAGGAACTAGTGATAGAGAACTTTAACACATTCCTCTCAGTCTAAAACAGACATGGGAGACAAAATATTGACAAGTATATAGAAAACTTACACAACGAAATCAATAAGGTAGCTCTAATAATCAAACTCTGAATGCTAATGATAGCCCACCTGTTTTTAAGTGCACATAAAACATTCATGAAAATTAGTCACATCTTAAAACTCCACAGTAACCAACCTCCTGATATCCCAAGGAATAGAATTAGTATAGACAATATTCTCTGATCATGATATATTGAAACTAGAAATTAATAAGTATCAAAAAGAACCAAAAACCAGGGTGCCTGGGTGCCTGGGTGGCTCAGTAGGTTAAGTGTCCAACTCTTGATTTCAGCTCAGGTCCTGATCTGTTGTTGTGAGATCAAGCCCTAGTGTGTTCTGCACCGGGTGTGGAGCCTGTTTTGAGAGTCACTCTCCCTCTCCTTCTGCCCCTCCCCCGCTTGCTCATGTGCTTGCATGGGCACTCTCTTTCTCTCTCCAAGATAAATAAAAAACAAACAAAAAACCAAAAAAGAAAAAAGAATTTCCATCTGGACATTTAAAAATAAAAATATATTACTAAGTAATTTGGGGCTCAAAATAGAAGTTCAATACAAAATTGAAGAACTTTTTCAAAATTACAGTAATGAAGCATGACACAAAACTTAACAAAATCTATGAAATTAATGCACAATTAATCCCATTATGAAAAGACATTTCTTAGCTTCAAAAAACTCAATTAATAAAAGTGAAAATGAATTAAATATCCAATTCAAGAAGTTAAAGAAAAATAAAGTAAGCAAAAAAAAACAAAAAACAAAAAACAAAAAACAACCAAGAGGAAAGGATTAGTAAAAGTGAGCTAGAGAATAAAACAGATAAACCAAGAAATAAATCCGAGTTGTTTAAAAAAAAAAATCATAAAACATGCCACTAGCAAATCTAGTGAGGAAATAAAGGGAAAAGTCATGATCACACAACATAAATAAGGAAAAAGGGGACATAGTTATCAATAGAGTGGGAATTTTTTAAAGTCCTAAGAGATGAGATGGTGCTCAACTCTATATAAATTAATTTGAAAATCTAGATTAAGTCATTTTATGGAAAAATTATTAGTGATCAAAAGGCAAGGAAATAATTACCAGAGCAGAAATGGATAAAGATAACTCATTTGATAAATTTTAATATTCATCTATGTGAAAAGACCTTAATAAAATAGGGCTTTTGGCTATTTCTTTGCTATGATAAAATATATATGCCTCCACCCCAAAATCATCATCCTACTTTGTATAGAAACACCAATGACTTTCCCACCAAAGTAAGAAAAACAACAGAATGCTCAATATTTCCAACTACTATATAATACTGTGTTGGAAGTAATCATCAATGCAATTAGTTAAACAATAACAATTAGAGACATAGTAATTAGAAAGGAAGAAGTAAAGCCATTTTTTAATTGGAAGATACAATTTCATATCTGGAAATCCCAGAGAATTATAGAAAAAAACTGTTTTCAAGCAAAAAGAGAATTTAGTAAAGTAGTATGGTATATAAATTAAGAGTTTTCAAAAATACAAACAAAACCAGTTAGAAGACATAATGAAAAAGAAATAAAATAAATAAATAAATAAATAAATAAAAATAATATTTTTAAATATTTTATTTATTTATTTGACAGAGAGAGTGAGCATGAGCAGAGGGAGTGGCAGGCTCCCTGCTGAGAGGGAGAGGTAGAAGCTGGCTCCCTACTGAATAGAGAGCCCAATGTGGGGCTTGAACCCAGGACTCTTGGATCATGACCTGAGCCGAAGAGAGACGCTTAACTGACTAAGCCATCCAGGCACCCCTCTATTTACAATGATTAAAAAATAATAAGATATATCTAAAATTTATTTGAGGAAAATTTTAAAGCACTCTTAAAAGACACAAAAGTAGATTTGATATGCCTTATTCTTGTAAGAGAAAACTTTGAGCCAGTAATTCAATTATTTAATTATGTGAATCTAGTCTTATGGCATAATATCATTAAAAAAATGTTCAGACATAGTAAGTCACAGAGATGCTGTTTTAGAGGAAGAGCATGGTGTTAGATCTGAATTCATAATTTGGTATTCAATAGACTACATTCAGTCTCCTACGAATTATAATTAAAATATGAGAAGATACAGAAAAACAATTTTAATATAAAGTTGTTTGTTAAACAAAATTTAAACAAATAGAGTGGGTATTTTTATTGCAATTTCCAGAAATTGTTTCTGTTAGAAATGAACAGCATGGGTACTTCATGCTCTAATATTGCAGAATCACTGAAGCACTATTATTATCACATCATTAATCCTATGAACAATGAATGCTGACTGGGCGCCAGGAACTGTGTAAGGTGTTGGAGTACCCAGTGGTGATCAATCTTTATTTTTAGGTGGTGATCCTTATATTTCAATTTTCAGTGATTTGTAAGCACTAAGCATCAACCATTTACTATACTCAACATAGGGTAAAACGGCAGCCAAGAAACCAGGCTCAGAGTAGACAGGAACAGGGAATGCCCCAAATTTCTTCCTGGCAAGAACTATATTAGTCTCTACTGGATGCCAGGCATAGAATGAATGGGTTTCATCCACTTACTCTGCCCTTGCCTCATCCGGCTTAAAGTTCTGAGTCTCAGATTAAATGGTTGATTGAGCTACAGGCACCTGCACACTACTTGCCCACACTGAGGTAATGGTAGAAGAATCAGTCTGGTAGTAGGTACTTTAGGCAGGCTTATGCCTTCTGAAGTAGGGGTTACAAATAACTATATTGTCTCTGTAGCAACACACAAAGAAAATGGGGGTGCTCTCATGGCAGCAATTAATACAGTAATTAATGTTGGGCAGCAAAAAACACAAATGTGACTGATTTCCAAAGGTTGATATGATAAGCTAATTGACCACTTGGATTTGCCTGCTGTATTAAGTCTATGATGAATGTGGGATCTTACCCAATGAAAAATGACAAGTATAAAATTAATCATAGGGCATCTATCCACTGTGCTTACTCCCAATAATAGTTTAGAGTTACTAATCATCTCCTAGTTAAATCTGCCTTTATTTAAGTGGTCTGTGTTCGCATTGGATCATATTCCTGACTTTCCTTCTTCTAAATGTACCCATTGTGCATGTCTTTAAGAACCAGACTTCACAAATCGGAGAATGCACAGCACTGCCCTCCTCCTGTAGGGTAAGCAGAGCAGACCTGATGCCTAATGTGAGGACTTGAATGCTAAGATGCTGCATGGTTAGTCAGTCTGTCACACACTGGGCTCGAAATTCCTGTTGTGTTTCTGCACCATGTGCAGAATTTCGGCTGACTTCAAAGAAAGTGATTATGAGGGAAGAGAGTCACCAAAAAGGGAAAGGTAGGCATTAATCTTTAATAAGCTCCATTTACTAATTTATAGAGGCAACGGGAATTGGGATGAGGTGAAAAAGTAAGGATGGAATGAATTCTAATGGTTTTCTGACCATGCCATGACCTTTCCTTTTTTGAGGGAAAATGTATAGCTCGATCACATATTACATATAACTTTGCATTTCAAAAATTAATCATGAGATTGTAAAAACTAGCTCTGGCCATTCAAAAATGGAAGAGGCATTTGCCAGAAGCTTATAGGTCATAAGTAGTTAAGACATTTTTAGAACACAGAGGCAGCAGAGACATATTAGTATAGACAGTGATGCAATGGTGCTCTCATTTTTTTGGTCATCTTAATGCCAATATACAACAGGTTGTGAATGACAGGCAAGAAGCTATAGAAGGAACTTGGGGAAACTGAAAGAAGAAAGAGATCTAAGGTCTATCCTCTGAGTATAAAGAACACAACCATCTAAGTAAGAAGAGTTTGTGTCAGTTAAGTATGGACAGCACTGTTTATTCTTACAGATTTTTTTTAAAGATCTTATTTATTTATTCATGAGAGACAGAGAGAGAGGCAAAGACACAGGCAGAGGGAGAAGCAGGCTCCATGCAGGGAGCCCGATGCAGGACTCGATCCCGGGATTCATGCCCTGGGCTGAAGGCTGGTGCTAAACTGCTGAGCCACCCAGGGATCCCCTATTCTTACAGATTTATATTTCATTCAATAGCATTTTCTTTATTCAATATTTTACTAATTCAACAACAGACATATTTTGGGAACCCTAGTAAATCAGATCCTATCCAAGGTGCCAGGGAAGTAACAACAATAAAAGAGGCATAGTTGATAACCTCGTATACAATACAGTTTAACAGGGAAGAGACATTGAACAAGGAATTACAACCACATGTGATGAATTTCATGCAAAGTGACAACGGAGGGTTGTTGGAACATGAAGCAAGGGGCCATTAGACTATTTTGTTTCTTGAGAGAACTAGAAGGTAGCAAACTCTTTAAAAATCAAGTCAATCTTTAGAGGGTTTCATTGTTAACACATCCATACATATATGTGTATATGTATGTTTATTTATAAACATTGTGTCCTTTAATCCTTAACGCAATCTGGCCAAGTAGGTTCATATTTCCCCATTATATCAATGAAGAAATTTAAAGTCAAGGTAGTTAAAGTAACATGTCCTGCTCACATACATTTGGCTTCAAAAATAAGCCTATTTGAAGAACTTTTTGTTGTTGATGTTAAAGATGAGAATGGTCATTTTTGACAAGAGCACACTAATGGTTAATTAGTCCCTTATAAAGGTGAAGTTTTACTTCTAAATTCACATAGACTTTTGTTTTATTATCTAGCAATGTCCACTTCAAATGTGATGCCTTTCCTACCAAAGGAAATTATCTCGTTGGTACTCATGTCAGCCTATTGCTCCTAGTGATGAGAGTCCCACAAGCAGGTCCCACCACCTGTGGTGAACATATGCCCCTACTCTAACTATGGCCCAAATGGAAATCAGAAGACCTCAGAACAAGTATGCACTTCAGGTGGTTAGTGGGAAAAGAAGAGATGGGGAGGAGGCTCATCCAAATCTTCATTGCTTTCACAGACTTCCACCTTGGTCCTCAAAGTGTAATCTCTGGACCCGCAGCATCATCATCAGTGGGGGAATTTGTTAGACATGCAAATCCCAAGCCTGATTCCCCCATCTACTGACTCAAAAACTCTGGCTATGAGCACAGGAATATACTTGAACACACCTTTTGGGTGATTTTGACACAAGCTTGAATCTGAGAACCCCTGAGCCACTCCGCGCTCTTTATTTGAACCACTGTTAAGTGCTCATCTAGCTTTGTACCTATAAGTGTAAAGAGATGTGAAGGTAGAGATCATATAAAGACTGGTTTATGTTTTATTTCCACACAGAACATTTGAAGGATCAGGTTACCTGCATTTCTCTCTTACCATGAAGGATGCTGAGTTAGGAAGAATAGCAACTTGGACCCAAGAGAATTAAATTAGAGGTTAAGAGAGATTCTGTGATGATTACTTTTATAATGTAATGACTGAATGACAGAGCTCTGATTACTCTAAAAAGGCCACTTGAATTCTGATCTGAGGTCCAGACATACCGTTTATCTCCCTAGCTTTTC
The DNA here is from genome assembly GCF_905146905.1 of Nyctereutes procyonoides. Classification (NCBI taxonomy): domain Eukaryota; kingdom Metazoa; phylum Chordata; class Mammalia; order Carnivora; family Canidae; genus Nyctereutes; species Nyctereutes procyonoides. Next base: position 21,455,001 of record NW_026575040.1, on the reverse strand, counting down.
TCTTTCCTCCACAGTAAATGTTGGGGTTTTCAGAGAAGCAGTGGCAAGAACCATGTACACCAGAGACAGCAAACCTGGCTGTACATTAGAATCACCTACAATAATTCATGAACATACCTACATCTAGCCCAATTCACAGCAATTAAGTCAGAATCTTGAGCTGGGGAAGGGGAGCGAAGTCCAAGTGGTTCCAATTAGCAGTCAGCAATTCCATGGTGATTCAAGTAGATAAAATATTTAGAGCACCTACCTCAGTAATATGCCACATGTATTTAATAAATATTCCCTCCTACATCTCTTTCCCTTACTCTACAAAAAAGTTATGGGAAGTAAAGATACCAATTAACACCATTTTCTAAGCAGTTAGAGTCCATCTGCCTCTCTACATCCTGACTTTTCATGGTACTTTGCCCTTGCTAAGAGTGTCTAAAATATATTATATTTCATTATATTTCATTATATATATATTTTATATTTTATTGTCTAAATATTCTCTCCTTCTATGTCTTTCATTTTTTTCAACCCAGATGTAAATTCATTATTTTTCATATTTTTCATATTTTATATTTCATTATATAAAATTATATTTCATATTTTATTGTCTAAATATTCCCTCCTTCTATGTCTTTTATTTTTTTCAACCCAGATGTAAATTCCTTGAATGCAGGGAATCTCCTGTTGTAAGTTTCAAAATCCCTTTCCATTCAGGACCTGATGTTTGTGATCATTCTGTTTTTTTATCTCAACTTCTCAACATCTACAGCAGGCCACCACAGAGCTGCTGATCCAGAAGCCAGTCTGTTTCTACTGAGCCTGCTTTAGTCTTGAACCATGATCTGTTGCCCAGACTTTTGCCTTATTCTTGGACCCAACTCTGTAATACATTCTAAAATTCATGTATTTAAACACTGGGCCCCAGATTTAGGTTGTAGGATTTCCCACAGTTATCTGTGCTGTCATTATTTGCTTTCTTTTTCATTCAAGCAGATTCTTTTCATTCATGAGGATACATAGTTATCTTCCTGGGTGAACTGCTGATGTCTTCCTTGTAATACAAGTCCCACAAATCAGAAGTTCAGTTAAACCAGAAAAATCTCAGTTTAATTAAATGCAATCATTGTTTATATACTAGTCTTTCATGGCAAGTACTGTGATAAGCATTGAGGAAACAGGCATGAGACAATCTATGTTCTATAGCTGTTTCCCCTACTCATGGGTCTTGTCCAAGAATCAGCAAACTTTTTCTAAAAGGGCCAGATAGTAACTGTTTTAGACTTGTGGACTGTGCAGTCCCTATGCTAAGCATTTGACTCTGTAGTTTTGGCACAAAAGCAGTCACAGAAAATACATGGGTTAATGGGTGTGGCTGTGCTCCAATAAAATTTTACTTACAAAAACAGACAGCAGGCTAGACTTGGTCCAGAGGCTGTAGTTTGCAGACTCCTGGTCTTGTACATTTCTGGTTGGCTCATCAGGCCACCAGTTCAGTTTCCACAGCATAATGATGGCATTAATGTTAATTGAGAGCTCATCAAAGTCTCTAAGCCTAGGACTATAACATTAAGTTCTCTTCATTCTTATACTTATTAAGCATTAAATTCAACTTAAAACTTCCCTTGTCTACCCCTTCAAAGCCCCATCCAACCACCAATGATGGTCCAACAGAGAAAAAGATGTGCTTTGGCTTCTTCCATAGGAAATGGTTAGGGAAATGGTCAGAGACTTCCTGTAAATATATTGTCTCTTACATAAATAGGACTCTGTTCTAGATGTGCTATAAATCAAGAAGAGAGAAAGAAAGCACTATTAATTCAAGGAATATTTACTGGGTACCTGCTATGTGACAGGTCCTCGAATAAAGGTGTTGGGGATGGAGTGGCATGTGAAACACACATGATCTCCATCATTTTTGACACTTAGAATCTTGCTAGGAGACAGACAATAAATATGTAAACATAAAACAATATACATAGCCACTAATTACACACGAAAGTAAGTGATTTGAAAGGAAATTGCAGGGTGCTGTGAGAATGAATAATGAAGTGAAAATAATAGGGCCTGGTGGTTAGGGAAGGCAGTGACCTATGCAGTGAGACTTGAAGGATGGGTAGAAATTACATGAAGAGTAGGTGATGGAAATGACCGCTGGTTGAATGAGCACCTTATAGAAGTTTGTGAAAGTCCCAAGGCAAGAAGAAGCTTGGTCCAGTCTGGGGATTTGAAGGTCCTCTCACTGGAGTACAGAAAATGCAGAAGAGCTGCAGGGACTAAAGCTGGAGATGCAGAAGATCAAACCATAAACCTAATAGAACTCGTTAAGAATTTTGTACTGTATCCTAAATGCAATGAGAAGACACTAGAATAACTTACGCAGGGAGTGGCATGATTAGACTTCGATTTTTAAAAGAGCATTCTGACTGCTGTGTAAAAAAATGGCTTGGAAGGGAAATTTGATCAAACCCATTCTCCACCTTCCTCCTTCCAGCACCTTCTCCGGAGAAAGTGCCTTTGTGCATCTTAAGTACAGAGTAAGGGCATGGGTAAAGAGAGAAAGTCATCTCTCCCTTCCCCAGGGTATAAACTGGACACACTTATTACCATAAATTTGCTTCCCTGTGTAAACGTACAATTATAATGCTATATACAAATCAAATAAGAAAATCAGAATCCCATTTATGAGTCATAAAGTCACCATATAAAACAATTACTTTAGGATTCAAACATTATGATCTAGACAAAAAGCAGAGAACCAGAGGTGAAAACTCAAAGAGGATTCTGCTAATGAAAGGCATCAGAAAAGTAGATAGTGAAAACAGATGTAGAGGGATGACTCAGGTATAGAAGACTCAATACACACACACACACACAGATGTGCACACACATACAGGCATGCATGCACAATCTGCTGAGCAGAGAGCTTCTGACCCTGTCTGGCAGTTGGTCTCCATTTAGCATCATAGTCCTGTAAGATCAGGGTCAGTGAGGGAGGAAGTGAAGTGACCACTTGGCCATCTGCTGCTGAGCCTATTCAGATAAAAAACAGAATGTGGTTGTTTGGAATGCCCCGTGTCACCTGACATTTTTAGATTGTCCCCAAATGGATTATTCTACATCTATCTGTGTGTGTGTGTGTGTGTGTGTGTGTGTGTGTGTACTACTATGTATAAATACACAAAGACACAGATTCAGTGTCAGGTAGTTTCATATTGGGAATAAAATTGTATATTCATGATTAGAGTTGTGACGTTTGCTATATGGTTCATTAATGTCTCACTGGGCACGTGGATGCCACATATTCTCCACTGTTTGTTTACCAGCTTGTCAGAGTTATTCATCATATGCAGTGTCACAAAGCACATGGTCACATCTCATATATCTGCTTCAAGGGCAGGACCGATGTGACCTCTGACTTTTTGTTTTACAAAAGATAAAATCATTCCTTAGGAACACTGTCTATTTGCACAGCTACAAAATCTGCTATTGAAGGATTCCCAATCTTCTGTGATATTGCTTGTTAAATGTTTATAGCTAATTTTATAGTATGAGACTGGATGTCTGAATATTTTCAGACCTATTCTCTACTGGAATGGGTCTTTAACTGCTTCTCTTTCCTTATGTTTTATGATAGGAGACATAGAAAATAATGAAGTGGTTTAGAAAAGGCTTTTTCTTGGCTGATAAAAAAATCTGTTTAATACACAAAAATGCTTCCAGACATCTGGAGTTGGAGGGCATTTACATATTTGTCTCTTAGTTCTCTTCCTGAAGCAAGTATTAATCAGTAAAAATCTAATGCCATTTGAGTCCATCCTCTCTTGCTTTGGAAACCTATGACTGACTACCCAGACTCAGAGTCAGCGTGGTAAGTTTCTATGAAGTTCAGAAGCCATGCAGGAAGCGGGAGAATTCAAAATGTAGGATGAAAGTGTTAAATTATAGCCAAGAAAATGATTTCGACCATTGTCAACAGTCAGTATCATTTAAATCTCTAGAAATCTTAGGAAAAAATTAAAAAGAGAAATAAAAATGAATGGCTTTCTTTTGAGGATCTTTCCACAGCCAATGCTTCAGAATATTACATTTTTAGATAGGGAGGAGAAAATCTAAAGCTCATAGAGAGAAGTAATTTTATTATCTGGCAAGGTAGTGGCTTCATCATTAAAAAAATTCACCCAACTAGAATACAACGTCCTTTGACCTGGTAGATAAAAGGTCAGAAAGCAATTTTGAATAATAAATGAGACCTGTTGACCTCATGACCCAAATCTGGCAGGGTCAGTGTCTCCCCCTTCACCAGATGCTGATGGCAGACACACACACAGACAGCTCAGCTAATGAGCTGCCTCAACTCACTCAGGCTATAGGTGCTGTGGTATCGTCATGTCATGCAGCACAAGACATAAAAGATTTTTAAAGCTGTTTTCCTAAGTAAAGAGGTATTCATACAAATACTTCTTTTCTTTTATGAAGACCCCATTCCTTGCTTCTTAAATGCTTCTATTTAGTTGTTGAATTTGGTAGAAACCTCAGTGTTGGCCAAGGCCTCTCTTCTAATGCTGATTCCCTTTATTGTTTTAGCTCTAGCAAAAAGTAAAAAGTCCCTTTGCTATATTTATTTCATTTATATTATGATGTTTATAAGAATTTTCCACATATGGAAATGAACCTACTTATCTCTAAGATGTGACTTCTGCTCTTCATTTTATAGTATTTAGATAAGGGATTTAGACGTACATAGTATTAAGCTGTACGGATATTTCTGATATAGTAATTAGTTAAAATGTCTAACCTTATTTGAGTGACACAGTGATCTAATCTAGAGTTTTTAATTTTTTCAATAAAAATACAGAAATATGGCTTGAAAACTCAACTATCTGTCCTTTTAATTTCAATCTTTAAATTTTCATTATTGCTTTTGGGGAAAATTATCTGTTATAAAGCCAGCTTGGTAAATATTTACATTATTTTAATAAACATCCTCTAATATGTCTCATTTTGACATCTTTGATTAAGAATAGTACATTTAATTTGTGTTTACTTGGTATTCTTTTAAGTAAAAAAAGAATGGCAGGAGTCTGGCTAAATTCCAGTTTAGCTAATTACATTTATCTTGTTAGATCTCCTTTCAGCTTTCAACTGAAAATGATATTCCGCTTCACTCTTCATTTTAAATGCTTGCCAATTTGCAAATTGCAGAAGGGTCACTTAGAAAAGTAACATTATCTCCCCTTGCAATAGTATAATACAGGTGAGTAGGAAATGTTTTGGACCAACTTTTTGTAGTTTACCACAAATTGGAAAACAACAGCAACAACAACTAATGGTGGAGTATTTGGAAAAACTTCACCACACATTCATCACAATTTCCCAAATCAGCCAAAATTAGAAAGGCAAAATGACAAAGCTAATTTTTCCACTGGTTTTAAGCTTATTCAACTTGATCCAACTAAATAAATATATATAGAAATTTTGGTGTACAGGGTGTTGGTAAGCATCATTGTATTATATGTGCATATTGAACTTCTCTACAAAGACACACATTTTCAAAATAAATGCACTTGACTTAGATTTATGTTGAGGTCACATTCTAATTAATAATATGAAATTCTCCTGCTATATAGATATACACTAGCTAAACTGTGAAAGCAGGAGAAGAAAGGAAGTGAGTTTACAGGCTTAAGGAGAATAAAATAATCCCTGGTAGGTATTGTGGAGCATTTCTTAGTCCCTTTTAAGCATTTCACGTTTTTCATTTTAACCTCACTACAATCTCACTTGTGTGCTAGGGAGTATTTAATAATCTGCTCTTTAAAAACAAAACCAAAAATCCTAACTTGAACCATTTGCTGATTTCTTGGTGTGAATGCTTCCATCATAACTAACTTCAAGCTACCAAGTGATAATACCTGGACATGGAGCTGGGTGGAAAGGTAAACAACTGGCTCTCATGAATTACTACGAGCTGGCCCCATCATATCCCTGGACATAAGGCAGATATTAGTATCTTCATTTTGGAGTTGGGAAAACTGATGTGGAGAGATTAGGGAATTGACTTGAGATAAAGAAGTAAGGAATAGCAGGGTTGATACTAGACAGATACTACCAGGTTCTGAGTTCTCTCTTTTCTATACCATAAAGTCAGAAAGAGCATCAGAGAAGGAACAAGCAGGTCTTACAAGAACAAAACCTACTGCCTGAGACACAATTTGTCTCAAACCCCTTTGACTAGATTTGCTTTGTTTCCCTAAAGATTGCTTTGCCCCTATCTAATTAGGTGCTCATAAGATTGTATATACTGAGGATGCACAGGTCTCTTTCTGCATTTAGGTACTTTTACATCCCTGGCCATCCATTGGCATATGATGGCCAGTAATAAATAGGTGGATCCTTAAGCAAACTCTGTTCTTTTCTGGAATTCTTTCTCATTAATGTTTATCTGAGGTTAGACACCAAATGTGCCATTTTGGGGGTGGAGTGTAGCAGAGGGGGCAACTGGTCCAGTCCATTTACTCAAAAACAAAGCAAAATAAAATGGGTTTAACAAGACAATAATTAAATTTGTTTTCATCTGATAGAACTGCAAGAACAAATCTGGTCCCAATGGCTTTGTTTGGTAGATTTTGAACTGCTAAACAGCTTTGTTTAGATTTTGAAGACCAGTGAAACAGAATCCATATTAATGTCTAGAGCAGTGGTGAGGAACCTCTGGACTTTGACTTCATTTCATCTAGGCAATAAGGCAGATCAAAGGCAAGATCTTGATTTCTTCTTATAAATAGTAGAAAGTAACACGTAGTTGAGGTTCTTCAGCTATAATCTATTAAAACATCACAAGTTGAGCTATCATTCTATAACATTTTCATTTTCTCTTTTTTTGGGTGTATATTAGTTTTTCCCTTTTGGTTCATTTGCTTCTTTCCCACTTTTATCCTTTTTTTTTTTCACTTTTATCCTTTCTTTTCCATATGCTGTAAAAATATATTTAATTATTTGTGGTATTCTTAGCAGTTTTCTAATCCCTATTAATATAACAATAAACCATCTACTATGTCATATTTCTCTCATCTGTTCCTTCCCTATAACCCAAAAATGCAAACTAAATTAAAGTGAGTTTTTAAACTAATTTTTAAATTAAGTTTATTAAATTTAATTAATTATTTTTTATTAAATTAAATTAATTAATTAAGTAAAAAAATTTTAGTGGATAGAGAGAGGGGGATGTGCAGCAGAGAAACAGGGAGAGACAGAATCTGAGGCACAGCTACACACCCAGCATATGGGGCTCAATCCCACGACTCTGAGATCATGACCTGAGCCCACGTGTCAGATGTTTAAACTAAATAAGCCACCCAGGTGCCCCTGGTTTATTCGTTTTAAATACAGATCACTTACTGGATTATTTTGCTGGATCTATGGCTTGCTATGAAAAAAAAAAACATTTCCCCAGCCCTGCATAATAGTATGAGTTTGCTAAGAAGACAGTGGGTCTTATAACCACTCCCTAAAAAGTTTTATAGTATTCCATCAGAAAGGGGGGCTATTATACTCATTTTACAAAATAAGGATAGACAAAGGAAATGAGGTATTTTTTTAAACAAATAGCAAAATAAACAGATTTAAATCTCTTTTTCTACATTATTATTCTATAATATTTTCTAGTATGCTACAGTGTTCTAAAATCAAAATATTCACTAAATTTTTAAACATTTTTTTCTTTGAAGATAAATGTTTGGGTAAGAATATATATTCCAACATTTCCCTTGGAGTAAACATAATAATGGTCTCCTTTACTTGCCATTGTAAATATTTAATGGGGGCATAATGAAAAGGTAAGTGTATAAATGGAACTCATACAACAATATCCATCCCATGGAGGTAATAAGTTACCAGCAGGTAAATAATGAGATTGAATAAATTAACATTAGTATGAAGATATGGGTTATGATGATGAAAACCATTTAAGATTTTCAGCATAAGTGAAAACTATAAGGTATTGTATTAAAACTAAGGATTCATGTTCCTTTCATTTTAGTTTTCATTATGTTGCAGAGAAGTCACTTTTTTTCTAATCTGTTACCTCACAGAATTCACATAAGTGTTTCTAGAAGCTCTGCCTCTTGTAGGGTCTGGAAATCAGCAGGGTGACATCCAGCAGTGTTCCTGTACATGGATGGATAGAACTGACTTATCAACTGTCACCTATATCACCCAATCATCCATGTGAAGAAGGCTGACTTGGCATGGAGCTGGCAATTATCTGGTGAACCCAGTCCAGTGAACTGCCTAGATTGATAAAAGTTCAAAGAATAAATATAATTGCACTGGGAAATCATCAAGAATCCTTTCTGATGGAGAATCCTTTCTGATGATTCAAAATGCAATATCTTGACTAGATGCAATTTACAATAGCAGCCCAACCAAGCCATCAAAAATAAGACAAAAAATATACACTGCTATCACAGGTACTTTATAAGCTAGTTCAAAACATAGCATAAATCTGGTCATTACAAAAATATTAATTATAAGGCATGCCTAGTGCATGTAGAAGTGACTCACTCACTAATGTCATACAGTACACATTACACATAACAACGCAACACATACACATACATTACATACACACATACGATGACCTGAATGCAGAAGAGCACCAATGAAAAGCTGTTTCACCCTGAATAGGTAAAAAAGAAAAGAGGAATAAAAGATTTATTGACAGTAGGAATCTGTCTTCAACAATTAAACAATGGATACTGCCAAGGTTGCTTTGGCTGGAATAAGAAAATGCACTTTAAAAGTAATTTACTTTATTAGCTTTTAGCATATCAGGCTATCCAGATAGCATAGATGCCAAAAGGCAGTGCCATAGCAGACAGAGCAAAGTGAACAGTTACACTGTCATTACACTTAGTGTTCTAAGTTGAGGACATCCTTTCCTGTTTTCTAAGTGGAGGGAACCATTTGTGTTCAGCATTTATTCAATTTTCCTGAACTGTCAGATAATCTTGGAAAAACAAATTGACTGATGCCTTTAATAAAGTAATAAGAATACCTAAAGTAAGGAGCACTATATGTAAAACTTTTGTGTGAACTTCAGGGTCTCTTAGACATTAAGTTGGCTAAGAGTTTCTTCTTACATGCCACATCCAAAGCAATTATAGTAACTGCTTGCAAGAATATGTTCAGAAGATCTCTAATGCTCTATATGGACTCAACAAGAAATTGTGCCTTGATCGATGCACAATGTCTGCCATCAGGTAGGAACGAAAAAGAGGAAATTCTCATGGCACCTTTGTGACCTTGTGTAATGAGATCTGGGCTGAGGTCAAGAGATACCCAGCCCAATGAACTTGGGAAAATGACTGTCAACCATCCAGAGGCTCAATTTCTTTACCTTTAAATATGAGGGGCTGCTACTACATAATTTCCAAGGTTCCCATTAGCCCTGAGATAATTTACTAGAATCTAATATTTGTACAGTGAAATTACAATTCAAAAAATGTTTTACATATATTAATTTCTTGTATCATTACTATTAATTTATAGATAAGAAACTAAAGCCCAAGGAGGCCAACCAAAGTGATACATATAGTGATGTTAGGATACAAACATTCATTTCCATCCAACTAACACACTGCCTCACACAAATATAAGTGTGTTTCTACAGACATGCCAACTATATTTCCTACTTTAAATTGTCAAGTGCCACTCCCCTGTCTCCTCCCTCCTGGGGTTCCCATCCCTTACCCCTGGTAGAGATTACTAACCTATCACTGCAGCCTTTCTCAGTGAGCCCTGACATAGTATGAGACTCCTCAACACATAACTGCTGGAGCCACTACCGGTTGATGCATCTCTCACTTAGGAGCAACCAGTCTTCTGTACTTCTTCTACAATGAAAAACATTTCCAGTCAGAGCCAACCTTTGAGGCCCAGAAGACAGTAAAACAACAGATACTTTCCTCCAGATCTTGCTGTCTGCTTCGTGAATCATGAAAACAAATGAAACAGGCCATAATATTGTCCATGAAAAGCATTAGAGACAGCAATTATTACCTTTGTTGAAATGGACTTGAGAAAAATAAAAAACCCTGGTATATAAACCTGAAGAAAAAAAAATGCTTCTAGTATCTTCACTGCTATATCTGGATTATATTGAAAAGTGGATAGAAATGGCAGTGGTATAACCATGGAGAAGTCGGGTAGAGCTCAGGACAAAAGCCCAATCTGAGGTCTTTCCACTGACACTGATTGACACAGCTCCATCTCTACCGTAAATGTGTTTTGGAATCCATTGCTCATTTCGTAATAGGAATTTATAGTGTCCATTGTTAATTTTAATGCCTTATCCAATCTTAACAGCAAACAATTATCTTGTAATAGTATACCCTTAATTGCCACATTTTAAACATTATCCATGGCATATTTGATTCCAGAATACCTCTTCCTATCATCCAACAGTTTTTTGGGGGGATTGCTCCAGTAGATCACCTGTTCTAAAGATAAACTAAATTACAGGTGCAGCATTAGGTAGTCCAATATTTTTGTTAAAAATCAGGAAAAAAATCTATAAATTCCATGTATCAAATCTTATTAGACAACTGAAACTTCATTAAATATTAGTCTGTAGATACCATCCTCTATCTTTGCTCTTTAGGGAAATGGCTTTAGGGGTGGGGTGAAGGAGGAACAAGGATTATTTGATTAGTTCTCAAAATGATGATTTAGCAACTCAGCATTCCATTAAAGTATATTTAATGCAATGTTGAATTGATTTCCTAATTTATAAATTCAGAAAGCTTAAAAGTCCGCCCACTAGGTTGCTGTGTAGAGAGGACCCTATAAAGTATTCCCAAACTTTATTTAGATGATTTCTTGATTTTATGTGCAACTTCTTTCCCAATGAGCCAATGAATGAGGCTGGCTTATTCTAATTCACAGCAGTAAATGGCACCTGCCTTTTGGGTTCATTTGTTTGATAAAAGATTTTATCGTGACTCAAGAAAATGGTTTCAGAATAGAAGTCTCTTAATGAAATTTTTTCTTTTTGATTTTTCAAACAACAGGACATTGTAGTTCTTAACTTACTTATATCCTTAAAATGTGTATTTTACAAATTAAATCACCTCTTTTGAAGAGTTGGACTCTCAGGCATGCAGAAAAGCAGTTATCTCTCAGTTATTCAATGTATGAAGCAACACAAGCATTTAGTCAACAACAACAAAAAATCAAAAAGGAATAGCAACCTTAAATGCGTTATTTACTAATAATTTGCTAGGGTATTTTTCTGCTTGATTATTAGCATTTTTTTTCCTTAGGATTGAAAGGCATGGACTCTGTTATAGCCATTGTATTTCCATTTTGTCTTAGCCAGGGCTAGAAAGAAGAAATACTCTTCATTCTCAATAAGAATGATCTTTAATGATGATAAATGTATGGATTTTTTTTAAATACAATGAAAGTTTAAGAAGAAGCATGCAGATTTTCCTTTCTTCTTAAAATATATTTTTAAAGATTAAGTGAAGATCAGCCTCCCCAATAGACTCTTATTTTCCCTTACAGTATCTGTAGGAAAAGCTCATTTGCAGACAGCTGCAATATGAGCTTCCTTTCCTTGCCCTGTCATTGACCTCCAACCTGATCTGAAAGAACCACCTTCTTTCAAAGTGAGAAGTTATTCATTTACTATAATAGCTCTATTCTGGGCCTCCTTAGCAGAAACTGGCAATTGTGCCCAAATAAGAAGGTTTTGTGATCCTGACTACTGTTCTTACACAAGAGGACAAAACCACCAGGAAATTTCCGTTCTGACAGCCACAGTAGGTGGCCATAAAGTTGGTGTTTAAAACTATGGCTGATGTACAGCGATCACAAAAAGAGAAAGAAAAATCATTAGGAGTTTGCACTTGCTCTGGTTATATACTGGGGTTTGCCAATTATGTTCTCTTAACTTGACAGCTTATTCATTGAGCAAAAGCTGCTACATTAGAAGTTAGCTGACAGTCTGCTGTATGCAACTTTAAAATAAAATCACTTCATGAAGAGGAGTGAGAAACATAAATGATAAGCCTATTGGATAATCATTACCAATAAATAAAAAGCCTTTGATACAAGCAATTAGTCACAAGCATTACAGGTTGAAATGCAGTCCAGTGTTAAAGAGACAGTTTAGAAGCACATGGCACATTTATCACAGCTCCACAGACAAGTTATTGAGCTGTCTGTGAAAAAACAGAGCCAAACAGGAAAGCTTTCAGCAGTGAGCAGCGGTTGAGGTCCTTGATTGATAGAGCTAGATGATGCAAAGCTGTCCGATGGCTTTCTGCAAAATAAAGTGAAGGAACTCAAGGTCTTTCATGGCGCTCTCTGACCACAGATGAACAGCTACTTTATTACGGCCCAGATTGAGGTTGCGCCTTGCTCCATATTCTGCTACTTTCTGATGCACACGGTTGACTTGACCAACCAGCCATTGTGTTTAACATAACGGCCTGCCATCTTCACATTGTTTTTTTAAAGGTTTACTATAAAGGACAGAAGACTGCACCGGTTAAAAGCTCAGCCTCTTTACTTGTCCTTGCCACTGTTTTAACCGCCGAGAAGTATGTGATGGCAGGTTTCCCATGCTGATCTACATCTTTCTTCCTGCTCACATTGTAACTCCAATCAGTCCAAGCAAGGATGCTCAGTAGTATGACCTTAATATGCAAGGTGGTATCCCCGCCCCTCCCCCCGTCCCGAATCAGGGGGAAGTCAGGAGGCTGTATTTATTCTTATTTTAATTTTGTGCTTTAAAAATAGTGAACGAGTTTTACACACTGCAAGGACACCTTTCTGAGTGATGTTTAAGAAAAGGCCAGCAACTTTTCAGCTGCTTTTAATAAGTTTCAAAACCTGAAATTTGTTTTGCTATGAAGTTTAACAGGAAATAGTAAAATGCATTGATCACTGTTAGCTTGATTCTTATTAACCAAATGTATTAATCTCAAAATAACCACTTTCCATTCTCTTAAATTCATTCTTATGTATCTGTCCTCCAAAGAGAGAGAGGGGGAATAAATAAGGAGAAAGAAGAGAAAGATTTGCTTTAGAATAATTTTTGAAGATTCTAGTCTTCCACACTATCTTTTTATACATTATTTCCAAACAGAGCTCACATTAAGATGATCTTACCAAACCCTTTGTGTGAGATTGGAAGATAAGAAATCTTCAAATTCTACTCTTTTATTGACATTTTAAGGCCAAGCATTTTATTGACATTTAGACTTTTTGAGTATCATAAATTGCATCATTCAGAACACTTAGATTTCTTTCATAAATGAATAAATTGATATACTACATTAAACAAAAAGGGCTTCATCTGAAATTAGTTCTGATGAGGATATATTTATTTCTAAAATTTAAGTGTGTAACCCAAACCTAATATTAGACTTCTGCTTCCTTCCTCCCGAAAATATCAGGAATTGTTATTCTAGTTTTAAATTTCTTGAGAAAGGAAACAAAGACATTAAAAGCTATTAATCTATTTAGAACCCAAACTCATATCCCAAATGTAAAAATATAAAGCAAAGTAGTTATGAAAAATAAAGTCAGGGGCATCTGGGTGGTACAGTTGGTTAAGAGTCCAACTCTTGGTTTCTGCTTGGGTCGTGATCTCAGGATTGTGAGATTGAGCCCTGAGTTGGGATCCTTGCTCAGCACAGTCTGCTTAAGACACTCTCTCTCTCTCTCTCTCTCTCTCTCTCTCTCTCTCTCTATCCCTCAGCTCTATCCCCTGTGGGCACACACCCTCTGTCTAAAATAAATAAATAAGGCTTAAAAAATAGTCAAAGTATATCAGTGTTGTTTTAAGGCCTTTGGCAATGAGAATATTCCTCTACATAAAACAAGCACATGTTTTGCTTCATTCTGGCTCTATTTCCTCTCATAGATGAAAGGGGGAAGATGGTTTGCTTCTTTCTAGGAATTTACATATTTCCCAATACCTCAATTTCTTGTTAATCAAAGTAACTGTACCTACTAGATTCTTAGACTAAGACCTCACCACATGCAAGTAAGAACTCTGCAGTTTAACAAATTTCCTAGGTGTTTCATAGAACTAATCAGGTTTAAAAAGCCCTGCTGTGGGATCCCTGGGTGGCTCAGCGGTTTGGCGCCTGCCTTTGGCCCAGGGCACGATCCTGGAGTCCCAGGATCGAGTCCCACGCCGGGCTCCTGGCATGGAGCCTGCTTCTCCCTCTGCCTGTGTCTCTGCCTCTCTCTCTGTATCTCTCATGAATAAATAAATAAATAAAATCTTAAAAAAACAAACCCTGCTTTAAGGCAGTAAGTAATGCACACTCTTGCCTATATTTTAGGTTCATCTGAGGACCTCTTCAAAAATTGAGATGCCAGGGGTGCCTGGGTGGCTCAGGCCATTAGGCAACCGACTCCTGGTTTCAGCTCAGGTCATGATCTCAGGGTCATGAGATGGAGCTCCGTGTTGGCTCTGTGCTCAGTGTGGAATGTGCTTGGGATTCTCTCTCTCCCTCTGCTTCCCCGCCACGCCCCACGCCCCACTTGCACATGCTCTTCTCTCTCAAATAAATAAATAAAATCTTTTTAAAAAATTGACATGCAAGCGCTCTATAGTACAGCAATCAGAATTTCTGACCGTTGGGTCTAACCACTGTTTTTTTTTTGTTTGCTTGTTTTGTTTTTTTTTACTCTCCCAGGTAATTCACATGCGTAACTGGAGCTAGTCACTACCATTCCTATCAGAGCTATGTAACCTGTTGTGTTTGTCTTTTTATAGCAGCTTCTAGGAAGCTCAAATAGTCATATGAATCTTTTAGGTAAATTATAATACATATATATATTTTTAAATTATAGCTTTATTGAGGTATAACTGACAGGAACAAAAGAAAGATATTTAAAAGTGTATGCTGTGGTGGTTTGATATATGTATGCATTGAGAAAGGACCCCTCAACCTAGGGGTTAACATATCCATGACCTCACATAGTTATTTTTCCTTTTTTTCTTTTTTTCTTTTTTGTGAGGACATTTCAGTTCTACTCTCTTAGCAAACTTCAAGTTTAATTTTTTTAAGACTTCACATATATGTGATATCATACAGTATTTGTCCTTCTC
The DNA here is from genome assembly GCF_905146905.1 of Nyctereutes procyonoides. NCBI lineage: Eukaryota > Metazoa > Chordata > Mammalia > Carnivora > Canidae > Nyctereutes > Nyctereutes procyonoides. The sequence continues at coordinate 21,439,874 of NW_026575040.1, read as the reverse complement.
TCTCTGGCTGATTTCATTTAGCACAATGCCCTCAGATTCCACCTACATTGTTCCTAAGTGGAGTAAATTATAATATTAATTATAATTTTTTATTAAGAGCAACAAACAGTGAGTTAAAAAGTAATGTACATGTATCTCATGCTAGTCACTGCACTAAACTTTTTCTTGTATATATTTTTTTATTTAACTGTCAGAGGAATATTATTTTTCCCGTTTTACGTATAAGCAAACTGAGACAAGGAAGGATTGAATAGATTGATCAAGGTCAGTCAGATAGCTCTTTAGTAGCAAAACATCCAGGAATCAAAGCACTTGTGTCTGACTACAAGCTTACACTCTTAAATCTTTGTGTATATGGTCCTTATAGCTTCTTTTCACCTGTGCAATAATTTTCTCTTAATTGCCACCTCTGTTCCTGAGACACAGACACAAACAAGACACACACACACACACACACACACACATACACACATTCTACTCATTCTTTAGTTCCTAGCTTTGGTTTAGGCTCTAGAATAATATGTAGACCTCAAATTTTAGCATGAATTAGAATCAACTGGGGGCTTTGTTAAAATGTATGTCACTGATTCAGTAGGTCTTAGAAGGGCCCCAAGAATTTTTATTTCTGAGGAGATCCAAGGTGATGCTGATGCTACTGGTCTATGCTTTAACAATCACAGTGCTGGATTAATTGTAATGGATGTTATTATATTACCTGTCTTTATTATGAGCATCCTCAAGTCATTTATGTAAATAGTGTACATATAAACATAAATAGGAAAGAAAAATGATGATATAGAAACTATGCTAATTAGAATTGATAATAAACTAAAGCTTCAAGTAAGAAGTGATTTCCTATCCCTTGTTGCAAATCCTTCGCAAGAGATAAATGGACTTCAGCATTCGTTCCTCCCCAAAGCTAAAATTAGACGTGGTGTGGGATGGCAGGCAATACTAGTACTCTAGAAGTCAAAGAAACTTACATTATGACATTGTTTAGAAAATAAATGAGCAATTATGAACAATTTTAAGGTCTTCTATGCCTTGTGCTTCCTAAGTGACTTAAATCGTATCAAGATACATCTAATTATTTCATGAAACATTTTGCTTGAAGTTATAAATTACAGTGTCTCAAACAATAAAAGCAAAGGAATATTGTTGAGTTTACCTCAGTGATTTATGCCCTTAGTGCAAAATTGACATTTTAAGATATTCACTTGGTTTTTCTGTATCACTTTTGAAAGGAAATTTCCCACAAAACAGAATAGTAGCTAGGAAGATGCTCCTAATTATTTGTGTTGGATATTGGTCAGATGAGATTCAGAAAACAGTATTTTTGTCAATCAGTCTCAGCAAAGACAAATCTTTGCAACTTTATGATTAAAAGCTAACATGACTAATTTTTAAATTGGAAATCAGGCTGGCATAGAAAATGTGAAACTATTTTAACAGCCTCTTTCTCTTCCTGGCTTGAGTAAAACTTAAGAAAAACAAATATGCATCTTTTACGTATAACTTCAGTGGCACATGTACTCTGAGCTGTAAGATAAAGAAAAGCAATATATGTGTGTTGTAACAAAGGCATTTTGAAAATATTCATTAACACCCACATCTGAGGAGAAGCTGTTTGATCTAGTAATAAGAATGTTAGCTGGAATACAATTCTTAAGATTTTTTTTTTAAATGTGAAATACTGCTCCTGCAGAAAGTTGGTTGGATGACATAAAGAGCACAGGCTTGCCTATCACACTGATTACTTGATGTAATAGTAAGCAAGCTTAAGTGAACTGTGTGTCTTCCATCTTTCCAATCACTTAGGGATGGGCATCAGAGCTCGCCATCCATCATCCCTGGCCTGAAACATACGGTGCATCAGCAATCTTGGGCTGACCTAAATGATAGTAAAAGCTGCTATGCTGTTCACAATAAGAAATTGTTGTCCACTGAATTACAGGTTTGTGATTAGATTGCTAACATGGCCAACTTGATGTATAAGTGAAGTGTCCAGGGAAGATATTCTTTAGGATCTTCTGAAGATTAATTTATACCCTTGAAATGTAGACCAATCACAGAGTCAAAAAATATGTCAAGGTATTTTTCTTATAACCAAGAAAGCCCAGCTGTTACAGCCATCATTAATTTATTTCTGGCACCTTTATCTGCAACAGAATTTAATAAACAAGGGGTCTAATGGCTATCACCTTACTATGGCTAGAATTGCCCAATATGATAATTGATTTCTTTGAAGTTAAATTCACATGGAGTAATTATATACTATTAAGGTTATAAAAATATATTCTACAAATATTATTAGGGGTACATACTATTAAAGATATAAGGTTTTGCTTATAACTTAAATTTACACATTTAAAAATGTTTAATTTTTTTATTTTTTATTTTTACTTTTATTATTTTTATTTTTTGGAAGTTTTCATATTTATTCAAAGTCCTCTGCTGCCCTTTTGAGACCAGCAGGGCAGAGCTCCTTGGGAGAGCCTGTGGTCTGTCCCTGTGAAAAATGTTTAATTTTTTTAAAGAAGATATTATTTATTTGAGGGAGAGAGTACAAACAGTGTGAGTGGCAGAGGGAGAAGCAGGCTCCCCACTGACCAGAGAGCCCTATGTGGGGCTTGATCCCAGGACCCTGTGATCCTGGGACCATGACCTGAGCTATAGGCAGACACTTAACCGATTGAGTCACTGAGGCACCCCTAAAACTGTTTAAATCTGTCCAAATGCTTATCTAAAATTTCTAGTTGTGTGCTATGCTCTCATACCTCAAAGTATGTCTAAAGATACCGTGTAAATTACTTGGTAGGCATGCTATATATTATTTCCTTTGCTTCCTTTCTAAGATCAAATAGGTAGAATTTAAAACTGAACATTAAAGAAATTATCTCCAGATCAACCACACAGTGTACATGGCCTTAGATAAGCCACTTGGCTGCTCTCACCATCAGCATCCACATTCAGTATTGTAAGAATTATTTTTACTAGTCTAGCCAAAGTCTTATTCAGGAGGTTGGCATTCATTCCTTCAACATTTACTGAACACCCCTATTTTTTAGTCACATTGCTAAGTGCATGAAATGAGGATAAGTCCTGCTGACAACCTAGTGGAAAGAGACAAGACTGGAAAACAGGCAAGTACAATGGAAAGCTTACTGCAAAGAAAAACCAGCCAGGAACTTACGAAAAATGAAAATTCTGAAGGTGCACAAGCACAGATTCTGAATTAACAGATCTAGCTGGGCTCAGATATATACCTTTTTAACATGTATTCCAGATAATTCTAACAGATAATCAGTGGTCTACAAGATAATTTCCTAAGTCCAAATAATAAGTGTGGGTGCTTTGGAGTGTATAGGGAAAAAAGCAACTGATTCAATCTTAAAAGCCCAGAAAAGGTTTTGCGAAAAGGTGGCAGAGAAGCTTCACAGGCCTCATCTGGGCACAATGGAGGGAGGATGGGGGAAAGTGTTCCCAGCAATGGAATTGTCTGAGAAGGAGAGCTCCGGGGACCCGAGATAGCTGATTTAAAAAACAAGAGGCCAAGACAAGAGATCCATTTGCAGAAGTTGGAAGGAGCTTGTCACGAAGGACATCTGTTTCTCTTTCTTATAATTTATAATTTGAACACATGTGCTTTGAATGAGATGTGTAGAAAGGATATATAATTAAAAGCTCTCCTTCCATCCTTTCTCCAGTTGCCCATTTCTCTTTCTGCAAAAAAAAAAACCACCATTAACACTTTCAAAAATATTAAATGCCTATACGATAATATTTGAACATATATTCCTAATGCCCTGTCCCAAGAAATTAACAATAAGCTATATTATGCATAGTTCTATGACTTGCATTTTTGGCACGATATTATTTTAGTGATTGCACCACATCTTACCCTCTGTAAACACTGCATATAGTATATGGTATATACATATACCATGATTTATTTTACTATTCATCCACTGGTATACAATTAGCTTTTATCCAATTGTTGACTCTTATAAGCAATTCCATAAAGAATAAACTTGTACCTAAGTAATTTCAAACATGTGCGCTTATCTAAACTCCAAGAAATAGAATTTTGGAGTCAAGGGTATCATCCCTTAACCTGTTGGTAGATTTTGCCAAATTGTTCTCTGTGAGGCTGTACTAATCTACAATCCCTGGCACTGTATGAAGAAAGGATTGTTTCCTTACTCTCCATAAAGAAGTTTGACATTTATCTTGGGAAACCCAGGGAGTAAATCAAGGGTCTTAAGAGAAGGAATGACCTGCCTAGGCTTATATTTTAGAAAGATAACCCTCACTGCAATGCAGAGAATGGATGCATTGGAGTAGGTAAGATAGGAAGAAAGAAGGGCGATTAGAAGCTCAGCAGTTAGCTAAGAAGAGATAACCTGCTATGGATTATGTGGAAAGATAAGGATCTTTATTGAGTATATGTTATAGGCCAGACTCTGTGCTGAGCATGCAAACTGCATTATCGCATTTATTACTTGCAACAACACTGATGGATAGCTATTGTTATTTCTGGTTTCAGAGGGCAAAACAAACAAACAAAATAAAGCTGAGGCTCTTAAATTAATTAGTGGTTTGTTTATGCAAGTAGTACATGGCAAAACTGGGATTAAAATCCACTGAACTGTTGGTTCATAGCAAGTGCTTTGAACCACTATAAGATCCTGTTTGTGATGGACAAAGGTTGATTCATTTGTAATTTACCAAAGAGGCAGAATTGACAGATTTGGGCAACCGACTGCATCCCGGACATAAAGAAAAGGAACAGATGAGCATTGTCTGCCAAGACTGGGAACCAACAAAATTTACAACTGGGAAGCAAGGGAGGGATATAAGGCATAAAACTGATGTTTAGTTTGAAGTGCTGGTAGAAGCTGCAGTCTAAGATATCCTACTGTCTGAGAAGCAGAACGGTCTGGTCTGGAGATGATGTAGTTGGGGACATACAGCCACTGTGCTAGGGAGTCACCAGCATGGATGAGCTCACCTAGGGAACAATATTTAAGGAACAGGTTGAAGATGAGGAGAACATGAAAGAAACTAAGAATAAACCAAGAGAAAAGAAGAAAGGAAGGAAAATCAGAAGAAAATGTATCCCCAGGTCAAACTTTTGAAAACAAACTAAAACAAAAACACTTTGAATTACTTTACAAAGAAATTATTAACACTCTTTTTTTTCACTTCTAAGATTCTCATGTATTATGAAAGTAATGTTCATAAAATGTTCCCTCAACACAAGGGAGAAATAGGTTCCTAACACATCTGCACCAGTACTGTCTTGTGGAGGTGATAGTTTAGGGGAAAATCGCTTTCCCTAAGCTAGCTGAGAGTCCTGATACATTTCTTTAAAGCTCTAATAACCATGCAGAAAAGTGTCAAATTGAGGATTTAAAGGCAAGGCTGTAGTCCCGGGAGAATGTCTGGGAGTGATTCCTATGTACCTGACATAACTCAGAAGCAGGAGAGTTGCACTGAATGGCTAGGAGAATTCTCCTGCACCACCTCATATAAATCTATGGAGGGCTACCCGAAGGTTTATGTGAGCTGTGTGTCCAACACGTGTTAGAAAATCAGTCTCGTTATATTTTCCCTGTAAATCCTTCCAGGAGTCTTCGAGGTTTAAGGGGGACCTTCACATTTGGAATGGAGAAATGAGTATAGATTTTCTGAGACTGCCTGGATTGTGTAATATGCAGTTCATACAATATATTTGGGGGGAAGAATATGTAGGTGCTGTCAGTCAACTGATGGATTCAGTCTCGAAAAATTCCAACCTACCCACTCTCCCCAATTCCCTCCTAAGCAAAAAAACAAAAAACAAACCTCTTTTCAAAGGGAATACATTCTCTTAAAGTGGTCATACAGTCTCAGTAGCATACCTAGTATGTGGCATGGCCTGGAGACATGACAATGATTTTCTTGTTTAGCAGTTTATACAATCTGTCTTATAAATTACAAATAATATCTCACATTCCACTTCTGAATATACCAAAGTTGAGAATTTATGATTAGAATCAAATATGGAATATAAACGTTTGTATGTATTTAAATGGATTGTTATAGGAACAGACACCCTGAAAATTATATAAATAAAATTGTAATATTAAAACATTTAAAAAACCAATTAAATATCTAACATATACTATTAATATTTAAGTGAAAATAATAGCTAAATTTTAATACATGATTTTAAATTATTGGGCCAGATTTCTATTTTATAAATAGATTTTAAAAACTGAAATAATTACTTCTAAGCTTTTTTTTTTTTAAAGATCTTATTTATTTATTCATGAGAGACACACACAGAGAGAGAGAGGCAGAGACACAAGCCGAAGGAGAAGCAGGCTCCATGCAGGGAGCCCCATGAGGGACTCAATCCCGGGTCTCCAGGATCATACACTGGGCTGAAGGCGGCGCCAAACCACTGAGCCACTTGGGCTTCCCTACATCTAAGCTTTATTAGAAATCTCTTTAACTTCAATACTCCTTCATTCTATCAAGTTTTACCTTCAATATCAATTGCTCATTATCCTGAACATAACAAACTTAGTTGCCTTTATTTATTTATTTTTTTCTTGGTTGCCTTTAACAGAAAAAAAACAAAAAACAAAAAACAAACTATCGATTATTTAGAATGTTCCAAATCAAGCTTTGATTTTAGACACTTTTTTCTCCTAAGTTTAAGTAAACTCTCCTTATATTTCTAAATGTTAGAAATATAATACTTAATAATAGATACCTGATTTTTAAAAATAGGTGGTTTTATTTACATTAAATGTAAAAGACATTTTTAACATTTAACATTTGAATCACATATATATGAATCACACATATATATGCATTTGGAAACAGCAACTTTATTATTTTTTTTGCAACTTTACTTATTTTTTTGGGGTGCTGACACCCTGAGACCAACAGCAGTGGCTTTAAAGGAGGTTACCTCTTAAGCAGGTAAACTTTTGTTTTTGCAGATTCATAAGATGTTCCAAAGGAAGTCAATTTCTATAGAGTAGAAAATAGTTTTTTTTTTTTTTTTAAATAGGGGTTTTCTAACCAACTTCATACTCAAAACAGTGACTCAGACTTCTTGATTGCCACTATTTGAACAGGAATAACAGGGAGCTCATTACACAATGAGGCAGACTGGTTCATCATTCAACAGGTCTAAGTGTGAATATTTTTCCTAAAGTACTGTACACAAACCTCCCTAATATGTCTAGCAATGGTCCTTGCTCTGGCTTCTGGAATAATCCCAACAGTTTTTCCCCTTTTCACTAGGGTGCTCACTAATCATGTCCCTCATGCTAACATGAAATGTTAAAAGGATAAAATCTTTTGAGGCAAAATATTCCTATTTCGTCTAGTCACTGTTTCACTTCATAGCTTTCTATGTCAATTTCTGTTCTAAGAACATTAATAATCATTTGTAGTCAGATTATAGACCATTTCACTCAAATATCACGCAACTCCATATATAGAGCTACTTCCCAGGAGCTGGTCATTTAGCTTCTGTCAAGGCAACCTATATTATAAGCATATATAACTCAAAGATACTATTGGCACATAACAAATCCCCATTGTCTTTGGGATCTAGTGCAAAGAGTAGAGGACTTTTTGATTATGATATATTTAAAGTGTAAAATAATATTTAATTACCAAATTGTCTTAGGTAATAGAAGAATTGGAAGAACTCATGGGTATTTAACCACAGTGGGGGATTCACTGAAACACACACAAGTACAAGGTTTGCTTTCCTCTTTACAGGACATATGGTCTGTTCCTTTCTGCACATGTGATCATTCTTCTTTCTCTCTACCAATGAGCCTCCTATGCTTTGAATTATTATAGCCATCCCATCCCTGTCTTTATGTGATCATTCTGATTTATATCAAATAGAAACTGTATTGGGCTTCTACATTCCCAGCCTCCAATTTTGGGGACAGAAAATCTCATTTTGTCCTAGGTCTCTACTCACTCCTGGTCCAATTAGAGATGAGCAGGGTCACAAGGTTACATGACCAGTAGCTCATGCATCTGCACTGTAGGTACAGGCTCTCTGAAAGGTCATGGGCAGGCTATAAAGAAAAGGAAGCATCAACAGGCATCCTGAGAGTTGTCTACTACAATAGTATTGAAGCATGTGTCTATTGGCTAAAACTCAATATTAAATATAGAGCCAAGACTGATATCATCCTAGTCATATTCTGAATCACCCATTCAAATCACAAGAATTCCATATGTCAGGAATTCCATCTGTGCATTGGCTTATGAGGCATTTATTTGCATTCATAAGACCAAATGTACAATGTAAGCACAGAGAATGAGCCACCTAGACATTTATAAGGAAATATGGTTTCTGTAGCTTTAATTAAGCCCCTCCTCACAGAGTACTCAAGTTTGCTCTCACAAGAGTAATGATCTCATTTATCATGTGCCCCCTGCCCCAGGATGTCATTATGTGAGTGAGTGATTATAATTTGCGTTGTTTCAGATATCTTTACTTTTTTTGTTTTGGTTTACTTGTTTATCTTTATAGTAATGATAAATTACCAAAAAAAAAAAAAAAAGAAGATTTAAAGTAGGTAGACTTTGTGGTCTTCAAAGTGTGTAAAGGTGATTCACATTCAACAATACAGTAGAAGTGAGTTGGTCTTCCAGCAAGGATGATATGTTTTTGTAGGTACACATACTCTCTTTTTCTCTTTCTTTGTATGATATCTTTCTTTCACACTGAAGGATTCTATTTTTAAAAGCTTATATTAATATTAAAAAAAAAACAAAAACGAGACACTTCTCAGGATCTAGGGCTAGGCAGTTTTTGTTAGACTTGACTCTAAAAGCACAACTCATCAAAGATAAAAATGATAAATTTGACTTCATAAAAAAAAAAAATCTGTGGAAGAGAGAGAGAGAACTTCTGCCAGAAACTCTTGACTTTTCTCTGGAAACTGCCCTAAGCAGAGAAGACAACTTGACTAGAGATGCCCAGAAAGTTGCATATCCCATGTGATCTGAGGCCAGTGACTGATACTGGGATAAAGAAAAGCCTGGGTCTTTTATCACTATCCATGCTGTGCTCCAGGTATTGCTCTTCTGGAAATGTTCCTGAATCTCATCAATCTCCAGTAGCAAGTAGGGCTCTCCTTGTTGGAGAACCACATCTTTTATCATTTCATTACAAATACAAAATTTCCATAGTGATTGGAGTTTTTTATTATTATTATTAAATGTAGTCAGTTAATGTAGAATTCCCTTCAGCCTAACAGTGGTTGTAAAATTGATATTATATTAGGAATTGATGGTATCTTGGGATAAAGGAAATACACACATATTCACATACACATTTAGGGGTGTCATTTGGATAAAATGAGGTACTTAGCGAGAGAAGAACAAAAGTAAGACATGCCTTCCAAATAGTGCCAATCAACTCTGAGAGCAAATGTGTCAGAAAACTTTATTTTTTCTTTCTGTGACATTCAAACATTAACTACCTTAACTTTGTGTCTCGCAATGGCATACTATTCATATAATACAATTTTCTTTCTTTTCCAATATCCTAATAATGTAGTTCAAGAGGCTAGGATTTTTCAGATTTACTCTTGGCTGTTGTTTTTCTGTACAGTGTCATTTGATGAACTGCTTTTCATGATTCTTGCTTGTAATTTTAACTCCTTTATCAATTTTAACATAATTTCATTTGTATTTTCTATATGTTGATGTCATAGTTTTTATATTTTAAAAATATCTTTAATTAAGTGACATATCCCAGGTGTTAAGCAGATCCTCTTGAAAGCCATCTGGAAGCTTCTTAGTCCTTTAAAATGCATGAGTCAGTTATAAGGATAGTTCCAGATTAAAAATTTGGTGATGTCTTTTAAAAGATTTACCTATTTCTACAGTCTTCAATCATATCTCTTCGTGTGAAAGGCAGTCTTCTGAATCCAAGGCCGTATTGTTTCAGTTTTACATCCAAGTGTAATCCTTCTGAAGATATTTTAAGTGACAATTAAAAATCCAAGCTTAATTCAAAATTTAGCCACAAGCGGAACTGCTAATGTAAATCATTCAACCAAAGTGGAAACTAAATGAGGAGATGCCTTCTATACATGGCTAAGCTCATGCAGAGGCAATGATAATCATTCTGTAGGTGACTGTCTTTGAGTTAAATTCATATATTCATTCAACAAATACTCATGGCCTAATGTTGGCAAGCATTGACCTAGATATTAGAGAAATAGGGCAATTGACACAGATTAAATCTTGGGACAGACTGAGTTACCAAAGGAAAATTACTTATCTTGTGTAATATTACATTTAATGTTTGAGTTTCTACTTGTTTTATTAATTCACTTGAGGAATGGCAGAGAAAATTTTGCCTTGTAATTTTTGGGAGTGAGTATAGTAAAAAGGAAATATTTGAGGTTTATTTAATTTATTTGGTTATTTCTTTACTGTTGGTACCAAATTCAATAGGGAAGTACACACAACTCTTAGAAAATATTTTAATAGCATTCTTATGCAAGTTGATGATCCCTCAGGGCATTGAAACTATTTCCTAATATTTAATCTTTTAAAAAATTTCTATAAAACAAATTAACATAAAATTTCCATAGGATATATTCAGTTTATTTTTTTCTGTACTTAGATATGGAAAAGTGTATATGGAGAGGGAGAAGGAGGACATAAGGTATTCATGATGGCAGTATTAGGTAGGATGAAAACAATTCACACATAAAGCCCTCACTTCATTGCAAGGAAGACTTCCATTGGACACTGTCCTAGAATGTATTTAAACAGGCTGCTAAAAATTAAGCATCAGAAAATTAAACATAATGCATATATATCAATTTATATGTGCGTATGTTTGCATGTAATTTACATATGTTATGTTTTGATTATACGTATTTTGAAAAGCAATATAAGGAAATGAGTCATAGATTTTCTTTTTCTTTTCTTTTTTCACTGTTAAATGTTTAATATCAATGTAAAATAAGATCAGGATTTCTGAAGCAAGTTTCAGAACACAAACACTGATTTCTGTAACAGTTTGTCTTCCTTTCAGAGGCCTAAATGTAAACATGTATAAATCTTAAGGATTTAAAAAATATCATGGTATTTTAAACATTATTACAGCTACAGTTGACAAGTATGCAAAAGAACTCATTTCCAAATTGAATGAAATATCCAAATTAAAAATGTAGCAGTTTAATGTACTTATTGGTCATAAAACTCAGCAAGAAACTGTTCTTTCCCCCATACCTCAGAAAAACCCCACAAATTCCTTTCTAGGGCACTGATGGCATGAACAGTACTTAGCCCACCTTTGTCAGCATCCAGATATCTCTGGTTCAATCTATCTATGTAAATTAATTTTACAGTTTCAGTTGTTGAAAATGCTCACCATCTTCTTCACTGCATTGTACTTGGCAAAGCATCTACCAACAATGCACAGGATGGGAACTGAGCCACGAAAAACAGTGGCTTGACTAAAGAGCTAACCATATAACCCGGGTCTGCTAATAGAGTGAGGATATTAATGGAAATGTAAAATTCCAGGAAGCATCCCTTTTTCATCCTCTCCAAGTAACCAGCATGTATAGTACTGGGAAGTAAAGAGTAGAAGAAGGTTGACAACAGCCATAACATGGAATTTCCCTAGAACCAAAAGGAAACTAAACAAAATGTAAACTATAGTGGACCAAAGAATGGACTTTCATTTGGGCTTTTACTGTGGTGGCAAACGATGTCCAAACTGAGAGACTGAAAAATTATGAAACAGTTTTGGGGCACCTGGATGGTTCGGTCAATTAAATATCCAACTCTTGATCTCAGCACAGGTCTTGATCTTAGGGTTGTGGGTTCAAGTCCCTGCAGTGGGCTCCATGCTGGGTGTGGAGCCTACTTAAAAAAAATATTAGGAAATAGTTTCAATGCCCTGAGGGATCATCAACTTGCATAAGAATGCTATTAAAATATTTTCTAAGAGTTGTGTGTACTTCCCTATTGAATTTGGTACCAACAGTAAAGAAATAACCAAATAAATTAAATAAACCTCAAATATTTCCTTTTTACTATACTCACTCCCAAAAATTACAAGGCAAAATTTTCTCTGCCATTCCTCAAGTGAATTAATAAAACAAGTAGAAACTCAAACATTAAATGTAATATTACACAAGATAAGTAATTTTCCTTTGGTAACTCAGTCTGTCCCAGAGTATTTCTGCCCAAAATGTGTAGGCGCAACAGTAGTTTAAACTGTGATCTCAGGAAACTCCTGAATGATTGATTTGGCACCATGAGGAGTAGAGAACAGACTGAGTAGGATAATAACACTGGGTTGAACTCCATGTTCTATAAGAACCTTTACAGCTTCAATTACAGTATTTCCAGTACTGAGAATTGGATACATCAGAAGGACTTTTCTCCAGTAAATGTCTGGGGGGAACTTAGCATAATATACTTTGGCTCTTTGTGTCTCTTCATCACTCTGAATCAGGATCTTCCCAATGCATATGGATCGACGGCAGTCTTGTAAAACGTGTTCCATTGCTTCACCGCTTCTCATTATGCTGACACCACAATTTCCCTTCTCAAATTTCACTCCTTCATACTTGTATCCGGTTGGGGTGGTCACCATGCATTCTTTATATGGCAGCTGATTCAATCCCTCTTCCACAACAAGTCTGATCAAAGGATCCGCAGAAAACATGAAGTCCCCCCTACTGACTGTCCTTCCCATTCGCCCCCGACGTTTCCAAACTCTTAACCTAGGTGGGCCCTCTCACCCCTAGGCCTCCGTAGGTTCCCTTAGGCGCGCTCAGATTTTCTTTTATGTGAGTAGCAACCTATATGTTTCAAAGTCAACAGGAGAATCACTACTAACTATATTTGAAAACTGCCAAGTGAACATGAACCTCTAAGGGTAAATGTAAACTTAATCTTTGATGTTCACGGGAAGTGATTCATGGCCAGTTTCTACAATATGCCAAGAAGATGCCTTATTATCTGGGTACTGACACTTTATGTATTAGGCTATAATCAATAGTATTTGTTACATGCTCTGCATTGAAATAAAACTGGGCTTGTTCTGCAAATAAAGTTTTAATTACTAACACAAACACCTTAGTTTTGAAATATAGTAACCCTATATGTCCCCTCACACAGCTTTATTACAAGGCATAAAAAATCAACCTAGAGTTTAAAAGCCTTAAATATTGACATTTGAAAGGTATAGCCTGAGCCTGCATGCTGCTTTGTTTATGCAAACAAGTCATCTATCTTAGAAGGGAGACTGAACGCAGTTTCCTCATCTGTAAAACGGAGATGGTGGTTCTAGTTCACACAGTTGTTATCAGAATTAAATTAGATGATGTGTGCAAAGACCAAAGAATTTTGGGCTGCTACTAAAATCGGGGAATGGTAAAAATTTGCATTTGAATATTGATGCCCGTAATTGGTTTAGTTTTAACCCCTTGCATTTCAATGGGTGCTGTCAACACCCATGAGACATAAAGATTTAATTGCTAATGGTAAACCTGTGCAATCATTTAGTCCATTTAACTATCCAGAGAGTGGAACTGACAGACAACAGCTTCAGCAGGGTGGGAAGACGTCTCTGGAGCCCACACAGACAACTAGCCTTCCTGCTTTAGCCCCTTCAATCTTTGAGCCATCGACCATACTGAGAAATACTAAAATCAGAAACCTGACAGTTTCCTACAGTGTGTCATACAAAACCATTCACGAACTGGCCCCACCCTGGCATGAAGCCTGCTCTGCTCCCCCATGAGACTGCATTCTGATTAAACCCCTCAGCTCTTGTGATCTTGTGTAATTGTTATTTTGTCAGATCCTGCACCAAGGGCTGTACCTCAAAGTACAGCAGTTTGGCTGGGGTCAAGTCAATCAGTGCAGGACTCCCCACGTCTCCCAAGACAGACACACTTGAAAGGAATCCCCATTGTTAGCATCTTTCACAGATTCCTTGAGATATCAGCAAGACGAACATTTTACAATGAAATTTTAAGGATATTCAGAAAACAGAAGTAGGGTACAGTGCCTCCAGATCCTCTGAAACTCTGGTGGGTTCAGGGCAGCCATGACCATTGCCCTCAGCAAAGGACACACTTGATGTACTCTGTGTCTCATTCCTTTTTGTATGTATAACAACCTGTGTGGTGCCCATGGCTCACTGGGTGAAATTTAGATGCCCATTAAATGATGATTCCTTTCTTTCCTTCCTCCCTAACCCTACAGATTCACACACACAGAATTTTTCAAGCTAAATCTACCTCTTCATAGTATTGAGCAAGTCAAAAATCCCGTTCTCGGAACAGGGTGAAAACTGAATACAGCAGGTACTGAGATGACATAAAGGGCACACACTCACTCGGAAAAGGTTGTCTCTCCAGCCTCACATCGTCACACTAAAATGACAACTTGGTGTGGCCTTTCTTGCTATTTTTCATGAGGAGGCAGAAATCCAGACTATTTTGCAAAATCTGGTTTTTAAATGTTGGCAATTGAGTTCTTTTTCTTCTTCCATGAAGTACTGTGTAAATCAAACAGAATGCACATACAGGGGAGTAGTTTGAACTTGCGCTCCAGATCTCTAAGACTTAGCAGTCTCTAGAAATTACTGCTACACATCTGAGTAGGAAATATCCACTCTTCTTTCCAGAAGACTAGGATGCTACTTGTACGCACCCGGGCTGTTTGTGGCTGGGTTCCAATGTGCTGTCTTTTCCTATGTAAGGACTTTGGTCAGTACCTGACTCACAAAATTATGGCTCTTATTTTAATCAGCAAGGAAGAATTTCTTCACTGTAAAATCTTATTAAGGGAATTTGATTGCAAATTGAATGTAGTCCAGCACCTCTCCAAACTCATTTAAGATATTTGATATTTGAGACAAAAAGCCTAAATGGGCATGTTAACTATCCACTGACCTATACTATTCCAAATTCTATCCCTGCACTCTCAGACCATCAGAATATAATGTCTTCGACTACATTATCTCGGTCAATCAACGATATGGCTTCTGAGCTATGACTCAATATCATATTCTTTGATTTTATGGATGGCTGATATAACAAATTACCATATTTAAGAGCATTTTTTCATAACTTTTGGAAAACTGGTTGGAGGTATACTCTGCCATGTGATGTAATACTGTTTTATATTGGAATTCATGTGGTAAATTCCAGGAAAAATAGTTCCAGGAAAGGATGTTTATCCTCACAGTTGCCATCTGTATATGATTTCTTTTTCTTTTTTTTTTTGTATATGATTTCTTAATGAGAAATAATTTCTTTTCTTTGGTTGTCAGGACAAACTTCAAAGACTACATTAAGTGAAAATGAGAATCCTAGGTTTGTTTCTGAATTTTTGAAGCCCTTACTGACCTTTTTATTTGTCCACTAATGTTAACATTGGCTTTAGGTTTTAGAATAACCCAGTTATTTTGGAAAGAATGGGATATTTCCTTTTTTTTTTTTTTTTTTTTAGAATGGGATATTTCCTACTCAGATGTGTGGTAGTAATTTCTAGAGACTGCTTTATTCGAGTGATTTGATTCTGAGTGGCCAACATTTTTAAAAAAACACAAAAACTATTTACTTAATTTTCCACAATGTTATTGCTTTTATTTTTAATTTATAAATATATTTTTAAAAAATAAAAATAGTCCACTTCTACCATAAATTTTAGTGGGCATCTGCGTCCAAAATATCTGAATTTTTGGCTCTAGAAATATAGTATTTGTGGTTTTAAATGCATATTATAATTCTTAGAATTTCTAGAATTTTCACATTGGCTTACCAAATATTTTTGAGAATCTCTTGGATGCCTTGCACTGACCTAAATATTGAAAATATAATGGTGAGCAAGTTCCACATATACTTTTCCCATTATGGAGCTCACAGTCTCATGGGCAGTAGACAAGAAGCCAGGCAATGACAATTACAGGGCAGTCAGTGTGGTGGTATTTGAAATATAGTGCAGGCCACCTAACCTATTTTAGGGAAAGCGAAAGGGCATCACAGAGAAGATAATATTCCATTTGAAACATGAAGTTCTCAGGCAAAAGTGGGGGGAAAGGTTTTCAGGCAAGGGGTGTGGATTCCACGAGCCTGTCTTTTTCATTGTATCTTCAGAGCCTTGCTTACTACTTGACTCATGAGAGGCACTCAAAAATTTTTAAATAAATAAATGAGTGGTGGAATAGCATGTGTGAAGGATGAGAGCCAAGTCGGGACAGGTCCTTTAGAGGAACTGAAAGGATTTGGTGTGCTAATTTGTAGAGTTCAAGGTTGGTGTGAGTACGCAAGATGGGACTAGAGAGGTGTACAGTGGCCAGGTAAAAATGATTCTTGTGAGTCATTTAAATAACATGCACTTTAACCTAGAGAAAAGGGAAGTCACGTGAGCTTAAAGAATTTTTTTAAATACTACAATAAAGTTTTATTTTATTTATTTATTTATTTTTACAATAAAATTTTAAAAATAATTAAATAAATCTTTATTTTCTTCATAAGAACTTGACCTTTGGTTAACTCTAAGCTGGATTCCCTTGGGAACTTAATAAAGGCAGAATGTTAACTACATCTCAGGGTGACATTATTGATAGTAAAAATGGCCTCTTATTGGTAAATTCTATCTGGACCACAAGGAACTCTACATGAACCATAAAAATGTTAATTATCATAGCTTGAGGCTTCCCTGTGAGTGGACCTAGCAAGCCATGCCTACAGAATTGTTGCCAGAGTTATAAGGCTGTTCTACAAGGTGACTCCCACAGCTAAGCTGCTAGACAGCTATAGGGACTCCCAGATGAGCAAGGCCCACTGCTGCCCTATAGACACCTGTGGCTCCCAGTCTTTGTCTCTCCCTCTCAGTAGACAGGGAGAGGTGTGCTGCGTGGTCCTGTTGTAAGTCTGAATGTTCCGTTGAACCTAAAGAAGAAAGAGGGTACTGCACCACTGAAGGGTTGTAGAAGAGTCATTATGAACAAATTTGTTTTCATAGGATTGCTTTAGCTGTTGAAAGCAACTGCCTCTGGCTCAGGTTGTGATCCCGGGGTCCTGGGATCGAGTCCTACATTACCTGCTTCTACCTCTGCCTGTGTCTCTGCCTCTCTCTCTGTCTCTCATGAATAAATAAATAACATCTTAAAAAAAAAAAAAAAAGAATACCTTGACCAAAATCAGTAAGTCTTGCTGGAATAGTCTTGCTATAAGAAGGGGGAAAAGAGAAAGGTACCCTCCTTGTAAGTTTCAGCTAGACTTTGAGGCTCTAAAGCCCATCAATTGAGACTTATAGGAATGCAAACTGGTTTCCATATCTTTTTGTGTGTGGCTCCTCTGCCACTTACTGGAGAAACATTAAATCTGATGGGAAAACAAGAACAACCAGAAGGAAAGGGAAAATACTAAATGGCACATTTAAAAAAAATCAGCAAATATTGCAGAGTTAGGTTAGAATACTGTCTCACTCCATAACTAGCTGTATGACTTTAAGTCACTGGGCCTCTTTGACTTCAGGTTTCTAGGCAGAAAAACAAGGGATTAGATTCAGTGACTTACAAAGGCTCTTGACTTGAAGGTCCTGGGAGTCTTACTGTCTGAACACCACCCATGTGGCAAGTACTATACAATCTCTAACCTCCCAACTTCCCCCAATAAATACAATGAAAATCAAGTAAATACCAAATGCTTATAACAGAAAGATCAAAGAGTAGGGGCCAACAGCTGCAGTCAGTCCTCTTCCCAAGATGGAACTGAAGACTTATTTTTCTACACCTAAATTTCACCCTGGATAGCATGATGATCACATCTAGAACTGAAACACTTTATTATGTGCTTTAGATTCCTCAGGTTGTGGGGGCTATGGTAGGCTCTGACAAACCAACCTAGGCTGAGATAAGCCCAAGCTCACTGCCCAGTGTCCAGGGTACGTATTGCAACATTTGTTCATCAGAAACTCTCAGTAACTGATAGAACTAATAGGGACAGTTAATAACTTAGCATGACTGTGCTCTTCAACCATCTTGAAGAAAGACATAAAAACCCAGTAAAATTTAAGCCTGACATCTAAAACAAAGTGATACAAAGTGAAAATAATTAATTTTAAAAAGCACATCTCCAAGAGATCTAAGCACTCCCATATTTTAAGGGGACACTAAATGTACTGACTTATAGTTATGTGACATTAAAAATGCAAGAGAAACCTTCGTTTTTACAAAAAGTTTCAAATTAGGAATTTTAGTGAAAAGCATTGCGTGTACTTCTAGGAAATCTCATCATGATCTCAGTGTAATAGCCATTTGTAAAAGAGCCCTGAACTGAGTCCATGCCAGGGAGCATTATTGGAAAATGGCCCGCTCTGACGACTTCCTGGAATTCCACTCTGTGCAAGTCAGCAGCTAGCTTAGCACCAGCTGGGCACTAAACTGTGGCACGGGCAAGTGTAAGGGTGCACTCCAAGGGGACATGGTGTGTGATTTATATAGCTTGAGTGTTGAAACAAGGCAGCTAGACAACAGTTCAGGCTATTCAAATCACAGGATCAGCCTTCTTTAGTTTTAACAAAACATACAGTTAAACAAGGCCATTAAAAAAAATAGAACAGAGATAACTGCGCAAATATTTGTTATAGTTGCCACGATGCAATGTACCAGGTGTATGGTGTGAAGAAATGATACAGCCTCTCCTCATGATGCTGTCCAGCAGTTTCCAACCTACATTGCATGGAATCTCATCATTTCTCAGAGGGAATTACCGAATCATCTGATTCAAACTTTTTAAAAAGATACTCTAGATGTTGTTAAAGAACTGTGAATTTAAAAAGACAAATTTTTACACTAATTTTTAATAAACTTGGAAACTATAAACACATTGACTTGTGCTGCCAAATAACTGTTGTATGCAGATCCAAGGTTAATCTCTGTACTTAAACATATAAACGTATCATTGATAAAAGAGGCTGTGTTTCAATGTTAGTAGCAGGCAGTTTTACTCATGTAAAAATACAGTAACAAGTGCTATTCTGCTTACCAGGGTGAATCATCAGTTTTTTCACTGTAGTATATCCAAAGCAATATACCAAATGAATTGGATGGCAAGACCAAAATTTTATATGACTGTCATCCATCTGTCTTAATTTCAAATCTCATAATTCACTGAAATATCATTGAACAAAGTGTTTAACTTTGTAATATGTAAATTATTATAAATTAAACTAGTAAGATATGATTTGTCTATTTGATTGATTGCTTCATTTTTTAAAAAAGCTCTAGATTTAAAAAAGCTTAGAAAAGTCTTAAAACACAAATTCATATTTTTTATCTATTAACAAAAAGAAACAAGTCATTGGTAAAAATCTTTACATATGTTCATACTTACATATGAGACAGAAATTATTGGTGAAGCTTGACTTTATTTTTCTAATAATTTACAAATTTTCAATTATAAAGATGAAAAGAACCCAATTTACTTAATAGTGTAGAAACTATTTTGTAGTAACTTTCTGATATTTAAGAAACTATGTATATGGGGAGAACATGTATTTCTTTCTCTAAGAATCAAAAATGAAAAATTTTGCACTGTTTTAAAAAAGCACTTCACACTAGGAAAAGTCTATGAAGGCTTACTTGACTTTTTCCATTTCTGTTTGATAAAAGGAATTAATAATTTTGGATTACCGCTACACATTAGAAGCATAGTTTTAAAATATTAAAATTTATAATTATGGCTTGTAAATTTGGAGAAATGAAGACAGCATGGAGAGGATGGGGAAAAATGAGACCATATGCAATACAACTAGGAAGGGAAACCTGCCAATTGTAATAAATAAGATGACTTATGATGCCTTCACCCTCTTCATATAGTTATAACTGAAGCTTCTCAGTGCTTTATACCATTAGTCACTACTTAGCAGTTTCATTTTTACATTTTTTTCAGTACCTTTTACACTTATGATTTATGCCTACAGAATAACTACAGAAACCATACATCCCTTACATACAGATTCCAGAAGAAGACAGAACTCAGCTAAGTAAACTTGTAAATCCCATTCTGTAATGGTGTTATAAGACACATGGTTTTCCAGTAAGACATACTCCTGTAGCTTCACTTTTCACCTATGGACTTCTTTCAGGGCGGTGCTGCTTTCTTAAACTATATCATGGTGGAATCTTATCCTTTATAATGTTTTGGAGAAAGCTGAGGGTGGCGCCTGCACAATTTGATTTGGTGTAAAAATACACACCAAATCTGATTTCTGTTACATTAAGGCATTCTCTGACAAAATACACAGAACAAGAAATGAAGTGAATTGTGTTTTAGAAATATCTTGCAAGCTTGTTTCCCTGAATACCTGACCACTAATTTAAAAAAATGGATCAAAACCCATTTTAATTGAATATTTAATAGATGATTTAATGGTCAAGTTAAGATACATCTTAAATGCTAAATATAAAAATGATTTGTGTTTGCTTACTGGAAATATTTGTAATACAAGTGAACATATATAATAAACCAATATTTAAAGCAAATTTACTATGGAAGAAATGAAATGACTGTCTTCAATTTATAAACATACATTCATCAACCTATATTTTTGACTAATAGTTGGCTTTTATAATATGAATATCATAACAGTGGATTACCATTAACAGTAGAAATAATTTAACTCATTTTTAAAAATGTGTAATATATTTTCCTTTAAAATGAGCCATTGGAACTATAAAAATGGTAATATCCTCCTAGGGAAAGGCCTGAATTAAGCTAGAGGGAACCATATCAATTTTCATAAATAAATGAGCTTACTCTTTTGTGAATTCCATCCTCTACATGATGCCCCAAGACATAGTATGACTTATAGGAAAGAATCTAAGATTTGCTCATAGGAGCGTGTGATCTGGTGTAAGTCCATTTTCTAATGAGTCATAACATAGCATAGGTACTTAAGTTTATCGTGCCCTGGTTTTTCTCTCATTGAAATGGGCAAAGTCTCCCTTCATTAGATATCTGCAAGGAGAAATAAAAATACACGGTAAAACCTTTTGAAAACAGTAAAGTGTTATTTAAGTACTAGAAAAGTCATGCTAATCATCTGGAAAGTAATTTACCTTTTTTTGTTGGTTCTGAAAATAATGTTTAAATAGATAATTTAGGGGTCTTGAAATGGCCATTTATTCATAGTAGAGTGTAAAGAGACTTTAGGTAATTTGGAGAGCTTGAAATGTGTGATCCCTAAGAAAATTCTAAAAACTCCTTTGTAGCTTTCAGCATTAAACCTAGACACATTATGGTATCTGAATACTACTATTACCTGGGGATTCCACCCTCCCCCCCCCAATATCTTTACTACAGAAAAAAAGAACAATTAAAACCTTTTACTCCCTTCCAGTATTATGAGAATAGACAAACATTAATGGGGATGTTACTGATTCACACAGGTGAGCAACCAAGGCTGTACTGCATTACAGGTATTTTGCCATTACCTTCTGAAACACTGTTTCATAGTGCAGGGGATGTCATATAAAAAATAAATGATACTTCCCAATCTCAGCAGTTTGAAAGAAACATAAATCAATGGCGTAAGGAAAGCAGGTGATGTAATGACTCTAGACTTAAGTAGATGGCTTGAAGAGATGGATCATGAAGCTTAACATTTGAAGTTATTCATTGGATATTAATATAAACACATGGAAAAGCACATTTCAAAGTTACCTTGCTTTGGTAAAATTCTATTCATTAAATCAAGAGTTTTTAAATGGTAAAGAGAAATAATATATCCTATTCCTGGAAACTGTCTAATAGCAAACACTTAATAAGCCTGGTCTTAATGTTTCAGTTAAGGATGTTTGTAGAAAAGGAGGTCAGTAATGTCTACATAAATCCATACACAAAAAAAGGGTAAAAAAAATGGATAGTGAAACCCAAACTTGTCAATAAATGGTAATGATAATGATACGAATGCATCCAAAGGAAATGAGAAATCAGACCAAATATTAATACATACAAGTTGGGAAAAAATTAAGAAGTGATCCAAGGAGGGTAGAGATTGAGATACTGATCATATATAAAAGAAGATAAATAAATTCAAATTAGCAACAAGAACCATAGCAACTGAGGAGGTGTTACGTGATCTGGACTGACAGATCCTGATTGACATTCGGTGTTTGGTCTAAAAGTAGGGAGGCAAAATTCCTCTCTCTATGTGAACGTATTCCCCATGTGAGACATGAAAGCACTAATATTCCATCTAAATAATCTAGCTTCAAAAACAGGCAATAAAAAAACCAACTAAGTAAGTTCTGCTTTACAAATAAAATACTAAACAAGTACTCTGTCAAGACTTGGACACAAGGGTTTCTTTCTATCTCCTGCTTTATCCATTCTCTACTTTGCACTGAGAGATGCCTCATTTCTCCTCTTAATTTTTAATAGTTCCCTTTATCTTACAGGAAAAAATCACCATACCATAACCTTTACATTCTAGATGCTGCATCTTTTGGATCCAGACTAGAGCATTCTCATTTCCTGTATCTTGCCCATACCAAATTCATCTCCATTTCCTGACCAGGCCATAAGAATCATTCCTTATCTCTTCTTATTAATCCTTTTGCCTGAAATATCCTTCTTTGCACCAAGCTCCTTCTCATTGGTGTTATTTGGATCCTTCCAGAAACAGACGTTAAGATGGAGTTAGAAGTGCAAAAGGTTTACTGGAGATTAACACTTGTGAAAGAAAAAAAAGCAAAAGTGTAATTGGATAAGTACCTCTCTACTCAGTATGCAGATCTGAGAGAGTCTCTCTCAGCCCCACGGAAACTCTAAAGCAAAAACTGACTGTTAGAAGAGGCTTGTATGGGCTAAAAGTAGCTAGGCCCTTGTACCACCATGTTGCCCAGCCATTTTTCCAAGAAGAGTATGACCTCGGGAGGGGTCCTGGAGGTGCCAAGAGCTGGAAGTTGTCAGCTAGCTACAGTCCTCACCGCTGGGCAAGTAGACCTTTTTAATAGAGTGATCTAAGCAGTGCACCAGTCCATGTCTGCCACACCATGCCACACTACGGTTTTCCAAAGCACATGCGAATGTCTAGTCCTGTGCAAAACCTACAAAAAGTCATCCTCAGGTGGCTCTCCATGCTTGCACAACAATGGGAACTTTAGTATCTTATACTACATTGTGGTCTCATTATGTTCACAGGGCTCTGCCTTTTGAAAAATAGAATGCACAGCATCTATCAAATAAAATATTCAAAAGAGGCAGAATAAGGGGCACCTGAGTGGTTCAACTGGTTAAGCATTTGCCTTTGGCTCAGGTAATGATCCCAGAGTCCTAGGATTGAACCCTGACAAGTGGAGAGCCTGGTCCTCCCTCCTGCTTGTGCTCTCTCTCTCAAATAAATAAATAAAGTCTTTAGGAAAAAAAAAAAAGAGGCAGAATGAATTGAGGAATACAAGGATGGACCTACCAGCTGGATGATTGATCAATACAATTGGTTATTTCCTACTCTGATGCAGAGACACCAAGGGAAATATCTTGCATAGGTCATGAGATATTATGAACATCTCAAAATATAATTTTAATATACTTTCAATACTAATTGTATGGATAAAATACATAAAAAATTAGCATGTTCTAAGCTAAGGTTTTGGAATTATGTCCCTAATCATTTAAATGAACGTATGTATCTCTTTTAAACCATTATTCTCATTTCCAGTTTTCTCAATTTACAGATGGGGGAAATAGTTCATTTATTTATTTATGTATTTATTTATTTATTTAATTTTTAATCTCTATATCCAACATGAGGCTCAAGCTCACAACTTCAAGATCAAGAGTCACCCACTCCATCAACTGAGCCAGTTAGGTGACCCTAGTTCATTTAATTTTTAAATCCTAAAATAAACTATGTTTACTCTGTATTTTAAAATAATAATTTCAATTGAAAATTTTGGATGTTTCTTTGATGACTTCCTCGGAGAATGCTTAGTAGCTCAGTAACACATATTCTTCATTTAATCAGACAACAAATGGACTCTATGCCAGGCCCAGAGCCAAGCTTGGAGGACACACCGATGAGAGTGAAATAATAGGACAAGAAGTCTTTTTTCTAATGGAGGAGACAGAACTGTAATCAGAGGATTTACCACACAGACTGGGAAGTGCTATGACTGAAGTATAAACGACATGGGTGGAGCACAAAGGAAGGAACAAACATTAGGGATCCAAGAAAGGAACTTCTCTAATTAGTTAGGGGTTACCTATTTGGTTTTATCTCCCTATGCACTTTTTTTTTTAAATAACTTTTTATTTACTTATGATAGTCACACACACACACACACACAGAGAGAGAGAGAGAGAGAGAGAGAGAGAGAGAGAGAGAGAGGCAGAGACACAGGCAGAGGGAGAAGCAGGCTCCATGCACCGGGAGCCCGACGTGGGATTCGATCCCGAGTCTTCAGGACTGTGCCCTGGGCCAAAGGCAGGCGCCAAACCGCTGCGCCACCCAGGGATCCCTCCACTATGCACTTTTACAAGAGGGGAGGTACAGAAGCAAGACTTCAGACTGTCCCCTAGGGGAATGCTCTAGGAACTGCTGAGCCAAGGAACATCTGGTTTCCCTGATGATTGTGGAGATGCTGGCATTTAATGGACAGGGACCAGAAATGCCAGAAGTCATGCAGAGCTTAGGACAGTCCTTCACAATGAAAAATTGTCCTGACATTTTACATGGTTTCCACATATTCCATTGGACGTTCATGAAACTGAAAGCCCTGTTTATCATCTCCTGAGCTCAGACTCTTAACTTTATTTTACACATAGAAATCTTTCGAAGTTTGTAATATATCCTGAATTTTCCAGGAAGGCCACTAACCCTGTATATCAAGAATGGCTAAATGTGGCGGCCACTCTTGTCCATATCTTTTTGTTGTTGTTGTTGTTGTTGTCCATATCTTTGCCAAGAAAATCCATCTGCAGAGCTATGTCACTGACACCACCACCACGCGGAGTCTGCATTAACAGCTTGGTGTCCTAGCGATCGGATGTGTGCTGGTCAGCATTTTTATTATATCTTTTAGTGTGGTCATGCCCAAGCTTTTACCTGTTGATACACATATTATTTTATCATAAATTACTTACTCTTTATTTTTTCTTTAAATTCTATATAAATTATATATGTGGAGAGGTTATATTACTTACAAACTTCATTTTAAGATTATAAGGGGGGGTGCAATCACATACTATTGGCTATGGACTCCATGCTAGGATTGAGAGAGTTGAAAACCACAATACTAAAATTGTGGTTAAAATTTAAAATTAAAATTCCAAGACCAACCTTACTCAGATGAAAATAAACCTAGGAGCCCTGAAAAGTATTCACCATTACTGTGCTCTTACATATATTCTGCTAAGGAGCACTTTTACAGTGCCCCCAGATTTTCAGGGCTGTCTGGCTGGAGGACAGTACATATGAAAAGCCCATGTTCACTTGTATTAGGTAAAAGAGAAAAAAAGAAAGGTAACAACTCTTTAAACTAACTGCCTTCATTTCTTGTAGCTTTTTCTCAGAGTTTGAAAATGAAGTACTCTGCCTTGTTGTTGGTTTATTTTTTGCTTTTTGAATTTTTGTTTGTTTGTTTTGTTTTGGGGTGTTTTTGCCTTCAAACATCTGACTATTAATTTTTTCCCGGTGGCTTTTTAGATAAAAATTACTCCTGAACTAAATAGATAAATTTGAAGAAATACCTCTGAATTAACACTTTAGAAAAAAAAGTCACCTCTTTAATGATCTTTTCCATTCTCTTCCTACCTACAGACTATTAACATATGATTTAGCATTTCTTCCATTCTGCCTAGACTAGTTCTTTAATATATGTCTGTCACTGTCATTCATCATTCATCTGCTCACTCAGGCAACAAACATTTAATGAGCACCCATCATGCCCCACGTGGTGCATTAGCAGCTAGGAGCACAAGATTAATAAGTTCCAACTTTTGCCCTCAAGGAGTTCAGAGAGGTGGGAAGTAAAGGCAAATAACAAACAATTAGAGTGCCAGATGATATACACCATTTTAGAAGGATATACAAGAAGTGTAAAAAGTAATGTAACTGAAAATTCCAGTACCTTCCATTGAACCTGAGACATAATAAGTGCTTAACAAGAGATTTTTTAAATTATCCAGATGGTTCCAAGAATGAAAATTGGGCAGATACATTGACGAGTTAAAATGGAAAAATAAGGCTCCTGCCAGCAAAGTGAATGACATTCTGATTGAATGGCATGAGGAGAGAAATGGATCATTTTTCCTTCAGCCAGCATTCTCTAGCAAGGTTGCCTTGGCATGTGCCAGGGACTGTGCTATCTGCTGAGAATACAGAGCTGACTAAATCCTTGTTTTGTTTTTATCTCAAGGAATTTAGTTGTACCAATTTTTTTTTTCCAGAACTAGGGATGCATATCTATATTAGCTAATGGGATTGAATTTGATGGAGGAACTAACAGCACACCAAGTTCCAGGCTCAGGGATGGAATCAATAGGGAGGAAGCTGACCCAGGTGAACAGGTTGTCAAAAGGCCTCTCACTTAGCAGCATAAGGACTACTGGCTACAAGAGATCAAGAGTGAGCCAGAAGTCCCAAGGGAGTCAGACAAGCCAGAACCCAGGGTGTGAATCCAAATACCAAGGAAAGAGTGTTTGAAGCAGCTCCTTAAATACTCCCATGGAGAACTGTAGCAGAATGAGGAACAAGTGAACACATTTCAAGTGAGGCTTGGGGCCCTCTAAAAACCTCAGACTGAAATCAGATCATGACAAAATGAGTAGTGGAGAGCCAAACAATTAACCATGAGGAAAGAGAAGTGTTCTGGGTGGTTACAAACTAGATTCATTCCTGTGTCTATTTTTAATTTCTTGTGAGCCTGCTGTGTATACCACTTGATCCAAGGATGGTGACGATTGGAAAACACAATTTCAGTGGGTATTCAA
This sequence comes from Nyctereutes procyonoides, assembly GCF_905146905.1. Classification (NCBI taxonomy): domain Eukaryota; kingdom Metazoa; phylum Chordata; class Mammalia; order Carnivora; family Canidae; genus Nyctereutes; species Nyctereutes procyonoides. Next base: position 21,412,848 of record NW_026575040.1, on the reverse strand, counting down.
GCCTATGTATGGCCAGCTGCTAAAGAAATGCAATCAGCTGATTTTCCTTGTGTCCCTTTTCTCTTACTAATTAGGAGTTGGCTGAATCTTTAGTATATGGTATCCCATGGTCCATCCATTCATCCATCCACTCAATAAACACTTATTACCAGCTACTAGGTAAAGCATCATCCTAAGGGATGGGAGGAAAAAAGATAAATAGACCTGACCCTTGTCCTTGAGGGGTCACTGTTGGGAGGCCAGTCTGAGCTCAGAAGAACAATAGTACAAAACACATCGATTTCAGCGACAGAATCTAGATCACTTTTTCTTTGTCAATAAATTTAAATGGGTATGCAGACAATAATCAATAAAGTGGTGCCTGCACAACTGTTACCAAGGAAATATTTAACTCAATTCCTTGATGCTACCGTCTGTGTGCAGTCGGGCCAGGTTGGCATTCTGATTGCTCGTGAGGAAAAAAGACAATGAAATACTCTAGTTCATATGCCAAGATGAAAATCATCAATCTCAATCTCTGTGAAAGATGAAACTACTTTTGGAAAAAGAACAGTGAACTCTATCAGTCTTTCTAAGGCAATGCAATCTTGTAGATGATACAGAGAGGGCAGAGGCAGTGGAGAAGTTCAGAAGAATTTATATAGGGGAAAAGGGAAATGATGAAATTTCTCCATCAGTCTTACAGGAAGCTAAAAATAATACAGGACATATATTAAAATCCAAATGACAACTGTGTTTTTTGAAAGGTATGTAATATGTTCTAGGTCTAAATAACTGATTTGCTTATCATAAATAAATTCATCTTCATCTAACATATGAATACCTTGATCTTTCTGTAAGATTATGCAATTCAAATTGATCTATAAAAATAAAATTTTATATTTCCTCTTTTCTTCCCCTGCCAACCCAACCCAAACCCCCTTTGATATATATATATATAAAACCATTTTTTAAAAAAAAAAACTTTACTTTTAGGTAAAATCTACACCCAACATGGAGTTAAAACTCCCAACCCTGAGATCAAGATTCGCAGGCTCTACTGACTAGCCAGACAGGCACCCCTGGGTATGCTGAATCTTTTTTACTTCTAACATTTCTAGTTCCCAGGTGTGGAACTTTCTGTTTTTTAACCACTAGAACATATATATATATATATATATATATATATATATATATAAATTTAAATTCTAAATAAAAGGCTTTAGTATCAAGTACATCTTTAGTGGAATAGCTTATAGTGCCACACCCAAAGGTCAGTAGAAATTAGCTATTGGATATTTGTTTGATTTATTTCTTCATGAGAATCCTTCCCCTGTTGTTTTGCCAAGTATCTGGGTTCCTGCTGCCTTGTGACCCCCAACCTGGGTAATGCCTATCTCTGTAACTGTCATATAGGAAGCGCATAAACATTGGTAAATATTTGTTAAATTTAGAGATAGTGAAGGAGAATTGTGGTTAAGTGGGAGGCAATGCCCACTAGGGACAACAAACCCAAATTCTGAAGCCATACTGAATATTTTTGACTCCTGGTTCTGCTGTTTGTTGGTAATAAGACCTTAGGCAAGATACTTAACTTTTTTATATCTATTTTCTCATCCGGGAAATGCATATACAATACTACCTATTCCCATGGAATAAAGGATCAAATAATTTGAGGTATGTGAAGTACTTAGAACATACTAAGCCTGGAGCATCTGGGTGGCTCAGTTGGTTAAGTGTCTGACTTCAGCTCAGGTCATGATCTCAGGGTTCTGAGATGGAGCCTCTGTGCTTAGTGGGAGTCTGCTTCTCCCTCTGCCCCTCCCCAGGCTTGTGCATGCATTCTCTTTCTAACAAATAAATAAAATCTTTAAGGAAAGAAAACCATACTAAGCCACATTAGTGTTAACTGTTTTTTTTTAAGTTTTATTTATTTATTCATGAGAGACACAGAGAGAGAGAGAGGCAGAGACACAGGCAGAGGGAGAAGCAGGCTCCATCCATGCAGGTAGCCTGACATGAGACTGGATCCTAGGTCTCCAGGATCACGCCCTGGGCTAAAGGCGGTGCTAAACCGCTGAGCAGCCCCCCCCCCCCCCCCCCCGGGCTACCCTGTTAGCTGTTTTCTTGTCATTATTTTTATCCTTATTCTGGAAGGCTGAGGCTTAGGAAAGGAAGGGATTGGAGCAATGAGATTCAAAGAGGACACAGGTGTTTTCCAGAGAACAGATTAAAAGCCTATGGGTTTCTCTGTAATGTCCAGGTTCCTTATTCATTACATGTATTAATCAGATGATTCTTTTAATTTTTTTTTTTTATGTATTTATGACAGTCACAGAAAGAAAGAGAGAGAGAGAGGCAGAGACACAGGCAGAGAGAGAAGCAGGCTCCATGCACCGGGAGCCCGACGTGGGATTCGATCCCGAGTCTCCAGGATCGCGCCCCGGGCCAAAGGCAGGCGCCAAACCGCTGCGCCACCCAGGGATCCCTAATCAGATGATTCTTAGGAGAAGAAAAAGGCATAGGTGTCTTCCGTACTCTTAGCAAACAGTTATCTTCTCCCACTCCAACTTTTTCCTTGGCTAAATCATGTTCATCTTTTAGGTCTTGGATTAAGCAACTTTTTTTCTAAGAAGGCTTTATGACACATGCATAAACATATATAAACACACACACATACACACATACACATCTCCTGATGTAGCTTAAGGTAAGTTTGGCAATGCCATTTACATCTTCTTTGCTTAACCTTGCATTACCAGTCTTATCTTCAATCCATGATTTCTTGGCAAGAAATTTTTGTCCATTTTCTGATGGTTAGTTTAGTTAATACTAGAAAATAAAATCTGTAGGTCATCTAGACAGGGACAGTTGAACACAGCAGGGACAGCCTTCTGTTAAGTGGGTTTTCCACTCTTCTTTCAATATACCTAGAATACCATATGTGAGTGATACTGCACTGCTTGACGTAGGCATCAAGTCAGGGTACCAGGGTCAACCAATGTATCAAATCTTTTTTTGTTTGAAAAAATATAAGTATAAACTTTCATTATCTTAGTCATCCATATCTAATCTATCAACAAATACTGTAAGTTGAACCTTCAAAACACATTCAGAACCACCGTATTTTTTTCTAAGCTGCCATCATCTGGGTTAGCATAATGGCCTCCCCACTGGTCTCCTTGCTTCTATCCTTGGCCCCTGAACTGTAGGCAACATGATCTCATTCAAATATGTGCCCTTTGTTTGTTTAAACCGTCTTCTATCTTGCTCAGAGAGAAAGCCTAAGACCTTACTATGACACTCAAGGCTTTCAATGGTATGTCCCCCATTACTTTTCTGCTCCCATAAAGAAGAATTCATTGGCCTTCTTGTTTAGCCTGGAGAGCTCACAGAGGATGGAAGATGCATTTACTATAAAGACAGTCAAGAAAGCTTCCCAGTGAGGTAGTTTCAAAGCCTTTCCACCACTAGGCAGATATCCTTCTAAGAAACTCAACAGGCAGAGGAAGCCTGTCCTGATCCAGTCCTTCTGCTGATGGGTACCAGGACCAGAAAACTGTTCTGTTGAGTAGATGTTTATTTCATTTACTTACCGCAAATGCATGGTTTTATTTAAACAAAGAGCACATTTTCATTATTTAATTTTGTAGAGAAGTCTTTGAAAACGATGCATGTAATAAAGATTATTTGCAGTACCCATATTTGATGCATCATCTTCATGACTACACAGTTTAACGTGAATTTAAATTCAGCCAATAATTTCAAAGTGACAGTTTTATCTACAAAGCCTCCATTTCTATTTCAACCAATTTATTTAATGGAACAATTTAGAGCAGTTGTTTAAACTGATCCAAATCACACTCAAAAAAAAAAAAATAAAGGGAAATAACTTTCAAATGCATTTTAATAACAGAAACCACCGCTGTTTTTAAAACAATGAATCTGAGCTTCAAATGTGAATGTTAATTCTATAATTTCTTATTAAATAGATGAAGAAAGAGAGCAAATGTAACTGTTATAAAAATGTAAACTCAGATAAATTCCAGCACACATAAATTTCATGAAATACTGATACACAAATATTAAGACCTCAAATAAAATAAACGTGAAATGTAACAAGTGAAAACACCAAAAATAAATAAGATACAAAATTGTAAAGTTCAAATACACATTATACTTCAAATCTTACTTCACTTGATTTGCATTGCTTTCTAGATGCATCCCATGTTCAAATAGTCCAAGAAACCTGGTGATTTTCTTTATTATAAGGGTGGAGACGGCAATGATTGAACACTCTGCATTTTCTTTGATAATAGAAAGTATGATTTATGAGAGGAGAATAAAAATTTAAGAAAAACCACTCAATAAATTATTCAATTCTCAGATCATGCTGATTTAAAGTAAATTTCCTTCATGCTGCCAGTATGGAAAATGCAGTTTACTGGATTAGAACACAGAGTTTAAGAGAATATATGGGTTTGCCTCCCTGTTTTTTTTTTTTTAATTTTGTGACTCTAGACAAGGCACATCAACTCTTTTAAGCCCCACTTTATCCATTTTTGAAAAATGGGATAATAATAGAAACAATGTCTCAAAGTACAAGATATACACTACTAGTGGCATTGAAGATAGCGGACATAGGGATAGACTTTTTAAAAATACTATTTATTTTAATGTGTCTGAGACAGATACATAATTAGTATGTTAAAAAATGTACAGAGGTAATTTCTCAGGATAAGCCTGGGTAGCATATGGGAATCTCTTTTTCAGAGAGTAGTTCTTTAAAGTGCTCCTCTGAAGCTTCATTTCCATGAACACGGACATTTAAAAAACTGCAAAATGTTTACACAAATGACTCAAATGTTGGGCAGAAAGTCAGGGTTCATATGAATTATGCGAGAATTAAAGGGAAAAGTAAGATAACATTCATAAAGTACTTAGCATAGTTTTTGGAGTATATTAAGAGCACAATAATTGCCATCCTTATTATAATCTATTATAATCCTTATAATCTATTATAATCCTTATAATCTATTATTGCCATATTACTATAATGCAAATCAACCAAATGTACTCCACTCTAGCATAAAAGAAGCTTCTTAGTATCCACACATAATAAAGCCATCTATTACTTTCCAAACAATTTACTAATAAGATGCATTAAGAAACTAAGAAACCAAGGGGTGCTTGGGTTGGTTAAGCTTCCAACTCTTGATTTAGGGTCAGGTCATGAGATCCAGCCCAGCAGTGGGCTCCCCATTCAGCAGGAAGTCTACTTGAGATTCTCTCTCTCCCTCTGCCTCTCCCCTCCACCTCTCAGCCCTTGCAGTGTGCATCCATGCATACAATCTCTCTCAAATGAATAAACAAAATCTTCCAGAGAGAGAGAGAGAGAGAGAGAGAGAAGAAAGAAGCTAAGAAATCAAGAAAGAATAAAAGAAATTATGTTGGGGAAAGATGGGGGCAGGAGCTCACAGAGGACAAATGAGCAAGGATCTGAAAATAAAACAACATAAACCATTTGTCATAAGGATATTTGTTAATAGGTTGTAGTGACACTGGATCTAAGTAAATTTGCCTATAAACTTTGAGGAATAATCACACCTGGGTGAATAGTACCTACACCATCCCCTTAATCTTTGTGGGGTTTTTAATATATTTTTTAAGATTTTGTTTATTTATTCATGGGAGATACAGAGAGAAAGAGAGGCAGAGACACAGGCAGAGGGAGAAGCAGGCTCCATGCAGGGAGCTTGACGTGGGACTTGATCCCGGGTCTTCAGGATCACACCCTGGGCTGAAGGCAGCGCTCAACCACTGAGCACCGGGCTGCCCTCCCCTTAACCTTTGAATCAGGACATTTGAAATAAATAAAATCGCTTTTTTACTTATTTATTTATTTTAAATCTAACCAGTAATGCAGTACATACAGCTTAATAAAGGTACAAAACTTTCCTGTAATTTTACTAAATTTCTTTGGCTAGTTTAAAAAACAATTTTTGTTTGTTTGTTTGTTTTTTTCCAAATAAAGAGAAAGAAAGGCAATGTTAATATCTATTATAATAGTGCTTGGAAATTTTCCTTTTTAGTGCATGTTATGTGTTTCCACTTAATTGCAATTGCAGTTTGTATTTTCCAACAGGCAATATTTCCCACAAAAATATGTGCTCAGCATTTGTGAATGTTTCATTTCTTTTAAATAAAATATTCTAAATTTCATCCACCAATATATAAAGCAACTTTAATATCTTTGTATTCTAATGTTATCAACAATTAACGTTAATTTTCTTTTAATTATTGGCAAAGGTTCATTCAGTAATGATCCAAAGATAGTTAATATCTAACTTAAAATCCAAATGTCTTTAGTCATGACAACACCAAATTCCATAGTATATTTCTTATACCTGAAAATTAATTGGGAACAGAAGACAGCCCAATCTGGTGAAACTTCAAATAGTGGGTAAGCCACGTGATAGTGAAACTTATCAAAAGCTTCACCTTGATAACCCACCATGAATTTCTCACCCAGAAAAGATGGTTATGAGCCAAAGGATAAGGTATAAACTCAAGCTTAGGGATAAGGCATATAAATGCCACCTAATGACAGTTAACATATGATGAATGATATGAGCTGTCTTTGGGGAGCTGGAAGAAACATAATGATACTACAGGTGCCTCACCAAATGAATCAAGAACCCCCATGCACTTACTGAAAATTAATTTAAAAAAGGACATTTCTCTTCTGGCTTGAAAGGTGTAATACAACTACAATTATGTGATATGATCAAATGAGCTCCTTAAGTGGGTGGATTTACCAGATAATTAAAGCTAATTTCTGGACAAGAGACAAACAAATGACTTGAAATTGCCATTGAGCTTCATCAAATTGCTTATTGAATTTACCATCTTCAGTGACTTTCTTGGCATTAGGAAATATTCTATCTATTTTGATCTTTGGCTTTCGCTGAAGAAGGCTTTCCCTGTTACATATCCTTTTTCACTATTTAATGTAATAGATCTTTAAGAATATCCTTTTTCACTATTTAATGCTATCCCAATCAGTAATTTTATAAAAATAATAAGAAAAAGCTGTAATAGATCTTTAAGAATGACTCCTGTTCTATGACTCAACATTTTAAATATAGCAACATTTTTCTGAGTCCCAAATAAATAAAAAGAAAATCCCTTTCTGAGGGCTAAAGAAATATTTAATAATTTTTAACAACCTGGAACATGTAAATTTGTAACATGTTTCCCTGAAAAAAATATATATTTAATTATAAGTTAACTTGTTCATCAAAAGCTTACTGGTGAAGTTGAAAACTAAATTTGGGGGCAGCCTGGGTGGTTCACCGGTTTAGCGCAACGTTCAGTCCAGGGCGTGATCTTGGAGATGTGGGATTGAGTCCCACATTGGGCTCCCTGCATGGAGCCTACTTCTCCCTCTGCCTGTCTCTCTCTCTCTCTCTCTCTCTCTCTCTGTCTGTCTCTCTCTGTCTCTCATGAATAAATAAATAACATCTTTAAAAAAAAGAAAAATTTGTCTTATTTCTTTTTAACTATTTTTTTTTAAGTCACAGCTAATGGGCTCAAAAACCAATTAATGTTTTACAGCAGAAATTGAGATTCACTTGCTAGCCATGAACCATAAACATTATCATTATGAAGTTACAATGACAAAATTTGTTACAAAATCAAGTGGTCTACCTATAAATCAGTTTAATTTTAGTTTCTACTACATTTCTTATTTTTAGAAAAGAAAAAAAAAGCTGGCACACGGCTACTTTCAAGGTAATCAAGTGGAAAAAATTTAGGACCCATTATTATGAAGGTATTCTTAACATATGTCATTAAGCTATTAGTGTTAATCCTGTTTTCATTTTTAATTATTTAATTTGAAAATATTTCTATAAACAAATTCAATTTGTGTTCTAGAAAATATTTATTGATTATGATAGAATTTAGAAAAAATTTTTAGAAACTTGAAATTATCAGAAGAAACTGATAGGAGAATAGGTCAGAAACAGGACACTTGGCTCAGTTTTTGCAGAAATGATATATTGTGAACTCATATTCTGAACGCACTCTAAGTAGTTGAAAAAGTTCTGATGAAAGTGCATGCCAATAAATTTTGCACTTACTTTGCAGAGGCCAGGTGTCTGTAGCACACTGTAACTCTATCTTCTCCCCCTGGGTCCATTCTGTCTTCTGCAGGATCTGCCTCATCTCACAGTGAATGTCCTCTGTCATGGACACTGGTTGACTGCTGACTGGTGTCTTACTCAAGGTCTTCATATGCTGTTGAACTTCCGCCAAGAGAACAGCTTGTATTACTTCCGTTACCTATAAAGTTTTTTTTTTTTTTTAATGATTTTTTGTTAGTATTACTACAAATGCTTGGAGTCTTACATCAAAGTAAGAGCCTGGCATTTTCACTTAGTTTTCATAGAAAGTGGACCACTCCCTTCCACTAGAATTAGCATCTGAAACAATTGAAATGCAGATACTGAGCACTGGAACCCAAACCATTTCACACTGTTCTATTAACACTAGAGATTCTAAAAGGAAAGTTGAAAGGAGTCCTCAGTTTTCTTTAGGATTCTTTCTTCCCACCAGAAGATAAAGAAAATTAATTTGAAGATATTATATTGCTCATAAAGACAAATTTATCTCCTTGAAGTATATCTGGCTCTAAAGCACTATTTAGGTAAAAACACTTGATTTAAACTTAGGTTTAATACAGAAAACTAAAGACAAGATTTTAATAATAAATCTCACTAAATTGTGTGTAGGTGTACATGGTTTTACAGAGTTCAAAGCCTCCCTTCCAATTATTGTATATATCTAGTCAAGGATCGGTGATTGGGTTGAGGGGAAGGGGAATGCTTATCACAGGCATCTAATACAATATCTTCTTTTTTTTTTTTAAATGAAGAACCTGGGATATTTATATCCCATAGATATGGTGGACAGGCCTTCTGACCCCTGATTTCTACATTATTTGTATTATATGTCCTCCCAACTTTCTTTACCTTCATTCCTTAGTAAAACATCGGTGACAATGCAACTTAGTCTCTTCCTGTCAAAATATGAGGCAAGGTCCAGCAGTTATATAGAATTCAAATAAAGCCAAGAGCCGAATCAGTGAGACAATAGGAAGGACACCACTGATCTCAGTGAATTTGGGACACTTTTCTGTTATCCTTCTTTGGGTGACAGTTAAATCTTTCCTATGACCACACCCCAATGCCTACTCTTTTTTTCCCTCAGAAGACTGCCCTGTGTCAAGATGACTCATGTTCCACCATTGTCACCATCCCCTCTGCATTATCCCCAGGCTACCCATAGGATACCTTCAGCTAGGGCTTTGAATGGAACAACACCAGCTGATCTAGAGATGCTGACATCAAAAGCAGAAAAGGTATTCAGCTAAATATTAATTCAGTCTTGTATGTGCCATGGTAGCACATGCAATCTTCAGGTTCCAGGGACACTCAGAGAGCTTAGCTTACGTTGATGGCAAATGCTCTCTTGAACTGCCTGCCAGGGCAGAAGGAGCAGGGTGCTTGACTTTTAAATATAGGAAGCTACATAAAAGTATCAGAGCAGCTTCCTGATCTCTGATCATCCCCTGTTCTTGTGTACTCCAATGTTCACACTCAAATACTTAGGTAGGTTATGAAAAAAGGCTAATAGAGGATGTGTTTTTACTATTGCTACCAAGTCTACCAACACTGCAGGACTTCCTGTCACAATACAGGTAGGCACAGGATCCTTATCATGCATATCCTATGATGAGATACTCAACATTATAATAACTATTATGATACTGGTGAATCATGCCTATTAATATCTACCATGTGATGATATATATATATATATATATAATGTATTAGATATATTTACAAGCATATACTTTCCTCTATTAAAATAAATGAACTGTGCTTATTATGTATATCATATGATGGGACAAACTATATTAATTATTCATGAACAATTTTGCATCATCAAATTTATTTTGCTTTAATTTTGTCACACATATTATTTGATAATACTGCTTCCAAGATGAGGATGGTATGGTAGAAAGAACTCTGAATCAAAAATGAGAAAGCCCGAGTTTCTGATCCAACTATTACAGTTATCACAAAGGCAACTTTTTCCAAGTCATATACTACTCTGAGACTTCATGTCCTTCCTCATAAAACAAAGTCCATGATGCTGAGTAAGGCTAGGATGAAAACTTTCAATCACAGAAACCTGTATGGAACTTGCTTTGTCCCTATCTATAAATCAGGAGGATATTGATATCTTCAGACCTATAAAACTTCCAGACTGTGGCCTATCCTTCAGAATGTGCAGATTGGCCATATGCTCCCATGGGATCATGTCTGCCTTCTCACACTGGAATTATTACCATCTCTGAGGAGCAACTACAATGCGATTTAGAATGTCTGATACCACTGGATAACAGCTTGGGTCAATATTCTTTCCTAAAAATATGTAAGGATGTATGCAATTTCATTGAATATTTCTAATTATTGAATTGATATATCATGACCACATTTTTAACTTTGTATTTTGGGGCTTGTTGACATATTTGCCATTATCGATGCATATTATAAGAATAAATAATAATAAATAAACAATGAGTACAACTGAAAACAAGAGGAAGCTGAAATAATTGAATAAAACGTATTAACCATAATAATAGGCTACTCAGTCACAAAACTTAAAAGCGAATATTGAATGGCATACACCCAATTAGCAACAAACTCAAACCCACACTTTGTACTCAGTGTGAAATCAATACTCAGCATGGTTCCAATCCACAGACAGTTGGTACATCCTATAAGCATGGAATAATGTTATCACAGTATCTGGTATACAGTGGGTACTAAATAGATGCTAATGGAATTGAAATAGATTCTGTACTCAAAATATAAAATGTAGAAAGTAGAATTTATTGATAATTTCTGACTATCAATACTTAAATCTCTCTAGTACATAAATATAGTAGATACATCTTGAAGATAGTTAGTAGGGATAGAATTTTCCCCAACAAAATATAAAATTTTTAGACAATATATTATATAATTTTTTGAATTTTATAGTGAGCTAGAACTGAAAGCACTATGGCTATAAAGCTGTCTTCCAAATGCATAGAAATAATTTTCTTTGAAAAGACAGATGTGTAAAGCATTACACTCTTATGAGGGAATGTGTACAGATTTAAGTGAAGATTTACAAATCCACTGGCTGGAAAGAGACAGCCACAAATCTGGGTCATATACTTACTACTAGAGTATTACTATGCCATAGGAAAGCTAAAAATTTTAATGGTTTTCTGCTAAAACCTTGACATAGCAAAGTTCTGTAAAATAGCACAGAGCATTATGAAGACTTCCAACATCCTGATTTTCTAGGAGAAAAGCATTTTCTCAACACTCAGTTTCACATCAACTTTTCATGTCTTTGCATCATCTCCTGTAAAAGCAATATTTGTTCCTAGAGACATGGATATCATGATTTCACCCACTGGTGTTAGATTATAAAATCCAGAGAACTTTAGTGAAGCTTCAGAAACACACAAATTAGCAATCCCAAAACCTTACTGTTGCTTTTCCATCTTTTATTTCTCTGTTGGGTAAATTTCATGCATTAGAAGCAAAAGAGACAATCTCTAGACAAACTCATTCATCTGCAAAATTAAGATTCTTGCCCCTTCCATAAAGTACCACCTCTTCAATTTCTGAGATAGGATTTTACTCTTTTACAGAAGCATTCCATTACCACCTAAAATAGGTTAAAAAGTAGATTCAGCTTAACATGATTTGACTAACTGCTTAAATGAACAGCTTTATAAGGTATTGGAGGATTGGTTAATGAAGCATTTAAATGAGGCTATAAGAGCCTCTGTTGTTCCCAAAGGACCCAGGAATTATCATTTCCATTTTACACGTGAGGAAAATAATCAACAAGTTACATTTATCTTCCAGAATTATTCATCAGGTTAGTGGTAGAGATGAGAAAAGAACTTTGAAGCTTAGACTACCTATAAAGTGAGTAATAAGTGCTCTGGTAATGTTTGTCACACTGCCAGACTTTTACACAAGGTCATAGAATCATAGAACCTTAAAGGTCCATTAGTCCAAACATGTCCAAACCACATTAAAATTTATATGAAGGTCAAATGAACAATTACAAAAGATCTTTAGTTAGAGCAATTCAGGATAAATTTCCTGTTGAATTCTTTTCCTTCATGATTTCTTCCCCCTCACTGAGGAATTCTTAGGCTACTGGGGGGAAAAGAAATCTTACCTTTAATAGAGACTCTTAACTGATCGCTAGCATGCTGATAAAGTCAACATGTACTAATGTTTATTTGATTGTCACAGAGGCTTTTTGCATAGCTATTTATTCATTCATTAAATATTTATTGACAGGCTGCTGTGACTACTGCTTTTCTGGGCATTGGTGATAGAAGGGTGAATGAGATCGACCAAGTCCCTGTTCTCAGCAAACTTCTGGGACAGCAAGAAGACAGAAGATAAGCAAGCAAAAAAGCAAATGGCATCACTTCCATTAAAAGCAATTGCAACAGGGATGCCTGGGTGGCTACAGTGGTTGAAGGTATGCCTTTGGCTCAGGTTGTGATCCTGGAGTCCTGGGATCAAGTGCTGCATCAGGCTCTCCAGAGGGTGCCTGCTTTTACTTCTACCTATGTCTCTGCCTGTCTCTCTGTGTCTCTCATGAATAAATAAATAAAATCTAAAAAAAAAATAAAATAAAAGCAATTGCAACAAAGAAAATAAAACCAGGGTGATGCCCTGGTAACTAGAGGCATGGGGTGGTGAGGTGAGAACATGAGTCAGGGAATCAGGGAAGACTTCTTTGAAGAGTTGTTTTTTGAGCAAAGACCCAAATGATGAATGGAAAAATGAGAATTCCAGCCCAAGAGCACCGTAATGGCCTGAGGTAGAAATGAGCTTTGTGTATTGTAAATAAAAACATCAGTGTGGCTAGTTAGAGCTTCAGGGGAGAATGATGAATGAAGAGGTTAGGCTGGTGGCAAATCGTGTATAAACTTGTAGGCCATAGTAACAAGTTTCCCATTCCAACTGTGTTTATTTGGTTTTGTAGTGTCAACCCCACACTGTGTCCTGAGTTAACACTCTTTGTTTTCCTATAACTAAGAATAAACATTTGTAATTGGAATTATTGCTATGCCTGTCTTGCAAATTTGACATTTATTAAGTTCATGAAGGAGAATAAAGTTCTGATAATCATTCATTTAATCAATGAACATATATTTATTGTACAATGTACAAAGTTACCTGGTAATCTTTTAGGATCCACAAAAACCTTCAAAGAGATAAAAGGACTTAAACTGGGCCTTGAAGAAACCCGTTCTCTCAAGCAGCTTACGGATGAGGTAACTCTCAAGGTAGAAAAATGATTCCTAGTACCCATACCAAATTCCCAAGCCTAGGAAATTTTATGTCATAGCACATGTTGAAATCAAATAACAGACAATTTGGCCACAAATTGAAATCTCTTTCCTTTTTTTTTTTTTAAGATTTTATTTATTTATCCCTGAGAGACACACAGAGAGAGACAGAGAGATAGGCAGAGGGAGAATCAGGCTCCCCACAGGGAGCTTGATGAGGGACTTGATCCCAGGACCCCGGGATCATGACTGAACTGAAGGCAGCCACTCAACCACTAAGCCACCCAGGTACCCTAACAAACTGAAATTTCAATAGGCAATAAGTTACCTGTAACAACAGTAACCTTCCCTCCTGAGGCCCTCTATTCATCCCACCTCATCTGGTGTGTCCTTGCACATGTCATTTTTCACTTTTTCCCTCATTATCAGTCTCTGCATTAGTCCTGTTACATGAAATGCCCTGGGAAGAAATATTTTGTAAGGACAACAGTAGCCACTTACGGGTACTCTCAGGTTAAGGGGAGTATGAATGAACCACTCACAGAATGGAAAGGAAAGCAAATAGCTCTTCTAATAACTTCAAGAACATGCACTGTATCATACCTGCACAGACTGGTCTCTCCAACAGGAAATTAGCTTCAAAAGTGAAATATCAGCTTCAGGTGTATGGGATTCATTCTTACCTAGAAATACAGAAAACATATTTGTATCTCAAGAGTATTAAAAAATGGATACAACCCAATGATCCTTAACCCTGGCTGCCTGTTAGAATCACCTGGGGAGCATTTTTTCCATAAACATCAATGTCCAGGTTCAATCTTTCAAAAATTCTGATTTAATCAGCCATGGGGGGAGGAGAAGGCAGGCATTAAGTACTTTGTAAAAGTAACTCAGGTGATTTTCATGTGTAACCAGAGTCAAGAACCATTTACTAATTTATATGTATTTCTAACAGTTATGCTAATACATATTTACATCAAATCAAATTCATCCTTATACCCTAAACCCATCTTTGTAACTTTTGGCAATGGAGTACAATGAATAATGATCCCACCCAAAGAAGATTGCCAAATTTTACAATTCCTTCCTCATGCAAATAGACCCTGAAATACTACCTTCCCATGAATCAGCACCTATCACACAGAAATCATATAAAAGATTTCCTTTGATTTGTCCTTACCCAGCTATACTACTTTGATCAATAGATATAGCACTTATGTTTTAATTTGACTCATTTTGTTATGTATTGTTTCTCTTAAGTTTGCCCTTTTGAATGTCCTTTCTATCTATTTGCCTTAATGTTCAGTGTGAAATTTTAAGAGTGAGCTAGGGCTTGGTTTATTTAAATTGATCCAGAGAGTGTCCAGCAGCCCCCTACACAAAAAAGCACTTAATAAGTGCCTTTTCATTAATTGAAAATGTACATATTATCATCCAAATGAAAAATTGATCAATTAAGGCTTTCTGATGGCTAAAGTATATTATCTAGGTGCCAGATCCTGGGAGTGAGATAAGGAAAAATGATGATGGCTTGCATTGGAGGGAAAATTACTCTAATTGTCTATTTAAATTAATGTATTAATATGTGTTTGAAATTCTGGCATCAACTCTTTAAGTTAGTATTAGTCCAGTGTGCTTTTCATTGAATCACCATTTTATACATTAATAGATATGTACATGTGTGTACATATGTACAAATATATATTTTCTAAATGTTTTATATTTTACACATGTATTTTTACATATCACATTAGTGGTCAAGGGAAGTGTGATAGAAAGTATTGAACATAATGTGAACTGAGAATGTTATAGAGATATATAAGAAACTTCTGACTTGTTATTGATATCGTTATTTTTCCCTGATGGAAAATATGATGTGAATTTGAAATGACCAAGACCAGTGCATAAAACATGTAAGTACGATGGAGCATTATGATTTTGAAGTCATATTTTCCATTGCTTCATGAGCACAGCAGGTAAGAGAAAATTTTCTTTTGATCTCTCTCCTTCCCCGCCCCTTCCCTCATTCTGTTGACCTTGTGACTCTACCATCAAAGCTAAGTATTGGTCTCAACTGTAACTACTTACTGGCATCATGGGGTACTTCACAGTGCACTTTAATGTGATGTTAAAATTTTAATATGAGGTAGAAATGAGAGCCAACATCCCTTGGCAATGTCAGTGAGCTAAAGAATTAATTGCAACATCAGGGGGAAAGATAAAAAGAAAACACCCCAGGCTTACCAATATTACTGAGTCACCATTTTTGCTGACAGAAGTGGGTATTGGTTCCTGTCAACTCTTTAGAATGAGCACCTCAGAGCATTTTTATTCTTTAGGCTTGACTCTACCAAATTAATAGCATAAAGTGAACCCCTCCTTTCCCTTCACCTCCCATCTTCCAATTATTAAAACACAAAACCATGTTTCCTTAGGACCTGAGTGAATCTGAAATGCTATAAATGCCACCTCTCAACAGGCGGGACACTATTCAATAATAACACTAGTTGCTCCTACTGTTCTGGTTGGGGCCCCTTTGGCTCTGCTTAGCAATTCTCTTGGTCTTTGCAGAAACCACTTATATAACGCCTTAAATTCTAATCCTTTTATTAATGTTATAGAAAATGAAAACAAGGATAAATGCCCTAAGGAGAGCTACTACTTAAGGAGAAGGCAGGCAACCCAGGCTGGGACCATTTAGAGGGGACAATAGTTGTAATCATAACTGAGAAGCATGCTGACATAATGCAAAGAGCAAGTGGTTTGGGACCAGACAGGGTTGACCTGGAAGCCTGACTCTTCTGCTCAACAGCGTTTTGCCTCTGAGTGAGTCATCTAACTTCCCTGAGTTCAGTTTTCCTACGGATACCACAGAGATGGTCCCTTCTACCGTTCAAGTTTGTTTATATATTGAGATAGTATGTGTAAAGCCATGAGCATAATTCTTTGAATATACTAGGCACTCAAAAATTGGAAGCTATTAATGAACTATCACTTTAAAATATTCCAAATATTCTTTTCAATGACTTTGAGAAGGCAGGCCCCTATGTACTATTGTTCAGAGCATCTAAATGTATTGATCATTTACTGCACAACTTTGGATACACCATGCACACCAAGTCTAGAATCTTATTCACATTTTACAAATATAGTAAATACTGCTTTTAAAGGAGTAAAAAACATACCCAAAGCTGCATAAGTGGTAAGTGGCAAAACTAGATCTTAAATCTCAGCAATCTATTTCCAAGATGATTGTTCTATTTACTATTCACCCATTAATCCAAAGGTATTTGCTTAATTCCTTCAAGGCTTTGTTCTGAGAACTAGGGATACAGTAGTAAATAAAGCTGTCATAAAAAAATAATAACCCCCATGGAGCTTACATTTTAGTAGCAGGACATAGACAGCAAATGAAAAGAGAGATATTACATCAGAGAGTGAAAAGAATTATGGAAAACAGTAAAACGGAATAGGACAGAGTGTGCTGAGGAGAAAGAAGGGCACCTTCATTGATAAAATGGCGTTTGAGCAACAATGAAAGATGTAAGGTGGAGGCAGGATGCAGCAGGTTGGCCTCTGGGATCTGAGGAAAGAGCATTCCAGGCAGCAAAAGAGTAGTGCAAAGCCCCTAAGACCTGCCTGTCTGTTTGGGTAAGAGTAAAAGGTCCAATGTAGCTGGAACATGCTAAACAAGGGATAAGTACAAACAAAGAGATGAGGTCAGATGGGAGTGGCATCGTGTGCAATAGCAGAAGCAGAACAGCCAGGTTATAAAGGGCCTTATATGTCATCCTAAGGACTGTGGCATTTATTTATTTATTTATTTACGCTTTTATTTGGAGTGGAACAGAAGCTGCTGAAACATTTTAAACAGAAGCATAAGGTCCTGACTTAGTTTCCAATAGGTCATTTTGGCTGTTTGATTGTGAATAGAGTATGGGAGTGGTTAGGAGGTTTCCAGAGTAGTCCAGGCAGGGGGAGATGAAGACTCCCGAGTGGGGTGGGGAGGTCACATAGGTAGAGAGAAACAGTCAGAATCAGGGATATATTATGAAGGTAGAATCAATATATTTACTAAAAGATTGGATGTGGGTTTTGAAAAAAGGAGAAAGTCAAAATTACACCAAAGTTCTTGGCCTGAACAACTAGAAGGGCAGTTTTGCCATTTACTGAATGAAAAAGATTTAGAGAAGGAGGTTTTGAGGATAAATTAGCTATTTGGCTTCAAAAGAAAATCTAAACACCAAGACTATTACTCAGAAGAATTCAAGGACCATTATATAACCTTCTGAAAAAGCCATAAAATTCTCTAATATAATAATCATTTATTTGGTAATAAAGATACTGATGTAATAAGCTTCCCCATAAATCACATGTGACCTTAATTTAATATCCAAATATTTCTTTTGCTGGAAAATTTTAGACTACAGGCATTTCAAAGATCATTTGTCTTATAATGTTATTTATTTTAATAAAAACATCATATATATTTCAAATACAGAATATAAAAGTATAGCCATGTGAAATGCAAACTAAATCAAACAATAAATGCAAACACTGCTCACTCTAAACTGTAGCATGTGATCCAGTTATAGATAGACTAGTTATTTTCTATTTTATAGAGGAAAAATATCAGACTATATCTGTGAGTCCCTTACCATTTCGTAAGTAACCATAGAAGCTTGAAATATTCAAAATCTCATTCCCAGGACTTTTTGCCTTGTTGTGCACAGATTCCATTTTGAAAGACCTGTGGGGGAAAAAATAAAGGATATCATTAAAGATGTATGGAAAGTATTTTTAGAAATAAATTTTAAAAATGAGTGCATGACCAATTCAAAAATTCAGGAATTGAACACAAATTATTTTTAGCAACATCGTCCACATTAATCTCTTTGGTAAATCTTATTCTCCACTTTGTTCCTACCTAAAATCTTAATCCCAGTTTTGAATCTTAGTTTACCGAATTTACCTTATGACTCACTTTTCCAGGAGGAGCCCCACTATGTTAAGTCATGTAATTTGTGACTAATGTAATATATTTTGAATTCTAATATGTTGGCATCTGCCAGAGTTCTTCCCAGGTAGTGTAAGGACCTGATGAAGGCAGGCTTTACCCTAGCCAGGGATTCTATTATAGGAACTTTCAGATACTCTTTAGGGATATACTCATGGCTCTTACTTTAAAATACAGTTAGGTCATGCACTCAGTTGTTAAGCACACAAGGATTTCTCAACCTTCAAAACCACAGTGAAATGTTAGTGAAATGGCCAAATCTGTTGGAAAGATTTGGTCTGACAAATCCTACATATTATTTTGACTTCCTAAAAAATGACACACAGTCTGACAGCAGATCAAAGTTGAAGTCACTGATTTTGGGAGGCAGTCTATAATCCCAACAACTCCTTCAATAATGTGTTTGTTTTAATGATGAATTTTGTAAAGAATTAATGAATGGCAGCAATTTAGGCTATTTAGTGGAAGGCAGGCTGAAAGCTCATAATCTCCCCTCGGGGCCCCAGAAACACCCTCTACATTTTGTACTCTGTTATCAGGAGCAAACTCAGAATGAAAACCTCCATCAAACAATAACAAAGTCCTTCACTGGCTCTGATTAGGCAAACAGAATTTGTTAGCAGCCCAGGTTTTTAAGAATCTGAAGAAATCTTAGTGGTGATCTATCCCACCCACCTCATTTTCTAAGTGAGGAAAGCAAGGCCCAGAGGGGCTAAGTAACTTGTCTAAAGCTACCTGGCTAGTTAAACAACAAAACCAGGATTTATTCCCAGGTTTTCAGGCTCTAGGCTGACTGCACTTTTCTTTTCTTACCATATTTTCAATGCTTTGTAATTTTCTTAGTAATAGAAAGAAAACTAAAAGAAGCCTATATGAAATTTATACATACATATATGTACATACATATATGTACACACATATAAATGTATATATATTTCTTCTGTTTATATTTATATAAATAAACATAAGAAAAAATAGAAGAAATTATATACAATATATATAAATATAAATAAATAGAATAAAAGAAATAGAGGAAAATCTTATACATGTATACATATATAGATATATGTAAATAAACAGAAGAAAATAGAGGAAGACTAAGTATACAAATCATAGAAATTTATCAGTCTACTTCCTCCTTATTAGGGCACAGAACAGAAAATGGGAAACCCTGTAGTATAGAAGCATTTTAATGGATGGAATCATAACATTGAATCCTGTATAATCTACATAGACTTGTTACCATACTGTAGGCCCACTAAGGGCAGAAACTGTGCCGATCATACAGTGCCTGGAACTGAGCTCCTATCACAGAATGGAAATGTCAAGGACCATTTACCACGATATATTGGATAGTGAGAACAATATCTCTTCCGATCCAGCGTTCCGATGGTTTCATCTCTCACTAATTACTCTTTATTCTAACCACCAAAATACTTATCTATGACAAAGATTTTTTCCTCATTTACCCTACTTCAGTGTTTTCCATTTATTTTATGTGTATTATTTTTATCATTTGAATTAGTTCCTACCCAAATGAGAAATTTCTTTATAGTTCCTCTGTAGGCTAGTGCTAAGGACATATGCAGGGAGTGCTTGAGTTCAATACTCTAACATCAGACTCTGAAAAACTATACTGAATTTTAGCAGTGGAAGAAGGTAAACCCACAGAGTTAAGATTAATAATGAATTACGCTCCAGAATTAGACTGGTGGTCAGCTTTGAATCAGCCTCTAGGAGCTGAATTAATCTTGGAGTTGATATTTTCTCTCCATAAGACTCAATATCCTCATCTCTACAAAGAACAAAATAATAGCACCTATATGCCAGTTTGCATATTAAATGAAATTATGTAAGTAAAGTACTTACATGATGACTAATAGATATGAAACATTCAAAAAACAATAGCTATTTTTACTAATCTGCACTTTTTATAAATGAATTACTGATAGCCTCCTTCAGTTTAACATGTGAAAGTATAAATTAAATGGTAGGATTTGAGGTATGAAATTTTAAAACTTTTTCCGATGATATATGAAATACATTATCATTGACATTTATTTAAATGTTCTTTGTTCATATTTAATTCACAGCAAGTAAAATGGATTTTAAGGTGTGTGTATGAATCAATCTATCTATCATCTCTCTCTCTCTCTACATATCTATTAAATCATTCAGCACCCAGCACTATGATTTTCCTGGCACATATTCTGAGAGCAATGGATATTTGTTGAATGAATACATTTTCAAGTATATAGATTTATTGCCCAAATTATCCTCCAGTCCCAAAGAATTAAGAGGAAGATTTTCTTAAATGTGTTTTGAGTTAAGGGAGTTGTTGCACATTCGCTCTTCATCTCCAAAAAGGAAGAAAGGAAGGAAGGAAAGGAGGGAGGGGGATTAGAGAGCTGAATGTAGCAAATAATGATAATTTTTTTAATGTCCCAAATAACAATAGTCAAGATCTTTATGCATGTCTTACCTGGCAGTTCCACATGCGAACTCTAAAGGCATGTTAACTAACTTACTAACTACAAACAGTCTGCCCAATAAATAAACTAGAGTGTTTGGCTCTTGCAAAGAATCACAATTACTCTTCAGACCTCTTGGCATCCCAACCTGATTTGGAAGAGTGGACGTGTATTTATTTGACAAGTCCAAAACTTTTTCGGAAAATAAATTTACTTTTGAATCGTCTTTTTTCATTTCAGCATTGCATATATCCCATCCCGGCAGCATCAATGAGAAGCAATCTTCATTTGAGGCAAGTCCTAAAGAAACAGAATCCTGAAGCTTTAAAATATTGAGATGCTTAATGCAGAGATTATCTAATTCTTTATCCACTCCCCATGGCAAAAAGCAAGATAGAAACAATTTAGCTGCATCTATTGTGATGTTGGCATCCACTTTTCTTGATGGCTTAGGGTGCATCTTCTTGGAGTTCTTCATTTTCTTCTGCCTTTTAATGCCATCACTTTCTTCTAAGAACTTGACAGTATTATCTCCTTGGGCTGGGTTTTCAACAACAGGCTTGGCTTGCGCTTCTGCAGACAGAGAACCACAAGCAGTTTTATTTCTTTTCAGCGTCAATGTTTTCTTCTCCACTGTGCTTTTGGCTCTTCTCAGGATCTCACTACCATAGAACGAATTGGAAGGGTCAACGTCACAGATTGGAGTTGGCAGTAAAAGTTCAACCAGGTTTTCCAGATCAAATAGAAGGATATGAAAGCCAATGTTACTCCATTTTATCTTCACAGGCAAGACATTAAAAGGTCCTGAGAAAGACCTGGCATCAGCAACCTAAGGGGATTTAAAAAATATATATATGTGTCAAGGTTATTATTTTTAAGTGGTTTTATTAAAGGTTCCATATTAAAATGGCATAAAAAGAAAGTATTAAGTAGCAGTACAATTAAAGGCAAGTCATTTCAATTTTTTGTCTTAGTTCTAAAAACTCCCCTCTAAATTAAACATCCAATATTCCAATATTTCTTAAATATTCTATATTCTTTTTATTAAGATTGCATTTATTTTTTCATGAAAGACACAGAGAGAGGCAGAGACATAGGCAGAGGGAGAAGCAGGCTCTGGGCCGGGAGCCTGATGTGGGACTTGATCCCAGGGCTGGGCGATCAGGACCTGAGCTGAAGGCAGATGCTCAACCACTGAGCCACCCAGGTGCCCCAAACATTTTATATTCTTAATATTTCTTAAAAACTTTTTTCCTCCATAAAACTTTTATTTTTCCTCTAAAAATATGAATTAAGACGAGGGAGTAAGATAATGTCCTTTTATATATGATTTTACATCTTCCTATCAACATAGCCATGAAGATATACAATAGGGAAAAAGGGCTTGAAAATTAAGGGGAAGAAGAGAACATCTGCAAGAATTTAGAAAGTCTTGACGAAAATGGTGTCTTCAAATTTGTTTAAAATTTTAAATATTTGGAAATAACCTAGATGTTAACCAGTGTCAAATAGCTTTTTTTTTTCTTGGTAAGCCTTGTGCTATGAACTTGGATTTATTCTTTCTCTGCCTAAAATGATTTTGCCCAAAATATTGGCATGGTTGGCTCCCATACTTGTTATGTTTTTGCTTATTTATAAGGCCTTCCTTGAGTACCTTCGCTCCTCATTCCAACCCATTGCTATATTCATTACTCTAACATCCTCATTACTCTCTTTTTTTCTCCCTCATACTTATGGTTACCTTATATTACATGAGATACTTGTTTGTTTACTGTATATCTTCCTCTGTAGCATTCAAACTCCACCTTTGCAGGAGTTCTGTGCATTGTTTTGCCCCTTATGTCTATAAAATGATGCTGTTATATACAGCATTACTAAGGGACTCAATAAATATTTGTTTTTTTGCAATAAATATTTGTTGAATGAACGATTAGCTTATGCATACAATGAAACAGCATTAAAATATTTAAAAATGCTGGTGTAAAACTATGTCTATTGGGAAAACTGCTCTATTAGGCAGAAAAAATAATCCCCCTTTTGCAAAACTACATGTGAATATATATATTTACATATTGATATATATATACATATGTAAGTATATATACATAAATGCATTTAATATATAATATAAATATATGTATACATTATATATAATTAGTATATATAGTTAACATAAATACACACACACACACACATATATAGTCACAAAAGGCATGCACCAAAATGCTAACAACACTTAATTGGGTAGAGAGGATTAAAATAATCTTTATTTATATCTTAGGGTTTTTTTGTTTATTTGTTTCTTTTCTTTCTTTCTTCTTTCTTTTTTTTTTTTTTTTAGTTTTTTGGAGTTTGTTGCAGTGACATATTTAATTTATGATTATAAAAAATAAAATTTAAAAACCAACTGTTAAAAAACTTAAAGGTAAAAAAACAAAATGGGGCAAACTTAAAAACAATATTTCCACTAATAAGATTAATGCAATTATTCATAAATGATTTTTGCAAGTCAAAAATAAAGAGTACTATACAGTCTAAAAAAATGAGCAAACAGCATCAATAGCAATTCACAAAGAATAACATCCAAATTAAAATATGAAAGAAAATGTTCACCACCCATAGTAACCAAGCAAAACTGAGATAATAGTACCATTTATTACCTATTAATTTGGCAAAGAAGACTTCTTACAATATTTATTATTATGTAATGTTTAATACATATGAAATAACAGACAAACCATATATTTGGTTTTTTTAGCATTATCAATGTTGTATATAAAGAAACATGGACATAACTATATGGCACCATTATTCATTGTTGCCCCAGACTACAACTTAAACGTCCACTGACAGTGGAATGGATAGACATTGTGATGTATCCATGCAACAAAAAAATGATACAATAGTGAAAATTAGAGAACTATAGATATTCAACAACAGGTACAAAGTGTGTGAATCTACTCACATAATGTTGACCAAAGAAGCCAGACACAAAATAATTACTGTATGATTTCATTCATGTTAAGTTAAAAAAAAAACGGGCAAAAAACCCCAATAGGGTTCAAGGATGCATGCATAGATTTAAATCTATAAGGATAGTGATTACCTTTGGAGGACAGGAGGACATAGTTTCTACAGTGCTGAGTATTTTTTTACTTCATTTTTGTAGTGATTATGCAAGTAGGCACTTGGAGGGAATTCATCGTGCTATCCATTTTTGTCCTGTGCTTATTTTTCTATATTTTAATTTCATAGTAAATAAATAATGTTAATGAAATGCCAAATGAATATTAACGAAGTGTTCCATTCTGGATAAAAAAATAGAACTTTCCCCTATTCTATACTTCTGCCTACCATCAGAGGTGACCAATACTTTGAATTTCATGTTTATTATTTCTTTGGTTTCATTTAGCATCTTAACCTTAAATATGTATTTCCAACTGACCTATTTAATTTGCTTTTTATATTTTCATATAAATACTAACACAATGTTTATAATGTTCCAATTTGCTTTATCTATGTGAAAATTTCTATTTGTAGGATTCATATTTGTGGATGATTATACCTGTAGTTCTTTCATTTTCACTGTTGTAAAAAGTATTATGCTTTATGATAATATAGTTTATTTATCTACTGTTTTTAAATGGCCATTTACATTATTTCCAAAGCTCATTATTGCAAAAAGAAAGAAAAAAGCTACAGTGAATATTCTCCTGGTAAAGACTTCTGGTTCACATTTGTAAAAGTTTCTAGAGTAACAATAATTCATAAGACATGTACTTCCTTAACCGTAAGGTTATCCGAAATTCTTCTCCCAAGTGATTTGCACCAATCTATAAATCTCAAAGCATTGTATGAAGAGTTTCCATAAACCACATCCTCATTAACACAGGATCTTATTTTTGTCAATACATGGGATATAAGTTGGTATCTCTTATAATTTTAATTTTCATTTCTTCAATTATTACCATTAATTATCAAGGCAATATTTCATTGGCCTTTCATGTTGTTGTATAAAGTGCCTACCCATGGCTTTTATAAACTTTCTAGTTATCCTTTTCTTATTGCTGCCTGGGATATTAATCAATTTATCTAGGACCCACAATATTCCATGATCTAAAGAGCTTTACAAAAAGACTTCAGATCTGGTGGGTAGGTTCTCCTATCCAGTTGTTCCTATGGTCTTTCACTCTTTCATACAGGTTTGAGGATGTTTGTCAAGTTCCAGGGTGTATCTCCCCCTTACTTAGACCATGCTTAATTTCTTTTGATAGTTTAATGATAGTTCAGAGGGAGGCTTATATTATTTGCTTATCAGTTTTTTAAACTTCCTGTAGCTATGGGTTCTTTTTCATTTCTGATATTAATTTTGTTGCTTTTACTTTTTTTTTCTCTTGCCAGAAGTTTATTGATTTTGATATTCTTTTCAAAGAATCAACTTTTGACTTTGTAGATCCTCTTAATGGAGTAATGTTTTTCTTGGAAGATCGTTTCACTGAATGTATAATTTTAATTTCACTTATTTTCTCAGAGCATTTTTGAAGGCATTCTCCTATAGTCTTTGATTCAGTTGAGATGTCAGCTGGTACTCTGTCACTCTGTCTTTTCAAATCTTTTTGTCTTTACTATTCAGCATAGAATCGTAGAATCACTAGAATTCTTTTAAGTGTGGATGTTTTCCCCCAATCCTACATTGTATCCGAGTATTCCTATCTTTTCTTAATTTTGTTAAGTTCTGACTTACCTATTTGAATATTTTCCCTCTCCATTCCTTTAGCCCCATGCAGAACTCTGATGAGCTGTTTGTCAGACACTCTGTCCTCTCATGTTTTTTTTTTTTTTTAATCTCTTTTTCTCTTTGTGCCTCATGCTGGGTATCACTTCAGAATTCTCTTTTAGCTTGCCAATTTTCTTCTCACTTGTCTTTACTATAACATTTAACTTACCCATTGAATTTTTAATTTTAATTTTTACATTTTCAATCTCCGTAAATTCTATCTGGCCTCTTAAAAAACAGATTGTTTGCTTTTACAGTCAATTATTTCTTATATTTTTAAACCATTCTTTTATTTTTTAAAAAGTACTTCTTTTGTATGATGTATCTATAAATCCAATTTTTAAAGTCCTTCTGAGTACAGCATTGGTTTTTGATTTTGCGGATGCTTTTGTTTCCTTATGTTTTATAACTGGGTGTGTGCAAGTGTGAAACATTATCAGTGAGAAGCCTTTGAGACATGGGTTGAAAATGCATTCTTCAATAGAGAATTTGTGTTTGTGACTGCCAAGTACCCAAGGAGTAGGGATGTTTATTTTATTAGCCCACTCATAGATAGAAATAAGGTTTGTAAATAGGAATAAAAATTAAAATTCAGTACCTCCCCCTAATCCATGGGGTACATGTTCCAAAGCCTCCTAGTAGATGCCTGAGACCACAGATACCACTGAACCCTGTATTTACTGTTTTTCCCTATGCATACATCCCTTTGATAAAGTTTAATTTATAAGTTAGGCACAGGAAAAGATTAACAGTAATAACTAATAATAAAAGAGAACACTTAGAAAAATATACTGTAATAAAAGCAATGGGAATGTGGACTCTCTCTCAAAATATCTTATTGTAATAGATCCACCCTTCTTCTTGTGATAATGTGAGATGATAAAATGCCTACAGATGAGATAAAGTGAGGTAAATGACATAGGCACTGTGGTATAGCTTTAGGTTACCACTGACCTCATAATATTTCAAGAGGAGGATCATCTACTTCTGAACCATGGGTAACTGCAATTGTGGGTAAGGAGGGAGAGAGAATGGGCTCTCTTATATTTCACAATGGGTGAATCTTATTCTCAATTGGCGTCTCTCTTATAAAACACAGTTGGCAAAATGTATCAACAACTTAAATTGTAAAACCTGGGATATGGAAATTCTTTTAAAAATGATTTATCCTAAAGATAAAATTACAAGGGCACACAGAATTACATGAAAAAGCATGTTCACTGTAGAATTTTCTACATCAATAAGCTGAAGATAACTTAAATATCCCATAATACAGACTAAGTTAAATAGATTATGATATATGGACATATTAAAATACCAAGGACATATTAAAAAGAGATTTTTTTGTAAAATATTTAATGCCCTGGCAAGAAGTTCACATATATTGTCTATGAGAAAAATCCCTAGATTTAAAAAGCATAATCCCATCTTTTATAAAATTGCAGAGATTTCTTAACATCTCCTTTTCATTATATCTATTTTTAAAGGTTTTATTTTTAAGTAATCTCTATACCCAACATGGGTCTTAAACTCACAACTCCAAGACTAAGAATCACATGTTCTATCAACTGAGCCAGCCAGGCACCCTTTGATTATACCTATTTTTAAAATTTCTACAAAACCTACATTTTTAATATACTAAACAAAATTCTTTTTAAAAAGTAATAAGAATGACCAAGAAAAATGTCAATAACGGATATGGCTATCTAGATGTTTTTAACATTGTGCCTCCCTCTGCAAAAATACATTAATCAGATTAAATTTAAACATTAGATTTGCTAGAAAATCAAAGGCTAATATTTCAGATATATACACAACTCGCAAAAATTAATTAGGAAAATACTCATATCCCAAGACATAAAATGAGTAGGAGACAAAAATATCACAGAGGGGTATAGTTTTTAAACCATTTATCTCAATAAAAATGAAACAAGTATAAAATTTTACAGACAACACTGGTTCTGAGCCCTTTTATTTGCTAAAATCTTCTCAAACTTATAGCAAACGAAAAGTAGAGGATCTCATGCTGTCAAGTGAACATTTTAACAGGACTCTGATGACATCTAGATGGCCTTATCCTTTTTTCAAAAACATTACGATGACATGTATCAAGAGTCTTAAAAATATTCACCATTATTTTCTCGGGGTGCCTGGATGGCTCCCTAAATATAATCACCTTAAGCCTCAGGAGCAACTGGACACTTTAGAATATTTTCAAATCAAAAGTATTATTCCAAGTTTTTTTAAAAAGATTTCTTTATTTATTTGAGGAAGAGAGAGAGAGAGAGAGCCCATGAGTGTGTGTGTGTGTGTGTGTGTGTGTGTGTGGTGGGGGGGGGGTCTAAGGTGGGAGGGGTAGAGGGTGAGGGAAAGAAGCCCAATGCAGGGCTTGATTCCAAAACCCTGAGATCATGACCTGAGCTGAAACCTAGAGCAAGATACTTAACCAACTGCACCACCCAGGTGCCCCCTGTTTTCTTTAACATACAATAAATTTGGTTTTCATTTGGAAACAAGTCAGATTATAAGTATAAACCATTGTTATGTTTTTTTTTAAGATTTTATTAATTTATTCATGAGAGACACAGTGAGAGAGGCAGAGACATAGACAGAGGGAGAAGCAGGCTCCTTACAGGGAGCCTGATGCAGGACTGGATCCTGACCCTGGGATCACGCCCCGAGCCAAAGGCAGATGCTCAACCCCTGAGCCACCCAGGTGTCCCACCATTGTTATATTTAAATGTGCTAAAATGATTGAATATTATAATACTAGATTGTTATTGTTTAAAATTTTTTAAATCTTTTAAACTATTTTTTTGATTTTTTATTTATTTATGATAGTCACAGACAGAGAGAGAGAGAGGCAGAGACACAGGCAGAGGGAGAAGCAGGCTCCATGCACCGGGAGCCCGATGTGGGATTCGATCCCAGGTCTCCAGGATCGCGCCCTGAGCCAAAGGCAGGCGCCAAACCGCTGCGCCACCTAGGGATCCCAATTTTTTAAATCTTTTAAGAAATAGTATATTTTTAAAGTTATGTTACGAAAGTTTAAAAACAATACTACTATCATTTTGAACATAATCAATGTAGACAATAAATGCCAATAATACTAATTACTGAGCTTTCACATTATAGATTGGACATGCACAATATTTAACAATGTTTAGCAAAGGCTATAATAAATGTTAACCTTATTTATATTTATATGGCACTGTACACTATATATTCTGCAAACAATAATTCTATTAAAAATACCCTGCTAAAGGGGCACCTGGGTGGCTCAATGGTTGAGCATCTGCCTTTAGCTAGGTCATGATCCTGGGGTCCTGGGACTGAGTCCCACATCAGGCGCTCTGCTCACCGAGAAGCCTGCTTCTCCCTCTGCCTGTGTCTCTGCCTCTCTCTCTGTGTCTCTCATAAATAATAAATATAAATAAATAAATAAATAAATAAATAAATAAATAAATAAATAAAGCCCTGCTAAAAATAAATAAAAAGTATTCTGCTGAATCATGACTGAATAATGTTGTGCAAAAATATAACTACAATTATATTACTTTTAGAACGATCAAGTTTATGTAAACTATCATTTAACAGAAGTATTTAGAAACTTCCATCAATCTTATTACAATTAAAAAGTCTAGAACAAGCAATCAAATACAAAAAAGTATTTCATAGAATCTATATCACTGCAAAATTGTGAGGGCTAAATATAAATTTTAAGTTATTAGTTCACGTGTTATTTACAGAATACTGTCTGATTGCCTGACATTAATTCTCTAAAATGTACTGTCCAGGCTTTGTGTACATAGAGAAGATGCTGGTATTTTCCCCATTATCCCAACACCTTTACTCCCACTCTCTCAAGTTCCAGGTTGAAGCAACAGAGAAGGTGTTGTTTACAATCAGGAGGCCGAGAGGGTAGCACTAGGGGACAATGGTCCATTCCAACCTCTGAACTTTGTGAGCCTGGTGAGTAAAATGGTACTGATATATCTACATGTGAATGCTCTAAACAGCAGGTGGGGACTAGGAAGAGGCCCGCAGAAAAGAGCTCTTTGTCTGAGTACACGGACTTTGGGAAAAGCTACTGAGTCAGAAAGTCTGCAAGTGAATCCCAGATGGCCAGCAGAAGAGAGAAATTATTCTTCCACTACCAGCAAGAACCCAGAATAAATGACAAGAAAACTAAAGTCAACAACACAAAATTCAAACTTTTCAACAACCCAATATACACATAAAAAGGAGAACCAAAAAGACCCAAAAGTTTAGAAGAAAAAAATGTGATGGATGTGAAGGTATAACATCTTTATTTTAAAAAGTCTATTCATTTACTTATTTTTCCTTTATCCTGCTGTGTTCAGCTTGTGCCTCTTCTTTTTCTATTTGATTCGGAGAGACAAAATGGTTAAACAAGACTGGTTCTACCCCCTGCCTTTGAAGGTGGAAATGCACTGTCTGACAACATGTTCTGATAAAACTTCTTTCTGAAAACATATTGGATCCCCCACTGAGTTTGTTGTGAAAGGATCTGACCTGCCCAACCTACCACAACCACAAAATAAGTTTGGTAAAATTGATGCTTAAAACTACATTTATCTTCTCACTTTTGTGACTTTGTGAAATAATACCTAATACAAATATCTAAATACTATTTGAAAAGTCATATAGACACTAGCTGCAGAAATATTCTAGGTATTTGATTATAATAGAGCCAGAAGAATTTAGAAATTATCTGATCTTAAACCTACAGAAAATGAGGAACAGAAGTAAACTGAATTACCTGGTTACTCATTTGGTAAATAGCCAAGTCAGGGTTCCCAAGTCCATTGTGGGTTTGTTTGTTTGTTTGTTTGTTTTTTGACTATTTTTCAGACGACGTTATGTGACTTAAATTTCTCAAAGAATAGAATAATGTTTCTCATTTATTATTTCTACGATGTACAAAGTAACATCATTAGCTAAGCATACATTGCATGTAACACCATATTCACAGATATATAAAAACAAAAAAGCCATCATTATAAGAAAACATTCACTAATGAACTGATCACTTATAAAACTAGTACCTAAACATGCCTCCGTTTCTAATATAAAGTCCCACCCCACCCATTAGTCATGCTCTGACTGATTATTAAATGGTGTATTCCAATCACAGAGTAGATAGCAAATGCTGTTAAAAATGAAAATGAAGGATTACACTAAAGCCAGACAGGGATGCCAGAACTGCTTCACACCCAATGCCACTGACAAATAAGGATCCAGTGGAGGAGACAAGTTAACAACTGAAGAAGAGAGAATTAATTCAGATGCTTCAAATGAAATCTTTAATATAAAGAGTATTAAGAGAGGGCTGTAGAAAACTTATCTTTTCAATACTTCTCTAAAATAACTCTGTATTGTGAAATCCAAAAATAAAGTAAAAAGTGACAGATTATAATACCATACAATTAAATCAGAAAAAAAATACACAAGATAAAATACACAATTCGTTCTATTGTCACTTAATTAGTGTGCAATTGCAATCATAATCTAAACTTAGTTAAATATAAAATAAATTACATTATTTTAATAATATCATTTCATTTTTAAGTTAAAAATAAAATGCATTATTAGTATTTGTGATATCTAACTTGTCAGATTAACTTATGCCATGCTATGCTCTCCAATTCCTCTGACTCCTGGTAGATCACCTTCTGCTGTCTGCATGCTAATCACAGGGACTAAGATATTGACTTTCCAGTAATTTCACCTCCTCTTGTTCTCAACTTTCTTTTCCCAGGTGTGCTTATAACTTTCAAAATTGCATATATTAATGAGTTATGTAAACATTGAGGCACTCTGCATGTTAAATATAATCCCTAAGAAAATGAAGGGTGGTAATATGAAAGACCCTATGGTGAGGGATCACTCTAAAAACCATTGGCTACTTAGATATGGATAAAGCCACTGTAACAGATTAGAAAATAATCATAAGAAAATACAAAGAATCTGCACTCTGGTTATTCTGAAAAATTTAAATGATTTCTATTCATCAAATAAACAAATATTGGAAGTCACAGTTGATGTCTTACAGGTGTAATTTATGCAAGAAAAAATATTAGGAATTCTACAAAATGTATCGATCCTCAAGGGAAAGTATCCATATCAAAAGATTTATAACAATGAAAATTTTTCAAGTAGTTTTAAAGAAAAAGTAATATAATTTCTTGAAGTAGAAAATTTTCTACGAAACAAATCTACAATGTAGATGAATTTATAAGCCTTATAGAATAAGCTATCTTCAAAATCTAAGCCTCACAGAACAGAAGATGTGGCACCCAGATACAAAAAGAAATTACAGTAGCTGCCTACATCTTTGCTAGTAAAAAATTCAGATAGTTGTTTTGTTTTACAAAAAATGTAGAGGTTTTAAAAATATAAATTAACTTTGATTTGAAGATGGAAAAGTTTAGAATTTGAAGCAAACTATTTCTTCCAAATGCATACCAATAATAGTTGAAATATATATATATATATATATATATATATATTTAAAGAAACACAGGGGGCACCTGGGTGGCTCAGTGGTTGAGTGGCTGCCTTTGGCTCAGACTCAGGTCATAATCCCAGGGTCCTGAGATCAAGTTCCACATCAGGTTCCCTGCATGGAGCCTGCTTCCCTCTCTGCCCATGTCTCTGCCTCTCTCTATCTCTCATGAATAAATAAATAAAATATTTTTTTAAAAAGAGAGAAAATAGAAACACAAAAAAGGTTTAACCAAGCTCAAAATAAACATCTCTGAGGACTAAACATGGAACAGAAACACAAAATGCTAAATGGAGCTGAAGTCACAGGTCCACTTAGCATCAGGTCTACAAGTAGGTGGCTGGGTTTTAGAATTTGATTTCTGAGGATAATGTCAAGTCTATGGGGAGTGGATGACCTAGAAAGATTGTGATATAACTCTTAACTGAATCAACTCAAAAGCTAGTTAATTGACCAGACAAGCATACACCCAATATCAGTCCAGTCCAGTCCTCATTCTGAACTGAGGACCTTGAGGAAGTAAACAGAAGCAACAATAAAACCAACACAGAACATCAGCTGAGCACAGAGGGAGAGAAAGAAAAATAAAATACATCAAAATTCAAAAAAAAAAAAAAAGACAAAAAATCTCCTCTAGAAGTTAGCTTGTAAATCCAAATATCAGAATGTAGGAAATCTAATACTTAGATAAAAAATAAGAGCTGAAACACGTATCTACTCTAGATGAAATCAATGCTGTGGAATGAACTGAGAAAAGAAGGATCAAAAAGAAATTAAGGAAATTACACATGCAAAAATGAACAAGGAAATATGAAAGAAAAAACAGCAAAAAGAATAAACTAAAAAGGATTTATTAGAAATATTAGGAAAATATAAGAACTATATTTAAGAACACAGAAGAGGCAGAGCAGGAGACACTGAATAATTATATGCCAACTGCTTATGAAACACAACTATGTCTATAAGACTTTTTTTTTGACTCAGAATTCAGCTCCCTTCACTTTTGAAAATGATAAATTAATGGTACCTTGGGGCAAGTTTTACCTAACCCTTTATAGCCTTATATCCACACAGACAGGATGGCACTGGAATCCCCATTCTCCTTGGGTGGGAGCTTAGGGTGTGTTTTCTTACAAAGTCACTGTAAGAAGCGATTGGTTGAATTTAAAATGCTATTGTTAACACATGTCAACACGGTGGGTTAAAGGGAGTTGAGTAGCTGGCCTATAAATTAAACATCCTAGTGTCATTGTTGTCATTGCTTTGTAGAAAAGAATGCAGTCAAAGCTCCAAGAAACCAATTCAAAAATTTTGGGAATATAATTCATCCTCATGTTCAGGCTTCTTGCTTCTCTTTTATTCCTTCAAAGCATCCACTGATGTGGCCTGGCTTTAAGTTGTGCTTTATCGTTAGTTATTCTGTATAAAAATTCCAACCTCAAATGCAGTAGCATGTCATTTTAACCTCATACTCATGTTTTAAAAAATCCCCTTTGTCTTTCTTAACACCTTTATTGAAGTGCTATATGCATACCATGAAATTCATCTGTTGTAAGTGTTCAATTTTATGTTCAGTAAATTTGCTGAGAACCATTACATTTGCAGAATCATTACTACAATCCGGTTTTACCATGTTTCTATCACCTTCAAAAGATCCCTTACGACTATTTGCTGCCACTCCCCATTTCTATCCCTCCTTCCAGGCAGTCGTTAATACACTTTCTGCCTCCATGGCTTTTCCATTTTGGACATGTTATATGAAGGGAATCATTCAATATCTGAACTTTTGCATCTGGATCCTTTCGCTTCAGTATAATGTTGTGAGATTCGTTCCTGTTGTAGTATGCATCAGCATTGTGTTCTTTTTTATTGTTGCATCTTGATTAGTTTTATACTGGGCCAATGACCTTATTATTGAGGAGAAATCAACATGTTTTAATGTGTCCACCTGAGGTCTTTATACTAGTGAAAACGTGTTCTCCACAGAACATTTCTTTCCTTCCACATCTTTACCATAAGAGTCTAGGGACCTTCACTGTTTTGGGTGGCCTTTACCAGAATACCCTCTACTTGTAGCCTGCCTTAGCCCCTGCACAGCAGGAGCCTGCACAGCACTGCCACAGTAATTCAGGGTAAACATAAATAAATATTAAAAATAAAGAAAAGAAAAGTGCTTTGAGCATATTACTTTCAGATTCTCAAAAGCTCCCAAATGCCTGTAGAATTAAGTCCAAGTTCATTGGGTTGGTACACTTTGACTTCCAGTCAAGTCCTTTTCTCCCTTTCTTGTGTACCTTTCCTCACCTCTCCTCTTTCATTGGTCACATTTCTCTGACTGATCCTTCTACATGTTTAACTTATTCCTACTGTGTGTGTCTGCCTCTGCTTGTTCCTCAACAGCCATCCTTATACTCTTCTTGGCTCTACCCCAAGCCCAAATCCTACCTCCTTACTCTTGTGTCCTTGCTCACTGCAGCCCCCTGTCTCTCTCTCTTTCCTTCACTCTTGAACTATCACTCTCTGTACCACCGTCTCAGCCTCAGGTAGTGGTCACAGAAAGCGTTCATGTATGGAAGTTTAATTTTCCCTGCAAAGTAAAGCTCCTTTAACCCAGGAAACCGCATTTTCTGGTGTGAGCTATTTGAGAGCAGGACTCATGTCAGATTCTTCTTCTCTTTCTTCTTCCTCTTTTCCTCTTCCTCCTCCTTCTTTTTCTACTTCCCAAATCAGTATTTTGCAAATAGCAGTAATCAAGAATATTTGTGGACTGCAAAAAAAGTTCATATCTCCTACACAATCAGAAGGATGAATGCATGAAACGGCACTGGCTGACCAAAGTGCTCCATTTCCCTTTTACGCTAAGACAAGAAGTGAACATGAGTAAACTTCAACTTTACTATCAGTATGTCACCAACAAAGAGCCAGGAAAAGGTCCCAGGATACGTGTGGTGCGATCTCTTACTGTAATATGAGACAGAATCTTTTTTCAAGGGTGAGAATAAAAGTCCAGGGCCACCTCGGTGGGCGCTATCTAAAGACAGGCCCATCACTGCCAATAAATGTTCTTGGTGCCTTAGCAAAGTCAGAGATGCTCAGGTTTGCTTTCAACCTAGCAGGCCTTTCATTTCCTTCTAGCAGTATAACAGAGGGTTATCCTGGAATAGAAAAATCACACCAAAATCCACTATGATGGATTTCTACTCCACAGCAACACAGCAAAGGCTCATTT
This sequence comes from Nyctereutes procyonoides, assembly GCF_905146905.1. Classification (NCBI taxonomy): domain Eukaryota; kingdom Metazoa; phylum Chordata; class Mammalia; order Carnivora; family Canidae; genus Nyctereutes; species Nyctereutes procyonoides. The sequence goes on along the minus strand of NW_026575040.1, from coordinate 21,377,396 downwards.
GAACATGGTCCCAGAAGTAAAAAAAAAAAAAAAAAAAAAAAAAAAAAAAAAAAAAAAAAGACATTGAGTCACTGGCATGTTGTCAAAGAAAATAGCCTTCTAGATTTGTAATCAGGATTGTATACATCCTCCTAACCATATTTTTTTGGCACACACATCTCACCAAATTTCAGAGATGCACACTGAAAAGTCAGAAATTCGTTCTTACTTTCAAATATCAGGAAGGTATTATCTGTGCTCTAAAATGTGTATTAAACCATGGTTACAGCAACACCAGCCTCCTCACTAAGAAAGTTTACATCCTCTCCTGACATCCCTCACTGCAATATTCTCCTGGTGAGCTAGGCTTCCATCTGAACATCATCATTTCCTTCTCTTCTCTTAAGTCTTCTCTTTAATGCCTCTCATACTATGTCCCCTCCTTCACATCTAATCATTCATTCATTCATTCATTCATTCAGCTACCAATCAACTGACTTTTCACTAAGCATCTGCTATGTGCTGGGCGTGGTGCAGTGTGAAGACGACTCAGTGCTGAGCAGGACATATGGTCCCTGAAGCACTCAGCTTGTGGTCTCATTCTCCTGACTAAATTTCTTCCCAGCCTCCTCACCCAACTGTGATCGGTGCTCGGCACTGCTGCCTGATTGTCTTGGCTTACCAGCCTTTTCTGACTCCTCTGCCTCTGTGTTTGTCCTTATGCTGAGAATGCCCCAACATCCATCTACAGAAAATCTACCCCTCAAAAAAACTCACTTCCCCAAGAGGCTTCTCCTTTAATCCCTCCTAGTAGTCATCTTGCTTTCCTTGGGTATTTCATGACATTGTTATTTCTTTTCCAACATTTACCTTTTGTCATCACACACACACACAGACAGACATATCACTATTTTCATCCAACCAATCTCTAAAAAGCTGACCATGCCTTGGCCTCAAGGCATTCCACCAGCAGGAATTTGTTAAGAGTTCATAAAACATGAGGTCTTTTACAGAGGACTTCTTTGAGCCTAAAGAGTCAGGCAAGCTGAATCCTATTACCATGGAGGGTAAATGTACTGACTTCATGGCATCTCCTTTCTAGTAGCTGTTCAATACTGACACATAATAGTTGAAGATGTTATTCCAGGTCTTTTGGAAAAATAAGAAATAAAATCCAGCACATAAAAAAATACATTAAGTATGCTTTTGCTTATGGTAACTTGGAATTCAACCCTTGGATGTCAGTGATGCACATTTCCATAAACCCATCTCTAACCTTCCTGTGACCAGAAAAATTCACTTAAGAAACTGTCGTCTAAGTGAAAAATAAGTGCCTCACAACACTAGCCCATTTAAGCACCTAATTACAGGGTCAGTCAAGAGTCAACGTGTCCCATAACAGATTGCCTTCGTCCGTGGGTTCCTGTCTATGTGGTTAGCGCATCTCCACTCCTGACTCCTGGCATACTTGGATGTCATTGCCTTGACTTTGGGCTGTGTCTCTTCAGAGTTCCACTGATGCAGAATGGAACTTGGGGTAATTTGGAAAAGGACAAATGTGTTCCTTAAGTAAGTCATTTCTCTATAGATTACAAATGGAAACAAACCCCTGTTTTCTATCACTTCTGTGAACATGTTTGTGCTTGAGGTCATAGAACTCTATCCTAGGTCTTTTAAAAAATTCTTTGCGGTAAAATTTCAGGTGGAAAAGATATATACCTTTAAAATGTTTAAATTGTTAGACTATGCTCCAGCAAGTTTCTTTCAAAACACACTTTAACCAAAAGTGAATGTGTATAAGTTATTTTGTCATACCATTAAAGAATTCAGCACTTCTTTTAATGTTTATTAATCTTACAGAAAATCTGATAGAAAATTTGCATTGATGTTTTTAGTGAGAAAAACTTAATGACTATTGGTATACTTCTGCAATTTAAGTGTTAATGTTTGCCCTATTTCCTAATTTACTATTTATCTTTTCCTTATCAACTTATAAGAGCCTTTTTGATGTAAAGATATTAATCCTCAAATATATTGCAAACATTTTTCAAGTCTCATTAGGCTTTAAATTTATGGATGTTTGGGATCCCTGGGTGGCTCAGCGGTTTAGTGCCTGCCTTCGGCCCAAGGTGTGATCCTGGAGTCCCAGGATCAAGTCCCACATTGGGCTCCCTGTGTGGAGCCTCCTTCTCCCTCTGCCTGTGTCTCTGCCTCTCTCTCTTTCTCTCTCTCTATGTCTCTCATGAATGAATGAATAAAATATTTAAAAAATAAATAAATTTATAGATTTTGAGAATTTCTACAATATGTATTTTTAAAAAATGTAAATAGTAAAAACTAACTTTTTTCTTGTATCTTTTGGGAATTTTGCCACTCTTAGGACTTTCACAATGCAATTACTAAAACTATTATTACTTATTTTCCTCTAGTAATCCATCTTCCTATATTAAAACTTCTATTTATCTGAAATGTATTTTTGTAAAAGGTAAAGTAGTATTATCATTTCTTATTTTATCTAAAAATACATTCAATTGTACAAAAGCCGCTTATTAACTTTGCTCTATGGTTTTAAGTGCAATTTTTTCCCAAAGATCAAACTGTGATTTATATACATGCTTAATCCTAGACTCTTTTCTTCTTTTCCATTTATCTCTTTGCCTGTTCTTGAGTCACTTCTGAACGAACTCTACTGCAGATGATGATAGATAGATAGATAGATAGATAGATAGATAGATAGATATACTTAACATCTGAAAAGGAAAACCCATGCCCATCATTCCTCTTTTGCTCATTTTTCTTACCTCATTTAATACATTTATTTTTCCAGAAGAATTCTATAATCAAATCATAAAGGTCCTAAAAACTCACCAAAGAGATTTTGATAGTTCTTGTTATTAAATGTATAGATTTGTAACTATGAAAATCTTTAAAATACTGAGCTTTCCCTGTGGGATTCCATGATGTTTTTGAATCAAGCTATTTTTTATGGCTTTAAGTCATTTTTAAAACATGTGTTCATATGGCTCTTAAATATTTCTTATTAAATTTATCCTCATTAGTTTATATTTTATATTGTTATTATCAATGGAATTTTTGTACTCATTGTTATTTTCTAACTTGTATTTTTTCTATTAGCACATAAATTTTGTTTTCAGCATGACCATGCTTAAGTTCATTTTTTGTTTTATTAGATCTTCTGTTCTATTCATTTTTTAATATAGATTATCCACTATTATGTTTGAATAAAGGAAACTTGTTTCATTCTTCCATTCCCATTCTTTTCATTTCTTTTTCTTAACCTTTCGCATTTGCTACTACTGCCAGGAAAGAAAAAAAAGTTAACTAATGATAGGATGGTATATTACTATAAATCAAATTGGTATTAATATTGCTTTTTAAAGATTCATTTACTATTTTAGAGAGAGCATGAGCAGAGAAGGGAAGAGGGAGAGAGAGAATCTCAAGCAGACTTCATCCTAGCATGGAACCAGACATGGGGCTTGATCTTACAACTCAGAAATTATGACCCAAGCTGAAACCAAGTGTTGGACTTTTAACGGACTAAACCACCAAGGCACCCTTATTATGGCTTTTTTAAAAAATGAATTATTTTTCCTAATGTTGGCGAGGGTGGGATGGTTTCCTTAGGTCCATTTACGTGAGTAAACACCTCTCTTTAATACCTGTCATTAAATTTGATTTATGCAGTAATAACAGGTAATTGAAAGAATACCAGGTCCATTTTAACAACATAAACTAGTAAAGACTGCATATTAATTTATAATCCCCAATAGTTTTCCTCATCAAATATTTTCTGAAAGAAAAAACTAAAAGAGTATTTTTTGGGAACTCAGTAGAAATCTAACCAGGTCTGTAGGTACTAACACAAAAGAATGTCTGCCAAATAGTTTTGACATAACAAAGCAACTTGTAGAATAGCCTCTAATATAATCAATCTCATTTCTATGTGAAAGAACAATTTATACACATGCACACACGTTGTCATTTTTATGGTAGACAGGAACACATCAGCAGCATCATAGTATGGAGGCTATAACACAAGGACTGTGGCTTGAAAAGTGAGAGAGAATTCTTTACTCTCCATAAATGTCAATGTCCTCCCTGGACTGTCAAGCATTCATTTCCTAAAATTCAGCCTTGATCCATTAGTGATACATGAAAACCAATACTGCTACATTGTATTTTGGAAAGTTATTACATGATAAACTGTACCTGAAAAGTCAAATTGCTGTATATATTACTGACATGATATCCAGGAAAAGAAAATGCTTTTATTTTTCTCCCCTCAAATATATCAAGACATGCCATCTACTTTAACTGATTTAATACACATTACCACATAAAAATTTCATGGAAAGTACAACTTAAATGCTATTTTACCTATGTTCTTGTTTCTGAAGGCTGTTTACCATTGGGATTCAGCTTATTCTGGGAACTCTGCTACCTCCCTTAAAATACACATTTCCATTAGCTGATGGAGAGTCCCACATTGGTTTACCCTCTTTCCTAACACACTAGTTATTTTCCTAACAAGACACAGTCTTGATGAATGGGCTCCTCCTATTGCCTGCTGTCTTGTCCTTTGGCTGATTCAAAGGTAGAAAACACAAATTAGAAAGAAAAAAATAAAGGAATTGTTAATAAATATAATGATAAATTAACATTTATCCAATATTAAAAAGCTTTCACACAATTTTCATTTTAGAATTATTTGGTCTAAAAAAACAATTCAGAGCTAAGCTAGATGTTGACTTAAGAATTCTTTGGTTTATGAATACTTACAACATGGGGCATAATGAGTGCCTGGTTTCCATGCCAGCAGCAAATTAATTAATGTAATAATAACTTAATGCTTATTGAGTAAAAGACTTTAATTCACTAAGTCAAACAAACAACCTCTTGAAGTGCAGAAACAGGATATTAATTTTTTTTCCTTGAAATGCCTTCCCGTCTGGGGAAGATGATAAAGCTCCACTGAAAAGATGATAAAGCTCTATTCTAGCCTTCAAAGCTAAAGTCCCTAGCTGTTTTGAAGCACAAAGCATTATGGTTTCTAAAATAGATAGGAGCTGGTTTAGGACATGCTTCCCACCAAACTGCCTATGGGGTAATCAAATACAGTGCTGAGAACCTGGTCAAAATGAAAGCAGCTGGCAGAGAAGAGGCTGAATCTGGTCTGGAGGTTTCTGACTCCTCATGTGTCTAGTTTTAATCCAGAATAATCCTAAAATGATGTTTGCTTAAATCAAAAGCTGAAACGTGTGTATGTTTGGAAACATGTGCGTTTGGAAAGAGGGAACATAACATTTCAGCAATTTAGAAATCTCCATGATCTAACCAAAAATATCTAAACTTTATTTGAAAAGACATTTCCATGGACATTGTAATAACATGCCACTGAATTTTAATATATGGAAACTAAATGTATGAAAGACTATCCATTAAAAATGTATACAGTAACAAACATTTAAAACACTACTTGGACCTTCAGTTATAAAAACATAATGAGGTTCAAGTGTGTTTAACTTTAAATGCAAAGTTAATATTGCTTTCCATGTAATTATTTCAGGAATACATTTTCTATCATGACTTGAGAAAAATGGGATATTTCTCAGGCATGAAATGAAGTGATCCTGGAAGTAAAATCAAGTAATTGAGGAAGGTAAGAGTATCCATATGCTTACTGATCTTTATTCTTTCAATAAGGGTGGAGTAGACACTTTAAAGCAGACACAAAAACAAACTAAAACACAAACTGCATCTCCTCAAAAACTATTGGAAATGTGCAATAAGATTTATTTTACTAAGGGACTCCTGGGGAGCTCAGTGGTTGAGCGTCTGCCTTCCACTCAGGGGTGATCCCAGATTCTGGGATCCAGTCCCACATCGGGCTCCTTGCAGGAAGCCTGCTTCTCCCTCTGCCTACGTCTCTGCCTCTCTCTGTGTCTCTCATAAATAAATAAATAAATAAATAAATAAATAAATAAATAAATCTTTAAAAAAAAGATTTACTGTTTGTGCTAGCAATTAGAATTTTTTTCTTCTTTGATCTATCTTTTCTCAGTGCTAAATATAGTTTATCTTAAGATATTTTCATGGAAAAAAATCTAGATGTTCAAAAGAGCTCATTTATATTTCTCCATGGGAATTTTATCTTCATTGACAGAAACCAGTAACTATTTTTAAAAGGATTTTTTTTTTATTGATTGACTAAATGAAAAAGATCTACACAGGGCTTTGCTCATATTGCACCAAATACGTTTCAACATTTATAACAAATGACTTAATTTTACAGAAAACCATAAGCAGGTAGGGATATACCAGTTACAGAAAGCATGTATCTTACAAAGATATGAAAAACCATTGGTGGAAAGATGGGAAAGAACAAGCATCCCAACAATGCATAAATCAAGCAACAATGTGTAAATGAAAGTGCCAGGCATTCATTTTTAGATCCGCTGAGCCCTTGGTTGCTGGAGATGGTTGTTGGCAGTAAAAACTGTCTCCCTCCAAAGGGTCAGTTGGAGAGCAGAGTGATTGGCAGCACAAATAGAAGACAAAGGAGAAAGCCTTCAATCTGCAGCTGATGCACAGGAAGAACATGGGGAGCTGAGTTTACAATAGAGACAACATTACCAAGCTAATGGCATGGGCAATCATGAGGCCACCACACATCCCGGGTATCAGCAGGGCATCCATTTTCAGCTAAGTGTTAGAGTACCTTTTTGCTTTCTCTCACCACTGCAGGGGTAAAACAACCTGGTGGGGGAAACACACTGACTGGTAATAAATTACTATATTGGATACTTTTTGTTTTCTTTCAGCAATGACTTCACTGTGTATTCTTGCTATCATTACCAATTAAAGTGGAGCCTGCTTTAGCCAACTGTATCTAACGGTATATCAGTCCCGATGCTCCAATTGCTTTGGCAAGTATCACAGGGTCAAGAGGCTCCTTTGACCTTTATCATCTAAGTCTTTCTGACCACTCACTATTTGAAGCAATCTCAGCTGAACAGATGGACACTTTCTGTGACACTATAAAGCTTAGAATATAAAGATAAATGAAATTGTGTTTCAGGCTTCAAACTGGTTTATGGGTGTAAAATATTGTTAGTGTTTCCTACAAAATCTCCAGTTGTAAAGTGCACATTCTGATTCTGGCTAGTGGTTAGAAGTGCTTGCTTCTTTTTTAATTGTAGATTTAATTTTTTTCATCTGAGGAATAGAGAATTTTATAAAGTCGTGACTTAGGGTTACTTGGTTACATTTTAATTACTATAATAATAGCCCATTTAAAAGTACAGGGTTTATTTTTCATTACTGTGCAATGGTATTATGCATGTTTTCTCTTTTAAATTAATGATGCATCAAAAAAGTTATACTGTACACAGAAAAAAACCTAAGACTATAAATGTTGGATGAAATAAAAATGAGGATTTTAACTTGCCTTACGCATAATTTTTTTCTCTTAAACTACATCATTCACTTGCTGGAAGGAGATTCTAGTATTTTTACATTTCTGCATGTGAAAGGTAAAGTATTAAGCAACAGCTTTATATTTCATTAATCCTTTGGATTAGTATATCATCATGGTTATTTGAATATTTAGAAATTTTAAGTTTAACCTAAAGTAGAAGATATTTAAAAATTTCTTCACTTAAACTCAGCCTGGTCTCCTTTAAATAAAGTGACCGTATAATTTATTGTTTATACCAAGCCACTTTTGAGAGTGAAATAGTATACTATTAAATAATTACATTGGGAAAAATAAGCATGTACTAGGAAGTCATAGTGAAATTGGAAGCATGGTAATACTATCTCAAAGGAAAAAGGCAATGGATATGCTTATTTTTAAAAATCTATTTTTCTGATCACTCTTGCAATGTGACTATTTTTCTGTAAGCCACAATTATAACTCTGTAAGTCTAATTTTAAATGACTAAAAAAAGGAGTAAGTTTTTGTTTTTTAGTTTTCATGCTCAGTTTATTAGTTCCAATTCTTAAAAGCCTCTAGTTGCAGTAAACAACAATAACAAAATAATAATAATCAAAGCCCCAATAATAAGACTATTACCAAATTGTTCAAAGCTTTTTATTTCTATATTTTGTGCTTATAAAGTCCATGAAGCTAGTATTCTGTTACGATATTTCCAAAATAACCTCTCAGCAGTCACCTAAATTTCTATAAGGCAAAAAGATTTGATTGTAGGCAAGTGAGAAACAATAGGTATAATAGTTTTAGAGTTAAACCAGTCATTGTGTTTGAGGAGCTAACAAGTTCAGAGAGAGAAAGGGATAAAGGAAGAAAAATAAGATAACCAAAATCTCTTGGTATCAGAAAAAATGTTTCAGGGCACCCAAGATTGGGAACTGGCTAACAGACTAGAGGGCAAAAGTTAGGTTCCCCTATAAGGAACCACAATCACAGGTATATCCCCACCTTCTGCAAAGAGATAAAACTCAAACACCAGCTTTGAAGTTTCAGGGTTTTCGCAAAGAGATAAAACTCAAACACCAGCTTTGAAGTTTCAGGGTTTTCTAATTCTGAAAAGCAAATGCACAACACAATCTCCTTTCTAGACAATAAAATACTTTAGTGACAGAAATCAACTTTAGGGAAAAGCTCTCAGAGAGCTCAGGAAAAAAAAAAAGGCAAGTTGAGGTATGGCTACAAAGGAATTGTGGAGACTAAAACACATAACCAAATACTCTAGTCTGAATGCGTCATCCCAAAATTCCTATGTTGAAATGCTAATTTCAATATCATGGTTATTGGGAGGTGGGGATGTAGAGAGATATTAGTGCCTTTTTAAGAAGAGGTCAGAGAGCCAGTTAGCTCTCTTTCCACCTTGTTAGAATAAAAAAAAAAAAAAAAAACAAAAAAAAAACAGCCATCTGCAACCAGGACGATAGCCTTCACCAAACACCGTATCAGTTAATTAACTTGATCCTGGACTTCCCAGCTTCCCGAACTGTGAAACATGAATTTCTGTTTTTTACAAGTCACCCAGTCTAGGGTATTTTGTGAGAGCAGCTCAAGCAACGATACTTAATCAAATGCAAAAACAAAGCCCAAAATTTCTCCAAAATATAGAGCATCAGAGTACTAGAGACAAAAATAGAAAGAATTACTTATATTGGTGCAAAGCTACAGGGAGGACTCCACTAGAATGCTGGATAAATTTGACCAGATTGTAGGAGCAAAATGTGAAGGAATGGAATTATTTCTGCACAGAGAAAGACTAAAAAATAATATGACTCAGTCTGGAAACTTGAAAGGATACATTTAATTATAAAATCACAATAATATAGAATACAAAATGTTAACTCATGCATCAAATTCTGAATTATTGAAGAGACTAAAGATATTTATATATTATTATAGATTTAAGAAAAATAGTAAGGGGCATTTGAATGAGAACTTAACTTTAGAAAAGTAACTTTTGCTATGTTGTTTCTGCCTTTAATAAAAAATAGTACTACTACTTACATAGTATTAAAAATATAGATAAACAAAATCAACCTAATCATTAACCACACTATCCAAAGAGATTTTTTTTCTTAAAGATTTATTTGTTTATTCATGAGAGACACAGAGAGAGAGAGAGAGAGAGAGAGAGAGAGGCAGAGACATAGGCAGAGGGGGAAACAGGCTCCCCACAGGAGCCTGATGTGGAACTGGATCCCGGATCCTGGATCATGCCCTGAGCCAAAGGCAGATGCTCAACCACTGAGCCACCCAGGCATCGCTCCAAAGAGATTCTTAACTTTTTGAAAGTAGAAATCTGAAAAGAAACCGTGCTTTTCCATTTCATACTCATAGACAGGAAGAATAAATATTGTTAAAATGTCTGTAATACCCAAAGCAGTCTATACATTTAATGCAATCCCTATCGAAATACCACCAGCATTTTTCACAGAGCTAGAATAAACAAACCTAAAATTTGTATGGAACCACAAAGGCCCCAAATAGCCAAAGCAATCTTGAAGAAGAAAAACAAAGCTGGAGGCATCACAAGTTATATTACAAAGCTGTAGTGATCAAGATGGTATGGTACTGGCAGGAAAACAGACACATAGATCAATGGAACAGAATAGGTCGCCAACTAATCTTTGGCAAAGCAGGAAAGAATATGCAATGGAAAAAAGGTAGTCTCTTCAACAAATGGTGTTAGGAAAACTGGACACCCAGAAAAATCAAACTGGACCACTTTCTTACACTTATTTATAAACAAAAATAAACTCAAAATGGATGAAAGACCTAAACATGAGACAGGAAACCAAAATCCTAGAGGAGAAAATACGCAGCAACTTTAGGCTAGACATATCTCCTGAGGCAAGGGAGACAAAAGCAAAAATAAAGTATTGGGACTTTTTCAAAATAAAAGACTTCTGCACGGTGAAGGAAACAATCAACAAAACTAAAAGTCGACCTGTGGAATGGGAGAAGATATTTGCAAATGACATATCTGATAAAGGGTTAGTATCCAAAATCCATAAAGAACTTATCAAACTCAACACCCAAAAAATAAATAATACAGTTAAAAAATGGGCAGGAGACATGAATAGACATTTTTCTGAAGAAGGAATACAAATGGCTACTAGACAAATGAAAAGGTGCTCAACATCTCTCATCATCAGGGAAATACAATCAAAACTACGATGAGATATAACCTCACACCTGTTAGAATGGTTAAACTACTAATTTGAAGAGATACATGCACACTAATGTTTATAGCAGCATTATAGCCAAATTATGGAAAGAGCCTAAATGTCCATTGACTGAGGAATGGATAAAGCAGATTGGAGATATGTATATATATGTGTGTGTGTGTGTGTGTGTATTTTTATATACATATATATACCTGTATATACATATATATACCTGTATACACACATGTATACACATACACACATATATACACATATATGTAATGGAATATTATAATGGAATATTATTATATATATAAACAGAATATTACTCAGCCATATAACGAATGAAACCTTGCCATTTGCAACAATGTGGATAGAGTTAGAGAGTATTATGCTAAGCAAATAAGTCAGAGAAAAACAAATACCATATGACTTCACTCATATGTGGAATTTAAGAAACAAAACAGATGAACAGAGAGGGTAAAAAAAAACCCAGAAAATAGACAACTATGGAGAACAAACTGAGGGTTGCAGGAGGGGAGGTGAACAGGGGGATAAGTGAAATAGGTGATGGGTATTTAGGAGATCATGTATTGTGATGAGCACAGGCTGTTGTATGTAAGTGATGAATCACTAAATTCTACACCTGAAACTAATATTACGCTGTATGCTAATTAAATTTAAATAAAAACCTAAAGGGAAAAAAAAAAAACAACCAGACATTTCCACAAAATTTCTTATAATTTTATAGATAAAAGGGTCTTAGAAATTAATATGTGTAGTCATTAGTATACTTATTAAATGCTTCCAGTCTTTTCCAGCACATGGCTTTGGTTTCATTAGTTTGGTTTTTGTGACCATGATGAGCAGAGGCCCCTTTCTGACTTCAGATTGGTGCATGGAGTAAACAGGAATTAAACTTGGGTTGTTTTTAGTTAAATGGGGCATTGTTTGCTGCTAGCCTATCCTGCTCTAGACCATAGGTAACTTGATTTATCAGTAGATGAATGACGAGATAGAAAAATAACTACAAAGGGAAAACATTCCTGTGTTTCTTCTCTACTCTTCTATTACTATCATATTCAAACTTATGTACTCTAAATACTTCTGACACCAGATGTGCAGGAAGTTTTCCCCACACCAAGCAATTCTCAGACACCAGGTGGGACATGTGTCCTACTATTTAACTCAATTCTGACACTACTTATCTGCAGATAACATCACCACAGGTTAAGTCCTTGGTCTCATAAGACTACCCCACTTTGGATGTCAATTAGAGTCCAGGTTGTCACCTGTATTTTTTTAATTATTTATTTATGATAGTCATACAGAGAGAGAGAGAGGCTGAGACCAGGCAGAGACATAGGCAGAGGGAGAAGCAGGCTCCATGCACCGGGAGCCTGACGTGGGATTCGATCCCGGGTCTCCAGGATCGCGCTCTGGGCCAAAGGCAGGCGCCAAACCGCTGCGCCACCCAGGGATCCCGTCACCTGTATTTCTGACCAACCAGCTACAGATAGAGAGTTCCCATGACCACGTCCTCAGATTTGGTCATCTGCTAGTATGGCTCACAGGACTCAGGAAAACAGTTTGCTTACTTGATTGTCAGTTTGTGATGAAGGATATTGAAGGATTCTTTGTCAAGTTGAAGAGCTACATAGGGCAAGGTATGTAAGAAGCAGGGTGCTCCCATGCTCTAAGAGCATTACCCTTCCATATCTGTGTTAAAGAACCCAGGAGTTCTCTAAAATGTGTCCTTTGAGTTTTTATGAGACTTCACTGGATAGGCATGGTTGATTAAATCCGGGGCCGTTGGTGATTAATCCAAGCTCCAGCGTCTCTCTGTCTCTCCGGTGTCCTGCAGTCAGTGGATCCGGCTGAAAGTTCCAACCATTTAAGTCCAAGCTAGTTTTTGACAACCAGCCCCTATTCTGAGCCTTTCCAAAACTGACCTCATTAACATAAACTCTGATGTGGTTGAAAGGCTTGTTATGAATAACAAAAGACAGCTTTATGGCTCTCCTATGTGGTCTCATTTGTTATGTGCTTTGTTTTTCTTAGAAACTACTAGATGACACAAAAACCATTTTCTCCCCTCGCATTTCTGAAAGGTGGTCACAACTGTTTGAATAAATACTTCATAAGTCAACTTTGGTTTAATCTGCATTCTATGAAAATTCAATAACACTAATAGAAAAAAAAGTAGTATCAAATTTAAAAGCAATTTCATTAAAAAGCTAAATTATATGAGACAGGAAAGATATGCTCCTATATGTCCTATATGCTCTCTTTAAATAGAACTGTTTCCTTCAATTTTTGTACTTCTCCCTGTATATAATTGTCAATTAAGACAAGTATGTATTGCTAAATTATTCTGTACTTACCCCCTAGAGATGAAAACCAATTAAAAGAGATGTGCTGTAGATATGCCGACTTGACTTTACTCCAAACACCTTTGCTTCTCAACTATGACATGTAAGTCAGTGCTACCACTGATGAAAGTTGATGCTTTCCAAACATCATATTAATAAGCTTATAATTGGCCAAAAGTTCCGAAAGGATGTAAGTTGGAGGAAAAATAACTTACTTGGAATTGGTTTACCAGTAGGTAGAACAAAGGGAAAAAAAGTTGCTTCCTTTTTGGAATGATTCTTATGCATAGTTACATAAAGAATAACTAGTTGAACACTTATTTTGGGTATATATCTCTGTGTGGCCACTATTTTTATTCATATGCAATTTAACACCCACTTACTAAACTGAAATCAATACCTAGAGAATGCATTCACTTAAAACTATACAATTTAAATTAAAGTTTATGGGAAAAAGTTCTTTCAAAAGACCATTTGACAATAAATAGCCATGTATCTAGTAATTAATTGACAAGATCAAGTTTGTAGACTACCTTAAAGAAGTAAGCACTGGGGGAAAGATGACAAAAATGTCTAGAAAGCCAAAGTGGATTTCACAAATCAGGGCCCTCAAATTGATTTAAAACAGTTATAACTTTTAGCAAAGAGGGAGCATTATAGAATATCTGTTAATGGCAATAATCAAATACAGTTTTTCCATTGGAAAGCTTCCATTCCTCTCGTAGCCTATTACACTGAATTATAATGGAATCTAATCACAATATATCCTGCTGCAAGGGTTAGAAAATCATGGCCAACAGGCTAAATATTGCCTACCACCTGTATTGGTAAATAAAATATTTTTGGAACACAGAAATACTCATTCGTTTATGTATTGACTATGGCTCTTTGGTATTGCTGAGTAGTTATGACAGCCTGTATGGCTTACAAAGCCAAAAATATTTACTATCTGTACTTTTATAGAAAAAGTTTGCCAACCTCTGGCCTATTCTAAATTAACAGGAATCTTAAATGTATATGGAGATTTTTTTTTCAAGGCAATATCACAATATAAGTATAAAGCATGTAATTTAAGGTGTTGAATATCCTTGATTCAGGTAAGTTATGTTTTAACAGAGGATTCTAAAACTTGTATTGGTTATGTGATTTTCCACTCCAAATACAAGTTATTCTCAGAAGTCCAAGGCCAGGTTCACAGACTTCTTTTTATTTTCTTGCAGGACTATAAGACATGGTCATGTCTTCCACCATTTCCACTATATACTCTATCGCTGGTCCTGTCAATTCTTCATTAGTTCCCTATTCACCATCCACCTTTATATTCTGGGGTTTGGATCTGCTGTTCTCCACAGCAAAATCTCATTGATCTATCAAGATTTGGACCTAACATCACTTCCATATTCCCTAGATAACACTGGTCTCGGGGATCCCTGGGTGGCTCAGCGGTTTCGCGCCTGCCTTTGGCCCAGGGCGCGATCCTGGAGTCCCGGGATGAGTCCCCCGTCGGGCTCCCGGCATGGAGCCTGCTTCTCCCTCTCCTCCGCCTGTGTCTCGCCTCTCTCTCTCTCTATGTCCTATCATAAATAAATAAAAAAACAAAACAAAACAAAACAAAACAAAAAACAAAAAACACTGGTCTCGACCTCTACAGAGGCTCCAGCAGCACTTTGGGATGCAAGTCTACAAAATTCACATATTGTATCATGGCTTTTTCCAATTTGAAGTTCAAAAATTCAAGACTCATTAGTAATTTCCTTCTCTTGCTGCATCTATACAATAGTTTCCTTTTCTTACATCCTCTCTCCTCTAATCCATTTATCCACACAGCAACTAAAGTCATCTTTTCAAAACATAAATCAGAGGTGTCATGACAACCAGGACTTTATTGAAATTCCTTGTATCAAGAAAAGTGTCTGGCACGTGGTAGGTGGTCAATGAATATTTACTGAATAAATATTTTCATCTCTATTCCATGCTACAACACTTACATAACATATAGATATAGCAGTTCTTTGTTTTAAAGGAACTTAAGGCCTAATTGAGAAGATAAGAAAAAAGAATACTTGTGAAATAACTAGGTAATCCAGAGTTAACTTACAATGTTTAATTAGTAGGTGCATGGTAAATAGTGCATGCAGATACCGTGGATAGGATTTCACTAGGTAGAGAAACAATATCTGTATGTGATATAAGGCAGGGAGAGACACATGGGGAGCAGAGTCAGCAAAGCAGCCACATAGAGGAGCATTGGCTAGTCTGCAATTACTGGGATGCTTTCTCCCTAGAGGCAATAGGATGGAAGAAGAGCAAATCCTAGGAGGCTTGGTATTTTCTGGGATTGCTAATCCAGCACACTACCCTATGTTCCTACAAGAAAGAGTTAACTAAAAGCATTGGCCACGATACATATCACAGAGTTGAATCAGCCCTCCTCACCAACCTCCCATCAGAGAGAGTTCTGCAGTTTGCAAATGATCTACGGAAGTAGGAAGCATTGTGTGCCACTTGAGGGATGCAGCGTTGTGCCAGAGACTCTGCATTGGGAAATGAAACATAAATCAGGCCTCTTCATATTTATTACACTTACATTTCTAAAAGTTATTACAAACCTGTTGATTAGATTGTTGCTGGCTTCAGGGGTTTTGTATTGAGGGGAGGGCTAAGTAAAGTAATTATTTGAAGGAAGCAGAGGGCCTATGATATACACTACAATCCTCAGGCTGTTTTTGAGTGCTTATTTTAGATAACTTTGTTACTAGAAAAAAGAGTCTGAGATTTAAGGGCAAGTGAACAGGGCAATAATATAAACTTTGCTGGTGTAAGAAACCATTTCACCACACTGCCTTTCATCTTTCTGAATCTATATCAGCTTACCGTTGTGTCTACCTTACCCATGGTGAATCATTCCTCCCAGTGTGCTAAACATCCTAAATTTCATCACCAGCGTTTAATAAATTTTTTCTTATAAACTTTTGAATTGATTTGGACTGGTCTAAATATCAATATCTTTTATAAACTTTTAAATTGATTGGGACTGGTGTTTAAATATCGGTGGGATAGCAGTTATGTTCAACAACCTCTTTTCTTTGTTGTTATTGACTATTTTTTGCTAGGTCATCCCTCTGTCAGATCAAGTCACATGTAAACCCAATTTGGACTTAAAGCAACTGTCTAGCAAAATAAATACGTATTTTATTTTTAGAAGTCACTTAATTTTTTTTCCTCTACAATTGAAGATGTATACTCTACCATCTTACCATCTATGTTCATGTTCATCAGCTCTTGGTCCTCCAAGTGTTTATTCAACAAATATCTCTGAATGCCTGCCTTGTATCAGACATGTGTTAGGTGATGAGGATACTGTGATAAACTAGCAGAGCAGGTCACTGCCCTCTTTGTGCTTATATTGTTGTGGAGGGTGGAGAAGATAAACAATGAAATAAAAAGGATGCTGAGAAAGAGAATAATGGAACATGCATGTTACTTACTTTAAGGGAAATGACACTGAAGCTTAGACTCCAAGGTGAAGAACCAGAGAGAAAAGATTCTGGCAGAAGACTAGCAGTTGTGGAAATACGAGTTTTTTAGATAAGGCCAAGTAGTTGGGAATTAATATCTGCATTATGGTCTGAAATCTACAGTTAACATTTTTGTGTATCTTTTTCACATATGCTCATAATTTTGGATTTTATTCTGGGGATGAATACAACTCAGATTAATAATAATTGAATGTCCATTTCCAAGGTTCTTTTCTTTCCATTCAGATCATGCTGGTGGAAGTTGAAAAGACAAATTCATAAATCATGATGTGGGTTCAACAGATTGCAACATCATACAGCTGACGAATATGTATAATCATTATAGGACATTTATACCATCCAAGGTAAGTTGTCAAAATCAAATTTAAAACTCAGAAGGTATTTTTGCTAAGAAAAGAAAATATGTAGATCCCAGCTTAAGAGAAACAATACAAATTACATAAGAATAATACTGATTAGCAATTTGAATTTTATGGACATTTTGAAATATTAAAGGAGATACTTTATAGATGTCCCTCATGTATCAAGGTGTCCAGAACTTGTAAACAAACAAGCGAAAGTCACCAGAGGACAGGAAAACCTCAATTTAAATTCTTTTTCAAGTATCACTTAACCATCAACTACACCTGCTTTAATTGTCAAGTGAGGAAACCTTTCATTATAGTATGGTGTTAAATGTTTACTCTGAATGAAATTCATCATATCCTGAAAATGGGAATTAAAAGCAACCACATTAAATGATTCATCAAAAAGATATCAGGAACTGTAAGAGGACTATAAAAATATTAAGGGACATAATGCTTCATTTATACATAATGAACTACTGAGTATCTTGTATATTATATTGTTTGGTTCTGTTATATTTCATGATTTGCTTACAAATTAAGCACCACTTATAATGCTTTCTTTACAAAAAAATAAAATAAGGACCAAAAATCCTCAGGTTGAATCCATTTGTAAAAAATAAAAAGATTTTGTGACGCCTGGGTGGCTCAGTGGTTGAGCACCTGTCTTTGGTCCAGGGCATGATACCGGGGTGCTGGGATGGAGTAGCTCATTGGGCTTTCCACGGGGAGCCTGCTTCTCCCTCTGCCTATCTCTCTGTGTCTCTCATGAATAAATACATAAATATTTTAAAAATAAACAGATTTTGATAATTATTTCCTGTTATGAAACTGTATTCCGATAAATAAGATTATAATGTTTTAAAATTCAAGAGCTTAGTCCTAAAATCAATGGACACTGAGTATTATGTTAAAGCAAAAAACCACCAAGATGTAGTCCCATAAGTGACCCAGAAGAACAGTAGAGCAAACCACCATCTGGGGTGCTGTTTGTTTTCCAGAAACTTATTTCTGGTGCAACTCATTACATCTGCTATATCTGATCCCAGGTGTTCCCTTGAGTAACACAGAGGGTAGACCATTAAGTCAGATGTATATTTCATGGCAGAATTTATTATGATTGATAGAATTATCATAAAAAGGAAAATAAATTTTTTGAATGAAATATATTCAAAACTGATAGTTTTCTACTACTGTCATACTAATTTTATGCATCCTTAATAATACCAGAAATTTAATACCTAAGGTAAAAAAAAAGTTCTAAAGATTGGTTAAGCTATTATTAAATAGCTAAACAAGAAAGGTAAACAGGAAAAATACACTTAAGAGACCTTAAAGACAAATAATTTGTTATCTATAAACCTGACTTTAATTATAAATGACAAAGTTGAAGAAAAGATAGATCCTTGGTAATTAAAGATCTTAGACTGTTAATCATATGATAAAGTTCTAGAATTTTTTGAAAGTTCCAGATTTAGATTTGGAGAGCCATACCCAGTGTCAGTTTCTTTTCGTGGTTATGCCTCATGATAACCATGTAGGAAAAGACAGTACCCACATTATACTTTCTACACTCTGCTGTATAATCACAGTTGATGTCATGCTATGGTTTTGGAAAAACGGTTCAGTTTAAGAGATAAAAGAGACAGATCTCCTATAGCACAGACCAATCCCCCAAAGGAATAGACAGGATGAAGAGGTCCCAAGAGTCTTGATTCAAATTTCAGAAATGATTATTAGTACTAGGACAGTTAATCAGGGCACTTGGGCAGAGTTAAATGTTCCCAAACCAGAAGAAGGTAATAGTCCTAAAACAGTAGTCACCTTGAGTCAGAAAAACTTCCCATCTGTAGGCAGAATTGTAAGAATGACCCCAAGATTCTCAGTTCCTTGTGAAATATACCTTCTTCCAGTTATTCAGTCAAAAACAAATCTGGGTACTATCATGAAGAGATTGTGTCGATATAATTAAGGTTTCAAATCAGTTGACCTTATTTTATTATTTTTAAAGATTTTACTTATTTATTTGAGAAAGAGAGCACTTGAACAGGAGGAGGGGCAGAGGGAGAGGGAGAAGCAGACTCCCCACTGAGTAGGAAGCCTGATGTGGGTGGGGCTTGATCTCAGTATCCTGGCATCATGACCTGAGCCAAAGGTAAACACTTACTTGACTGAGCCACCAAGGTAACCCAGATCGGTTGACTTTAATATAGGGAGATTATCTGACTCATTTGACTTATTCTTATTCAAAGATATTTTGAAAGAGAGTTTTTAATAGCTGTTTGCAAAGGGAGAAGTCAGAGATTCAAAATATAAGGGGACTTGATACAAAACAATTTTTCTGTGCTGGATTCAAGATTGAGGGTGCTATCTGGCAAGGTACGTGTGGTCCTGGTTGACAGCCAGCAAGAAAATAGAGACCCCAGTCCTACAACCAAAAGGAAATGAATTCTGCCAATAATCTGAATAAGCTTGGAGGAGGTCCCCCAGCTTCAGATGACACAGCAGCCCCCCAGGCTACACCTAGATTCCAGCCATGGGAGACTCTGCATAGAGAATCTAACCAGGCCATGCCAGATTCTTGGTACATGAGAAGCTG
Source organism: Nyctereutes procyonoides (assembly GCF_905146905.1). Classification (NCBI taxonomy): domain Eukaryota; kingdom Metazoa; phylum Chordata; class Mammalia; order Carnivora; family Canidae; genus Nyctereutes; species Nyctereutes procyonoides. The sequence continues at coordinate 21,357,886 of NW_026575040.1, read as the reverse complement.
TGATATAATATATGCATGGCTCTAAGCCTCTATGATCCTAGTAATTTATTACATAACAATAAAAAAATGACAATGCCATAGTTTTTGAAAGGTTCAGGTGGAAGAAGCCAGAATGGTCATCCATGAGAGCTGAAACTGAGGTTCCTGGAAGGAAGAGGAGGTATACAAGCAGGGTAACCAGAAAAGAAAAAGCAGAGATCCAAGCAAAAGTTAAATCCTATCAGCTTAATCACAGCAAAGGGAATTCTGGAATTCTGGGACTACAGGAACAATCCCAAAGTGACTTTTAGTCCACTAGATCCCCTGCTTAGTTAGCAATGAATGTTAATTGAAAGAAGTGGGGTGGAGGAGGGAAGACAGGACAACCCAGGAGCCCAGGAACGAGTGGAATTGGGCAGGTCAGAGCCTGGCTGCAGGCTCCATTGGTCAGCACATTCAGCTACATGGGGGCTGAGAGAGCAGAGACAGGAACCAACAAGCCCAGTCCTGTACCTAAACCTGATTTACTGTGTGATTCAATCAAGATGAGCCTCTAAAATCCCCCTGGTTGGAGAAAGGAGAGGGGAAACGGGTAACTTCATCACTTCCAGTTTTAATACGCCACCGTTCTGAGAGTGGAAACAGAGGTTTTGGTGAACTTCTGTTCCTCCATCACTCCTCTTTAAGAATCCAGATTAATATTCTACTTCAAGGAGCAAAAGGGAAAACAAAACATTTGCTCCCAGAGAGTAAATGGAGAGGACTAACTTTTGTGTAGTGACCAGAGACCTCTCCTACAAGCAGGAAGAAAGTGATAAAGGTGAGCATGATTCTGTATTTTGTGAGCTTTCATATTGGCTCTCTAAAACCATCAGGTCTGGTACAACACATGAAGACCGAAAAAATCCCCCAAATCAAGAATTTTCATTCCTATGTGACTTTGCCCGGAATTAAATATGTGCCTAAGAAGTCCCGGCTGCTCACAGCAGTTTCTTATGACCGTTTTTTATATATCTGGCAGAATGATCATACTTGGATCCGAAGCCTATGTAGGATATTTCAATTTAAGATCAAAACAGCTGTTAACAGACTTATATGAGGTTCATTGTATATAGAGAATTGCAAATAATGCCATTTATGTCATTATTTGTGTCTAATGTCATGAATGCCATTTGGGGATGCAAAGAACCGGTCGTGCCTTCGGGATGTCACTGTTAAAATGCAATTCAGAAAAATGGATGGGGATATTAGCTGGATATATACTTCAATAAGTTCATGCTCTTTTAGTTCCAATGAATAAAGCTAAGGTCTTAATACATTTTGTTTTTACCAACATAGGGGAAACATTCCATGAGAATAAATGCTTTCTTTTCTGAGAATTGCTTCCTGTTACATTTTTGCATTTGCAGCTCTCTTAGGACCAGTTTCAACATAAGTCATTGGTACAGAAGTAGTGCTCCTGTTGGGATTCCTTTAAATGGGTCCAGATGGTACTCTTAGTCAATAAGTGATATTACCAGCTTTCAAGAAGAAAGATTTTATTCTCCTTCTTTTCTTTCCTGTTACAAGCCACTAACCCTTTTAGTTAACTCAACATCTGAATTTCTAAAAATACCATTTTTTACACCAGAAAATATCATCCACTGTGGTAGTCATAAACAATAGGAGATAAACACGAGATACTCCTGATACAAGATGATATCTTGGTCACTGAGGAAACTCCTAGTTTCTGCAAAAAGATAATATTTACCATTGCTTTGTCATCAGAACTGACAAACTGTTTAACAACAGAACATCCAAATCCACTGACATGAATTTGTATCCCCACAGATATGGACTTTCAGTAGGTTGAAGACTTGGGTCCTACAAGAAGCAGAATCTTAACAAAGTTGGAAAATCACAGGTTTTTAAAAAGCAAAAGCAATTTACAACTGAGAAGAAAGTAAGAAAGGAAAGAAGAAACGAGGGAGGAAAAGTCCCCAAACAGTCATGGGCAGTGGTATATATGATATGGATAAGATTACAGAATTCATAGTTTCTGCAATATCTCTATAAAATTATTAATGTAAATGTAGATAATTTAAAGCCATGCTTTAAAAACTATGTCACAGTGTCCCTAGGTTAAGCTAAGAAATTAAAATGCTTGATATGTTTAACTTTTACTCATTTTTCTATGCTAGAATATCCACCCTGCAAGTGAACGGATGATGATAATCAGACTATTTAATTAAAAAAGGGTTATGATTTTAGATTTCTGTGTTTCTTACAATGAAGACTTGAGGGAGGGGACAGAGAAGAACTGAGCTAAATCTGTGTGAAATCTAACACTAAAGAAATGGTATAAACATTTATTCACTGAAAGGGTTTACTTTAGAATTAACAAAAGAGATAGCCTTTTTTGGAACCAGCTAAAACCAGTGCAGAACAAACCGTTTCTCCTAGAAATCACGACTGCCTATCAGCAATTATAAAAACAATAACGCTGACCTTGAATCAGCTTTAAAGGTCTTTGTATACAATTATATTATCAGCTTTATGAATTTTCAGTTGCTATCTCAGCCACAAATTCAATAAATGCAGAGTTGGTCAGTAATAGGAAGATGGCTATTTTAACAGGCTTCACTGAAAAAGGCATTTGAGAAAATAATTGTCATACCAGCATTTTTCATGTTAAAAATGACAGCTCTTTCAAATCCTGCTCAGCACACACCTTCAATGAAGACTTATGACATCTCAGGTAAACAATAATAAAAAAAAAGATCATAGACAAAACCAGAAATAATTTAGATAAATAATACCTGCAATCCTAGGAAATCAACTAAATGGTTTTTATACCTAGAAAATTTTTCTTTTATTCAATATTAGGATTCAAAGTAAACCCTTAAAACAATTTTTTTTCTCATCTTGAGTTTATAATTTCACTTCCTCTTCTGTAATCTTAAATGTAACAGCTAGCAACAGTACAGAAACCCAAAGCAAAAAGGCCCCTGCATGTGGTTATTGAAATTAACAGATTCGGCATCTTTTACCACCAGCCAGGTATCATAGCAACCTTGTATTGCTGAAAACTGCTAGAAAACTCTTCAAACCCAGCCGGACTCTGCTTTAGGGAAATCTTTGACAATGCTGGGGACATTACTGGCTGTCAACATCTGTGGGTGTTGCTATGGGCACAGTCACAAAGAACCCCACCATTTCCACAGAAAGGTATACACGCAGAGAGGGTGGGAGGGACACAGATACATTGATAAGAAAATCAAAAAGAAGAAATAATTGCGCTGGCAATATACAATAGGCACACAATTTTGAGAACATGTTTTACACTACTTCTCTCCCATTGAAGCTAGAGAATCCAAATTCAGCTGAACTGTAATTGTGACTAAACATGAACCAGGGGGTGGAAATAATATCCTAAAACTCTGCACTTGTACCATTTATCACAAGTCTTAATTTAAAACTCGAAGTGAATTGCATTTAAAATAATATTTAAACTTCCACTTATAAACCCTTGATAGTCGTTTATAAATCTACAGAAGAGAAAAGAACAGGTTACCATGAACAAGAACCCAATATTGATTTTTCGCCGGTGCAGTAAGGCATCTCCATTCTATTTGGCTGCTGTCAAAGCCACTCTTTAACAGCTGGAGTCAAATTGCACTATTTACAGCAAGAGCCCTTGTCAAGTGGACCATAAGTATCCTAACAATACACTATTCAAATGGCACTTTGCCACACAAATTGCTGACTTGATGAATAACCTATGTCAATGACTAAGGCCAATATAAAAGTTTCATTTTTATGAGAGGCTTTACATTCACACATTAAGTAAGCTTTCTTTGAAGAACTATTAGGCTATATATTTCAGGCCTTGGGACGCTGAAAATAATTAAAATCTGTTTAAATACATCAAGGGAACTTGACAACATTAATATGGATCTGGTGTTAACTACATTTGTCACACGAGTCAGAACAGTGCCCTTCTGTTCCTGGCACTCCCCACCGGCGCGTGCAGTACAATGCAGGACTTAAACCAGCCACGCACCATGAAATACGAGCATTCTCCTTTTGTGCTTCTAATTTACATGGCCAACGAATGTTTAGATGCAAGCAGTGCTTTGAAGTCCTGTGAGGAAATTCATGGTTGCTTCTGTGTGCAGACGGACAGCTGGAGTCTTTTAACCGTGTGTTTTGTACTTTTCACAGTGACTCTGAGACCTCCTACATTAGTTTTGAAAGAAAGTTGTGATAGGCTTTTCATACTTTTTCTCAACATTGAGGTGACTGTACCACAAAGGTTACATTTATGCCACAAAGTGAGAAAGGGACATTTCTCATAAAGGAGCCATAAGAAAGTTATTAAGTATTACAGAGATTTTTTATTTAACTATTATATGTTATAAAAGTGGTTATACTCTATAGTCAAAAATTTGCATCACTTCACATGTTTCACAAAGCAAATTGGCTTGTATATTTCCCTGCTACTGTATACTTCTATATCTTACTAGGATGAGTGTTGTCATTTAGGAACTCAAATTTTAAGTTGAGATTCACTAAATCAAAATACTCAGAATAAAAATCTTAAACCAATGTATAAAGAAATTCCTATATTTTAGTGACACACATGGATGTCTAATAACAAAAATTTATTTTCTTGTAAAACTACATAAAGTTGATGGAAAATATTTTGTACCTTAGGAAAAAAGCTATATGCTATTTATTACATTTTAAAAAATATACCAAAAATTAACTACTCATCAAAAAAGTGAAAATTATCACTCTTTATTAAGGATTTATCCTTCTGTAATGCAATTAATTGTTTTAAAATACATATTATTTATTTGTTTACTATAGTGATTAAATTTTCTTAATAAAATAGAAATAATTCAGTAGAAAACTAAGTTAATATACAACATGTAATGTTGCCACATGAATTATTATTTCATATTTCTACATGTAAATTTATAGGTGACATTTAGGCATTATTATTTAGAAACTACTCTTATTCTATTCTGGTTATTTTTAGTGTCATAAAATACAAGGAACTAACATTTCATTTTGATAAAGTAATTAGTAGTGGGGTCCAATTTTTTACTGGTGGCCTACTGGTGCACCATCTGTGTTTTATGAGAGGTAGCAGGATAAAGCTCTAATAAGATTTTTCAGCAAATGGTACCAAATAGACATTACTTAAGGTCAAGTAAAGGTTAAAAAATACATATTTCTATAAAGCTCACTTGAGTACAAATAAATGTAAATGAATGCTTTATCTATAATAAATTTTATATGTTTGGATAAAGATGTATGTATAGGTACATTATTTAAAGGAAATGCCATTAAAAATTTTTGCTTGGATTGGGAGCTATCATGTACATACTTGTTTTTCTAAAAAGGCAGATTTGCAAACATGTATGCATTTCATGATTTCTATCAAGGAAAAGACCCAACGAGGTCATTGGGATTGTATTCTGCATAGTGCAAAAGAAGTTGGAATGAGTAGTTTCATAAGAAATTCAGATATCTAGGGAGGAGAGGTGTTGGCTGTTTTGCCAATTATCCTATAGTACCCTCATAATTTCTAAGTCTAGAGAGGACTGTTTAGATCAGAAATTGGCAAACTATAGCCAGTGAGCATCAAATCTGGTCCACTACCTGTGTGTGTAAATAAAGTTTTATCAGAGCACAACAACATTTGTTTGCTTAAGAATTGTTTGTGGTAGCTACTGTGCTCAAATTGCAGAAATGAGTAGTTACAACAGTGAAAATCTGGCCCTCAAAGCCTAAATGTTCATCATTTGATTCTTTACCAAAAAGTTTGCTTATCTCTGGTTGAGTTCAGCACTGTCCAATACAAATAGAATGTAAACCACATAAATACTTATAAGCTGGCTAGTAGCCATATTAAAAAAAAACATAAAAAGAAACAGGTAAAATTCATTTTAATAACATTTTATTTAATTCTCTCTATAAAAAAGATCATTTTAACATATGGTGCTAGCAAAATTTCAAGCATTCAATAGTCATATTCGATCAGTGGCTACCATATTAAACAGTGCAGCACTAAACAATCAACCAGGGGGAGCTGTTGGAGCCCCGCATCTGATAAAAAATCAGTTTTTTAAAAGAAAGGGCATTCCCAGCACACTGCAATGGATCTAAATTGTGATAGTTAAAATAACCCTGTTTATTACTTATTTACAGACAAGAAATGCAAACAAACAAACAAAAAATTTAAAACCAACTCAACCAACCAACAGACAAAACAGGCCTTTTCTTCTTAAAATATGAAAGTACAAAGATTTCTGCTATGTAGAGATGATTTTAGTAAGGTTGTTTATTTCCTACTTTGAAGCTAAATTCCTTCCACTGCAATTTAAACAGTTTCTATCTTGTTTTATCCTCAGCAGAATCTGAGAAAAGCAGTTCCCCATCACTAATATGATATTGTATTCCTTTAAATCCTTTAAGACTCTGGCCCTCTCGTACTCCAAAGATTTTTCTTTGTCTAGCTGCACAAATTCAACAACTCTAGCATTTCAAATTGGACCCATTTTGAAAGTGTTGTATTACATTTGTTGTTCTCTGTAAAATCTTTTCCCAAATCTATATTCCCTCTTCAAATGCAAGAAAACTTGAATATTGCATTCAAATAAATTCCAAATATTTTGAAACACAAGTAGCTCACCATGTCACAGATCTACCATGCTTTCCTTCCCTTTAAACAATTCATTCTACCATTTGAAAGTACTTCACAGCATGCCACTGAAATCCACATAAAAAAGTTCTGAAACACAAAGAAACTTTATTATACATTTCTACATTTCACAGGGTTACTGTCCCTCATTTTCCTACCTCTAAAATGAGTGTGATTCAAATCTTCTTCTTTAAAACTATTCTTTTCTTATGAAAACTCATGAAGCATTTTAGTACATTAACAATAAGGACAATGGAGAATTTCAAGCTCTCTTGAAATTTCATGCGTATTAAATGTGTAAATAAATGAAGATTAAGATAAAACAATCTCAAGAGCTTAAATCAAAGAAGATGAAAGGAAGATATGCAGCCATAAAAGGGGAAGCACAAATAAAAATACCTCTAATTAGCAGTTAGCTCAATAATAATAGAAGTATGGTGTCTAGAACAAAGGAGGTGATAGTCCTATCTGAATAAACTTGCCAACTCTGAAGAGAGTGAATGTTAGTCATCTGAGGCAAAGGGCAGTAGCAAGGAAATAAAGCTGGAATAAGCCTACGAGTAGGAAAACAAGACCCTGGCATTTTATTGCTTTCTGGAGTCAAGAAAGAAACAAAATTACATAAAGAAAATGAAATCTATATATACTATTACCACTACCTAAAGGGTAGCTCTGAGGTCCTCCAAGAAACTGAAAGAAATAGTAATCAGTTTACCTTCTGGGAATTAAGCTAGTAAAATAGGCACTTGATGAATGAGATTTGCTCCTGTAGACCTTAGGCATCTGACGTGCACGAGTCAAGACACATCTCCAAGATCTTGTCTACTATTCTAGCATATAATTCCCACTACAAAACTCACACTCCATTATGCATAGACAGCAACAAAGCCACATCAGGTGGGAGTGCTGGGCAGTCATCGGGGCTCACTCACCAAGCTTTATTTCTCTCGATCTTGGAACTCAATTCCCCACCTTTGGAGACCAAGATCGTATGACTGTCATCTTTGGTTGTGAATGTTAAAGTTTCATCAGACTGACATAATTTTCCTTATAAGATAGGACTTATTTCAAAAACATGAAAAGCAGTTTTGGGAATCTAAAATCAATCTGACTAGATGAGAAAAGAAAAACAATAAACAAAAACAAGCTGTAGTCTACTGAGTGGTTTTATTCTCTCATATTCTCTTTTATTTTTTGTTTTATTTTTAAGACTTTTTAAAAGATTTTTATTTATTTATTCTTTTTTTAAAATTTTTTTAAATTTATTTATTTATGATAGTCACACACACACAGAGAGAGAGGCAGAGACACAGGCAGAGGGAGAAGCAGGCTCCATGCACCGGGAGCCCGATATGGGATTCGATCCCGGGTCTCCAGGATCGCGCCCTGAGCCAAAGGCAGGCGCCAAACCGCTGCGCCACCCAGGGATCCCTATTTATTTATTCATGAGAGACACACAGAGAGAGAGAAGCAGAGACACAGGCAGAGGAAGAAGCAGGCTCCATGCAGGGAGCCCAATGCAGAACTCGATCCCGGATCTCCGGGATCACGCTCTGGCGCTAAACCGCTGAGCCACCTGGGCTGCCCATATTTTCCTCTTTTAAAGGAGGAGAGTATGAACAAAAGTGTGTGGCCTAAATGCAATTAAAAAAAAAAAGATTCAATACTTAGGAATTTTTCAATGTATGTCAGCCTTGACCAAGAAACAGTATCTTGCATCAGACTCTTGGATTTCAGCGAATGAGCACCCTCTGCCCTCCACTCAACGCTCATCAAGGAGTCCTCTGTGAAAATGGCACTTGCCTTTTCTCCCCTGCTACCTGTAGCTTGGCTATAGTGAGAACGTGCTGAGCGATGAACAAAGTTTCAGTTATATTTATCATCATAAACTTGAGCCTTGTCATTCTATGATACATGCATTCATTGGGTATTTGGTTAATGTGGCTCAGTTCTCAAAAAATTGATAAAGCTTGGCTTTACTGATAAAATCTAAATCAAGTCTTTAAACCCAAAAAGCTGAAGATCACACACTGGTGCCCCCACCCCCCAAACTACAGCTTTTTTTTTTTTTTAAAGTTATTTAAAATCCATACCCAATGTGGGGCTTGAACTCATGACTCTGAGTCAAGAATCACATGCTCTACCCACTGAGCCAGTCAGGTGCCAAACTCCCCCTTTTTCCCCACCCTGCAGCTTTGAGGCACAGCTTGAGCAGCTTATGAAGCTTTCTTAAGGATGACACATCGAGCACCTGTGTGGTTAAGTTGGTTGGGCATTAGACTCTTGGTTTCAGCTCAGGTCATGATCTCAGGGTCCTGGGATCAAGCCCCACGTCAGGCTCTGGGCTCAGTGCAGAGTCTGCTTATCCATCTCCCTTCTCCTCTGTTCTTGCCCTCATTTGTCCTCTCTCTCAAATAAATAAATAAATAAAATCTTTAAAAGATGACATATCCTTTTGCTTTGAACCATTACATGCACATGAGATAAAAAACAAAGCCTTAATAAAGACTTTAGATAAGGCTTAGTATTAGTCTTTGTAATACTATTAAAATGATGGAAAATGTTAATAAATCAGCAAAATTTTGATTTAGAAATCCCACTTTTGGAAATATATCCTGTTAAATAATACTGAATATGAAAAAATGCTTTGAGGTTCATAGATATGTTATTCATAAAAGTGAAACATAAAAAACAATCTCTACATCAAGCCATAGGAGATAATTTAATCAATAATAATATATGCAAAGTATAGAGAATGATGCAGACATTAAAATATCATAGATAATATTATGAAAATAGGTTTACATAGAAAATATTCCATAAGATATATATACATATAAATGGCATAGTTACAACAACATGATGAGGGGGTAACTTAGAAATAAAGATGACAAAAAGATGGAAGAGTCCCTTAAAGAAATCAGATTAAATTGCCATATCACTTTAAAACTGAAAATAAGAAAGCTCATCCAAATCTCTGTGAAGGTGGTTGACTTGGCTTACAAAACTAAATGCAAACTCCATCATTATTTATTAATTAAGGCTTGGAACCCTAAAGGGCTGGTGATCCTACAGATGCTGAGTATATCAAAAAATTCGTCAATACAATGACCCAGTTTTTGTGATACCTTTTTGGTTTATCTGTAATAAGCATCTTAAAGGAGAGGTCACATACACTCAACTGAAAAACAAAAATGGATCCAGACCACAGAATATAGACCCTCCCCCAAATGAAAACCATCTAGAACTCAAGAGTTAATATAAGATTGACTCAATTATGATAGCCAGAGCTTGTCAAAAAGAATGCTATACCAAACCTAATAACCACTTAAAAAGTTATCCTGATTCACCCAAGATCACTTGGTAGATATGTCTGGTAGATGCAGTCACCTCTGAGTTCTTGCTTCTGTGCTGACATTTAATTGCCACATATCCATGGAGGCATGTTCTCTGTGAGCAGCAACTTGGTTTGAACTTACCTTACATGAAGACTCCACCTGCAAACCAGGGCAAGGTATTGGCCCAAGCTGATAGGAGCTGGAGGATCTCTGTTCTACACTTTTGTGCTTATGTGTCTCTGAGGCAGCTGGAAGTATAGATTCAGGCTTTAGAAGTTGTGAATCATCACAACAATTGAGAATAATTCTTGCTCTTTCTCCTGTTTCATGTCTTTCCAAAGTGCCTGGAAAACAAGATTAAAAATTTTAAAAATTATGCAAAATATTTACTCCAAAAGAATGAAAAGAACAATATACTTTTATCAGAAAAATTACAATTCTTTAAGTGATCATGCCTTCTTATAGATGAAAAAGGAGCCTGAGAGCTTTCTCTATATTATTCAAATCATCTTACAAAGGCTGAAATTATGGGCTTGAAAACCCCATCTTCCTATTTGTGCTTTTTTATCCACTGAAATCAACAGGGCATTCAATAGTCTTTAACAGTAAAATCTCTTACTTATTATATAGTATGCAAGTGATCAATAACAACCAACTATGGAATATTTTAGTGCTGTCCCCTAGTGTTTCAACTCACAAATAACAGAGAACCACAGTGCTTTTTGCTTTAAAAAAAAAAAAAAGTTTCTTTTGGTACTTTATGTACATAACTTAAGTGGATAGGACAAGTAAGAACACAGATGTTCTGTATTGCTACCTCCTTTACCCAAGAATCCTCACTGCTTTGGGAATGCACAGCACTCTAGAATTTTGTTATGATTGCTATTATATCCTTTGACTTTTATTTACGTGATTAGAAAAGAAAATCCCACAAACAATCCTTTGCCCTCTTCTCTGCCATTCCTTCAGTTTCAGACTTTCAAGATGGTGGTAAGTTCCATTCAAATTTAAAAGGAACAAGTACAAAATAGAGCAAAGATACCAGAAAACAACTCACAAAGAGTTAGTGCTTTTCTAAAATACAATGCCAAACTCTCACTGAAATCTTAATAAATATGAATTCCACTGATCACTGTCTCTTATGAGTTCATTTACATTATTCATACTATATTAAATATATAACCTATATCCTACTAAGTAGAGAAGCTAAGGAAAATTAACTTGACAAACAATATAGATTTCATCTCATATTACCCCTTCCCTATGAGAAACGAGAAAGTACTTGTATTTTCTCAATGAGAAAGTAGTTGTACTAATGGTTAAGAAGGAGAAAGGTAATTCTTATTAATAGTATTTTTAAAAACATTTTATTTATTTGAGAGAGAGAAAGAGCATGAGTGGGGGGAGGGGGAGGAGCAGCAGGGGAGGGAGAGAAACTCAAGCAGACTCTGAGCGGAGTGTGAAACCCAATCTCAAGACCCTGAGATCATGACCAGAGCCAAAACCAAGAGTTGGATCCTTAACTGACTAAGCTTCCCAGTGACCCTCTTATTAATAGTATTAAGAAAATATAAATTTAAAGGAATTACAATAAGGAAATAAAAAGAATTCTATACCACTATGTCTAGATAAGCAGAAGATTAAGATTATCCAGTCTTTTCCCATTTTTCCTCTTCTCTTCTGTATTATTCCTTTACAGCAACTAAACTACCATTAGTTGGTACTCTGGATTCTTAATCAGCAACAACTACTATGCTAAAATATTTGGTGGAAGTTTGGTCTTTAGTCTCTTAACGACACTTTTTTTCATTATAACATTTCTGCATTCATAACTTAACACATTTAGCATAGAAACTCACAAGCATGTTCTTTCTCTAGGTTTTTTCCCCCATCAAGATTAATATATCTTGAACAAATAAAGCTGGTAGCAACAAGAAAACCCCATTTCTCAAGGATGATAATAACAAGAGTTTCTCAAACCAAAGATAATAGTTATTACTCCTTGCTGAAAATGACTGCATTCCAGAACTTCTAACTGACATTTAGCAAACTTCACTGACTTTCTGAGCTATCTCTCTCATAGATAAATAATTAACTTAGCATCTACTATGGGGTCACTCATTCACTGTGCTAGATGCTGGCAATTTATGCTAAACAACAATGACTCAGTCTTTGTCCCTCTTGAGCTTATGTAACACCTCATGGTTGTGTGGAGGCAAGAAATATCTGAAAACGAATCTGTTATAATATTTAAAGTAACATGAAGCTATTTTCACTCCAGACTAAAAACTTCCCATTTTAACTAACAGAATGTTGGACATTTGGTTTTGCAAAAAAATAGTTTCCATTATGATTAGCTGTAAAATATGTGAAAATAATTATTTTGTTTCAAAGAACTGGTTGAAGCACAAATGTGACATAAGGAATCATTAGAGTGACTCCATTTTTTTTAAAGTTATCATAGACGGGATCCCTGGGTGGCGCGGCGGTTTGGCGCCTGCCTTTGGCCCGGGGCGCGATCCTGGAGACCCGGGATCGAATCCCACGTCGGGCTCCCGGTGCATGGAGCCTGCTTCTCGCTCTGCCTGTGTCTCTGCCTCTCTCTCTCTCTCTGTGTGACTATCATAAACAAATAAAAATTAAAAAAAAGTTTAAAGTTATCATAGACAAGTAAATTGCAAAACAATGAAGTGATTTTATTACAAGTTCAGGGCAACAGCTTTTAAAAGCCCAAACGCTGAGAGTGGAGAGATAGCGATTCCCAGGTATGTTAGTCATCAATTCATTGTCACTTAGTTCCAAATTCACCCTTCATTGCCTGCTCTTTGAAAATGGATATGTGCTTTTAAAATATTTTTCCTTATCCATAAATGTTAACCTTTAACATTGTGGATAAGAGGTGATGGAAAAGCCTAGTAGAAGAAAAATTTCTTTTCTTCTTGGTTCTGGTGTGCTCTGTTGCAGCAGCATGGGTGGCTTCCCCAGCAGTAGGCTCCTGCAGTGCATGGCAGTCAGCAGCACCCTGCAGGTAGCGGCTGCCTTGGGCACACTCTGTGTGGTTGTATGACAGAGGACTTCCAGTGAGACATCTCTCTGTGAATGGCTTTCCCTAGCACCCTAGGGAGCATATTTCTGGCAAGTTCCACCACATCACATCACATCACACCACACCACACCACACCACACCACACCACACCACACCACACCACACCAACTTCTCCACAAATCCAGTGACCACAGCCATGGCCTTTCCAATAAAGTCAGTATCTTTGTCCTGGGCAGCCTATCTTCCTTGGGCAGTCTATCTCAGCTCTAGGTATAGTGGCTGCTCCATAAATCTGCTATTCCTAAATTCTCTAGAGTTTTCTTTAGTTCTTATCAACCAGTTCCTCATATTACATTCTTTGTGATGGTTCACAATTCTTTACATTAAATTTTCTCTGCTCAAATTATTGTGTCATTTCTCTCTCCTGTTTAGACAGATTATTATACCATGATAAAAACACTTCTGATGCAAGATGTTCTTTTTTAAATATATCCTGAAATTATGGGATTCATATAACTTCAGGGATATATTTAAATTGTTAGAAAAGTCTATAGCAAAAACAGTAACCTAGGAGGGATGCCATGACCCCGAGGAGGTCCAACAAGGAGTGCCTTTGTAACTCTAATAAGCTGTCTTTGGCAGCAGACAGAATAATCACTGCTTCTTGATATTAAAGAAATATCAGAAACTGAAGGTTTACAAAATTGCTTAATTCAACATCCAATTTCAAGAGAATTTTTGCTTTCCAAAGTCAACTCAATGATAACTAGATCTTTATTTTTCTTTTGCTCTGTGCTACATCAAGAGTACAAGCTAACTCACACGTAACTCTTCATTTGAATCAATCTGAACACAATAAGGAAAGATATGTGAATTACACATCATTTTATGTGATAATATGATTTCATCCCTCAAAGTAGATGTTATGTGAAATATACCATAAACTCTATCCCAAGTAAAAATCATATTGTATAAAAATGCTTTCTGTGCAAATATCTTGCATTTTTTCTATTACTTTTTCATTAATATGAGTTTTAATACAATTTGTCCTAATCATAAACTAATAATAGTACCTTTGAGAATGGATTCAATCCTGAGAAAAGAGAGCTGGAACAGTTAGTGTCCTAACAGAGTGAAGGAAAGATGACACCAGTAAGCATTAGAAGCACTTTTCACTGATCCCAAATTGCTTATTCCTCAAAAAGCCAGTGCACAGAAATATAAGGAGTAGCAAGATGCTCTGTGCAGAGCCCCAGGCACATATTGGCAATATTCCCACTGTATATCCTGCTTTCATCACCAATTCAACATTGCATATCTAATCTTTTTTTTTTTAACCAAAACTTCCTATGATCCCTCTTTGTAGCCCTGTCTAACCACTGTCCTCTCTACCTGTCAGGGATGACAGCCTGCAGACATCTCTGGATGGTGGCTAAGAGAAGACCTGACAACCAGGCTGCCCTGCACATTAATCCTGGTTTTACCCTGTCCAGTTGTACGGCTCTGGACAAATCATATTCCTGTGCCTCTGTTTCCTCACCCATGCAATGGGGTTAATAATAATTCTCATCTCACAGGGTTACTATGTGGATTACTTTGAGTAAATATTTTAAAAGACCTAGAAGTTTCTGGCACACAGTGTGTGCTGTGCTACATGACATCCTCTCTCTGAAACATGACAAGTTCTCACTTGGCACTTGTGAGCAGTTTAACAAAACTTCTTGGGTCTTTAGTTCTGGGATCTGCCTGATGCCCAGGGCCCGAGGTCACTGTACATATGACCAGAGTGGGCCCCCATTGCCTCCTACCTGAGACTTGAATCTTCTCAATCAGCCTTGCCTCTCAGGCTAGGTAATAATCAGAATCAGTAGGATTATATATTTGACTTATTTTTTAATCCTCTTTAGTAAACCAGGCTGAAGTCTGGCATAAATTAAAATCTAGATAAATACTTCTTAATGGATTATATGACGTCAACAACCTGGCTAATGATTTTTTACTGTGGCTACACTTGGGATTAAATCCAAACTCCTTGACCTACAAGTCATATTCTTGCTTCTGCTTACTCATGTGTCATCTTCCCCTTGCTCACAAATCAGATATTTAAAAAAAATGTCTTTGAAATAAACACATCCTTTCCTGCTAACTCTATCTCACTCTTCAAGTATTAGCTTAATATCTCACCTCCTCAGAGAGTCCTTTCTAAAGTAAATTCTTATCTTCTCTTGTTTTCTATCTTAGCTTCTTTCCTTTATTTTGTAGAAATTAACACATTTGTAATTGGTATATTTGATTGCTTGCTTAAATTCAGGGCTGCCTCCCTCCCAGATGTTTTTTTTTTTTTTTTCAGATATGTATTCTATGAACTTGGAACAAAGCAGAACTCAATACTTGTTCTGAATGAATAAATACTGAATGAATAAATTAAATAATAAATTAAATGTTACCCTTTCCCTGTAGCAGTGGAAGGAGGCTATGAATCAGAGCATACCAGGGTCTTAGTGTGACAGGAGTTATCACCCGACTGTATTCATTATAAACTTCAACCCCAGAGCCAGCAGGTTGCCAACACTGGGAATGGTACATTTATATGTCAGGGGCCTGTCCTCCCTCACCACCATGTTGTGGGGTTGTTCTGATGCCCCATGATTTTGGAACTGGAAACAGGGAGTCTCTGAATACAACCTGTTGACTTTGGAGTAGCCATTTCTTGCTACAAGGACCAAGGAGCAGAATATGCTAGCCTATAGAGAGAAAATAAGAAAATGCACAGAGAGACACAGGAAATCGACAGAGAAGGAAGAAAAGAGAGACAGAGAAAGGGAGAGATGGAAAGATAGACCTTGTAGTTCCTTTCTAAGAACTACTCCCCTCAAGTCTCTACAATACACCCCTGAGTCCTTACAATACATACTTCTTTCTGATAAACCAATGTATCATTTTTATTTTAATTTTTTTAGATTTTATGTATTTATTTATGTAGCTGAGAGAGAGAGAGGAGCAGAGGGAGAGGGACAAGCAGACTCGGCACTGAGCTCAGAGCCTGATGTAGGGCTTGATCTCACGATCCTGAGATCATGACCTGAGCTGAAATCAAGACTCTTAACCGACAGAGCCACCCAGGTGCACCAAAACCCACTTTAATTTGGCTTCTAACCATTTCTTGGCTACCTGAAGGACCTAAGAAAGAAGGAACAGAGTCGTTTCTATTGTTGAAAAAGCCAACTTTGAGAACATCCAAACAGATATGCAAAGTTAACAATGTAGAGTTCTAGGTAGAGGAGCATGGAGCATGGAGACAAAGGCTCAGGCTTTACCAGCAGATGGGCGGGGACTAAATCCCGAAGAATGCCATCTCCAGAGAGTTTGGAGGGAGATAAATACTTTTCTTTAAAAGATTTTGTTTATTTATTCATGAGACACAGAGAGAGAGACAGAGACATGGGCAGAGGGAGAAGCAGGCTCCCGGTGGGGAGCCCAGTGCAGGACTTGATCCCGGGACTCCAGGATCACGCCCTGAGCCAAAGGCAGACAGACACTCAACCCCTGAGCCATCCAGGTGCCCCCTAAGCCTACAAATTTTAAACAATTTGTTTTACCAAAAACTAAAAACATTTTCAATGAAATATGATGCTCATTACAGGATTGTGAAAAATCAAAATTTGGTAAGCAATTCCTATTATGTAATTAGTAATGAATATAAATTGTACTTATTTGAACAAAGCTTAACAATAACAAAAAACATGTAAGTGGATATCTTAAATAATTTTTTTTTTCTTTTTCAAGGCGGGCATTTTCTAACTGATTCCACCATGGTAATCGGCTGCGAGAGAGTGGACAGCCATATTTCAGAATGACTGTATCTAAAACAGAAGAGTTTTAAAAAAATGACCTCACAAACAAATTTAGTAGTCAAATTCATGAAATTGGGTTTCAGCAAAACAGTGACTGCCAGCTGTCATTAAACCCCACGTATCAAGGAATTTGACCACTGGGTCTCTTGTAAGATGTGTCATTTATCTCCAGTTACACATGAAGTTCATTGCCTTGCTTATAGAAGTGTATGGAGATTGACCTGGTGGCCCCTGCCTAACAAAACCATTTCACAGTTACTGCATCTTACTCTAGAAAATATATAACTGATGGGGGTTCTGACCAGAGGGAGGGAACTCCAGAGGTATCAAACTTAGCTAACTAGAAAGTAATGGAAGGATGTGGAAAGGGAATGGATCTGAAAATATTAAAATAGACATGAAGGCATATACCTTCATTTCTTAATATATTTGAATATAATATGTTTAGTTGTAAAATAGATTGTCAAGGATGTGGCTCATTTTGTTCTATATGAAGGTCCTGATATGATAACAAACTCAAGATTGGCTTCACTTCAACCTTCTATACCTTTAGGGCATAAAGAATGCATTTTTACAAAGTCCCTGACCACCATGACCTTAACCCTAGTACTGCCACTGCCTCCAGCACATTCAGAGCAACACTGGGACTTATCAGCTGGACCACGTTCAACCTTCATGTCTAATTCTGACTGCTGACCTCCAGAAAAACAGAATAAAGGGGTGGGGGTGGGGTGAAAGAAAAAAAAGAATCGAAACACATAAAGGTTTATAGCTGCTGAGATGTATAAGGAATACAAATAGTGCATTCACTTTAAATAAATTTTAAACTGTTTCTTTTTCCAAGGTATTTACTTATTAAATACTCCTTCTTCTTAAACATGTGCTAACATTATAGAATCTACGACAACTAATTTAATTTTTAACCTCACTCTAAAACCTAATACAATCTACAATCAGCTGAAGAGGTGAATGTTTACAGAAAAGTGTTTCTGTATTATGATGTGAAGAATATATCTAAGTTTACTATTACCTATTATATGTAAAACATTAAAATTGTACAGCTTCTGAGTATTGCAAAATGTCATTTACTCTGTATTGTTTGATTTTTTTACAGCAAGTATGCTTATTTTTTTTAATTTTAAAATATTTCAAATAGCTCTTTATTTCCTCTCATGGTTTAGTTGAAAATTAAGTTAGTCGGCAGCTACAATATCCTTTATGAGATTGGACTCTATCATTTATTCACTTAGGTAAATATCTTGATGAATTGATCTGGAATTTTACCTGGATAGAGGAATTGTATTGGGAAAGAAAAACATGGGGTAAAGTCTCCTGAATAAGGTCCTGGGTAATAGGTGAAGGCGTACAGAAAGTCTCCTTTTTGGAGGTGGGTACAGTGGAGCAGGCAAGGAGGGCACAAGCTCTTTAATTGCAATCGGTTTCTCCTTTGGGACATGCCAGTCTTTCCCTCAGGCAAATAATGAGTGATCAAAGCTCCAGCAGACACATCAGGGTATAGTTTGAAAGCACCAATGCTCTGTGTACCCTCACTATAGTCCTGGCTCCCTAGGCCATCTGTAAAATCCATTCTATGTTCCTGCAGCCAGTGACCCAAAAATGTTTTCCCATCTCCTCAATCTTCTATCCCATGGACTTACTCAGAAATGGGACCCTCCAGAAATGATCCTACCAATATGACAAGCAGAATTCTACAAACTCCAATGACCATCATCTTTAAGTCATGCTTTCTCCTGTGAATATGATGGAATAGCGCTACAAATATTATGTTGCTACGTGGCAAAAAGGGGACATGGCAGATAAAATTAAGGTTTCTACCTAGCTGACCTCAAAATAGGAAGATTATTCAGTAGGTCAGACCTAATTAGGAGAGCCTGTTAAAAGCAGAGAGTTTTTGGGGCGCCTGGGTGGTGCAGTCAGTTAAGCCACCAACTCTAAGTTTTGACTTAGATTATGATCTCAAGGTCCACTTCAGGCTCTGCACTCAGCATGGAGTCTTCTTGAGATTCTCTCCCTCTCCCTCTGCCCCTCATTGTGCTCTCTCTCTCTCTCTCAAATAAATAAATAAATCTTAAAAAAGAAAATATAAAAGCAGAGTTTTTCTCTAGCTGACAGAACAAGAGGAAGTCAGATAGATTGAAAGCATAAGAAGGGAGGAGCCTGGGTGCTCAGTCAGTTAAGTGTTGCCTTTGGCTCAGGTCATGATTCCAGGATCCAGGGATCAAGCCCCTTTCTCTCTCAAGTAAATAAACAAAATCTTAAAACAACAACAACAACAACAACAACAACAACAAAAAAGAATAAATAAAGAAGAATCCAAATTGTCATCACTGGCTTTAGGATGGAGAAGGTCACATACAAGGATAAGAGTGGCCTCTGGTAACTGAGAGTGACAGCTAGTGAACAGCCAGCAAGGACCTCAGACCTATACGCATAAAGAACTAAATTCTGCCAAGGACCAGAATAAGCTTGGAAGTGAATTGTTCCTCGGAGCTTCCAATGGAGAGCCCAGCTGGCAGAATCTTGAATTCGGCCTCATGAGAGCATAAGCAGAGAAACTAGTTGAGCTTGCTTAGACTTCTTATAGAGCTGGGAGAGTAAATGGACATTGCTTTAAGGGGCTAAATTTGTGATAATTTGTTACACAGCAACAGAAAACTAATGCAACTAGGACTTGCAGAAGCAAGTTTACTTTGAACCAGATTTAGACCTCAAATTTATTATTTTTCATTATTTTATATATGAGATTCCTGCTTCATAAAATAAATAACTAAATACATAGATGCATAAATTCATAAAAACAAATAAATTCAGGGACTGGTTAGACATTTAATTCTTTTATTACAACCCTTTCCTGTCCTTGTGCTCTGTTAGGAGCCATGAAGATACTTGCTAAATAGCTGGTGATTAAGCAACCACCTACGACATCAAAAAATGTCTTCTGAAGTACTCAACTATTTTCAAGATTTTTATTTATTTACTCATGAGATATATAGAGAGACGGAGACATAGGCAAGGGGAGTAGCAGGCTCCCTGCAGCTCCCTGCTCACTGGGGGACTCAACTCTGCAATCACGCCCTGAGCAGAAGGCAGGAGTTCAGCTGCGGAGCCATCCAGGCATCCCAGCACTCAATTATTTTAGAAAAAAAAAAGTGTAAGATACACATATTTCTCCTCCTCTTTATCATCATCATCATCATCAAAATTGACATTAGCTACCATTGAGTTTAAGTGCTAAAATGCTTTGTTTAGCACTTAATATACATCTTATTTAATTTTTAAAACAATTCAGCAGATTATAAAACAGATCAAAAAAACAAAACAAAACAAAATGAAAGCCTCTCTGAGGCTCAGAAAGGATATTTGTGTGTATCAAATACCCTATGTGTCTCAGGGTGTTTCTGTGTCTTGTGGTTGGGACAATGGGTTTGGACAGGTTTTTGGACTAAAATTTAGAAAGGGACAGTAATGCCATGTAGTGAAGTTACATTTCCACCATAGACCTTGAGGACTGGGCATGTTTAGCATGGAGTTTAAAATAAATAATGCTTGGCTGGCAATTTGGAGAAGAGAATTGCAGAAAGAGTTTGACTGGCAAAGTTATCAGTTGAGACATTTTCAACAGTTTATGTAAAAGATTAATAAAGATCCCAATCTATCTAACTCTAAACCATTTTATTTTTAAATGTTTTTGGCACCTCTGAAATATATAATTCCATGTTTTTACTGAAGGCTTAAAAAATAAATGTAGCACATAGTTTACCTTTCAATGATGGAAGTTCATTACCAGACTCTTGATAATGTTGGGCCCAGGAAACAGTACTACCCTCTGGAATTACTGATCAGGATTCTCATAAAATGGTCTGCTTAGGTTTCTTACATAGCCAGGGGTCTTTGGTGGATTCCTAGCTCTATAGAACCATTCCCTTTTTCTTCTTTAGCCAGAGTATTTTTTTTTTAATTTTGAGTTTACATGCAATGTTACATTAGTTTAAGGTATACAACATAGTGATTGGACAAGATTATATATTATGCTAAGCTTACTACAAGTGTAGCTACCATCTGACACCATACAACACTATTACAATATCCTTGATTATATTCTTAGTGTTGTGCCTTTTATTCCCATGACTTACTTATTCCATAACT
The DNA here is from genome assembly GCF_905146905.1 of Nyctereutes procyonoides. Classification (NCBI taxonomy): domain Eukaryota; kingdom Metazoa; phylum Chordata; class Mammalia; order Carnivora; family Canidae; genus Nyctereutes; species Nyctereutes procyonoides. The sequence continues at coordinate 21,336,811 of NW_026575040.1, read as the reverse complement.
GGAGGCCTGTATCTCCTATTCCCCTTTACCCATTTTGCTCATCTACCTACCTCCCTCTCCCATGGCAACTATTAGTTTGTTCTGTGTATAGATAGGTCTTCTGGCATCAGCCATTACCTTACTCAGTGAATTAGAATTAGATTCTAAATTAGAAAACAGCAATGGAACATTATGCAGCTTTAAAAAGAGTTTTCTGACATGTGCTATAACATGGGTGAACCCCGAGGACACTATGTTAAGTGAAATAAACCCCAAAACAAAACAAAACAAATATTGTATGATTCTACTCATATAAGTAGTCAGATAAATAAAGACAGAAAGTAGAATGATGGTTGACAAGAGCTGAGGGGAGAAAGGAATGGGAACATATTTTTTAGTGGGTACAGAGTTTCATTTGGGGAAGATGAAAAAGTTCTGGAAATAGATGGTGGTGATGGTTGCACAATAATGTGAATGTACTTAATCCCACTAAACCATTACAAAAAACTATTAAAATGGCAAAGTTTGTTTTAAGTATTTTGCCACACACAGAAAAGCAACTATGTTGATAAGATAGCCCAAGGAAAATACAAAGAGAGAGAGAGAGAGAGAGAGAGGGAGAGAGAGAGAGAGAGAGAGAAGTACACCGAGAAGAGACACAGGGAATAATATAAAGAGGGTTTGCAGAATCAGCACAATGAGAAAGATGGGCTGTTGGCCATCCAGGGAAGAGTATGCCATGTAAGGCTGAGGGTGGAGAGAAAAGGGGACACTGGTGACAGTGATTACAGACAAGTCATGTACTTGCCACTTAGAGGATGACAACTGATCTTGTCAATAAGAGAACCTAAAGAAGAACAGTTGCATTGGAACAATGTAGACAAAAGTCAGATGAAAATATGTTCAATAAATGGGAGATGAGAAAAAGAGTACAGATGGCATTTTGTAGAAAACTATCCACTATTTTGGGGAGAATGACTAAGATAATAGCTCACAATTCCTTATTCAAAACATTTAGACTCATAAGGCTTTAGAATTCAGGATTTTTCAGATTTTGGAGAGATAAGATAATGCACACATGTATGTTGTATAACAGCTATGGGAGAATTTGGGAGAACAGACAGTAAAAAACAATAAAAGGTTAAAAACTAATATTTATACTTCATTGTAATAAATAACCTCATGTGAGGTAAGGTTTGATTTTGTTGCTTTACCACAAACTAAAAAAACAAAACAACGACAACAAAAAACTTTTGTTTTCAGAGGTTTTTAGATTTAAGATTGTGGCAAAAAGAATATGGAGCTGTATCCAAATTAATCAGCAGCTAGGAGGCCAGAAGTAATAAAAGAGATATTTCTGAGATGAGTTTCTGGGGTGCAGTTTACTATAAGGTAAGATATCACATTATGCATTTGACTTCTCCTTATACCTACAGAGGTAAGCTAAGTCACCTGACTCCAAACCCCAAATTTTACTGATTGTTTTGTCTATGCCATCTACAATTAAATTGTAATGTGCTAAAGATTCCTTTAAATCCAGTGCTTTAAAGAAAACACAACTTCCTTTATAAAATCATTGATGATGGATAGCTTTCCTAATAGTCCAGTCTTGGGAAAATGATCATGGTTGTGAGAAATGAAGATAATAAAAAATTGTAAAAAACTAGAGACATAATATAAGAAACATATAAAATGGTGTTTTCAAACTAGACTTACAAATGATGCTTCTAGAGGTAAGAAAAATGTGATGATTAAAAAAGTTTAACTTCCAGTGCAAATCATGGATTAAAAGTAAATTGCTTGGTCAAATCGTCTTATTTCAATTATTTTACTGGAATCCCAACTCATAAATGTTCTCAGTTCTGATCTATCATTTAGTTAAATGATTTGAATAAATTATTTATCCAAATGGATAAATAAAAGACTATCCAAATCATTTAACTAAATTTACATAAACAATTTGCTATCTACTTAAATGATGAACTAACTATAAGATGACATTCATTCTGTGTCCCTCTGTGGAGCTTCTGTTACTCTGAAGCTTCCTAGGGCTGCAAAATGCCCTTTGTCTTTTCAGCACAGGACCTGGGGGGAGGGGGGATGGAATCCACAGGCACGCGAATATGAATAGGACTGGGAAAAATAGTGGACCAATCCATGCCCAGGCCTTTTCAACAGGTTGAAATTAGCAACCAACCTTTTTTGTAGCATGGAAGATAAAATCTGATATTCCCAAATCAAATTCTCTGCTTGCCACTCCCAGCCAAGGACTTGACTGTTGGATTTGTTTTCACCTGAATCATCCCTAGAAACATGAAAGATCCTTCCCTTCAAATCCTAACAAGTAAGTTAGTGGTAGAAGTTGGGATATTATTGATACATTCAGATGAATAAAGTACATCCCATATCCTTTATCTTTCAGCTGAATCAGAGAACCTACTTTCCCAGAGAATAACAATCATTACAGTCCACTAAGTCTTGCTTTTCCAATCATTTCTGTGGCAGCTGGCTACTAGTAAGTTGCTAGGGAATTGAAAGGAGGCAGCATGAGGAGGGGCAGATGGCTCCTTTGGGTTTATTTCACCAAATATGGCAGCTGTGCAACCCACTAACGTTCCAAGCGTCTATATAAAATGCTTGCAGAAGGGCCAAGCTAAGGAGGAGCCACAGAATAGCCATCCTAACGTGTTCCTCTTTCTGCTGCTGTTGAATAAGCTCCTGAGAGGGTGAAATTCAGATATGTAACAAACATATCCAACCAGCACATGATCCAAAAATGTAATCAGACTGCAGGAATCAGTTAAAAGTGATGATGGCAAGTATTTCCTTTACTTAAGTAATACCCAGGAAGATAACAATTGACAAGGGAGACAATAAGGCAGCAAAGGGTAGGACTTAATTGGTAAAAGTAGCTTTAAGAGAAAAAATATTTAGTTTTACCATATGAGTGAGATTGTATTGATTTTCATATTTATTTCTGAGCATACAAAATGTTCCAAAAATATCTTGCAAATATCACAATATGCCTAATACATATTAACATGACAGATTTAATAAAGTGGGCTGAATAATACCTTAATTAAAATGCACATACGTACATACATACAAACACCTGTATATTATGTTTTACCAAGTAACAATTCATCATATAATGTAGAATTTTAAAAATAAGTCAGCTTGTCTCAAAATAATATAGAACCATGTTCATGTGAAGTATAATTCTGTAATAAAATTTAGGTAATTGTTCAAACATTTCTAGCTAATAAGGATTGTGAAAGAAGCAAATTCAAATTTTGGGAAAAAATACTTGTGTTTATTTTGTTAGCAGCCTTTCAATGTGATTTTAAAGGGCATAGTAGAAATTACCTCACGTAGATAGCTTTCTCTTGAATTTTTCTACAACTGTGGAATTTCCTAACTTTGAAAAGATGGTAAACTTACAAGAGCAAATTAACATTTATATAATTTCACCAAACTAGAGGTCAATGTTCAATAGGTAGAATTAAAGAAGACTACTCTGTGTGTGTGTGTGTGTGTGTGTGTGTGTGTGTGTGTGTGTGGGGGTGAGGATGCATTCAGTGTGTGTGTGTGTGTGTGTACTCACATGCATGTAAAGGTGTCTAACAAGGCTTTATATCAATGTAAAAATATTTTATATTACAATGAGACTCATATGCCACTCTTCAGTGATACAGGATTAATTGTTGGATTTAATTTAATAAGGTTAAATTATTTATTATTATTGTAGTTTTGCTCTGGTATATGTAGTGTGTGTGTATGTGTGTATATGTGTATCAGATATCGACTTATAGGGCAGCCCTGGTGGCTCAGCGGGTTTAGCGCTGCCTCCAGCCCAGGGCGTGATCCCGGATACCCGGGGTCGAGTCCCACATCAGGCTCCCTGAATGGAGCCTGCTTCTCCCTCTGCCTGTGTCCCTGCCTGTCTCTCTCTGTGTCTCTATGAATAAATAAATAAAATGTTTTTTAAAAAAAGATATCAACCTGTACTTCCCAACTGTATTACCAGCATTGAATAACTTCAATGCATCCTGCATTAAAAATCTTTCAGACTAACAGAAAGCCTTAACTTTTTTTCATGCCATGAACCCCTTAAGCAGTCTGGGGAAAACCAGTGAGCCAGCCCTTTTTCACAATATTGGTTTAAAATGTCAAAAATAAAATACATAGGTTTATAAAAGATATCAATTATACTGAAATGCAATCATCAAAATATATTAAAAATCAAGCTTATATGCTTCTTTACTCTTGCGTGAAATGACAAGAGCTAGTGGTGTGCCTAAAAGTTTATGGCAGTTGTAAACATAAATGGTTCTTGGAGATACCTTTCACAATTGTAATGCCATATGAAAATATCTGGGACGTCTATTGTTGACAATGTCACAGGTATTGCTAATACTGCTGTGAAGCGTTCCCTATATTCAAAGTGGAAAGAAACGCTTCATTTCATTTAGCATTTCCTTTAAAAAGGGATTTGTGGATTGCGGAGCGAGTGAAGGGAAGCAACTTTCTAAAGCTTCCTGCTATACCTCCTAGAGTGTTACATTAATAATGAAAATAATGAACTAATAACTGGATAATGGCTTCCAAGAGACTTACATGATATAAATATAAATATAAGCATGTCTCTGTATACATTAATATGTGAAGGAATAAAATACTGGAAGTGTAATATATTAACTGTTCCGTTCATAATGATTATCTCCCAAGTGTTGGGATTCTATTGCTTCTTCAAGATGTCTTCTTCTTCTTCTTCTTTTTTTTTTTTTAAGATTTTATTTATTTATTCATGAGAGACACACAGAGAGGCAGAGACACAGACAGAGGGAGAAGCAGGATCCACCAGGAAGCCCGATGCGGGACTCAATCCCAGAACCCTAAGATCACGCCCTGAGCCAAAGGCAAATGCTCAACCGCTGAGCCACCCAGGCGTCCCAAGATGTCTTCTTTATACTTTCTATATTTCTGTTTTTTCTTTTGATTGAGTTGAAACTGACATAACATACAATGAATGATTTCAAAGTGTACAAGTTGGTGGCAGTTAGTGCATGTCCAATGTTGTGCAAACAGCAACTCCTCTAGTTTCAAGACTTTTCATCACCTCTGAGGAATATCCCCTACCCATTAAGTAATTCATTCCTCTCCAACTTCCCCTCCTTTCATCTCCTGGCAACCATTAATCTGCTTTCTATCTCTATGGATTTGCTTATTCAGGATATTTCATATAAAATGAACCATATAATATGTGATCTTTTGTGTCTGGTTTATTTCACTTAGTATAATGTTTTTTGGGAAAAATATTTCATTACATGTATATTACATAATTTGTTTATCCATTTATTCATTGATGGAAATTTGGGTTATTTCCACCTTTTGGCTATTATAAATAATGATCTTATGAACATTTATGCTCAAGTTCCTGGGTGAACATATATTTTTATTTCTTTTGGGGGTATACCTAGGAGTGGAATTTCTGGTTCATATGGTAATTCTATGTTTAACTTTTTGAAGTACTGCCCAACTGTTTTCTACAGCAACTGTACCATTTTATATTTCCATTGGCAATATAATACTAGGGTCCGTATTTCTCTGCATCCTTGGGAAACCTTGTTATTTTCCTTTTTTTTTTTTTTTGATTATAAGCATCCTCGTAAATGTAAAGCAGTATCTTACTGTAATTCTGATTTGCATTTCCCCATTTCCCTTATGGTTAATGATGCTGAAATTTTTTCATGTGCTTGTCAGTCATTTGTATAGTTTCTTTAAAGAAACATCTATTTGAGTTCTTTTTCCTTTTCTTTTTTTTTTTAGATTTTATTTATTTATTCATAGAGACAGAGACACAGGCAGAGGGAGAAGCAGGCACCGTGCAGGGAGCCTGATGTGGGACTCGATCCCAGGTCTCCAGGATTACACCCTGGGCTGCAGGCAGTGCTAAACCGCTGCGCCACTGGGGCTGCCCTCTTTTTCCTTTTTAAAATTGGGTTGCTTGTCTTTTGATTGTGTTGTAAGAGTTCTTTATATATGCTGGATATTAAACCCTTATCAAATATATAATCTACAAAGAATTTTCCCCATTTCACAGGCTATCTTTTTTTTTTTTAATTTATTTATTTATGATAGTCACAGAGAGGCAGAGACACAGGCAGAGGGAGAAGCAGGCTCCATGCACCGGGAGCCCGATATGGGACTCGATCCTGGGTCTCCAAGATCGCGCCCTGGGCCAAAGGCAGGCGCCAAACCGCTGCGCCACCCAGGCTATCTTTTCACATTCTTGATAATGTCCTTTGATGCACAAAAGTTTTAATTTTTATGAAGTCCCATTTATTATTTTTCATTTGTTGCTGTAGTTTCTTTTTTATTAGAGCAACCATGTGGCTTATGCATGCATACATACATGTATATATGTACATGTGTATATATGTAGGTGTGCATACCTATACACATATATGCTTATATGTATGCATATATATGTAAATGTATATACACATGTTTATATATAGATATATATTTGTATATGTATATACATATGTATGCATGTATAAATGTGTGTATGTATGTATAATATATGAACACATATATAATTAATAAAACAATAAATAAATAAATAAAATAAAAATGGTGCCAGTATTCTCACATATAGTAATGTTTTACATCTTTTCTGCAACATTGTGTTAAGTGTCATCATCATCATCATCATCATCATGAGGAAACTAAGACTCTGATCAATTTTATTTAGTGATTTGCCAAAGAGTGAACAAATTAACAGAGGCAGAATCTACTGTCTCTAAATATTAGAGTAGACAGTAGATTACTATAGATTAGTAGACAGTAGATTCTGTCTCTAAATATTAGGCAATAACATTCATTTGATACATTAGGAGTGAAAAATGAGTCATAGATACAAACTGCTATGGTAATACATGAAGGATTTGTTCTAAGGACAGTTAATATTTATCTAGTGCTAAGTGCTGTGAAAAGATGGTAAGCCTTTGAGGAATTCAAAGTGAATTGAGGTAAAAGAGATTGGAAAGAGTAGAACAAGAATTCAAACGTAGCAGTCTGAATCCCAAGGCTCATGATCATAACCCCTCCTGATGCAAATTCCCACTTGAGACATTAAATTTTGACAATTGGGTAAATATTTAGTAGTTAACCTGCAAATAAAGTTCATATACACAGGCTGGTACATACACATGGGCATACACATGCATGTGCACACATACATAAAATTACATGAGTCAAAATCTCAAATTATAGTGTAGCTGTGATAATGGGGGCCAAAGAGGAAGAAATAAAGATTCAAAAAATAGGCAGCAAACCAAAAATACGTGTTGAGTAATAACATCAGTAATTATTATAATAAAGAAGAAAAGGGCTTGGAAAAAGTGCTGTAGGAAAAATCCCATCCCACGCTTTAATGTATCCTATTTTCCTTTTCTAAAAACAATCATCCCAAGAGGGTTCCATCTGTAATCTACCACAACAAAATAACGTGGCTTTGAGAAAATAACATACTAGGGAAGACAATTACCTGCTGGATGCTGCATACCCAAAATCTACCTTTAACACAAACATAATGAAGGTCATCCTCCAGTTGTGCTGACAAGGCACCTGTACCTACAGAGTGGTGACCTTGATGAGAAAATCAAACAAAACTGTCCTTCAGAATGGTATGTTTGGCAACTAGTGGAATTAAAAATTTTTTATTTTATATACCAAATACTATAAATAAAGGCAACAAGGTAATATTTTGGGGCTGGAAAATGATTTCTCCATGTAGTGACCTTGTGTGATATTTTGGTGTAGCAAAGTAAGAATTTAACCACATGATTCTATTCTATTGGGAAAAATATGACTGCACATTTCTGGGAGCCTGCATCCTGCATACATCTCTATATCTCTCACTCTAAACAATTAAAGCAAATTCATATGTATAGTATAGGATTAAATCTAGATATTTTTCTAAAAATATGGCTTATTATCTATTACTTGACAAACCTTATTTTCCTTAATAGTTTTATTTTTAAAGTTTTCTTTTGAAGACTAGGTATTTGGAAGCCACAAAAGAATAAATGCTTCATTTATATGGTATCATAATAGACTAAATAATTTTCTAACTAACTGGTACTAACTTCATTAAGAAAATGAAATTAAGAAAGAAAATTTAACACCTGCGGTAAAAATAACTGAAATGTATTGTCTTCTTCCTGACTTTCTTAATTTCATATGCATAGGCTTTGTTCCAATGGTCTGTTTATAAGATAGTTGTTTTAAAACTCAGAATGTGTTTCCCACAGAAACCATGTCATGACCAGAGACTGGGTCCTCAGGCCAGGCTCTTGGAATAAAGCTTCCTGCTCAGGGTCATACAGCTCACATTACCTGAGCAGAAACAGGAAGAAATGAATAAAAATAGACTCGCATGGACCCTGAAATCTACTCAGTTGCTGGCCAAAGACTTCGGCACCCTTAAACTCCAGGCTGTAGGCCGCTTCTGAGATTTCCTCAGGACTATAATCCTACCAAAGATGTAATACCTTTCACTATTCTCCTGGAAGCAAGGAATGCCCACCTCCCCAGCAGGAGGCATGGGGAATGGACTGGCAGCTGCCCATACCCTGTGCAGGCATATCTAAGAGTTTCCTGAACAGGGGAAACGATCTCAGAGTTTTGGGGGTGATTACCTTCCCATGAGCGCAGGAAACACTGCCCCTGCCCTAAGCACTGACTCATAGCTTTGCCTCTCCTTGCTTCCCATCAGTTGTCGCTACTGCTGTCAGGGTACCTGCCACTGACAGTCTCCCTCCTTGCAATCTGCTGTTTCTAATCCGTCATCTGAGAAATCAGATGACCAGAGCTGTTAGAACTGTGTGTAAATTGAGAGCCAGGCTCTGAGAGATAGCCAGAGACCCTCTCTTTCAGGAGAGTGTTAGCAGGTTTCCTGGCAGCCATTTCTTTTCTTCTCAGAGCTTTCCTTATCTAACTCCTTGTTTGACAGTCTCAAAAAGCTGACCTCCATCTGCAAGCAGTGCTCCTGTGTTCAGTATCGTGGAGAACAAACCAAAGAGAGACATGTATCCTAGTGCAGGTGCCCTATACCTAACCTGGGGGCCTTTGGCCTCAAAATATCTCTGTGTTCCATCTCCTCACTAACAAAATGGGTATAACTATACAGAGTTAGTATGATGTAATGGATTAAAGTTTGTAAACTGGATCAGCATGAATTATTAGGAAAATCATCATCTTAAAAATAACTGTCATCATTCTTAGAAGTCTATAAAGCACATTGCATGTGTAGGTAACAGGTACAGCCCAGCCTGCTACCTGTCCTTGTACATAAAGTTTTATTGGAATATAGTTTTGCCAACTTCTTTATGTATTATCTATGATACTATGTATTATCTATGCCCCACAAGGGCAGAGCTCGGTAGTTGCAAAGAGATCATGTGGCCCACAAAGCTTAAAAACTTCACTATCCAGTTCTTTACAGAAGTTTTTCTGATCTATCTTATGGAGAAATGTTTTATTTTCAAGCAAGTGAGGTTTCATTTTCATATACACACACGTACACATGCAAATACACACACACACACAAATTGCTTAATATGGCTTATTTCATGATACAGGCCATAAGCTTAACAGAAGACCTTCAGTAATAACCACTGTTATATTAGTAACACATGAAACATTCATTACATGAGTTTTCTTCTATGTAAATCCAGTATAGTGAACAGAAAAGTCCTCAGAATTATTTTAAATTCAATTCTTAAAAGAATAATGAGCTCAGAGCTGAGATTTATTTCTGGTGTATATTTTAGGGGGAAAAATCAGTATTACATTATCCCTATTGTGTCTCACAGCAACGAGGGTGACAAAGCCGCCCAGAGTTGTCAGTGCCAAACACATTGCGGGAGCTCAAATATTAATCAAAATGACATCTCCAATTTTTTCCCTTCCTAATCAGGCCTAAACATCATGGGACATCCGGCAAATCAATAAGAGAAACTAGATGCCCTCATCACTCCCAACCTGGCAGCACTGCATTTTTAGCCAGAAGATGAAGGCCTTTGCTGTTACATAAATACTTCTCTACTTCGGTTGTTTGCCTCTCCCATGAAATGAGCATGCCCACCTGTAATCCCAAACTTTACCCTGGCATGAATCTGACCATGTTACCTATCACAGTAAGAAACACTTCTTAATGATTTCAAGATAAAATAGGCATGGGGGTACATGGCTCTAGAATATGCTTGTGTATTCTACCTAAAGAATAAATACATCTCATGAATAAAGTGAGAATAGGCTATTTTAAAGTGTTGTGAAAAACTGATGAAGTCTCATTTTCTATCCTCCACATCCAGGGAGGGTGTCACAGAGACTGACTTATACCCCACACCCCAACGTTCCACCAAAGTGGGCTTTTGGCACAGTTGAGAATTAATCACTTTTTAGCTTCATTCCACTTCCCCTGCCTTTTTTTTTCTCAGCCCTTTTCCCACAAATCTGTATCCCACTGACATCTCCTATTTTCTCTCTATGAGCTCTAGAGTTGCTCTAGTGCTGAAAGATCTTGTAAATGGCTTAGTGTCAATTTATCCCTCCTTTATGTATTTAGAAGAGGCAGAGTACTGGAGAAATGCAGCAGGGAGTAGGTCTGTTCACATATGAAACTAAGTTTGAACCTTCTAGCAAAGCTAAAAGGAAAAACCCTAGGAAAAATTGCCTGGAGTAGAAAATGCACAGACTTATACTTGAGGAGATAATATAGGTCCCATGAACTCCAGAAACCCTAAGGGAGATTTGGAGGAGAAAGCTAAAGATCTGCCTGCAGTTGGCCAGCCATGATCTAAGAGCGACTACATGGGATAATGTCAAAGTGAACTCATCTGTACTCAATGTTCTAAGGTCCAAGAAAATCTGTTAGTTCATGCATTCACTTATTTATCCATGTGCCAGGCACATCAGTGAGCAAGCACATTCTATATAGCCTCATCGGCCTCTTTTTAGCTTAGTTGTTTTGGTCTTGTTTGGTATTTTTCCTCTAACTGTATGAAATCATGAATGGAAAAGCTTCCTGATCCTGGATTTTCTCACTTCTATAGGAAAAGGATGAAACAGAAATAGGTAAGCAGTAAGAGCTTCCAGATACTACTAGTGCCTGGGTGACAGGGACCTCACTATTCATTCCTTCTCAGTTCCCTAAGTCCTATCCACACCTTTATAGATAGCTCTTTCATTAAAGTATCTTTATTTGACCCACCTGGGTTAAATTCAATTTTCTGCCAGAACCATGACTGAAACACAATTTTGGCATCTATTTATTGACATAGAAAGATGTCTGACAGAAAGTAGATCAAAATATTAATAGCAGTTGTCTTTAGGAAGTGAGACGAGATTATTTGTTTTTCTTTTTCTCTGTATTTTTCAAATGTTCTACAATATTTGGTTATGGATTGGGGAGTATAAAAATAAATAAAATTAAAAGAAAATGTAGGAATAAATACAGTTTCAAGAAGTACTAGTGGTTTGGCTTTCCTCTTTTACTGCCCACCCCTGCCAAAAAATACATAAATAAAAAGTTGCATAGGCTAAGAGGTATCCTGATGGGGCAACGGAACTATAAACATTTGTCAGTGCCAGCTATTTCTTTATCCTCGCTAGATTCTATTTTCTAGGAAAAATACATTTGATGAGCAAGTCTTCACAATTTCACAATTGAAAATGATGTAACTGCACACATTTATGTGTTTTATAGATTTAGATTACATAAGCAGAAGTCAAGATTTTGCTGCGTTCTTTGATCATATGAATAATAATTAATTATTACTAAGGGCATAGCACCTATAGGCACTGTTTACAAGCATTGTCAGTATTAGTTAATTTAATCCTGACAAGAAGGTGGTATCATTACTCCCATTTCATAGATGAAGAGATTGACATGCAAGCCAAGTTGCTTGCATGAGGCCAATCTTTGTTAGCAGGTCCTGGAAGCAAGCCCAGGCTTTAGAGCTCATTTTATCCATTACACTAAATTGTCACTGAGGTTGATAGATTACCTAGGAATTCTAAAACTCTCATGATTTTGTGCATATTGTGCAAAGAAATATGGAGCCCTCATACTGGTTTACCGCTTATTAGCAATGTAATCTTGTGCATCTACAAATCAGAGTTACAAATTCCTCATCAATAAAATGGGGAATAAAACCTCTTCTAGCTCCCCTTGAAGTTGTGATAATCTAATGGGAAATGAATGTGGAAGGCCATCAAAGCTGTAAAGCAAGGTATAAATGTAAAGCAGAATTATATCGCACCATCCATACACCAGCACATTAGTCATCATCATTACCACACGAAAGTCAAATGTAAAGAAAATAGCAATTATTTTGGTGAAGTATGACTCTAAACTATATTATAAACTATCCAGTCTGCTAATAACACCCAACATAAAACCACCACTGATTAATCAATAAAAATCATGCACTGGTTTCAGTAAAATGTACTCTCAGGCGCACTCCCCTGACTCACATTCATTAATTACCTTGCTGTATTTGATAAGTTCCCAGCATCTGCCTGAAATGTGTTACTCTCATTCTTAAGTTATATAGCAAAACTTTTTTTGAAAAGTTCAAACTGTACATTCTCTACACTACGACATCAAAAGTTCAATTGAGCCACTCAGTTTTCAGTTTCCCTGACTCAACTTTTCAGAGTTTTGTAATTAATTATATTCCATTATTACTGATCATCAATTAGCTCCAAATGTTGCTGAGATGGTGAGTATGCTGAAGAAGGCAGAATTTAATGATAATTTGAGAGTAGTAGGACACTAAATTTCTCTCTTGTTAATAATTAAAGTAGATAACTTATGTTTTTATTTATAGCTTCCAGAAATATCCGGCTCATTCCTGTGCACTGCACTGTCAGCTAATCATCAGTTGGTCAAGATCTGACGTGGGCCATTGTGTTTTATTTTCCACACTCACTTTCAACCAAAGCCATTAAATGCAGCCCAACCAAAGATTAAAGCAGGTGAAGTGGTCACCATGTATTCTCTGGAACACATGCATAAACATATAAAGAATGAAAGAGGTAATATTCCAATTTACCTGTTTCAATTTCCCAGATGTAAGCGGAGTCATCTGCACATCCAACAATTAAAAAATTCTCAACCGGGTGCCATTTTATCATCCTCACAGGGAAAAGGTGCTTCCGGGCATGCAGGAGGCACTTCTTCCCCTCAAGGTGAAGGAGGGCCACGGAATGGTCACTGCACACACAGCAAATTACCTGATCACTTCTTAGCTGTTGGGGCAGGGGATGGGGACAAAACAAACAAACAAAAAAACACAACATCATTTGTAAGTAAATAATCAAATGCTTTCTTTAAAATTAAATCTGATTTTTTCTCCTAATAAAGTAAAAATATTTTGTTTAAACACCATTACAAAATGACATTTCTGTTTTCTGCAGGACTTCTTCACATAATACTGTAAAGAGGAGTTTTAAACACCAAGTAGATTTTAAATTCAACAACTTATAAGGAAAGTCAAGAGGTACAAGTGAAAAATGAGAATTCCAAGCCAAATCTACTTATAAGATAAATGAAGGACTTGACCATCACTCAGCAAATTCAGGCAGTGAGGCAGACATCGGAAATAATGCAGAATAAAATAAACCCCAGAACTAATTTGTTGCCACAAAAAGAAGCTATTTGTAGACACAAGCTTAGGCCCAAGGGTATCATGAGCTGATATTTTCCACTTAGAGCCTCAGAATGTGATTTGGTGCTGTTCCCAGAACTATTCAGATTCTAATCCAAACAGGAAACTCAGTGTAGACACAATCTAAAAGAGGTAAGCATTAGATAGTTCCAACCGAATGCACAACTTCAAAGATACAAGGACCAAAAATAGGCTCACAGGACAAAGATTCTTGGGATACTTTTTAAAAAGTCAGCATGTGGTTACCTTGAACACAGTTTAGGACAAAGACCATCCATGCTGGGTGCTGTGAGGCTAATCTGGGAGGAGTTTACAGGGCAGGTCTGTGCTTCACCAAGAGGGCCCTGTGTCAGTCAGCCCAGGGTGGGGGGTAGGTGGGATGGCTGAGGGGAGAAAGGGGAGCGGGTAGTGGCTCTTCCACTTCTTTGTTTCTTTTCTAGCCACTTTGCTATGTGGATGCTCCTACTTTCACTAGGGCACCTAGCCAGAGTTTCAGCTGCTGTGTGTAAAGGATCAGTTGGGATGCCTTGAGAATCTCCCTGTGCCCATTACTGACCTCTTTCTATGGGGTGCTGGGGAGCAAGTTATTTTTCCTAATTTGTTCTAAGGAGATTATAGAAATCCTGAGAGGGGAAAAATCACAAAATGGCAGATGTGCTATATGGGGAGCCTGGACCTGGGTAACAGGGCTGACGGCATTGCCGCCTCAGCACTACCTCTTAGAAACTGCACAACCGGGATCCCTGGGTGGCACAGCGGTTTGGCGCCTGCCTTTGGCCCAGGGCACGATCCTGGAGACCCAGGATCGAATCCCACATCGGGCTCCCGGTGCATGGTGCCTGTCTCTCTCTCTCTCTCTCTCTCTCTCCCTCTCCCTCTGTGACTATCATAAATAAATAAATAAAAATTAAAAAAAGAAACTGCACAACCCACGGCCTGTAGAATAGAGAGCTCAATGTACTTTAGGGAACTTGTACACAAATACAACCTGTGAACAGACATGTGACATGCAAACAACGACCCTAGATCCAGAAGTGGACATAGACTAGAGATCCAAAATAGGCCAATCAGATTCTCTTTTCTATGCATTTGAAACTGAAAGCTAAAAGAGATCATGAGAAGAAGCAAGACAAAGGAGCAATCACAGAAAACAGAATCTTTTGGGGTAGGGGATTTGAAGAGTATAAAACCTTGATTTCTGAATTTAAGTTCATGTGGTACTGGGTCCTTGCTATAGAGTTTTGTATGTCTAAAATATTGCCTCTTATGCCCTAATTAAATTCCTTGGCATGGTTTGGAGTTAAATCATTTATGACTGAGGCAGAAGTAAAAGGGTCAGGATTTGACCACTGTCCTGGAGCTTTGAGGAAAAAATATTTATTTATTTTTTTTTAAAGGAGGGAACTTCAGAAATAAAAGACATGTCAAAGTATCCCAAATCACTCTTTGGAAGTCTTTTTTTAAGTCTCTTAACTTTGTTTCACTGATTTGTTTAATCATTTGTGTTACTGAAATATTTCTTTCATTATATCTTACTATGAAAATATAGTGTAAGTTTCCTCTGAATTTATTATGCAGCTGATTTTTTATGTTATTAGAGAAATAAGTTTGACAAGTCAATCAACTGATTGACAAACTCAGAAAACTCAAAAATTGATCTTTCATATTTTAACAAAGATGTCAACTTTGTAGAAGCTAAATTTAAGTTTATATTACATGTGAAAATTATATCTGAAAGTATTTCTTTTAGTCCTACACAAGGTAGATGCTCAGAAATTTGTTAAAGCTGGTTATTTGTTAAAGAAATGAGAGAGAGTAAACAAAAATCTTTTTAAGAAAAAGAAAATATGGGCAGCCCAGGTGGCCCTTGACCATGGTTTGGGGCCACCTTCAGCTTGGGGTGTGATCCTGGAGACTGGGGATCGAGTCCCACGTCAGGCTCCCTGCATGGAGCCTGCTTCTCTTCCTCTCCCTCTGCCTGTGTCTCTGCCTCTCTCTCTCTGTCATGAATAAATAAATAAAATCTTTAAAAAAAAAGAAAAAGAAAATATAATTATCAATATTTTTACAACAGTAAATTATTTAAGGCAAAAGTTATTTTCTAATTTATAGATTCCTATATATTTGAATTGCTACCACATTGAGGATCAATTACTTTTATTAAAAAATAACTTAAAAAATTAAAAAGAAAACTCCATTAAGACATAGAATTAAGGAGCAAAAGAAAAAAAGTAAGAGATTTAACTGGTTTTTGGAAAGCCAAGAATTGACAAAATCTTTGTTTTAGAATCAAATTATTTGCATAAGTTGTAATAATAATAAAAATCATATAAAAATTTTAAGGGAATTCATAAAAATTATCCAGTGGGATAATTTCTATGGGAATACAGGTTAATTTTCCTTATGTTTTTTAAAAACATTCTGTAATGTTATGTTACTTTTAAAGTTATGTTATGTTTTACTCTATCTTAACTTACTCTGAAGTTCTCTGGTGACATCAAAAGACTTGTTACTGGACCAGCTTCCAAAAAGAATTTATGCAAAATTTCTTCAGTAAAGATATTCCATAAGATGACACATGAGTCCTGGTCCCCAGACACAAGCCAACTTTGGTCTAATTTCGAAGAGAGACCATGTGGGTAAAGTAATGAAGTAACACTATGGTGATGGCCTTTGAGAACTTTGTGAGGAAGGGAACCTGGAAAACAATCAACACCAAATAATGAAAAAAAATTTTTTTTTGCTCAAGAAATAATGGTAACATTTTCTTTTATAAAAGAAAATACATATAATTAAAGCTAGACTGTTGGTTAAAAAAAATGAACAATCCTTGGACCATTTCAAAAGGCAAGTACCTCTTTATAAGCTAGGTCATATTTTTGATGAAGCACTACAGCTGGTTGTTTGAAGTCTACTAATTCTTTAAGGATGTCAGCAAGTTAGCTAGCACCAATTTTAGTTTAGTTAGCAAGTTAACTGGCATCTATTCTAGTGTTGCCAAACAGCAAAGGCTATTCTAAAAGAATAAACAATTCATACATTTTGCTTCTACAAAAGTTAATCTCAGAACTTCACTGCTGTCCTTTCAGTAACCATAACCAACTCTATTATAAAAGAAAAGTCTCACAGAACAGTTTTGCCTTAAAAAATATTAGAGATTACTTAGTTTGACTTCTTTGTTTTATAGATAAAGTACCTGAGGCTCAGAGAAGTTAAGTGACCTGAATCCAAGTGTGAAAAAAGCATAGCTTTGAGCATAACTTTGCTATTACATGAATCCAGCTTTGGTTTCTAGGTACGTCACTTACTAGATGGGTCAACATGACAATACGTTTTTCCCCTGTAAGTCACAGGTATCGTATATGAAAAACTTGGGATAATAAGAGCACTACTTCATACAAGACTGTTGTGTGGGGTAAATTTGATAATGTCCTTCATTTCCTAGCACTGGCTCTTAGTAGAAATGTGGGTATTTCATATCATAGCTGTACTAAAACACAGGGCTACTGATTGCCCAATTTCCACACTGCTTCTTTACTTCATCATTAGCTAAAACTTTAAAAAAAAATGGAAATGACCACAGACCTCAAACCTTCTTTACTCAAATTGAAAAAGGGTGCCAAAGAATCATTATTACTTCTACTAAAGAATCATTAGTTATTTCTATTCCATGAGGCACATCCT
The DNA here is from genome assembly GCF_905146905.1 of Nyctereutes procyonoides. Taxonomy (NCBI): domain Eukaryota; kingdom Metazoa; phylum Chordata; class Mammalia; order Carnivora; family Canidae; genus Nyctereutes; species Nyctereutes procyonoides. The sequence continues at coordinate 21,319,406 of NW_026575040.1, read as the reverse complement.
CACTTTATATACCTTAGCAAACCAAGATGAATATGAATTCAAATGTTCAAGTCAAACATAGGTTTCTGCTTGTTTTCTGGATAAGAAAAAATTGGCCTATATAAAATGTGCTAAGGTCTTAAGCTTTTTCATGAACTTTCAAGAGTAGCCGTTAAGCTGTGTAGCAGTATATTACCTCCTCTGTTCATTGCTATTCACTCTTCTATTTTAGGTAATCACTGGACATAAGATAGTAACATTTAGTAAGTAGCCAAAGTAAGCTAAGAACAGTTACAAGATGTGTCTTAAAAAGTGAGATTTGGGGGCATCTGGGTGGCTTAGTTGCTTAAGCGTCTGCCTGTGGCTCAGGTGGTGATCTCATGGTCCTGGGGTCCAGCCCTGAGTCCAGCTCCCTGCTCAGCAGGGATTGTGCTTCTCCCTCTCCCTCTGTGCTCTCTCTCTCTCAAATAAAATAAATAAAATCTAAAAAAAATAAAAACAAAAAACAACAACAAGCAAACAAGTAAGCATATAGTATTTTTTTTTTTTTTTGAAGAGTGAGATTTGGCTTTTACTCTTAAGGACTTTGTAGTCTAGTAGGATTTAAAATACATCTAAAATATTAGATGTATTTACATATCCCCAAGTCTCAATTGCTTCCTGTATATTTCTTCATTTACATAAGACAACTTATAGCCCAACAGATTTATTTAATAGTTATTCACCACTGCAATGCACAAAAATGTATAAGAACATATTTACCTTTCATTAATAACAACAACAAAAAAATTAAAACAGAAAGATACCATTTTCTCTTGATTGGCAAATACTAGGAAGTTTAATAGCACACAAAGTTGGCTCAAATGCAGGAATAAGGCATTTTCATAGGCTGTTAGTGGACACACATGTACACAGATATATGTTCTCTGGAGAACATTTTTAGACATATTTTCAAAATTAAAAATACTCATAAGTGTCAATCCAGCAATTCTACTACTCCTAAGAATCAATACTATATGTGCAAAGATAGCTAATTCAGCATTGCCTTTATTAGCCAAAGTCTAGAAAAACTGAAACACCCATTAACAGGCGATTTTTAAAAATTAAAATTTGATTATCATTAGCCATTTAAATCAAACTCATAAAGAATGTGCTCCAAGGTATTTTATTAATATATGCTTCAGGATATTTCAGAAAGGTGTATAGACTATGCCTCTATTTGTATATTATTAGAAGAATGCATATTGTTATGTTGGTATGTACTTGCATATGCATAGGAAATTTTGAGAAAGGTATAAAGAAGCTTATTAGCAGTTGCCTTTGTTGAAGGGAGCTGAAAGATCAAGGAAGAGGAATATCTTTCTCATTGTATAGCCTTCCACTTGACTTAAAAAAAACAGATGCCATGTTTTACTTTAATATTAAAATATGTACACATTAATTAGCAAATGTCAGCAAATTTTTTAAGCTTCAGAAATCTTCTTAGTACAGCTTATTAAAGTTGAAGCTTAAGTAAATTAAATAAATAGGGTTAAATAAAATTCAATGACCTTTTAATAAAGAACCGCCTTCTAGAAGTTCTGCTTTGGCAGCATTCAAAGCCTGTGTAATGAAAATTGTCCCATCTTCACAGCCACATATTAGTTTGTCAAGACTTGGAACATACTCTGATGAAGTGACTCCCACTGTTCCAGCTCCAGAGACATGGTCAATAATACTTTGTGACATGGTATGATGCTTATCAAAATTATCTTGAAGGGTCCAGGTGGCAGTTATTGGTATTTCTAAAAGGAAAACACACCCAAAAGAGAAAATTTGGTTTATAAATTCATCATAGATAAGGAAACCGTTATCAAGGCACAGTCCATTGGGGTACCTAGAGGCTCTTTTGCCATCCTGACAGTAGCTATCAGCAGAAAAGTTCTCCTGCCATCTATTGTCTTTATTCCAAATGCTATTTCATTGGTATTGCCTTCAAGGAGCCTCAGAAGAATAAGCATATACTAGTGCATTCATTTTAGACTTAGGTCAACTGAAAAGAACTGAGAAACTCTTTTAGAGATGTAAGGTGGTGGCCCAATCCCATGAGTTCTCTATTTGTCTCAGCAATGTTAAGAAGGAAAATTGGGGGATGCCCGGGTGGCTCAGTGGTTGAGCATCTGCCTTTGGCTCAGGGCATGATCGCGGACTCCTGGGATTGAGTCCCACATTGGGCTCCCCCCAGGAAACCTATTTCTCCTTCTGCCTGTGTCTCTGCCTCTCTCTCTGTGTCTCTCATGAATAAATAAATAAAATTTAATTTTTTTTTGTTAAAGCAAAGAAGGAAAAGCAAAGAAGGAAAATTGGACGTCTTTTAGTTATGTGAAAAAAAATGGAAGAAATGTATCCTTTAAATATCAAGGGTATGAATATCTCAAAATCATACTAGGCCCCAGGGCAATTATCTATGAATATCAAGAACATTGGTTATCATTTTACATAGCTTGCCACCCAACTTTTTGAACTGGGCCTCAAGTAGGCTCAGGAAAGGGTGAGAAGCTTGGATTCAAGAGCAAAGAGGGCAAGTCAAAGCCAACCTACCTCTCCCAGAAAGAGATCCCTGGTCTTCTTGCAGTACACATACCACAGTGACTATGCAAACCTAGAGCCCAAACCTTAGACAAGCATCAAGCACTGTTGTAGATGTCTATGGTTCTAATTATAATGAAGGTTAGTTAGATGTTTACTTAATTCTGCTGGCAGTGGAACATACTTGAGAAATCCTAGGGTCACCATTATGTGGCTCCAACAGGGACACGGTAAATATTTTAACTTAAAATTGAACTTGAAAGAAACTTTCCCATACACTGTAACATGTTCTAAATCTATTTTTTGACCCATGTCTTATTAACATAGGACTATTATGAACCATTTTGAAAACATTTGGGACAAAGACATTGAAAGTTATACAAGTGAATTTATTAAATAGTGGAAACTTGCACTTAGAAATTCAAGTATTGCTATGTCCCAGTCAATGATTCACAGAAATGACTTAATGACTTGAGAAAAAGGGGAAAAAAGAGAAAGACAGTCTTCCTCAATTTGGAATACATGATCTCAGAAGTTTGAAGGTTCTCCACAATAATGTTTACTTTAATGATTTCAGTTTAATATTCTAAAAAAACTAAAATAAGCAAATGCTAAATGTTTTAGCGGCCAAGTTTGTATCTGTGCCTGTGGTTCCAAGCAGCTGTAATAATACCAATAAAGAAATTTATTGAAAAGTTACAGGATACAGGTGCAACAAATTAAAAAACATGAGTCTGGTGTATCAGCCTATCCTACATTTATATGGCAAGCATTTGTTTCATTTCAATAAAACACCATTCCTGTTACATTGATGTTAATTTGAATTATATTGGTTGTATTATTGTACAGGATCTATAAACATCATGTTTGGGGAGCCTGAGTGGCTCAGTTGGTTAGGCATCCAACTCTTGATTTGCTTAGTCAGTTAAGTGTCCGACTCTTGATTTCGGCTCAGGTCATTGTCTCAGAGTCATAAGATCAAATGCTACATCAGGCTCAGCATTGGGTGTGGAACCTGTTTGGCATTCTCTCTCTCTTTCTCCCCCAGCTCCTTCCCATTCTCTCTCTCCCAAAACAAAAATAAAAACATAAACAAAACATGTTTAGTATCTATCTGCCTGCATGTTGGCATATAATGCATAGTGGTAAACAAGAAAATTTGTCTTATCTGTAGCCTCACGTGACTCAAATGAGAAAAACACTGACTAATTATAAACTCGGCTTTCAGAAGACATGTGATTAAAAATAGATTAGAAATTGTCTTACCTCTAGGAGAACCATCAAACTTGGATACAGGAACATCAGGGATATGCCACAAAGTAATTCTTCCTGAAACTTCTCCAGAGAAAAGTACCTTATAAAAAGGCTCTTTCCGTTCATTCATGTAGCCCATAACAAAGGAAAGGCTCTGGTCCAAAACAAAAAGTTAGCTTTTATGTAGGAAAAATATCTAAGTATTAAATGACAACCACTGCTTTAAAATAGAGGAACAAGACTTCATAGATGAAACTATTTCCATTTGTTTCCTGCTCTTTCAAAAATTCTAAGTAACTTAAGTGAAATAATCTCTTACTCAAGACAAAAGGTTTCATAAAATAGAAGCAAAGATATCAGCTATACTTCAGAGAGTTAATAAGAATATTTAACATGTATGTATAACTCATACTGTTAGGGGCTTTCTATCCATTCAGCTAAATAATCCTCACAATAATTCTGTGAAGTTGGTACTCTCATTGTCTCCAGTTTATAGATGAATAAACTGAGAGCGAGGATGATTTAACCAAAGTGATATAGACAGCAATGTGCTTTGGAGTCCAATAATTCTGACTCAGGAGTCCATGTCTTCATGACTATGCTCTACTGCCCACTAAAGAGGCCCCTTGAGTTCCAATTGTCAATTAAAATAGCAACAACTAATATTCATTTGATAATTTTGAGTTATTAATATTCTTTCTACTTTCCGTTGACTATTTTTCAGATTTAATGTATTTTATTTTATTTTATTTTATTTATTTTATTTTATTTTATTTTATTATTTTGTGTGTGTGTGTGTGTTTTTTTTGTATTTGATTTTAACTATTCCAAGGGGTCACAAATAAAACTGAGTCCGTAACATACAAACAAATAAGTAAACAAAGAAACAAACAAATATATATTATATTAATATAGATAAATATATAGTTATAGTTTATATTAATATATATCATATATCTTGCTGAGGCAGAGTATGAATATAGGGCACCAGAGTTCTGAAAGATATGCTTTTACTAATGAATGAGTCTAGAATCTCTCTAGTACCTCATTGCAGTGTAGATGTTCTTTGGGCAGACTTGCATACTGAAATTCTGCACCAGGGATCAAAATGATTAAGTGATTATAAAAACAAAAACAGACACTTTTTTTGATGTGCAAATAAGAGGCACCCTGGAAAGAAAGCCAACCGCTGGGGCCATAATTAAAGAAATCTAAGAAAGTGATAGTTCCTACTCAGAATATAAGCTTGAAAGGTCAGGACTTTAATGTATTATTGGAAAAATTCTATAATATATCTGTAGAAATATTAAAGGCCAAAACACTGCTATATTTAATCCTTACAGCAAAACTACGAAGTAAGCATTGTTATTATTTTTATTGTGGAGATAAGAAAACTAAGACAGGAAGAGAAAAAGAAAGGAATCCAAGACTATGCAAGCAAGATGTGTAATCCTCTATCAGCTCCCAAAATGAGAGTGTTGCAGAAGAGAAAACTTTCTATGAAGTCAGTTCTCTGAATAAATCTTTTTGTTTATTTGTTTTTAAGATTCAAAAGAGACTTGGGAGTCTTACACTTCTCAAGCCCTCACTTTTGTAGATTTTACAAATAGCTTTGATAAAATTTGGGTAAACTGGCATCTCAAACTCTCTTGACCTTGAGGAAATTTAGCATGGACTAGTCCAATTCCCCTGATTTTGATATGGGAACAAAGCTCCAGAGAGTCTGGGCAGTTATTCAAGCTGGTGGCAGACAGCGTGCCTCTGCCCTCCCAGCTTTGGACACTGTCCCTGCAGCTCCCACTCCCTGTGCTGCTGTCAATCCCCCTGCCCTCAACTTCCCACCACCATTCCTCACTTGCTCACACCCACTCCTTGTCACCTCTACCCTCATCCTTCCCAGTGGTTCCCTCTCCAGTTCTGCTCTTCACCTGAAAACCTCCTCAGAGCTCCTTACCATATGAATTCTGATTTTACATCACAGTACTCAACACACATCATGAGAAGCACCCATCCTCCAAGAAGTAATATCTCCAAGAGGTAATAAAATAGTCTTTAAGAGTGAATTCTCTTGGATTAACTGCCGGATTCAAATCCTGGTTTAGCACATAGTAACTCTATTAAAAGAGCCAATTACTTGATTTGGACAATTTACTTAACCTCTCTGTGTCTCATTTTCCCTAACTGTGAAAGAAGGCCAATAAAAGCACCTACTATATGGGATTGCTGTCAGGATTAATGAGTTGATAAAGGTGAGGTGCTTAGAATGATGCCTTGCATTTAGTATGTACTCTGTGAATGTTAACCATTCTTATTATCTGCTTTTCAGGACAACTGGGAAACTTGCTCCAAAGTCCCATTGCCAGACGCTGGCCAAAATGCCTAGGTTCAAATCCTAGGAATTAATCTCTGAACATCAATTTCAATTCAAAGTGAGGCCAATATAAATGAAGGGATGTGTATGTTTGACTCAGAAAAAAAGTTACATACCATCATCATCACTGTTATTACCCTTAGTTCACGCACCCAAATTCCTTGTCTACAATCCTCAGGTTATTTCTATCTCCGCTACTCCCACCTCGGCACTGCAGGGTTACTCCATAGTTAAGACCCTGATACCCTAGTACCTCATCTCAACAACCAGGACTCTTGACCAGTCCTCAGTGATCACTAATTGTGATTTGAAGCTAGGGAGACTCATAAGCTACTGAAAGGAAGGGGGAGGCTCATCTTGCTACTACAATTCCATCTGCAGATATGTTCCTAGCATCACAAATGGTATCTCTGGGAATATGTTACTGTCAAAAATTGAGATTTAATTCCATAGTGTCATTCCAAAAGAAGAGTCTAGTTAATACTACATATTTATAGAACCCCCTTTTTAAACTCATTGTACCTATGAAACTCATCTCTCCACCCCACCAAAATGTTACCTTCTAACTGCAGCAGACTCTAAGAAGTCTTATATTTGGTGAATACTGGTAATGTTTTGAATAAGGAGAATCATGTCAGACTTAAATTTTGTAGCTAGACAAAAAACAAGCAAGGGCATAAGGATGAGCAGACCAGCTTCTTTAAGATTCTGATTATTCTAGTCATATTTCACTGGCTTCCAAATACTTCCCACTTTTAAGAGAAAGAAGTAACTGTGGTTGTCTAAACAAGAATTGTGGATAGATTATGCATAAATCTATGTCTTTACATTTTGAGGATCAAAATAAGATGGTTTTCCCTAAGATTAGTATTTTTTTAAAAAGATTTTATTTATTTATTCAGGAGAGACACAGAGAAAGATGCAGAGACATAGGCAGAGGAACTCACTGCGAGGAGCCCAATGCAGAACTCGATCTGGAAATCCCAGGATCATGCCCTGAGCTGAAAGCAGATGCTCAACCACTGAGCCACCCAGGAGTCCCAAGATTAGTATTTTTTAAGTTAATTTGTAATGATGTGCTTTTTCCACATAGTTTTATATAGCATTGATATTTTTGGTCGACTGGAAGCTCTTAAAGGACACTACTTATATTTTAGCTTTTAGGGAAAACTGCTTTTATAAGAAATGTGTTCTGGAGCTTAAAGAAAGAATGGGCAAGCAGGTCCTTTAAAAAATAACTAAAAATGATTTTCTGAGTAAGCCACAACACTGCTTTTATGACCAACAGCAAAACAAGACTTGATTGCCACCCACAAATTATTTTAGAAATAGTGTCTGATGCCACAATTTTAAAGTTTACATAGGCCCTGGTGGCACTTAGAGTTCTAATTTTTGGCTGGAAGCTTCTTAATCAAGTTTTTGCAATAAAACCTTGCAGATAGGTGAAAGGGACAATCACAGAACTATAGAATCTTCAACAGCTCTGCTACCTAATTAAGCAAACCATCATTCTGTAAAAATAGCATGCTACCTTGGTTGACACATCAGTATTCCAAAGCTTCTCCATTAAAATGATAACCAAGTCCATAGGTTAGTAGCAACAACAACAACAACAAAAACCCCACTTTGGTTAGCACTACTAAAATAAAATAGTTTTTCATGTTCAGGCTTCATAGAATATCAAAGATATAATTCAGTCAAGAATTATATCAACTCTGCCAGGAATCACAATTATATTTGTCTCAGCAAGGAAATTTTTTAGAATAGCTAAATAGAAGCAAAAATGATAATACTGAGTTTTAAAAAGCGGATATAAACTATTTGATAAAGTTTAAAAATCAGAGTAGACACATCAAAATGATAATGACTTTGTATTGAACTATTTATCCAAAGGGTCAGTGAAAAAAATGTGTGTGTGTGTGAAGAGAGAGAGAGGATAAACATGGCAAATATTGACTACTGGTGAATTTAGGTAGAGGGTAGATGAGTGATAATTGTACTATTCTTGAAACTTTTTAAATATTTGAAAATTTCCTGATTAAAATAAGTAGATACATAAAAATACCCCTTGTGAATATTTATGGTGGCAAAATTAAGAATTTAAGTTCCTCCTTTTTTAACTTTGATAATTTTTCTATAATCAATATATATTGTTAATCAGCCTTTAAGAAAATATATTTTTCAAAGGCAAAGTTTTCTTTTCTCTTCAGTACCCATTAACAATTAGATTTGATTTTCTTGTTGATAACTTGATGTGATTCTTCAATCTTTTCAAGTCTGACTCTGTTACAGACAAAGCAACACTTATCTAAGACGTGGAGTGAAACAGTTTTGAGGCAGTCACTCTGTCCTTGCATTACCTTATTTTCCTGCACAGAAGTAGAGCACAGTAAATGAGGATAAATGGTCTCTTTAAGCACTCTTCCATCAGCAGGGTATATGCTTTTTGAAAGCCCACTGCATGGCGAAAAATAAAAAGCAGAGTTAGAACTTTGGTATTCTTTATTCGTTTTTTTTCCTCCTCCCACTTTCAAAAGCCGGATGGTACCATTCAAGTTTCTAAACTCTAGTTAGAAATTGTTGAGTTAATAATTACAAGTGACTTTTTGAAAACCCAGCACCAGCTGTACAAGTTATACATGGTTAATCTCATTCCTTCATCCCCTGCTGTTTTATACAAAGGCTGAAGCCTACCAAGCCCAGAGTAAATCTTCTAGTGCCAAAGTTGTTTTGTTCTGGTTTTTGATCATGGGCAGCATGCAGGGATTTTTCCATAATAAACCTCCCAAGTTCATTTTCTACCTGAATGTTTTGTATGCCGCTCTCATCTGAGCCCACCTGTTCAGCAGCTGATAGATGTAACTGTGACCATCTTCGGTCCAGATGATGATTCTGTGAGCAGCAAGCACCTCTCCACCAGCAAAAAACTGCCCACTTCTACTAACTTCAGTCCGGAGAAGGGAAAAGTCACAATAATCATAAATCTAAAATACAAAATTAATGGCCCACATTAACAAAAGCTTCTAATCTAATCTGCCAATGAGATGAAAGATAAATTATGCTTATCAAGACCATTTAGATGGCAGTGTTAATGCAACAATATATTAAATATTAATAACAAGACCCACTGTACTTGGTACCAAGATGACATTTTACTGGTACTTATTTTTTCACATTTATATTAAGGTAAGTATCAGTGAATAAGCTCTGTACCATTCAAGAATGGTATCATCAAATGATATAATAACTTAGTTTTTCTTTCTTATTAGAGATACCAGTAAGTATATTCACAAGAAAGGAATTTCCTTAAAAATTAATGTAGTGAAAAAGTCTAAAATGTAGTGAAAAAAAGTCTAAAAATAAATCAATGTATGTAGATAAAAGTATTAGTTTTCAATTCTAAAGAGTAGGCATCAAATTTTAAAAATAATCTAAAGATAAATGCTCATTATCATAATAGTTTGGTTTAATAAAATTAGGATATATTTTAGATACATAATCTCCTGAGAAACAAAACAGCTGAGTGCAGGGAGAGGAAAATTGATAAAAGTGGGTCATAAAAGACAAATCATTCCATGTTCTGATAATATTACAGAATTTATATCATATTTAAATCACATTCCATAATTATTGCATTGAGCAAGAAAAAATTACATTTGTATATTGCTAGTCTTTATTTTGTTTTATAATACCTTCCAACATTTAGAAAATACCACCAATAAAAGTCGCTCTGTGTATGTGCAAAATCGTATTGTCCGGCAGTTCACGGAGTCGAGAAATTTGGATTCCTTTTCATAGACATCTTGCTTTTCCTTCAAAAGGAATGAGTACATTTTAATACTAGTACTAGGTAATTTATGCATGACTGTATGAGAAGACTTGGTCCATTGTACACTGAAGCAGATCACACCACTTGGTGGATCACGTAAAATACCCCAATTTCCTTTGGAGTTTACTGAACTAAGAAGTTACTTTGTAAAGGAAACCATGAACAGGATTCCTCATATAATCATTCAACAAACATTCTATGGGAATGTTTGGATGTGTTGGATGCTGAGAATGTAAAGATATGAATAAGTGTCTAATTTTCAGACATGGCAGAAAGATAAAATAAAAAAACTGAAGTATTTAAAAGAAAACCCTTCAGTACTTTACTTGCTAAAATAGAAAAATGAATACAATGCTTTGAAAAAAACAAAAGTAGCCAACATAGTACACCTAGAATACTATATTTGCAATAAGTTTCTGATAATGCTGGTGTTTGTTTCTTGGCCTCATCATGTCAACACAATTCCTAGGCTTCCCCAACTAAGAAATTCCAAAGGAGAGCTCAGAGCATGGGGCAGTTGAAACAATTATATCATCAGCATACTATGACTGTTCTCTCATCCACTTCCTCAACTTGTGGCATGACGCAGGGAGCAGGTAAATAAATTGGACTCCCAGCACATGTGACCCCCAGCTGTTCACAGTCCTCTCCCTGCCACAATTCTCTGCCACACTCAGAAGAAAGAGGTCTTTCTCCCTGCTGTAGGGGTCAGAAAGATATTCTTCTATGCCAGATTTCTTTCTTTCTTTAAAGATGTAAGTAATGTATGTGCATGTGTGTATGTGTGTGTGTATAGATAAAAACATTTGTAAATGTCCTGTGAACAGGTTGAAAGATGTAATCTAAAAACATTTGTAAATGTCCTGTGAACAGGTTGAAAGATGTAATCTACCCAAACCCACCCCTTGGTGGAATGATGGGGGAAGTACATGGAGGTATGATTTATACACTTTTACATTATTTGAACTATTTTTTTTCAGATTTTATTTATTTATTTGAGAGAGAGAGTGAGAGCATAAGCGGAGGGGGGGGAGGCACAAAGGGAGAGGGAGAGAGAGAAGCAGACTCCCCGCTGAGTGCAGAGCCCTTACAGAGGGCTCAATCTAAGGACCCTGAGATCATGACCTGAGCTGAAGGCCGATGCTTAACCAACTGAGCCTCAACATTATTTGAACTCTTAACAATGAGTGGATAACATCCTTATAATTTAAAAAAATTCAATAAATAATGCTTGACATTAGAGAATAAAAGAGTTTCATAAGCCAACCTGAATGCTGTTGATAGATGAAGAGAGATCCCATACTTTGAGTTCGCCAGCTACCGATACCACCAAGAGAGAATCTTCTGTAAAAGCAATAAAGGTCACATATAAGTTGACTCCTGTTAGAACTATTGCTGTAAAGATCATAGTACAGTCATTTAAGGATTATACAGGGTTACACAGGTGGAAAATATTCAGCCTCAGTTTTTTTTTTTCCTCATAAAACATAAACATTTTAGATCATGTTTTAAATTTAAAATTTCAAAGTGAACTCCATTTAATACAAGGGCACCACTAAGAGCAGAACCACATTGAAAATCATTATGTTGTCAATATTAAATCTCCCAATTCGGAAACAAGTAAGGAGCCAGCTTTCTCTTATTACAGAATCTGAATTCTCTTCACTACTATATCCAGAAGATACAGCAAAGTAAAAGTTCCAAAAGTCTTGCCAATCCACAACAAATGCCTGCTTGTCACTCCTGAAATGTACCAATGAGCTGGGTCGTGGAAATAGTCTCCTCTTTTCATTTCATCTTGACCTCTTGCTGACTTTCTAATGATTTGCACTACTGGCATGGGTGTTCTCAGTTTTTTGATCTGGCTTAGAGAACCATCCCCACCAACAGGTAAACATAAAGATGTATTCTGAACTCTTGCCTGTTTAACAAATAGTTCAAAAGTACTATTTTTATATGCACTCTCTTAGTGTTATACAATACCCAACTATTACCTTGAATTCTCATGGAGTGAACAATGCACATGCAGTTGATCCAATCAGGGGACTGAGATGATAAAAAAGTGTGAATAACAGCCAAACTTTTGGCATCAATGATAAGAACATCTTGATATTCTCCACAACACAAAAGCCAGCCTTCCCCTGTCATCCGGAATGAGCAGTGGTAATACTATGAACATGGAATTCAAAGCAAAAAGTTAATTATCACCAGCAATAACATAATTTGGGTTATGGTGAAGACCCCTCTGGATTTTAGTTTTAGCATCTATTCAGTTAAGGTATTTAGTTGCTACTGAATAGCAAGTAAAATTTCTTTTAGTTCAATTATTCCATACTTCCGAAGCACTGATTTAGGAATTTAGTCTCATTTGTAATTCCCATATTTCTGGAGGAAGGGGGATCTTTTAGCTAGAAAGAATCTTATTCTAAATCATGGAAAGCTCACAATTGTTTTATTTCTAGAATGCTATGTAGAATTAAACAACAATAACAAATCAGGTTCCTTTTTTCCTAGCAACATTACTGCACATTGAGAAGAAATAAAATTTGAAGAATGTGTGCAGAATACTTGTGCCAAAGAAGTTTTGAGAACAGCTTTATTAAAGATTGAGTAATATATAGCATCCTTGACAAATTCTCTCACTTGTGCATGTTTTGGTCCCAGAAATGAGTTTGCGAATATTGCAGTGCAAGTCATCAATGCTGAAAACAAAAAGTAAAATATAAAAAACACTGTGAGTACCATTGGTATAATCCAACTGCCTTGCCTGCATGCTTGGAGTCCATGTACCAAAAGTCAAAATCTGTTTTAAATATTGGGAAATGTTTATTAAGGTATGGCTATACCTTTGGTTATCTTCTCATAAATAAGAAATTCAGAAATTAAGAATCTATTCACCTGGAGATGCCTGGGAGGCTCTGTGGTTTAGCGCCTACCTTTGGCCCAGGACGTGATCCTGGAGTCCCAGGATCAAGTCCATTTCAGGCTCCCTGCATGGAGCCTGCTTCTTCCTCTGCCTGTGTCTCTCATAAATAAATAAATAAATAAAATCTTTGAAAAAAATTTAAAAATTAGAAAATTTAAAAAAAAATAATCTCTCCACTCAAAAAAGGTTAAAATTGAAGACAAAAAACCCCTTTTTTTGCTTTATAAAATAGTATGTTATTAAAACTGAATCTTTCCATATGTGTCTGTGTGTGTGCAGTGAGCATAACCAAGAAAAAATGAAAAATTGCCATTCATATTTATCTATGTTTTAAAAGATGCAGAAATAAACAATCAAAAAAAAAAGTTTGAATAGTAACTTTTGGGAAAGAAAAATGCCAAAATAACAGATAGTAACTAACACTTTCTGCTCCAGGGACAAAATAAAAACCAAAGAAAAGAATATCCTCCAAAGACATTTCTTTAAATGTGTGCTTAGGAAACACTCTAAAGGAGTTACAGAATTCAGAAATGTTTAAATGTAAGTGAATGTACTTACACAGATTGCAGTGTGCCTGTAAGCAAGTGTGGCCTTCTCCACGCACTGTCCGTTGGTGACATTCCAAACACACATCTCCCTAGCAGAGATAATTTTGGATTATTCTCTGTCATTTCTACTCAATTGGCTGAAATAATTTTTGTGTCACCAAGTTTTTCTTTAGTACTGCACTTAAATGTGACCTGATCGTTTATGTGGCTTTTTGTTACAGATTACTGAGCAAGAAAATGTTGTGGTCATTAGCAGCGATGACATACTGTATCTGTGTCTTTTTGTTTGGGTAATTACACCCTGCTGCCAGCCTACAAACCTTACGTTATCGCCAACCTGACCTAAAACAAATTGTGTGGATACAGCTATCATAGTCTGTTAGAGTGACAGTACTACAATCTTTCCATGGAAACGGCATCCTCTTGAAAGTGGTTTATTTCACTGAACTTAAACTACATATTCTGAAAAGCATAATGTATCAAGGGCTGCATCTTCTGGAGCTGAGGTATCATTTTTATGAAAATAAACAGTGCCACCAAGAGGCTACATTTGGATTATCGTTGATAAGGTTTATTCCTTCACTTATCTTGAAATGCTGAAATCAGACGTTTAGAAAATTGTCATTGTTTAGGAAACTCTGACTTGCTTTCCTATATGTCACAAGGATGTACATAATATTATGAAATATGGTCATAAAATGCATCATCCAGCAGGTGGCAACTTAAATCTATATGATTTCACTTCACAAAAACCAGAATGGCTGATTCAGAAGTGTTTGGTAATATCCTTCAGTTTTGACACTTTTAACACATAAGCAAAACTTTACATGAAAGAATAAATGAAAGCTTTATTGGCTTTAAGGGAGAAACTGATATTAAGAAGCAAAAGATATGAATTAATAATAGTAAATGCTAGATGCATTTGTGTTTGTCTGAGTTTTTTGTTTTTCTGACCAAACACTGGAAATCAATCTTTAAGTCAGTAGTTTTCAACCTGGGGCGATTTTGCCCCCCAAAGGACATTTGACAATGATAAGAGGTATTTTTGGTTGTCACAACTAGGAACACACTACTGGCATCTAGTGGGGAAACACCAGGAATGCTGCTAAATATCCTACAGTGCACAGGATGGTCCCTCAAACAAAGAATTCTGCAGCGCTCCAAAATCTCATTAGTACTGAGATTGAGAAAACATGTTCTAGATATAGAAATAAAATATTCATGAATCTTTTTTCTGTTTATATCCTACCTTATTCCAAAAAGTATCTGAGGAAATATGAAAACTCATGCAACTCAATAAAACAAGGTGAAAGTGGTGTGGTGTGTGTGTGTGTGTGTGTGTGTGTGTGTGTGTGTGTATGAAAAATAAGACTGGGAAAGAGGTAAAAATTGAAATGATATATATCAAAGTAAAAAAAAGTATCAAAGGTAAAAAAAAATAGAACCTTCAGTTGCTATTAATATGAAATTTCAGCCTCAAAGGAATTGGGAGTTTATTAGCATGGTTCTCAACTCTGTGCATCACCTGTGCATATTTCAAAAATTGTCCATAGAGATTCTAATTCTGTGGCTCTGTGTTGGGGTCCCGGCATATTGGTTTTGCAAAGCTCCTAGTTAGTCTGTTTCTGGATAAGTCTATGGCTAAACCAGTGTTTCTAAACTGGCTATACATGGGAATTATCAGGGAACTTTTTTAAAATACTGATGTCTGGGACCCAACCCAGACATCAAGCCATACTAATTAAATCACATTTTCCAAGGTTGCAGCCTGAGCATCAGTTAAAGCTCTCTTGGTGATACTGTTTCTAAACTCTCTTGGATTCTAATGCTTTCCCTGTTTGTTCTCTTATCATCTTATTTTCTATCTTAAAGTTAAAAAAAAAAAAAAAGAAATACAGAAGTACCACAAAGCAAAAATTGACTCTTTGCCTATTAATTCTTTTTAAGAAAAGAAAGCAAATGTGTTGTGTATCAAAAATGGCATTGACATTTTAGCTGGAACTGTAAAAGTTACCTACTTAAAGGGAACATAGGGAAATATACTATTAAAATTTATATTCTTCTTTTCCTTTTCAAATGCTGTTCCCAACATTTCTACAGACATTAAATCACCATTAATTATAAAAAAAAGTTTAACAATTTCCAAGAATTTTAAATTTCTGTTTATTTTAATGAATAGTAGAAGAAAATATGTAGAATTAAATTGTTACATTCCCACTAAATTCCTTGAGAAAAGCCTTTTTTTCTTATTCAATCCTGAACTCCCCCCAGCAACTCAATAAAAAAATTCATCCAGTGGATAAATAGATCAGTCACCATCTGTCCACTTTTCTACTTTCAGAAATACATTATTTTCTCATGGCCCTATTCCTAGTATTATATTTGTTTGCTTATAAAACTGTTATGATTTCCATTTTAACACATCATCTAGAGGGAGAGGAGATAAGCATGGTTTGCCACCTTGAATTCCAAGTCCCTTCAATTTTTCAAACTCTCTTTTCTCTTTTCTTCCATTATACTTTTGGGATTTCATTGGTCTTGTCAGGCTCCATTCTTCTGCTTTAAATGCTGATTTTCCTTAGACTTTTGTCTTAGGCTTTCTTACATTCTCACATTTCACTCCCTCTGCATGAATTATGTATTCCCGTCACTTCAGGTACCATTTATATGACCTTGGAACCCGAGACCTGTTCACTCAGTTCTAGACTTTCATGTGCAACTAGCTATTAGATATTTCTTTATCTGAGTTGTGATACTTCACACTCCTCATATTCACAATGGAGCACAACATCCATCCTTCTTAGTTTCCTATCTTAAGTGACTGGTATCATCACCAATGAATTTCCCAAGTCATTCTTGACATCACACTTTCTCTCACTGCTCCCAGTGTAAGATACTTGCTATGTCAGATATATTCTCTGAACAAACAGCTCCAGCATTGTCCAGGAATGTGTTAAAAATGCAAGTTCTTGAACCTCAGCCTGGATCTACTGAGTAGGTCCTCTGGGGGTAGAGCCCAGAAATCTTTATTTAAACAAGCTCTGTAGGTGGTCCTGACATAAGCTCAGGTTGGAGAAGCACTGTTAGAGAAAACTCTAAATCTGGGTGTCTGCCTAACTTTCTAGTCTCATCTCTTGCTGGTGATTGAAAGTTTTATTAATAAGTAATAACCCTCTTTATCAATGCCAAGGCTTTTTTTTGCCTTATGGTTTGATTAACTATGTGTATTTATTAATATAAAATATTATACAGTTATATCAACATTATTTTGGTCAGTATTCATCTGATAAATTTTCTTCTGTCCATTTACTTTTAACCTTTCTACATCCTTATGCTGTTTTTGTCTTTTAAATTGTATAACAAAAAAATAAATTGTGTAACAATCTTTGTGATTTAACTAGATGTCTCAGTCCTTTTACATAATTGAGATTATAGTTTTAGTTAGATTTATCTCAACGACCTTACTTTATGCTTTCTATTTGCCTTGTTTATTTTTGTCTCCTTTGGATTAAATAACATTATTTTTCTTTTCCAAGTTGAAAGCTCCGTATTCCATTTCTATTATTTTTATTTATTCTATCTGTTCTTTTAGCAGCTACCCTGGAAATATCAATGTGTACATGTAGCTTATGGTCTAAAATTCTAAAATTAACCAATAGCTTTACCCATCCCAGAACACCAGAACATGTAGATTCTGGTCACTACCCTATCCTATGCAATTGTTGACTAGGATTGTGTGTATATGTATGGGGGTGGGGCTTGGGAAATATATAAATATTGTTGTCTTATAGGCTGTATTTATTTATATTTTTTAAAAATTTGCTGGTTTTGTTCAATATTCCTTCTTCTATCTCAGTTCTTCCTTCTGAAAGCATTGCTCTTCTTACTAAACAATATCATTTAGAATTCTTTTGCTTATAGAGGATCTGTTGGTAGTGAACATTCTTAGTATTTTATCATTTAGAATTCTTTTGCTTATAGAGGATCTGTTGGTGGTGAATGTCATTATTTCGACCTCATTTTTAGGAAGATATTTTTGTTAGACATGCAGTTCTAAGTTGACAGATATTTTCTCTCAACTTTTTGAAGATATTTCACTGCTGTCTAGTTTTCATATTACTGGTGAGAAGTCAGCTTAATTACATTCTGTTATAAATAACCTGCTTTTTCCCACTAACCACTTTCAGGATCTTCTTTTTCTGTGGTATTCTATTGCTTCAATATCAGGTCCCCAGGTATTTATTCCCTTTCATTCATCCTGGAATTTACTAGGATTCATAAACCTTATGACTTATGCCTGCTGATGAACTAATACTTTGGGAAAAAAATGAAAAACTGAGTCAAAGCAACTTTGGGTCCCCTCTGGTCATTTTGGAAACAGAAATGCTAAGTCTATAGTCAATTCCCGAGTCTTCTCAAAGCTAAAAATTATTGTTTGGGGCATAATGGACCAAACCTAGTAAGTTTAATAACTTCCAGTAGATTAGGATTTGCTAAGTATGCAGTAGCTGAAATGTAGATACTGCCTAAAAAGTATCTTACAGATGCAGGCCAAGTTTTGCATCTTGAAGGAACAGAAACCTAGAAAATTCAAATCATCTTGAATAAGGAACACCAAAACAGACCCTTGGCTCCTTAATAATCATATTTGCAGGGTTATACAGCTGAATTAATCTATCACCAAGAAAATGTCCATTAACCTTAGTTTCTTTTTAGGAGCTAGACCACTGTGGGCAAAAACCTCAAGCTGGAACTCGGTTACTTTCCAGAGCTATTTCTCATTTAACAATTAATTTTTCTCAACTCTCCAAGTAGTCTCAGAAAAAAAAAGTACCATCTCTCAAATTCTCCAGACTGGCAATAAATATCTCAGCTTGTGTAGCAAGCGTTTGTGATAGATATAGCATATGAAAGCTACTAGCAATTGTTAAGAAAAGAATGTACCACGGCATTTCACTCTAGCCTCATCCAAAGTTCAATCTCTCTAAGTTTAACAATGATGGCTTTGCTGTAAGCTATGAGAATAAGTACGTCTTTGATATCTGTTTCACTAGCATTTTGTTAAACTATTCAGTTTTTCCAAGTTGAACACTCATTATTCTTTTAGTTCTCAGAATTCAGAGCCATGTACTTTCTCCACAGATTAAGAACAAAAACAAAACAAAACAAAAAAACAAAAAAAGGAAGGGGTTCTCTTGTTTCAACGAGTAATCCAATCCCTGATTCATAAATGTATAATGAATCGATTCCGCATTCCTGATTCTACTTGGCAAATTACTCATCAGCAAAGTCCAGCTCATAATAGTCCTTTCATTGGCAAGGCTTTTCTTACAGCTTAGTCTTATTTCATTGGAATAAATCTTGCCTCCATGAAACTGCACCCAGATCACTGCCCATGTTCCTTTCTCTTCTCTCCCCCCACCATATCATGTACCATTGAACCTTCTCTGTTTCTCCTATATATGTTATCAGACAAGTATATAACACGAAGATTATAACTATTGAGTTTTACAAAATGATGAAGGTTTGGATAGGTTTGCTTAAGAGCTCAAAGTGAGTTACTACATGAAAAAAGACAAGCATCCAGACTTTTCCATTTTCAGCTCTACAACAGGTGGCATTTGCCAGTATCCTTTACATAGTGAGGTTGCCACAAGGCCCAATACAAAAGTTGGGATGTTTATTTTGGTCTTCATCCAGCAAGAAAGGAGTTAAACTGGAAGACACAAAATTGATCACATTCTTTGGGATCATCATACAAATTAATCTACCATTTAAGATCTAAATTTTCCTGTATGTAAAATGAACATGAAAATCACTAAGATTTCCTTCAGCCCCAGAATTCTTTACCCCATCATTGGTTTTAGAAAGGGAGAGGCAACAGAGATGGTCACAAAGTTGCACACATCTTACCTACCCGTTTTCAGCAGCGCTAACGACATAGGGCTGTTTTGAGAAATCCCTCGCTTTTGCCAAACATGTTACTGAAGCCGAATGACCAAATAGAAGTTCTTTAGCTGAAATCTGAAAATGATGATGATAAGCTTTTAAACAGCTATAAACTTATAAAGAATATAAACATGACACTATATAAGTATTCATTATTCTGATTAGAGAATCCTACTATGTTTTTGCTCTACCTAGGTTTCAGGAAAACTAATCTATGCCATATCAAAATTCACAGAACAATAAACATCTAGATACAGGAGTTGTGTTGTACACATTTTTAAAAAATTTTTTGTTTTATATCTGTATCCATCATGAAACATAAATAATCACCAGACCTGTTTTACAACATCTACGTTTTGAATACAAATAAGTCAGTGTTGATGTTTATTATGCACAAAATGTGCCTCAAATGATAGTAGCATATTAATGAACACATTTCAGAATTCAGAAATGAGTTTACAAAATAATACAAAAAGATTACCCTTTTGTAACCACTATAACCTTATTATAACCTTACTTGGCTTCCTGCCTCAGAATAGCAAAAATTAATTTTCTACATCAAAAATAAAATTTTACCTAAGCTATTATTGAAAATGCCAATGTCTTCCTAAATACATGAATTTGAAAATACAGCACTGAGGGCTAATTCTTCCATTATCTATGTGTTAAAAACGTCTATTGCTCTTTATTTGATAAAACAAGATTATGAAAATCAAACTACAAAACAAAAGACAATAAGAATCCTCTCACATAGAGAAGAGGTTGTCGATAGGGACTAAGAATTTAATTTAAATAAGTAAACAAATTTTAAGTAATAAAATTTGTCTTAAGGGTGATAAAAATCTATTCCTAAATGAATTAATATTCTTTTTTTCATGTTTTCTCTTCTCTTTTTTTTACATTTTTAAAATTTAAATTCAATTTGCCAAAATATAGTATAACACCCAGTGCTCATCCCATCTAGTGCCCTCCTCAGTGTCTGTCACTCAGTTACCCCATCCCCCCACCCACTTCCCCTTCCCCAGTCCTTTGTTTCCTAGAATTAGGAGTGTCTCATGGTTTGTCTCGCTTTCTAATTTTTCCCACTCAATTCCCCTCCTTTCCTCTATAATCCCTTTCACTATTTCTTATATTCCACATATGACTGAAATCATATGATGATTGTCCTTCTCTGATTGATTTATTTCACTCAGCATAATACCCTCCAGTTCCATCCATGTTGAAGCAAATGATGGGTAGTCGTCTCTTCTGGTGGCTGAATAATATTCCAGTGTGTGAGTGTGTGTGTGTGTGTGTGTGTGTGTGTGTGTGTGTGTATACCACATAATCTTTATCCATTCATCTGTCAAAGGACATCATGGCTCCTTCCAGTTAGGCTATTGTGAACATTGCTGCTATGAACACTGGGGTGCAGGTGTCCTGGTGTTTCACTACATGCATATCTCTGGGGTAAATATCCAGTAGTGTAATTGCTGGGTGGTAGGGTAGCTCTATTTTTAACTCTTTGAGGAACCTCCACACTGTTTTCCAGAATGGGTGTACCTGTTTGCATTCCCACCAATAGTGCAAGAGGGTTCCCCCTTTTCCACATCCTCTCCACCATTTGTTGTTTCCTGTCTTGTTAATTTTCACCATTCTCACTGGTGTGAGGTGGTATTTATTGTGGTTTTGATTTGTATTTCCCTGATGACAAGTGATGTGGAGCATTTCTCATGTGCTTGTTGGCCATGTGCGGGTCTTCTTTCAAGAAATTTCTGTTCATGTCTTCTGCCCATTTCATGACTGGATTGTTTGTTTCTTGGGTGTTGAGTTTGATAAATTCTTTATAGATCTTGGATACTAGCTCTTTATCTGATATGTCATTTGAAAATATCTTCTCCCATTTGGTAGGTGATCTTTTAGTTTTGTTGACTGTTTCTTTTGCTGTGCAGAAGTTTTTATCTTGATTAAGTCCCAATAGTTCATTTTTGCTCTTGTTTCCCTTGCCTTCATAAATGTATCTTGCAAGAAGTTACTGTAGCCAAGTTCGAAAAGGTTGTTGCCTGTGTTCTCCCCTAGGATTTTGATAGATTCTTGTCTTACATTTAGATCTTGCAACCATTTTGAGTTTATCTTTCTGTATGGTGTAAGAGAATGGTCTAGTTTCATTCTTCTGCACGTGGCTGTCCAATTTTTCCCAGCACCATTTATTGAAGAGACTGTCCTTTGTCCAGTGGATATTCTTTCCTGCGTTGTCGAGTATTAGTTGACCATAGATTTGAGTGCCCATTTCTGGGTTCTCTATTCTGTTCCATTGATCTATGTGTCTGTTTTTGTGCCCGTACCATACTGTCTTGATGATCACAGCTTTGTAATACAGCTTGAAATCTGGCATTGTGATGCCCCCAGCATTAGTTTTCTTTTTCAATATTCCTCTGGCTATTCGGGGTCTTTTCTTATTCCATACAAATCTTAAGATTATTTGCACCATCTCTGTGAAGAAAGTCTATGGTATTTTGATACGGATTACACTGAACATGTAAATTGCCCTGGGTAGCATAGGCATTTTCAAATATTTATTCTTCCAATCCATGAGCATGGAATGTTTTTCCATGTTTTTGTATGTTCCTCAATTTTTTTCAGAAGTGTTCTGGAGTTTTTGGGTATAGATCCTTTACCTCTTTGGTTAGGTTTATTCCTAGGTATCTCATGCTTTTGGGTGCAATGGTAAATGGGATTGATTCCTTAATTTCTCTTTCTTCAGTTTCATTGTTAGTGTATAGAAATGCCACTGATTTCTGTGCATTGATTTTGTATCCTGTCACATTGCTGAATTGCTGTATGAGTTCTAGCAATCTTGGGGTGGATTCTTTTGGGTTTTCTATGTATAGTAGCATGTCATCTGTGAAGAGGGAGAGTTTGATGAATGGGTCAACCAGGAAATTAGAGAAGAATTAAAAAGATTCATGGAAACTAATGAAAATGAAAATACAACCATTCAAAATCTTTGGGATACACCAAAAGTGGTCATAAGAGGGAAATACATCACAATACAAGCCTTCCTCAAAAAATTAGAAAAAACTCAAAAACACCTAACTTCACACGTAAAGGAACTGGAGAAAAACAGCAAATAAAGCCTACACCAAGCTGAAGAAGAGAGATAATAAAGATTAGAGCAGAACTCAATGAAATAGAGACCAGAAGAACTGTAGAACAGATCAACAAAACCAGGAGCTGATCCTTTGAAAGAATTACTAAGATAGATAAACACTTAGCCAGCCTTATTAAAAAGAAAAAAGACTCAACATAATAAAATCATGAATGAAGGAGGAGAGATCACAACTGATACCAAGAATATAAAAAATGATTTTAAAAACGTATTATGAGCAGCTATATGCCAACAAATTAGGCAATGTAAAAGAAATGGACACATTTCTGGAAACCAACAAATTGCCAAAACTGGAACAGGAAGAAATAGAAAACCCAAATAGGCCAATAACCAGCAAGGAAATTGAAGCAGTCATCAAAAACCTCCCAAGACACAAAAGTCCAGGGCCAGATGGCTTCCCAGGGGAATTCTATCAAACGTTTAAAGAAGAAACAATGGGGATCCCTGGGTGGCACAGCGGTTTGGCGCCTGCCTTTGGCCCAGGGCGCGATCCTGGAGACCCGGGATAGAATCCCACGTCGGGCTCCTGGTGCATGGAGCCTGCTTCTTCCTCTGCCTGTGTCTCTGCCTCTCTCTCTCTCTCACTGTGTGCCTATCATAAATAAATAAAAAATTTAAAAAAAAAGAAGAAACAATGCCTATTCTACTAAAGCTGTTCCAAAGGAGAGAAAGGGAGAGAATACTTCCAAACTCGTTTTATGAGGCCAGCATTACCTTGATTCCAAACCAGACAAAGACCCCACTGAAAAGGAAAATTACAGACCAATATCCCTGACGAACACACATGTAAAAATTCTCACCAAGATACTAGCCAATAGGATCCAACAGTACATTAAGAGGATTATTCACCACAAGCAAGTGGGATTTATCCCCAGGATGCAAGGTTGGTTCAACCCTCCTAAAACAATCAATGTGATAGATCACATCAATAAGAGAAAAAACAAAAACCATATGATCCTCTCAATAGATACAGAGAAAGTGTTTGACAAAATACAGCATCCATTCCTGACTAAAACTCTTCAGAGACTAGGGATAGAGGGAACATTCCTCAATACCTTAAAAGCCAATTATGAAAAGCCCACAGTGAATATAATTCTCAATGGGGGAAAAACTGAGAGCCTTGCCCCTAAGATCAGTAACATGACAGAGATGTCTACTCTCACTACTGTTATTCAACACAGTACTAGAAGTCCTAGGCTCAGCAATCAGATAACAAAAAGAAATAAAAGGCATTCAAATTGGCAATGAATTAATATTCTTACACTTTTTCTGAACTATGCAAATATATCCATAGATGGTAACCAAATCATATTAATGAGTGATAAGTTCTTTCAAAACACAAGTATTCTCTGCCTTCACTTTATTTCTATCACAATCAGAAATACTTCTCTAAAGATCTGTTGTCAGACTAAATTTCCAGTGCTACTAAGCATTTTCATGGTTGGTTAGAATCATTTACAACCCAAGTTCTTATTTTACCTTTTTCCTGGGAAATCCAGATAGTTCCATCTCAGAAAACAACATACTATCTTTTCCCATCATTACATTTTTTTTTTCCATCATTACATTTTGGAACACATACCCCTACAAATATTAACACCTTACCATATATTACAAGCCAAATTAGGAATTAGGGAAAATCAAGATTCTTCTCCTGGAGAAAATATACCGTAGACAAAATAGCATAATGGAACTCCATTGCTTTACATATGGAGTCCTCATTCTACTACTAAATCCCCACATGTAATTAAATAGACGGTGACAATTCATCATAATCTCTTTATTTTATCATATTCTGGAAGTGCTGTATGAAATATAAACAACAAAAAAATCCACAATGACATCCAAGAGACCTTTACTTCTATTCATTGGCTCTACTTCTATTGACACATTACTGACCTCCACCTTCCTCTACCCCAGGAGCTTCCAATAGCACAAATGGGAACACACAATTTTTTTTAAAGATTTATTTATTTATTCATTCATGATAGATATATATATAGAGAGAGAGGCAGAGACACAGGAGGAGAGAGAAGCAGGCTCCATGCCGGGAGCCTGACATGGGACTCGATCCCAGGACTCCAGGATCACGCCCTGGGCCAAAGGCAGGCACTAAACCACTGAGTCACCCAGGGATCCCTGGAACACACAATTTGATGTGCATCCACCATATCCAGGCACTGGTGCAACTATAAACAGGGTTTGATACCCATTTCACTGATGAAGAAATCAGGCTCCAAGAATATGCCATTTGCTAGATTTGGTAAATATCTGAGTTATAATTTGACCAAGCTCTCCATTCTTTTTCTGTACACAATATTGCTATTTTTGCTATTCTTCACTTTGTCACTGCCTTCTGAGTATTAAATAGGAAGAAAAATAGAATATAGCAATACTAAGGGGGGCAGGGGGGTGTTCAACTCAGCTTTCTCTATGCTTAAAAGCATTATAAATACCAGCAATCAATACCAGGAAACACAGGTGAAGTAGTTCCTAGCATGAAAATTGGAGATGGTCTTCACTGGTAAACTGCATGAAGAGGTCTCTGGGAGTTGGACTCTGAATCTGGAAGCAGCATCACAATCTGGGCAGCTGATGAGAAGCCCAGGAGAGGGAGGCACATATTCTCTACTCCCCTGTAACCTTCAGGCCTACTACCTATGACAGGGGAAAACTGAGATGTGTTCCCAATCCCCTAATAAATACTTGTATACTCCAGAGATACTCAGAGCTTAAATCACCTCTTTTCCTTTCCTATTCCTGTTCTCTAATCACTGCTATTCCTGATACAAATACATGATACCACCACACCACCAGTCCCACCCATTTATTTAAACCCCAAATCTGTAAGGTATCCTTGACTGTTCCTGCCCCTTTACCCACACTCCAATCAGTTGCTCAGTTCTGACCATTCTTTTTTCTTAATATCTTTCCATTTTTCATCTCCTTTTCATCCCATCACTGATTTGGTTCATACTCAAAAATTTTGACTAAATTAATGTGGAATCTCCCACCATAGTCACTGCTCCTTACCTCTTCTCCCCCTCCCTTCAGTATGCCCTTCACATTAATACCAAATGACAGTTTCAATCACAAATATAATAATATAGTATTATATAATCTCCTTGCATAAATCATCTAGAAATCCCTCAATATTGCCACTGCTTTTAATTAGCATGGCATTAGCTCTTGCTAGCTAATTTTTTTAAATATAAATTCCTCAGCACTCAAAGTACTCAGAGTACCTTTTATTATCACATAAGTACACTACATTAGCCTATGTCCTTTCTCTACTACATTGTAGTCCCTTGGACAGTCAGCACCAAGTCTTCTCATTTGTGTTTGAACCCAGGTACCTAGTATACTGTCTAACTTATACCATGTAGTCAACACATGCATGTTGAATAAATACTGAATAAATCCCAGGAACACGGGTAAAAAGATGAAGATGCTAGGATTCCAAATTTCTTAAGCTTATTGCAACCTACATATTACAAGACAACTACTCCAACTGGAAAACACTATACCTGAAACATTAAAAAGAGTAGCAAGGCCATTTAAGCCATTTAGAAGTGTGAGTTTAAATTCTGAGATAATAAATGTGAGGGCCACTCTTCAAAGCTCAGTGGTTGCAATAATACCAGTTCCTTCTTTCAGGAATGTTCATAAACATTGAGCTGAGGTGGTCTGCTATGCAGTTCTTGGCAGTCCTGTAGTGTAACTCTTCTGTGATGGGAGATGTTAATTAATTACACTATAAAATAGAATTACAATTAATTGTTAATTTAGGTTTTAAAGTGACAAACTTTAAGGGCTAAAAATAGTCTTTGATCTTTAAAAGGCTTCTTAATGAGGGCAGTATACTTTAAGTACATCATTAGTTTAAATGTTCAAATTGGGTCCAGAGGCTGCTAGGACTAAGCAAATATCTATTCCAATATGTTAAATGTTTATGACTTGGGGCAGGGACAATTAATTGCTAATCAATGGGCCAAATCCTAGGTGAGGTCAGGTTCTGAGATAGGAAGACGACAATAGTAAATTGGATTTAGAGTTTTTTGATATGATCTTTAAAAATCACAGGCAAGCAGAGGCCTAAAGAATAGCAAGAAGGCCAAACTGACAGAAACACCCAGATAATTAAGATATTACTCATTTAGTTAATAGCGGTTTTCAAGGGTGCCCTTTGTTTAGATTAATGAGCTATAATTTTTAGAGTTATACTTACATGTCTGTAGTTCAGTTACTTAAACATATAATTCAGGATGTAAAACAGTAAAACTCAGCACAGCTTAAAGTGTGATAACACTTAGTTGGCAGCTACGATTAGCAATATTCATAATATAATTTTCAAATGATCTTGATCCATCATATAGTACTTCATTTTCTCCAAACTCAGAAGTAAAATCAATTTATTACTTTAGTAAGCACCTTTTTAACAATCATGCAAAACTTCCATGGTCATTTCAGGTAGAAACAAATTGTGCTTATTTTGTGAGTGCCTTCTGTTTCAATATGACTCAGTTTCACTCACCTTTAGTTCAGATGAGAGATTCCAGAGGCAGAGCTGACCTTCTTGACTTCCAGTCACAATGGTTTGTTGGTCATCAGTGATCATGATGGCAGTGATGCTGTGTGGAGGGGCCTTCTTTCCCCAGAGTGCTACTGCCTGCAAGGAGGACCTCATGCTGAGAGAATCCTGAACAGAGAAGAAAGTAAACACAGTCATCATTAATATATTTGGGGGGACTGATCATGTCACTAATGGATTTACCATGATCTAAACTCTGGGATGTATTCTCTCACAGTTGGTGGAAAAGGGTGCTTCCCTGTCATTAAAGGAGAAGGCAGCCATTACACATTGAAATTACCATGCCCAGTGTTAATCCATCAAACAAAAATGACTTTTCTCCCACTTTGTGATTATTGAGGCTGACAAAGACAAAGATAGGAATAGTTTATCCACTCCACACATGGCTTTGACTATGGGTGATCCTGACTTGCTCCAAAGCCCAGCAAAGCCTCTCATGAAGAACAGAGCTGGCTACACACTATAATTTGAAGACAGCTTTGCATATTCTCTCTCTGGGAAATGAACAAGGTGTAGTGGAAAGGGAGGTGCGTGGGGAGTGGGGGTGACTGGGTGACGGGCACTGAGGGGGGCACTTGATGGGATGAGCACTGGGTGTTATGCTATATGTTGGCAAATTGAACTCCAATAAAAAAATAATAAAAATAAATAAATAAAAGAAGTAAATATTTTCTATAAAAACAGGGTTTCCCAGTCTTCAAAAATTCATGTGTGACTTTCCTGATTTCTGCCATATTCATGTTCCACCTATCCTACTTTAATAATTATCTTTATTTCACCCATTTTTGCATTTGCTATCTTCCTCAATAAGAATTTCCATGAAAAAAAATAAATTTAAAAAAATTTAAAAAAGAATTTTCATAAAATTACTACCTTCATGTGTTAGTTACAAAGGTTAAAATGAATATATAATTATCAAAAATGCTTGCCTGTGTACTTACTACCCAAAATGATCTGAAGTATACCTAGCAATATGTGCATTATAGCTTGTGACACAATGAGTTAAATGTTTCCCCCAAATAGGCATTCTTTTCTGAAATACAAATAATTTGATGATTAATAATGCTTTAAATCTTTAGAGTAGATTAGTAAGTTTCCTCTTATAACTTAGTAGTAAAGTAGTATATATTTAGTCTCATTAAAAACATCAAAGATGAGAGGGAGGAAGATAGCAAGCTTACTTCCCACATTTGGCTTGAGAAAGTTAACAAAATGAAAATCTTCTGTCCTGAAGGACTTCTGGTTCTGAAGCATAAAAAGGATAAATACCAAAACAAGTTATTAAAATTTATGGTACATATTATTTATTATGTTTAAGTACACATAGACTCATACACACATATAAACATTTAGTATGCATTGACACCATGAACATAAATTTGATGTAGAGAGTAAGTAACTCATAAACTGGTTGCTTTCAAAATTTTATTTGTAGTTCATTTATTTGTAATTCAGTGCCTAGTTTCTGATGGTTCGCTTCTTAGATCAGTACACAGTGGCCTATATTATTCTTACTGCAACTCCCCAGGTGCCACAAAACCAAAATTTCTATGGGAACTAGTTGGAGCTTTGCAATTCAGACTATCAGGACTGCACTTATTCATCACATTACTAAGCTAACCAAAGTGTCGTGGTTTCAACAACACTATAATCTGAACTTGGACTTTTACTTCAAATACAGAGAAACAATGCTATGCATGTGTGCGTGCATGCATGTTGCTTCTTGGCCATGATTGTAAATAAGTCTAAGAAATTCCAAGCAGTACAAATCTAAGAATAATTTGAAAGAGGAGTTGAATAGGTTTAAGTGTTAATCCCCACTTAAGAACAAGAAGCCTTCCTTACTCAATGAAATGAAATCTAGAAAAACTCCAACATTATTCAGAAAGACAAGGGAGCTTATTTCCAAATCTTCCAAGAAAATATGTCAAACCTGAACCACAAAACAGGTGTGGAAAAAAAATATATCATTACATATTTATAATGCCAGAATTCCCACATGCAGACATGCATGTAAATAATTTTTTAAATATTTTATCTATTTCTTCATGAAAGACATAGAGAAAGAGGGAGAGACATAGGCGGAGGGAGAAGCAGGCCCCCTGCGAGGAGCCCGATGCAGGACCCAGGAACCCAGGATTGCACCCTGAGCTGAAGGCAGATGCTCAACTGCTGAGCCACCCAGGCATCCCAGAAATCCACATAAATAATTGTTCTCAGGTCAATGATACTAGTGAGAGGCCTCTCAAAAACACTATACACATATTAGGATACCTCAAATTTTTAACAAAATCATGCCAAGTGCTAAGAATGTAAAACAACTAGAACTCCTATGTTGCTGTTGGAAATACACATTGGAAAATAGTTTTGCAGTTGTTTTACAAAGTGAAAAATGTGTCAGTACATTACCCAGTCAATGCATCTAGGTGTCACCCAAGAGAAAAGAGAACAAATATTTCAAAAAGATTTCTACATGTAGCATTTTATTTATAATAGCTAAAAACTGGAAACAACCCAAATGTCCATCATATGAAGTGAATGGATAAATAAATGGTGGTATAACCACATAATGGGATACTATTCATCAATAAAAAAGAATGAACTCTTAATTTGCATAACACAGATTAAACTAAAAATAATTATACTAAGTGAAAATGGTGGCTAAAAAGAATAAATACAGTATGACTCCATTTATATAAAATTCTAGAAAATTCAGATTACTCTATGACAATAGAAAGAAGGTCAGTGGTTGTCTGTGGACAAGAGAAAGGGACAGGGATTATAGAAATTGCAAAGGAGAATAAAGAAACTTCTGAGAATGGCAGACATGTTCATTATTTTGACTATGGTGATTGTTGCAGGAATGAAAACACATGTTAAACATATACAACTATACACTTTCAATACATATATGTAAGCATATATGTTAATAAATATACTGCATGTCTATTAAATTTTAATGAAACTATTTTTTTAAATAAAGCATTTGGAAGATACTTTAACAACCAAGATTGCATATGGTTTTCATAGAAGCAAATAACTCCAGTGGCAAATAAGCTCGCAATAAGAAATTACAAACCATTCAAGAAAATAATAAACCATTAGTAAATAGAATGATCAGTACCTCCAAAACTAATAATAAGAGAAAAATATAAAACTTATTGTAAAAGAATAAATATATTAAATTGTTATGAACTATTAAAGAGACAAAAGAAGAAACCTAAAACCTTAGGGAAAAAGATAGCCTATAAAAAAAATAAACAGGTAGAATTTTAAAAGAAACAAATACTACTTCTAGAGTAAAATGTAACCATTGGAATATAACAAATGTCAAGAAAATAAATCAAAATAGACTCAAGTGAAGAGAAAATCAATGCACTTACAGACAATTCTCAAGAAATTGCACAAAAAGGGGGCAAAGAGTGATTAAGAAGCAGAATGTTGAGTGAAAAAAATCAGAGAGTTAAGATCAATCAGAGATATTAAGAACGATGGATGATAAAATGAGAACACCCAACATTTATCTAATATAAGCTCCAAAAAAGGTAGAACCCTTTCCCTTCCTGGCTAGTTCAGTCCTAAAACCATTAGGTAGAGAAGCATTATTGGAGTGTCAGAGCTCAACATTGTGAGGAGGGCATCCGTATAGGAGAACAAGTGGAGCTGGAGCCCAGGGAGGATGAGTAAGATGCCCAATCTAGGGTAGCCCTGTGTGAGATGAACAGCCCAAGCAGAGTGAAAACAGACAATGTGTTCAAGCTGTCTCATACTGGGTGTTGGAGCCTGAACAAAAAGGAAGAAGTTCACATCATGAGGATGATAAAGGGAGTGGCCCTGGTGTGGGGCTCAGAAACCAGTGCAAGGTGAGAAGGGTATTTGCATGGAAGGGAGAGCCAATGTGGAGGGCTAGAGCCCAAGCAGGGTGATGATGGAGTTTACTTTGAGTAAGGAGGTACTGGCAAAGGGGAATCAGAGGATGGGCAAGGTTAGGTGAACATCCATTTACAGAGATGCCCCGGAATAGAGTGCAGGAGCCCAGGAAGGATAATGTACTGGTGGCAGGAGTGGTACTACCAGAAAGTGTAGCCAGACATAGGGAATACAGTGGCTGAGCAGAGTCTTCACATCCAGGGTCAGTAGAGAGCTCTACGAGGGCTGATAAAGCCATATAATGATCAGGAGGCCAGAGGGCAGGGCAGCAGAATTTATAGAAAATTAGTTACATTCAGAGTAATTATTAAATAATTAACATATTAATAGAATAACAGGAACCAAGTTTCCTACTATCAGAAAGGAAAGTTGGAAATATAGAAAGGAAGAAAACTAGAACAATTCCTGTTATGTTGCAGTGGAATCAGAGGTATTAGTATGAACACACATACACTCAATGTACACATTTCCCATCTCTGTTCCCTGAGGGCTTGGAACAGCAACACTCCCATGGCAACAAGCTCACTTGGCATCTTCTAAATGCTATTCTTTACTTAAAGGAACCAGGGTTTCTTGGGAAATTGGTTGATTCCATCCCTGGAGCAGGGAAAATACAAGATAATACTGGCACATTTTATTATTGAGAGCAAAGAACTGCTCAGAGTAAGGGGACCTATCAAAAGGACATAGAAACCAGCTTGAATTGATGCCCACTGGCCAAATTATGGACTACAAGAGCATCAAAGTGAATCATGCTAGGAATAAATTGAAATTCACTGAATAAAATGGGAAACCACATGTTCATACTGATAATTACTAATTCCAAAGGAAATAAAATAGTAACTTCATACAGGAAGAGCCTGGCAAGTAATAGAAGTAAAAATAATCAGTGATGGAGCAAATCAGATTCATGCACCACCTGACAGGATGCTGTGAGAAGAACACGGCAGCACTTCTGTGGTGTTCCTGCCAAAGATGTGTGACTTGAATCTAATCAAGACAAACACAAACTGAAGGACCTTACAAAATAACTGACCTGTAATTTTTAAAAAGCCAAGTAAGGTCAAGAAAGTAAAAAACCAAGGAATGCTCCAACTAAAAGACTCAAAACATATGACAACTAATGCAAGATATGGGTCTCACCTGGATTCTCTTACTACAATGGACAATACTGGGATAACTGACAATACTTAAGTGAGGTGTAGGAATGAATAGTGGTAATAATATATCAATGTTAATTTCCTAATTTTGGAAGGTTCATCATGATTGTATAGGAGAATATCTCCTAAGAAGTACAAAACTAAATTCTTAAAAGATGAAGTAACAGATTGGCAACTTATCATTAAGAAGTTTTCATGAAAATAGTTCTGTGGGGATCCCTGGGTGGCGCAGCGGTTTGGCGCCTGCCTTTGGCCCAGGGCGCGATCCTGGAGACACGGGGTCGAATCCCACATCAGGCTCCCAGTGCATGGAGCCTGCTTCTCCCTCTGCCTGTGTCTCTGCCTCTCTCTCTCTCTCTCTCTCTCTCTCTGTGACTATCATAAAAAAAAAGAAAGAAAATAGTTCTGTGTACTATACTTACTGTTTACCCCTAAATTTTAGATGATTTTAGAAGTGAATTATTAAATTATTATTAAAAAGCTAATGGGTCTACCATTTTCCAGCATATTTCAAAGATATGAAAACTTAGATTTCAGAATACAATGTGTTAAGGAGGATTAAAGTAGAAATAAATGAACACCAACACACATCCTACAGAAATTGTAGTACACTAAAGCCAAAGCATGCAAGAAATAAAACAAAAGAATCTGAAAAAGGAACAGCAAGTATGTTCAAAGCAGATCTCTCCACAACAAAATTATGGCCAGAAGCTACCAGAATATTACTTATAAAGTGCTGAAGGTGAATGTCAACATAAATTTTTATACTTAGCTATCACTCAAAGTGAGGGCAATATAAAGACATTTTCCAACAATAAGGCCTGAGAGAATACAGCATTCATAGACATTGTTAAAAGAATTACAAAAGGATGTACTTTAGGAAAAATATATTAAATCAAAAAGAAAGGAATGAAGTGGAATACAGATGCATTGGTGAGCAAGGACACTGGTAAGCACACAAGTAAATTGAAATGAGCACTACCTATAAAATATCAGTAATGATGAAGGTGATTAATTGGGGAGTTAAACTAAAATTCCAGATAAGAATATTAAAGAAGAGGAAATGGATCATTCTAGTAATCTTTTTTATTTTTTAAGATTTTATTTATTTATTCATGAGAGCCAGAGAGAGAGGAGAGAGACACAGGCAGAGGGAGAAGCAGACTCCCTGTGGGGAGCCTGATGTGGGACTTGATCCTAGGACTCCGGAATTATTCCCTGAGATGAAGGTAGATGCTCAACCACTGAACCACCCAAGGGTCTCATCTAATATTCTTGTACATATGGGGAGTGAACAGAAATACTTTCAGTTTTCTTAAGGTAAGATTTCATGACAAGATATATTTTTTTAAAAAAGATAGTATATAACTTCCAAACCAGTAGTGTGGTAAAAGGCAACAAAGAAAACTTACCCAATAGAAGAAAAAAAATTAAACCAAAAAAATATGGAAACTAGAAAATGCAAAAATAAATGGCAAATTCACATTTAAATATACTGGAATTCATGGTAAGTAGATGAGTTAAACTTACTGGATAAAAGACAAGGGTTTTCAATTTTAATATAACCTAGTATATCCTATTTATTAAAAAAAATTCCTAAGGCATTTACACAGTAAGGTTGAAAATAAAGGCATGAACAAAGCTATACCTGGCAAATAGTAATAAAAGAAAACTGGTATTGGGCAAATAGGCTTTAAGGTAAAAGTATTAATGGAGGAGAAAGAGTCACTATATAACGAGTAAACAAATTATTCCCTAGAATGGGATAATAGTCTCTATTCTAGGCACCCAATGGCAGAGCCTTGAAATCTTGCCAAAACACAACCTTGCCAAACTACAAAGAAAAGTCAGATAGATTTGTTATTAAGAAGGAAGATTTCAAGCAGATCAAGCAGACAAAAAAAAGTAAGGGTATAAAATACTTGAATTTGCATTTGTAATATCATGGACATATATAGATCCCTGCACCAAATATTAAATAAAAACATATTTTATTAAATCATGCACATGACATTTACAAAACTGCCTTTTTTTTTTTTTTAGTATATGTGCTGCCGAAGTGAGCACTACAAAACTGCCCGTGTGAGACTATGAAACATGTCAAGAAATTCCAAAGGATTAATATTATATAGGCAACATTACCTGACAAAAATGAATACAAATCTGAACCTCCTCCTATAACATACATACACAGACTTGAAATGCTCCCTTTCAAAATATTTGGGTACTAAATTTTATATGTGTGTATGTGTGTGTGTGTGTGTGTGTATAAACACATATATATTTGGGAACTAAATATTACAAATATATATATATGTATATATATTCTAAATGTCCCTGGGGCTACCAAGAAAACATAATACAAATTAAATAATATTAAGACCCAAAGACAGTGAAAACTTTATATAATAAATCTTTCCAGATGTATGTTTTAGAAGTGAAATTATAGCCTTAAATGCATATATTAATATGAAAAAATAATAATCTAACATCTAAATTAAAATTTTATATAAAAGGTCAAGGTAAATACAAAAATGCAAGACAGACAAGCACATACATTAATGTAATATTTTTTAAAGGAAATAATCTACAAAAGAAAACCCAGTTCTATGAAAGGAGAAATAATATGGCACATCTATGGCTAGTTTGATAAAGAAGAAATTAAAAACACCAAATATATATGTATGTATATACATATGGTAAAGAGAAAATGATTATAACCAAAATTAATATTTTAAATGGAAGTATTATAAATAACTGTATATCAAAAATTTGGAAGGATTAAGTGAAATAATTTTTATAGAAATAGAGATCATTAAAACTGAATGGACATGAAACAGAAAATACAAATATACTCATGATCTTAGAAATGAGGGGGAGGGCAAAACTACACACACACACACACACAGACACACACACACACATTTACCCATTTTAGCAAAAACTTTATATTAAAGTGTAACCTTGGGGAATTAGGAGGTACAGTCATACATATGAAAACACAGGGTAGACCTAATTAAATTTTCCTAAGTAAAATGACAGCTCATATAACAGCCCACTTGTGTTCACATCAACAGAGTAGAGAATGAGGGAGCAAGAAGCAAGGAAAGTGGGAGCATAATGATTTCCAGTTAAAGAAAGCACAGAAAAAATGATGGATAATAGCAAAGAAAAAGAAGACTAAAACCCCACAAAACCTGTCATTTGAAGTGCAAAATGTCCAAATGTCCATCATTCCTCAGGGCTCCATGGTATTCCAACCCAGGACAATTTTTATGCATCATGGCATTAGCTGGCTGAATAAAAGATGATGAGATGGCCAATACATTCTGTTCAAGAAGCAGAAAAGCAAGGTGCCTGCTTTTGAGCACCAGGTCACGATCTCAGGGATCTGAGATGGAACCCCGGATCAGCTCTGCTCTCAATGTGTAGTCTGCTTGAGATTCTCTCTCCCTCTGCCCCTTCCCTTATTCCCTTGAATAGGAGGGAATAGGAGGAAAATGTGATACATGTGAAGATCACAAAACTGGTAGTTAGAAGAAGCACATGGGTGTGTTTTAACATTCTGTTCCCAAGAAACACTACTCCCAACTTTGTATTAGTTTTTATACCATAGCTTCTAGGATTACAACAAAAATCACCATCTGAAAATTATTTGCACTTTGGCCTCACTCTTAGCTTACTAACGTGCTTCTCAGAACTGAGAAGTGGTAGAAAAGGGAGTGCTCACGGTCACACTGTTCCAAAGGACACTGGGCATTTTGTTGTCTGTAGGCAATATGCACTTGGCTCTTGTCTACAGGACACTCCTGTCACCTTTTCAATCTTACTTGGGAAACTAGAGTCAAGGGAATTTGTCTAAAATGCTAAGTAGAACTGTAGCTGAAACAAATTTGGGGAACATTTGCCAGAGAATTAATACATTTGTAATAATTAACTATCATTATGCTGCAGATAAATAATTCCTGAGGTGAGTTATTTATAGTTATAGCCCTGTTACTCTGGAAAATTAGCTTCTCTTACTTGAATCATTGCAATGTTGTCTACCCAATAACCAGTCACTTTGTACTATTCTGGTTTCTTAATTTCTCCTAAAATTATCTGTTCTGCAATGGTGTCTCCCTAATGAAATGAAACACTACTGCAAGGTCAGAGAGCAGGCCTTGGTTGGCATAGTGCCTAGCCCATAGTAGGTACTTGACAAATGTTATTTTAAATTTATATAATATCATTGTATTATATGATTTTGACACTTCTTCCTCCTATATTCTTTGTGAATATGGGAATCATTCCTCAATCATTATTATATTCCCTACAGTGCCTGAAGCACAGTGTTTTGAACATGAGGAAACAAGAAATCTTGGTTGAATAAATTATTTTCTCTATTATTTTTCAGCTCTATATTCCAAAAGAAGAGTTAAGATCATAAAGTCAGGTTAGACTTAAATGTGAGTCACTTAATCACTCTGGCTCCCGTTTTCTCATCTCTAACCTGGAAATGATAATGATGCCTAAATCAGAGTTATTGTCAGGGTGAAATGAGGACATGTTTATAATGTGGAAGATAGAGTGGCATTCAGCAAATTACTATTATTGTTATTTTAGCTCCACACATCCGATCACAGAAGCAGTTACTCATGTACCAAACGTTTCCACTATTGTATTTTTGCTTTATTTTTATTCAAATTAAATTCATTTCAAATTCTCTAGATTTTAAATCTTCCCAAGGCAGGAACCTCTGTTTTTTCCATTGCTGTATTCTCAGGGCCCAGAAAAGGGTTTAGGACAGGCAAGAACTCAGTAACTACTTGCTGAATGAATAAATAAATGAATGAGAATGTACACTATAGTCTGAAAACTCAGGTCTAGTAAAGCGTCCACCCATGCAAATGTTTACAAATGTTTCATACCTAACAAAATACAAGACACTTGGAATTTAGAAAATCAAGTAAGTTAATAATTTCATAAATTAAAATCCTTAAAAGTCATAGGATTCCTAACACCTCCAAATCAGAAAACAAAAAGCACCAAGGCCAAAGCCATAGGAAATCAGAGCTCAACCAGAATTCATCCTGAACAATCCAGATGGTTCAACACAGTGCAAACAGACCTGGAATTCAGAAGGCTAGCTCTAGGGCTGCCATAACCACTTATTATCTTTATTTCCAGATTATAAAGTTAATGTGTAGTAAAATGACACTATCACCTGCATTGCCTACATTTCAGTATTCTTATTAGGAATAAATTCAATGACATAAATAAAAGCAGCTGAGTATAAATATACAAATTATGCTATCATTATACTTTGCATATATTACTCATATTTTATGAACTCCCCTAAATCTAGAATTTATGGCAAGAAATGGTCTTAGGAATCATTAATCTAACCTTTCTCACTTATAAGAAAGTTGGCAATGAGAACTGTAGTCTAGATAACTCTCAGGATCACTTCTAATTCTGAGATTCTGAGAAACTACGCAAATTGTACACCACGAGTAAGTAACTGATTAAAAGGCTGTACATCTCAGAGGCCATTTTTTTCCAAACTCTCTTTCTCTCTCTTTTTTTTTTTTTTGAAAAAAATTGAAAAAGTACTCTAGAAACTTAGTGCCTTATTTTCAACAGGAGAGGGCAAATCCACATCTTGAGATCCTGTATGATTCTCTAGAAATTGGTAATCAAAAATAAACCTCAAAGGGGAAAAAAAAGTTAGAGGCACATGGGTGGCTCTGTTGCTTGAGCATCTGCCTTCTGCTTAGGTCATGATCTCAGGGTCCAGGGACTGAGCCCCACATCGGACTCCCTGCTCAGCAGGTAGCCTGCTTCTTCCTTTCCCTTGGCCTGCTGCTCCCTCTGCTTATGTTCTCTCTCTCATTCTCTCTGTCAAATAAATAAATAAAATCTTTAGAAAAAAAGAGAAAAAAGTCTATTGTAGAGTCTCTAAGGGAAACTGTGAAATAGAGAATATTGTCCTGTTGCAAATAATTATGTGTCTAGACAAGTTTTAAAAGCTTTGGAAAGGGACTACAAATCTCCATCACAGCCCTCAATTTATAACTATTGTATTCCAAATTTGAGCGCCTGAATGATAGTTTGGAATGTCTAAATCACCACAATGTATAGATGTTTACAGGCTCTTTAATGACTTCTAAATCTGGTCTATTTAAAGGTAATTTAAAATAAACACTTCCATTGGAGAAAAAAAAGTGACTTCAAAAAGGAAACATTTACATGGCCAGGAATAAAGTCATAGACTCTATTAAAAAGGGTAAATAGGGATCCCTGGGTGGCGCAGCGGTTTGGCGCCTGCCTTTGGCCCAGGGCGCGATCCTGGAAACCCAGGATCGAATCCCACATCTGGCTCCCGGAGCATGGAGCCTGCTTCTCCCTCTGCCTGTGTCTCTGCCTCTCTCTCTCTCTCTCTCTGTGTAACTATCATAAATAAAAAAATAAAAAAAGTTAAAAAAAAAGAAAAAAAAAGGGTAAATAAACGCCCTTCATTTGGATCTAGTTATAGTACCAAGTACAACATTTTATATTTTGATACTGTATTTTGTTAACTTATATAAGCAATATGATCAATATTTCATCATATCAGATAGTATTAAAATAATCACACACACACACAAACTCTACTCTTAAGTGACTGAATAATTTCTACAAAAATTTTTAACAGTAGCCTACCCAGTTATCACAATGGGTTTTCAGGATGAAAAGATGAATGACCTTTAAGAAGCTCACAACCCACAGTTTTAAATTCCTTGGGAAAAACAAACAAACAAACATGTAAATGATATTCTCTCTTGATAGGTAGATAGATAGATAGATAGATAGATAGATAGATAGATAGATAGATATTCTCTCTATATATAGATAGATTAGATAGATAGATAGATAGATAGATAGATAGATAGATAGATAGATATCCCCACTTGTCCCAAAGTAGCTTCAGTACTATGTAACAAGCACCCTGGACACATCCAAATGCTATGAGAATACACGGCCTGTGTTATGACCTTATAGAAAGTAGTTGAGTAGTTTCAACTTTCCCTTCCTTTTGATTTTTGTCACCTTCCTCAATAACATATAGTCTCTCAAAACCTCTGTCAGATCTATATTTATTACTTTGTCATTTCTGAAGAGTATAATGCAAAACATAATTTTGAGGAAAAAGGTTATTCTAGATCTAGTAATTATCAAATAGTGTATTATAAATCTGGTTTGATACAGTTTAAATATATACAAAGACAAATTCAATTTATATCTAACTGAAAAAAAGAGCATAATATTAAATTAAAATGTGTTATTTAATATACAATATTTAATAGATTAAACTTTAGGTATATGTCAAACAAGACCAAAACCGCTTTTGTGACATATTTAGATTTCCAACTTTTTGTGGCTAATAAAGTCAAACTGTTTTTATAATTTCAACATTTTGTTTCTAAATAAAAGAGATGTCAGACTGTTACTTACAAATGGTTTTGAGTCATTCAAAACACAGTTTGTGAGTATATTTATTTTCTAGAAAAAACCATACTCAGTAATATCATTATAATTTTCTCATTTTATGTTCTTTTTCATATTTAATATCAATTAATATTAACATAATAGTGATTTATAAAGTACAAGTAACAGATAGATGTTAGAATCTTTATAAGATGTAACCCATAAGAATCTTTATCAGATGAATGCACCCAACAGACTCAATGAATGCTTTGTAGTGAACATGCAGAATTGTTACTGGTTTCATTCTCATTGACACAGAATTTCAACAGTAGAGTTCTCTGTGCTTCTTTTCTGTAACCATGACAGAAATTAAATAACTTGGAGCTTCCCAGTTGTATGCCATGACACATACTGGGTTATAAGTAGTTGATAGGAAGGGTGAGAGAAATTGAAACCCTCAACCAAGTATGTGTACAAAAATAATCATTTTCTGTGTTTATGCTTTGACATGAAAAAGGGTGAGAAACACCGAGTTAAGTAAATTTTTTCAAAGAACACAACTAATTTAAAGCTGTAGAAGCTCCAAGGCGTTACAGAGTTTGGAAAGCCATACTCGACAACTATGAAATAAGCCTCCTGATGATGCAGCCATAATGAGCGCCACTCACCATTGTACAAATTCACATAAGTACTTGGAAATTCCCAAGTTGTTTCATTTTCAAGGGAAAATATTTAGAAGTAATATATTTTTAGGTAAAAATAGCAAAGGGTGACCTATTCCAACAATGTGAGCTTTGGGATCACCTCCCAAACCCACAGAAGCTCTTAAATCACCAGGGGGTAAAATATTTGCAAGGCTGTAAATTACAGCTGGAAAAGGATAAGTATGTCTTTTCATTATTTGATCCTTAGTCCCTAGCACACTGCTGGCCACATACGTGACATTTAAGAACTATTCCTTAAGTGACTACAAAATTGGAGCAAGATTAAAATGGAGCAAGATTTCATGGAAACTAGAAGAAACTTTAAGAATGTGGAGCTCAACTCTTATTTTGCCAATGAGAAAGCAGAGGAAAGGTGGTGTGATGTTCCTAGACTCAGAAAGTCTTCTTTCTCTGGTAGAATTTATAGTCTGGGAGAACTAATCATCCCGGCATCCCTCTTTGTGTGCTACCAGATGGATGGAAATAATAAAGTTTCTGAGTATAGGTTCATCATTAGGTTATATTTAGCAACCACCATCTCCATTAATTCAGTTTAAAATAGTTATTGTGAAGAAAAGAGGCAAGAAAATTGAATAGACTCAGATAAATCTTGGTCTTTTTCTTCCCTTAATGGCTGTCAAATATTCTTTGAGTCTCAGTTTTCTCATCTACAAAATGGGGAAAACAATTACCTTGAGGAACTGGTATGAAGATAAGTGATTCTATGCAGAATAGGTGATTTCTGTACAGAAAATACCTACCATAATTACTTGCTCATAATTGGCACTCAGCAAATGTTTATTGAATGAATCAATGAGACTATGAATCACTATAATTTTACATAATGGGCAGAGAATGTGACTGCTACTTTCTAGCAATAGCTTTCTCAATGTGAGATTTCCATCCCTACTTTTACAGTACTGTCACTACAATTTTTTTTCCCCTCAATGCTGTGGTTATATACTAGAACATTTGGCCCCGAAAATGTATAATTGTTATTATTCTAAACTCTATGATTATCTTAAAATTAATGATTATAGGTCAGATTAGAGTTGCT
The DNA here is from genome assembly GCF_905146905.1 of Nyctereutes procyonoides. Taxonomy (NCBI): domain Eukaryota; kingdom Metazoa; phylum Chordata; class Mammalia; order Carnivora; family Canidae; genus Nyctereutes; species Nyctereutes procyonoides. The sequence goes on along the minus strand of NW_026575040.1, from coordinate 21,277,943 downwards.
GGATTCAGCAAATAAAAATACAAGATGTCTAATTAAATCTGAATTTTAGGTAAACAACAAATACTTTTTTTTAGTATAAGTAATGTCTCAGGCAATATTTTGATCATGTTTATATAAAAAATACTTTCATTGCATGGAACAGGCTTATAAAAATGGTTTATTGTTTATCTGAAATTCAAATTTAACTGGATATCCTGAAGGCATCCTAGGCCAGTAGCAATACTAGGCTATGCTCACAAGGGAGCCTCGAAGATCACAGTCGCTGTTCTCCTCCCTTCCACCGATGAAACTATAAAGGCCCAGGAGAGCTCCTTACTGAGCGTACTTCAAAGAGAGCATCTGAGTGAAAACCAGAACCAGGTTTTCCACAAACCCAAACAGAATTCTCCCCCTGTACACCATGACAAAGACAGCACAGACTTCCCTTCCAGAAAGTATTAGTAATCTGCTAAGTAAAAGTCTTTGTAATCGGCTAAGCAAAAATCATTTTTATTTTGGTAGTTGTTTGAAAATTTTAAATAAATAAATAAATAAATAAATAAATAAATAAATAAATAGTCAAGCAAAACAACAATAAAAACTCTTGTGCATTTAAGCTCCAACACAGCCTCCACTGCCTTTGAGAGTTGGGCTAACACACTCCCAATCCTTTCTCCATAAACACAATCTCTAGCAAGTATAAGAAAAGACAGCACACCATTACATCCCCCATCCTCCTCACCTTCATCTTCTCCCCTATAACAATTTGTTTTTATTTCTCAGACTTGTCTGGGGCTAGCAAAATAATGAGTATGATGCAAATGTGGTTTTGTGGCTGGTGTCTACTGGATACTGGAATTGTTTACCTTGTCGTAAATAACTTCAGGGACACACCCATACACTAAGTTAGCCTCACCAGCCTCAAAGACACAAATTTCTTGACTGAGGACAGCCAACCAAAAAATACAAATGGTAAAGTCCTCAGTTGCCATGCATGAATTCTTAAAATAACTTAACCAAAGTAAATTCATGTGAGGAAAATAGAAAAAGGTATAGCAATTAACAATATAAGTTTTGGCATAAAACAAGATCTGGGTTTGAATCTCAGTTCTATGACTTACACAATTATATGACCTCTCAGAATCCCACCTCCAAAGTGGAGGGGAATCCCAACTACTTTCTTTAAAACTCAGTACATGGGTACTGAGGGATCCAAATAAATTATTGCATGATTCTTTCCTTCATTTTGAGGGAGTTTTTAGCATTTAGGTTAAAATGCTTGGAATATTAAAATTCATCAGATTGTACACTTGAAATGGGTGCAGTTTATTGTATGCAAATTTTTACCTGAATAAAATTGGAAAAAAAAATAGATTGGAGATCAGAGTAAAGTAGTTTGGCCAACATCATACAGTTAGCTAGTAAGTGACAATAAACGAGGGAGTCAATAGGGTTGATCTTAAGAAGGAGCAAGAAGTAGTAGACTGGAGAGAAAATATCTGGCTGTCAGGATAGGTCACAGCAATTTTAACCCCCAGGAATATGAAACAAGCAGCCTCAAGAGTCCACAGGAACCTACGGGGCTAGTCTCAGCAAAGGCCCTGTCTGCCAAAACCTGTCTGTTTGCAGATGCTCCCGAAGCAAAAGGTCTTATTTTATCAACAGATTGTAATCAGATCACTCCTTAGAAAAGGTTAAAAAAAATGTTTCTACTAAGTCAAAGACTGCCCTAGGCATATTTAAACAACACATAAAATTCTACTTGGTTTACCCAGTGGAGCTTGACTATTTCAGAATTAACCCCTAACCAACATCAAAGCCAAGTTCCTCCAAAAAATGTTATTACTGAGTAATTAACTGCTACTTAGGAAACTCTAGAAAGTTATGTGTCCTAGGTAGGGAATGCCTTAGCAGGTAAAGTCAATAGTAAAATTACCCAGGAACCAAGGAATAAACTAAGCAAATAATGCAAAATCTCTGAATTCCAAACACCCATGAGCTAGAACATGTGTAAAACAACCAGACAAGGATTCACATTCCTATCACTATACAGACGGAGTTTCCATCATAGCTTACAGCTCTCCCAGCCTTGTGGGTCAAAGGTTTTCACAAAATATTACCTTCCAACTTCACCTCCTTGCTCATTAAACCGTAGTGAAACAGAGCTAACACAGCCAATTTAATGCCAAGAGTGTTCCATTTACAGTCATTGCCAAAGAGATGAGCAATTAAGCTAGTAAAAGAAACATAAGAAGGACAACTCATTTCTTCCTTGGTGGCTCCTTCACTTTTATTTATTGTCAATCAGCAACAACTTCATGGAATTCCAATCCTCTTGTCTAATTCTTAGTTTTAGGCTATAAGAAGTAGATTTTTTCCCCTTTAGTTTATTCTATATTTAACTCTCTGAATATATATAGTCAAACTTTTTTTTTAACTTTTGAGTATCTAACATAAACAAACAAACAAAAAAACACTGTACTAGCCCATCCTTAAATAAATTCAACAAATATTTATTGAGAACCAAAGATTCAAGTGATGGCTTGGGCTGCAGAGAACACAAAGAATAGGAAAACATAGTCCTGACCTCAAAGTATTTACCACTGAGTCATCCTATGATTAATTTTAACTAAATATTCCTGTTGTTAGATAGAATAATTTGCAAGTGTATGAATTCTGAAAACCTATTTCCAATCCTAAATCTGTTTTTTTTTTCTTTTTGTGTGAAGCTGCTTGGCTAATATTTCTTTTTTTTATTATTTTTTATATTTTTATTTATTTTTATTTATTTATGATAGAGAGAGAGAGAGAGAGAGAGAGAGAGAGAGAGAGAGAGAGAGAGAGAGGCAGAGACACAGGCAGAGGGAGAAGCAGGCTCCATGCACCGGGAGCCTGACATGGGATTCGATCCTGCCAGGATCGCGCCCTGGGCCAAAGGCAGGCGCCAAACCGCTGCGCCACCCAGGGATCCCCGCTAATATTTCTTTTAATTCACTTCACTTTTAGTATCAAACTGACTTATTTAAGAATAAATCAAGTGATTTAAGAATCCCCTTTAAAATGATTTTTTATCATTAATATCCATAAAATCAAGGAACTTGATGTGCTGGTTAGATTTTTTTCCCCAAATGCAAATTAAAATAAAAACTTGTCTGAACATAAATGTTTGCCATGTACTACCTAAAATCATATTGGAAAATATGTCTCCTAACCATTACCATCCTGTAGTTTTTTTTTTTTCTCTTCTACTCCTTCAAAACCTCACCCCAACCCAGGCAACTGTTTATACCCCAACTACTCAGGGCTTGATCTTTTCTTCCAATTAACCAAGAAAATCAAGGCACTTAAACATGAGCTTCTTCTCATCATGTTAACATCTTGCATCTTTTCCTTAGTTTAGCTTTACTTTTCTAAGATACTCAAACTAATCTCCTATAATAACACTTGTATCCCTTTGCCAAACTTTTTTTAAAAATTTATTTATTTATTTATGATAGACGCAGAGAGAGAGAGAGAGAGAGGCAGAGACACAGGAGGAGGGAGAAGCAGGCTCCATGCCAGGAGCCCGACGTGGGACTCGATCCCGGGACCCCAGGACCACGTCCTGGGCCAAAGGCAGGTGCTAAACCTCTGAGCCACCCAGGGATCCCCCACTTTGCCAAATTTTATCTTCTGTCACCGCAGTTACTCCTTTCATTAACCCTTGTTTTGTATATTCTCAACTGGTTTCCTCTTTTCTTGGCCTCTTTGCCTTTACTTAATATACATTTTTTTAACAGATATTTATTGTCTGCTATGTGTGAGAGCCTATGTAAGATTCTAGGGATATAGACAAGAAAGAAAAAGTCACATACCTCAAGATGCTCAATGGTGTCTAAGAACACAGGTATGCTTGGTAACACCAATGGCATAATGAGTGTTATGCAAGGTAAATGGTAAGTGTGTTTGTGGAGGAAATATAAGTGGAACTTGAAATGAAACATGGGAAGCATTTCTCCAGGGAGATAACACCTGAGTTCAAGTCCTAAATCTTATACACTTGCTGTTTTTGTGACCTGGGTAAGTTCTTAGTTACTTTAAACTTTCCTCATCCATGAAATGGGCATAATATCTACCTTATTTGGTTGTAATAAAACTAAGGATACAGCATGTACCCGGTGTTGAGGCCATGGAATTTGCCTGGATTGGAATGCCAACCCTACTACTGTATGTCCTTAGGTAGGTTACTTTACAACTGTGTATTGGATTCCTAATCAGTAAAATATAAATATGTAATAATATCAATCTAATAAGGATAATCCATGGAAATCATTACATTCCATTGTAAGCATTCAATAGATGTTAGCCGCTATTATTAAAAGGCTTTTTCCAACCTCAAAATCTGCACATAAATCGTGCTAAGTACACAGGAGAATGAAAAGCAAAATCTTTGTCATTTATAATCCTTCATTTTATTATTCATAATTTACAGTAAATTCTATCTAGTAAGTGAATTAAGCAGGAAAAATGAAGGTAAAACTTCAAAGCTACTAAATTGTCAAAGTAGAACAAAATCTACCATCTTTCCATCTATTATGGGTTGAATTGAGCCCACCTCAAAATTTGTTTAAATCCTAACTCCCAATACTGCAGAATGTGACCTTATTTGGAAACAGAGTCATTGCAGATATAATTAATTAAGTGGGGATGCCTGGGTGGCTCAGCGTTTGTGCATCAGCCTTCAGCTCAGGGTGTGATCTGGGGCCCAGGATTGAGTCCTGCATTGGGCTCCTTGCAGGGAGCCTGCTTCTCCCTCTGCCTATGTCTCTGTCTCACTCTCTTGTTTCTCATGAATAAATAAATAAAATCTTTGAAAATAACAAAATAGAAAATAATTAAGTAAAGAGATGAGGTCATAATGGAATATGGTGGGGCCCTGACCCAATAAGACTGGCATCCTCATAACACTAGGACCTTTGGTGACAGATGCACACAGGGAGAGAGGTGTGAAGGTGAGTGCAGAAGTGAGGTGATACTTCTACAAGCTAAAGAATGGCAAAGATTGCCAGCAAATCACCACCAGCTAGTGCGGAGGTCTTCTCATTTTTGTCGATTTTCTGTCACACTCACCATTTATATTATTAGGAAAAGGAGGCCTGGTGAATCTAAATCCCTCGGCTAGGATTACATCACTGGATCTGTCTGACTATAGGCCCATCTCATTTCTCACAGGGTGTGAGAGTGAGCTTACACACAAAGGCACCACTACCTACTGATGGTTTACAGTTTATGGCTTCTGTTTACAGACAAACCAGTCCTATTTTTTTTTTAAACAAAACAAAAACAACTTAGGTTCAACCACAGGAGTGGTTATGGGGCCGAATCATTCTTTAATATGAAGGTAAATACGTGAGTAGATTTTCTCTGCTTTATCTGCAAAACCTATTCATTACAAGTGTGGGAGTACATGCACGGGCAAGCATATTTTCTAAGCATGAAGACCTGATACAAAAATACAAAAACAAACAAAATATAAGCCCCTTGTAACCCTAGTGTCCTGGAAAATAACTCTTAGTACACAATGAGATTTCTGTACTGCAATGATTTCAATGCAGAATATGTCACAAGAGGTAGCTGAGGAAGACAAGCAAGGGCTAGACTGGACCTACATGCAGCTATGGCACTTTCCAACATATCCTGGCCTTCGGGGATTCCTCTTGTTGTCTCTGCTCTGTGGGGTTTTCTGACCAAAGAAGTCACTATCCAGTAGCATCAAGAAATTCTGTCCCTAGGCCATAAATAAATGCCCAACTCCTATAGTTCATGGGTGTATGAGAGCCCAAGAGGCCTGGAATCGATCCAACCCATTTTAACTAGCAAGAAACTACCTAGTAATACCTTGTTTGTATTTCTTGGAGGAGGGACACCAGAAACACTTATTTCATTCTACACAATAATTCACCACAATCAGAGGGAGCACAGCAAGGGCAACACCATCTCCCAGCTGCTGATTACATCAAAGGCTTGCAGCACAAATTCAATTTTATGATGTTAATCTCAGCCTGCCACTCAGAAATTTTCTCTGAGGGATATGATTTTTCTCTGGATTTCATTTTAAGAATGATTTTTTTTTCATCCACAATCAATAAAGATATGTTTTCATCAAAAGACTGTATCTTGGTAGAATTCAATTGGCTATTTCAATCCCTTTTGGTGACACAATATTAATTAAAATAGTTTATGTTGCACTTCAACTGGAAAAAGAGGCAGTGAAAATAGCAGCTACTCAGAACATATGTTCTATATACATCAACATAGAGGGCAGAAAATAATTTTCTCTTTCTCCAGGCGACAGACATTAGGTATTCAAGAGAGTTTCTCTGACTTGGTTTATCTCTGCGATTTCACTGAAAAAAAAAAATTGAAGCTCTTCCTGTTTACATTTTTTTGTTCAAAAGGAAATCAAAATGCACATGAAAATGTTGCTTCAAATGCTCACCTTTCATTACCTCAAGAAGTGGAGAAATGAGTGTCTGTGTACCCTTGTGGCATGATGGGTTATTAGGAATCACAGTCACTATTTCTCCTAACTAAAAACAAATACATAAATAAAAATACAAATAAATAGAATTCTATTAATTTTATTTTCAATTTCTAATAATGATCACAACTGAGTACACTGTAGTTTTCAAAGACAAACATATAGACTTAGCATTGAGATTTTCACATTTAAAAAAAGAGGACAAAATTATGAAATGTGTTATAGAAAATAAATGAATTGTTTTGACAGTAGTTTTGCAAGCGGCAGTTAATTCAGTTAACAAATATTTGTGAAGCACCTACTAGTCACTACTTGAGACCAAGAGGGAAGGCCTTACTTCTGGCTTATCATGTGGACAGACCACGGAACCTCCATCACCACAAAGTGAGACGGGCTGAGGTCTGGTGTTTACTGGGTATATGGAGTGCATGGAGGAGGCTAAAGTTAATCCTGCCTGGGGAAGGAATCCAGGAAGGCTTCTCAAAAGGAAGTTCAATTACTGAAATATTCAGCTAGTAATTTACATTCATAGTTTAAAAAATGTTTTAAAAGGTAGCTTAGTATCTAATTAGCTGTCTATAAACCAAATCTTCTCACCTTCATACTCTTGAAATCACCAATCCAGTGTACTTCTTAATGTAAGACGGTGGTACTAAAGAAAGTAGGTATATTGATACCCCAAGGAATCTACAGATTTCATAGGACTTTGGGTAGATCTTACCTAACAGTCCATTTCTTCAAAGAAAGATTATTTTTTTTCTGTGATGCTCTTAATCTGGATGTCATATCCAAAGAGAGAAAAGCAACAAATTAAGAAACAGAGTGGAAACTTACAGAAACCCAAGTTCTTATTTAATGAATTAAAAAGAAAACAACAAAAAGATAAGCTGATTTGGTTAAAAGCAGGGAGTGGACTAGAGTTTGGATTTGTTTAGACATTTGAACAATAATGATAAGGCCTAGATAGATTACACTGTTCACTAAAGAGTGTACATAAATGTGTATCAATGTTGGAAAAACATTGGTCAAAAAAAGAAAAAGCATCCATTGGCATAAGAGGCACCATGGGATTTATTAAAATATAGATTCCTGGGCCTTTGGAATGAATGTAATACATCAGGATCTCAAAGGTATAGAGTCCAGAAATTCACATTTTAACTAGCCTTCCAACATGTTCTTTTTATACCTGGGGCTAAGAATATTGATTCAAACACAGCATTCCACATGCACAGCACAGATAATGAAATATTGAAATTAATTTTTGAAATTAAAGTAATTTTGCTAAATGAATGACCAAAAATAATTCCCTCAAAAAGTTCTTACTCAGGGTCTAATCTGTGTGGCCCAGTGAGAATGCTAATACCTAGCCTGATGTAGGCCTTCTATAGCAAACAGGCCTGGCCTGTTCCTGACAACTATTTTTCCCTATAATGATTGAAACTGAAAGTAGTTAAATTCTTTTGTTGTCTTTTGTTGTCTAAATGGCTTGTGAAAATTTTCCCTGCTTTGTATGGCTTTGCAATGAAACAGCCTGAGGTCTTTCCTTTGAAATCCATGTTAGGAAAGGGTCTAAATGGGTTCACTCTAGATATTCAATTGTTCAGCAAATTTGTACAATGTTTGCAAGAGGGATAACTCATGCATGATCAAGTTGGATTTTGAGGCAAAGTCTACCAAATTTGAAAGGATTTTTAAAGCTAACAATACTAAAGAAAAGTCACAAGAGGGTAAAACCCTATAATTATTCTCAAAATGTTCAGTTTGCATTTTGGTACTCTTAAATAATCAATTTTCAATATCCCCTCACCAGATAAATTTTTGCTAAGATTCATTTCAATCACTTAGGTGGAAACAATGAGACTCAAGGAGGGCCTAATAGTGGTCTGAGATCCTATCCAGTAAATGTAGGACTGCTAATCTTTGCCAGCAAAAAATTCTCAATGAAGGCAGAACTTCTTGTACAGAGGCTGATCCTAAAACTAGGCTAACAACACAGCCTTGCTTGTGATGAAGGAAAGCCTGCAGTGGTTGGGGAATTGGGGTAGTTAGTGGTAGTGGGAAGTACATAGAACTTCATACTTTAATCATTAATCTGAACAGTAAGAGCAGTTACAACATTTTTTGGTCTGCATTTTAGAATATGTGTGAAAGTCATAAATCCCATCTACTCTCAAGACTATTAGAGTAGTGTTTCATCTTCTGTACTCATGAGAAGGAGATGGTAGACAAAACCGTAGTGATTAACTGATCATCACCCATACCTCAACAGCCTCGTGTACTATATGTAACTAAGTCTTGGCCAACAAAGTTGTAAAGTAGGCACTCTGTAGAAGAGACTTGAAGAGTGAATCAGTGCCCAATAGTGTAAAATTATATATGATTTTCATTTTACATTGGAGCAAACTAATGCTCAGAGAGGCAAAATAAACCATTTTTCTCTAGCCAGGAAAGGATCGGGCAACATGGGAACAGTGTGCCATGATTTGTGTTTGTCATGCTTTCTCTGCCGTACTTTCAAACAGATTTGACCTTTGGCCCAGAAAGCTCTTTCTCAGCATTTCTACCCAGCAAACTTGTACAAATCTGGAATCTTCCAAAGTGGAGCTAAATTTTAACTCCTTTGAGCATCCTCTGGCTGATATTTAGCACCCCTCTTCCTCCAACATTCCCTTTTCTACCTTTATCAGACCAGTTATTACTCTGCTTTACTTAATTGCTGTGTCTGTTACATAAACTATATTATGAATCCTTGGAAGGCAGAAACCTCTTTCTTTTCCCTACACATTCTGCTTGACACGAAGTTTTACATACAACAAGAAGTCAAAAAATGTTGAAGTCAAGGAATGAATGTATCAGTTATGAATGACTGTGATAAGGCTTCAAGAGTTGTTCTTCTTTTCCCCTTCCCCCCCCCCCCCAGACAAGTCGGTGTGTAAATGATCATCTTGAGTGTAAGTTACTCTGTGGTTTGGACAAAGAGCAAAAGGCAGATATACAAAATATCCTTGGCTATTGATGTTCATTCTGATTTCTATTAGAGCAGCCTAAAATCAAATCCGTTTTTTGGGCCCTCACAACTCACCCCTGACTCAGGAAATATAGTCAATTAATCATGAAGTTGACTGGTTCAGTTGATTACAACTCCCTCACCCTATACTTCCTTACTTGTTAAAAATTCCTGAGTAGGACTTTATATATTTTTCCAAGTTAAATTTCATCTCCTTAAAAGAAAAAGAGGAGGGGAAGTCAGTGTTGAAAAAAAGTTCCCATCATTTATTGACTTTTAAATTGTAGATACTTTGCAACTTCTCTGAAATGCATCACTTCATTTGCTCTTCATAATGACCCCAGGCCTTATCATTATTTTTATTCTAAACATTAAGAAAATGAGGGTTGGAGAACAGAAGAAGCTTGCTCAAGATCAGGGCTAGGAAATATAGACAGATTCCTCAATCTCCAAAACTTGTGCCCTTAACCACTACACCACACTGCTTAAGTGGGGCAAAGGCGATGCCCAGCATGTTAGGAAATTTTCTGGAAATGTGAGCAAACTCTAGAGGAGATACTCCTCTAGAACTGTGATATCTTGCTCTAGGAAAGAAGATTTGTCTTTTACAGAAGAGTTCAGAGACCTGAATGTCCTTTAAGGCCAAAGATGATCTTATTTAAATTAAGAGGTGGCTGTGACCCCAGAGTTAATTTGGGGGGTCTGGCAGGACTTCAGAGATGATCTGGTACTAGAACTCAGGGAACATATTCTTTTATTCCTGATCCCCGTCTCATCATTTTCCTGCCTCCAATTTAGTTCTAGAACAGAACTGAATCTAAAAATCTTATCAACTGGAAAATTACAACTATACATTCAGAACAGGGTTCCAGACATGTCCTTTATAATGCACTGATGGAATTACTAATAAGAGATGCCACATATTGTGAGTAACGTTAAATAACAGAAAGAAGTGAGCTGTCAAGCCACGAAGAGAGCTGAATGCAGCAATCTCAAAACCTTGAAATATTTGTAAATTAGTATTATTTTCAAGGTTCCACGAAATTATTTCATAACCTAAATACACTCCTATTTCAGTCAGCCTCTATAAACTGGAACTTGAGATTTCTAAAGTATTCACACCATTGGGTAGAGATTGTTTAACGTAAGATTCTACATTACAGGGAGAGGCTTAGCAGCTGAGTTTTATTGATAAAACAATTACAATTAAACAATATCTTGCCCAAAAGGAGGTAAAAATACTAGAACTCAACACAGAGTCCCAATTTTTTTTGTGGTTTGAAAAAATAATTATAATCACTTTACTAGATCACTTCAGGGACCGTTCCTTTTTTCCTCCAGCCCTTTGTATTCTTTACAGAAAACACTTGGTGCATTTTAATACTGAAGGATCTAGAGGGCAAAGGAACATGAAGTCACAAGACCAAACTAACCACAAGTACTTGCATGGCAAAGGTGGTTGCTTTCTTCTTCCCTGGTCTGTAACTGGTAAGAATTAAGGAGAGTAGAGAGTTAGTGAGTACATTGTGTTTTGGGGGAGACAGGGTGGCACGGTGGGGAAGCTGGGAACTGTAGGTAGGTATGGGGAGGAGGAAAGGATGAAAGGAGGAAAAGTTTCTAACCTCTTCTTCAGGTAAAAATATTCCTAACAGGTGCCCTTATCTCCAAAAGATGACCTTGAACTCGTTTAGAATAAAACTTGCCAAGGGAAGGAAGAAAAAGTCCACCCTGCTGTACAACAGTGTTCTGTTTGCATTTACTTAACTGTTTAGAAACGCACACAAAAATGCTATAAATGAATGAGGAGGGCGGAATGAGGAAGCATTCCTCCCCAAAGGGAGCATGCCTACCACTTCGACTTTTACAGAGTTTTGTCAGTGCAGACTTCTCCCCTGCCCCTTGTCCAACTTTACAAGTGTTTTGCCACTTGTGCCCGTCGCTTATTACAGGCTCAGCCATAGGTGCCTGGCAAGGAAGTTTCTTCCAGGTGCCCCACTCCCCACAGCCTCCAAGCGGTCATTCCGGCTCTGGCCCGCGTCCACCGGCTCTTTTTCCCAGATACTGGACTTACGTACCAAAAAAAAAAAAAAAAAAAAAAAAAAATTGATCCAACCAACTCCTGTACCATAGGAGTCCGGCTTCCGAGTCCCAAGAAACTCTCTCAGTAGTTAATTGTGGGCTCCTACAGGTCTGTGGGAGCAGCCTCCTCCCAGGACCACCTGTAGGGATACTGAAGCCTTCACCAACCTCCTCGCTTACACACACACACACACACACACACACACCCGAAAGGACCAACTGAACCGATGCGTGGCTTCAGTCATTACTTATGCGCCGCCATCTGGATAAAAGTCTGAACAGAGAATTTTCCACGTGCAAGAACTCGGGAGCAAAAGAAGAGGTTTTAGCAACCAACTGCTACGCGCGCTCACCTTTCTTCCCAGCCCCTCGGTATCCAGACTCAGGCCGCGCGGACTCACGGCGGGAAGCCAACGGCGGCACAAGCCCAAACCAGTCAAGAGACCCACCGCCTAGGACAGCGGAGCCTGAGCCGAGCCCAGGGGACGCCCAACCTCCCCGAGCCGCCGGGTGAAGAAGCAACAGGTGTCCGGGCAGCCTGCGCGGGTAACCTTGCGGCCGCCAGAGGGACAGCCCCGCTTCCGGCCGACCACGCCCCCGGCCCGGCCACGCCCCCGGCCCGGCCACGCCCCCGGGCGCTCCGGCTCCCGCCGGCCGCGGCTGCCCCGCCGGCGCAGCGCTCCCTCCCGCCTGCTCGTGCCGCCGCCCTTCCCCGCCTCGCTGGTGGCGGCGGCTGGAACTGGCCCGCCCGCAGCCTCCGACGTGCCCTGTACTTCCAGGGCTGGAGGGAGTTCGCTTGAAGTGAGGAGGAAAAAAAATAGATAAATCAAGGTAGGTCACGGGGCAGGCCCGGCTCAGGGCCGGGAGCCGCTAGATCTTTGAGGAGGGGTGAGAGGAAGTCCCCTCAAGACCACATTCTCCCAGCAGGGGAGAGTAGAACAGTCTAGAAAATGGGTGGAAAATTCAGTGTTTCATTGAAAAACAGAAGTCACACGTGAAACCAGCGCTCTAACCTGCAGTGAATGGACCAAGTACCACAACTGACTGGATTTTGTTTTTGTTTTTGTTTTTTTTTTTTTTTAAATAACATTTTATCTATTTATTCATGAAAGACACAGAAAGAGAACAGAGAAGCAGGGAACTTGGTGTGAGATTGTATCCCAGGACCCCGGGATCACTATCTGAGCTGAAGGCAGATGCTCAACCCCTGAGCTACCCAGGCTTTTCCTTTTAATTAATTTTGCAAAATACTGTTCACCAGTAACATGATTTTCTCTTCTTTGTTACTCTCAATCAAAGCCAAACAGAGCCCACTGACTGGGTGTTTTAAACGAAAGGGACGATTTGTGTTTTCTGAGGATTCTCAGTCATTTGATTTTACTTATGAAAATCCTGTGGGCAACCAAGTCTTGAATTCTAAGGCTCCAGGAAGCAGGCGGGGAAAGATTCTAACCACACTTTCTTTTCACTGATACTTGGCTTCCCAAGAACTAAGGCTGTTGGGTCAGGCCTCCATGAGACCGCAAGTTGTAGGTCTCCCTTGAGGGCAAGCTTCAGATATCCTGGAGCTTCCTGTGTGAAGCCCCTTTGACTAGGATGGTTCTCTCCCCTCCATCATCCTCTGCATCTGGTTAGTTCCCATTCATGGTTCATCCAGAATGTCACTTCCTGCATGCTGGTTAGGAGTTCCTGCTCTGCCTTCCCAAGACGCCTCACTTCCTCTGTCTTAACACTTGTTACAACTAACTGCAGTTGTTTGTTGCATTGGCCTCTCCTGCTTCATTGAAAGTCAATAAAGGTGGGGACAGGTGGGAACAGGAAAGGTGGTATAGTAAATATAAGTATATAATAAGTCAGACAAAGACAAATCCTGGATGCTTTCACTTACATGTGGAATCTAAAAAACAAACGAACAAACAAAACAAACAGACTCATAGATATGGGACACTGTTGGTTACCAGAGCAAGGAGGGATTAAGTGTTGAATGAAATAGATGAAGGAAATTTAGAGGTACAAACTTCCAGTTATGAAATAAATAAGTCATGGGTGTGTCATGTGCAGCGTAGAGAATATAGTCAATGATATTGTAATAACTGGTAGCACCCTGGGCCGAAGGCAGGTGCTAGGTATAGTTGGTGATCAGACTGGCGGGGATCATTTTGTGATGTTTTTTTTTTTTTTTAAGATTTTATTTATTTATTCATGAGAGGCAGAGAGAGAGAAGCAGGCTCCATGCAGGGAGCCTGACATGGGACTCCATCCTGGGTCTCCAGGATCACGCCCTGGGCTGAAGTGGGTGCTAAACCGCTGAGCCACCTGGACTGCCCTGTAATGTATTAAACTATCAAATCACTATGATAGTTTAATACACAAATCACTATGATACACCAGAAACTATTAAGATACTAGTATGGCCATTGTACCTTTATTACTTTGTTAAGTTAAAAAATTTTTTTAAAGTTGTTTAAAATAAATAAATATTGGCTGATGACATGCATGTAACAGTTGAATGTTAAGATGCCCTCAGACCCCAGTTCTTCAGTGAACTTCTCTCACCTATCCTTACCTTTTAAATCTACACGATTTTTCTTCAGGGTTAATAACCCCATCCCTATCCCTAGCCACAAGTTGTCATTTTATCTCTTGAACAGAGCCTTCTCTATCAGTCTTAGGGGTGCAGGTGTGGTTCCTTATCAGCTCTTCTTTAACTAGCTCAGTGAACTTAAAGGCCGTTGACCATGCTAAGTCTCAAATTAGGGCCCTTGATAGTTTTAGGACCGATGAAAAGGGGGGGGGGAACCTTTAAAGTTGAAGAAAGTTTTGGTAATATATAATACTAATTTATTGGTCTTTATGCCAATGCAGTAAATGACACTGTTGAACTTTCCAAAGCCTGTAATCCTGGAAAACAGTAAAAGTACCCTTTCCACTTCTTTGTTTTCCAGAAAATGGGAAATGGTTTACTGAAAAGAATCTTCTTTCCCGAATGACTTGTAAGACTTACCTTACCGTTAAGACTTACCTTATTTATCTGTGACAGAGCTGGACACAGATCCTCCACATTCCCATTCTTTGCAGTTTAAGTGATTTGCTGAACTGTTTGTGCTCACTAACCAATCTGGACAAACTATCTACTATCTTGACTTGATCAAGCTTTGGTTAGGCTTCTCTTTTTCTCCCAGGCCCTAAACTTTGACCTACTCTCAGCCTGAACCAGCATAAAACCCTGCTTAACTGAAAATACACTGACCTCTGGATAAAACTTTCTCTTTTTCACTGCAAGATCATGCCACTCCGGCTCATCCCACTTCCACTTCCTCACTTTGTTTTTTCAAGCATTATGTATCCCTCCCTAGAACAGAAAGGACATTTTTTCACCTAACTTTTTTTTCTAAAGATTTTATTTGTTTATTCCCAAGAGACAGAGAGGCAGAGATGCAGGCAGAGAGTGAAGCAGGCTCAGGCCAGATGTGGGACTCAATCCTGGCACTCCAGGATCACACCCTGGGCCGAAGGCAGGTGCTAAACCCCTGAGCCACCCAGGCGTCCCATTTTTCACCTAACTTTTGAAAGGCTTGCCAATTTAGGGATTAAATCACTCTCCCTGGGGTGCCTTGGTGGCTCAGTCGGTTCAGCATCTGCCTTTGGCTCAGGTCAAGATCCTGGGGTCCTGAGATTAAGCCCAGCATCCAGTTCCCTGATCAGTGGGCTGCTTCTCCCTCTGTACCTACCCCTACGGCTCTATTTGAGATAGATCTCAAATAAATAAAATCTTAAAAAGTTACTAAAATAAAAAATAAAGCATTCTCCCTATTGCAGTTTGTCCCTTGTAAAATCGTTTTGGATAAAGTCTCTCCAAATTTTTATTTGATCTTGCAAAATATAATTTTAATATTGTTTATGGAAAAGGGGATCCTGAAAGTTAAAAGTGCCCTTCCTCAGGTGTGTGTCTGTAAAATGGAAAAGTTGGATTAGATAGACCAAGATCATTTTTTGGCTCCAAAACTAATGAATTCAGAAGCAGAATGCCCCCCCACCCCCCAAAAAAGAAAAATGTAAGACCATATAGAATCAGCAGGAAGAGTAAGCTGGGAGCTGGGAGCCAAACTGAAGGCTTCAAGTATTTTCTTTGGCTGGCCTGGTATTATTGCTGTTTGCTTGTTTGTTTTTAATTGAATTTGAAGTCTGATCCTCACCACTCCCTATAGTCTTCACATTTTTATTATCCGTTTGGCCACCAAAAACATTTACATTTGAGTCCCTAGAATATTTCTGTGCCCTCACAAAAATGAGAATTACAAAATTCCCTTTCCTCTTACCACATCAATAAGGATAGCCAGGCACTGATGTCTGTTAATCTTTATACTGTACAATTCAAGTGTTTGAATTAAAGGACAAATATTTCATTTACAGTTGAAATGTGTTTCTTTGGTGATAAGATGCTATCCAATGCAACACTCTCTCCTTTTCTAAGCACTGAAAGGTTTCTACCAGATAAAATAAATTCCCTGGTGGGTGTGTGATAATTTAACTTCAAATCAGAATAGATTCTCTGACATATTGTAATATGAATATGAACAGAGAGAATATATAAAGAAATTGGTTTGGCTAATTGCGTGAAATAATCAAAAATATCTTGTGATGGCTTTAACGCATGTCTGAAACTTCTGATACTTCTTCCTTTTGATGAATCCTAATTACTCTCCCCTTGAGTTTTGGCTGTATTTAGTGACTGGCTTCTAACAAAAAACAATGTGATAGGAATGGTGGAGAGTAAATATCAAATGTACATCATAAAATGACATAATCTTCACCTTATTCTCACTGTCCCTTGAATCACAGAAGCCATCTGACATGTTGTTAGGGTATTTAAGCAACTCTATAGAAGGTCTATGTGATTAGGACTGAAGTCTGCGAATAGCCTGAAGAGCTGAAGCCATTTTTAGAGTTGGCATTTTTATTATTTTTTATTTTTTAAAAGATTTTATTTAATCTGAGAGACACACAGAGAGAGGCAGAGACATAGTTAGAGGGAGAAGCAGGTTCCCTGCAGGGAGCCTGTTGTAGGACTCCATCCCAGGACCCTGGGATCATGACCTGAGCCAAAGGCAGACACCACTGAGCCACCCAGGTACCCCTAGAGTTGGCATTTTTAGATCAGGCATTTTTAGAGTTGTGTTTTTGTTTGTTTTGGTTTTTGCATTATAATGTCTTATACATCTTTCCAAACCCTTTTGATAGCCTCAACTATGTGTACATTTATCTTTCGTTTTAACTATCCAGTACTTGCCTGTTTCCTATGTTTTGGAGAATCCCACGCTTCTTATAAGGCAGAGCCTATGTCTCTTTGAAAGAGCTATGAAACAGTGCCATTGCATACTGTTTGGTTTTCCATTATACATAGGCATGGACACATGCTTTTGGCTGGGCCAGTCAGATTCAGAGGCCCAGACAAAATGTATCCTGATGTAGGAGGTGGCAGCAACACAGCTTCTCCAAGCAGCATTCAGTGACCAGCAGTAGAGGTATCAAGATCTGTGTCCGCTGTTGGTGGCAGTGATGCCTCTCTGGGAAAGTGCTGCAGTATGATTTTGGATTTTGTCATGACTGCATGATATCTAAACTTAGTTTTTCATTTTCTGAGAGAGATCTAATATCCTTTCACAAAATCCTTTTCTGCCTGGATTACCAATTATTATTTTTTTTGCACACAATGAAAAACCCAGACTGATGCAGGCAGATACTATCTCTATTTTATAGATGAGAATGTTGAGGACCAGAGTTGTTAAATGATATGTCACTAGATAGTTTATACAGAAGCTGTATAAATAATCAATGAAACAGAATTATCGGTATAGATTGAGTTAAGCAAACATTTAAATTTAGCATTTAAAAGATAAAGGGCTTAGATACTTAAAAAAATGATTTTCTTTAAACCAGATGAAAAGCTGGCTTTCCACCCTGACCCAACATTATAGCATTGAACCTGTAATTGCTACAAAATGACCATGGTCTTCCAAACTTCCTTGTTACTGTACAGATACTTCTTACAAATGATTTCCTCTGTCCATCTTTGCTTTCCACACATTTCAATCAATTTGCTTCTTACTTTGAAACCCAGATTTACTGATGATTCCACTTTGCAGCCTCATCTGAGCCCTTAGGAAGAGGTAATTATTCTCACCCATTTTTAATATTCTCCCAGAGTTCTGTCTCTATCCATGATAAAATTCTTATTAAGCTTGTTTACTTATCTCAACAACCCTACTCCCTCCGAACAAAAGAAAAAGAACGACTCCAGACTCTGCCCAACTAACAAAAGACTCCTGAAAAATAAAGGCCTTAGGACAAAAAAATCTACTTATTGAACAGGATTCCAGTGCTTTATTGCCATCAGGAATAGGAATGGTGACAGCTAGTTAGATCACCTCATGCAGGACACTAGAGACATTTTCTCAAAATAAAATTGATTCTAGAAAAAGACCGCAAGAAAATGACATATGCACATTTCTCAAGTAAATCATTGAGTATTCATCTATGAATGTCACTACTTGACAAATCTAACCCTTATGGAGGGTGTCACTTAGATTTTAGTATCTTTACTTTTTAATGAAAAACAGAGGATCATCAGAGTTTTATAGAAAGTCTCTAACATGAAAGAGATTAAAACATGCCAATTGTAAAAGGGGAAAGGAAGAAACACAATTAAGGGAACATAATAAAATTTCAAGTGAAATATTCTCAGGAAGAGGAGGAAGTGAATCCATTAAGAAAGACTAAGATACTATATTTATTTATTTTTAAAGATTTATTTATTTATTTTAGAGAGAGAACAGAAGTGGAGGGAGAGGAAGCAGGAAAGGGAGAGAATCCTTAAGCAGACACCCTGCTGAGTGGAGAGCCTGATGCAGGCCTCCTTTCCAGGACCCTGAGATAATGACCTGAGCTGAAATCAAGAGCCAGTCAGCCGCTCAACTGAATGAACCACGCAGGTGCCCCCTAAGATACTATATTTTAAAAAGAAACAAATAGAGAATGAAGAAGTTCGTTTAAATTAAAACAACACTAAAAAGTATACATTAAAATTTTTTTAATTCCAATATAGTTAGATACAGTGGTATCTAATATTAGTTTCAGATGTACAATATAGTGATTCAACAATTCTATACATTATTCAGTGCTTATCATGAGAAGTGTACTCTTAATGCCTTTCACCTATCTTACCCATACCCGCACCCACCTCCCTTCTGGCCACCATCAGTTTATCCTCTATACTTTAGAATCTGTTTCTTGGTTTGTCTCTTTTTTCCTTTGTTTGTTTTGCTTCCTAAATTCCACATATGAGTGAAGTCACATGACACTTGTCTTTCTCTGACTGGCTTATTTCACTGAGCATTCATTATACTCTAGCTTTATCCATGTTGTTGCAAATGGCAAGATTTAATTTTGTTATGGCTGAATAATGTTCCATTATATATGCATTTCTATCTGTAGATATATTTATGTATGTATATCTATAT
This sequence comes from Nyctereutes procyonoides, assembly GCF_905146905.1. NCBI lineage: Eukaryota > Metazoa > Chordata > Mammalia > Carnivora > Canidae > Nyctereutes > Nyctereutes procyonoides. The sequence continues at coordinate 21,258,838 of NW_026575040.1, read as the reverse complement.
CTATATATCTATTTCTATATATCTATACCACAACTTCTTCATCCAGTCATCTATCAATGAACACTTGGACTGCTTCCATAATTTGGCCATTGTAAGTAATGCTGCAATAAACATATGTGTGCATATATCTTTTTGAATTAGTATTTTTTTTTCTCTTAGGGTAAATACCCAGTAGTGGAATTATTGGATCATAGGATAGTTCTGTTTTTAATTTTTTCAGGTACCTCCATACTGTTTTCTATAATAGCTACATCAGTTTGCATTCCCACCAACAGTGTACAAGGGTTCTTTTTCTCCATAACCTTGGCAACACTTGTCGTTTCTTGTGTTTTTGATTTTAGCCATTCTGAGGTGTGAGGTGATAGCTCATTATGGTTTTGATTTGCATTTCCCTAGTGATAAGTGATGTTGAGCATCTTTTCACATGTCTGTTGGCCATCTGTATGTCTTTGGAGAGATGTCTGCTCATGTCTTCTGCCCATTTTTTCATTGGATTTTTTCTCTTTTTTTTGGTGTTGAGTCGTATCAGTTCTTTATATATTTTGGATACTAACCTTTAATTGAATATGTCATTTTCAAATATCCCATTCCATTCTCCTCTCCCCCATAATGTTTTAGGTATATGGTGTCATACTTTATAACCTTTTATTTTGTGAATCCCTTGACTGGTTTTTATCTATACACTTAATTTCTTGCTTTTGTGCTTTTGATTTTTCCTACTTATACTTATGGTGTCTCCTTTCTACTCGCAGAGTCCCTTTTCACATTTCTTATAGGACTGGTTTAGGGGTGTTGAATTCCTTTAACCTTGTTTCAGAAACTATTTGTCTTCCTATTCTGAGTGATAGCCTTGTTAGTCTATTCTTGGTTGTAGAGTTGGTTTGTTTGTTTGTTTTTCAGGAAATATGACTTCAAATATGTCATACCACTCCTCTGGCCTTCAAAGTTACTGCTAAAAACTCAGCTGATGGCAGTATGGGGCTTCCCTTTTATGTAACTGTTTTCCCTTGTTGCTCTTAAAAAATCTGTCTTATCACTACATGTTGCCATTTTAATTATTGTGTGGCTTGATGTGGACTTCCTTGGGTTGATTTTTCAGGGGCTGTTTGTGCCTCCTGGATGTAGATTTCTGTTTCATTCTCCAGATTCAGGAAGTTTTCAGCTATTACTTTTTCTTTTTTTTTTTTAAGATTTTTATTTATTTATTCACAAGAGACACACACACACAGAGACAGAGACACAGGCAGAGGGAGAAGCAGGCCCCATGCAGGGAGCCCGACGTGGGACTTGATCCTGGAACTCCAGGATCACGCCCTGGGCCAAAGGCAGGCTCTAAACCGCTGAGCCACCCAGGGATCCCTATTACTTTTTCAAATACATTTTCTTTCCAACCCTTTCTCTCTCTTTTCCTTCTGGGAACTGTATAATGCAAATGTTATTACCCTTGATGGTGTCATTGAGTTACCGAGGTCTATTTTCTTTTTTTTTTTTTTTCCGAGGTCTATTTTCATTTTCATTTTTTTTTCTTCCTCTTGTTCAGCTTGACAGTGTTCCATTACTTTGTCCTCCATGTCACCTATCTGTTCTTCTGCTTCCTCTAGTCTACTATTTATTCCATTTAGTATATTTTTAATTTGAGTAATTTATCTCTGAGTTGTTCTTTTTTGCATTTTCTGTCTCTTTTGGGGGTTTCACTGAAGTCTTTCCCTCTTTTCTTCAGCCCTTTATGACCATTAATTTAAATTCTGCATCAGGCATATTACACTTCTCCATTTCATTTAACTGTCTTTCTTTCTGTGATTTTGTCCTCTTATTTGATTTGGAACATATTCCTCTGTCTTCTCATTGTGTCTAACTCTCTGTGTCTGTTTCTGTGTATTAGAAAAGTCAGCCATATCTCTTGCTTTTGAAAGTGGTGGCCTTATGAAGAAGAGGTGCTATAGTGCCCTGTTCATCCTGGTGCTTCAGGGGCGTCCTGTATGTGTGATGTGTACAGCTTGCTGTTATGTCTGACATGTTTTTGCCTTCAATCTAGTTATCTGCAATAGCTCTCTCTATATGTTGTGATTAAAGTTTAGTGCCTATGTTGTTAGTTGGCCAGTCTGAGGATACTTTGGCCGTGAGTTGAATCAGACCAGGTTTTTATCAGAGATCCAGTAGTACTGTACTACATGTTTTTCTCCCTGTATTATCTCTTGAGAAGTTTTTGTTAGTGAGCAGGGCCTATAGTCAGGCCAGATGTCTTCCCCCAGACCACTGCCTGGGCCACAGTTGGACTGGTGTGTGTGGTTATCTTCCCCTCTCCCTGGGGCAAGAGTCACTTTGGTGTGGGGCTGACTCCTTCAGGGCTTCTTGCACACTGCCAGGCTTATGACACCAATTTGAATGGGCTTTGGCCAAGGACGTATTGGAGGGGACAGGTCCATTGGACAGTGCAGGAGTAGGGCATGTGGTGTTAGTGGATTTGTGCAGGTTTATTGTGGGAGGATATCTGGAGTTGCTTCAGAAAACCCCTGCTACAGGGATGGAGGGGTGAGTCTGCAGTAGAGTGGGAGGATTAGAATCTTGTTGCAGGATACCTGTAAAGTCCATGCTGATCTGCTGTGGCAGGGGACCTACAGTTCCCCTTATGGAGGCTTGCTATGTTGGAGGGGCAGAGCATGCTGTTAGCAATTTAGATGGAAAGTATTGACGATGAGCTTGTCCCTGTGTCTAGGTTGGGAGGTGGAGGATGGATATAGAATTGACCAATTTCTTTATTCCTGGGGAGGTATCCTAAAGATCCTTGCCCCTCCAAGACATGCTCTGAGATTAGTAAATAAATCTTCCTATATATCCCAGGTGTTTGTCAAACTGTTTGTCAAACTGTTGTCCTGTATCTTGATAGGGCTATTTATTTTACTCTCTTTAAGGGCAGAGACTCAGATTCCTATCACTCTCCAGCCTCTGGACAGCTAAGCCAACTGATTTTTAAAGTTCCAGTTATTAAGCCTTACTGATTGTAAGAACTTGCAAAATTAGGCCACTCTGGTTTCAAAGCCAAATGTTATGGGGATTAATCTTGCCTGAGGTGCTTGGTGTGAGGTCTCTCTCCCCTCTCTGTGTCTGCAAACCTCCTATGGATAGTTCCACAGCTCCAGTTAGTTCCTGAAGGCTCACCTCTGTCCTGCTTACCCTTTTTGATGTGGCCTCTTCTCTATAGTTTGTTGTAGAGAGTCTGTTCTGCCAGTCTTCAGGTTGTTTAATGGGTTATTTGCACTGCTGTGGATGTTATCTAGTTATATCCATGGACCAAGTGAGCTTAGGATCTGTGTACTCTCCCATCTTCCTCAGAAGTCCTAAAATGTATACATTTTAATAGAAAGTTTGAAAAACAGTTAAGTCAGTCTTTCTGAAAGTAAATGTAAAAGATAATGAAAGTGACATTGGGAATGAAAAAACAAAGCTAGGAGTTAATTCAGGAGTTCCAACTCATTACCAATCATTCTGAGAAGAAATAACAGTGAAAAATGTAGAATGGGATTGATCCAAGAAATAACCAAAGAAAATCTAACAGAAATAAAGGACATATATCTTTGATGAAAAAGCCTTCTGAATGCCCAGGAAAATAAAAATAAAATCCTGTATGCAAATATTTATTGCAGCTTTATTTATAATTAAAAATAACTCAAATGTCCTCAACTAATGAATATACAAACTCTGATATAGCCATGTATGCATACATCTAGGGAAAGACGCAATATTGTAAAAATTCTCCCAAATTATAGTTTCCATGTAATCCCAATCAAATTTGCAGAAATATTCCCATACAAAATGGCAAACTGATTCAAAAAATTGTATGAAAGGTCATAGGAACTAGAATTCAACAATTTTAAAAAAGAAGAAAAAATTTGGAAGACTCAGGTTCATTGATTTCAAAACTTATTATCAAACTATAGTAACACACTGTACTGTAGTGGTAGTGGTGAAAAGAAAGACAGAGACATCAGTGAAGTGAAGTACAGGGTACAGAAACAGAACTGCAGATACACAGTCAACTGATTTTTTTTTCTTTTTAAGATACAAGGCAATTAAATAGAGAAAGGGTAGTCTTTTCATAAAATGGTCCTAGAACTATTTTCATCCCTGTATTAAATGAATAAATGAATGAATGAGTGAATAGATAAATAGGTAAGTGAGTGAACTTCAACCCATGCCATGCACTTTATACAAAGATTAATTCAGAAATTAGATCTAAATCTAAAACACTAAACTATAAATCTTGAAGAAAAAGTAGGGGAGAAATTTTTGCAATCTTGGATTAGGCAAAAGTTTCTAGATATGACACCAAAAGCATGATCCATAAAAAAAGGTGGAAAAGTTGGATATCAAATTTAGGAACTTCTGGTCCCTAATGAATACTATTAAGATAAAATAAAAGTCACAGGTTGGGAACATTTTCAAATTATGTATCTGATGGAGTTCCTGTATCTAGAATATAAAATGAACTCTCCGAACATTAATATGTAAACTAAGAACTGAATAAAAAAAGTGTCAAAAGATCTGGCCACTTTACCAGAAGAAAAAAATTTACATGTGGAAAATGAATACATGAAACATATGCTTGACAGCAATATTATTAAAGAAATGAAAATTAAGCCACCATGGGATGTTTCTAAAATCCTATTAAAATAATAAAATAATAAAAAAATAAATTGACATTGCTAAATGCTGGTGAAGGTACAGAGAGCGTGAAATTCTCCTCTGTTTATGGTGGGATTGTGAAATGGCGCAGAGCTTTGGAAAATGGTTTATCAGTGTCTTAGAAAGTTATACGCTTACTTTATGATGTAGCAATCTTATTCCTTGATATTCAGCAGGGGTGAGAGTTCTGCTGCCTGTGCCCAACAGCTACAGTCCTAAACTTGTAGTTGCTGTACTTGGCAGTGTCCACAGTATACTTTAATGAATTAATTTTCAGCTGAAATATCTAGAGTGTGTTACTGTCATTTACAAGTAAACACAGTCAATGGATAGTAAGAATTTAGCATTTACTATTGACATTTCACTTGCATCCTTTTATTAGATTAAAATCCCCTAAACCTAGACTACATGAGTCGAGAACTGTGGTAACACTTGGAATGGCAAAAATGTGTAGAGACTGAAACACTGGGAAGGGAAATCTGGGACTTGGAATTCTATGCAATTCAGTTAAAACTCTAACAATTAAGGAATTTTATACATTATCAAGTCCAATATGACATTTTAGCTGGGAAAATGGAAACTTTAAAATGTTAAGGGATTCACTCAAGGTTGTGCATTTGTTATGTCAGAGCTGGACTCAAATATCAACTTTAGTTCAGTGATCTTTCCACCAGCTCACATCATCTCTGCAGAGATTTAGATCATAGTAGTAACTTCTTGCTCATTACTCATATCAAACACTTAATGTTTGGGGGAAAATGTGTTAGAAAAAGAAAATTGAATAGATAGCCAGTTGTCTGTCTGTGGGGGGGCTGTATATGTGTGGGTGTGTGCATGTACATGCTTTTCTGAAATGGAAATGAGATTGAAGATCCTTCGGTAACTTTTAAAGAAGTTACAAACCTATGAAACTAGAAGGTTGAAAAAATGATGGCAGATCCTTGATTATAGTAATTCCACTGAGCAACCTTTAATATAATATTTTAGATGAAAAGGTAATATTTAGACAGGTTATTTTTCTAACGCTTGATCTCAAGGTCAAATATATTTCTTCTTCCTGTTTTAGAAGTGCCTACATTGAAAGCAAAATGAGAAAGGGCACATAAATATATTTTTATAATAGAATTCTTAATCTTAAAAAAATATATATTGAAGCAATTTGGAGTTCTTACTACAGCAGTAATCAAATTTAGTTATTTTCCATGCTCTAAGTGCTTGATACAAAAGCAGAATAATCACCTGAGACTGTGTTATAAAATGAATGACCCAGATGCAGTTTGGATTTTGCAGTCTTCTTGTGTGTTGTGCTCAGGTGTCTATATAAATGATTGTAACATTGTGTACTTAATCATCAGCAAATGGAAGTTTCCAGAAGAAAAACTGTCCCATAGATTTTAGCACAGTCTGACATGAAGGAAAGGTTCTTTCCCAGAACCTAATTATGTTAACATCCCAGAAAGGGTCAAGGAACAAAATAATATAGAGTTAGTGTCCTGGTACTATAGATGTTATTCTGAGAAAATTTATAAGTTAGTACTGAGGTACAATTTATAAAAGCAGTACCTTATGATTGGATAGTGCTTCTTTAAGAAAATTTCATACATATGAATGTTTATGATATGTGGATGGTGCTTAAGAAACTTTAATAATATATATTTTTAATGTTCCGTTTTATTATGTAATAGTTTTATTTATTTTTTGTTCATCTATAATTATTTTATATGAGTATAGTTGGCATACAATATTACATTAGTTTCAGGTGTAAAACATAGTGATTCCATAGCTCTATATGTTATGCTTTGCTCATCACAAATGTAGCTACCATCTGTTACCATACAACACTAATATAATATCATTGACTATATTCCATATGCTCTTTTATTCCCTTGACTTTTTCATTCCATAGCTGGAAGCTTGTATCTCCCATTCCCCTTTACTCATTTTACCCATCCTCTCTCCTTTCCTTCTGGCAATCATCAGGACTGATTTTTTTTTTTTTTGCTTATTCATTTGTTTTGTTTTGTTTTTTTAGATTCCACATATGAGTAAAATCATATAATATTTGTCTTCCTCAGTCTGATTTATTTTACTTAGCACAATATCCTCTAGGTCTATCCATGTTGTCATAAATGGCAAGATCTCATCCTTTTCTAACACCATACTCACAAATAAACTCAAAATGGATTAAAGACCTATATTTGAGACCTGAAACCAGAAAAGTTCTAGAAGAGAAAAAAGGCAGTAACTTCTTTGACATTGGCTGTAGCAACATTTTTCTAGATATTTCCTAAGGTAAGGGAAACAAAAGCAAAAATAATGAGTACTATATCAGACTAAAAAGCTTTTGCACAAAAAGGAAACCATCAACAAAACAAAAAGGCAACCTACTGAACAGGAGAAGATATTTATAAATGATATATCAATTCACATGTATATTTTAACTGATATGATATAAGGAGATATACAAATAACAGAAAAAGGACATGACTTAGAAATCATTTGCTTTTGGCTTTGCATTGCATTTGGAAATTCTGCATGATATCATTTTGAAGTGAATCCTAGTTATCCTAAGCAATTGTTTCCTTTAGATTATCATTATCTTTCATGTCTTGGCCCCTTTAATTGAATCCACCTCAATCCATGCATGATACAAATTTCCTTCATTTCTTAACTTTCCATCCTTAGAAATAATCCAGATCACTTCTGATTTGCCTATTCTCATCTGTTGATCCTTTCTTTCACTTTCTGTGGTTCTTCAGTCTTCTCTACTTTCACCCATGACACTCTGTTTGGTTCTAAGTTTCTCCTTCACTCTACTATTTACTTCCCTGTCCTCACTTTTTTCCCTTAATGGCACATACCAATCTGTGATTATACATCAAATTCCTTGTTTACTTGTTTCTCCTCTTTGAGTTATTGTAAGATCCATGATGGTAGTGATTCAATCAGTTACTTTCACTACTACACATGCAGTTGCCACCAGAGTGCTTAACACATATAGGTGCTTAATAAAATCTGTTGAATAATAAAATAAATAACTAAACTTATATTATTCTAGTTAATCACTTGTAGGAATATTAAAGTTAGATTCTAACTCACATCTTACAAAATAAATTATCAATGAATTAAAATTTTAATTTTAGGGACACCTGGGTGGCTCAGCAGTTGAGGACCTGCCTTCGGCCCAGGGCATGGTCCTGGAGTCCTGGAATCGAGTCCCACATTGGCTCCCTGCATGGAGCCTGCTTCTCTCTCTGACTGTGTCTCTGTCTCTCTCTCTCTGTGTGTCTCTCATGAATAAATAAAATCTTTAAAAATAAATGTATAATTTTAATTTAATTTAAATTGCAGAATATTCTGAGTTAGATAGTAGTAAATATTTTAAAACTCTGATGTGGCTTTTCTTTGTGATATTTCTTCCTCTTCCACCTCTTCTACTTTTTCATCTTCTCCTCCTCCTCATACTTCTTCTCTTTCTTTTTGTTCTATTTTTAGATTGGAAACCTAAAACTCATACACATTTATTGTCTTTTAAAAATACAAAAATGCTGTCAAGAAAATGAAGGTTTATTTGTATTCCATCCACTCATTTACTTCCACACCCCATACAAACCATGATAATATATATATATTTTAAGATTTTATTTATTTAATCATGAGACACACAGAGAGAGAGAGGCAGAGACACAGGCAGAGGGAGAAGCAGGCTCCATGCAGGGAGCCCGATGTGGACTCGATCCCGGGTCTCCAGGATCATGCCCTGGGCTGAAGGTGGTGCTTAACCGCTGAGCCATCAGGGTTGCCCCCATGATAATATTTTAATTTGTTTTTCATTTGAGAAAAGCAATCTGTATATGGGCCAGAAGCTGAAATCATCTACAAAAATACTAATAAATTTTACTTTGTAGAATTTAAAATCAACTATGCATCAGACCCATTATAAGCAAACTTAAAAGGCAAATGACAACAGAAAAATATTTTAAAGTCATGTTAAAACCATTATGATGTGTGGTAGACTAAATATGGCAGTATACTCTGTCACTTTTACATTGAAAGAGAATTTATTTCCCAATATCTTGAACATGATTCAACTCTATGATTTCCTAACTAATAGGAGTTGACACAAGTTCCACTGTACCAATTTGGACCTAAGCCTTAAGAAGAAGGCCTGGTAGCTTCTACTTCTGTGCCTTGGAGAGTATTGAGCTTCTATGGAAGAAATGTAATTACTTTGCTGGAGAGATACATGAAGAGACTACCTGGAGAAGCCATGTGGAAAGGAGAGACTCTGAGATCTGATGCTACAGTGAGAGGAAGAGAGGGCCGATTTCAGACTCTAAATGACTCTAATTTAAGACAACATCTGATGGCATCCTTGTGAAGGATCCCAAGCAAAAGTAGTAGAATTATTCTTTGGAGCCCAGTCAACCCCAAATTCAGGGCCATAATAAAATGATTGACATTTAATGCAGACATTTAACAACTGAAATTAAATTAAGTAGCTCTCTTAATCTACGTGGGCTCCTTGGGTGGTTTCTAAAGAACAGACATTTATTTCTCACAGTTCTGGAGGCTGAGATATCCAAGATCACATGTATCAATGCCAGGTGAAGGCCCACTTCCTGGTTCATAAACCCTGCCCTCTAGCTGTAACCTCCCAGGGTGGAAAGTGTTAGGAAGCTCTTTGAGAATCCTTTCTGAGTACAAATTCCATTCATGAGCTGCACCCTTATGACCTAATCATCTCCCAAAGACCATCGATTTGGGAATTAGGCTTCAATGTATGAATCTGGGAAGGAAACAAACATTCAGTCTATAGCAGTAACTAAAAATGCTACTGAATGAAAAACCTAAAACAAGTGGTGTTGGCCTTGAGACTGGATTAGAGGCCAAAGTTAGATTGACCTCAGTGAGACTGTAAGGGGACGCCTGGGTGGCTCGGTTGAGTGTCTGCCTTTGGCTCAGGGCATGATCTCAGTCTGGGGATCAAGTCCTGCATCAGTCTCCCTGGGAGGCGCATGCTTCATCTTCTGTCTATGTTTCTGCCTGTCTCTGTGTCTCTCATGACTAAATAAGTAAAATATTTTTAAAAAGAAGACTGTAATAGGTGGTTGATCATAAACTGAACTGTATCCCCACACATAGCCCAGTGTTCAGAAAATTGTATAGTTGTAAATTAATATCTGATGAAGAGACAAATGAGGTCTTATAAACAAGTAAAACAAATACCCCAATTTAAAAATGGGCAAAGTGAATAAATAGACATTTTACCTAGAGCACAGATATCCAGTAGATATATGGAAACTTGCTCAATTTCATTAATATTTAAAGAAATGTTAATTGGAATAGTATCCTGGCTGGGTGTTTGTTCGCCTGTCAAATTGACCAAAAATATAATGACACTAGGAAGGCATGTGCTCTTATATTTGCTAGCATGAGTGAACATTGATAAGATATTTTTGGAGGGCAGTTAGCAATATGCACTAAATGCTTCAAAAATGCTTATGTTTTTTGACCCAGTAACTTAATTTTTAGAAAAACTTCCTGAAAGACTAATTAAGAATTGTACAAAGCTTTAGAAATAAAGATGATCTCAATGCAACATTTTTATCGTAATAAAAATCTATTTATGATTATTTGACTCGAGGAGATGAATTAAATTGTGGTGTAGCAAAAATGATGTTGCAAAATTATATTATTGGCTTGAAAAGGTGTTCATGATATATTTCCTTTTTAAAAAGTATTTATTTATTTAGGAGAGAGAGAGAGAGAGAAGGAGAGAGAAAGCACAAGAAGGAGAGGGGAGGAGCAGAGGGAGAGAGAAAATCCTCAAACAGAATCCCTTTTGAGCAAGGAACCTGACTCAGGGCTCAATCCGAGGACCCTGAGATCATAACCTAAGCTGAAGCCAAGAGTTGGCCACTCAACTGACTAAGCCACCCAGGCATCCCTCATGATACATTTCTGAGTAAAAAAAAAGCAGATCACATGATGATGGGTTTGGTATCATCCTATTGTTTAAAAAGATTATATAATTATATAATAGATACAATTTTAAAATTTTCATATATATGACAGATATCATTGTCATGTATATGACATCATGTATGTGATACATATCATGATGTAAAAAAGCCTGAGAAAGCAGCCTTCGGGAGTGTTATTAGGTAAACTGCATAGTGCAAGTGAGGCTGGAGAAGCATGCAGGTATTATTCAAGGCCTTTAATTTCTCATAGAAATTTGGTTATTTTCCCAACAACAGGATGGCACCATTGTAAGATTTTAAAGCAGAGTAAAAATAATATCTGGTTGTAAAGATTGCTATGTGGAATATTTTAGAGTTGAACAAAAGAAACAACTGTAACAGTGACTGAGAACTTGGACCCCAGAACAAGGGAATCTGGAGTTGAATTCAAGTTACCTCATTTAATAGCCATGTAACCTTGGGCAGTGGCCCCAGGTTTCCTCTTCTATAAAATGATGAGGATAATAGTGCTTACCTCCCAGGAAGGTTATGAGGATTAAGTAATACTGTATAAAGTGTTCACAATAGGACTTAGCGCCTGCTGAGCTCTATATATTATTTGTATGCCCCCTCCCTTTTAAAATAGGGAGACCCGCAGGAGTTAAATAACTTGCTTAAGGCTATGCAACTGTAATTTTGCAGTAGCAGTGTAGCTTCAGTTGATGATGAGGTGGAATGATCACATGTTCCCAGGTTGTGGTATGGCTCACTATATCACCAATTAGTATCCCAAAGGGAGAGGACCTCTGTCAAAGATGTGATTATAAATCATGATGGTACTTGCATATACATTCTTGATTCCAAGTACATTGAAATATATAAGACAAGAGTGGAGTTCTATTTTTTTGAGATGACTATAAATGTTATGTATTTTTCATCAAGATAAAAACTAAATACAAAGACAAACTACGTGTTCTATATCCTGGAGGTTTTTGCTTAATCTCTCTGATTAGCACCTTCCAGTGGAATATGTCTGCTCTTGAAGTGGGGAGAGAAGGGATGGATCTCAAAAGGGGGAAGGAAACATGGTGATGTATACTCCTTCTGTGGGATTTAATACCTCATCTGCCTAACTGTGAAGTTTATGCTTAGTCCATTGATTCATAGACGGCTTCTTCTTCTTCTTCTTCTTCTTCTTCTTCTTCTTCTTCTTCTTCTTCTTTCTTCTTCTTTCTTCTTTCTTCTTCTTTCTTCTTCTTTCTTCTTCTTTCTTCTTCTTCTTCTTCTTCTTCTTCTTCTTCTTCTTCTTCTTCTTCTTCTTCTTCTCTTTTCTTCCTTTTAGGCTTTCTCTTCTGTTAAAATGCATTGCTGTTGTTGATTTAGAGCTCCCTAGATAATGTTAATGAGCATCTCAAATCTCTTTGGTAACCACAAAGTGACACTGCCCAAGATGGTTTACTAACAGGTCTGTCTGGCTGCTGACAAACCTGTCAAGTGGGAAAAGTTGGGGACCTGGACCCTTTGGGAGCTTTCAGCCAGTTTATTTGTTCTGGCTCTCACTTCAACTTCTTACTTCCCTGAGGGCATACTTATTCCTAACTTTCCTCTCCTAAATTTCACTTCATCAGAAAGGGCATTACGACTTAGTTTATCAAATTAACCTGTGCTGATGAGTCAGTGATGCTGATGGGCTATCCCATATTGTTGTGCATTCAAATCAACAATCAAGAAATGTTTAGGCTCTTATTATTCGCTCAATAAATATGTAGTGAACATCTATTATATTTTAGGTGCTGGGGGCGGGGGAAGCAATCCATAAGACCTCAGTGCTATATTGTAGACTTCAATACCTTTTTTTCAAACAGAGAGTGTGAACACCTAGGAAGAATTTCTCCCAAGTCAACTCGATTCTAGTGCTTCTTTCTTCTTCCTTCCCTAGTACTTGCGCGCTCTCTCTCTCTCTCTCTCTCTCTCTCTCTCTTTCGCTTTATTTTTATTATTAATTCCCCATTATGTGTCATAGGAAAGGCCAGAGGTATTGAAGTTTTTTTGTATCCCAGTGGATTAAGGTATTTTTAGCTGGTACACTAATTGATCACTGTGCTTACTATGTTTATCTCTCTTCCTTAGAGGGAAATATTTTAATTCTCAAAACCTTATCAAGATCTTCTCAATTTTAGGCTATATTTCATTATTGATTAGTTCTTCCTTCTCTACTCATTTCCAGATAATGGCTAAACCTCACTTAAGACATTAATTTGGGTCTTTCAGGGATCTAGTGTATGTGAAAGACTTCTAAATGTCATTTTTAAAACCCAGAATATATTGGTGAAATTTCAGATATCCTAACAGGTCTAAATAATGAGAAAGATTCACATTCAGAAAAGGAATCCAATTGTCTGAACCTACTGAGATCTCTCCTGGAAACAAATAAAAGTAATGGTCATAAAAGTCTAGTGAACTTAGGAAGCCTCTGCTTCTTTTGTAGGATGATAGCATAGCGAAGGGTCTGGAAAGTTCATAAGGCTGCAGTAGTTCCTTGCTGGGGGCAGTGCTACCACTTGGGGATATTTTTTATGTGATCCCCAATGCCTAGGGTTGCTTCTGGCATTTAGTTTCAGGGGCCCAGAATGCCACAGCACATTGCTTACCACAGTAGTATAAGCAACACTATTAGTTAATTTCTTTGCCAAGGGGACAGAAACACATGGTGGAATAGTTTCCCCATGGTCATATGCCCCAGCTAGTGCCACAGCTAGAGACAGCTTGGAACTCCACTCCAGGATTTTTCTCACTAGACCAACTTTTGTATGTAACTGCTCCTCATACAGCCAAAGGAAAATTGTCCTATTCAAAATAGTTTGTCTAAAGTGTAATATTCTCATTCTCCGCAGATGTATTCCTCACATTCTAAATCCTTTGTGATGATGTTCAGTGATATCTCAAAAACTACATGAGAAAATCAGTCTCATTCTGTAGCAGTAACTTTTTAAAATATATATTTTTTTGGGGTAGGAGGTAAAGTTATGTTGTTTATCCCCTCAAAAGTGCTTTTATTAAACCTAGTCATTTACTTTTTTCTCTACTTAATCCAGAAAAATGTTGACTATTTTAGGAGATCAAACCTATCTTCAAATATATATAATGTGCTGTTTTTAACCACTGAAAGGGATGAACGGGTAATTCTCATTTAACATCTGGCATTCATTGCAAGTGTAGCATGTCCCAGATGTTGTGTTAGGTTCTATGGGTACAGGAGATACACTGTGAAAAGAAAAGAAAAGCATGATTCTTCCCTCAGGCATGTGAGAAGGTGAGTCCAATATAGTAGTTATAGTGACATTATGGGATGCTATATGAATATTGAGAAAGGGCACTTAAATTCCAGTGTTGGCGGTCAGAAAAGCCTTCTAGAGGGTTGATGTCCCAGTTGAGAATTGAGGGGTAGCAGGTGATAATCAGACAAGTGGTAGTAAGGAGGGTGGGGTAAGAAGAATAGGAAATGGAAATCTAGACAAACAATAGTATCTGAAAAGTTTGGGTTAAACAGGGAAATGTGTTGCATCTGTAGAAAAGCAAATAGCTTATGTTGGCAGAAACATAGATAAGCTTCTTTGTCAGTTGAGAAATGGAATGGAAGGGGTAAAGAGGCAAAGATGAGACTGGGCAGATAAGCCAGGCCAAGGACTTTGGGTTCTATCTTGAGGGAAATAAGTAACCATTGAATGGTTTTAAGAAGAGAATTGGTAATTGTAAAACTAGAATTTTCAATAAATCAATAGTTTTTAAAAATCAGGGCTTCAAACAATACACCTGTAAGATGCAATATATTCTGGTTGACATTCTTGTTGAAATCATCTCTGCCACTCTCATCGATGTTGTAAATGTGTTTTTGGTTCTGGAGTGAATTTGGCACAGATCCTATCCTTCTACTCTCAGTGGCTAGCCCCTGCTCCCAACCAGTACTCCTAATTAGTGCTCATTATTGCTGGGGAGAAATGTTGTCTTAGTAAAGAATGAGGATATGTTAGTTCAGAGTGCACAAGGACAGTGTCAAAGAGGGAGGATTGCATTATCGTACACACAACCCAATTAAATATTAATTAAAAATGCCACTTTTCCTATCATTACCAGGCTTTTGTTTTTTTATTTTTTTAAACATTTATTTTTTTAAGATTTATTTATGATAGACACAGAGAGAGAGAGAGAGAGAGAGAGAGAGAGAGAGGCAGAGACACAGGAGGAGAGAGAAGCATGGAGCCTGCTTTTTGTTTTGCAAAGATAATCTATTAAACCAAATGGTGGGAGATATATAGCATTACTTCTCTCTGAATGAATGCTGGAGATGTAATTAACAATGTTTTTAAAAATGTGTTTCACAAATTACTAAAGGATAGGTAGGCAAGAATGTGTTTCACAAATTACTAAAGGATAGGTAGGCAAGAAGTGTCCACTGTATATACATGCAACAATCACAGAGGCATTTTGAATGCTGACCAATGAATTTTTTTTTACAATGGTAGCACTTTACTGACATTTTTCTACATCAAATTAAAACACCAACTTTACTCAAATGTTTACTTTGTAAGAGTTGTCAAATTTCACATACTGATATAAAAGCAAAAATTTAGTTTGAGCCTCAATAAAATGGAAGTAAAACATTCTTCAGAAGGTTGGCTATGAAAAAAAGTAATAAACATGGTAGGAGTGAAAGAATGAAGGTTTTCTCCAGATAGAAGACCCTTGTACTCATTTAAGATCAGATGGCAAGAAGACAGGTGGCAAGAGATTAAAGATACTGGAAAAAGGAAAAGAAACACGACATTTGTTTTTTTCCTGAGACAACATGAAGGAATGAAAGAAATAAAATTGAGACATGAGAACATAGAGGCAAATGGGTGAGAAACAAAATCATTGTTTGTTTATACCTTCTCTATTTTTTTTAATTTTTTTAAAATTTTTATTTATTTATGATAGTCACACAGAAAGAGAGAGAGAGAGGCAGAGACACAGGCAGAGGGAGAAGCAAGCTCCATGCACCAGGAGCCTGACGTGGGATTCGATCCCGGGTCTCCAGGATCGGGCCCTGGGCCAAAGGCAGGCGCCAAACCGCTGCGCCACCCAGGGATCCCACCTTCTCTATTTTTTTAAGATTTTATTTATTTATTCATGAGAGACACAGAAGAGACAGGCAGAGATGGAGGCAGAGGGAGAAGCAGGCTCCAGGCAGGAAGCCTGATGTGGGACTCGATCCTGAGACCGCAGGATCACACCCTGAGCCAAAGGCAGGTGCTCAACCGCTGAGCCACCCAGGTGTCCCACCTTCTCTTTTTTCTAAAAGAATTTTATTTTGAGGCAGCTTATAAAAAAGGACAAAGGAATAATAAAGTTAACTAACAGGAAAAAAAAATCCCTTGAGAACTTAGAAAGGAGGAAGCAGCAAATATGATATCATGAGGTTTATTTATTTATTTTTAAAAAGAATTTTATTTATTTATTCATGAGAGACAGAGCGAGAGAAAGAGAGAGAGAGAGAGAGAGAGAGAGAGAGAGGCAAAGACACAGGCAGAGGGAGAAGCAGGCTCCGTGCAGGGAACCCAGTGCGGGACTCTACCCCGGAATGCGGGGATCACACCCTGAGCTAAAGGCAGTCCCTCCACCACTGAACTACCCAGGCGTCCCTAATGAGGTTTAATATAATTTGAGTGATTGAGCGTCAGATTTGGGTCTGAAGTTTTTGGCAGTTGAAGAAAAGAGGAAAAGTGATGTTTCCAGTTATTTCTTGCTACATAGCAAGCCACCTCACTCTAGTGACTTATAACATTACCAATCGTTAATGATTATCTCTTATGGTTCTGTGTAAGTTGCTTATAGTTCAGCAGGGACTTTTCTGGCTCTTGGTCTCTTTTGCAACTGTAATCAGTTGCTGGAGTTTGAATCATCTGAAGACTTGCACATTCACATACCTGGTGCCTGGACTGGGAAAACTCAATCAGATGGGCTGGAATAGCTAAAGCTCCTCAGGTGTCTTCATCTCTATGTGCGTTCTCTAGTATAGCTGCTTCAGGGTGCTTCCAAAGGCACATGGTCCAAAAAGAGGCAAGCAGAAGCTCTATTCCCTTTTGACCTAGCCTTGGAAGTCACTCAGCATCACTTTCTCTGCAGGTCTTTAGAAGCAAGTATCTAAAGCTGATTCACGATCATGTAGAGGGGAATTAGACTTACCTTTGTGAAGAGAGGAAATGCCAAATAAACATTTTTATATATGCTATATAGATATAAGCATATATATTGCTATATTTTATTATAGCATGTTGTAAAACTATCACATGATGCAACAGAATTCTCATTGTCAAAAAGGCATCAGTGTGTCAGTTGTCCTTGTCAGTTGTCAGTTGTTGTCAATTTGTTGTCAGTTTGTCAGACATAGTAAGGGAGAAGATCACCAATAGTAAGAGTAGAGATGAACAAAGAGTAATATTAAAGAGAAAGGTGTGGGTTTGGAATTCTCTACGTAGGAGCATGTGACCCCAGCACAGTAGAGCCTTGCTTCTCAAAGCATGATCTAGGACCTGTAGCATCTGCATACATAGAGCTTGTTAGCAATGCAGAGTCTTGGCCTCTACATCAGACCTACTGAATCGGAATTGCATCTTAACAAGACCACAGGGGATTCCTTTACAGAATAAAGTTTGAAAAGCACTGCTCAAGAAATCAAGTAGAATTGTTGAGTCCTGGGGAAGAACAGTTTATTCCTGTACACACTTAGAACAGGCTATACATCCTTCTTTATGGGACAGTAACAGAATATGAGTGGGATAAAAAGATACTAAATAGAAGTCATCTGAGTTTGAGAATTCCACACATTTTTGACCATTATGTTTAGGATGGATGTTAGATATCTGGGTGGAATTGAAATGGGAATAAGATCTAAATGGATTGGCAGAGGAGAGGTTAGTTATGGAAGATAAAAGCTGAAATAAGGCTGGGGAGCAGAAATGGGGAGACAGGGCAGACAACCAGCAGAGTGGTATCAAATATTAGCAAATTTCAGTCCATCATAACTGATATTTCAGACTGTGGTTTGTATTAAGAGTGAGGAGCTTGGAAAGTGTAGAGATACTTGAAAAAAATGGCTGATATCAATTCTGGGCCAGGAAATGCATAAAATGTGTCTGGAATACCTTGTCATATTGAAGGACAAGGGGGTTATTAAAGACAAGTGGGTTCATATCTAATGGACACCAGAGCCAATTTGTAGTGGGTTGCACTTGCCAATGATGGGATAATATTAGCAACAAAAAGAATAATAATGATAATGGATTTAGACGCATCAAATATATTAAAATCCATTAGTTCTTAATGATACTTGCACACAAAAACTCTCATTAGTCACCTCTGAATATGAGATGGAACCAATACTTTATTCTGAAAACTGGTAAATGAAGTGAAACAATCAAGCATTTATATCACATTTCTTGTACAAATAGTATTTAAAGGTGCCAAGTAGTTAATTAGGGAAAGACTTTCTAAAAGAATTTCTGTGAATAAATATGGAAGCAATGGCAGAATTAGAATATCACCATTGAACTCCTAATGAAATAATGGATTTAGGCCATGATCATCAGTGGCTATTAAAACTATTAGGTGACTTGCTTATAGGGAGCTTTGTAATGGTGGGGCAAGCTGATAACAGCAAACCCACTGCACAGTCTTAATGTCACAAAATGAACTAGATATTGTGTGTCTCCTAATGGAACTACACAACACTCTTATAAAATAGTCATGCCATAAATCTGGGCTGAATCTGATCAAGCCTCTTGCTTCCCAGAAAATATAAGAGCCAGAAGAATGTGTGAAGAGTCCCCAAAGGGAGACAGTCAGCAAAGTTTAGAAGGTGGGGATCTACTTTCTTCAACAAATAAATTATGAAGGAAGAAAAACAGGGAAAATTTATAGATTGAATGATATGTAAGAGATACTTTGGGTTTCAGTTCTGACAAGCAGAGAGCTAGGAAATCATCACTCTCATGCTTACAACAAGACAAAAAAGCTAAAAAAAAAAGGCCCATTAGAGAGCTGAATTTACAGGGCAGCTGTCACCCCCACATCTGGAGAGACAGGTGAATACAGAGAATCTTCACTGGATCAACTTACATGGACCCCAGACCACTGGAACCATAAAAGCACCTAAGTGGTAATTGTGATGAATTCCTGAAGGCTCATTGTGGACAAGGAAAAGAGTGAGAAATTCCCATCATCCTAGGCTTAGGGTGTCCCCAAATATTTGGGGGTTTTACTTCCAGAAATTGATCAGGTTTTCTATGTATAGATCTCAGAAAAGAAACATTTTGGGTAGGAAGAAGGAAAATTAATTTTTTGAATTATGCCTATGGGAAAAGTAACCATTTGATATACTCCCAGAGTAAACTCCATAAAAAGGGTTGCTCTCCTTAATTGAAGCAAAATAAAATACTTTATCAGGCTTTCATTTGATCCAGGGGCAAGAAAATAAGCCAACATTAGTCCCTCTAGCTTTTTTCTCACCTAAAAGGAGAAAAAAAAAGACTAAGAAACATTTATGAAGACCACAGCTCAGGGACATATATTCTAAAAAGACCCTAAAAATACTAAAAGCCTGAGATATAATAATTAGATTATAGAACACTACCCCTTCCCATACCTTACCATCATATCAACAGGGCATCATATAGTAACAGTGGATTACAAGTGAGAAACCTGGAAGATACTGAATTAATTTAAGAAATTGCACTTAAAGAATCACCTCTTCCCCCCAAAAAAGAGAAGAGGGTAACTTAGAAGACATTAGAAGAAACCAAAGCCTTTGTCAACTACAGCTATAACAAACTTTTAGCAGATCTCTCTACTTACATTACTCACCTTTTCTTTCATGCTGTCTTCTGCTTCCACTGGACCACATCACAGATTAATCAATGAACCATAGTTATTTCAAATTCCCTATCTGATATTTCTAAAATCTGTGCTATATCAGAGCCTGGTTCTAATATTTGCTTTATTTCTTCAGACTGTTCTTTTTCTTGCTTCTTACAATGCTTTGCAATTTCTTGTTGACAGCAGGTCATGATATGCTGAAAAATGGGAATTGAAATAAACAGGCCTGTAATGTGAGGTTTTTTGTTGATCTAGCAAGGAGTTGGACTGTGCTGAAAGTAAAAATGGAAAGGAAATGTTAGAAATCAAAAACACTGAGAGAAATGAAGAACACCCTTCAAGGGCTCATCAAACTGGACATAGCCAAGGAAAAGATCAGTGAGCTTGAATGGAAATTGTTAAAATTTCCCAAATTGAAATGCAAAGAAAAAAAAAAGAATAATGAATAAACAAAATATCCAAGAACTGTGGGACAGTTACAAGTGATCTAACATATGCATAATTGGAATACTAAAAGGAGATAGAAGAGCAAGAAATATTTGAAGTAATGGTTAAGGTTTGTTTTTTTTTTGTTGTTTTGTTTTGTTTTGTTTTAATTCATGACAGGAAAACTGCTACAGATCCAGGAAACGTAGAGAAAACTAAGCAGGATACACACACACACACACACACACACACAGGACGTATCATATCAAGTGGCATAAAATCAAAGATAAGAATATTTTGAAAGAAGTCAGAGGAAAACAAAATACCTTACCACTAAATAAACAATGATCAGAATTACAGTGGCATAAACCAGAAACCATATAAGCAAAAAGAGATTGGAGTAAAATATTTAGCATGGTGAATGAATAAAAACCACCAACCTCAAATACTATATTCAACAAATTTATCCTTCAAAAGTGAAAGATAAATAAGCACTTTCTTAGAAAACTAAAAGCTAAGGAAATGTATCAACAGTACATTTATTCTGCAAAAACTGTAAAAGAAGTCCTTCAGAGGAAGGGAAAATGGTTTAGGCCAGAAACTTGATTCTACATGAAGAGCCAATGGATTGGAGAAGGAATAAGTGAAAGTAAAGTAATAGAATGTTTTTCTTATTCTTAATTGATCTAAATTGTTCAAAATAATAAGTGTAACATTAGATGATTTTGGAAAACGGATAAGTAAAATGAATGAAGCAATATTATAAGGGATGGGAGTGAGGCCTTAGGAATACTCTTATAAAGGTACCTGTGCAACCTGTAAAGTAGCATAGTGTTATTTGAAAAGTAAACTTAGATGAACTGTAAATGTATGTATATTGAACACTGTAGGGGGGAACCACTAAAAAAAGGTACAAAAGAAACATAATTCATTTGCTGACAGAAAATGAAATCATGTGAAATGGTCAATTAAAAACACAGAAGGGAGAAAAAAGATTTTAAGAAAGGAGCAAAGAACAAATGTCACATATAGAAAACATTTAAAAACATGATATATATTAGTTCAACTATATCAATAGTCGCTTTAAATGTGAATGTTCTAAATATACCAATTAAATAATAGAGACTGTTACAGTGGATAAAAGCACAAGGCCCAACTATATGTTGTCTACGAGAAATGTACTTCAATTAAAGAGACACATATAGGTTAAAGATAAAGAATGTGAAAGGACATACCATAATAATACTAATAAGAAAAAGATGGAGTAGTTATTGTTAATTTCAGAGAATCCTGACTTAAGAACAAGGAAAATTACTAGGAATAAAGAGGACATTACATAATGATAAATCATTCAACTCTCTAAGAAGACATAACAATACTTGACATGTTTGCTTCTTACAACAGAGCATCAAAATATATAAGGCAAAACTGATACAATTACAAGGAAATATAGACATCTATAATTAAGGTTGGAAATTTCCACATCCTTTTTTCAGTAAGTGATAGATACAACAGACAGAAAATCAATAAGTATATAATTGAACAAAACAGTATAATCAGTCAAATGCATCTAATTGATATTTATAGAATATTTACTCCAATAGCGTTATACATATTCTCAGGCTGATTGAGAATCCACCAAAATAGGTCATGTTCTAGACCATGAGACACACTTTAAATTTTTAAACCGTAGAAATCATCCAAATTATGTTGTCAGACCAAATGGAATCAAACTGAAAATCAATTAAAGCAATACAAATATAGATTAAACAACACATTTCTAAATAAATAACACATATCAAAGAAGTGTCTTAGAGATATTAAAATATTTTAAACTAAATGAAAATAAAAAATCTTCTTATCAAAATTTGTGGGTTACAGGAAAAATAATGCTTAGAGGGAAATTTATAGCACTGAATGCACATATTTGGGAAAATAATGTACACTAAAATCAATTTAAACTTCCACATTAGGAAAGTATAGAAAGAAGGATAATATAAGTCTAATCCAAGTAGAAGACAAGAAATAATAAAAATTAAAGATGTCAAATTGAAATTATAAACAGTGGTTTAATAAAGAAAATTCTTATAAAAGCTGATTCTTTGAAAAAAGCAATAAAATTGATAAATCTCTAGCCAAACAAAGTAACCAAGAAAAAAGAGATGATGTATGTTACTAATATCAGAATGAAAGAGGGGATATCACTACTGATATCGTGGATATTACATGGATAGTAAACAAATATGAAGAACTCAATGCCCACAATTTTGATAACATAGATGAAATGGACCAATTACTTGAAAGGTACTGTAGAGGAGGAAAAATAATTTACTCATTTTAGATTTTCAACTGTAACAAAACACAGATTAACAAGAGAAAAGCATTTTTGCACATGTATACCTCATATTTACAGGGGAAAAACTCAGAGATGAATAGCTTGAAGTGTTTTATATAACTCTGGCTTATATAACATTTTAACCAAAGAACGATACATCTTGAGAGGAACAAGACAAAGGAAAATAGTTTTAGGCTTCCAATGGTGGCAAACTATGGGAAGGTAAATTTACAAGGGGAAGCTAATGGAGTAAGGTTTTTCTTCTGACTCCTCTGGTGCCATTCTGGGCTGATCAGAGTCTAGGTTCATTTTCAAAAAAGGTATATATATATATATATATATATATATATTCTGCCTTTAAGGAGAAAGAAAGAGCACAGAGAGAGCTTGTCTTATGCTTCTCACTTGCCTTCAGCTCAAAATAATTTCTATGTCAAAGACGCATGTTCTGATTTTCTTGAATACAAACTACCAAAATGCATACAAGGAGAAATTGATCATCTAAATAGGCCTATATTAATGAAATTGTGTCAAGAATTTATAACCTACAAAAAGGAAAGCACCAGGCCCAGTTGGTTTCACCAGTGAATTCTACCAACTATGTAAGGGAGAAATGATACATTTTCTTTTAGAAATAAGCTGCAGAAGGAATAATTTTTGGTTTATTATATAAGGCCAGCATTATCCTAATATCAAAATTACATAATGACATTACAGAAAGAAGATTGCAGACCGATATTTCTCATAAACATAGATGTGAAAATTCTCAACAAAATGTTAGCAAATTGGATCTAATAATGTTTAAAAAGAATTTTACACCATGACTAAGCATAATGTATTCTAGTTATACAAGGCTATTTCAACATTCAAATATCAATTAATGCAATCCACCATTTTAGCAGGCAAAGGAAGAAAAATGTTATATCAATGATGCAGAAGAAACATTTGACAAAATCTTATACCTATTCGTGATAAAACTTCTTCAACTATGGTTGAGGGAGTTTTTTTCAACTTGGTAAAAAACATCTGAAAAACCTATGATTAACATCACACTTATTGGTGAGAAACTGAATACTTTACCCTAAAGTTAATAATAAGGCAAGCATGTCTTTTCTCACCACTCCTGTTCAACACTGTGCTGGAAGTCATAACAAGTACAATAAAAAAAGAAAAGGAAATTACTATACAGATTAAAAGGAAGGAATAAAACAAATTGCTTTGGTTTTAGATGATATAATAATTGTCTGTCTAATAAGTCATAAATCGACAAAAAAAAATATCCCGGAACTAACTGGTTATAACAAGGTCATATGACATAAGGCTGATGCACAAAAGTCAATTGCTTTCCTATATACCAGCAACAAATAGGTGGAATTTGAAATTAAAAATGTAATAGTGTTTCCATTAGCACCAAAATAAATAAATAAAATTAAGTATTTGGCATACATATAAGATCCAAACGAGAAAAACTACAAAACTGTTATGAAAGAAATCAAAGATCTAAATAAATGGAGAGATATTTCATGTTTATGAATAAGAAGGCTTAATATTGTTAAGATGTCAGTTCTTCTCAACTTGATATATAGATTCAATTTCATCCCAACTAAAGTTTTAGTATGTTATTTTTTGGACATTGGCAAACTGATTCTAAAGTTTATATTGAAAGGCAGAGACCCAGAATAGCCAATACAATACTAAAGAAGGACAAAATTGGAGAACTGACACTATCCAACTTCAAGACTTATTATAAACCTACAATAATCAAGACTATGTGTAATATTAGTGAAAATATAAATAAACAGATCAATGGATGAATATAGGGAGTGAAGAAATAGACGCACACAAGTATTGTCAGCTGATTTTTTACAAAGGGGCAAGAGAATTCAAGGGATAAAGAGTAATCTTTTCAACAAATGTTGCTGAGACAAGTGGATATTCACATGCAAAATAATCTAGACACCTTGCATATTTCAACAAAATGGATTATAGACCTGTATGTAAAACATAAAACTAGAAAATATCTGAAAAATCTTTCTCCTCAAAACCTATCAACCTTGCCTAATCAGGATTAAACCTTAAGGTAATTTCTTTCTTTTTTATTTTTTTAAGATTTTTTGTTTATTTATTCATGTGAGACACAGAGACAGAGAGAGGCAGAGATATAGGCAGAAGGAGAACCAGGCTCCCTGCGGAGAGCCCGATGCGGGACTTGATCCCAGGACCCCGGGATCACACCCTGAGCAGAAGGCAGAAGCTTAACCACTGAGCCACCCACACATCCTGCTTAAGATAATTTCTAATAGAGGGGCATTGTACAATATACCTGACCATTACTCTTGAAAATTGGCAAAGTTGTAAAAACAAGGGAAGTCTGAGAATGTTATAGCCAAGAAGAGCAATTTTTGTTCAGTGTTGCCTTTTATTTACATGTGTTACTTCAAATAAAATTATTTCTCCTAATGGAACTGTGTCATCCCCATTTGGACTTCCTTGGCTTCATACCCAAGCTCATACTCATACTCTGTCCCCTCTGCAGTTAGTAACTGACATTCCCTAAGATCTTTATTTTCAGGCCCTCAGGTTTTGTTTTATTTTAGGGGAGGTTTTGTTTTTGTTTTTATTTTTGTTTGGTTTTGTTTTGTTTTTACTAATTCCTCTGGTCTCTCCTGTAAATGTGAGTTTAGTGGTCAGCCAACACTTCAGGTCAATATTGGTTGCAATATTGGGGACTTGTTCCCTATGTGGTTCTTCCCTTCTAAGCTCTCTTCTGTAACTTTCTGTTTGCTCTTCAGACCCTGGGCTCTGGCCTCCTATCCTTCAGAACAGTGAAGTTTTGGCATTCTGCTGCACTAAATTGCTGTGTAGATTGGGAATTGTCCTCAGGCAAGAAGCTACAAATTCCCCAATGTCACTAGGTACAATTCCTGTTTTGCCAGAGTAGATTTTCTTCCAGTTTCTACCTGCTTTTGATTGTTCTCCAGTATCTCCAAATGGGTTTTCTTCTTAAATAATTTTGTTCAAATTTTGAAACTTTAACCTCTGGATCATTTGGTCCATCCAAGCTACTCTACCATTATCAGATCAAAGAGCCAGTCAATGAACTCCTTTTGGAAGTTCTGTCAAGTTTACCCTACTTTAAAATGATAACTCTGTCTGCCCTATTTTCTTGCTCATTTTTATTTCATAAGCATTTATTTAGTGCTTACTAAGTATCAGGAACTTTTCTCAGTTCTTTGCAAATACTTACTCATTTACTTCTTAAGCCCTATGGACATTGCTACTGTTATTTCCATTTGCCAACAAAAAACTTAAATAAAGAGAAATTGTTACTTGCCAATGTTCACACAACAAGCAAATGGGGCTAATTGCTGAAGCCAGCCCACTATTTAGCCAGAGCCCATTCTTCTCTATTAAAGAAAACCAGGGCAGCCCGGGTGGCTCAGCGGTTTAGCACTCCCTTCAGCCCAGGGTATGATCCTGGAGACTCAGGATCGAGTTCCATGTCAGTCAGGCTCCCTGCATGGAGCCTGCTTCTCCCTCTGCCTGTGTCTCTGCCTCTCTCTCTCTGTGTGTCTCTCATGAATAAATAAATTTTAAAAAATCTTTAAAAAAAAACACCAAAGGTTGATGCAGGGATTCTGAATGCCCCTCAAATCATGCCATCATGCTGCCCTTTATAATATATGGAAGTAAATAAAATAGAAGCCTATATCAAGATATCCTGATACAGGGCTGGATCTTCTGCTAATTTTACACATGACTTTTACATATCATGTCTCTTACCTCTCAGCCCCAGTTTTCTTATCTATAAAGTGGAGTGGTAGTAAATTTAACTCTAGCAGTGTGCTCCAAAACATCAGAAGACAGTGTCATCCACCTGTATATTTCCTCTTTGTCTTCAGTAGAGGAGGGAAGTGATACCAGATAGTTGTGGTTAAAAGAACTGAAAAAAACTCCCATGTAAAAGTTTACTTTTAATTTTTTTCTATGTAATACTATTCACTACAAAAAATGTAGGACATATGGAAAAGCATAAGTAGAAAAAAAACACCTAAAATACCACTGTTGTGACCATTTTTTATTCCATTTGGCTGTCTTAACTACTGGACTCCCTTCATTGTAGAAGTAGAAGGCTGGTTTCTCAACTCTCCCTTTCAGCTGAGGTGAGTACACAAGACTCAGTCTCTGCCCCAGGTGGAGGTCTGAAGACGCAAAAAAAGCAGAACTAGGAAAGAATCCAGATTGGTAGGAAGGCCAGCCAGAGTGTTAGCTCCTCTTACTTCTGAGGCAAAAATGTCAGTGACACAAGGGACACTGATAAAGGCAGCTCCTGTCCACCATTCAGTTTAACCAGGTACTGGAATTTATTGAATGTCTCGAATCTATACATTGATGTTCTTTCATTACATTGAAGGACTTTTCACAAAATAGCTGTGGCTATGGGACTTCACTGAACTGGTTTTGGGATGATTTTTAACATTGCTTCTTGCTTCTTAGTTGGCTTCTTTGGCCTTATATGGTCCCCACTCTTAAAATTCTATGAACTATGTAAAATCTTTTAAAAAGAGTAACATTTTTTGTTTAAAATGACTAGAATTTTTTTTCTATTGCTTGTCACTATAAATCTTACCTGAAGCACCCTTTTCCAGAGACAACCCCTGTTGCTATTTGGTGAATTTTGAGGGATTTTAAGGGTTAAAAATTTTTAATTAATTAATCATAATAATTTAATATATTGAAAGTCAATTGATAAGGCAACTGATATTGATAAAGACCTCTCCTGGAAACCCCAAATTACTTTACCAAGTCAGCCAGGACCTTTGTGGAAATAGTGTCAGCCTTACAGATTATACACTGAATGACTTCACTAAGGTCTTATGACCTAACAAATACTTTCCTAGACCTTTTCCAGACTTCTGAATCATCTGGCGGAATTTGTTAAAAAGAGAACTATCTGGTCCCCAGTACACGTTTCCCAGATGTAGTTTTAAATGTTTCCCAGGTAATTATGAGATCCTGATATACAATGTGTTCAGAGGACTTTTCATCCTTTAGATACCTCCACTTAGTGTTCTTTTCCATGGATTTTGTCCCAAACTGAGTCCATCCTCTCTACATAAATACCTGCTTTGTCTCCTGGATACTCCCCTTGCCCCCCCTTTTTTTGTGAAAGAGCTTTTAGATCTTTAAGTCAGATACCTTGGAGTCATCTTTGCCTACTGTCTTTCCTTCACATTCTACATTTTTTGGCTACTGTATTATCTGTAATGTAGCTGGAATTTCAGCTGATTTAGAACTGGATTCTAATGTGGATAGTGGTTACAAGTAGTCTTTCCCTTATCTTCTCCACCTCTAATTATTCTAATTGCCCAATTTCCATGAGTGCTGAGAACCTGATGGATGTAAGGCATGAACTCTCTCCACATTCGGAGTTCAGGCAGAATAGTTAGCAGATAGAGAATGAGAGTGCAGGCAGGGAGAGAATGCCTTCAGAAAAAAAAGTATTCTAAGCAGAGAAATTATCGAGGATGGGCCTTTCAACTCAACAAGAGGGACTCAAAGCTGGAGTGCAAGGTTCAGGGTGCAAGGTTCAAGATAGTGACTGCCTGTGGACTCATGCCAACCCAACCAGAGTGGTAGCAAGTGTGCTACATGGGGAAAAATGAATGGTATGTGTCCTGGAGACCCCTCTCACTACAGCTATAGCACATCATTGCTCAGTCTACCTTGCTTTGGACATCTTGCAATTAAATACAGCAAGACTGGAAGGGGTTGTCAGTTGGACACTCCTTCTCAGTTCATAAGATGTTGTGGAGCTTCTGCTACACTTTAACACTGAGTGCACAGGTGGTCAGGGAAAACTGGCATATTTCTGGATTTTAGAGCAAAAGACTCTGGTGGAACATGGCACCCTGAAATATTTGCTGTTCTCACACTCAGAAATATTTTGCAAGAATGTACAGAAAAGGGGGAAAAAGGGAAGTTCTTGAGCAAGTGAGGCTTGGAGCTAGCAAGATTGGAATATGAGTTGGTATGGCTTAATCTGCCCTTACACGCATATGAGGTTTGGAGGTATCCACCTTTCATAGATGTCTCTTTGATTTGTCTCCTTCTCTGTCCCCCTCATGCCACTTCCTACTTCATTTTTCACCTGGACTACCATGCCAACATCTTACCCTGAATCCTGCAATCTGTCTTTCTCAAGTTCCAGTCCACATGCCTGCGAGATTGATTTTCTTTGGTAGACATTTGATTATGTCACTCTTCTACTAAAAAATCTCAATGGTACCCCATTTTTCTTTGGAAAAGCATTTGATCTGCTGTAGTGACTTAGAAGATTTTTTTCCTAATTTGACTTCAGTCATCTTGCATACATCTTTGATTCACCCTTCCTATCTTGCACCTTGTGGTCTAGTCACATTTAACTGCTGGCAATTTTATGAATGGACCATGCATTTTATTTTTGTGCATTTCATTATATTCCTTATCTTTAGGTCCAAGTGCTTAGTACAATGTCTGTGCATACGATAGGTACCCAATTCACTGAAAAATATGAATGAACAGTACATGTTCACATGTTTTCTGAGATTGAATCAAGAGTGAAAAATTGCAAGACTCAAACATTTCCAAAAGGTGATGAAATTCAAGGTTATAATAATACTAATAATGATAGCAATACTATTACTAACACTACTGGTAATAATGAAATTTATTGAGCACTGGAATCAGGAACTCTTGTTATAAGATATCTTGTAGTATATCTTTAATCCTCACCACAATCCTGTGAGGAAAGTACTATTATATCCATTTAACAGGAAAGAAATCTGAGGCACAGTGTATTTCAGTAACTTGCTTAAATTAGCCTGACCAGCAAAAGGTCAAACCAAAATTTGAACACAATCAAACCGACACCAAAACCTGCATGTTATACTATTCTGGATTATACCCTAGGTGGAGAACTCTTGTGGCATAAAAGTGAAGGTCACTGGTTTTGAGAATTTTGAAGAGTTGTAATGTCAAGATGATAAACGGAACATTGACCTGGATTTTTAAAGTGCCTTTTAATTATCTTCATTCCCTCACTAGAAGGAAAACACCATTGGACAGCAGAATCTGTCTTTCATATGTCATACCTACTGCCTAGAAAGCATATATCAATAGTGGGTATTCCATAAATATTTCTGGAAAGAAGTAAGGAAGAAAGGAACTGCAAAGGATCTTTCAGAATTATAAAAGAACTATTTTAGGCTTTACCCTTATTTTCTCAAATGTATTTTAAGTTCCTTAAGTGTATGTGACTTTCTTTTCTTTTCTCCTTAGTTATTCTGGCATTGTGTGTAATTGGTGTTTAATAAGTAATTATTGGTTGAAGAGTGTCAGAAAAGTTAATGAAAGACTTTGAAAATGGGTACTCATTCTAGTTGTCTCTACCTTTCAATATATTTGGTTGTTATACAACACAATGAATTATAAAAAATTAATAGTAGTACAAATTATTTTGTCCATAGAAATGAAAATTAATTGTGTCTGGTGTAATGTAATTAAGTGTCAATCCATTTTATTTTGGCATTCCTTATCTGATTATACATAAATATTCTTTGAATTCTTCTTTGAATGGATTATAAGAATTTATAATTTATAATTTATTATTGGTTTTCTCAATAATTAATGAGTTAAGTAATATCTTTAACACAGAATCATTTTATATCTGTATGAGTCATAATTATACTCTCTTTTAGCAATTATCCTTTAACAAAATAAAACACACAATTTGATTTTTTTTTTCATTCACAAGCACAATTCTCCATAGAAATGAGCATTAACACTTCGTGGTATCTCTAGATCTAATCATTCAATTATGAGGACCCACCTTGAATAGTCCTTGAATAGTTTGTGTTTGGGATCAAGCATTGCATTTATGCCCAATTGAGGCACAACTTCCTTTTTACATTTCAACTTTTTCACAACCTTTTTATTTTTATTTATTTATTCATGAGAGACACAGAGAGAGGCAGAGACACAGGCAGAGGGAGAAGTAGGCTTCCTGCAAGGACCCGATGTGCGACTGGATGTGGGGACTCGATGTGGGACTGGATCCCAGCATCACGCCCTGAGCCGAAAGCAGACGCTCAACCACTGAGCCACCCAGGCTTCCCTTTCACAACTTTTTTTTTAAAAATAAATTTATTTTTTATTGGTGTTCAGTTTGCCAACATATAGAATAACACCCAGTGCTCATCCCATCAAGTACCCCCCTCAGTGCCCGTCACCCAGTCACCCCCACCCCCCGCCCACCTCCTCTTCCACCACCTCTAGTTTGTTTCCCAGAGTTAGGAGTCTCTCATGTTGTCTCCCTTTCTGATATTTCCTACTCATTTTTTCTCCTTTCCCCTTTATTCCCTTTCACTATTTTTTGTATTCCCCAAATGAATGAGACCATATAATGTTTGTCCTTCTCCAATTGACTTATTTCACTCAGCATCATACCCTCCAGTTCCATCCACGTTGAAACAAATGGTGGGTATTTGTCGTTTCTAATGGCTGAGTAATATTCCATTGTATACATAAACCACATCTTTATCCATTCATCTTTCGATGGACACCGAGGCTCCTTCCACAGTTTGGCTATTGTGGACATTGCTGCTATAAACATTGGGGTGCAGGTGTCCCGGCGTTTCATTGCATCTGTATCTTTGGGGTAAATCCCCAGCAGTGCAATTGCTGGGTCGTAGGGCACAACTTTTAAAGATGTGGGGAGACAGGTAGAAATTTAAGCTACCTTGCTAACCGTCTTAAGACTCTCTGTCCACCAGACGTCGCCCTTACATCTTAGGCTCCATAGAAAACAAAAGAGCTAACTTGCCTTTTATAAGTAGGTTATTTTTTAATGGCACATATATAAACCGGTGGTATTTAATTTCTTAATATAGGGGCTGAGGCAGGCAGGATTGGAAACAAAACTCAGGTCTTTTTTTTTTTTCTTAAGATTTTGTTTATGAGAGAGAGAGAGAGAGAGAGAGAGAGAGAGAGGCAGAGGGAGACACAGGCTCCATGCAGGGAGCCTGACATGCAGGGAGCCTGACATGGGACTCAATCCCCGGTCTCCAGGATCACAACCTGGGCTGAAGGTGGTGCTAAACCGCTAAGCCACCGGGACTGCCCAGGTCTTGATGTTTCTCCACACTCCTGCTTACCTAACATACAATTTTCCATATAACACTGCAAATTTTTCTCTCACTACTTAGTTACAACATACCCTTTTATAAAAGTACTCTCTTAATTAAAGTATGTTTATTAACAAAAAAGTCTAAAATCCATGGTATGCATGGTTATTTTCTAGATCATGTAAGAGTCCTCTAAATTCCTGAGTGGTATTCATTTAGACATCATCCATGTTGACAGTTTTTGAGGATTATAATGAAGACTCTCTTCTGGAACAAACATTAGTCAGACTCTTCTGAACCATCTTTTCAACTAGGCCTTGTCTTTGTCCCATCTAGTCCATTTATAGTAAGAATCCTACAAACTTAGTTTAGTGGCAATCCCCCACCCTTGATATCTGATCATCTTGACTTGCCTTCAGCAAGAATCCTGTTATTTGGTTTAGCAAAAATCCCCCTAACCATGATGCCTCCTCTTAGAAATTTTTTATCCACTGACACCTCATTCTGCTCCTTTGCTATAAATTTCCAGTTTTCCTTGCTATTATTTGGGGTTGAGCCCAATATCTCTCCCATTTTGTTGTAGTCTTCATACCTATTATGATAGTACTAAAATATATATTTTAACAAGACTGCTCTATAATGAGAAACTAAGATTGGCCTTCCTCAACAGCCTTTTTCCATCATTTTCCAAAATTCGTATTTCAGCATTTTAATTTTTTTACATTAATTTTCTGGTTTTTCAAGGCAAATGATACAAAAGATAAATACATTTATTTATTAGTGTTCATTTATTAGGAAAAAAGAAAGCCATATGGACAGAGAACCAAAATCTCCATAGCATCTACTTCATGTCAGGTACTTTACATGTGTAATTTTTATGTTAAATTCTCTTGAGTTTTTTGCAATTTGCTTGAGATGTTAGAAAACCCTGTGCCATGCACAATAAGGAGTTACTGTCTGAGGATTCTTGTTGAGGGACAGTCCTAGGTATCACTCACATTTTCTTTTCATCGCCTCTGGCACTATCGTCCTCAATTTTTTTTATGTTTTTATTTAAATTATATGTAGTTAACATGCAGTATAATATTAGTATCAAGTATATGGTTTAATGATCCAACACTTACATATAACATCCAGTGCTCCTGAATTCTTGATCTTACTTGTATTTTTCTTTCTATGATTATCCTTCTCTATGGTCTCTAAAGACCCAGTATGGAACACAAAACATTTTCTTTTATTTCCCTTCAAACGCCAGTCATAAAGAGATCCAGAAAGTTTAAGAATTTGCTTAAAATACAGTGATAGAGCAAATATATCTTCAGTGTTGTCTGCCTTCAAAACCAGAGCTATTTCTATTCACTTTTCTTTCTGAAATATTTGCCAACTTGATATGGTGGGCAGGAAACTAATAACATAAAATTGATTTGACTTATTGTGAGATAGGAAACCACATGAATATATATTAGTAGACTGCACGCCCAGCATGGAGCCCCACATGGGGCTTGAACTTAGGATTTTGAGATCAAGACCTGAGTGGAGATCAAGAGTCAGACACAGGGATCCCTGGGTGGCGCAGAGGTTTGGCGCCTGCCTTTGGCCCAGGGCGCGATCCTGGAGACCCAGGATCGAATCCCGCGTCGGGCTCCCGGTGCATGGAGCCTGCTTCTCCTTCTGCCTGTGTCTCTGCCTCTCTCTCTCTCTCTCTCTGTGACTATCATAAAAAAAAAAAAAAAAAAAAAAAGAGTCAGACACAACCAACTGAACTACCCAAGCACCTCATATAAATTTGTATTTCAAAGGGAAACTTCTTTTGTTTAAAGCAGTGATTGCCATCTCAGTATCCATTAATTGATGTGGTTATTCTTACTATAGGTTTTGTAATAGTTAATTGTATATGAAATAATCTAACATTCAAACATGTGCAAAGTAACTCGGTAGTCCTGCAATTCCCTAAGAATTGATCACCTTTCTACCAATGACTATACCAGAATGGGCCACTAGATGTCATTCTGGCACAGAAATTATCTAAAAAGCCCCTCAGAAAACAAGTGAGCTCACTTTTCAAGTTAGAAAGATGCTTTATTTTGACGCTTTTGTGTCCATTCAGCCCTGGATATCCATCTGCCCTAGGGAAAGATTAAAATTATTTCACTGAAGTAAAATTATTTTACTGTCAAAAGAATTGTAATAGATAGCTTTTGATATTTAAAGTAGGGTTATTCCTAACAGATTTAATAATAAAGAAAAATCTCTTTTGGAGTAGTAACAAAAAAGACAATATACTAGGGAATAAACCTAACAAGAATGTGCAAAACCCATATGAGAAAATCTTCATAGCAGTCTTGAAAGACACAATAGACTTGAGCAAATTAAAAGGCATCCTTTCTTTATTAGTAGGATGTGTCAATGACATGTAGATGTCAGTTCTCCTCAAGTTAGCACTTATATTTAATGCTATCCCAGTTGAAATACCACAAATATTTCTGGAGCAAGAGAAATTGATTCTAAGTTTCATATAAGAAAATAAGCTTGCAAGAATAGTTGTGAAAGCCTGTTTAAATAAAACGAGTCAAAAAAAGATGAAGGGTCTAGCCCCACCAGATGTTCAAACATGCTATAAGGCCTCTGTAATTGAAACATCATGGTATTGGTGAATAATAGAGGCTAGTGGAGAGAATATAAAATCCATAAATATACCAAAGTATATATAGATGTATATTATATATTACACGTGGCAGCTCAAATCCCTGAGTGAAACATGGGCTTTTAAATAAATTACAGTGTGGCAGTGTAAAAGTCACTGGGTCACCGTATATCATATGAAGAATGAACTCCAAATGAATCAAAGGTATCAATGTAAAAATATCACTTAAACCAGAAGGAAAGAATAAGTTAGAGTAAAATATAAGAAAAAAACTACCCTAAAGAATTTTACCCTGAAGTGCTTATCTATTAATATGAAATAAAATATACACATGGTTATTTGTTCCAGCATTACTTCTAAGCACAAAAGATTGGAAAGAACTTTAATGTCCATCATAAGAGAGTTACTAAAAAAGTAGGGCACATCTACACAACAGAGTTATTTGTGACGAAAAGATAAAATGAGGAAGACATCTAGAAATGGAAAATCTCTGATATGGAGTATATCCAGACATATTTTTAAGTTAGGAAAAGAAGTATAAAGAGTATATATAGCATACCAACTGTTGTATAAGAAAGAAGGGGATATAAAGATAAATACACCTATTTTTTTGTAAAAAGAAGCAGGAGGAAGAAAAGGAGGAGAAATTATACAGGAATTATAAACTAGAAACTCTTTTAAAAAATGGTTACCTAAATGGGAAGAGTGGGAACATGATGGAAATGAAACTTTTCTTTGTTTCCTTTTTTTTTTTTTTTAAATTATAGTTTAGGCCTGTGACCAAATTTTTGCAAAACAATTGATCTAGACTCGAAAAATATTAATGTCACAAAAGACAAAAAACAGTTGGGAAACTATTCTAGCATAAAGGAAACTAAAGAACTTTTTTTGTAAGTGCATGAATTATAAAGAAAAGCTGTGCACTTTTGATGTGTGCACTTCAATGAAACTTTCAAAGTTGTCGGTTCTTTATGATGCCTCCAGAGAATACTGTGAAAGAGCATCAGTAACCTTTCTCTGTCCCACCTCATTTTGCTGATATTTTTGAGTAGTCATCAGTTCTGTATTAGCATTAGAAGACATGGAAAATAATCCTCCAGTATGAAAAGAAAAAAAGCTTGCTGTTGCTGTAAGATGTCACATGTCCTCTTTTCAAATTTGATCTCAAATCTCTGAAACTCAGTAGATTAACCTAGTTTTTAGAAGGCAGGTTGTTTCATTTAAACATAAAAATCAGGTTGAAATCATTGCTTAAATTAAGAAAAGAAGAGGTATCTGGGTTTTAGAATACAACACATTTAATTACTTTAATTAAAGTACCTGTGAAAATTTTTGAGTTTCCTCAAGTGAAAAAATATATTTCTGTGTAAAAGTTGGAAGTGAAAACCTATTACTGCAAAATAATTTGAGCCTATATTATTTATTTGTTAAGCTACAGATAGTATTACCTGATATTTTTGCCTATGACTTGAGGTAAGACTAAGCTTGTAAGATGATATTTGTGAAAGAAAATTGCTATTTTAGGAGAGTATGAGAAATCAATGTATTAAGTACTGCTACACAATCCTGCATCATCATAAGATAGATCATTTTCAGTTATCTAGTCCATCAAATTAAATTTAAGAAAAATTTTGTTCTTCATTAGTCATATTAGGATCCAAAAATGAAAAGCATAAATCCATTGAAGAGTTCAAATTATATATTAATATTTATTGTGGTAAATTTCAACATGTACACAAGTAAAAGGAATGATAAGATGAATAATAATTTTAATCCCATATCTAATCTTGTTTTATTTATACTGACCTCTGTGTCCCCTCCTCTGAATTATTTTGGAGCAAATCACAGGCCTCAAATCATTTTAAGATTATATTTTATATATATATATATATATATATATATATTATATATATATATCATTACAATCTCTATAGCTATTCCTGTTATTATAAAATGGGTACATCTAAGATATTAGCATTAGTAGATCTAAAACACAGAATGATACATTGTGTTTCTATAGATTTGTATTAAACTATACTAGTACCTTGTGGCATATGTCACATGAACTTGACAGCTTTGCATAACCTAGTTTTTTTTTAATGAGATCATTTTCTATAACAACAAATATGATTTGTTTTATTGTATAATAAAACATCAATTTTGGGATATCTGCAATAGTTTTATGAACAAATAGTTTACAAATGATAAATGTATGGTAATACAAAGTCATGCATGAGTAAAGGATCCGTTCAAAATACAAGATACATGATTGAATTTTAACGCAATGAATATGAAAAGTTCAGTGACATGGCTTCATACTCCACATTGCAACTAGCCTAAAATACTGCCATCTATTGAGATTTGATATAGTGTCAAAGTATAGTAGAATATTTATAATTATCTGAAAGGCAATTAAAATGCTACTCCCTCTTCCAGCTACATATCTGTGTGAGGCCAGATTTTCTTTTTATACTTCAGCCAAAACAGCATATTAAAACAGATCAAATGCAGAAGCAGATGTGAGAATTTAATTGTCTTCTGTTAAGCCTGATATTAAAGAGTTTTCAAAATTGTAAAACAATGTCACAATGTTTTTATTTACTATTTTTTTAAAAATAAAGGTAATTAAAAAGATTTTTCAATGTTAAAATGTATTATTGTTACTTTAATATAAATAAGTATTTTTAAACTCAATTTATTTCCTTAATAAGGTAAATATTGATAGTTATAACTCATATCAGCAAAAATTCTTTGTGGTCGGTCCTCCATTAGTTTTAGGTGTAAAGGATTCTTGAGACCAAAAAGATTTAGAATCACTTATCTAGGTTATCTCTCATTTGAGAGAATGGAAAGAAATGGATATAGGCATACTTTATTTCATTTTGCTTTGCAGAAAATTGCACTTTTTACAGATGGAAGGTTTTTGGAAACTCTCCATTGAGTAAGTCTGTTGGTGCCACTTTTCCAACAGCATTTGTTCACATTGCATCTCTCGGTCACATTTTGGTAGGTCACCTAATATTTCACACTTTTTCATTATTATATTTGTTATGATAATCTGTGATCAGAAATCTATTATACTTGATTTAAAGCACAATGAGCCATGCCCATGTAAGATGGAGAACTTAATCAACAAATATTTGTGTTCTGACTGTTCTATCAACTGGCTGTTTCCGTCTCTCTCCCCCTCCTCAGGCATCCTTCTTCCCTGAGATGCAACAATATTGAAATTGGGCCAGTTGATAATCCTACAATGCCCTCCAAGTATTCAAGTGAAAGAAGAGCTACATGACTCTCACTTTAAATTACAGGCTAGAAATGGTGAAATTTAGCAAGGAAGGAATGTTGAAAGTTGAGATAGGCCAAAAGTTGGTCCTTAGCATCAGTTTGGCAAGTTGTGAATGCAAAGGAAAAGTTCTTGAAGGAAATTACAAGTGCTACTCCAGTGAACCCACAAATGATAAAAAAGCCAAACAGCCTTGTTGTTAATAGAAAGTTTTAGCCATGTGGCTAGATTAAACAAGCCACATATCCTCTTAAGCCAAAGCCTAATTCAGAGCAAAGTCCTAACTGTCCTCAATTTTATGAAAACTGAGGGAAGTGAGGTGAGAAGAAAAGTTTGAAGCTAGAAGAGGTTGGTTTATGAGTTTTAAGAAAAGAAACCCTCTCCATAATATAAACGTGCAAGATGAAGCAGCAAGTGCTGATGTAGCAAGTTATCCAGGAGATCTAGCTAAGGTAAATAATGAAGATGGCCACACTAAACAACAGATTTTCAATGTAGCTGAAACATATTTATATTGGAAGAAGATGCCATCTGGGACTTCCGTAGCTGGAGAGAAGTCAATGCCTGGCTTTAAGGCTTCCGAGGACAGGCTGACTCTTTTGTTAGGGGCTAATGCAACTGGTGACTTTTAGTTGAATCAATGCTTATTAACCATTCTGCTAAATCTACTTTACTTGTGCTCTATGAATGGAACAACCAAACCTGGATGACAACACATGTGATTTACTAAATATTTTAAGCCCACTGTTGTCACCTACTGCGCAGAAAAAATACATATATTTATTTCAAAATATTACTGCTCACTGATACTGCATCTGGTCACCCAAGAGCTCTGATGAACTGTACAATGAGGTTAATATTTTCGAACATCCCTGCAGACCATAGATCATGTAAAAATTTTGACTTCGAAGCCTCATTATTTAAGAAATACATATCATAAAGCTATAGCTGCCATAGATGGCGATTCCTTTGGTGGATCTTGGCAAAGTGAACTTAAAACTTTCTAGAAAATATTCACTGTTCTAGATGTCATTAGGAACATTTATGATTCATGGGAAGAGGTAGAAATATCACATGAACAGGAGTTTGGAAGAAGTTGATTGTAACCCTTATGAATGACTTTGAAAGGGGTCAAGGCTTCAGTGGAGGAAGTAATGACAGATTTGGTGGAAATAGCAAGAGAACTCAAATTACAAATGGAGCCTGAAGATGTGACCAAATTGCTGCAAGGTTATGATAAACACTTAACGGATAAGGAGCTGTTTTTATGGCTGAACAAGAAAGGGGTTTCTTGAGATGGCACTAACTCCTGGTGAAGATGTTGTGAAGATTGTTGAAAAGATAACAAAGGATTTAGAATATTACATAAACTTAGTTGATAAGGTAACATCAGGGTTTGAAGGAATTGATTCCAATTTTGAAAGAAATTCTACTGTGGGTAAAATGTTATCAAACAGCACCTTATGCTAAAGAGAAATTGTTCATAAAAGGAAGAGCCAATCTACAGTCAACTTTATTGTTGCCTTACTTTAAGAAATTGCTACAGCCATCCTGATCTTCAGCAACTACTACCCTAATCAGTCAACAACCATCAACACGGAGGCAGTACCTTCCAGCAGCCAAAAGATTACGACTTTCTAAAAGCTCATGTATTTTCAAATATGACTCTATTCTTTTTTTTAAATTTTTCCAGTTTTTATTTAAATTCAAGTTA
Source organism: Nyctereutes procyonoides (assembly GCF_905146905.1). Taxonomy (NCBI): domain Eukaryota; kingdom Metazoa; phylum Chordata; class Mammalia; order Carnivora; family Canidae; genus Nyctereutes; species Nyctereutes procyonoides. The sequence continues at coordinate 21,219,707 of NW_026575040.1, read as the reverse complement.
CTTAACATACAGTGTAATATTAGTTTCAGGTATATAATTTAATGATTCTTCACTTATATACAATACCCAGTGCTCATCACAACAGGTGTCCTTTTTAATACCCATCACACATTTAACCCATTCCCCCCACCCTCCTCTCCTCGCGCAACTCTCTGTTTTCTGTAGTTAAGACTCTGCTTTCTGGTTTGTCTCTCTTGTTTTCCCCTTATGTTCACTTGTTTTGTTTCTTAGATTCCACATATCAGGGAAATTGTATGGTATTTGTCTTTCTCTGACTTATTTTGCTTAGCATAATACTCTCTAGCCATTTTCACGTCTTTGCAAATGACAAGATTTAATTCTTTTTTATGGCTGAGTAAAATATATATATACACCATATCTTCTTTATCCATCTGTCGATGAACATCTGGGCTCTTTCCATAATTTGGGTATTGTTGATAATGCTGTAAACATCAGGATGTGTGTATTTCTTTGAATCAGTATTTTTGTATCCTTTGGGTAAATATCTAGTAGTGCCACTGTTGGATCATAGGGTAGTTATATTTTTTATCTTTTTGAGGAACCTTCATCCTATTTTCCAGAGTGGCTGCACCAGTTTGCACTCTTGATTTAAAATAAATCCTGTTTGGGCAGCGCCTGAGTGGCTCAGTTGGTTAAGCATCCAACTCTTGATTTTGGCTCAGGTCATGTGATCTCAGGCTTATGAGATCAAGCTCTGCCTCAGGCTGTATGCTATGTATGGAGACTGCTTAAGACTCTCTCCCTCCCTATTTATCCCCCCCGCCAAAAAAAAAAAAATCCTGTTTCAAGTAGGAATTCAATTTGGTTGACTGTGTTTTGGGGCCAGGAGAATAAATAGAAGACCCAGATAGAACTTTAGTTTTATTTCCATCCATTCCTTGCCATAATTTATGGGCTACAGATTGAATTTGACCTGCCTTGGAATAATTTTTTTTCATTCTTCCCATTATGAAGATCTGCTGACTCTTGTTCAAGATGGTTACTTATTAAAAAATATTCTCCTTCATAACTTAGACACAAAGAAACTTTTAAATTTTAAATTCCTACTCACAGCTTAGTGTTTTGGACTCCCTTCTCATCATAATCAGAAAAACACATAGAATGTGAAAGGAAAACAAAATGACTGAAACAATCATAGATGGAATTAGAAACCATCCATTTAGGAATTAAGACATTTCTACTTGGAATTAAGACATTTCTACTTGTGACTATTAATGAACACAAAATTAATTAAAGATGCAAGAGTTTCTTGGGGTACCTGGGTGGCTCAGTGGTTGAGGGTCTTCCTTTGGCTTACATTGTGATCCTAGGATCCTGGGATCAAGTCTAGCATCAAGCTCCCCATGAGGAGCTTGATTCTCCCTCTGCCTATGTTTCTGCCTCTCTATGTGTGTCTCTCAGGAATAAACAAATGAAATCTTTTTTAAAAAGGATGCAAGGGTCTCTTCTCAGTGAGACTCTTTGGAATAGCAGCTGCCTTATTCTGTTTGGTTAGCCTGTTGCTTACTCAGCAAGTGAAACACAGAAATTACTTAATTCCTATTTGTTTAATTGTAGAATAAAATTGACTTTATTTAAGATGTACTTTTCCTCTAATTTAAAAGCCTTTTTTATGCTATATAATTTATCTCATTATATAGCATAGATATTAATTACCAAATTACATAATGTATAATTTTGAAAAAAATCATAAGGTCAGGATTGATGCATTGAAAATCCAAAGAGGCTCCTTGTACATAATTTACTTTTTCTAACAGTTTTTAATCCCCCCTTATTATTTGGTAAGAATAGGAGGATTTTTGTTATTAATTTTAATTAAGGGAGATGGTTAATTTAAGTGGTGAATGGGTATTGTTGGGGAAATATAAATACAATCTCCTCTAACCTAGAAATCCTCTTCACAAAGTTAGCTTAAAAAGAAGACACTTTACTATTGAATAAGCATTAAAACAGAGTGTGGTGTGCACTTTAGGTGATCAGCTAAGAGATTGCAAAGACAGAAACCTATCCTCCACCCACTTTTATATAGTCATGCAGACGCAACCCATTATATACATATTCTCAAGATAAACAATAACTAGTCCTCAAGTAGGGGGACTTGACCGCGCAATTTGTCATACGCAGTTTCCTAACCTTACTTAGAAATTGGGGTGACCATCTGTGCTACCTAATTTTCTTATCCAGGAAAACCAAACTATTCATGTCTTTATGACTAGAGATAGTTTTTGCAATGTGGAGCAAGTGCGCAGGGAAGTTACTCTTCCACAGAAACTGAGAGATAGTGGTGCTATCTTCCTTGATTTTTGCATTTTGAACAGATGGCTCCATGCCCTGGAGAAAAACATTCCTAGATCATAAAGCCAACAAAATGATCTAGTCTTTAAAGGGATTTATATACGTTTCAAAGTAAATAGTACTTAAAGTTATAATTTTTCTGAAGTAAAATGCTCAAAGAAAAAGGAGGTTAGGGAAATATCTTCCTTTGTTTTCAACAGAGAATTAAGCCTTTTAGTTTTCATTTGTATTTGTCCCTATAGTACCTACTGTCTGGTTACTTCATGCCGATGTTTATGGCAGGTGAGTGGGGTGGTGAAGAGAAGGAAGTAGCACTACTCTCACTACTCTCATCTCTTTCATACCCTGCTTTGTTTGCCTTTGTTTGTTTGTCTTTTTTTCTCATGTTTCTGAATGTTAAACTTGGCACTTGTTGGCTAAGCCATGACTTGAAGTGACTGCAGCTCTGTCAGTGAAAAAGATACCATTAAGTTTGTTCCTCAAGATCCTGGCATGCTGACACATCTGGAAATAGCTTTCTCAACTTCTTCTTCCTTGTTCTCAGGCTCAGAACCCCCCAAATTAACCTGTGGTTAATAAATGCCAGGTTAGTAAATAAAGGGATTAAATTGTCTCTTTAGCCATTATCCAAATTATTTCTCTTTTTTTCCTCCTTTTACAAAATCATTTTTGTGTTTCTTACTTAAATTTTTTTTTGCATTGCAGGTATGAGCCACTAAAATACATGGTTCAGATAATCATGTTAGTCAATGTGTCTAAAAAGCTTTTTTCTCTTCCTCTTGTGATTTGTGCTCACCTGGTTTTCCTCCTGTGTCACTAGTAACTTCTTGGTCTCCTTACAGGCTAGTCTTCCTCTACTTGACACCCAAAGGAATGAGAGCATCTGAATAGAGTCACACATTCTCTCTTTCTTCTTTATTATGTCATAGGTGGTTTCTTCTCGTCCCATAGATTTAATACCATCTGATATTGATGAATCTAAGTTTATATCTCCAGCTCTCATATCTCCTATTAGTTTTATATCCAGTAGCTTACTTGAATACTCAACTAAATAGCTGAAAAGCAACCCATACTTTACACATAGAAGTAGAATCTTTTTTTCTTTAAGATTTTAAAAGATTTTTATATATTCATGAGAGACACAAATAGAGGCAGAGACATAGGCAGAGAGAGAAGCAGGCTCCCTGCAGGGAGTCATATGCAGGACTCGATCCCAGGATCCTGAGATCATGACCTGAGCTAAAGGCACACACTCAACCACTGACCTACCCATTTGCTCCCTAGAAGTAGAATCTTGATGTCTTCCCAGTTTTACCCTTCCTCCAGTCTTCTTAAATCAATAAATGACACCATTATTTATTCAATTGGTCAAGAAAAACACAAAACAAAGCAAACACCTAAGAGTCATTCCACTGACTTACATGGTTTATCATAAGTTCAGTTAATTCTACTTCTAAAATGTATTTCAGGGCAGCCCTGGTGGCTTAGTGGTTTACTGCCGTTGTTAGCCCAGGGCATGATCCTGGAGACACGGGATCGAGTGCCATGTCAGGCTCCCTGCATGGAGCCTGCTTCTCCCTCTGCCTGTGTCTCTGCCTCTCTTTCTCACTGTGTCTCTCACAAATAAATCAATAAAATCATAAATAAATAAATAAATAAATAAATAAATAAATAAATAAATAAATAAATAAATAATTTCATATCACCTTCCTCTCTGAATTCTTATGGCAATCAACCCCAGTCCACATACCATCTTTTCTCAGGAAAGAATGAAAAACTACCTTTCAATCAGTTTCTCAGCTTTCACTCTTTAACATCTTTCCTCATATATTAACCACCATGATATTTTGAATGTGAATCTTATTACTTTGATAATTTTATCACAAACTTTTAAGAGCTTTCTATTCACTTAATTCATTTTTTTAAGTTTTTATTTAAATACAGTGTTATAATAGTTTTGTGTGTGCAGTACAGTGATTTGACACTTCCATACTATACTTGCTGCTCACCACAATAAATGCACTCCTTAATTCCTATCACCTATTTAATATACAGCCCCAATCCATTCCCCTCTGGTAGCCATCAGTTTGTTCTCAGTAGTTAAGTGTCTGTTTCTTAGTTTGCCTCTCCCTCTTTTTCCGCCTTTTCCTTTGGCATTCAGAGAAAGACAAATACCATATGATTTTATTCATGTGGAATTTAAGAAACAAAACAAATTAAACTTCTTCAGTGGAATATTCTTACTTTTTATTCAAGTATCCCTAGGTATTTAAAAGTGGACAACTAAGAATAAATATTGGAGAAAATTTACTTGCATTAAAAAGTTAAAAATTAAAAAAAGGTTACATAATTCTAAATATATTTAACTACTCAGTTATTAAATCCAACAAGCAAAATTACTTTGTAAAATCATCCCTTGGTGAGATAACACATGGGGATTTTTTTCAACTGGATCATATTTATGTGGGTTGTAACATTTTTTCACAACTAGAATAAGATAGGATCCAGGATTCAACATTAGTTCTATTCTTATTGTATACTTTAGGACTTTTTTGCATAGCTAAATTTTGATTGTATAGGTATTCAGATGCACCTTCATAAGTGTGATAGATAGATGTGCCCCTAAGAATTATTATATATGGCTATATTTCATTTCATGTAATTTCATTTCATGGTTAAAACTATTCATTTATAATTATGCATTTGATGGAACAAGTGCATCCCATCAACATCTGAGAGGGAGGAATCCATCCTAATTGACCAAAGGTGGTTTACTATAGTTCAGAACATGTAATTTGAGAACATTTTGTTCTACACCCAGACTTAAATGAATATTATGAGTGCAATTTAATCAACTCTCTACAAATTAACAGCAGAAAGAAGAAACAGTATTAGTCATTATTAAGTGTGTGCTTGCAAAATGTGTACTATTTATCAGAGAGTTTGTAACATTCTTGTTAATTTAAATCTAATAAATGAATCGCAAGAATATATAAAATACTGGATAAGTGGCTGAGTGACAACAAGCAGGAGGCTTTCAACCAAGTAAAGTAAGTATGGCTTTGTAGTACTCGGTGATATTTTGGCGAAAGTTAATGAGTTATATATTTTTCAACTCTGAATAAATATTAAAATAATTTTTTAAAACCGCTATCTTATTTCCAATGTATGTATATTTTTCTTCATAATATGATGTTTATTGAAAGTAAACTCAAAATATCTTTGACTTTGGGGTGCCTAGGTGACTCAGTCAGTTAAGTGTTCCACTCTTGGTTTCAGCTTAGGTTATGATTTCAGGGCTATGGAATCAGACTTCTACTATTCAGCTTGTTGCTCAGCTTGGAGTCGGCTTGAGTTTCTCTCTCCCTTTGCCCCTCCCCTTACTCGCATTCTCTCTGGCTCTCTGCCTCTCTCTCTAAAATAAATAAATACAACTTAAAAAAAAATCTTTGACCTCCTCTTTAAGATCATGCAAAACATGTAGCCGAGACACTGGATGGTAGCAGTATACAACATCACTTTGGCTATATTACCAGACTCACCCAAAATTATGGTCTTTCTTAGACCTGGATCTAAACTGATTCTTGTGTAAAAATGGAACTTACAGTCACTGATTCTGCCTGTATATATCATATACATATTTCAATATACTCCTTTCTCTGTGGAATTCTTTCCAAAAAGGCTTATCGTTATTGAGTTTCAATTGATATCACAATGTCTTGTTTAATTTTTCCTACTTAAAGGTTGATATTTTTTCAGAAAAATGTAGCATTTAAAAATCCATACTTTTTTTTTTATTTATTTATGATAGTCACAGAGAGAGAAAGAGAGAGAGGCAGAGACATAGGCAGATGGAGAAGCAGGCTCCATGCAGCGGGAGCCCGATATGGGATTCGATCCCGGGTCTCCAGGATCGCGCCCTGGGCCAAAGGCAGGCGCCAAACCGCTGCGCCACCCAGGGATCCCTAAAAATCCATACTTTTTAAATGATAAATTTTCCCTGGAAAAATATTAAAATTAAAATAGAATTGGTTAATGATTTTAAAAAGATAAAGTGGCTTAACCATTATTATTTTTTTCAAATCACATACTTCATGGGACTGTAGTTTTCTTTTTCTAGCTTAATTCTTTTGAAAATTGTGATTCAGGCTGCAGATGTAGTCACAGCAGGCTATCTTTCTAAGGTATGGGTCATTCTATCAGGACATACGCGGTTGCCTGTTCTTTAAAAACAATCTCAGCAAGAAATAGGCAATGGAATTTTATTTATGCAAGGCAGAATTCTATAAAACAGGTTGTAATTTAAGGATATATTTTGTACATCACCTTTAATTTGGTATATTGATCCTTTAATGCTATTTTATTTTTCCATATGACAAACAAGAAATATGGATAACCTTAATTTTATTTCATTGTTAAAGTAAAGCATGCTTATCGTATAAAAAGAGGGGAAACCAAAGGAATAAAATACCACATTTTTGACAATATGTATGGTAGGAACCAGCTTTTAGTGTCTAATTGGCTATCAGGTTCAAATCCAACTGTGTCACCAACTAACTATATGATGCTGGGAGTGTTACTTTACTTGTCTGTGCCTCAGTTTCTTTATTTGTAAAATAAAGATGATGTTAACAGTAACTGAGCTTTAGAGTTGCCATGAAATGAAATGAGCCATTCAGATAAACCATCTGATTCTAGTAAGTATTCAGTATTAGATAACATCATCCTAGATGGCCACTTTTGATGATTTGCTATTATGCTTTTTTCTCATGTCTTTTCAACATTTGTTATAATAATAATAATAATAATAATAATAAATGTATGTGTATATCCTGCTTTTCATTAGAAATTAATTTTTAATAATTTTTATAACTATAAAATTATTGCACACTCTTTGTGGTAAAAAATACACATAACACATTGACTCGAATATTGTTCTGATCATGGGAGCCATTTAAAATGCTTTTTCTAAAGTATCTTAGAACGCTGATATAAACAGCCCTCCTCATCTGTGAGAAAGCATAATATAACTGAAAATTAGATGCTTGTCTCAAGGGAAATTAAACATCCTTCCCCACAATGTGTCTTCAGAGGGCACTTATAATGGGGTCCTTATGCTGGCTGTCTTAGTGATAGATATGTGACTAGAGCCACTGTCTCCAAGGGAAAGAGTCCCATTTACTACTCATCACCAGTTGCTATCTTGTTTCACTCAGGACAGAGTTCCCAGGAGACTCCTTCATCAGGAAAGTAGCTCTAACATTTTGGGGAACTGAAATACCAGACGATTCCTACCTTACTCAGCTCAGGTGCTGTAACAAAATACCACAGGCTGGGTGGCTTAAACAACAGAAAATTTACTTTTCAGATTTCTAGGGCCTGGAAGTCTAAGATCAAGATTATGACAGATTTGGTTTGTGGTAATAATTCTCTTCTTGACTGGCAGATGGATACCTTTTTCTTCATATGGTAAAGAAATAGAGACAGAGAAGCAGAGGGACTCAGAGAGCTATCACTTCCTCTTTTTAAAAGGCTATCCTCCTATCTGATTAGGGCTCCACCATTATGATCTTGTTTAATCTTAACTGCCCCCTAAAAACCTTATCTCCAAATATAGTTATATTGGGGGTTAGGGCTTCGGTGTATGAATTTTGGGAGGACAGCAATTCAGTTCATTGTAGCTCCCATATACTGTGCAGGTGAAGTGGAATTCAGGGAATGTCAGTCCTACACCCTGGATGAGTGCATTTTCCTTGCCCTATCATGTGACAGAAAAGGACTTTCTCTGTTTTATTTACTATCTATCATCATCATGAAAACATTTAATGAACATCTTCCTGTGTGTTAGGAAGCACACAGTGTACTTTGTCCTGGGGCTTGAACTGTTTTTCAGAAAATCTGTTGCCTCTATTTGCAAACTCATGATATGTTTCAAGACTCTTGATGACTTTTACTTCATCCATTTGGCCAAACTTACCTCTCATATATTCGAGTATGAACCACTCACTGTACTTCATTTCTTCATTCTACAAATGCTTCTGAGTGCTAATCACATGCAGGGTATGTTGTAGGCATTGTGGATACAGAGGCAATGTAAACTAAGTTTCTGCTTTCAAGGATTTTAAAGCTAGTATGGGGTTCAGAAAATGAACAAACAAAATAACATGCTATCAGTTAGTAACCCTTAATGCGAAGAAATAATAATAGGCAGATAGCAATTTAGGTGAATATATGTGCTATTTTGGATAGGGTGGTTACGGAAGTTTTCTTGGATCATGAGGTCTTTTGAATAGGGACTTGAATAATTGAGGGAGGAAGTTGTGTGACTATTTAAGGAAAGGACATTTCAGGCAGAGGGTAGAGCAAGTGCAAAGCTGTTGAAGTGGTAAAATGCTTGAGGTATTTGCAAAATAGTAGCTGACCAAAGGGGATGAGTGAAGTAAACTAGGGAAAAGAAAGATTGAGAAATTTAATTGAAGAGATAGCCAAGCACCGGAGCATGCAATATTGGGGGTAGGGCATGATAAGTATTTGAGTTTCAAGTAGGTAGGAAACCCTTTGGGTAGAGGAGGAAGGCTCGTGACTGTTGAGAATAGGAAGTGGCAGGCAAGTGTGGAGAGAAGTGGTATTCTTGGTTTAGCAGTCGTCCAGTCTAGAAGACCTATCTCTACCACACTGGTATGCATCACTGTATTCCTGTTTCCTCATCTTTACTCTGATATCCTTATTCAGCATCATTCCACTACTTTCCACTTACTCAGTCCTTTGTGATCCTTAGCTCATCTCATTGACTGATTTAATTCATATCCAACATGTTTTATATTTTATTTAATTATTGCAGGTGACTTCACATCTTTCAAATACTTTAACATTCTTGGTTTCTGCCAACTAAATCTGTTCTTTTGACGATGTAAATTTGTATTATTCTATCTTACTGAAGTAATGTTTTTCTTACTTGGAGATTTCTGACTCCAAAGTCTTATCTAAATGGAAAGTGCAAGGGAATCCAGAAAAATAAGCTTCTGGGCTGCTACAAAAGATACCCCAAATCCATGCCCTAAAGTCGCATGTTTTCCTCTTACAATTTCATCTCCACAAATGACCATTAGAAGAGATATGTAATAAATGTCCATAGCACATGGTGACAGGAGGTATCCCTCTTTTTCTGTTTGTAGGAATACCACTTATTATCCCACTGAGTGTAAAGGAGAATTTGTTTTTCCTTAGCTAACAGTATAGACCATTCAGCTCCCTCAGCATGATGTAGGGTAAAGTCAGACCCATATATCTAAACCACTACATCAGTAGGAAGTAGTGTGGATACCGAAAGGAACTGAATAGAACATTTTTCCCAGAAGAAGGAAGGATGTACCTGACATTTTTTAAAGTTTAGAAATGAGGTATCCTAGGAGAGCTATAGTTTACAAATTAAAAAGCATTTCTAACTCTTCAGTGTTCTATTATTCTCCTCCACTCCCATTTCTTTCCACTATCTACCTTGCACTTTATTTAACTCATTTCCATCTCTCTACCTGGGGGAAAAAAGAATAGACTTTGCATATCAGTCTATGTAATCAGTTTGTTATTTAAGAACTAGAAAGAAATTCCTGGAAATAGTGAAAAAATAGACAAAATACTTAGAAGTATCTCAGGAATTCCTGCTAAAACATCAGTCTTTGTAATGGCAACTGCATAATACATTTATTTCAGTTTAGCATCTATTTTTTATGTTGAATAGTTGCTATCTGAATTAATCAAGAATAATAAGCTGAGCTGGCCCTGAAAATAATGAGCAGTGTCTAAACAACTGTGGCATAGGTTTTCAATGAATGTCTCTTGAAGTGAATTCAATTTCAATACTGATCTGTCCCATTAAATGAATTATATAAATCCTGAGAAAGACAACTTATATATCCAGCTCATAATTATGACAGCTGTGAAACATAGGAAGGCCCTTGGTAGATTCCTTAAAGAGAGTGAGATGAATGTTATCCTCAAGTTTCCAAGAGGCTACTCTAAACAAAAGATTCATGACTGCCGTACTCTCAGTTTTGAAGGGGATAAGCCACTTTATTGATATTATAAAAATCTAGTAGAATCAGAAAGAAGAAAAGGGAAATCTATATGTAGATGAGGGCAATAGTAAGCGGTAAAGAAGAGTAAGATAATTTCATCAAATCAGGTACATACATCCAGCTTCACTATCTGAGGAAGCCCCAGGGAGACAGCCAGGTTAGAATCCTCATGCAGATGCCTGGGCAGAGCATCCCTCCCCCCACTCAGGTGAAGCATCTAACTGACCATGCCCAAGGGCCATATTTATAGGGCAAATAACAGGATATGAAGCTAAACATTTGTTTGCTTATGTGCAGTTTGGAACAAGCTGCATTTCTGTTATCATGTCTCATATATATTCAAGCCTGGGCTAGGTGGGCTTGCCTACCCTCCCAGATTCCATTCTGGGTGGCCAGCTGAACCTGGAGCCAGAAGGGATGCAAGACAAAACTTATAGCTCTTAGCGTCCAGACCAGAAGGGCCAATTCTGACTTGGAGCCCAGCTGATGTCAACTAAACAGGCTGCCAAGGTCACTTATGCAGCACAAGTCTCACAAACAACATTCTTTAACCAGCCTGCGTAGGTGCAGGTCTGGGTGGTCCGTTATGCAGGACAAATAACAGAAACCTCCATCCATACAATACAGAGGCCCCTGAGCTTAAAGAGATCTGGCTTGAAACTTGCTACTACCAGTTATCAGTTGCATGAGGCATATTTTTTCTAAGTCTTTATTTTCTTATCTATACAATGGTAATAATGATTGATACCTCTCTTAGACTTTTACAAGAGAGATCCCTGGCCTGGGCCCCACCCCAGACCTTATCTGACTATGACCCTCCACAGGTGTGAAGAGTTAACAGGGCCAAAGAGATGTGTCCACCCAGAGGCTGCAGTGCCCCAATTCTGCCCCACAGCCCAGCTTTGAGTATTGAGGCCTCCAGAATTTCAAGCTTGTGGGGCTCAAAGCCTGCCTGAGATGACCAAGGAGGGGTTGCTTCAGAGGTGGAAGAGGTATGGATGGAGCTTGTATGTTCTACTGGGGATCCATAATGTGCATTTTAGGCATCCTGTGCAGGGTAAGTGGAGCCTGAGGCAAGAAAAGAGGAGTGTACCTGGGATGGGTACCCTAGAGTAAAAAAACCCAAGGAGTAAAGAGAGTATGAAAATGGAACCTGGAATTCTAGGTAGTTTTGAAGCATATTTTTTAAGGTAGGGGGTAGACTATATTGTATTTAGCATGTTGTTAGCTTGATTCATTATTATTTTTAAAGATTATTTGTAATTTGAGAATTACAGATTCACATGAAGATGTAAGAAATAATACAGAGGGATCTCTTGTACACTTTGCCTAGTTTCCTCCAAAGGTGACATTTGGCAAAACATAGCATAGTATCATAACCGAGATATTGACATTTATACAATCCAAAGATCGATTTGCCTCATTTTACTTGTACTCATTGTTATGTATGTGTGTATTAAGTTCTGTACATTTTATCACCTACATAGGTGTATTTGCTATCACAGTCAAGACACTTCTATCACAAGGACTCCTTGTGGATTTATTATTTTTAAATATACAGACAGGTAGACTGTCCCATCAAATGAAGGGAAGTAGTATTAAAATTAAATGTTTGGACTAAATTAAGAGTAAAGTAATAGATCAGAACGGAGAATACTTTTGAAAGGAAAAATGCTTCCTGAGACAAAATGCTACTATGAACCCTGTCATTCCATTAGGAGAAGTTTTTCTCCCACCTACATTCAGAGATGGGATTGTAGGAAGATTGTACTTGAAACTGCTGCCTCTGGGCAGCCTGGGTGGCTCAGTGGTTTAGCGCCGCCTTCAGCCCAGGGCATGATCCTGGAGACCCACGTCAGGCTCCCGGCATGAAGCCTGCTTCTCCCTTGGCCTGTGTCTCTGTCTCTGTCTCTGTCTCTCTCTCTCTCTGTCTCTCATGAATAAATAAATAAAATCTTTTAAAAAACTGCTGCCTCTGATTCTTAGGACAGGCTGTTTCTCCATTCCTTATTGCTCAACACCCCACATCTGTATATTGTTTGCTCAACACTCTTTTTATTCTTTATTGTTCAATACTCTGCATCCATGAACACAGGAAAGCTGACACTATAACCCTCATATTTCAGCAAAGCTCTTGGGCTTCCTAGGAACTCTGATTTCCAGTTTATTATTTTTTGTATATATTTTTTATTGGAGTTCAATATGCCAACACATAGCATAACACCCAGTGCTCATCCTGTCAAGTGCCCCCCTCTGTGCCTGTCACCCAGTCACTCCAACCCCCTGCCCACCTCCCTTTCCACCACCCCTTGTTTGTTTCCCAGAGTTCGGTATCTCTCATGTTCTGTCACCCTCACTGATATTTCCCACTCATTTCCTCTGCTTTCCTCTTTATTCCCTTTCACTATTTTTTGTATTCCCCAAATAAATGAGACTATATAATGTTTGTCCTTCTCCAGTTGACCTACTTCACTCAGCATCATACCCTCCAGTTCCATTCACGTTGAAGCAAATGGTGGGTATTTGTCATTTCTAATGGCTGAGTAATATTCCATTATGTACATAGACCACATCTTTTTTATCCATTCCTCTTTCAGTGGACACCGACGCTCCTTCCACAATTTGTCCATAGAGTTTTTAGAAGAGTTGAGGACCATCCTGCTAATCTTACAAGGACTTATAAACTTCTCAGGCCTACACTCTACCTGAATATAGGCTTTTAAGGCAACTCATAAAGCATAACTAATAAGGCTAACTCATGTTCTACTGGGGCTATTAAACAAGGCAGAAAGGAATTTTATTACCTGTTAATAGTGAGAGTTACTGTTGAAAAGTTTAGAAAAGGAGAAAACACTATGAGAGGAAGAGATAAAAGGTAAGACCCTCATGGAACATAATCAAGTGAAAAGAACTGGACTTAGATTATGTCAGGACTCAGGTTTGGAATAGTTCAACCCTTGAACTCCTTGTACCTTGTCCCACATGTTCTATGGTCTATCCTGAAATCCCTGTGATGGTTGGCAGGAGCTCCCCTCCACGAGATACAACTTGTTGGATAGCTAACAGGCTGGTTCATTCTTCAAGCTCTTCTTTTCCAGTCCTTTGGCTTCTAAGTCTGCATTTTCAGCGTTGGTTGACTCCTAGCAGAAGCCAAGACCTAATCTGGGAATTAAGCCAGAACCCAGGGCATCCAAAAGGCAAAAATTGGCTGTGAAAATAAACTTAGTATTTCCCTGGGGACTCCAGTATGTTAACAATGTTATAGAAAGAACCTGTTATTTATTTTGGGGTCTGAAGTTTTATACATACACACACATAAGTTTATATATATATGAAGTAAAATAAGTTTAAGAAAGATAATTTCTTTTTTTTAGAAAGATAATTTCTGATCTTCTAGAGAAGGAGCTCAATAGATAATGTCTAAAATTATGAAATCAAGAAGTAGCAGCACTGTGAGTTATAAATAGGGCCTCCCTTATGATATGTAGACTTCTAGGATAATACTTTCATGGTGCCTTTTTTAATATAAATAATTCAATTTAAAATATGTGATAAAGTTCATGGGCCCATGTGAGATATCCAGATTTGATTAATTGTAGATGTAGAGAAAAGAAGAGGTATTTGCATTTAACATTTGTATTTTGTCAACTGTGACATACTTGCCTAATTTTCTATCTCCCCAAACCCCTGAGAAAAAAGATAGCAATGCTATTACTACTCATAATCCATTATTTTTCAGAATATGTTTGTATTGAAATAATATAGATCATGCTTAATAGTTCCCTAATTCTACTTATATAATGCTGGTTAAACCATTACTTTCTGCAAATGCTGGTTTCCAATGGCTGTGAAAAGTTGCCTGTGTGTTACATTGATAATGATCACAAATGCAGGTCTTACCTAAAGGACACAGGAGTATGTGAATGAAAAGTAATTTTCTGGTTTTGTTAAAATTACAATTCAGAATTTTATAATGTAAATGTGTAACAACATCCTTCCAACTGTCTTCTCTGGAATGCTTTAAACTGTAATGCCTTTGTTCCTCAGATGTGACCTATTTTTATGTTGGCCACATCTCTACTTTCTATCTACCATCACAAGTAAAAGGTAAATAAGGGGAGTTTCATGGAGGAAGAAGAATAGTCCCATTCATAAAAGGATTGACTGCCTGTCTCTTGTCTAGCACAGTTTATGTCTGATCCTGGGGCTTGATATCTCTTCACCCATTAGAGGCAATTAGAGAAAATTGGTATGGGGGGCTATTGGAATTATGGAGCAATAGTGTCAAGGACTCTGGAGGAGATGGTGCAACACTCCTGCAGGACTTCCTGACAGTGGACACTACCAGTGGCAAGGGGCATCCAGCCTAAAGAATTCCTGCCATCACTACCAACACTACACACCCCACATTTGGATGCTATAGACCTGAGGTGGTAGGATAATCAGAAGATGGATGGGTGAGATCCCTAGAACAGGCCTATATATGTGGCTCTAGGCCAAGGGCCAACAGTGCAAAGTTGGTAGTTCAGGGTCTGAACTCATCCTGTATCTGATATAAATGAAAGAGTCACCCCAAATCAGCAAGTAAGCACCATCTTGATTCTTCAAATCTTATAAGATCCCAAGAAAGAAATACTTGTGTTGTCCAGCAGGGGTGATCTGATGTTAGGCTGCTGTCCTAGAAGTAGATCCATGCCTGTTCTAGTGGTGGTAGTGGTCTGAAACATGAAGACAAATGCAAGAAGAAACAAAGAATTTAAGTATTCTTTATTTCTGATTTATACTTAGAGAAGAGCTAGGGAAGAAGAAAGGTAGAGTCAAGGGATTACTGTATTTTATAACAAATCTTTTACTAGTATATTACTTTTTAAGTTCTACATGTATTACTTCCAAAAATAAAAATTAAAAAGAATATATAAAAACAAAACAAATTTGAGTTATAGTATGGAGGCTTTTTTATAATCTGCCTTTTCTATCTAATGACATATCTCAAACATTTCCCCATATTCTTATAAAATGTGACTTGATTAAATCATAATCTACCACACAGATGTGCCATAACTGACTTAATAGTTTTCTTACTTTGGATTTTTAAATGATTTCCAGTTTATCATTGTGGAATGGAAATCAGCAAGAATTCAGCATTTCCACATTCCACATTTCCACATCCACAAGTCCATGGATGGACTTGCTAAAAATGACTTTTCATTCTGTCTATTGCTTCCAGACCTTGCTGTTTCTGGAAACTTGCTGTATCAAACCTCTCCCCTTTTTCCATTAAGTGCATAGATCTTATCATACAGCAATGTAGTTAAGAGGGTGGCTGCAGCAAGGCCAGGTGGGCCTGGGTTCAAATCATAAACCTCCCATTTTTCAGCTCTCAAAGACTCAGTTATCTTATATTTAAAATAGGATTACCATAAAGATTACATGAGACACTATATCTAAACTTTTGGAGCTATTTAGTTGATAATAGTATCATTTATTGACTCTTCCTTGACACCTATTTATTGAGTGTTTTAATGTGGCAGGCATTGTGATAGATGCTGAAGATGCTGAAGTTGCAAAGATGGGAGAAATAAGCAAGCCCTGGCTTGTGGCTTTACAGTGTTACATTATAGAAAATTACCAAAACATCATGTTTTAAAATTTTCAAAATTGGGGAAGCCTGGGTGGCTCAGTGGTTGAACGTCTGCCTTTGGCTCAGGGCATCATCCTGGGGTCGGGGCTCGAGTCCTGCATTAGGCTTCTTGCAGGGAGCCTGCTTCTCCCTCTGCCTATGTCTCTGTCCCCTCCCCCGCCATGTCTCTCATGAATAAATAAATAAAATCTTTAAAAATTTTTTTTCAAAATTGCAGCTATGCCAAATCCAAGAGAGAGACCTTGTGCAACAAATACCTGTCAGAGGAGATTTGATGTAATCAGAGAAGGGCCTTGTGTTCTCACAGAGGTATTACTTTGCCCTGTGATTCTGGACAAGAATAGAGGGCTGCAGGAAGATTGTCATCCATGAGAAGAAAGTATTTGGTCTAAGATTTCCTTTTTTTTTGTTTGTTTTTTTTTGGTCTTCACTCACATATGAACAGAAACTCTATGAATGTGACTTTGCAATGAAGCACTGTAGGCTGGGACCAGCAGGACATGTCATCAACTCTTTCTTGCCCTTGGTGCATGCCCTCTGGTCATCATTCCTTTTTACAGCATCTATGCTTTCATAGTTTTTTCACATGCCTCCACAATGGACCATTGTAATGTGCTTCTTTGACAATGGTCTGTTGTCTTCCAGCTTCTTTACTGTGCCACCCTAGCAGTCTTTGTAGCACCAGGGCTTAGCAGGATACCTGACACACAATAGTTCCTCACAATATGCAAAGCAGGTTGATGTTAATATATTTCAGGGCAGGACAGACAACACGTGCCCAGGAAGATGTAGGGAGGAAAGAAGAGACTTCTGGTGCATGATTATACTAGAGCCCTAAGACAATTAAGTGTGAAAAGGAGTGAAAGGTAAATATCAAGAGGCAGCTGCTAGAAAGGGTTCAGTGGAAAAGATGGGAAGGGAATTCCAAATAGGAAGATATGAGGTACATAGGGAAGAAAGGACAGGCTACATTGTCTACCATAGGAGTATCAACTTATGACTGTGCCAGAACCAGGGAGAGGCTGAGGAAAGGCTGTTAGGTAGCTCAGTAGAAGATGGCACTGGGAAAGTAGTTGGAGCGGAGTTCTGAAATGCCTTCTATCATTAATATTAGAAACAAATTTTTACATACAGGCTGGAAAAAAGCAGAGAGCTTTAAAAAGAATTTAAGTAGTGCTAATTATCTGACAGCACAGAAAAATAACACAGAGCAAAACAAATCCTCCCCGCTGTGACTAGCATGCTTAAGGATCTTGAACTTCACAAGACCCTCAGGAACTGAAACTTCCAGGATCTAATATCCTTGTTCTTGACCTTGCAATTCCAGAGTTAATATCATCTTCAGTGTATGAAGGTAAAGAGATCTTTAGACTTGAAGAATATTGCATCTTATTTTTTTTAATTTGTGGTTAATTTTTGTATCTTTATTTTTAAAACATGTAGACAATAAGATTTTGTAACTTGAGTAAATTCCTCATTATTAACATATTTCTGCAGTACACCAAGAACTTAGAAAGTTTATTTGTATAAACTTTCAAATTTATGCAAGAAAGTAAGAAATCTGTTACTGGAATAAATAGGGGTTTAATATGCTTGATTCCATTGCATGGTCTGTGGTGTTATGTGAACATATTCCTGTGCCTTTAACTGTGGATCCCAAGAACTCACTTCATTACCTGTCTTCCTAATTTCTTGAAATACACATTTGTGTTTATATTGGCTGCTAACTACCTAATTCTTGTCCCTTCTCTGAGGATTCAGAATTCAAGACCTCGAACAGAACAGGTTAAACCAACCAGTAGACAGTCATAGAGATTTTGCCATCAAACATTCTAATTTGGTTCAAGTCTGCAAAAACGAACGAATGAACGAATGAACAAACTAGCAAAAGAAAGAAAGAAGAAAGAAAGAAGAAAGAAAGAAAGAAAGAAAGAAAGAAAGAAAGAAAGAAAGAAAGAGAAAGAGATTAAATCAGTCCTAAAAACAGAAGTCACAACTCAAATTAGGATTATTTGACAAAGGTTTATTTATGAGGACCTAATTACAAAAGTTCAAAGGACTGAAAGTCATATAAGAATTTCTAAGAGTCAAGTAAGTCCTTTCATTCCCAGCTTTGCATATCATTGTCTATTTGGAACATAAAATGCAATGAACCACTATGCATCTATCAATTATCTTACATACAATTAGAATGAATTAAGGAATAGAAAATTAAGGAAACCTGTCATAGCAGTCAGAATGTGTTGAAACAAATCATGATTCTTTAGTTTAGAATATTTTGCCTTAAGTGAGAGCACAGTTCTGGAGAAAAGTAGCAAGCTCTTCCTGTTTACATGCACACCTGTCTGCTGCTGCTGGAACATACCGAGGACATCGTCATTCTCCCTTTCCAGCTCAGCTCTGTGTCTGTTTTATTTTTATTTTTTTTTAAGATTTTATTTATTTGAGAGAAAGAGAGAGAGCACACGTGGGGGTGGGGGCACAGAGGGAGAAGCAGACTGTCTACTGAGCAAGGAGCCTGATACGGACTCCATCCCAGGACCCCAAGATCATGACCTGAGCTAAAGGCAGATGCTTACCCGACTGAGCCACCCAGGTGCCCCAAGTCTGCTTTATTGATTGGCTGCCCACCAAACCAGGAGCTGATCTGCCTTATTGAAAAACCCAAGTGCTCACAATATGTTTTCATATTTACTGAGTTTACTAAGTGGTATTAATATTTTAATCTTAACCAGCACTATACAGTGCCTGCCCTGGCATTTCAAATTAACTTCATTCTTGTTCTCAGTCCTGACACTGGGCTTTTCATCCACTAAAGTGAATGCTATAATTTTGGCTGCCTTGTTTTAAAAAGAGGTGCCATGTAGCACAGACTAGCACACAGTGAGGATTAGGAGACAGTGGGAGGGGGAGGCGACAATATCTTCTGAAAGTTTTAATGTTTTGTTTTTGTAAAAGTAAATTTACATATCTAATGTTACTGGCTTTTGTTTAAAATGTGAGGTAGGGATCTGATTTCACTTTTTTTTTAATATGAAAATTTTCCCTAGCATCATTTATTGAATAGTCCACACTTTCCCCACTGATTTGCAATGTCACTTTATTAGAGATCACTTTTCTTTGTATGTGCTGGTGAGATTCTGAGCTCTGGATTGTGTTCTACTGGTTGTTTTATTTCTAAATCAGTGCATTCCTATTTTGTTAGGTGATTGCTATTTTGTTAGGTGATGTTTCCTCCTTTAATCATCAGATTTTTGCAGTATTTTTGTATTCTAAAAAAATATTAAATTGGCTTATAATTTTCCCTGAAAAAAATAGTTTTAGGAAGTTTTCATCGCAGTTTTACATAAATTTATAGGCCAGTTTGGAAAGATCAGTATCATTAAATATTATCTTCCTATTATAAACATGATATATCTATTCATCAATATCTTCTTTAATACTTAACAAAAATTTTACAATTTTCTTCATAAAATTGTCACACATATTCATTCATTTGCTTATTTTTTTTAGAAGGCTTACTTTTCAAGTCAACAAATTTACTAGCGTAAATGTGTCATTCATGATTTTAAAGATATGTTGCTTTTTTAAAAAATCATTACTAGTGATGTTTACTGTAGGTTTTTTTAGCTATGTTTTTATCAAGTTAAGTAAAATTCCCTTTTAGACTTAATTTTTAATATGAATAGATGTTAAATGTTATTGAATTCTCTAGTCTGTTGAGATGGCTATATGGTTTTCTTTATCAGGTAAAAAATTATTCTAATAATTGATTTTCTAATATTAAACTATTCTAAAATTTCTAATATACATTTAAGTTACTTATGATGAACCATTTTAATATATTTATGTTTATCTTGACATTTTATTTCAGATATATGTATTATTTTGTAAGAGACATTATCCTAAACTTTTTCATTCTCATACTGTTCTTATCTGATTTTAAGTCAAGATTTTGCTATTCTCATAAAAAAAATTTAATAAAGATTTGCTCATTCTTTGTCCTTTGGAAAAGTTTATAAAATCATTTGAACATTCAATATAAATTACTAGTAAGTAATTTTATAGGAAATTTAAAATTTGTCTAAGTTTTCAAAGTCATTGGCATAGTAATTAGAAACATCTTGTTACCTTCTAAATGTGATTATATCTCTTCTCTGATCTTTTTGGATTCCAAATATTTGGTATGTGTCCACTTTTTTTCATGATTTTAAAATATGTGTATGAGATATGTCTATCATGTCTATATGGGCATGTATATATGTGTACATGTATACTTGTGTGGTTTCTGTGTAGTTGGATGTGTGTTCTACTGTGAACAACCTGGCTTCCAACAATACCACATTTACTTAATTCTATAATACATCTAAAGTGATATTAGAACTGCTTCACTATCTCTAGTGACAATTTTTATTAGTAAGAATACTTTTGTTCTTTTTTTTTTTTAAGATTTTATTTATTCCTGAGAGACACAGAAAGGCAGAGACATAGGTAGAGGGAGAAGCAGGCTCCCTGCAGGAAGCCTGATGCTGGACTCAATTCTGAAACTCTGGGATCATGCTCTGAGCCTAATGCAGAAGCTTAATTGCTGAGTCACCCAGGCATCCCAAATACTTTGGTTCTTTTTTTTTTAATTTTTATTTATTTATGATAGTCACAGAGAGAGAGAGAGAGAGAGAGGCAGAGACACAGGCAGAGGGAGAAGCAGGCTCCATGCACCGGGAGCCCGGCGTGGGATTCGATCCCGGGTCTACAGGAACGCGCCCTGGGCCAAAGGCAGGCGCCAAACCGCTGCGCCACCCAGGGATCCCAATACTTTGGTTCTTAAAGATGGTTATGTCTGCAGGTGACTGGGTGGCTCAGTAGGTTAAGTGTCTGCCTTCTCTGCATTGGGCTCCCTGCTCAATGGGGAGTGTGTTTCTCCTTCTCCCTCTGCTCCTCCCTGCCTCTGCTCCTGCTCTCTCCCTCTCAAATAAATAAATGAAATCCTAAGACAAAGATGATTTTGTCTGACAAAATATAGCTCTGCCAACTTTAATCCTTTTTCTGCACCCTTTCAGTGTCTTTATGTTTTAGCTTTGACTCCCATAAACAGCTTGCGAATTGTGTTATCTACTGTGACAATCTCTGTTTTGAATCTGTTATTTTAGCTCATTTGCATTTATTAAAATTATTGTATTTGGACTTATTTCTAATATCTTATATGGTGCTTATGGTGCTCCTTATTTATTCTTTTTTCCCCCCTCTCTATTTCTCCCTCTCCTATTTCGACTTCATTGAACTGATATTCTTTGCTCTTCTTGTTTGGAAGTTACATATATTATTTTTTGTTTTTTTTTAGAGGTTGCTAGCCAAATTCTGATATATATATTTTAATAATGTCTAATATTAATTAATAACTCTGCATGAGATCTTGAGAACACAACTCTAATCAGCTTCTCATTTTATTTTTTTTTAAGATTTTATTTATTTGTTCATGAGAGACACAGAGAGAGAGGCAGAGACACAGGCAGAGGGAGAAGCAGGCTCCATGCAGGGAGCCGGACGTGGAACTCGATCCTGGGTCTCCAGGATCACACCCTGGGCTGAAGGTGGCGCTAAACCACTGTGCCACCCGGGCCTCCCTCAGCTTTTCATTTTAAAGTGTTATTGCTAGCAAGTATTTTATTTCTGTCCTGTCTTCTACTGTTTCTTCCCACCTATTAAGACTCATATCTCTAGTTTATGAAAATTTCAAGTATTTCCTGTGATTATTACTTGCAACCAAATGAACTTTTAAAAGATGAAAGAGCAGTCTGTCGAAGTTCACAATTGGGTGTCTCTGCTAAGGTCCCACTCCCTCAACACTATGTAAAAACCAGTAATTTATATTATTATTTCTATTATTAGGCATACAGAATTATTTTTGAATAATGAAATTATATTCAGAGGAAAAAGAATGCATGTTCAATATTTTAGCTATAAGGATACCAACTATATTCATGGAAACTCTTCCTCTTATTCTAAAGTTCAGAGAATTCTCTCATTAGAATTTCAGTTCTACCAAAGAGAGATGATGTGCTGAACTAAGTAATTTATTGATAGCTTGTTGTGAAGTAATTTAACAATATTCTGTGGAAAGCTGTAAAGTGAGATCTGCTTTTAACCAGGTGAACTCTAGATCTACAGTCATACTACAAAAAGCCTGGAATAGAAACTTGTTAGACTTGAACAGACATAACACAAGGTAATAGGCACCAAAGGTGGATCCTGAGGACAGGGTTCAAAATGGTGATGAGCATTGGTTAACATAACCTCATCTTCCCTGATGTCTAGGTCTTAAGCACTTGTGTGATTCTTCCATTAGCTGTATGGATCCCTTTTGGCTATGAATCAAGGCGTTGAGGAAGTGTTAGTGTGAGCCCTCAAAGCTGGGATGGGAAAAAAAAAAAAAAAAAAGCTGGGATGGGAGGGAAAGAGGAACAGATTTGAATAAGCAGGAGCCATAATCTGTGAGCAGAGTAGTGTAGAGGGCATAGCCTGGCCCAGCAAAACGTATTTCTGGATGCCAGTATTCCAGTGCAGTATTCTTAAGTGTCAGATTCAGAGGGTGAGTCCAGGCTCAAGCCATCAGAAGTGTGCAAGAAGTCCAGGAGCTCAGGTGTTGGTGAAAACAAAGTACAGATGGTCTCACAAACAATGATGGTTTGTGTTCCTTTGCCTTCTTTGACCTCCTAGTGCATGCCAAGCAATTCATATACATTATCTCTAATGTTCTGAGGAATTCATATATATTATCTCTAATGTTCTGAGGAAAATTGGGATATTTCCAATACCTATTCTACATGAAGAAACTGACATTAAAAGACATTAAGAGACTTGATCATTTTACATCTATCCATCAGCAGAACTAGGATGTTTGTTTGTTTTTTTTTTTTAGAACTAGAGTTTAAATACTAGTTTATTTCACTCCAGAGTCCGCTTTTCCACTACCCTCCACCATGTCTCAATGAAATGAACTCCTGTTCTTTTCACCTGGGTCTTGACAGTTCCAATCATAGATTAGACTGAAAAATACACATTTTTCTTTTTTTAAAATACATTGTGGATGGATTTTCTTTTTCTACACTCATTTCACATCCTATTTCTCAAGACATTTTTATTATGCATAAATCTGGAGGCAATTATAGACACCTAAAAAGTGAGGTCAAAATGTAAGATAGCTTAGAACTAATGTGTGGGAAGACTACCTACTGTATTCAATTAAAAAAAAAAAGTTAATAGACATGTGATAAATAGGTACTTTCCACAAAATGTGCTAGGAATAGGTTTGTGATTTTGGTGTGGGGAAAATTATTTTCCTAATAAGATCTGTGGTCTTATTTAATGGAAACAAGCGCTGGAAGATTGTCACAGTTCTTATGTAGATTTGCACCACTTGCCAGAGAGAGTAAATAAGATTGTCACTGCAGCTGATTAATTTTCAGGACAAAATTTGCATCTCCTCTCTTCAGGGATATTGTTGCCATGGTGATGTTATGACATCAAGCTTTGCAAAGCTTACCTATATAGACTTTGGCCTGTGCTGCATAGAAAGAATTTCTGGACCATTTGGTGAAATTTTTTGTATATGTTAAAGGTAGGGTAAGGGTAGAGAAATGTCCATTAAGATGTGGACTCAGTGACTATTGTAATACCTTTTTCTATTTTGATATCCATTGTAGTATTCTGAACATCAAATAAGTGAGAATATCAAACTATATACTTGTCTTTGCATAAACTTAAGCTTCCAGTAAGGTGTTTTCTTCTATACTCTGGAAAATGTTGTCTCATTTGTAGGAGAATTGGAATCATTGCACACTGGAAAAGGTATTGAGTTTAGGGTAGGAGATGGAAATTAAAGTCTAATGTTACTTTTTACATGTGACTTCTAATTTAATCCCCCTGAATTTTGTTTTGTTCATTTACAAAGTGTGAATAATTTTTGTTGTTGAAAAGATAAAAAAACACTTTTCAGGTATAAAGTATCATCATAGGTGAATTTTCTGACAACACATCACCCTGATTTACTGTTAGAAAAACTATTCTTAATCTATGATGTTCAGATGAAGCTGACAATTTCCATAGCCCTTGATGAGATTGTGACTCAGAACTGGCCAATTATAGTACTAATATACTTGATCATAGTAAATGGCTCAGGATGGACTCATGACAGAAGCCGAGCCGTTGAAAATCCTTCTTGAAACTTCTGTTTGCTCTATCAAAAGAACTATATGCTCTGTTTCAGATAGTTGCTTAGCTGGATATAAGCCTGAGTTAATAAATATCTCTGTTACCAGTTGGGGTCTAAAAATTAAGTTGACATAGAAAAACAGCTGCGAGAGAAGATGACGCATTTTGACCAGTTGGACCCAATAACATCTGCTCCTTAACTTAAAAAAAATTATTTTATTTATTCATTTTAGAGAGAGACAGAGAGAGTACAAACAGGGAGAGAGGCAAAGGGAGAGGGAGAAGCAGACTCCCTGCTGTGCTGGGAGCCTGACATGGGGCTTGATCTCAGCCCCTAGAGATCATGACCTTGAGCTGAAGGCAGAGGCTTAACCATCAGAACAACTCAGGCACTCCTGCTCTTTAACTTTTCAAAAATTATGTGAAGTGACTTATTGTTTAAGCCAATTTGAATTGAGTTTCTCTTGCTTGAAACTGAAGAAATTCTGAATACTAGAATCATCAATCTACTCATACATATATACAGGTTATTTTTAATTAAAAATTTTGCTAAATACCTAGAATTTTGGTCATAACTAAAATGATCAGAGATCAGCCATTTCTGACTTTGATGTCCTATCCCTTTAGATGTTTCTCAGTTGATTTTTTTATTTTTGCTATTTTAATATTTCTAGTGTAGAGAAATGAATTGGGTCAGTTATTTGGTAAGTATGGCTTCTCTCTGTCTCTCTCTCTCTCTCTCTCTCTGCTGTGTTTTTTGGATTTCACTGATTTTTTTTCAATAAGTAATGAAACAAAGAGACTATGATATTGTTCATGGAGAGACCAATGGGTGAGAAGAGGAAAACTGGTATCAGTTTTTTTTTTCCATATCCATATATAAAGAAAAAAGAGACCACAAAGGAGAATGAAAATGAAGCCAAAGCATATATTCTCAGAATCAAGAGAGTCAATGAAAAATTTCAGGAATAAGTTAAAAGTCGGTACATTTAAATACAACACAGGGTCTCAATAATGTAAGCTGAAAGTTTTCCCTTGGGATTAGCATTTAGGAAATTATTAGTAACAAGAGCAATTCCATGAGATTTGTTGAAGACTTATTTCAGTGAAGTGAGAAATGAGTGGATATCAAAAATTGGAAGTTGAAAGCAGAGATCACTACTGAAAAATCATGGATAGAAAGAGGAGAGAAATTTGATAGCATTAGGAGCAAAACATATGACCAGGGATAATTTAAAATCTTTTCAAAATGGAAGACCCTGAGCCTACTTATGTTGATAGGCTAAGAACAAACCAGTTTAAAGATGTGGTATATATAAAAAAGGAGAATTGACAAAGGTAGGCCCCTGCTGAGGGAAAAATCAATGACACCAGAGCATATGTATATGTGTTGGCCTAGAACAGGAAAGACATCACTTCTAAAATCAGAAGAAAGAAGGCAAAAGTGTTTGTCAATGTACACAAGTGTGTTGACTAGGAATCAAAAACTGAACGAAGTCAACACTGATAATTTAAATTTTCTTTGTGGAGTAGAAGGCAAGGTTCTATGTGAGACAGGAAAGTTTTGCCACTATAAAAGAGAAATAGCTGGCCTTTTGTTAAAGGTGGCAAGATAGATTTTATTCAGGCTACTGCAGTAGGGGAGAGACTTCAATGTCAACTGAACTCATCTCTGCTAATACAAAAGGTGGAGGCTTTTTAAATGCTGGAGTATCCTAAAATAAAAGTGCTGAAAGGTATAGGTTGGGGTGGGGGAAGTTGATCTGCATGATTAAGCCAGCTGTGTTTTTTCTTGACATTGCATCTCAAAAGCATGGCTCTCAAGTCTTTGGAAAGACATTCCTGGGTTATGGAAGATAATCTCAAAAGGATAGAGAAAAGATTTACAATTGCAAATTTTCTAAAGTAAATGCTTTAAGGAAAAGGAGGTCAGGAGCCCATAGTCCTGGTTTGGCTAGAATAAACAGTAAATTATTTTGGTAGCATTGATCGTTCTTAGGCATTTTGAGGAGACCAGGGTCATCATCCTAGGAACATGGCTGAATTAGACGTCTTGCTAGAGTTTGGCCAAGAGGAATGTTAGTCACCATATTGGTGTTTGACTTTTTCAAGATCATACTGATTTGGATCATTCAGGTGTGAATACATGTGATGAAATAGTGACTCTGATAAATAAGGTTTAAGCAATTTCAGAGGAAGCTCTCTAAACTGATCATATAAAAATTGATGAGAGAATGTTCAGTTTAGAGCAGTGTGGAAAACTGAAACAGAAAAATTGGTTAAAAAATACACAACTACAAAACTACCATTATTAAAGAAGGGACAATGAAGCAGAGCTAGAAGACAGGCACACCCCTCCCACTTTGCCTTTAACCTTCAACAATGTCTTGTAATATAGAGTTTTTTTTTAATTATCAGAGCATATTAATTCCTTATACACTTAATGTTCTGATCATTCATGAGATTTATTGAATGCTTACTATATACCAAGGACTGGTCTGGGGATGAAAAGCTCAATATAATTGTAACTGTTTATTACTTATGTTTATATTCATGCTTAATATCACTGTCAGTAAATTGTATGTGATTCAGTCCATGAAGTGATAAAGTTCTATTAATGAATCTTATCAGGGACTCTTTTTTTTTTTGGTTTGTTTACTTGTATTTTATTTAGTGTTAAAATAACTAATGAATCCATGATATTAGTGATAACACAAACTTAGTTTGAATTTTAACAATCTTTGAATTTGAGCAAGTTAACATATTTACAAAAAGAGAGATTTAGTATTTACCTTATATAATTGTGTGGAAATTAAATGAAATAGTATTTTAGGTTGCTAAAATACTGAATAGCCAGGCATATTCATATATTAATATGTTGATATTGATAGTTACTTGCTTTAAACTGCTTTTAGGAAGTTTTAAAGAATGACTTTTTTTTTTTTTTTTTTTGGTTAATGTACAGCATGTGCTGTATGGAATAGGTGGTACCCAAAAAAAAAAAAAAAGGAATACGTGGTACCTTATATTCTTTACATCCTAATCCAATTTATTTTCAGAAATAATGTTTCTAGGGATTCTAAGTTCTTTTAGGAAGAGCCTTTTGTTATGCTTGATAATATATAATAACCAGGCTATGAAAGAGAGTCAGAAATATCTCAGAACATCTTCTCAGGAGAGCAAGGCTCAGTGACTGTGAATATGTGAGCTAGCTCCAGAGAAGTCCAATCTCATAGGGTAGGCTTAACTATAGAGCTGAGGGTTGAGAATAGTAATACTGGAAAGACCTAGGCAGAGCCATGGTCCTAGCCTATGGAGACTTGAGTGCAATATTGGGCCATGATATGAGGACCAAAGTAAATGCCCAAGAAAGGTGTACTTGGACCCAAAGTCAAAAAAGAAAAAAATGGCTGAAGAGACCTCATGCTAAAACATTTTAATTGCTTCATTTTCTAGTCACCAAGTTCAGGATTGATCTTAGAATTTGGAGCAAAGATGGATTTGTGGGATTTTAACTTTTCAGCTGTTATCAATTTGTGTCAAGAACTATGGAACATGTCAAATGACCTTGGCTTGCAAAAAAAGAGAAAGATCATAGAGCAAGAACTAGGCAACGGATTTCATTGGCTAATTTTCTACATTTTTCCCTGGAGACATGAATAGAGAAATTGACTTAAAGACTGGTACCCGATAGTACAAATGGAAAAGATGAAATGGTAAGGTTAAACATGGGTCATGTGGTAAAGTTAACATGTATTGTCTTTACCTACTCAGTACCTTTCTGGTATTCCTAATCCATGTGGTTTGAATGAATCTGAACCTCCAGTGAAAGAAGTAAAGATGTAATTAAAAGATCAAAGGTGGACCAATCGAAACACTTCATAACCTTAAAGTGATTGATGGAGTATGGGCACATCACGTTTCATCTAGGTTGTCATATTAATAGTCATAATGCTATTTATAATTTATCAGTCTTTTGGTGTCTGTAGGATCTCTAGTGATATTCTCTCATTTCATTCTTGATGGTAATTTGTGTTCTCTCTCCCAATCTCTCTCTCTGTCTCTGTCTCTGTTGTCCCTCTCTCTCTCCCTGCTTATCCCCTCACCTCCATTCCTTTTTTCTTGATCAGAGTCTTGTAAAAGGTTTTTAACCATCTTTTGGATTGATTTCCTCTATTATATTTCTTGTTTCTGTTTCATTGGCTCTGTTCTTATGTTTATTTTTTTCTTCTAATTGCCTTGAGTTTAATTTGTTCTTTTACTAACTTCTTCAAGTAGAAGCTTAAGTTACTATTTTCAGTCTACAGCTATGCCCCCTCATATTATCTTGGGCTTTAATTTTCATTTGTTTAAAATATTTTCTTTTTTTTTCTTTTTTTTTATTTTTATTTATTTATGATAGTCACAGAGAGAGAGAGAGAGAGGCAGAGACATAGGCAGAGGGAGAAGCAGGCTCCATGCACCGGGAGCCTGATGTGGGATTCGATCCTGGGTCTCCAGGATCGCGCCCTGGGCCAAAGGCAGGCACCAAACCGCTGCGCCACCCAGGGATCCCTGTTTAAAATATTTTCTTCTGGTACTTCTTTGTGATTGAAAGTGGAAACCAAGTTACCTGTTTTCTGGGTACTTAATGGTGAAATAGAGAAAAGAATATTGTGTATATCTGAGTAAATTGTTGGAAAACTCATTGGATCTAAAGGAGTCTTTTTGAGAGAGGGAAGCAAACCATAAAAAACTCTTAAGGATAGAGAACAAACTGGTTGATGGAGGGAGGTAGGTGGGGAATGGGCTAAGTGGGTCATAGATATTAAGGAGGGCATGTATTATGATGAGAACTGGGTATTATATATAAGTGACGGATCACTAAATTCTACTTCTGAGACCAATATTACACTATATGTTAACTAGAATTTAAATTAAAAATTGAAAAAATAAATAAAGGGCAATCTTTTAATACCTGATTTGCCATACAATCCATTGGGTTAGCATATAAAGGAAAGGTAAAAATATTTGATTCAGATGAACACACATACCTAGCACATCCAGGCTCATGAACCTTGAATTCTTGAACCTTATATGTTGTGATTTGGCTTATGCCTCCAGCTTCCTCCGACATGTGTATTTGGTAGGAGCTACTTGCCAGGAGTCGCTTCCATAGAATTTATCCCTCATCATGGTCATGCAGCAGTGGATTTTGAATTACAGCAATTTAAAGTTTTACTAAACCAAGTAATTTTGAATTTTAGATGGGAGCCTTTAAACTGAGAAACACCTTTGAGCCCTAAATGATTTACTTTGATGTTGCTTTTATAGTTACTGTCATAGGCAATGTTGTTAAGAGGAATTTGAACTAATCTGAATAGAAGCTAGAATGGAGGATGAAACAGCTTGGTGGGAGGCTAGAGCCCAGGTTATGGATTTTTAAAAATCAGGAGCAGTGATAAGAAGGAAGGAAGAGGGAAAGGATAAGGAAGGAGGAGGTATTTGAGAAAGAAAACTCCCAAATATTGAATATTGCATTTCTGTGATGTAAATACCTCCAATATCTCAAATCCTTAGTAGAGATTGCTAGACACAAAAGTAAACGAATGAGTAAATTTTGAGGAAACTAAGGGAGAGTGTTGGTTTCCACATCTGCATTGGCACCAAGTAGAACATAAATAGCATGCATGAGGTGGAAACTGAGCTAAAATTAGGAGTAGAAGCTTCGAGTCAGATTTGGGAATATAAAGTCCTGGGAATTTTCAGAAATCTGAAAGAAGGTATTAAACTTTTCAAACTCCATAGAAGAGCTATCTAGCAAAATATTATTGTAGACTTATTGAGCAGAATGACCCTAAGTGACCTCTGTGTTAACCTCAGGCCCTGTGCTGCCAAACACCAGTAATACTCTGTCACTGAGCATCTATTATTAACCTACTGCTTCTGGCAATGGCAGTCTGCTGGGGGAAAACTATGCAGAGAAAACGTTCCATTTCTTCCTCAGATTTTGGCAGAGGATTAAGAGGAAAATTATGTGGAAAAATGAAACTATTTCATTAAAATGTTATATGATAAACCAGCTTTTCGAGGTGATACATTATCAGGCTGAAAGTACATGACATGAAGGTTTTCTTCAACCTATTTAAAATTGTGAATGCAAAGTTATTTTTAAAACAACTTAGTCACCCAGAATTTACTTTATTCCCAAAGACAGTTCACAAATTAAGATTTACACTTAACATGCTGCTTTCTTAATTTGGAACATGTTAATATAAGAAAATGACACACATTATTTTGAGACTTCTAACTTAGTTCTTGCAGAAATGCTGTTTTTATGCTTTATATGAGTGTTATATATCATATTTTCTTGTTTAATGTCTTCATTTTTGAAATGTACATCTGTAATATTGGTAGTTATATAGATATGAGATGAGGCAATATATTTTCTAGTATCTTATCAATCAGAACTCTTATAGCATGTTTACACAGTGAAAATTAAAGATAATAATATAAATAAAATATGTGATTTGAATCATTTACTTAAGAATATTATTAAGTTATGCTTGAATTCATCTTAGTATTTTGATATGACTGATAAAATTTTCAATGGTTAAAAAAAACAACACAGTTGTATATCTTCCTTTGTCTTATTTTTTTCTCATAATGAAATTTGGAAACAGATTCAGAAAAATAATGCTTGTCTGTGGTGTAATGACTGATACACCGCCTCTTAAATTGTACAAGTGTATATATGCATAGATCTGATATTCATGATTTATTTTTAGCCTCAAAAGAATTGATATATTAGTTTGAATAAGTACCCAGCAGGGCTCAGTCAGAGTTTACGATTCAAACTGTAATTTCATGCTGTAGATATATTTTATTTAAGATTGAAATATAAGAAGTTCTTATATGCATTAAAATCCCAGAGGAGAACTCAGGCAACACCCTTTTTGAACTTGGCCACAGTAACCGGAGAAGGACAAACAGTGTATGTTCTCATTCATTTGGGGAATATGAATAATAGTGAAAGGGAATATAAGGGAAGGGAGAAGAAATGTGTGAGAAATATCAGAAAGGGAGACAGAACATAAAGACTTCTAACTCTGGGAAATGAACTAGGGGTGGTGGAGGGGGAGGAGGGCGGGGGGTGGGGGTGAATGGGTGACGGGCACTGAGGGTACACTTGACGGGATGAGCACTGGGTGTTATTCTGTATGTTGGTAAATTGAACACCAATAAAAATTAATTTATAAAAAAAAAGAGAAATTTCTATTGGTAATGTTTAATATTTGAAGTCTGCTAAATTTAAATATTGAAAATTATTAACTGATTTTTTCTTTTTCTTTGTATTCTATAAATGAGTATATACTACTCACAGAACAATAAAGCCAGTTACCATGCATTCACCAACGCAGTTAATAAGCACAGAAAAGCAACAACAACAAAAGAATTTTAGTCAGTCTTTATACTATTTTAATGTTATTTTAAGAATTTGAACATTTAGAGGTGCCTGGGTGGCTCAGTCAGTTAAGTGTCTGACTCCTAATCTCAGCTCATGATCTCAGGGTCATGAATTAAAGCTCCAGATTGGGCTCCACACTGGGTGTGGGAACCTACCTAAAAAAAAAAAAAAAAAAAAAAAAGAATAAACATTAATAAGGTTATGCCATATAAATTAATTTGTAGTTATTGATTTCATTTGCCAAATTAATTACTTTATTTTTTTCTTTTTTCAATTCAAACTTAATATCACTCTGACTGCCTCACAAAATCAAATTGCAAACATGAATAGATGTTCTGAGCTGGTTGTTTCCAGATTTTTAAATTTCACAGACTAGTGAAATTAAAAAGAAAACAAATGAAGAGATTGGCTCAAGTTTGTTAGTATTTCCTATTGCCAGTGACAGTATTAAATAAAAAGAAAACAAAATTATTTATAATTACCATAATTTCATGAAAGAGAGTATATACAAAACAGCCCCCCCAAAAAAGGAACAAAAGGTACAGTTATAATCCTCATACAGAAGTTGTCTTTGAGAGTAGTTTATAAAACAAATTCTCTCACATATTTATTTTTCATTTTTCATGCTATGAACTTCTAACATCATATTCAGAAAAGTATCTAAATAGGTATCAAGGAAACATATTTCTCGGCTGTTACCCAAAACTGCTTTATCTCCCTGGCCAGATTCCTGGCTCCAGACTTCATTCCTGATACCTGTTTGTGTTGTTTTCTATTGCATAATGACTGACTTTTAATTTCTACTTCAGGCTTTGATGACTTATGTCTTCTGTAAATGTTTTGGGCTATGCACATTCCCTGGTTTTATCATTCTCTGCTGCTTTGGGGTAAGAAAGCCCTGTGCTAGGCTCCTGCCCTTTGGAATTCCCATCGTAGCTGTGATAGGCTCAGCTTTGATAAAAAAGTCAGATATATTTTCCCAACCTAAATCAAATTTCAGTTCTGTTAGTTATAGCAGCACGGTGCTTCTTCTCTTCCTGGATATTAATTATTCCTTGTTGCCAAACAAGGAAAATAAGGAAACATTTAAAATAAGAACATACTTTGTTCAATTGTATAATATAGTTGTCTTAAACTTTGAAAATGTATGTTTGTTTTGTTTTTTATTTTTATTTATGATAGTCACACCGAGAGAGAGAGAGAGAGAGAGAGAGAGAGAGAGAGGCAGAGACATAGGCAGAGGGAGAGGGAGAGGAGAAGCAGGCTTCATGCACCGGGAGCCCGACGTGGGATTCAATCCCGGGTCTCCAGGATCGCGCCCTGGGCCAAAGGCAGGCGCCAAACCGCTGCGCCACCCAGGGATCCCAAATGTATGTTTTTTTAAATAAATTTTATTATTTTTCTTTTTATAGAGGGGTTGAGATAGAAGATAGGAAGAGAGAGAGGGAGAGAGAGAATCTAAAGCAGGCTCCCTGTCTATCATGGAGCTCAGTGTGGGGCTCAATCACATAAACTTGAGTGAGCTGAAACTAAGAGTCAGAGCTTAACCAACTAAGCCACCCAGGTGCCCCTATAATGTTTTTTGTTTGTTTGTTTTTAAACACAATTTACTGAGGTGAGATTCACATGATGATATGTTTTTTTTTTAATTTTTATTTATTTATGATAGGTACACAGTGTGAGAGAGAGAGAGGCAGAGACACAGGCAGAGGGAGAAGCAAGCTCCACGCACCGGGAGCCCGACGTGGGACTCGATCCCGGGCTCCAGGATCGCGCCCTGGGCCAAAGGCAGGCGCCAAACCGCTGCGCCACCCAGGGATCCCTGATGATATGTTTTAAATGATATTGTATGACCTGAAATTTTCAAAATGTCAAAATAAAGAAGGGTGTTTTGAGGATTATTCAGCAGGTAACTCAGAGGTCATGTTCCACTATTCCACCCATAATGCAGACTAATGATGTCCAAATTAAATGGTCATTCAACCTGTATTTGGACACTTCTAGTCAGGGAGAGGTCATTGCCATGTAAGTTAATTTTCGGTTTTGGGGCATCATCATTGGGAATTTCTTTCTTAGAATGACCTGAAATCTGCAATTCTGAATCTGTTTTCTAATAATAGCCCTTCAGCTATTTACAGATAGTTATTATCAATTCCCTCAGGGGGCTTTGCTTCTCTAGGTTAAATATTCTTAATCCTTTCAACCATTCACTTTTCATACAGTGTATTTTTTGGACCTTAATATTTTAGACTGATTTTTTCTAAATAAACTAACCGTTTTCAAAGTGTTTTGATTCATGTCAGCTCTTAGAGCTGGTCACCACATTCCTGAAAAAAATCTTACAAAACAGATCATGGTTGACTATTTCTTTTGAATCACTTGGATAAAAGTACCCCTATTAACACAGTATAAGACTGGGTTAGATCTTCAAAAGTGTTCACATGGATTTTGTAATAAAAAATATCCCTAGATTTAATCTTTGCTACTGAAATAAGTTCTTTCTATCCAGTTTTTGTTTGAATTTCTGAACCAAAATGTAAGACTTCAGATTTGTCTTTGTTAAAATTAACATTGCGAATACATTTTAGTACTCACTGTAAGATGGAGATACTTTACATTATTTAAGTAAATATCACATTAAATCTTATTTTATTATTTAAATAGATGTATTTCTCCATTTCCTCCTATTTGCACATTCAGCTAAGTTTTTTAAAAAACAAATATGTGTCAGTGATAAACAACAGGATGAATCTGCTCAGGACTCTATATTTGAGACTCCTCATCAAGTTTTACTCCGTCATTAATTCACATTTATTGGATATAGTTTTCTAGAAGCCATGAATACAATTAAATATACTTATAAATATATTTTATTATATTTTATTATTCAGCCCATGTTTTATTCAAGGATATAATTGGAAACTTTATTGTTTACTTTCTAAAAGATAATAGTATCTGAATAGCCATCTCAAATAGAAAAATGACTCAGTTCAATAATTTTACGCATATTAGTTTCGTTTTCTAGAAGTTCATTGAACTTTTTTTTCTATTAAAGTGAAAATATAGGAGCACCTGGATGGCATAGTCAGTTAAGTGGCCAACTCTTGGTTTTGGTTCAGGGGATCTCAGGGTCATGAAATGGAGCCCCACATAGGGCTCTATGCTCAGTGGGAATTCTGCTTAAGACTTTCTCCCCCTCTGAAAACCCCCTACACTTTCTCTTTCTCCTTTGTAAATAAATAAATCTTTAAAAAATAAAATAAAGATACAGAGTCTTTATAAGAAATATATTTGTTAGCATTGATCCTTTAGAAAGGAGAGCCAGAGGTAGCAATTAAACTGTTGCTTCCTAAAGAGGTACAATATATGTATGGTAAGAGAGAGGAAGTAAAAGAAGTGAGGCAAGGAGAGATGTGGAACAGAGTGAGTGGAACAGAGGCAGTAGGCTGCTCAGTGGGCATGTTTGCTTAACATTCAGCACTTCCCAGAAGATTTTAAGGAGGAATCCCACCGTAGATTAGTCCATGGAAGAGAGTTAAAAGGGGGAAATAGATCTGCCTCACTTTGTGCTGTCTCCTGCTTTGCATCAGTCAAGGTTCACTCACACTAACTCTCCCTAACTTACCAGCTCAGCTATTTTGTCCTGCCAGTGTTGTTCTCAGCTGGTACATCTGTGCCTGCCAGTACAGATTAAATTAGATACATTAGTCTACTCAGGCCACGCACCTTAGACTGGGTGGCCTAAACAACTGATTTCTCATAGTTCTGGAGGCTGGGAAGTCCAGGATTGGAGTCCAACATGGTCAGGTTCTGGTGAGAGGTCTCCTGCTGACATACAGATAGCTAATTTCTTCCTGTATCCTCACATGGCAGAGAGAGACAGACAGCTCTTTGATGTCTTTTCTTATAAGGGTACTAATCCTATCATGAAGATCCCACCCTCAGGGCTTCAATATATGGATTTTTATGGAACACAATTCAGTCTATAGCACTTACTCCCTAAAATTCATGTCCTTCTTACATAAAAAATAAATTCACTCCATCCCAACAGCCCCAGTACTTAAAAAAAAAAATGTTTATTTATTTGAGAGAGAGCGTACAAGCCAGGAGAAGGGGCAGAGGGAGAGGAAGAGGTTGAGCAGGGAGCCCACCCCCAACATGAGACTTGACCCCAGGACCCTGGGATCATGACCTGAGCCAAAGGCAGATGCTTAACTGACTGAGCCACCCAGGTGCCCCAGCACCAAAAAATTTAACTCATTCTACCATCAAGTCTAAAGTCTAGAGTCCAAAGTCTTATCTAAACATCCTTTAAAGCAGCTATGGGTGAGATTCAAGATTCATCCTAAGGCAAAATTCTTTTCTACCTGTGAACCTGTGAAAGTACAGGTTCCAAAATACAGTGCTTCTAAAATACAGTGGTATTCCCATTCCAAAAGGTAGAAATGGGAAGGTAGAAAGGGGTGACAGGTCACAAGCAAGTCTAAAACCTAGCAAGGCAAACAAATTATATTAGGTCTACAGGTAGGAGAAAAATCCTCTGGTTTGATGTTCTGCACTCTGCATCCACTAGAGTGGCAGCACACCCACCACACCATCACCACCATGACCCTTTGGGGCAACCCTGTCCCTTTTAGTCAATAATGGAGAGGAAACAATAGAAATAAAACACATTGTAATTATGTAAATTAATATAATCTTTCTAGGGAACAACTTCATGATGCAAATCCAAAGCCATAAAATTTTGCTATCCTTTGGAACAGGGATTGCAAGTCTAGCTAATTATAATAATAAATAATAATAATAATAATATTTCTATAGTTATACAAAATACTTCAATACAAGAATGTTTATCACAATTTGTATATTAACGTTTTAAAGATTTTATTATTTATTTATTTATTTATTTTTAATAAATTAATTTTTATTGGTGTTCAATTTACCAACATACAGAATAACACCCAGTGCTCATCCTGTCAAGTGTCCCCCTCAGTGCCCGTCACCCATTCACCCCCACCCCCCGCCCTCCTCCCCCTCCACCACCCCTAGTTCATTTCCCAGAGTTAGAAGTCTTTATGCTCTGTCTCCCTTTCTGATATTTCCCACACATTTCTTCTCCCTTCCCTTATATTCCCTTTCACTATTATTCATATTCCCCAAATGAATGAGAACATACACTGTTTGTCCTTCTCCGATTGACTTACTTCACTCAGCATAATACCATCCAGTTCCATCCACGTTGAAGCAAATGGTGGGTATTTGTCATTTCTAATGGCTGAGTAATATTCCATTGTATACATAGACCACATCTTCTTTATCCATTCATCTTTCGATGGGCACCGAGGCTCCTTCCACAGTTTGGCTATTGTGGACATGGTTGCTAGAAACATCAGGGTGCAGGTGTCCTGGCGTTTCATTGCATCTGAATCTTTGGGGTAAATCCCTAACAGTGCAATTGCTGGGTCGTAGGGCAGGTCTATTTTTAACTCTTTGAGGAACCTCCACACAGTTTTCCAGAGTGGCTGCACCAGTTCACATTCCCACCAACAGTGTAAGAGGGTTCCCTTTTCTCCGCATCCTCTCCAACATTTGTTGTTTCCTGCCTTGTTAATTTTCCCCATTCTCACTGGTGGGAGGTGGTATCTCATTGTGGTTTTGATCTGTATTTCCCTAATGGCAAGTGATGCAGAGCATTTTCTCATGTGCATGTTGGCCATGTCTATGTCTTCCTCTGTGAGACTTCTCTTCATGTCTTTTGCCCATTTCATGATTGGATTGTTTGTTTCTTTGCTGTTGAGTTTAATAAGTTCTTTATAGATTTTGGAAACTAGCCCTTTATCTGATATGTTATTTGCAAATATCTTCTCCCATTCTGTAGGTTGTCTTTGAGTTTTGTTGACTGTATCCTTTGCTGTGCAAAAGCTTCTTATCTTGATGAAGTCCCAATAGTTCATTTTTGCTTTTGTTTCTTTTACTTTCATGGATGTATCTTGCAAGAAGTTACTGTGGCCAAGTTCAAAAAGTGTGTTGCCTGTGTTCTCCTCTAGGATTTTGATGGAATCTTGTCTCACATTTAGATCTTTCATCCATTTTGAGTTTATCTTTGTGTATGGTGCAAGAGTGTGGTCTAGTTTCATTCTTCTGCATGTGGATGTCCAATTTTCCCAGCACCATTTATTGAAGAGACTGTCTTTCTTCCAGTGGATCGTCTTTCCTCCTTTATTTGAATATTAGTTGACCATAAAGTTGAGGGTCCACTTCTGGGTTCTCTATTCTGTTCCATTGATCTATGTGTCTGTTTCTGTGCCAGTACCACAGTGTCTTGATGACCACAGCTTTGTAGTACAACCTGAAATCTGGCATTGTGATGCCCCCAGATATGGTTTTCTTTTTTAAAATTCCCCTGGCTATTCGGGGTCTTTTCTGATTCCACACAAATCTTAAAATAATTTGTTCTAAGTCTCTGAAGAAAGTCCATGGTATTTTGATAGGGATTGCATTATACGTGTAAATTGCCCTGGGTAACATTGACATTTTCACAATATTAATTCTGCCAATTCCATGAGCATGGAATATTTTTCCATCTCTTTGTGTCTTCCTCAATTTCTTTCAGAAGTGTTCTGTAGTTTTTAGGGTATATTTTGAGAACCATTTGAATGGTAAATGGTTCTCCAACCTTTTATTTTCAGGTTGTAGGTGTCCTTCTGTCTAAAATGAGTCTTTTGTAGACAGCAAATAGATGGGTCCTGCTTTTTTATCCAGTCTGAAACCCTGCGCCTTTTGATGGGGTCATTAAGCCCGTTCACGTTCAGAGTTACTATTGACAGATATGAGTTTAGTGTCATCATGATATCTATTTAGTCCTTGTTTTTGTGGATTGTTCCACTGAACTTCTTCTTAAAGGGGAATTTTAAGAGTCCCCCTTAAAATTTCTTGCAGAGCTGGTTTGGAGGTCACATATTCTTTCAGTTCCTGCCTGTCTTGGAAGCTCTTTATCTCTCCTTCCATTTTGAATGAGAGCCTTGCTGGATAAAGTATTCTTGGTTGCATGTTCTTCTCATTTAGGACCCTGAATATATCCTGCCAGCCCTTTCTGGCCTGCCACGTCTCTGTGGAGAGGTCTGCTGTTACCCTAATATTCCTCCCCATGAAAGTCAGGGACTTCTTGTCTCTTGCTGCTTTAAGGATCTTCTCTTTATCTTTGGAATTTGCAAGCTTCACTATTAAATGTCGAGGTGTTGAACGGTTTTTATTGATTTTGGGGGGGGGGAATCTCTCTATTTCCTGGATCTGAATGCCTGTTTCCCTTCCCAGATTGGGAAAGTTTTCAGCTAGGATTTGTTCAAATACATATTCTGGCCCTCTGGCCCTTTCGGCGCCCTCGGGAACCCCAATTAAACGTAGGTTTTTCTTCCTTAGGCTGTCATTTATTTCCCTTAATCTGTCTTCATGGTCTTTTAATTGTCTGTCTCTTTTTTCCTCAGTTTCCCTCTTTGCCATTAACTTGTCTTCTATGTCACTCACTCGTTCTTCCATCTTGTTAACCCTCGTCGTTAGGACTTCTAGTTTGGATTGCATCTCATTCAATTGATTTTTAATTTCTGCCTGATTGGATCTAAATTCTGCAGTCATGAAGTCTCGTGAGTCCTTAATGCTTTTTTCTAGAGCCACCAGTAGCTGTATAATAGTGCTTCTGAATTGGCTTTCTGACATTGAATTGTAATCCAGATTTTGTAACTCTGTGGGAGAGAGGGCTGTTTCTGATTCTTTCTTTTGAGGTGAGGTTTTCCTTCTCGTCATTTTGCTCAGTGCAGAGTGGTCAAAAACAAGTTGTATTGGGAAAAGGAGAGAAAGAGAGAGAATGAAAGAAAAGAGAAAAAGAAAAAAAGAAAAAGAAAAAAAAGGAAAAAAAGAAGAAAAAGAGAAAGAAAAAGAAAGGTGAAAAAAAGGGGGGTGGGGGAAGCAATCAGAAATCAAAAAGAAAAGAAAAAAGAAAAAAAAAACAAAAAAAACACGGGGGAGTATCTTCTGAATCTGTAGACTTTAAGTCCCTTGACTTCCCCTGGAACTGGTCCGTCCAGCTGGTCTTCTGGGGGAGGGGCCTCTTGTGCTGATTTTCAGGTGTTAGCACTTGGGGGAGCTGCTCTGCCCCTGCCTGCTGCAGGGCTCAGCGGGGGTTGTTTACCCCGTGAGGCCCCAGGAGGAACAGCCCCAGTTGCTATGGCAACTCTGGAAGCCTGGATTCAGCCCCCGCAGGAACTACGGGGCTCTCCATCTGCAGGGCCTGGAGGCTCTGGGGGGGGGGCGCTGATCTGCTCAGCTCGGGGCAGGAGCGTCCTTGCTGTCCTGGGCCCTCCCGGCCTATTTATTTATTTTTTGAAAGAGAGAGCATGTGAGCAGGGAAGGGTGGCGAGGGGCAGGGAAAAGGAGAGAGAATCTTAAGCAGACTCCTCACTGACTATGGAGCCTGATACAGGGGTCCATCCCATGACCATGAGATCATGACCTGAGCCTAAACCAAGAGATGTTTGCTCAACGGACTGAGCCACCTAGGCACCTCCACAATTTGTATATTATAATGAAACTTGTGGAAACCCCAAATGTCAACAGAGATTGATGTAGTTACTCAATAGCTTTATATGCAACAAAGAAATGACCATTAGCATCTTACTCAGACCATTTAATGTCATATAAGAAATCCAAGGTATAATAAATAAATGAAGCAGGTTACCAAATAGCATGTGGATTTTAGATGCCACAGCCATGTACCTTCACCTTCACTATTTCAGTGTATGCATGCTGTACTTCCAGTTGCCAGCATCTACTTCTGTTTACCTGAGGGTTTTTTTGATTCATGTGCTTAGCAGGCTGGAAGTGCTAAAGAATACTGCTCCTGGGTGGGCACTCACCCAGTAATCAATGAGATTCACGTATGGACAAGAACAGTCTTCTGTACTGACTCCCAGAGTTCCTCATTGGCATCAGCTCCAGGGATCCAC
This sequence comes from Nyctereutes procyonoides, assembly GCF_905146905.1. Lineage (NCBI taxonomy): Eukaryota > Metazoa > Chordata > Mammalia > Carnivora > Canidae > Nyctereutes > Nyctereutes procyonoides. The sequence goes on along the minus strand of NW_026575040.1, from coordinate 21,179,018 downwards.
AGCAATTACTTCCCAGTTAATGTACCCTCTATTGGCTGCTTTCTTTTCCCTGTCTCACATTTCTACTCTTCTACTTGTGTTTCCTGAGGTCATTTCTCAAGTGAATTATTAGCACTTGAATCCTTGTCTCAAGGTCTTCCAGGGATATTCAACCTAAAACACCAACTCAAATAATTTCAGTGAAAAATTATATGTGTGTGTGTGTGTGTGTGTGTTTGTGTGTATATCTGATTGCAAATAATATACATTGAATTAACAATATTGGTTATTACTGGGGATGGTGAGATTATAGATGGATATTTTCTTCCTTTTAATCTAGTTAAATTATCTTTAATGAACCTGGAAGAAGCAAAAAGTAATAAAAGTTATTTTAAACAGGAAAAAACAACAAATGCTTTTTCTCTCGTTCACTCTTAATCCCATTCTCATTTCAGTCTCTTCAAAGGAAAGCTACTTAATATGAATTCCATTGATTTATAGTGCAAGGACTTATTGTGTAATTATATAATGGCTTTTAGTCAAAGGAATATTAAATGTAATAGGCCTCAGGCAGTTCCTGTAGCAAGTGAATTTCAATTTTAAGCTTTCAATATTCTCTCTGCCTTGGCCATATTTTTAAATATTTCAGAGCTAAGAAATTCTGTTTTCCACCAGAAGAGGATTGACCTGTATAAATGAATAGTGTTTTCAGAATTGTAGGTATAGATATGCCTGAAAAATACCTTCTTCCTCGATTGTATTATTTTAAAATCCTGATTCTTTTTAGATGAAAAGGTATCAGACCTTAGAACTTCAGAAATGTTCATTTCCAAAAAGCTTAAAGATCAAACAATTGAGTTTGTTTATCATGCAATTCTATTTGTAGGGCTGGAGAGAAAAGTAAATTCTTTAGGCAAATGAGTAGTGTAGTGAGTGATAAAGGACATTGAACCAAGAGTTAAGAGACCTGCATTCATAGCATTGGACCAGCTAGTAACCTGTTTGTTCAGCTGTGCATTTGATAAACTTTAAACAGAGAGAAAAGGATGTGCAAATTAGAGAAATGAGTTAGTGTCTGTTGGGAAGAGACAAGTTACATAAGTAAAGTGATCTATTTGGGACCATTTTTTAAATGTTTGTTAAGATATGAGTGCTGAGAAATATTTTTTACCCTAAGAAAAGCAGTGGTTTCAGTTATGACTGATAAGTAGTAAATTCACTTGGCCTCAGTTATGGGAACTGTGGTCTGTGGGTGATTGTATTACTTTGCTAGCACTGCCATAATATCATGAAGTGGGTGGCTTAAACAATAGAAACTATTTTCTTCCAATACGGCAGGTGGAAGTCCAAGATCAAGGCTTCTGCAGGTGTGGTTTCTCCTGAGGCCTCTCTCCTGGTCTTGCAGATGACCCATCTTCTCATTAGGTGCTCTCATGGCCTTTTCTTTGGGGATACACACCTGGTATCTCTTCTTGTAAGGACACGAGTCCTACTGGATTAGAACCCTTCTCTAAGAGACTCATTTTAACTTCATCATCGTTTTTAAAGGCCTTATCTCCAAATAGGACTACATTCTGAGGTACTAATGATTGGGACTTCAACTTTTGAATTTGGGGGGATACGATTAGGTGTAAAACAGTGATGTAGGTGGGAAGGTGTAAGAGTGATGAAGGCTCAGATTTTGGAACCACTGAACTCCCTAATTTAATGATATATCAAAATCTGTTTTGAATATCCAACTATATTTTTCTTGATAGAGCTTTGAAAATCTGTTTTTAAATTATATTTCTATTTATCTGTTTTGTTTCATTTAAATTATAAATATAGAAAATTGCTAAAAGTTGAAGTTGGCTTCACTTAAAAATAAGATGATCATGAAACATTCATACGCAAAAAATTGATTACATATTAAGGCTAAATAAAAATGCTAATAAATTCCCTAAAGTGGAATTCCTGAAACTACAGAAATAGAACAGGAAATCAATGACTAAAATATGACAAAAACAAAACCAACAAAGTAAAGGAAGATAGTAAAATAACCACGAAGAAATTATGTTTTTTAAATATTTTGTTTATTTATTTATTTGAGAGAAAGAGGGAGTGAGAGTGGGAGAAGAGGGACAAGCAGTCTCGTGCTGAATGCAGAGCTTGATGCAGGGATCCATCCCATGACCTGAACCAAAATCAAAAATTGGGTGCTTAACTGACTGAGCCACCCTGGTGCCCTGAAATCATTTTTAAAAATGAACTCTTCGGGATCCCTGGGTGGCTCAGTGGTTTGGCACCTGCCTTTGGCCCAAGGTGCGATCCTGGAGTCCCAGGATCGAGTCCCGGGATCGAGTCCCACATCAGTCTCCTGGCATGGAGCCTGCTTCTCCCTCCTCCTGTGTCTCTGCCTCTCTCTCTCTTTCTCTATGTCTATAATTAATTTAAAAAATTAAATTAAAAATGAACTCTTCTAAAGACTCAGCCTAAAGAGGAAAGTAAAAACCCTATGTGGTAGACAAGGGTAGTAATAAAACTTTTCAATTATTCTTCTTCAGTACTCTGAAATTATGATGTCATTAAATATTATGATGTTATTAAATCACAAATTAATGTTTATAAATAAACAGCAGTAAAAAATAAAACATTAGAACTTCATATTTTTTGAAAGCAAAAAAATTCCAAAATGTGTATGCTATACATTCCACTTTAGAAGTAAGGTAAGTTGCAATACTAAAGAAATAGGAATAAAGGAATTAATGACTACAAGAGCATAAATTAATGAAATAGAAAGGAAAATATTAGTCTGCAGAGCTATTTCTTTTTTCTTTTTTTCAGAGCTATTTCTTTAAAAAGATCATATAGACAACACAAATAAATATGCAACATCAATTATGAGGAGGTACTTTCTCAGCTAATGAAGACATTTAACCATTTTAAATGAATACTGACTAGACATTTATATCAACAAATTTGAAAGTATAGATCAAATGAATAACTTTCCTGTAAAAATTAGTAATTTGGGCTCAAGAATAGTTGGAAATTATAACTAAAAGAACTATGAAGAATAGTTAGAAACTATAAATCTCGCCCCCTTTACCCCCAACCTGTAGGTATTAGATCCAAATGTTTGAGCAGTAAGTCCAATTCCATTTTAAGGCACAAAAAAAATGAGATAATTAAAGTTATTGTAAAACTTAAAGATAAACAAATTAGTAATTCATATTGTGTAAATGTAATGTTAACTACTTCCAAATAAATTGGAGGATAACATCGAAAGAGAAGTTTGCAGACTTATCCCATATGTGAATTTAGAAACAAAAATATTAAAAATAGCCATCTAATACAGCCTAGTACGCTATTAAAACAACACTGTGGCATGCTTCAGAAATGCGAAGATGGCTTAGCATTTGGAAATCTATTGAAGTAGTTCACTACATCAATAATTAGGAGAGAGAGTATATGATAGATGCTAGAAAGCCCGTCTGATGAAGTTTAACATCCATTTCTGAGCAACATCTTTAGTAACTTGGAAATCAAAGGGAATGTGCTTAATTTTAATGTTACTTTTTAATCAGTAGTAAAGAGTAGAAATCATACTCATTGAGAAATGATAAGAGGGTTTTCTCTAAATTTACAAAAAAGACAAGGATGCCCACTCATTACTATTATTTACCATCAGACTAAAGATCAAAGGGTACGAATAGACAGTTACCGAAGAAGACATGTAAATGAACAATAAACAATAAACCTGAGAAAACATGCTCATCTATAGTAATAGTAGGAATAAAAACTAAAACTACAATAAGATATAATTTTCACTTATCAGATAAAACAGTAATAATGCTTGATTTTGATAGTTGCTCTCATTATGTAAGCCTTCTTATGTTCCTTCCTTTCTTAGTGCCCCCACTTCTCTGTGGATTAACCAAGATCACTTTACAACTACTCTTTACTAATTCCCAAACCTCAAGGCATCCACTGAACGTCAATGGTTTTCTCTTCTGAAAAAAAAAAAAATGCAGACAGCAAAGATCTGAGTAGTTGAGGGAGGGGCGGGATGGAGTGGGGAGAGAGCTTTGGTCCTGTGGATGGTGGTTGTTTTTTTCTAAATTCTCTAAGAATAAACACACCTTGCCACTGTGAGGATTTATTTCCTCCCTGCCCATTAACATAACTTGAATCCTGTTTCCTGTAAAATAATAACCCTTATGTTATAAAGGTGGAGGCTTTTCTTCCTTGTTCAAGGTTATATTACAAACCTTTATCTCATTAATCTATCTATGAATAGAAAATGTCCAACTTGCTGCTCTCTAATCCCCAGAAATCTCCATTGACCACCTGACTGGATTTGCAATAGGCAGGGAAAGGTGGAGGACATTTCAATGCACTCTCACCTCACTAGCAACTGGAGAAAAAAATATATTACATGATGGGACTGATCAACAAAAAATGCAGCCAGAGGCCATTTGGACTGGTAGTCTAAGGTTCTTAATAACAAAGGGACTAATTTAAATGAAGAAAGGAAGTATAAAGATTCATCCAAGCCTCTGAGTTATCCTTCCTGGATCTGGATACTGAATGCTGGACTTGTGTTGTTAACTGTGCTGCAGGGGTCAGAAGAAGGATGCTCAGGGAGACCATATAGCTTGTGCATCCTGCCCTCTCAGGGTCCTTCTCTCTGCCTGATGTACAAGGTATTCCTGCTTGGGAAAGTGTTCTGTCCACAAAATGTCATATATCTTTTGTTATTGAAACCACAGGTAGTTAGGATTGTTGATTTTTGCTTTTGGCCAAACCATAAAGAGCTGAAAATGACCCATATAGTCTGGAGGGATGAAAATAAGATAAATTCTGAGTTACAGACTCAATTCCATTACTCAGGGATGTAAAAAAAAAAGTGAGGTTTTCCATAGAGACTTCACTGAGAGCTAGATTTAATAACAAGCATTATCATCAGGACAGAAAACTATCTGATAGCTCACCAAATTGGATCAGAGATAGATCCTGGATCAGAGTTTAGGGTTTGAAAAGTAGAAATCTTTATGCCAGTGGATAGTTCCTGCAGTCACAGAGGACTACCACATGGGGGCGGCAAACCTTTGTAATCATGAAGTGTCCAGCACCGCTTGGAAGTTGGGAGTCTCGGGTGAGATCACGTGCGTCAGTCATGAGCTACCAAAAAGCAATTGTTCATACACTGGTATAAACATGCATGATTTGTGTGTGTGTGTGTGTGTGTGTGTGTGTGTGTGTGTGTGAGGATATTTTCTGAGTAGGAGAAAATCATTAATATGTTCCTCCATGATGTTGTGCATTGCTTTGTAAAAAGACAAATTCATAGAGACTCTGTCGTGAACTTACTCATTTTTATCTCAATATTAGGATATATTTCCCCCTCCCCTGAAAACAGTTCATTTAGCATAGGTGGGAGTTCCTATAGCTTTGTTACAAATATGTTACCTGATTCTCTCAATATTCTTGTTATATGGAGATCAAATCTTTTGAGTTCATTATCTTTATATAACATAGTTTTGTTCAAATCCTTTTCCTTCAGTAAAACATTGGAGATATTTTCTGTCTTAAATTCACCAAGGCTCACCCACAAGAAATTATTTTTTCCTACTTTCTTCCTCATTTTAGCAGTTATTTTCTATCTTTACAACATTGACATACACTGAATACTGTTGGCTGCTAACTGTCCCCTGATAATGCACCTCCCCTTTTTTATAGTGACATAACTCTTACATTTTAGCTGTACATGCTGTTCCTTTTCGCCTTTCTTTCTTCTTTTTTTTTTCCCACTAGCTGAAATGGTGATGTCATGGGCCTTGTGCATGAGTGCATCAGCTCACTGATAGCAGAACAATGAGATGGAGGAGTCCTTGGCCATCCACACTGCTAGGATTGTTTACACCTGGATCTAAAAAAAATGCATTCTATTGTATTTAAATCACCATGGTTTGGGAGCTTCTTTTCTAGCAAGTGTACCTATCCTAACTAATGCCAGCCTCTGATACATGCCGGGTGATAATGGAATACATTGTGTGCATTATCATATTTAATCTTCATAACTACTTTATAAGGCAGTTCTTATCATTATTGCCATTTTACAAATGAGTACCTCAAGGGACAGGGACTTAAGAAGTTTGGCCAAAATCATACAGCTAATAAAGTGGGAGAACTAAAGCCTCTGCTCTCAACCACCATGCCATACAGATACTCCAGAATGACTCCATCCTTTCCCTCATTTCTCACATGTACTTAAGACTAAGGGCTGCAAATTACTCTTGATACTAGTGTTGGAATCTATTCCTTTCTTCTCAGCTCCACTATCACAAGCCATTTTGATTCTTCCCAGGTGGTTTCCCCATTGCCAATCATATTCTCCTTAATTCATTCTCATTTAACTTCCAAAGTCATCTGCCCCCCAAATAGAATCAACTGGTTGAATTCCTTGTCAAATCCTTTTACAAAGGCCTTCATTTATGATATGGCTTCTGAGATGTCTTTTTTTTTTCTTTTTTCTTTTTTTTTTTTACTACTATGTCTTTTTTAAAAAATTATGTAAATTTTAGTTAACAGTGCAATATTGGTTTCAGGAGTAGAATTTAGTGATTCATTGCTTACATACAACACCCAGTGCTCATCATAACAAGTGCTCTCCTTAATACCTATCATCCATTGAGTCCATCCTCTGCCTACCTACTTCCATCATTCCTCAGTTTGTTCTCTATCCCTAAGATTCTCTCATGGTGGTTTGTTTCCCTCTTCCCTTTCCCCTCTCCTTCACATATGTTCATCTGTTTTGTTTCTTAAATTCTACATACTGGTGAAATCATACGGTATTTTTTTTTTCCAATTGACTTACTTAGCACAATACGTTCTAGCTCTATCCATGTCATTGCAAATGGCAAGACTTCATTCTTTTTGATTAATAATCCTGGAATGTCTTTTTGACTTCCTTATTTTTGCCCCACTTCCTCTGCCATCCCCCACCCCCTCCTTTCTCTAGTCCCTATTGATCTAATTGACTTTCCATGCTCATGCCATGTTCAGCCATATTTATTCTTGCCTTAGAGCTCTTGCATGTGCTTGAAATATTAATTCTTGATTCCCCCCTGACTGATTCCCTCTTCTGCCTCAGGTTCAGTTTATGTCTGAATTTTAGAAAGTATTCTCTGATTCTTTGAGTCTGCACTGGCTAACCACTTCCATAACAACCTCTGGTCATTTGTATCAGATATAACACTTTGCCTTATGTCTTTGATGCATTCCTGACAGGCCTAGGAACTCTTTGAGGGCAGATTGATTTTGTTCATTGCTATATCCAATTGAGATCACAATGCCTTACACAAAATGGGCCTTTAATAAATATATTTTGAATGATTGAATAAATGGATGAAATTGGGAGATGGCAGCATATGTCCATGAGTCTCCCTCGATCTGAGCCTGTGGCCTTGGTTCAGGTTTGAAATTGTGAATTCTGGAAGTTGGAAACATTGATTTTGTGTGATTTCCCCTTCACCTAGCATCTTGACTAAAGCAAGCACTTAAAATGGCCTACTCCAACATCAACCTATTACGTTGGGAGAGTGATTATTATGAAAGTAAGTGCTTATGCTTTAACTTTTCAACTTGTAATTATGCACCCCCTAACCCACCAAAAAATACGTGAAGGGAAATATTCTCTGCTTTTGGTTTCTGGAGCTGGTGGTGTTGGAAATGTCCATCCAGTGGACATATGTGAAGTGGATGAAGCCAAAAGCTTCAAGGGAACCCACAGAGAGCTACTATTAGGATGTGCTACAGTGATCTCTGATCTAGGCTTCAGGAAATCTGGCTCATTGTTCATATTTCTGAACTCACAGTCAAATGTCCTAGAGAGCAGTGTGTCTTCTTTATTTCTGCATCAGCATTCATTATGTTCCACCATACTACACCATACTAGGCCTGCCTCGACCCTGAAGGCTTTGGATTGAGGAGGTGGCAAGAAGATGTTGGTAAGATGGCTGGAAGGTCAATGTTATGTCAGGGTAGAGATTTTTCAAACAAACAAGTCATTGGGGGGTGACTTGGGTTTTGGGAAAAAAACGTAATGTGATTGAAATTGCACTTTGAGATGGTGGGTCTGGCAGTAGTGTGTGAGATTGAGCAAAAAGATGTGGGGTTCAAGAAATCAACATTCCATGTGTTCCCATGAAGCCTATGGTATAGGTAGTTCTACCTCTCCAGCAGTCCTTGTGGTCTATGTCACAGTTTGGCCCTGTTCTCTATTTCCTATTGTCTTCTGTTGCAGCATTCTGTACTCAAGCACTGGCGATCTGGGGTTGTGTCTTGTATCTCTCAAATACCTGAGTATAGAATGTGTGTTCCAAAATGTCTTTGTTTTGTGCTAGTCCAACGTAATGACCTTTGATGCTACATAATCATTCCTGTTCAATATAAAATATCTTTCTTTTTCTAGTCTGACATACATATGATCTGAATTATTCATGATTGTGTTAGCTCATGTTGCATTTTGAAGTCTAATATGCAGAGACATTTTGACATAATGTGGTCTAAACTCACTCATTAATACATTGGAGTCTTCTCCTAATTCAGTGGAAAGTTAAAACCTATAACCTCAAGTCCCAAAACTTCTATTGAGTCTCAGGCAGGCATGTTCTCATTTGAGTTCTTCTCAAAATCAAACCTTCCTATTTCAATACTTTAATTAAAAATGAAGGCTTGGGGGCACCTGGGTACCTCAGTGGCTTAAACATCTGCCTTTTGCTCAAGTAATGATCTCAGGGTCCTGGGATCAAGGCCCATATCCTGCTCCCTGCTCAGCGGGGAGTCTGCTTTTTCCTCTCCCTCTGCCCCTCCCCCTCACTCATGCACTCTCTCTCTCAAATAAATAAATAAATAAAATATTTATTAAAAAAATGGAGGTCCAAAGGACTGACTCATTGGTATGCTGATCTTTGTAGGATGCTGGACAGAACTCATAGTATAGCTGCCCCATGTTATCTACCACACTATAAAACTAGAATGTTACGATATTAAGAAAATGCTATCGACATAGGTTGGTTTCTTCTATAAAAAGATTCAAGTCTCATAATGTTCACACAATACCTGCTCTTGGACACCAAATAAGAAGCCAGTTTTTTTTTTTTTCCAAATGGCTTTTATTTTTATTATTTTTATTTTTTTAAGATTTTATTTATTTATTCATGAGAGACACAGAGAGAGAAGCAGAGACACAGGCAGAAGGAGAAGCAGGCGCCATGCAGGGAGCCTGACACGGGACTCGATCTTGGGTCTCCAGGATCACGCCTTGGGCGGAAGGCGGCGCTAAACCGCTGAGCCACTGGGGCTGCCCACCAAATGGCTTTTATAACACTATCTTGGCCAAGTTTCTCCAGGTTTATGTTTTTCATAAAGTATGAGCAACAAAGTTATAATTTCCTATTTATCTCTGGTTTTTTTATCCTAGAAGTATTTTTATTGTATCTTTAGACGTTTTTTAATTATAGAAACAATATGCTAATTGTAAAAACAAAACAACAGAGGTGAATAGGATAGAGTAGGCTTCCTGTGATTCCTGTCCTGAGAGACAACCACTGCCAACTGTTTCCCTTTTTGATGTCAAATAGGATAGGCAGCTAGATAAGTGGGATTCTTTGTCCTTAGACCAAAAGAGTAAATAATGGTGTTTCTGTAAGTCCAACTATGGCATAGTTTTCAGGAATCATTGAGGCAATTTATTTAATATTTGGATTTTATCTTGCTCTAAGGTCCAACAAATTCCATGGAGGATGTTTCTTACTCCATGACTGTGGAAGGATGACTCACTGACTAGAGTTTAGATCTGTTAAACTCCTCTGTGCTATAATTGAAATCAGTGGTTGAATAAGCCTGATGGATAACTTGCTGGATCCTAGAGATTCTGGAAGTAGTTTCCGTGGATAATTTAGGAAGTAGTCAGGATAAGATCCTTCTGGGATAACATAGCAACATGCCAAAAGTCCAGCTTAAAAAAGTCATTTTAAGATAATTATCCAACTTGGTTAGATGAATCATGCAAATGTTTCAGTGATCCACAGGTAGTTTGTAGCAGAGCTGGAAAAAGAGTCCTGTTCTCCTTTTACCTTACTCTTTCAAATATTTCCTGTGCCATCAATCTCTTCAATCCAGTGGAGTTCTGAAATCACTTAAGTAAAAAATAACTTTTGTGTAAGTGTCCTGTTGCATTGCTGAACACCTACTACTGTTTTGTTCATGGAATCAACCAATAAATGAGCCTCTGGAGCAATTAATGTATTTATGCAAACTGTTTGATATCTGGAGGAGTGATATTCTTTCAAAAATTTATAATATGTTATGAGCCCTTTAACTTTCATTTTAAAATAATTTTTGCTTTTGAACAATTAAATCAAATCTGGAGATGGTTCTCATTGAAAAGCATTGCCTCCAAACTCTATAAAGAAGTTATGTCTTGTACATTTTGATTGCCTTATATGTTGAAAACTAACAAAACAAAACCAAAAAAAAAATCCTTCCATGATTTTAAATAGGTTTCATCTTTCTAATTTTTTTAAAAATTATTTTTTTAAAATTCTAGTATGATTAACATAGTGTTAATTTCAGGTGTGCGGTATAGTGATTCAACAAATCTGTACATTACTCATTGTTCATCATGAGGACTGTGCTCTAATCCCCTTCCCCTATTTTATCCATCCCCTATCTACCTCTCCTCTAGTAAGCATGTTTGTTCTCATACTTAAGAAAGCATTTTTTGTCTCTTTTTTTCTTTGTTTGCTTGTTTTGTTTCTTAAATTCTACATATGAGTGAAATCCTATGGTATTTGTCTTTCTCTGTTATTGCACTTAGCACTCCATCCATGTTGTTGCAAATGGCAAGATTTCATTCTTTTTTTATGACTGAGTAATATTCTTTTGTACATATCTATATCACATTTTCTTTATCCACTCATCTATAGATGGACACTTAAGTTGCTTCCATGTCTTGGCTAGTATAAATAATGCTACAGTAAACATAGGGGTGCTTATAACTTTTCAAATTAGAGTTTTTGTTTTCTTTGGTAAAACTCAGTAATGGTATTACTAGGTTATAGGGTGGTCCTATTCTTAACTTTTTGAGGAACCTCCATGGGGGTTTTCCACTGTCTGTATCAGTTTGCATTCCCACCAGCAGTGCACCAGGGTTCCTTTGTCTCCACTTCCTTGCCAACACGTGTTGTTTCTTGTGGTTTTGATCTTAGCTATTCTGACAGGGGTGAGATGATATCTCACTGTTGCTTTGACTTTCATTTCTCTGATGAGTGATGTTGAACATCTTTTCATGGGTCTGTTGGACTTCTGTGTGTCTTCTTTGGAGAAATGACTGTTCATGTCCTCTGTCCATTATTAATTGGAGTAATTTTTATTAAAAGAATGTGGGGAAATATCATATATGTTAATGGTTACTTATAGACTCTCTGAGTAGATCAGGAGCTTTGCCCTTGTAACTCTTTAAAGTATACCTGTGACTTTATTGAAGTAAATTCTGATTTTTTAAATTAAAAACATATATTCAGGTTATATAATCTAATGTATAAAGTATGACAAAATTTTTAAATTTCTTATGCTGTGTGTGTAATTTTTCTTTTTCATTTGTTTTTAGACAGCACATTTTATCAAGGATGACTGGCATTTTTGCTTAAACTGTGCAGTTACTCTATAAAACTCTGTGGGTAAATAGGACAAATACTGTGCTCATTTTACAGATGGGAAGGTGACCAATCCTTCAATAGGAAATTTCTAGAAAGATGTGAGGTTGGAACTAAAATTCAGCTTCCTCTCAGACATTTTCCAGTATTCTCTCTGCTGTACTTTTTTTGTTTGTTTGGTTTTGCTTGTCTTTTTTTAGTTTTAGTATAGCAACTCAAGAAAATAATCAGGAGCAAAGTCAAGAACAAAAAGAGTCTACAAATGTCATAATGAGAGTTCTGGATGAACAGCATTTTTACTCAGATCTGAGAATTAGAAAGCTGGCTGAAAAATTGTATTTATAAAGATTGAATAAACTAGATGGCAAATCAATATTCCTTCAGAATAAACTTTATTGGCCAATTACTTAAATTTCAAAGAAGTTAATTAGTATTGCAGGAGCGCCTTTGCAACTGTTTTCTGAAGAACTGAAGAAATAGTCTCATAATGTTGGAACTTCATGTTTGGTTTTCAGAGAACATTGTGAGCAGTACTTTAGAGTCCACCTGCAGGTCAGTATTTTGGTGACAGCATAAAAGGGCTTTAGCTTCAGGAAGCTTCCGTGAGGTCAGTTAGGGGTTCTTCTGGGACCAAATCCTGATCTAGGATTAGGATAACCCACTCTGCTCCTGAAATGAGATTTCTAACAGGAATTAAACACAGCTTCTTCTTCCTCTCTTTTAAAAGCAAGCAGCTTTGTCATCCTTCTCTTACTCAAATCATCACAAAAAAAGAGTTTTGAGAATTTTCCATTTATGACATTGCAGCAGACTACACAAAATCAGATGTAGGCAATTGCTCACTGTCCCCTCCCAATACCAATGCTTCTTACTCCCTTTAGAGATTACCAAGTGTGTTTTAGGATAACAATGGCTTAGTTATAATGTTCATGAATAAAACAAGGAGCCTGTGAGTGAGAGTCTGAATTTGGAAAGTAATAAAGAAACATATCAAGAGAGAAATGAGACTTGGGGCGGAATTGGAAGCGGAATATAGAAGAAGCAATCTTTCTTCTGTATAGCCTGGAGTAATGTTGGCCCTGTCAGATGCATCACAGCTTTTACGTCACACTGCCACATAGTCTGAGGCACAGGGAGAGCTGCATTAACTTCTGTAAGCCAGTTGGAGACATTGTGTCTGTGCATGCAAATTTACAACTAATTGGTTTTGTTTTGCTCTGTGCAGGGGAAGAAGTGATACTTATTAAGTGTCTCTGTTCTTTTGAGCCTCAAAGTAGCCAGGCCAATTGGAGAGATATCTGCTTACCCAAGTCTCCATCATTAGGGAATGTTTAGAGTTGAAAATCGCATCCAAGCCTGTGCCAGTGTACTGCATCCCTATCCCATAGCCATAGTGGTCATTTTAAATATTTGAAAATTACAAAGTTTCATCTTATACTGGGAACACAACTTCTGATTTGAAGACATTTGAAATGGAATTCATGTAAATTTTGAAGATATTTTGCTCGGCCACCCATCACTTCCAGCCACTTTAAACCAGATTAGCATGAATGAGAAATAATATAGAATGTCCTTTAGAGGATGGATAGGGGTTGCCGAATTCTTCATCCTCTTCCCTGATCACAGTTTAATTATCCAGCAGTGGGCATCTGACTCAAGCCACCAAACTGAGCTTTTAACTAGCTGATTAGAACCTCTGTAGTCAGTTTTCCTGGTCATGGAGATTGTGAGATTTGAAAGTTGATGTTGTCCCTTGCAATCAGAGTTCTGATCAATACATTCATTTGTTTGGAGAGTATTCAGAAGGCTATGTTCTCAAAAGCCTTTCAGTAGCTGCCAATAAGTGAATTATTATTCCTACGTTCATTACATAAAATCATAAAGGGCCTTGTTAAAATACAAATATTATTGAGAAGGACTGTACATCAAGCCTCTAGCCTCTGTGATTTCTTTAACACATGCGATCTTTCTGATTATTCAGCAGCCTCCTCAAGCCTTTTTTTTTTTTTTTTCCCTCCTCAAGTCTTAATAGAAAAGTTAACACAGGTCATTTTCAAAGGGAAAGAAAGACCAGAAACAAACATCATAGGAGGTAGGGAAAAGACACCTTTGGTGTGAAGATGCCCAGAATGTGCATAATGGTGGGAATTTAACCTCTGTAAAATGAGTATAAATAGTATTTAGCTCTGAGAGTTATATGAAATTAATTGGAATAATGCATTTTAAGATATTGAATCAGGCACTGACTCCTTACTTTATGTTCACCAAATGTCAGCTATTACTATTAGAATAAAATATTAAATACTTAATTGAATATGTTTTTAATTTATGAAGTACTTAAAAATCTTCCATTATCTCATAGTTATTTTATTTTTATTATACAGTTCTCTATAAAAATATAGTATTATATTTCAGATATGCAAGTCTGGAAAGTATTTTTTTCTATAGTACTTTTGTTTATGGTAGTTTTGTATATACCTAAGGTTATCATACTATAACTTATTATTTCCTGTGACCCAGAGTCATTACTTCTATCTCTGTTCATGTATTTGTGTAGAATTAATTTTATAATATATCAAACTTATTATATATATCATGACAGGGAATTGGAATTATTGATATTGACAAGCTATGATGATTTGTATGGCCCTTTGAGAAGACATGTCAACCCTTTTTTTTTTTTTTCACATTTCTACACTTTTTCAGCATTTAAGAATCTAACAGTTAGGGGATCCCTGGGTGGCACAGCGGTTTGGTGCCTGCCTTTGGCCCAGGGCTCAATCCTGGAGACCCGGGACTGATACCCACGTCGGGCTCCCGGTGCATGGAGCCTGCTTCTCCCTCTGCCTATGTCTCTGCCTCTCTCTCTCTCTCTGTGTGTGTGACTATCATAAATAAATAAATAAATAAATAAATAAATAAATAAATAAATAAATAAAAAGATTAAGAATCTAACAGTTAAGTGAAGCATGATTACATTTGTTAAAAATGGATTTGGTCGATGGTGGGCCACTCTTTTCCTTAATTTCCTAAAATTTTGTCTAATCAATATGTCTGAGAAACAGTTTCGGTGGAGAGGTCCTGATTCCAGATTATATATTGGTTGATCTTTACAAAATTGTTAGGCATTAAATGGTTTGAACACTCTATTCTCTACTGATATTATTGTTATTAATTATTATTATTATTATTTTAGTAGACAACTCTGGGTCTTTTGTTTCATTACCCAGAGAATCTGGGAAGAGCTATGTATCTTTAGCATCTTAGAAAACCTATATTATAGGAAAATATGTAGTGGAGAGCCAGCAATTGACTTTCTTTTAAATTAAAATGACATAAATTTATTATCTTACCATAAGTGGATGGCAGCCTTAGAAAAGGGTAAGGTAGCTGGTGTGGTTCTGGATTGCAGGCTATAAATCTGGGAGACTCAAAAATGAGCAATTTGTTTCTTTTCACTTCTGACATTAAATATTGTTGCTGTTTGGTTATTTTTCCTTGGTGTCAATCATAACCTGCAAGGGCTGACAAGTAGAGCATATTTCTCAGTTTTTTGGGTGGAGTTACAAGCAGAACTCTTAAAAGATAACTGTCTTTTTTGCATGAGATTCAAGAGTTTAATTTTCTTAAACCAAAAAGAGAGAACCAAATGCCAGTTTGGCTCTATCAAATGCCCTTTCATAAGCTGTTGGTAATGCAATTAAATGCATAAATGACAGAGATGATAGATACAGGTTCTGTTATTGCTATTTCATGCAGACAGAGTATGTTTCCCCAAGATTAGATTTTTATGACGATTTTTTTTAGTCAGAATACAGAATGTTATTTGTCAAAGAAGTTCTATTTGTTTTTAGCTGTTGGTGAAATCTCAAAGGAAAAATTTTCAGCTCCATTTTACTTTTAAGAAGTACATAAACCTGAAGAGTAAATTTTTTTCTTTCAAAATAGGTTTTGTTTTGACTTTAAAAGCCTCAGACTTTCACAAAGCATTGTAATGTTTGGAATAAGCATAGAAAATATTTCAGGGTATTGGTATTTTTTTTAGGGTATTGGTATTTATCTTCTTTCACAATTCTGGGCAAAAATTCCTAGGGTAAATTAGAAGATAGACTTTTTCACTTTCTCTCTACTGTTTCCAGTTTTCCAGGTTGCCTTGATGCTGAAGTTTGGGGGAAATGCTTCAGGTCCAAAGCATAGCCAAGTCTAGGTGTGCACAAGACCAGTCGATACCCTCATTATTGTTATTGTGTTTAACACAAGAGATGCACACAGTGCTTCAGGCTGGAAGAGATTGTCCAAATCAACTCTATAATCCTATCATTTTTCAAATGGGAAACTGAGGCCCAGGGAGATAAAGGGACCTGTCAAGTTTCAGCTGATCAGCTAGTGTCAGTGTTTGGATCCAGGCGAACTGACACTCCACTTAGCAATTTTTTCTCAGTAATTTCCCAGGATTCTTTTAAAATTCACTCTTGATTTGCTTCTGTTCCATTCCATCCAACTGGTCCCTGATCTTGACCTGGCTGCTGTCTGAGCTTCAATCCTGCTCTCTGGCTGTATTTGTCTAAGATTTCCCCACTAGGAATCTTGGCATTCTCTCAGTGTTTCGAACTTAGACTTACTCATCCAGAGGTTTTAGTTCTTCCCGCAGGCTTTGTGAAGGACTCTTCTTCACCTCTTGGCCTCGACTACCCCTGCTGCTGCTGTTCCATACCACCACAGCTTTTTCATGTCCTGCTTCCTGTCAGGCATTGTGCTTGGCACTTTATAAAACAAGTTCATGTACTTGTTTTATAAAGCTCATTAAGGTGGATATTTTATCACCTTGCAGTTGAGGAACCAAAGCTCAGGAATCAAATCACATCTGCATCACCTTACAGTTGTAAGTGCAGACTGAGCAGACTGAGATTAAAACCCACGTATGTCCAAATCCCATTTTCTTCCCATGACACCTCTCAGTTCCAGTCTGAAATGCTTAAAGCTCAGATCTTGAGTAACAAATTGTCGTAAACTGCCCTGCCTAGAAGACTCTGGCTCCCATTAATTTGTTCTGTGAAACATCTTTAACTATGTACTGACTCATGAGCCTTCTCTGTGTGGGCTTGTCTGATGGTAAGACTTCCCAGCTTTCTGATCTTAGAGCTCTGTTTTTCCATATTCTGTCTTGTTATAGGTTCTGGATGTGGGAATGGGAACAGTTTGATGTCCCTCTAATGGCTGAAAGGGTGACTTCCTGATTGAAACTCCAGCTGAAAACAGACCCTCCAAATGGCAAGATCATAGAGTACCCTGATATGTTTGATAGAACACTACTGAACATTTCCACCTGCTTCCCTACCTCCCACTTCTGCAATTTAAGGAACACATTCACTATCATGGTCAGAAAGGGACTGTAGCAGGATTGATTCCAACAGCTGCCAAAAGACGTGAGCTGCCTTAGCAATTTATATCTAGTTTGCCCTTCCTTGTTGCAGTTCCTTAGATTTAAAGATACTTAGAAGGCCCTCATGTGATAGCCTTACATTAAGTATTTCCTGGTAGGATACCTCACTGCAGGAATGGAAAGGAGGGGGAAATATTCACTGTTTATTATGCACATAAAGATTTGTTAGAAATTTTCACATGTATTACCTCAACTGATCCCCACAATAAGTAGTACATGAGGTATGGAATTTATTCTCATTTTAGAGAGAGATTAAATGGCTTATTTGAGATCACATGATTAGAAATGGGTACGATTGGCACTTGAATCTAGGTGAGACTGACTTTATGTATATTACCAGTCTATCCCTTAATACTCCAAAAGTCAGGTCCCCATCATCCTATCTACCATTACTCACCCTATGTGGGTTAGATAGGGACCATGATCTCAGTAGTCCGAACAAGAATCTTCACTAATCTTTGAAATTTTTGTCTCCATTTACACAGAAACTAAATTATAAATCTAAAGTTTTCATTTTCCCTACACCATTCAGTGACTAGACCGTTTTTGGTGAAGAATGATATTCCTTGTTGCTATGTGCCCCTGGGAGGTATGGGAGGGTGACACTTTTTCTGCCTTGGCAAAGTTTCCCAGCACATCCTTCCACCTGGTGGCTTGATAAAAAACCAAGGTAATATCTGTTTTATCTATGTGTTGAGTCACTAATGGAGAAAAATCCACTTGACTAGAGTAGCTAATTCTTCTTTTTCTGGATTGATAGCTGCAAACCTGAACTTGGAAAGAAAGTGAATCCATTCTTAACCACTATACATTCACTTGTGTTTCTTTCTTTCTTTTTTTCTTTTCTTTTCTTTTCTTTTCTTTTCTTTTCTTCTTTTCTTTTTCCTTGTCTCTCCTGCTTTCATCTCCTCTGGCTAGCTCTTTACCCAACTCAGCAACACCTTAGGCCCACACATGGTCAGTATGCACTGACTCTGACTCTTCTTTTTAAAAGACATTCTTTCCTACGAAGCTGAAGATAATTTATTTTATTTTTATAATTCAGGTCACCTATCTAAACTTGAATTTCTTTTTTTCTGAAAAATGAGGGTATTAAGCTGGAAATATTTTAGGATTCAATATATTTACCAAAATGGTTAAAATGAATGAATCTTAATGAGCATTTTAAAATTTATCCTGTATGAGGAAAGTTTTAGCAGTGGGCCTTACCAGCCACAGATGACTTCCTCTATCGAGTGCTGTGAGGCAGAGATTTGTGACTGTTTCTCTGCAGTTCTATCGGTACAGAGCCTCCTTTCCACCTCCTCCCCATGGACATCCCATTCTCTCTACAGTTGTCTTATTTGTTTCTCAGTCATTCACCAGTGCTCTCTGCCTCTGCATTAACGGCTTTACCAAAGGCAGGGGTATTTGTCCCTAGATTTCCCTTGACACCCCAATTAAGTTTGTTCCTGTCCATACTCGTTACAAATTTCATCAGACCACATTCAATTCAACAAATGTTTATCCAGTGCCAATCATGTGCAAGCCTGTGATGGTTGTTTGCATTCTAGGGGTACAACCTCACCAAGGAGCAAGTTTTATAGAAAGAAGAACCTAGAGTCCCTTTTGAAATACTTGTATTTTTCTCAATATTCAAATACAAAATGATTTAAGAAATAAGCTTTTTTCTATAAGAATCTTGATAAGAAAAAATATGTATGACATGTTACTTACACAGTTTAAGGTTTCCAAAAGGGAGATATAATATACTTATCTACTGGGTTCTATATCTTATACATTGTTTTCAAGAGTATCCATGTCTTACTCATGAGCATAAGAATTTTAAAAGCCTCCACTTTGTGTTTAAGGAATTTGATAAGTTATGGGAAAAATGGGATCAGATAATTCAGGTTACTTATGAATGTATTTATCAATATATTTTATCTCCACTAAAATGAAATAGTAAAGGCAGCCTATTAAAGAAAAAGAAAGTCAATAATAGTTTATATATCTTAAATTAGTAGTAATGGATAAAATACTATTCCTTGCTTAAAGAAACTCATTTTAGGATTTTACCCCTCCAAATTTTAATGAGATACTTATTAATTTATTTAGTGTTTTTGTGTATTATGTGGGCTTATCCTCCCAAATTGGTATTTGTTCCAAAATAAATTGGATTGGAAGTGTTGACTTGTACCTTACAGGTCTGCACAGTGATTGGAGAAACACACAGTAATTAATGAATGAGATGAAACAAATAAATAAAACATCAGGGATTCTTGAGCGTAGCTAAGGAAACATTTCTCAACCCTAATAGATTATTCCTCTTATTCTTTTTATGGCCACTTTAGGCCAAAGCACATTCTAGAAGCTCCTCTTCCATAAGACCTCTCTTTTTTCTACTGAAAGACCCTTAAATACAGCTTTAAAGCTTGGTGTTACTTTCCCTCAGATTTCTTTGTTTCTCTTTGGAATTATTATAGCTCCTTCACCCCTCCAATTGGATGTTACTTCTTGCATGAAAACATTCCTGAGCTTGGAAATTTGGAAATTTCCTTTTTAGGAATCCCACTCATTCTAACTTCTGGTACAATTACTTTGGTAGTTGTCTTATTCATCTTCATTATATTGTAAGCTTGTCAAACTCTATATTCCCTCATCTTTGTTTACCCAGCAGCATCTATCTGGGAACCTGTTGAGAGTGGCTACTCAACAAACATTGGCTGAAATGAATTATTGAGTTACTGTTTGGTACCATTGTGTAAGCAGTGGAAAGCTAATATTTATTGTTCAGAAAAGAATGACCAAAGCATGCCCTTTGTCTAATGTGTGATTGTTTCTTTTCAACTTTATACTGTGTTAGATTGAACCATATTAAACTGTCATTTTGTAGTTCAAAATTGGCAAAAGTTGAAAATATTGACAATTTCATATACTTCAGTTTATATTATTAATTTATTTTCAAATGTTTCACAGGCAGTGATATAATTGGATAGCAACCATTAATTTTTCAGATTCTAAGGAGGTTTTATAGTATAGAATCTAATTTTGTAAGGATTCAAACTATCTGAATACTCTCCATTTTTTCCTTTAGCTTTTTTTCCCCCAAACAAGCTCTGTTTCTTTATAGTGATTAACATAATTCTCAAAATTTCAAAAGCATTTGGAATTTTAAGTAAATAGAATGGAATTTTACGTGAACTCATAGTTTCATTGTTTAAAAATGATATTTGAAAAAATGAATTCACTGTCATTCAGTTATTTTTTCCCTTTTTTGCCTATAATAGAGATTTATTTGGAAAAAAAATTATATGTGTATCAGACTTTTGTGGCTATCCAGCTCAACATGCAATCTCTGTTAGCAATCTGAAGATCCATATATCAAAAACTGAACTCATGACCTGCTCCTCCCCAAAACCTTCCTCATGTCAACTAAGAGCAACTTCATCATTCAAAATGAACAGACCAAAAAGCATGGGATCACCACTGGGTCCTCTTGTTTTCATAATAATCAGAAACTCCCTTGTGATTCTACCTTTACTTCCTCTTCTCCCCACCGTGGCTCAGCCCACCATTATTTCTTATCTGCTACAACTACAGTGACCTCCAAAAGCCTCCCCTTGCTTCAATCCTTTTTATGTTCTCGAAAACTAGTCAAAGTAACACTTTTAAAACATGAGTCAGATCATGTTACTCGTCTGCTGAAAACCTTACTATAGTTCTCCATTTCACTCAGAGAGAAGGCCACAATCCTTGCAATGATCTGTGAGGCTTTATATGATCTGCCTCCTCCTCCTAAAACCACCCAATCCTGCCCCATCACCTCTTTGACCTTCTTTCCTCTCTCATTCTGACTCAGCCACTTAGCCTTCTTATTTTTACTTGAACATGCCGAGCACTCTCATACTAAGAACAAAAATCCAAACAAGTGCACAGCACATAAGGAAAACATCATTTTGGCTTTTCTGATGGCCAGTGTAAGAATATATGTTTATTTTTGTCTATGCTTGAAGTGCTTCACCTGGAACATTAAGTTTCTTAATTTATGAAGTTAGTGTTCCCTAAGGACATTATGAGTAATATGCAGAAATGCATTGCTTTTAAAAATTTTATAGTATTGACCAACAATTTGTTCATAATAACTATGTTTAATTATTAGTACATCTTCCAATTAAGGTAAACAAATGCATTTCTTGATTAAAAATTTTCATTTATAGCATAAAAGATTTGGTTATGTTTTTTTTTTGTTGTTGTTTAGTTTGTTTTAAAAACAATTTCTATTAGGCTTGAGCAAGATTTTTATACCTAAGTTAGAAATATCACTAGTGACTAAAATACTTGGTAAAAAATTTTTGAATTTATAAATAAAATTTGTCAGTAAACACATCTAATTCTATATCTTTTTAAAATATTTAGATGAGTTGGTATTTTGTAGGCTTCAAGAAACTGTGAAGATCTAATGATTTTTGACAAAAGTGAAAATATAGGCATTAATCTTATTTAAATGTAGGCCATACATGCCAAGATTTTAAAATTACAACAACAGCAAAAAAGTTTGCATATTGATTTAAATGTATCCCGAGTAAGGTTTAAGAACCCCATTTATGAATTGTACTGAGAAAAATAATGAAATTTGATAAATCTCACATGGTACAAAGCCCTCTATCATAAGTAAATGATCAGTTTCTGGTTTTAACTTTGACATATAAAAAGCTTGGAAGTCATCAATCTATACTCACAAGAAAAAACACAGTGAAAATAAATGACTATTCTTCAATCCATCAGATAATTTAGTTTATAGGGTAAACTGCGCTTTGAAATCTGGGGAAAAAAGAAAATCACAGAAGCAATCACTTACCTGGAGCAGAAGTCACTAGAACCATAAACTTGTATCTTGCCAGTTTCTCCTGGTAAGGGTCTAAGAAAATCCTCTTGTTTCTGGCAGAGTGAGGGAAAAAGTAACCATTTTGAAATATGCCCAGAGGTAAGAAACACTTGTGAAGGTCACAGCACAAGGACACAGGCCCATTAAAAGTCTGAGATTGAATCATAAGATTACAGAAAACCTTTCCTCTCCAACACCTTACCAATATAATAGCAGTGGATTACAGCTGAGAGCTGCAAGATGCAGATGCTGTTTAAGAAGTTCTTAGAGAAACAAAACCAACAGAAGAGACAAAAAAAAAAAAAAATCACCAGAGGAAACAGAGGCCTCTGACACCTGTAGCAACATTAAACACAGACCAACTCCTATCCAGATTAACTGAAACATCATTGTCTTTGTCTTCTTAGTTAGAAACTACCATAACAAAAATAATTTACACTGAGTGGCTTAAATAACAAAAGTTGATTTCCACTCACAGTTCTGAAGGCTGGGAAGTCTAAGATCAGAGTGCCAGCATAGTTCATGGGCAGTTTCTGCTAAGAGTTCTTTTCTTGGCTTGCAGAGGGCTCCCTTATTGCTATATCCTCATATGGCCTTTCTTCTGTATGTGTGCAGAAGTGGGGGTAGGGAGAAAGAGAGAGAAGATGGGTAGAGGGAAAGAGAGATCTCATCTTATAAAGACACCAAGCCTCATTCCTATCAGATTAAGACATTACCCTATGACCTCATTTAACATTAATTATCTCTCTAAAGCCCTTAGTCCAAAGTAGAGTCAGATTGGAGATTAGAGTTTCAACATATAAATTGTGGGGGTCACAACTTAGTACAAAGGCAATCACGATAAAGGCACTTTTATATTTTATCCTATTACCCAATGCATTATGTCTGATATTCAACAAAAAACTTCAAGGCATACTAAAAGTCAGGAAACCTTACAGACTGAAAAGGCAAAGCAAGTATCAAAACCAAACTCAGATTCAACACAGATTTTGGAATTATCAAATAGGAAATTTGAAATAACTATGAATAATATGTCAAAGGTTCTAATGGAAAAAATAAACAATACAGAAGAATAGGTGGGTAATGTAAGCAGAAAAGTGGGAATTCTAAGAAAGAACCAAAAGGAAATGCTAGAAATTAAGAGCTGTAAAGGAAATTCAGAATGTCTTTAATGGGTTCATCGGTAAACTGGACAAGATCAAGGAAAGAATCAGTGATCTTGAAGATATGTGAATAGAAACTGACAGAACTAAGATAAAAAGAAAAAGAAAAGCCCAGAACAGAGTATCTAAGAGCTGAGAACAAGAGACTAAATGCAACAAAAGATGTTCCCATTGCTCTTATGGCTTAGGAAACTCCAAAGATTTTGGAAGCTGTGAGCCAGAAAACATGGACAAGGACCAAAATATACAAATCACAATATCATAAAAAATATACAGATTGAGGAGGAAGAAATAAAACTGTTTTTTTTTTACAAGATTGTTTATGAAGAACCTCACACAGTTAAAAAACCAAATCTTCCTTGAATAAGTATCACAATATCACAGGATACAAGATTGATATACAAAAGCCAATTGTTTTTCTATATGCCAGCAGTGAATAATTGCATTTTTTAAGTTAAAAACATACCATTTATATTAAGACCAAAAAATTTGACATACATAGCTATATATCTAACACAATGTGTAAAGGATATATATGTGGAAGAAATTCAAAATTCTCATGTAAGAAATCTAAGAAGAGCCAAGTAAATGGATAGATTTTTTTTATTTTCAGGTATAGGAAGACTCAATGTTGTTCAGATGTCAGTTCTTCCCAACATGATCTATAGATTCAGCACAATCCCAATCAAAATCCCACAAGCTAGTTTGTGGACATTGACAAACTGATACTAAAGTTTTTATGAAAGGCGAAAAGCTCAGAATAGTCAACAGAAGACTAAGGAGAATGAAGTAGGAGGACTGATATTACCCGACTTCAAGACTTCCTATAGAGCTACAGTAATCAAGACAGTGTAGTACTGGGAAAACAATAGGCACAAAGATCAATAGAAGACAATATATGAGAAAATTTGGGTGACCTTGAGTTTGGTGCTGAGTTTTTAGATATAACACCAAAAATACAATCCATGAAAGAAAGATATTAATAACTTGTACATTACTAAAATTAAGAACTTATGCTCTGTGAGAAGACACTATTAACAAATTGAAATAATAAGTCACAGACTAGGATAAAATATTTGTTAGACATAGATCTTATGAAGTTGTATCCAAAATATACAAAGAATTTCTAAAACTCAAAATAATAATTAAACTCCACACTTAAAGATCTAAAAAGATCTCAATAGGCATCTCACCAAAGAAGATACACAGATAGTAAATAAGCATACAAAAAGACTATCAACATCATTTAGTATTTGGAATTGTAAATTAAAACAACAGTGAGATGTCACTAACCACATATTAAAGTGGCTAAGTTCCCAAAACTTATGCTAGCAAGGATCGAGACAAACAGGAACTCTCATTCATTGTCAGTAGGAATACAAATTGGTACACCTACTTTAAAAGACAGGCAGTTTCTTACAAAGCTAAACATAGTCTTACCATATGACCCAGTAATTGTGCTTCTAGGTACTTATCCAACTGACTTGAAAATTTATAGCCACACAAAAGCCTACAGCAAATGTTTATAGCACCTTTATTATTAAACATGAAAAAATGAAAATAATCAAGATACCCTTCAATTAAGTGAATGGATGAAGAAATTCTGTTACATCTGTACAATAAAAATTGATAAACTATCAAGCCATAAAAAGATGTATATAAACCTATAATGCAATTCTAGGTGAAATAAGCTAATTGTAACAGGTTATATATTGTAAGGTTCCAATTATATGACATTCTGAAAAGGAAAAGCTGTAGACAAAAAGATCAGTGGCTGCCAAGAGTTCAGGAAGAGAGAGAGAGGGAGGGATGAATAGGTGAAGTTAGATTTTTTTTTAAGGCATAAAACTATTCATGTGTGATGCTATAATAGTGGAGTCATGAGATCATGCATCTGTCAAAACCTATAGACCTTTATAACACAAAGAGTACACCTTAATATGTAAGTAATTTATTTTTATTAAAAATCATTTAGAAAGTTATGGGATTCCAGGAAGCAATATGGACTGTGACAAAAGAATAGAAATGTACCATAAATGTATGAAACAATCTCTCTGATGGGGATGAGAGGAAAGGTGCTGATACACATAAATTTGGAAGTTAGTGGAGTCTAACACAAGAAATACACAAAGAAAAGCACATAAGAACTGTAGTCTCATCAATGAAGGTTTTTTCCATCAAATGCCGGTTAACAAATATGATATTGCTCTACTTGTAAATTGCAATTGAATGATTATATGAATAAATGATGGGTGGGGGGAGGCAAGTTTCTCACTGTTGGGTTGACAATTTATAGATAATTAAGGAGAGGAGGCTAGAATGATCTATATGATAATGGATAAGAGTTGGAAACATAAGTAAGAATTCATGTTTAGATGGTTATGTATGGATGTATTTCTAGATCTGCGTATATACATTTATCTCCTTGCCCTGTCAGCAGAGAGGGCCTGAAAACAGAAAAAAACAAAACAAAACAAAAAAAAAAAAAAACAAAAAAAACAGCCTAGCACTAATGAGTGCATCTAATACCCAGTGGTGATTTCTAATACCAGCCAGGTAGGAACACTTGATATTTTCTAATACCAAAGCTCCTTAGAGAAATAGCTATTCCTAGGGGAAAAATATATTCAAGATGAGGTTGGAGCTCATCTTTGTAAGGGTGGGGAGACAAATCTCTCATGCAGAAATTTTATAAATAATTTATGAATACATGTCATTCTAAAGAAGAGGCAGCATAATTCTCTATTCCTTAAGAATGGCTATGTATAGTAGTCACATTCTCTCAAAGAATACAGTATCTTAAGTGAGGGAGGAGTGACTATACAGTGAAGAAAACTAAAAAACATTATTTGAGCCAGATGATCAAGGTCAGCATCACCAGTCATAAACCAGGTTGATAGGATGTACCAGTGGTATGATGTGATGAAATTGACACTGTACCTCAGATTTTCCTCCCCAAACCCATAACTCTAGTCTAATCATGAGAAAAACATCAGAAAAAATGCAATATGGAAACTCTTTGTACTGTCTTCTCAATTTTCTAAATCTAAAACTCTTCTAAACTGTTCTAAATCAGGTTTGCTTAAAACTTGACTACAGGGGCACCTGGGTGGCTCAGCGGGTGAGCATCTGCCTTTGGCTTAGGGCATGATCCTGGGGCCCTGGGATTGAGTCCTGCATCAGGCTCCCCAGAGGGAGTCTGCTTCTGCCTCTGCCTATTTCTGCCTCTCTCTGTGTCTCTAATGAATAAATAAACAAAATCTCAAAAATAAAATAAAATAAAAATAAAGCTTGACTACATTAAAAAATGCCCAATATTATCAATATCTTTGTAATTCTTTATTCTTTAATATGTTTATTTTCACTGTTTTCTGCACAGTATTACATTAATAATGATAATGCTTCCAAATTAAGTATGTATGAATGAACCTCTTCATGAATAAAGCTTTTTCTTTTTTAAAAATTTCTCTTTCTTTCTTTCTTTTTCTCTTTCTTTCTTTCTTTCTTTCTTTCTTCTTTCTTTCTTTCTCTCTCTCTCTCTCTCTCTTTCTTAGAGAGAGAAAGAGGAGGGGGAGGGGCAAAGGGAGAGGAGAGGAGAAAGAGAATCTTAAGCAGGGGGCATTGTGGGGCTTGAGCTCAGGATCCTGAGATGATAACCTGAGCCGAAACCAAGAGTTGGATGCTTGACAGACTCAGCCATCCAAGTGCCCCAAAGCTTTTCTCTATTATTAGCATTATTTCTTTAAAGTATTTTTTTAGAAGTGAAATGATCAAGTTAATAGGTAATGGTCTTCATCTTTTGAAAGATATGTTGTAGAAATTTTAGGCTTGATATGATACCATTTAAATCTTAAATGAAGTAATTGAATATTCATAAATCGACAAAATAAAAATATTTTCTGTAAAATGCATTTTGGAATGCTTCTATAAACATAATTAAAATATATCCCAGCCTAAATAAGCCGTATATCTAACTAGTAATACATATAATCCCTTGTAGATGAGTTTTGTTTTCTCCAGATGTCTGTGAGATTAGAATGTGTACAGATAGCTGAAGAATGAATACTGCTCTTTGTGTTTTTTAGGAGTTTCTTGGGAGTTACAGATGAGAAGGATTTACCCATCTCAGGATTCATTATACCATTAATATTTCCACTAGGTTTATAATGTCTACTCCTAATTCTTAAAAGGTTTGAGAAATTACTGTCTTTTGATAAGAATTAATTTGAATTGCCAATGTAATGTACTTCTGTGGAGTTCCAAGAATAGCACTTTTCCATTCATCTACAAAATATATTGGAGTATCTTATAAAGTTGTAGATTGAAGAACACATAAATATCATCGCTCCATTTTGTGTTTAATTTTTAACTTACTTGTGATAAAAGTGAGAAATATGACAAACTTGACAAAGTGACAAACTTAAGTGACAGTCTAGATATACTAGTCAATTGTGTTTTAATCTTTCATTATATTTTCTGCCCCTGGATGCCACTGAGTAAGCATCATTAAAGTCTCCTCTCCCACCGCTATCATATCTAAGTCAGAGTCTCCCAAAGAGCCTGAGCTGCTGCGGAAGCTCTTTATCGGAGGTTTGAGCTTTGAAAAAACCGATGAGAGTCTGAGGAGCCATTTTGAGCAATGTGGAACGCTTATGGACTGTGTGGTAATGAGAGACCCAAACACCAAGCGCTCCAGAGGCTTTGCGTTCCTCATATTCGCCACCGTGTAGGAGGTGGATGCAGCCATGAACGCAAGGCCACACAAGGTGGATGGAAGAGTTGTGGAACCAAAGAGGGCTGTCTCACGAGAAGATTCTCAAAGACCTGGTGCCCACTTAACTGTGAAAAAGATTTTTGTTGGTGGCATTAAAGAAGACACTGAAGGGATCCCTGGTGTTGCAGTGGTTTAGCGCCTGCCTTTGGCCCAGGGCGCGATCCTGGAGACCCGGGATCGAATCCCACGTCGGGCTCCCGGTACATGGAGCCTGCTTCTTCCTCTGCCTGTGTCTCCGCCTCTCTCTCTGTGTGTGACTATCATAAATAAAAAAGACTCTGAAGAACATCATCTAAGAGATTATTTTGAACAGTATGGGAAAATTGAAGTGATTGAGATCATGATTGACCAAGGGAGTGGCAAAAAGAGAGGTTTTGCTTTTGTGACATTTGATGACCATGACTCTGTAGACAAGTTTGTCATTCAAAAATACCATACTGTGAATGGCCACAACTGTGAAGTAAGGGAAGCCCTACCGAGGCAAGAGATGACTAGTGCTTCGTCCAGCCAAAGAGGCCGAAGTGGTTCTAGAAACTTTGGTGGTGGTCATGGAGGTGGTTTTGGTGGGAATGACAACTTTGGTCATGGAGGGAACTTCAGTGGTCGAGGTGGCTTCAGTGGCAGTCGAGGTGGTGGTGGATACGGTGGCAGTGGGGATGGCTATAATGGATTTGGTAATGATGGAAGCAACTTTTGAGGTGGCGGAAGCTATAACGATTTTGGCAATTACAACAATCAATCCTCAAATTTTGGACCCATGAAAGGAGGAAATTTTGGAGGCAGAAGCTCTGGCCCCTGTGGTGGTGGAGGCCGATACTTTGCCAAACCATGAAACCAAGGTGGCTATGGCAGTTCCAGCAGCAGCAGCAGCTATGGCAGTGGCAGAAAGTTTTAATTATTGCCAGGAAACAAAGCTTAGCAGGAGAGGAGAGCCAGAGAAGTGACAGGGAAGCTACAGGTTACAACAGATTTGTGAACTCAGCCAAGCACAGTGGTGGCAGGGCCTAGCTGCTACAAAGAAGACATGTTTTAGACAATATTCATGTGTATGGGCAAAAAAACTCGAGGACTACTCAAGGAGACTCGAGGACTGTATTTGTGACTAATTGTGTAACAGGTTATTTTAGTTTCTGTTCTGTGGAAAGTGTAAAGCATTCCAACAAAGGGTTTTAATGTAGATTTTTTTTTTTGCACCCATGTTGTTGATTGCTAAATGTAATAGTCTGATCATGGTGCTGAATAAATATGTCTTTAAAAAAAATCTTTCATTGTAGTTTTAATGTTTACTCTTAAGTTGGTTGCTACTTTGCTCTTCTGGTTCAGGTTAGTGGAAGGTTTCTCTGATCTTTCATGGATTGTTCTTTTTCCAAAAGTATCATTTGTAAATACTTTTATATGAATCAATATTTTACTCTTAATGCTGGATACCAGTATGAATATTGTTATTGCAATATTCAATATTATTATTACTATAATAATACTTTGGATGCTGAAGTAGACATATATTTAGACTCTAAGCATTATGGCATACTACTAGCTAACTCAATTTCTACTCAGCTCTTCTTCCTTAAATGAACCAGATTCAGGGCAACTGAATATTTTTAGCAGAAACAGTCAACTGAAAAAATATTCATGTTTCCCAGCCTCCCTAAAGACGCAAGGGGTTTCAGGTGGGGATTTCTAGGGAAGTCACTTTCCTAATGCAGACACTATTCTGTGTTCCTTCTTTCCTTGCTACCCCTGGAACATGAATGTGAGACAGCATTTTTTGCATGAATGGCCATGAGCATAACATTAAAAATACCCAGGACCCTAGTGAAATCATTAAACTACTCCACCAGTCCTAAATTGCCTACCTCCTGTCTTCTTACTAAATGAGAAAAATAAACTTCATTTGGGGGAGCCAAATAGTTAATTTATTTGGGTCTTTGTCACATACAATTACTTAAAAACTATGAAAATTACTTATGGAGTCCGGCTTCCTCATCTTGCAGAGAAAGTAACTTAAGCCTAACTCTCCTCCTTTACTTTGTAACACCCTATCCAACTTTCTTCTTCTTCATGTTGTCTAAAATCAGCTGAAATTATATATTTATTTGCTGCCTGTCTTCCATACTAGAATGTAAGTTCCATGAGGTTAAGAATTAGTTCTTTCTTGTTCATTGTTATATCCCTAGCACCTGGAACAGCGTTTCAGACAGCAGAGACATTCAGTATCAGTGAGACCTCAGAGGGGTTCAGTGACTAGATCAAGAAGGTGATTGAAATAGGAATTAAAATCCAATCTCCTGATAACCAGTTAAGTGATCCCTCATTATACTACTTGATGCTGTAGGGGCTGTCTTAAGTCCTTGGATAGCAATGATAATTCAGTACACAAAATTAAACAGCAACACATTACAATTCAATTGAGTCTACTCTTTATCTTATCAAACTTTTGTAGCATCATCTCTTCAGACTTGTCCATCATATAATGCTATTATTGCCACTTTTCCTGAATAGCCTTGACTAGAAGCTATCTCTTCAAGGGCTTTATACACAGATCCCTTCCTTGGAAAATCACAAAGCATGTTAGCATATTAAAGATCCTGATATCGGGATCCCTGGGTAGCGCAGCAGTTTGGCGCCTGCCTTTGGCCCAGGGCGCGATCCTGGAGACCCGGGATCGAATCCCACGTCGGGCTCCCGGTGCATGGAGCCTGCTTCTCCCTCTGCCTGTGTCTCTGCCTCTCTCTCTCTCTCTCTGTGACTATCATAAATAAATAAAAGTTAAAAAAAATTAAAAATAAAAAAAATAAAGATCCTGATATCTATTATAATAAAAAAATCCACTTAACTTTACCTTAACACTTTCCAAACTTATTTTCCTTTAGAATGACCTCCCTATCTTCATTTTGTGACTAATCTCTACTAAAAGTATTGAGGAATTAATGTTACATTTTAAAAAACTGTGGGTCTTGACCACTGTAGTTCAGGACCCCAAAGAATCAAATTTTAAATTTCTCCTCTTTCTCCTTATTTTCGACATCCAATCTATTAATAAGTCCTATGAGTACTTCTTCCAAAATATATTCAAACCTGACAGCTTGAAACCACCTGCAACTTATAAATCCTGATCTAAGCCACTTTTATTTTTTTCTGGACTATTTTCTGTTGGCCTTCTTATGGATCTCTTGAGTCCATTGTCCTCTCATGTTCCATTCTTCATATAACCAAAGCAGTCTTTCCAAAGGTTAATCCTGCTGCTTAAAGCTCTTCAGTGGCTTCATAGGTCAGTGACAAAAATATCCACATCCTTATTATGGCTAGTGAGTCCCTACATAAGCTGGTTCCTACTTATCTCTGACTACACCTCCTATCCTTTTTTATTTTCAAACATTTTATTTATTTATTCATGAGAAACACACACAGAGAGAGGCAGAAACACAGGCAAAGGGAGAAGCAGGTTGTGGGGAGCCTGATGCGGGACTTGATCCCAGGATCCTGAGATCATGCCCTGAGTCGAAGGCAGATGCTCAATCCCTGAGCCACCACCCAGGAGCCCCCACATATCCTATCGTAATGTTAATACTGGCTACTATATTTCTGCAACCTTGTGTTTGTTTGTTTGTTTGTTTTTCTTTCTTTTCTTTTCTTTCTTTCTTTTTTTTTTTCTCTTAAACATACCATGCTCATTTCCTCATGGGATCTTTCCACTTTTTCCTCTGACTGTGATATCTTCTCATGTACAATCTTATGGTCATCACTGAAGACTCAAGTCAATGTCACTTCTCAGAGAAGTCTCCTCTGGTCACATTAACTTCAGTAGGATTCTGTGCACACAAATCGCTCTATTCTGTAGCACTGCTGTGCCTACTTATAAACATGTACACTATCTGTGTATGTCTGCTGGAATATATCTTTGAGGTCAAGGAATTTGATTATTACATATCCCCAGTGCCTAACAGAGAGCCTCTCATAACAAGTGTTCTATAAGAACTTGTTGACTGTGAATAAATATGTATTGGTACAAACAGTTATTATCTTTGTCTCTAATCTCTTCCTACAAAAAAAATTCCTTCCAAATTAAATTTCTTGAAACATCGACTTGTATTCTTTTTTTTTTCGACTTGTATTCAAGAGCACAAATAGTTTCCTCCAAGATTAAAGTCCCAAATTCCTCTTCATGAATTTCAAAGTACTAATTTTCTTAACCCATTTTTCTTATGTGAAGTTTTTAATCACTCTTTACCAAAATGAACCTCTGCTCTAACACTAATTCCCTGAGAAAGTTTCTCTCCAGTCTCTCAACTTTACTATTCCTCTCCCAATAGGGATTCTCACTCAATTTCACATAGTTCAACTTCTCTTCTTCAAACAAACATTAGTCCAGCCTCTAAAAAGCTCTTCTTTTTCTGCTGTGTGTTTTGTACTGCTGTATATTTCTGCTATATTGTTTTTTATATTGTCATGAGGTTAGTATAGTATGTCCTTATCCTATTTTATTTATGTGTGGGTAATCCCCTGAAAGTAAAGACTAATATTAAAATGCCCCCTTCATCTTCTAATACAATATTCTACAGATAGTACATGTATTTGATTCCAGTTTCACTAGACATGGGTGACAAAAAAATAAGTTATTTGCTGTAAACACTTATTTACTGTAAAATAAATAAATAAAATATAATAAAATAATAATATAAATATAATTTATATTTGTAAAGCAAGGATGATGAACAAAAAGCAACTGACATTTAATTTTATTGTCAGGGAAACAAGGGAATATGGTGGTGAGGATTATGGATAACTGCAGTCACATAATTCACCTGAGGAGGGCAGCCATAGCACATGTCCAGGGGCCTATTACTGTATTAAAATGGAGGCCCAGTGTTCATTGAACTTCTGTTTTACTTTTTTTCAAGAACCAGAAATGCATATCTTTTATGTTAAATCATGCAATTTTTAAATGTTCAACATATCGGAGGCCCAAATCTGCAATCTTTATTTTGAACTCTTGCAACGCTGACTTAGAAAATGTCCAGTGTTGTTAATTAATTGAATTGCAGGAGTGTGCATTTTATTTTACCCACCTTGTCATTTCTATTTTCACTTAGAAACTATTCTTTTTCTTTCTCCTCTCCAACATTAATCTTAACAATTTACCCAAAGATTTAAAAGAAATATTTGGGGGTTGCCTGGGTGGCTCAGGTGGTTAAGCATCTGCCTTTCGCTCAGATCATGATCCCAAGGTCCTGGAATGGAGCCCCACCTCTGGCTCCCTGCTTATTAGGGAATCTCCTTCTCCGGCCCTTGCTCATGTGCATGTGCACATTCTCTCTCTCTCAAGTGAATAAATAAAATCTTTAAAAAAAAGAAATATTTGGTATGTACTTTCTGATGATGACAGTAATATCTCTGTAGAAAACTTGGAAAATACTAAAAAATATTTACAAAAATGTAAGAATAATTCTATGTATTGCTATCATTTTATATATTTTCTTTCTATATTTAGTCTATATTTAGTTACCATAATAAAGTCATTAGATTTACTTTTCATGAAAGAAATTCTCCATGAAATTAAAAATTCTTGATAAGCATTATTTAAATGTCTACATAGATTTGGATTGCATGGGCATACCATTATTAATTTAATTAATAAAATTTGATTTATTTGTTTATAATTAATTAATTAAAATTATTTAATTTACTTATAGAGCCATGTCTCTATCATTGGACAATTAGGCTGTTTCCAAATCTTTCCCCATAATGAGTAATTTTGCAGTGAACATTTTTGTACATAAACTGTCTATATTTTGAATTATTAGAAATTCAGTAGAATCAGAATCAAGTATATAAATATTTTTGAGGCCAAATAGATTTCCAAAAACACTTTTCCATACTGCCAGCGATTTGAGAGTGTATATTTTACTGTATCCAGAACATTTGGATAATCTCATTAAAAAAAAAAACTTAAGGTAATTAATGATTCTGTCTCTACCTTCTCATTTCTTCTCTTTTGCTACTAATTTTAGCATATGACCTTTATTTCTATTTGAAAAGAAAAATTGAAGATTCTTATCCCTCTACCTGTAGTTACCCATAGTCATTCTTATTCCTTTTAACTTGCTTCAATAAAATAAATTAGGCTAATAACTTCCACTTGTGCTGTAGCACTCATGTCTTTCTATGTCCTCCAAGACCATGCATTCACAGCTATACCCCTGCCTTCAGTGTCTTCAGTATTTTCCTCTCTTGGGTTCTTTCCTCATAACTTATAACAGTACTTGAATTTGGTTTATTAAAAAAGCTTTTCTTCATCCTAGTTTCCTCTTCTAGTTGCACTCTTATTTCTCTTCTTTCTTTTACAACCAAGTTTCTTTACATGGTCTTAATTCCCTACCTTTAATTTCTCCACTTCTAACATTACATTTTTCTGAGCACCAATGTCCTTACTTTTCTGGAACAAGTCTTGCTCAGATCACCAGTGATCTACTATATGTAAATCCCATCTAGGTGTACTTTTCTACAGCTAAGGGACAGACCAATCAAAGGAAGTTGCAGCTGAATTTTGACCTCAACAAGATGGCCAGTTGTGGCCAAGGATTGGCAGAAATGGCAGAGAAAGTAGACTGTTATGGTCAGAAAGTGCACCGAAGAAAGTAATAATGTTACCAGCTAGTGACTATGAACCACAAGGACCTAACATGATAGTTTGGGGCAGCAGAAACCTAATATATTAGCAGAAGGACTAATTAAGGAGAGAAGAGACCACTGTAATACCACATAGGGGAGAAGAAAATAGCTGAGATTAACAAGTTTGACTTATCTATTCATTCATTTATTTAATTAACTCATATTAAACACTTTGTACATGCTAAACAGGGAATATAGTTTTCAAGGGGTAGGTAATTCATTGTTGATATCAGCAGAAGCAAGAAATGTGTAGTTATAGAAGCTGATGCAGAAACAGTTTGGTTACTGGTCTTCAGGGGACTTAGTCACTGCATAGTGACTGTGGCATAAATGGTTCCCAGTATCATCAGCAACACAGAAGGTAACTGAAACTCATTTTGGAATAATATAAGATATGGAAGAAGGAAATAATGATGTTAATGGAAATAAGGGGTCATAGGAGAGATAGAGGGAAAATCAGAAGCAGTGGACGTTTCAAAGGTGGTAGTGATAGGCTAGAATGCTGAGACATGTATTCTAATAAAACTTCCTTTGGAAAATGCCGATGGAAATTACAGTCGATCTGAAGTTTTATTCTCTTAGAAATAAAGACAAATAATGTTGAGACAATCATTTGTTTGCTTTAAAAGTATTCTCTTAATACAGGGGATAAGGTCTTCATAAAATATTCAAATAAGTAATGTTGATATATAGATATTAGTTTCCATTTTGGAGCTGTAAAGCTAATGCAGACTGCATGACATCAGATCAACTCAGAATTCAAGATTTCTTTGACCCCAACAGATGTAACACATTAGAATAGCCTAGTGTAAATACAGGAATCCAGACATATTGTTCTACATCACAAGATTTCTTGATGGAGCCTATCGAAATAAATCAGAAGCACATCCATCAAATGTCACTTGAAATATTTCAGAGTATGATCTCTCAAGAGAAAATAATTTCCATTCTAATTAAGTTTCCTGAATTTGAAATCCAGCCAGAGCAAGACAAATCTGATCAGAGTCTTCTTCATTAATTTAACATTTGTGTTGATATCTCCAAGTGGAACTGGATGGCCACAAGGCTGACCAGATAATTTTGCTTTCTTTGAATCCCATTGCCCCCAGCTAAATCAAGAGAGTGGCAATTCTCACCAATCTCCAAGCTATCCACAATGATCAGACTGGGTACACCGCTGTCCAGTAGCTTTGTTCTGTAGCCTGAGAGTAGGCTTATGGAAGCAGGCAGTAGGCATGATCTGGTATTGGCAAACTGGAAGTTGAAGGGCTGTTTGAAGTCTAGGTCAGGCAGGAAGTCATATGTGCAGTCTAATTGGCTGTGAATGAGAAGAGATTTAGTGACTGAAGACCTCTCTGAGAGCTGCTTTGGTGATTAGGAGGTAGTGAAAAAGTTAGATGATGAAGTTTCAGTCTGAGATAGGGAATGCTTAGTATTTAGACTTGGAAGCACCTAAGAAAGTAAAGATAATGTGAAATAGAGATGACCTTGTACAGTGACATAAAAGGTCAAAAAAACCTTTGAAACTCATTGGGTCTTTAACATGGGTATCCACATATCTAATGATTCTTAATTGATTGGCTAACTGATTGATTGGTCTGCTTGGCCAAATTCAAGCCTCAGAATTATTATTTTAAATCTTGAAGGTTCAATAAGAAGACCTTTGGGGCAAATTGAACTTTTCCTGCTGAGATGGTGGACCATGCTTTGTTGCGTTTCCAGTTTGAAATAGTGCCGTATTTATCAAATAATACTTTTAGATATCATTTGAGGAATTTGTGGATCTTCATTTTTCTTATTTATAAATGATGAAACCTTTAATATATCCAAAAGAATTTATACAAATAAATGCACATTTTTAAGGCATTTAATTTGGAATATAAATACAATGAAAAATCTTTTTTTTTTAAGATTTTATTTATTTATCCATGAGAGAGAGAGGGGGGGGGCAGAGACACAGGCAGAGGGAGAAGCAGGCTCCATGCAGGAGCCTGATATGGGACTTGATCCCAGGACCCCAGGATCACACCTGGGGCCAAAGGCAGGTGCTAAACTGCTGAGCCATGCAGGCATCCCTACAATGAAAAATCTAATTTTAATTTTTATCCATATGAACTATCACCTTACAATGTATAAACACAAGAATATATCTTCATGTAAATATTTTCAATAAAAATGAACAAAACTATTCTTTCACTGTTTGCTGGATTACTCTAATAACTCTAAATTATTTTTTTTGCCTTCGGGTCATTAAGCATATTACCACATTAATTTCACAAAGTAACATTCTAATTTACAGAATTTAAAATGTCTTCACAAAATAGGTTACTCTGAACTTTATAGGCGAATCTTAAAATCCTGAAATCTCAGGTTCTTATTCTAAAAGCAAATGTTCTTCTCACCTACCTCAAATCAGATCATTGAGAAAAGACTCTATGTTTTCTTGGTTATGAGCATAAATTTTAGAATCAGCTTATAATCGGGTTTATACCCTAGATCTACTACTTATTAGTTATGATACATTGGGCACATTACTTAACCTTTATGATGCCTCATTTTGTTCAGGGGAAGAGTAGTTTTATTTTTTTTTAATTTTTTTTATTTATTTATGATAGTCACAGAGAGAGAGAGAGAGAGAGGCAGAGACACA
Source organism: Nyctereutes procyonoides (assembly GCF_905146905.1). Classification (NCBI taxonomy): domain Eukaryota; kingdom Metazoa; phylum Chordata; class Mammalia; order Carnivora; family Canidae; genus Nyctereutes; species Nyctereutes procyonoides. The sequence goes on along the minus strand of NW_026575040.1, from coordinate 21,141,771 downwards.
GGCAGAGGGAGAAGCAGGCTCCATGCACCGGGAGCCCGACATGGGATTCGATCCCGGGTCTCCAGGATCGCGCCCTGGGCCAAAGGCAGGTGCCAAACCGCTGCGCCACCCAGGGATCCCGGGAAGAGTAGTTTTATAATAGTAATTCCAACCTATAAGATAAGTGTTGCTGCAAGAATTAATGAAATCAAGAAAACATTAAAATAGCAACTTCCCTAGTAAGTGTTAGATATTCTTATAAAAATATCTCAAAAGGAAATAGATATTCCCAGGACCTTAGAACTGAAGTATGCCTAGAGTGGAAGCCATAACAGAAATGATTCATATTTGTTGGACAATGAATGAATGGTACATGGAATTCCCGGCTTCAGGGTAGAGATTTTAAAAATAGAGGCATGCTGCTATCCTGGACACATTAAGCAGATTGAAATTGCAAATATTCTAATAAATGTAAGTATCCATTGTCCCCAGCTCTTGCTAGAGTGAAATGTCTAGAGCTTGGGAGAGCCCTAGGAGACCATTTAAAGTCTCTATAATGGAGTTCTATGAATAGTCCTATTACCACCCCTGGTGTGTCAATCCAACAAGGACCATTTACATTGCTCTATCTAAATTTCCACAAAATTCTGATGTTCAACATTCACTTTATCAACACCTGGTTAGGGCAGCCCCAGTGGCCCAGTGGTTTAGCACTGCCTGCAGCCCAGGGCGTGATCCTGGAGACCTGGGATCGAATCCCACATCAGGCTCTCTGCATGGAGCCTGCTTCTCCATCTGCCTGTGTCTCTGCCTCTCTCTCTCTCTCTCTCTCTGCATCTCTATGAATAAATAAATAAAATCTTTAAAATAAAAACACCTGGTTAGCTGGAATATGATGATTCTTCTGGTAAGTATTCTCCATTCTTCTAGTAATGAAGTCTTTCCTTCTTCTTGGCATGTAGATGGATTAGTCAGTCAAGATGTCCCATTCTTCTCCTGCCAAGAGATCAACGAGGATCCCCTGGAGCATCTTGTAGTTCTGACTTAGTTATGTATAAAAACCTAAAGCGTCAATGTAGAGCCCTCTGGAATTTGGCATGGTTGGAACCTAAGTGAAATGAGTTGCTGCTGCAATTACTAGCATTATTCTGGCCAGTGCAAAGGAGAGGGATTCCTTCTCCCTGCTATCTAGCGTCATGGTTGTTCCCCAGTGTGCCAACCTCGGATGGGAGTGGCTCCAAGGCAATGACACTAGGGACTGCGGAGAGTCCAGGCCAACTCTGCTAAAAGTTGTTCAATTCTGGGCCTGAACCCTGGGGCCCAGGTCAGCTCAGTTCACCAATCAGTGCTCCAGAGGCACTTTTCACAAAATCACTCTACCTAATTAGGCAAGATATTTTGCAAGCTGAAAAATCTGTGGGGATATTGCTTTTTTCAAACACATTGGGGAGATAATCATTGTGTGTGTGTGTGTGTGTGTGTGTGTGTGTGTGTGTAGTAACACCTTGCTTTCCTCCTAAGCCAAATCAACTCACCCATGACCGATGTTGTAAGTTCTATCTGAAAGCCCCATCTATCTACTTCCCACAAAACAGCTACCGCTACCCTTCTTTATGGGGACTTTTCTGAGTATCTTTAGCATAACACCACTTAAATTTACTTATAACTGTGAATTTAGAGGTATACCATCTTTATGTTAGAGTACTGGAGTTCATCAGAGTAAGAATTTGAAACATTGAAAGTATTTAATAAACCTAATGGATCCTGACTTCAATTTATTCTGTAAAAATAATTTTGAGGACATTCTTGGTATCAGTCTCTATGCTGAAATTAGGGCCAGCAGGGTGACTGGGCAGAGTGAGTGATTAATAGAATAGTGTTTCTACCCTAAGGAGATCAGACTCAAGCAAGGAATCCAACCCATGCATGATTAGCTATAATACAGAGGACACCCTTTAATGCTCACTTAATCCTACTGGGTATTAAAAGAGGAATACAATAACTGTGCTGTAGAGAAGACAGTGTCTTGGGTATTATAAAGGCCTAAGGAGAAATTTGAGATGAATGCAAACCCTATCCTAAATTCTAGTAGATTAAATGAAAATTAGGGAAAAAACAGAACTGTATATTTAGCAAACATCTGGAGAGGAAATAATTCTATATGCCAAGTTAAAAAAAAAGCAGATGATAAATGAAAACATTTACAAATGGAACTACTTAACATGATTTTTAAAATTTTCAACTGTATGAAACATTTTAAACCACCAAAGTAAAAATATAGACTACAAGACTGAGAAAATAATTTAGCAATTATGATCAACAAAGGATTAACAATTTTTATATGTAAAGTGTTTATAAACAAAAAGTCACAAAGGCTTCAAAAGACATATGGACAAAGGATTTAAGTGGATATTTAATAAATAATGGAATACAATTAATAACCAACTATTGGAAAATCATGTTCAACTTCACTAGCAATCAAAATAAAAATTAGGGATTCCTGGGTGGCGCAGTGGTTTGGCGCCTGCCTTTGGCCCAGGGCGCGATCCTGGAGACCCGGGATCGAATTCCACGTCGGGCTCCTGGGCATGGAGCCTGCTTATCCCTCTGCCTGTGTCTCTGCCTCTCTCTCTCTCTCTCTCTCTCTCTCTGACTATCATAAATAACTAAAAAATAAAAAAAATAAATCACAGTTATATCACATTTTGCTGATTACATCAGCAAACGTTTTAAAAGAATGTACATCAGTAGTGTCACACTGTAGTATATTAAATATTTGTTAATGAATAAAGAGATAAATTGGTGAATATTAGGGGCAATATAAGATACAAGTTATTTTGTACTATGATTGAACTCTATCCATGTGAACAAAGGTACATATGTGAAAAAATACAGTTGGAATGCTCTTCATTGTTCTTTATCCCAGTTTTCTAAGTTGTAAAATGGAGAAAAAGGAGTGTATTACTTACTATATTCTTTCCTTATTTATTTTTATAAGTTTTATTTCCCTCCCAAATTTCTATTATGATATGAATAATGTTTTTGAAGTGCAAGTCTGTAAAATAAGGCTTCAAAGTAAACAAAACAAAACCAAAATAGGAACACACAAGAAAACCCAACTTATTTTAAATATAGATTATTGTACAAGAGGGGGCAGTATAGCAGGGTAGTCTGAGATCAGGACTAGTCACAATTCAGGGAATGGTAATGGAAGAGCTGGCAGCTAGGGCCAGAGACCACCAAGACAACTTAGGGCATTAGCTGTGCCTAGGTTTGGAGGGCTGATTAGGGGGAGCTAGTTCTAAGAATATGACCCAACTCAGGATTGATGGCAAAACATTCAGGTCAGTTGAGGGTGGTACAATGTTATTTATCTGAGAAGGATATCCTGAACAATGAGATTCCTACTTGTGATCTCAATCTACCATAGCTGCATTTTCCATGAAAAAATTTGAATCTCCAATGAAGTTTTTTTTCTGCACTTGAATCTAAAGAGTAGGCTGTCTTGGAATGGAAGCACTGGGCAGGGGTTTAAGGGGTGTGGGGTGTGGGGGGGGGGGCGGGGAGAGCCCTGGGGAAGGCACCACAGAAAGAATAGGAAAAGTCATGGCTTGGAAGGTAAGACTGAGAAGAGCTGGGGAGTAGAGCTGCCTGCATTGTACAATACACCAAAACTATGCAGTGCTATGAGCAGTGTGCTCCTGTTTCAGAATTACTGGAGCTGCTTTCTAAAAGTACAGGTTACTGTAGCCCCAATAGTTTATTTTTGCTTTTGTTTCCCTGGCCTGAGGAGCCATATCTAGAAAAATGTTGCTATGACTGCTGTCAGAGAAATTACTGCCTATGTTCTCTTTTTTTAAATTGAGTGTTATGGTTTTAGGTCTCATATTTAGGTCTTAATCCATTTTGAGTTTGATTCTGTGTATTGTGTAAGAAAGGGGCCTTGTTTTATTCTGTTGCAAGTAGCTGCCCAATTTTTCCAGCACCATTTACCGAAGAGATTGTCTTTCCCCAATTGTATATTCTTATTTTTAAAAGATTTTATTTATTTATTTATGAGAGAGAGAGAGGCAGAGACACAGGCAGAGGGAGAAGCAGGCTCCACGCAGGGAGCCCAACATGGGACTCAATCCCGGGACTCCAGGATTATGCTTTGGGCCAAAGGCAGGTGTTAATCCGCTGAGCCACCCAGGGATCCCCCCCAATTTATATTCTTAGCTCCTTTATCACAGACCATTTAAGCATAGAGGTACCCTTGTGCTCTGTTGGTACAGCCGCTGTGGAAAACAGTATGGAGGTTCCTCAAAAAATTAAAATTGAAATGACATATGATCCAGTAATTCCACTACTGGGTATTTACTCAAAGAAAACAAACATGCTAATTAGAAATGATATATGCACTTCTTTGTTTTTTGCAACATTATTTATAATAGCCAAGACATGGAAACAAACCAAGTGTCCATTTACAGATGAATGGAAAAAGAAGAGGTGGTACATATAATAAAGAAGAGGTGGTAATCTGTGTATAATATAAGTTTGGTTCTTTTTACTTTTTTTTTAAGATTTTATTTACATATTCATGAGACAGAGAGAGAGAGAGAGAGAGAGAGAGAGGCAGAGACACAGGCAGAGAGAGAAGCAGGCTCCATGCAGAGAGACTGACGTGGGACTCCATCCCGGGTCTCCAGGATCACACCCTGGGCTGAAGGCGGTGCTAAACTGCTGAGCCACCCAGGCTGCCCTGTTTTTTTGTTTTTGTTTTTTTTTTTTTGCTTTGAAGTTATATATATATGTATATAATATTACTCAACCATAAAGAAGGATAAGATTTTGACATTTGTGTCAACATGGATAGACCTAGAGAATATTATGCTAAGTGAAATAAGTTAGACAAAGAAAAACAAATGCCATATGATTTCACTTATATGTAGATTCTAAAAAAAAAAGAATAAACAAACAGAATAACAGGTTCAGACCTATAAATACAGAGAACAAACTGATGATTGCCAGGCGTGGAGGAGAATGAGGAGGTTGGGCACAATAGGTGAAGGGGAGTGGAGATTACAGGCTTGCAGTTATAGAGTGAGTAAGTCACAGGAATAAAAGGTACAGCACAGAGAATACAGTCAGTGATACTGTGATAGTGTTGCATGGTGACAGATGGTAGCTACACTTGTGGTGAGCACAGCATAAGGTATAGAGTTGTTGAATCACGATATTGTACACCTGAAACATTTGTGTGTCAACTGTACTCAAGAAACAGAAAAAAAGGAAAGAAAAGAGAATCTAAATAAGTTTAAAAAAAAAAAAGCTTTAGGGAGCCTCATCCAGAATCATTGAATCCTAGTCCAAAGATAGGCAATTTATGCATCTTCTCAACATGATTCTCATGCACTTTAAAGTTTGAGAACCCTTCAAACATCAGCATATTTAAGAATCATCAGGAGGATTATAAAGAAACTATGCACTGCTGGATCCCATCCTAGTGATTCTTAGGCACTGTGCCTGGGGTACTGTTAAGTTATCTGTATCTGCATTTTTTTAGCAAGCATCTTGGGCCTTTGATGCAGGTGATTCACATATTGGATTTAAGGTGACGGGCCACTTCATTGGATGAGCACGGGGTGTTATTCTATATGTTGGCAAACTGAACACCAATAAAAAATAAATTTCTAAAAAAGAAAGGAAACAATGTTACACAGGCTCTTTGGATAAAGCTAAAAATTGGCAGGAAAAAAAAAAGCAGCACATGACCTGACTTTGATTAGATAGATATTAAGCAGAGCATCAGAATGTCATCCTAGTTTTTGTTTGATACTCTAGTCCTGGTGAATTCAATATTTAAATACACACAATATGAAAACTTTGCAAGAAAATCTTGTCCTTTCTTATTCTCACACCATCATTACCGGTTATCATGCAGGTTGTGAGCATGCAAAGGGGTGACTTCTGTAAGTTCACTTCTTGAATGTGAGAAGTGATTTCACCTAATTGAGCCTCCTGAAATTCTTTCACTGGTGGCTGTGGCTAATCCCTGAGGTAGATGTAGCCAGGCCCACGGCACCCAACACCCCCTTCCATCTGGCTATGCCTATAAGACTGGAGATGGGAATAAAGTGGGAAGGCACTAAACTCCCACAGATTTCAATAAATACAAGGAGGAAGGAAAAGAAGAAAGAAAAGAGAAAGTTGAGTTCTCTTATTGTCTCAGGAGGGAACTTGTACAAATGAGTGTACCAGTTCTTAGATATAAGTGGACCTCAATTGTCATTTGTTTGAAGGCAGGCTTGATGTTGATGGAGATTCAGGACAACCAGCATACCAAGACTCTTACAAGGAAAACTAGGTTTAAAGCAGCATAACAAAGTGGTAATTCAGAGTATGGCGAGAAATGTGACACACAAGGTACAGAGGCCTCTTCTTCACTCCTCAACACACATAGAAGTTCATACACATTTTAGTTGTTCTGTTATTCTTTAGAAGATAGGAAAGCACACCAGATAAGATACAAAGCAGAACCAGCTTTTTCAGCTTAGGATAATAGGATTGGGGGCTGTGTAAAGTTTTTTGGCCACTTCCCTGACTATATTGGAGACTTTTATTTTTAAATGATTTGGTAGCTACTTTCATTGATTTTGCTTGAGAAATAGTTGTGTTCTGTTTTATTTTTTCATTTGATTACCATTTCCTTTTTGGCCCCCTGCCCATCTTAGAAGGAAGAGAAAGAATGGCAGTGTTTTTGTAAAATATGGTTTCATTTCACAGGTTTCGGGGAGTAAGAACTTCGAGGGGGGCTTGGGTATGCTGGTGGTAGTAGGATCAAAAGAAGAGAACCCAGAAGGAGATGTGAGGCTAGGAGAAAAAGTTGGAGATGCTTTGTATAAGAAAAGCTCCCCCATGGGGATCCCTGGGTGGCTTAGGGGTTTAGCGCCTGCCTTTGATGCAAGGCCTGATCCTGGAGTCCCAGAATCCAGTCCCACATCTGGCTCCCTGCATGGCGCCTGCTTCTCCCTCTGCGCCTCTCTCTCTCTCTCTCTCTCGTCTATCATGAATAAATAAATAAAATCTTAAAAAAAGAAAAGAAAGAAAAGAAAAGAAAGAAAAGAAAAGAAAAGAAAGAAAGAAAAGAAAGAAAAGAAAAAAAGAAAAAAGAAAGAAAAGCTCCCCTTGCATCCAGCCAGAGAGAGGCTCCTGCCAGAATTCTGGTTGCTGACAAGTTGGATGGCTTTTAAATTCTGTTTTAATGAGGTCGATTGATTATCTACTTTCAATCCTGATTCATGTTTTTCTGCTTGTTTTTGCTTCAGAAAGCCCTTCAATTGCTGTTGTCACAGGTCACACTAATTAATAGCCTTTTGGGTTGAGGCTGAGGTGAAAAGAGTCTCTCAACCTTCAACCTTTCATAGCTGGTAAATGATCTTCCATCTCCCTCAGAGGAGCATTGGTCTGTGACACTGATGTTTTTGTCCCTGTTTGGTGAGTCTTTGCTATGTTGGGTCCCTGCTGTGACAGCTGAGTCCATGCTGAGCAGAGAGACTGTCAGACTGTCCCGGTCTTTGCAGTTCTCCCAGCTGCTATTACATGCCGTCTGGGGTGCTGGAGATGGCACACTCCCATTGCCTGGTGACGGCTGGACCCACAGGGACTAGCAAACTGGCTGTTTTCCAAACCCAACACTAGTAGTAAAGGAAGGATCGTCAGCTAGATGCTCCTTCCCGCAAGTGCCTGTCATCGGAGAGCCTCTGGCCCACGTACCATGGAATTTATCTGGTAGTATTAATTATTCGCTTGTGAATTTGGGACATTATGTAATGCTTTAGAGTACGTTTAGGAAAGATGGAGACACAAGGGATTTTCCTACGGTCACAATCATGGTACGTATGCTTCCCTGACTCTGCAGGAGGGAGAGGTGAACAATGGGATGTCCTCTTCTCCAAATTTAGTTTGCTTCTTATGATATGTGGAGGTATAAGCAGCTCTATAATTCATGTGAATTTAATCATATAGAATTGAAGCAGGCATTTTCTAACTTGACATTTTTTTCTCTTGAAGTTTTGCAAATCTCTCATTTTCATGATAGCATAGTGTAGTGGTTAAACGTGTGGGCTCTGGGTTCTGTTCCTGGCTTGGACACTCACTGGCTCTGTGACCTTGCATTGGTTACGTAAGCATTATGGTATCTCAATTCCTTTTGTTATAAAGTGGGGGTTAATAATAATGCCTTATCTGCAGAGTTGTGAGGGTGAAATGGAGTAGAATGTTTGGCATACGCAGAGACCTGTCTAGCGCATCACAAACATATCAGCATGCCTACCAGAAGAGAGTGTTTTCCTAGGAGACTGTGCATGCTTCAGTGAACCAGTGCTGTTAGGGTATAGCCTCCCAGGTGGGATAATGAATTAACTCCCTGACTGGAATCAGAGAGGGATTCTCAAAGGATGGATCCTTGTAGCTGCTTGGGTGCTGATTTCTAAACAAAATTTAAATAAGCTCATCTACATTCCAGGCTGGCACATAGCCATCACCAATACCATTATGAGTGGAGGCACACTGGAATATTCCAAGAAGCTGACAGACTCTTCTGTTGGAATGGTGTTAATTTCAGATTCTAGCCAAGTAGACTCAATAGTTGTAAATCTCAGAGTTTCTGAGAGGAAGACTGGATGTCTGTGAGTACTTAGTCTACTCAAAGGCATAACCCAGTTGTCCTTTATACTGGAAAATATGCTACATATAACAAGATACAGTATTCTCAAGTATTTAAACTTTTGGTAAAAAAGATTCTACAGCAAGCCTGAGTATTACTATATATATATATACTTTTAAATGATTATCTTGATACCAATAGTACTTTAAAAAATAAAGCTTTTCATTTTGATCTTACCACCCTTATTATATGGTTGCATGATTATATGACAGTCTTATATCACATTGCTTTTCTTTTCCATGTTCTTTTTAAATTTTTATACCTAAACATATGCTTTGTATATATTATACAGCATAATATATAATTTTGTTTCATTCTTATTTAGTCCTGCTGAACATTTTTTTCCTTTTGTAATAAAATCCTTAAAATTATTAATTTTAATGTATAGATAGCATTCTGCTGGATAAGTGTATCATGTTTTATTATTATCTTCTTGTTGGATATGAAGGTTATTTTTCTATTATTGTTAAGATAACCCTAGAGCATATTACTTTGTGCATAACCTCCTTCCTTTTCTTTGGGATTTTTTTTTCTCTATCCATCAATTTACAAAGTAATAACAGTGCATGATTATTAGCTGGATTGTCTTATTCTTTTTTTTTAAGATTTTATTTATTCATGAGAGACAGAGAGAGAAAGACAGACAGACAGAGAGAGAGAGAGAGAGAGAGAGAGAGACTGAGAAAGGTAGAGGCAGAGGGAGAAGCAGGCTCCCTGCTCTAATGCGAGACTTAATGCCAGGACCTCAGATCATGACCTGAGCCAAAGGCAGACACTCAGCCTCTTAGCCACCCAAGGACTCCTACATTGTCTTATTCTCATAAACTATTAGCTTATTTGTATATAAGATTCTTTCAGAATAGACCTCAGACATTAAGTTGAAGCATGTAAATGAGAATGGTTGGAGTCTTCTCCAGGAGAGAGCCATTTGTTAACTCTCAAAAAAAAAAAAGTATTTTACATGTTCCAGGTACTCTGTTAGGCTCTGAGGATATTATGAGCAAAAAAATATGGTCTTTGTCCTCTTAGACATTGAATCTAGTGAGAGAGTCATCTTTAATTAAATAATGCAAAAATAAATCACACTTCTAACAAATAGCTGCAACAATAAAATGTGTATATGCTGTGAGGGATTTATTATGGAGAACTAAGGCAAGGACTCAGGGTAATTGTCTGAAGAAGTAATATTTGAGCTTTGTTGTGAAAGATGAACAGAAACTAAATTAAGGGGCCAGGGTGTTTTCTAGGTAGTGGGAAGAACATTTGAACCAGCCCTGTGGCAGGAGGGAAAAAGATCATTGGAGATGGGAAATGCTATGCCAGGGTAGCTGGAGCACAGATACTGAGGTGTCTTCCATTTTCTGGGACAAGAAACCGCATTGCTCTAAAATATTTACTCTGAGTGAGAATGGGTGAATGGATTGATTGCTTTTATTACTTTTTTATTCCACAAACTTTTCATTGCTACTGTAAAAACTGGTTCTAATATTGGTAAAAGCCTTCAAAATTGCTTGGTGTTCTCCATATTCTTATTAAAAATAATATTTCATTTATAATATATCAGAAAAAGTTGTCATATTATTTATATAGTTTAAGAAAGGAAATTTAGATTTGTGATTTTATGTTGATAAAAAGCATTTCATTTTTTAATTGACTTCTGAGCCAAGCCAAGCAAATATAAATATTCTGGTTGGCATTAAAGTTGACTAAATCACTGTAGAGATTATATATTGCATGTGAAAGGAAGTCAAATTGCTTAAATATCTATTTATATTCTCATAGCTCTCTAATCTAATAACTTCTTCAGTGGTGTATCAACTTTCTAAATGTCAGAACAAATTATGGCTATTTATGACTTAATCTTTCTCTGAGCTATAAAAGACTCAAAATGCCTGCACTTTCACTCTGGCATATAGGCAGTGATGGGTGGAATTTGTAGTGCTTTGAATCCATACAGATGGATAGATACAAATAATGGCATGCTATGGCCACCTTCTATCCTCTTGACACTTTACCTTTTCTAAAGAATTCTAATATCCCTTATTGTATTAAAAATCCAGTTTTAGAATCAGAATGGACTTTAAGATTTTGTCTAAAGGTGATTTTAACGGAAAAGGCAACAGGCTTAGAGAACTATGTTCAAACTGAAGCTCTGTCATCTACCAGATAAGTGGCTTTGGGCAAGTCATGTAAACTCCCTGTAATGCAGTCTCCTCATTTCTACACTGGGATTAACTAGTACCAAATATGTGAGATTGGACTGAGTAATAATTGAGGTCATAAATGAGAAAGATTCCCAGGAGATTTTTAACCTATATAAATACTTTCAGCAATACAACACTTGGTCACGCCCAAACTAATATAGACAAACATACAAGTATATGGTTTCTAGCCAAGTACTACTGACTTGATTTTACAGATGATGAGATGGAATCAGATAGGGACAAGCTGCTTCTTCAAGAGACTTATCAAGAATGAAGCACAACAAAATGCAGGTCTCCTGACTCTTAGTCTATAATATTTACCTCCATTCTCCTTCACCTTTGGAATTTCTTTCCCTGCCCCATTTGGAGATTTATTCCTTTTCATATTAGGCAGAAAATAAATAGCAACATCTATGGGTTTTATTAACATGACCCTCTGACCTCAAACTACTACTGTTATGTCTTACAAAAGACATCTCCTACCATAAGCTAATGACTTACAGTGACAGAGAATGCAATATTGCAGAAAGAAACCAAGCTGGACATTGCAGTAAGTAGCTGTATGATTTTTAAATAAGATGCTTAACCTTTCTATGCCTTATCAGAAAAAAAAAAGATATTGCACTGGGATAGAGCTATGAACTTTCTGCCCTTAATATTTGTGGAGTCTATGCATAGAAGTAATAATTAAAGTGACCATTACTTACCAGAGAAGTTATCAGCAGTGAAATGCTTGAGGTGCATTTCTGTAGTTAGTATTTACTAAGCCATTCTATACATTGTTCTACAGATTTCTTCTATTAAAGTATTTCAACACTAGGCTGGTGAGGACTTCCCATGAGAACTGATGTATTCATTTTGTATTTATATGTTTGTGAAACACAATTGGAATAAAATAGTGTCTTTTCTACTCCTTGATTACCGAAATACTACTTAACATACAAGAACCAGATCAAATGACAATTTTTATGATGCCTTCCCATTCACCCAAGTGGAAACATTGACACTCAAAAACACGTGGTTATACCACCCAACGGGAAACAGTGTGATTGTTTGTATGTCTGTCTCCTATGTGGGACTGATGTATTTTCAGAATCTAGTCTAGAGCCTGGCACATATTAGATGCTTGATAATTATTTACTAGATAGAAGACTCCAGAAAAATTTAGTAAGTCTCCACGTGTCTGTCACTGAGTGTACTAAACAGAACAAGTTTCAGATTATTCTAGGTTATCTGCATTGTGTATTTGATACTATGTGGTGTTTATGGCAAAAACAAAAATGAAGAGGGTTGTGACAACTCAAGTATACAACAGCCCTGAAGAGTTACAGAAATTTCCCCTGTGACCCTTGATTGATACTTAGAAGTGACTGTAGAACGCTTATAGAGGTTCTACTTACAGAGCTCACATTGTTGATTTGTTTTCTGGTGGAAACTATTAAAAGGTGGAACCTCAGAGAGTAGCATGTGATTAGAAAGAGATAAGCACACAGAAAACCTGGAGCATACTGAGGGAGAGTGTGGTTCTTCCTTGAAGTGGAAATACCACCCTGAAAATCTCTTGGTTTTTAAGTGCACCACAGCTGCTTCTCAGGAACACTCCAGTCATGGCTACCAGATTTGTAGAACTAATGCTAGAGTTATTTTGCAGCAGCAGGCTAGCAACCAGTTGTACTTTGGGTGCTGGATGGATTATTCTATATAACAGTAAAATTTATTCAGGAGAGGTAGTATGGTGCGATTCAGTGCCAATAGACTGGATTTGTATCCAATTCTGCCATTTACCAGCTGGATGACCTTGCAGAAGCCCTGTCCTCTGAGACTCAGCTTCTTTTTGTCAAAGGTATTAATGACCCTTTTCTTTCTCTTTCATAGAATTGTTGTGAAACTCAATTTAGAAAATTTAGAAATTAGTGTTTGGAAAAATAGAAGATGTTATTATGTACCTCTTCAGTTTATATTTTACTTTCATGAATTAAGAAAATAATGACAGACTCCACTGTATTATTAGCTTGTGACTAGGGGTAAATTTTAGCTTGGGACAATTTGGACAATTACACTGATTTATGATCTTGTGCAAATTTATACGACTTTGGTTTGCCATGCATACAGGTTTTTAGTCAGAAAATTAAAAAGCAAGGGATCTCCTTTCCTAATCCCAAGAAAGCCTTTGTTTCTTTTGACTAAATCATAGGCTTTTGAACACTGAATTATCTGAATATACCACAATCAAAATTTGTGCAAAATGTTTTTAAGCACAAATAAATAAACTCTGTTGATTTCAAAAATTAGTGTTTCCCATTGAAGATGGAATGTTTATAAACTGTGTTGATGGTGTACAGCTATATGTGTTTGCTGGCCTGCTTATAACTAAGAATCCCAAGGTGAGATGGGAATTAGCTATCAGGAGAAAATTGTGCTTTCACAGCTGTTCTAGACCAAATATTGAATCAGAGTATTGTTTCAGTCAGTGGTTTTTATAAAGAGAAAGTAGCACTTCGTTTCATGGAGAATGTCCCAGAACAAAGAGAATTTATTTGCATTATTCTGCTTTTTCAATGGAGGGGATAAATGTCACTCAGTGATTCGATTGGGTATTCATGGACTTTTATAGCAATTACATTAGATTCTTATTTCAGATAGTTTCTCAAAGGGTAGAAATTTTTCTAAAAAAATAAAATAGACCATGTTGTATTATATCTATAATTTTTTGTAATGTAAAAACACTGTAGTTTATGAAGAGGAGACAAAAACAAAGTACTTTTGTTTGGGGCCTGTCAAGATTTCAAACCCCAAATGGTCTGTTTGGCAATACAGCCTCTCCTCCCCAAGGGAAAGGCTTGCTTTCTCTGTGGCAATTAGCATTTGCCACACACCTGAAATTGGAAGGCCTTCAGAGGTGAGGAAAAAAGTGTAAGAGCTTTAGTTGTGTAAGAGCTTTAGTATAAAGCCCCTTAGTCAAGCAAGACAGAAGGATTTTTGCATTTTAAATTCTGGCTTTTCTTAAACTCTTTGGAAAGGTAGGCTAGCCTAGCCCTCTTGTTTAGATTTTAAACATACAGTTCTCCTGGTAAAATTGTAGGGCCTGGGAGTCTGGCTGCCTCATTTAATTTGTAGTGTCAGGAGAAACAATCCCCAGTGAAAATGTAAACACAAGACTATTATTTACCAGTGACACTGGCTCTGAGCCTAATCTTCAGGTGTCTCCAAAGCTATTTTTTAAAGAAAGATCTTCCTTGTTTAGATCTGATGAAAAATTTCCATGCCTGACCAGATGCTTTGTTTTTGTGACCATTCCTGTCTGGTTCCGTAATATATGAAATGACATTGCAGACCAGGCCTGGTTATTGCAGACCTTATCTGGTTTCAAGGACTTGGTGCCCTTGGATAAGACACATAGATTTTGCTATCCTCCTCATGTGAACACAAAGTATTTTAAATGAAACCCATCTGGGAATTTACAAGACATATTTGTGAGAAATGAATGCATTTGGCTAGGAACAATACTATTCTTATTGATTAAAACACGATAGTTTAGTTTTCTCTTTGTGAATCTCACATTAAAACAGAGGTATTTTGTGAAGAAGGTATAGGAGATGGTATCATTAATTTCCCAGTGTAACTAGTACAAAATGATCAACTAAAAGGTAGAATCTGATTGTAAGGGGTGGTGGCGGGGGAAACATAAGATTTGAAATTATAAGCCCTGGATGACTAATGGCTGCATGATCCCAGGGAACCCACATAACTCCTGAGACCTCAGTTTTATCAGCATATCAGCAGTAAAATTTGCATATATTTTGCCTTTTATTGTGTGGTTCAAAATAATATATTGTGTCCCAAAGTGCTTCATGAATATTAGAGTGGTAAGATATTACTACTACTACTGCTACTACTGCTACTATTAATATTGTTTAAATCAAGATTAAACTGAGTAAATTTGAAGATCTAGGTGGCTTTATTAAATAATTGGGCAGCTTTCCATCTAGCAAGTAGAGGGGAACTTGCAGGAATTGTACAAAATGGCAGTTTTTTTTATAAGAAGGAGGGTGAGGTAAGAACTTTATTAGCAAAAGAAAAGGATTTTTCCAGGCAAAGTTGCTTTCCAAAGGGAAAGGAAAGGATCTTATGCAGATTATCTCATCTTTCTTTGAGGGATGGAGAGAGCCTGTATGGCAAATGACTTCACTGGAACTATTAAAACTACATTTCTGGTGGAGATTGAAACCCCAATTAGATTACACATTAAGTCTGTTTGGGGACTTTGCCTATGTGGTTCCATTCTGGGCCTGTGGTGGTGGTGGTCGTTGTCTTCTTCTTCTTCTTCTTCTTCTTCGTCTTCTTCTTCTTCTTCTTCTTCTTCATCATCGCCATCATTGTCATTGTCTTCCTCTTTTTTTTTTTTCTTGTCTAGATCAACCAAACTGACTCCACAAAGTCACTCTTACATATAGTAGGTGCTCACTAAACTCAATTCATGTGGATGACACTGCTTTGGGAAAGTATTCTTAGAAGCAATGAATCTATGTCTAGATTATCAATATATTGTGGGCAGGAGCCATCTATTCTATCTTAGACCTTATATTTTTTAATAAGCTTTGCACAAAGCAGGGATGCTGCATTCTTTTGGGTTTTTTACACATTTTTTATATTTCATTTTTGTTATCGAGTTGTAATTAACATATTATGTTCTATTAATTTCAGATACACAACATACTGATTCACCAGTTCTATATACTACTCAGTGCTCACCACAGTCAGTATAGTCATCTGTCACCATTCCTTATTAGAATATTATTGATTATATTCCCTAAGGTACACTTTTCATCTCTGACTTGTTTATTTCATGGCTGGAACTTTGTATCTCTTAATACCCTTTATCTATTCACTCATCCCATCCATCTCCCTTTGGAAACCATCAGTTTGTTCTTTGTATTTATGAGTTAGTTTGTTTTGTTTTTTTAGATTCAACATATAAGTGAAGTCATATGGTATTTGCCTTTCTCTATCTGACTTATGTTCCATAGTGTAAGACCCTCTAAGTCCATCTATGTTGTTGTAAATGGTAAGATCTCATTTTGTTTTTATGGCTGAGTAATATTCCATCGTGTGTGTGTGTGTGTGTGTACATAACTTCTTTATTCATTCATCTATCAATGGACACAGGTTGTTTCTATATCTTGGCTATTGTAAATAATACTGCAGTAAACATAGGGGTGCACATATCTTTTCAAATCAGGGTTCTGATTTTTTCTTTGAGCAAACACCTAGTAGTAGAATTACTGAATTGTATGGTATTTCTACTTCTCATTTTTTAAGTAACTTCCATACTGTTTTCCACAGTGGTTGCATTAACCTACATTCCCACCAACAGTGGACCATAGTTCCCTTTTCTCCACATCTTCACCAATGCTTGTTATTTATTGTCTTTTTTATTTTAGCCATTATGACAGATATAAAGTGTTATCTCCCTATGATTTGATTTGATTTCCCTCATGATTAGCGATATTGAGCATCATGCATCTGTTGGCCATCTGTATGTGTTCTTTGGAAAAATGTCTATTCTAATTCTCATCTATTTTTAGTCAGAGTGTTTGTTTTTGTTTTGTTTGGTCTTGGGTTGTGTAGGTTCTTTATATATTTTAGATATGATCCCCTTATCAGATATATCATTTGCAAATATCTTCTGCCTTCTTATTTTGATGATGATTTCCTTTACTGGGCAAAAGATTTTCTTTTTAGTATAGTCCTAATAGTTTATTTTTGTTTCTATTTCACTTGCCTGAGGAGACATACCTAAAACATTGCTAAGGGCAATGTCTAAGAGATTACTACCTTTGTTTTCTTTGAGGAATTTTATGGTTTCAGGTCTCACATTTAGGTTTTTATCCATTTTGAGCTTATTTTTGTGTGTGGTATAGGAAAGTGGTCCAGTTTCATTCTTTTGCATGTAGCTTCCTAGTTTTCCCAGTAGTGTGGTTTTTCTTTTTAACAGTACTATTGGGAGAGGAGGGAGAGAGCCTAAGAAAATAAATAGAAACATTTGTTTTATCCTATATTCTGTAATAGATATTGTGCTATTCATTACAGATATAAGAGCACATGATACAGTCTTTGACCTGGAAGTATAAGCCTGGTAGGAGATGTAGGTTTGTCAAAAATATAATCGTAAGCAGTGTGTAAATAAAATAGTTGAGAAAGCTACTGGATCCCAGAATAAAATTAAAGGAAGTGAGTAGTTTGGCTTGACTGAGTATAGAAGAACTTCCAAAGGAAAAAGACATCTAATCATTTGATGCTTCAAGGATTGGTAAGATTTTACTCTTCTCCCATGCAGAAGAGGGCACTCCAGAAAGAAGGGCATGGAAGAATGAAATATCAAGGCAAGTGCAGGAATCTGCCAGTAACTTGCTATGCCTGGCATTCTGCCCTTCTTTGGGATAAATGGAGTGAGCTGAGGCTAGGCAGGTAAGCAGGTGGCACATATGGAAGGTTACTTACCCAGAATAAGACTTTCCTCTGGGAAAAGGTTTTAGGCAGACAAGTGGCATCCATTTATTTAGCAGATACTTACATTGCACTTTCTACAGGCACTGTTCTAAAAGCTTTATAAATGTTCATTCATTTCATCTTCCTAACAATCAGGTGAAGTAGATGTTTTTATTTCCATTTAACTCTGGGGTAAGTGAGCGTAAACAGGTTAAGTAACATTCCCAAGATGACATAGTTAGTGAGTGATGGAACCAAGATTCCTCCCAGCCTCTGGAATCCACATTCCTGACCACTCCACTATGCTACCACTCTGGATTAGTTACATGTTTTAGAAAGATCACCCTGGCTACTGGGCAGGGAATGGATTGGAGAGGAAGCAGAGATATAGGTAGAAAGACCAGATGGGTACAGATGCAAAGTCCAGGCACAAAATGATGTATTAGCAAGGTATGAAGGAGGAAATGGATGGGTTTGAAGAATGTGTTTGGAAGAAGATTTCATAGTAATTAATCTGGGCTGACTTTGGAATATAAAGTAGTTAAGGATCTCATGTTTGGGGATAGGTAGTAATTAAGTTAACAAGACGGGAAGTTCTGGATTAAGAATAATTATTTATATGGATCTTAAAGCAGCTATGGAATATGCAGGTGGTCAAGTACAGAAGGCAGATGGTTATACAGAGCTGGAATTAAAACTGAAGTTCTAAGTCTGAAATTTAGATTTGGAAGTCATCACTGGAAACTGTAGGTACATACATGATTGCCCAGAGAAATTATAAACAGATCCCTCCTGATTTGATCTGGCTTGGAGATGTAGATATTTAAGTTTGCCCTTTTTGGTATGAAGTAAGAAGAGCAAAGGGTTTGAATAGGACTCTAGGGAGAGCCAGCCATCATGACCTCTTTAAGAATGATTGAGTGAGCAAATTATATTAGTGTATTCTGCCAACTATTATTATTATTTTTTAAGGATTTTATTTATTCATGAGAGACACACAGAGGGAGAGAGAGGCAGAGCACAGGCAGAGCACAGGCAGAGGGAAGGAGAAGCAGGCTCCACGCAGGGAGCCCGATGTGGGACTCGATCCAGGTCTCCAGGATCACGCCCTGGGCAGAAGGTGGTGCTAAACCGCTGAGCCACCCAGGCGTCCCTGCCAGCTATTTGAAATAGGCTATTTGAAATGTTCAACTAGAATTTAACAACTATAGAAATAATAATTTATAAAAAAAAAGGAATAAAACATGTGTACATGTTGGGCCAGAGGTAGTAGAATATTTGGCTATTCAAAAGGATTTTGTTTGGATTCCCTTGGGAAGACACTACTTTTAGCTTTGTTAGGAGGAAGTATCACTGTAGGCTCTTGCAGTTGGAATTTATAACATAGGGTAATTTATGGAGAACAGCTTTCCAGAGACTGGCTAGGCAACATTCCCGGAAGCACTGTTGCTTTTTTTTTTTTTTTTTTTTTAATTTTTATTTATTTATGATAGTCACACAGAGAGAGGCAGAGACACAGGCAGAGGGAGAAGCAGGCTCCATGCACCGGGAGCCTGACGTGGGATTTGATCCCGGGTCTCCAGGATCGCGCCCCGGGCCAAAGGCAGGCGCCAAACCGCTGCGCCACCCAGGGATCCCTGCACTGTTGCTTTCACAGAGTACTGGCAGGTCTAATTTACTATTTTACCCATTGTATCCTAATGTACAAAAGATAATTTATGGCAGTGGAAGAGTCAATTTCAGAGGTGGGCCATGCCCTTTCTTGTCTCTTTGGGAAGACTTTATATTGACATTCAGCCAAAAGAAAGAGATGAAGATTACATCATGGCAGGAGTCATTGAAGAAAAAGATCATAATTAGTGTTCACTAAGAGGTTTTATACAGAATTTACCTTATTGTGCCAGGTTATTTTGAAATGCTATTAAGTAAAAATGATGTTGCCAGAGACTTGATGAATGTATCTACCCTAAGTAGTTTTAATACTGAAATTTAGAGTGATTAGAAAAAAAATGTAATATTTAGATATGTCGTTAACCATATAAAGGATCAGCTTAGACCTAAAGGATTTTTTTAGGTGCATGTAGTGGGGACAGGCTACATTAAATTTGGGCTTTGAGCTTGTGCTGACTACTTAAAAATGAGCAGAATTTTATGAGTAAAACTTCTGAGTATTCGAATATTTCAAGTTTAGTGAATTTGTTTATAAACACTTTAGGGACAGATTGTCTCCATTATAATAAAAGTCATGTTGTCTGGCACTGGACCCACTGAAAAGTTATAGAAACCAGCATTTTCCAAGTGTGGCTCTTTATTCTTGAAAATGGTTTCAACACTACAGTTAAACGGAACAGAGGAGAGTTTCTATGAAAACAGGGAGAAGTGGAATGTCATTGATTTTAGTTACCTAATACTATGGAACAAGATACTCAAAGCAGGGAATTAAAACAATGGTTTCTTTAAGATTTAGCAAAATTCTCCAGTGAAACAATATGGGTACACCTGGAGTGTTTTCCCAGAGATTGGTATATTTCATTAAAGCTGTCAAATTTACAGTGAAAAGTTAATCACAGTGTACTCTAACTACTCTTTACTCTTTTGATGTCTGTAGAGTCTATGATGATAGCCCCTGTTTTTTTCCTGATGTTGGTAATTTATGTCTTCTCTCTTTTTTTAGTTTGTCAGTCTTACTTGAGATTTGTCAATTTTACTGATGTTTTTAAAGAACAAACACTTCATCTCACTGATTTTTCTCTGTTGTTTTCCTGTTTTTGATTTTATTGATTCTACTCTTCTCTTTACTATTTCCATCTTTCTGCTGTGGGCTTATTCTAGGTTTATGAAGTGAGAGCGTAAATGATTGATTTGAGCCTTCTTTTTGATTATATGCATTTACTGCTTTAAATTCCTTTCTCAACACTACTATAGTGTTTTTACTTAGTTCTATGTACTTTTTGAATTTTCTTTGAGATTTCTTCTTTGACCCACTAACTATTTTTCTAAATAAATGGTTTATTTATTTAGAATATGGTTTAAATTCTAAATAAATAAACGTGGTTTAGTCTCCCAGTGTTTGGAAAATTTCCTGTTATCTTTCTGTTTTTGATTTCTAGCTGTGATTTATTGTGGAGGGAAAATATATGTGTTTTCTACTGTTATTGGAGGATTGTTCTTCAAATGTCAACCAAGTTTTGTTGGTTGGTGCTATTGTTGAATTCTTCTTATCTTTGCTCTATTACCTAGTTGCTCTATTCATTGTTGATAGAGGATTGATGAAAGTTTGCAACTAAAAATGTGAATTTGTCTACCTTTGCTTTCAATTTTATCAGTTGTGTGACATATTATACAGATTTGTATTTGATGTAAGTACATTTAGTATTCCTGGTGGATTGACCCTTTTATCTCTCCTTGTAATGTCTCTTTCAGTGTGTGATAATTTTCATTGCTCTAAAGTCAATAGTCTTATCTGATACTAATATAGTCACTCCTGCTTTCTCTTAATTAATGTTTAAACATTAAACTATCTTTATCCTTTTACTTTCAACATGACTATATTGTTATATTTGAAGTGAATTTCTTATAGATAGCATATAATAGGATCATGCTTTACTATACTCTGTCAATATCTGTCTTCCAATTGATATATTTAGATGATTTACATTTAATATAATTATTTGTATTTAAATATAATAAATATAAACTGGCTTATCCTAAGATGGCTCCAGGCTTTCTAATTGTTGCTGTTGTTTCTTTAAGTCATAAAAAAAAATATTTATTTTATTATTTTGAAAATTTACTTCGTTTGGTTCAATTTTTAAAAAGTTTTTAGTAGAAAGCTTAACAGGTTGTAATAAAAGTTCTAACTTGGTATATTTGGATTGTGTATTGTGGGCAAATAAATGGAATAGCAGTCTTTTCTCTTCTTCCCTATATTTGCAAATGTAAATAGAAAAGTTGGTCCCAAACCTCCAGTGGTAAGTTATGCACAGTCAATAACAATCCATATGGCCTGCTGTGGAAATTTTAATTTATACTCAGATGAGTTCTAGGATTTGAAAAAAAAGAAAAAGAAAAAAAAAGCAGTAATGAAGTAGATAGAGGATTTTAAACTCTAAGCTCCATTAAGGCAGAGTTGTGTCTTTTTTGTTCATCACTTTATACTTAAAGCCTAGTATTTTAGGTGCCATAGAAAACATGTGGTTAATGTTTGTCAAATGAATGAATTGACAAATGAAATAGAGAACTGATTTATTAATCCTCAGCTCAAGAATAGTTCTCAATTGTAGAATATCCTTTCTTGAGTTTTATTTTATTTTTTAAATTTTATTTAATTCTAGTATAGTTCACATACATGTTATATTAGTTTCAGGTATACAACATAGTTAGATCAATAATTTTATACTCAGTGCTTACCATGATAAGTGTACTCTTAACACCCTTCACCTACTTCACCATGTCTTCACCTACCTCCCATCTGGTAACCATCAGTTTGTTTTCTATAGTTGAGTGTTTTTTTATTTGTCTCATATTTTCTTTGTTCATTTGTTTTGTTTCTTAAATTTCACATTTTTCTCCATATCCTCACCAACACTTGTTTCTTGTATTTTTTTATTTTAGCAACATTCTGACAGACGTGAGGTGATAGCTTATTATAGTTTTGATCTGCATTTCCCTGATAATGAGTGATGTTGAACATCTTGTCATGTGTCTGTTGGCCATCTGTATGTGTCCTTTGGAGAAATGTTTGTCCATGTCTTCGGTCCTTTTAAAAATTGGATTACTTGTTATTAGGTGTTGAGTTGTATAAATTCTTTATATATTTTGGATACTAACACTTTATTGGGTGTATCATTTGCAAATGTCTTCTTCCATTCAGTAATTGTCTTTTAGTTTTGTTGATTGTTTCCCTAACTATGCAGGTGCTTTTTATTTTGATTTAGTCCCAATAGTTTATTTTTGCCTTTATTTCCCTTGCCTTTGGGGACATATCTAGAAAAATGTTGCTCTATCCAATGTCAGAGAAATTACTGCCTGTACTTTCCTACGGCATGTTTATGATTTCAGGTCTCATATTTAGTTCTTTAATCCATTTTTGGAGAGGTGCATGCCCCTGTAGGGGCTGCTTGCACATTGACTGGCTTGTGGCACTGCTTGAATGGGCCCTGGCTAAGGGCCTGGCTAAGGGCATTTTGGAGA
Organism: Nyctereutes procyonoides; assembly: GCF_905146905.1. Classification (NCBI taxonomy): domain Eukaryota; kingdom Metazoa; phylum Chordata; class Mammalia; order Carnivora; family Canidae; genus Nyctereutes; species Nyctereutes procyonoides. Next base: position 21,119,199 of record NW_026575040.1, on the reverse strand, counting down.
ATTTGTCTACAGGAGACCTCAGGAATGAATGCACAGTGCCAGCAAAGTCCTTGCTGGTCTGCTTTGAGAGGGAATCTGTAGCCATCTGAGAAAATTCCTGCAGAGGCCTGGCAGGGTTGGAGGGGTTGGATCTGCAGAACGGTATGGAGGTGGGATGCACTGTTAGCAAGCTCATGGAGGGTGTTGGTATTGAGATGGTTCCCACTCTTATCTGTGTATCTAGGCTGGGGAGCATGGGAGGGAAATGGTGCCAGCTAGGTCTTTGTTCTTAGAGGAGTCTCCTGTAGAATCTTTCCCCTCTAGCATGCACTCTGAGATGAGTAAATAAATATCCTTCCCATATACCCCAGGCATTTTTTTTAAACTGCTATTTCTATGCTGTATCACAGTAGGGCTATTTATTGTGCTGTCCTCTTTAAAGGATGGGACTCCACTCTCAGCTCTCCCAGAGCTGAGCCCACCGATTTTTAAAGTTCCACGTGTTAAGCCTCACTGGCTTTTAGGCCTCTGGTTTTCAAAGCCAAATGTTATGTGGATTCATCTTCCCCATGTGGGTTCCCTGTGCCTGAGATGCCTGGTAGGATTTGCTGCTCTCCTCTCTCTGTACTCCTGGGTCCTTTCCCCTTATGGTTGGTCTCTTTGGTGTCTTTGGCTCTGGGTTGCATCTTTGCCTTTCCTACTCTCTTTGATGTGGCCTCTTTTCTTTTTAGCTTTGAAGAATCTGTTCTCCCAGACTCGCATCATTTTCTGATTTTTTACACTGATATGGAGTATTAGTTGTACCCAAAGGACAAAGTGAGTTTTAGGATCCTTCTTTTCTGCCATCTTCCCAGGAAATCTGGACTATCCTTTCTTTCGTCTTCTGTCCACACCAAATCCCCATCCTCAAAGACATAGAATAAAATTTAAGTCTTTCACAATATTTCCTGAATCCTCTTTCCAACAGAAGTAGTCTCTCTCTTTCTTTAAATTCTATAATACTTATAATGACACTGATCACTTTATGTCTCTTTTGATGGATATTTATTCATGTGTCTTAATATCTCTACAGCTCTTTGTTTCCTGAAAGGAGCATCTGTGTCTCCTCAATCTTGTCACCACAGCCCTTAATATAGTGTTATGTACTTATTAGAGGCCTTTTTTGAATGTCTACTGCAAAAGGCTGAGTACATGAGGTGATTGTTGCTCTTGTCTGGGAGTCCTTCAATGATGATGGTGAAGGATTGGCAAGGTTAGAAGATGACCCTTCAGTCTTCACTGCAGAGAAACAGATGGGCAGAAAAAAACATCTAGAACCAAAACTCATTCATGGTGTCAAAATGGCTTTGGTTTTAGAACTATATTATGACAAATTTTGGAAAGTAACCATATCTTTTGAATAGAAAGCTTAGCTTTGTCAGCAGTATTGATTTGCTATGTAATTCAGTAGTGAAAATAGGTGAATATATTCTAAAGGTAAATGAGTAAGAAGTGAAAATAACAAAAAGAGTAGACTAAGGGTGTAGTTCAAAACGAAGATCTTGATTTAAAATATTCCCCATCTCAAAAACTGCCCAGATAAGAACTACTTAGACTTTCTAACTTAATAATTTCTGTTGTTTACTCTTTTTAGTTTTTTAAAGTGCCAGTTCACTTTATATTATTTTTTGAAGATGGTTCTCATGGAAACTTAGAAGACAGAAGGAAAAAAAAAGATACTGCTTTCAGACAAAAGTGCTCTATTGAGAAAGCTTTCCCACAAAAAGGCTTTTGGAAGTGCCAAAGACCAACAGAAATTTACTTATTACATTCTAGCAGCCAAGGACCCTTGAGCTCTTACATTAAAAATAAAGGAGGGAAACTGGAAATGACTTTAGAAAGATGTGTAGGAATGTGTCAGGTGAAAAAATAGACTTTCAAGTAGAGGAAATGGGGTGAACTAAGCCACATCGTGGATTCAGAGTATGATGTATAGAGGAGCTTAGCATGAACCAAAGACAGGGAAATAGTAAAAAATAAGACTAGACATAGCCAGAGGCTTAGATATTATGCTTAAGGAGCTTGGGATTTATTCTTTAAGTGAGATAAGCTGCTAAAGGTATTTCCCGTTAATCCATTCACAACTATTTATCATACTTGGTGCTATTTTAGGCATTGGGGTGATGGCATTGGGCAAGACACAGTGCCTTTCCTCAAGGGATATATGGTTGAGGGATAAAGAAAAATAGATAGAAAATTGAAATATAATAAATGCTTTATATTTGTCTGAATTAGAGAGGCTTGGCACCTTTTAAGGAGTTAGGGATATTTTAGACTGCTTACTCTTGGTGCCATTTGGAGACGGCTTTAGGTGGACAAAGTGTGAGATGCATATGTTATTTAGGTAAAATACCTATTACTATTAGCAGATATTTACTTAAGGTCCTAAATTCTAGGCCATTTTCTACTTCTTAGAAGGGAGATTGGCTTCTTTTTCTTCTTCTTTTTTTAATGCACTTGACAGGAGTTATTTATTGAGGTACCAGGAAATCCATGTGTGTGTTTTTTTGTTTGTTTTGTTTTGTTTTTGTTTTTTTGGTTTTGTGTTGTGTTTGTTTTTTTAAGAGAGAAATAAGAAAGAAAGCTGCAGATCAATTAAAGTGATTTGTGGAGAATAATTTCTCAAAGATGTGTCTTATTATTTTCTGGAATACATAGTCATTTTTCCCGATAGTACTCTGTATAGACCTTCATTAGTGTTTACTGCAGTACTGTAATACATCTTCTCATTACATATACCAGGGTTGGAGGTTTGTGAACATTCTAGGACGCTAAATTGAGTCCTAAGCAGATCACCTGTAATGTCAAAGAGATACTTTTCTCAAAGCATCATCCCAGTACTATTTAAGGGGCATGAAAAAAAATGCAGATTCTTGGAGCTCGCTCCAGACTTAATCAGATTTTATTAGGAGGGCTTGAGAATTTACATTTTAAATATAATTCTCAGAAAATTCTTAGGCATAGCTGAAGTCTGAGAATCATTTAATAAAGGCAATAAAATGTTGATTGTTGAGCTGATATTCAAGCACTTACTCTCTTTGAGTGAAGAAGGTATCTTATAATAAATTTGGGTTTACCTAAAATTATGTTTCATCTTAAAAATCTCCACTATCTATTTTTTGCTGTTTTTCATATTTTTGGAACTGCTATCCTCAATATCAGAAACACATGTAGGAAAAAGATAACTGTTAATACACAGGAATTCTTTCTAAAAAAAATCTGTTACACTCTTTTGTTTTTTTACCTTAGTATATTATATCAGTACATATGAGGAGGACATATTAGGCCCAGGTAGGCAACTGAAAATCATCTCTGTGACAGATTATAAATTGAAAATATAAGATCATCTTAACTGGGTTGATGATCAGGTACTGAGAGACCATGATATACCTTATATTTATGAATTTGTTTTCACAACAGCCATGCAAAGTAGATTTTAATTCCATTTTATAGACAGGTAATTGATACTTTGAGAGGTCAAGTGATTTTCCCAGAGAATATCTTTATTTTTGTTGTTTTTATTTCATTTTATTAAATAAGTTGAAATTTTTCCATTTTGCTTTTTTCCTTTGCCTGTTTAAAAAAGTATCACCAATGACAAAAATAGAAGCTAACAAATATTTTTGCCTCTGTAGGATTTGATGTTTAAGAGCTAATTTGATGCCAGCCTTTTCTCATATAAATCTGCAGTATCCTAACATTGTAGTAATTTCTCATCTTTGGCAACAGAAGATAATACTTGGGAAATCAAAAGTTTCAGCTGATAGTCTAGGTTTTTATGTTTCAATCTGGATTACAGTTGACTGAGCATTGTTCTGAATACTTCTGTAACATAGGAAACTGATGGGAGAAGGTCATATATCATTCTTTACTTGGGACCTAAAACAGCAACTGAATAGCAGCCAATGATTATATATTTTTCTCTTAGCTGAGGGAGCAAACTCAAAATTAGCATTAGGCTACAACACTTTGTTATGCTTAGGTGAGGCATGTTTGTGTTCAAAGAGACTTCTAGAAAATCAGCAAAGGTAAGAATATTCCCTTTGCAAACATATTCCCAGAAGTTTTAGTTCTTAATGTAATGACATTTTTGATATATTGCAAAAAGAAGTATAATAATTTGATGGAAAGACCCCTGGAATTTACTCCAATCTTGAATACTCATGGTGAGAAGAATATGGGAAGATTTTTCTCTGATCTTTCCTAAACTATAAAATATGGGCAGTGGATTGGATAATTTCTAAAGTCTCTTTTGTGAAGACAAACTCTATATAATAATGGTTTATATATGTCTGTAACAATGTAAAAATGTCTTTCTTTTCTCTAAATCCCAGTTCAACTCTCTGTAACTCAATAAACCGATATTAATGGATGACTTGGCACAAGAAATGTCCTGTCAAGGTATTAACATACAAGCTGAATTGGGAGGAATGTATTCCAACTTGGCTCAGGTCAATGTTTTACTCTGATTTCACATCTGTCTTATCTATAAAAGCTGTCTATGGTATTTGACACTGTACTGTGAATAATCAAGCAATTTTTATTGATGCCCACTAATTGGGTTGACTATTATCCAAGTTGACAGGGAGAGACCTTGTTTAACTCTACTACAGATTCATTAAAACCTATCAATGATTGTAGTGACCCATTTTCACTTTCAAAATTATCCTGGTTTGAGTGATAAATTATGTGGTCACCCTTTTCCTCACAACATCTTTCTAAAGTCTGTATTGGTCTCTTGTATTGGTAGCTGGCTTTAAGAGATTAAGGATTTGCTTAAACTAATAATAAGAAGAGCCAGGTTGAGAATTCAGTTCTGTCTGATGCCAAAACTAATGTCTTTAACCACTGTCCTTCAAGGATTACTTTTCCTACCAAATGCCAGGACATATTACTTAAAACATAATGCAGAAAAGGTTATTACATCCTTTTTCTTTAAGTGCAAATAACCTTCACTCCTGGAACATTTTTCCTTATATTAAATCCATCTTGTTGCAAGTTCAAATAATTCTTTTGGCTGTGTCCCAGAAGAGCTCTACACCAGCTGGACATGAGGATTTTGTATTTGTTCAAGATGTATTTATCCCTTAAGTCTCAATAAATTGAAAACTTCAGCTGCAAAGAATAAAGGATAAAAATCACACATGATGATATTCTCTTTGGGTCTCATATCCACTGTAGGACCATGTGGGAGCTTCAGCAATGTTGAGGGTTGTATTGTTAGGCCAAGGTGATATTTTGAAGGCAAATGATAGAGTAAACGATTCCTTGAGCAGTCATTGTCCTGAAAAGACAAGAATAACCTTTCCTAGAGTGTAAGGATTCTGACCTTGGATGCGTGGCCTATAGAAACATGGTAGTGCCCTAAAGTTGTGCAGATTTGAAGCAAAGCAGGAGCTTCATAAGGTGGTTAAGAAGTAAATTTGGTAATGGTGATTAAGATGAAGATGATGGTGTTACTTGTTAGGACTATTTTTATTTTGTTCACATAAAAAATGAAATAAGTTGTATGAATTTATAACTCACTTGCCCAATGGCACACAGAAATAAATAAGCTAGATCTAGAACTCAGGACTTCTAACTAAGTCATTGTGCATTCATATTCTCTTCCCTCATCAATCTACCTCCCCACTCATCAATTTATTTTATACCGTGAATTTTTATCAAATATTTATTGAATGCCAACTTTGTGCTAGGCTTATGCTAGGCTAGTGTTTCTAAATGTTGATGCCTAACACTTGGGATCTTTTAAAAGTACTGATTTCTGTCTGGCTGCCAACTTAGAAATGCTGATTTAATTGGTGGGCTCTAACCTGGGCATTGAGATTGTTAAAAGTTTCCCAGATAATTCTAATGTGTAATCAAATTGGGAATCCACTGTGAAAGGCACTTGGTTAGGAGCTAGGAATAAATGACCTGGGCAAGCTGATACACTTTCAAAAAATGCACATTTGCAGAGAAGCCGTTAAACACAGGCACCAATATGTTCATAACATTCAGAGCATATATAATAAAAAGTTGTGAAATTTTACAATCTCTTAGAATGTCATTTTTGTTTTTGTTTTGAGGAGTTTGGTGAAGAACATAGCAAAATGAAAATCAGATTGCTAAAGTGCCTTGTATTTATTTGAAGTGCAAAATGTGAAATGTGTGACTCTATGTTTAAAACATTAAGTAAAATAGATATGAATAAAGCAAATTGTTACTGAAGTAACACCTCATAACAGCTGCTCTCAAGGGGTAATTTAGACTTCTTTTTATATTGTGTTTCAGACTTTGATGTGATGAGAAGATTTTGAAATGCATTTTGAGAGTTCTTCTTTTCCTCAGGTTCACATGGTTAAATGATCAGAGATTACATTTTGTTTCTATGTGGAAAACCTCTATTAATTTGATACAAAGTAGGCACTCTTAAATCCTGAGGGAAGTGAGAAACTGATGGCTTTCCTTCTAAGAACATGATGGTAGTCAGGAGGTAGGTTGTGCATGCTCCAGGGCTTCCCCTTAGAAGGGCCAGAAAAGTCAAGGCACATTAGCAATGAATCTCTAGCTTCTGTCCAGCTCAACCATGAGGAATCTTTAGACTCTGGCATATTTCTGGAGTAGCAATATTTTGGCATCACCCAAGAGTATCATAGGACAAGGAAAAATGAAGATTCTTCTTTTTGGACTTGGTTAAATCTTAAAAAGTTTAGTCTAAAAATGAACGCATTACAAATTGGGGGGCAGTTGTTCTGGCAGGGACTGGGGGCAATGACTCAGAGTCAGAACAAATACATAGATACAATCTTTGTGTCCCATAGCATTTGTAATTACACTTGCTAACACATTAGTTATTGAGTTTGCTTGTGGAATTTTAGGATTGAAAGGGATATGGGAAGATCTTAGGGTTTTCTGGTTTTCTGCCAAATTGCCTTGAAGCTGAATGTTAGATTTCCCCATCATAAATCTCTCCCTGCTCTTATATCCCCTGGAAGCAGTATCAGAGCAGAATCCAGAACTTCTAACTAGCCAGCAGCTGCAATATGCAATTGAGTGTGAACAGACATGTGTTGTGACTCTAAGGGGACACACAATAGCTAGGAAAGTATACGTGACTCTGATCTTCAAACAGAAGCAGCAGAGGAAGGGGAAACTCTTCTTTTGCCCACCATTGTTTCTTTTCTTTCATCATTTATTACCAATTGTTTAAAGAGCCTAAATTTCTTGTAGTGAAGGGTTGTAGGAAGAATAACTACACTGTGTCTGTCGTTTTATATATGCCATCTCATTTAACTCAAGTAACCTGTCAGAAGCTATTATCATCATTTCCTTACCCAGTCTAGGCAAGGTGTTTCTCTGCTGCATTACCGTATATACTCTATGTCTAAATCTGTATTGACACAATGTTTTAATTGTCTATTTATCTCACTAGACTGTGTTTCTTGAGGATAAATGCAGTGTTTCTCTTTGAACTATAGCTGCTTAGAATAGTAATTTCAAGTAATAGGTGTTTAGATACTTAGAAATTTATCGTAAATTAGTGACTAATATTGGCAAAGGAAGTATTAATGTAATAAATCAAGAAAACTAAAGGCCACAACGTTTCAAAAGTAGTTTGCACAATGTTACACACAGGTATAAATTGACCAACCTGGTCTTTTTAGATGAGGTTATGAAATCCAGAATTAGGTGTCACCATACATTTTCACAACTTGCTATTGATTGAACCTTCTGGATATTGTCTTCTAACTTTAATGAAGTGAAATTTATGCTTCAAGTGGAAGTTATGAGTTACATTGTTATAGAAATATAATTTTATTTTGCTAATTATTTTTAAAATTTATTTTAGAGAGAGAAAGTGTGAGAGGGGGAGGAGCAGAGGGAGAGAGAGAGAGAGAGAGAGAGAGAGAGAAGTAGACTCTCCACTGAGTGTGGAGCCCAACATGGGTATTGATCTGAGGACTCTGAGATCATGACGTGAGCCTGAATCAAGACTCAGCCACTTAACCAACTGAACCACAGAGATGTCCCCAGAAATATAACTTTAAATGGCCCCTAGGACAAGTTTATGAAAGAATGGTCAGGTTTCTACTCAATGTTTTGGTTTATTTTTAAGGGATAAGGCATTCTCACTTTCTCAAACTTAAGGAAGAAAATTTATAAAAACTACAAAATGCTATGGCTAAGTTTATATTTCAAAAAATTACAATAAATAACCTTTCTACCCTTACATGGAGTGTCAGTGTATTATCATTTTGTTAATAACATATGGTGATACCAAAGTCAAGGTAAAAGGTCAATGCTATGGTCAAAAGGATCAAGAAATCAGCGTACTTTCATGGTCTACTTATAATCCTAAAATGAGCTGGCTAGGACATTTTGAAATTCAACTTCTTGATTCTACTCCTGGCATTTTGGCAAATATATACAGAGAATTAAAGCATATAGGTTCAGTCACAGAGGCAACAAAATATAGTACCATTGAATGCAAGGTAGTTGGGGATCCCTGGGTGGCTCAGCGGTTTGGCTCCTGCCTTTGGCCCAGAGCCGATCCTGGAGTCCCTGGATCGAGTCCTGTGTCAGGCTCCCGGCATGGGGCCTGCTTCTCCCTCCTCCTGTGTCTCTGCCTCTCTCTCTCTCTCTGTCTAAAATAAATAAATAAATAAATAAATAAATAAATAAATAAATAAATAAATACATAAATCTTTAAAAAAATGCAAGGTAGTTTCAGGTGGATATATATTTTGAGTGTTAATTATCTAGATAATATCTTCAAGTATCTACAATATATCTCCTGTGTAGACAGACTCTCAACTGCTCTCCAAAGACTTATTTTTATACAATGGGATTAAAGTTATGCTTTTTTTCTAAGAGTCATATATATCAAACCTAGCAAAAAAGTCATTATGGGAAAAGAGAAAGCTAGAAATAATCTTTAATACTGAACATGCTGAATTAAGGAATACAAAATTATAAGAGACAAGGTTAGTAAGATACATGATTTTTCAGTTGCTGTATTCCTGTTATTTCATTAGAACGAAAGGAACTACGAAATGAGAAAAATTGAAACTGCTCCAACTAAAATGATGTGGGTAATTAGAGTAATCTACGTTTGGCTGAAATACAATCAAAGTGACAGGGCTGCTAAAATTCCATCTCCAAAGCATTAAAATACAGTTAGAGTATTCTCTACAGAAATTAGGGTCAGTCATGATGTGGTGGGGTATAAGTAGATGGTGGCAGAAACTCAAGAATACATGGAAGGTGTGGTGCATGGAGAGAGAGAGAGAGAGAGAGAGAGAGAGAGAGAGAGAGAGAGAAGTAGTTGGTACTAAAAATCCTGAGGCTTTATACATGGAGAGTCGGCTAGGTGTAGGTGGTCTGGCACTATCACAACCACCTACCTGCCCCATCCTGCTGCCTCTTTGTGCTGGTCATTTTAATCAGATTTCTTCCATTTAAGAATATTAAGGGATGGAATGTTCACACAGAAAATACATGTTTATTGCCTACAACATGTGGGCACTAGACTAGGTGCTCAGAATGCTCAGTGATCAAAAACAGACACACACCATCTTGCATCAGATTCCTGTTCTTAGCTATCATCTTCGTGATCTTGTCTTAGATGGGATTTGTCTACAAGACAAAACTAAACAGAGGGCAAAGAAGGTTAGGGTTTAGCAAGGATGTTATTGAAATGATAGGTCTTAGAATTTAAGCTGTATAATTTGGCAACTGATAAAAAGGGAAAATTTGTGGACTGGGATAAAATTGGAGGCTCAAAGGGATGGGTAGCTTACTGAGTTTGCAGATTGGTCACATTGGGAGGAGTTGAACAAGAAAACTGATTGAAGCTTTGAGCATAAAATCATTGTGGAGGAAGTATGGATGATAAAAATGTCATATGGTCCAGGGAATGGATAGTAGAAGTAGAATGGAGGAAAAGATCATCAGAGTTGGACAGGTCATAGAATGAGCAGCAGCATTGTTGGCCGGGTTATTCATGGGACTGATAAAGTTACATTGCATAGTGTGATTGTGTGCATGTGTGTATGTAAAACATGGACACCCTTAACCTCTGTTTATAAAGTAGTTCAGGAACTGCTGGGTACTACCCATAAAGCTCAAAATACTCTGATATTGCCTTCACAGGAATATTTTATCACTAAAATATGTGCCAAAGTATATATACTATTAGTATATATATATATATATATATATATATATTCATTATGACAACACTCTGAAATTCTAATGTATGCAAAGTGGGGATTTACAGAAATGAGACTGTTCTCAAAGTTGTGCTTTTTTTTTAAAAGATTCTATTTATTTATTCGTGAGAGACACAGAAAGAGAGAGAGAGGCAGAGACACGGACAGTGAGAGAAGCAGGCTTGCTGTGGGGAGCCTATGCGGGACTCGGTCCTAGGACCGTGGGATCATGACCTGAGCCAAAGGCCAATACTCAACCACTGAACCACCCAGGTGCCCCCTCAAAGTTTTTAAAGAGAGTAGTTCCATTCTTTGTTAATACTTTATTTATTAAATTTTAAATATAATTTTAAAAATCCTCACAACACTATGAATGTACTAAATGTTGTGCAGTGTAAATTCATTATATGTATGGTACTACAATTTAAAAAATCCTTCCCACTCCAAGCAAATTTTTATTTTATAGTTCAATGATTCTGACACTTGATATAAATACCAATTCTTTTCTGTGGTTATTGTTCAACATTCAATTACAGAATATTAAATGAGTAAGGAAAAAAGAACTTGACCTTGTTTTAAATTTGGTTTAAGTTAGCACATTTATTGAACTTCCTAGTACATGCCAGAAACAGTGCTAAGCCTTGTGTGGAAGGCAGCAGCAAACACCCAATAGTCCCTGGAGCTCATAGTCTAGTGGGAAAGAAAGAAGCGTCAATAAGCAGATCTCGCAGGAAAGAAACTACAGTCAAAGATTACAACATGGGCTCAAGCAGTTTGTGCTGGTGGGTGGAGAAGGAGGAGACTGAGGGTGATCTTGCTCTTCATTTTCAGAGCACTTACAAAGCAGTAGTCCTGGTACTGCTAAGTTAGGTTTCCCAAATAAATTAGTTGATGCATGAAGATTTACTGCTGCTTAAAGAGAACTGGTGTGCTGTGTATAATTTTTGTACAAGGCTTGTCATTCAATCCCCTTTCATCATCCTAACATTAACAATGTTTAATGGATTGGGGTTAAGTTTCTAGAGTCAGAACCACTTCACTATTGGACAGCTCTTACAGATACATCACAATGTCTTTTTCCCCAAAAGTTCACTCTAAATTTCAAATGCACTCAGCCTCAAGGTTCCACATGACTGCTTAATTTAGAATTTTTTGTCTCCTTGTTTTCTTCGCTGCCAAGATAAGAGTGAAATGAATGCCTGTGTTCACTGTTCTCACCTGTTCCTAAAGCTTTTGTGTGGCCTTACTTTCAGAGACTGAGCTAATAATCGGGAAATCAGAAAGCTAATGCATATGCTCAACTTACTGATGAAAAAAGAGCTCTTGACTTGTTTAAAGTTGTCTGATCTTTTGATGAGTTTTAAGACTGGGTTTTTGATCCTCATCACAGGCTCCTCTTGTTGCCCCTGGCTTATATCTTCTTTCTTACCCAGTTGGTTTTCATGCTGGTGGCCATCTTCATTTGACCCACCTCTACCTAGTAGCTTCCCCATAGTTTTGTAGGGTCGAGGATATGCTTTTGGGTTTCGGAGCTCAAACAAAGACTTTCTAACCTAGTGTGATAAATTATCATATGTGGTGTTACTTGAGAGGGGTTTCATGGCTATGCTTTGTAGGTTAAGCCTCACAATGGAAAACTCCCTGGATAAGCATTGTCTACTCCCACCATTCACCTTTAATTTTTTTTTTTTTACATCTTATACTTAAAGAGAACATTGAGATCACTCCTTTGCCCTGGCTAACTGCAGAAACTAAGGAGGTGAGCTATCCCCAAGTAGTTGTACCATTTTCACCCATTTCATGTAGTTATTAAAGGGCCATTTGCATTTGAGTAGATTTAGATCTGGGTTGACATCCCCACTCTGCCATTTGCATTTTATTTTATTTTTTTAATAATCAATTTATTTTTTATTGGTGTTCAATTTGCCAACATACAGAATAACACCCAGTGCTCATCCCGTCAAGTGTCCCCCTCAGTGCCCGTCACCCATTCACCCCCACCCCCCGCCCTCCTCCCCCTCCACCACCCCTAGTTCATTTCCCAGAGTTAGAAGTCTTTATGTTCTGTCTCCCTTTCTGATATTTCCCACACATTTCTTCTTCTCCCTTCCCTTATATTCCCTTTCACTATTATTCATATTCCCCAAATGAGTGAGAACATACACTGTTTGTCCTTCTCCGATTGACTTATTTCATTCAGCATAATACCCTCCAGTTCCATCCATGTTGAAGCAAATGGTGGGTATTTGTCATTTCTAATGGCTGAGTAATATTCCATTGTATACATAAACCACATCTTTTTTATCCATTCATCTTTCGATGGACACCGAGGCTCCTTCCACAGTTTGGCTATTGTGGACATTGCTGCTATAAACATCGGGGTGCAGGTGTCCCGGCGTTTCATTGCATCTGCATCTTTGGGGTAAATCCCCAGCAGTGCAATAGCTGGGACGTAGGGCAGGTCTATTTTTAACTCTTTGAGGAACCTCCACACAGTTTTCCAGAGTGGCTGCACCATTTCACATTCCCACCAACAATGTAAGAGGGTTTCCCTTTTCTCCGCATCCTCTCCAACATTTGTGGTTTCCTGTCTTGTTAATGTTCACCATTCTCACTGGTGTGAGGTGGTATCTCATTGTGGTTTTGATTTGTATTTCCCTGATGGCCAGTGATGTGGAGCATTTTCTCATGTGTGTGTTGGCCATGTCTATGTCTTCCTCTGTGAGATTTCTGTTCATGTCTTTTGCCCGTTTCATGATTGGATTGTTTGTTTCTTTGCTGTTGAGTTTAATTAGTTCTTTATAGATCTTGGAAACTAGCCCTTTATCTGATATGTCATTTGCAAATATCTTCTCCCATTCTGTAGGTTGTCTTTGAGTTTTGTTGACTGTATCCTTTGCTGTACAAAATCTTCTTATCTTGATGAAGTCCCAATAGTTCCTTTTTGTTTTTGTTTCTTTTGCTTTCGTGGATGTATCTTGCAAGAAGTTACTGTGGCCGAGTTCAAAAAGGTTGTTGCCTGTGTTCGCCTCTAGGATTTTGATGGACTCTTGTCTCACATTTAGATCTTTCATCCATTTTGAGTTTATCTTTGTGTATGGTGCAAGAGAGTGGTCTAGTTTCATTCTTCTGCATGTGGATGTCCAATTTTCCCAGCACCATTTATTGAAGAGACTGTCTTTCTTCCAGTGGATAGTCTTTCCTCCTTTGTCGAATATTAGTTGACCATAAAGTTGAGGGTCCACTTCTGGATTCTCTATTCTGTTTCATTGATCTATGTGTCTGTTTTTGTGCCAGTACCACACTGTCTTGATGACCACAGCTTTGTAGTACACCTGAAATCTGGCATTGTGATGCCCCCAGCTATGGTTTCTTTTTTAAAATTCCCCTGGCTATTCGGGGTCTTTTCTGATTCCACACAGATCTTAAAATAATTTGTTCTAACTCTCTGAAGAAAGTCCATGGTATTTTGATAGGGATTGCATTAAATGTGTAAATTGCCCTGGGTAACATTGACATTTTCACAATATTAATTCTTCCAATCCATGAGCATGGAATATTTTTCCATCTCTTTGTGTCTTCCTCAATTTCTTTCAGAAGTGTTCTATAGTTTTTAGAGTATAGATCCTTTACCTCTTTGGTTAAGTTTATTCCTAGGTATCTTATGCTTTTGGGTGCAATTGTAAATGGGATTGAGTCCTTAATTTCTCTTTCTTCAGTCTCATTGTTAGTGTATAGAAATGTCACTGACTTCTGGGCCTTGATTTTGTATCCTGCCACGCTGCCAAATTGCTGTATGATTTCTAGCAATCTTGGGGTGAAGGCTTTTGGGTTTTCTATGTAGAGTATCATGTCATCGGCGAAGACAATTTGAATGCCTTTAATGTCTTTTTGTTGTCTGATTGCTGAGGCTAGGACTTCCAGTACTATGTTGAATAGCAGTGGTGAGAGTGGACATCCCTGTCTTGTTCCTGATCTTAGGGGAAAGGCTCCCAGTGCTTCCCCATTGAGAATGATATTTGCTGTGGGCTTTTCATAGATGGCTTTTAAGATGTTGAGGAATGTTCCCTCTATCCCTACACTCTGAAGAGTTTTGATCAGGAATGGATGCTGTATTTTGTCAAATGCTTTCTCTGCATCTAATGAGAGGATCATATGGTTCTTGGTTTTTCTCTTGCTGATATGATGAATCACATTGATTGTTTTATGATTGTTGACCCAGCCTTGTGTCCTGGGAATAAATCCTACTTGGTCATGGTGAATAATTTTCTTAATGTACTGTTGGATCCTATTGGCTAGTATCTTGTTGAGAATTTTTGCATCCATGTTCATCAGGGATATTGGTCTATAATTCTCCTTTTTGGTGGGGTCTTTGTCTGGTTTTGGAATTAAGGTGATGCTGGCCTCATAGAATGAATTTGGAAGTACTCCATCTCTTTCTATCTTTCCAAACAGCTTTAGTAGAATAGGTATAGTTTCTTCTTTAAACGTTTGATAGAATTCCCCAGGGAAGTCATCTGGCCCTGGACTTTTGTGTCTTGGGAGGTTTTTGATGACTGCTTCAATTTCCTCCCTGGTTATTGGCCTGTTCAAGTTTTCTCATTCTTCCTGATCCAGTTTTGGTAATTTGTGGCTTTCCAGAAATGCGTCCATTTCTTCTAGATTGCCTAATTTATTGGCGTATAGCTGTTCATAATATGTTTTGCCATTTGCATTTTAGCAGATAAATAACCTAAGTCTTAGATTTTTGTTTTGTTTTTGTTTTTGTTTGCCTGTATAATGAGGTAAAAACTACCTTAGAGGGTAGTTGTAAGAACTGTATAAGATTCTATGGTATACTACCATGTGTGGAGCCTACCGCATTATATCTCTTCCCTCTAAATGGTAGCTTGGGTTTTACAGGGTTACAGGAATGGCACCAAAGTGTCCATATTCTTTTGTGTTCAAAGTTTGACTATCTTAGTCCACTAGTGTACCATTTAAGAAAAGCTTTTGTACGTAAGAGGCCCGAGAGGTAAACACTGGATGTAAAAATAAACTGTGACAAAAATGAAACCTTGAAATTACCATGAACATGTATCCATTCAGTGTGAAATAAGAATGTGGTTTGGAAATGACTCTGATTGCTAGCTCAATAGTAATTAACCACTTCACAATTCAGATCCCAAAGTAGATTATTTTTAGGTAATGGGACATAACTTGTCCAGTTGTATCATTTTAATAGTCAACCCTTTCATATCTATTTTAGCTAATCCTAATGGCAAATCATCTGTCCAAATTCTATGTAATATGTACTCTCACCCTTTGTGCAGCCAACTACTCACCCTCTTCCCAACTTTGCACATCCTATTTTTCTTCCCCACACATCTGAGTTTTCGTTAGTGTTTTCAGTGTATTCTTCCCAGCTTTACTGAGATATTACACATAACACATGTAAATTTAAGGTATACAACATGAGGATTTGATACACACTGATAATGTAAACCTTATTACCACAATAGGTTAGTTAACACGTCCATCTTCTCATATAATTACCATTTGAGTGTACGTGTGTGTATGTGGTGATAGCATTTAAGATCTACTCTCTTAACAACTTTCAATATATAATACAGCACTATTAATTATAGTCACCAGAACTTAGTTATCTTATAGTTGGAAGTTTGTACCCTTTGACCAATACCTCCCCATTTTCCTCACCCCTAGCCCCCTGCAACCATCATTCTCTCTATTTCTAAGGTCAGCTTTTTAAGTTTCCACATGTAAGTGATATTTCCTAGTTTATTATAGAGTATAGAACATGCAGAGAAAGCAATACAGATGTTTTAAAATCATTTAAAATCTTTAAAAAAATCATTTTAAACAGTTATTTAAAATCATTAAAACTTTAGTGATGGGTACATTAAAAGTTACAGAAAAAAGTTCAGAAGTGTGTGTGTGTGTGTGTGTGTGTGTGTGTGTGTCCTTTATCTAATTGTACAGATCTTCTCCCTTTTCCTTATCCCTGAGGCTTTCTTACAGCCAGCAGTCACTAAACAATTCCCTGGAGCTCTCTGGGGTGCTCCAGACAAAGAAGCATGGCTCAGCAAAGGGATGCAGGTCCCTGCCAAGTCCTGCCCACTCACCCAACACCTGGCCATGAATCCTCTGAGGCTTTGGTGCTATTCTTTGTGTCCCAGAGGAGTCTGCTCCAGCAGGTATCGCCTCTGAATCATTTGCCCTCAGTACATTGACCTGTTTGCTAAGAGTTGCTATAGTTCTAGCTCTTTTGTCTGAGAAACACTGTCCTCACTTCTTCATAATGAAGGATGAATACATAAATGAACATGGGGATGCTTTTATCACTAGGGCCTCCGGGAAATAGCACACAGTTGTTAAGAACACGTTTAGAAACTGCATTTGAATCCTGATTTTGATACTGTGTGATCTCCCTAAGCCTTCATTTCCCTAATAGTAAAACAGAGGAAAAAATGAGGTTATTGGAAGTATTAAATTGGTTTATGTATGCAAGTGCCTAACATAAGAAACCATTTTTATAATTGGGTAATGTTATAACAAAATATTATAGCACCTGTTATAACAAAACCAGTGTTTCTGAAAATCTTATCACTAGCCTATTCACTGCAAACATATGAGATAATGTTCCTTATACAAATATGCACTGTAGCAGAATAAACTATTTCCAATGATGTATCATCAAGAGGAGTCTACAGATTAATCTCAAAGTGTCAAGAATTTGGGATAAGAAGGCACAAAAATTATAAACTCATCTCTTACTCTTCATTTATTCCTCTTTCTTATTTTCAATGCCTTTACTTATTTCTTCACTTTTGTTTTTATTATCACCCTTGAGGAGTAATCTTGATTCCTGCTTGCATTTTGTCTAAATTCTGGTATCTATCTAATATCTTGCAACACTAAGCATTTTGCTGGATTAAGAAATATTTTCTATAGTAACAAATTTAATGAAGAGATCAGACAAATGTATGGATCATTCATTACATGAGAAATGAAACAGGAAGCTCAGATTGAAAGTTACTAATTTGCTAATCCTTTTTTTAGATGTTGCTCTTTAAAAATGCTTATGGTATTTAAGCAAATATTTTGATATATTCATCATTTTATTATAAATATATGATTTAATTCAAGTGTGTGATTTGATATTTTAAATTTTATTTTACAATGTATTTGTGTGTTTGAGTGTGAGTTGATTACATTCTGAGCCCATCTCAATTTTTTGTAGATCACATGTCTGATGGATTCTCTTAGCTCCAGTGTAGACCTTAGCAAACTTAGTGACCATTATCTGCTACAAGAAGCAGACAAACTCATAAGATGCTGACTGCTCCATTTCTGTGTTTTAGCATTCATAAGGTAACTCTTGGAAAAAGAATACTGCATTATTAAAGAGAGGAGAGGAATGGATTGGAGCAATGTTTTTAGTGTCTTTTTTTTTTTTTCTACAGACATAAAATGAAATCACAGAGGTGAGCTTCTGCTCTAATTAATTCTTCCCTTGGTTAGAATATCAGCCTTCTCTTCTCCACTGCCCTCATCAGAACTACCTGAAGGGAATAGCTAATAAGAGTTCATCTGCCATCTTTTGTAAATGACAAAATTCTGACTGCCTAGAAATCATGGGTAGCAAGTTATCACCATCTGCAAAAAAGTCATAATAAAGCCTTTTGTGTAGTTCTTACCACCACATGATTTTTCACATTGGCCTCTGGAGATGAGAAGGCTGATGTTGCTGTCCTAATTCTAAGCTGACAGAAACTAAGTTGTTTTAAAAATCTTTTTTTATTTTTTTTATTTTTATTTTTTTTGTTTTAAAAATCTTACAGAAGGGTTCTAGTATGCCTTTGAAACAAAAATTAGATACACCAGCAGGGGGCGAGCATTAGCCATGAGAAAGGCTCAGATGTAACCACCGTTGATAGAGACAAACACTCCCCTATATACACTCACACACTTATTTGGGGGCTTTTAAAATCTCAAAATTCATATTATATTTCCTCTGTTATCAATGAAGACCCTCAACTGAGTTCTTTATAGTGTACTAAAATTATACCCAGACTTTTGCTGTAAAAATGCTTCCGGTTTTGGGGAAGACTGCCTTGCATAACAAGATGCACCAAGCTTTGAGATAAATCAAACCTGTTTATGTTTGATCCTCTGGGAGCTGTGTGGCCTGAAGCAAATTCTGTGACTTCTCTGAGCTTCAGTTTCCTCATTAGAGAAATAGGATTGATAAGGGTATTTCCCCTCTTGTGCTGTTGATATACGTATATGAAATAATACATGTAAAGGATTTAACTCTATCAGCCATGTGGTAAAATCCTGGTATTATATATCATCAGCAATGAGTACAGATTCTGGGAAAGAGTAGACAAACAAAAATAGGAATAATACCCATTGAGAAGCCCTGCTAAGAGTAGATTTGGAAAGGCTTATTACAGGATGAGTCAGCAGAACTGAAGGACAGACCAAATGCTCAAGAAGTGTGATGTATATTTCAGTTAGCAGAGGTTGAATCTACATAGGAGTATGGAGCAAACGACTAAAGTTCACGGTTCACAAACCTAAAATGACTAAGAAATTGTCAGGGGAATTGAGTGCTGCACATGGAAATGGAAATAAAACAGCCTGGATGGTTTTATATCTAGAAACATAATTTACAGTTAAGCAATTGTGTCGGGACAGAGGGATTTTCTGCATCTATTTTAGCACCCCAGCCCTTTCTGGCAGGATTCGGGGAAGAACATATCTTTTGGAGTTTGGCAAATCACAAACAGGCCCATCTGTTATGGAAGGAAATAGTCTTTACCCATTGCTCTTTTATAGTTTGGAGCCTTGTCAGATGAAAGATGTGAGCTTGGGAACCAAAAATGGGTTACAATCACAGGAAATAAAATCAGAAAGGACCAACATGTTTATGAAGTTGAATGAGCCCGGAGAAGTCTCCCAGGAAAGACCATATCTACCTCTTCATCCTGAACTATGTATTCAGGGAACCACTAAATCAAACAGCTTGATAAAAAGAGTTTGGAAACAAATTGACAATTTTGCAGGGACGTTCATTTCCTTGCTGAAAAGAGAAATTGAAAAGAGTTCATCTGTCTCCCTAAATCCTGAACACTCTGTAGAAGTAGTATTTTAAGACTAAGAATTATATTTAGTGCAAACACTATATTTTTGCAGCTATTTTACAGAGCTATCCCAATGGTATATATGAAAAGTAGATAAAAATGACCTTTCTTCAAATAATTACTGAGTATCATTCCGTATTTCTCTACATTCTGAGACCTGTAATGTATCTCACTCAGGCAAAATAAATTCTGAAGTGATGCTTAAGTATTCTTCTGAGATATTTAAATACACATCTAAATAAAACAGGTCTGAGTACTTACCTGAGCTAGAAATTATAGATGATATATATAGGAAATGTCATTTTTTTTTCTTGAACACTGATGTTTTAGAAATAACACCTCATCTAGGGTTAGCCCATGGTGAAGACTTGACAAGCAACAAATTTACCACCCTTTGGGTCCTCAGGGGCTCTGACAGAAATCAGTATCACTGACAGGAACATAGCTTAAAACCACATTATCAGCCACAATCATACGCATGTGTCACATGCTAAGGTGATTTCTGAATTTCCATACTTTCTGTGGAGGTAGCACCTTGGAAAAAAGACTCCCCACTCCCACAGGGGATTAGGTCTTTTTTTTTTTTTCCTTATGAAATTTATTGGTTAAAGAAAACCGCTGAAGAGTTACTTGTTTTATAGAGTTTTTACCTTCCGGATTTTGTTGATATAATCCCTGTGGGATAATTAACACATTCTATGATTTATATATCCTATAGATCAGTACTTGAACCTATTGGCTTGATTACGCTCAGGTTCAATCATCTTTGGTAGGATTATTTCATAAGTGGTTGTATATAATATACCTTTCCATAAGAAGACACATGATATCTGATTGTGTCTCTTTTGTGATGTTAACAATTGATCATCAATACTACCAATTTTTTATACTATATCCCCATTCATTTTGATTATCTGAAGTTCTTTTATAGTGCATTTTTCAGGTGGAGTTTTTATATGTTGAAAGCTTTATATGTGTTTATAATGTTTTATATGTTTTTATATGTTTGTACTTCAAAATACAGGATTATATTATTTTCAGGTGTATAATCAGTTCTATACATTACTCAGTGATCATCACAATAAACATACTTTGACTTGCCTTCACCTGTTTCATTCATTCCCCCCACCCACCTCCCCTCATAACCAGTTTGTTTTCTGTACCTAAGAGTCTGTTTTTGGTTTTTGTTTTTTTTTTTTCTTTGTTCATTTGTTTCTTAAATTCAACATATGAATGAAATCATAAGGTATTTGTCTTTCTTGAATTATTGTGCTTATAGTATTATACCTTCTGGATCCATTTACGTTGTTGCAAATGCAAGATTTCATCCTTTTTATAGTTCAGTAATATTCTATTCTATACACATACACACACACACACACACACAACACTTCTTCTATCGGTAGACACCTGGGTTGCTTCCATAATTCGGCTATTATAAATAATGCTATAATACACATAGGGGTGCATATATCTTTTTGAAAGAATATTTTCATATTCTTTAGGTAAATACTTAATTGTGGAATTACTGGACCATATGATAATTATATTCTTAATTTTCTGTGGAATCTCCATCCCGTTTTCCACAGTGGCTGCATCAACTTTCATTCCCACCAACAATCACGTGAGTTCCTTTTTCTTCATATCCTCACCAACACTTGTTTTTTCCTGTGTTTTTGATTTTAGCCATTCTGACAACCTTGCTGCCATTCTCATTGTGATTTTGATTGGCATTTCCCTAATGATTAAGGCTCATGAGCCCTTTTCATGAACCTATTGGCCATCTGTATGTCTTTTTTGAAGAAATGTCTATTCATGCCTTCTGTTCATTTTTAATTGGATTATTTGTTTTTTGTATACGTTGAGTTGTGTAAATTCTTTATATAGTTTGAATATTAACCCCTTATTTTCTCCCATTGGTAAGTTGCTTTTTGTTGAAGTTTTTGTTTTGTTTTGTTTGTTTTTTTGCTGTGCAAAAGCTTTTTATTTTGGAGTAGTCCCAATAGTTTAAATTTACTTTTGTTTCCCTTGCCCAACGAGACATGTCTAAAAAAAAAAAATGCTTCTATGGCTAATGTCAAAAAGATTATGACCCATGTTTTCTTCTTGGGATTTTATGATTTCAGGTCCATATTAATATCTTTAATCAATTGTTATTTTATTTTCTGTATGGTGTAAGGAAGTGGTTCTGTTTCATTCTTTTGCATGTAGCTGTTCCATTTTCCCAACATCATTTGTTGAAGAGACTGTCTTTTTTCCAATTGTGTAGACAAATTTCCAAAAATTTGTCTCCTTTTTCATAGATTAACTGACTACTTAAATGTGGGTGTATTTCTGGGCTCTCTATTCTATTCTATTGATGTATGTGTCTGTTTTTGTGCCAGTACCCCACTGTTTTGATTACCACAGATTTGTGGTATATTTTGAAATCTGGGATTATGATACCTCCAATTTTGTCTTTTTCAAGATGCTTTGGCTCTTCAGGGACTTATGTGGTGCCATACAAATTTTAGAATTATTTGCTCTAGTTCTGTGAAAAAATGCTTTTGGTATTTGTTTTTGGAGTGCACTAAATCTGTCAGTTGCTTTGGATAGTATGACATTTTAACAGTATTTTTTCTCCCAATTTGTGTGCATGGAATATTTCCATTTGTTTATGTTGTCTTCAATTTCTTTTATCAAGAACTTTGTATTCATTATCCTTCAAAATGTTTTTATATGAATATCAAAATCATGGCTTTTATTTTCATTCCTTAAGTATTGTAAATTTGTTAGTCCATTACTTTCTGACATAAATGTCAGAAATTCTAAAAACAATCGTTTTTTTTTTTTCTTATAAGTAACATGGTCATTTTGTCTGGATGCGCAAATTATTTGCTACGATATCTGCTGGTATTGATTATGGATTAATTTTTCCAGGTATGCAATATGCCCTCTCAAAACCACATATTTCAGTTTTTTGTTGCTTTAAATTTTAAGAAATTTTCCTTCATTTAAATTTTTTCTTCATTTAAATTTTTACTCTTTTTTTTCTTCAGGTACTCCTATTACATGTATATTATATTTTCTTTGCCTAGCTTTTAGTTTTAATTTATCTTGCATTATCTTTACTATTTTATACCTTTTCTACTTAGAAAAAATAAAAATTGCATTTCACTTAAAGTAATATCAATCGTGTTTATGCACTTCATGTTGTTTCATTTCTGAAATAATTTTGCTTTATGTTGTG
Source organism: Nyctereutes procyonoides (assembly GCF_905146905.1). NCBI lineage: Eukaryota > Metazoa > Chordata > Mammalia > Carnivora > Canidae > Nyctereutes > Nyctereutes procyonoides. Next base: position 21,096,613 of record NW_026575040.1, on the reverse strand, counting down.
CCCAAGATCACGAATCCGAAAAACCGCCAAGGAGCCGACACCGATGCAATCACACCAGGGTTTATTTACAAGCCCGAGCCTGGCCCAAGTATACCCACGCAGCGGAGCAGGGACTTGGACCCCGAAACTAAGAGGCTTAGCAACTTTATAGGGGCCAGTGGCCAATGGGATATGCAGAAAGTTGCACAGTCATGCTGGTCCGCTGAGCCGGACTTCCGATTAGGGTGTGTCCTGGTCTTTGATTAGGGCGGGGCGGTGCCCTAAGTAATAAGCAGGTCAGCACAAGGCGGGTGCAGCCCAAAATAGAGTCAGTCCTGCTCTGCTTGTCCAGGGGTGGGGGGTTTTGTTTAATTTCCTGGGTCCCACACTTTATTTCTAACTTTTTCTGACTTTTAACTTTATTTATGGTTTTTCTAATTATAATTTATGCTACTCTTTCATATATTGTATCATTATCTTAAAATTTTTTAACTTCTTTGAAATATTAGGTTACTGCTTTTTTATTGGTGTATTTATTTATTTTTAGGTTACTTTTAAAAATCTGTTTTGTGGGGTTGTTTTCATGTCACAGTTTTACTTTCTAGAGGGATGTTCTGCTTCATATACATATTTTTAAAAATTTTTGTTTTGTAACAACTTGGGGAATTGTATTCATTTTATTCTCACTGTTTTCACAAAATTAGTTTTCAAGAACATAGATTTTTGCAATCATTGTGAGTTGAAGTATGCAGTTGCTGTTCTCAAATAATTGACTGTTTTTGAGAAAATGCCTTAAGTAAGTTCATTTTTGGGTTCTCCTCTTCTCAGGGCTTTTTTTTTTTTTTTTAATTCATGAGAGAACATAGAGGCAGAGACATAGCCAGAGGTAGAAGCTGGCTCCCTGAAGGGAGCCCTATGCAGGACTCCATCCCCATGACCCCTGGATTCATGCCCTGAGCCCAAAGCACTCAACTATTGAGCCACCCAGGTGCCCTTGTTCTCAGATCTTTTGTATGTTGCTTCCTTCTCTCTCTGCTCATACAATAGCTGATACTAGGTGCATCTTATAGCTGTTAATATTTTGGGATGAATATATTTTGTCAACTGTTTTTCTTTGCTGGCTGTTTGTAGGATTTTTGTTTTGCTCCCTAGTTACTCTGTTTTCGGTGCTATTCTCCTGAACTAATCTCGAAGGACAGCTCATCATAAAGATTAAGGTGGAGGTAGGAGGGGAAGGAGAAACATAAATTATATTAAATTCTTTTACTTTGCCTTTCTTGAAGATAAATAATTATTTTTGGCACAAGTCAGTTTGTTGATATTTGTTTTGTGGTTTCATGTATATAGTAATATATGGGACAATATCAATTGTGAGGAGTTATTTAAAGAAAATCTATCATAGATCAGCAGATTCTATAAAGTATTTGTTTAGATAGGTAGCTTCATTTTTTTTTCCTGTAACCTCCATATCTCAAAATATTTTACATATTTAACTTGGAGAAACTTCTGAGGATGAATAAACATACCTGGATTTTATTTGTGCGTGCATTCTGTGAACAATGGGGAATGTATCTAATGGTAAAATGGGATTGTTTTCATGGCTTTGGAAACTTGGCTTTGGATACTAAGAGGAAAAATATCCTTACACTCTGGGCCAGGGACGAATGTGACCAATTCACTGAATATCAGAAGGTTATTTAGAGAGGAGTTAAGAGATATTATACCATATTATAAAAGTTCATTTCTCTAGGCAGCCCCGGTGGGTTCTGATTATTCCTGTGAGAACTGGTTCCTCAACTAATTTTAAAATTTAGCTCATAGTTGCCTTTAGTGAATTAGGCAGGGACCCCTGATATTGAAAGGCTTCTATCAATCTAAGAGTAAGACTCCAGTAAGAACTGGAAACTTGGAAGATATCGGGATAAGGAAGAACCTAAGGAATACAGTGTGAGCATGCAGAAATGCTCAGGACATTAAGTGACAAAGGAAAGAAAGTTTCAGTATAATCACTGAAACTCTGTGGGAGAAGCTTTTGGTATCAACAGGCTTTTGGTATCAAAGCCTGTTAACTAACAATATGCCTGTTAATTAACAATAAGGTCCCATATTTGAGTTTCTCTATAAGAAAAGCAGAGTCAGTCTTGTTTTTGTATGTAATCTGGGATTGGAAGAAGATCTGAATTTCTTATCTTTTTGAGCTTTATAGTAAGAAGCAAAAACTGGTGGCCAGTAAGTAAAGAACTCAGATTTTTGTTTTGCTTTGTTTTGTTTTTTTGCATTTTGTTTTTACATGAAGATTATTTTAAGAATTGCAAGAATTTACACAAAGTTCCAGATTTCTTGTTTATTTTGAAAAACATGCAGACTTTATTGTTTGGTGCTCCTATCATTAGGCAGCTATCCCTTTTATATAGGTCTTGTACTGTGTGGTGTCCTATAGTCCCCATATGTTTGAATTTTATCACACTCAACTGACTCAAACCAATCAAACCAATGACATGAACTTCTTGACTGTTTTAAGTATTTGTGTTTGCAACCTGTGTCTTGAAGGAGAAAGGAGAATTCCAAATACTTGGATTGAGTTTGCCATCCAGAAGCTCTGGAGTTGTAGAGATCTCAGATTATTATAGTAGAAGATACAGCCAAGGCGAAATGTCTGCAAGTTGATAAAGAGGAAGTGAAGAAGAGTCAGAGCAGAACAACTGATCATTGGAAACAAGCCTAAAAGAGATGATAGTAGGGAGAGAGAGCACCTGAGAAATCGGAGGCACCTTAGTGCAGCCGGTTTCTGCTTTTAAGGAGCTTAAGTTGGAGGCACTTCCAGCATTCTGTTCTTCACTTCGAGCAAGAACTTGATAAACTAATTTCTTAATGTTAATATGTAGTTTTACATAATATCCCCTTCACTTAGCAGTATTTTTGAAAAATTGCAAAAACCCATAACAAAATTTATCTTCATCATTTTGAAGTATATAGTTCGGTAATGTTAAGTATATTCATGTTGTTATACAACAGATATTAGAACTTTATCTCATGAAACCGAAACCCCATACCCATTGAATATCTTCTTACTTCCCTTCCTCCAGCCTCTGGCAATCACCATTCTAATATTTTACAATTTTTCAAAGTAATTTGGCTACGTTAGTTAACTCATATAAGTGGCATTTTACAGTATTTGTCTTTTTATGACTGGCTTACCTCACTTAACATAATGTCCTCTGGTTTATCCATTTCATAGCATGTGACAGGATTTCTTCACTTTTTAAGGTTGAATGGTATTCTATTGTATGTGTATACTACATTTCCTTTATCTCTTTCCCTTGATGGGCTTTGGGGTTGCTTCTACCTCTTGACTATTTTGAAAAATACTGCAATGAACATGGGTTCACAAATATACATTTGAGATCTTGCTTTCAACTATTTTGGATTTATATCAATTTATATCCAGAAGTGAGATTGCTGAGTTATATGGTAATTCTATTTTAATTTTTTTGAGAAAACTGCATAGTGGCTGCACCATTGTACATTCCTACCAATGGTGCAGAAGAGTTACAGTTTGTCCGTATCCCCATTAATGTTTGTTATTTTATTTCTTTTTGGCTAATGGCCATCCTAATGTAAGGTGATGTTTCATTGTGGCTTTACTTTGCATCTCTCTAATGATTAGTAACACTGAGTATATTTTTATATGTTTGCCATTTGTATGTGTTTCACATATTTGCCATTTTTATATGTTGGCCATGTTTTTTTAAAGATTTTATTTATTTATTCATGAGAGGGAGAGAGAGAGAGAGGCAGAGACACAGGCAGAGGGAGAAGCAGGCTCCATCAGGGAGCCCAACATGGGACTCGATCCTGGATCACCAGGCTGGGTGCCCTGGGCTGAAGGTGGCGCTAAAGCACTGAGCCACCAGGGCTGCCCAATATGTTGGCCATTTTTATATCTTCTTAGAAAAGTGCCTTTTCAAGTACTTTGCCCAATTTAAATGGAGTTGTTTTTCATTGCTGAGTTGTAGGAGTTCTATATATATTCTGAATATTAACCCTCTATCAGATAAAGACATAGACCAATGGAATAGAATAGAGAGGTCAGAAGCAAACTCACATATATGGTCAAATGACAAGTGACAAGTGCCAACAGTGCCAAGACACAGGAGAAACAACAGTCTCTTCAACAAATGGTGTTAGGAAAACTAGATAATATGTATAAAAGAGTGAAACTGGACATTTACCATACAACATATACAAAAATTAACTAAAAATGGATTAAAGGTCTTAAACATGAAACCTAAAATTCTAAAATTCCTAGAAGAAAACATAGAAGGAAAACTTCAAGACTTTGGATTTGGCAATGCTTTCTTGAATATAACACCTAAGGCACAGGCAACAAAAACAAAAATAGACCATGAAACTACATCAGACTTAAAAACATCTGGACATCAAAATAAACAAAAGTGAAAAGGCAACATACAGAATGGTAGAAAGTATTTGCAGGTAGCTGTATTTTTTAATATTGGATGATCTATTAGTGAAGAAAGGGTCTCTACTAGCTGCTGGAATTATAGGTGTTGTTAAGAGGATAATGTTTTTAAGCAGACTACCTTTCCGGAATTCTTTTAAAATGCTTATTTTGTTTCAAGGTATATACTTGGGAACTGGCAAAAAGTTCATCTGCATGAAGAAAATTTTTATTACCTCTCTTTTAATTCTTATATGATACTATCAGATACTGCTTTTGTCTACCACTTCCAGAGGTGCCATCCATAAAAAAAATGAACAATGATAATGATGATAACAGTAATGACTGATACTCAGTCAAGCCCTTTGTATTTTTCATGTACTTAATTTTTAAAACAAACACATGAATGGGTAGGTGGTCTTTATATCACCTCTTTTTATAGATGTCCCATAAATCAAAATTACCAACTGTACCTAAGCGCTATGATGTCAGAATTACTCTAAAAAGACTGAGTTCATTGCTTTCATTTTCTCTTCCTCCAAGTGACATACTTGATTGATTTACAACATAGCCTTGGTTACTTACCAGAGTCTTTCCTCAATAGAATAGCCAGAGTAACCAAAGAGTTGCTGAAGAAGCAATTTAAAAAGGGCAAAGACATGGAAAGTGAAGAGCTCTAAAGACCAACTTGATGTAGTTCACTGTTGACCTAGAGCCAACACTTCTGTTGATAGTTACCAGAGGGTCTTCTTGGCTACAAACCAGAAAGCATGGTTTTGGTTTTGCCTTTTCCCTTCTAGGCTCTGCAGAGGGTGTAGATGTGCTTTCTGGAGAAATACAACTAGGAAACAGCAGAAAATGAAATGCCATGAAAAAGAAGAATATTATATCCAGTACTATTAAATAAAGTGTTCTAAGTGAATCTTTTTTTGATACAAGAATCTTTGACTATTTCAAAGAAATATGTTGTTGAATTGCTTCATGGTTTGTATATATCCTAGACAGTTATTAATTTAGGTGGAAAAGATCATTAGTATGAATCATGTATCATTGCTTATAAACAGAAACTGGGAAATTAAAATCACTTTAATACCCAATATGGGTTTAAGACTGTTAGACAAAGGACATATCTTCATGAATTTTGAATCTGTGCAGTTTCTGGTCAATAATGATACTCATCCAGTCATCGTGGATCTTCTATTGAGGTCATTTTCATTGCTCTTGGAATCATCAGCACATATTGAATAACTCCCAAAATACTGGCAAGTAATATTGTGATTCATAATTATACTCCTTAATTTTCATGAGAAGAAAAGAAATCATTGCTGTTCTTGAAAGGAAGGGGAATCTAAAAATCATTTGGTTATCACTGTGTACATAAATATTTTATCTGAGACGTTTCTTCTAATGTTGGGCAAGATAAGTTCTATTTATATATGAACTTTATTATCAAGCATATAAAAGGTCTAGTGGGCATACAATGTTTAGCAAGCAAATATAAACCATTAAAATCATTTTTGCTTTTGTGAAACTCGGTTGAAATATGCATATGAGAATCCAGAAAAGATACAAAAGGAAAAATGGAACATAATGATTGAACACATAGTACACATAAACACAGGAAACTGAGGCTCAGGGAGTTTACGTAACTGGTATATGACCATATAGAGAAAAACCAGTAAAGCTATGAATCAAAGGTAGGGTCTTTGGCATTATTTGGTATTGATATTTCAAAAAAAATTCTTAGTAAAAATAAGAATTCCTCTGAAAAGTCAGCAGGATGAATGGGGGTCAGGTTAGTAATAGTAGGAAATAATGACAATAATACCTGGTAAGAAATTTGATAATTATTCATTATTACTAGATAATGGTTACTGAGTACCTAGTACATGTTCAAGAATATACTAAAATGCTTTACACAGACTTTGTCATTTGATTCGCTAGCAAGAGGATAAATAAGAATTAATTTATACTGTTTTACAGATGAAGTAACTGTGGCTTAGAGCATTTACCAAAGATAGATATTTCATGCTAGGACAAAGCTTGGAAACCAGGCACCTGCTTTCCGAGGCTAGGCTTTTCAGTCCTGTGTTGTATCTTTAAATCATAGTTCCCTGAATGAAGAAAAGTTGAAAGAATAAGGGAATGGAAATCATTTTGCTTGATACTATCCAAATGTTGTGTCTTTCTAGCAATTAGAACCCCTTTAAAAAAACTCTTCATCTGATGATTTGCTTGAGTACAGTGCTGACATGAGTTTTACAGAAGCAAAGAAGAAAATAACAGAATGGAGGTTTATAGATGCTTTACAACAAACAGCATTCAACATCGCCTGATGGTTACCCAAAGTCAACCCAAGTAGACATATTCTAAAAGAGCATCTGCTTAAGTAATTTACTCTTTATTAAAAATTTTAAAAGATTACAAATTTTGTCATTGAATATGATGTTTAACTAAATACCTGTCAGCTATGTGGTGGAACCAGTTTTAAAGTAAAAGTTGAATGCCTGATTTCTCATTTACTTTCCACCACTTATTAGTTCTGTATAGTCAAGTAAGTCATGCAGCCTTTTGGAGGCTCTGTTTCATCATTATAGTAGGGGGCAGTCACAAGACCATTATAATATCTTGCAGGTTTTTAAAGATAAATATCAAATGAGAAAAGATATTTAAAAACACTTTGTAAGAGGTTTAAACTTTAGACATTATTATTGTGTTACTGGCTTACCACTGTTGGAATATATAGTTAGGTGGTTTGTTCTGGCACACATTTATGAGACAGCTGGTGAGAACCAAGGGTGCCACTTGGACCAAGAAAAGAAACAAAGCTAATTGGCTACACAGGGACTCAACCCATGTCCTATCATTAGCTCTGTGCTCTACTAACTAAACACACTGTTACTCAACCTACCTTTCATGAGTCTGGCTTTCAGCTGGGCATTGGTGATATAAAGATGAATGAACTATGGTCTCTGTCCTCAAGGACATCACAATCTAGCACAGAAAGGCTTAGGTAAATGAGTAAATTAATAGTTAACATACCTTATACTAAGCTAATACTACCATAGAGGTTTATCAAAGTGCTAAGATCACACAGAGAAGAGAATTATCAGTACTGGCTAGGAGAGTGTGACATTCTCCCCTTGTTCCTAAATTTGTTGAACCCAAAGCTTTTAAATCTTTTTTTTTAAGTTTTATTTTAATTCTAGTTAGTTAACTTACAGTGTTATATTAATTTTAGGTGTACAATATATTGATTCAATGATTCCATACATCACCCAATGCTCATCATGACAAGTGCACTTCTTAATCCCCATCAGTTATTTCACCCATCCTCTCATTTCCCTCCCCTCTGGTAATTATCATTTTGTTCTCTATAGTTAGGAGTCTTTTTCTTGGTTTGTCTCTCTTTTTTCTCTTTGCTCATTTGCTTGTTTCTTAAATTCCACAAGTGAAATGAAATGGTATTTGTCTTTCTCTGACTGATATTTTTTGCTCAGCATTATACTTTAGCTCCATCCATGTTGTTGCACAGGGCAAGATTTCATTCTTTTTTATGGTTGAATAATATCCCTAAAACCAAATATATCTATATCTATATCTATATCTATCTATCTATCTATCTATCTATCTATATTTATTTATAACACAGCTTTATCTTTTCATTAATCACCAGATGCTTGTCCTGCTTCCATATCCTGGCTATTGTAAATAATGCTGCTATCAACATAGGGGTGCATGTATCCTTTTGAATTAGTAAACCTTTTACATCTTAAGACACTTAAGTGTACTTAAATCCACAAGCTGTAGAATAATCCATATAATTTCTCATTTGGAAATTCTAACAGTATATTTCTTTTTTTTTTTTACAGTGAACATTTATTATTAGCTGAATGTTTGTGCTTTAGGGTTTCTCAGGTGGTTTCATTCAGCATGTCAGCAGGGGCTGTCATCCTCTCAAAGCTTGAATGTGGGTAGAAAGTCAGCTTCTAAAATGTCTTTTTCACATGATTATTGGAGGAAGTCTCAGTTCCTAACTGTCTAAGAGGAGGGGACCTTAGTTACTTGCTCTGTGGGCCAAAGAGAAAGCTGCGGTACCTTGTATGACCTAGTCTCCAAAGCTACACACTGTTACTTCCTTTCAAAGCTATGATTTTTACATGACTCATAATTTAATGGAAAACTTTAGAACAGAGCTTAGTGTATGCTTTACTATTATGAAATCAACATTTTGCAAATCCTTCCAGATTCCATATGATAGTTTATTCCCAAATATTTGTTCCCCAATATATTATTCAGTTACACAAAGTTAGAAACAACAACTTGCTATCTTTGATGTAATCATATCATGTTTTTGTTTTTGATTATCTTGACAATAATTCATTTTACCAATTAATTTAAATGGATACTGGGAGCCAATGATTGTTCAGCTTTGTTTGTTTGTTTGTTTGTTTTTTAATGTGAGATCCAGTGATTGGTTGCCAATTCCCTAAAATAAAGAGCAAGGTTGTCTAGACAGTTAAAAATACAATTCAATACATGTAAGGTTCAATAACTGCTTTTTCAATAATTTTTATATTGCTTAAAGCCAAATGCATAGGCAGTAACAATTATACAAGAACATTCCTTTTGCTTGATCTTTTTGGTTTAGTTAGGCTTTACTACCAATAAAAAAAGACCAGTGACCCAGACATCTTGCTCTTCTCCCACCTGAACCAATGAGACGAATGATCTGGCCCACCTTATGTCTTGAGATATGGGAGCTAAATGTACCCTAGAGGTTTATCCCCCCTTGAAATTATGCTGAAAGATTTAAAGGAGAAATTGTCTTATTGTCTTAGTCAATCTGTAAGTAAGTTTTGGGGCATGTACGTATCTCTAGTGGTATAAGTATATAAATGGAAATCATGCATTTTCTATCATGTGTTGTTTTACGTTACTAATTTAAGAATTATAATAGTTCTTTGGAAAAAGGGAATGCATCTTATTGATAAGAATGTGTAGAAATCTAACTAATTGCTGTATTCATATGGTTGTGATCATATGTTATTCAGATCAGGTACTTAGCAGGTGAAAACTACCCATCAAGAGCCATGGAAATTTTGTTAGGGATTTTGGTGTCCCTGCAGGTCAATAAAGTCATAAAGCTCTGTCACTCTCTCCAGTAGTGACATATTTCATTAGCAGCTGGTGTCCCTCAGATACATGATTCCTGCCACTTTCATAGATGTAAATAGTTTCTATTTTGAAATATATACCCAGAATACTGATGATTATAGCTAAGCAGTGCATTTATCAGAACACACATGCTGACTTTTGAGTATTCATGAAACATTTCTTCTTAAAAAGTTTGATGATCACCACCTCTGTTATTTCCTCAATGAGAGTATTTGAATTAGACCAATACTCACACACTTCTTTTCGTCACAGTACATACACGTTCTGAGAATCACACAGTAATAGGATTGCTTTATTTGTATTTCCTTCTATAGGTTTTAACATTTAAACCACTGACATTATATCCTAATTTACTGAGGACTCCTCTATATTGCCCTGTTCTGGGTGCTCTCAGCTGAGCATAGCTTCAGCACTTTGTTCTGGGCGTTGCACACTAAAAAAAGAAGAACAAGCCTCTGTAAATAGGTGTTCTTCCCTCTGTGTATTGAAGGGCATTCTTCAGAACAGTGTACTGGCTAGCCTGAATTTTTTCTGTATAAAAAGTCAAGTTTTGCCCTATCATCTACTTTTAGGTCTGACAGTTTTCCTATGCTACTCTTGAGTGCTTACAGCCGGGGGCAGCAGAGGTTTGTCCTGCTTACCACTCTGGTGCTGTTGAAGGCAGGGATCGCACTGCCCCAGTGTGAACCCCTGATGCAGCTCATTAGACCTTGAGCAGCTGTTCAAGTCCATTAACAGTCACTTGAGCAGCAGGTTGAGGAAACTGTGCTGCTGGGAGCTCAAGGTGGGGCTGAGAGCCGGGAATGGGTGGGTGGGGTGTGCTCAGCTATTGGCACCTGGCACATATATTGTGTTAAATTGGGGACAATTATTTTTAATCATAGAGGTGATTATTTATTGGTTGTCACATACAGTAGGTGGAATGTGTTTTGTCACAAGTTTTTGCCTAAAATGCTGTATCAGGCTTAGCTGTTCACTTTGCTGTCAGCTATTATATAGTGAATGTTTAGGTAAGGTAAAGTCAATTCTAAAGTTGGTCAAGGCACATTCATCCTTTCATGTACTGAAAAATGTCACACAAATCTATGCATATGTTTCTTCTACTGTTTGATCTCAACTAATAATAGTTGATTCTTCTTCAGTCCTGGAAACATCCGTCTATTTTCTAAAAGATGAGGAAAAGTAGGTAGAAGAAAGCCAACAGACCAGATGCAGCCTAAAATCTATAAATTATTCCAGGACTTGAGCTTCTTTAAGGCTCTATTTTAAGATCCAGTACTTTTTTTGTTTGTTTCAACAGGAGGGTTAGAGGATAGAAAATGCTTTATTGATAGAAAGTGGGAGCTGTTACTCCCTCCACCTCCTCGACTCAGCAAAACTAAAAAAGCAAGCCCATCCAACTCCTAGTCAGATCTTTAGAACATTAACATCAAATGGAAAGACATTGTTTCTAAGTGAGAAGCAAAGCCTTTCTATCACAGTAAGTTTGTCACCATTTCCTACTTTGATTTGTGGATGTGTCTTTAATTTTAAATTTATTTATTTATTTATTTATTTATTTATTTATTTATTTATTTATTTATTTATTTTTAAGAATCACCTTCAAATGGCTTTCCACACGTTAAAAAGAAGAAAACCATCAGGGATGAGATACCAGGCTCTCTTCCCTCTCTATACGGGGTCCGGTTAGCTGCCTCTCAGTGGCTCTTTGGGAATGATACTGTGTGCAGGGTACTTTTCATGATTCCAAGCACAGCCAACTACATGTAAACCAGTAATTATTAAATGATCCGTGTTATCAAAGAGGTTGCAAACAGGGCGGCTAGTAGAAGCCGTACAATGGTCTCCGAGGTCATCCCTCGGCGATAAAGAAAAAAAAAAAATAGGCTGAGGAGCTCGGGCATCCAGGCGTTTCCGCCAGCGATGGAGCTGCGTCCCCCAGTTAGTTGTCAGTGCGGTGGTGACGCGGGCCACACCTGGCAGCGGCCACGGTGCATCTCCCGCGAGCAGGGGCGGTGGGGCCCAGCCCGGAGGCGCTGCTCGGTGCAGCAGGAGGGGCGGCCGCGCTGGGAGCCGAGGCGCCCCGGGCAGAGCGAGGCCGGGGATCGCGGCGTCCGTGCTGCATTCCCCGAAGCCGCCGCCGCCGCGGCCCGCGCTCCGTGAAGTTCCCTGCGCGCACTCAGCCGCGATGCTCCTCACCCTCAATTGTTGATGAACCCCGGCGCTCGTCAACGCACGGGAGACAACCCACTTTGCTTTCTTAGAGACAGTGATGAGGAATGAGCTGCCGAAGGAATTTGGCAAGGAGGAGAGCGAGAGGCAGTTTCACGCCAAGCCGCTAAGTTGTAGGGTTGCTTTGGAGGCTGCTGCCTGGGGAGCACCGTAGAACTGACAAGAACAGACCCCGTTGCAGACCAAAGGCATGCCTGGTTGCACTTGAGGCACATCCCTGGGATGCAGCCTCCTCTCCTGCTCGAACTATTTGTGGCTGAATAAAAGAAAGGAGACTGGAAACGGGATTCCAAGTGGTATTCCTGAAAGGAAAACCCATACTCTCCAAAAGGAGGGAAGAAACAGCCCAGCTGGTGTGTACATTTTTTTTTTTTTTTTAAGGAGAATCCCTCAGGTATGTTCTCTTTTCCCTGTATGCGCTGCCCCATCTGCATGTGATTTCGTGTCTGTATTTTCTTGCTTCTTTTTGTTTGCACTTTGAATCACAACCATGGGGGTTCTCCCAATGTAGTAGATGGCATTTGTAAATGCTCAGCTCTTGGATGTTTATAATGTGGGTGGCTCTGTGTAGGATCATGGACTTCTCAATCACTGCTTTATTTTAAATGCAGAATGATAAAGGATTGCTTAGTTTCCACTCAACTTTCAGGGGAATATCGGCTTTAGGGACAAACAAGGCTGGGATAAAAGGCTGGGATATTTCCTAATCCCTTGGGCTTTCCTGGGCAAAATTAGAGCCAAGACAGAAAAGTTGAGGGCTTCTAAGAAGGGGTTAAAAGCCAAAATGCCATCGACTAGCATTATGCCATTCAAGTGTTTTTCCAGCTCAACATCAGTCTGGAGCAAATTGAGGTTTACTAGTGGTTCTGCATCTCGAGCTCTTGATCAGTCCTTCAAGATGAAGATCCTGCAGATTTGCTTTCAAGAGATGAATTGCTTCAATTGTGTATTGGTTCTGTTTTACAATGGTTCTATGGTGCTGAAGGAGGCAGTCTAAAAAAATCCTTTTGCTCCAACAGCTCGAGTAAACCCTAACTTCTGCAATTACATCATCGATATACTTGTATAATAAAGAGAAAGACAGATATGGCAACAATAGTAATGTTGGCTGCCTTTAGTGCCTTAGGCTGAAATGACAAAGCTTACAGTCAATTTTCCTCATTAGGCTTTAAAGACAAAAAGGAAAGAGGTGGGTGGATAGCACACATAAAATGAGTTTTTGGAAATACTCTGCATTTCTTAAAAGCTAAGAATAGAAGTTTATTTTCAAATTAATAGTAAATGTGCTTTTAAAAATCTTGCTGTCTTTTACACTTCAATACATTATTTTAATAAAGTGGGTACAATTGGCAATAAATTACACATACATGTTTTTAAATTCAATGAGCTTTACTGGAGGGGAGAAATAAGAGACTGAGAAAGTTTGCTGCTTTTCTATATATATCAAAATACAGATTTTTAAAGTATAAACACAAAGAGTTAATGCCAAAGCTCTAGAACCTGACTTTAAATTATTGTTGGTACTATTTTCTTATGATTTAAAAGTCCAGATGGAGTAGAAGTAAATGAAATTTAAATTGTAATTTATTCATGCTCTAAAGTAAATCACCATCCTGCTCTTTTAAGACTAAAACCTCATTTTTACCAAACGTTAGTGACCCAGAGCACTGAATTGGGCCATACAAAAAAAAAAAAAAAAAAAAGGTAAATCAGGTGTTTCAAAATTCCACACATTACTATGATAACAACAATATCAAATATGGTAAGTAACTATAAGCAATTACTGGACGAGAAGAGTACTTCAGAAGATGGGTAAAAAGTTGAGTTTGCATTTATTAGCAGAGTGTGGAAAAAAATGCTGTATTTTTTCTATGTTGACATGTTACATGAAAAGTGTTACAATATTTGTAGATGAAACACCATAATAAGGACACCACAGTTATTTTACCGAATCCATTAAATGATCAATTTTCAAACTGTTGAATAAACTGATGATAATTTAAAAGAATATTTGAAACTCTCATAATTGAAGTTGCCTGTTTAGACCACAATGGAATTCTGCTAAGAGTGTAACTTCAGTAGAATTGTGAACTTGGATTCGAAGGTAAATAAGCAGATATGGGTTTATTTCCTAGCATGATTATTTCTTATCAGGCTTCCATTATAGAGATTTGGAAAGTTGTTCCAGAAATTGTCATCACCATGTGCACATGTTAAATATGAGATAAACATCTTAGATAAGCCTAGAAAATTCACTTACCATGTGTTTTTTTAATTAACAAGGTAAACTGTTTCTCTTCCTTGGCCATATAACACTTTTCTAGCTAGTCTTTAAATATGAAGCAGTGAAGTATATGATACACAGAACTAATTATTTAAGAACCCGTGGATCATGGTAAACAGGTCACAACTGTGGTGATTCCCCTTTCAAAGACAAATTATACGATGTGTGTGAGTGTGTGTGTGTGTATGTGTATGTAAAGGTCAGTTGAGAAAGGAATGTCCTTCGTATCTTTTCTGATTTAGGGCAAATCTGTGATTTTGAATATCAGTAAACTTTTGGTATAATACTGTCTTTTTCTCAATGCTTCATGCACTTTCAGTTCTATTGACATATTCAGCTAATGTAATGTTAAGTCCCTACCATAAGTTTTCTGAGACATTATGCCACCTGTACATTGTCTTCCAGTTTTAATACCATCAGCTTTTTTTGTTCATTCTTTTCCATCCCACCCATAGTCTTTACTATGGAAGGACTTTCCCCAGAATTTTTGAAACACGAGAATCATGTTCTTACATGAGAAAAATACTCCTGCTTTTCACCTGGAATTTTTTGGAATTTTATATACACGCCAAATTTGTTTCTAAAATGCACTCTTACATATAAAAAGCCACTTTCTCACTGGTTTATATCTAATATCAACTTATTTGATAATACCTTTAAGATAATATCACATAAGCAATAATTGCAAAGTCAAGAAATTAAATTTGCATCATATGTTGTAATTTTTATTATTACAAATACTTTCTGGATCTTAAGTGTCCTCTGCTTATGGCTAAGCTCCAGTTTCCTTCCAGCTTAAAAAGGGGATATTTATTAATAGCCCTCTCAATTTGTAATTTTGAGTGTGCAGAAGACGGAGTGCTCAGTTCTATGGTCTCTGTAGAGGTAATGGATGCCACAGCAGTGTTTGCACTGTTTGTAGTATTTGAAGGCATAGGTGGTCTTTTAACCTCTATATCAATAGTCCTCCAGAGGAGAAGTAGAAATGAAGACACATTGAATCATTTCTCCTTCTCTTGTGAAAATGGCTGTGATCCAAGAGGCATAAATGTTTCCCGTCTCTTGCATATCCTCATTATGTAGTTTAGCCTCAGCATATAGAAAATATTATAATTTGATGTGGGAAATATTTTATATTATTTGTCCTGCATTAGTGAGTTAAAGTATTTTGTGGAAATACATAATGGTTAGCAAGATATAAACTTA
This sequence comes from Nyctereutes procyonoides, assembly GCF_905146905.1. Classification (NCBI taxonomy): domain Eukaryota; kingdom Metazoa; phylum Chordata; class Mammalia; order Carnivora; family Canidae; genus Nyctereutes; species Nyctereutes procyonoides. The sequence continues at coordinate 21,081,275 of NW_026575040.1, read as the reverse complement.
AAATTATGAATAACACTCAGGGTTTGGAAAGTAGTTTTAAAAAGTGATCAGAGAATATGGATTTTCCTCTAAAATATTTTCTTGTCTCCCTTAGAGTTTTACAACTTCACCTTCAGCCTGTCTCTATTCTCAACAGCCAGTCTCCCTGAGTCCATGTCCTATGTTCAAGGTAAGATATGCTTTTTTCCCTGAGTATTCTGGTTTTTGAGAAGCTAAGTGCAATGTGTCTTCTTGAGAAACAAAAAAAAATAATAATAATTTGAACGAAAATACTTTGATTCATGTGTTTCATAATTTGAAATAACATAACCCAGAAGTAGCTTTTCCAGGCACATTAAACCTACGGGGAAAAAAAAGCAAAAGAGTAGTTGTCAAATAGGGGTGACGATTTCTGTTTTATAGATGGAAGAACTGAAGACTTGGGCACAATCACTGAGGTATGTTTCTGAGCGGGGACAATGTTGAGCTGATCCTAGAAACACTGGAGAAAGAAGGGCCATGATTTAAATCATGTCATTGTTAAGAGGCACATAGCTAGAAACATTTTTTAAAAAAACTTTAAATAATTGCTTTATTTGTGAGTACCATTTAGTAAAAATTGCCAGTCAGATAAAAATAGAGAATTAATGCATGCATTCTAACCAGAGTCCCATGCTTTTTTGTTGTCTAGTAGAAAATACTATAGTTAGTTGAATCCTGGTTCATTCTCCAACTGGCTGGATAAACTGGGGCTGTCGTTTTCTAAGCATTAATTTTCTCATCTGTGAAAAACTTTGATGCTTATGAAGACATAGTTCTTAGACTCAGAAATTCTATAAAATATACATATGCAGACTCCATGGAGTTGACTCTATTTGAAATGTAGCTACAGAATTACTTGATTCTGGTTTGCTTCTCCTGAGGCTAGTGATTTATAAATATCAATTCCTGCCTGACAAACTGAAGAAGCAGTGTTAATACTTTTAGGACTTTTACAAAATTTGTTAACTTGTTTTCCTTCTCATACAAGGCAATGACAAGTATCGGCTTGATCATATTCCATGAAACTGCATATTTTGTATACAAAATATAAAACATTTGCTGCAACTTTGATAGATGTTGAAGTGCTGTCATTTTGTTACAAGAAACAAATGGTATTCAGGTACTTAGTTGCTCACTTTATTAGCATCATTCGTAGAACAATTTTATTGAGACTCAGCTTTTAAAAATAAAGTGTATGTGCATACTCAGTCATTTGAGTGGATTTGTTCTCTCTTCTTTCAGCTGTCTTCCCCTCTGGATGGGCACACTTGTAAAAATATGCTAGAAAGGGATTTCAGGGCTGTCTCATGACTGAAAGGACAAACTTAACTAGGGAAAGTATTTCATTTTTAATTTCAAAGAAGGTTGATTGACAGGAGGCCAAATCTGGAGATTAATTTCCAATATGTAAAAATTAAAATTTAATTCTAGTTACTTCTTGGAAAATAATTGACAGGATTAGAAGATCATGCTAAATACCCAGTGAATCATCATAGTGTTAGTGGATAGTAGGTGAAGAGTGGCTTTTTTTAAAAAAAATAGTAAATAAGACATAAATGAAGCTTGATAAATATAAAAAATTATACTAAATGCATATATCAGTTGCTGTTTTCCTCTATTTAGTTTAGCCTTGAGTAGGAGCATTCTTTTGATTCTCTGTCTACTCTTTGTCCTGGTGAACTGGATTTCTTCTGTGGCCTATAATACCTCATAAAGGAGATTTACATTATATGTCTCATCAAAGTGGAGAGATTCAACCTTCTAGTTTCTCCCAAACTGCTTCTTTTCCTGATCTCCTGTCTTCCAGGCTCAAATCTTAAGACATTTGCACTGCCTTGTTCTTCCTCATGACACATATTCAATGACTAAATCTTGTTTTCTCTTTCATATATCATTTCCAGCCATGCCTTCCTTCCTCCTCCTATTGTACCACCTTCACTCAAGTTCTTATCTCTTTATGAGTAAAATACTACTTCAAGCTTCCAGTTGTTCTATCTTTATGAACCTCTCCTCTGAGCATCTGCTCTACATACTATTGCCAGATTCATTGTCCTAAAAAAATGCCTTGATCATGGCACATAACATTTTCATTTCAAAATCTTTCAAGGGCACCACACTGTATATAAAATCCTAAATTACTTAGGGTGGAAAAAAAAATAAAACAACTGTTTTACAACCAGGTTCCGGACTGCCTTTCCAGTTTTACTTTCTTTCAGTTACTTACCCAATTTCTGACCCAATTAAACAGATTATTCAGTTTCCAAATGCTGAAATTTTATACAATTCTGTAGTACTGAATTATTTGAAGACTTCATTTGCTAATGTATCATAGACTTTCTTATGAGATTCCTCTTTTTGTCTTGACCTATAGTTTAAACATTTATTATTCCACATAATGTTAAAAAATGTCTTAGCAAATCTCTAAACAAATTAAGTATGTGATCTGAATAAACTTTGGCAAGTTACTCAAAATTTCTACGTCTTAACTTCTCAGTCAGAAAATAATGGCACCATAATTAGCATTGCTTCAAAGAGTTTTTATGAGAACTAAGCAAAATAATACAAAGTACCTAAGGAATACTCGCTATCATTAATCATAGTTATTTATGTTCCTATTTCTCACTACTTTATGTATAGAAGGTGAGTGCTCAGTATATGTTTACTTTTATATTTAATGTGAAATCTATAATATTATTGGGTATTAGAGGAAAGGCTTCTAAGGAAAGGAGGGAGACCAGTATACAAAGTAAGAAATAACAAAAAAGAAAAAATGTCAGAATGAAAAACATTAGATGCTACTGTGACCTAAGACAGTAATTACCTTAGCAAGAGCATTCAGAACAAATTAGAATAGCTTTAACACCCTATTTTTGATGAAATTAAGGGCCTTGAAATTCCAATATTCTCATGTGTGTTTTTCATAGAATTATGAAGCAACAAATCTTAATGACTTTTAGTATTACTGCCTATAGGGGTTTTGTGAAGAGTACTACTGCAAAACGCTTCTGGGAACAAGCAGAGATTATAGTATGACCAGTGATCCCTGATTTATTCTAATTTTTCAGAGCTCTGACTTCAGGAGGCCCCCAACAGCTCTATAGCAAATGTCAGGATCTAGTGCCCATGTACCTCATGAATAGAACCACTAAAAGGTAGAAGTATAGCTTCAAGAAAGGTGGAAGATGAATAATTAATAACAGAGAAGATTCCTGCCTGCTTTTACCTAAGTCAGAACCATGTCGCTCTCATTATAGATCCATGTCAATTTGGTCTGGTGTACATCTTCCTGTTCTTTGATATTTCTAGTAACAATATTTTCCTCATTAGCTCTGGGTCTCTTATCCTCCCCACCTTTGATCCAAATCTTCCCCAATAATCTGAAATGTGGTCTGTGACTCCCCTATTTTACTACTGCAGCACATCCCACTTGTGTCCACTTTATTAGTTTTTATCACCCTGATTTTTGCTTTGTGTTTCTAGTTTCCAAAGGATTCAGCAATAGCCACAATTATGGAATGAAATCCAGGGAATTTCCAATGGTGTTTTTTAGTTTTTGAAAGGAGCTCTTGGAGCATCTGTTTCTTCTGACACAGGAGGCAATATGGCTAATTACAATCAGGTGCTTTCACCTGCAATGTTTCATTTTGGAGGAAAATTTCCCAAAAAAGAGTGAATGAGGAGTCTGAGCAAAAACTGCCTTAATTCTTTGGATGTGCTTAAAATCTTTTAATTTCTCAGTAACAATAGTAAGGAAAGAGACTGCCTATTTGGGGCAAAGTATGGTCAACTCTAGAAACAATTGACTTGAGCCTAGCTTTGTAAGTATTCTTTGTGAGTTTCTGTGTTCCTTGTTAACTTTTTCTTAATGTACTTGACACTATAAGCCTTGATGAGTTTCTCTTAGTTGGTTCCAGTTGTCTGCACTTCAGGCCCTACCTGAAAGATGCTATTTGCTGATTGTTGTGTTTAGAATTTAGAGCTTCGTTCCACGAGAATGAAGATGTTTCTTAGTTTGTGGAAAACTGTAAAAGTTCGTAAGATGTGACATAAATTTCAAATGTCAAATCAGAATTATAAAATTCTAGATATGGTTTTAAAAAATAATAGGAGTACCAAAAGGTACATATCATAGTAATTATAGTTTCTGGATGTCGAGTTTTCAACTATTTTTCAGTGAATCTACATATTGTCTTCATTTTTATTGTGAACTCAATTTCTGAGTTTGGTTATCTGAAACCTGTAAGACAATTTACTGTACTGCTTAATACTAGTTGGAAATGGACCAAAAAGTAAAGCCTTTTTCATATTTTTATGCAAAGATATTTGTTACTACATATCTGTAAATATTAATGAATGAGAAAACCAAGCAATTTGAAATCTTATGGAGAGATACTATGAACTTCTATTTATCATAAATTAAAACATTAGTGAATAATTAACTAATTTGTGCCAGTAACTTTGAAATAAGAATAAATGCAATAGATATTTATTGGTGGTGATATTACTTAAAGATTAAGATGTCATCTTGTGTCTACAGTACTATATAGTGATAAATATTCTTTACAGCAGCTTAGAAGATTTCCAAGGCTTCCCCTTAGCACTTTTCACATTGTAACATATTAAGTTATGTTCAGCATAATTGATCTTTATTTAATACTTTCTAATTATTTTGGAAGTAGGTATTTGGGATAAATAGGCATTTCATATTTAGTTAAATAACACAATGTTAATGATGAGAGGTGGCTGGGTAATTAGAATTCTATTTATTTGTTTTGAGGCATAGTAGAAATGACCTTTGGAAAGTAAGTTAATTCTTATATGGATTGATTGTTAGCATTAAGGGAAATACTCTGTACTGAGATCACAGACTGGCTCCTAACACATCATATTGTAAGAGAGGCAAACAATTGGTCATTAAGAGGAATGGAAAAGGAATTAATGTTATGCAAAATCCATCTCTCTTTCCAGAAGAGCAATTCAAAGCCAGAATCCTACTGATGGGAAACTTGGATATCAGCTCTATGCATGAAAGATAGTACATTGTTAATATTTCTGAATATTAGCAGGTTTATATTAATTACATTTTGTTTAGTTCACTACTGAAATTCATCTGAGGGTCCTGAGGCCTCAACAGATGGGTACATACCGTGGGGCTGAAGTATCACAAACAATAAGAGAAAGTCAAGCTTGGATTTGAAATATGTCTGCAAAATTCATGTTTCAGAAATCCCAGCATGCCAAAATGACTGTGTTCATATTTTCTGTTCTTGCTGTATGCCTTAGGCTGCCTGAGGGACATCTCCTGTACCTTTCTGACTGGGAGTGTATATCCTGCTTTTGAGCTGCTGCCTTTGTCCTAATTAGATGAGCTATAAAACATTTGGAGTCTAGGGGATTCCTTCTGGGTTAATTACAGAGCTGTAAGCAGCTTTTGCAGAAGAAGAAAAGCAAATTCAATTTTAGACAAGATGTGTCCGTGTGGCGTTAACGTGAGGTTGTCTGTGCAGAGGCCAAAAGGTTTGGCTTTTTGGATGCCTGTCTCCCTCACCACTTAATCTGGTCTTAACTGGTAGTGCCTGTACCTGTCTTCTTTTTTTATTCTTCACTAGATTCTGAGTTCTGTGAGAGCAAGATGTATGCTATTGTTCTCACTGCCAAAGTGGTAGAATGCTTACATATATTTTCATTAGTTGAAGAGAAAAAACCCTGGTGAATTAAAATTATTCTGATGGTTACAATACAAAAATTTCCTGTGTTTTACATTATTAATAGCAAAATATAATGCTTAAAAGAGTTTTTATTGATATTTAAAGAAGAGGGGACAATGTAGACTATGATTATTGGTAGACAGAATATTCCAGGCAGAGGGAATACTTGTGGGACAAAAGGAATTAACAAAATTGTGAGTGGAGAGCAGGAAGCTGTTTTTGTTGATATTTAAGACACTTTGGGGGACTTGGCTAGGATCTATAAAAAGAATGAGGAGGGAGCCCTGGTGGCTTGGCGGTTTAGCACCTGCCTTTGGCCCCGGGCGTGATCCTGGAGACCCGGGATCAAGTCCCACATCAGGCTCCCTGCATGGAGCCTGCTTCTCCCTCTGCCTGTGTCTCTGCCTCTCTCACCTTCTGTGTCTCTCATGAATAAATAAATAAAATCTTTAAAAAGAAAAGAATGAGGAAATGAATAAAAAAGGGACTTGCCACCAAAAGGTCTTACATCTACTGGGAGAGGGAAACATGCACACAAATTATTATATAAGATGTGGATTAAGGGGGGGGGTTGACAAAGTAGTGAATGTGAGCTAAATAGGAACTATAAATTGAAGGAATGAATTATAAAATTCCACACTGAGACAATTATGGTCTGGGGAAGTGGAAATGAAAGCACACTCTCTTTAAGCAAAGAGGTAAAGATATGTCTTGGGGGAGCAGAGAATATATAGTGAGGAGTAGGACTGTTGATAAGTCTGAATTTTACAGTGTAGGCATCAAGAAGTCACTTTTTGATGGAAATAGTTGGAAAGAAAATACTGTTGTTTATTGAAATTGCTTGCTTAAGTAACTTTCTCTGTTTATATTGATCTTACAGAGAGCAGAGACTATTACTGTTTTCTCACCATTGTATCCCCCAAACTTGGTATAAGTCACAATACCTAGCTGGTGCTCAATAAATATTTTTTTAGTGCATGAATAAAATATTGATAAATCCATACTGTCAGTATTTTTTAAGTTTTTGAATTCAAATTCAAATTTATGGCTAGTTAGATTCCTCCTGAATATATCTGTCACTTTTTCATCTTCTCTGGTAACCAATTCTTTGCAGATCACTGTGGAGGTGCCAGGGCTACACAGAATTGTCTTGCAAAGGTGAGGCTTATAGCTTTATTAGGGAAAGAAGATGCAAACAAACACATAACATGCTTGGTGTAAGTGAGAACATTACAGAGTAAATTGAGCTGTTCCTCTAATGTCAGCATATAGTTCAATATTTTCTATGTTAAATAAATACTTCCCTTCCAAATTGTGATCAGATATTTCTCACCTGAACACTATGGCTCAATTTGCATTTGTCAATGGAGGCAAGGTTATGTAACCTCAATTACACTCTTGGAAAACTGTCAACAAATTCTGATTAATACTGCTTAATTGTTAAAAAAATATTAAGCAATCTTTCTTGGTTTCTGCCTGAAATAATAGCCTGGGAGAAAATTCAGAGATAAAAATTGAAAAAAAAAAAAAAAAACAAAGAAACAAGACATTAGTTCAGACAATTCTAAAAGGCAGGACAAAGGTCTTAAATTAAAACTGCAAATCCTTATGCCATTAAATATATAGGTTTTTTTCTTTGGCTAGTATAGGATCTTGTGTTTTGCTTACCATGCCATGTAGAACCTGTTTCTTGTACTATTATAAACATAGCCAAATACAAACCAGAGGGAAGATTATTTCTGATTATGTGTCTAGGTATTCTTAATTTATACACCATCTGTGTTTCCAAAATATCTGCAAGCTAATATCAATGTTAAATCCTCTAGAGAACTGGCTTTTTATTTTTGTGAAATTTGCTAAATACTTTTATAAAGCAAGTGTCACCCCATTGAGCTCCCTATTTTTTGAATGTAAACATACTTATCCTGATTCATAATTGATTTTTTTAAACAATAGACAATATGGTCATTCTGTCTTCCACAGTTAAAAAGACCTGTCCTCGGTGCTGACATGTAACACTGCAATAGCTCTGCATCTCAATTTCAGCAGAGATCTCTGGCACTGTTGTAAAATGGAAATTAGAGGAAGAATTGGGCAGAGAAGTCTAAGATTATATTCTTGTTTCTTTTAGTGATTCTGCCTATGATTCCTAATTAGGATAATGAGGTAGGAATTATCTCAATGGGGAAGAACTCATAAAGGGAGAATAGGCCAGCTTGTCCAAAAGGTAAATAAGCCATGAAAAATATGAGTATATGAGTACCTGTTTTCTCACCTTAACCCAATTTCCCATCCTGAGGTGTGTGTATGTGTGTGTGTGTGTGTGTTTGTAGATTCTTCTTCCTATTAAAACACACCTGTTTTGTGTCTCATCCCCTTACTTTTTTGGAACTCTTCAAATTATTCCAAACATGCAGATACTTATTCCACCTATCCACAAGGTCATCTATTAAAAAGAGAACATTAAATAAAGAAAAAACAATTACAACACTTTCAAGAGAATACAGCGAATGATTAGGAAGATTAAATGAAGAATAGTAGAGTAGGGAACTGTCTTGTTTTCCTGCTGGCCAAACAACTGGTGACGCAATTCTAGCTTCAATTTTCTTATTCATATCTATGTATAAAGGACATATTAGAGTCATGACTAAGTGTTATATGATAAAGTTTTTAAATCTTTTATTTTTTAAAAGTTTTAGTAGCAGTAGATGCAAATATTTTTCCTACTTCATATTCCCTTCCAAAAATTATAAATTTTCTTTAGTTCCCTTTTTATTGTGTAAGTAGATTTAATTTTTCTACTAGTAAAGTTTGAACCTGTAGAAAAGGAAAAAAATAGTTTCATGGAAAATACACTAGATATGTAAGAAGTAGGAAAATAGTTTTTGTTTATTTGGTAAGATTTCAGGGCCATGAAGTTCTTACGTCTGGAAATAAGAACAAAAATAGCTATTTTTCTCCCCCCCCTCTCAGAATACTGATGCTTTAATTGGTACTCTAACATTCTTCCAAAAATCCCAGAAAAGTAAATAAGTTAGGCTGCACTGGTTATTAATATCTATAGTCATCAGGTTCTTTCCTGAAAGTTGCGGTAGATAAGGTAACACCTGAGTAAGTGGACACTTGAGGCAGAGAAAGGAATCATTAGGTGGAACAGAAATAGTGAACAGAGAGGAGGCCAGGTTGTGGGGAACAAAATTTATTTACTTCATGGACTTTGTATTTATAAGGGTTAGGTATTTCTGTGACCCTCACCTACAAGACTCAGAGCAAATAGCTAAGAGCACTTGTAGATGCTAGGAAACCTTCAATTTGTAGCTAGAAGTTTGAGTCTCATGACTCCTTTCATTTTCTGTGTTCATCCTCCCACTCTCTTCTGGGAACTATCACCTTGTTTTTTGTATCTGTAAGTTTAGTTTTGTCTGTTCATTCGTTTTGGTTTTTAGATTCCATGTAAAAGTGAAATCGCATAGTATTTGTCTAATGTATTTCACTTAGCATACTACCCTCCAAGGTCCATCCATGTGATTGCAAATGGCAAGATTTCATTCTTTTCTAATGGCTGAGTCATATTCCATTGTGCACACTCACATATCTTTATCCATTCATACAATGATGGACACTTAGCTTCTTTCCACATCTTGGCTATTGTAAATAATATGATAAGGATAGGGGTACATTTTTAAAAATTACTGTTTCTCTCTCTCTCTCTCTCTCTCTCACACACACACACACACACAAGTACTCAGAAGTGGATCTGCTAGACCATATGGTAGTTCTATTGCTAATTTTTAAATTATCACCATATTGTTTTCCATAGTGGCTATATCAGTTTACACTCCTACCAACAGTGTGCAAGGGTCCTCTTTTTCCATGTCCCCACCAACATTTGTTATTTCTTGTTTTTGTGATGATAGCCATTCTAACAAGAGTGAGGTGATATCTCATTGTAGTTTTGATTTGTATTGCCCTGATTATCAGTGATATTGAACATTTTTTCTTCTTTTTAGTTTTAAGATTTTATTAGAGAGAGAGAGAGAGAGAGAGAGAGAGAGAGAGAGAGAAAGAACTAGAGTAAGAGAGAGCACAAGCAGTAGGGAGGGACAGAATGGAGAGGAAGAAGCAGAATCCCCACTGACCAGGGAGGCTCATGTGGGGCTCAATCTCAGGAACCCAGGATCATAACCTGAGCCTAAGGCAGATGCATAACTGACTGAGCCACTCAGGTGAACTAATGAACATCCTTTCATGTGACTATTGGCCATCTGTAGGTCTTCTTTGGAAAAAAGCCTGTTCCTGTTATCTACTTATTTTTAAAACTCAAATTGCTATTTTTGCTATAGAATTTAATGAGTTTTTAAATATAGTTTGAGTATTCCTCTTTTGTCAGATATATGATTGGAAAATATATTCTCCCATTCAGTAGGTTATCTTTTCATTTTGTTGATGTCTTTCTTTGCTGTATAGAAGCATTTTAGTTTGATGTAGTCCCACTTCTTTATTTTTGCTTTTGTTGTCAGATCCAAATATTATATTCATCAGCAAGGCCAATGTCAAGTAGCTTACATCCCATATTTTCTTCTAGGTGTTTTATAACTTTAGGTCTTACATTCAAATCTTTAATAATTTTGAATTAATTTTTGTGTGTGGTATAAGATAGTGGTCTAGTTTCAGTCTTTTATATGTGGCTGTTCAGTTTTCCCAACACCATTTATTGAAGAGACTGTCCTTTTCCAGTTGTATATTTTTGCCCTTTTTTTGTTGTAAACTAGTTGATCATATATATGTGTGTTTATTTCTGGGCTCTCTGTTCTGATTCACTGATTTTATACATGTCTGATTTTATATTGCTGACAACTGTTGCTTTTTAATATAGTTTAAATAGAGACCATGATGCAGCTTTGTATCTTTATCAAAACTGCTTTGGCTATTTGGGGTCTTTTGTGGTTCCCTACAAATTTTAGGATTGCTCTATGAAAGATACCACTGGAATTCTGATAGGGATTGCATTAAATCTGTTTGTTTCTTGGATAATATAGACATTTTAGTAATATTAATTATTCAAAACCATGAAAATATAATATCTTTCTATTTATTTGTGGCTTCTTCAATTTCTTTAATCAGTGACTTTTAGTTTTCAGGGTACAGGTCTTTGACCTCTTTGCTTAAGTTTTTTCCTAGGTAGTTTATTCTTTTTGATGTAAATATAAATGAAATTGTTTTCTTGATTTCTCTTTGAAACAGTTTGTTACTAGTACATAGTTACACAGCTGTATATTGATTTTTTTACCCTGCTATTTTCCTGAATTTATTTATTCTAACAGTTTTGTATGTGTGTGTGTATGTGTGTGTTTTGTGTGTGTGTGTGTCATCCTCAGAGTTTTCCTTACATAAAATAATGTCATTCACAAAGTTGATGATTTTATTTCTTCCTTTTCAATTTGGACTTTTTTTCCTTGCCTAATTGCTCTGGCAATGACTTCTAATACTATGTTGAATAAAAGTGGGAAAAGTGGGAATCCTTGTCTGTTTCTATTATTCTTGTTATTATGTTGAGGTATATGCTATCTACATTTACTTTGCTAAGAATTGTTACCATAGGGACACCTGAGTGGCTAAGCGGTTGGGCATCTCCCTTCAGCTCAGGGTGTGATCCCAGGTCTAGGGATCAAGTTCCACATCAGACTCCCTGCAAGGAGCCTGCTTCTCCCTCTGCCTATGTCTCTGCCTCTCTCTCCCTCTCTTTCTCTTTGTCTCTCAGGAATAAATAAATAAAATATTAAAAAAAATTGTTACCATAAATGGATGTAGAATTTTCTCAAATGTTTTTTATGCATATACTGAGGTGATCATATAATTTTTTATCCTTCATTTTGTTAATGTGGTATATTATGTTGATTGATTTGCAGATACTGAATCATCCTTGCATCTCTAGAATAAATCTTACTTGGTCATAGTGTGTGATCCCTTTAATGTATAGTTGACTTCAATTTGCTAATATTTTGTTGAGATTTTTTCATTTATGTTCATCATGGATATTGTCCTGTAATTTTTGTGAGTTTGTGATGTACTTGTTTGCTTTTGATATTAGACTAATGCTGTCTTTGTAAAATGAGTTTGAAAATGTTTTTTCTCTTCAATTTTCTTGAATTTTGAAGAGGATAGATATTAAAGTGTTTGGTAGAATTCACCAGTAAAGCCATTCTGTCTCCTTACTAGTATTGGTCTATTCAAACTTTCTATTTCTTCCTGATTGTCTTAGAATATTATATGATCATAAGAATCTATGTATTTCTTCTAGGATGTCCAACTTTTTGGCATATAATTGTTCATAGTTTCTTAAATGATCCTTTGTATTTCTGTGGTATCAGTTGTAACTTCTCTTTCCTGATTTTATTTTTTGAACCCTTCCTCTCTTTTTTGTTGGTGAGACTAGCCAAACTTTTGTCAATTTTCCTTGTCTTTTCAAAGAACCAGCTCTTAGTTTCATTGATCTTTTCTATTGTGTTTTATTTTCTTTATTTCTACTCTCATCTTTATTATTTATTTCCTTCTACTAACTATGGGCTTTTTTTGTCCTTACTTGCATAGTCCCCTTAGGTGTAAAGTTAGGTTGTTTGAAACTTTTCTTGTATTTTTGAGGTAGGCCTATATTGTTATGACCTTCCCTCTTAGATCATTTTTTGTTGCATTTTATAGATTTTAGTATGTTGTATATCCATTTTCATTTGTATCTAGGTATTTTTTAAAATTTCCTTTGTTTTTGTTATTGACTCAATGGGTTGTTCAATAGCATGCTGTTTAACCTCCACATATTTAGGATAGTTCCAGTTTTATTTCTGTAATTGATTTCAAACGTGTACCTTTATGATCCAGAAAGATGCTTGATATGATTTCAGTCTTCTTAAATTTATTGAAACTTGTTTTATATCCTAATATGTGATCTATCCTAGAGAATATTTCATGGCCACTTAAGAATATGTATTCTGTTGCTTTTGGATGAAGTCTTCTGTACATATCTATTAAGTCTATCTTATCTATCTCATCTAAAGTGTTATTTAAGGCCAATATTTCTTTTTTGATTTTTGTCTGGATGATATGTCCATTGATGTAAGTGGGGTGTTAAAGACCCCTAGTCTCTTTAGGTCTTGAAAGTTGCTTTATATAGTTAGGTGTTTTTATGTTGGGTGCATATATATTTACAAATGTTATATCTTCTTATTCGATTGATTTTTTTATAATTATGTAAAACCCAACGTCCATCTTTGTCTCTTACTACAGTCTATATTTTGTCTAATATGAGTATAGCTACACCAGGTATCTTTTCATTTCTACTGGCATGAAATACCTTTTTCTATCCCTTCACTTTTAGTCTGTGTGTGTCCTTACATCTGAAATGAGTTTCTATTGGCAGCATATAAATGAGCCTTTTTAAAAATCCATGCAGCCACTCTGTCTTTTGATTAGAGAATTTAGTCCATTTACATTTAAAGTAAAAGTAATAATTGATAGGTATATACTTATTGTCATTGTGTTAATTGTTTTCTGGCTGTTTTTGTAGTGTCTCTTTGTTCCTTTTTTCTTATTCTCTTAAAGTTTGATGATTTTCTTTAGATTTAGAGTCCTTTCTCATTTTCTATTGTGAATCTACTAAAGGATTTTGCCTTATGGTTCAAATACAGCATCCTATATGTATAACAGTTGATTTCAAGTTGACTGCAACTTGAGTTTGAATGCACTCTAAAACTCTCCATTTTTAATCCTTCCCCATGGCTTATGTTTTAGATGTCACATTCTATGTCTTTTATGTATCCCTTAACTAATTATTGTAGCTTTAGTTAATATTATTACTTTTATCTTTTAACCTTCATATCAGCTTTCTATTCTAGTATATGTGCTGCCAAGGTGACCACTCATACTAGCTTTATAAATGATTAATTCACTATCTTTACTATAAATTTATATTTACTAGTGAGATTTATTTTTTTACTTTTGTACATTCTCTTATCATTACTTAGTGCCATCACTTCAGCTTAAAGAAGTCCTCTAACACTTCTACTAAGGCTAGTTTAAAGTGACAGATTCCTTTAACTTTTGTTTGTCTGGAAACTTTATTTCCCTTTTAATTCTAAATGATAATCTTGCTGAGTAGAGCATTCTTAGTTGGCAGAGCATTTTTTTTCCCTTCTGCACTTTAAATATATTGTGCCTCTCTCTTCTAGCCTACAAAGTTTGTGCTGAAAATTCTGCTAATGGTCTTATAGGGCTTTCTTTCTATATAACAAGATTTTTTTTCTCTTACTGCTTTTAATAATCTCTTCTTGCCTTTAAGTTTTGACATGTTAATTATAATGTGTTGTGTGTCTCTGTTTTCTGTCTTACTGCAACTCTCTGGGCTTTCTGGATCTGGATGTATTTTTTCTTCCCCAGGTTAGGGAAGTTTTCAGCAAAAATTTCTTCAAGTAAGATTTCTATCCTTTTTGCTTTCTCTTCCCCTGGGAATCAAATGATGAGAATGTTAGTTCACTTGATGTTTTATAAGTTCCTTAAGCTATCTTCTTTTTTTTCATTATTTTTTTTCTCTTTTTTGCTCTGATTATGTGTGTTCCACTGTGCCATCTTTAAGTTGACTTACCCTTTTTTTCTCCTTCATCTAATTTACTATTGAACACTTCCATTGTATTTTTCAGGACAGTCATTATTATTTAGCTCTGTAAGTTCTGTTTGGTACTTTCTTGTATTGTGTATGTCTTTGTTGAATTTACTGTATTCATCCATTCTCCCAAATTTAGCAAGCATCTTTCATTGCCAGTATTTGAATCCTTTATCAGGTAGATTACCTCTCTGTATTTCATTAAGATCTTTTTCTGAGGTTTTATTGTTTTTGTTTGTTTAGAACATATTCCTCTATTTCTTCAGTTTGCTAGGCTCTCTGTGTTTCTTTGTATTAGCAAAACATCTACCTTAAGAATAGTTTCTGAAATTCTGTACAATATACCCTATATTCTGAATTTCTATGCAATATGTCTTTTCAACAGAATATTTACTAGATTTATATTTAGTATATTTAAAAATATATTTAAATGTATATTCAGGCAGTTTAAATTCAAATTATTTTTCCCTGGTATAAGTATGTACTTTTTACATTTTGCAGATTGTCTGTATAATATAGTGATATAAGGTGAAGGCTTTTGGTATTTTATATCCTGTGTTCAAATGTAGGCACTACTACTTCCTGCAATTATGGTGTTAAGAATGGTGCTTAATTGTGCCATAGTTTTCTCCTATCTGCAATTGGGATAGTATAATACATTTTTTAGATGACTGTTGTCATGATTAAATGAGATAATTAAAAAAAATATTCAGCATAGTGCTGGGACACAGAGCAAATATTAAATGGCAAGTACTACATTATTCTGTGTTACTCATTAACTTTTGATATACTGTGCTGTTTATGATATATTGTGAAAATAAAGATCATATATTTTGTAGATGTTGAGTCACATAACTTAAAGGTCAAAACTAGGGC
Source organism: Nyctereutes procyonoides (assembly GCF_905146905.1). NCBI lineage: Eukaryota > Metazoa > Chordata > Mammalia > Carnivora > Canidae > Nyctereutes > Nyctereutes procyonoides. The sequence goes on along the minus strand of NW_026575040.1, from coordinate 21,066,017 downwards.
ATTTTCAGGGACAGTATGGAAAAGTTGTAAACTGGTGTTTCACAAATATTCCCTTCAGTTGAGGGCCATTCCCAAAACTTGGCTCGGGGGACTAAGTACCTTGGTCTTGAAGGTATCCATCCTGGCATCCATTATAGTCTGCTCTGGGTATCACTCAAATCCACTGGCTTCAAATGACAGATTAACATCATTTGGAATAGTTGTCTTTTCTCTTTTTGTGGAGAAACTTAAATGAAGCTTACTGGAATAACTAGAGCACTTTTAATTGCAGCTACTCTCAAGACCACAATACATTATCTTCTTCTGTACCTTCCATTATATATCTCTCCTTCCCATAGCTAGCACCTCTGCTTATCCAGTCTGGATAGTTTAACTGGTGGGGTGACTGAGATTATAATCCCTAAAGGGTCTGAGCCCTTTGTCATCTTACCATGCTTATTCGCTTACCATCAAATTGGGCAGGGGATTATGAGGAGCTTCCTTAGTGAGTTTTCTTGGTGCCATACATATTCTTCCTTGTCCCCATAGTGTAATTTCAGCCTTACACTCTCCTAATGATCAGAGTCAGTTCTTCCTGCCATAAATTAGAGTGACCAGTTGGCAACCATATTTTAAGACTCATGGTACTTTCACTGCGTCCTCATAGAAACAGTCTTCCTCTGGGACCAGGTGCCATGTAAGACTTTGATATTACCAGCATAGGGGCTATAGGAATATGTTGCTTCCAGAACCCACTGAGGCCGCCACATTTTGAGGCAATAGTTTATTTTTTATTTTGGAAAGAATGTCTGGGTATGCTCTAGACCACTTACTCTGAAAAACTGCATTGTTGTGGACTTCTGAATTATCATAGGATTAATTTTCCTCTAGAGCTCATATGTCTTATTCAGGCCTTGCTGTTCACCTTCTTGCCACTTTTTGCTCTCTGGATCCAATTAACAGGCTATCATCAATGTAGTGATATTCTTCTGAATACTCAGATGGTATAGGTCTCAGTGGGGGAATTAACACAACCCTGGGCAAGACTATATATTCTTGTCTGCCCCACTTGAATGTAATCTGCTTCTGAACTATTTTCCTGATATGTATAAAGAAAAATGACCTTGCCAGTTTAATGACCATATGCCATGTATCTGATGTTGTATTAATCTGCTCCAGCAAAAATATCACATCTGTGAACCAACTGCAATTGGGCTGGCCTACCTTGTTGAGTTTATGGTAGTCAACTTTCATCTTCTAGGATCTCTTTGGCTTTTGTAGGAGCAAACCTGGTAAATCAAAGGAGATAAATATAAGTATGATGGACACTATGACTCTGCATCACTCAAATCTTTATGTGTAGTACTGATCTCTGCATTCCCCAGAGTATGATAATGTTTTTTTTATCAACTTTCTTGGCCTTCTCTACTATGATAGCTCTTATCCCAAAGGCCAACTTATCAATGTGGAATTTCTGCCAACTACCACATATATTCATTCCAATTATATATTTAAAAATTGAAGAAATTATTAGTGGGTGAGTTTACAGACTCAGCGGATCACTGAGAATCATATCTGAACAAAGACTATATTTAGTATATATTCTCCTATGCCCTCACTCTAAAAGAAGGATATAGTGGTGTTTAGGTCACTTAGTATCAGTGTCAACTCAGACTTATGTTTCAAAGTCCTCAGAATGTCTCTTCCCTAGAATATGATTATACAGGTAGTTCCCTTTGGTGAAGGTCTATGAGAAATCTTGAGAAATAATTACCATATTTTTTTGTTTTGATTTAGTGAGGTCCAAACTTCATTGAGACCTGGTACCTCCTTCAGTCAATAGGTTCTGGATTGGAGTATTGGCTCAGGTTCAAAAACTGGTAAGAGATATATCTTTTTATTGGTGAGGCTGTCTTCAATCTCCTGATTATATAGCCAATGTTTCTTTGGCTTTTCTAAATTAAACATTATCTGTGGAGGAGTATACATCTAATTTTACCTCTAGGAACTGCATTATACTAGTTATTTATTCAGCTCTAAGTTGCCTCATGGTTGCCATTCCTAACATTGCAGCTTATTGTGATAATTGTACCTACTATGTTTCTGATAGTTAAATGCTACCACTTAACTTTATTTGTTCTGCAATTCTATCATTGCCATTATTATTAGAGCCTAGTTCTAGAAATCCCTTGCCTATAGAGTTCAGTCATCACTGAGATGTTCAGTGATGCCTCTGAGAAACTTACAGTTGAACGATGTATCCTCCCATGCAATATTTTTGGTTGATGAGTTTTCTGGCTTTATGTAGTATACCCACTCTAGAACATCCAGTTCTCTGAGACTTATTATCCCTTTCTCTACTATTTGCCATATTATTTCTACTTAGTGCAGACTATAATTTTTTCCAAGCTTATAAGAACCACTGTAGTTCTGTGTTACACTGTCTTCTGTGGTCCCTGTGAGGTGATAAATTCAGTGTCATAGGAGAGTGCTTCCATAGCAATATATTCTTCCTTATTTAACTTGTTATACCTTTCCATTGATCTGGTACTGACAGATTCTAGTTAATAAGTACTCTCTCAGTTCCTATGAGTACATATGAGTGCATAAATGTTGGTGAGGTCTCACAGTTCTTCAACATCTAGTCTCTTTCCTCTCTTAACAGATCCCACATTTACTCAGCTGAATTATGTCATGACTATAGCCTAGTTATCGATCTGAAGGTTCATGAGAGTATTTGTAGTAGGTCTTGATGGAGAGTGTGCAGATGTTCCTGCAAGTTAGAGACCTCTGCATTGTCTTCAAGCAAGGATGGAACACAAGCTGCTAATAGGGAGTGGGCCACTTTTGCAGTCTTGGAGAGTCCAAGGGAATATAAAGATTCAAGAGTTTCAAGTGAATTGACTCAGAAGTCCCCATCTCATGACTCACAGTCCCATTTTTTTTTTTTTTCCAAATTAAGGCCTTGACTTGGAATAGCCAACCTGCCTAAGTTGAGAATTAAAACTTCTGTGGAACTCTGCCACTCTTATGATTTATTCCTGGGTCTGGTGCTCAGCTTTTTCTGTATCTGCTGCAAAAGGTGAGAATTTATTTATCTGATGACATGGACATCCGTTGTATTTACATTTAGCCCTACAGTGGTGATTAATCATGTTTAACTTTTGATTATGTTTCTTTACTGCATCCAGAGGCCCTCACATCAGCTGTCCTATTCCATTGCTTCCTCTACTTAACCTCTCAAATATCTTGAGATATTGCACGTATGAATTCATTTCCTTCTGCAGGTATCACACTGCAATCTACCACTAGTGAATATTTTAACAATTGCACTGCTACAGTATGCCACAGGCTATCAGTTTTCCATATAGCATTAGTCATTAGATTCTCATTGCCAGTCCAACAGAGAAAAATCTGGATAAATATGTCAGTTAGAATCACTTCTTCATTGTTTCCTTGGTTCCAACTTTAGTTAATCAGATTCCCTGGGAAATAGACTATGAAAAAGATACATATGCAGAATTCTTTTTGGATTTGTAAGAATGAGAAGCTAAGCTGCAATATATTTGTGACAGAGGCTGTAGCGAATCCCACAGGAAGCTCTGATGCTGGGATGGCCCCTGTAGTACAGCACAGGGGCTAGGTATTTTAACACTCACATCAATTAGTCATTGATTATGGGTTGCGCTAGAGGAGAGGCAATAACTCCTTGGCCATAGGCCATCCTCAGGGAGTGACTTAATCACATGCCTTTGGCAATGCACACAATACTCTTGGCAGTTGAAAGATTAAGTGATTTAGTCCTGAAGGGGGTGTCTCTCTGGTATATCACAACTGTGCCATGCTTATCTTTTCATTAGTTCTGATAGTAGATTCAGATGGGAGGCTGGAGTGCAAATATTATGATTGTGATTACATTGATTTTAATTTCAAAGGTATACAGAGGGTGTATGTTCTCTGGGATACTTTTTTATGTCCTTTCTCTGAAGGCATAGAAGTTTACTTGGAAGGTTTTCTCATTGATTATTTTTTAAATTATTTTTTATGTATATTTCTTTTTAACTTTTTTTTAAATATCTTTTTTTTAAAGATCTTATTTATCTATTCATTAGAGACATAGAGAGAGAGGCAGAGACACAGGCAGGGGGAGAAGTAGGCTCCATGCAGAGAGTGTGACGCAGGACTCTATCCCAGGTCTCCAGGGCAAAGGCAGTGCTAAACTGCTGAGCCACCTAGGCTACCCACATGTTTTAGTTTAAACTGAAGAGACTTTACATATACAATTTAGTAATCCATAATAAAAAGTATAAGACATTTTTAAAGAAATCCCTTGATATTTTGAGTTCTTTATTGGTGGCATCTATTATCTATTATTATATAGAACATGCTCTATCTTTGCTGAAAAATCTAAAACATGTCTTGCTCTTAGTAATTTTGAAATAATTTCTTTATGGCTTTTCTTAAAAGCCACCGTGTGATACAGGAAAAGGATAAAATTGCAGGTCTGTTTAGTGAGAAACTAAATTTATTTTAGTTTAAGTGCCACACCCATTTTGCTTGCATGCTTTGAAGCATAAGTAATTGATTTTCACCTAAGAGTTAGAATCAAATGAAGTTCCATTGTGTGAAGAGAATTGCACTGCATCTAATACCCTAAAGGGGAAAGGAGCAAGGATATTAATTATGACAGCATCTAAGTTTTGGTCTGTTGCCATGTTGTCCCATTTGTTAAAATTTAAAATTCTCACTTTTACTACAGAACAAAGTTGCATCTACAGTTATGCACAATTGCTGAGATGAGAACTGCTAGGAAGTCTTATCGATAGTCAAGTATGAAAGTCTCTGGTGAAGATTAAGTGAATTGTTTTTTTAATGTGTATAGTATAATAACTGGAATATATTAGGACCTATAAAAATACTTAAGTTTTTGTGAATTCTTGTTTTCTAAAAGAAAATATATTGACCTAGCATGAACACTGATGAGGGCCTGACCAAGATGCTGGCCCTGGAATGTGGAAAGGAGTTATGGAGAATGACAGAAATTATAAAGTTAAGGACCATAAGATCTAGAACTGGCTAGAAGTTTGGGACAAAGAAACAGAGGAATTAAAGGCCCTGAAGCTCCGGTCTGTATAACTAAGAGAATCTTGATTTTGTTAATTAGTACTGTATGAAAAATTTAGATAATATAGTTTATGGATGAAGATGAATTGGAAAATATTAAACCTGAGATGTTAATGGTCATTCAGACAACACTGGCCAACACATAACTAGGAATTAATGCAAAGAGGAGAAGCTAGATGCAGATATATTAATTTGGTAGTTAGAAGAAAGAGGAATAAAAATCCGAAAAGAGAAAGAAAGGCCAGCGAAGGACTTCATTCAGGTTTCTTTGTAAAGGAGAACACTTACTGAAGCTGATATCTCATCATACCTTAGACAAAACTCATAATGGCCCCAGATCTAGGCACAGAGAACGGTCAGAAACACAGGGATTTTCTCCCTCTGTGGCCATATGTTTTCTCATTTCTGCTTTCTTTCTTTCTTTTTTTTCTTTCTTTCTTTTTTTAATTAAGTCTTCATTGCTCATTTTTTTACAAAGTTCAGAAGTTGACTGCTCAGGTCACAACTTTAAGTCACTTCCTCGTTGAAATGACTAAAACCATCTGACAAACTTCAGGTTCCAATCCTCAATTCCCAAGAGAGGCCCTGATTGACCTGGTTTCTATCATGTCCAGAGAGAGACCAGTTGGCCGTGATGTCATGTAAATATATAGAATGATTTAAAGAAAGGCCAAGTGGCTAATGGCTTCAGATTCAGAAGATAGTTGTAGAAGATTTACATCTTATACAATCATTTATGCCCAATAAAATAGAATTTTAGTAGAGTTCTGGGACTGGAACCAGATAGCCAAGAAGTTGAAGATGAATGTACTCCAGAAGTAAAGACCACAAGTCTCCTCTATTCTTTGGATGACATTGGTGGAAGGTGCAGTAGCATGAGGAGGTAACAACATTAATTCTGATCTTTTTAAATTTGAGCCATTTTTGTCTCTATAAAATGACATATCATTTTGTTTTTTAATTTGCACTTTTCTGATAATTAATGCTATAGAACAAATTCCATATGATTATTGGCCAGTTAGAAATAAATCTGAAAGGGTCACTAATTACTAATCTGTTATACTACTTTTAAAGATGTGCTCTTGGCATTAGAATGAATTTTTGGATAGGTCAAAAGTAATAAAACCAAGCAAAATGAGCTAGCAGCACCTAATCATCTATGAAAAACACTTTGTGAAGAGATTTTTACTGAGACACTTAAGGTATAGAGATCTTTAGATTTCATTAATTAGACAAGTGGACATCTAATCAATGTACCAGTTAGCATAAGACATAGTTTTGGCTGAAATACTTAATTGTATAGAGTTCTTGTAGAAATACAGTAATATCTTACAAAATTGAACCTTATTCTTTCAATGGGTGATAATTATTTCATCTAGGAAAGTATTAAATTTGTATTAAGAGGAGGATAACTCTTTTCCTCTTCTACTCTACAAACATTTAGGTTGACTTATTCATGGTTGAGCAGATTAATAATAATAAATTTATTTTATTTCTAATGAAAATTAATTAACTAGCTATTAAATATCAGGCATTTGATATATTCCATTAGGGGAAACATGCAAAAATGAGGGATTATATTACCTCATGCTATGTGCTTAATACATGTAATGCAATGTAGAAGAAGTGTGCGTATATTTCAGAGAATGTATCTGTGATGTCCAAATAAGCCCATGACACAGCTGGAGGAAAACATTAACTCCTGTCTGGGCCATCAGGGAGACCTCTACAGGGCTGTATTGCCTTACCTGGACATCGACTCCAGCTACCCAAGTAAGAAATTCAAGACACTCTACCTGTCTTCATGAGTTTTGGTTTAAATAACCTTTTGTTAGGGCAGCCCCGGTGGCCCAGCGGTTTAGCGCCGCCTTCAGCTGGGGGTGTGATCCTGGAGACCCGGGATCTAGTCCCATGTTGGGCTCCCTGCATTGGAGCTTGCTTCTCCCTCTGCCTGTGTCTCTGCCTCTCTCTCTCTGTATCCGTCATGAATGAATAAAATATTTTTAAAAAATAACATTTTGTTAGAATAAGGAAGGGAGTGAATAAAAGGAATATTAATAAAACCAAACAATGCCTCCCACCAAGAAATATTATAGATGTGTCATTTTTTTTAAAATAAATGTGTGTCATTATCACATTATCCCACACATCTTGCAAACATTCCAATGAAATAGGTCATATTATTTGTGGCCCATACATGAGACACATAAAGTTTCTGTGGTCCAAATCCCATTTTCTGAAATGTTAAAATGTATGTCTTAGAACTAATAAAGTACAATAAAACCATTGTGAGTTTCTTAGAATATGCAACATTTTAAGAGAATTAACTTTTAGCTAGGTAGAATAGTGCAAGTTTTTATCTTCCTCACAAACCTTTAGAGCTAGTGTGATTCTTACTTTACCTTGAAAAAATATTGGGCCATCTGCATTAGTTAAATGAACACAGAAGAAAGGTGATGTTACTATGGAGTTTTCTTGGCTGCCCTACAGTTGGGCAAAGAGTAGGAGAGGGAAAAATGTCTGCTCAGATGAAAATCTTATTTTCACTTATTAATGACAATAATATGTTGAATACTTCTGATATTCCAAGAGCTGCCCTAAATTTTATTTAATTCTTAGAGCAACATGAGGATGAGGTACCATTATCTCATTTGTCAGATACAGAAACTGAGGAACAGAGAGGTTTCACTGTATTTATTGTGCCTGGCTGGTGCGTGGCAGAGCCATGACTCGGAGAAGGCTATCTGACCAAAGCCTCCACCCTATGCTCTTTTCCTAAAGTAGTGAATGGTGTATGTTGGAACTCAGCTGGGCACCAAGTAAAATATACCCCTTACTCACCAAGGACAGAAGTGTGCCCTGATAGAATTGATGGAACCCTGCTTGAACAATGTGGTGTGGTATGTTTTGGAACTATGCAGAAATTGTTGAAATTCTAGCCCTATTGCTTGAGTAACTATTGAGTAAATGACTTAGGATCTCTGAGTCTTGTTTTTTGTTTCTGTTTTGTTTTGTTTTTTAAATGAGAGTAAAAGGGGCACCTGGGTGGCTCAGTGGTTGAGCATCTGCCTTTGGCTCAGGTCATGATCCTGGAGTTCTGGGATTTAGTCTCACATCGGGCTCCCATGGGAAATTTGCTTCTCCCTCTGTCTATGCCTCTACCTCTCTTTGTGTCTCTCACAAATAAATAAAAAATATTTAAAAAAATGGTAATATTTGACCTTGTGAGACTTTTTTGAGGACAAAGTATTTTAACATATTGAAGACCAAGTAGACCTTGCCAAAAACTGTTTGGAAAGCACAGGTGTGTGTGTGTGTGTGTGTGTGTGTGTGTGTGAGGTGGTTTGTCTTACAGGAATCTGGGACCCTGCCTAGGCATAGGCCCCTAGGATGATAATGTATACATTCAACCTAGTGGGACAGAGATGTGCAAAACATTAGAAGTAGTAGTAGCTTTTTTCCAGAAAGGGTATTCCTCTTCAGTGATCTTACCTTTATTCAGCTAAATCTCTAGGAAAAATTCCAACCATGTAAAAATTACTCACAAGATTTTCTTTTAGACATCAAGGGATTTCCAGTTCCAAAAAATTGCAGACATTACCTGTAGAAATCAAGGTAAATGTCAAATTATTTAGGATACAATTAGATTATTATATCAGAGAACATTGGGCACAGTAGGAAGGTGCCAAACCCTTGGATGGATTGCTTGAGGAGGCAGCACAGTGTAGGGAGAGAAAAACAAAACAAAACAAAACAAATGTAAAAAACAGTGGTGCAATCAGGGCAGGAGACCTGCATTTTTGTGTGAACTCAGGCTAGTGTTTTGACCTTTCTGGGTTTTCATTTTATGCTGTGCCCAATTTGAGGATTAGTGTGTCTGTAGCTGTATTTCCCAAGCCCTAGGGTCCTGTAGAGAGGCTATAATGGCTGTAGCTCATGTGGAAGCATCAGGTAATGTGGGATTCCAGCTGTATTCCTTTAAGTCAACCCAAGGAACTCTGCTTTATTAATTTTATCACTGAGTTTCCACATCTAACTTTGTTTGGAAAAACAAACAAACAAAAAAAGGATGGATTTTAAGGATAAAACAAAAACGCATAACTTGGTGCCGGGATGATAGATAGCATTCCAAGTTGCTCATCTGTAAGCCAGGGCACCTATGCTCCACTGTCTTTGCATGTAAATGGGCAGAAGTTGCAAAGACTGAAATAGACATAGTTTTTATCCTTAAGCAGTGTAGCTGGGAATAGGGCAAGGCCATGTGCAAATAGTGAATCGGCAAAGCTTATTGTAGGTTTCTCAGTCTCTCCTTTCTGACCTGCCCTCGTACTTGTCTCCTTTGGTAGTGATTCTTTCCATACTCAAGCTTTTCTGTGTTCTCTCTCTTTGTGATCTGCCTCCTGTTCTTTTTTTTTTTTTTTTAATAAATTAATTTTTATTGGTGTTCAATTTACCAACATACAGAATAACACCCAGTGCTCATCCCGTCAAGTGTCCCCCTCCATGCCCGTCACCCATTCACCCCCACTCCCCGCCCTCCTCCCCTTCCACCACCCCTAGTTCATTTCCCAGAGTTAGAAGTCTTTATGTTCTGTCTCTCTTTCTGATATTTCCCACACATTTCTTCTCCCTTCCCTTATATTCCCCTTCACTATTATTCATATTCCCCAAATGAATGAGAACATACACTGTTTGTCCTTCTCCAATTGACTTACTTCACTCAGCATAATACCCTCCAGTTCCATCCACGTTGAAGCAAATGGTGGGTATTTGTCGTTTCTAATGGCTGAGTAATATTCCATTGTATACATAAACCACATCTTCTTTATCCATTCATCTTTCGATAGGCACCGAGGCTCCTTCCACATTTTGGCTATTGTGGACATGACTGCCTCCTGTTCTTGAGGAATATTCACATAATCCCTTTATACCAAGATACAGAATGACTGATAAGCCTTAAAACATACAGTGTCATTGGTGAGATTTTTCATTTCAGCAAGAACCAAAATCTTAAATAAAGAGAGTAAAGCACTAATAATAGTGCTCTTCTTGAGGGACAGTTCTTCCTTAAGCATAGTACATAGAAAACCACCTTTTTCTCTAAGGTTGGTCCTTATGGGCTTAACAGTACAGCATAGTGTTTATTAATAAGGACTCTGAAGCCAGTCAGTTTGGTTTACAATTCTAGCTATGTAACTTCCTAGCTGGGTGGCTTTGGGCTAGCTACTCAGGTTCCCAGTTTCTCAGTTTCTTCATCTGTAAAATGGGAATTAATAACAGTATCTATTGCAGAGCTAACAATCAAACATGAATGTAGTAATTTAGACAAAGCACTCAAGACAGAGTATGACATAAAATAAGCATTTAAAATGAAAAACATGTAAAAGAGCTATGTGATGAATAGAGGATAATTAAAGACTAAATATCATGGTTCAGGTTATAAAAATTACATGAAAAAGAGATGTTAAGAGAAAATTTTGTGGAAAAGATTAGTCTTGATCTATCCTTTAAATGATTGAGATCAGTATAGCTGGACGGCATTCTAGGCAGGGTGAAGAATAAGCTTAGTGATCCATGGAACCATAAAGTGGCCTAGTGCAGAGGATATGTCATAGTCTGTAGTAGGAGACTAAGAAGAAGAAAAAAAGTATTTAAGGAAGTGTGCATGGAAATCAGTTCAGAGCATGGTTTCAATTGGTGAGGTATATTACTCTAGAGGTCAGTAAGCTATTGCAATATTACTTGTCTTAAGTAAGGAGAATGTACATTGTTATAATGAAGGAACCAAGTTTTGGAGTCAGGAGATGAGGCAATTACTTTAGCAAGAGACTTACCATCATTAAATGTAACTGCAGGTAATAACTTTACGAGGCTACCATGCAGATCATGTGAGTTGATACACACAAAAGTACTTTATGGATTCCAAAGCTCTTATAGAATTATCAGTACTAGAGATCATCATTTACTCCTAAAGTGGCAGTAATGGGAGTGAGTACAAAATGTAGATGGGTTATAGTTGGATGAAGAAATTCACATAATATCTACTTACCAAGAATAAAGAAGACACAATTCATTTGACCTTCATTCTTGGGAAATGGACTTTTCTGTTTATTTTGTAAAGGTTATTTATTAGCTTAGGATAAGCCTCTTAATCACTTTCTGGCTTGATCATTTTTGTTGAAAGAATTTTGATACATAAATAACCAGTTCACCTACTTTAGTGCATTTAGTAAGAAACATAAAATTGTCTATTGATCTGAAAATGCTTTAACTTAATTCTGGTAAGGATTTAGCAATAAATTACTGTTTAAAGGTTCATTAGCTCTTTTAGCCCAGTGGGGCACCCAGCTTTATAGTGATATTAAATAGCTCTCTTACAAAATGATTTTAACATACCTGCAAAAAATATCTTACTTCCCATTCAACCCTAATATTTGTTTCAGAGTTTATACACTTGCAGTCCAAGTCTGGGGTTGGAGTCAGGTTGTGTTTCTTGTTAATTGCATGACCGGTCAAATTACCTAAAAACTTGGAAGTGTGGGATCCCTGGGTGGCGCAGCGGTTTGGCGCCTGCCTTTGGCCCAGGGCGCAATCCTGGAGACCCGGGGTCGGATCCCACGTCGGGCTCCTGGTGCATGGAGCCTGCTTCTCCCTCTGCCTGTGTCTCTGTCTCTCTCTCTCTCTCTGTGACTATCATAAATAATAAATAAAAATTAAAAAAAAAACTTGAAAGTGCAGCTTTTTAATCTGGAAAATAATAATACATATTTTACACAATTATGGGAATGAAATGAAATGAGGTAAATTTTAGAAAACTACACACATGTGGTGCTTGGCACATAGTAACAATTAAATACTATTACTAGCCTTTCCATAACAACATAGTTTAGTTTTTTAATCTTTCTCAGATCTTCTCAAACCCCTTAATCTTACCCCCAAACTTTATTACCAAAATAAATGTGTGGCTATGTTAATACAGGCAACACAAATGATGGGTACCTGTAATATTTTGAATACAAGTAATTGAGAATCATATGATGATATCTTGATCTCTCCATGTCCTTGACCCCCCCTTCCTCATAAATGGAACTTCTCAACCTAAGTCTCAAAATTTGTCACATTCTGTTACCATTTTGCCCATCCAGGTTCCTCTCCCTCTTCCTCCAGGTGGATGTTTCTCCCTCTTTGGACAGAACATTAATGTTTGTGATATATGCCTTCTGCGCTCAGACTGCTTCTCTTTCTCTGGATTGTTTAAGGCTCAGCTATCTCAGGCTCCTTGGGTCTCTGTTGTTTATCTTTTAACTCATGGACTTATTATTTGTCTATTCATGCATTTGTTTAGATACTTGCTCATTCGTCCAACAAACATCATGGGTCTACTATGTAATAAGCAAAATAGATATTTAAGGTTAAAAAAAAAAAACACATGGCCTTAGCTCTCCAAGAGTTCACAGCCCTATTTGAGAGATAGAGACATAGGTCGCATATTTTAAATAGTTACTGTAAGAATTACCACAACAAAGATACATTTAAGGCTTATGGGAGCACACAGGAAGAAGTGCAAACTTTGAGGAGGTCAAACAGGTTGATGTTGATCTCTGCTGGAGCTAGGATATATAGATATTCTAGAAATGTTCATGAGAGAGATATGTGGAGGTAGAGGAAAGGAGAGAGGATTGGACACAATGAACAGGATGGAAAAAGACACATTGGTGAGGCAATAGTATGGTACTCAGAAAACTTACTACCTCATTGTGGCTGGGGCAGACGTGCTTGTGGGAGTGACAAAGAATGCACCTGCTAAAACTTTCAATGTTTTTAGTAGGAGGATTTATATCTTTTACTAATTTTAGAGAGTAGTATTTGAGAAAAGGGACAAGTTAGAGTCAGGAAGACCATCTAGAGTACAGTGGTAATAGTTTGGTTGAGAAATTATGGAGTTCAGAACTAAGGTATTACTAGCAGAATGAGGTGACACATTTACATCAGTGTGGACACGTGCAAGGTAGAATGACTCCTAGGTATATGTCCCAAGGAAGTGGATAATTATGATAATAATTGAGATTACTACTTCAAGAAAATGACTAGGTTAGATGGAGCTTAATTTTGGGCAACCAAGTGAAGATATTTAGTAAGTGGCTGAAATGGAGACCAATTCTTTTTTATTTAAAATTAGTTTAAGATAAGTATATATTTGTGAAACCATTACCACAATCCATGCCATAAACATATCCATCATCTCCAAAGGTTTCCACCCACCTTTTTAAATTACTATTTTGTGATATGAACACTTAACATAAGATCTACCCTCTTGGCAAACATTTTAAGTATGCAATACAATATAATTAACTATTGGCACTATGCTATATAGCTGATCTCTAAGATTTATTCATCCTGCATAACTGGAACTTTGCACCCTTAGGTCAATTCTTCAGTAAACATTTATTGAGAGTTTATCATGTATGCTGAGACAATATATAGTTTTTACCCTTAAAAAGAACATAGTGAGTGGAGAAAGAAACGAGATTGTAATATAGAAGAGTTCTAATTGCCTATGAACTGGGTTGTGGGAGAGGATGGCAAAGAGAGAGAAAAAAGCTCAGTTTGTATGGTTGGTGAAATCTTCACAGGACAAATGATTCTGGAGTTTAAATACAATTGCCACAGACAGAGTGGTGATATACAAATTATATTCTAGGTAGAGACCAGAAAAGCTACCGAGGTGTGAAAGAGCATAGACCCCTTAGTGAACAGCAGGTCACTCTGTGTGGCTGGAATATAGAGCAAATGAGTTTGTAGGTTCAACAGTGGACACATGCCCTTGGGTTCATATTTTTTGAGGCAGGACTTCAATTCAGTTTGAACTTTCCTGCTCAAAAATTTTCCAATAATTATTGCTTAGAACAATAGTTCTGAACAAATAATATAGGTCAGGAAATGTAGAACAATTTCATGAAATATCAGAGCCATTTACAAAATTGTTGCTCTCATTTAAACAAGAAGTATTTGTTTTGAGGTTTGATAGACTCAGGATCTTAGAACAGGATAATCTCAGGATTAGTTTATTGTGTGAACAGTTTATTGTGTGAACAGTTTATTGTGTGAAAATCCTTTCCTTACTGTCACTTAACTTTCCGAAGTCTTCTTTCCAGAAGGAGAGGTTGTGTAGGGGTACAATAAATATTTTAAATTTAATTCAGGAGTCAATTTCTTGATATTTATGTTAGTAGAAAACAGGTCCTGGCTTGTAATTATAAATGAATACCAACTTGTTTTAGATAAGAGGAATTAGATTCTAACAGTTTATGAAACCCAAAGACAAGGACTTCTGTCTCTTTCTCTTCTCCATCTTTATGCTTCCCCTTCTCATTTACATTGCCCTGTTTCTTGTGAAGTTTGGCTCCTGGCCAGAGCATGTTTTCTCCCAAGTCCCTGCAGAATGTGAGTGAAGTAAAGATGGCAGATTTCCAATTAGAGGGAGCTTATCAAGAGTCAGCCAGCTCCTAAAACCATATGCAGTTTCTGATGTTACTCTTTAAAGAATTGCATAGATTATTTACCTATCTAAATATATAGCTCAATGTTAGCAAAGGCTTTCGGCTGTTACCATTATTCTGTGGTATCTTTCAACTGTAAAATAGTTAAGTTCAATTGAATTTTATTTCAATACTTACGACATACAAAGCATGGTGATGGTGAACCAGGAAAATGGATGTAAACTTTCTTCTCTTCCTTTTCTGTTTTCCTCTTCTGCTATTTCATGTAATTCAAGATAGTAACCATCATATAGATTAGGTACTGGTGTGGTCACATGTGTTATAAAATATGAAATGATTGGATGAATTATATCTGACCAGTTTTTGATTATCTGTAGGCATATCTTATTTGTAGCAAAATTTCCCTTTGTAATTTGGCACTCAACCTCCAGTCATAATTCTACCCTGGGGACGTGTTCCCTGTCATCTGTCACAGGGCTGTACCACTTAATTGGGATGGCTCAACTCTTTCAAGTCATGTCCTCTCAAAACTTAGATATATTATCTGAATTTTCAAATATATTTTCTCTTGATATTTATTTCATTATATGAAATATTTCTCAGTTGGATGACTTTATTTATTTAAGAAATTTCCTTTCATTGAATATCTAGGAAAGTAAAGCGTTATTTGAATAAGAAAAGATCTTAAATACACGAATAATATTAATTTGATAAATTTTAAATGCCTAGGATAGGGAGAAAATTTAATTTTAGATGCTTATGTTTGTATAAAAAATGTACTTTTAGGAAAGGAAAGAAAGTGGAAATGATAATATTGTGTAGTCAATGTAGCTTCTAAGTTTGCCTATTATCTTACATAGCCTTTCCTAAATAACCATTATTACCTACTATTTCAGTTCATATATTCAGTTTAGTTGTGTCTACCCATAAATGATTTAGGAAGACAAATATAATTTAAACATAGTAATGGGTACAGATTTGCTTTATAGTTATTTTAAAAGTAACTGTACTGAAATTCAGATATTCCCCTGCCCCTTCTGTAATTTGCCACACACTGTGTATCTCGAATACTTCAGAAAAATGTTAGAAATAGGATAAATCTAGAATTGATTTCTGATACTCATTTTAATCTTCCTTTCTTTTAGATACTCTATGAAGTCATGTGGAAATGAGAGAGATTCATGGAACCTCTTCTCCAGGAGAGAATGTCTTTCATAAATGGAGCTTTGCTTCTGGTTTTCACAGGACATTGACACTGCAGCAGAGCTATGGCTGCCCCTCCTGCTATTTTCAATAATTCACAGAACATCTGAACAGAGATGCTCACCTTGGATTTACAGATTTTCATCCTGAAACCTTGTTTACTTCCTTCAGGCGGAAAAGTATGTACTAATTGCTCTCCATGGTGGCTAATCTTTTCAAGAGCCTGATCTTACCTTACATACATAAGCTTTGCAAAGGAATGTTTACAAAGAAATTGGGAAATACAACCAAAAAAAAGGAAAATCGTCAGCAGAAAAAGGATCAAGATTTTCCTACTGCTGGCCAGACCAAAACCCCCAAATTTTCTAATACCTTAAAAAGCACTGTAAAGAAGATAGCAAAGTGTTCATCTACACGCAACTTATCCACTGAAGAGGAAGAGGCTAATAGAGAATTTTCCCTCTCACCAACATTCAGTTACCGAGTAGCTATTGCCAATGGCCTACAAAAGAATATTAACCTAACCAACAGTGATAATGAGGATCTGCTTCAAGAGTTATCTTCAATTGAGAGTTCCTATTCAGAATCACTCAATGAACTAAGGAGTAGTACAGAAAACCAGGCACAATCAACACACACAATGCCAGTTAGACGCAATAGAAAGAGTTCAAGCAGCCTGGCCCCTTCTGAGGGCAGCTCTGATGGAGAACGCACTCTACATAGCTTAAAACTAGGAGCATTACGAAAACTGAGAAAATGGAAAAAGAGTCAGGAGTGTGTCTCATCAGATTCAGAGTTGAGCACAATGAAGAAAACCTGGGGAATTAGAAGTAAATCTTTGGACAGAACTGCACGAAACCCAAAGACAAATGCTCTGGAGCCAGGATTCAGTTCCTCTGGCTGCATTAGCCAAACACATGATGTCATGGAAATGATCTTTAAGGAACTTCAGGGTATAAGTCAGATTGAAACAGAACTTTGTGAACTACGAGGACATGTCAATGCTCTCAAGCATTCCATCGATGAGATCTCCAGCAGTGTGGAGGTCGTGCAAAGTGAAATTGAACAGTTACGCACAGGGTTTGTCCAGTCTCGGAGGGAAACCAGAGATATCCATGATTATATTAAACATTTAGGTCATATGGGTAGCAAGGCAAGCCTGAGATTTCTAAATGTGCCTGAAGAAAGATTTGAATACGTTGAAAGTGTGGTATACCAAATTCTAATAGATAAAATGGGCTTTTTGGATGCACCAAATGCTATTAAAATTGAATTTGCTCAAAGGATAGGACACCAGAGGGACTGCCCAAATGCAAAGCCTCGACCCATACTTGTGTACTTTGAAACCCCTCAGCAACGGGACTCGGTCTTAAAAAAATCATACAAACTCAAAGGAACAGGAATTGGAATCTCAACAGATATTCTTACTCATGACATAAGAGAAAGAAAAGAGAGAGGGATACCATCCTCCCAGACATATGAAAGCATGGATATAAAGCTGTCTACTCCAGAGCCCAGAAGCAAGAAGAATAACTGGCAGTCACCGGATGACAGTGATGGAGAGCTGGAATCTGACCTCAATAGAAACAGTTATGCTGTGCTTTCCAAGTCAGAGTTTCCAACAAAAGGAAGTACTTCCAAGTCATGTTCAAAATCACACAATGCTAGAGCCAAGAATAAAACTGCTAGTAGCAGCAGAATTTCAAATAAATCTGATTATGATAAAATTTCCTCACAATTGCCAGAATCAGATAATTTGGAAAAACAAACTACAACCAATTATGCAGATGCTACACCCCTCTGGCATTCACAGAGTGATTTTTTCACTGCTAAACTTAGTCGTTCTGAATCAGATTTTTCCAAACTGTGTCAGTCTTACTCAGAGGATTTTTCAGAAAATCAGTTTTTCACTAGAACTAATGGAAGCTCCCTCCTGTCATCTTCAGACCGGGAACTTTGGCAGAGGAAACAGGAAGGCACACCCACCTTGTATGACAGTTTGCAGGATCAACATTTGAATGAGGTTGTTCAGGGTGTCCAAGGGCAGAGTGAAATTGAGAACACAGAAACGGTGGAGAGTGGAATGAGTAATGGCATGGTGTGCGCATCTGGTGACCAAAGTCATTACAGTGATTCTCAGCTCTCTTTACATGAGGATATTTCTCCATGGAAGGATTGGAATCAAGTAGAAGAAAAAGCTGACTTAGGTTTAGATTCATCCACCCAGGAAGCTTTTGACTATGACACAAACAGCCTATCTGATACACAACTAGATGTTTATAATAAAGACCTAGAAGACTTGGGAAAGTGCCACAGTGACCTTCAGGATGACTCTGAGAGCTATGATTTCACCCAAGATGACAACTCATCTCCATGCCCTGGGTTGGATAATGAACCACAAGGCCAGTGGGTTGGCCAATATGATTCTTATCAGGAAGCTAATTCTAATGAGCTGTACCAAAATCAAAACCAATTGCCCATAAGGTATCGAAGTCAAAGTGAATTGCAAAGTGATGACTCAGAGGATGCCCCACCCAAATCTTGGCATAGTCGATTAAGCATTGACCTTTCTGATAAGGCTTTCAGCTTCCCAAAATTTGGATCTACATTACAAAGGGCTAAATCAGCCTTGGAAGTGGTATGGAACAAAAGTACACAGAGTCTCAGTGGATATGAAGACAGTGGCTCTTCCTTAATGGGGAGATTTCGGACATTATCTCAATCAACTGCAAATGAATCAAGTACCACGCTTGACTCTGATGTCTACACAGAGCCTTTTTATTACAAAGCAGAGGATGAGGAGGACTATAGTGAACCAGTGGCTGATAATGAGACAGATTATGTTGAAGTGATGGAACAAGTCCTTGCTAAATTAGAAAACAGGACTAGTCTAACTGAAACAGATGAACAAATGCAGGTATATGATCACCCTTCATATGAAACACCCTATGAAACCCCACAAGATGAGGGTTATGATGGGCAGGGAGATGATGTGGTCAGTGAAGGGGGATTGGAACCATTAAATGAAACATCAGCTGAAATGGAAATAAAAGAAGATGAAAACCAAAACATCCCTGAACAGCCAGCGGAAATCACAAAGCCAAAGAGAATCCGTCCCTCTTTCAAAGAAGCAGCTTTAAAAGCCTATAAGCAACAAATGGCAGAATTGGAAGAGAAGATCCTGGCTGGAGGTACTCATGTTTTCATGCTACATTTTGAGATAGTTGTGTTTTAACATTGAGTGGTGATTCTTTAGAGCATGTTCTGTGTTGACTTTTGGGAGAAAGAATGTATTTGCACAAAATTTTCATGTTTATTTTGAGAAGGGTGTTATTTTACTCTGCTGCCCCAACAAGTTGGGCTTGATAATTTAAAATCAAAGTGTTTTCAAATAGTACATACTAAAATGAGGTGTGGATCAAGATTTCTCTGTTAGCATTGGTACTAACCCCATTTCATATTAACCAACTTTGTTGCATCCATCATGAAAAAAAAAAAAAAAGTGAGTAAAGTCAAAGAGCAGCCTGGGATTGTTCCTTGGTTCTCCTAGGTTTATAGGGATGAGGAGAATGGTGTAGTTAATCTTAAAGAATTAGGAAGCATGGATCTCCCAGACTTACCACTTCCTTTACCATCAAATCTATAGTTTGGAGCTTGCCAGTAGGAAGAGGTGGGTCTGCACAACCAACCCTAACCAGTCCCATAAAAGAGCATTACCTCCTTCACTGCTTATTGACGCAGCTGAGGGAGTATAATAGAGCCCAAACCCTAGGCCATGTCTGAATGGTCATGAGTCACTCTTTGAGTAGGAGTCAATATTGAGTAGAGTCAGCTTCCCCTCTAAAGAGTGGAATTCTCTTCCCCCTTATGGAAATGAAAAGAGTAGTTTATTTACAATTTTATTTGATTTTCTCAGAGAACAATTTTGGATCATACACCTGTAAAAATTAGCCATTTATAAATAAAAACATTTTTTTTTACTTTTTATTTTTAACTGAACTTCACCCACACTTACCCCAATCCCTTACCATTTATTTTATTTGCATGCTTATCACTTTATATCCCTGGGATAGTTTGATATTATCTCAGTTGTAATGAATTATGTATTTTACAGTTTTCCTGTAATCTTTAAAGTATTTGCATAATATTTCATAAAGGTATATATTTTTATGTGATCAACTGGTACTTGCCATTATGAAATAATATAACAATTTCTGAAGGCAGAAGCTGATTATATCATTTTGTCCTGAACAAAATTGTGATAATACACTACTCCATACTGGTCGTTTTCTCATCGATGGGGTGGATTCTTGAATAGTCAGAAAACTTTATTGTTAAATTGTTTCAGGACCTAAGGCAGTTGGAATAACAAGATTGTCTGCTCTAAAAAAAAACCCCAAAAAACAAAATAACCTCTGTCTATATAAAACAACACACCTTATGTAATTAAAGAACAACCTAAATCAAAGGGATCTTGAGTGCATTGGCTGTGACTTTGTTATTATTTTCAGGAGGCAGTTTTCAACTATATTAAAACCGATGTGAAAGTGCAGAGTAGTCAAGATTTTATGGAAATAATAATTCATATTGGAATAATAGCTATCTTATTTAAGAGTGATGTTTAATAGTTAAATATCCTTATTACTGAAACTCAGTTAATGTTTCTTGGGATAAAGGCCAGCAGTTTGGCATTGTATTTTTATTTGCATTTTATTTGTATTTTATTATTTTTATTTGTATTTTATTTGCTGTGGGCAAATAAAATACAGAAGGCATAGTAAGACTAACCAGTATGCGTGCAAGTGTGTCTGTTCTGATGCAATAGATGTTTCAATGCCAAGTGGTTAAAGTATCTGAAATATTAGGCAGCATTATAAAAATTACAAAAAAGTATCTTCATTAACTTTTAAAAATTTCAAATTAGTGTCTACAAAATAGATTACCATTAGTATTGACCCTTCAAGTAGTTAACAACCTTAGCAACAACCAGTGACACTTATCCTTAGAGAACAGAAATACACTTAGTTGACTACACATTACCAATTTAAGAATCCTAAAATAGGTAAAACAATGTTGTATCATGTACCTGACATACTAGCCCTGGCTAATGAGGACCTCGACCCCTTCCACCATCTTGGAACTTGGCTTGTTATCCTTGAGCCAGCTTTGAATGGAATCTGTTGGGGATCATCTATCTAAAGGAAATCAGACACACATCTTTAAGATGCTCTCTGGTTGCTTGAAAGGCACCAGATTGACTACCCAGGAGGCTGCAGTAGCCTAGATTTTAAAGGCCATCTTGTCTCCCTTTGGCAGGAGCCAGGCAGTTGTCTCCCTCCTGTGCTACCAATATGCCTCAGGAGGAAGGGCAGCCAAAGAAGGGCATTTTCAGGCCCCTTCACTGCTCAGAGCATCCCAGTGAGGTGACAATTGTCATGATGGATTTTGTGCCCATGGCCATCTGCTTTCTGGGTTTTGGTCAGATGCCAATAGATTTTCCTCTCCGTGACTACCTAGTCAGCATTAGGTTGCAGTGCTGTCTTTTCTCCATTACTAATCTGGCAAGATTAGACTGTAGAGCTCTTGCTGTAAAACTCCATGGGATGCTGTTTCCCTGATAGAGCTTTATGGAATTTTAAGCTCACAAATGTAAATTATTTCAACTTTTGTCTTCAGGGTCCTTGTAAAGAGGAATTTTAAAGACCCTAGTGTTTATAGATATAAATATTTGGTCATAATGTTCTTGAGAACCTTCACCTTGAATAGCATGCTGGTGGGAAAGAGATTTTGGAACATGTGTAGCCAGAAACTCCAGGAGATCATTTTCTTCCCTTGTTGCTGAACCCTGCTGAGTGGTGCCCTTTGTGTAGCTGGCCTGAACTCCACACCCTGATAGCAACTCCGATCCCCCACTTCTAGCCCTGTACCACCCATCAACTGGAATTAACTGTTGTCTCTTCTGAATTCCCAGATACTTGCCTCTTATGGCATAATCTCAGTTTGTGCACATTTCTCATTTTCTCTTCTAAACTGTAATCTGGAGATGAGAGGTTTGTCTTTTTAATTCTTTCATTTGTACTATCCCCAGATCAGTGCTTTATACAGAATTGGCACTGAGTTAATGTGTTGAATTAAAGCCTGAATTAAGGGAATCAGGATAATAAATAAAAAAACACAACAAGCCTCAAAGTCAAATCAAAATCTAAACTGTGGCCTTAATTGCTAAGACTATGACTTTATATTTTGAGAGTTCAGAAGTATGGTTAGAAATAAAGATCATCATTATTATTATATTAATTTTTTTAATTTGATTATAGTTGACATACATTCTTACATTGGTTTCAGGTGTACAACATAATGATTTGACAAGTCTATACATTATGCTATGCTTACCACAAGTGTAAATACCATCTGTCACCATACAGTGCTATTACAGTACCGTTAACTATGTTCCCTATGCTGTGCCTTTTATTTCCATGACTTACTTATTCCATAACTGAAAGCTGATATCTCCCACTCCCCTTCACCCATTTTATCTAACCCTCTCTGTTCTTGTCAACATCAGTTTGTTCTCTGTATTTGTAGGTCTGATTCTGCTTTTTGTTTGTGTATTCATTTTTTTTAGATCCCCCTTATCAGTGGAATCCTATGGTATTTGTCTTTCTCATTCTGACTTATTTCACTGATTTATTTCTTCATTCTGACTTTTTCATTGTCACAAATGGCAAGATCTCATCATTTTTTATGGCTGTATAATATTTGTGTGTGTGTGTTTGTGTGTGTGCACATGCCCACAAATCCCCCACATTTTCCTTATCCATAGATTGCTTCTATATTTTGACTATTATAAATAATGTTACAATAAGCAGAGGGGTGTATTTATCTTTTTGAATTATTATTGAGCACTACTATATACCAGATACTGTCCAAGCAGTTTATCTGTTTTTATTTTTTTCTTACAATACCACTATGAATTTGATTCCGTTATTATTCCATTTTACCAGTGAGGAACCAAGCTGCAGAAAACTTGCATAATTTACTCCGTGTCATACAGATAGTAAGGGTTGGATTTAGAGTTAAGCAGATGGTTATTTTGGTTAGAAAAGCTATATGCTTACTCACTTCAGAGATTGTTTATTCGTGTTTTAAGGTGGAAAAACATGATGAATAAGGGATAGCATTAGCCACAGGTTTATTACAACTAAAATTTTCATTAAAAAACAGTAATCATATGAAAGGCACTGGTTTTGATATAAAATAGTTCATTCTCAGTTTTTTTGCTTCAAGTCCCCAGTACATATTATAAATCAAGGCTTGTTGAGCTCAATAAATACAGTATAATAGCAGCTTGAAGGATGATGTATTTGAAGTCTGAGTATACTTGATCTGGAATTAAGAGGCTAACAGCAAGTTGAAGTAAATTTTCTTTAGCAGAACAAAATCTTGTTTTGTTTTGAAATGTCTCCCAGTCTGTGGATTCTGAAAGAGTCTATGACATCTGTAATTAGCATAATAAATGATATTTCTACCATGGTGTGCATTTTGTTTTCTGATAGTTTTAGAACTTTGTGGAAATATTTTGGCTTCAAAAATATGAAATTGAATGTAAAATATTTTCCTAACTGAGATTTTATTACATTAGACCAGTGGTTTCTAATCTGGCCAATTATTAGAATAATCTGGGGACTTTTTGTAGTACTTGTTGTTTCCAACAAGAATTGCTGTAAAATTATTCATTATTAGGATCTGGTCACTAAATGTGTTGATTTTGTGCTTCTGTATTGGGGCCTATGGATATTTATCCAAAACTGTATGTGCTATTGATGGATTATGTGTACCCTTATAAATAACACCACACACACACACACACATACACACACACACAATAAAATAAAATCCAGAAAATTCCAAAGTGAAAAGTAAAATTAACAGCTTTCTTCAGAGAAAGATAATTTCTTCCTGACACTCTATAAACACACATACACCTCCCCTTTCTTTTTAAGTTTAACGTTAAATGGTATTACATTTCATATATTCATGTTCTGCACCTTGCTTTTTTTACATGAAAATATATGTTATATAATAATATAATATGTAATAATAATATAATATGTATTTCATGATATATATATTTCATGAATATATATATCTTATGCTGTTACCTGCTATATTATTTTTAGTAACACAGAGATTTCCACTATAGTTATTGCATAATTTAT
Source organism: Nyctereutes procyonoides (assembly GCF_905146905.1). Taxonomy (NCBI): domain Eukaryota; kingdom Metazoa; phylum Chordata; class Mammalia; order Carnivora; family Canidae; genus Nyctereutes; species Nyctereutes procyonoides. The sequence continues at coordinate 21,041,992 of NW_026575040.1, read as the reverse complement.
TGAGTTGGTGCCCTATCATTGAACAGTGAAGTTTCTTATAAACTCACAAAAAAATGCAGACTTACTAGCTGTCTTTGAGCAAATGAGATAACATGTACAATTTGCTACATGTGAAAATTACTTGGTTAATGGACTTCCTCCAGCTTTGGAGAGTTAGGAACTCAGGAATTCTAGGTCAATTCATAGCACCTATTATAATTGTAAATTTATGTTTATGTATATAATTATTTGATTAATGTAGATTTCTGCTACTGCACTGGCTGGTAGAGTCAATGAGTGGATTTTTCTTTCTGTTGCTATTATAATGCTAGAACCTAGGTCAGTGGCTAAGAGTAAATAATAAATATTTGTTTACTAGATAAATATACACTAGCCTATGTTGCTGGGCTACCTAGTTTCACATACGGTGGATAACTCATAAAATTCAAATACACTTCAGTTTTTTTTTTTCTTTCAAACAAAAGGGCATTTTAAAATTACATATATTTTAACATAATATAATAGGCAAAGCATGATTAAGAATGAAAGCATGACTTCTCCTCCTTTTGCTTAATCACATCTGTGAGAAGGCTAGCTATTCTATGATGATATAACCTATACATCTACAAAAACTTAGTTGAATTTACTCAAATTCCAGGCTTAATGTTTAAGAAGAATAAATATTACAGCTAAGTTTTGGGGCTCTTCGGGCCCAAATCTATCAAGAGGTGCCTCTCAAACTTTAGGGTCCAGGTCAGGAGGGATGGGGTCTGCCTTTTTAATATTCCCCATAGGTACTTTTAGTGCAGGTGATCATCAGAACACATTTAAAGAGTGATACTAAACACTATGTAGCAAATATTTCATGTGCCCACACAAATATTTCACTTTCTCTTCTTTTCAGATTAGAAGAGATAGAATTGGCATAAGAAAGCAGAGGAACAATTTTCTTTTTTCAAAAAAAGATTTTATTTATTTATTCATGAGAGACACAGAGAGAGAGGCAAGAGACATAGGCAGAGGGAGAAGCAGGCTCTATGCAGGGAGCCTGATGTGGGACTCAATCCCAGATCCTGGGATCACACCCTGAGCTGAAGGCAGATGCTCAACCACTGAGCCAGCCAGGAATCCAAGGAATAATTTTCATAACTTAAAAACAGATATAGAATGATTTCCTTGTTCTTCAGAGCAGTAAGTTATTATTTTTATAAAAAAGATTTTGGTACCATCTATACATTAAAGCATAGGAAAGTAATAGATATATTCCTTGAAAAGTGTGTGTAAACTGTAAGTTTTAGAAATCATCTATTTCAAAAGTTCTAGGAGATTTTGCTGTAGAAACCATTCAATGCATATTTTATCTACAGATAAATTCCCATCATCCTACATGTCCCACATTGAATCTATTTTTGCAAGTTTGAGGTTGTTTCATTATTATTAGTAGTAGTAGTAATAGTAGTAGTAGTAATAGTAGTAGTAGTAGATCTTTACTCAAAGTAAGCATAGCAGTACTGATCATAGTAGAGAGCAACCTGTTTGTAAAATGTTCCATCAAAAAGTTACGCATAGCAATAAACTTTTAGTTTAGTATTTTTTGCTTTTTTAGTAATTTAGGATTACCTATAATATAAAGTGGTTGTTTTGGTTTTTGAAATAAACCATGATCTAGAAAGGAGACTTGTGAAGAGTGAAGTGGGCAAGGGCCCCTAGAAGCAGCAGAATCAGCTGGCATCTCTACTTCTTGCTAGACCTAAAGCCCAAATGCACAAGGGGAAATTCTTCTGCATCTTTCTAGAATACAGGACTGGGAACTCAAAGAACATTTGAGGAGGGAGACAGATAATGGTGGTGTATATAAGATTAGTTCCAAATGGAGCTGAAGGTTTTCTTTTGTTTTTCTTTTCCTTTGTTCCTTTTCTTTCTGTTTGTTTTTTAGCTTTTGGTTTCATTTTTATTTATTTATTTTTTAAAAGATTTTATTTATTTATTCATGAGAGACACACAGAGAGAGAGAGAGAGAGGCAGAGACACAGGCAGAGGGAGAAGCAGGCTCCTCACAGGGAGCCTGATGCGGGACTCGATCCCAGCACCCCAGGATCACACCCTGAGCTGAAGGCAGATGCTGAGCCGCTGAGCCACCCAGGCGTCCCTTATTTTTAGTTTCTTAAGTGAAGCTGAAGGTTTCAAAGTATATTTGGTGTGAGATAGAACTAAGAGAAAATTAACCAATACATATTTAATATCTTCCTAACAAATTCAATTCTAGAAGTTTTAAGGACATACCTAATTCTCACTATAATCTTGGGAAGATTTTATATATATTCACGTGCTATCTATCTATCTATCTATCTATCTAATCTCCACACTTTAAAAAATGAGATGACTGAATCTCAGAGAAGCAAAACCAGGTCTAGGTCATACAGCTAATAAGAATGTTGATGGAATCCGATGTATATCTGACAGAATCAAAGTCTGATGGTATTTCTGTGACATCCCATTCCATTTGTGGGCAATTCTTAGGAAAGGGCATGGCCCATGTGCTTCTTGGTCAGCCAGTTTTGTGTTAGCTGCTATAGTAGTGATATCTGTTAACACAAAATGAGTAATAATGATTTGGGGTAAGAGGTAGTATCACATTTTTAAGAAGTTTAGAAATCTGGAAGGGTGACCCTTGTCATATTAAAAGACTTTACTAGGGGTAAAGAGGTACTAATAACTAGTTTTTGCGGAATGAAACCATTCTATAGGAGGTATGGAAGAAATACACAAGGATATGCAAAGGCCATTTATTAATAGGAATAATAAAAATGTGGAGTTCAAAGATTTTAATTATGATTATTAATGGCTCCCAAACTACATACCTGGAATGCTTATCTTTGTGAAGAAGCTAAAAATGGAACACGTTTTTCAAGAAAATATTAACTGACAATGAAAAATGGTGATTTCCAGATTGTATTAGGAGACTGCAGTACAAATTTCTGAATTTCAGAAATTCAAGAGTGTTATGTCAAAATCTCAGCTAAATAGCTTTTTCTTTGTTTCTGCTGATGTCATTGCCCATGTTCTTCCTGCACGTTCAAAATGAGAGAGATATTCTACAGAAATTGTTACTCAGTTGTGAGCTTTCTACATGGAATGAAATAAATTCTGAGCCTGATGTAAGACACAGTAATGTATAGCCTAATCAGTTGTTATTGATTAGATTAAAATGGGAAATACCGGGACCTAGAATAGATGTACCCATTGAGGTAATTCAGGATCTGAAGCTCAGGAGCAAGTGAGGGGAGAAGTCCAATGTGGCAGAGAAAATCTGCCACCTAGAGATAATATTTTGGATAATGGGTGACTACTAAACATCATCTGGGAGTCTAACTCTGGGTGTCAGTTAAGGAGGTAGAGAACTGCTAGGAGCAAAGAGTATTGAGGACTGAGGTGGGCAGGAAGTCGCTTTTTGCTGATAGGGCCTTGGTTACTTGGTTAGGGACTAAGGACTAGGGTGTTGGGAGGCCTCTAAACATCCCAGAATGTGTGCTCTTAAGAGAAAAGCAAATCCCAGAGGGACCTATATACTAGACAAGTTATTAAGAAGTGACCTACTTACCTGAACGAGGGTTCAAAGTCAGGAATGAGTCTCTAAAATAGATTACAAAATAGAAAAAGCTTTATTTGCTCTGCTGGCATTCAAAGATTGAGTCAGAATGACTTGAGGCTGAGTCCTAGGTTCCTGGGATACCCTGACCCCAAATAGAACTATTCTTCACGTTTAAGGTATTAACTTAAGTTGCCTCCATAGACTATAAGTTCAGATAGAACTACATGCATTGACGGACTTTTTTTTTTTTTTAAGATTTGTATTTATTTGTTCATGAGACACACACACACACACACACACACACACACACACACAGAGAGAGAGAGAGAAAAGCAGAGGCACAAGCAGAGGGAGAAGCAGGCTCCATGCAGGCAGCCTGATGTGGGCTTCGATCCCAAGACTCCAGGGTTACTCCCTGGTCCGAAGGCAGGTGCTAAACTGCTGAGCCACCCAGGGATCCCCTATTAACGGACTTCTTATGTCTTATTTCAATTTATAGCATGCTGCTTCTCCTTTTTAAAGGAAAATATGTTACAGAATCTTGTCAACTATTTCATTCATCAAATTTGGTTCATGCTGGCTCTCAGCTAATCCTCAAAATAAAAGAAATCTTCAGAGGATAAAGTAGCTACCATTTAGCAGATTCAAACAACTGTGCTGTGACGCTGTAGGCAATCCCAAAGGGTCCTAAAAATATATTAAGCAATGCCATTTTATAGGAATAAATGTATCTTTCCCTACTCCTCTAACAATCCTTACTGTCCTCAACTTATCCCTCACTTTTTCCCCAGGTCAAGGATGGTTACTACTTTAAAAAGGGTAGTACTTATTTTGAAGTATGTAATTTGATGTTTGTGTGGGTATATTTTTAAAATGTAGTATCGACACACACAAGCACACAAGTATGTTTTCTTAAGAACCCTATAAGGTAGGTAGTTTAATAATGGATAACATTTATTAAGTTCTTTGCTGTGTGCCAGACACTATTCTAGATATTTTACGCTGTAGTCATGTAACCCTCAAAATAACCATATTAGATGGGTACTATTATCTCCATTTTATAAATGAGAAGCAGACATAAGTAAAGGGAGGAAAAAAAAGTAGCAGAACCAGAATTTAGAATGAACTGTTTCTCTTCCAGATTTTATGTGCTTACCTACTGCAGCCTAGTTTAGGATTTTGGAAATTAAATGTTGGTATTCAACCAAATAAGATGGAGACCTGAGGTGATAAAATGTTGATTTACCTGACAGCACTGACTTGTCAGCAGACCTGTAATTACAAACTGTTCTCTCAGATCATAGGCTAGCACCCAAGCTATTGGATCATTCTCCCATTTAACATATTATTACCAGCAACATGATTATCCAAGTGTCATTTCTGTGTAACTTGTGATAAAAGGAATTGTTGACTGCATGTAACAGTGGCAATAATAAATGACATTGAAAATGATCTTATTTCTCAGAGATGTAATTTAAGCTTCTTCTTTTCTTAATGCCTTTTCAGATACTTAGTGATGTCTTGTGAAAAGTCCAGGATTTTAGCCATCTAATTCTGTTCTTTAGTGATTATAATTAAAGATACACACACTCTCGGGCAGCCCCGGTGGCTCAGCAGTTTAGCGCCACCTTTGGCCTGGGGTGTGATCCTGGAGAGCCGGGATCCAGTCCTGCGTTGGGCTCCCTTCATGGAGCCTGCTTCTCCCTCTGCTTGTATCTCTGCCTCTCTCTCTCTTTCTCTCTCTCTCTCTCTCCCTGTCTTTCTCATTAATAAATAAATTAAAAAAACCTTTTAAAAAAAGATACACACACTCTCATGGGCAGACACACAACACAGAAAATGTGAATTCACTGAATGCTTGGCGTGGTATTTATTTTCTGAGGGAAACCAATAGGAAATTCCCAAGTTGGTCAGCATTCCTTTTGGCTTCTCTAAACACATAAAGCGATTTTAATATTTTTAAAAGTTAGCTATCACATATATTTAATCCTTATAGAACATCAGTGAGATAGATTATAGCCAACCTCCTCAAGTCTCTAACCTCAAGGTAATTAGCAGTAGTTATATAGTCATATAGCAAGTGATGGGACCAGGTATCAACCTAGGACTTCTGTATCCTTCTTTTGTGCTCTTTGTACAACAAAACTTTCTTAGCTAATTGTGTGGGTTGTGCTTCTTTTTCCTGGATGTTAGAGCATCTGATCTATAAAAACTTCTGGGGTTATGTCAAGGTATTTCTCTGCCGGTTCTTAAAGTTGGTTATTCTCAGATTTTAGAATGCATAAAAAATCACCTGGGAGTACTCGGTTAAAAAATGTGAATTATTTGATCCAATTTCTGTTGATTCCAATTCAGGAAGATCCTGAATTGAGAAATGCTTAATGGCTAATAGTTAACAGATCCTAAGTGCTCTTCGGCCTTCATTCTTTCTTAAGTGATTTCATTTGCTCCTTTGTCTTGAGTTCCTGTCTGTGTGCTAATGGTCCTAAATCAGTGTCTGTGGGTTAACCCTCCAAGACTAGTCCACTATACACATTTATTCTATCATCAATTCACCTGCTAGTGAATTAATTCTTTAGTAAATATCAAATTGCCTGGCTGGGCATTGGGATAAAGTGGTGGCAAATCTTTGTCAAGTGGGTGAGGTGAATTTAAATTCAAAAAATTACAGTAATATATAATTTTGCTAAGAGAGCATATTCTAGTTTTGAGGTTAGCAAAGACTTCCTATAGTAAATGATATTTGATCTGAGAACTGAAGATTATACTGAACTAAGCTAAGAGGATGGAAAAAGAGCATTCCAGGCAGAGAAGATAGCATGGACCAGGGTCCTATGGCAGAAGATAGCTTGATATGTTTGAAGAACCTAAAGAAAACCAGGTATGGCTGACATACATTAAGCAAGGCAAACAATGAAGTGACACAAAACTGGTATAGTAATCAGAGACCAGATTTTTCTAAATCTTGTGGATCACTTAGGGATTTTGTTGTGTTTTCTCTTAGTAACCATGGAAAGCCATGAAAGGGATTGCTGAATGAGTATAGGACTTCCATTGAACAGGATCTCTCTCAAGCCTCATGCCTAGCACTGAACTCTTTTCTTCTTCTGTCTCCTAATGTTGCTTCTTCTCCTGGGTTTCCTATCTCAGTAAATGACACCATGATCCTCTTGTTTGCTCACCATGATCCTCTTGTTTGGCTCCTTCCTTGTCACTCTATAGTAGACATTTGCTTATTTTCTAACCCATAATCTGAATTTCTTTCTTATTGGTATTCCTGAGTATGTGAGCCCTTAGAGGGAAGGAGTGCCCCTTATCTTACTGCAGAAACTGAAGGGAGCTGGAACTTCCTTCTCCCCATGCCTGGCCGTCTTGGCTTGAGCACATGACTGAGAACTGGCTGATGGGAAACTTCTGCCAAGGACTTTGAGTTTGAATCCATCGTTTCACAAGCCCTGGCATTTTTTTTTTTTTAAGATTTTATTTATTTATTTATTTAAGAGAGCCTGTGTGCACGAGAGAGAGACAGAGAGAGCGAGAGAGAGAGAGAGAGAGAACGAGCACAAGCAAGGAGGAGGGGAAGAGGGAGAGGGAGAAGCAGACTCCCCACTGAGCAGGGAGCCCAATGTGGGACTGAATCCCAGGACTCTGGGATCATGACCTGTGCCAAAGGCAGACACCTAACCGACTAAGCCAACCAGGTGCCCCAAGCCCTGACATTTTTGCCACGTGATTATCTCTCAAATACAGTTCTCTTATCTCCATTGTCTCCACCCTCGTTCTAGCAACTGCCATCTCTTGTGTGGACTATGTTAGAGCTTCCTAACTAGTCTTTCTGTCTCTTTGTCCTGTTACCCCTTGCCCCTCCCTCAATCTGTCATCTCTCTGCATCCAAAGATACATATAAATCTGCAAAACTACAAAAAGAAGTCATTGTAGTTACTTTTAGGATGAAGTCCAAACAAACAGTAAACCCATTGTATTGGAGATGCCTGTTTGCTTACTGTTCTCCTCACAGGAGGTTATAAGCTCACCGGAAGTAGAGGCTATGCGGTGTACCCTGGCATTTCTTAGGATGCCTACCATAACCAGCAGTGAAAAGCAGAATATTGTGGTTAGGAGCATGATCTCTGGAGTCAGCCTGCAATTGTGCAATCTTAACCAAGTTGTTTAATTTTTCTGTGATTCACTTTACTTACTGAGAAAATGAAGAGATCATAAGAGTATCTTTGTGAGAATAAAACAAAAATACGATGGACTTTCAGCTGAACCAGTAGGTAATCAGTAGGGAACCAATCTACCTAAGAAGCATAAAGACTTCTTCCTATGATCTTAAATAATTTCTAAGAAACATGAGCCCAAAGCCAAATGCTACAATTACCTTCCTATATATTTTTTAACTGAACTAAAATTACCATCCAGCATGCATTTTGGGAAGTGATCAATTATGTGATTATTTTTTGTGGTTTGAATCCTTGAAAGACTCTGGGCACAAGCTGCTCCACACAGTATTAATAGCTAGTTATTGATGTTTTCATGAAACACAAAAACATGCAACTGCCTGAACTCCCTGGCTTGTTAACTGTTTTGCCTTAGGGCAGCTTCAACATAGAGAACTAAGTAAGTCCATCAACATTTATTGAGTGCTTAGAAGTGTGATGAGCTCAAAATTAGGACTCTGGGAGGAGAGAAAACAGGATGCAAAGACATAGATTCTTTCCTTGATGAAGTTACAGTCTTGTTTAGATCATTTAAGCATTATTTCTTGAGATAACTATTGTGAGAAGCCTTGTGGCTTATAACTAAATATTATCATTAATTGTTCATTCAGAACAAACAAACAAACAAACAAACAAAAAAACCCACAACAACTGAATAGCATGTACCTGAATGTATACTGTCAGGGTCACCATAGCAGAGTCGACACAGAAAAGATAATTTATAAATAGATGACTAATGACAATTACTTTTTAGTTAGTAATTATTATTTCATAGCCGTTAATTATTACTATTAATAAGCTTGAGGATAAAAAGGAGTCATAACATTCAAAATAATAACTGACATTTATTCAACCCAAAGTATGTATTAGAGGTAAGCACTTTGTATATGCTTACTCAACTGAAGCACTTGAGAGGTGCAGCAGATGTCTCTGGAATTTCATGTCACCCTCCTGAGCCTTCCTCTGATTTCAGCTGTGGCTGTGGTGGACCACCCTGTGGAAGCTCAGTTTCATCCTTCACTGATAGCCTCCCACCTCAGCAGGTGCCTTCATTCTTTCGAATTTCTGCTTTGAAATCTCCCTGATGGGATCCCTGGGTGGCCCAGCGGTTTGGCACCTGCCTTTGGCCCAGGGCGCGATCCTGGAGACCCGGGATCGAATCCCACGTCGGGCTCCCGGTGCGTGGAGCCTGCTTCCCCCTCTGCCTGTGTCTCTGCCTCTCTCTCTCTGTGTGACTATCATAAATAAATAAAAATTTAAAAAAAATTGAAATCTCCCTGACATTCAGGGATTCCCTCAGGCACCCTCAACAAGGGTGTTTAGTGGTTCTTAGGTATACACAGCAGACTTCTGCTCTGTAGGAGACCACACCTGTGGAGGTCCCGAGTCGAGCCCCTATTGTCTGCAATAAAGCACCCTTAAGTTGGTGTCTCCTCCTCCTCTGCGTCATTCTCCCTGTTCCTCATTCCTGCTTCTAGATCATCTCCCAAAGAAACCTCTCCTCAAAAAAAAAAAAAAAAAAGAAAGAAAGAAACTTCCTATCCTCATGTCTTTGCCCCAGCCTCTGCTGGGGAATCCAAACCAAGAAGTGAGGTTAAGGCTATATTCTCATTTTATCAATGGGACGACAAAGCCTTGGACCATTGAGCTGAGTGTCACTTACCTAGCTGACTCACCTTAAGCAGAACCAGGGTTTGAATATCTTTTCTTTTCTTTTTTTTTTTATAAATTAATTTTTATTGGTGTTCAATTAACCAACATACAGAATAACACCCAGTGCTCATCCCGTCAAGTGTCCCCCTCCGTGCCCGTCACCCATTCAGCCCCACCCCCCGCCCTCCTCCCCTTCCACCACCCCTAGTTCATTTCCCAGAGTTAGAAGTCTTTATGTTCTGTGTCCCTTTCTGATATCTCCCACACATTTCTTCTCCCTTCCCTTATATTCCCCTTCACTATTATTCATATTCCCCAAATGAGTGAGAACATACACTGTTTGTCCTTCTCCGATTGACTTACTTCACTCAGCATAATACCCTCCAGTTCCATCCACGTTGAAGCAAATGGTGGGTATTTGTTGTTTCTAATGGCTGAGTAATATTCCATTGTATACATAAACCACATCTTTTCTTAATTATTACCCCTCCTCTTGTGAACAATAAAAAGGTACTTGCAAAAAAGATAAAAATGCCTAGGTTGCAGGGACCTTTGATCTCAGGCAGTAAGGTGAATTGGGTTAGAAATTTTAGTTAGTGACCGTAGTAAGTGAGCAAAAACACTTCTGTATCATTGAAAAACATCATGGCAAAATTGTATAGAAGTTAGTGGGGCTTCCATCATCCTCTTTCCCCCTGCCTCCTCACCTTCCCACCCCAATCTCCTGGGCTGCCGTGTGGTGTCTTCTGATGATTAAATGTCCTGTGGACACCTGCTCTCTGCTTCATCCTGTCTTGTCTTCTCAACATTCCTTTGTACCATGACTCTGATTTTTATTATTATTGATTTTTGGTTAATAAGCTGCACCTCCTGGGAGTGTTTGCATTTTTAAGCCTTTTCTCTTCTGTTACACAATGGCAAATTTGATGAAGGAATTTTGGGCCATGGCAAATAGGTTGGGCATAGTTTTTGGATAGCAGAGCTTGTCCAGATATCCTGAATTCATACCATTTTAGCAATGAAGCACACAAAAGGCTAGGCTTGAGTGGAATTATCTTTGAACAATTTGAAGGTTCTACATTTTGAGGTAGAAGGACTGATCAAAAGAAATGGAAAGAAACAAATCTTTCTGGCCACTTACTTGGGAGGAACACAAATGTATGCATTTGCCTGTGTGAATATGCATGTGTGCATGATGACCTAAATGCAGGTCTCTGGACACATGATGTTCATTGATGACTTCTATAGACAATGTAGAAATAAAGATCAAATATAGTAAAGCTCTGATCTGGCTGCATAAAATTAACCATGATCATAGTTAAATATGTTCTCAGCCTCCTATGGTCACATTATTTTTAAAACAAATTTCTAAGCAAAACTAATATTTTGATGTCACTCATGAACTTTGTCATAAATGTTGCTTGTTACAACACTAAATTTTTACATGGGTGCTTGACACTTATGGCCTCCTGCTTGGGTAACTCATTTTCTGCTCACAACTTAAACTAAAACTTAAACTAAAACTTAAAATAGTGAAGTATTAATTAGAGGGATTTCCTTCTCTTATGGAAAAGACTCTATATGTCTTAAAGCCTAAGGAAGAGTCACATCAAATTTATAGTTCAGGATCTGTATTGATGATTGCTTTGTGCTTAGTATTATTGGGTTATGAATGTAATCATTTATTTCTGTAGTTGGATTCTGTTGGTGACTTTGATTACCCTGGGATTGTTCAATGTGAGTGTAAGTGATTTACAAAGAAGTAGTTTGGGGAAAGGGAGTCATTCCCATGACAAGGTAAATCAAATCATGTTGATAAAAAAACAGTCTGATTACAAGACTGAATAAACATGAGGAATGCTTGAACAAGCCTAGAAGAGAACTCTTCAGAGAAACTTCGTCCACCTTGTTGTCCTTCCCCATTGCATTGGGGGATGATGACTCAGGTTTGAAGTGGAAATTCCTTTCAGAGAATTGTTTGTCATATTCCTTGTGCCACAAGGTATCTGAAGTTTTGACAAATCATGCTCACTCTTTTTTAAAGTCGACAGTAGGGCAGCCTGGGTGGCTCAGTGGTTTAGCATCACCTTCCGCCCAGGGTGTGATCCTGGAGCCCCAGGATAGAGTCTGAAGTCTGGGCTCCCTGCATGGAGCCTGCTTCTCCCTCTGGCTGTGTCTCTGCCTCTCTCTCTTTCTGTGTCTCTCATGAATTAATAAATAAAATCTTTAAAAAAATAAAGTCAACAGCAGAAAACAAAAGAAGGCATGTGGATTTAATGTGGCATTTCTTCTCATGGGTTTCTAGGCTATTAGGAACCTTTTAAATCATTTAGGCCAGTTCTGTCGTTTAACAGTTGAGGGAAATGAGGGTCTAGAGGTCAAGTGGGTTTTTTTGTTTGTTTTGTTTTGTTTTTGTCCAAGTTCGCACAGTAGTTGCGCTCAAAAACTTATTAGAAACCGATTCTCCTGATACAGTCAATGTAAAACTGTATGCGGCATTGCAATAGAAGGATGCTGCTAATCAGATAGCTGCTTCCTTAATGATAACATAGATGCAATTAATGACTAATCGCCTCAGAGTCCACTACCTAATTTGTAGAAATACAAATGCAAAATGCTCAATGCACTTCTATTTACCAATATTGGAATGAAAATCTGAAAATACAAAAAAAAATAAAAATATAAGTAAATGTTAAAACATTTTTGAATAAAGTTAGAGAAACATTACTTTTGATACCTCTTAATTCCTAATTTTCTCTATCAGGTGATAAAAATGATTCTTTCGGTTAACTTTCTAACTTTATGTTGTTGTCATTGAATTTTAGGGCTGAAATGGCTGCAATGGGTCTTGTAAATTTTGAGTACATTGTTCACAAGCCCAGATGTGTGCCAACATCACTTGCTTGTATTTTACATACAAAGATTCCAGGGTCGCACTCCTGAGGATTCTGAGTTAGTAGTTCTGGAGAAGGACCTGGGGATTTGTATTGCCACTGGGATTCCTTAAGTTTCTGAAGACCAGCCAGGTTGGAGAGCTAATCCAATCCCCTTGTTTCATATATGTAAAAAGCTTAAAACTCAGATATTACATGCCTGGGTCTTTTTTGGGGGGATGGCAGGTCAGCGCATTGAGTGATGAGAGAGGGAGCACATTCTTTAGAAAGCTGATCCAAGTTTCAACTTCATGAAAGCTCTCACACTGAGCTGCTTGAGCACATGTAACCTATATTTCCTTTTACTGTTTATTTTTGCAGTCTAGAAAAAGCATCTAACAGGAATGAGCTCTTTAGTAAAATCCCTTATTATATACAGTACAATGTCATCAGAGAGTCATTGAATTAGTTCCACTCTTCGGGAAGAGTGAGAGGGAGAGAGAGGCGAAGGGAGAGAGAAATTTAAATAGTAAAAAAAAAGAAAAAGAAAGAAATTTAAATAGTGCCAATGATGCTTCTTGCCAATTCATTCAAAGAGCTTTTGCCCCTGAGTGGACTTCTCTGGCTTGCTCTCTGCCCCAGGAATCTGACCTGTGCCTACTGTATCCAGTCTCCTTTGCCAGCAGGCTTCTGGTTGGGCTTGCAGGAGGTCAGATGGAAGAAGGGAAAGGAGGTCAGGATATCTCTTCTCACTTTCTGCTTCAGTGCCTTAGCTCCGGCTAGCTGTATCTCCCTTGTTCATGGCTCTGTTGGCCACCATAGCAGTTCTTCCCGAGTACTGGTCACACTTGGTCCTAAGTTAAACCCCAGACATAGTAAGCATTTCCCACAATATCTAGACTCTAAGACCGTATCATCCTTTTTTTGTTCCCTTAACCTAGCTCTCATTCTGTGATTGGTCCTTTTATTCTTCATTTGAATCACTGGCATTGATTCTGTTTCCCACAGGCACTTAGATTAATAAAAGAAGGGAATAGAATTGTTTAGTCATTCTAAAGTTCCTTTATAGTGCCAATATCTCCTTGAAGAAAAAAATGATTTATCTTTAAGAATACAATGATGTGAAATTCTCCTTTGCAAAACTACTTGATTTGCATTGCATATTATTATACATTTTTATCATTTTTGAATACGTATTTTTAAAATATTTTATTTATTTATTTGAGAGAGAGCATGGGGAAGGAGAAGGAGAAGTAGGCTCCCTGCTGAGCAGAGATCCCTATGCAATGTGTGATGGGGGGCTTGATCCTAGGACCCTGGGATCAAGACCTGAGGTAAGGCAGATGCTTAAGTGACTCAGCCACCCAGGTGCTCCTTGAATACATAGTAATGCACAAATTTGTTGATGGAAAAGTATACAAACTGTACTTTGTGGACTATTTAAGATGTTTTCAAAGGTAATTTGATGACAGAGGCTTTCCTTCTTAGATCCTGATTTAAGAACTGCCTTCCATGGTTGAGTGCAACTTCACTGTCCATATCATAACAAAATTTAAAGCTGGAAGGGAGATCATAGAGCAAGAGAACCAAGGTAGAAAAAAAATTCAATTTATCTAACTCCATAAACTACACTTTACTATGTTCCAGAAGTGTGAAACAAACCCTTCAAAATACCCTAAAGGGGAGTATAAATTGGTATAACCACTTTCAAGGACAATTTGGCAATATCTACCAAAGTATCAAATAAACATATCCTTCCTTTCATTGTTTTTCCCTTTTATGAATAATGCTTTGGATATGTAAGACTTCATCTCAGCATTGTCCTATGTAATATAGCATATAACCTAGACATCCATTGTCAGATGTAACTTAGTATACAACCTAAATATTCAGTGTCATGAAACACAGTGTATAGGTTAAAACTCCATCAAAGGAGACTTGTTAAAAATGTATAATGTATTCAGACAATGGATGAGTCTCCTGACCTTGTAAAGAATGAGAAGTATCTTGATGCTTGATGTATATTAACATGGAAAAAACTCCAAGATGCAGACAGCATGTTATGTCACCCTGCTAGTGAAATATGTCCTTTTTTTTCTTTTTTAAAATCACAAGCATGTATTATTTGTATAATAAAACAAACCATATGCCATGGTGATGATGATGATAACTTAGAGACACTTACTGCTAATTAACTGACTTCATAGTGACTAATTATCTCCAATTAAGAGATAACCTCTGTGTGGGGAGCCCCCTTCAATTTCTACTCCCTTATTCCAAACACTTTCAATCTAAAACGCATTGCTGGGTGTCTGTACCTTTGTCATCTGAGAGGGCACTTAAGCTCTGACTTCATTTACAAAGAAATTCCTATTTGGACCATCACTTGAGAATGTGGAAGCTGATTTCTGCAGGTGATGAGAAAGTTTTTATCATCCAAAATGTCAGCATCACAAATGAGATAGGAGAGTGTTATGCCAGGAAGTGGGGAGAGTCCGGGACCACAGGACAGGATTCCAAAAGCCCGAGCAACCCATAGAGAGGTTTCACATAGAGGAAGGGTGTTAAGTCAAAGAGAGCACAGTTTATATTCTTAGATGAAGACATCGGCTGCCAGAAAGAGATGGAAAAAGATGACTATGTAGTCATAAATTCCTTTATCTTATAAAGGCAGTTCGGGTAGTAATACTTCAGCAATTTTGTAGGCTGGCCATCTGGGACTTGAGGTTGTGAAGAATTATTGCCATGCTAGGGGCTTGCAAGCCAAGTTGAAAGGTTTGCCTCCAGACCACAATCCCTTTCCTTTCCAGAACATGTCTCTACCTACCTTCAACCTTTTATTCATTCCCAAAGAAACTTCAAACAGTAAGCATTTGTCTCTAAATGCTAAGTAGAACCCTTACAGGGGAAGGCATGGGAATGTCTTTTATAAATTGGACAACCATCTTTTAAAGTGGACACTACATTAAAAAACAGGCCAAACTAATTTCTAATGTGAGAAGTCAGGTTAGTGGTTGCTCTACCCAATAGACAATCTGCTACTATATTTCAAATGTATGTAGATGCTAACATAATTAATACATTATAAACTTATTTCAGTGTGTAATTGAATTAAAAGTTGATATTGCTACAATCAATAGATGCTAAAATAGGGAAATAAATATTATTGACATTTTCTGATTGCTTACTCAATGGCAAGCATTGTCATTATCTTTTTAGTTGTATATTGAGATAAATATATGTGTGTATATGTGTGTGTGTGTGTGTATATATATATATATATATATATATATATATATATTCATTTGCACAATGATCCAATGAGGAAAATACAATTATTACTTTCATTATATAACTGAGGAAGGCAGAGAATAGAGAGTTTAAACAACTTGCCTAGAGCACATTATGCAGAAACTCTGAGTGAAACACTTTGGTCTTTTTAACCACAAAACACTTTTATCCACTTCACTGCAGTGTCCAAAAGTACAACTACTATTGAAAGGGAAACCTGAAAAATTATGTGAATGCTAAAAAGAGCAACCAGTACTCAAAATAGCTGGAAAAGGTGATGTTAAACTCAAACCAGCTATTTTTCTTTCAAGAGCATCAGGCTTGGGATGCTTTTAAGTGGATAGCACAGAGAGTACTAGGACAGGTCTCTGCTGAATGTTAGCTCCTTTGGTTAGCCCGAGCAATATAAAATATATCACGTTTAGCCTTCACACCAGGCTCAATTTCTTGGTGGTTCTGCCTTTCGTGTGGGCAGAGTGGTCTGCTTCCAGTATGTAAAGTAAGGGCAGAAGGTTCATTAGTTTAGTGATTCTTTTACTATACCCAGGATCCTCTGATTTGAATCATTGGAGTTTATCCAAGTTTGTGCAGTCATAGAAATTTAGAGGTAAAAGAATTTTGAAGGTTCTTCATTTTGTTCTGGTGTAACACCTCACATTACCACTTGGAAAAGTATTTTGGGGGCGTACATCCAGCAATTTGTTTCACTTGTGGTTTTTTGTGTGTCCTGTTAATTTTTTTCCCAAAAAACCTCATATACATTTATTATATGCAATTTGACAAATGCAAGAGAATCTCTTCTTTTACCCCAAAATAGGAAATATAAGTAAGCCAGTTTTGTGTGCATGTGTATGTCTCTGTGTGCTTAAGGACAACTTTTGAGCAAGAAAATCCTATTTACATACATTGTTTTAGAATTAATATTCAGTTCATTAGTTATAATTAAAAAACAGTTTTTCTTGTGCTTTTGAGTTCAACCTGTGTATCTTATTCTATTTATAGATAAAGTAAAATTTTAAAAATCACTTATTAGAATCAAGGAGATTTTTGAATTAATGTTATCTTCCGTTTACAAATGAGGTTAACTATATAACTGTAAATGTTTAAAATTGCACTTATACATTAAAATAGTTAGTGCACTGGGTATTATACTATATGCTGGCAAATCGAACTCCAATAGAAAAATATACATATTAAAAGATAATTAAATAAATAAAAATAAAACAGTTTTATCTTTGAGCATTTTAATAGCCTAATATATAGAACCTTCCCAAGTGACTAAGTAGTTCTTTAATATATAATAAGTTAAACTTATAAACAAGGTGAATATTAGTTCTCTTACACATCCCAACAATGTTTAGAAACTTAAATAAAGGGACACCTGGGTGCCTGAGTTGGTTGAGTCAGACTCTTGGTTTTGCCTCAGGTCATGATCTTGGGGTTTCTGGGCTGTGAGCCCAGCATGAAGTCCACTTGTCCTTCACCCTATTCTCTGCTCCCCACTCACATTCTGCCACTCACTCTCCTTGTCTCTGTCTCAAGTAAATAAATAAAAATCTTTAAAAAAGGAAACTTATTGAATTCTCTTTGAATAACTAAGATCACAAGTCCAAAATTAATTATGTTTAAATTTAGAATCCTAAGTCTTATATGTTAGCTTAATAAATGCTTTTAAATGTTTCTGATAGTTTACTAAATACAGATTGTTTCCATTTTTACAAAATCATTTTCCTAAACTTAACACTTTTTTCTAATTATAGATTTATCATCTCCATGCTAAATTATCAACATTACTGTTTAAGGCCAGTTGAGATTACAAATCAGTGGGCAGTTTGGGGCCTGGATGCAATATCTCATTCTCTTTGTGTTCCTTACCTACACACTGACCTGCTTGTTATAGTTGCTATAACAACAGAGACTACAAGTCCTTTAGAGGACATTGTCATCTCCTGGGGTTCAGACTATTGTTATGTAATATTCCTGTCTCCTCCTATTGAGCTTTTATAATTTTCTTCATGGCTTGCTTAGGTTTCATACTTGCTTGATTCTCTTAACACATTTTAATGTTTTCCCTAGCTCAAAACACTTTTTCTTTGTATGCCATCGAATATTTTACACACATATGTAATACATTTGAAATCTCATTTAACTTTATTGCTCTTTTATATTGTTGAAATTTTGTATTCTTAAAAATATTGTTCCTGTGGCAAAGCCACAATGAGATAGAATAGCATGGCATTGGATACTGTATGTCCTAATAGTCCTCGGCTCCACAGAAATAACACTGAAGTCTAGCTAATGACAGTAAGAAAAAATAATCATCACCTAGAATCCCTCTGCATAGTCAGGGCTACTGTTGACTTTGAGCTCATTGCCTTTCAGTATTTGTATGATTTAAGTGTTTCAGGGCTCAGTTCTTAGGCTCTTTTTTTCCCCCTGCTTACACTTGCTTTTTAAGCATCCCATTCAGTTCACTGATTTTAAATGCCACGTATATGCTGATGACAGCCTCTTTTATGTCTCGGACTACAGAGCCCTTTCCCAAACTCTAGACTGTTATAATCCAACCTTTACTTGACTATTAGAATCAAACTGAAGTCTAGTCTAGAATCTAACTTCTTCTCACATAGCCACTGCCAGCCATCCTTACCCCCTACTGTGTGCCTCCATCATCTCTGCCCTGGGTTACTACTGTGGCCTCCATACTGACCTCATTGCTTCTGCCTTTGACCCTCACTAGTAGCCAGGATGAGGCTATTAATCTTAGAGTATGTCAGGTATCATCCTCTGCTAAAAACTCTACAATGACCCCTCAATGTATTTTGGGTCAAAGCCAATACCCTTACAGTGGCCCTATATCATCTTTTCCCATTACCTATCCAAACTCTTTCCCTGCTGCTGAGCCCCTCACTTACTCTGCTTCAGCCACACTGGATTCTTCCTCTAGTTCACCTGGGGCACTCCAGTATAGGCTTGTCTTCTCAGGCCTTAAGACAAAGTGAATGCAATGAGGTTTTTTTTTTTTTTTTTTGGTTTGTTTGTTTGTTTGTTTGTTTTTTAATGGTGCCAAGTTAACACTGTGAGAGAGAAGAAATAAGTCAGAGATGAGAAGGAAGCCAATAAAGGGTGTGCCTCTGTTGTGGTCAAGTGGATCCAGCTGTTCTGAATAACTTTAGAATCTCACTACTTCATGCATGGACTGTGAATCAGCAGCATTGGTATCACCCAGGAGTTTGTTAAAAATGAAAATCTCAGACTCTACTCCAGACCTACTGGATCAGTGTCTGCATCTAGACAAGGACTCCAGGTGACAAATATGTCCTAACTGATGTCTGAGAAATACTGCTTTAGGAACTAATGTAGAACATGCCTCAGAGTTATCCCACTGAAGGGCAGGGAATCAGGGGGTGTTTGTTTATTGGCTCCTCGGTTGTCATTGGTCGAGTCCTGATTTCAGAGCCATTAATTTCCAGACTCATGTGCTGACTGAACCTGCTACTGAGACTTTGTGCTAGTTGTGCTGTGAGCCTGAAATGCTCTTCCTTCAGGTATTCACTTGGCTAACTCTTCTACCTCCTCTAAGTTTTTGCTCATATCTTATTTCAGTGAGGCTTTCCTCTATTAATTTTGTGACCTGCATGCACCAACCTGGAATTCCATTTTTTGTTGGTCTGTTCTTCCCTTTAAAAAATAATCCAAAAAATTCAATTGTATTTATCCTTCTAATTCACTGTATAATCCATTTACTTGCTGTATTCAATGTTTGCCTGCTCCACTAGAAAGTTAGTTTCATCACAGAAGGGAATTTTTTTGCTTGTTTATTTGAAGAAATAAATTTCTGTATTTTTAAATATAAAGAAGATAGTATTAGACATAAATTTTACATTCTGCATTTTGTTGGGCATTATATCATAAATCTCATATTGTGAAAACTCTTAAATGTCATTTTTATTGGCTGTCAAATATTCCATTGCTTCTATAAATTATAATTAAACATTCTTTTTTGTTGTTTTGTTTTTAATTTAAACATTCTTATAATATTTGGCATTTAGGTTGTTTCCTATATTCTTTGACTAATTATGTATAATGCTTTCATGAGTTTCTCTGTGTATAAGTCTGTTTCATAAAAAATACTATTTCTTTCTAATGGATTCTTAGAGATCAGAATATTGAGACAAATGCTAAAAATAACTGTGAAGACTTTTGATAAATACATACAAAATTAACCTCTAATCAGCAATGAATGAATGTATATGAATTGCATATCATTTCCATCAACCTGAAGCAGCATAGTATAGTGGTTAAGAGCATGTGTCTGGAGATAAACTGGCTTGGCTCGACTATCACTTGATCTTAGCCAAAAGGCTGAGAAGCGATTGAATATCAATCATAAGCTAGTTCTCTGACTTATGACAAGTTGTGCGACTTTGGACAAGTTACTTAACTTATCTGTGCCTCACTTTCTTTACTTGTTAAGTGGGAATGATAAAAACAATATTATTTACCAAATAAGGTTGTTGTGAGAGTGAAATTACTTAGTATAGGTAACGCATGTGGATGAGAAGCTGGTACATGTAAGGACTATGTAGTCGCCACCTAGGGTTGTATTTAACCCCTTTTAAATTGGGTAGGTGAATCAACGGTACTTTGTTTTTGCTTTATTTCCATTTTGAGGTTGCATCCTGAAGAAGTTGAAAATTTCTTTTTATATTTGGCATTTATATTTTCTCTTTTGAGAATTTTGTGTTTTCCTACTGTTTTCTGATGAGTTTACATAGTAAAGATATTATTCTGTTATATTTGGGGCAAATATTTTAATAACTAAATGTTTGCTGTTTATGTTTGATACCTATAAATTATATATCTTAATATATATGGTAATATGTTAATATCTCCATATCTTCATTTTTAAGTGTAGAAGATTTTCCTTATTCAGAAATCAGAGAGATGCTTGCTTACATTTTAGATTTTATTTGTATCATTATTGGTTTACTTTTTGATTCTTTTATCTTCCTAAAATGCATTTCAGTGTTTTTTAGGAACTAAATTCTCACTGGTTTTTATTTCCAAATTAGTCTACTATTTCTGAGGAAGTTGAATAAGAGCAGAAAAGAAATAGGGCCGATTCTCTAATTCTGGCACAAGAAGCTGTGGTGACTTGAACTTTCATAGGAGAGCTCTCTTTCAACATTTTCAGAGGAGTTCCCCCCCATGCTTCTTGGAGTTACTATGCAAAATTTCCCATAACATGCTAACTAGCAGTAGGATTAACTATGCCTTTCTCATAGTTGAGAAGGTAGTGCCCAGCGAGTTTTAACTTGAGGGCATGTTCTGGAAGAGTCTATGGAACAGGCATTCTCAAATGCATATAAAACATCTGGCATCATATGAATAATTTGATGTCATCAGTCAAAGGAGGCTGTTGCTGGGCACAGTTCTGGGTAATGGACTATTTCTAGCACTTCATCCCTATTGATTGATGCTTGTCTGTTTGGGGAGTGTAGTGTTGTCACTGGTGAAAGAGATTATTGGTAAGATTTATGGAGACTTAAATGTTTCAAAAACCTAGTTCTTTACTTTTCAATTTAGCATGACAAAGGTTGGGGCTTGCCATTATAAGAAATCTCAATACTACAGAACCAGGCTTCTGAGCCCTAGATCCAAATAATTGCTAGAAAAAGTTTTCTTATTTTCCAAAACTTTCACTATTGATAGGAAAAGATGAATGAAAATACATTGGAACTTATTGATAAATAATGAACTTATCACTGAAAATTCAAGTCTGTAGGTAAAGCCTTAACCATGATTTTTCACCAGTGACATATGAGGTGCCTATTTTGAAAGAGCCTCAGCATTAGGGTGTGTTGTCAAGCATCTTTTTTGCCAATCCATAGGTATGACATATTTCATGGTCATTTTAATTTGCATCTCAATGTCATTTAAATTTGTATTTCTCTTATTGTGAATAAATACAAACAGCTTTTCACATATTTAAGTGTCATCTACCTTTCTGTTTTTGTAAAGTCCCTAGTCATACTTTTTGTCTTTTTTCTATTGCCTTCAGTCTTTAAGGGCATTCCTTATGTTGCTTTTTTTTTTTTAGCTGTGCTTTAGGTTGCAAATATTTTCTTTCAGTTTTCTAATTTTTTAAAATTTTGCTTATTATGCTTTTGTTTACTGTCAGGATTTCACACTTCTTCAAGTTTATCAATCTTTTATTGTATCTGGATTTCAATCATGTTAGAAAAGATTTCCTCATGCCCAGATTCTAAAGGAATAGACTCATATTTTCTTCTGGTAGTTTTATGATTTCATGCATACCATTTATATTTTGGATCCATTTACTGTTTATTCTGGTGTGTGGTATAAGGAAGTGATCCAATTTCATCATTTTCCAATGTCTATTTAGTGTCTAATTACTAATTATTTAAGAGTGTATATGTATTTTTACTTAGTGGATTAGTTTAGCATACTATACCAGACTTTTATATGTATTGGGACTCCCCTGACCCCCCTACTGTTTAGTCTATGTGCTGTATCACAGTTTGTCAATCATTGAGGCTTTGGCTTATATTTTGGTCCCTGGAAAGGTTTGTTGCTGACCAGGTAGCTGTGTACTTCATGGTTTGACTTTTTCTGGCTTTCTTTTCTATTTCTACATTTTTTTTTCATAAGGACTTTAAAGCCAGCTTGTTGTCAATCAACAATATATGTCAAGAGATGATAAATGACATGTTAATGGTGGTGTGATTACTATACAAAAAGAAAGGATGCTTTTCTGTTTGTTAAAGTCTATTTTAGATTTTTATATTTAAATAGTTACATGCTGAAGTTCATTTTATGGGTTATTTCCTTTCTTAGATTGTAAAGATTATGTTCTACCACCACTTCCTGCCTTTTTGTTTTCTTTTCTTTCCTTTTTTTCTTTTTGTTTGCTTTCACTTACCATCTAGGACAATGTCTTCAATATAATTGCTTAATCAATATTATAGTTATCCAGTGACAGAAACAGGATGCTCAGTGAAGTGGTTACTGTCTAAATAAAAGGATACAGAAAATGAAATTTTGGAACCAATTGACTCTTAAACTCTTGCATCTGGGGACTGGACTGTGTGTTAGAAATTTCTGACTGGGACGCCTGGGTGGCTCAGTGGCTAAGCGTCTGTCTTAGGCTCAGGTCCTGATCCCAGGGTCCTGGGATCAAGTCCCACTTCTGGCTCCCTGCGGGGAGCCTGCTTCTCCCTCTGCCTGTGCCTCTGCCTCTCTCTCTGTGTCTCTCATGAATAAATAAATAAAATCTTTTAAAAAAGAAATTTCTGACTGATCAGTACAAAAATACAAATATGAACCCCACAGGAACATTTAGCTTGAGTATTACATCCTTTATAAAGCTTTCAGAAGCATGTGCTTTCCTGTCCACCTATAATTTTATGGCTCCCTTCTCTGCACCTCCACTTACCTTATAGATATTTCCCTGAGAGTTCCCGCCCACTCTTTTACTCTTGTCAGTCACTCTCTTAAATTGTAAGCTTCTGGATGCCAATGACCATGACTGATATGTCTCTATATTTTCCTATCACAATGCTTGTCTTAGGACTGGACCTATTATATATTTAATTGTGTGATTTGGTGTAGTTTTGTGAATAGATTTAAACATTATGAATCTAAGAGTTTGTATTTTTTTTATTTTTTTTAAATAAGAGTTTGTATTTTAAAAGTTCTTTTACTTGTGCAGAATCAAGAAGCTTAGTCATTAAATTGGATGTTTAGCATCCACTCTTTAAAATTTAAATATGGATTCAAATTTGACAGATCCAAATTTGACAGATTTTCTTTGCTCCTTAATAACTTTCCATTGATACTCTGCCAGTTTTACAGTGTTCTAAGTAAAGTATTTTCAGTCATAAAGGCATATCACAATATCAATTATTTACTTCAAATATGTATTTTCCTTTTATAGGCTGCCAACTAGATGAGTGTCCAAATGAGATTTTCATGAAGATATTTATTTTTTGGTTTTCATTTTATCTTGTTGGCTCTTAATGAATGCTAGGCATAAACTCAATTAACTTCTGCACAGTTGACTTTTATTTTTCTTTAATGCTCATGATGTCTCCTGCCCAGTGATTTGGATCAACTGTTGCAACATCTGAACCAACTGTGGCCTGTACTGTTTGATCAAAATCACTGGATTGTTTTATTTATTTTCTTGTTTTATAACTACAGTCTACAGATAAATGGGAATTATTTTAGGGGTACAGTTTGCTTTTGCTATGTGCTACATTACAAGAATCACTATCCCTACAAAAACAAAATGCCTTGATTAAATTCATTAAAATAGGATACCATCTCATTGATTTATTATAACAAAATATTCATGCCGTGCTTCTAAGTTGATTAAAACATATCATTGGTAGTATGTGAACAAAAGACAAATGGAAAAATTGCATTTCTGTATATTTGGGTTTCCTTGAACACTAATTAGCTGCTTAGGAGTTCATCCTTACCAACTTGATTATTATATTTTGCCCTTTTTTGTCATTTCTCTGGTATAGTTATGCCAAACTAACCATTCAATTATACTTTGGTAACTGTTTTCTTTGGGGAAATATTATTTCTTAAGATTTTATTTCTTGCATGTACATCTTTTGATATGTACTGCTACAAAACACACAAGTACTATTGTTGTAGTGATGACTGAGATTTATTTGGTGTTTTAAGCTGATCAACTGAGGTATTTTAGTCTGTAATCATGTCTAGACAAAATGCAAATGTGAGTTTTTGATTTTTTTTTCTTACTTTCAGTAAACATTTGGAAAGTGCTAAGCATAGTTCTCTGAGTTAATTGTTTCATGGAACATCTTTTGTATTAGATGGTGTTTGATTTTTCCGGATGAACTTATTCCTACGTACATTTTATAGGGAAACATTGATAGAGTCAATCAAATAAGAGTATGGGACAGAATTAAGGTGACACTAATAGAAATTGAAAGGATATGAAACGGAAATATTTGCTTTGCTTCCAGGAAGTACAATTTATAATTGACACCAAGGCATTTTAGGGCAACTAAATGATAGAAGAGGTGAAATCTACAAAATAATTGTAGGAGAGCTGTGGTTGCTCTCCTCGCCCCACTGGATACCCTTCATCAGCTTCTGAGGACCTCTAGATGGGATTTCTTTGGTTGAAGGAGCATATATGGTCCATCCGAGGACAAACTAGAAATGTTAGGGAGTTTGTATCTTGGGAGCAGCCCTTCACTAATGTCTAGAGGGAGTTGGCACCTATGTCCCCCCACTTCTGTGTACTTTGGTGGGACAACTCTGAGGTGTGCTCTATACCATTGTCTGGAGTTCCCAGCAGTTTTGAAACCCAGTTCCCCCTGGGGCTAGCTCTTCTGTGTTGGCTTTTTTTCCTTTCCCTTTCTCACTTTCCCAGCCCTCTGCCACTGCTTTCTAGGATTGCCCACCAAATAAATTGCTGACACTAACAGCCTACTTCAGGGTCTGATTTTGAGAGAACTCAATCTAAAATGGTGACTGATGACTGTGTTCCCTTGGAATCCAGGTTGCTAGAAGAAAAATAATATTCTACGAAGTACATTTTGGTTGTATAAACAGAGGAAACTCTTTCTGCTCTAAGAACATTGCTTACCTTTATCCTAGACAAGAGATTTTTTCCCTCACTAATTGGACCACTGCTCAATTTCCCTTAATACCGGATCTTTCTCTAGTAAAGCTGGGTTGAAGCCCAAAGATCAGCCTAAAGGCCTCTGGGAAAGTATACAATTCTCTACATCTATGTCCAGATCTTGCAATCCCACCTCCTTTATTAGTGGAATGATACAGTAAGCGCCTTAGACATGCATAAATGAGAAAAAAATAAGAGGAGGAAGGTAGTAAAGAAGAAAAAGAGTGAAGAAGAAAAGAGTGTATGAGTGCCCCAACATGGGGACAAGAGAATGTAAAAGAATTTCATTCCACAAAACTTTTCATGCACAGTCACCTTGTTCAGTATAAATACAGCCCAGATATGAGTCTAAAATGCCTTTGTCCCACCCAGACATACTGAGAAATTCTGGAAATCCCTAGCAATCTGTGTTTCTTTGTTTTGCTTTATTTTTTGCAATCTGTGTTTTAACAAGCCCTTCAGGTGATTCTGATACACCATAAAATTTGAGGAGTACTTTTTATTAACTATGACAACTACAAATATTGGGAACTGAGACCAAGGAAGTCCTGCTGTAGTTTGGTATAAGGCTAGACATCCCAGTAGTTCTACTCCAATCCCCGTTAAAAGAGATAAGATTATAATTAGGAAAGCTCACTCATCCCAATTCAGGAAGTTAGTGAGTAGGAGAGAAGGAATACATGTGTACACACACAAAACACACACACACACACACACACACACACACACACACACATTTATTCCTATCAGGGAAAGGTATGGAGAATTGTGGTGGAGATGGATGAAAAGGAAATGTGCAGTTTTTGGTTTTCCCTTTCCTAGGAAAGAGAGAATGATGCCTTCCTATCCCAAAATATCTCCTCCATAGTGACTGAAATTTCACCAATTAGAGTTAATAAGAAAACATTCCTGAGTGGGTTAAAGAGTATATGGGAAAATGATTAGTCATAAACTTAATGTGAATTAGCTTAATTAGCTTTCATTCTAATTTGGCTGAGATGCCTAAAGAAGATGAGAGTTTTGATTTAGGGGAAAGGTAATTTCAAAACAAGACATACATAAAGATGAGTAGGAGGTATAGTCCTTCATAAGGGGGAGGAAAGGTGATGGGGAAGGATTTAGATAGTTAGGGGCCTTGCTGATTTTGCAGAGGGCACCCAGAGGGAGGAGGAAAGTATTGAAGTATTTACTAAAGCAAATACTACCTGTTTCTCACTTTTTTTTAGATTCTTCTAGGGAGGCATCAGTTTCAGTCAAGGATGGGTGCTTTATTTTTTGTTCTTTGTTTTGCTTTTTTAAAATATCCCTACTAACTTTCCCATTACTCATTTCATTTTACGTGTATGGAAGCAAATTCATATTTTTCTGGCAGGAGCATAGATGAAAAACATCAGAGGAAGCTCTCTCATGAATGAATTCCAGGTACCTAGTAAATGCTACAAGAATGACTTGACCTTTACAAAATGACCACTCTTCGTATTAAGTATATGGAAGAAATTCTATGCTTCCACTGAGTTCTACGTTTTGTGGTGTGTGTGTGTGTGTGTGTGTGTGTGTGTGCAGAAAAATGCTAATGGGACCCACCACAAGTAACAGGAATACCAAGATAAAGGGCATCTTCTCTTTTCTCTGTCATCAAGGAGAAGAGGAAAGTGATGACAGACAAATAACTGTATTACAATCTGAAAATAAAGGATTTTAGGAGGAGCAACAGGCAATAGGAGTTTAGTAGAAAGAATGATCATTATTGCCTTCTGTGAATTCCTGAGATCTAATCCAGAGCCAGGTGCAAAAGGAGCTAGATGGAAAGGATGTGATAGCTTTTATGTCTAACTTCTTGCCATCTCCCTGCCTCAGTTTCCCTCCTTCCTTTAGATTCTTAAGATATATGACCTTCTGTGTCTAACTTTAGTGAAATTGCTCTCACAATAGATTCTTAGCTTACAAAGGTAAGGGACAGAGAATTATTTGGGGACGCTACCTCATGGTCCTAGGGCTATTTCATGGTGACACAGAGAACCATGGCTTCATGATCTACCCATAATTTCATTTCTGTTATTTCCACCTATAAGTAGACTTACTGATTCTGCATTAATGTGGTCCATTTGTTGCTAACAAGATTTTAAAGAAAAGATCACATCCTTGAAACTTCAATAAAATGTCCATAGTTCATTTAAGGAGACAGTGGTGAGTCTTTTTCTCCTCACTTTAGAGTTCAGTGTAGGGGGCTGGCAGGTCAATGCCTCAAATTTCCATTGTGCTCTGCTTAGTTGAGATCAGTAGAGAATGGATTAGTATTGAAACTGCATAGTATCATTCAATATGCAGGTGGGAATAGTGAAACAAATTCAGTGTGGCTGATTTCCCAAGAGATGAAGCTAACATGAACCAGAAGCTTATTCAGAGGAATTAAATGGAAATCTTCCAAATACATATTTACTCACATCCTTCACTTCCCTCTCTTATTTCCTGTGCTTCTTGTTCCTCTGCACTCAGTTTATCAGCAGGAATCACCACCTAAAGATCTTGTTAGGAGCAGTTAAATAGGAACAACCAGAGGTACTGTTTAATTTACCTTTAGGAAACAGGCTGTAACTGAAGTGTCCCAATCTCTTTGGATGTGCTTGCCAGAACCTTAGAGGTTTTAAATTGCTGTTTTAGAGCATCACCAGGCTACAAAGCTTTCATTGAAGAAAGTCTTGTCTTTAGGTCTCAAAATTGGAGAGGGGTAAGAATATTTGAGAATTGAAATATGTAAATAAATTCATTCTGCAGGGATTTCTAGCTGACTAATACTTTTATATTAGAAAACAGCTGAGGTTTAGGATGCATTCACTCCAATTTTATACTACCTTTGAAATTCTGAGCTAATATTTAGGCCTCCAAATTAGATGTGCAAACCACAGTGTCTTTCTCCACGTGCTGGACCTATTGCAGTATACATGTCAACTGGCCTGGCTATACAGGAGCTCACCTTCTAGCCTGGATCAGAGACCTAAACACCGGGTACAGTCAGGAAAATCCTTAGGGGCTCTTCTCCCTGTTGGTGGCCTACCTAACAAAGAAGCCAGCTCTAAGATATGTTCTACAACTCTCCCTAGTCCTCTACTGTTTCTGCCTTTGATATTTTTCAATAGTCTTGACCTAGGTTCTCAACACCACACTCTGTTTTGCTTGTCCTGCATTACATGATTTATGCTGCCAACCCTCACTGTTCACCATTTCTTCATTGCTCCCTTTTAGATCTAAGACTTTTTTTCGGTAAAGATGAGCAATGCTAGGATGACTCAGAATATTGGTTTTGAGTGAGCCTTTTCCTCAATGTCTGGTTAATGCTGGTAAGCTGCTATAACAAACAGTGCCAGAATTTGAGTGGCTTTAACAGAAAGGTTTTTTTCTTGTTCAAATGAGAATTTAATACAGTTTAGAAGGGTATATTCCAAGTTGGACACAGGCATCTGGCACTATTTTAGGGTGGCTTCACCATCTTGGAGTCCTTTGCAGTTAGTGAAGTAAAATAAAGGGCTCTTAGGAGTAACTTTTAGGAGTTAGTCTGTTAATCTCAATGCCCCAATTTAATTGCAAATGAGTCTAGGAAATGTGCTCTTTCTATGTGCCTAGGAAGAGAAAATCAATCAACATCAACTACTGTCTACCACACCTGTCACTGAATGATTTATTGACTTCCAATAAGGGAAATCATATTAAGTGATTGTAATACCAGCCAAAGGGACAAAAAGCAAACACAGTTTGAAATTAATTATTTTCCCTTGAATGATTAATTAACTATACCCACAAATTTTACTCTCTATTTGCATAAACACCCATGTAAATTTCTGAAGATCTGAATTTCCTTATCTCTAACTTTAATGCTACTTAAGTCCATCTCAAGCATATAGAAAAAAGGACCAAAAAAACCCTTAACCCAGTCAGCAAATCCAACCCCAGAGCAGCTTTGGGAATACTTTATTCCACTTTTTAAGGTTAGTGTCAGTAAAAGATACAGATCATCTAATTCAATAAGTAGTTGTAGATTTATGAACGTTTTATGTAAGACTTTTCTGTCTCCTGTCACAATGGACAACAGCCTAGTATATAATAGGTACTAGATGAAAGTTCATTTCTTTCCCTTCATCATTTAATGAATCTGAGTTAGTCTTGTAATCCTTTCCTAGTGGCATTGGGACTTATATTTATTTAGAATCAGTTTATCTTGTATTCAAATGATTTTTCTAGGTTTGGAAGATCCTGTTCAAATTCAATGTTATCTGCACACTTACTATGTTAAAATGTTAAATACTCACAGAGAGGTGCTGTGAGCCAATGATCTCATTCAGCCTCCTGACTTCAGACCCACCACAGAACTCTCAGCAGAAACAGAGGCCTACTGCACTGAGATTTGAGATTTTGAGGGGATCACTCTCTAAACCTTCATTTCCAGGGAAGATGTTGACCAAATTAACAGGTTATTTTTTTCCTCTGAAAAGTGAAAACCAGAAATGAGGCCAATGGGGATATTTGAACACTGAAAATTAAGGAATGGTAAAAGAAGTCCTAGACCTGCCCCTTTGAGTCACTATGTTTGTATCCTTTGAATAAATATCTAGCAGTGCAATTGCTGGGTTGGAGGGTAGCTCTATTTTTGACTTTTTTCTTTTCAGTTTTTATTTATTTGAGAGAGAGAAAGCACAAGCAGTATGGAGGTATAGAGGGAGAGGGAGGAGCAGGCTCCCCACTGAGCAGAGAGCCCAATGTGGGGCTTCATCCCAGCACCCCAGGATCATGACCTGAGTGGAAGGCAGACACTTAACTGACTGAGCCACACAGGTGTCCCTGTTTTTAAATTTTGAGGAACCTCCGTTCTGTTTTCCAGAGTGGCTACACCAGTTTGCATTCCTATCAACAGTGTAAGAAGGTTCCCCTTTCTCTGCTCTTCACCAACATCTGTTGTTTCCTGAATTATTCATTATAGCCATCCTGACTGGTGCAAAGTTGTATCTCATTGGTATATATTTGTATTTCCCTGATGTCCAGTGATATTGAACATTTTTTTTCATGTGTCTGTTGATCATTTGTATGTCTGCTTTTGGAGAAATGTCCCCTCATGTCTTCTGCCCATTGCTTGACTGGATTTTTGTTTTTTGGGTGTTGAGTTTGGTAAGTTCTTTATAGATCTTGGATACTAGCCCTTTATCTGGTTAGACATTTGCAAATATCTTCTCTCATTCAGTAGGTTGCCTTTTAATTTAGTTGACTGTTTACTTTCTAAGAACTTTTTATCTTGATGAAGTCTCAATAGTTTATTTTTGCTTTAGTTTCTTTTGCCTTTGGAGATGTGTTTGTTTATTTATTTATTCATTCATTCATTCATTTATTTAAATTTATTTATTTATTTATTTATTTATTTATTTATTTATTTATTTATTTTTTGGGGGGCGGTGTTTAGCAAGAAGTTGCTGCAGCCAGGACCATAGAGGTTGCTGCTTGCATTCTCCTCTAGCATTTTGATGGATTCATGTCTCACATTTAGGTCTTTCATCCATTTTGAGTTTATTTTTGGGTATGGTGTAAGAAAGTGGTCCAGTTTCATTCTTCTGTATGTGAAGTTTTCATTCTTCTGTATGTTTCATTCTTCAACTATTTGTTGAAGAAACTGTCTTTTTTCCATTGGATATTCTTCCCTGCTTTGTTGAAGATGAGTTGACCACAGAGTTAAGGGTCCATTTCTGGGTTCTCCATTCTGTTCCATTGATCAATGTGTCTGTTTTTGGGCCAGTACCATACTGTCTTTATGATCATAGCTTGGCTTGAAGTCCAGAATTGTGATGCCTCTAGCTTTGGTTTTCTTTCTCAACATTACTTTGTCTATTCGGGGTCTTTTCTGGTTCCATACAAATTTGGGATTATTTATTCCAACTGTGAAAAATGCTGATGGATTTTGATAGAGATTGCATTGAGTGTGTAGATTGTATAGAAAAGACATTTTAACGATATTTGTTCTTCCAATCCATGATCATGCATGGAATGTTTTTCCATTTATTTGTATATTTGCCAATTTTTTTCTGAGTACAGATCCTTAACCTCTTTGGTTAGATTTATTCCTAGGCATCTTATGTATTTTGTGCAATTATAAATGGGATTATTTCCTTGATTTCTTTCTTCTACCTCATTGTTAGTGTTAATGAATTCTGTGCATTGATTGTATATCTTGCCACTTTGCTGAACCTGTATGAGTTCTAGCAATTTTTGGTTTGAGTCTTTTGGGTTTACTACATAGAGTATCATATCATCTGCAAAGAGTGAAATTTTGACTTCTTTGACAATTTAGATGCCTTTATTTCTTTTTGTTGTCTGATTGCTGAGGCTAGGACTTCTAGTACTGTGTTGAACAACAGTGGTGAGAGTGGACATCTCTGTTGTGTTCCTGACCTGAGGGGAAAAAGCTTTCATTTTCCCCATTGAGGATGATACTCGCTGTGTTTTTTCAATATGGGACTTTCATGATATTGAGGCATGTTCCTTCTTTCCCAAAACTGTGTAGAGTGGTTATCAAGAAAGGATGCTGTATTTTGCCAAATGCTTGCTCTACATCTATTGAGAGGATCATATGATTCTTGTCCTTTCTTTTATTAACGTGGTATATCACATTGATTGATTTGTGGATATTGAACCACCCCTGCAGCCCAGGAATAAATCCCATTTGGTTGTGGTGGAAAATCCTTCTAATGTAGTGTTTGATCCTATTAGTTAGTATATTGGTGAGAATTTTTGTATCCATGTTCATCAGGAATATTGGCTTATAATTCTCCTATTTGGTGGGGTCTTTGGTTTGGGGATCAAAGTAATGGGTTTTGGGCCTAAGAATGAGTTTGGAAGTTTTCCTTCTATTTCTGTTTTAGAAAAAATTTCATAACAATAGATATTAATTATTTAAATGTTTTGTAGAATTCCACTGGGAGGCCATCCAGCCCTGAACTCTTGTTTGTTGGGAAATTTTTGATTACTGATTCAATTTCTTTGCTGCTTGTGGTTTTGTTTAGGTTTTCTATTTCTTCCTGTTTCCATTTTGGTGTTTATAAGTTTCTAGGAATGCATCCATTTCTTCTAGATTGCCTAATTTGTTGGCATATAATTGTTCATAATATTCTCTTATAATTGTTTGATGATCACAGCATACATTGGTGTATCTTTGGTGTTGGTTGTGATCTCTCTTTCATTTGTAATTTTTTTATTTGGGTCCTTTCTCTTTTCTTTTTGATAAGTCTGGCTAGGGGTTAATCAATCTTATTAATTCTTTTTTTATAAAATATTTATTTATTTATTTATTTATTTATTTATTTATTTATTTATTTATGATAGACGCACAGAGAGAGAGGCAGAGACACAGGAGGAGGGAGAAGCAGCTCCATGCCGGGCGGGAGCCCACGCGGGACGCGGGGCTCGGTCCTGGGACTCCAGGATCGCGCCCTGGGCCAAAGGCAGGCGCCAAACCGCTGAGCCACCCAGGGATCCCCCAATCTTATTAATTCTTTTAGATAACTAGCTTCTAGTTTTATTGATATGTTCTAGTGTTGTGGGTTTTTTTTTAATTTCTCCTCTAATCTTTAATATTTCTCTTCTCCTGCTGGATTTAGCCTCCATTTGTGTTCTTTTTCCAGCTCCTTTAGGTATAAGGTTAGGTTGTATATTTGAGACTTTTCTTATTTCTTAGGAAAGGCCTGATTTCTATGTACTTCCCTCTTAGGATGGCCTTTGGTGCTTCTCAAACGTTCTGAACTGTTGTGTTTTCATTTTCATTTGCTTCCATGTATTTTTAAAGTTTATCTTTACATTCCTGGTTGACTCATTCATTCTTTAGTAGGACGCTCTTTAACCTCCATATATTTGTGTTCCTTCCAAATTTTTTCTTGTGATTCAGTTCAAGTTTTAAAGCATTATGGTCTGAAAATATGCATGGTATGATCTCAATCTTTTTGTACTGGTTGAAACCTAATTTGTGACCCAGTATATGATCTAATGTGGAGAATATTCCTGTGCACTCGAGAAAAAAGCGTGTTCTGTTGCTGTGGATGAAATGCTCTGAATATGTCTGTTAGGTCTGCCTGGTCCACTGTCATTCAAAGCTGTTGTTTCTGTGCTGACCTTCTGCTTAGGTGATCTGTCCATTGCTCTGAGTAGGGTGTTAAAATACCCTACTATTATTGTATGATTATCAGCGTGTTTCTTTAATTTTATTATTAACTGGCTTATATATTTGGCTGCCCACAAGTTAAAGGCATAAACATTTACAACTGTTAGGTCTTCTTGTTGGATAGACCCTTTTATTATGATATAGTGTCATCCTTCATCTCTTATTACAGACTTTAGTTTAAAATCGAGCTTGTCTGATATAAGGATTGCTACTCCAGCTTTCTTTTGATATCCATTTGTCATGATAAATGGTTCTCCACTTGTCACTTTCAATCTGGGTATGTCTTTGGGTCTAGAAATAGTCTCTTGTAGACAATATATTGATGGGTCTCATTTTTTTGAATTCAGTCTGATACCCTATGTCTTTTGATTGGAGCATTTAGTTGATTTACATTCAGAGTAGTTATTGAAAGATATGGATTTAGTGCCATAGGTACAGGTAATAACCTGTAAAGTCACTGTTTCTGTAGATTGTCTCTGTTCCTTTCTGGTCTTTGTTACTTCTGTGCTCTTCCTTCATTCAAAGGATCCCATTTAATATCTCTTACAGGGCTGGTTTAGTGTTCACAAATTCCTTTAGTTTTTGTTTGTCATGGAAACTCTATCTCTCCTATTCTGAATGACATCCTTGCTGGGTGAAGTATTCTTGGTGGCATATTTTTCCCTTTTAGAACATTGAATATATAATGCCAGTCCCTTCTGGTCTTCCAAGTCTCTGTGGACAGGTCTGCTGCCAGCCTTATGTTTCTCCTTCCCTTGTTGTTTAAGGACCTTTTGTCTTGAGCTGCTTTCATGATTTTCTCTTTATCTCTGAAATTTGCAAGCTTCAGTATTATATGTGAAGGTATTGACCTATTTTTATTGATTTTGAACTGGCTTTTCTGTGCCTCCTGGACTTGAATGTCTGGTTCCTTCCTCAGATTAGGGAAGTTCTCAGCTATAATTTGCTCAAATAAACCTTCTGCCCCCCCCCTTCTCCTTCTTCTGGATCCTCTATTATCTGGATATTATTTCACTTTATAACATTTCGAAGTGTTCAAAGTGTCCCTTTGTGTTTAGTAGCTGTCTTTCTCTCTTCTTTTCAGCTTCTTTATTTTCCATCACTTTGTCTTTTCTATCACTGACTCTCTCTTCTGTCTCATTTATACTTGCTATTGAAGCCTCCATTTTTGCCTGCATCTCAGTAATAGCATTTTTAATTTTGGCCTGATTCTATTTTAGTTCTGTTATTTCTATGGTAAGGGATTTTCTAGTGTCTTCTATGCTTTTGTGAAACCCAGCTTTTATCTTTAAAATTGTTTTAAATTCTGGTTCTGGGATTCCTGGGTGGCTCAGCAGTTGAGCCTCTGCCTTTGGCCCAGGGCATGATCCTAGAGTCCTGGGATCAAGTCCCACGTTGGGCTCCCTGCATGGAGCCTACTTCTCCCCTTGCCTATGTCTCTGCCTCTCTGTCTCTGTCTCTCATGAATAAATAAATAAAATCTTTTGAAAAAATTAATTCTGGTTCAAATATCTTACTATATCCATATTGATTAAATCATTGGCAGTTAGTATTACCTTTGTTATTTATTTTGGGGTAAAGTTCTCTGTCTCATCATTATGTCCAGAAAAGAATAGAAGAGGGAGAAAAGACAACAATAACAACAACAGAAAAAAAATATAAGAAAAAAATTGAACAAGAAACAAAACAGGAAACTAAGCCCTGGGTGTATTTGATTTGTTTGTTAAAAGAAAATAGGTCCTAAAATAGGAAAGAAGGAAATGCACACACACACACACACATACACACACACACACACACACACACACACACACATATATATATATATACACAAAAATAGAATAAAATAATATACCTCCTCTTCTGGGGGAGGGGCCTGTTGCACTGATTTGCTGGCACCTTTGTATTTGTGGAAAGGCACCTCCCTTGCCAGGGCCCTGGGCTCAGGTTAAGTGGCTGGAATTGCACTATGCTGTTTTGCTCCATGAAGCCTTTTAGCACCGATGGGTGGGAGGAAAATGGCGGTGCCCTGCTCTCTAGCCCCAGAGCAGGGGGTGCCCCTACTCTTCAGTGAGCCCTCACAGAAAAGCAGTCAGTCACTTTTGCCTCCTTGGTTTCCATCCAAACTGTGTTCACCCAGCCTGTGATGCAGCATTTTGATCTCAGGCATGCAACTGAGTTTCAAGTCCCCAAATTTTATGGACTCCTGCAGTGTGCACCCATTCTGCTTCTCTCAGGGAAAGGAGGGTGTTTAACACTGCTGAGAAAGTGATCACAACATTATGCCAAAGTTCATGGTTTATGGCAACCCAGAGCTGAGAGCCCAGTCCTGGGCTCGCTGATTGCCTTTGGCTTCCCCACTCTGAATGATGAGAACTCTGCTACATTTGGGCACTCCCATTCTTTCTGTGACGTCTGGGATCCTGAGACCACTCTGTCCCACCTGGGACTCTGCCCCACTTCACCACCTGAGCACCTTTAAGACAGGGACATCCCACACTATAGCAGACTTCTAAAAATTCTGATTTTTGAGCTCCGCTGCTTATAATACTTTGTGGTAGTCTGCTTAAGCCAGCTCTCTCCTGACTGCCCTATCCTTCAATATATCACCCTGGATTCAAGTCTCTGCACCTCTTACCTTCCAAGAAGTGGTTGCTTTTCTATTTGTAGAATTGCAGCATTTCTTTTTTTGGATCTCTGATTGATTTCACAGGTGTTCAGAATGATTTGATAACTAGCTGAATTTCAGGGACCAAACTTAGGGTCTGCTTTGTCTTTTTTTTTAAGATGTATTTATTTATTTGAGTGGGAGAGAGAGTGAGACGGGGGGGAGAGAGAGAGAGAGAGAGAATGTACACATGAGTGGGGGAGGGGCAGACGAAGAGGAAGAGAGTGAATCTCAAGCAGACTCCCCAGCTAAACGTGAAGCCTGACTCTGGGCTCAATTCCACAACCCCATGAGATCACAGCCTGAGCTGAAATCATGAGTCAGATGCTTAACTGACTGAGCCACCTAGACGCCCCTCTTTTGACAGACTTTTTAAGCTTATAGTCCTGGCTGATGCTGATATTTCTCAAGGTAAATGAGTTTCTAAGATTATTAAGACAGTAATTCTTCCCCATACCCTTGTTTAATTCAATTTGATGACTGTTCTCTTAATTGTGGCTGAGTATTCCTAAAAGTAATATTGTCTCAAGTAATTACTTTTACCTCAAGGAAAATTGGAGTGTCTTCACATAAACATTATTGAATATTTATGTCAATGCCATATTTAAAATGCCTTTCCATCATTTACTATATCTTCTGAGAGAACAAGTATATCTGTTAGGTTGTCTTTAGGGCAACACACTCCACACCTAATTTTGGATTCTCTATTCTCAGATTTAATTAATGTGTTATAAAATTGTTAAATATTTGACTTTCTTCAATTGTTTAAAAAAATTGTCCTTTCTCCCAGAGTAGGAGAATTCATTATTTCGGTTAATAAGTCATGCTGTGACAAGTAATGTTTGGGCCAATGAGGACTTGTTTGAATATTATATTAGGAAATAGCCATAAACCATGTATACAATGAGAAAAAGAGAAACTGAACTTTTATACTTTTGATAGATATGTCTTTATGAAAGCTGATAGAAATTGCACAATGAATTCAATGTTTATATATGTCTGGAAATACTAGGGGATAATCACGCTTATCTCTGACCTTGGGTAATTCATAAGCCCTTGCACTACTGCTTTTCCTTGATGAGAATGACAATGCTTCCTACACCCAACAGGCGGAGCACTGTGAGACAATAAAATTAATACACATAAAAATATATCTGTCAAAGTACCTGCAGTTTGACTCTTTTCCCAAATTAAGGAATTTGAGTAATGCTGCCATGTGAAATACAGGATATTCAGTTAAATTGCATATAAAGAACATATAATCAATGCTTGCTAAATCTGCTATCCCTAGATTGAGGTTCTTGTGAAGCTGCAAAAGGCAGTCTCTGCTATTTTCCAAGAGGAAGATAAGTTTTCTATCCCTTCCTGTTACCGATGTCGGTGACTGATATTCTAGTGGGGGGCTTTGAGGAGCTCATTTGGGCAGTCTTAAGGAAAGCCTTGATAAGCCATTTAGAATGTAGCAGTGGTGCAACATGAATAATTCAATAGCCACGACTGTTTGAGAGATTTTGGCAAATGGCTCATAGATATTTTGAATTTGAAGTTCAACTAAAAATCATCTAATATGCTCTGGTTAGAGGCAAAGACTCCAGCCCAAAATGGTGAAGTGATTGCTTCCCTTCATCTGGTAGCCAGAGGGAGGACCACAGCTAAAACTCCTTTCTCCTGACTCCCGGGCCAGTGTTTTTCCCACTCCGACATGCTGTTCCTAAGGGCTAAATTCAGACACCTATCTGTTTTTGTGAATAAAGTTTTATTTGGAACACCGCCATGACCATTTTACATATTGTTTGTGGCTTCTCTCGCTTTGCTATGGCAGAACTGAGTAGCTGTGACAGAAACTGTGTGGCCAGCAAAACTTGTAATATTTATCATCTGGCTCTTGACAAGAAATCTGTTGAGAGTTGCTGGAGAAAGTATTGTCTTCAGCTCAGGGTTGTAAAGATATAACCGGGTTTGCTCTTCTGATTATCACAGGCCAATCATACTAAGTGTATGATTTTCTTTTTAGAAATGACAAAGCATAAGCTGCACATAGCATGAGTGAATACATGAATTACTTTATCTGGAGTAGTGACTGAATTTCAGTAAGGTGCTCTAGAATTATCAGAACTGAAATGTTTTTCCCCTACAGTTTTGGTCTTGTGATTTATGGGCAAATGATTAGTGAATTAATAACATTGAGAGGTCATTGTGCACAAGGTGTTAGGTCTGTTTTAGGCATTCTAAAATAAGGCACACTACATGAGTTTTGTCTTCAAGATGACAACATGTAAAAAAATGTACTAGACTTACACTATAATTCCATCACATCTTAACTAATTCCTGGAACACAATGGGATATACTATATCTGCATGCAAAGTTGGGTGCTTACACATTGAAGTATCCTGTATATCTGTAAGACCAGACTAGGGGACAAGAGGAAGAAGCACTAAGGAAGCTGATGTTGTCTCAGCTTTGTTCCTCTCAATATGACAATTCATCACGGGAAAGAGCAAGTTCCCCTTCACTTGTAAGCATGTAAGCAGCTCCAGGATGACCATCAAGAAGTTAAAGAGATAAGAGCTGGAATAAGTGGCTATTAAAACCCTTTCTGTGTTGAGATTCTGTGGTTAACAGCCCATGACATTTTAGGAGTCCTGTTTATGGTCTCCTTTCTATCAGTTACTGGCAATCTTTGTTCATGCAGCCCATGTTGATAGACATTAATAACATCACAAATGTGTCTATGAATACTGAACCACAGCACATACTTTCCTAATGAGACTGTCTATTTTACAAATTTATTACTTACTGCAAAAATAATGCTGGAGACCAAATCCTTGACTAAACTATCTGATGCATATATTGAAAATCACATGTGGCCTCAAGCTTTTTTTTGTTGTTGTTGAAACTGTGAATATCTTCTTGTCACAGGACTTGCACTTGCAGAAGTATTTTGATTGCTTTCATAGAAAAAATGATTTTTCAGGGCAACTCAGAAAATCATCGCTGATTTGAAATCACACAGATAACACTGTGAAGTTAGATCACGTCTTGAGCTACCATGAAGGGTATCTAACCCTTGGGGATTCCACAGCAATTGTTAGACTTGATTTTCTGTTGATGATGAAGAACTATATGAGGGGTAGTCTTCAGTCTTCTGTAAGAATCTTTTTCCTTTCCTTGGCCACATAAGCAAGAGAATTGATAGTAAAGGACATCTGTTCCATGCTGCATACTTTATACAATATTTCATTGAACCCACAGAAGTGTCATTAACCTTCCAACTTACAAATGAGGAAATTGATTCTCAGATAAATGATGTGATAAGCTCAAGGTCATATAGCTTGAGGCAGAGATGCTGGCATTCTGGCTCAGGGTGGCTAGGTTCCAAAGCCCCTGTTAGGTAATTTTACCAGTGTCTCCCACTAGCAGTGGGAATCTAAGTATCTCAGACTTGGAGCTGTTCTGATTTAGCCTTAGCTATTTATAGCCTGTTTTAACATCAATCCAAATGTTTTAATTAAGTCCTTGCTGTGTTCAAGGCACTGTGCCAGTTGTTACAGAAATTCAGAAATATATTGCCACCCTCAATGACCCTCAAGGATCTTATAATCTAGTTAAGAATAAAAGACATGATAATATGAAAAGATAACAAAAATGCAAGGCAACCCATGCTAACAGCTGGCTAAGTGGAATGTGTAAATTTTTATAGGATTAGAGATAGATGGGTCACTTCCAGCTGCAGGTACAAGCATAAGAGAAAGGACTTGGGAGTGTCAATGTAGGAAAAGGCATTATTACAGCTCATCCATCAGTTGAGGCTTGCAGCATGGAAATCACATTTAGCCTACAGATCTGTTTTGTTGGATTGCATTTTTTTTTTCACTTGAGGTCAGTTCATATAAAAATCTGATTTGGGGGGTTTTCTCAAGAGATTTTTAGGAAAATCTGAGTCATGCATGTTCTCATAGCAAAGATCGAGCCTGTATTTCCCAATTTGCTGCCCCTCTGCCCTCCCAGAAGCTATTGCTACTCTGCTTTTCCCATAGCATGTCTTATCTGGCCTGATGAGCATGTAAGTTTATAACTGCAGGTCAAGATGAGGAAACTGAGACCCAGGAAGTGTGAAATAAGTTTCCTAAGTTCTCAAGTAATTAGTAACAGGATTGATTTGCCTCAAAGACTCCTGACTATTAATCTAGTTTTCCTCTTAGGAGACCACACTATCATTTATGAGAATCAGTTCATACTTTCAGAGAGAATATGGATTTGGACCAGGTATACTGTTCATTCTCAAACATCTGTGGACCACATATGTTTAGAAAATCAGAATATTTTAAAGGTTTAGGAACAACTTCAGCTGGGTCTGAGGCTATAGCCTAAATTAAACAAAGTAATACTTCTGCCATGAAACATATAAGTATTAACTTTAAGTGGGACAAATAAAAATTTTGCACAACTACATGTCAATTCAGGTCAGGTTTTGCTATCAAATCAGTTCAGGTCAGATTTTACTATTTTTTTTTCTATTTCTAAATACTTAGGATTTTAGAATTACAGATATGAGCTTATG
The DNA here is from genome assembly GCF_905146905.1 of Nyctereutes procyonoides. NCBI lineage: Eukaryota > Metazoa > Chordata > Mammalia > Carnivora > Canidae > Nyctereutes > Nyctereutes procyonoides. Next base: position 21,001,272 of record NW_026575040.1, on the reverse strand, counting down.
CAATAGTTGTTTTAGTACTCTTATATTTATTGTATCAGTTTTCTTGTCTATGAAATGGGGATGATAATAGTTCCTACTTTATGACAGACTTAACATATGTAAAGAACAGCACCTGAAACATAGTTAGATATATATAAGTAATGGTTATTACTACTATTTTTTAATCAGTATTTCTGTTTAAAACATTTTTTATCATAAATCAGACTCTTAGTTTGTTTTTCTATAATCACCTGGTAAGTGTCCACTTTTAAGCACACCAAGGCACTCTGTACAGTCAATTCTGAATGGTTTACCCTGAACAGGAAGAACCGATCCATGGACAAGATGTGGCCTGGTGCCTCTTTGTAGGGCCCATGACTTAAGTATGTTTTTTATGCTTCAAAGTGGATGAAAACAGGGGCTCCTGAGTGGCTCACGTGGTTGAGCGTGAGACTCTTGGTTTCAGCTCAGGTTGGATTTCAGGGTTGTGAGATTGAGCCCCGTGTTGGGTTCTGTGCTCAGCATGGAGTTTGCTTGTGTGTCTCTCTTCCTCTCCCTTTGCTCCTTCCCGATGTACACTGTCTTTCTAAAATAAATAAAATAAATCTATTAAAAAAATGAATGAAAACAGGGGCTCCTGGGAGACTCAATTGGTTAAGTATCCAACTCTTGGTTTCAACTCTGATCATGATCTCTGAGTTATGAGACTGAGTCCTGCATTGGGCTACTTGAGATTCCCTCTCTCCCTATCCCCCTCCCCATCCTTGCATGCTGTCTTTCTCCAAAATAAATAAATCAATAAAAAAATAAAAAATAAAATAAAATGGATGAAAATAAAAATCAAAAGAAGAATAATATTTTGTAACATGTGAAAGTTATATAAAATTCAAATTTCAGTGTATATGTATAAGATTTAATAGAAACACAGCCAAACTCATTTATTTTCATGTTTTTTATAGCTGTTATAATGACAGAGTTGAGTAGCTGCATCAGAGACCATATGTCCTGCAAAGCCTAAAATATTTATAATACTACAGATTACAGAACAAGTTGGCCAACCTTTGCTCTGACCTATTCCTGGTCACACATTCTCTGTTGCTTGCAGTTTCTCTGGCCACTGACTTGGTTGCTCTTCCACATCTTGCCCTGCTAAGCAAACCCATATCACTGTGCCTGCTTACATAAGATGACCTGGGACTTGCTTTTATTATGATTTGAGGTATCTTTCTTCCCTTTTACCAAATTTGACCCTCATCTTTCTTCCCTTATCACTTCTATCCTGAAATTTCTGTTCTGGGATAATGTAGTATGCAATTTCAGTTGTTATTTCAAGCATGTCAAAATCCAAGCCCAGAAAAATCCTGGTAGATCCCTTTTTGAATATCTGTACTCCCCACACTCTAGATATTTTGCCCCCTAGTCTATGTGTAAAAAAAAAAAATGATGGTAAATGCAAATCCAGGGCAACCTGAAATCTCCATCAGAATGGTTAGAAAAAACCCTGGTAACACTTGAGGCTGTACTTTACACCCATCTCTTAAATGGAGTCAATAGAGCATGAGAAAGGGAAAATTGTGCCTGCCACCCAAACAGTTTGGGTGTTTGCCATGTCACTATTACATGAGTCTTGATTTGCATAGACAACACAAAGTCTTTTTATTCTCCCTGTCTTTTGAGCCAATACATTTTCTTTTTTCATACTGCAGTGATTTTAATGGAAAGTTCAGTTTGGGGGTAGGCAGTGGTAAATTGAGAAGAGATTTGAATCTAGGAACTCTTAACAAGAGAGCTTTGTCCTCATTTCTTTTGGGTAATGTGCACTTCCAAGTCTTTCAGGCTGATATGTATAAAAGAACATTCTACTACTTGTAGGTGTAATTATATAACTGAATAATGAATTTACTAACTAAACCTTAAATGCTTGCCAACAATTTAAATTGCAGTAGATCTACAGCCTTTACCTATTCACAGTTCTTTAAGAATTGGTCACTTCAAAGGATTGTCTTTTTGGGGATATAAGTTTTTAGTATCATCTGTACTGTGTAGTTGGAGTCAGGCAGACCTCTGCTCCAACGTTTATTAGTGGCCAGAAACTCAATTTCCTCATCTGTCAATGCCTTAATGCCTCACAGAATAATGAAAGGATTATGGGTAGGCATAAACTGCTTTGCCTAGCATCTCAGATTTAGTCAGCTTTCCATAAATGATAGGTACTACTATTGAGAGTATTGAGCAACCATTGTGGACTGTCACACCGGCCAATTGTACTATAATTTATTATTTCAAATAACTCATGGGTAATTAGTCACTTAAAAGAAGCATTATTGTATATTATTGGTTGTACCATCATTCATGATTTCAGTGCGCACATATCTAAAACCATTCCCTGTATAACTACTATCTCCAGGTATAATATTGTCAGATAACAATTTCCAAACATTGGAAACATAAACATGCAAATTATAATTATTTTTTAAATCTAAAAACTGAAGAGGAACTTAGAAACCATCTAGTTAATCGTCTTCATATTAGAGATGAGAGTGTTTAGTAATTCTCTCAAAGTCACACGGTTAGTTCATGGCAGAGCTGGTTCAGAGTATAGTCTTCTAAAGTTCTAAGGTACTTCTTAGTGCTTCCTCACTCAGATTTATGCATTTAATTTCATTTCCTTAAATGCTTCCTCCTCTTTCATTTATTATGTAGAAAAATATTTATTTATTTATTTATTTGTTTGTTTGTTTATTTATTTATTTATTTAAAATATGTTATTTATTTATTCATGAGAGATGCAGAGAGAGAGCCAGAGACACAGGCAGAGGGAGAAGCAGGCTCCATGCAGGGAGCCCAATGTGGGACTTGATCCCAGATCCTGGGATCACGCCCTGAGCTGAAGGCATATGCTTAACTGCTGAACCACACAGGTGTCCCAGTGTAGAAAATATTTAGATAAATTATTTTTTCAATGTTTATACCTGCCTGGAAAATGCCACATTTATTGAGTCATAGAAATATAAGTCGTTCAGTTTTCTACCAGGTGCCCAAGAGGCTGACAGAGTAAAGGGAAAGTCTCTATTTTTAATTCATAATGAGTTTGCTTCAACATCAGGAAACTATGAGTTGAAATTGAGATCATTTCCTCCCAGTTGAACACATACTAAATGCACACATAACTGTAATTTTACTGCCATGTTCTTAGGTCAAATCTATGTGAGGATATTTTAGGTCAAATCTATGTGAGGATATTTTTTGCTATGAAGTAGGGGTGTAGAGGAAAGAGATGTTTATAGCTGAAAAATATTTCTGCTTGCTTTCTACAAACATTGAACTTATGATTAGAGTGATTTACATAAGTGATTATAAAAGCTAACTTTGCATCATGATCTTTACAAATTATTTTAATACATGTTTGTAATGTGTAGAATGGACATTTTATCCCTATATGTATGCATAAGAAAAAACATCTGAGAGGTGAATGATTTATCAAGGTCACATGCCCAGTCAGGGTTAAACCAGGTGTCAGATTTTGGTCTTTAGGCAGTAAGTCTAGGGTCATCCTGAAAAGACCACGAGTCTTTTTCTACCTGTATTCATGCATCTTAGCCTTGGTGATAAAGGAAAAGAAAGAAGAAGAAAACTCCCCAACACGAAGAGGCTATTTCTTACTGAATACATTGCTTAGAGATATTAAATATACATTCTTAAAACATTATTAAACGTTTTCTTTCTTATGATATATTTTAATTGTATTCTTATTTGCAAATTATATTTCTTCACCAAGATTTAATCTTAAGATATCAGTTTAGTAATTGACACAAATATTACTGCCTTATTGGTTCCATTGTATCTTATTAAATTTAATAGCAATAATTACAAGTCAACTTGCTAAATAAGAAATTATTACCTGGTCTTATAATTTTATTCTTTCATCACCTTTTTTTCTTAGTTTATATTTATTCCATTATTCTATTCCTTTTAGTTAGTTGGATCTAAGTTCCTCATTTGTAGTAGAATGAGTGGGCTTTCCATCTCTCAAATATCCCTTTTACTATCACATTTTATGGATTCATGAATCGTCCTTCTAACTCAGGAACAATGAATGTGGATGGAGGCATATCCATTTTCCTTTTTTCTTAAATTAAATATTTCATTTTAACTATTGATTTCTGGCTGTATAGATTTCCAACCTCATGTCTAAATTATTTTCCACCTAATTTCCTACTTTCAGGGGTCCTGGGTCTGAACCTATCCCTCTACTGCCATTGTCATCTTTCAGACATGTGGTCTTGGATGTGTTATTTAACTTCTCTGAACTTTATTTTTCTTATTAGTAAAGGACCGTTAATAATATCCACTTCAAGGGAGCCTGGGTGGCAGAATGGGTTGGGCATCTGACTCTTGGTTTCAGCTTAGGTCATGATCTCAGGGTCATTAGATCAAGCCCTACATGGAGCTCTCCACCCAGCAGGGAGTCTGCTTCTGTCCTTCTCCCTCTCCATCTTCCTCAGCCCCTCCCCCAACTTGCACACACACGGGTGTGCTCATGAGTGTGAGTGCTCTCTCTCTAAAATAAATAAATAAATCTTTTAAAAAACCTACTTCAAATATATATAATATATATTAAATATGATAGTATTCAAAACAGCATATACATGAGTACATGAGTACTACAGTATATTAAGGTCATATACTAAAGAATCTATTATCTTCTTTTTTGGAAGGAATCTCCCCTCATACACATGAGATGCTAATACCATTTAATCACTTTTTTGTTACTTAAAATCAGGATCTTTAGGTTTGAATATCACATTTGCAAGAATTAAGAAGAAAAGATGATGCTTTATTTGGGATTCAAAAACAATGGTATTTTTGAATAATAACAGAACATGATTATTATTTGGGGATAATTTTGATATGTGGAAGGTATACCCTTTTATAGATTAATTTATTAAAAGTTGATTTTTTGTAAAGCTAAACAGTTTGCCTAAATTATTATTATAAATAGACTCTTGGGTGTCAGTTATGGAGATTTCTACTGCCCTTATTGGTGGATTAATAATTTGTATTAATTCTCTTTATGAGCACAAATAGAAAATCTGGGCAAAATTATTTAAATACATTAGAGAACCAGGTAGTAGAGGTTTACAGGGCTAAGATCCCAGGGGAGACAAAAATCCATAGAAATGTGCTCAAAATTTGGGGTTATTTTCCCATGGCACATTTGTTGATTTCAGATGAATCAGCCCAAAGTGAGGTTTAACTGCACTGTTGCCAGTGGAATACAGAAATTGTAGTTTAGTGTCTTACCACTAGAGACCCTGATGTAGGTCCTCAGCCTAATTGGTTGAGGTCCCTCAGAATTTGGCTCAGGACAGACTTCCAAGGTGCTTTCAATCATCTCAGTCAGTGACTTTGGATTAAGAAGATTCTGGATTGCCTGTGCCTGAATGCCTAGCAAAAACAAAAATATTCTCTAAAAGAAGATATACAATCATCAAATTATTTCTACCTTTTTTTCTAAATGCAATATTTAACACACAATAAAAAATAACCAGGCACATGAAGAAACAAGACAATATGAACCAATATGTGAAAAAAAAATCAACAAAATAAAACATACTCTTTGTAATTTCAGTTATTAGAGTTATTAGACATAGATATAGGAATGTTTTTATTGTCAAGAAAATAAAAGGCAAGATTGAGAACTGGAGTATAACAAAGCAACAAATAATATTGAAAAGGGACCAAGTGAAAAATCTAGAATTAAAAATACATGAAATAAGTCAGGTTTTATCTATCAAAGTTAAAAGGCTTGTACCCTATGACCTCGTAATTCTGATGTTAGATGTGCCTAAGTACATTTAAGGGCATAGATGTGAATGAGAATATTCAGAACAGTATTACTTGTAATAGCTTCAAACTGGAAGCAACCCAATGTTCACCAACAGTAGAATGAATAAATTATGATATAGTCATACAGTGAAACATTGTACATTTGTGGTTCTCAACAGGGTATCCCTGTTTAGCAATGTCCAGGAATATTTGTGGCTATGACAACCAAGTATGGGGGAGAATGCCACTGACACTTGGTTAATAGAGGCCAGGGATGCTGCTAAATATCCTACAATGCACAGAATAACTCCTCAGAGCAAAGAATCATCTGGCCCAAGATGCCAGTAGTGCCAAGGTTAAGAAACTTGTTTTATGGTAATGAAAATTAGAGAAAAGCAACTATACAAACAACTAGGATGAACTTCATAAACATAATTTCGAGAGGAAAAAAAGGCCAATCTCAAAAGGATACATATGATTTCATTTATAGAGTTCAAAAAATAATCTAAATTATATGATTTAGGATTAACAGCTCATGTAGTAAAACAAGAAAAGTAAGTGAGTAGTATAGAAGTCTGGATGCTAGTTACCTTTCAGCTAGTAATTTAGACAGGGCACAAGATAAGTTGCAAGAGTGCTGGCAATGTTGTTTCCTGACCTGCGTGAGGGGATACATTGGTATTTACACCATGATATATTTTCATTCCATATTTTATTTCATGCAGTACACTTTTCTGTCTGCATAATTAGAAATGCTTAGAAAGAAAATAAATATTATGAAATTATTTTGGAGAGCTTTGGAGAGTAGTTTAGAACTCTCTCTCTTCTTTTTTTTTTTTTGTTCTTGTTTTTGTTTTGCATCCCAAATGAAAAGTTTTTGCACAGCAAAACCATTAACAAAACAAAAAGGCAACCTACTGAATGAAAGAAGCTATTTGCAAATAATAAACCTAATAAGGGGTTAATATCCAAAATCTATGAAGAACTTACATAACTCAGCACCAGGAAGAACAAAAATCCAATTTAAAAAATGGGCAGAGGACCTGAATAAATGTTTTTTTTTTAAAGACATATAAATGGCCAACAGACATAAAAAGATGCTCAGCATCACTAATGATCAGGGAAATGCAAATCAAAACCACAACGAGATGTCTCATTACACTTGTGAAAATGGCTAGAATCAAAAAGAAAAGAAATAAGTGTTGGTGAATATTTGGAGAAAAAGACAACTTCATGCACTGTTCATCCAAATAAGATGTTTTGTCTTAATGGACAAAAAATGTCCAAAAAACATTTGTTAAAGAGATTCATGTCTAAGATTCTCAGAAATGACACTTCTTATCTCCTTGAGGGTCATATAGCATAACCCAAAATTTCTCAGGAAAGTGATAAAATCAAGGTTTCTAGGCCACTCAAAATGTAAATCAGAGGGCTGGAGATGAGATGGATTTGATACACCTCTATCAAAAGAACATAAATATCTTCTTAGTTGTTGTATTTGTTTTGTAACCTCTCTAAAAGGAGAGTTCAAATGAGAGAAAGTGAGGTTAAAAACATGCAAAAAAGGAATCACAAATCTGTTTAAATGTGATGCTGTATGCTGTCATGGTAATTGTCTTCTTTGTTGTAGGTTTGAAACATTACCATTGACTTCACATGTACCACAGGAGCTGCTAATTTTCTGCCTCGGTGCTTGTCAGTTGCTGGAAGCACTATTTCCTTTTCTCCTAGCAACGTAAATTGAACTTACGTGATTCAGACAAGTGTCATTCACCTCCTCTGATATATTTTTCTTATTGCTCCCATTTCAAGCACTATTTTTATAAATTCTGTACCAGATAGTAGAGCAGGTTTAAAGTCTGGTTATCTCTGTGCTAAATATTGTAATGTTAATTCTAACTTCTGGAGGTGGATCATTTGTCTTAGCATGTGCTATGCTCTGGGGAAAGAGGAAGAAATCATATATTTTTTTAATAGAATCAAAGAATCTTGCATTTTAGAGAACTCATGGAAATCCTCTAGTTCATCAGATATGACAGATGGATTTCTAGCTTGTACCTGAACACTGCTGGTGTCAGGGAGCTCATTATCTTATGAAAATCTCTCTTAGCATTTTTGCAAAGCTCTATTTACGAGATAGTTATCTTCTGTGTTAAGTTGAAATATACAGCCATGAATTTTCCACTCCATTCTTATCCCCTTTCTTCTATCCTAATTATAATATTCGTGATAATTTTAATATCTATTTTTCTCAGTAATGAACATATGCTAATTACTGTATACAGATTGTCAAAGATTCCCTCAAATCTACAGCTGTACAGGCCACAGACTTAAATTCATTTGATGACTGTTACCACCGCAAGTGAATTTCCTGTGCTCAACTACTTCAGTTACCACTGAGAGATGCCTACAGAGCAGTTGCTTTAGGCAGACCCCTGTCTAGGCACAAGGGAGAGTCATTATAGATTAGCCCCAGCACCTAAGAAGCTGAATTGAAAAGAACTTTCTATTTCATATTCTTCAAGCTCATTTTCTCAAGGGCCCAAATCCCTCATCTGTACCCAGGGACTTTCCTGACTGGGGAAATTCTCAAATAATTTCTGAATATAATCTATTCTGGAACTTGGATATTGAGAGGGAAGGAACTTAGAGATAATTTCCAATGGTATTTATGATACAACTAGTCAAAATGTAGATGAAATGGAAAGAATGTAATTTGATTAATTTAAAATTGCATCCAATATTTAAGAATACATCTATTGTTCTAAAGACACTACTAAAATGTATATAGATGAAATTTATGTAGCTTAGGAATCCAGAATATTACATCTCATGATTTTAAAATGGTCTTAAAATGGGCTTCTACGGATTTGTCCTTAATGGATGCACACACACGCACACATACACGCGCACAAACACACACACACTCACACACGGCATCACTTAAGAAGCAGATGTAAACTTTTTCTTTTTTTTTTTTTTAGATGTAAACTTTTTCTTGTTTTCTTTATTCAATCCCTAAATTTTTCTACTTCCCTGCCCCTAATTCTTAGGATCTAAGCCCGGGATCACCTTCCATCCCTATCCTTACCTGTTTCCCCAACCTTCAGTTTGAAGGAAGTCAGTCTTTGACTCTGGAAAAGTTAGGTAGTGAAAAAAGGGGGCATGTGATTTTGACTGCAGAGGGGGTTAGCATTCTTAGATGGCACCAGTCAAAATGTAAGTGTGGATGAGGTTCCAAACAATAAATGCTCTTAAGTGGACAGGATGCTGTGCTGATTGATTGGAATTTGATTTTTCTTCTCACAAAACACTTTTGTTGTTGTTTTGTGCTGTTGTTGATACTGTTGTTGTTTTAATCAGAGCTCAGCTACAAACAGGTTTACCTACTCCTACACTTTAGCTCATACCAGCGCTTGCTGCTTCTTTTCTCCAAAATATTCTTTTAAGGTTAAATTTGACAAAAGCATTAGGATCATGGGTTGAGAGGAAATAAATATCCTCAGTTTTTCTTTTACTTTTTTTTTTTAGAGATTTATTTATTTTAAAGAGAGAGAAAGAGAAGGAGAGCAAATAGGGGGAGGAGCAGAAGGAGAGGAAAGAGAGAATCCCAAGCAGACTGTGAGTGTGGAGTTTGAGGCCAGGCTTGATTCTGGGACCCATGAGCCAAAACTGAGTCAGAGGCTTAACCAGCTGAGCCACCCAGGCACCCCTCTCTTTAACTCTTTAATTTCTAAGCATACAGATAGAGTGGAGACAATGTCATGTACAGTTTGACTCAGCACTCATATTCCAAGTAATAAATGAGGATTTAAACATTTTCTGCTTTTATCATGAGCAATTTACTCACCATTCCTTTAGTGCTGGAGGGAAGAGAAGAAGGAACTAATTTCATACCAGTGAAAAGGAGAAAATTCAACATTGCCCTCACCCAGCTTTGGGGCCAGATAGCTAGAATGAAACATCACAGACGTTCCAGAAAGCGGATGCTGGGTTTGCAGTATGCTTGCATTGTATACCACACCTTCATGCCCTCCAGCCTTCTCAGCAGCATTGTTCCACCCTTCTATGCTTCATCAAAATGCCTGCCTTTGCTATGTCCTTTCTGTTCCTGTAGGAGTGGGGCTTTCACAGGCAGTTGGACTTCTAAATGCAGTGCTTCAGTTCTGAGTGTAATGTAGGAGAGGGAACATGGAGCACAGCAAAGCCCTGACCCGTATTACTGGGTAGGGCTTTGGCCCAGACACAAACAGCCTGGGGCTCACATGTGTCTCCTTTGCTGATATACAGGAGAGGTCTGACATTGGTTAAAGTTCTTTCTCTGAGGGTATATATCACCTGCAAATGTCAAGTGATAATTTTGTGCTAGCCAAAGGGAATCAGCTCACTGAAAATAGAACCAGTTCAGGATTGCAGGGCAAGAATACATTCTAGATGGGCCTTCTCTTGGGGCTTTGTAGGCCATTATTAAAGATTTCTTTAGATAACGGTTTTGAAAAAATGATTTGTCATTTGTCATTTGTCATTTGTCAGTTAGGATGCTGCCATTTCTGTAGAAAAAAAATTGTTGTCAAAAAGGCTTATGGATGAAGGGACTAGAAGCTCTGTCTACCCAACACTAAGTGCCCTATTTAAAAGAAGCAAATGCTTTTATAGAACTTTATATAATAAGCATGCTTCTAAATGCTTTTTAATTTTGATTATGATTCTCATAGCATTCTTACAAGATATTAACCCCAGTTTACCCAAGATAGACAGAGAAATTGTGACCATCCATGTTTAGAAAGTTGTAGAGTTGGGCGTCAGACCCATACACTCTGGCCCAAGTTCATGCTCTTAACAAATTAGTCAGTATTTGGTCAGGCATCGAGAAGTTGATTCTGCACACTTCCAAATATTGAAATGTTTGAAAAATCCTGAAGGATAGGAGCTATAGCCTCCTTTTTTCCATTTGGATATTGATAGTCTACAGAGATGGTGGGTGACACAGCTTTTAAAAGCTCCCTGTGGAGAGGCTCTCAGCCTGGAAGCACGCATCATGGGGTAAAGCCACCTGGGGCTTAGGCAGGTGCACCAACTCTGGGAAGCATTACATGGTTCTGGCCCTCCATGATGGACAGTGTGCTTTGTAACTGGCACGTGTGTGTAGGGACCTGGCACATATTGGTAGGTAGACTGGTAGGTACTCAAGATTTGGAGCCTATGAGCAGGGGCGTGAGAATGCTGCTGGTGCTTGGGTAGCCTCTATTCCGTCAGCTTTAACAGTCATCCCCGAATGCCTGAAAATCACACAGCTTCCAAAGGCCAGTAGGGCTTACCCCAGAAGCCTCCGACAGCCCTTCTCACTGGGGCTCTTTGGACTTCCTCTAACTCACTCTGAACTCTTGCTTTGTGCTACTGGTTTGATCCCACCTCTGTATTTCAGTTTGGAATGTGCACTTGTCCCTCCTGCACTTAGAATTTCCTTCTTCCCTAAATGGCCCTCCCGTCTCTCTAGCTCTTCTTAGCTTGTACTGTCTCAGGTAAAATATTTTCCTAGTTCTGTCCTTGTACTGCCTGAATACCATTTCTTTCTTGACTATTTTTTCCATTTATTCTTCAGATGAATTTTAGAGTCTTTTCATAGGTTCTAAATAATCCATTTCAATTTATATTGGAGCTGCTTTAAACTTACAGGTTAATTTGGGAAGAGTTGTTATATTTGTAATGGTTAATCCTCTTATCTCTACCATTCTGCATTTTTACATTTATTTGAGGCTTATTTTCTATTACTGTATAAATCTTTGTAGCTTTTAAATGTAATTCCTCTGTATCTATTGATATCTTTATTTCTATGGGTTTTATATTTTTATTGCTCTTATAAATGGGGAATTTTTTTCAGTATATCTTCTGGTATCTTCAGTATTTTTTTCTGGATATTACTGGTATATAGAGAAGCTATCATGTCTGCATATTTGTAACTTGCCCTCTTTCTGAAACTTTCTATTTACCTTAAATTTTTTCAGTGGGTAGACTTTTCAGGAGGCATAATTTTATTGTGTTTTTGTTGAAAAACACTTGAGATGTTCCATTTGCCCTGGTTTCTTCTACTAGCATTTTCCTGTTGAGATTATTCATTAATTTTTAGGGTTCCCATCATTGGCAAACCTTGTTTATTATACATCCAGCTATGTTTCCTTCCTTATCTATCAGAAATTTTATATCAATATTGGCTTATATTGGATGCAAACTTACTGTGCCTCTGAGATTTAGGAATTTGGATGTGGAGCCTCTCTCTTAGAAGCTGGGAGGGGCGTTGCTGTGTCCTTTACATTTCTTCCTATCACATTTCCATCCTTTGAGGCCTTGACTGTGATATGCTTGCCTCACTGGCAAGACTTGAGATCCCAGAAACCTCCCCTGAGGTTGGACAGTTTAGGATGCTACCTGAACAAATGATTGAGAGATTACAGGCTATAACATGAATTCAGGTATTTAACATCATTTATGCTTATTGTAAACCTCTATAATCTTTGAAATTAAGGACTATTACTGGGCTGATGGAGTCACAAAACACATTCATTCAAAAATATTTATAGTTTCTGCTATAATTTTAAAAATTATAATAATGATAGTGATAAATTAGTAACATTTTATAATAGCTGTATCTGGTACTATCTAAATCTTTACATACATTCTTCCATTTGTGCTCACACCAACACTGAGGTAGTGTTATAAGCCCTCTTTTAAACTGTCTTGAAGAGTTTTACTAACTTGCTTAAGGAAACACATTTAGTATTGGAGCCAAGATTTGAACCTAGAAAAATCCTTCTCTAAATTACCAAGAACACTGCTAGTTGCTGGTGATATAAAGAAGTTGAGAAATGCTGAAATTCTTCAATATATTTAGAAGTCTACTGGGGAGAAGTGCCTAGGTGGCTCAGTTGGTTAAGCATCTGACTCTGATTTCAGCTCAGGTCATGATCTCAGGGTCATAGCATCCAGCCTTATATAGGGCTCTGAGCTCAGCAGGGAGTCTTTTTGAGATTCTCTCTCTCTCAGCCCCTCTCTGCTGTGCTTTCTCTCTCTAAAATAAATAAATAATTTAAAAAAATAAATGTTTTGGGGAGATAAATATTTAAATAATATATAACATGTAAAATGTAAATATGCTGCAAATGGAAGTATATATAGGATGTGATGGGATTATAGAGAGGATATTTACCTATAATATCATCATGGATTTATTAGTACAGATTTTGACATTACTTCATTGGAAACCTCAGTAAAAATAGCTTTTAAATTTCCAGTTATTCTAGGAGAAACAGGAAAATTTTTTCTTTGCTTAGAGTGTAAGTATCTGACAATGTCTTCCTCTCTGAGAAAGATGAAATGATCTTGGAAGAACCCCCCTAGCTTCTGAGATTACAGTGTCCAGGCTCCTTTTTGCCTGTAATCATTCATGCTGCATGACAGTCAGTTCCTTAGGAGTCTGTTCTTATGTGGCATCTCTTCTTGATTACCAGTGTACTCCAAATTATATTTATGCTGCCATTATTCATCCCTAAAGCTATGTTTACAGGATGCTAAAAATTGTGACTAAAATGTTTTTTAAAAATATGTCAATCTTGGCTATTTTGACAATACAATCAAAGGCAGTTTCCAAACAAATATTTGAGTCAGTAAAATGTGACTTCTTATTGCATAGATAAAATGAGTTAATATTTCACTTTCCCCAGAGCCTTTTAGTTTTATGTTCATTTATGTAGATATGGCTAAAGGGTTATACTCGTGTTTGCTTTGTATCAGTTTTCTTACTTTTTTTTTTTTTTTGCTTTTGTGTGAAGGTGTAATTTGATGATTAGCACCTAATAAAAAGCATGGGTCATAACCTTCGCCAAGCTGTATATTAGTGATGCTTTTTTAAAATAAACAGTTTAATAAGAGCATCTTTTGTTTTTAAGTGAGTTTTTATGCTGAGATATTGTTCATATCTGTAAATAATTATCAGATGCTACAGAGGTTACTGCAGTGACCTGACTTAGCTTGATCTGAGAGTCCTTGGAAATCCATACTTAATTTATTCCTGATATAATTTAGATATCTTCTGGACTCAGTGTGACTGCCTCTTGCTGTTGTTGAGTGTATGCCCATATTAACAAAACCTTTTCAATTCTGATGAAGAGGAATAGTCACATTCAGCTTTATAAATACATTGTCTAAGAGTGGTTCAATAACAGCTTCTGAAAATATGACATTATGAGCCATGGTTCATCCTCAGAATGCTGTTTTCTCAGTTCAACTTCTCATGGCAAAACCAAGTAAATAAATTAAAAATCTGCATAACTACTCTATGAGTTATGAGAATCCACCTCCCTGATCTCTAACTGTGAGGACCTTAATTGACCTACAGCCCCAGCTGCTGTGCTCTGAAATTCATTCTGCATTTCTGCTGAGGCCAAGCTTCCTGATGGCTATGCCAGCCAATGACAGGGCAGGGCAGAGATGCAAAGGCAGACCTGCATCCTGGGTGACATAGGACTCCTCTGACAGGTGACTTTGATGTAAGGACTCTCCAACATCTCTGCCGAGTTCTCAGAACTACACTGCTATCTAAGACACTTCCACCCAAACTTCCTTTTCTCTCTCCTTCATTCACGGTCAGGGTCAGTTCTGCATCTCCACCTGACAGCAATCTCAACTTCTCCTCTTTCCTTCTTTATTTTCCCTAACAAATGTTGCTCCTAATAAATCTTTATGTGGCTAATCAATCTTATCTTGACACCTGTTTCCCAGAGGACCCAGTTAACACCATCACCTTTCAAGTGAGGGTAGCATCACAGCTTAATTTTCAGGCTGATAGAACTCATTAGTTTGCATGTTGTATCATGCTTTGAGGTGACTGTGTAAGTATGTCCTCCAAATCCCACTCTTGACCATTCTAACCTTTCTTGTACACTAGAGGAGCATTTTCTGCTCCATATTACTAAATGAGTGTTAAGAAACCTTCCCTGCTTTTGGGGTCCCACTTTAGAATGTGGGAATATTTGGCATCTATTCAATAGACTGATGGTACCAGTAACATCTACACGTGTAAGCTTGTAAGAATGTTGAATCTCAAATCCTACCTCAGGCCTGCTGAATCAGAATATGCATTTTAATCTGGTCCCCAGGTGATTTATACTTAGAGTAACTTTTGAGAAGCATTAGCCTAGACTCCTCAACTGAAACAGAGGTAAGAAGTTTCCTATTTTACCATTCTGCTACAACTGCAGCTATGATTTATTCAACAAATATTTATTGACCTCTATTAGGTACCGGACATATTCAAAAGGCTTAATTAGAGTCCTGAAAGGAAGGTGAAACATGCTTATACATAAAATGCAAAGAATCAGATTAAAGTGCTAAGAGAATAATACAATTCCACACAATTTTAGAGGAGGACAGATTACATTTTGGCTGGAGATTCTGAAATTCTCTAGATTCTCAGTTGACTTGAGCCTTGAAAGATACATAGCACTTGATCACATGGAGTTGAGACATTGTGGAGAGATTAAATAAAGGCACAGAGGGGTAAATCGTAGGAAAATGCACAGAGACTAGCTGCATTTGACTGGAAGAGAGGGTATGGGAAAGCAATACTGGGACCACACTAAGGAAGATAGAGAGGAGCCTTGAATACTGAGTTGGAGTTTGTACTTCATATAGAAATGAAGTGAAGGTGTTACTCTTGTGGTATAGAGAATTATTTTCCTTAGCTTCTACTCTCTTCAGCAGTTACTAGTGTGTTAGAGGAATAGCTTAAAGCTTTAATTCAGTTCCACACATCAAGAAATCCTCTGCAACACCATCTGAGCATCCTATAATTCAATTAAATTTGACACATCAGATCCCACAAGGTGAGGGCTCAATCCTACAAGACTGATCCCACATCAGATACCATTTATAATTCCCAGGTCATCGCCTGTACTTCTGACATCCTAGCTGTATATTGAAGCTCCCACACCATTTCCTTGGGTTCAATAATTTGCTAAAACAGCTCACAGAACTTAGGGAAACATGTTTACTGGTTTATTATAAGGGATTTAACGAAGAATGTGAATGAACAGCCAGATGTCCCAGAGATAATTGAACCTTCTTCTGTGTCCTCATATTATTGTGGTTATAGCTCTACTCTAACATTGCATTTATTCTACAAATGTTTATGAAAGACCCAGTATACATGTAGCTGGCTAAGATAGTCACTGCCCCTTCCTTGAAGAAGATCACTTTGCATAATTGTTTTTAGTATCTCTCTTAAAATGATTTTTATGTATACTATTTGTTTTTCTTCATTTTCATTTTAACAACATAGCTCAAAGTTCTTCCTTTTACAGGAGATATAGATCTGCCTTAATTTTTTTACCAATGTGTAAGAAAATTTGTTATTTTAATGAGGAACTTGGAATAAATATAACTTAAAGAATATTTTGAGATGCTGACAAATTACGATGTCTGGTATTTTGTGTAGCTTGATGTCTTTCATAAACTTTTTCATTTTTTCCTTCTATAACTTGTAAAGGAATCTTGGGCCTAAAGTAATGCATTGCTCTCTGGGCAGAAAATCTTGGAGGCCCAGAAATTTAAATAGCTTATTTATTCTCATTGCAGATTCTAGGAGTAGACCTATTGGCCTCAAGTCTATCCGCAGTTCATCTGATGGTTGATCTGCCTGTCTATCCTTCTTGGTCTACTAAGGATTTGAAGTAGTTGATTGTATCTAGCAATGAGACTGATAGTCATAGATGACTGACAAACCATTTCTAAGAGGAGCTCATCAAAATAACATTAAAATCATTGTTGGAAGAACTTGCTTGCAAAATGAGTGTTGTGAAGGGACCAACACTTATTAATATGTAGAGACAGAAATTTTAATAATAAATGAGTCTCTCTCCTATAGAACTACATTTCATATATGCTAAATGGCTATGAAAGACTTTCTACCGTCTTGGTTTAAATTTGCACCATCTATTTTGTAACAATGTAGTTGAATGTGTTTTTACCAGTACAGAGGTCAGTAATGAGTCTTGACAGATTCAGTGGTCTCAGCCAAGTGGAGTGGATAAGGAAGGTCCTTCTAGGGAGAGCTGGATCAAGTGACTCCTTCTACCTATATTTCTATCTTCTCAACTTCCTAGAACTGCAAGAAACACCAAATCGCCGGTCTTGCATATGCCTCCATGTTCTTTCCAAGGATAAAGATCTTACATGTTTATTTCACATGGTGTCTTTCAGTGGATTATAAAGAAAAGAGTGGTATGTTAGCATACAATAGGTACAGATGTCATAAAAAATTATACTTTTCCAATTCATATCACAGCAGGCAAATAATGTACACTGTTGAACCTTTCCATAGGCCCATTGTAAAAAACACACTTCATTAGGAAACATCTGTAACCAAGAAATTTGGTGTTTTATTTTTTGATAATTTGCAAGTAATTATCTTCCTAATACAGATTTCCATCTTCATCAAATGTCAGTGAATCTCTAAAGGACATTTATGACAATCCCACAGCTAACATCACACTCAGTGGTGAAAACCAGAAAACTTCCTCTCAGATAAGGAATAAAGCAAGGACACCCATTCTCTACTTATATTCAACATAGTATTAGAAATCCTGGTCAGAGCAACTGGGCAAAGAAAAGAAATAAGAGGCTACAAATCAGAAATGAACAAGTAAAATTGTGTTCATTTGCAGATGACATGATATTATATATAAAAAACCCTGAAAACTCCACCAAAAATATGTTTGAACTAATAAACAAATTCAGTAAAGTTGCAGGATGCAAAATCAACATACAAAAATGAATTTTGTCTCTATATACTAATAACAAATTATTTAAAAATTAAGAAAAAAATCATTTTACAATAACATTAATAAGAATAAAATAGAAATAAATTTATCCAAAGAAATGAAAGATCTATACACTGAAAACTATAAAATCTTGATGAAAAAAATGAAGAATACACAAATAAAAGAAAGTATATTCCATGTTGATGAAATAGAAGAATTCTTATTGTTAAAATGTCCAAACTACCCAAATAACTTACAGACTCAATGCAATCCCTATCAAACTTTCAATGGTATTTTTCACAGAAATAGAAAAAAATCCCCTAAATTTATATAGAACCACAGAAGATACTGAATAGTTGAAGTAATCTTGATGAGAATAATAAAGCTGGAGGCATCAGAGTTCCAGGTTTAAATTATATTACAATACTGTAGTGATCAAAACAGAATTGTACTGGCATATAAACAGACACATAGACCAATGCAGCAGAACAGAGGTCTCAGTATTCTTTTGCTATCCCCTGTTTCTGAACCCAAATACTAAATATTGGTGCCTTTTAGGACTCAGATGTGGGTACTCTTCTTCATTTATACTCTCTCCCTATGTGATTTTATTTGATCTTACGGTTTTCTTTAAATACAGTTTTGTTTTTGTTTCCTATTGAAACCTTACTTTATACATTTAGCCAAGATCTTCACTATAACCTTCATACTTGTGTATCCAGTTGTCTAGATAGCAAATATTTCACAGACTTCTCAAATTGAACATTCCAAAAAACTCAAAATCAAAATATCTCTAAACTTGAAAATTCATCAGCCATCACATTAACATTATTTCAAACTTTTTTCACTTATCACTTTCTTCCTCTCTACCATCTGATCCATGCCATCATCTCTTTGTGGGGCTATCTATCTTTTAAACTGGACTTCCTGATTTTACTTTTGTCCACCCCTCTCATCACCTCCCCAGCCCATTTTTCTACACAGCAAGAGGAATAATCTAAAAATATATTTATAAGGATGTGACATATGATGCACATAGAGTGAAGTGTGTGAAAATTAAGTATATACCCAAATAATTAGCATCTAAATTAAAAATAGAACATTATTAGCACCTCGAATGCTGATATTTTTTGTTAAATTCACCTGTTTCACTTTTTTGGTAATTTTTAATTCTAGGATTTCATTTGATTTGTTTTATATAGGTTTATGTTATATCATGAAATTCTTCATCTCATCATGTATTTCTTTCAACATATGTATCATGTTTTAAAAAACAGTCTGTCTTGAGAACTCCGATGTCTGGATAACCTGTTGATTTCTTCCCATTGTTTTTTGTTCTTTTTATAGTTATTTGGTCCTGTCTCCTGGCATGCTTGGTTGTTTTTGATTGAATCATTGTTACTATGTATGAAAGACTGTACAGGTTCTAGATGATCTTATAATTGTCTACCAATAATTCATTTTTCTTACAGGATACAATTAAAGTAGGTTCAGGTCATTTTGCTCTATTAGAAATTGGTCTATTTCCATTTTTACTCTACTCCTAAGAATAGATTTCTTCAGGGATTTCAATAGAAAACCTACAGCTCTTAGCAGTTGTATTCGTAACTTTGGGCTATTATAGCAAACTACCATAGACCGGGTGATTAAACAACAAACATTTATTTTTCATGTTTCAGAAAGATGAAAATCCAAGATCAAAGCACTGGGAGATTTGGTATCTGGGAAGGGTGGCTGTTTCCTGGTTCATGGGTGGCTTTTTTTTTTGTTTTTTTGTTTTTTGTTTTTTTTTGCTATATATCTACCTGTTGGAGAGCAGAAAGCAGGAGCAAGCTGTTTCTTGACTCTTATAAGGACATTGATGCCATACATAGGGCTTCATCTTTATGATCTCATCTAATCCTAACTGCCTTCCCAAGACTACTCCTAATATCAGCACTTTGGGGAATAGGGTTTAACATAGGAACGTTGAGGAAACACACACAGCAGTGTTCCCTTCCTTTGAAGGTTCCTGGATTTTAATTTTTATCTACCCAGAACCACAGAAATAGTGAAACATCTGCTTAGCTTTTTAGTCTCTTTGCTGCTTTCTGTTTGGTTTCTTGGTGTCTTGCCCACAAATGTGCAACTTAGAAATTGACAAATACCTGTAGGGGAAATTGCATAAAGAATTTTGGGCTTCCTATAATGTTTCTCCTTCTGTCTGGAATCTTGTTCCCTTGAATCCCAATATTTTGGTCATTACCTAATGCCTTCATATAGTTCTTCTTTTTTAAAACCCAAATTTTATATTTATTCCTGGTGGGAGGGTTAATCTAATATTAGCTACTCTGTCATAGGCAGAGATAACACTTTTCTCTGGTTTAAATGTAGAAGTCAGAGCACATCACTCATTTGCTTTAAAGTTTCCAACAACTGTCCATTGCACTTAGTATAATCAGTACAGGTCCATACCATGACATAAAATACTGTAAACAGTCTACCAAAAGGCAGGGAGTAACAGAATTGGAAAAAAACACTAGAGTCTTTTGATTCCCAGTTCAGGACTGTATCAGTTTTGTCTCTTGATGATGCTTTGCCATTGTTAAAAGCCAATTTTTAATTTTGATAGGTTGGATGCCATTCCTTCCAGCCATAGTTAATTTGGTGGAAACATACAGGACTTAATTGTGTACTATTTGTATTCCTAGTGCTTACCTCAGTGCCTACACCTTAGTAAATCTTCAGTATTCATGAAACTGAGCTAAATAAAAAGCTTTTATATTACCTGCTCAGAATTTATATCACTGACAAAATTACTGAAAGGGCTTAAGATTATCTGAATTTAATCATTATTTAAAGAGAAATTTATCAATGTATTAAAAGTCCTTAAATCATTTTTCCAGGACTAAAATTAATAATTTTGAAACTAGAGAATACTTCCTTCATGTTATGTGTATGGAAACTGAGGTTTGTATAGGTTAAATGACTTGCTTAAGGTCATATACTTGGCTGGTAGTATAGGGGAAAACTAGAAACCCAGTTTCCTGGTTCATAATTACTTACTATTTTTGCCATCCTTCTTTGCTATGTTGTTGTATTAGAATAGAGGTTTTTCCCCCTTTGATCTGTTGTTCTCTGAGTGAGAATCCCCATTTTTTATGATTTTAATTCATAAATATTTTTAAAGCAGAACAACATATATTTTTCCTAAATAGAGTAAAACTAAATTAACATAACTAAAATCTTATTTGTAATTCTAATATATAGACAAGTAAAGTGGAGTTAATGCAGAATGAGTGCAGGTGCCACATGGATTCCTTGCCATCTGGTCTTCCTCATTCTCTTGCCCACAAGTCCACTTCTCAGTAACTAGTGAACTAAGGAAGAGAATTTGAAAAATCCTGGTAGAGTGAGTCAATTAAATTATTGAACCATCTGCCTTTGCTTAGTAATTTTGCATTACAGAATTTTTGTGCATATTGATCTCTTCTGATGCCCATTTCATTCTGGGTGAGGTGTCTAAGACATGGAATTTTAGTATGTCCCTTTAATAGGTGAGAAAATCAAGACTGAGTTCAAGCAAATTTCTGTAAATTATGAAAATAAAGAAATGAATGAAGTGACATGTAAGTATTATGGCTTTGAGTACAGTATTCTTCCTTCCACATATAAGTGCAATGCATATCAACTTTTACCAGACCCTTCCTAAATAATTACTTGGAAACTAGAGGCCAAGTCTAAGAGAGTTTATGGTACAGTATTTTTATTAAAATTCAGTTTTCCGACTTTTGAAGAAGATGTCAAAGGGTGTCCAGAAGCACCTTGAGAGCCTCGTGTTTTGGCTGGAGGATTTTCAAGTTGAAAACTTCAGTATTATTGTGGAACTTGTTCTTGTACATCACTCCCATGATGCATAGTCATTACTTGCCTGCTTGCTTCCCCTTACCTCTTGAATCATATCGGGACACCTGTGAATATACTGCCATGAAGAAAGACTCTAACCTTTGGTGAGTGCAAGAGCAAAACAAATTATTTTTTTAAAATTACAATAAATACATTTTTATTTATTATTGGAAAGAATGAAGCAACATTGTTTTTATTAAAAGAAGACATAATAACATATGTGGGAAATCCTACAAAATTGATTTAAAATAATTTAACAAACTAATAAGCAAATATAGCAAGATCTCAGGATACAAGGCCAACACTCAAAAATCAATTTTATTTCTGTATTCTAGAAACAAATAATTAGAAAATTAACTCTAGGGACACCTGAGTGGCTCAGTGGTTGAGTGTCTGCCTTCAGCTCAGGGCGCAATCCCTGGTCTGGGGATCAAGTGCCACATCAGGCTTCCTGTGAGGAGCCTGCTTCTTGTTTGCCTGTGCCTCTGCCTCTCTCTCTGTGTCTCTCATGAATAAATAAATAAAATCCTTTTTTTAATTAACTAATTTATTTATTCATGAGAGACAGAGAGAGAAAGAGAAAGAGAAAGAAAGAGAGAGAGAGAGAGAGAGAGAGAGAGAGAGAGAGAAAGAGAGGCAGAGACACAGGAGAAGGGAGAAGCAGGCTCCACGCCGGGAGCCTGACATGGGACTCTATCCCTGGTCTCCAGGATCACACCCCAGGCTGAAGGCAGGCACTAAATTGCTGAGCCACCCAGGGATCCCCAATAAAATCTTTAAAAAAAGGAAAATGAAATTTAAAAACATGCATAATACTATTAAAATATAATATCTTGGAATTCATTTTTAATTTAATTTTTTAAATACAGGTACTTTTATTATATTTTGTTTTATTTTACTTTACCTATTTGAGTATAGTTGACATACAATGCTACATAAAGAACACATACAGCTCAACACCAAGAAAACAAGCGATCTGGGCAGGAAGCCTGAATAGACATTTTTCCAAAAAATGCATACAGCTGGCTAACAGACACAAAAAAAGATGCTCAACATCACTAGTTATCCGGGAAATGTAAATTAAAACCATGATGAGATATCCCCTTAAAATTGTCAGAATGGCTATCATAAAAAATAAAAGAGATAATAAGTGCTAATGAGGATGTGGAGAAAAAGAAACTCCTGTATACTGTTGATGGGAATGCAAATTGGTATAGCCACAATAGAATACAGTATTGAGGTTCCTCAAAAAATTAAAAATGGAAATACCAAATGATCCAATAATTCTACTCCTGAGTATTTGCCAAAAGAAAATTAAGACATTAATTTGAAAAGATAAATGTACCCTGTGTTTTTTCTGCATTATTTACAATATAGAAGCAACCCAAGTATTCATTGATATATGAATGGATAAAGAATAGTGATAGAATATTACATAGTCATAAAAAGGATGAAAGCTTGCCATTTATGGCAACATGAATGGGCCATCAGGGTATTATGCTAAGTGAAATAAGTCAGAGAAAGACAAATACATTTGATTTTACTCAGATGTGGAATCTAAAGTATAAATTAATAAATAAAAAGGAGAATCAGCTCTATAAAGACAGAGAACAAACTGATAGTTACCAGAAAGGTGAAGGGTTGAGGGGATGGGCAAATGAGTAAAAGGGAGTGGGAAATACAGGCTTCCAGTTATGGAATGAATAAGTCATAGGAATAAAAGGTATAACATAGGGCATATAGTGAATTATATTGTAATAGTGCTAGTGTCACCATAATGGTGACCAATGGTAGCTACCCTCATGGTGAGCATAGCATAGAGTTGCTGTGGGCATATAGAATTGTTGAGTTAGAAACTATGTTACATACCTGTAACATTGTGTGTCAACTATAATAAATATGTGTTCTGTGTATATCTGATATTTTCTACTTTCTCAGCTTGGAGTATTACATAAAAGCACATCATTTTAAATTTTTAAATTAAACACTTGATTGTCCATTCTACTCTAAAGAAAAATGTCTTTCCTTCTTTACATCTCTCTGCCCTGCTCTCTTCGTGTGCTTAAAACAAGAATCACGGGAGTGTTCATTCAGTCCTGGTGATTCTTGCCTCATAGAAGGGAAATAAAGAAAATCTGATTAGTTCTCCTAAAGAGCAGTATTCTCTGTTGCCATAGCCCTTATGTCACTATTGGAGACAAGAGATCCCTTGGCCAGATGCAGTACTAGAATCTTGCTGGAAGATTCTTTATCTTGCTGGAAGATGGCTTTAGCAGATCAATACTCCTAGCCATGGCACCTGTTGTTCTGGAAAGAAGGCAAATCCTGTGCTCTGTGACTGAAGTTCATGGTCTGGCAGTTTCTCAGGGTACCAGTCTGAGAAAGATCTTTCCATCAGTGTTTTGTTTAGCAGTGATTATTTCATGCCCATCACAGACCTGGGGTCCAACCATGATGGCTATTTAATGACTCACTTGTACATACACTAATATAACACATTCACACAGTGACACACACATGCACTTGTACAGTCTCTCTCTCTCTGTCTCTCTGTCTCTCTGTCTCTCTCTCTCTCTCTCTCTCTCTCTCTCACACACACACACACATACCCTGACACACACTTTTCCCTAGGGATGCAGCAGGCTGACTGAGCATAACCCACTTTTATCAACTTAAAATTTAAGCCTTTCAAAGCTGAAATCTTATCTTGTTGAACCCAAAGCAAACTCTATTTCCTGATCAAAGTGAATAATATTTCTTTCAAGAAAAAAATATCTGTGCTTATTGTATAGAACATCAGATAGTTTTGTATCTATTTATTATTTTATTTGAAAACAAAATAACATTTTTATAGATTAAAAAATACTCAGGGGCATTAAGGGATATTGCCCAAGGGCATGCCACTTTTATAAGACAAACCTCTCCCTCTTTCTTATATATCCTCCAATTTGGGGTTCTTTAATTTAAAAATATTATAAATTATTCTAATGCAAAAATTATTCATACATAAAATGTAAAAGAAGAATGTAATGAGTATCCACACACCTATGATCCAGTTTAAATAATAAAATACTGCAGATAGAATTGAAGCATGTGTGTGTCTCCATCCATCCACTTTCATCTCCCTTCCTGGTAAGCAACCATTATTCTGTATTTGATACTTATCTTTTTCTTATATTTCTTTAGTTTTTACTACTTTTGTATGTATTCTACAAACATTCTTGTACATGTCTCCATAGAAGAAATCCTCTAAGGGATATATGAAAGAATGTGACTGTTCAGTCATGGAAATTCACATCTTCAATCTAACCTGATATTGTCAAATCACATCCTAAAGTTTAACCCAGTACTCTTCACTGGCAGCATATAAAACTGCATAAGTAGATGCCAACTTTTTAAATAATTCTCTTATGCCAGTCTGATGGAATACTTAATTCACGTATTTTGTCCCTTTTGTAATAGACTATTTGTTTTATCTATGAGTTGCAGAAATTTGGATTATACTTTGGATTATACTTCGGATTATAATCTTTCATCATTTAAATTAGCTAATTATATCTTTTCTTACTCTGTGACATTTCTTTCCACTTTTTGGGGGTGACTTTTGTTAAGTTTTGCATTTACTGTAGTATAACATAACATTATCTTCCTTTACAAGATGTGGTAGGGCCATATCATCCCTTAAATTTTCTTCTAAAAGTTTTAGAATTTTAATTTTTATAAGTCCCTAATTTATATAAACTTTTAAAGGAATAACATCAAATGGAAATCCAATTTTATTCTTTTATATATGTATATAATTGTCTCAGCATAAGCTATTCAATCTTCCATTCTTTCTCTATTGATTTGTGATGCTACCTCTGTCTTAAACCATGTATGTTTATACGGGTTCTGTTGAAGGCTCTCTCTTCTGTTCCATTGGGGTTATTTGTCTCTAAAACAAATCCACAATCTTACTTTATCTTAACTATTACATGAAGTAATATTTATTATAGTTTTTGTTTTTTGTTGGATATTTTTAACCCTTTGCTCTTATGTAAAAATGTGAGAATCTGTTCAAATTCAATGAAAAAGACTATGGATATTTTGATCATCATATTATTTCCATCGCTCTATATTGCCCTTTTTGTGCAATAAAACCCTTCATTCTTTTTATCTATTTTGTATCCAATTTATGATAATATGATTTTGGTCTCCTTGAGGAGGTCCATTTTGGATCTAGATTTGTGTGTGCATGTGTGCGCCCGTGTGTGTGTGTGTTGGGGGCTAATATATCCAGTAAGTGATAGGGCCTCAGATATTTGCCTTAAGAAGCAGGGTGTGGGTTTCAGAATTTAGGTAACTAAAAATGACCCTCCCATCAGCACTTTAGAATTAACTAAAAAGCCAAAGACATAATTATATTTCAGTGGCTAAATATCAGAAGGTTAAGTTACATACTAAGAACTATTATCCTCTTAGTATCATTCATACTCCATCTTTGCTGCAATAGCACGCAGTGGGATGCTATTGAAAGAACACTGACTTTATAATTACTTCCATCTTCTTCAGACACAGACTTTGCCACTTACGGGTTGATGGGGAATCACCTATTTGAGCTTTTGTTTCTTATCTGTAAATGAAGATAATAACACACAGCTTACAAGGTCTGGGTAAAAATAAATGAGATAGTAACTGTGAAATGCTGTCTCCTTTTTCGTAGATGTATAATAAAACATTAATTTCCTTCCACTTTAGAAGAACTCAATTCAGGATATTGTACCCAAATCTTTGCTGAGAAACAAGAAGAAACATGATTTGCAGGTGATTTAACTACCTCAACTACCTGTCGAGGTAATGACAGTAGTGGTTCAATTAATTTTTAGTGGCTAAAGGATGATTTCTTTTACATTATGTAAAAATTTTAGGTGAAATTAAAAAGACTTTGGAATGAGAGAGTTCTCTCTTAGAATCCTGACTTCACTCTTTTAGTAGCTATGTGATCTCAAGAGAACTCAGGTTTCTTACTAAAGATATTGAGAGGACGCCTGGGTGGTTCCGCAATTGAACATCTGCCTTTGGTTCAGGGTGTGATCCTGGAGTCCTGGGATTGAGTCCCGCATCAGGCTCCCTGAGTGGAGACTGCTTCTGCCTCTGCCTGTGTTTCTCCCTCCCTCTCTTTCTGTGTGTCTCTCATGACTAAATAAATAAATAAAATCTTTTTAAAAATATATTGAGATAATTTCCTTAAGGTCTTTATAAAAATTAAAGAAATTTTTTTGAAAAGTACGTTCAACTCTGCACTGCATTGTCTTCTAGAGTAAGTGCTTAATAATTAGTAGCTGCTATTTTTATCATTTTATAAGACTGAGCTTTCAAATGCATTGACATGGAGGAGGAACTTCTGAATCTTCCTGCCTGCTTGAGAACAATCTCATTGAGATATGTGCCAATAAACAATAACTCATTTTTTGCTTTGTAATAAATTGAGCCCTAATACCTGAAATGTTTCATGGTACCTTCAACAGAGTCATCATTCAATAAATACACATAGGACAATGGGATAATGGAAAATAGGTATTTGTTTATTTCAATTATTGCTGTCAGAGGTATGGTTGACAAATTATAATCTTATCAGGACACCTGAAAAGATTAGCAAATAAATCATTAATAAAATGCTTTCAGCTCTGGGTTTCTAGTGGCATAGAACAAAGGAAAAGGGATCCTGGACCTCCTCAGGGTTAAATTGGAGGAAAATTTTCATGAACGAGCACCATTAAAAGAAAGTCAAGAAAGGACAGGTTCACATTTTCATAATCTCTTCCACAAAGAATCAAAAGGATTTAATTTTTTTTAAAATCTGCCACAAAAGTTCCCTTTTGGCAAAGCACAAGAAACATGAAGAAAGCTATATCAAAGAACACCATAAGCAAATTGAACAACACAAATGAGCAATTTTTTGTAAGTTTATTGTATTATATTTTGTATTTAAGTGGAGTATGTGGTGATTGGAGGAAGACTATAAACAATATAATTGGTAGTGTTTTTCTCGCCAAAACGCGGTTTTTAGATCTTTCTTTCTTCTTTGTTAGGTATTCCAGGACCCGTAAATATTGCCAACAGCTCTTCTCCCCTGTGATCCCCACCCCCTCCCCCACGCACACGTGTGCATACACTTGTAGCCTGATACCCTGTTGATGACTGGGTCTCCCACTCCCAATCTTCCCTGTTCCAGGCCAGATCTCAGTTTGCTCCCTCCCACTTGAGACCCTGCCTCTGCCTTCCCCTGCTCCGTCTTCTGCACTTTAACATCCAGGCACTGCAAGCTAGAGCTATGGCCCTCCAGCCCAAGCACCTGTGGATAACTGGGCTGATGAGGAAAACTCTAGAAATCCATGAGGAAGCATGAGTGGGTGGAGAAACTAAAACTGTGGGAGGCCCTGAGGAGGTAGGTGAGAATGGGCTCTGAGACCTTAGGGAAGTCTTGGGAGAGAGGAAGTGGAGGCTGGGAGGGGGGAGCTGAGGAGCCTAGATGAGCACAGAGGAGGTGGGGAGCTGGCTACCAGACAGGGACAGAAGGGAGTCTGTTGTCACAAGAGCTTCTCTGAGGAAGCCTTGGCCACTCCCCGAGGCCAGCAGGCCACTCACTCCGCCAGCTCTGGAGGGAGCATGAAAGCCCCTTCTTTCTACCTGTGTACCCCCAAATGACCCTCAAGTACCTAAGTGACTAAACCTGGTTCCCTCTGGAGGCTGGGATCCCCTGAAGTGGTGAGTCTCAAGGGCGATGGGACTCGCTCCCCACCCGCATTTGCTGATGACTGAAATCTTAATTAAGCAAATAAGACCTTCCACTTCCATACTCAGAAGACTGAAATTATAGCACAAGGGACAAAAGATTCCTGACCCCAAGCATATTCATAGTAACTTGTGACTGAAATAAGATCTATTCCAACACTGACAGAGGTGCAGAAAAGGGACATGTCCTCTAGTGACATGAGATGAGACACTGTGGTCCTAAAAGACACACATCCCCAGTCTGGCCAATTTCTCCTGGGCTGTTTCCCCATCATCAACCTCAGACCCAGAGAAACAGCTGGGGCAGAGTTGCTGTTGTGAGCAATGGTGGTGGTGTTAGCTGCAGTGTGGACCACTCAATGATTTCAGCTGCCTGAAATCTCACTTGAGGCTTCTGTATAGATGTATTTCACAAATCTCTGTGCTGCAAAATATTCCCTAGTATTGAGTTCCTCAGAAAATAATATTCATGGCCATGAACTCAGAAAATATGTCCCAAAAGGGACAGGCATAAAAATGAAGTCTTTAATTATATTGGTTCTGTAATTAAATATAACACTATTTTTCTGAGTCTACAGAATCTTTTCCAGAATGACCCTTTTTTCCCTCTGACACAACCTTTTCATCTTCTCGGCCTCCCCTGCCAGCTCTGTGGTGATGGCCTCATCCTGAACCCTGTTGGCCAGGTTATGAGGACTTGGAAATCTCTTCAACTGGTGGAATACAGACTTTTTTTCAGCCCCTTTTAAATGGTCTTGTACATACATACAACCATGGTCAGAACACTGACTCAGCCACTGAAAATATTTTTGTTCCGTGACAAATATGTCTGAAAGCTATCTAATTGTTCCCTCTCTTCCTAATTAGGACACTGGCATGTGCTGGAAAACAGAGTGCAACCAACCCACTCTAGAATCCCTTATATTTATAGTGTTTTTAATTCTCTTTAATATATTTTCATGTTTATTGTCTTATTCAATTCTAGTAGAGTAGCACAGGTGTCATTTTCCTTGGATAGATTAAAAAAAAAAGTAAAACAAAACTATATAGCAAGGGTTTATTTTTGGTCATAGAGTAAATTAGGAGCAGACTTGAATCTAGAAGTGAGGTCAGCCTCTTTGGATGGTCCTCTGACCCAAGATAGATACAATTTCAAAACTTTGTGTCTAGGCCTGCTGAACTAACCTGAATCTCACTACTTCTGACCTACAGGTGATTTTGGAGGCACTCCCTGGCCTATCAGGAGTATCAGAGAGCCAGTAGAATGGGTGTAGATAGACTAGCTACAGTCTGTCTATCCCTGAACCTGGGGTTAATGGGCAGTAGGAACTAATCAAATTTGCACTTTTTCATATAACCATTTTAGGTTCATATAACCATTTTAGGTTCTCAATCTGGTACTTGTAATAAACAGTATTTTCAAAATAACTTAAGTATCAGCAATGGATAAAGTTTTCTAAATAAACATGACAACTAATTAGAAATCTAATGTATCCAGCTGCTTTTGGCTTAGAACACCACTCTTCACAGGGGGCTTGCTAAAAGTTCTTTAGCGAGGGTGGCTATGTTTTGTTTTGTCCCTCAGACCTTATTCTGTGTCTTGATCAATTATTTTCTGTCATCCTCTGTACTAGGTATCTATGTATGTATGGGAAAGCAAAAAGGTTGGATGTGTACATGTAAATTTTTATCAATATATCCAGTGTCTGGTTATTCCATTACAGAGGCTACAAAACTTACTATTTTTTTCTTCTCCACTCTATCCTGAAAGATTTTTATCTTAGATCATTGACTCTGATGCTTATATCAAGCAGCAAGTTTGTCTTTCAAGAAATGTTATAGTTTAGGTGGTAAAGATCTGGCTCCCTGCAGAGCCCAGAGAAGAAGATCTAAGAAAGAAAACAATCCTGTATTTCTGGCATTTTCTGGCTGCCCAAAGCATCCCTCTACAGCTGACAGTGATAAAATTTCATCAGAGGCATTGGTCAGACTGCAGTTTTTTTTTTTTAAAGCTATAGGAGTCATATTAGCATTTAAGATGTCTTTTTTTTTTCTGCAGAATATGTGGTGTATATTATCTCTGTTTTGCATGTTATATTACTATAAACTCATGTAGTCCCCAAAATAAAATTTAAAATGTAGTTTGACATTCCTGACAGACCCAAATATTTTTTAAGAAAAAAGCATTTTGTAGTTGAATGCTCTACCCATGAGCTATACCCCCAGGCATCAAAAAAGCATTTTGAATAAAAAGATACCTCCCATTCTTGCATAGAGTGACTCAAAATAATAAAGATTTCATCTTCCTTCAGTTGATATATTTGAATTTTTATTTAAAAAATTTTTGATATATAATTGACATATAACACTGTGTAAGCAGTATGGCATAATAACTTGGCTTTCATATAAAGTGAAATGATTACCAAAAAATTAGTTAACATCCAGTATTTCATATATGTACCAAAAAACCCCTCAGGATTTCCTCTTAAAGACTTTCATATAAACCATACAGTGGTGTTAACTATAGTCATCCTACATTACCTCCCTTGTACTTATTAAAACAAAGTTTTGACCACCTTCATCCATATGTCTTCTGTAGTGGCTGTATCAATTTATTTTCCTACCCACAGGTAATAAGGGTACATTTTCCTCCCTGTCCTCACCAGTGTTGGCTATCACTTATCTTTTTGAGAACTATTCTAACAGATGTGATTTGATACGTCATTATGATTTTTGATTTGCATTTCCCTGGTGATTAGCGATATTGAGCACTTCATGTACTTGTTAGCCATTTGTATATCTTCTTGGGAAAAATGTTTTTCCTTTTCTCTTACTAACACTAGTTATATACTGTCTTTTTTGATGATAGCCATTGTAACAGGTTTGAGGTGATACCTCATGTGGTTTTGATTTGCATTTTCCTGGTGATAAGTGATGTTAAGAATCATCATGTGTCTGTGGCTGTCTGTTGGTCTTTAAAGGAATGATGGGCACTTGGGTGGTTCAGTGGTTGAGCCTTTGGTTCAGGTCATGATCCTGGGGTCCTGGGATACAGTCCTACATCAGGCTTCCTGC
This sequence comes from Nyctereutes procyonoides, assembly GCF_905146905.1. NCBI lineage: Eukaryota > Metazoa > Chordata > Mammalia > Carnivora > Canidae > Nyctereutes > Nyctereutes procyonoides. Next base: position 20,969,917 of record NW_026575040.1, on the reverse strand, counting down.
AGGAAGCCTGCTTCTCCCTCTGCCTATGTCTTTCCTCCCTCTGCCTATGTCTTTCCTCCCTCTGTATGTGTCTCATGAATAAATAAATAAAATCTTAAATGACTATTTAGGTCTTCTGCCCAATTTTAATTAGGTAGTTTGTGGGAGGTTTTGCTATCATGTTGTGTGCATTCTTTATATCACTGTATGTTCTTCTTTTGTCAAAGATTAACTGACTATATAAACATGGGTTTCTTTCTGGGCTTTCTATTTTGTTCTATTGATCTATGTCTCTCTGTGTCACTACCATACTGTTTTGATTACTGTATTTTGTATTAGAGTTTGACATCTTCAGCTTTTTTTTTTTTTTTTTTGACATCTTCAGTTTTGTTCCACTTTCTAAAGATACCTTTGCCCTTCAGGGCTTGTTATGGCTTTATACAAATATTAGGATTATTCTAGTTCTTTGATAAATCTCATTGATATTTTGATAGGAAATGTATGAATCTGTAGATTGCTTTTGGGTAGTATGGACATTTTAATGATATTGTTCGAGTCCATGAACATGGTATAACTTAGTGTTTATTTGTGTTGTTTTCAATGTCTTTCATCACTATCTCATAGTTTTCAGGCCATAGGTCTTTAACCTCTGTATTTAAATTTATTTCTAGGTATTTTGATGCAATTGTAAATATGATTGTTCTCTTAATTTCTACTTCATTATTGATGGAAATGTAACAGATCTCTGTGTATTAATTTTATATCCTGATATTTCACTGAGCTCATTTATTCTAACAGTCTTTTTGATGGAATCTCCAGGGTTTTCTGTATCTAGTGTCATGCCATCTGCAAATAGTAACAGTTATATCCCCCCCCCCCCAATTTGGATGCCTTTTCTTCTTCTTGTCTAATTTCTATGACTAGGACTTCTATTACTATGTTGAATAACAGTGGTAAGAGTGAACATCCTTGTCTTGTTCCTGATCTTAGAGAAAACCTTTCAGCTGCTCACTGTTGGTTATGACAATAGCTATGATTTTGTCATATATGGTCTTTAATGTTTGAAGTGTGTTCCTGCTGTACCATCTTGAGAGGTTTTATCATAAATGAAGGCTAAATTTTATCAAATTCATTTTTTGCATCTGTTGACAGTGTTAATGATTTTAATCCTCCTCTTTGTTAATGTGGTATATCATATTGATTGACTTGCAGATAGTGAACCATCCTTGTATCCCTGGAATAAATCCTACTAGATTGTGGTGTATGATCTTTTTAATGTATTTTTCAATTTGGTTTGCTAATATCTTATTCAGGATTTTTACATTGGTGTTCATCAGGGAATGTTGGCCTGCAATTTTCTATTAATTAATTAATTAATTAATTAATTAATTAATTAATTAATTTATTTATGATAGTCACAGAGAGAGAGAGAGACAGAGAGAGAGAGGCAAAGACACAGGCAGAGGGAGAAGCAGGCTCCATGCACTGGAAGCCTGATGTGGGATTCGATCCCGGGTCTCCAGGATCGCGCCCTGGGCCAAAGGCAGGCGCCAAACCGCTGCGCCACCCAGGGATCCCGGCCTGCAATTTTCTTTATTTTGTTTTTCTTTCTTTCTTTCTTTCTTTCTTTCTTTCTTTCTTTCTTTTCTTTCTTTTCTTTCTTTTCTTTCTTTCATTCATTCATTTATTTATTTATTTATTTGGTGTCTTTATCTACTTTTGTTACCAGGGTAATGCTGATCTCATAGAATGAGTTTAGAAGCATCACTTCCTCTTGAACTTTTTAAAAATAGTTTAAGAAGCATATGCATTAACTCTTTCAAAGTTTAAAACTTACCTATGAAGCCATCTGGTCCTGGACTTTGGGGAGTTTTTGGATTGATGATTCAATTTCATTACTAATCATTCTATTCCGATTTTCTGTTGTTGATTCAGTCTTGGAAGATTGTATGTTTCTAGGAATTATTCACTTTTGGGTTGTCTCATTGGTTGACATATCATTGTAGTAATATCTTACTACCCTGTGCATTTCTGTGGTATCAGTTTTAACTATTTTATATTTTTTATTTTATTTGGAACCTCCCTTATTTTGATGAGTTTGGGTAAAAGTTTGTTCATTTTGTTTTCAGAAAAACAGCTTTTAGTTTCAATGATCTTTTCAATTTTTGTCCTTTATTTCTGCTCTGATCTTTACTTTTTTCTACTAACTTTGGATTTTGTTACTTCTGATTTCAGTCTTCAATTTATTGAGACAGATTGTGTGGCCTAACATGTGATCTGTCCTGGAGAATGCCCCATGTGCACTTGAAAGAATGTGTATTCTGTTGTTCTTAGATGGAATGCTCTGTATAAATTAAATCTATCTAGTCTGCTGTGTCATTTAAGGCTGCTGTTTTGTTTTTTTGTTTTGTTTTTATTTTGTTTTGTTTTTTGTTTTTTGGTTTTTTTTGTTTGTTTGTTTTTTACTGATTTTTCTGCCTGGATGATCATTACTCCCATTGATGAAAGTGGAGTGTTTAAAGTCCCCTACTATTTTATACTGTCCATTTCTATTTATAGCAATATTTTCTTTATGTACTTAGATGCCCCAGTGTTGCGTATATAGATAATTATCTATATGTTAAATCTTCTAGGATTGATTTATCATTAGGTAATGCCCTTCTTTGTTTCTTGGTAGTATTTGTTTTAAAGTCTATTCTGTCATGTGTATTACTGTCTCAGCTTTTTTTGTTTGTTTCTTTTTCTATTGCTTTATCTTCTTTATGTGTCTTTAGATCTGAAGTGAGTCTCTTGTAAGCAGCATATAAATGAGTCTTTTTAAAATTCAACCACCCTGTGTTTTTTTGATGGGAGCATTTAGTCCATTTCCATTTAAAGTAGTTATTAATAGATACATACTTATTGCCATTTTGTTGCGTTCTGATTGTTTTTGTAGTTATATTTCTTTCTTTTTCTCTTCCCTTAGAATTTGGTGATTTAGTGTTCTATCTATATTCCTTTATTTATATTTGTGTGTGTGTGTGTGTGTGTGTGTGTGTGTGTGTGTATCTATTACCGGTATATTTGGTTTGTGGTCATTATGAGGTTTATATATAATATCCTATATATAGCAGTCTATTTTAAGTTGATGGTTGTGTAAGTCCAAGTGCATTTTAAAAGCACCACATTTTTATTCCCCCTCCCTCCACCATGGTTTATATTTTTTGATATCCTGTTTTAGATGTTATTTTATTATTTTGTGTATCCCTTAACTAATTGCCATAGGTCTAAATGATTTTTACTACTTTTGTTTTCTAACCTTCATAGTAGCTTTGTAGGTGATTGGTCTACTATATTTAACATATGCTCATCTTTACTAGTGATACTTCTTTTTTCATAATTTTCTAATATCTAATTATATTTTCTTTCCTGTTTAAAGGAGTATATTGATTTAACATTTGTTGAGGCTGAATTGGTGTTGATAAAATTGTAGATTTTCTTTGAGAAACTCATCCCTCCATTTAATTCTGATAACCTTGACAGATTTAGTACCTTTGGTTGACAGTTTTCTTTCTTGTGCTCTTGCTCTCTGGCACTTTGCACCTTTTCTTGAAAATTAAAAATTATTATTTCAGAGAGCAAGCAGGGGAAGGGACAGAGGTATAAGCAGGCTCTTCGCCCAGTGGGGAGCATGGTTTGATCCCAGGAGCCTGAGATCATGACCTGAGCTGAAGTCAGACACTTGACTAAGTCACCCAGGTGGCCCACTACTTTGCACTTTTTTTAAAGATTTTTTTAAAATTTACTTATTCACTATAGACATAGAGAGAGGCAGAGATACAGGCAGAGGGAGAAGCAGGCTCCATGCCGGGAGCCTGACACAGGACTCGAACCCGGGACTCCAAGGATCGCGCCCTGGGCCAAAGGCAGGCCCCAAACCACTGAGTCACCCAGGGATCCCCTACTTTGTACTTTTAATATATCCTACCACTCTCTTCTGGCCTGTAAACTTTCTGCTAAAATATCACCTGAGAATCTTATGGTAGTTCCCTTGTATATTATAACTAGTTTTTTTCTTGGTTGCTTTTAATATTTTCTCTTTAACTATTGGCACATTGATTATAATGCCCCTTGCTATAGGTCTCTTTTGGATTCATCTTATTTTGGACTCTGCTTTCTAGGCTTGGGTGTCTGTTTCCTTCATCAGGTTATGGAATTTTTAAAAAAAGATTTTACTTATTTGAGAGCAAGAGAGAGTGAGGGAGCACAAGCAGGGGAGAGAGAGAGGGAGAAGCAAACTCCCTACTGAGCAGGGAGCCTAATGTGGGGCTCAATCCCAAGACCCTAGGATCATGACCTGAGCCAAAAGCAGATGCTTAACTGCTGATGACTGAGCCACCCAGGTGCCCTAGGTAAGGGAATTTTTCAGCTATTTTTTCAGATAGGTTTTTAAGCCCTTGCTATTTTTCTTCCCTTTTTGAAACCTCTATAAATTTAATGTTAAGATATTTAATGTTATCCAGAGTTCCCTTAAAATACCCTCATAAAAGTTTTTAGCTGTTCTTATTTGTTGATTTCTACTGTTGTCTTGTAGATTGCCAGTCTTACCTGCTATTGATTCCCTCTAGGACATTGTATAGTTCTTGTATTTTATAGCCCTTACTGTTTCTTTTTTATATTTTCTATCTTTGTTGAAGTTCTCACTATATTAGTACATTCTTGAGTTCATTGAGCATCTTTATGACCATTACTTTGAACTGTTTATATGGTATGCCCATCTCCATTTCATTTTGTTCTTTTCTTAGAATTTTCTTTTATTCTTTTATTTGGGCATATTCCTCATTTTGCCTAATTCTGTTTCTGTGATTTAGGTAGATAAATTAGATCTCCCAGTCTTGAAGGACTGGATTTAGGCAGAAGGTATCCTTTGGGGCCCAACAGTACAAATCCACCTGCTTACCTGAGCCAGGACCCCAGGATTGTCCCCTGTGTGACCTGTGTACACTCTTCTATTGTGGCTGGTTCATGACTGATGTGGAATCTTGTATGCAGAGCTATTTCCTGGCATGGCTGTCTGCAAGGTCTGGCCATAACTATGGCCATGCTTGTGAGCAAAACTGACAACTGGCCCATCTAGCTGAGAGACCTGGCTGAAACTATGTAGGCATACTGAACAGCTTGCCATGAGATGTGGCTGTGACTTTGATAGGTGTTTCAGAGTGTGGTGCTGGCTCCGCAGGATGATGGTGCTTGGGATGGGCTTTGGTGGCAGCTAAGGCTATCTACCAGGAGCACTAGAGTGGGGAGCCACTTAGGAGGGTCTCTGGTTCTGGTTGAGGATGCCTGCCAAGAGTGCTGGGGAAGGGAGCTGCTTGGAAGGGGCTTCGGTGCTGGGTAAATGGTGCTAGATGGCAAGTGTCAAAAATGTTGCTCACCAGTGCTAGGCCAGCTAGATAAAAGGGGAGTGGGGTGGAAGAAGATGCGTGCCAGTGTTTCTGTCCCTGAAGATTATTCCAACATATCACTATCCTGGCATATACCCTAAAATTAGTCAATGGATCTTCTTCAGATGTATCCAAGGTACTTTTCAAAATGCTGCCTGTGTACTGGGAGTCAGAGCAAGTGGAATTGTATGCACATTTCATAAGAGTGGAGTCTCCATTTCCTACTGCCTTCTAGCTCTCCTGAACAAAAACTCCACTGGTTTTCAAGACAGACTTTTATAGATGTTTGCCTTACAGTGCCTCTCCAGAGGGCCTTGAAGACCAATTTAGACCTTGGGACACTTCTTCTTCAGGGAGGCCTTTGTCCTTGTGTGTTGTCACACCAGAGGTGTGGGTCCTGGCAAAACTGTCTCTGCCTCTTCTACTCATCTCCTTATGGCTTTTTCTTTATATCCTTAATTGGTTTGAATCAATTCCTCTAGAATTTGTTCTCAGAGATGGTTCTACATGTCATTGTAGGTTATGTCCCTGTGAGCTCAGGATCCCCCCACTCCACAATCTTGATTTTTTTTTGTCCATTTTTAAATTGATTGCTTTTTGCTATTGAGTTGTAGGAGTTCTTTATGAAGTTTGGGTATTAACCCTTATTGTATACATTGTTTGCAAATATTTCCACATAAGTATTCTTTTCATTTTGTCTGTAGTTTCTTTTTGATGTGCAAAAGTTTTTAGTTTGATATACTTGCACTTTTTGTTATTTTGTTACTTGTGCTCTGGGTGTCCTATCCAAAAAAAAGCCTTTTAGACCAATGTCCAAGAGATTTTTTTTTCTTCAGTTTTCTTTTAGTTTTATGGGTTTTGAGTTCACATTTAAGTCTTTAATCCATTTTGAGTTTATTTTTTGTGGGTGCTTTAAGATAGTGGTCTAGTTTCATTGTTTTAGATGCAAATATCCCATTTTCCCAGCACCATTTATTGAAGAGACTCTTTTCTCCATTAAATACTCTTGGCTTTCTTCTTATATATTGTCAACTAATATTTACCATATATGCATGGGTTTATTCCAGGGCTTTTGATTCTGTTCTATTAGTCTATTTGTCTGTTTTTATGCTACCACTATACTATTTTGATTACTCTAGCTTTATAATAGTAGCCTGAAATCATCTTTCTCAGGATTTTGTTGGTTATTTGGGGTCTTTTATGGTTACGTATGATTTTGGTTGTTTTTTATACTTCTTGATTTTAGGGGGGATCTCTCTATTTCCTGGATCTGAATGTCTGTTTCCCTTCCCAGATTGGGAAAGTTTTCAACTAGGATTTGTTCAAATACATATTCTGGCCCTCTGTCCCTTTCGGCACCCTGGGGAACCCCAATTAAATGTAGGTTTTTCTTCCTTAGGCTGTCATTTAATTCCCTTAATCTGTCTTCATGGTCTTTTAATTGTCTCTTTTTTCCTCAGTTTCCCTCTTTGCCATTAACTTGTCTTCTATGTCACTCACTCGTTCTTCCACCTCGTTAACCCTCATCGTTAGGACTTCTAGTTTGGATTGCATCTCATTCAATTGATTTTTAATTTCTGCCTGATTGGATCTAAATTCTGCAGTCATGAAGTCTCTCTCGTGAGTCCTTAATGCTTTTTTCTAGAGCCACCAGTAGCTGTATAATAGTGCTTCTGAATTGGCTTTCTGACATTGAATTGTAATCCAGATTTTGTAACTCTGTGGGAGAGAGGACTGTTTCTGATTCTTTCTTTTGAGGTGAGGTTTTCCTTCTAGTCATTTTGCTCAGTGCAGAGTGGCCAAAAACAAGTTGTATTGGGAAAAGGAGAGAAAGAGAGAGAAGGAAAGAAAAGAGAAAAAGAAAAAAGAAAAGGAAAAAAAGAGAAGAAAAAGAGAAAAAGAAAGAAAGGTGGAAAAAAAGAGGGGGGTGGGGGAAGCAATCAGAAATCAAAAAGAAAAGAAAAAAAGAAAACAAAAAAACAAAACAAAACAAAACAAAAAACACGGGGGAGTAACTTCTGATTCTGTAGACTTTAAGTCCCTTGACTTCCCCTGGAACTGGTCCGTCCAGCTGGTCTTCTGGGGGAGGGGCCTGCTGTGCTGATTTTCAGGTGTTAGCACTTGGGGGAGCTGCTCTGCCCCTGCCTGGTGCAGGGCTCAGCGGGGTTTGTTCACCCCGTGAGGCCCCAGGAGGAACAACCCCAGTGGCTGCCGCAGCTCTGGAAGCCTGGATTCAGCCTCCGCAGGAGGGCCTGGAGGGCCCTGGAGGCTCATCTGCAGGGCCTGGAGGCTCCGGGGCGGGGCCGCTGATCTGCTCAGCTCGGGGCAGGAGCGTCCTTGCTGTCCTGGGCCCTCCAGGCCTCTGCCTGTCCCGGGGGGAGGCCGGATCCTGGGCTGTGTCCCGGCGCCCTGTGCTCCGGGGCCTGCGCTGTGGGATTCGCGCTCCCGCCCTGCAGCTCCCTCCCTGGAGCCACTGCCCGAGTCCCTCCGAGCTGCTCCGGTCCCGCCGTGCGCGCTGCAGCCCTTAGGGAGCTCGGCGCACTCTCCCGGGGCGCAGGTGTCTGTTAGTGTCCCCGGGAGCCCGAGGGCATCCCCGCCCTCCTGGGTCCTGCTCTAACTCCCTGCAGGTGCCTTTCCACCCAGGAAGGTTGGTGCAGCTCCTGCTCCTCCGGGACGGGACGGGGCTCTCCTGTCCTGGGGACACTCGCCCCGGCCCTAGCCCGGCTCCTCGCGGGGCCCCTCCCCCTCGGAGGCCTTTTGTGTCTTTATTTCTTTTTCCCCGTCTTCCTACCTGGATAGAAGCCGAACTCTTCTCACTGTAGTATTCCAGCTGGTCTCTCTTTAAATCTCAGGCCGAATTCGTAGATTTTCAGGATGATTTGAAGGTTATCTAGGTAATTTTTGGGGGACAGGTGATTTGGGGACCCTACTCTTCCGCCATCTTGCCCCTCCTCCTGTTTTTTATACTTTACTTCTGAAAAAAAATCTTAAAAGCAGCTAGAGCGTAAAAGACATTAGGAAACCCCAATCAAAGAAATGTTCAAGGAAGTCTTTTAGGAAATAGCAAAATCATACCAGAGAGAAATAGAAATCTACACAAAAGGAATGAAGAGTGCTGGAAATATTGACTACATGGGAAACATGTAAGATGTTGCCTCTGCATATAAAATCTTTAAATCTATTAGGGAAGTAAAACATCTTGGTTAATCAATTTATAACTCAACAAAGTTGTACTAATTTATCATTAAAATAACATATTCAGAGAATGTATTTTATTTTTTTCTCTGAAATGTCAGTTTTATTCCTCTGGCTAAGAGATCCAGAGATAACTTGAGGTTTACTTTTTTTTTTTTTTTTAATAGTTCTCCCATCAAGAGTTTAGGTGCCTCCATTGCGGTAATAAGCTGATAGCAAATTATTTGACTCTTATAAAGCCTTAATTTTGTGTATGTGTGTGACACATATTCATGAAAAAAAATCCATATAAGTGAAAGGAACTCACATGACACAGAAATAAGCACTTAAGTTTTTGACATATGTACACATATATGCATATGTACCCACAATTTGAGATTTAATCCTACATATGTGAGCTGATACTAAATATACTGCTTTGCAGCCTGTTATGTTTTACTTTGCAACATAGAATGAATATAATTTCATGCATATGTGTGTGAAACTTTCCAACTGAAAAACACTCAAAGAATGTGTCAAAATACAGTATCTGATGAGATTCTGATAATGAGGAAACTCCCTAAGATATAATTTCACCAGATGATTAAAAGTAAAATGAAAGTCAAAGATAAACCAGAAAATACTAACAAAAAGCAAGAGTCAGATTTTCATATCAGACCAAGAAAAAAAAAATTCAAAGCCTAAAGCACACAGGATAAGGATGACTGCATGAATGTCTTTGTTTCTACTGCATCATCACAAACTTATTTCTTTTTTCTCTTCCCTAAGCCTTTCTAACTCCTCTCTACCTCTTATCATTTCTTCAGCTCAAATGCCTCATGAGAGTGTCCTCTTACAACCCCTGATCAGATCTGGTCAGCCCTCGTTAGAATTCCTTCTGATTCTGAGCTTACACCTTCTTTGAAGGTTGTGAATTTCTTTCTGCCTCCTGTGGTACCTCTTCCAAAGGGCAGTCTGCCTCAGCTTTGAGCATATTCTGTGGTTTTCCTTCATTTTCTTCAAAAGACTTTTGCATGTTGAGTATTTTTCTGTTATTTCGTTTGAATAAATTAATCCTGTAGCGATCCAGGGGATTTTTCCTCCCTCATCCTTCACTTGATTTGTGTCATGTACAAAAGATCAAGAGTCCTGAAAGGATCTAGGGCACTTTTCTTTTACTCCATCACTATGGAGCTCAAGAATGTATTGTATTAATCCATGATCTAAAAGACATGTAATGGAATTAGAATAGACCTTATTTCTCTCTTTTAATAACTTAATTTCACAGAAATCTCTCAAAAGTATCTTGGCTTTCATATACCACAATAATGGTTTATAATGCTGTCTCTTTGTTCTCAATATTAATTAGTATCTAATAGTTTTTATAGTAGATAAGCATTAAACTCAACATATTTCTCCTCTACTCACCTTTCCATTGCTGTATATTTCACATTTTAATTAAAATAGTTCTCACTTATGTTTATCATGATATGAATATAGTTTTTACTACAAACCCAAGAGAATTCTATTAAGTTTATTTACTTGAACATCTTTCATTTTACTTAGAATTATCAATTGCTTTATTCATTCATTTGCTTAAACTTTTATATCCCAATCATTTCTTCCCTATAGGTACCATTATACCTATAAGACAACTATCAATATTATTGGTTCTGGGCTTATTGCTCTGGAACCCTGGTCCATCACTTTTCCTAGGATATCCATTGGCAACCATCCTAGGAATTCCCTTTACTCTCATATGCTGCCTGGATTCTATCTCTTTTAGGAATTAGTTCTTTGTAATCATGGAGATCAATAACTTCTTGAGAAGGAATCCATAGGACAGTCACTTTTTAAACTTTTTTTGGGGGGGTGGGGGGCAGTGAGAAGGAGGGAATATATTCATATTTGGAAATATTTTTTGTCTGTAGTAACTTTTGTTTCCCCTAAAGTTCTTGAATTGATTTATTTTCCACAAATTTTGTTCCTTTCTGTGGAATTGTTTTGAGAGTGGACATGTAGGATTGGTCTCTAAATTTATCTTTTTGTTGCCCTTTTCTCCCTGTTCTGACTTCTAGGAAATTTTTCTCACCTATATTTCTCAACACATTAACTGAATAGCTTTTAAGAGGCATTGCCTACTTTTGTGGCTGTAGAAGTAGATTGAGTAAGCAGTCTGATAGTTCAATAGTTCACATTAGGATTTTATTTAACTTTGTTGTTTTTATCTCATGCTCACTATTTTCCTGGAGTTTTGGAGTCCATACCTCTCAGATTTAATCTCTCATGAGAATAAACCTTGTGTCTCCTTCCTGAAACAGTGACAGTTTAACTGTGTATGGTGATGAATGGGACCTATTGTATTCAGATAGTAAATCATCCTCTTGCTTTCAGCTCCTTTCTCTTGGCATAGTCCTTGCTGCCCCTCCCCACTCCTGCTCCCAACACTTTTCAGTCTGGAATCTGTGAAGCATTCTTCAGAATAAGTTTACTGTCCACTTTAGGTTCTTTCATGTTGCTTCCTTGATTCTGAAGGTTTTGTTTTTATTTTTTAAAGATTTTTATTTATTCTTGAGAGACACAGAGAAAGAGGCAGAGACACAGACAGAGGGAGAAGAAGGCTCCCTGCAGGGAGCCTGGGACCCTGGGATCACACCCTGAGCCAAAGGCAGACATTCAACCACTGAGCCACCCAGGCATCCCTATTCTGAATTTTTTATATATTTTAATCTTTTATTGTCACCTATGTGACAAAAAGAAGAGATACATGTTTTTGGCTGATTCATTTTTAAACATAAGTTTAATGTATTGTAAAGCCCCCACATGGGTAAGGAATAGTAAGCTTTAAATTAAACATCCCCTACTACAAACAACAAAAGACACTTCTATCAGTTTGTGATGAAAATTCAAAGGGGAGAAAATCATACTATTTCAGAAATCATGGAAATCTGAACTATGGCAGTGACAGGATTGGGTAGAAGAGTGTGAATATGAGAGGGATTTAGGAGATGGTTCAACCAAATTTAGTGACAAGCTGAATTTGGGGGTGAATGAAATGAATAGAATAGAAAGTTGAGGGTGACTTCAGAGCTTTGACTTCATGACCACATAGAAACCATTACTATCCTTTTCTCAAAGAGAATGCAGGAATAAGATTAGCAGAACAACAGATTAGTTCTATTTTAAAATTTACTGAATATGAGATGCCTGGGGCTCACCCAAGTAGCGATGATCACCAGGTAGATACTTTGTTCTTAAATGCAATAACGGCAGCAAGTACTAGGTACTTCATGATATAGTTGTAATGAGCTATAATAATTCTATTTATTGATATAGCAGTATTTTCAGATCCGTTGGCTCAGCAGATATAAGTAATGTAGTGAATCCATTTCAGAATCATTTACCTTCATTTGAAATGAGAAAGAATTATAAGACCTCTGAGATTCATGTTTATAGCATTAGGAGATAATATATAGAGAGCAGAATCTGAAGCCTAGAATTTGGGTTTATCAGAGTGGATAATTTCCTTTCTTATAAAAATGAATTATTACTGGTCCTCCAATCATCTGGAAGTGAATAAATATTAAAACAAGAACTCTGAATAACCCCCCCCCCAGGACCACCTAAACTCTTCTAACCTCTAAATACTTCAAGTAAAAATATTTTCAGGTTTGCTGCTGATGTGTTTAAGATTTGAAAGCTTAACAGAATGGCTTGTGATGGGCTTGCTTAGAAGAAAAGTAGCATGTAAGCATCTTGTTGCACATCCTTTTTCTCTTATTTTCTTTAGTTTCAGCAAAAAAAGTCATCCTTTTATCCTTTCAAATAAAGTTATTCTTTGCTGTTTTATATGTCTTCATATATTTTTACCCAACAAATTTGTTTTTCCAGTCATTCTTTTCTTCCATTCATCCTCTGAGAAGACATTTTATAGATAACCACCATATGACTCAGGGTTAGTCTGGCCAGAATATCAAATCAGCGTGTGTATTGTTGGTTTGCAACCCTCTTGGGAGCTTTCCCAATTTGGAATTGGCCCCTGTACTCAGGGCAGGGGAGACTAAAGATAGAGACAGGCCATTCCAGGTTGGTAGGTGAGAGTTGTCTTGTGTTTATTCAGATTTCATTAGCACATCACTATCTCAAAATTATGACCTTGGAGTAGCCTCTGGGAGCAGGAAAGGTAAGTGGAATCCACACTCTAAGGATAGGGAAGAATGTGAGGGGACTCTAAATGCCCTTGTTCAGTTCACAGGTGAGACAGCTTTCATGTCTTTTTAATGACATTCCCCAACATGTGTTTAATGGCAATTAGAGCAGTCAAAGTTGAATCAAGGGTGATACTGACAGTAGCGGTCAGGCAAGACAGAAAAGACAGAAAAAGCGTTTTCCTTGCTTTTTTTTTTTTCATCATAAATGTTACTATACTGTATAATGAAAGATACTTTAAGAATGATGTTGCATTCCTAGAAAAATGAATTCTCCGTAGCAGCTTCACAGATTAGTAGACATAGAAATCAATTGACCATGTTGAAAATAAATAGTTTTTTAATAAACAATATCAGAGTTAGCCAATCTATTACTAAAATACTTATTTTCATTGATAGAAAATTGACTAATATTTTTATTAGTTTTCTTTGTTTTATATATTTCCCATATCAATTAAATGCCAACCCATGTTCTGACTTCCTGATTTTTTTCAAATATTAATTTGTTTTAGAAAAAGGGGGGGGGGGGAGAGAGAGAGAGAGAGAGAGAGAGAGAGAGAGAATGAATGAGTAGGACTAGGGGCAGAAGGAAAGAATCGCAGACTCCCCTCTTAAGCATGGAGCCCAACGTGGGTCACCATCCCACAACCCTGAGATCATGCCTCCGCTGAAATCAAGAGTTGGACGATTAACCTATTGAGCTACCCAGGCATCCAACTTTTTTATTTTACTTTTTTTTTTTTTGAAATACCAGTAATTGAATAGAATAAGGCTGAAAAGAACTATCTGGTACAAGGATAGGGGGTAGGTTATAACAAAAGAGAACTTGTATTTTAAATGATAACCATCCAAATAACAATATAAACCTTTCCAAATCGGTTAAACCCAGTTTCTGACACACTTGCCATACTTTCATGTATGGCTTAATATATACAAGTATGTGCCAGGCATGGAGTTAGAATGTAGAGTTGGTTATAAAGATAATCACTGGTTCCCATTTTTGAAGGAGCTCACAATCTGCAGAGAGGTAATAAAATAAGGCAATCTTTAAAATTTATGGTATTAATCTGACTTTGGAACCCACTGATAACTAGAAGAGAATTGGCTTTCAATGGCACTGCTTTCCTACAGAATGAGAACTCAGCTATTAGTTTAAAGGGTATTAGAATGATATACAACACTTATGGAAGTACTTTTCTCAAACTTCTATATTAAATAGCATCATTCCCATTACTTTCAGGTGCTTTTGCCATCTACTTTTAAGGAAACGTGAGAATTGTTTAGACCATCTCTAAGGCCTCTTTATTTTCATTCTAGAATTACATAAAAAGAGCAATGCATAATTTGAAATGAAATTTCTCATTAGAAGGTTTGAATTGAATCTTGAAAGGATTGAAATTTTAATCTTTTATACTGAGATACTGAGAACTAGTATAAGCAAAAGAAAGAATGATGTTTCTGTCACTCTGTGTGCTCTACTACACATTATAAAACAGTAAAACATACTTCAGAAAAATTTTTCAAGAGTATTTTGATTTTGGTTCTGTAAAAAGTTTTTGAAGTTTTTCTGTTATTTCTACAAAAAATGTTTTTAAATCTTTTAAAATCTCAATGTAGGTAAAAAAAAAATAGTATGTAGTGGATGTGATGTCAAGTCTCAAATTTCCTCTCCCAACCCCCAAAGAGTATAGATTTACCTCCAAAGCTGGGTAAGAATTAATTGATGATCAAAGGAGAGGGGCTTGTCTTTCACTTACTTGTAACTTGATGTTTCTCTCCATTTCTATTATTTTGACTAAAAACTAGGGGCAGTAGATTAAAGATGTAAAAATATATTGTTATTTGGATTTCTCTCCATGGTTTGACTCCGTGATTGCAGGAGAAGAGTCTACAATGGGGAATATTACAAAGTCAAGCAACTCTGTAGACAGAGGTACTCCTCAGCAAATTCAGAAGAGAAAGCATTCCATGTGACTGTTTGATACTGGGGTGGTTTACTTTTATATATTTGGCTGGGAGGAAATTTGATATATGGAATGAGAGAGTCAGAACCTGGCATGGGTCCAGACTTTCAGTTCATTTGCCTAGAGTTCATTTCCTGTCTTTTCCACCTGTTTATGGGGCTACCCCAACCACCTTTTATGTCTTCTGTACCCCTGCATTGACAGATGTTTCCTAGGATTAGAAATCTTTTCCATATATTGCTGTCTCAGCCTCCAACTAAAGGTTTACAAAACTGAGAGTTAAAAATAATCAACTTCTTTGCCAGGGGAGACAAAATTTTTACAAACTATATACTCTGACTAATAATTTTATAATTAATCTCCATTCAGAATTCTCCAGATCCCCTTAGCTCTGTGTATACAGACACTCCTTGGTAAGAGGTAGAATCATGAGATAATGTGGATTGTAACTCGCGGGGGTGGGGATGGAAATACTATGGGTGAGTATTCCCTCTCCTGCCAAATCTGTTCAGACAGATTGTGAAAACCATTTCCCATCAAAGTCCCTCTACTTTATGGCTACACCATCTTCCCTAGGCATTAGCAACGAAGAAGAGATCTATTTTAAACATCATCTCTAAGTATGGTTGCAGGTATTCTAAAGTAGAATTATTAGTAGATAATTCTGAATTTTGGAAATTCTAAGAGACAAACAATTTTCAAAAATTCTATATCAGGACGAGTAGGAAAAAATGTCATTATTCTGTTAGGTGGAATGAGATCTGAATGCAAAATCAACTTCTGTGTTTTCAGGGTATATCCTGGGAAGTGAAATTGCTGTCCATGTTTGGAAGACTTGTAGCGAAGATATTACAGGAATAAAATAATGCATTTTGTGGTAATTGGTTTCAAAATGATTAAAAGTGGCTTTCGCTCATTAGAAAACGTGTAATATTATTTGAACGTTACAGCTTTAGCCATATGACATCTTTTGTGAGAATTAATGATTATTAGTTTTTCAGACCATTAAGCAGAGCCTGGAGCAAAGATCAAAGTTGTTTTGTTGTGAATTTTCTTCCTCATGAACTTTGGTGCCTAATATAATTATCCGTTTTTGTTATTTCCTTGAAGAGAACTTATTAGTTTTATGAATGACTTCCATTAGAGGTTACCTAGCTAATGACAGGGTTGGAAAGCTTGACTTCTTCTTCCTTCTTCAACTTCATACTAGACTAAACAATTGCTTCCTCAAAGCTCACACCCCATTGCACGTTCTTTAACACATAATGCTTATTTACAGGGTTACACTAGGTTAAATGAATCCAAGAGTTGATGAGGACTCATTCTTCTCACTGAAAGAGCCGGGAGCGATGCACACTGCCTAATTTGAGGGAGCAAATTCTATCTTCTCCTTTCTCCCTGAATTTATACCACAGTTGCTGTGTTGGTACATTAACATAATTATCACTTCATTTTGACTTGACACTTGGAAAAGCACCCTCCTTCTTTATATGTTATGATGAGCTCCCATGTACCTTCCTGAGCGGTTTCCCATTGCACCAAGAATTCTCTAAACATCAAATCAGTTAAACATAGAAAAGTTATGTGACCTTACTAGAAAATGGCTCATTATGTTCTTTAAAAAAATAAAACTAATGACTAAACTTAGGGGTTTTCATCCTCCTTCTTAAGAGCACTGCTTTCGGAAACACAGCCTTCAGACCCAGTTATAAAGCAGATAAAGTCAGAACCTCTGTACTTGAATCAGAGTTAGTGGGTGCAGAGTCCTAGCTGCCAAGCCCTTCCTCACACAGTGAAGCTCTCTTAGGAGCTCTAGGGCTTCTCAGAACACAATTTTGAAGCCCACTAGGCAACATGATCTCTAGAAGCCTTTGTGTTCTGAGATACTAGGATTCCAACAAGCCATTTTTGTTTGCATGCTATTTGCTCTATACTCTGCAGTCCCGTGTGCAACTTTTTTTTTAAGTTTATTTACTCATGAAAACACAGAGAGAGGGGGGCAGAGACACAGGCAGAGGGAGAAACAGGCTCCTTGCAGGAAGCTCAATGTGGGATTCGATCCCAGGACCGTGGGATCAGGCCCTGAGCCGAAGGCAGACGTTCAACCGTTGAGCGACCCAGGCGTCCCTGTCCCATGTGTAATGGATGGGATATCATCAAAGTATGATAAGATTTGGTAACCAGAAAAACCAAAGAATATCTGATGGCTCAAGGAGCCAGTCACTGGAGGCAGAGCGGAATGTTTTTTTCTTAGTAAATAGATGCGAAAGGAGCTACTACTCTTCTTTTAAAGGTTATTTCGCTCTCTGGTCTTTTCTTCCTTTCTTAGGGACAATCACTATAAAAAAAAAAATCTCCTGTATATATTCTTCTAGGATATACTATAATTCTCCAGAAATAATTATCCATAAATCTAGAAATGATGCCATGCTAGATAATTCTGTCATCCTTGTGCAGGGGCCATGCTAGTTTCCTCTGTATCATTCCAACTTTAATCTATGTGCTGCCAAAATGAGCATTCCATACTAGATAATTCTGCAACTTGCTTTTTAAATTCAATGTTATATTAAAAACTACTAACATTGATGTCTGTTGGTCTAACTAATTTATTTAAATACATTTTACCATACAAATAAATCAAAATTATTCCCTATCAATAGGAAAAATATGGTAGAGTATTCCCTATTATAAATAATGTTGTAGTAAACATCTTTTTATGTGTAATCTGCTAGATAAGTGTAAGATTCTCTTCATTTTTATAATAAATTTATTTTTATTGGTGTTCAATTTACCGACATACAGAATAACACCCAGTGCTCATCCCGTCAAGTGCCCCCCTCAGTGCCCATCACCCATTCACCCCCACCCCCCGCACTCCTCCCCTTCCACCACCCCTAGTTCGTTTCCCAGAGTTAGGAGTCTTTATGTTCTGTCTCCCTTTCTGATATTTCCCACACATTTCTTCTCCCTTCCCTTATATTCCCTTTCACTATTATTTATATTCCCCAAATGAATGAGAACATACACTGTTTGTCCTTCTCCGATTGACTTACTTCACTCAGCATAATACCCTCCAGTTCCATCCACGTTGAAGCAAATGGTGGGTATTCGTCGTTTCCAATGGCTGAGTAATATTCCATTGTATACATAAACCACATCTTCTTTATCCATTCATCTTTCGAGGGAGACCGAGGCTCCTTCCACAGTTTGGCTATTGTGGCCATTGCTGCTATAAACATCGGGGTGCAGGTGTCTCGGCATTTCATTGCATCTGAAGTAAGATTCTCTTCATGTTACATATCTAACAAATTTGTTGAGCAATTGGGTGAGCAAATTTCCACCTTACTAGAAACTGCTATTTCATTTTCAAAAGTGGCCCTATAAATTTTTAACAGTTCTTCATGGAGTTTCCATCCATAACAACCTGACAGTCTCAGATATTTCTTTTTTTTTTTTTCCGTTTCAGTGGTTGTGAAATAAAATATTGGTGCTTAATATTAACTTTCACAATCCCCATAGCCAAACAGTTTGATCACGTTTTCCTTTGTTAATTTCCTCTTAGGAAATGCACTTAAACATGCAATTTATTTTTCTGTTTTTCTTCAAATTCTTTTTATGGAGGCTAAGCTAATCCTCTCTTGTATGTTGCAAATACATTTTCCTGCTCTGTCTCTTTACTTCTTTTCTTTACTTTGTCATTCCTATTCTTGATAATTTGTGCTTTGGGTCTTATGGCAATTTATACATAGAACATATATCTATATCTATGTAGATATAACATATTCTATATATATTTGAAGTTTGTCCACATTTAGGTTTTAATGTACTATGTTTAGATTTTTTTCAGGGTGGCTTTTTAAAATGTTTAATTCTTTAAATTCAATTTAATTTACATATGCTATATTACTAGTTTCAGAGGTAGAATTTAGTGATTCATTACTTTGCATATAACACCTTGTGCTCATTACTTCAAGTGCCCCTTTAATGCCCATCACCCAGTTACCACATCCCCCCACACCCTCCTCTCCAGTAACCCTCAGTTTGTTTCCTAGAGTTGAGTCTCTTATGATTTGCCTCACTCTGTTTTCCTTATTTTACCTTCTCCTCCTCTATGTTCATCTGTTTTATTTCTTAAATTCCATATAAGAATGAAATAATACAGTATTTGTCTTTCTCTAACTTATTTTGCTTAGCATAATACCCTCTTGTTCCATCCACATCATTGCAAATGGTAGGATTTCATTCTTTTTGACGACTAAGTAAGTAGTATTCCAGTGTGGGTGTAGGTGTCTGTATAAGATTGCATCTTCTTTATCCATTTAACGGTTGATGGACATCTGAGATCTTTCCATATTTGATACCATGTTTAAATTTTTAAAAAATAACTGTTTTCCAATGTGACTGTAGCATTTTACATTATCAGGGTAAGCAAGTTTGAGTGGCTTCACATAGTTATCAGCACTGTTTTTGTCTTTAATTTCAACCATTCTACAGTATATATCATAGTATCTAAAATAGTAAATTTTATTTCCCAAATGATGACATGACAAGCTTCTTTTTTGTGCTTTTTGGCCATTCATGCATTTTTCTTTTGTGAAGTGTCCAAATGTTTTTGTTCAACTTTGAGTTGGATTGTCTACTTAGTATTTTAGATGAAATTTTATAAATGTATACATAAGTTTTATATTTTAATGTTTTAATTTTGTACCTATTTTATTTTTTATGGTGTCTTTAAAGAACAGAATTTTTAACTTTTGGTTAAATATAACTGATTTTAAAAATTTTTTTAACTGCTTAATTAAAAAAAAAACTATACGTTAACAGGATATTGAAAGGATAATATAAAGATCACATATACCCTTCTCTCCATTCCCCCCAATGGTTACATGTTATATAATTGGAGTACAATAAAGACCAGGAATTTGTACACAATTTGTACAATGTGTACACATAATTGTCATTTTATTTCATGTGGACTGTCAAACCATAGCTACAATCCAAATACAGAACTATTCCATCATGCTTTGTGCTATCATTGTGTAGTCTCTCATCCATCTCTCCCATGCTTAACCTTGCATAACCTCTGGGAGCCACTAATCTGTTTTTCATATGTATAATTTTATAACAATGGAATTGTATCTGTCATCTGGATATTGGCTATTTTTCCACTAAAAAGAATGCCCTTGGGATCTAAGTTGCTGTGTATATCAGCTTATTTTTACTTTTGATTAGTATTCCTTGAGAGGGATATATCACAATTTAGCTGTTCCCCCTATTGAGGGACACCTTTGTTGTTCTAGTTTGATGCTATTAAAATCTGTTAATAAAAGTCATTTGTAAGTTTTTATGTGGATGTGTTATTTTTCCAGGCTGAATTGTAGATGTATATTTAATTTTATAGGAAATTGTCACACTCTTTGAGAATTATTGTATTTTACATTTCCACTAACCATGTATGAGAGCCAGTTTCTCTGAAGCCTTTCTAGCACTTAGTATTGTCAATGTTTATGTTATTTAGCTCTTCTAATAGGTACATAGAAACGTTTCATCATGGCTCTAATTTGCACTTGCTGAATATCTAGTGACATTAATCATCTTTTCATGGACTTGTCATTCATATGTTCTCTTCAGTAAAATGTCTCTACATTTCTTGCCCATTTTTTGATTTTGTGTATGGATGTTGTTGCTGTTGAGTTTTGAGAGTTCTTTATATATTATAGATACTACTCCTTCCTTCAATATGTGGTTTGCAAATATTTTCTTCCAGTGTATAGCTTTTATTTACATCCTTTTTACATGAGCTTTCAAAGAGTAGAGTTTTTAAGACAAGATCACTGGCTTTTCATTTTTTTGTATCATGCTTTTAATGTCATGATTAATAACTCAAGTTTTATGTCTTGAAGACTTCCTGAGTTAAGATTTTTATAATTTTTATTTCATATTTAAATATTCATTTTAAGATAATTTTTGTATTAGAATGTGAGGTTTAGGTTGAGGGTGTGCGTCTGCTTATAAATATTCAGTTGCTTTGAGCATCATTTAAAAGTCTATCATCCACTGAGTTGCTTTTGCATCCTTATAAAAAAATGAGTTGTGTGGGTCTTTATCTGGGTTCTCTATCTTGTTGCATTTGTCGATGTTTTATTCTATCTACTGATATCACAATCTTGGTTAATAGGACTATAAAATCATGAAAAAAAAATAGGGATCTCTGGGTGGCTCAGCGGTTTAGTGCCTGCCTTTGGCCCAGGGCGCGATCCTGGAGTCCAGGAATCGAGTCCCACGTTGGGCTCCCGGCATGGAGCCTGCTTCTCCCTCCTCCTGTGTCTCTGCCTCTCTCTCCCTCTCTCTGTCTATCATGAATAAATAAATAAATCTTTAAATATATATATATATATTTAAATATTTAAAATATATATATATTTAAAGATTATATATAATTTGGAGAAAATCAACATTTTGGTATCTCAAGGGTCTCAGTTCATGAACATGGCATAATTTTGCATGTATTAATATTTTCTTTGATTATTCTCATCACTATAGGGTGCGGATTTAAGTAACCTAAAATAATTGTGAATTTGTCTACTTTTCAGTTACATTAGCTTTTGTTTCACAGGCTTTGCAGCTCTGCATTTGGTTCATACTCATTTTGAATTGTTATGTTTTCCTGGTGGATTTACCTTTATATCCTTATACAATGTGTCTCTTTATTAGTTTTCTTTGGTTCTGAAGTCCACATTATCAGTTATTTAGCTACTACTATTTTCTTTTGATTGTCTAGTATCTTTTTCCATTTGTTTATTTTTAATCTGCCTATATCATTACATTTAAATTGAATTCCTCAGCATATAGGTAGGTCATGATGTTTTGTTTTTATCCATTCCATTAAGCCTTTTTATTTGATATATTTAGACCATTTACATTTCATGCAATTATTGATAAGGCTTAAATCTGCCACTTTATTCTTTGTCTTCTGTTTGTATTTTCTAGTTTTTGTTTATCTTTTCTGCATTTCTATAGATTATTGTACATTGTAAGTTTTTCAGTATATCTCTTTGTATAACTTTTTTAGTGGCTACTCTAAGTATTGCATTATGTATGTTTTTTATTGCCTCCTTAAAAAAATGTCAAAACTAATACAATTTTTTTTTTTTGTAAAATCTTGAAGGTGAAAGATCTGTTACAGGTTCACTGGACTAAACTCAAGGTAACAGTACAGCTATGTATTCCCTTCTGGAGGCTTAGGGAAGGATAGGTTTTGAAGATTTTTCCAGCTTTTAGTTATACTCAGATTTTTTGGCTCATAGACATTTTCTCTGTCTTCAAAACCAGCAGATGTGTGTTGAGCACTTTTAAAAAGATTTATTTATTACTTGAGAGGAGGGACAGAAGGAGAATCCAGTAAGACCCCCTGCTGAACATGGAGCATGACCCCAGGACTCAATCCCAAGACCCTGAAATCAAAACAAGCTGAAACCAAGATTTGGGTGCTCAACTGACTGAGCCACCCATGCACCACTGTGTGGTGAGATTTTTAATATTACACTACTCTGACCTCACTTTTCTACCCTTCTCTTCCACTTTGAGGTTCCTTCTGGACCCACCAGATACCCTGGATAATAAATAATCCAATATTAAGTCAGCTGATAAGGAAACTTCGTTCTATCAGCAACTTTAATTTCCCTTTTCCATGTTAAATAAATTATTGAGGTTCCAAGTATATAGCATGGTTGTCTCTGGGGGCCATTAACTTGCCCACTATGCATTATATATACATAATTTGTCAAAGTTGGCTGGGGTATACATTTTACCAGTTCAAATGAAGTACAGAAACCTTATCTACCACTATATTCCTTTATTCTCTCACATTTAAAGTCAAATTGTCTTAAATATTTCCTCTCTATATATTGAGAACCACATTAGATAGTGTTAAACTTACTGTTTCAACCATCAAACATAATGTAGAGAACTCAGGAGGAAAAGGAAAGCATACTGTCTACACCCATAGTTTTGCTCTTATCATTCATTCTCTTTTCTTGATGTTTCAGGAGTCCTTCTTTTTCCACTTCCTTTCTGTTTAGAAAAAAATTTTTAGCCAGTCATTTAAAGTAAGTTAACTGATTATAAAGTCTCATAGTTTTCCCTCATTTGAGTATGTCTTGATTGCCTCTTCATTCCTGAGGATGTATTTGCACTGAATATGGAATCTTGGGTTGATCATTTTCTTCTTTCAGCACTTAAAAAGTGTTACGTCATCTCTTTCTGCCTCTTTGGTTCTGATAGGAATTCCATTCTCATTCAAATTGTTTCTCCCTTATAGATAATGTGCCATTTCTCTTACTACTTCAACATTTTTTTTTTTTTTTGCTTTTAGTTTTCAGGAGTTTATGATGTGTCTTGA
The DNA here is from genome assembly GCF_905146905.1 of Nyctereutes procyonoides. NCBI lineage: Eukaryota > Metazoa > Chordata > Mammalia > Carnivora > Canidae > Nyctereutes > Nyctereutes procyonoides. The sequence goes on along the minus strand of NW_026575040.1, from coordinate 20,946,768 downwards.
CATGAATTTTTCAGTTTGTCCTTTTTATGGTTTATCAGCTTATTCTTCAGATTTGTGTTTTAATTTTTGCCAAACTTGGATAATTTAGTCATTTTTTGTTGGATACAGTTCCAGCTCTGTTATAGACTGAATGTGCTCTCCCCAAATTCAAATATTGAAATGCTAACTTCTGATGTGATTGAATTTGAACATGGAAACTTTGATAATTAGTTAGGTTTAGATGAGGTCATGAGGGTAGGGCCCAATGGTGGGATCAGTTTATCAGAATAGGAAGAGAGACCAGAGCTCAGTATGTCATGTGAGGATACAGTGAGAAGGTAGACCTCTGCAACCCAGGAAGAGAAACTTTACCAAGAATCAAATCTGTTAGTACCTTGATCTTGACTTTCCACTCTCCAGGACTGTAAGAAGTAAATACCTGTTGCTTAAGCTACTCAGTCAATGATATTTTGTTATAGCATTTTGCATAGACTGAGAATTCTATTCTTTTTTTCCTGTCTTTCTGGGACTCCAATGAGATGAATATTATATTTTTAAATATTTTTTTATCATAATCTCACATGTTCCTAACACTTCTTTACGGGATCTGTAGTTCAGACTATGTAATTTCTACTGTTTTATATTCAAGTTCACTGATTTTTCTCTCTAGTGGCTGTTGAGTCCATCCACTTGGGAATATTTCAGTCACTATATTTTTTACTTCTAAAATTTCTATTTGCTTTACCTATCTTCAGTTTGAGAGTGTCTAGTCCTTGCGGGATCCCTGGGTGGCTCAGTGGTTTGGCGCCTGCCTTCGGCCCAGGGCGTGATCCTGGAGTCCTGGGATGGAGTCCCGCATTGGGTTCCCTGCATGGAGCCTACTTCCTCCTCTGCCTGTGTCTCTGCCTCTCTCTCTGTGTGTCTCTCATGAATAAATAAATAAAATCTTAAAAAAAACAGAGTGTCTATTCCTTCAGTAATACTTCCTATTCATTGGTTCCAGGTATATTTATAATTGTTGAAAAAAAATTTTGGCTTCTTTAAAATCCTTGTCAGTTCTAACATCTGGATTATCACATTGGCATCTGTTGTCTTTCCTCATTCAGTTTAAAGTCCCTGGTATGACAAATGATTTTAATATGGACATTTTGGGTATCATGTTATAAGACTGGATCTTAAGTCTTGTATTTTATTTTGTCTGACAGTGCTCCAGTGCTTGAATGAAGACTCTTACTCATTTTTTTCAAGGTGGAGATGGAAATTTAGGGTTGTTTTTTTTTCCCCTTGGTTTCCATAGATACCCAGGAGGAGGAACTTTGTGTTATTGCTAGGCATGACTGGAAGTTGAGGCTTCCCTCTGGGTCTCTGCTTATACCACCCTAGCTTAGAAGGGAAGTGTGCCTAATTGCTGTTTCCTGTGTCACCACCAATCACATTGAGGGGGTGATTTTGTTATAGCTGAGTAGTGATAAAAGTCCTGACTTGCCACTAGGCCTTTTCTAATACCATTCCTGTAAGAAGGGAAAGGGAATCTCATTATTACTTCTGTAGGGGAAAAGTTCAGGCTCTGTGATTTACAACTCCCTACTTGGCCTTCTCTGACAGCACTCCAGCCTATATGGGGGACTGAAGTACCTCATTACAGTCTGGCAAAGGGAAAAGTCTAGTCACTCCTTTTGACCTTCACTGCTGGGAGTGGAAAACAGTGGCCACTGGGTTTTGTGTGTGTGACTTTTGGCTAGAGTGGGTTAATTATTATCTAAGGTTTTTGTCTTAGTGGCCTGTCCCTTTCTTGTTTCTCCTGCTAAAGAGTTTTCCTTGGAGCCTTTCCTTGTCTGCACTATTGAGATCTCTGGGTTGCAGTTCAGGATATTTGAGGCAAACAGAAAACCCAGAAAACTCACCACTGTATTATACTTTGAGTTCAAAGTTACTAGCCAGTATGCCATCTCTCCAACTTTCAGAACTTTGTATGTGTTTATTTTATATATTATGTCCAAAGTTTTTAGGTGTATTTAATTAGAGTAATAGGGAGAGTAAATACATCCTTTTTTTTTTCCTGGAAGCAAAAATCTGATAGATTTTTACATTGATAAAGCAATATTTTATTTTGGGAATAAACCCTACTTGGATAAGTGTACTCACACTACGTCAGATGCAAAAATTTTCTTTAGGAATTTGCTTATGAGCCCTCCTATATGATACTGCTATCTAATCTTAGTTTGTACTATCATTTTCTGATTTTAATAATAAGCTTATACTAGCCTTAGAAAATGTACATCTCTTTTTCCATTCTGTGTGTTCACTTTACTTCTATAGTCAAATCTGTTATTGATATTATTTATTTATACTTGATAAAACTTTAAAAAATTATCTAGTGTTCTTTCTTATGATTTTCCTACTGGATAAAGTTCCTTAGTAATAGCTTTAGTTTTTTTCTATTTTTGTAAAATATTAATTATTTTTAGAAATTATATTTTTAATATTTTTGGAAATTTATCTTTAAGTATTAGCATTAATTGACGTAAAGATATTTATAGCATATCTGTAACTTTTAAAAAAATTCACAGCGTCTTCAGTTTTATCTTCTTTACATAATGATATTGTTCATATGTACATTCCCTCTTTTTAACCAGTCATCATAAAGCATTATACTTCACCCTCCTCCCCTCTAGCCACCATCGGTTTGTTCTCTGTATTTATAGGTCTGATTTTGCTTTTTGTTCATTTGTTCTGTTTTTTAGATTCTATGTATGAGTGAAACCATATGGTATTGGTCTTTCTCAGTTTGAGTTATTTCACTTAGCATTATGCCCTCTAGATCCATTTATGTTGTCACAAATGGCAAGATCTCATCCTTTTTATGGCTGAGTAATATTCCATTATATATATATATATAAAAAATAATATATATAATATACATATTATATATGTAATGACTGGGTATATAGTTTATTTTATAGCTGAGTAATATTCCATTATATATATAAAATAAGTTATATATTATATATATAATACATTTATATAATCTTTTCCAATTCATGAATCTATGGACACTTTAGTTGCCATATATATATATATAAATTATGTATATAAAATATAATACATTTATATAATCTTTTCCAATTCATGAATTTATGGACACTTCAGTTGCTTCCATACCTTGGCTATTTTAAGTTATGCTGTAATAGAAACAGAAGGGTGCATATATATTTTTAAATTGGTGTTTTTCATTTTTGGGGGGTAAATGCCCAGAAGTAGAATTATTGAACCCACATGGTATTTCTATTTATAATTTTTTAAGGAACTTCTATACTTCTTGCCCTAATGACTGTACCAATTTACATGCCTACCAACAGTGTAGAAGGATTCTTTTTCTTCACACCTTCACCGACACTTGTTATTTCTTATCTCTTTGATTCTAGGATAAAAAAAAAAATTCTACCTTAGATCAGTGTAACAGAATAGGTTTACTTCTGGTTCTCTGTTTATACAGTCAATCTATTGCAAAGGAAGCAAGAATACACAATGGGAAAAAGTCTCTTCACCAAATGGTGTTGGGAAAACTGGACAGCTGCATACAAATGAATGAAACTGGACCACTTTCTTATACCACACACAAAATGAACTCAAGATGGACTAAAGACCAAAATGTGAGACCTGAAACCATAAAACTCCTAGAAGGAAACACAGGCAGTAATTCTTTTATATCAGCCGTAGCAGCATTTTTCTAGAGATGTCTTAAGACAAGGAAAACAAAAGCAAAAATAAACTGTTGGAACTACATCAAAATAAAAAGCTTTTTCCCAGAAAAGGAAACCATCAATAAAAAAGGCAACCTAAATGGGAGAAAATATTTGCAAATAATATACCAAATAAGGGATTCATATCCAGACTATATAAATAACTCCTACAACTCAATACTGAAAAAGTCCCAAATAATCTGATTAAAAAATGAGCATAGGACTTGAGTAGATATTTCTCCAAAAAAGACCTAGATGACCAAGAGACACATGAAGAGCTGCTCACCATTACTCATTACCAGAGAAATGCAAATTAAAACCACAATTAGATATCACCTAACATTTCTCACACATATTTTTTCAGAAAATAATTTTACATAATTATTTTGCATCTTTACTATCCTGATTTTTACTATTAATTTATTCTTCTGTGATTCTTGAGTTGAATTGTGATATAGAGGAGCCAGAGAACAGAATCTTTGTGTATCATTTTATTCTGCCTTATTGTCCAGAGGACTGGCCTAGATTTTTAAAAACAAAATAAAATTCATGTTACATGTCAGTCTTGTTTGAAAATAGTCTGTGGTTCTACATTATAATTAGAGTATAATTTAAATTCCTTAATGGAATCTATGAAGATTTTTATGCAATAAACTCTATTCATCTATATTTTATTTCATATAATTCTTTAGTGTCACGCTCTCATGTTTCAGTTCCAAATACTCTATACTGTTTCAAGCTTCGGTGCCTTTGCAAGTTTTTTCCTCTAAGAATGGCTTCATTGAACTGACAAATGCCCATTAATAAATCATTGCCCCCATGAATTGTTTACAAACCCAGTGTCCTCTCTGGCTGCAGAGTTAAGAGATTTTTTCTCTATGCCCCCATATCAACTTGTTCATATCTTTCATATATCTTTATTGTATAATCATTGTTTTGCAATTTTCCATGTTACCTCTCCCAGCCCATAATTGAACAAAAAAGTATGAGATATGAGCATTAATATCTCACTCAGCACCCACCTCCTTATGTCCAGAATTCCAGCAGAAATGTGAGCCAGGCCAAAGGGTTTCCTCTGCCCTGGCAAGATCTATTGAATACTGAGAGCCCCACGAGAAAGTTGACAAGATTGAATAAAACAACAGGTAAAATACTATGCAAAATACCTAACATGTAGTGGGTACTCTGTAAAGGTCAATGGCAATTCAACAACACTCTGATTATAATACAGGCTTTTCTCTAGTTTGTTTTCAGCTCCCATCTCATGACTTTCAGGCATAGTATACATGTCTTAAAAGTCGAATGTATTTTGATATGCTGGAAAATAAAGCAAACCTATTTCCTAAGTGTATAGTGAACAATATTATCACTAGTGGGAGATTTATATTATCCCACTAGAGAGCAAAGAAAGGCATTAGAGCAATGAAGTTTAAGGAAATTCCTAAGCTAGATAGGCCTCCAGAAGTCAAATTCTTTATAAACTTTGAGATCTCTTCCATTTAAATTGTCTTTGAAAACTGTTATAGCAAGGTTAAAATACCAAGACAGGAAACAATACAACAATCTTTACTTTTATCTTAGATTATGAGATAATTATATCTCAAATTTCAGTGGTAGATATTAAAATTTTGGGTGGTAACTAGTGAGTAAATAATTCTCATTACACTGAAAATTACATCTGGAGGAACACAATTACAGAATTCAGAGCTAGAAACTTTAGATATATGCTGGCCAAACCCTCTTACTTCACTTAGATAGGAAGAAAAACTGAGTGCTCAGGAGGTCGTGTGTTGCTGTAAGTCACATTCAGAATTCCTTCTTGAGGATGTTCACATGAGTAACATTGATTTTAATACTCAAGATACACACTTATTAAGCGTATAAGAATATACATATATTTCCAGGTCCCTAAGCAGCGTGATTGAATAGAATGATATTCACCTAGTAAATATTTTATAAGTTAAAAATTTTTTAAACACTTTATGGAATTTTGAGACATTAAAAAATGTACAATACCTAGAACTTCACTTTAATCCTATTTATAGAGGAGGTTTCACTATAAAGTAGATGGATGCATTGTGATCTTATATTAAGGCCATTAAGTCACTGAACTGCAAAATGACCTTGCACAATGATAGGACTTTTGAGACAGGGGGCATGGGGAACAGCCTTATAAGGAGCATCTACCATGTAAGGTTTGTTTGTTTGTAATTACAGAGGCTTAATCAGAATTTGACTAAGCAAAAAGAACTACTTGTAGAACAACAGGCAATTTGTCAGGGAACAAAGCCATTGTGAATGTGTGTGTGTATATGTACTGGTTATACGTATATGATAAGTTTATGATGTATATTAAACCTATATTTGTAAATATATGAGTATTTTTTACATTTTTGTATAATATTTAAATGTGTTTATATTAATGGTCACAAATTATTGAATCAAGGTCATATAATATAATTTTCAACATCTATTTCTATACTTGATCATATATGTTTTTCCAGGGGTTTTGTGTGTATGTGTGTGAATAATGAAAGTGCAGATCTTTACACATTATTTTTTTCATGACTTAAAATTATATTAGTTTGCTAGATCTGATATAACAAAGTACCATAAACCAAGTGAGTTAGGACAATAGAAACCTTGTCAGTTCTGGAAGCTAGATGGTCTGAGATCAAGGTAGGCTGAGAGGGCAATGCTCCCCTCTGATAATTCTAGGAGAAGGATCTGTTCAGGCCTCTCTCCTAGCATCTGGTAGATATCCTTGGTTTGTGGCAGTGAAGCTGCAGTCTTCAGATGGCATTTTTCTTGTGTAGTACATCTGTTTTCAAAGGTCTCCTTTTTTATAGACAGTCATACTGGACTGGGAACCACCCTACTCCAGTATGACCTTATCTAAACTGCAATGACTCTATTTCCAAAGAAGGCTACATTCTGAGATACTGTGGGTTAGGACCTCAGCATGTGAATTTTGGGGAATATAATTCAATCTGTAACAAAAAAAATATTCTGAGCATCAACTTCAAAAGAATATTTCTCATCAAAACAGTATGCTAGACATCATTGAAAATTTTTCTAAAAATTTAATTAGTTTTCACTGCCATCAATCATGCATCAGAGTGTCAGATTAATGGCACCCTCAACAGTATTTGGTATTATTTTAATATTATTAAAATGTGATTATCCTGATTTTTACTAATTTTGTAATCTGATGAGGCATAGTTTTAATAAATAGTATCATTTTTTCATGCTTATTTACCATTGTTGCACTCTATTTGTGAGTTACCTAGTCACATTCTTGACCAATTTTGGGGAGGTATTAGGGTCATTTTTTTTGAGACCTGTAAGAGTTCTTTACATACTGAACATATTAATGTGCTTTTAGCAAATACGTTTCATTTTCTTTTTGTTTTTATATACAAATTACTACATGGGTATAACAAACTTAATAAACTTTACCTCTATCTATAAATGTATCCTCTTATTCCATAGAGTTAATAAATATCCCTTCATATTTTTACTTGTTTTTCTTTACATTTGATTATTTAGTATATCTGCAAAGTTATGGGCTATGTGTGAGATGAGGATGTAAATAAATATTACAGATACTTGAACTTTGTTCTAAGCATAATTTATAGACCAGTATGTCTCTTTGTATTTGATAATAATCCATCCTTCCTTATTTGTTAAATTCTTAAGTACAAGGGTTTGTTACGTGGATAATTTTGTTGAATTTATCTTTCAATCTATTTTGCCAGGACAATAATGTTCGTTAGTATAGATTTTTAATATTCTTACAAGCTTCCCTCATAATTCTCCTTTTAAAAGGTCTTAGATCTCTTGACTTATTAATCCAGTTATACTTGAAATGTTCTATATCCTGCAACAACTTGTCATTAGGATTTTAACTATTAAATCTATAAATATGTTATAAAATAATTTTCCCTGGGATGCCTGGGTGGCTCAGCAGTTGAGCGTCTGCCTTTGGTTCAGGGCGTGATCCTGGAGTTCTGGGACTGAGTCCCATATCGGGCTTCCTGCATGGAGCCTGCTTCTCTCTGCCTGTGTCGCTGCCTCTCTCTTTATCTCTCGCTAATAAATAAATAAACAAACAAACAAATAAATAAATAAATAAATAAAATCTTTATAAAAAATAAAATAGGTAAAATAATTTTCCCTGTACAAGAAGATGAAATAAATTTCATTTGGATTTTTAGATACTTCCATAAAGTGTTGTAGCTTATTTAAAACTGTTCACTCAATGTTCAGCAAAAATGTATTGTTCGTCTGCTATATTTCAGAAATGTAGTAGAACTTAGAAAAAGGAGATTAAAGATAGATAAAATCAAGGAACTTTTATCTGGACTGCAGATGAAGAAACTGACAAAAGATGAGGATTAACTGGGAGGAATGTAGTGTGCAGGGCTCATGCACGCAAGCCATGAATCCCTGAGAGATTACAGGTTTCCAGGAGAGGGGGTTTTGCTTTGAGTGAGTTTTGGAGGCTCATAGATAGCTAGATGAAGAAGGGGAACACTTGTTTTAAGGGAATGCAACTGAAAATTCAAAGGCACCCAGATTTCAAGGAGTGCACCACGAAGATGAAATGGCAAGAACTTAATTGTGATCAAAGTGTAGAATGTGAAGACTCATGAGCCTGCAGTAGATATAGATCTGTTTGTTCTCTTGTGGGCATTAATGTATTTTATCCAGGGAAGGGGAGTGGTGTGATTTTACCTGTGTTTAGAAAGGTTTCCAGGGGGACAGTATAGCAGGTAGACAAGAAAGGAGTAGGAGTGAACAAAAATATTTATTGATAACTAATAAAAATATGTATTCAGTTAAGGAATGAATGAAACATTGAATGAATAATGAATGAAAAAGTTGAAATGTATTAGATTTAGCAGCTGAAAAGTTGTTGACTTTAAGATTACCTTTACTCAGTGGAATGGTTGATATAGAATCTAATTATTAATAGTGTCAAAGTAATGCGTATTTGAAATACAGTTTCATGCCAGTGTTTTTCAAGCTAGTTATTGTGATTTTGTAGAAAATTATTGTTTTTTGTTTAGTTTATAAATTGTGTTATATCCTCACTTCTACCTATTTTATTAACCTTAATAGTTTTGCGGGTGATTTGCTTTTGAGTATAAAATTATAATGCCTGAAAAGAACAGCTTTGGGTCCTGTTTTCTAAAATTTATATTGTTTATTTTTGCTTCATGTGGTCTGCTTTAATCTATTGATCACAATTTCAGTAAATACATTAAAATGTTGGTTGTAAACATTTTTGTTTTGCTTTGAGTAGTAATGGGAATGCCCTAGTATTTCACACTGAAATTTGTTTCTGGAGGTAACATGTTTTTTTTAACATATTAAAATCAAGATTCATTCCAGCTAATTTAAATATGTTTAAAAAATTATTTAGAGGGTTTTGAAATTTTATCAAATAGCTTTTTGGTACCTATTAAAATGTAGGTGCATATTGTCTGACCAATTGGTATCTCATATTAAATTATTCTATGATTTTAAATTATGCTTGTGACAATCTTGATGGATATGATATATTCTTAATTAATGCTGAATTTTCTGTGTTGCATACAGTACCTTAAAATTTTTATGGCCAAAACAAGATTGTTTTTTATTACTTAAAATTTTATTCTGTTTTCTATTACTCTGTAATTTTGTTCAAAGACTTAACTCTGAGATACCGTGAAGTATCTAAAATTTGCCAAAAATAGTTACAGTAATTAATCAAGCCATACTTAATGAGTAAAAAAAAAACAAATACATTTCACATTTTTATCAATAAAGGTTGCCATTGAGCTACAGACCTAGATAAATCTTTATATGGCTTGGGCTCATCCATAAAAATGAAAGGTTTTGAGAATGAACCCCAAGGTCATTTTAACTCTAGCTGTCTGACAACTTGAATTCATAGAGTAGTCCTTCCAGCTTTATACTAATAGGCAAAATGGAATTAATAAGTTTAAAAGCAATACTACTATGTAAGGTAGAAATGGACCATGCCATGAGGACCCTGGCAGATTCAGACCTGGGTTAAAAAAAATCCATTGTTCATCATTGTTTATCTTGGTTCAAGAGCAGTTGAAACTGAGATGTTTACCCTGTGATGTATCTTAAATTGCACTGGAGAACTGCGGAACAGTAACCTGCTTTCTGTTTTGTTCAACTTACCTGAAATATGGGATGTAAAAAGCAACAGATGGAGGATGAGGGGCCCTGGAATTTTTTCCCATTTCTGCCAAGCTTTGTGATATTAAGTCATTTAACTTCTTTCAGGCATCAGATTTTTTTGTTTTTGTTTTTTGTTTTTTATTTGCAAAGCAGAATATATTCGATTAATCTTTTAGCTCATGAGTTCTATGACAAGCCATAAATAAATAATCCCTTAATAAAACATGCTAAATGTAAAAATAAATAAATAAATAAAATAAAAAAAACATGCTAAATGTATATAGTCACCTGAAGTTTACTTTGACACGTATCCATCTCAGTTGATTTTTTGAAGAGTGTTTAGAGGCCAATAAGCAAAGTATTCATGACCTTTTTGTAGAGTTGGGTCTAGACTTCAGACTCCAGAGAATTTAGTGTTTGCCCCATGTGCTTACTAAGTGCCAGAGCCCCAGCTGGGTCTTAGGACTTCTTATTCTTCAACTGTGTTCTTTTCTTTATATGACACATTATCTTTCATTAAACTCTATAATCACCCTTTGATACTTTTCAAGTATTTCGCTATATTTTCCAGCTCTTTAAATTATGAGGACCAACTATCCCCCTTCCCTTGGGGTTCAGCCTTGAAATTCTGTTTATTGATGATTTTTAACAATGAAAATAGTAACACTTTGTGTATATGTTTAAGTGATTTCTTAAAGTACTCCATCTAACATTTATTCCTTCTTTTCCTGATTCTCTTTCAGATAGCAGTTCTGTGGATGAAAAGGTTTTAAATCATACTTTTTCTTCTCTCCTGAGGGATCTTGTCTCTTGTACATGTTTGTTTGTGACATATTAGACCTGTTTGGGTTCCTCTGTTTTAGTTGTGAAATGTGCATGTTATCCCAGCTTTCCATTCTTTAGTTGTCCTTTAAGTGTGCCCCCAATATGTTGCATTTATGAAGAGGTTATACCTTGCCAGCTGCGCTTCCTTTAGCTTACTCTTGCCTACCTAGGGGTCGGCTACGGTCAAACTCAGCATCTGTTCTTAAGTCTGGCTAATCATGATCTCCCTGACTGATTCATGATGTTCACTGCACATAGCAAGTTTTAAGGGCAAATAGTATTGGGAATGATATATTTTCCTGGACTGTGCCAGTACTTTTGTTTAAATGCTGACAGCTAATTTCAAAACCTCCACTCACAAAAACATATAGTAGCTTTGACTTGGAGCTGACCCTGCTTAGCATCTGTCATCCTGGGTGTTACATGTCTAGTGCAGTTGACTCGTGTCCCAAATTCACATGTATGCAGCTATAGTATGCTAAAAGCCTGTTGTTTTTCTCGTTTTTTTCTTGTTTTTCACTTCAGGCTCGAATAGTAAGTGGCAGTGATTTGGATGCTTCCAAATTCTCTGGACTCCAGACGATTGGTGGGTGAGTACATTCATAATCTTTTTAATTCATTCCATTCATCAGTGGTATTTGGCTGTGCTCTCACCATACACATTTTGAATGCAGGATGTTGCATGATGATATAATTAACTAGGCTTACTGTTGCTTTTTTTTTTTTTTTTTAGAAAAAGTAGCTTTTATAGTTTTTTAAAAATGTAATGTATAATTGCATGTGCATGTACATAATTATGCTTACATGTATTTGAATACAAAAAAGTCAAAATCACCTAAATGAATCAGTTAAGATTGTCATTCTGTATACAAATATACATAATTTTTCATAAATGAGTTCACATTAATACAATTAATACTATCTTTTGATCTGCTAATTTGCAGTTGATAAAATGTACATGAATGTTTTTCTATCTTCATAAGTCACTGAATGTAAACTTCATTACTTTGTATTGCTATTTAATGGTTAGATGAAAGTATTTAAAATTTAATCACAAAATAATGTATGAATCATATCTTGCCTGTAAAATACTCAAAATGCAAAGGATCTCACTTAATGCCTATAATTACATGTTGGTATGAGTTTGACATGTATGCTCATAGGCCTTTCTGTGTCACTTGCATACATGTCTATGTTCCCATAGAATAAGTAGTTGTATTGTCTATCTTTACCATAAACTGGGCCATTCTACATGCAAATAAATAAGCACTAATTTAGTAATGGCATTGTAGTAAGTATTATCACAGTTATTTCTTATATAATGACTGATCCGATCCTTAAAATGGCCCTCTGATGTAAGTACTAACTTGACCTTCATTTTACAAATTAAGGAAATGTTGTATGAAACAGTTTTAAAAAAACCTTTCGCTTCATACAGCTAGTAAGTGGCAAAATCAGTATCCAAACCCAGCTAGTCTGGTTCTAGAATCTGTGACCTTTCTCAATAGGCTATCCTGCCTCTGCAACTTGTGGATTTTTTTTTTCTTTTCTCTTTGCCATTTAGCAACATGCCCTAGAAAACTTTCCACTTCATTTTTTCTAAGTGATGTAAATATTTTAAACATTTATAGAAAATTTGTTTATCTTCTGTTAATGTATTTTCAAGAATATTTCTAGGTGCCAGTATTACAAATGGTACTATAGCAAACATAATAGATTTTTAAAGTGAAATTGTCAACCAGAGCTTATGCACAGTATAGACATACACAAAGACAGATAAGTTTTCTAAGTGTTGACATTTGAACACTTGTATACAATATAAATAGAAGCAACATTTAGATAATGTATTAGGTATTTAGACAAAAAATAGTTTTACAGTTATGTTTTATAATACTCTCACTATTTGAAAATCTCGTGTTAAATACATCCACATGTTACTTTAAATTAAACATATAAATTTTCAAATTTTAAGTATGGGCCTCCTGGAAAATAATATACACCATTTTTGGTTTGATATTTTTCAAATAAAACTTGATTTTTGTCAAATAACTCATATCTTCATTACTTTTATATCTGTAAACTCTTCAATGTTCTTAAAAGATGTGAAGAACTACTCACATCCCTACTATAATTGAACTTAGAAAATAATTAGATTGAATTCCAATTTAATTATGAAAATATGTGTGTCATGATCTTGGATTTATCTCAGTTTATAATCTGAGAGTTCTTGCAACTCCTCCCCATGGCATCCAATACTTAATAACAACTTGTTTTCCTATTCAAAGCAGCAGAGTTAATCTACAACCATGTCTTAAGTGCAAGGTGTATAAAATGGTTAGATAGATTATCCTTGCATTTTGAACAAATCCCTTCCATTTCACTTTTCCAGAAACTTCTTTTCAAAGAGACTTTTGCATTATGATGGTATGGGAAAGGGGTGATAATTTTCAGTCATTAAGAGAATATGCCATTATCTGAATGCTTATTTCCTCTTGAAGAAACAGAAAGGTACATTTAAATATAGCCTTCAGTTACAACCTCTTTAGCAAGATTTACTTATTTTACTTTTCTATAAATATTTTACATTTCCAATAACATTTTACTTTTTCTATAAGTATTTTTAAATATATTGTTATAGAATGAAACATTACTATAAATCTTCTAAATATTTTAACTTCTCTTGTCCTGGAAAACAGATTGGAGCAGAATTTCAGAATGAAGTCACCACTTTGTGACAGTTCTCCATCCCTGACTTCTCTACTTCAACATCTCTAGCTAGTTTAGAGCCAAACCATATCAATCCTTCCCTCCCCCTTCTTAAGTGTCAATGAAGGAATAATCTATACACACTGAAACCAGATAATATAGTTAACAGTGCTCCTGTGATTTCTACTCATCTCTCTGTAGAGTCTCTTGTAAGTGTTGCTAGAAAACACATAGCAAACTTATTTTTCTCATCTGTCAAAAAAAATCAGGCAGACTCTGAAAAGAAAATGGGAGAGAGAAAAGATCAGAACAAAGGAAGGGAGAAAGCTAGAAAAAATATATACTTCAGTGTATATATTTTGAAATATATATTCGAAATATATATTTCAGTGATAGTATTTAACATTTTATTTCTCCCAGTTGTTTTACAAGAATTTGGTCACTATTTTCATATTTGTAAGCTAAGAGTCCTACCAGAAGCATACACCAAGATATTAGAAGTACAAAAGCTTTTTCAGAGGAGACATCTCTGAGATAAATGGAGAGAGAGCACAAGTAGATGAGAGAAGCCTTAGGACCATGACATGGGTCTGACATCTGTAAGAGGAGAGAGATAAGGAAGGAGAACTAGGCATTAAAAGCCTTAAACTGACCAGTGAGGCTACAAGGAAGTGCCAGACCAATGGGAAACCCTATATAACAGGCTTACTGTTAGAAGAGTCCCACATTGTGCAAATGTGACCATCTGTATTACTTCCGCCATGCTGAGTTATTGGTTTGGGTCATCTTGATGAGTGTGGCATTGGGGTGAATACTGCAGTGGATTCTGTGAAAATGTGGTGGTTGAAGATTGTCATCCAACTATACTTTTCTCAGAAAGGTTTAATTTAAAGGTTTTTTATTTCTTCATGAGAGACACACAGAGAGGCAGAGACATAGATAGAGGGAGAAACAGGCTCCCTGTGAGGACCCTGATGTGGGAATCAATCCCAGGTTCCCGGGATTACGCCCTGAGCAGAAGGCAGATGCTCAACCACTGCACACCTAGGTGACCCCCCTCAAGGGGTTTTAAATGACACATACCCATAGCTACCTAACCTCTGATAAGTGAATTTGGTGAAACTACTTTAATAAATGATAGTGAATGAAGTCATGCAAGTACGTTCTACAAATATGAGTCACTTTTTAAAATCAGAATGACCTTCCCTTGGTTCTTTGATTGCATATAACTTAAGTTCCCCCTTGACTAAACATCTATAGTTAGTTCCTTTGGTTGCATGATGAGAAGCATTTTGAGGCTTTTGTATATTCTTTCTAGTCTTAAGGTGTACTAGCCTTGTCTGCACTAGAATTCAGGGAAGTCCACAAAACAGTGGTGAGAATAAGGAGAAAGATAGTTTGGGAGAGGAGATTCTTATTTTCTCTAGTTCTCTAAATTCTCTAGATGATAGCTCTCCTGGAAATAAATTCCTTAAGCTTATGTGAAGGAAGGTTTATTCTCTGTCATGGTTCTGAATGAGGCTGCCACTGCTTTCTTAATCCCAGGAATCTGGTGGTGACTTGGCAACCACTACCAGGATTATTGAACCTTGGCAGGAAATAGGTGCTATTGAGAGAGGTGAGAAAAAGAGATTGTTGAAGAGCAGGACCCTGAGAGCCAAATAGAAAAAGAGAAGCTTCCATTTTGACCTAACTCTCAAATAGGTACAATTGCAGAAAAAAGAAAAAAAGTGTATGTGTATGTGTGTGTATATGTATATGTGTGTATGCATGTACATATATAAAGATTTTTGCTGAAATTTTCAAGGAAGTTCAATTATTGACATAAATGAATAATCTGAATGTGAGCAAGCAGTTGTCAGCTAAAGTTTTGAATAATTCCTTTGCTTTTAAATTTACCTTGATTAAAATAGTTATTTTTTTGTTGTTACTGTTATAAAACCTGACATGAGTTAGGTTGCACAATATGTGGATATAGGTGGTTTAATATACTTCTGATATTTGTCAGACTTCTAACATTACTTTTGTACTTCTCTCTAAAGTTGAAAAGGTTATATACTGTCTGGATGCCCTATTTTCCACTCCCGGCCTTGACTTTCATATTTGGCCAATGCCTAAAATCATTTAAGTTGGTAGCTAAGGATGTTCTTACTCTTCAGAGGCTCTTAACTCCTCTTTTCTCATTCTCCTTCTCTTGGGTAGCTGAGAATTTTTTGCTTAGTTTTTTCCTACCTAGCCTATAAATGAAATTCTCTCTTATCCCCTCATTTAACTTCCTTACTTTTAAGGAAAGCCCCAGGAATTCTCTTAAGCCTAGACGATGGCTGTTTCCACTTCTATAATCCCTTCCTTGGGTCAGTGGTTTGTGCTACACAAATACACCTGTATGATCTGAACCAAGTGTGCCAAGTATTAAGAAAATGACAGACCCCATTTAAGTGTGCTTCAGTAAAAGTGGGAGGCTACTCTTTGAAGAGAAATGGAAGCCTTTGTCTTTTACTTTTCAGTTAGCTGTTTTTATGTAAGAGTTCCTTTCCTTTCAGTGGATTTTGTATAGAAGGAGTTCAATATAGATTTAAGTAAAAATGAATTTGGATTAGAACTTATTAATTATTATAGGAGCTAGCAGATGCAGACAGCTCTGCATTCCTAATTCATTATTGGATAGCAATTCAAATCACCATTCCCATAATTTTTCAACTTATATTTACTTATATTGCCATTAATCTAGTTTTAATCCTCAATCCCTTTTACGTAGGTGAATGCAAACTGATCTTCCTTCATTAATTCTTCCACATTAAGTTCAATCTATACACTGTTAAAGATTAATCTCCTCAAAGCACAGTCATTTCTACTTAAATGTGTTTAATGGTTCCTCAGTTCTGCAGTATAAAGTATGGATCTTTCTGTATTGCTTTGAATATATTGATTTCTATTTCTCTCTATAATAAGGAATTATTATCTCCCCTTTCTGTTCACATTTGTGTCATTCTTATGGTACATATGAGTTTAAATTGCATAAATTAACAAAATTTGAATCTTCCAACTTGATTTTAAACTCTTTAAAGGCTTAGGGTTGGTCTTTTTCACTTAGATTTTCTTCCATGAAGTATATAATAGTGCCTTGCCCATATGAGGACCTAACTTCTAAATTAATCTTGTCTTGGATTTGGCAGTCTCTTAGATGAGTTACTTTCTTAAAAGATTATTTTTTTTCTTTTTATTTTTTTAAAAGATTATTTCTTAAAAGATTCAGATCTACTACATTTTAGGAAAAATGATAATCCTGAAGCTATCATGGATTCATGGTAAGTCCTACATGAGAAGTATGGAGTGTATTAAAAATAGCTGGTCCCACCCCTCCCCCCAAACTCTGTGTTACTAAATCCCTACAGAAAAAAAGAAAAACACAAAAACAAAAACAAAACAAGGGACTTTGCTCAAACTAGATTTAACCCCAGTTAGGGTTAAATCTTTGCTTTTCATCTTGGATCCCCGTTTCTCTATTTGGGAGAAACTTGTGAAGGTTGGGTTGAACGAATCCATAAAAATATTACTCTAATTATGCTTAGATATAAAATTTGCCCCTTTATTCTCCCATCTGAAAACCTTAGCACTTTAGAACACCCTAGATATAAAATCACACTGGATTAAAGATTTCCTTTAATAAGTTCCATTACTCCAAGAAGGAGACCATTTGTAATTAATAATTGAATGACTCTTTTTACCTTGCTCTTTATAAAAGTAATAAAGGGAGTTGTCTTGCTTAATCCATTAAAGGTTGAATGAAACCTGGCATCTCTTAGCTAATGTCAGATGCAGTCATGCTACAGGGAGTTAAATGAGCCAGAAAAGAATCTCACGCAAAGCTAGGGGAAGTCTCAACCCTACCATGGACTCTTGATATTACCAAGCCCACTAGGCCCCAGCATTCTGCCTGCAGTCATCCTACTGGGCAGACACATTATATCCTTTATACCAAAGTTTGGCCTAAACAAAGAACCTCTTAATTGGGAAAGCTGATAGTAATAAGGCCACTAACTTTCTAAAACCCATGTATTAAGAGCTGGTTACTAAGCTTCCATTAGCTTCCTTGCCCTCTTCTCCCCTTAACTACCTGGCAAAAAAAAAAAAAAAAAAAAAAAAAAAAAAAAAAAAAGCTTATCTAATTTTGGCTTACTACAGGCAATCAGTTCTCTAGTTCAGGATCAGCTGAATGCTTCCCAAGGCTCTCTTAGAAATTACCCAGGAACAACTTAATATCTTTTTTATTTAGAAAATCATGGAGTGATTAGAGTATATCATGACACTAGTCACAAAGGCCTGCTGTAAGCCTGAACTCCTTCAATGTGTGGACCCTACAAGACCCCAGGACCACAACCATGACCCTGTGGGAACCATGGAAAACACATTTTGGCATGGGATCTATGGAAGTAAGATTGAAGTTACTGCCATCTAAGTCAGCTTTATAAACTTCATAGTGTTTGTGGAGTGGATTATAAACCATTTTCTATAGGCATATTGTTTTCCTACACAGACAGTGGCAATGTACTTACAGTACTCAATCAAAGGATTAAGAAAATGAAGCTATAAAGCTCAAGCAATTAATAGCTTACAGTTGACAAAGTTAGAGATTAACACATTATCATCGTCTCATATTCAGGCCTGAGTTTGTAGACTAAAAACACAGAAAGAACCTGTAAGTATTACCCACAGTCAATCCAAGGACATTCTAGAAGATCCCCAGTTCCAATCCCCAATGATAGTGTTGAACAGTCTGTCCACCTTTATACATCCACAAGAAACCCGAGTTATACCATCATAGAAGCCTTATTCTGTGCTTAGATGGCTGGCCATAGAAAATCCATTTTTATTTTTGTTACTTAATACTTAAGGATTAAAAAATATATTCAGGAACATCCTGGAATGCAGTCAAGGGCAACTCCAAATTTTACTCATTGTATAAAGGCCACTCTTTTATTCTTAGAGATAGATTTGTGTTTTAGATTCAGAGAATGTATACAACCCCTCTTATGTATCAACCCAAGGTACGAATAATGTCTTCATTTCAGGTAAGGAAACCACAGCCACTATCAACTCTGAAAACTTTCCTTTAGCTATTTCCTTGCACTGGAGCTTTCCATAATTGTGCACTGCATTTGTTGGCTCCTCAGAAAGAGCTGGCTTTTCCTTTTATCTTTCCATGACTAGCAGTTGAAAAATACACCTAACACCTGACTTTCTTTAGTTTCTGAGATCACTAACTCTACTTCATAGTACCTGAGACATACTTTAAAGGAATCCCAAATCATACATTTTCCAAAGATTAGTATTTGTTAATGTCACCTCAGTTTTAGTGATAGAGGTTGTGTCCTATATCCAGCCCCCGAGTCCACATGTTTTCTCAGTTAGAAAAGTAAGGCAACCAACATAAGTTTAAGCATGGTACTACTTCTACCTTCTCACCTTTGTGACCCTTACTCAAGTTTTTTTTTTTTTTTTCACCATTCTGGGAATCTATCTCAAAAAGAAAACATCTCTCAAGCTAGTGCTTGTAATAATATCTCTGTATTCTGAACATCATGGGAGGACCCATCTATTTAATCAAGCAGCTACTGAGGACAATCTGATCTCAGAAAAATAAATTTCCTAGTTATGAAATTTGAGGACATATTTGTTAAGGGGGAAAAAGGCTTTGTAGAAGTACATTTTTCTAAAGCCTTCTCTGTGTTCAATTTGCTTATTGAACATTTGCATGTTACTCATTTCCTGTTCTTTCAAACAGATCTTTAATTATGATGTCTAAGTCTCTGACTTGGCTTAAATTTATTAATCAGTGTATCGTTAGGGATATACCATACAGAACCAAGTTTAATCCTCTAATGCTTTCCAGATAGTTTGTCTTTGAGGAGAAGCAAATTAAAATCACTGATAGATCCTTTACAAAGAGAATATTCAAGTAGTCAGTCTTAAAATAGTGCCAGGTCAGTAACTATGGGAAATATCTGTTACACTGAGCAGAATAATTACTTGTGTTAGAAAGGTTAGATTACTTGTGTACTAACCAGTTTTAGTAAAAAAAAAAAATGCTGTAAATAATCCTTTTAGATAAAGATGGCAAATTTATAATGAATATCATCATTCCTAAGCCTGCTAATTCTTTCCACAATGTAATTAATATGGCTATTGAGTATATTGAACATACATAAAACACCTTAAGAAAAGAGGAGCACTGAACTGTATTGCTTTTCCAAGGAAAGCATATTTTGAGTGTGTTTTGAAGTATTTTATAAATGAATACCATATTCCATAAAGATAGATGTTTCCTATCATAGGCAGACTGTATAGTACAATAGAACAAAATCACTGCCAGCAAAATTAGTATTTTTCCATAACCTTATAATTACTGAAAATAACAGGTTCTAGAGGTGCCTGAGGGGCTCAGTTAGTTAAGCATCCAACTCTTGATTTCTGCTCAGGACATGATCTCAGGGTGGTGAGATCAAGCCCTGTGTGGGGCTCCAGCTGGGTGTGGAGCCTGCCTAAGATTTTCTCTCCCCCTTCCACTGCCCTTCAGGTTTGTTTAATCTGCAGTTCTTTATTAAATACAAAATAGCCTGCTGCCAGAACCATGCCACAATTCTCCGTTACTGACTTTTAGACTTCCTTAGCATTTATAAACAGTGTAGGGTATAGAGTAAAAAGAAACATTTCAATATCATTTTAAAAATGGGATACATTCTCATTTCCCAAATTTCCCATCAAATTCATAATTATTATAAATACGTAATAACTAATACCTTTTGAAATGTTATATAACAGGCCCACATCTAAGTATTATTTGTGCATTACCTCCTTTAATCCTCATCACGATGTTTTGAGGTAAATGTCATTCCATTTTTCAGGTAACACGTGAGGCATAGTGGCATTAAATATGGCCAGACAGTGACTGTCAGAGCTGAGATGTGAACTGGGTCTACTTGACTTCAGAGCTTGCTGCTTCACTGTTAGATCAAATTAATAAATTTGCAATTAAATTATAGTTATTTCTGCTTTAGTTTTTTTTAAATTAAATATTCTATTTTCAACTTAATGTCTCATTATGTATTGTTCTCATAAGATTTCTAAGTAGACATATCAATTAAATATTGTAGATCTATTTCTACCTAGATCCCAGAAAGGCATTTGCTAAGGATTTTCAGAATAACCCCTCAACAATGACCCAGATGAATTAATAATGAATTGAATGATTAGACCCAAAGTATGATAATTAATGAATAATTTTGTATCCAGGTAGGCTCTTATGGAATGCTTCAGGAATCACCTGCAGATAGACTACTTTCAATTGAGATGGAAATATGAAGGATTTGATTATACACCTTGGAGGTAATATAAAACTAGTGTTTTAGATGATGTAATTAATATCCAAAAGATCTTAACATAATACAACAATCTGAATATAACAAGAAGTATAAATAGTGTACCAGTCAGGTTATGCTAGGTTAAAATACAGTAACATTTACCAAATCTCTGCATATTAATCAAATAAAGGTTTTTCACTCCTGCTACAATCTTAATGCATATAAATACACAGGAGAAGGATGCACTTTCCTCTTCATGGTCTCTTGGGGTACCAGACTGGCAGAGGTTTGTTTCAATACATGCTTTCATGAGTGTGCTGCAGAGGAACTAGAATATGGCAAGCGGGGCTCAAATTCTTAAAACTTAACATATAGATGTGATCTGCCTCCCTTCTGCCTATATTGCAGTGGACAAAGCAAATAATAGGGCAGTAACTAGGTTTAAAGGGAAGATTGAAGTGCAGTTCCACCATTTCTGGAATGCTTTCTGTCTGAGAGCAGAAAAGAACTGGAATGTTCCTTTAGTCTGTAGAAGAAAGGAAAATGTGTAATGTCAACACATGAAAAGATTTAAATATCCATTGTGTCTGGTGACGGATCAAGTAAGATTGCGTTCATAGTGCAGTGGTCTGGCAAGGAAAACAGCCTCAGAGTGCACAGAGTGCCACATCCAGAGTAGAGGCAAGAAGCTCTGCTGTTTATAGAACCTGCTACTTCTCAGGACCTCTCTACTTGATTCAGGACACAACAGAGGAACAGATGCAGACAAAAAAGAAAGCTTGCAGATCAAACAAGCAGACTGAAAAGAGATCTTAAATCGTACCATAGGAGAAACCACCAGAGAATCAGGGATGCCACATCTGGAGGAGAGAAGGTTCACGTGAGAGTGTGTTAGAGGTCTTCAAATATTGAGGAGTGTAGGGGTGGAAAAGGGATTAAATTGTCTTGAGCTTCCCACAGGGCAAAATATAGCAGACAGACTTCTGCTCAGTATGAGGAGAAATTTCCAAAGTGAGAGCTGCCTTTGTGAAAACTAAGTTCCTCATTTCTAGAGCTATTTAAATAGCTTCTGTGATTACTTGTTAGAAACGTTGTAAAGGGAAATTTAAATATCAGATGCCTGATTTTTTAAAGCTTCTTCCAATCTCAAGATTCTATTATATCTTATACTAATATTATATCCCAATATGATCCCTGTATCAGATGAATGTTGCTATGTAGCAAATCACCCCTAAAACTCAGTGGCTTAAAACAATGAATCCATGGATTTTCTCTGCATTCACTTAAACAAGTGTGGTCAGCAGGATAGGGGCTGCCTCTCATATATCTGTGAATATCTGGCTATTGTCTGGGCAATAGAAGGGATTGGGCTATATGCTACTCATTGTCCAACTGACAAGACCAAGTTTGTTTATATGAGTGGCAAGATTCTATGGAAACAAGTGGAAGAACACAAGGCCACTTGAAGCCAAAGCTAGAACTGACAACCATCCATTTATCTACATTTTATTGTCCAAAGCAAGTGACAAATCCATATTCAAGGAACATGGACATGGACCCTGACTCTTCAAGGGAAGAGTGAAGAACCAAGGCCATGTTTTTTATGATCAACTGTAAGCATGTGTACCTATAATTAAATGTTTTTCAAAATTACTTATTTCTCATAATTTGAAGAATATAGAATGTTAGTTCATATATTTACCTCCGCTTATGACATCCTCTGTACGTGGAATGATGTGGAATGATAGAAAAATAGCAATTGCTGTGAAAGCATCAAAATCTCATTTTGAGCATTTACCCAATTATCTCATCTACAGTACAGGGGTGAATTACTTTCTCTCAGATAAAGTGCTCCAAAA
The DNA here is from genome assembly GCF_905146905.1 of Nyctereutes procyonoides. NCBI lineage: Eukaryota > Metazoa > Chordata > Mammalia > Carnivora > Canidae > Nyctereutes > Nyctereutes procyonoides. Next base: position 20,924,097 of record NW_026575040.1, on the reverse strand, counting down.
ATTTAAGAAAGGAAGATATTCCTGATTTGGAGTTTTCAAGGCAGATTTTATGGAGAAGATAACATTGAATTCAAATTTGAAGTTAAATTGTTATAGGTGCGTATGGAAAAGAAAAGGCAGAGCAGTATAAAAATTTGAATAGTTTCACAGGCAAGAAAATATATTGGAGAATAATGTGTCAGAGTATATCAAGGAGTGTAATGGAAGGTATAGTTGGACAAGTTGAAACTTTGAATTTCTGACTAAAGTTATTAAACATACTAATCTTTTGAATGTTGTATCTATTATTTTGAATATCTGCATCTTGTGAAAATGAATCAGGTGTTCTGGAAACATAGTGCCTGAAAAATAACGATTAGATAATGACAACAATGAAAAAGAAGCTGTGAATTTCTATTCAAAAGATAGTATACTTTTCATTAATTAGAGCATAGTTATCTGCCAAAAGTATAAGAAACTTAATTTTTAGATAGACATTAGTCTCCATAAGCAAGTGCACTCAGGCATAGCAGACATCTCTGTTGTTCTGAGTACTTCTGCATAACTCTGTCAACCATAATAAACATCACTGTAACTCTAGATCATTATATTGGTGTTCAGGCTCTAAGGTCGCAGGTAGGAAAGGCCAAAGCATGAGATTGGTAGAAGCCATCACTAGACAGATGACACCATCTGCCGCGTAAGGTTTATTTATAAATATCCCTTCAGGAAACTGTACTCCAAGTGATTGTTCCAGACTCAGAGTGGCAATTACAGAAACTCAGCTTTTTGAAGATTTCCCAAGTTTAGTAAGAAGGTGCATCTATTTTTTATCAAGTCTGGGAAGTACCAAAGCTCTAGAGTGAATGAAACCATGGGTTGGCATACTACAGAGTACCCTGAGTCTGAGCTGAGACTCAGATTTGTCCAATGTGATGAGATCTGTAAAAACTCTTCTCAGTGTATATATTTGTCTCCAGTTTATGCAGAATCTGAAGAGAGTACTTGGACGGTATCACAGTTGGGGTTTAGATTAAGACCTATTTTGTGAAAGACTGGGTTAGCAGTCATGAAATTGATGGGCCACAGAATTCAGGAAGAACAGTGGAGTTTCTGTGAGAAGTCTTATGACAGTGAGAAGAGAACCTGACATGACAATTCAGACTCAGTAAGACCTTAAACATCCGGGGAAAGGAATTCTGGCTATTGTGCGTGCGTGTGTGTGTGTGTGTGTGTGTGTGTGTGTGTGTGTATTTGTATTGTGTCGTATAAGTAACTTTTAAGGAGAAACAAACTATGACATTGAGCTGTTTCTTTGGGAAGCAGTTCTGAAATCCCTCCTTGCCAAATGGATGCAAACAACTCAAAGGGTACAAATTAGATACAAAACACTATGTAGGGATCCCTGGGTGGCGCAGTGGTTTGGCGCCTGCCTTTGGCCCAGGGCGGCATGATCCTGGAGACCCGGGATCGAGTCCCACGTCTGGCTCCCAGTGCACGGAGCCTGCTTCTCCCTCTGCCTATCTCTCTCTCTCTCTCTCTCTCTCTCTCTCTGTGACTATCATAAATAAATAAAAAAATTAAAAAAAATAATCGTTTAAAAAAAACACTATGTAAGGGCAGATAACATCTTCACTTCTTCCACTTGGTTATTGGGACCTAAAGAAGGGAATATTCTAGATAATCTCTGAAAAAAAAAGACTTTCCTCTTCCTTGAGATATTATATCATTGGCATAATTTGTCCTTTTTAAGTAAAACACCAGTGTGAGAGAATCAGGAGCCAGGGGAGGCATTTAAATAGCAAGTTAAAAATAAATATATTTTTGTACAATGTTACATATAATATATAAGTGGAAGTTATATATGATATATACCAGAAACCAGACAATTGAAAGCCTTTTGGAGTATTGACAGAAGGAAAGCATAGGGGACTACTTCATCAGTATAATTGATGTCTTTAGCTTTAGGCATCTTCAACTTGGAGAAAACATAGAATGGATGGTCAAACAGAAATGCTGGGTGGACCACTAGAAGTGAGGGGCTAGACCTTGGATGACAGTTTAACATTGGCCCAGATTTTTGAGATTTAACTCCATGCAAGTGCTAGCTAGATAGAAATGGCACAGGAAGGGAGACTATAGAAACCTAGGTTAAATGTTAAGAAAAAAAAGGATGTTGATAAGCCCTCATAACAAAGTATACACCTTCTTTCTTCCCTATATCAAGTAGCAAAAACTTAAGGTAGCTGCTTGTGTCTTAAAAACTGTGGCAAGCTATTGATCAATCACTCTAGTATATCCTTAAGTTATTAACACTTGTGTTCCAAGACTAACTTAAAGATCTGGAGTCATTCATCCTCTTTTTTGCTTTAGAAATGGAATTCTTGAGCTTTGAATCTGGCATATGATTCTGATGTCTAAAATTAAATCCTAGCTAAATAGCTATTCAGCAGTATAACCACATGCAAGTTGCCAAATTTCTATAAAACCATTTTTCACCAGTATCAGGGAAAAAAGTCCAATTTCTGCCTCATTCGTTGTATTAAACGAATCAACATAGACATTTCACACAATGTATAGTTCAGTGTTTGTTACAAGCTGGTCACTAATTATTCCCTGTTTTCAAATGTGTTTTCATATCTATATCTCTGATAGTTTTTTAATAGTTTAGATTTTAAAGACCAAGCTATATTTCCACGATAATTTAAGTGCTCGCATCAGTGAAAACCCTTTATAATGTGAAAAATACCCAGATCGGCACATTCAAATGGGACTAGGGTGCATAAGTCTAAGATGAGCTAAGAAAAGCCAATGTGGGTAACAGGACAACCCCACAACTAAAAGAACTCAGCTGGTCCACACTCAATGGCTTGTTATAAATAGCTCTTTGGTTTATATTTAATCTCTGTGTCATTCTATAAATTGAATAATAAACAAGAGTAAATAAGCTGGCCAATTTGGGCACAGGATGGAAATCTAGGTTAGCATTAGTCATAAAGCCATAATTTGCTACCTGGCACATGTGCCTGGTTGAATGGTGGTACAAGGCTTTCTGAGGTCAATGGTTTTGACAAGGGAAACTGCAACTGGGAGATTTAATTATTTATGAATATTTCAGTGAACTGGGAGAATTAATAACACTACCACAATTTCTCTTACAGTGGTAATAAACATCTCAATATTTTTAGAAATTCAGAGTTTTCTTTGTTTTGGTATTTTTATGTTTTGTTTTATATTTGATACGGTAGGCTTTTTGTAAATTAGCAAGCAAATTGCTTTTTCTAAGCATCTCCATGTCCCTGCCATAGATGGATTTGTGATTTTGCTAAAGCACAGATTTTATGTTGTTGGTCATCTAAAATTCTCATTTCCATTCTGCTTTGCCCTCTAGTTATTAGGAAATTACATATGATAGAATCATTTTGTGATATGTAAATCTCTATGTGTGAGTGTGTTTATGAGAGAGAATGGAAGTGTCTACTGCTCTAGAGGTTTTGTTTAAACCTAACCTCTAGAGGTTTCTCATTTAGCAGATTACAACCTATAACTCTAAAAGGGCTAAGGTGATCTCAGACAAGTGGCTTGAATATAATCCTTGTTAATTTCATTAGGGAGATAAAGACACATCCATTTCTCTGTCTGTTTGATTCTGGGCCTCATCCCCTCTAGTGGCATAATTTAGGGACCCAACACCCTTGATTTATGCCATTATGTAATAATGGATGAACAAACCAAAAGACATTTGGAGAGATCACCTGGGCCAGCCTTTGTAATCAGAGAGAGATTTGAACTGTTGTGTCTCCATGCTAATAGATATCCTAGCAAGAATATTTCAAGACCTCTCTCCCTTAAAAACATTCTGATATTTTACCACCTTCACTATCTGATTAAGGGTCTTTTTTGTCAAAACCAGAGTCCTTTTAAATCAGTTTTCTCATGTCCTTTAAACTTTTATTTTATTTTTAAAATATTTTATTTGAGGTAGACTGAGAGAGCAGGAGGAAGAAGCAGGGGGAGAAGGAGAAGCAGACTCCCCACTGAGCAGGGATCCTGATGCAAGACTCAGTCCCCAGACTCCAGGATCATGAACTGAAGGCAGACACCCCTCCTCTGACCTTTTAGACCACTTCCAGAAAACTGATATTTTCCGGGTTATTAGTGAGCAAGTTCTCTTGGGAATCTCTGGACTCAAGAATCTTTCATCATGCCTTTCCATTGCATCTAAAGCAAAGCAGTTACTATTCTGTTTACATGTTTTTTAGTTTCCACTTGATTTATCAGCTCTCTAATCTTTTATAGAGCTGTGTGTTAAAAATTCTCAGTTTAAAATAATCCCTAAATAATCCTTTTTCAAATCCTACCAGCTAAAGTATGAAGAGAAAATCTGGAGAAAACATATGTTGAACAATCCAAATCATTGAGTTTAGTTTTAACTTTCCAAACTATGTTCCCTAATCAGGTGAGAGACGAGACCTTTTGATAAAGTAAAATTATGCCATATTTTGGGATTTTCTTGTCTTTCTCTGTCTCCCTATGTAAATATATATTATGATATATAATAAAATAACAGCCCTGCAAATATCTCCACATCTTAATCCCTAAAATCTGTGAATATATTACTTCATTTGGGCAAAAGGAATATTGTGGTTGTAATTAAATCAGGATCTTGAAGTGGGGAGATTATTCTGAGTTATCTATAATTATGTAATTATTAAGAGTTTTTATAAGAGAAGCAGGAGGGTTAGAGACAGGAAACAAAGGAAATGGACAGGAAACAAAGGTCTGAGTGATGCAGTGATAGGACCACAAACCAAGGAATGCAGGCAGCTTCAGCCCCAGAGGCTGGAAAAGGCAAGGAAATGGATTTTCCCCTAAAGTCACCAGTAGGAACATAGCCTGCTGACACCTTTATTTTATAACTTCTTACCAGAATGTTAAGATAATAAACTTGTGTTACTTTAAGCCACTAAATTTGTGGTACTTCGTTATAGTAGCCAATAGGAAACTAACTCTCTCTCTCTCTCTCTCTCTCTCTCTCTCTCTCTCTGTGTATATATATATATAATAAACAAACTAATGGGTCTAAATCACCTTTAAACCTTGCTACCAGAGCACTTTGCATCTTCTGGAACACTCACTGGTCTTTTCAGTTGATCATTTACTCTGTGGCCTTGAACTATGCCTCAATTTCCTTATCTGTAAGGTGGTCATTAAGAATTGAGACAATGAGATAAAAAATAGCAATATCTGGCACATAGTGCTTATTGTAGTTTAGTTTTTAACACTCTTCCAGAAATATTCTTTTTTTTTTTTTTAAGATTTTATTTATTTATTCATGAGGGACAGAGAGAGGCAGAGACACAGGCAGAGGGAGTAGCAGGCTCCATGCAGGGAGCCTGACATGGGACTCCATCTCGGATCTCCCAGATCAGGCCCTGGGCTGAAGGTGGCACTAAACCGCTGAGCCACCTGGGCTGCCCCTTCCAGAAATATTCTAAATACATGCATGTAATTATTTAAGTGCAAATAATTTTTAAATATTACACTAGATACGATCACATTCTTGTTGAAAACCCTAAATAGGGAAGCATCTGTATTTTTAACTTCTAGCTTTCATATGTCCTATAACAAAAGTCTGCCCCTATTAACTGCCCCTATTAACATTAGATGGAGAGAATTTTTGTTCACAGTCATTTTGTTCTTGGACAGCTCAGGCTGTGGCTTGCTTTCTGTGCTTGTTCATTTTTGAGGTAGTTTGTGAATGCTATAACCCCAACATGTCTGTTAAATAGGATAGAAGTGCGAGTGCCAAAACATGAAGAACTTCAGGAAGTAGAGTTCTAGGATTAAACTGAAAATGAAAGAGAAAATTTTATCAAAATATTGAAATATTATATGAAATAAAATGGCAAGCCAAACACTTGAAGGATGTGGATAAATCTTGCAACACATAGCAAGTGCCTATGCAATCAACATTGATTGAGAATCAATAAAAATGATTAGTGGGATGGAAAAATATTAAAAGATGTGGCTGGAATGTTTATGTCAATTTGGTCACCCATTAACCGAATGTTAATTTAGAAGAAGTTGAAGCATAGTAGAGTCCTGCTGATGAAACAGATGTTGGCCATAGGTGGGATAGGCTAATGGCCCATCCACAGAGGCACAACATCAAAATGAAAGATGATAAGGAAGCTGTTGCAGGTAACTTAGCTATTGAAGTAGAACTTGTCAGTGATCATCCAAGGAGGTGGGCATTTGCTTAAAACTTTTAAACATAGATGAAAACTGTCTCTTTTAAAAAGCCTGAGAAAATGTTTAGAAGACTATGTCTGGTTAAACAGCTTTTTCACCCTACTTATTTTTAAATTCCAGTCTAGTTAGCATGCAGTGTTATATTAGTTTCAAATGTACAACATAATGATTCTGCAGTTGTGTACATTGCTCAGTGATCATCAAGGTAAGTGGATTCTTAACCTCCTTCACCTATTTCACCCATCCCCATCCACCTCCCTTTGGCAACCACCAGTTTGTTCTGTAGTAAAGAGTCTTGTGTGTTTTTGTTTTGTTTTGGGGTGTTTTTTTTTTTTTTTTTTTTTTTGGTCTTTTTTCTTTGTATGTTTTGCTTCTTAAATTCCACATTTGAGTGAAACTATATGGTATTTATCTTTCTCTGACTGAACTTATTGCACTTAGCATTAAATAGTTTTAATGAATTAATTCTCAAGCCGTTTTGGTGAAAATACATGTCATGAGCGTAAGCTTAAATTTCTCTTAGTCATTTTGCATTTATATTACTGGAATTACAAATAACTTTTCAGAACCCAACTTCTTCCTAAGTATGGGATTTTCTCTGTGTAGAAAAGCTATTGATTTTTTAGCATTTTGCCTATTACTGGCCATCTTACTGAGCTCTCTTGTCAATTTTGATAGTTGCTCAATTGACTACTTCTCTTTCCAGAGTCATTCTCTGTAAATAATGGCATCCCATTCCACTTAGTATTAAAGTTCAATATGCTGAACGTGACTGTAAGCCCCAGGCTGCCTCCTCATTTTGTCTGCTGCCCCTCTTTTCTTCTGTCACTCCACTGCCCACCATTCTGGCCTGTTTTATTTCCTTGAATGTGATGATTCTATTTCTAAGGGTTGGGGCTTTAAGCTTGCTGTTCTCATTACCTTAAGTGCTCTCTGACATTTCCTACACCTCTCTTCACCACCTCCTGTCCATATCTTAGATCTCTGCTTCTGGTACCATTCTTCCAAAAAGCATTCCCCTGCCCTATAGTTTATATTAGGTCACCCTGTTCTCTCTCATAGTGGCAGTGCTTTTCCTTCAAGGAATATTTCACAGTTTATGAATCTCTATCTTTTATGTGATGTGTTTGATGTCTATCTCCTCTCCCACAAGGTTGTAAGCTTCATATCAGCAAGGAAGGTTTTTTGTTTTGTTTTGTGTTTTGCCAGTCACTATACTCCTACACCAGGCAGGGTGCATGTTATATGTTAGAAGCTCTATAGATACTGTTTAAAAATTGGATGCTATCAAAATGGATTCCTGTTTCAGATAAGGCCTTGCTCTCACCTGTTTAGAAAGAAAGAAGAAAAGCTTGTCACTAACATAATATGCATGTCTGATAGTGACTTAATAGATTTATACTTGAGAAGCAGTTGTATTTGAGAAGTATACAACATGTTGATGGAGAGTTTTTCTAATGATAGAATTCTCAGACATAAAACTATGGGTTCTAAAAGAAGAAAAATAGGAAAAACAAAATCATTTAGCTCATAGCCACACACACAGGTGACTCTTCCAAGTTCACATTTGGCAAAAGGTAAGATCTCCTGATATATAAACAGTAGAGAGGGAGTAGAAATATATGAAAGAATATGATCTATATACTTTGGGGTATTAAAAATGCTGTTGTCATCATATGTGGTACTGAGAGATTGTGTTTAGAATAAATACATGGGTAAGGGTTTTTTAAATTGCCTTTTACCTTTACAATGTCATATTTTTTCTGAGAAAGAGCCATTTTATTTGAAGTTACAGAATTTTATGTGTTCTAACATACATCCTGTACATTAAGTTCTTTGGACTTTAAAGGTGATGCTTGGAAGTCTCAGTACTCTGCTAGAGGGATCTCTGCAAACAGTACTCCACAGGTGAGCCTTTTTTGCTAGGCATTTTTTTTTTACAACAAGACACTTCAGGAATCCCCCTTCTTTCCCTTCTTTCACAGATATCTAATGAGTAAACAAGCCTAGGATCTAAGCCACTATTTTAATCAGGGTCTGAGAAGGAAGCAGACAACATTGCAAAACAGGATAGTTGAAGAGATTTGTTTATAGAAGGGACTGCTTAGAAAGTGTGGATAGAGGAAAACCACAAGGAGGAGCATATACATTATATATGATAGTACAAACCCATTTGAAGTGTACAACTCAAAGAATTCTGTCAAATGGACACATGCTTGTGTAACCAATTCAAAAATGTAGAATATCTCCATCATTGCAAAACATTATCTCCTGTCCTGTTATAATTGATCCCTAACCTGTGGGCAATCACTGAGCAACTTTCAATCACTATGGATGAATTGTACTTGTCATATATATATATATATATATATATATATATATATATATATATATATATAGAGAGAGAGAGAGAGAGAGAGAGAGATAGAAATGTCAAAGTACTCTAGCTTCTTTGGACTCCAGCTTCTTTGGCTCGTGATAATGTTGTTGACTCTATCAGCAGTTATTTCTTTTTATTGCTAAGTAGTATTTTTTTAAGCTATTCTAGGTCCTTTGAATTTCCATTTCTACAAATACTACTTTAAAATGCCTGCTGGAATTAAGCAGCATTTAAATCCTACTTAAAGTGTCTGCTTGTTAAGATACTGAATCTCTTGATCAGTTGCTGGTTGGTTGTCAGCTTAAAAATAATGGGGGATCCCTGGGTGGCTCAGCGGTTTAGCACCTACCTTCAGCCCAGGGCATGATCCCGGGGTCCCAGGATCAAGTCCCACATTGGGCTCCCTGCATGGAGCCTGCTTCTCCTTCTGCCTGTGTCTCTGCCTCTCTCTCTCTCTCTGTCTCTGTCTCTCTCCCCGTGTCTCTCATGGATAAATAAATAAAATCTTAAAAAAAAACCATAATGAGCGTTCTCATCAAAGGACATGAAATATCTCTCCATTTAGGCTTTCTTGATTTCTCTTTGTATTTATTTATTATTTGTAATTTGTAGTGTATGGGTTGTGCAAGTATTTGTTAAACTCATTTCTAAGCATTTGATGGTTTTGAATGCTATTATAAATTGTACTTTAGAAAATTTTACTTTCTAAATGTTTCTCAGAATTAAGAGATTGAATTTATTTTTGAAATACTGATTTTATATTCTGTGATCTTGTCAGCATCATTAGTTTTTATATCTGTAGCTTGCTTAGGATTTTCTATTCAACCTTGCTGTTTATATAAATAGTTTTATGCTTCCTTTCCATATAAGGCTGTTGCATAGAGGATAACGAAATACTATTTCTATTTTTGTGACCTTATTTTGGATATCTGGGTTATTATATTTAAAAATAATAAGAAAATAAATTATTGCAACATGAAATACAATTACATCTTCTCCAGGAATATGGGTGATTCTACTACTAGAATCACCTAGGAGTGGCTTATTTATATAATCAACTCTCATTTATTTGCATATAGATTATTCATAGAAAAGTCTTTTAATTTTTAATCAGATCCCTTCTATTTTAATTCATATCAAAATTCAGCAAATGGTTTGGTTCATGTGTGCTATAACCATATTCTCTAATGTATAATGCCAAGAAATAAAACTAAAACACTGGGATTGAAACCAACTTGCACTTATAACAAACCAACTTTTTAAATAAACTATAATTCCACCTTAGTCTCAAATTCTTAAAGCAAAGTGAAGCCTGGACCATACATTAATTCCATAATTATTTTTGGACCTTGGTCTCAAGGAGCAAATAGACTAATAGAGGAGATGGACTCACAAACAACTAATGAAAGTAGCTTTAATAAAAGAGCAGACCTAAGAAGGGGCAGGAGGGAGGGCTATATTCCAAAAGTGGTAATAAAGATGTGCTCTTGTGAGCTGGGTCTAGAGGAATGAATGGGGATTTCCACAGACTAGAGGAAAATTTTTCAATGCCAGAAACATAGGATTTTTAAAGAGAGAAGGTATAAACAGACACAGTGAATCTGGGAAACTACAGGAATTTCAGCATGGAGATAATAAAGCGAATATGTGCATGCACAAAGACAAGGTGGGGGTGTAGGCGAGTCTACATTGTGAATGGTATACCATGCTTAGGAGCATGGGTTTTATACAGAAAGGTTTTTAAAACTCATGTTTTAGAATTTACACAGATTGAATTGTTTCTAAGCATGAAGAGAGGGAAAGCAGTTAGAATACTGTTGTAAAATGGTAAGGGAAAAACCAAAATGAGGGTCTAAAAAAAAAGTAGCAGTGAGAATAGAGAAGAGGATAAATTCTCTACTTATTTAGAGAGAGCATGGGGCAAAGCTAGGTTTAAATTCCATGTAGCAATAGATGAAGAAAGGAAGAGAACAATTAACATATATTTAGAAGGGTTTCAGCAACTAATGTCAAAATCATATACCCTAGAACTCCCATGCTTACTCAAGGACAGTGGATCAAAATCGTGATTTAAATACAGAGATCTTTATAATAGCAGAAAAGATAGCTAGGGCTCTTCAGATTTCTGTGTATACCACATCCTACAGTGCCTGTAGGATGTCACTAACTCATCAGTTCTATGAGATAAATATTATCACCCACATTTTAAAAGGAGTTTCTCAGAGAGATTAGTTATCTACCCAAAATCACTCACCCAGTAGACAACAGAACCCAAATGGGAACCCAGCTCTGTTGAAATTCATGTAATTCACAGGACTCAAAAAGAGATTAAGTGGTATGAGATTTGAGTGCAGGGAGGAAATAACAACTGTGTTGGATTTATAATGTTAGAAATAAAATGATGCCTTGATACCATTTGATTTTTGGTTTTGTCCTCTGATATTTTCCGTGAGTATAATCCATCACCCCAAACTTGATCTAGAATCTTGTTATGAAGTCAATAATATAAACCTTTATTCCTAAATGCTATATAGGTTTATAAGGTGGCCACATGTAAGACTTATGAGGGATATTATTAACTACTATGATCTGAACATTATTAATAGTATACCCCATTCACTTTCAGAAGAATTTCCAATTTGAGTGTTATATTTTATAGTTACCTTAAAAGGTTTATTTTTAAGACTTAGAAATTTGGCTGCCCATCATTATTTAATAATGTGACTTGTAAGAGGTTTAACACAGATTTCCTCAAGGTGGTTTGAATTTTAAGTAAAGTCAGGCTATTTCCCCAAATTTAAGATTTAATGTAATTTTCCATAATCTTATATCTCATAGCTAATAAACTTCCTGCTGTGGTACAACTAAATTATTGAATGAATGCAAAATTGATAAATCTCCTTAGACTTCAGGGTGCAATTTAAATTGCATTTACTTTTAATAACTTAATTCCAACAAGTGTTCATTTAGGAGTTTGGCTCCGTATGGGGCTCCTACTCCTGTAATTTTGAGGAATTTCAATTATGCAGAATTGTTCTTGTCACTTTGTAAGTTTGTAAAGGTAAGGCAAACTTATTCAGGGAAGCTTAATTCCTATGATAACTGGGCCATGCTATACAGATTTATCAGAAGCTGATTTATTCTGGAAAATTGGAATATATACTTATAATTAAACTTAGGTCATTTACTTTCTCACATCATGAGATATAAAATACAGTCAATAGTCAAAAGATGGAATATAAAACAAAATGAGTAAAATGAGGTGGATGGTCTGGATTTTATTGTTAAATACAGTAGTCACTAGGCACAAATGAGTATCAAGCATTTGAAATATTAGTCCAAATAGAGATGTGCTAGAAGTATAAAATACATATTTAATTTCAAATAATTGGTATGATAAAATGCAAAATCTTATTAATATCTGTATTATGTGTTAAATATACATTGGGTTAATTAAATACATTTTTACTTTATTAATACAGCTTTTACATTGTACTCCTGTTGAACAATGCTAAGGTCTAAAGATAAGGTCATTAGCTTTTGTTAAAGCTTGGTTAATTATCTCTGCCACATGAGGGGTAGAGGTGAGATTTTAATGATTTCTGAGGATGAAGGAATGTTGTGATCTTTTCTTGCCAAACATCCCTCTTTATTCCCCTCTCTATTTACAATATTAAAGCAATTATAGGAATTAAGTTCTATTGTAGAAAGAACTGCCTGGTACCCAGTAACCCCCAATGCAGACCTTTTAGTGAAAAAGCTCAATTAGGGAACATTGCTTAGGCCTTGCTGTTAAAATGAGGCAACATAACAACAGTGATAATTAACATTTATAGGAGGACTATCCTAAGAGCTTTGAATAGATCAAATCATTTTTTTAATCCTCACAGTAACCCTACAAGAGAACAATGAGCATCTCCATTTTACAGTGGTATAAAATGAGGCACAGGGAGGTTAAATAAATTGCCCAAGCTTATCAAATAGTTTCAGAGTTACAGATATGAATCCACAATGTCTGACTCCCAAATCTGGTCTCTTAACCTCCATACTGTATTTCGTCCCAAGGCCAATGTGAAATTTTAGGGCTATACTGAGGCCAGACTTCAAAGAGTCCAATGAGAAAAACAGGAGGAATTGTGCCACTTGTTCCAGAAAGCTGGACCTAGCTGAATTAATCCAGCAAGCTATATGAAAGAAAATTGGAAATTTATTAGAACATGGATTCTTGGTTTTTAGTACATTTTGACTATGCCCATTGGTACACATAAATGTTTTAAATTTTAACCAGTCTAAGCAGGTTAGTAGCATCTCTTCCTAAAGTGAAATGGTGGACATGGCCTTGGGGGAGGGGGAGTGTATAACAGAAGAAATATCCTGATGTTTTAAAGGGGAGAAAACAGTCTCCTTTCCTTACATTCTTCCACTCCTTTTTCTCTCAATCCAGTGGGCTGAAGTCTAAGTTTACAGTTATTAAGGGTGTCCAACTCTCACATTTATAAGACTACTTTCCCAATATACACTCTAGCTCTACTACATCCTAATAAACCAGTGTGATTCATTATACTGAGTTAACTTCATGGCCATTTTGTACTGTAGACCAACAATTCATTCATATCAATAATTCTCAACTATGTTATCTGACTATATTATTAATCAGAGTATAACACAGAAAAGACTGAATGATAACCTGACTACAAATCCTAAAAGTGCAGCAATATAAAAATATCCCACATTTGACTAGTATAAACTCTTATTATTAAATTCTATCAGAGAGTAAAATAAAAACTAATTTTCTTCATAGAAACTGAATTCTCCAAATTATTAAAATTTAAAATTCTTTGATTTTCTTTTTTATATTTTTCACTGGTCACATGATATGCAGTCTGAGAGGCTTTAATACAATCTTGATTCCTTGTTTCAGGATCAGTAGTCCAGGATATTGTTCATGGGAATAGGTGAGCTCCTTTTAGCATCTCTAGAATGCAGTTAACCCAGGGCTCTATCCTTCCAGAGTCCCACTTGTCCAAAGCACTAATGAGTCAACAGGACATAAAGCCTGTCCTTTATGGACACCACCAGCTCCAAATGCACACAATTCAGAACCCATTATTTTCTCTGAAGTAACAGCACTTCTTAACCAAATGTATATTCCTCTGGTTTTTTTTTTTTTTTTTTTTTCTAGTTAAGCAGTTTGGGTATATACACAGATAAAGCAGATGATAATAGTCTCAGTGGTCTTGATTTTGGTTTCACTAATAACAATCATCCAAGGTTCACACACTCTGAATTTAAATTCATTCAGAAGAAATCTCACATGAGATTAAATTTTCCAAATATTTAAAAATCCTTTTGCCAAGATCAAGCTTATTGACACCACATTCTTCTACGTATACTTTTCAAGTTGTGAATCTAGTGAGAAGCAGGCTTATCTGTGCCTTTATCTTCACTTACCTCCTTAACACTCCGGGATTTGGTGGACTTTCATTATTCTAATGGGGCCAAAATATTTCCTTTCTACAACTTGGTTTTTTGTTTTTGTTTTTTTTTTTTGTTTTGTTTTGTTTTGTTTTTTTGGTTTTGGGGGTTTGTTTTGCAGCAGAAATTATCTTACCTTGGAAAAGCATGCTAATGATCATCCCTGAATGAGAAATCAAACTAAAGGAGGAAAAAAACTTCAAAACAAGCACAAAAGTAACAGAATCTCTAGTCAGTCTAACATCAATAGCTACATCTTATTTACCCTACTCGTGCTCATAAAGATAGTAAACCAAAGATTTACAGTTTTGAAATGAGTTTCCTTTGGTGAGTCTCTTCTATACATCTATTAGCAGCTGTTGTCTTAAGTGGCTTAACTTAGAGTCTGATTGTCTCAATGAGACTTTGCTCCAAATGCTGGCTTATCATGTGAACTTTCAAAACTCCTCCTTTATTATTTTGTTTTAAAATTATTTTCGATGACAAATGATCAATAATCTTTTTTGGGGGGAGGAGGGGAGAATCTCATGGTGCTCAGATCTCACAACCCTGAGATCATGACCTGAGCCAAAATCAAGAGTTGGAGACTTAAACGACTGAGCCAACCAGGTGCCCCATGACCAGTAATCTTTGAAGTTCATAAACCTCATCTCTCCATCAGCTTCTTTATGAGGAATTCCAAGTTTTCAATACAAACAAAATAGTACTTAGTATCTAATTAGTGTTTGATACCTTAATGTAGGATTCTCCTGAAAATCTGATACAAAGCATGTAGCTTAGGACAGAGACCTAAGTGCATCTCATCTTCCTTGTAAAGTCTGAGTAAAAATATCAAAATCCTACTATTACTGGCTTCAGACAGGCTGGGCATTTAACTGAAGAGAAGATGATAGCACCAGCTGGGTAGGACTTGAGTTTACCAAACCATCCACTTTTTGAAGTAGAAGTTTAGGGGGAGAGCCGAGGACAGAGGCAGAGAAGGAAAAATAACATTGTTACCTAAGTGTGTAACCACTACATGGAAGCCATATTTTAGTGTGAAATGATCCTAGGCTGTTATAAATAGTGCCAACCTGACATCTGGAATTTGACCAATTAGAATAAGATTCTTTCCTCTTGTGAAGAACTGAGGATAGAGTTGAACAGAGAAGAGGTTAGAAGAAAATAGGCAGCTCGTTCTCCCAAACCCTGCTGCGGTCCAAGTACTGTTACCATTTCACAAGATGTACAGAAGCTGAGAGTATGGGACACCTGGGTGGCTCAGCAGTTGAGCGTCTGCCTTCAGCTCAGGATGTGATCCCAGAGTTCTGGGATTGAGTCCCATATCAGGCTCCTCACAGGGAGCCTGCTTCTCCCTTTGCCTATGTCTCTGCCTCTTTCTTTGTGTGTATCATGAATAAATAAATAAAATCTTTTTTTTTAAGAGGCTGAGAGTAAGGATTTAGAAAATGCTATTACTCCAACAATCAAATCCATCATCAGCAGACTCATCTGATTAAATAGGGGTAGGAATTGTGTGGTGTGAACTGCATAGTGGTCTATCATGGATAGAAATTTTACAGGTGAAATCCTGCCCTTCATCATAGTTTGTTTGAAAAGCACTACTATGGAACTTACTTTTAGTGCCTAAAACATGTTCGCCATGTAAGGGATTTCTCTTCCCCCACTCCTTAGACAAAATATCTGCCCTTTAGATTCAGTGTAGATGTCCATTCAGTACTTAGATTTTGTATAATATCCTTTGTATTTCAACCCCATAGAATCATAGGTCAATCCTGTCATAAATCAATCCTAGATCATCCTGAAAATAATAGGAAAGGACAGGCAATCCAGCTTCTTTTTCAGCCACAATCTTTGAAGTTGTAGATTTTTTTCCTCTTAACTTTTCTGATGGTTCTTTCCAATGATGTATAAGAAAGCGTTCTCCACTTTTTAGTAGATTTCTAAATCACAGAATGGAACAGTGCCTTCTGGAAGATAAGAGCCAATTCCAGTGAAGGCATTTGGGTTATTATCTTTCATTAAAGAAACTATATGCCATTTCACTTGGGTTGTCTGTTCTGGCTTTCTGCCTCAATCTTTGTAAGTTTTGAGATCTGGCTTACCTTGGCCTTATAACCTACAATTACCTTTTTATAGAACTTCTATTTAGCTTTTATAATAATGTTTCTATAAATATTGCATATCAAAAAATGCAGTCGGATCAATTGTTGAGAGACTTAAGCCCTTTAAAAAGTTCTTAGGGAGAAAATTAAAATAATAATAATTTATATCCATAATAAGACCAGAGAATTTAAAAAGTTAAGCCTATAGATCTTTCATAAGTTTAACATTTAATGATAGATTTAATTTAAATAGATTTAATATTTAATATTCAAATAGGACCTTAAAAGCACAAATATTATATGGGTTTAATATTTGAGGACTAAGATATCAGATCTAAAATTAAATTTTTGATTTACCACACAGTCATGATTTCCACCTTGTTCTATGAAACAAAAAGAGGGACAGTGTATAGGAGATGTTTTACAGTGCTATAAAAGAAGCATAGATGCTACCAATAACAAAATCAAGTAAAGGTGAAGAAAGGTTAATATTCTCTGTCAATTGAACACCAGTAGCATTGAGACTGATATTTCTAAACTCTTTTTAGGCAGTTAAATTAGATAGGTGATTGAGTTGCCTAACAATTCATGTCCCAGATAATCAAAGGTATTTGGAAGGGTGATCTTAAAAAGTATATCTAGAAATATGGACACATATTTTAGGAATGCACTACTCACTCATCTAAGGGTTAACACAGAGCTTCTATAAAGTTACTTCTATTGCTTCTATAAAGTTACTATTCTATAAAATCCTGCCACTACAAGCCTAACCACCAACAGTAATGAAAAAAATGATAGTTATGGTAATAGTTATCAGAGGCACTGCAGATAGAGACTGAGATAATGACACCAGTCAGTTGGGTTCTTTAATATGTGAACAGGCTCTTTATAATTCAGGGTTTCATAAGTGCATGCTCTCTGCCACATACACGAATGGACCAAGATGACTTCCCATACTCTGGGAAAGGACTTTATGCTGCAACTTCTATTAATATAAACAGATATGTAGTAAACAAATACAGATAAAACTAGATTTAAGTTATGGCATGGGCCAACAATCTGTCCTTACTAAAAGGCCAAAGACAGGGATCCCTGGGTGGCGCAGCGGTTTGGCGCCTGCCTTTGGCCCAGGGTGCAATTCTGGAGACCCCGGATCGAATCCCACGTTGGGCTCCCGGTGCATGGAGCCTGCTTCTCCCTCTGCCTATGTCTCTGCCTCTTTCTCTCTCTCTCTCTCTCTCTCTCTCTCTCTGTGACTATCATAAAATAAATAAAAATTTAAAAATAAATAAATAAAATAAAAGGCCAAAGACAGACCACCCACAAATTCAGAGGAAAAGCAGAATAAAACAAGCAGACCCTTATTTTTCCCACTTTTGTTCCTGTATGTACTATCTTCTATAAATTTGTTTCCTGATGAATTAACTTAGAAATAAGTTTTTATTTAGGCATCATGTGGAATGATACATTATTAAATAAATCTTGGGAATAGTGTTGCCCACCCCATACCACACAGTCACCTGAATTATGGGGTATTTTATTGGCTGGAGGTCCTGGGTAGAGTTCACTTAGAGGGTCTTATACTTCTATTTCTTAGGCTTCTTGATAGATAGGTGGCAAAAGTGGAAGTTTCTCCTTTAGGAAAGCTTAAAGACCATTTACATATCTCGTGAGCCTGTGAAAATATAAAGGCAGTCTTCCTTTGAAAACACTTCCCTTTTATCTTGCAAAATTCAGACATGCAGAAGCATTTTTTTATAGTCAGGATAAATTAATATTTTAAACTTTTATATTATAGAGTTGATTATATGACAGAGATTATGCAAACAACATCCATTTTTTTAAGAATCTCTCATAGGAAATTCAATTACTCTATTTTCATCCTCTTCTTGAGTTAGTAAAGTATAATAGCCGTGTTAGTTCATTCCCAAGAAAATAATTTATTATAACAGATAAAATCCCATTTCATTCATTATATGTAGGTAGGATTATTAAACATTCTCTTCTTTTTTTGCCATTTTTTTAAAATAGTTTGTGGCCTGTGAACCTGTAGAGATTTATAATGCTGAAATTTTTGCTTATGCCATTATTGTTTTTGCAGACTATTTTGCTAAAGTACATATACTTTACTTTTCTTCATCTTTCCTGTTAATTTCTGCCATATATTGTTTTTAAAGAGTTCATTCTTATTTGAGAGAGATCATGAGCAGGGGGAAGGGCAATGAGAAAAGCAGACTCCCCACTGAGCAGGGAAGTTCACTTAGAGGGTCACTTTGAGTGAACTCCCAGGACCCAGGATCATGACCTGAGCCAAAGGCAGATGCTTAACCCACTGAGCCACCCAGGTGCCCTCTACCATATATATATTTTAAGATTTATTTTACAGAGAGGGAGAGAGAGAGTGTGAGGGGAAAGGTCAGAGGGACAGGGAGAAAAGAATCCTAAGCTGACTCCATGCTGAGTGAGGAGCCCTATGCAGGGCTAGATCTCACAACTCTGAGATCATGAGTTGAGCCAAAATCAAGAGTCAGACACTCAACCAGCTGAGCCATCCAGGTACCCCTACCACTATTTTTTGTTTTCTTTAAGCAGAAAAAATATACTGATTTTCAGCTATGGCAAACCAATTATGTGGTCATCAGACATGGTTTTCAAGCTATAGAATACTGTATTAAATAGCTCATTGGAAATAAATTGAATTTCTAAAGCCATTTAAAACATCTATTTTGTTCAAAGTGGAATTTAGAAACCTCTTTGGGGAGACAGAGGCTCCTTTCTCACCATAGCTTTTCCCTCCCCAAGTCAGGATAGCTTTGATAAGCATCTAAAGCAACTCAGGAATAGATTAGGGTGCTGGATTTAAGGTATCCCTAAATTTCAAAACAAAGGGTATCTGCAAATACAGAGGAGACTAACTCTTTAGAGACTTAAATCACCTGTGTTTAATAAGTAGTTCCTAAAAAGAGAGATCTGTGGAAACAAAGAGGATTACATAAACAAAAAAATCCAAGAGGGATGGACAAGCCTTTCTAAGGTGCAAAGTTGAACACCTGTTGTTTTCTTTCCTGAGAGTAATTACCATTTCTCAGTATGAGTTAAGGATCAGGCTGTGCTCACATAAAGAAAGTAAAATTAGCAAATTCTACATAGAACTTGAACAACATGTTAGAAATTCTAGAGACCCTAAAATTCTACCTGTTTTTCCTGTGGCCTATTTGCTGAATTTAGGGCCACACTGAAGGCAAGAGGTTTTATAGGGGTGTCTAACATTTTCCCATAGTTTCACAAAATTGAGGAAACAAAGTTCCACTTGAAGACTAGGTCTGACTCCAACATACAGTTTGTCTTTTTAAGATGTTTATCAAATTTGGAGGCAACAATGGAGTGGAAGGCCAAACAGCAAAACTCAAAACCTACAAAGGCTGACTGAATCTATCTTAGTGTTTTAAGGATAAGATTGTAGAAACCTGTTTATCTCTTGGGCAATACCCTGAGAAAATGAAAGAATCAGAAATAAACAAATTCTTGTTAAAAAAAAAAAAAAAAGAACCTCGGGCAGCCTGGGTGGCTCAGCAGTTTAGCACTGCCTTCAGCCCAGAGCCTGATCCTGGAGACCCAGGATCGAGTCCCACATCAGGCTCCCTGCATGGAGCCTGCTTCTCCCTCTGCCTGTGTCTCTGCCTCTCTCTCTCTCTCTCTCTCTCTCTCTCTCTCTCTGTATCTCATGAATAAATAAAATCTTAAAAAAAAAAAAGAAACACCAACCTAGCCAATAATCCACTTCAATCCATGATTGAGTGGAAGCAATTAACCACCCTTCCAACCCTCTCTTATTTACAGAAGAAAAAGGGAACTCTATCCACGACAAAATATACACATGCACATACACCCCAACCAGAGCCTTTATGCTTCCTTTATATGTAATATTCACATAAAATAAAAAATTATTAGACATGTGAATAGGCAGGAAAATGTAACAACAAAAATTAAGCAGACCAATAAACAATACAGTATCATATTGAGGAAATACAGTCTTTCAAATAACTACTTTCAATATATTAAAGAATAAAAAAGATATATAAAAGAATAGAAGAAAAGGTACATAAACATGTGACTAGATGCTAAATTTCACTAGAAAATTGAAATATGTAAAAATGAAACCAGTTGACATCTTAGGAGATACACAGAATAATAAATCATCAGATGGGTTTATAAATGGAGAGGCATGGAGAAGATGCTATTATAAGTGTGGTCAAAGATAAGCTGATTGAAAAGATCTAAATGAAACTGAGGGGAAAAAAATAAAACCATAAGAAAAATGTAAGCTACAGTGAGAAGCTTTATTTGAAATTGGAATCTCAGAAGGAGAGAGATGTTCAATCTGTGGAAAATCAATATTGAAAAAAGAAAATAACCACGGTATTTCCAAAAAATGATAAATGGCATCTAATCACAAAATCCAAAAGCACCAAAGTAGGTTAGTTAAATAGAAAATCTCACCAAAGTACATTGTAGTCCAATTGTTCAATACCAAAGAAAAGAATAATTCTTTAAAGCAGTCAGATACATTATTTTAAAAGAGAAGCAATAA
Organism: Nyctereutes procyonoides; assembly: GCF_905146905.1. Classification (NCBI taxonomy): domain Eukaryota; kingdom Metazoa; phylum Chordata; class Mammalia; order Carnivora; family Canidae; genus Nyctereutes; species Nyctereutes procyonoides. The sequence continues at coordinate 20,903,312 of NW_026575040.1, read as the reverse complement.
GATTTAAAGTTGATTTTTCAACAGAAACCATGGACACTAGAAGAAATTAAAATGACATCTTTAAGTGCAACATTTGATTTGTTTTAAATATCAACCTAGAATTGTATTCTGTAGAACTATATAAGCAAGAAAAATATCCTTTAACAAAAACTAAAAGAATTAAGCATACTTTTATTTCAACAAATACAAAATATAAACAACTTTAGAAAGAAAGAAAAATAATTCCAAATCAAAGCATGGACACTTAGAAAAGACTAGAGAGCACCAGAAAGTGAAAATATGTACAAAAACATAAAAGGTAAATAAAATACCATGTTTGGTCTACAACATATATAATAATAAATGCCACATATACTGTGTAAATAAGGTTAAAATATTTTTTTCTTTATAGTTCAAAACATAAAATTACTAATTTTTAGTAAGTTATAATTGTTGTAAGTTGACTTTATTAAAGATACAATATTAAGATATAGAATAACCACTAAAATAATATACAACACATAGAAGCTAATAAGGAGAAAAACAGAGTAACAAACACTTCATCCAAAAGAAGGTAAAAAAGGTAGACTAAAGGAACAAAAAAGAGATGACAATGAGTACCACATATTAATACATCTTATAAAAATATCAACATGAAGTTTATTTTACAAATACACTTAAATGAAAAATAATTTTTATTTAAAGAAAAATAATAAAAAGTGGTACAGGGGTGCTTTGGGTGGCTCTGTCAGTTAAGTGTCTGACTTCGGCTGAGATCATGACCTTGGAGTCCTGGGATCCAGCCCTGTGATGGGCTCCTCACTCAACGGGGAGTCTGCTTGTCCCTCTGCCCCTCCCCTCACTTGTGTTTTCTCTCTCTCCTCCTCTCTCATTCTCAAATAAATAAATAAAATATTTTTTAAAAAGTGGTACTGATTGTATGTAGATGTTAGAAATCTGGAAAATATCAGCATTAAATATTATAGAGAGCTAAGGAGGCTACTTTCTGAATTTAGGCAAACTGGATCCAGTACTAACTATGCTATTTACTATTTGTATAGCCAGTAGATAGCAAGTTGTCTTAGCATAACTTTTAAATACTTTTCCTTAATATTTATGGTTCTTAAGTCCTCTTTTTCTTGAGGAAATGTGTACTACTATTTTACTTACCTACATATTTACATAAGAAATGACAAGGGGTTACTGAGGGCCAATGGATATGCTAAAAATTAGAAATATATCTACATAGAGGATTTATGAAATTGAGGGAATAAGTTATTGAAATGACATTCTGGAGAATATGAACCATGACTTGAAATTCAGTCATTTGCGCAGTGAATATTTATTGAGCACCTGATGTATATTAGTTTTTGTCACAGGCACAAGACATAATGAGATGGAAAAACATTTTAGTCTTTTTCTGGTGGAGAACCATCACTCCAGACAGTGATAAGTATGGGAAAACAAATATCCCACATTGAGGAGGGACACAAAGAGAAGAAATGATTTTGTTATAGCAACACATGGAAGTTGTCACAAAGGACGAGGCACATTAGCTGTTTTTTAAATTAACTGAGTTCAGTTGATGAAGGGATATTTAACCAGTCTTGGAAAAAAATTGCAAGTAGGCTTATAACTTTAAAAAAGTATAAACATTCTCTTAAAATATATGATATTTTTTCTGCATTATAGTCTATGAAATACAGACCAGGCTTTTCCATCACAAAGCATGATATTTGATTTATTTGGTTTCTTTTGTCTTGTTTCTTAAGTAAAAGATGCTAATAAGAAAGTTAACAGGAAAGCAAGTCAAGGTGTTTTCCTATGGGGACTTTTTAAACATTTCTCTATTTGATTCAGTATGCATTTGCTTTGTGGCTTAAATTTCTTTCATTGGAAGTAGATGGAGAAAATAAATTCTTTTATATACTTGACACTTGAAAAATTATGTCTTAAGCTGCAGAATAATTGTGTGGGATCAGTCAAGTAGAGCAATACTAAAATATTCTCTCCTCAATTATGCGCTGTATTTTAGGATTCTAAAAACAAATTTATCTCCTAACTTTATATTATACAATATAACTTTTCTCAAGGCAAATAACTTATGATTCTTATAACTGAGAACAAATTCACACCCACTGTGGGGAAAAATTTATTTTAAATTAGTAGTAAGGATAGATCAATACTATCTCAATGTAAGAACAACTTACTACCTTTGGGCTTTTGGAGAAAATCTTTATTATGTAGTTGAGAAAAAAGAGTGTGTCTTTGACTTAAAAATTACTTAATGTGCATTGTACTTACTAAACTATTGTAATATATAGCACATACACAAATAGCTGGCATGGTATTTATGTATTTAAGATATATACATAAAAGAATACATAACTTTGTGAGGATAGTTTTCAGATTAAAACAAAATCCTAATTATCTTCTGGATCTGTTTCTCTCCATTACCACTCCTCTATTCTGACCTGGACTTCAATCAGTGTCTTCTATGTGGCATCCCTGAGTCCATTCTTGCCTCACACTCAGATGGTTCCCTTACCATGGCTAGAGTGGACTTTTCAAAATGCCATTTTGAACAGGTCATTCTCCTCTTTAAAATTCCTTACTGACTTTCCATTGCCCTTAAAGATCGAAACCATCTATAAAATGGCCTTACACTTTACCAAAATTCTATAGTCCTGCTCTTTGCATTCCAGTCACACTGAATTTTCAGTTTCTAAAATATGTCTAGCCCCCTCTACCACTGGTATTTTGTGTCTGATGCCCCCTCTGGGAAGGATAGTCTGCCTGTTTTTCTCTTTGCACAGTTAATTCCTATTCATCCCTCAAATCCCAGTCAGCATGTTCTCAAGGAGAGCCTTTCTGGCATCTGTGATAAGATTTTCTTCAATAATAATTTCTAACAGCACCATGTATGTCTCTTTTACATCACTTAGCCAGCTGTATTTGTCCCTTTATCAGCATAATGATTTGATAAATCTCTCTCCACTACATAGTGACGGCCACAAAGATGCAGACTTTGTGTTTCTATCTTCCACTAGTTCCCCAAGATCTGGTCAGAGTTTCTGATACATAGTAGGACTCAATAAACAATTGATTAATGTTCTTAAATTATTTAAACCAAGTAGAAAGTCATTATGATGGAAGTTCATTCCAGTGGTATAAAAAGACATACACTGATCTTATTTTGGATAAAATTGAAATTTAAGTAATTTTCCAGTGGTGATGTATAGAAAAGCAAAATACTTATGGAGCTTTTATCTCATTCATGTACTGGAAAAGGGAAAATAGGAATTCTGTAAGAAGGGATTTTATTTATCATTGTCAAAAGCTATGCAAATTTAATAGAAGAATTGAATAAAATGATCTTATGATGATGATGGAATACAGTCAACTACATTTATTTGGAATTCATTCTGTGAGTGGAATCTACTAAACTGTTCTCAAGAATTTGTTCACTTCTCACAAGTGCAACTGTGAATGAATCAGGTTGCCTTCCTCCATAGCTTATGCTCTTAATGATACTACTGCTTTCCTGTAGCAATTTTATGTATATGATATTATCCATCTTTTGTTAAGCATCTCTTATGTCTCAGGCACTCTGCTGAGGGCTTTGTGTACATGATCTTACTTGAACCTCGTTGCCAGATAGGTATGAATTATCATCCCTATTTATTATCCCTATTTATTAGATGTCCTCTTTGTGTAGTTATATGTATTGGAAATTTTAAAATGGACTATCCTAAATTGGGGAAATTACTAATGCTAAACTATCACTGCCTTTTCCGAATAGGAGCCTTTATCAGGAAGCATTGAAAGTTCACTCTTCCATTGTTAGAGTTTACAAATTTTCCAGCAGCAGACACAAACTTACATAATACTATTTTGATAAAACTGTATTAAAGATCAGGAGTGTTGTTGATTTGTAACTTGGTTTGGGCTAAATGATATTCCCCAAAAATCAGTCATTCCTAGAAAATTTAGAGATTTCTCTACCAAAATATTTGTATATCAGGGGTATTCCATTGACTAGTATGAATACTGGTCATCTACTCTTTATATATTAAAAGCTCATTTTCCTTTGCCTGCAGATCAGGGTGTAGAATCAGGATAGAATGTATAAAAGTGACTCAGGAAAATTTCTTTTCTTCTAACCCAGAAAATAAACATTCCCTCGGCACACAAGGCAGAAAGAAGTTGGAAGATGTGGGTGTTCAGCTTGCCTGTTCATATTCTGTTTAGAATTTCTTTTTTTGTAAAGTGAGCTCTCTGATGTTACCATTTTTAAAAATTCAATTTATTTTAATAGCAGTCTCAAGAAAAACAGTGCCATCATAGCACCAGTAGCCTACTGAATCTTTTATAACTATTAGGAAAATGATCTCCATAAGTAGTGACTACTTCAATAGAAGTTATTAGGAAATTTTAAGAGTATCTTAGGGTGTGTGGAGCTGTGTCAACAGAGGCAAAATGAAGAAGACAATTGAAGCAATATTATAAATAATTTGAGCAAATAGAAGCAAGATAATTAAGAAAAAATTGAATTATTGAACTCAGAGGGCTTCTTGGTGACAAGTCAATATTGCAGCAAAGGTTATAAGACCATGTGCAGATGGAGTTTTGAATGCCATCCATGGCTGCCTTGTAACATCATTATTATTTTTTGATGCCACTGGATACCCATTTCAGTAAAGAAAAATCCTATTTAGAAAAGAAATGGTACTACAAAGAAAGAATTGGTTTAGATAATTTGGGAAAAAATCATAAATGTGTTATGACACTTCAGATAACTGTTTTTTGTTCTCATTGTTAATGTTTTTTGCATTTGCAAGAAGGTTTTAAGGAACAGAACTGATACCAAAATTCTATGAAAATGTCCAGCGTTTCCTCCTTAAAGTTGTAGACTAATGTATAAGGCCAATAAGGCTAAGGTTCCCAGTATTCAGGCCCCTGCAGTTGGCTAAAACAACTACCTTTATGAATATATATTTATATAAATAGAAATACATTAACCAACCATATGCATTAATATTATTACGTTCTGCAATAGACTGAATGTTTGTGTCCTCCCACTCCTCCAAATTTGTATGTTGAAACCTTATCCCCATTGTGAGGGTATGTGAAAGTGGTGATTTAGAGAGAGGATTAGATCCTGAGGGCAGAGCCCTCCTAATGCCATTAGTGCACTTATAGAGCCCAAAGAGAACCCCTGCCATGTGGGATAACAGCAACAACATGGCTGTCTATGAACTCAGAATCTGCTAGTGCCTTGATCTTGGACTTAACCAACCTCCAGAACTATGAGAAAGAAATTTCTGTTGTCTATAAGCCACTCAGCAGCCCAACCTCACTAAAATACCTCCATTGCAATGATAAACTTCTGCATAACAAGTCCCCAAGCCAAGTTTCCAACTTAAAACCTACCAACTTGAAAGCTTTTGCTTTAAACAAAGAAAAAGTCTACTTAAAAAATAGTCAATACACATACACAAAAATTCAAATGGCAGCAAAAGTACATAGCAATAAGGACATCTCTTAAACCCCTACTCCTGGCCACCTGTTCCTTTTCCTTGGAGACAGCCACAGTTACTCATTTACTTATGTATCCTTCTAGTGATCATCTTCTTTTATGTAGGCCATTATGTGTGTGAAACTTATGGTAAAACACCATATAAGATATCCTGCACATTTTTTAACTTTAAATATCATAGAGGTTCTTCCATACTAATAGATATAGGGCTGCCTTAAATTTTCTAGAAGCCATGTAGTAGTCCAATCTATGATGTATATTATCCGTGAAGGATGTTTAGGCTGTTTCCAGTTTTTATTACTAAAAATGCTGCAAAGATTTATTTTAACATATGCCATTGAGTAATTCTGCTTTTGGTGTATCTTTATGCATGCAATAGTGTTAAATTCTGCTTTTTGACTTAGTTTTATAGTATCAAAACCATTTATATTTATTGATTTTTAGCTGGCCTAGTTTCATCTTTTATCACTTTATGTTTTCTCTCTTTGTAACCTATGATTTCTTTCTTTTGGCAGTCTGTTTATATATTTCTTTAGTAATCTGTTAATGTTACATTTTGGGGGTATAATGATATATAATGTTACATTGGTTTCAGGCATGCAACTTAGTGATTTGACAAGTTTATAAGTTCTGTGATGTTCACAAGTATAGCTACCATCTGTCTCATTACATCATTATTACAATATCATTGACTGTATTCCTTATGTTCTTTTTATTCCTCTGATCTACGTATTATATAAGTGGAGGCCTGTATCTACCACTCTCCTTCACACATTGGTTTGCTGTTTGTATTTATAGTTTTGATTCTACTTTTTCTCTATACATTTTTTAAAGCTTCAATTTAAGAATGGAATCATATGGTGTTTGTCATTCTCAGTCTGACTTATTTCATTTGGCATTATACCTTCTAAGTTCATCCATGTTGTCTCAAGTGGCACAATGTCAGCCTTTTTAAGGCTGTGTAATAGTCCATCATGTATATACACCACATTTTCGCTATGCATCTATTGGGGGACACTTGGGCTGGTTCCATGTCTTGGCAATTATAAATAATGCTGCAGTAAACATAGGAGTGCATATATCTTTTCAAGTTAGTGTTTTTGTTTTCTCTGGGTAAAGACTCAGTAGTAGAATCACTGGATCATATGGTGTTTCTACTTTTAAGTTTTTGAGGAACCACCATACTTTTTTCCACAGTGGCTGTACCAGTTTACATTCCTACCAACAGTGCCCAAGGGTTCCTTTTTCTCCACATCCTTGCTAAGACTTGTTGTTTCTTGTAAGTTTATCTTTTTAATCTGTAATTGGTCCTCTAGTTTTTGAAATACCATTATCTATGTATTTCTTATGATAAACAATGATAGAGTAGCTTAAATCCCATTAGTTTAAATGTAATTTTATTATTTATTTCTTAAAATATACTTCTGAACTTGTACTTTAAATGTTAGCCTTGCCCAAGATTATAAAAATAAAGAGTTCAGCTAACTTAAACCACTTCTTTCCTTCTGTTTCCCTTCCCCTTGCAACTTTTGTCAGTTATATCCTTTTGTATCATCAGGGATTATATTTACATTCTCTTTTGCAATTTCAATGTTTATTCCTATTGTAGTTGACTTTGTGTAACAGTTAAAATGACCCAGTGCTCCGTCCTATTCCTTTTGCCATCATTTCTCCATTCACTTCTTGGTTCATTAAGATTCATCTCCTACTATTTCCATGAAGAGCTCGTAATTTAACTGTTTTCTCTGAAATCTCAACATTTAAAAACAATTGGCTTGTTGCCTTCATAACTGAACAATAATTTAACTGGTTTATTAATCAGAACTAGGTGCAGGAAACAAAAATCACCAGGAGTATTGTAAAAATCCTTCAGAAATGTCTTGCAAACAATTCAGAATTCATTCAATAGTAGAGTTATCACCTCTGAGGCAACCATTGCAAATGCTGAATTTGATCCATAAACCTATTGCTGTCACTGAGGGTTTAGGAAGCCAGAATTAAGAAGTTGCCAGTGTTGGGGCTCAGTCAGTTAAGCGCTGGACCCTTGGTTTCAGTTCAGGGTGGCGAGATCCAGTCGCACATTGGGCTCAGTGCTGGGTGGGCAGTATGCTTGAAGATTCTCTCCCTCTTCTTCTGCCCCTCCCCCCCAAGCACTTCTTTCTCTCTCTCTCTCTCTCTCTCTTTCTCCCCGCCCCAGTAAATAAATCTTTAAAAAAAGTTTCCATTGCTGTTTAATATTATCACACCTCCCTTTGAACCTGGAAACCTGAAGAATGAAAAATGTAATGTTGCACAGAAAAAGCTGTAGCCATGCTTGATGAAAAGAGATAGGGAATAAACCCTGCCATACTTATGCCTTCTAAATCTCACTTGGTGAATATCATTGATGGATCCTAATTTAACGTCCATCTCTGCTTGGAATCTGGGAAATGGAGATTTACTTCACTCATTGACAATCCTGGAATTACATACTAAACAGAAGATGGTATGAAGATCAAATTAACCAACAATATCAAACAGTTCCCAATATCAGGGTGATAAAACATTTTGAGGTCATATTTCCTTTTCTTGAGGAACTTATAGACAATTATATGTTCTGAATGTTGCTGTGAAGGAATCTAGGGATAACTCCTTTTCCCCCTTTATCTGTACATTAGTATCTTTGCCTATTTACTCCAAGAATTCCTCAGAGTTCAGTAATTTAAAAAAATTTATGTTATTTAAATAATATTCCAAGGTTTTTGAAATTAGGAACATAATGCACTTTCAGTGTATTTTGAAGCTTCACTTATTTCTGAAATATTTTAATCTATTTTAAAATATATAATTATTGTTGTTATTTAATCCTTTACCTTTGGAGCATTGACTATGCATGAATAGGATCTCTCCTTATTGTTCTTCCTATCTATCTTTTTATAGACTTTTAAAAAGATTTTATTTATTTATTTGAGAAAGAAGAGAGAGCAGGAGGAGAGAGAACCTGAAGCAGGCTTCACTGAGCACAAAGTCCAGCACAGGGCTCAGTCCCATGACCTTGAGATCATGACATGAGCCAAAATCAAGAGTTGGATGCTTCACTGATGGAACCACCCAGATGCCCCTCTTTCTATTATTTTTTTAATTTTATGTATTTATTCATGAGAGACACACACACAGAGAGAGGGGCAGAGGCATGGGCAGAGGGAGAAGCAGGCTCCCCATGGGGAACCCGATGCAGCACCCTGGGATCACGCCCTGAGCCGAAGGCAGACTCAACCACTGAGCCACCGAGCATCCCTCTATTATTTTTTATACTGAATTTATTTCCTACATAATTTGGTCACTCTCAATCTTATCTTCCTTGTCTCTTTTCAGGAGTGTCTGTTCTCATTTTAATCTAGTCCTTGATTTCTGTAATGTTTTTACTTCCACTTTTTAGTACTGTCTTCTAATGATTTGTCTCTAGCTGCTATACCTGTATGTTCTCTGAACTTGTGTATGTTTCCTGTGAAATCTCATTTTACAGAAGCAATTGTTTCATTATATTTCTTAAATTATCTCTTACATGCAGTTCTTATTTCTTCTGGGGAAATCTTGTATACCTTGGTAGCATTCTTTCCTGGCATATTGTTTTCCTGTTCCTTTTCACCTTTATTTATGTAGTATCTTTGTGTCAATCCTCTGTTTTCTCTTACTGTTCTTGTTATTCGGTTATTTTTGAAAAGATCTAAGTTCTTCTTGAATCTTTTACTAGTAGAGATGCGTCTCACAGGGAAAATGGATTCTACATGATTTAAAGTGGCACCTGGTAACACAGAACTGGGTATGCATGATATCTTTTAGCTTTGACCTCACTCCCAACAACTGAGGCTAAAAGCTTCCTGACTACTCACACTGTAGCCTTCTTCACTTTATTTCTCGTTATTACGTCTGGATAATTCCTCTTTTTGACTTTACCACCATATAGCATGCAGGATGTATCTTTTTTTCACCATTACAGTGGATTATTTTCTTTCTTATTTGGAGTGGGATGTCTGCTTTTGCTTATTGTGTTCTGAGAGCTTTAGCCATAGAACTACTCTTTTAGCTTCTTTCTGTACGTTACTTGACCTTCACTGCATTTGGCAGATCTTTCTCATGTACTGTGATCTGGATTACAAATATCTTCTGGTTTTATCTAAGATCAAATTTGCTTCTCCTTCTTTCTCTCATTAATTCCAGAGGAAAGGGGGAAAGAGGCAGAGGCAGTGCTATTTCCTTATTTTTTTTATCCACTTTCAAAATAGAAACCCGTGCAACTCAAAGCTCATATTTTCAATTCCTTTGCTGCACTACATGCCCCACAACTATTTTTCTAAATACTCTATCATCTTACATTCATGATCATTAAAATTGGGGCTCCAGGTATTTACACATTGTTTTCTTCTCCTTTATAAAGTACTAAATGAGGTGACATTTAATATGTGGCAAGTGAGAAAGAAGTTAAGGTTTGGGGCTTTTAGGAACACTTGCTTTTTTAAAAGTTCTGATCAGAGTCTTCACATGCCTCTTTGGGAATCAGAAATTCGGCTTCAGTATGCATGGTCCCTAATGACTACATGATTTGCTATCATGATAACCTACACTTCATGACTCTATTCTCTATAAAGCCAAGTATATAAGGCACACATTTCCTACCATTGCCCAGTACATGTTGACAACTACTCATAGAGGAAATCACCCTTTGTTTCAAAGGCTTACCCTTCTTATTTTTTTTTCCTGTAGCCCATCACTTCTCACTATCCCTCTTCGTTTTCCCCAATTACTACTTATATATTTTTAAGATTTTATTTATTTATTCATGAGAGACACATAGATATAGGAAGAGGGAAAAGCAGGCTCCATGCAGGGAGCCTGATGTAGGACTCAATCCCAGGACCCTGGGGTCACAACCTAAGCCAAAGGCAGATGCTCAACTACTTAGCCACCAAGGTGCCCCTTCCCCATCTGCTTCTATCCCAGAAGCTTCCATCTATGTTGAGGTAACTTTTTAATGTTTTCTCCCATATCAAATACCAAAATATACCTGTACTCACATCTTCTGACCTTTAAATCTACACTGCCATTTTTATTTTACTGTTTACAAATAAACAGTTAAAAGCTAGGCAACCTAGTGGTGTCTACCTTTATTTCCATTTTGGTGATAAGGGAACTGAAGTAGGAAGAGGTAAAGTGACCTAGCCTTAACTCAATATAAGGCTTTATCTCTTTTAAAAAAATATTTTACTGATTCATTTATTTTAGATAGAGAGTGTGCATGAGTGGGAGGAGGGCAGAGAGAAAGGAAGAGGCAGAGAATCTTTTTTTTTTTAAATGATTTTTTTTAATTTATTTATGATAGGCACACAGAGAGAGAGAGGCAGAGACACAGGCAGAGGGAGAAGCAGGCTCCATGCACCGGGAGCCCGACATGGGATTCGATCCCGGGTCTCCAGGATCGCGCCCTGGGCCAAAGGCAGGCGCCAAACTGCTGCGCCACCCAGGGATCCCAGAGGCAGAGAATCTTAAGCAGACTTCATGCTGAGCATGGAGCCCAACATTGGCCTTGGTTCATGACTCTGAAATTGTGATCTAAGCAGAAACCAAGAGTTAGACGCTTCACCAACTGAGCCACCCAGGGGTCGCTCAATATAATGCTTCATCCTAAGGAAAATTCATCCTAAGGAAAGAAAATCTTGCCATGAAGATTACTCTATTACCTGTATAATATCATTTCCTAAATGTGCATATCTGGACTTGATTTTTCCTTTACACTTAGGTCTCCTTTATGTTTAGTGAATTAAAAATGAAGATTTTTTTTAAAAGAAGATTTTACTTATTTAGAGAGCACACAAGCAGGAAAGTGGCAGAGGGAAAAGGAGAGAGAATCTCAAGCAGACTCTGTGCTGAACACAGAGCCTGATATGGGGCTAAGTCTCATGACTTTGAGATAATGCCCCAAGCCAAAATCAATAGTCAGGTGCTTAACTGACTGAGACACCCTGGTGTCCCCCAAATGAATTTTTTTATACAAATGAAAGTTAAATAGTTAAAAATATATTAATTTTTCTTCATTTCATACAAAAATAGTTTTTAGTTTTTCTCTAACAGTTACTATTCTGCTTACTTGTTTCCTAAGTCTTAAAACTCTGATAATACTGTTAAACTCTTCCATCTTTGCTACATGACAGTATAAATTCTCTGAATAGTCTATCTTCCTTTAAATCCAGTTTTATAATGTAATTCACCATAGACTTCTGCTAGGCTTCATATTTTGTATTTACTAAGTCTAAACATATTTTTATACAAGGGTTATGTATATGTGAACAATGTATTATATCAGTTCCTTGCTCAGAAGTTACAGTTATTCTCTACTAAACGTAGGAGAATATTTAATTCATTCATTCATCCAAAAGCAGTTATTTACCTCCTACAATGCTTCATGCATGGTTTTAGGCTCTGATGTAGCTGTCACAAGACAAAATCTCATGTTCATGGAACTTTAATGTACAGGGAGAATTAAATACATAAATCAGGAACTAACAGATGATGCTATATGCCACGGAGGAAATAAAACAAGATAACATGCTAGAGAGTGCCAGGGTAACCTGTTGCATTGTTTTTCAATATAACATGTGAATTAATACCTGGATAATGAGATTTAGAGCCTTAAAGTCCCTAGCAAAAAGAACAGAGGTGAGATGAGACTAGGCAAATAGGGGAATAGAACAAGAAATAATGGGGTCCAAATATAGTAAATCAAGAGGAAGAATGTTTGAAGATGAGTTTGGAAAGGCAGACTAGATCACTGAGGGTTAGACTAGAACATACACAGTATGGGCTTTATTCTAAGTTTAATGCAAAGCCTTAAGGAGATTTTAATTAGGGAATCTGATACGAGTAGTGATCACTGTGACAGCTCTGTGTAGAACAGTTAAGAGATTGTACAATAACCCACACTAGAGGGAAAGATGGTTTAAAGTAATGATAGATGTAACTGATCATATTTTGAAGATTCTTTAGGATTATCCATCAAGTCCTGCTTCATGAAGCTCACTTCATGTTTTCCCTGACATGCCCTTAGTTTTCATCCTTATGCAGAGGGATGGTTTATATCTTATGATAATGACATCTTCCACTGGTTGAGTATTTTTTTTATATTTCAAAATTCTTTGGCTTTTTTTGTAGCAAGAATAATATTGATCCATAATTTTTTTTAAAGATTTTATTTATTTATTCATGAGAGACACAAAGAGACAGAGGCACAGGCAGAGAGAGAAGCAGGTTCCTTGCAGGGAGCCTGGTGCAGGACTCTATCCCAGATCCTGGAATCATGTCCTGAGAAAGGTAGAAGCTCAACCATTGAGCCACCCAGGGGTCCCATATTCACCCATAATTTAATCATAACCTTTTTAGTGTTGAAAGATAGAAACTTTAAAATTGAAACTTTTAGATTATCATTTATAATGAAGAATGAGGCTTTAATGTACTTTTCTATGTTGACTGCCATGTAGAATTTTGTAATTTTGCGCAGTTCTATGGATTAAAATGAAAGAATGAAAAACTCCTTTGAATTCAAATAGTTTGAAAGCTTGTTTGTGAAAATACAATGTAAAGTCTGGGTAAAATGCCATGAGGTACATTTACCACTGTATTGGGAAGGAATCAGGTATAAGGTGTGGAACAGGATACTGCCTAGGAACAGAAGCCATCCACACACTCCCACATTTTGGAGAAAGGACATTCCTGCTTAGTAAACCTCAAATTAGCCCCATTGGCATGCTTGTCTACACACACAGCTGAGGCCTCTGAGTCGGTTTCTGTTCATGAGATTAGGTACAAAAAAAAAAGTAACTTCAGAAACTGGACACATTTATTGAGACAAAGGATAAAAGAAGAAACCATCATACAAAATCTTCAGTGAAAGACAAACAGGAAATGATGATAGAATTCATAGTTTAATGTTCCTCTACATGTAATCTGCTATCCTTAACCAAAGATTGTGATTCACTGCTGGCATTCCATGTAGAGAATATTGAGTTCAGTTAGTATATCAGGATTTTTGTGTGTGTTTATGATTTTTTGGTTCTTCCCTCAAAATCTCTGATAGTGAACATATAAAGAAAGTAGAATTTCAATCTTGATTATTCTCCTATTGTTAACTACTCCATAAACAACTCTGCTGGAAAAAAGAAAAAGCCTGTGCCCCTAGTAGGAGGCAAGTTTATATTCTACATTACTATTTAAATAGAAGTCTAGCTGGCAGACAAAATGTAGGTGCAGATAATAGTCATTTGATAATTTTTACAATGCAAACAAATACTACCATTCCAGGCTACCATTCCACTGTAGCTTTGATACTGACCCAGTGCATAATAAATGACAATGATTTTGAAGAGAGCCACGGGCATACTAATTCATTTGCTGAATATTATTGAGTAGCCAACTTTCACTTTTTTCTTTTTTAAAAAGATTTTATTTATTTATTTGAGTGCACATGAGGAGGAGGGGCAAAAGGAGAAACAGAAGCAGAATCCCCTCTGACCAGGAGCCCAACATGGGGCTCAGTCCCAGGACCCTGGGATCATGACCTGAGTGAAGGCAGACACTTAACCAACTGAGACACCCGGGCACCCCCAACTTTGCACTTTTTGATCAAAGAATATTGGAAGGAGGATTGAAGTAGCCCCTGTGTACCACAGATAGGCCAATAGAAACAGCATTAGTATGACAAAGATTCACAAGTACAAAGTTTGTCAACTTTACATAATCCAAGCTCCTCTGATTATTCAAAATCTTCTACTCCTTGCTCTTCTGTCTCCATACTCTTAGAAAATCAATTTATCATTCTATTTGTATTTTCTTTTCAGGGATGTTTACCAATATTTTTTTAAGTGACAAAGTATGAGAAGGTTTCAGGAAAGTAAAGCCAAAGGATGTAGTGCTGATGACCAGAGAGAGTTTCTACTTGCTGCAGTTGGCTAAAATTGCCCAAATTAGCCTGTTGCTCTATAATAAACTGAAGTTGATTATTTTTCCTTATAAAGGAGATATCATTTTTGCTATATTAAAATATAGTCAATGACATCCTCTAAGACCCATTTCATATCACTTTCTGAAAATTTTCCCTTACTCTTTTCTCCCAAACACATTCTAGAGCATTGTCCAGAATTCCCATCCTATAAAAAACTCTCATCTTAACATATAGGTTTTTTTTTTCTCAATTATAAAAGGATATATAATGGGGAAAGATGATCTCTTTAATAAATAGTTCTGGAAAACCTGGACAGCCACCTGCAAATGAATGAAACTGGACCGCCATCTTATACTATACACACAAATAAGTTTAATGGATTCAGGTCCTAAATGTGAGACCTAAAACCATAAAAATCCTGAAGAGAACATAGGCAGTAATTTATCTGACATCAGCCATAGCAATGTTTTTCTAGATACATCTCCTAAGGCAAGAAAAACAAAAGCAAAAACAAACTGTTAGGACTAATATCCAAATAAAAAGCTTTTGCTCAGCAAAGGAAACCATCAACAAAACACAAAGGAAACCTACTGGATAGAAGGAGATACTTGTAAATGATATACCTGATAAGGGGTTAATATCCAAAATATATAAAGAACTCTTACAATTCAACAAAAAAAATCAATTAAAAAATGAACAAACAAAGGTTGTAGAAGGGGATGTGGGTGGGGGGAGGGGGTAACTAGATGACAGGCATTAAGAAGGGCACATGATGAGATGAACACTGGGTGTTTTACTATATGCTGGCAAATTGAATTTAAATAAAATAAAAATACATAAATAAAAATGGGCAGAGGACCCGAATAGGTATTTTTCCAAAGAACACATACAGATGGCCATCAGATACATTAAAAGATGCTCAACATTCAGGGAAATGCAAATCAAAGCCACAATGAGCTATCACCTCACACCTATTTGAATGGCTAGAATCAAAAGACAAGAAATAGCAAGGGTTGGCAAGGATGTAGAGAAAAAGGAACCCTCGTGCACTATTGATGGGAATATAAATTTGTATAGCCACTGAGGAAAACAGTATGAATGTTCCTCAAAAACTTACAAATAAAAATGCCATATGATCCAGTAATTCCACAGCTGGGTATATTTACCTCAGGAAAACAAAAACAGTAATTTAAAAACATACATATACAGCCCTATGTTTATTGCAGCATTATTTACAATATCTAAGATGTGGAAGTAGACCATGTGTCCATTGATAGATAAATGGATAAAAAAGTTGTGGTACACACACACACACACACACACACACAATGGGATACTATTCAGCCATAAAAAGAATAAGATCTTCCCATTTACAACAACATGGATGGCCCTAGAGGGTATTACACTAAATGCAATAAGTCAGGAGCTGAATTAATTTAAAATAAGCTATAGAGTTTGCATACCACTGCTTCATCTTATTTTGTCTAATTACTACTGACACCTTGTAGATACATATGCTCTCCTTCTTTCATAAGTACTACATGGCCATACCCATCTTCTTTGTTTCATCCCAAATTCACCAATTCTATGAATATGTTCCTATAGTCATTCAAGCAAATTATATTTGAAGGTTAGAAAGCTCTCCTGTAAATAAGATAGGGTTTTTCTTTCTCTTCACTAAAGGTATAATACATACCCATTTCCTAAATAAAAGATAAAAGTCAACCTCTTAAATATATGGCTGAGCTTACAAGAAAGCAAGGAAAATCCTCATAATGACCTGGTAGTGCAAATCCAGACAGATAAGCAATAATAAAGTATCACCTATCCTGGAGGTATCTGCTAATCTCAGAAGACTAGATTTTTAAATTTAGCCATATGCAGGCCACAAGAAAACAGGACCAAGGACCTCCAAAAAACGAATTTTTGTAGTAGAGTTTCCTACAAAAAGCAGACCTTAGGAAGGCCCACCCTGTATTCATTTTTACAGATAATAAAAAAAGAGGAAAATCTCTCCAACTTATTTATGGAGCTAGAATAACCTTGATAGGCAATTCAGACCAGTCAAATAAGCAAGAAAGTTACAGGCCATGTTCACTTACGTGTGTAGATTGAAATCACTAGAGGCAATACTAAATAGCATCCAGTAATGTATAAAAGGATGACATATCATGACTGAGTTAGGTTTATCCCAGGAATGAAAGTATGATTTAACAGTAGGTAATCTATTTTATCTGAGCTGATTAAAAGAGAAAAATTATATGACCACGTCAACAGATGCTGAAAAATCATTCAGTAAGATTCAAAACACATTAGTGGTTTTTGAAAAAAAAAAAAAAAAAACCCTAGTGCATTAGAAAAAGAAATGTCCTTACCTAAGGAATTTATATAACAACGTCATGCCTAATAGTAAAAAAAATTCACTTTAAGACCAGGGATGAGAAAACATCTATTTTACTATCTCTATTCAGAACTGTTTTATGGATTCTAAACAGCGCCATAAGAAAAGCAAAAGAAATAAAAGCTGTAACGTTTGAACATAGAAAACAAAACTTTCATTATTTGCAGATTATACAGTGGTCTAAATAGAAAACTAAAATTTCAAACAGATTTTTAGCTTTAATAGGCCAGTTTAGAAAAAATACCAGAAAACCTTGATAAACAAAATTGCATTTCTCTATTCACCACGTTAATAGTGCAAGGACTATAGGAACGCTCTAGTGGATAGGTGTGCCATTTTTTGAGAAATACAAAACTTAATTGAGAACATTTCAAAATGTATAAATAGAGATATACAACATTTATGGACAGGATTCCTCAATGTAAAGATAATGAACTCTCAGTAAACTGATCTATAGGTTCAATATAATTAAAATCTCAATAGGTTTTTAAATTTAATTGAAAAGATGACCTAAAACTTTTATGGAAGACAAAGGAAAAAATAGCTAACACAATTTTTTAAGGAAATGAACAAGGAAGAGGCACTTGCCTTCCAGATAAGTAACTTATTTTTAAATTCTTGCACTGTTGGGGATTTACCCCAAAAATACAGATGCAATGAAATGCAGCGACACCTGTACCCCAATGTTTATAGCAGCAATGGCCACAATAGCCAAACTGTGGAAGGAGCCTCGGTCTCCCTCGAAAGATGAATGGATAAAGAAGATGTGGTTTATGTATACAATGGAATATTACTCAGCCATTAGAAATGACAAATACCCACCATTTGCTTCAACGTGGATGGAACTGGAGGGTATTATGCTGAGTGAAGTAAGTCAATCGGAGAAGGACAAACATTATATGTTCTCGTTCATTTGGGGAATATAAATAATAGTGAAAGGGAATATAAGGGAAGGGAGAAGAAATGTGTGGGAAATATCAGAAAGGGAGACAGAACATAAAGACTCCTAACTCTGGGAAACGAACTAGGGGTGGGGAAAGGGGAGGAGGGCGGGGGGTGGGGGTGAATGGGTGATGGGCACTGAGGGGGGCACTTGACGGGATGAGCACTGGGTGTTATTCTGTATGTTGGCAAATTGAACACCAATAAAAAATAAATTTATTAAAAATATTCTAGTAATTAAAACAGTAGTGTTGAGGAAAGCAAAGGAATTTCTAAAAACTCAGAATAATTGCTCTGGAAGAAGAGAATACAACTTAGGAGAGTTGAATAATATTGAAAATATTTATTTGAACTGAGTAGTAAATCTAAGAATGTTTATATCATATATATGTCACATTATTACACAGATAAGTTATTTCATCCTAAAATAAGTAACACATAAAAATTATTTTATTTCTTTTAAAGATTTTATTTATTTGACAGAGAGCACAAGCAGGGGGAGCAGCAGGCAGAGGGAGAGGGAGAAGCAGGCTCTCTGCTGAGCAAGGAGTCTGATGTGGGGCTCCATCCCAGGGCCCTGGGATCATGGCCTGAGCCAAAGGCAGATGCTTAACACAGTGAGCCACCCAGGAGCCCCTGAAATAATTTTAATCCTAAAATAGGCCTTATTTTTTTAATATTTTCTCTGAATTCTTCAATCTTAGAACTGGTAGGTATTAGAAGTGATAGTTCCTAAATCTGATTCATCAGAGTACTGAAGGACTTTTTACAACATAGATGTCATTGTTCTCTGTAGATGTGTGTGTCTCTCTCTCCCCTATCCCCACTTTTGTTACAAAGGCATTTAGTTTATTCTCATCAGTATCCATAGATCTCTTAATCAGAACCTTGCTAAACCTTGGGTCAGGAGAATATGGTAAAAGCAGTGATGATTGGTAGTGGAATACTCTTAAACATCGACTTCCATTTTTTTAATTCTGTAGATTATGATGATGATCAACCACTGAATGGAACTATGTTTTCTAATTTATCGTCTCCCACCAAAGTAATATTTTTTTCTACACTATCGTACTAGACAGTCAAAATGTCTCAGCTTGTTTATTTCTATTGGTAAGGAAATCTCTAAGCATTTCTTCCAAGAACATTTTCCATTTTCCCTGTGGATCAGGATAGAGGGCCAGGAGGATCCTGCAGACATGTGAGTCTTTCTCACTGGTTAGGGAACCCCAAACAAAGGGTGCCAGCAGTTTTATTGACCTTGAGGTATGTTTAGGTGAGGAGGCAAGAGAGACACATTAGGAGTGGAAAAGCACTGAATACTGGGTCAGAGTGGGGAAGAGTGTCTTCTGGGTTTGTCTTTCCAACCCCCATTCTCCTGAGAGTGTGTTGTGGGGTACAGCAACACAGGGAGACAGTATATGGTGGAATCATCAAAATTGGATCACCGGTGAGATGACAAAGAATTAAGTCACTTGAAATTACAGCTGTGCTTCTGAGAATTTATGACTGATGTAGGATTAAACTATGCATATCTAAGGAAAGTTCTAGCAAAACTATTAAGTTCTTATTTGATGAATCATGGTATAATTTTTTATGGTATAATTTTAGATCAAGTATTTACTCTCATCCAAGATAACAAAATATAAAACAAGGATATTAAAGTATTAATGCATGACAAATCAGATTTTTAGTAAATGATCAATTTTTAAGGGTACCAATTTTCCTGACATTATACTCTTTACCAAAATTTTAAAAATCACCTTTCTAAAAATATTTATAGATGTTTTTTGTTTTTAGTTTGGTGGGGTTTTCTGTTTTGTTTTGTTTTATATATTTTGTTTTTTAAAGATTTTATTTATTCATGAGAGACACAGAGAGGGAGAAGAGAGAGAGAGAGAGAGAGAGAGAGAGAGAGAGGCAGAGACACAGGCAGAGGAGGAGCAGGCTCCATGAAGGGAGCCTGACGTGGGACTCGATTCCAGGACTCCAGGATTATGCTCTAGGCCAAAGGCAATCACTAAACTGCTGAGCCACCCAGGGATCCCTGTTTGTTTTTTTATCCTGTAATAGTATCTCTCCTTCTCATTGCACTATTCATTTACCACCCACTTGCCGTGCCTAAATCAATCTTCATAAGATTCCTACCCCTCATCCTCAACTTAAGTGTCTATTTACATGAATAGAAGTTTCCATAATAGCAAAAAGGATTTTTTTCATTGGAAAAAAATATTCTGAACTCAGTTCTACTTTTTTAAGCAGTTCAGAGCAACCTAACATTCCCTTTTTCCCACCCAAGTTTTTATTTAAATTCTAGTTAACATATATGGTAAAATTGGTTTCATATGTAGTATATAGTAAGTCATCACTTTTGTATACTACCCAGTGCTCATCAAAACAGGTGTCTTCCCTAATGCCCACCACCCATTTAGTCCATTCCCTGCCCACCTCCCTCCACCAGCATTCCTTTAAAAATATATATATTTACTTGACAGAGCACATGCAGAAGGAGTGAGAGCAGGAGAGGCAGAAAGGCTCCTCACTGAGCAGGGAGCCCAATGTGAGGATGGATCTCAGGGCCCTGGGTCATGACCTTAGCCAAAGGCAGACGCTTAACCAACTGAGCCACTCAGGTGCCCCTCTATCAGTATTCTTCACAGAAAATGGTTCACAAATTAGATTATTGTCTCTGGTTAGAGACAGCTATTAAAGTATGGGGCATGAATCAATGTCCACAATATTTAAGGACTCTATCACTTTGCTTCTACTTCCTAAGGTAAATCAGATCATCCTCACAGTTGGACAGTAAATGAGGAGCAGGTGAAGGAAATGTTGTCAGATAAGATGCTGTCTAGATCAGACAGTAAATTGTGTTAAAGGTATTTGTGGCACTTTTTAGCAAGTGTAATGTAAAAATGGGAACCTCATGGCACTTCTAATAGATGAAGTGAATATAAGTAGTCAATTCTTACTGTGGTCAAATGATCACAATATGGAAATTACAACAAAGTGAAATTGCAAAGCAAAAGCTCTTGGCTTATGAAATTGCTCTGGCAAGAACACAGTTCTTGAGTGTCAGAAGTCTATAATGTGGTGACCTCCAATTATGTTTATAACTCCCAAAATATAAAGCATTATGTTGGGATTGTTAAAATATAACCCACTTCCAGTGGGAAATAAAACTTAAGGTCTCTGAAGTAGCAAGAATAATGCGGACCTTCGATAGAAGTTTTGACTAAAATTCTGCATTGCACAGTATTAGAAGAAGCATTCTTACACAGGGCAATGACCCAATTTATGATAGCAGTGACTTTGGTAGTGGTGATGATGGTGATGATAATGATTAGAGAAGAAGGACAGGAGTGGAGCAGGAGAGAGAAGAATTAGGGGAGGGAGAGGGGGAAAGAAATTATGGAAATAGAAATATGCCCTCTGGAAATCTATAATTATCCAAATATTTGAGGGAATGGGATAACCCATATAAATTAATTACCTAGATAACTGAAGTGCCCATTAAAGATGCCTAAATAATTTATTACAATAATTTTGATGTTTCTTTCTAAAATGTAATACATACATTTCTGCCTTCTTAAAACATTCAGAACCTATTTGTCTTTTCTTAAAATGGCTCTGGTTTTTATAATGAATATTGATCACTGATGTGGTAGGTAGGAAGATTGGATTTGAAACCAAACTTCCTGGGTTTTAACTCAGCTGTGTAATTATTAGTAGTATGATTTTGAAGGAAGATACTTAATATCCCTGTATTTCAGTATGCTGACTTCTAAAATAAATAGTTTCATCTCACAGATTTATTGTATGGATTGAATGAGTTAATGTGCGGAAAGCACTGTAACAGTGTCTGGCAATAGTGAGAGCTCAAAAGATACCATTGAACAGTTAATTGCTGTTTACTAATTTATTCCCATAATATATATTGAGCAATTATGTGCCAAGCATCATTCAAACCACATGGAAACAAAAGAAAGATTTGTTCTCTTTGTGAAGTTTGAATTCTGGTAGTGATGACAGATAATAATAAACACAACTAAGATATACAATGCATAAGATGGTCATAAGAATTCTAGAAATAGAAAAAAAGTAGAGCAGGATGAAGGAGATTGAAAGTGCTGAAGTGGGGGATGAGTTTTCGGGGGAAATAGGGACAGGACACAGGTTATAGTCTGCATAGAGCAGTAGAGTGGGTAAGGTTAAGTAAGTCTCATTGAGAAGAAGAGTTTTGTTGTTGTTTTTTAAAGATTTTACTCATTTATTTATGAGAGACACAGAGAGAGGGGCAGAGACATAGGCAGAGGGAGAAGCAGGCTCCCTGTGGGGAGCCTGGTATGGAACTCTGTCCCAGGACCTTGGGATCATGACCCGAGCTGATGGCACTTAACCACTGAGCTACCCAGGTGCCCTGAGGAGAAGAGATTTAAACAATAATCTATATATAATAGTTCTAAACTATAATATCTTTGAGTTCATGTATACATTTTTTCATAGAAAAAATAAAATCACATCTTGATTCTTGTGTATTATTTTAGCCCCAATATATTTATTCTTACCAGTGTTTGTCTACATGGTCACACCAAAATGGAGCAAGAACTCTTGCTTTGTGTGTTTCAAAGTCTCCAAGAGAGATTCTTTATGCAAGGTGAATCCATGGTTAGCTATGCAAGTTCTTGGACTTTGAACACCTTGTCCTTGTCTTCTTCATGGCTCGGGGGTCCCATGCTAAAAGTGAATGCCCTTGGGATACTGAACAGTGGTCTTCAGCCTTTGTCTTCAACACCTCTGCCTTGTCCTATTCCATTCTGAATGTTAGACCTATGGAGAAATAAGTGCCTGAGAAGGAAGAGCTTCAGGGTTGAATTGGAGGTACAGTGGGGTAAATGTCCCAGAAACCCAAAGAAGAAAAGAAGATATTTGCTAATTCTCCCATCTGTGGTTCCTTACTTACTTTAGTTGAAATCTGATAGGACATTATAAACAATTGGGAGCCCCAACTCTACACTCCAATTATAAAAACTATCCTAAATGCTCCAGAGAGAGTATAGAGTCTGGCACATGTTAATCAATCTGCTTGTTTTATTAAAAGTATGTATAAGACATCGTGTTTCCAAACTGCTTGACTAATATTTGAAGCAATTTCCTGCTACTTAGTAGCTGTATTAATTTTGAATAAATTATTTATCTTCTCTGAACCTCAATTTTCTCTTCTATAAAATAGAAATAGTAATTTCTACTTGACAAGTTACTATATTTCAAAGAATACTTATAAAGAGCCTAGTGTACTACCTGACATATAATTGATATTCAACAAATTGATGGATTGTTTAATATCATTTATTTTATTAAGCAAGAAAAACTTACAAAACTATACTTCTTTTCTGTCTAGCAAAATAAGTGTTAATTTTTCTAATCAGTGATTTATTGAAAGTCATTTCTAACTTGGTTCTTTAAATTAGTTATTTTGTCACTAATTAGATGATTAATGCTCTTATCTAACAACATGATCATGATTAAGTGTTGTGTGGCATAAGATACTTATTCTTCTTATAATGAAATGCAATGCTATACCATAAATTTCTTCATGATGAGAAATTCAAACATTTATATTACAAATATTTGCCCTTTTAAACTACTCGATATAGCTTTATATATTTTGGTTATATAAAATTCAGTGCTTTACACTGAATTACATGTGTGCATACATCATCACATATCTCAACAAAGTTTACATGCATCTTTAAGGCAAAGAATAAACTTATCATGTGTCCTCCATGTTAGAAACTGTAAGTGTCTAATACTTTACCCTACTTACTAGCTGACAAAGTAGGCTACCACATTTTCATAGATGCTGGCAGAAGACAGGAGACCACTAGGTCAGAGACAGGTCATTATTATTCAAGACACGGTAGTATGAGCTTTGTGTCTGCATCAGTTTCTATTGCCTGTTAGGCCCCAAGGGAACACTATGGAGGTGGACCTAGGTAGATGCAAGGTACACAGTGGATTTGCATCCATTTTTGAGCTCGGGAAACCCCAATGTTTTGAAAGCAAACCAAGTCAAATTTTGCCCCAGAGGGAGACATTACATTTATTTTACTGAAGAATCACCTCTCAACACTGCACAGCAGTTAGTAGTCTAGATATATGTTAAGGAGCTCAATAAATGTTAAGGTGAATTAAGTTGACCAGAGGATCATGAAGTCATTGCTGCAAATTACATGACTATTTATGTTTATTCTTTACTGACTTACTGTTCAATTGAATTTCCAGGGAAGATATTAAGAACTCAATCGTTTGTACAAAGACGATGTAGATAGATACTAAGGATCCATACCAACCAAAAATAGACATGAATGGGAACAAAGGAGTTCAGTTAGTGAAGTGACAAAGTATAGGAGCCTCTTACTGGGAATATTAGCAAGAGTAGTGATTAGTGATAGGCTGGTAAATGTTTTACACCTGGCTCTCCATTAAAAATAACAACAAAAAACAAAAACCCCAGAACTAATTTATACTGTTTGCCTATTTTCCTGGTCTAAGTTATTCTGTCATGGCCAATTTCAAGCTATCAATGTGACATCTCTGAATGTGGAATTCAGAAAAGATGTGCACAGTCTGCTCCTCAGAATCATGAGACTAGCTCCAGTGCACCACTGTTTACGTTGGACAAAATGGCAGTAATAGTACCAGTAATAAATGCCCATTCTGCCAACTCCCACTCTTTGTCAGTTTTCTCTCTCAATTTACAAGGGATTATATTTAGTCTTAGTTGCCTTTACTAGAAAAAATAAAAGGGGATGAGTTTGCATGGCAGATCCTTCACCTATAAGCAAGCAGGACTCAGGTATGGTTGCAACCTTAGCTCCCATCCCCTGCAACGTTATTATCAGTAACAAAATCCTACTCTTCCCTCATACATTACCCCTAGGTTATAAAGTTAAGAGCCAGTCAATTACTTTTCACTGGCTTACTCTTATGACCCATTTATTTTATGTGGCGTCCTAAATATCATTGGCCCAAATGCTTTAGCTTGCATAGGGAGGCAAAATAACCAACTTATGGTAATAGGAACTAATATAGTCTGTGACTAGCTCTTGCTAACTGGTAAAAGGTTGCTACCTTTGTTCTGTTATTGTATTGCTTCATTTTACAAACAAACTTGACATGTATTCTCTTTCTCTCATTTCCCATGGTAAAATAAAGACAATAAGGTAGGTAAGTAGCTAAGATCTCACTGTGCCAAACATCGGAGGAGAGATCTACGTGATAGACAAATGTCAGGCAGGCATGTACCCAAAGGAAAAATTCAGGTAGATCTTTGTGTCATTTTTGTATTAATGATCATATCAGAAACATACCCATTTTCAAGTAATTATACTTATACACCACTGGCCAGATGATTCTTGTGCAAATCCAGAGAATCATGCAGTCACTGAAAGCCAGCTCTATATCAACATGCCTTGAGAGATTGCTGACTTTTCATACAAGATGCTCCTCATAGCAGTCGAGCGGAATAAACAAGGTCTTTCGTCTCTCTACTTCCCAGTCACAGCCAGATCCCCAAAATCTGCATAGTTTGGTTCCTTCCTTCGCCCTTCCATTCTAATTAGATTTGTTTGTTTTAAATACCGTGTTTCTAGAAAACTAGTTTGACAGTCTGCTAGCAGAGTTGATTGCACATTAAGCTAAACATAGATGGATTTGTCTTTGTCTAAACAACTGTAATTATCTTTTGGTTGTGTGTGTGTATTTTTAAAGCTTCATTTCAACTACAGTAACTGTACCTGAAATTGCAAGGCATTTCCATTAGTAACAAACAATACTTATTCTCTGTTTAACCTCTGATTGTATTGAGGAGGCAAAATGTTCCTATATGAACAGTAAGAACAACATTTTGGATTACGTAAATGATCTTCAATTTTCAGAAAAGCGTACCTGTTAGCATAATCATCTTTGTTTCAAATCCTGAGACAGATGAAAAGTCTAGAACAATTTTAAAATTTCTAATTACTCAAGATTCTAAATGCATGTGTATATTTGCTCCTGCAAGGAGTGCCTAAAAAATAACTGAAAGGAGTTCTTCCAATCATTAATTTTCCTTTTATTTACTAAGTAATATGTTTACCAATACTAATAAGTGTCAAGTCCTACACTAAACACTAGAGATTAAAAATAAATTGTATAGGGAGACCTGGATGGCTCAGTGGTTTAATCCCTGCCTTCGGCTGAGGGCATGATCCTGGAGTCCCGGATGGAGTCTCTCGTCGGGCTCCCTGCATGTAGCCTGCTTCTCCCTCTGCCTGTGTTTCTGCCTTTCTCTCTCCGTTTCTTTCATGAATAAATAAAATAAAAAAGAATAAATTGTATATAGTTCCTACTTCGAGGATTCTATAATCTAGGGGAAAGTCCAATATAGGCAAATAATTATAACACAGTGCTTAATGTGCATTATAAATAGAATAAATTGAGTATGATGGTAGCATGGTCAAATTGGTCCCAGGCTATTCTAAAAGTTAAAGATCACGCAGTTGAGTTAAAAACTTTGTTAGCTTCTGATCATTTGCACAACACTGGGCAGTCCCTCCTCTGAATATCTTCATGGGTTGCAGAGAAATGATTTGCAGCAGATGCCCAGATAAGGGAAGCCACTTGTTAACTTGCACAGCATAACCAGTAGTTGTGCTTAAAGCTTTCAGAGGTATGAAAACATTCTCTAGTTCAATGGCACCAGAAGTCAGCCTGCCATAGGACTTGAGTTCCTATAGCCAGGGAGTCAGAACACACATGGAACTGCTGAGGGAGAGAAGGAATGGACTGGGAATCAGTGGTTAAGAAACATTTCCTTGGGATCCCTGGGTGGCACAGCGGTTTGGCGCCTGCCTTTGGCCCAGGGCGCGATCCTGGAGACCCGGGATCGAATCCCACGTCGGGCTCCCGGTGCATGGAGCCTGCTTCTCTCTCTGCTTCTCTCTCTCTCTCTGTGTTACTATCATAAATAAAAAAAAAAAAAAAGAAAAAAAAAGAAACATTTCCTTAAAAAAAAATATAGTCAGAATTACAATATTATTATATTCTAGCCCTGCATGTTTTTTTCAGTTGAAATCCCTTCAACACCTACCCCCTTGGTTGGCGATTCATCAAAAACAGTGCCTGGTATATATATTTATTTTTTATTGTTTTTCTAAAATTAGATTTTAATTCTACCTTAATTCTGTAAATTCCTTAAAATAACAGGAAAACCATGGAATAATATACAACCAGGGCTTGACTCGGTGGTTTTGTTTTTTTTGTTGTTGTTGTTGTTGGTTTTTGTTATTGGTTTTTGTTTTTTGTTGTTGTTGTTTTGTTTTTGACTCAGTGGTTTTGTCTGTGAGTGGGATACTTTCTGAGATGCACAGAGCATGAGTTTTTTTTTTTTTTTTTGACTCTGGTTTTGTCTGTGAGTGGGATACTTTCTGAGATGCACAGAGCATGAGTTTTTTTCTTTTTTTTTTTTTTCTATCCTTCATTCTTTATCCTTTGAGGTGAGTGGGGTTTCAAGGCCTTTCTTGGTACTACCTATTGAAGCTAGACAATAGGGTTGAATGTTTCTCTATTCTCAGCTAAAGGCTGGGTCATGCTTTGTGTTTCTGTTAGCATTGCATAAGGAAATAGTGAAAAAGGACACAAAACATTGTCTAATAATAAGAGGGGCCTGAGTTACAAGAGGCAACCAGCAGATGACATTAGTCTCTGCTATTGGGGACTATGAATTTTCATTAGTAATAGGAGAAGGATTGTGCAAAATTTCAGGGGATTAACCATGCAGCCTATGTATAAAGAACAATATAATTAAAAGGAATCTAGAATTTCAGCTTTGATAAACGTAGCTTCTTTGCTATTGGATATTTGATTCTATTTAATGGCATCTAAGTAAAGTATATTAAGAAGTTGATCTTTCATGACTGTTGTTTAGAAGCTATGTATAGATGGATGCTGAGATTTTCCAGAGAGATTTTACTAAGAAAATTATCTTCAAAACAAGGAGTATTAATATGCACAATGTCATATTTATTACAGCTTTGGGCCACGGAAGCATGGTTTTGGAGTTTTAAAAACTAACACTAAATTGAGACCCTTTGCAGCATGAGTTTTAATTAAATGGAAAATTTTTTCTAACAATAATAGGTGCTGAACTATTACAAAGTTTGGGGTTGAATTTTTTACTTCCTGTTCTGTAGCCTGTCATAATATCTGAGGTTAATTTAGCTGCAGCGAATACTGTGGAAGAAGAAAGATTTTTGTTTTGTTACAGGGAATTGTAAGTCTTAAGAAAGGCTATATTGTCCGCTTGATAAACAATCTGTGAAGGAAATGAGCCCTAGAAGGTACATCTGTAATTGAGTTGTTAGAAGTTAGTCCCCAACACCTACATTTGTTCCCTCAAGCCCAAACTCCAGGGGAATGTTTTAACAGCTGTATTTTACGTTTTCACTTCTGCAACTCATTGTAATAAGACCTGGGACCATTTGATTATTTTTGCTATGGAAAAAAAATATTAATCACTGGAAGTACAAAATGTCACACCAGGATAGTAAATCTTTCACTTCTCATTTTTCTCTTTAAAAAGTTAAAAATGGCATGAGCTTAAAAAAATAATGCAAAGATAAATAATGAAGTAGTCAGCTCTTCTGAAAACTATGTTTCAAAGGAACAAGGGTTTGAAAGAAAGAGCCTGCTTATAGTGGTAAAGAGCATTATGGAGCATTAAGAGGTCAAATGCCTAGGAAAGAAGAAAGTAATTTAGTGGAATACAAAGGCTCTCCTTGACAACGAGGCTATTTGCTCTTTAAAATATTATAGAGGTTTGAATTGGGAATTCTACCAGAGTTCATAAAGTCAAATGAAGGGGTTGGGAAAAAAAAGTGGTGAAATCACCTCAGTCAAGACCTTCATTAAGGAATCCATTAAAGAACCAAGGATAACTTCAACAGTCTTTTTATACCATCTCTGTCTCCTTTACCTGTCCTCTAATCCATCAGGAGCAGCACTGCCCTACTGGTTTTACAACATTCTTTGGTCTTGTTAGCCTCATAGCCCAGGGCTACGAGCAAGGAAATGGGGAAATTGGTCATTACAGAGTCCATGAGAAGAATTCTGGGCCTAATAATAAAATTTACAACAAAATTGTGGTGATCCAGATACAAAGAAAGGTGCAAATGAGTAGAGGAAGTGAGGATGATAGAAAAGAGAGAGGGATGAGAAAGAAAATGGACCAGGACAGCTGAGTGACTCAGTGATTGAGCATGTGCCTTCGGCTCAGGGTATGATCCTGGAGTTCCCAGATGAGTCCCAAGTCGGGCTCCCTGCAGGGAGCCTGCTTTTCCCTCTGCCTGTGTCTCTGCCTCTCTCTCTTTCTTTCTGTGTTTCTCATGAATAAATAAATAAATCTTAAAAAAAAAAAAAGAGAAAGAAAATGGACAAAACCTGATACCTCTTGGATATTAGATGCAAAGAAGGAAGAATTGCAGTGAGGGTCTGGAACCCTGAGTGTTTCTAGCTTGCTGCCAACCATCTGGGTATCCTATATAAGCATTTGTATTCTTTGATGCATGGTTTCCACATCCCTAAAGTACAAGAGTGTGGGAATATGTCTTTTTTTTTTTTTTTTTTAGGCTGCTTTGAGTCTTAAAATTTGGATTAGCCATTATTTAGGATTTTAAACCTCTGTGACTGGCCAAATGGTGAGAATATAAAAAAACAGTGAAATCAAAAAGAGACATCCAAAAAAATTTGCTGGGATAATAATTGTTTCTAAAATGGATGTGTTGGCTTAAAAGTGATGACAGGTTTGTGGAAATATTCAAGAACATTTAAAACCTATTTATTGATACCCACTGTGTTCCAGGCACTCAGTAGAATAAACATGATGCTTGCCTACTTCAGTGGAATCACTTTGTATACAAATTTACTGCCTGAACTAGAGAAAGAGCAAAAGAATGAAAGCAGGCTGGTGAAAGAGATAGCACTTAAAAATGATAGGGAATTCAACATGCCAATTCATTATTTTCTTGATATATGCCAGCATGAGCAAGATGGAAGAGATGAATATTCTGTACCCTGTTTCTTATTTTCCTCTTCTCAGATGTTAATAGTATCATCTCACTGTATGTAATTTCATATATTTGTCATACAACCATGTCCTCTAAACTCAAGTCAGTTATTTCATCTCTGCTCAACCAAAGAATTAGTGATAACTCCAAGGCAGGAGGAAATATGGCTGCAGTGGTTTTATTGAGAGACATGTTGGTGTCGAACATCGTTCCCTCCAAAGAGTCCATCAAGGGTAGTTTAGAGGACTGTATGTGATTTCCAGTAAAGACAAACATTCTACTTTATGGCCACAGTTAAGAGAATCCAGGAAGCAATGAAGATGGAGAAGTCTGGAATGATTAGTACTAAGGAGCTCTATGCTTTCAGTTTTATTTCCATTTTGAGACAAGGCTTGGAAAATTGAGAAGATAAAAGCAGTGTTTTTCAAAGATTAGAGTTTAAAAACTAAAAAGAACTTGGGGCATCTGTGAGACCCTTGTCTGACAGAAAGCTGAATAGCTAGGACCAGGAATGTAGATAAGCACGAGACGAGAAATAATCTCAGCCAACATGCATCATCATCAGAGCTGAGGTGCTAAACAGAACGGGATCAGCAGAAGAAAGAAGTCTAGACCAAAACTGAGTCCAAAGAGAAGGTTAATAGAGCTCAGAGTACAGCATAGAGTAAAATCACAACTTTGGCTGTCTGCCCTTCTTTTTCTTTAATTCTTCAAATAGACAGCTACCTAAAATTTCATGTCTGCCAGAAACTGTGCTACTAATTTGTTCCTTAGTTTGGAAGACTATAAATAGTCCTAGGGCAGCAGTGAGGCAGGGTATATTTGATCAACTTCAATAATGCCCCTGTCTACACAAGCCTATAATAAATTAATTACTACCAATAATACATAAACCATTTAAATGTATTATCTTGAAGCTCCCAAAAACACTGCATAGAGGATAATTACTCCATTTTCCATATGAAATCACTGAGATTCATAAAGGTAAAAAAATATTTACTGGTCTAGTAGTGAGGCTCTCGTGTCCTTCCTGTGACAAAGCCTCTGACTGCTAACTCACTTCACTGTGAGGTCATTGACTTTCTTCCCAGTCTTCTAGCTTTGGTCTTGCTCTTTCTACTATTTCAAAGATAAGAATCTTAATTTTTAAGCCAAGACAATGGTTTATTTAATGTCTAATCTCTGTGGTGTCAAAGCCTATTCACTTGAACCTTTAATTTTTATTTTTCCCTGCTACATGCCAGAGTTGACTCTGGGGAGGTAGGCATGAGTAAGATTTGTCATATTTTGGTAACATATATCCTAGCAGGGACATCCATGTAAACAAATAAAGAGATGACAGTTTTACAGAGGTTATGACAAAACTTAGAACAACTGTTCTCAAAAGTTTTTCTGATTTGCACCTATGTTGAGAGCAGCATTATGTACAATAGCCAAATTACAGAAGCAAAGTGTCCGTCGATAGATGAATGGATAAAGAAAACGTACACACACACACACACACACACACTAGAATATTATCTTGGCACAAAAAGAGTGAAATCTTGCCATTTGCAATAATATGAATGGAGCTAGAAAGTACAAGAAGTAAAATAAGCCAGTCAGAGAAAGACAGATACCATATGATCTCACTCAGATGTGGAATTTAAGAAACTAAAATAGGCAAAGGAAAAATAAAAAAGTCGTAAGCCAATAAGACAGAATCCTAAGTATAGAGAACAAATTAGTGGTTCCCAGAGGGGAGGTGGGTGAGGGATGTGTGAAATCAGTGAAAGGAATTAAAAGTACACTTACCTTGATGAGCACTGAGTAATACATGGAACTTGCATTACTGTATTGTACACATGAAACAAAACTAATATAACACTATATGTTAACTACACTGGAATTAAAAATTTTAAAAAGTTTTTTTTTTCTGCTCCAGTTCAACTTAAAAGTATGCTATCTCTGTTAGTAACAAATATTTCCCTTTGAATCCACAGAGCTGCTGATAAGCCCACCAAAGAGGCCAGGAGCCATGATTTCCCTCTCTCCTGCTCCACTAACTCCCCAGCTCCTCCCCCCAAGGATTCCTGATGTTGAGCTTACATAGAGGTGCAGTTATTTGAAATGGGGAGGAGGTACCTTAAAAGGCCATGAGTGTCACACTCAAATTTTACTTAAGAGAGATAACTGTGAGCCTGTGCCACTCAGCAAGGAGGCCAGTACCAGTAGAGGAAATAGCGAAGTAGAAACAGATGAGCAGGGGAAAAAAAAAAAAAGAAGAAAGAAAGAAACAGATGAGCGGAGAACCAGTGTGAGGTCCCTGGGAATCTACAAAGGCATTCAGAATGACTGGAATGAGAAAGTAGAGGGAGAAGTTAGAGGAGATAAGACCAAAGGGGCAATCATACCTTACTAAATTGGAAAGGAATTTGTTCTATATCTTGTAAGCAATAAGAGATGTTGAATATGAAAATGATTTCTTTAGATTTGTATTCTAGAAAAAAAAAACTGTTGGCAATTAAAAAAAATGGGCTGGCAAAAAAAATCTAAGAGATTAGCAAAAATAGTAAGGCCTGGAATAGAGCACTATCAGTGTGGGGGTTCAGAAAGGAGATGCTGACTGAAAGTGCTATATTTTATCAATTCTACAACATATGTTTTTATGAATTATAATATATCAAGATGCATTTAATCAATGGTGTCTTAAAAACATTGGTAACCAAGCGGCAATTATAAGAGTTTCATTGTCTATACATTTATAAGCTTGGTTAAAATTGTCCTGGGAGAGTGTTGTAATTTTGTTGTTATTGCTGATGTTATAGGGTGGACAATTGCATTTTCTTAACATTCTAGTCCAGAAGAAAATTAGGATGATTTGAGGAAGGGTAGGAGTCCTGTTTATCTCCTTTGAAGCTTTTGGTGAGGTTGAAAGCTGACCAACATGAGTATCTGCAGCAGAGCTGCCTACTTCTTGGAATAAAAGAAATAATAATGAAGCACTATTTTAATGCTATATCACTGTTGCTCTTGATGGCTTAAAATACAGTAATTTGGGCAAAGTCCAAGACATTGACAATTCTGGTTTGAAAAGTAATTCTAAGAAGCTGGACTCTAAATGAGAAACTTAAGGAATAACAATTTATTTTGTTGATATTTTTCTTTTCACATACAGAAAAATATAATTGATATGACAAATCTATGCCATAGAGGAAGTAAGTTAAAGGGAGCTTTTTGAATAAATACATAATTTAAATTCTACTTGCTAAAAAAGTAGTGTCAGAGATTAATTTGACTCCCCCCCTATATAAATATATAATACTGTATCTTATAACAGATGGTGTGTTAATTGTGATGAAATATAGAATAAAAAAATCTTTAGGAATTGGTGATTAATTGGATGTGGGGAGTGAATCATCCACTTACACAGACACAAATACTCATTCAGTGTTGACAATAATAAAAAGGTGAAAGAAAAAAAAAAGGAATATCCTGAATAATATATCCTAATAAGGAGCAGTGAGTTATTAAAGGTATAATGATCATCAGGAAAATTGTTAAAATGTGTGTAAAATATAGAACAGCAAAAAAAAAAAAAAACAAAGTAAATTATTGTATGTTTACCATTAAGTAACTAAATAAATACAGAGCTGTTTTTAAGTCTGAAAGAGAAGACAGCTGTATTACAGGAGAGGGATTTAAAATGATTCATTATTAATCTTTTACATTGCCTTAGTGTTCCATAATGCTAAAAAAGATTAATTACATAGCCTTGCTCAATAATTGTCTTTGAAACAGAAATAAACAGAAGTGCTGTGATTTGTTTCTTTAGGCTTATAGTCTTCAATTAATTTAACAACTCCTTTGCATATAAAGAGTCTACTAATTTTCTGATTTCTAATGGATATAAGCTAGACTATGAATATTGCCAATTAACCATCAACCACCCCCATGTGGAAACAGCACAACTTTATCCCATAATCAGAAAGTAGTACCTTTGGAAAATCTGTTTGACAGTTTCCACATGATATTCTTGGTGCCTTCTCAGTTCTTTTTCAATCAATATATATTCAGTATGTTATCAGACCAATTTTGAATTAAGATAATTATTAATATATATAAAAATCAGCTCTTACCTTTTCTACCTTAGATATCAGATTCTTTAACAATTATAGAATATATATATTTCTTAGATAATTTGTATTGTTTGTTCTGTAACAAGAGGGATAACTGAATCTGAGTCAATGTATACAGCAATATACTTTCATATCTCCAGTTCTGTTAAACTTGGTAAACTCTTTATTTACACAAAGAACTAAGAAAACTGTGAAAAATATTGACTATGTAATATAAAACAAATACTGAATTAGAATGCATCACAATTTATGAAATTTAATCCTTTTTTTTTTTTTTTTTTAGTTTTATTGTTTAAGTAGGCTCCATGCCCAGCATGGAACCCAACATGGGACTTGAACTCAAAACCCTGAGACCAAGACCTGGGCTGAGATCAAGAGTCAGATGCTTAGCGGCATCTGGGTGTCTCAATCCATTAAGCATCTGCCTTCAGCTCTGGTCATGATTATGGAATCCTAAGATGATCCCCATGTCGTGTTGGGCTCCCTGTGTAACAGGGAGTCTGCTTCTCCCTCTGCTCCTCCCCCTGTTCATGTTCTCTCTATCATTCTCTTCAAATAAATGAATAACGTGTTAAAAGAAAGAAAAAAAAAACTAATGCTTAATGGACTGAACTACTGAGACACCCCCATTTTCTCAACTTTATATGGTGATTGACTCTCCCGATATATCCATAGACCTGATATTTTCATTCCATTTGTAATTCCTATAGTCTAAAAGCCTCCTGAATAGTTGAAGAGGGGCTGTTAGGGGAAGATTGGAACTATTTTGTACAATAATACAGGGTTTCTGATATGAGGATAATACTGTCTTGAAATACAGTGAAAACA
Organism: Nyctereutes procyonoides; assembly: GCF_905146905.1. Lineage (NCBI taxonomy): Eukaryota > Metazoa > Chordata > Mammalia > Carnivora > Canidae > Nyctereutes > Nyctereutes procyonoides. The sequence continues at coordinate 20,868,430 of NW_026575040.1, read as the reverse complement.
GTTCAAATAGTAGTAACAACTCTAGATCAACTGGGATAGACCTTTTATATCTTCCTAAAAAAAATGCATATGCATATGTGCATGTATGTGTATATATACATATAAGAAATGTGGGCTTTAGGGTAACAATGTCCTTCAGTTGAACTCAAACTCTGTCATAGATTTCTAGGCCTGGATAAGCTGATGAACTTTTGTTTCATTAAAACTGAAATAAGATTAATTGTAAGCCTCAGTTCATATTATTGCTGTAAATATGGATAATCCAATCATGGAAGCAGTAGTAGGAAATGATAAGTCCTAGAGCTTGGGTTCAAATCCAGAGACTGCTATCTATGATTTAGACAGTAATTGTGGGAATGATTCTAAACAATCCTTTCATCCATTTCCTCCTCAAATAATTATAACTATACTTTATTGATTTTTTTGAGAATAAAATGAGAAATATATGTAAAAGTTGGCTATAAATGTTAGCATTACATCTGGCTCCTGGTAAACACCACATAAATATTAAATATTGTTACCTAGTTTGCAGTTTATGGTTAGCAACAGCTTTTAGTCACATCAGCTATTCTGAAAAGGGCTGAAATCAGACTGCTTCTTCCCTAAAATCAGATCTCACTTTCAGAGTTTGTCTGTGGTTTCCTGTCTTGATGACTCCCCCTGAGCTCTTCACCATTGAGGCTAGGTATTTTCTAGATTTTAACTGATCTCTTTGAACTTGGCTTCTTGCCTAGAAAGTCAGTGATTTATTTATATATTGATACTTCTAGTCTTCACCATCTTTAAATTAAAATCTCCCATATGTCTCTTGGTTAGGAACACTTTGAATAAATATTACAAAAATGTTTTACATTTGTATGGAGCTTTATAGTGTTTACCATGCACTTCTCCACTCTTGAGGTAAGGCCATTAGGGAAGCCATTTCTTTCTCTCTTTTCTTTTTTTTTTTCTAAGACTCAGATTTGCAATAAAAGTTTTACTATTACTTGATGAATAAGGAAATAAAGGTATATGTTTATACAAATGTCTTATAGTAATAATGTAAAGATAAAACTAAGGAAACACAACATGATTTTGAGCACTTTTAAGGCTGTAAAGATTAAGAGAACATTTTTATTGCATTTCAATTTTACAAATTACAAAATATGGGTTTGATGAAATTAATGACAAACTCAGGACAGAGATAAATTTTGGATTTGTGTCTTCTAAGTTGGGCTCATTATTTTATAATGCTGAGGTTTGGCCTGGGTCCTTGGCTATCTCTGTTCTGATGAGACAAGCAAAGGAGTGACGTATAAGACCCAAGAAAATAAGTGTGTGTGACTGATTCCTGAATTTGTGAGTATATAAGTTTGCTCAAAATTCTAGATGCTATTGGGAATTTGAATTTAATTCTGTGAGAAGGAAAACAAATCATTTAGTGAGGAAAAGCACACAGCCCACCTATATATTAGATTTTATAGTTTGTAAATTACTTTCTCAATCATTATCTCAATTGAATATGTATCTTTACATAGTTATTAAAGTCACATTGTTTAGCAGTCAAGACATTTCAGAACACTAGAAGGCAGCTAGTTAGTATGACTGCCATGTAGTGTGGTAAAAAAACATTTATTAATTACACTTTATGTCATTATTAATTCTCTTCACAGGGGGCAGAAAATAGAAACTACTTAGATTCAGAGCCTTAGATTGGAGTAAATGAAACTCAAAAGATTCTTCTAGAAATGTACTTACACAACCCTTTTCCCATGAATTTGATGTTTGGAATATGACAGAGTGAAGCATTTATTACTGTAATTGATTCTCACTCTCTTATTTTTTTAAATAAGATTTTGTTTGTTCATTTATGAGATATGGAGAAAGAGGGAGGCAGAGGGAGAAGCAGGCTCCCCACGGAGCAGGGAACCCGATGCAGGACTCAATCTGAGGACTCTGGGATCATGACCTGAGCCACAGGCAGAAACTTAACCAACGGAGCCACCCAGATACCCAATCCTCACTTTCAAACATAGAAGTTACAACATTAATATTTATCAACATTCTATCCTTATTAATATTTTGCTTTTATTATTATTTCACATGAGTTGTATGAGTGAATTATTTCAAGATGATCAAGCTAGTGATTGATACAACTAGAAGTATTAGAGTTAAGACTATGGCTACTAAGAAAAATCCAATAAGGAAAAATGTTCCCTTTATTAAGCTAAGTAGCAGGAGAAAAGAGGCCATCTCTGTGTCAGAGAAAAACTGGCCTGTGAGATGCTGACAACATATTCTCGGCTGTTGCAGTCTGCTGTAGCAGAGGTGCCTAGATAACACTCAGGCCTCTCAGTTGAGTGTACCTGCTGAAAAAAGTTGACTCTAAGCTAAAGTTAAGCAGGAGTTTTGTAGGTCGAGTGAGCGTAGGAGAAGTGGTCATCAGTGACTTGAGCATCTTTTTAGTTGTATAACCAAACCTACCTTAGATGGAACAAAAATCAAATTCAATGTATTAAACTTATTTTAATAAAGATGAATCTATTTTAAGATTATTTTAAATTGCAAAAATGGCAATGCTTAGTATAAAAAAAACATTGACTATTACCAAATTTAGAACAGTGAGAATCTTCCCTTTTTCTTCTACCCATTATCACTCCATAAAGGTAACTCTAGTTATCGATTTAATGAATATCTTTCTAGATATTTTCTGTGCATATATAAACACATGCACATGATATATTAAACTTACCAATATGCAAACTTGCTTTTCTCACTTAATGCACTGTGAATGTTTTTCATCTATTCACATATGTATTTAATTCATTCACTTTATTATGTTCTTCCCATTGGACAATATAACTCATTCAATAAACATTTAGGTTACCTAGCTTTTATTGCTATTATAAAAAGAAATATTGGGGTGTCTGGGTGGCTCAGTTAAGCATCTGCCTTCAGCTCAGGTCATGATCCCAGGGTCCTGGGTTTGAGCCCCTGATGGAGCCCCACATCCATTAGGCTCCCTGGTTATCAGGGAGTCCTCTTCTCCTTCTTCCTCTGCCTGCCACTCCCTGTCTATGCTCTCTGTGTCAAATAAATTAATAAAGACTCTTAAAAATGCCATAGCGAATATCCTTGTACAAGAAATTAATCTCTTGTTGCCATTTCTCCTTAGAATAAGTTCAGGTGGGTAAAAATTCTGGTATAAGGGTTACTACAAATATTTTAAATGCAGCTATGGCTCTATGCAGCTACCACTTTGGGGTTTAAATGCGAAGAGGCAACACATCCAAAAAGAATGATATTTTTACAAATACATGTTTTTTGTTTTGTTTTGTTTTGTTTTTACTGTTGCAGATCAAACTTCCACCGTTAATGGTTTAGTTCTATTTCTTCCTGGAGATACAAAATTTCATATAACAATTTTATCTTCTCTGTGATAATGACAGGAAAACTGTTTCAAACCAGCCCAGGTATATTTTGAAGTTTCAGTGTATAGAACTATGTAGGAATACAAGTGATCACTTTGGTAGCTAGTTTTCCGCCTCTTCACTGGGTAAGGTCCTAGAGGCTTGAATCTTTCCTATTGTGAACCAGTTGAAATGGTATACATTTAATCTTTTTCACAGTGTTTTTACCATGAGCAGGAGATTTTTTTCTTAAAGTCTGGTTTCCATTGAAATCATTCCTGTTTTTCCTTTTAGGGCCGGACGAGGACTTTACGGAATTGACAGTATGCCAGATCTCCGCAGGAAGAAAACTTTGCCTATTGTACGAGATGTGGTAAGTCACTCCTGGTTAATTCTCTTTGATTGCATGTGTCACCTTTTTCTTCATTAGATATCATTTTGGCCTTCATATTAAGTGCCTTGCCTGTATTTCATAGAATAAAATATATAAGAAACTGGATTATACCAAGTATTGCACTTATCATTTCTTTAAAATCTATTAGTTGAATGAAATAACTGTAACCTTCTGACAGCTTTTTTTTTTTTTTTAAAGTGTTCTCCCCTCTACCAAAGTCCCTGTGGAGCTTAAACTTATGACCCCAAACCAAGAGTTGCAGGCCCTACTGACCACCCAGACAGGCACCTCTTAACAGCATTTTATGTTGTTGAAATTACAAACAGTTAAAACCGCAAAAAGTCACACACCTCACACAGCATGCCAAGTGAGCTGCTGCAATTGGGCTTTGTGTGTACAATGTTGCAAATGACCACAATTTTAATACATGCTTTGAGTCTTTTTTTTTTAATTTTTATTTATTTATGATAGTCACAGAGAGAGAGAGAGGCGGAGACACAGGCAGAGGGAGAAGCAGGCTCCATGCACCAGAAGCCCAATGTGGGATTCGATCCCGGGTCTCCAGGATCGCGCCCTGGGCCAAAGGCAGGCGCCAAACCGCTGCGCCACCCAGGGATCCCACACTTTGAGTCTTGATCTGAACTTCCTCACCTTAAAGCAGTGAATTTTCTACTTTAAAAAGCAGCACATAATATTAACCAATTATTTATTAAGATCTAATTACATTAAAAAGTGATTCAACTATCTTGTGGCTCCCAAGTTATCAAAACCTTTATGAAGCCTACACATAACTTTCAGTAATTCAAATTCTCCTATAACAAAATATGCTGGGGACCACCTACAGATAAAAAGAATTGATAGTGATCTGCATTAGGTTATAAAAATAAATAGCCTATCAGCATGAAACAAAGTGTTTTCTATTATCTAAATTGTCTTCACATTTTTTTCTGGAGGCATATTCTTAGTGGTTTATGACATGAAAATATGTTTTATCTAAGAGAAATAGAAATTTCCCTTTCAGCAACAATGTACACAGTTTTTTATATCAGCAATTTTTAATTTTACAATGGAAACTGTCATCCGAAAACCATCACGGTGGTTTTAAATTAGGAAGGTTAAAACCTTGATTGGAAAGATCTTATACTGAAAAGCATGACATGTCCGAACAGCTCATATTTCTGCCATTGTAAAGTGACATTATTTTAAAGTGTTAGGTTTATTTTAACATCATTTTGCTCTTTTCTCACCTTTCTTATGTCTAATTATTTACATTTTGTTTCCTCTGACTTGGAATCTTCAGGCCATGGTAAGTGATTTTCAATTTAATATTTTCCATACTTCTCAGTATTTACTGCACTTATTCTTGAGATAAAAGAGGGCAAGATGGGGAAATAAAAAGAAAATAGGAATAAGGAATAAGAAATTTGGTTTCTGCAGGAATTTACAATCTAGTTCAGTTCTGAAAGATACACCAAATTATATATACAACAGATGCCAGTACAGACTAAAATAGAATTCAGATATAATTTTAAGGATAATAGGTGTCAGAGTTGGAAGATAATCTTGGATGAGTCCTTGGAGGTAAGCCCTCAAAAGGTTTACATAGTAGAGATGGAGATGGGTGGACATTGACTTTCTCAGAATAGTGCTGAATTTTTATCTGAGTTTATGGCTTTGTAGCTCCAAAAAGAAACATTGAAGCCCAGGTACATAATTCTACTATGACTTCCCTTTGCTCCTAATGGGATAACATATTGAGCATTCCCATATAAAACTTCTGATTTCCAAAGTTCTCTACAGCACTGCTGAGTGCATTATAGCACACACATTTCAGGTAGGAGCAATGTAATGGTTCTGTTTTATAGTAGGGAAACTAAAGAGACTTGACTTTTAATTAATCACCAAAATTATCAGTGTTGAGATTGGAAAACCAATCTGGCTATAATGGTTTTCATCTATAAAACGAATAGTTAGAAAAATAACCCGGTTAGATATGAAAGAATATTCTGAGGAACTGTGAACAACTCAAGGATCATCTAACATGACTTTTGTATCAGTGACATCGCACAGACCATCTGGCTCTGTACCAGTGGCTATGTTTTATAAAGGAATGTTCATATGTTTTTCCTTGGGGAAAAGCAAAGTTATAGAAGCCTCTTGCTAGCCTAGAAACCTACGGGTGATCATTTTGCCTTGCTGAGCCTCAGTTTTGTCATCTGCAAACTGTAGGGATTGGGTTCAGTGATACATGGGGACTTTTTTCATTTTTGATGTTCTATGATTCCACATTTTGGATGAACTAGCTGACTACTGAAAATAGCCGATCTCTATTGACTAAAGAAAAACTAATTATAGTTTGCATTCTTACATTTTCATGTGCTGCTGAGCAATATATTCATGGCAGCCACCTCACATGCCAATAACTCCTAATTCTGTTAATTTTAGACTTTGGCTGCCCGGAAATCTGGACTCTCCCTGGCTATGGTGATTAGGACATCACTAAACAATGAGGAACTGGTAGGTGCAGAGTCAATGACTACGTATTGTTCATAGTCCAGGGGAAAATGATTCTGCTTAAGCCACTCAGTTGTAATATTGATTCCGAAGTTCCAGAAATAACTAGGAATATGGGGAGGGTATGACGTCAACAAATTTCCTCAGGGCCTTAGTTTCACTATCATACAGATTCTCCTCTGCTGATCAAATATGCATGTGCCTATCCATTTTTATAAATGCTATTCCATCCTCACACGGTTTATCTGTAATTCCCCCCCTGAAAAAAATCTTGCTACCTTTTTTTGTATGGTTCAAGTTTTGCCTCCTTTATGAGGCTGTCCCGAACATCTTCCTCCTCTTCTGACTGAATATTTTGTTTCCTCCTCTGGGCTTTTGTAGCGTTTAATCATGACCTCTATAGTGTAATATGGCAAGAATGAAGGTTGCTTGGGGTGAGTCGCATCTGTACGCTAAACTAGCATTGTTATATCTAGCAAGTTATCTAACTTCCTTGAGTCTGATTTTCCTTCATCTGTAAATTGAGTTAATAAGACAAGTTATTAAGGGAGTGGAAATGTGTTTAACCCTTGGCATAGCTTAGAGTATAGTAAAAAAAAATGCAAGCTGCTGATTTTATTATTTTTGTAAGCTATTTTATTATTTTGCATAAATCTTTCCTTTATTTTTTTGGATATTTTTTATTGGAGTTCGATTTGCCAACATATAGCATATCACCCAGTGCTCATCCCGTCAAGTGCCCCCCTCAGTGCTCGTCACCAAGTCACCCCAACCCCCCACCCACCTCCCTTTCCACTACCCCTTGTTCATTTCCCAGAGTTAGGAGTCTCTTGTGTTCTGTCACCCTCACTGATATTTCTCACTCATTTTCTCCCCTTTCCCCTTTAATCCCTTTCACTATTTTTTATATTCCATGAATGAATGAGACCATATAATGTTTGTCCTCCTCCGATTGACTTATTTCACTCAGCATAATACCCTCCAGTTCCATTCACATTGAAGCAAATGGTGGGTATTCGTCATTTCTTTTTTTCTTTTTTTTTGTATTCATCATTTCTATGGCTGAGTAATACTCCATTGTATACACAGACCACATCTTCTTTATCCATTCATCTTTCCATGGACACTGAGGCTCCTTCCACAGTTTGGCTATTGTGGACATTGTTGCTATAAACATCGGGGTGCAGGTGTCCCGGCATTTCACTGCATCTGTATCTTTGGGGTAAATCCCCAGCAGTGCAATTGCTGGGTTGTAGGGCAGATCTATTTTTAACTCTTTGAGGAACCTCCACTCAGTTTTCCAGAGTGGCTGCACCAGTTCACATTCCCACCAACAGTGCAAGAGGGTTTCCCTTTCTCCGCATCCTCTCCAACATTTGTTGTCTCCTGTCTTTTTAATGTTCCCCATTCTCACTGGTGTGAGGTGGTATCTCATTGTGGTTTTGATTTGTATTTCCCTGATGGCCAGTGATGCGGAGCATTTTCTCATGTGCTTGTTGGCCATGTCTATGTCTTCTTTGGTGAAATTTCTGTTCATGTCTTTTGCCAATTTAATGATTGGATTGTTTGTTTCTTTGCTGTTGAGTTTAATAAGTTCTTTGGATACTAGCCCTTTATCTGATATGTCATTTGCAAATATCTTCTCCCATTCTATAGATTGTCTTTTAGTTTTGTTGACTGTTTCTTTTGCTGTGCAGAAGCTTTTAATCTTGATTAAGTTCCAATAGTTCATTTTTGCTTTTGTTTCCCTTGCCTTCATAGGTGTATCTTGCAAGAGGTTGCTGTGGCCAAGTTCAGAAATGGTGTTGCCTGTCTTCTCCTCTAGGATTTTGATGGATTCTTGTCTCACATTTAGATCTTTCATCCATTTTGAGTTTATCTTTGTGTTTGGTGTAAGAGAATGGTCTAGTTTCATTCTTCTGCATGTGGCTGTCCAGTTTTCCCAGCACCATTTTTGAAAAGACTGTCCTTTTTCCAGCGGATAGTCTTTCCTGCTTTGTCGAATATTAATCGACCATAGAGTTGAGGGCCCATTTCTGGGTTCTCTATTGTGTTCCCTTGATCTATGTGTCTGTTTTGTGCCAGTCCCACACTGTCTTGATGATCACAGCTTTGTAGTACAACTTGAAATCCAGCTCTGGTTTTCTTTTTCAATATTCCCCTGGCTATTCGGGGTCTTTTCTGATTCCACACAAATCTTAAGATGATTTGTTCCAACTCTCTGAAGAAAGTCCATGGTATTTTGATAGGGATTGCATTGAATGTGTAAATTTCCCTGGGGGCATTGACATTTTCACAATATTAATTCTTCCAATCCATGAGCATGGAATATTTTTCCATCTCTTTGTGTCTTCCTCAATTTCTTTCAGAAGTGTTCTGTAGTTTTTAGGGTGTAGATCCTTTACCTCTTTTTTTTATTTTTTTAAATTTTTATTTATTTATGATAGTCACACACACACAGAGAGAGAGAGAGAGAGAGAGAGAGAGAGAGGCAGAGACACAGGCAGAGGGAGAAGCAGGCTCCATGCACCGGGAGCCCGACATGGGATTCCATCCCGGGTCTCCAGGATCGCACCCTGGGCCAAAGGCAGGCGCCAAACCGCTGCACCACCCAGGGATCCCTCCTTTACCTCTTTGTAAACCTTTCCTTTAGATGCTAATATTCTTAAGGGTAGCACTGTATCTTTGTTGTTCTTGTGAAATACTTTGATCCCTATTGCTTAGTACAAGGTCTGGCATGAGATAGATACTTTGTAAATTCTTGTTGAATGAAAGACCCAACATGATTAGAAAATACAAGTAGGCTGCAAATATCTAGGTCAGGGATTCTTAAATTCGGCTCATTAGAATCACCTGTGGAAGCTTTAAACCATGCAGATGCCTGGGTCTCACTCCCAGTGATTCTGATTTAACTGGCTTCAGATGTGGTCTGGGTATAAGGGGTTTTTAAAAAACTATTCGGCAATTCTGATGTGCAATGGATGTTGTGACCGGGTAACTCCTTCCTGCCCAGCCAGTCTACTGTAGTTTGGATATAAGAAAAATTAAACATCCTCTGGTGTAAGAGAAAGCACCATATTGCTTGCTGAATCTTGAAGTATCTAGTCTTTTGTTTTTGAAGGGGTAATCAAGATTGAGGGTTTTTATCATTAAACTCATATTATTCCTTCTTTCAAAAAAATTTAAAATATGGTATTTGGTCTGAAGTACAAATTTTTATTCCTATGAAAGTTTATAGGAAAGAGAGAAATTAGAAGAGCTACTCCACTCTCTGAGGTCCTGACTGGGGAGCACACCCTCACTTTATGGTTAAATTAGTTATTGATCTACTTTTCATCCACTTAAAAATACATTGTATTTCTTCAGTTTCAGAAGACCTATGTAAAAGACTTTTCTGTGTGGGTGTTGGGTGGATGAAAGGAGTCCATCAGCTCCCTCTCAAATTCCTAAAGCCCATTTCCCTGGGGCCCATGTCTCAAAAAGTAAATGAAATATGACTTCTACACAACAGGCGTATCAAATGTCACCCTTGACAAGCTGTCACATTAAGTCATTACATGGGCAACTAACATAAATGCTGAAGCAAATAATTTCCACTTTACCGTGCTGAAAGTCTTCCTAGGCACCCTCAATGTGAAAGCATGAAATATGTGTCTTTACCTGAAGGAAAACAGCTTGGCCATGTGGAAAATATCAAACAGTAACACATCTGTTTTAATTAAAGAGATGTATGGTAAAAAGTTCAGTCAGCTCTTCCAAGGCAGGAAAGGGCTCTAAAGTCTGATGTAGGGTGACAGTGGGTTAGCCAGAACCACCCCCGTTGACACAATGTGAGCCGTGGGTGAAGCACTGCCATGTGCCCCCATCCATCACCAATTCTACTTCACCCATAGGGAGCTATTGGGGCTGATCAGAAATCTCAGTCTAAAAAGCCCTTAAGGACCATAATTGCTGAACATTTCTATCTGGCCTAGTAACACAAGAAAGAATAATAATCTGGTGTCCATAGATCACAATAGTAGTGTGCCTGACACTATATTATCCAGTTTTGTGCTTGATTTCATAGAGTGATAGTTTCCTAGGTATAGCCCCAACAGTGGGGCAATCCAAGTAAAACCGTTCAATAACTCAAATATTAATTGAGTGTCTACTATGTGTCAGGCGTTGTCGCAGATTCTGGAAATGAGACAGTGAACAACTAGCTATAAACCCGTGCCATCATGAGGCTTATAATAGAGTGAGTGGGGAGCTGAAACACTGTGTTCTGCACTCCTGTTGCTACAGGTCATAATGAAAGCTTCCAACAGGTGAGAATATTTAAATTGACAGTGCCAAATGAGGATTTTTGGAAACTCAAGTAAAGTGAGGAATGTAAACCCCCAAACCTGAAAGGGATTCTAGAATGCTGTGTATCTGTCTAGTTAATTTGTATCTTACTGTGGCTGGGGGGCTGATCTAAAGGCTTATTTCCAGAAAGTGTCAATTCTCAGTCAAGCTTGCTTTATCCAGGAAAGAAGAGGCCCTCCTTCTAATACTAAAGTGCAGGCCTGATGAAAGGGATTTACAAGAATTATGCATGGGAATAATTTGATCAGACCTGGGCCCTGTCCCTAGCATAATACTAGAAAGGTGACATGGAAACAGGTCAGAACACCTGTCTGATGCCTCGGGTCAGTCAGGATGCTGCTGGCTCACCATACACCTCTTAACCTTGGACTTCTCCTCAAGAATAGGAACTATTTCAAACCACGTGATGTAATTGAAGTGATATGGCCTGAATTTGAATTTCAGCTCTACCTCTTACAACCTTCCAGGACTCTATACTTTTTGCCTCCCTGAGACTTCTTCATCTCATCTGTAAAGGGAAGGTAGTCGTACTTATCTCACAGTTTGTGGGAATTAAAAAGAAAATTGCCTCACCAGGCAGAGCAGGTGGCTGTCTGGGAAGTGGGGAAGAGAGCTGCAATGAGGTATCCAGAGTACATGCTGAATCCAGTGCCTCTGGGTCACCTTTGCAGCGGAGAGTCAGATACCAGTGTGCACTGATATGGGACTCCATCTAATCACAAATTTAAATAATTTTTTCTTGTTTACAAGTATTGTTATTGGTCCTACTTCTATTTTTCTTCAAGAGCAGTCTTATCTTCAAGAGCACAGATAGATATATGTCCAGCTCCACTATTTACTAGTTGGGGGAACTTGGACAAGTTACTGAAACTCTCTTGACCTTAATTTTCTTACATGTTTGCTAATGATATAAGATTTTGCATTGGTGGCCTATGGTTTACTGTCTTTGAGCAATCTTGGCATCAATAAACTAGCTTTGTAAAATAAGTTGGGAAGCTGTCCTTTTTATCACTTTTCTGGAATAGTTTGTATAAAGTTAAAGTTCTTTCTCTGCCTTGAAAGATGGGCAAACTTGTCTCTAACCCCATCTTGTGGGAGCACCTGGGTGGCTTAGTTGGTTAAGTGTTTGCCTTCAGCTTGTATATTATCCCAGAAGTTCGAGCCCCATGTTGGGTTCCCTGCTCAGTGGGGAGCCTGCTTCTCCCTTGCCCTCTGCCTGCCTCTCCCCCTGCTTGTGCTCTCTCTGTGTCAAATAAATAAAATCTTAAAAAATAAATAAAAAGAAAAAATAAAACCGTCTTGTTGTAATTTTTTTCAGAGTAGTTGTTTGACTACCTTCAAATTTAGTGTAATAATCACATCCATGTTCTTTAAATACTTATTCTTGAGTCAATTTTGATAATTTATATTTTTCTCCAGAACATTGTTTTTTTCCTAAAATTTCAAATTTCATTAAATTGTTTATATAATTATACAGTTTATAAATTTTGCTGTTTTCACCAGATTTGTACTTTTTTTTTAAATCAGTACTTCAAGAGATTTCTCTGGTGTTTTTGACTCCATATTGTTTGTTTACTATTTTATTTCTTTTTTTTTAAATTTTTATTTATTTATGATAGTAACAGAGAGAGAGAGAGAGAGGCAGAGACACAGGCAGAGGGAGAAGCAGGCTCCATGCACCGGGAGCCCGATGTGGGATTCGATCCCGGGTCTCCAGGATGGCGCCCTGGGCCAAAGGCAGGCGCCAAACCGCTGTGCCACCCAGGGATCCCTCTTTTTTTATTTAGACTCATCTTCTGCCCTCTTTGTATTCACTCTGAAGCTACTTTTCTAACATTCTGAGTTGAATATTCTGAGTTTTAAAAATTTTTATTATTATTGCATACACAGAAAAGAATATTTACAACATAAGAAACTATATCCATAAAAGCTTTAGAAAGAAAAATATCTAATAAGTGACATTATTATTTTGACTCTTCAATTTAGAGTATTTATTCTCTCAAAGACAAACCAAATGAACTTTATTGTTGTTACTACATTGTATTCAGAGGACATATATTGTATATTCAGTGATTAGCGTTTAATGGACTAATTTATGGGTTAGTTGATGATCAGTTTTGTAGATACCCCATATGAGCTTTTTTTGTTGGGTACATGTTTTGGGACTTCTGTATTCCTGATAAATTGTTTCTTTCAACTTTGCTAATAATCCTATTAATTTCTTAAATGCTTTTTACTTAAAATAGTTTCTCTATACTACTAATACTCCTCTACCAAATTGATATAATCACTATTTCCATGATAGAACTTTCTCTAGCTCCTTCTGTAAGTCTTAATGCGTTTTATGTGTATCTCACATAGCTTTTCTTTCTTTCTTTCTTTCTTTCTTTCTTTCTTTCTTTCTTTCTTTCTTTCTTCTTTCTTTCTCTTTCTTTTCTTTTCTTTTCTTTTCTTTTCTTTTCTTTTCTTTTCTTTTCTTTTCTTTTCTTTTCTTTTTTTTCTTTCTTTTCGCCTCCCAGAGAGGGAAAGAAGGTGTGAAGGGCAAAGGAAGAGGGACAGAGAGAATCTCAAGCAGGCTCCACACCCAGCACAGAGCTCAACTTGGGGCTATATCTCACATACCTGACCTGAGCATCAGCTGCTTAACCAACTGAGCCATCCAGGCACCCTGTGTATCTCATGTAGCTTAATTTTATTTATTTTTAAGATTTTATTTATTTATTTGTGAGAGAGATCTTGCAGGAGTAGGGGGAGTGGCAGTAGGAGAAGGAGAAGCAAGCTCCCCACTGAGCAGGGAGCCCAATGTAGGACTTTATCCCAGACCCTGGGATCATGACCTGATTGGAAGGCAGACATTTAACCAACTGAACCACCCAGGGGCTCTCCATATAGCTTAGTTTTATTATTATTTTTTTATAGCTTAGTTTTAAATTCAGTCTGAGAATTTGCCTTTCTACAGGTGAATTTAGTCAACTTATACTTACCATAATATATTTGAGCTTAGCTCTATTACTTTTTTAAAATATACTGTGTTTTCTTTTTACTTTCTTTTCCAAGTTTCATTTGTGAAGACTGACTTGTGTTTTCCCTCTTCTTCAACAAATGGATTAAAATACTCTAGACCGTTTATTTTAATATAGTGGATGTTTCCTAAATGTTTAATGAAAATACGACTTCTTTTATTGAAGTATAACACAGTGTTATATTAGTTTCAGGGGTATAACATTAATTTGACAATTCTATGCATTGCTTGGGGTTTACCATGGTAAGTGTAGTCACCATCTGTTCCTATACAATGTTATTACAATATTATTGACTATATTCCCTATGCTGTATTTTTCATCTCTGATTTATTTTATAACTGAAAGTTTTTATTTCTTTTTTTTTACTTTTTTTTTACTTTTTTTTTAAATTTTTATTTACTTAGGATAGTCACAGATAGAGAGAGAGAGGCAGAGACACAGGCAGAGGGAGAAGCAGGCTCCATGCACTGGGAGCCCGATGTGGGATTCGATCCTGGGTCTCCAGGATCGCGCCCTGGGCCAAAGGCAGGCGCCAAACCGCTGCGCCACCCAGGGATCCCGAAAGTTTTTATTTCTTAATACCCTTTATCTGTTTCACTCGTCTCCCCTCTCACCTCCATTTGGGCAAAAAAAAATTGGGGTTTATTGTCTTTAAGTCTTATTTGTATATTCACCTGTTTTTCATTGTTTTTATTTTTTATTTTTATTTAAATTCTAGTTAACATACAGTATTATACTAGTTTCAGATGAACAATACACAGATTCAACACTTCCATACCATACCTGGTGCTTATCATGTCATGTGCCCTCCTTCATCCCCATCACCTATCCCACCCATCCTACATACCTCCATTCTGGTCACCATAAGATTTTTCTTTATAATTAAGAGTCTGTTTCTTGTTTGCCTCTCTCTTTTGTTCCTTTGATTGTTTGTTTAGTTTCTTAAATTGCACATATGCATGAAATCATATGCTTTTTGTCTTTCTCTGACTTAATTCACTTAGTATAAGCTGTTTAAGTCCATTCTTTTATCACAAATGACTAGATCTCATTCTTTTTTATGGACAAGTAATATTCCACTGTGCATGTGTGCCTCTGTGTGTATACCACTCCTTCTTTGTCCATTCATCTATCGATGGACAACTGTGTTGCTTTCATATCTTGACTATTAGAAAGAATGCAGCAATAAATATAAGGGTGCATATAAAATTTTCAAATTAATGTGTTCGTTTTCGTTGGGTAAATATTCTCTAGTAGAATTACTGGATTGTATGGTTCTTCTATTTTTAATTTTTTGAGGAACCTCCATACTTTTTTCCACAGTGGTTGTAGAACTTACATTCCCACCAACCGTGCATGGTGATTCCCTTTCTCCACATCCTCACCCATACTTGTTATCTTATTTTTGATATTCATCATTCTGATTGGTGTGAAGTGATATCTCATTGTGGTTTAGATTAGTATTTCCCTGATGGATAGTGTTATTGGACATCTTTTCATGTGTCTGTTAGCCATCTGTATGTTTTCTTTGGAAAAATGTCTATATAGATCCAATTATTTTTTAATTGGATTGCTTATTTTTGGTATTGAATTATATAAGTTTTTCATCTATTTTGGACATTAATCCCATATCAGATATATCATTTGCAAATATATTCTCCCATTCAGTGAGTTGTCATTATGTTTTGTTGATAGTTTTCTTTGCTGTGCAAAACCTTTTTATTTTGGTATCGTCCCAATAATTTATTTTTGCTTTTGTTTCTTTTCCCTCAGGAGACATATCCAGAAACATGTTAAGTTCATGCCTATCTTTTCTTTCAGGAGGCTTATGGTTTCAAGTGTGACATCTAGGTCTTTAATCATGTTTTAAAAGATTTTATTTATTTATTCACGAGAGAGAGGCAGAGACACAGGCAGAGGGAGAAGCAGGCTCCATGCAGGGAGCCTGATGTGGGACTCAATGCCATGTCTCCGGGAACATGCCCTGAGCTGAAGGCGGCGCTAAACCGCTGAGCCACCAGGGCTGCCTGGTATGTAATCATTTTGAGTTTGTGTGTTTGGTATATTAAAAAGTAGTTCACTTTTCCCATCATCATTTACTGAAGAGATTGTCTCTTCCATTGGATATTCTTACCCCTTATGTCATATTAATTGATTATATTGGTGTGGGTTTATGTTAGGTCTCTCTATCCTGTTCTATTGATCTCTATGTCTAGTGTTGTGCCATTACCATACTGTTTTGATTACAACAGTTTTGTAGTATATCTTAAAGTGTAGGCTTCTGATACCTCCAGCTTTATTCTTTCTTAAGATTGCTTTGGCTATTTGAGGTCTTTTGTAGTTCCATACAAATTTTAGGATTATTTGTTCTAGTTCTGTGAAGAATGCTATCACTATTTTGATAGAGATTACACTGAACCTGTAGTTTGCTTTGGGTAGTGTGGACATTTTAACAATATTCTTATAACATATAAGCATGATGCACTTTTCTACTTCTGTCATCTTCAATTTCTCTGAACAACATAGTTTTTAGAGTATAGTTTTTTTTTTACTTTCTTGGTTAAATTTATTATTAGGTATTTTATTATTTTTGGTTCAATTGTAAATGGGTTGTTTTCTTAATTTCTCTTTTTAACTGCTTCATTGTTAGTGTATAGAAACACAACAAACTTGTGTTTATTAATTTTGTGTCCTATAACTTTCACCAAATTATCAGTGCTAATAGTTGTTTTGGTGGAGACATTAGGATTTTCTATATGCAGTATCATGGTATCTATAAATAGTGACTACCTTACTTCTTCCTTACCAATTTGGATGCTTTTTATTTTATTGTGTGTGTCTGATTGCTACAGCTAGAATTTCCAGTACTATGTTGAATAAAAGTGCCAAGTTTGGACATCCTTGTCTTGTTCCTGCTCTTAGACGAAAAGCTTTCAGTTTTCCACCATTGAGTATGATGTTAGCTGTGAGTTTTTCATATATGGCCTTTATTATGTTGAGGTATGTTCCCTCTAAACCTACTTTGTTGAGAGGTTTTTTTTATCGTGAATGGATTTTGTGTTTTATCAAATGCTTTTCCTACATCTATTGAGATGATTATATATATATAATTGTATATATACATATACAATTGTATATATATATATTGTATATATATGTATAACTATATATATACACATATATATATATAAAATTCTCTTGTTAATGTGATATATTACATTGATTTCTGAATATTAAACCACCCTTATGTCCCTGGAATAAATCATACTTGGCCATTTGATCATGGGCATTATTTTTAAAAAATGTGCTAATTTCTAAAATTTTTTGAGGATATTTGCATCTGTGTTCATTGAAGATGCTGGCCTGCAATTTTCTTTTTTGTAGTATCTTTGTCTTCAGACTTTAAAGCTAGTAATTCTGTCCTAAAAAAAATTATTTACAAATGCTTAATGTCTCATTACTACCCTCAATCCCCATACTAAGTAAAAGGCAAGTCTAAATGTCGCATCTGAGAATAGCCTGAAAACCTCAAGTTTGTAGCCCATGGAGTTTAATTGGATCCCAAAGACAACCTTTGGGTTTCCATCAAATCAGCTTTCACGTTTCTGACAGTAAGCTCCTTTCCCCCCAACACCCCTACCCCTGCCCAACTGGAGAATCTATTTCTTTTGGGCTCTTTTACATATTAAAATATTTCTTCCAGGGTAGCCCAGTGGCTCAGCGGTTTAGCGCCGCCTTCAGCCCAGGGCGTGATCCTGGAGACCCGGGATCGAGTCCCACATCAGGCTCCCTGCATGGAGCCTGCTTCTCCCTCTGCCTGTGTCTCTGCCTCTCTCTCTCTCTCTCTCTCTCTCTCTCTCTCTCTCTTATAAATAAATAAAATCTTTAAAAAAACTAAAAAAATAATAATAAAATAAAATATTTTTTCCAACACTTCTCTAGTAGACTATATCAACTTAGTCGACCATGTTGCCAGATCAGTTTTCCAATGTGTAAAATAAATATATCAATACTGCTAGAGTACTTTTGGGGACATCAGTGAGATAACAAATGAAAAGATGTAAGGTGATATGACTTGGTTTTGATTTGCATTTCTTTGATGATTGGTAATTGTGAACATCTTTTCATTTGCCTTTTTAGCCATACCTATGTCTTTTTTTTGGAAACTGTGTATTCAGGTCTTCTGCCCATTTTTAAATCAGGTTGGTTGTTTTCT
The DNA here is from genome assembly GCF_905146905.1 of Nyctereutes procyonoides. Classification (NCBI taxonomy): domain Eukaryota; kingdom Metazoa; phylum Chordata; class Mammalia; order Carnivora; family Canidae; genus Nyctereutes; species Nyctereutes procyonoides. The sequence goes on along the minus strand of NW_026575040.1, from coordinate 20,850,547 downwards.
AGCTTTTGAGTTTTATGAGTTCATGATATATTTTGCATGTTAGTCTCTTATCAGATATATGATTTTCAAATATATTCTTCCATTCAGCAGGTTGTATTTTCATTTTGTTGATGGTTTCCCTTACTGTGCAGCAGCTTTTTAGTTTAATGTAGTCCCACTTACTTATTTTTTGCTTTTGTTGCCTCTTCTTTTTGTGTCAAATAAAAAAAAAAAATCATCGCCATGACCAGTGTCAAGGAACTTACCACCTATGTTTTCTTCTAGGAGTCTGATTCACTTCTTATTATTCAAGTCTTTAATTCATTTCTTATTAATTTTTTGTGAAGTCCATTTGATTCTTTTGCATGTAGCTGTTCAGTTTCCCTAACATATTTCTTGAAAAGACACTGTCCTTTTCCCATTGTATATCTTTAATTCCTTTATCATAATTTATTAGTCATATGTGTGTGGTTTTATTTCTGAATTCTATTTTGTTATATTGATCTATGTGTCTGTTTCTATGCAGTAAATACTGTTGTGATTATCATATCTTTGAAATAAAGTTTGAAATCAGGGAGTGTAATGCCTGCAGTTTTTGTTTTAAGATTGCATTGTCTATTTGGAATTTTGTGGTTCCATGAAAATTTTAAGATTGATTATTGTATTTTTGTGAAAACTGCCATTGGAATTTTCATAGGGAATGCACTGAGTCTATATGTGGTTTGGGGTAGTTTGAACATTTTAATGATACTCTTATAACTTGTGAGCATGGCATATCTTTTATTGTGTCTTCTCCAATTTCTTTCATTAATATCTTAAACTTTTCAGTGTATTGACCTTTCATCTCATTAAATTTGTCCCTAGGTTTTTATTCTTTTTTGATGTAAGTGTAAATTAAATTTCTTAATTTCTCTGATAATTTGTTATTCATGTGTAGAAATGTACCACATCTTTGTGTATTGATGCTATATCATGAAAATTTACTAAGTTTATTTTATTCTGTGTTTTTTTTTTTTTGGTGGAGTCTTTAGAACTGTATAAACATATTTTCATTTAAAGTTTGAATTGGAGTAAAAGCAGCACATATAGTACATGACAAATCTATCCTAATTTGTTTCCAGAACATATTTTCTGTCATAACAAGTAAATCCTATATTGTACTCTTCTTGAATTATTGAATCATCATCTTTATCATTTTCACTCTCTTTATTTGGACTTACTGAGTAAGTTACTTAGGTCAGTGATAATTAGTGTTGGTTAACAAACAATATAAGTAAAAACAAAGTACTTATACTTTTCCAAAGATAGGCACATAATTTTTGGTCTCTTGACATTTTCAGGTACAAAACTTTACCTGAATAACTTTATCTTTTACAGCCAGTCTTATGTGATGATTATTCTCATGAGTAAATTGGACCTGAAACTAAGCAATTTTTTTATGATTTACTTATTTTAGACAGAGAGAGCACGAGTGGTGGGGGGAGAAGACTGGGGTGGGAAAAAGAGAGAGAGAGAGTGAGAGAAGCAGACTCCCCCACTGAACAGAGAGCCCAATCCAGGGCTCAATCTCACAAGATCATGACCTGAGCTGAAATCAAGAATCAGAATCAAATGGTAAACCAACCGAGTTGCCCAGGTGCCCTAAAATTAAGCTGTTTTATACTTAAGAACTTATTATACCATTGTTCTGTTTTCATGTTTATAACAAATTTCAAAGGTCACATTATACCTGATCTTTGTTCTGCAAATCTTTCTGGTGCTTATGTCTACAAATTGTGTGAAATTGTACTTACAGGATAGCAAATAGATTTTTTAAAAATATATTATTTATTTCTTTAGAGACACAGTACATGAGGATAGGGAGGGGTATAGAAAGAAGGGAGAGAGAGAATCTCAAGGAGACTCTGTGCTGAGCTAAGAGCCTGACACAGGGCTCAGTCTCACAACCCTGAGCTCATGAGCTAAACTGAAACCAAGACTCAAAGCTGAACCAACTAAGCCACCCAGGCACCCCTAGGTTTTATTTTTTTCCTAAAAAACACATATCAAGGTACATAAAAATGCTTCAAAACAAGAAGCATATTTTTTTTGTAATTACCAAAATGTGGGGTTTTTCTTTTATTATAGGAAAGTCATAGTTTACATACTCCCATGAGGAAAACTCACAGGATGATGAGAAAAATAGAACTTCATTAGTTGTATCACTGGTTAAATAGTAGAGAAAAAAGAGAAAAGGCATGGCAAATGGAGGCAGACATGCTTTGTTCCTATTGTATTAACAGTTGATTGATTGGAATATTGATGGTCTAAAAATACTAATCATTACCTTTGGCAGGAAGCCTGATTGCTTTATTTCTTGGGTTCATTTTAATTTTCTCTTATAGTTATGAACAGAGAAGGCATTTCATTTTTTTCTGTGTCCTAATTGTTCAAAAAGTGACATATTAGAGCATTTTACCTTAGATTCCAATTTCCTAGAGGAGGAAATTTAAACAAAATAACTGTTTAGGATATGAACATCTTCCCTTTTGTAATCTAGAAACTGTACATGGCTAAAGAGGCTTATCAGAGTCAAAGCATTCCTTACCCTCATTTCTTTTTTTCTTTAATAAATTTATTTTTTATTGGTGTTCAATGTGCCAACATATAGAATAACACCCAGTGCTCATCCCGTCAAGTCCCCATCACCCAGTCACCAGTGCCCCTCACCCAGTCACCCCCACCCCCCGCCCACCTCCCCTTCCACCACCCCTAGTTCGTTTCCCAGAGTTAGGAGTCTCTCATGTTCTGTCTCCCTTTCTGATATTTCCCACTCATTTTTTTCCTTTCCCCTTTATTCCCTTTCACTATTTTTTATATTCCCCAAATGAATGAAAACATATAATGTTTGTCCTTCTCTGATTGACTTATTTCACTCAGCATAATACCCTCCAGTTCCATCCACGTTGAAGCAAATGGTGGGTATTTGTCATTTCTAATGGCTGAGTAATATTCCATTGTACACATAAACCACATCTTCTTTATCCATTCATCTTTCGATGGACACCGAGGCTCCTTCCACAGTTTGGCTATTGTGGACATTGCTGCTATAAACATCGGGGTACAGGTGTCCCGGAGTTTCATTGCATTTGTATCTTTGGGGTAAATCCCCAGCAGTGCAATTGCTGGGTTGTAGGGCAGATCTATTTTTAACTCTTTGAGGAACCTCCACACAGTTTTCCAGAGTGGCTGCACCAGTTCACATCCCCACCAACAGTGCAGGAGGGTTCCCTTTTCTCCGAATCCTCTCCAACATTTGTGGTTTCCTGCCTTGTTAATTTTCCCCATTCTCACTGGTGTGAGGTGGTATCTCATTGTGGTTTTGATTTGTATTTCCCTGATGGCAAGTGATGCAGAGCATTTTCTCATGTGCATGTTGGCCATGTCTATGTCTTCCTCTGTGAGATTTCTCTTCATGTCTTTTGCCCATTTCATGATTGGATTGTTTGTTTCTTTGCTGTTGAGTTTAATAAGTTCTTTATAGATCTTGGAAACTAGCCCTTTATCTGATATGTCATTTGCAAATATCTTCTCCCATTCTGTAGGTTGTCTTTTAGTTTTGTTGACTGTATCCTTTGCTGTGCAAAAGCTTCTTATCTTGATGAAGCCCCAGTAGTTCATTTTTGCTTTTGTTTCTCTTGCCTTCATGGATGTATCTTGCAAGAAGTTGTGGCCAAGTTCAAAAAGGGTGTTGCCTGTGTTTTCCTCTAAGACTTTGATGGAATCTTGACTCACATTTAGATCTTTCATCCATTTTGAGTTTATCTTTGTGTATGGTGCAAGAGAGTCTTACCCTCGTTTCTACAAATAAAACAGTATCTCCACAAAATTAAAATTGCCTTTTTTTGCAGTCACTTCACTAATATAAAACTGATGTTTATCAGTTTTATTCCTAATTGTGTTGTCTTACATTCTGTCTATAAATAGAAAAAATCCTGAAAGAACACAAATCAAAACATGACTTTGAAAAATTAAACTGAGTAACTTTATAAAAATGTTAGTGCTTTTCCTGTTTTATAAATTATTTTTACAGTGAGCATGCATTTCATTATAATCAGAAAATACATACTAGAGAGGAAAGTGACATATAAGATTGGTTTTCTTGTTTATTTTGTTTTGTTTTCATTTAGACTGAGGAAAAGCCAGGATTATTGTTTGCCAATGAGAATCATTTTACTTTGCAAGTCACTTCCATGAAGTGTTGAGCATGATTTAGAAAAGCTTTATGATTCTTAAAAGAGGGAAGAAAAAGATAGAACATATATACACATCTATAAATACCAGTATCATTTGTCTTCTGAGATGTATAAACAGGAAGCTCCTATACAGTGTGAAATGCAACTTTATCTACAGCTACTAAAAGGGTATTCAAAAAATAAAAATACATTTTAGAAAGTACTCTGTGTTTGTTGTGGGAGATTTGGAAATTTTAGAATCCTTTAAAATAGATTATCAGTAATTTTTCCATATTGCTGAATATATTCTGTCCTTGAGTGCTAATCCCAGTAGATGAGGGCTCTATTTGTTCTTGGGACCACCTTCTTGATCTGTCTGGCTTCTGGTTTACCTAGGCCAGAGATTCTCCCTAGATAACACACCCAGTCCCATCCTTTCATATCAGAAAGGATCATATTAACTATAACGTTATCTTTCTAGTAAAAAGTACTACATATATATATATACATATATATACATATATATATTCAATTCATATATATATGTATATTCAATCCAACTCCTAACTGAGTTAGATTCCCATTTTCCATGATTCCCGTTTTCCGTTTTAATGACTAATTTGGGGGTTTCTCCTTATTTTCTTCCACTTTGTTTTATTCTATGCTCCTTAACCTGTCTTTTTTGACTTATTCCACAAAACTCTACTCTTAGCCTCTCTTAAAATCTTGTTTGATCTGGTCTTGTTTTATTGCTAAGGAAGTACCTTATTTTCTCAGGATGCAGTATTTTCCCAAGAAAATACTTTCCTAACTATTTACTTCCTGAGCTTATAAACTGACCATCCTTGCATCTTATACTTTGCTTCAGTAAGAAAAGTTGCCATATGTCATTTATTTTTAACGACTTATGTATGTATGTATGTATGTATGTATTTATTTATTTGAAAGAGAGAGAGGATGCACAAGTGTGAGGAGGGGCAGAAAGAGAATCCTCAAGCAGACTCCGCAATGAGTATGGAGCCCAACCCTGGGCTCAGTCTCACAATCCATAAGATCACAAACTGAGCTGAAACCAAGAGTCAGACGTTTAACTGAGCTACCCAGACATCCTTCCATATCTCATTTATTTTAGAGTAATGTTCAGCTTTGATAGACAATGCTCATATCTCAAAAATCACAAATGAAAAATATGTAAATTATCATTTCCCGAAGACTATAGATATATACCCTCTAGTGAACTATCCAAGTTTTCCCCATCTTCTTTAGCTTTTAAATGTTAGATTTATTTTAATACCCCACTCAGTTGATTTTCAGTGTGCTATCAGGTAAATTTTCCATGTTTCCTCCTTTTTTAAAAAAAGTAACTTCACTCTCTTTTTATAAAATGGATCATAGCTCTTTAAACCCAACCAAACAAAACATTTCAATGAAAACTTCTTAGCTGCCTGTTCAGAACTCTTTTTTTTTCTCTAGCATGTTGAATTTTTTAGGAACTATTTCTTATATTTATTACTTCTACTAACCTAAGGATTTAGAAGCCAACTATATATCACTTGAATTCAATAAAAAGAAAATATACATATAGGGAGTTAGAGAAAATGTATGAATTGTTTACTTAATCCTGAGATATGTGGATAAATTCATATTCAAACAACTCTTTCCCTACCCTGCTTTCTAAATTGATATATATTTTACTCTTCTTGGGTGCATTAACCAGTTCTTCCCAACTAGTGTTCTGTTGGGTTAGAATTACTTCCCTCTACTAATACAAACAACAAATTACCTGATGTAATTACAAATATAACTAAATTCTCTACTTATTTTTTTGTCTAAACCAAAATGCTATATTACACACCCCCAGATACACACACACATACCTCAGCCCAGCTAGGACAGGAAACTGTCTATGGATGGCTGATTGAAAATCTATTATGCCAAGAATTGTTCAATTGACTTTAATGGTATTGAAGATATCCACTCTGCTAAGCAATACAGAGGAAGGAAAGATGAATAATACATAGTTTTAATTCTAAAAGAACTCTTAACAGCCTTTTAAAAAAAAAGATTTATTTATTTATTCATGAGAGACAGAGAGAGAGAGAGAGAGAGAGAGAGGCAGAGACACAGGGAGAAGCAGGCTCCATGCAGGGAGCCCGATGTGGGACTCGGTCCAGGAACTCCAGGATCATGCCCTGGGCTGAAGGCAGTGCTAAACTGCTAAGCCACCCGGGCTGCCCTCTTAACAGTTTTTTGCAAGATGTCTTCATTATGAAATGAAGCCAAAAGATTTACTTGGCTTTGGCTATATTTATTGGAGAGGATGAATTCAATTGTTTGTATAAATCTTAATATGGGGGTCTCCCACTTGAATAATTCCTGTATTTGATCATATTGCTGCTCTGTAGACTCACATGAAGTATTAAAAATTTTGACCAGGGGATCCCTGGGTGGCTCAGTGGTTTGGTGCCTGCCTTTGGCCCAGAGCATGATCCTGGAGTCCTGGGATCCAGTCCCATGTCGGGCTCCTGGCATGGAGCCTGCTTCTCCCTCTGCCTGTGTCTCTGCCTCTCTCTCTCTCTCTCTCTATGTCTATCATGAACAAACGAATGAATGAGTGAATGAATAAATAAATAAATATCTTAAAATAAAAAACTTTGACCAGATACTCATGTAATAGCAAGGCTGTATCTTGCTGTTTAAAAGTTAAAAAAAAATTGTAGTGTAGCTTAACTCCCTGCAGGGAATCTTCCAGTACCATTACCAAACATATTCTGGGAAAACATGTGGTGAGGGGAATATACTAATAAAGGGAAATATGCTGTTACCATACTGTGGAATTGAAAAATTGTGGAAAGTTGGTCTTCAACATTGTGAAGATACTCTGAAATGAAATTTAAGATATTCAGAAATGAGATTTAAGGATTATTAATGCAAAATATAATTGTTTTATGTAAATTCTAAGCTCCTACAGGATTTGTGTAAATATTCATTAATTATGAATATTGTATGAAATATCTGTAACTGTAATTTCAGAGTGATGGTCTTTCTTTCAAGAAATCATATGCAGGCACACCTGGGTGGCTCAGTAGTTAAGTGTTTGACTTCAGCTTAAGTCATGATCTCAGGGTCCTGGAACTAAGTCCCATGTAGGGCTTCACGTTCTGTAGGGAGTCTGCTTCTTGTTCTCTCAGTCTACCCTTCCCCCAAATCATGTTCTCTCTCAAATAAATAAAATCTTTAAAAAAAGAGAAAAAAGAAGTCACCTACATAGTTTGATATGACAAGCACATAAAAGGACTCATCCAGACGAGTCTCTTTCCTATAAACCTACAGTGGGTTCTGGAAAATCCACTGTGAGTGCTAATACTTAGTATGTATTTACTATTTTGAAGTCTATGGAATACGTTCGTTACCATCACAATTTGACCTTCAAAATAATACTACAGGTAAGTAGGTAGGTAGGTAGGTAGAAGAGAGCAAAGCTTAGAGACCTAAAGTTTCTGTAGACTATAAGACTCCTCAGTGGCAGAACAGTGACTCCACAAAATATGTGTATACCCCTAATATGTGTCAGGGATAATAATAGCCACTGTGAGACATTAAAGAAGAGAAATATGGAAGATTGGCCATAAATATCGCCTGAAGAAACCCATATTAAATGTCATGTGATTGGTCCAATGCTAGGGAACTCAGGTCTTCTGGTTACTCATTCAGTGAATTTTTCTACCTGACCAGTGGCTTATCATTGAAAGTCCTTCCATGAACTACAAAAATTTATCTCCCTTTAAAATAGTACCATTACCTTGGGAGAGTGCCACATTTAGCCTTTACCTACTACTAGTGATCCCTTCTGAATTAGTTGATGAGCTCCTTCCTAAAGGAAGCAATGAAAGCAGTTCTCTGCAGAAGGAATTGTAGAATGAGCATATTTTGGAGCTGGGAAGGGTTCAAGTGTCAGGGAGGGTACAGAGTTAGGAAAGAGAGGCCCTAGTAGGATACAAGAGAGGATGGGGATATTTCTGGAGGGTTAGGGTCAGCCTTGAGAATAGTTTCCATCTACTTTACAATTTTACCAAGAACCAGTTTAGACCAAGGAGATGTGTGTGTGTGTATTTCTGCATGTATGTTGTGTATATGCATACACATTTTTAAAATTAATGTTTCCTAAACACCATTATCAAGTCAGAGACTAGGTTAAGCTCTAATGACTGATAAAGCAATGAGCAAGATTTTCATGATCCTTGGCCTCATAGAGTCTACAGTATAGGGATGTGAACATTATCAAGTAAGTAGAGCTTGTTGCTGCTCTGAAAGAAGGTTGCACAACAGTGGAACCCAGTCTGGTCTGGAAGGTTAGCAAGTTCTTTTGTCAAATGAGTGAATTGGGCCCTAGAATGCTGAGAAGAATAAGTGAGCAGAATGACTGTGCTTACTATCATTACTTAAGTCAGTAATTAAGAGGCTGTTTCAAAATAGCATTTTCAGGGAAAAGTGATAACATAGTTTTATGCTGAAATTCTCCAAATCCACTGACTTGGCTGGCATTGTAATTTATCTCATCTTTACAGAAAATACATGTCTTCAGGAAGACCTTACAGGCACTGATCTACCCCATGTCCTCCACCACCCCCCACAATTTTGAAGTCTGGACGGCAACAACACCCACCTACTGTTACGAGTGTGAAGGGCTTCTGTGGGGCATTGCCCGGCAAGGCATGAAGTGTTTGGAGTGTGGAGTGAAGTGCCATGAAAAGTGTCAGGATCTCTTAAATGCTGACTGTTTGCAGAGTGAGTACCTGATTGGGCTAAAGATATATAAGCAGAGCCTGCCTTATCCTACATGTTTTCAGATTAGACCTCTTCAGTTCCTGCTGGTTTTCAGTAATTCCAACCCCCACCCCTTCTATTGCACAAAGATTCACATATCACCCATGAAGTCATCTCCTTGATGATATGTTCCCACGGTGTGGGGCTCTGACTTAGATTCCTCAGAATAAGCAATGACAAGCTCACCAAGTAGAAAGCTTGAAAGTGACTTTTGATCTGTTTGGTCACTTCTATCTCATAATAGCCCTGTGTGGAAGTGGGAATGTGGAAAGTCATGTTCCTCAAACAAGGACTAAGGCTTAAGGCACACCCTTGTGATTACAGCAATCTGAATTCCTTCCCAAGCTTATTTGGTGTCTGCCTGACAGAGTCATATTCTTGGAATTGGGACATTTTGTGTTTGAATATCAAAGACACATCTAACTTACCAGATATGTGACCTTGGATAAGTTTTTTAACTTCTCAGGGCTTCATTTTTCTCCACTAAATGAACAGGAATAATAAAATTTACCTCAGAGGGTTATGGGGAAGACTAAATGAAATAGTCTCTGCTAAAAGTCTGGCACATAGTAGATGCTCAATGAATATTAATAGCTTCCCCATCTTTTTACTTCTGAATAGGTACATGTCACTTCGACCTTTGTGACAAGTTATCTTAAATTTTCCATTTCCAAAAAAAATTCTTTATACTGCTTCTTTAGATTAGGTCCAGAAATGCCAAAAAACATCACAGTCTAAAATACATATTACTGACTTTTCACTGCTGCATTGATTTGGTTGTGGCTGTGACCCTTAAATTACTTAAAAAAAAAAAAAAAGCCAAAGAAATCTATTTAAACAGGGACTTTCATTTGCAAATCCTTTTTTTCACATGTAAACATTGTCCCTTCTGTTTATTGTTTATATGAATACAGTGAATGTATAACATCCATGGGTTGTGTAAAATTGAGGATCAGAGGAAAATGTCAAAATAAAGATTAAATCAGAAATGCTGTCTGCTGGTTTTGTAGTAAATCATACACATTTTCTCTACTTTATTAATATTCTCCCTACACCATCAGATCAGAAGGAGGCTATTAATGGTAATAAATGCATTTTTTTTTCAAAATAGGTAGTGTCTCTTCTCTAAAAAATAAAAAATATATTCAGGAATAACTGCTTAGGAGGAAGGGGGATTGACTGAATACTACTCAGCTAATTTACATAATCTCATAATCCAATTAGATTCAGTCCATTTATTTAAAAAATGAATGGTAAACAGGCAGTGACATTTGAAAAAACAAAAAATATTGCCATCTAGAAACAAATGGCTTGAATCCATTAAGGAAAAAAAATGATGTAGATTATACTTTAGAAATGAGCTGATTCTTCTCTGTGTTTTAGAGACTAAAGATGTCACACTTTCATTCAACTTTAGAAACATTTTTATAGTATCTATTTCTGTTTCTTAAGATACATTGATGGATGTTGGCTAAATTAAGCAACTTTTTTGAGGTTTTTCATTAAAATGCACATGTAAACTGAAAGAATCAAAAATTGTTGAGAAAAATGAGGATGGGTATGAATGCCCCAGGAAGGGAATATTTTCTTTAGTAATACCTCCTTATTGTTTTCCTAAAATCCACATTTGTGTTGAACAGAAAGAGGCTTTGCAAGTATATGAATTTAACTTCACTTTCCACAATAACTATCAATAAAATTTGAAATTGTCCCTACAGAATCAATGACATTTCCTTAAGAAATTTCTCTTCCCATTGACTTCAGCAAGAAGTTTGCTATGGTGACACACCTTGTATAAAATACTTACACATATGCCTATATTAGAAGAAAAGGAGAGCATAAAAATAGGAAATCAGAATTGGAAGGTATAGCTAATTCAGCCAGCCTCCTGTAAAAATGAGGAGGTTCTATGATTTTTTTTCTCAAAATTGTCACTCTTTGTTTGAACACCTCTAGGAAAATGCAACAATTCATAATTAGAAAATGGCACTGTGTAAATTACAATTTGAACCAAGCCCTGCCTCCTGGTAACTTCTATTCTTTGAACTTCTATCCTGGGGAAAATATTAATGAATGGACTTCCTTTGTGTATGAGGTTTTACTAATACTTGTCTTTTTCAAATAATAGTATTCAGGTTTTTAAAACCCTTATTATTTTACTAATCTTTTTCTGAAGACCTTGCTGTCTGTCATCATATAAACACATACACTCAGAATAAAAACAAAAAATATATATACTTTACATGTGGTCTGACCCTTGATCCATGCCAAAGAGAGTAGGTAAAGTTACTTAAAGTCAGTTTGAGTTTGGCATATCGCTCCTGTCAAATCTTGGGACTGTGATCTATACACTTGTAGTCAAGTGGGATTAGATCAGGTAATTGAAAACCCTGCTCATGAATCCAGTAATCCCTCACAGGTGCAGAGATTCCTAGAAATGTCAAATAAGTTCCCCCGAACTACCGCACCTCAGGTCCTGGTGAGGCAATTTTACTTGGTGCTGGTTCCTATGCTTTGCTGCCTTCTTGGCCCAAAGCTGCAAGCCATGTGGTATGGCAGATAGAAACAGAGACCAAAGAGAAGCAGATCAATCCATGAGAAAAAAGACCTGATTTATTCTTCCTTTCTCAGTTTCAAGCCAGTGTCAGTGGCCAGAGTCCACCTGTTGTTTCTTTAATAACTCATGAGTGGCCTGCTGTTTCAAAAAGACATTTCATTTTTGTTTTGGAAACAACATTTGGTGGTGAAAGAATTGAACTATTGCTACTGGAGGAGCAGCTGGTGACCCTAAGTGAAGTTAATATATAACCTGTAAGGAATTTGCCATGACAATTACAGTGATAGTTTTAAACTGATAAAAAAATATGTATGTTGGATGGGTTGAAGTTGTGTGCAGACTGAGACATAAGTAGAAGAGAGATCACATGTAAAGTACTTTTCTTGATTATCTTTTTGAAGTAAAAAAGAGACAACTTTAAAAATTGGAAAAATATACAAATAATCATGGTACCTAATCTATTGGCTTATACTTCCTTACACATTTCCAAGGAAAAAAATCCCAGAATTCCACTGAATACGCATTCTGCCTACTTTTAATTCTTAACTGGAAATTTTAATTACCTCCTTAAGGATAGAAAGTATTTGCCAAAAGTTCAGAAAAGTAGCATCTTGTGAGCTGTTCTCTTGATCTGTGTGTTTCCCACTGACATGTGTTCTATTAGCCATTACAAATTCACAGCATTAACAAAATTTGGCTAGAGTATTCCTATCTACAAACTACATACTGATTCTCTTACTTTTATATTTGTGTTACCACATTTTGCAACTGTGATATCTTAAGATGGTCAGTTATTTGTGTATATTAATTAGCTATTGTGGGTAGGAGCTTTCAGAGCTCAAGAAAAAGTAACCAATATTCCCTAGACTCAGACATATTTTCTAAAACTGAGATGAACAGATGTGAACACATATCTTAGACTCTTTGAACATTCTACTCTTTTAACAATAATTACACGAGATAATACTTCTATAATAAGTACTCAAGAAGCTTAGAAGTAGGATTCTGTATATCCACTGCTCTAGGATGGAGGTTGTCCTCTTCATTTCTCCAAAATTTATCACACGTTGTAGCATAGTTAGTTGCTTAATAATTATTGCTTATGCAACAAACGAAGGCATGAGAATTGCAGTTAGAAATAGCATGTAATAGTTTAAAGATCATTCTTTGTGGAATCACAGATTTTTAGGGGAGCCTTTGAGATCAAGGAATTGGGGAACCCTATCTACTGATTTTACTGAGTTCACATAATCTAGTTTCTTGTCAAAAAGAATCAAGTGGATAATATAGATAGGGTTAGAACTGAGGTCTCTGAACTCCAGCCCAGTGTTCTGTCCTAATTTATAAAGAAACATGCAAAGTTTATAAGAGAAAACATGGAAAGTTGATTAATTTTACTGTGCTTTTCCACCCTCCCATGAGTACCCCTGACTTTTAGGCAAACTATGCTGCCCAGATGTTGGCTACACATTATGATAACTCAAAGCCTGTCCTCTGTGGTCAACCCATCAAGTTTGGAGTGTATCCCTATTACAACTTACCTACTGCATTGGCTTTTCAACAACACTAAAGAGAAAATCATCTAATAAATAAATTTGGGTAAAAGTGGAATTAATAATTACTGTAATGCAATGATCATTTTCTTAACCTCAAGGAATAAACCAGTAACAGAGCATCCTCAGGTTTGAGATAGGCTGCTATTGGGGAACAAAAATGGTGAGTATGCCTTACATGATGCGGTACAGATATTCAACATAAATAAGCAATGGATATATATAGATATATATCTAGATTTCATAGTCCTCAGTTACTTGAGAAAGATCTGGTTTCTAATACTGCTGCTACTGGAATTTTTCAAAACCTGAGCATCGTTTCTACATACATGAAAAGTTAATGATAATTATTAATGCCCCTCAGTTAAAGCCACCAAAAACACATTCATAGTTTTATTTTATTTGAATTCAATTAATTAACATAAAATGTATTATTAGTTTCAGAGGTAGAGGTCAGTGATTTATCAGTTGTAAATAACACATGGCTCATTACGCCACGTGTCCTCCTTAATGTCCATCACCCAGTTACCCCATCCCCTCTCCCACCTACCCTTCAGCAACCTATAGTTGTTTGGAAGTGAGGACAATTTGTGTTGGTTAAAAAATCTTATCTACCAGGAGGACATACAAGAGTGAGAGTAATATCGGTACTTAGCAAAGTAACAGTAGTCACTAATTCATTTTGTATTTTGTGGTTTGTATAGTGACCTTGTTTTCAAGTTTATTCATGTTCAAGAGGAGAACAGCATAGCCTAGCTATGAATGCCAGGCTAGCTTCTTTTTTTTTTTTTTTTTTTTTTTTTGGCTAGCTTCTGATAACACTATGAACTAGTTGTTCAGCCAACTTCCATTCAGAGGCTACTTTAGAAAGAGAAATAGAAAACTTGTTTAAAATTTTGTTTTCTTTTTTCTCATTTTTTTTAAGACATGAAAAAAAAACTTGTGAAAAGTGGTAAGAACAAAAAAAATATCTTTCCTCTTTCCGTCTCTCCCTTAATTTTTTTTTCCTTACATAGTAAAGATGCTTTTGGAATTGAGCACTTTGTTTTCCTTTGTTGAAATTAGATTTTCCCCTTAGCTACATAACTTTTGACTCTTAAATAATTGGGAATCTCAAGGAAGTTAATATCTAAATAATGCTCATTTGATGTAATAGCTTTGACATACAATTTTGAGAGTGCATTCCTGACTTTGTCTTCTTTTAATATGCAAATATTTCTGAACTTGTTCTCAAAATTTGTATTTATCACTAATGGTGTGATTGGATATGGTAGAGGTAGGCGAGGTGGGGAAGAAAGGCTGATTTTTGTTTTTGGACCCTGCTCAACAGAAGTAAAACTACTCCATAGAAAGTGGCGGTTCCTTGAAAGGCGGGGGGTGGGGAGGTGCGGGGAGCTCTCTGCCCACATTCTCCCAGTCTGTGAGGAGTAACCTATGAGAATGGGAGATGATGCTATGCTAGGTCTGTTATCCTTCAGCTATCCTTCTATTAATTGTCAATTCTTTGTTGTATTCCCCAAATTGTGTAGAGTATGTAGCTTTGCTTGTATAAAGGAAAGGAGACAAGTGATTTGAAGACTGGAGGAGCTGTCCATCTGCTCCTTGGAGAGATTGGGGGCATGTTAAAAGAAGAGGATTGTCTTGGCTGTAAAACAACTAAAGGAAAAATTGTAGAAAATACCAGCTCCATGCCCACCTATAAGATTTCATGAGAAAGACAGACAGAGGCACCAAGAGCAGGCTGACCAATAAGTTTTTACAGGGAAAGGTGAAAAAGCAATAAAGTCTCTTAGACTAGAGACTCCTAGTGAGATACATGCCACAGTATCAGACCTGCATGTTTTCCATGCATATTAACCATTTACCTCCTCTGGGTTCACCAGCCTCAAATGCAAACAAAAATTTATGGATATGAAGCAAAAAATATAATAGTTTCTTCCAATTTCTCTGAGTTTTATTTTCTTAAATCTTTCAGTGTTTCATTGGCTCCCATCTAACAAATACATACAGAGCATTAAGCGCAAGGCAGACATTGAATGTGGCACTGTTCCATGGGGAGAGCTTTTAAGGAGTTGCTTTATAAGTCAAGTAATCATAAAGCTAAAATCCCAAATTCCATGTTAGTATAAAATTCTGTAATACATGCTTGTATCTTCACCTTGTGACATCTGGACCTTATACTTGCTCAATTACTAGTATTGAAACTTTTATACGAAACTTATTTAATTCTTAAGACTCTGTTAAGAAAGATACTATTATTTCCTTTTGTTTTTCAGACGAGAAAATTAAGGTTTACAGAGACCAAGTAGCCTAATTTCAGATGGTTAGTAAGTGGCAAGTTAGGATTCACAAAGGACTGTCTCCTTGTAGTATAAGCAAAGCATCATGAGCCACTATGTTCCTTTGCCTTACTTAAGAATTATTTTCTTGATATATTTATTCCATTTATATTTGGACTTATGCCCTTTTTTTTGTGCTGACTATAAGTGCATGAAGTATTATATAGGCCAACCAGTTTCTGCTTTCTAATGATGGACACAGCCTTTGTTTTCTGAAAATTCCAAACCTGAAGCCAAGTTCCCAGTGTACTTTGTCTTTTCATAAGATTCCACAACATGCATATCATTTTACATTGAATTTAGTTTTGTTTTATTCCAGCATAATGGCCTTAGGGTGAGAGCATTCACAAAGTTCCTAACACATAAAATTGAATCCAGAGCCAAACTAAACACTCAAATATGGCAATCATTTTATTTTAGGTTTCTCCCAAGAAATATTTTATCTTCTCTATTTGTTGAATGCATTCCGTTTTCTAAACAGCTTGCTTGACACTTGGAACACACATTTGGTTAAGGTTGGCCTTCCAGGCTAGCATGTAAGGTAAATGGATGTACAGGCAGCCAGGCCAGAGGTGATGGATAAATGTTTAAGAATTTTGCAAGGCAGTTACTTAGAATCAGCCATGTTAGAGGTATTTACACCATAGAAATCTGCTAATATTACAGATCAGGTTTGATTTTGTTGTTGTTGCTGTTTCTTTGTTTGTTTTAGTAGGGGAAGGGAGAAAATATGACCACTGAGTTAGGGAAGCGTCTATTCCTATTAAGGAAGAGATAAGATATTATGCTCAGAATGGAGGTTTAATGGGGTGAAGTAAGTGGCTTGAAGAAAGTAGAAATGTTTTGGAATAGCTCTTGAGAAAAAATTGGAAAGAGGAGCAATTGGGACCAAGAGAGACTGTTGTAGCTGTTAGATGTACAGATAATAATCTGAAAGAAACACTGAAATTGTAAATTGCCATGAAAGGTGGTAAAATTGGGAATTTCACATGAAATATATGTGTTTTGGGTAATAAAATTATAGAGAAAGTGAGGGTTCTGATTAAGTGGCTATCCCATTAAATTATGTAGAAGGGAACCATGTTGGATAAGTTTGCCTCTGCTTAAGGATGAATTCTCTTGTATCTCTTGCAAAGAAGAATTTTGTTTTGCACAATTGTATCGTTTGATCTGTCAATTAAGTATTTTTAAAAGTAACGATGATGCATTCCATTTGGATAATGTATTACATTTTACAAAGTGCTTTCATTGTACATTATCTCTTTTGATCTCATTTACTGTTGATCCCTGGTTGACATATTACTCACTGTATTTCAGTGAAACTACAAGACCTTCTGTCATACACTTTGAAGGAAGAGTCATATAAATGCAAATTTATCTCTGACTTTGAGATAAACAGACCAAGCTTGAAGGAAAATAATAAACACAAAGAGTTGGAAATTCATGGCAAATTGCAGCTACCTCAAAAACGTTTTCATCAGAAAAATCAAATGAGATATGTGGGTTCAATAAACAATAGGCAGTGGAAAGTGCTCGTAGATTGGTGTCTCTGTATCTCCTACATGGAATTAAGTTAAATAATTTCCCTCGGATCAAAACATGTAAAAGTAGAATTTTTTAAATGCCTCATATCTTTTCCTAGAAATAACAGATAAAAGATTTAAACATAAACCTCTGTTAACTTGCTCTCCCCAGAATAGTGGTTTCACAGTTGATGGGTTGTCTGTTGTCCACAAATTAGTTTTCTACTCCAGCATCAAGAGCATTGGTGAAGGATTTCACAGCTGATTGTCAAACATTCCTAATTGATTCTTTTAAAAAATTCAAGAGGCAGTTGTTAAGTACAGAGATTGGATTCCTTTAGACTAAAAAAAAAAATTTCTCGACACCAAATTTAGATTAAAATTTCTTGATATTTAAATCACACCTTTGAATTTGGTGTGATTGCTTGAAAGAACATTTTTATGTGGGTGGTGGTCATCTGGCTCCTCCTGAATTTAGAAAAATAATCCAAAATACATGTAATTTTCAAGAACTTTAACATTTTCTTCTCTAGCTTTTGGGAGCATTAATAGCAAAACAGTAATATTTACTTAGAAATTTGGGAGAGAATTGCATTTTATGGCACTTCTCACTGATTGAATGTTCATTCTTAGGATGGCTGTCAAATACCAGACTTTTGGGGGCACTTTGAATTTTGAATCAAATTTTTCAAGTTACCACTGTTTGTTCTTTCTTTTTAATGAACATTTCAGTACTTGAAGTAAAACTCTTTGGTAGCTGGAACTATTCAATGTAGCCTAAGCTAGTTTTACTGTATAAAAATTATGCACTGTGCAGTTAAACCATTGTTGATAAATTACAGACATGCTTAATTGTTTAAGGATATGCAATTTACAAATGTGTAGCTGTTCTAGGGTCTGTTTTAACAGATGACTAGGGCATTTAGAATGTCCTTTCAAATTAACTTAAATGTAATGCATTCATTTTTAGTATTCTCTTAAATGTGATTTAAGTCCTCAAACTTTGTTCTGTTTTGTTTTTTGTTAAGATAAAGACAGGGAATCTGCTCTTTTTACCATTAGAATATTCATCCCTTTAACTTCCTCTAATTGCACCTTGGTTATTATGAATGAATTTTTTTCCACTTAGGAAACAAATGCTATACTTTCAAATAAATCAAGATTTTCACTAAAGTACTACTGTTGAATTGAATATGAATTTATTATAAAGAAAGCTAACAGCTGACCTTTTCCTCTTTTTCTTAGCTTCTTTGCTTAAATTGCACTTAACATTCAAAGACTTAGATTCAGAGAACGTTACTGAGGCTTTCCTTTGTGGTAGAAATCATGCAGATAAATTATCTTATTTAATCTCTGAACATTCTACCAGATATTAGAATGCCTATTTAGAAATATATTTCAAAAAATTCTAAGTTGGAATATTTACAGTCATGTGGATAAAAATTGGAACTGTTACTAGCCATGAACATGAGTTTTGTTTTTTATTCTGAAACTACATCTCATTTGTTCAGCACCAAAACCTATTTTGTATCAGCAGTGGCAGTTCTTGCAGCACTGGTACATGGGGTTTTGCTTTCTTATTTCAAACTAAGAAGCCATGAGAGTTGGAATCATGGTTCAATGTCAGCTTGTTGTATAAACATTGCATAGCCCAGAAGCCACACAGAGCACTGAAAATATCTGGCTGGTAGTTAGAGGTGAGGGATCCAGGAATGGACTTTTAGTAATCTCTCACTGCCAAAAGGATTTGCATTTTATGAACAAAAATACCCAGAAAGTTGAGACCAGTCATAAAAAAATTAATTTAATTTAAAAATCCTGGAAATCAAAAAGGATTTTGAGTAGAAAGAACTTAGCCTATTGAAAACTATGGCCATATCACAAAATGAGAGTTCAGGTCACGAGTTTAGATTAGAGGTCATCTAGCACAGTGGTTTCCGAATCCTTTTTTTAAATAGAAGAATCACTTAAATTTCAAGTAAAATCTTACCCTGCATTTCAATGTATAACAGAGAGTGTTGGTTATTTATTTCACAAGAAGAATTTAAGCACTTAAATAATAAATTCCATCATTAAAAATAATTAAGCACTTTGAACACCGGTATTTGAAATACTGTTTTTTGGGGGACATTTGCCATATATATCCTATTTTTTAATTTTATTTTACATGTGGTATATACCATATTTGAGTGCATTCTTTTTGTTTTTGGATATTCAAGCCACATATTTGCACAATACTTGATTTACCAAATAATACAACTGAAAAAACTGGGAATCATGGAAGTCCATTTACTTGCCATTAACACAAAGGCTGGTTTGGAATCTCAGCCTAGATATTTTGTCCAGCAACATTTATGTTCCATGAACAAGGTACCCTGACTCCTCAGAATGAAAGCATTTATTCATTCTCCTATTCCTTCTTTTTCTCCCTCTCTTGAGCTGTCAAAAACTAACTTTATGTGCATTGATGTCACCATTGATTTTTCCATTATAGGAGCAGCAGAAAAGAGTTCTAAGCATGGTGCCGAAGACAAGACTCAGACCATTATTACAGCTATGAAAGAAAGAATGAAGATTAGGGAGAAAAACAGGCCAGAGGTATTTGAAGTAATTCAGGAAATGTTTCAGATTTCTAAAGAAGATTTTGTGCAGTACACAAAAGCGGCCAAGCAGAGTGTACTAGATGGGACATCTAAGTGGTCAGCAAAAATAACCATTACAGGTAAAAATAGTTGCCTTTAACATTTTGATTCCACATTGAGATTTTTATGTCTTAGAAATCATTGCTAATAATAATGATTATAGGTAAAATAAGTACAATTCTTAAATCTGGTCAATATTGACAAGAAGTATAGTTGGTACTTCAAATTTCTAAAATATATACTAGATAATTGAAGTAATTTCAGTCTGTTTGTTGTTCTAATTGAAAGCTCTTCTAGAGGAAGAAGTTCTCTTTTACAATATACTCATCAATACCCTGAAGTTTATGGGAGATTAGTTTTGAGCTGCCTGCCACTGATAAATTACATGAGTAATTTGTCTTTAATGATAGAGACATTTGACATTAAAGACATTAAAGACATCTTTAATGATAAAGACAAATCTCTTTAGTCAGTTTTTCTTAATGAGAAAACACATCATTTTACTTAATCCTTGATCAATATTCCCCAGACATTTGATTCTTGAGTCAGGGCAATTTGAGCTTAGTGATGTCTAATAATATGTACCTCTGGAGTTGCTTATTACAACAGCAAGTGCACATATGTTGTGTTAATGTTTACCAAGTCTCTTAACTTACTCATATGGTACTTTCAAGAAAAAATAAAGATGCATTTTTTTAACTAGGTTGAGTTGATGAACAGTGACAGCAAACTCATAAATAGAAATTTTAAATCATAGACCTCTGTGTTGGATAACTTTTTGCATATTGTATGTGCATCTTTATTTCTCTATAATGTAAACAGTAATACATATATAAGTACGTAGCTAGTATGTGTATAGAAGTGTATGTATATAGCTACTACTTATTACAGGTGAAAGCAAATATTCAAGGAATGTTTTAATATTCAGTGTTTTCATTCTTTCATTAAATATTTTTAAGTCCTAATGTTCATGACAATAAAAGCAAACCATGAGTGAAAAGTATTAGAAACTCTGTCTTTCATTATTCCTTTTTTTGTTTGAGGAAATATTTATATTAAAAATGTCTATTTTCATTTATTTCAGTGGTTTCAGCACAAGGTTTACAAGCAAAAGACAAAACAGGGTCAAGTGACCCATATGTTACTGTTCAAGTAGGAAAGAACAAAAGAAGAACTAAAACCATTTTTGGAAACTTGAACCCAGTATGGGATGAGAAGTTTTATTTGTAAGTATATAATGTGAAACTATAACAAGTATTGATATATGTGGGAATAAATTTAAGACAGGCATGCAAAATATAGAAGCAATCATTATCTCCTATTTAATACTATCTAAGCAGAAATTATGAAAAGTGAAATTAATGTTTTAAAGGCTCTTAATATTCATATTTACTATTCTTTATCTTTGGAAGCAAGTGAATAAAAAGAATATGTCAAACAAAAGGTGGCATGGTTGGGGTGACTTTACAGGAGAAAAAAGATTAAAAATACTACCTGTAATTTCAGTTGACCCAATATAACTTGCAATTTACTGGCTTGATTCAGCAATATCTTAACATCTGAAGATTTAGGACTAAAGAGAGTAGAAAGATTTTGGGCATCACCTAGCCCATCACACCCAAACCATGATGAAATGGTTGATGATAACTTTTACAACCTCTCATTTCTTGAGAATTCATTTCTTTTTAAACCTCTTATATTTTGTACCGAACAGCAAGAAATTATTTTTCTGGCATAGGTTCTTTTCTTCCTAGAGACCTAAGAAGCCTTCCAATTAGCATTTGATAGAAATGAAAATTCCTAGAAATGAGTGCTTTCATTTTCTTCCCTCCTTTCTATACCAATGGTGTAAACAAGGATCTTGTTAACATGCCCAAGAGAGCAAACCCAACACATAAGGCTTGTTTGGGAATGTAGGCAACAGTGAGTAAGAAATATAGAGCTTTGTATAAATGGGCTGATGAAAGGAATATTCAGAAATAGGTCTGGGAAATCAGTTGGGACCAAATAATGGGATACCATAGAATGAGTTTGGCTACTTCCTGCCTTTACGCTGATGGAAGATACTATTTTAACATTTTTTTGTTTGTTAACAGAAGTCAAGAAATCAATTGATGGTCATAAATTCAAATTTCTAAAGCAGTCAAATAAATGAATCAAGAAGGTTAAGGGTAACAGAAAAGGACAGGACTATGGCAAGTTTAGATAGAGCAAGTGACTCTTGGAAAAATAAAGCTTCCATGGCCACATAATTATGCAGATGCAATGCAGCTAGAGCTCCCAGTTTCTCAGGAGAAGATAGAAGTTTGAAAATTTAAAATCAGGCTTATTGAAGTAAAATTGACAAAATGTAAGTCAATTTTAGCTAATAGATAAAACTTAATAGATAGTATTAAGTTTTGGCCTGCAGATACCTCCATGAAGCCATCACCACTGACAATATAATGAACATATCCCTAACCTTGTATTGCTCTGAACTGTCCCCACAATGAGACAATCACTGATTGCCTTTATGATGCTGTAGAATACTTTTCATTTTGCATTTTGAAGATTTTAATATAAATAGAGCATGCAGTATGCATTCTTCTTTTGTGTCGTTTGGTTCACTCAGTGTAATTATTTTGAAATCTATCCATGTAACAGGAGTTAGCATTAGATCATTTCTTTTTATTGCTAGGTAGCATTTCATTGTAATAAAATATATTTTTAAAGGTTTTATTAATTTATTCATGAGAGACACAGAGAGGCAGAGACATAAGCAGAGGGAAAAGCAGTCTCCCTGTGAGGAACCCAATGTGGGACTTGATTCCAGGACCCCAGGATTACATCCTGAGCCAAAGGCAGATGCTCAACCACTGAGCCACTCAGGCATCCCTCATTGTAATAAAATATTAAAGTTTGTTTATGCATTCACCTTTTGAGGGATATTTGTTTCTAGTTTTTAACTATTAAAAAAATAAAGCTGTTTGAAAATTTGTAAACATATGTTATGAATAGATTTAATTTTTAAGATAATTTTTCTGACACCAGTGTATGAAAGTTCCAGTCTTCTTATCCTCCTAACACTTTGTAAGTTGTCTTTTAAGGTTGTGTAATTCTTACATATGTGTAGTGTAGTGTTATCTTATAGTGGTTTTATTTTGCATTTCTCTGATGACTAATGGTTTCAAGAATCTTTCATGCACTGTCCATGTATCTTTTTTAGTTAAGTGTTTATTTTGCCCATTTTTATTGTTTTTGTGTTTTGTATTTGTGTAAGTTTTTATACTTTTATATTTTACATTCAGGTCATCTTACATTTTTGAGGTAATTTTTAATATGGTAGAAGAAGTTATAGACCTAAGTTTATTATTTTGCATACGGATTTCAGTGGTTCCTGCACCATTTTTTGAAAGCACTATCCTTTCTTTACTACTAAACTGCATTTGCACCTTTAGTAAAATTGAGCTATCCATATGGATGTTGATCAGTCTATTTCTAGATTGCTCTAATTATCTATTTATCAATATGTGTGCTAGCACCACACAGTCAGGATTACTGCAATTTTACATTATAATCAGTCTTAAAATTAGATTTAGTCTCCCAACTTTTAATTTTTTTTCAGTTATTTTGTCTATTTAGAACCTTTGAATTATTTCCAAATGAATTTTAGAATCTGCTATCATTTTTCACACAAAAAGAAACCTGATACAGTTTTGATTGTCCTATTGCCCTGGCTAAGATTTCTAATATGATACCAAGTAGAAGTGATAGAAGCACACATCCTTGGCCTTATTCTGTCTTAGATGGAACACATTCCTTTCTTGATTAACTATGGAATGAGCTGTAGGCTTTTGGTTGATGCCATTTATCCAGTTGAGACAGTCATCTTTTATTTCCAGTATGTGCAGTTTTGATCAGAAACAGATATTGTAGTTTGTCTAGTGCTTTTACTGTATTTTTAGATGATTGTATGATTCTGAATGTTATTTTTAATTACTTTGAATATATTTCTCCATCATATCTGTGTTTACATGTTTTTCTTGCATCATTGCTCTCATTTGTCACTCTGTGCAGGTCTTTTTCCTCCCTAGTTGCTATTAAGACAATGTTTTCTTTATTAGTTGCACAATATGACTATGTTGTACCATGACGAGGTTTTCTTTGTGCTTCTTGTGTGTCGGGTTTATTGAATCAATTGGGTCTGTGAGTCTGCAGTTTTCTTCAGATTTGGAAACATTTTGGCTATTTCCCTAAATATTCTTTCTCCTTTTACTTTTTGGAGCTCCCACTAATACATATATTAGACCTTCTGAGTTGTTCCACACCCCACTGATGGTATGTTTATTTATTTTTATTCTTTATCTCTTTCTTTCCTTTTTTTCTGTGTTTCACTTTGGATTATTTCTATTGCTATGTGTTCCCATCCATTTACCTTTTCTTCTGTCATGTCTAATGTGTTTTTAATCCAAGATAATGTATTTTTTATCTCAGATGTTTCAGTTTCCATCTCAGGAAATTCAAGTTAGGTCTTTGTATCTTCTGTGTCTCTACTTAACATTTTTTTTAAATTAAGACTTAATTTTCTTAGAGAAGTTTTAAGTTCACACAGAAATTGAGGGGAAGGTGTAGTGATTTCCTCAGCACCTTCCACCCCCCACATATCCATAGCCTCCCGTTATTACTAACATCTCCCCCCACCACTATGGCGGTATGTTGCTTTTATAATTGATAAACCTATACCGACATATCATTATCACCCAAAGACCATGTTTAATTATGGTTACTGTTGGTGGTTTATATTTTATGGGTATGGACAAATAAATAATGATATATGTCCATCATTATGGTATCCTACAGAGTATTTTGCCTTAAAAATCATATATTACACCTATTCATTCCCGCTTCTCCCTGAATCTCTTGACAACCACTGATCTTTCTATTGTCTCTGTAGTTTTGTCTTTTGAAGAACATCATACCGTTGGAATTATACAGTGTATAACCTTTTCATTTTGGCTTTTTTCCTTAGTAATATGCATTAAGTTTCTTCCTTATCTTTTATCTGGCTTGATAGTTCATTTCTTTTTAGTACTGAATAATGTTCTGTTGTCTAGATATGTCACAGTTTATTTATCTATTGACCTACTGAAGAACATCTTAGTTGCTTCCAAGTTTTGGCAATTAAGCATAAAGCTGCTATAAACATCCATTTGCAAGTTTTTGTGTGAACATAAATTTTCAATTTCTTTGGGTAAATGCCAAGAAACATAATTGCTGAATTGTATGGTAAAAGTTTATTTTGCTTTGTAAGAAACTGTCAAACTGTCTTTTAAAGCAGCTGTACCACTTTGAGTTCCCACTAGCAATGAATGAGAATTTCTGTTGCTCTGAATCCTCTTTAGCATTTGATATTGTCTGTGTTCTAGATATTGACCATTCTAAGAGGTGCGTAGTGGTATATTTTAATTGGCATTTCCCTGAAAACATTTGATGTGTAGCGTCTTTTCAAATGCTCAATAGCCATCTGTATGTCTTCTTCAGTGAGGTTTTCAAGAAGAATTTTTTTAAGAAGGTTTTTTTTCTTGTTGAGTTGCAAGTCTTTTGAATGTTTTGGATAACAGTCCTTTATTACATATGCCTTTTGAAAATTTATTCTCCCCATCTGTGACTTGTCTTCTTATTCCCTTGACACTTTCTCTACCTTGCTTTTTGGACACATGCAAAACTTGTAACTGTTTTGATGTCCTTGACTGCCAATTCTAACATCTGGGTCACTTTTGACTGATAAGTTTTTCTCTTCGCTATGTGTCATATTTTCCTGCTGCTTCACATGCCTGGTATTTTATACTGGATGCCAGACATTGCAAATATCACCTCATTAGTTGACGGGTATTATTGGCATCCTATAAACATTATTGATCATTGCTCTGAAACATAGCTAAATTACATGGAAACAGTTTGGTTTTTGGATTTTTGGATGTTGCTTTTAGGATTTGTTGAGTGGAAATGAAATAGTGCTCAGCTTCGCACTGATTCTTCCTCAACACTGAAGCAAGATCTGCTGTGTATTATTCTGCCTTCTGACTCCCAAATGATACGTTTTTTCAGGTCTTCCAGGTGGAAGCAAGCACAATTTCTGGTCTTTGTGAGCACAGAGCACTTCTGAATCTAATCCTTTTGATGCATCTTCACCAGGTCTTGAGGCGTTTCAGTGTGTGCGCTTACCATGACTCGCTTGCTTGCTCAAGAGGAACCCTCTGCAGATTGTCAAAGTTTTCCTTCTGTTCAGTTCTCTTCTTTTTGACATTATGCCTTTGGCCTTTAGCTGCCTGGGTCTTCCTGGATTTTGGCTCTGTCTTCTTCATCCAGAGTCCAGTGGACTCCACCTGAATTCCTTTTCCTTGGACAGTGGCCCAGAAACTACCTCAAGGCAGTTAGCTGAAGTAATCATAAGGCTCACCTTGTTTTTTTTTTGTTGTTGTTGTTTGTTTGTTTGTTTGTTTCCCTGGGATCAGTGTCCTTCCTTGACAGACCTCCAGTAAACTGAAAACCATATACTTTGCTCACTTCGTGATTTTTCATTTGGGAGGATATTTCCAGTCCATTATTGTCTGTGGACTACAATGAGAAAGTCTGAAAAATCTGAATGTAATTGATAAAATGAAATAAAAGAATATGAGAACCATACAAGGTATGTCAAGCAACATCCAGCTTCTAGAGATGTTTGATCCATAGGTTGCCAGTTACTTGTGTTTAGATAAAATATCCATCCAAAGGGACACAGTAGCGGAAATACTTTAAAATTTTAATCCTGTAATGGGTTCCTTTGAGAAATCAGCTGAATAATGATAAGTGTATGTATGTGAGGAAACCACCTACGAACAAGGTAGGGGCCACCCAAAAGATCTAGGTATGACAGTACCTGGGGCTCATCTAGGTCACAAATAGTATTTATTCACACCAAACAAGATAGAAAGCCTTATAATTATTAGGACAAGTACACAAAAGAGTATAGTGGAATGGATGGCTAAAATAGGGATTATCTGTATTTTGGGGCAATTTTCATATAATTTACCATATGCCTCTGTTTTTCTTTTGACAGCAGACATTATCTACAATGGCAATGACAATATATCTATTTTTTAAGTAACACTGTTTTCAAGGAAAAAGAAATTCAAATTCAAACCCATTGTGCTCTGCTGTTCATGTAAAAAATATATATATAATTTGCATAATTTTTGCACAATATTTTTTACTTACTGACAAAATATGTGTGACTGTTAAGTTACACTCACACATATTTTCTATTTGTCCCCTCTAGAATACCAAAAACAAATGCCTAAATTTTAACAGTAACTCTTTTTGTTGTCAGTTTCTAGAACTCTGATTCCATTCTTAATATTGAGATTCTACATCACTGGTTCCAGAAATACTATTTTGAATCTACCTTGAATGCTTTCATTTTACCATGAAATGGCATGAGAATTGAGAATTTATCTTCTTTTATAAGGATTTTTCTTTGCAGGAGAAAATGAGTTCATGGTGAATTTATGTGCAGATTTTGAAAAATGCATACATGTCATACATGAGCTCACCCGTGCCTCCCACTACCTTGACAGTTCTACCCTGTGAGCTGGAGTGTAAAACATATCCTGACATTCTGAAAATAAGTTATATTATTAATAGTATAACTATAGTTTGCATTTTGGTGAATTAAATTCTGATCTTTAGTTTTTCCAATATGAAAAATTGGGATAATGATGCATACTTCACACGATTGTTATATTGAGATAATGTATATAGGTTTCATGGTACTTGGTAAGCATTAAAAATGGGAGAATTATTATTAGCATTAGTAACATGATGACATCCTTTGTGGTAAGATTTAGGACTTTACAGCAAACATGGCAGTAATGTTTTCATGTAAAAAAAAGTTCTAATCTGAATAGTGAGGTCAAGAAAAGACTAATGAACAAAGATGCTCTAATAGGAAAGTATTACTGAAATAAGAATTACAGAACTGAAATTGGCACAGGATCTGAGAGACTGCTTTATTCAAGTCCGTCATTTTACTGATAAAACACTTGAATCTCAGGTAGGTTGTAGGAGAGCTGAGACTATAAAGCATCCCCTATTCTGAAGCCACAAAGAAGATGCAAATAAAAATAAAGAAGGATTTTTTTTTCCAACACCTAAAGTATCATCTTAGAAAAAATGCTGTGACCTGAACAAAGCAGGCAGGTGCAAAGCTATAAAATGAAAATTCAAATGAAATTTTTAAAATTTTTTGAAAGCCTAATAATCACCCCATTAATAGCAATTTGATATCCTCAAAAGATTAATGCTAAGTCATTTCACTTTTAATTTTACCTCTCTTAACATAAGTTAAAAAAAAACCTTTTACATTTTCATCTTCAAAAGACCAAGATGTTGTGTGATTTAAGAATGGGGCACTCTGGAGAGTGTTTGCCAAGAACAAAGGTGTGACCATTTGAGCTCTGGCAGAAATATGGGTTAAGAGGGGTTGTAAACACACATAACTTTTAAAGCATCATATGTGTATTAATTAAGGTATATGAAAGTGCTTTGAAATGATAAAGTATTAAATAAATCTAAGGTACTTGTTATTTTTGATCCTAGTAAATTATATATTTGATCATTTCATAATTATGACATTTGATTTTATTTTCCTATGCTATAGTTAATGAAATGGTTATCGTAAACCATTGCCTCAAGAGGAAAAGGAGTAAATTTCTTCCAGTGAGTTTTAGAGAGAAAATGGCAATATAGTCTGTCTATTTGAATGAGAAATTTTGGAGCTAGGAAGTTTACATGTATATGATGTAGATACTATTCTTTCTAGAAGACTATATAGTTGATGGTACTTTGTTTTTGCTAACTTATGAAATTAAAACCTTCATGCTGATTCTCTCCTAGAGGGAATCTGGTAGGCATGCATTATTTCTTTATTTTTTTAAGATTTACTTAAATTCCAATTAGCTAATATACAGCATAGTATTAGTTTCAGGTGTACAGCATAGTGATTCAATACTTCTATGTGATGCCTAGTATTCATCATAGCAATTGCCTTCCTTAATCCCCATCACCTGTTTTACCCATCGCCCCATCCATCTCCCCTCTGGTAACCATCAGTTTGTTCTCTGTAGTTAAGAGTCTGTTTCTTGGTTTGCCTCTCTTGCTCTCTCCCTTTGTTCATTTGTTTCATTTCTTAAATCTCACATATGAGTGAAATCATGGTATCTGTCTTTCTCTGACTGACTTATTTTGCTTAGTGTAATGCTCTCACTCCTACCATGTCATTGTAAATGGCAAGATTTCATTCCTTTTTGTGGCTGAGTAATATTTCAGTCTACTATGTGTATGTATATGTATATATCTTCTTTATCCATTCACTAGTCAGTGGATTGTTGGGCTATTTCCATAATTCAGTGATTGTAGATAATGCTTCTAAATATCAGGGTAGAGGATCCCTGGGTGGCGCAGCGGTTTGGCGTCTGCCTTTGGCCCAGGGCACGATCCTGGGGACCCGGGATCGAGTCCCACATCGAGCTCCCGGTGCCTGGAGCCTGCTTCTCCCTCTGCCTGTGTCTCTGCCTCTCTCTCTCTCTGTCTCACTCTCTCTCTCTCTCTCTGTGTGACTATCATAAATAAATAAAATAAAAAAATTAAAATAAATTAAATATCAGGGTACATGTACCCTTTTGAGTTAGTACTGTTGTATTCTTTTGGTAAATACCTAGTAGTGCTATTGCTGGATCATAGGATAATTCTATTTTTAACTTTTTGAGGAACCTCCATACTATTTTCCAGAATGGTTTTACTAGTTTGTATTCCCACCAACAGGGCAAGAGGGTGTCCCTCTGTTAATTATATTTTTAATTTGCATTAAAGAATTATTTTAATAACAAAGGCTAGTCAACGTAATGCCTATAATAAGAGTACAGACATACTCTCATTTATTTATGGTGGTATTGAATAGGCACAGCAGTGGTGTTTAAACACCTTACTTATGTAATTGACTGGACAACCACCTCCACTTGCTTTGTGGGTATCAATTAAATTCTACCCACATTTCCTGAGGGCCCATTTTATGCAAATCCCTGTACTTACAAAGTCCATGGAAAGTACTGACTTGAAGAGCGACTTCACATTATACTAATAAGCTTTTTGGCCTACTAGTTTATAAACTTAAGTTCCATTACTTTTCTGGATTGACATGTTTTATTTTATTTTATTTTATTTTATTTTATTTATTTATTTATTTATTTATTTATTTATTTATTTATTTATTTATTTATTTTTTTTGGATTGACATGTTTTTTGACCTCCAGAAAACCTTTTAGCCTCTGTGAATCTGTCTCACAGTGGGCAGTGCAGGGAAAATAATTACTCTCCACTTTGACTCAATAAAATTTTTATTAAGAGGCAGTATACATGCAAACTCTTAACATATAAACACCAGAAATTTGTAAAATTGTTGTGTATAGAAACATAATTGCATTGGCCCTTTCGAAGAATGTTGCCCATGTTTAATTCACAGCTAACCAAATGCATGGCACACACAGAGCCAGGCCCATGGCTCTGGACCATGCTGTGTGCTGTTCAGCCTAGGACTGAGCACGAATTAAGCATAAACTAAACTCTATAGGAGATAGCTTATTTAAATACTGTAACTAAATACTAATATCTCCTAGTGTAGCAGATTAATATTTTAAAATGTCAGCCTGAACGTAATCAAGTGATTTGATTTGTTGCCTAGATTACTAGCATAGGCCTTTTCTGGGTTACATGGGAAGGAAGTATTTCCTCAGTTGTCTGAGCTAGATTACAAGGATGGTATTAGCATCAAAAAGTCATTTGTTAGGAAGATTGTTCCACAATTGTCTAGAGCAAGGAGTTTAGTCACATTTTGTGGGGTTAGAATATGTCTACATTATTAATATGCCTGGCAATGGGGAGATATAATAACCAATACAGCCTTTCACTTAGTAAATGAGATTGAGCCATTATACATCCCCACACAGCAGAACCAGTAGAATAGAAGAAATTTACTTTATCACTGCTTCATCCCAGAAAAAAAGCGTCTTATTACAAGGAGAGGAAGGGTATATGGAAGGAGATCTGGGCTGAATTAACTAAACTTGTGGCCCCCAAAGAGAATTGATTGCCAGTAAACAAACCGTAAAATTTCAGATCAGCACATATCCTAGAAGATGGCATTGTGATGTTCCATAGGCCAAGCTACAGAAGGCCTTTTACTTAGTTTCAAAGTGAGAATTAAATAAAATTCAAACAAAACTCCCAAATTTTGAGGGAGCAGTTAGATTACAAACAGCAAACCCTTGGGGCAATGAGACTATTCTGTAAGGATGCCGCTTGGTGGGAAGAAAAAAAAAAAAAAACACATTTAAACTGGACCACGGAAAAGGGATTTTTATGTGGACACAGAAGTCCTTGCAGGAATCCAGGAAAAAGAAAATAAGAACTCTAAAATGGCAGAAATTAGGCCCTGTCATTCCTCTCTATTTTTCTCTGACAGTTTGTTCATCTGTATCTGTTTTTCCCTTTCTCTCGTTCTTATTTCTCCTCTCCCTCTCTTTCTCCTTTCATTTGATCTCTCCTGCCCTCCTTCCTAGTGCTCTTTCTTCTTCCCTCTCTCCTCCATACTCTGGTTTGATTCCTGATCACTACTCAGTAACTTTGCATATCACTAGTCCCCATGTGGCCCATAATAGATAGCCTCAGTCCTGTGACCATATGTCTTTCAACTCTGGCATTCACAGATTTCTGCCAGGAAGATTCTCTGAATTTTAACCTGTTCTTCCAGTTCATCCTTATAAAGTACCAGGCAGGCTGTGATAAGAACACCTTACACCTACATCCATCAGTTGTGCTTTGTGTGAGAAAAGGAGAGGAGGGAAATCCTGGTGGTCTGCTGGTGACTTATTTGACCCTATAGGTCAAAGCAGTTGTCTCTGAGTGGAATATATCTAGTCAAGGCACTAAAATGATCTGGATCCGTCCAGCATTCTCAAGACACAAATCTTAAAATTATAAACAGCCTCTGTTGGGTTCATCCTCCCAACTCTTGGGTATACCACATGTGTGGACAACCATTTTAAAGGCAGGAAAGGGAGATCAATATGCTACTCCTATATCTAGCCAAACTGGAATTTTACAGATCTCCAGTGACCCAGAAAAATAAAGTGTAAAATCCAATTTTCTGGCCTTTTTTTTTTTTAGTACTAGTTCTATCTTTAGAATAATAATTCATTTGGCAAATATTTATTTGTGAGACAGTCTTCTATGTGCTACAGACACTGAGGTAATTATGAAAGATGATTGCTTCCCTTTACAGAGCTGTGGGGGTTTTTGTTTTCTGATTTTTCCTAATTGGAGTAGAAATGTTGCTTGAGGCTTCTATCATCAGCTGGGGAGGGAGATCCAATCCCCAGAAATTAGGAGAGGGAGGGGCAGTTCAGCTTGGTGCTGCCATCTTGGCTGGGCTTGACAATAGGATAGCTACTTATTTCTATATAGAGGGTGTTTAAAGCATTATAATATTTGCATGATGAGCAAAAGAAGTTCTAGATAGGCAAGTGCCTTATTGAAGAAATATAAATGTCTAGGAAGGAAAGTCTAAAACCCAAATAATTGCAAATATCATAATTATAGGCACTGATATTTGTGTGACTATTTATAGTACCTCAATTCCGATCACATGTATTATACTTCACAGTGCTTCACAAAGCATTGTTGCTGTCATTGACAGATGAGAAAGTTCAAGCTCGGGGAGGTCAACAGATTGTTTCTAAAGAATTCATCCAACAAATAAAGCAAAGAAGCAGGGCTAATTTTTTCTGTTGGCACAGTAAAGGCTCTTTCCACACAAATTCACCCACTAGTGCCACTTGTTCAAACCAACCACCCAAAGAACCATGGCAAAGTCAGTACAAAACAACCCCACTTGAGAAAAAGGTTAAATGGAGGCAAGAAGCTATTGAAAAGAAACAACTGACCTTCAACTTCTAGAAATGAAACATACAATATGTAAAACAAAAAGTACACTAGTTAGGAATGACAGCAGATTAGATATTGCAGAAGAAAAGATAAAGATATAATATTAGAAAAATATGAAATGTAGATAATTTTTAAAAAAGGAATAGAGACCACTTCAAGCATGTAATTGAAGTCTTATAAAGGAGAAAAATGATGAGTACAGAAAAAAATATAAAATATTTGAGCAGATAATAGCCCCTTTTTTTTGCAAGTTTTATCAAAATTAGAAACCCACAGATTCAAGAAGCTTTAACTTCAAGCATAAGAAAGTGGAAAAAATGACACCAAGGTACATCATCATCATGCTCAAAACCAAGGAAGAAGAGAAGGTTGTGAAAGCTTTGAGAGAAAAAGGAACAATATATACAGAGTAAAACAAGATGGCTGCAGACTTCTCATAAGAAATGATATTAGCAATAATATAGTTGGACAACTTCTTTAAATTGTTGAAACAAAAACTGTCAGACTGGAATTCTATACTTAGGGGAAATACTTTCAAAATTTAAGGCAACAAAATAATTTTTAACAAATTAATTTTTAAGGCAAAAAGAGGCTTTTTAATACATAAGTTGAAAGAATTCCTTTCCTTCTGACCTGCAGTATAAGAAATGTCAGTGAAAGTCTCTTAAACAGAAGAAAAGTGATACCAGAGGAAAATGTAGATTTATATAAATGAATAAAAAGAAATGAAGAACATTGGCGATATTACTATCTACATTAATAAAATAAACTATTTTGATTTATTTAAAAGATTATTCAATATTTTAAACACAATAACAACTAGTCCTTATGTAATAACTAAAAAATAGTAACAATTGCAGAAAGGTCTGGAGGACAGTCCTGGAAATATACTGTTGTAAGGTTCTTATACTGTGCACAAAGGAAATGATATTGTTTGTAGATTATGACAGTTTAAAGCTGTGTACTATAAAAAAGATGTGTACTATAAACACTAATCACTAAAAACAACAAAAATATCATAGTAAAAAAATAGATTAATTTTAATTATTAAAAAAATACTCAATAAATCCAAAACAGAAAAAAAGACAAAGGAGGTTTAAAAAAACAAACAGGGAAATTAAATAATAGCAAGATGATAGATTAAAACCTAAACACATCAATAATCACATTCAGTGTAGAAAGTCTAATACCAGGTTTAAAAGGCAGAGATGATCATATTGAACAAAAACACAAGATCCAACAATATCCAGCCTACAAGAAATAAGAAGACACAAGTAGGTCTATTACTTATAGGTGTGCTACTTAGAACACTTCACCAAGAACAACAGGGCTCCCATTAATTAATTTGAGGTGCACACAAAACATTTGCATTGATGGCAAAATAACATATGAAAGCATATTCAGTGTCATTAATCATTTAGGAAGGCAAAACTACAATGAAACACCATTCCATAATTAGTAGAATAAGTTATTTGTCTCTTTTTTCTTCTCTGCATTTTTTTCTTGTACCAATCATTATAATGATTTACTTTGAATTATATCTCATTTTGTTATTTCAGTAGTTGCTTTAGGATAGTATCGTATATATCTTAAAATTATCACAGTCAACTTATCAGTGATATTATACTTCACACATAGTATTAAAACTTCTGGTTGTCCCCTTTAGACTTTTATGCTTTTATTGCCAGGTATTGGCAAGGAACACTATGGCAGGTTAAGAATATAAGCTGGTAAAACCAC
The DNA here is from genome assembly GCF_905146905.1 of Nyctereutes procyonoides. Taxonomy (NCBI): domain Eukaryota; kingdom Metazoa; phylum Chordata; class Mammalia; order Carnivora; family Canidae; genus Nyctereutes; species Nyctereutes procyonoides. Next base: position 20,816,153 of record NW_026575040.1, on the reverse strand, counting down.
TTCAGAAAACTGCTGGTCTCTTAAAAAGAAAATATGTGCCTATATGAAGATATATAGCAGATTGCTTTGCAATAGATAAAGACTGAGCACCCAAATGTTCATCAGTATGTAAATAGGTAGGCAAGTTCTGGCATATGGATAGTACTACTCAGTAGTAGAAAGAAATGAAATATTGGTATGTACAACATGAGTAAATCTTAAGCTAAGTGAAGGAATTAAAGTATATAGTTTATGTCCATTTATATAAAATCATAGAAAAAGAAAATAAACTAACAGTAAACTAATAATGCAAGATATCAGATCAGTGGTTGCCTGGGGAATGAGAAAGGGAAAGGATAAGAGGAAGTGATTGCAAGAAGTCCAAGTAAACTTTGGGAGGTGATTGATATATTAATTATATTGATTGTGGTGGTGCTTACATGGATGAATATGTGTGCTCAGACCTGGTAAATTACACATTTTAAATATATTCAGTTATTTATATGCCAGTTATACCTCAATAAACTAAGTAAAACGTCGTTGAAAAAAGTTGATTTCCTCACTCTATTAACGGTACTACATTAATTATGCATTTACACTTATAAATTCGTGATACAGAATTGCTTTTATAAGATGACGATGGTAGTGATGACAGCCACAACAGTGGTGTTGTCCATGACCTCCATCATTACCACCCCTTGTGTCCTGTCAGTATATCGTTTACAATGTTCTACACATTTAATAGCATTAACATTCTAAAGAAACTCAATGTCATAGACATTTCTAACTTCACATTTGCAGCCAAAAAAATGAGTCTCAGACTTTCCTAAAGTTATAGGTTTGGTATAAACCCTAGCCTCTGCCACATTCTTTAAGTACGTTACTCTTTCACTAGAGGCTGCTGGAGGGGCTCATTAGTACGTAATACTGTTGTAAATATTTCATAGCCTATTGATTTGTATATAATAAGGCATTACTCAAAAGAATGTGACATCTACCTTCACTGATGTTTTTTTGCCCCAGTAGTTACACAACACTTTAAGTATCTTTTGTTTTATTCCATAATGATTTTCATGTCTTTTATGTACATTAGTGTTGTACTAAGTTTTGAGCTTTTTGAGGGAGAGAACCTCCTAAAATAATGTTCGGTAAAAAGTTAGCCTATAACTATATTTAATAATTATTTTTTAAAATTTCTAAAGTTAATTTCTACCAGTGAAAATGTCTTTTATAAACTTTATTTTTCATTTCCACTATTGTTTAGCCCGGTTTCTCCCTTCTTTCTATTCCTTCAATGACATTTTTTTCCCCAAGAAATTCCAACAACAGATCTTTCTTTTCTGTGTATGCTACTGGAGCATCATTTGGTGAACTCAAACATTTATTTTTTATTAGCATCTGTAGTATCTGTTTTCCTGCCTGATGAAAATTCTATAGATGCCTTTAGTCTTCATGATAGGCTTGTGGGTTTTTTTTTTTTTCCCAGTTATATCTCTACCTGAAAAACTTTGCTTCTTTTGATTAGAATTGGACCTGAAGGGACAAAAAGGACAAAATGTATTTTTGATTTGGTTAAAGCACTAAAATAAGCAGTAAATGTAACCTCTTGAGCATTTTTATTATGATAAGATTGTGTCATCGTTTTTCACTTTGTCCACATAGTACTAAGGATAAAACTCAAGTCAAATCAATCAAATTTAGTAGATCTTGAAGATCTCTCTGGCTTCCTCAATTTCATTATTAAATTATTTGGTATTTAATTTGCCCTCCCATACCATTTGTCAGTATCTTGATTAATAATCAGGCAAGTTTTTGTGAATGCACTAGTTGTCGTTGTTCTAATGTAATGGAATTTCATTCTTTTTTTTTTAAGATTTTATTTATTTGAGAAAAAGAGCAAGAGAGACAGAGAGCACGAGTGGGGGGAGAGGCAGAGGCAGAGGGAGAGAGAGAAGCAGGTGCCACACTGAGCAAGGAGCCTGACCCTGGGATCATGACCTGAGCTAAATGAAGACGGACCCTTAACTGACTGAGCCACACAGGTGCTCCTCTAATGGAATCTCTTGTACTTGCCAAGTACAAACTAGGACACAGACAAAACTTGGTTATATAAAATTGGTTATTAGTAGGTTGAGTCATATGAAATTGCTGATATTCAACTCTGCTGACCTATAGAAATGGCAACTTCATATGATTCAATTTAACATAATATTTTCTATTAAAATTTTACCTGAATGATCAATCTTAACTTTTTATCTGGTCGATAGTGGTTGTTTTGTACTTTTTCTACTAATCTAAATTATGTGCACAGTTGATCAAATTGAGTTGTTTTATATTTATTACTCAAACTTTGGAAAGTTTGAAAACAGATGCTTGGCTCAATTTTTTTTCTAGCTTTTTGTAATTACATAAATTCCACTTAGTTTCAAGACACTTGAGTTTTCATTTTAGTGATAAAGGTTAGCTAGTGTAGATGCCAAAATATCGTGGATGCTGTCAGGTGTTTTGTTGTGTTTGTGCAATGGCATGGTATTTTATTTTTCTTTTTGGATTTCATCTCTTGACATTTTCTGTATTATCCAGCTCAAAAGGGTTCCAGAGAGGACTGCAGTATAATCAATGTTAGTATTTATGAATTCTTAAACCTGGTTACTCCATTCCAGATAATTGATTGAAGCTTAGATTTAAGTAGAAAAGTTAATTGGAATGTAAGATTTCCTAAATCTCTTCTCTTTTTTAACAATCCCTTGGTGATCACTGCAAAAGTCTTCCATAAGCTGTGCTGTATTGCTGATATTTGGAATGAGAGGGCTGTTAGCTAATATCATTTACCTTTATGATTGTTACTACTGCCCGAGGATAGTGTTCAGATAAAGTCTGATCAGACAGTTGTAACTGCAACCTGTTACTGACATTTTCATCATTGCTTTAAAGTTTTTTGGGAGTACAGCAACTCTTCTTTTCTAGCAAAGAGTAAGGGAGAGAATCTAAGAGAAAGGCAAGTTAGGTGCCATAGAAACTATGGTGACTGATTCTGTTATCTTCCCAGAGATAAATTCTGGCTATTTAGTTGCATCCTTTTTCTCTGTCCAGAAGTAGTCATAAGTTCTTGAGGGATTTCTTCAATATGCAGGAGGGAGGGGGAGGATAAAGTGGGTGTAGAAAAAGACACTTTTTATTAGTTCTTTTTCTTTGTCTTTTTCTTCCTTTTCAGATGGACTAGTATGGAGGGGAGGAATGCAATGCACAAATACTGTATATACACATTTCATTTAATGTATAATATAAATATGCTCCCTAAAGTCAATATAATATGAAAAGGTAGGTTTCACCTATCTGATTAGCAAAGATTTAAAAGTGACAATACTCAGTGTTTGTGAGAGTATAGAAAGAGTTACAAGGGTAAACACATACATGCTTTCTGGAGGATATTTTAGTAATACAGGAGTGATTTATGTGTATCTATATGCAGATGTGTATGTGATTAATATATACACCTTCCAACCTAGAAAATGCACTCTTAATAATTTGTCAGACTAAACTATTTTTTACAAGTTCATGAAAATATACATACAAAGTGTTCTGTGTAGTGCAATAACAGTAGATGAGAAACTACCTAAATGCCCATATACTATCTATAGGGGTGCATAAACTGAATAAATTAGGACACATCCATATAATGCAGTATATCACATCACTAAAAAGAATGCAATCATGTGTGTATGTCTATATGTACATGATATATTAAGTTTGAGAGTCAAGATGACAAATGGTATGTATAGTATAATCCCACGTTTGTAACAATTCAAGTTAGATACACTTATATAGAGAAAATAATGTGCCAAATCTTTTAAAAGTAAACACTAATAGTAAATAATGTTTGCATTAAAATACTGACAATGACATTTAATAAGTAATATACTGAATACAAATATATAATAACACGAATTGTGTTCATTGCCGTGAAAATTGGTAAAGGGGTACTCAATCATTTCTTAAAAGTCTGTAAATCATCTCTCTACTTATTAAGAATGACTATAGAATATTAGTGATGATAAAAATGGTTCATATTTATAAAGCACTATTATTTTTTTCCAAAGTATTTTTATATCAAATTTTTCTTTACAAATCATTCATTGTGCTACCTAGTATAAAAATGTTTATCACTTCTTTTCCTGAAGTAAGAAAGTTGGATAACACTTTAGAAAAAATGCTTTTAGCATAAGAGTTTTAACTCTCAAGATGCAAATGCTAGGCCTCTCAGAGAAGATCAAAGAAGTTCTGAAAGGAATCAGAATGAGAACCACAGAAGTACTTCTAGCTAAGTATGTAGTTTTACATATGTCTCTATGGTACTTTCTAACCTAAGTTTGGCATAGTGCTGGCCTGTTTGCTCTTCCATTTATTCCCTGATGTTTACTCTGTATCTCAGGGCATTAAACTCCAAAGGTTACATTTCCCAGATGTTCTTGCTCACTAGGTTTAGTTGTGAGAAGGCTCTTGGATAAGATCAGAGGTAGGAGTACAGGAGAAGCCTACTATTTTTTTTTTTTTTTTTTTACTTCTCTCTCTGCCTTGGACAGCACCACCATTATTTGAGCTTCCTCCATGATTCAAGCTCCTTTTGGATGGGACCCCCTCTCTGTAGTCCTATCGATAGTTCCTATCGATCCTTCCCATTGTGTAGCCATGGCATCCTTGTCAGTGAACCTTTCTACACAGCTGGCGGGAATGCAAAATAGTGCAGCCACTATGGAAAACAGTATGGATTTTTCTTAACAAATTCAGAATAGAACTACCATATGATCCAGCAATCCCACTTCTGGGTATTTACCTTAAAATAAAAAATTGAAATCAGAATCTCAAAGATGTTATTAGAACTCTCATGTTCATTGTAGCATTTTGGTAGTAGCCAGGATGTGGAAAGAACCTAAATGTCCATCAATAGGTCAATGAACAAAGGTGTAATATATACATGATGGAATATCATTCAAACTTATAAAAGAAGAAAATTTTGCAATATGCACCAACATGGATGAACTTTGAGAACATTATGCAAAATGAAATAAGTCAGTTACACAAAGACATTGTTTGATTCCACTTAAATGAGGTATCCAAAGTAGTCAAATTCATAGAATCACACCCTAGAATGGTAGTTTCCAGGAGCTAGGAAGAGGAGGACTTGGCAAATTACTAATCAAGAGGCACAAGGTTTCAATTAAGCAAGAGAAATAAATTCTAGACATCTGTTCCACAACATTACACCTATAGACAACAATAGTATATACCATATGCTTAAAAATTTGTTACGTGTGTAAAACAAATTACAGAGCTACAGTAATGAAATAGTATGACAGTGTCATAAAGACATATAGATCAACAGAATATAGAGCCCCCAAATAAAACCTCACCTAAAACAGTATTTTTATTTTTTTTAATTTTTTAAAGATTTATTTATTTATTTATTTATTTATTTATTTATTTATTTATGTATTTATTTATTTATGATAGACATAGAGAGAGAGAGGGGCAGAGACACAGGAGGAGGGAGAAGCAGGCTCCATGCCGGGAGCCTGACATGGGACTCGATCCTGGGACTCCAGGATTGCGCCCTGGGCCAAAGGCAGGTACTAAATCGCTGAGTGACCCAGGGATCCCTAAAACAGTATTTTTAATAGTTGAATGAAATTTTATCACATTAGCATACATCAATTAATCAATTTCCTGTTTTGATAACTAGACTAAAATTTTTACTGTTTCCTGTATCTGCAGTAACTTGTTCTTTACTGTTAAAGGCAAATGATATTTATATGTTTGAGTGATAAAACTAGCTACATTAGTTAGCTATAATTAAAAACCTACTAAATTCCCACTACCCTTCTAAAAGTTACATATAATCATTTTTAAAAGATAATTATTGCAATTCTAACTTTATAGATTTGATACAGAGACTAAATGTAACTGCATAACTTGTCCAAAGTCATGCTGCTAGTAAGTGTGGCTCAAATAAAATTTGAATCAGGCAGATATTTTCCAAGCCTGTTCTATTACTCCATCATACCTGGTACACCTTACCCTTGAAAGTAAAATGAAAATGGTATAGCTTTGGAACACCTGAGTGGCTCAATCAGTTAAGTGTCTGGCTTCAGCTTAGGTCATGATCTCAGGGTTCTAGGATTGAGCCCTGTACCTGGCTCCCTGCTCAGCTTCTCCCTCTCCTTCTGCCCCTCCCCAACCTGTTTGTGCTTTCTTTCGGTCAAACAAAAAAGTCATTTTTTAAAAAGAAAAGAAAATGGCATAACTTCAATGAATCACAGATCTTGACTCTTAATACTTAAATTTTACTTTAGAGGTCATTGGCATACAACTTCTTTATTTCATGGACAAGTTAAGTTTAAGAAGAAAAAAATGCATGTCACCACTTAAAGTCTGACTTGGGAAAATAATGTCTTTATTCAAATGTCAAATAAATGTCAAACACACCAAATAGACTATTTCTCATTTCAAACAACTGGTTCAATTTCAGTTACCTAATTATACCATTAATTGGAACATGCATTTTTGTTAGTATTTAATGAGCAACAAAAAGAAGAGTGTGATTACTCTTATCTGTAATATTTATTATTTTTTTTTATTTAAGTGTAGTTGACATGCAATGTTACATTAATTTCAGGGATACGACATAGTGATTCAACAACTCTATATGTTACGCTATGCCCACCAAAAGTGTGGCTACCATCTGTCATCATACAATGCTATTACAATAGTATTGTACTGTGCCTTTTATTCCCATGACTTCTTCATTCCATAACTGAAGCCTTAAACTTCCACTCCTCTTCCTCATTTGCTCGTCTTCCTGCACCCCTTCCCTCTAGCAGCCATCAGATCTCTGTATTTACATATCTGATTCTTGTTTGTTTATTCATTTGTTTTTTAGATTCCACATATGAGTAAAACGATATGGTATTTGTTTTCCTCAGTCCAATTTATTTCACTTAGCATAATACCCTCTACATCCATACATGTTATCTCAAATGGCATGATCTCATCCTTTTGTAGGAATATGTAATATTCCAGTGTGTTTGTGTTTGTGTGCGTGTGTGTGTGTACGTGTATATCTTCTTTTCCATTCATCTATCAGTGAATACTTAGGTTGTTTCCGTATCTTGGCTATTATAAATAATGCTTCAGTGAACACAGGGGTGCATATATTTTTTTTGAATTACTGTTTGTTTTCTTTGTGTACATACCCAGTAGTGGAATTATTGTATCATATGGTATTTCTATCTCTTATTTTTTGAGGAACCTACATACTGTTTTCCACAGTAGATGTACCAGTTTACATTCCCACCAACAGTACACAGGGTTCCTTTTTCTTCCATATCCTTGCCAACACAAAATAGAAAGCTTTTGCATAGCAAAATAAACTATCAACAAAAGCAACCTACTGAATGGGAGAAGATATTTGCACATAATATATCTGATAAGGGCTTATATCCAAAATATAAAAAATTTGTAAACCTCTACACCAAAAAACTCCCACATGTTAAAAAAAAGTAAGCAGACTATTTGATGGACAATTTTCCAAAGAAGATCTGAAAATGGCCAACAGACACACAAGAAAGGTACTCAACATCCCTAATCATCTGGGAAATATAAATCAAAACCACAATGAGATATAGCTTGTACCTGTCAGAATGGCAAATCAAAAAGATAAGAAATATGTATTGGTAAGAACATAGAGAAAAGAATGATGTGATATTTCCTTTATTTTTTTAATAAGCAATATTGAATATCTACTTGCTATAGTTACTAGGGATTGAAAAATGAAAAACAATAAAAACAAAACCAACTCCCAGGGAAGTTTCATTCAGAGGTGATATTTTATCTGGGTCTTGAAAGACAGGTAAATGTTCATTTGGTGGAGGAGTAGGGAAAAGAAATCCTTGTCCTAAGAACACAATGAAGAATGTGTCAGAGTTGAAAAAATATATGGTCAACCAAAGAAATGGTGAATAGAAACCACACACATCTTGCATACATGCTCTTACACACCTTATACATTTCTCCTATTTTTGAGAGAGCCATTTGATCCTCCAGTTTTCTACCTGCTATTTTTATTTGAAATATATCTGAGATATAACACCATATGAGTTTAAGGTGTACAAAACCTCAATTTGATACCTTTATATATTGTAATATTACTATTGTGCCTCTATCATATCACAAAATTATTTCTTTTTTGTGGTGGAAATAATTAAGATCTAGTCTCTCAGCATATTAGATGATTATTATAATGTTATCTATATTCACCATGCTGTGCATTAGCTCTGCAGGCCTTATATATCTACTAAGTGCAAGTTTTTGCCCTTAAACAAAACCTGTCCTGTTCTCTCAGCTCTAGCTTCTGATAGTCACCATTTTACTCTCTTTTTACTAGTTTGGTTTTGTAAACTCCACATATAAGTGATCCTGTATAGATCTCCTAATCTCTGTCTTTGGAAGTGGTCTCTCATTTCACAGTAAAATGGATACTGAAGTATTTGTCGAAAGGTTTTTTTAGGGATCCCTGGGTGGCGCAGCGGTTTGGCGCCTGCCTTTGGCCCAGGGCGCAATCCTGGAGACCCGGGATTGAATCCCATATCGGGCTCCCGGTGCATGGAGCCTGCTTCTCCCTCTGCCTGTGTCTCTGCCTCTCTCTCTCTCTCTCTCTCTCTATCATAAATAAATAAATTCAAAAAATAAATAAATAAATAAATAAATAAATAAATAAATAAAAGTTTTTTTACCTTTATTATTTTAACATTAATTTTGATTAATGCTAATTTTAATAGTATTTAATAATTCTTAAGATGGCTATTAAAATTATTCTGCAACATTACTTTCTGTGAAGAAAATACTAGATATAAAGATAAAATATAAGACTTTGAGGTATTCATAATCTAATTGGGGGGCTTGAAGGCAGGGCAGGCAAACACGTCTGTCTTACAAGGAATTGCTTTGCCTTTTGGTTCTCTGATCCGTTACGGTACAAAGTCTTCTTTCAGCCAGCCCTTAAATGCCAGTGCCTGAATTCCTCTTCACCTCCTGTCCTTTTTCAAAAGTGCCACTAATAATATAATTGACACCTTGTTCTTGTTTTTACCATCTTCTTTGTCATTAATTTATAATGGCCCAATTACTATAAAGGAAAACCTCGAGAAAACTTAATAGTGAAATAATGGGGACTGTGTCGTTTTTTTTTTTTTATCCTGATACCCAAAACTAAATTGTCCTTAAAAATACAGGTGGGAATAGTTGCTGTGCACTGTCCCTGGGTTTTGAACTTAGAGTTTGTTCATCTGCTGTAATAGAATTCAAAGGTGAATAGGGTTGGGATCTTAATTCAGGAACAAATGAAACATCAATATGGCAAAGGAAGTAGGTTACATAATTCATAATAAATCACTAAAAGGAAATGTGAACACTGAGTGTCTCGCAGTATTTCCATTTGATGGGTCAGAGTTTAAGGAATTAAGCTGTAACTAGAGAATTTAATTACTGTTTAAAAAGCTGCTGCTACTGCTTTGCCTGAGGATGGTTCTTACCGGTTCCTGGCTGCTGATTTTCTTAGTCAATATTCTGCTTTGAAGCCTGAGTTGAAATGGGATTATTTACAATTACTAGATATTTTAAAATACTCGTTTGAGGTTGTAACATAAATATGAAGAATAAAATAGCAAATCTTTACTAATTCTGTCACCTACATTTCAGTATATATCCTTATAGCTTGTTTCAATGCGTGCACACACACACAAACACACGCATTTATTCATGTGTATTTAATCTCTCAATGTTAACCAAACCCAGTATAATACTATTTAAAATTTGGAATTCTCATTTATTTCACTTAAAATGTGAGGCTACAATTTTATATAATTTTAATAGACATGATTTTTTGGTAAAGATTTTATTGATTCATTCACAGAGAGAGGCAGAGGCATAGACGGAGGGAGAAGCAAGCTCCCTGAAGGAGCCTAATGCGAGACTTGATCGCAGGGCCCCAGGATCACGACCTGAGCCAAAGGCAGACTCCACCTGGGTGCTTAGATGTGATTTTTAATGTAACATCACTTCCTTTTGGCTTTAATTCCTGACAGAGTTGCCCCATAAGATATATTTTACTTCATTAGATCTCACTATAGGTGCAGTTTTCATTCTTCAACAACTGTTAATATGCTACATTAGTAATGACTTCCCATCAGATATGATTACTTAGGCAAGGTCTTCTTTCTTTCCATCGAATTCTGGCTTTATGAACTTTATGAATTTATGGGCATCTCTCAATGTAAAGCAATTTTTCTCAGAATGGGTTGAACTCTGATAACTTGGGTAAGGCGTGGGTTTTATTTTTGTTTTGTTTTTTTCTTGTTTTGTTTTTTTGCTTTAATCATTGGAGATAGATATTGGACCTTCTCCAGGAAATTGTAAATCCAAAAATATTTGCATTGAGACCATTTGTAAAGTTGGAATAAATAATTATAAAGAAATTAGTCATTTGGATGGCTGCCAAAAAGAAATTGGCCAAATAGTAATTGGTTCTATAGAGATTACAGTACCTATGAATTAAAGACAAAACACAGACACATGCAAAAATCCTGAGTCCTTTAGGGAAGGCAAATGTTCTCCTTTAATTTGGGAAGAAATAAGATATTTTATTTCTTCTCTTATTTCTATGGAAACAACACCTATCTTTAACAGTAAAAAAAACATAAAATTAGACACATGAACCACTCTCTAAGAGGGGAATTATTTTTACCTACAGGAAAACTAGAATGCAAATGGTTCTAACAATATTTATTTTATTTATCAAGAGTTCATGCAATAAAATATCTTATTCCCTACTGTTAAAAAAAAGAAGAAGAAGAAGAAGAAGAAGAAGAAGAAGAAGAAGAAGAAGAAGCTGGGTTCACAAACTGGTAAACTAACCCAGAAGTCTTGGTTAGCTAACTTAACCAAGTTGAATATGATCTAGGAGAGGAAGATTTAATGGGACTATTTTTTTTCTATTGTACATGACAGATTTTTTTCTTATATATGAGGATATTTCTCTTGCTGTCAAATTTTGTTTCCTATGTGAACCTATCATTTCCCACATGAAATGCAAAACTTTGTTTTTTAATAAAACTCAGGGTTTATGAAACATGTTAAATAGTTGTGACATAAAACACAGGAAGTATAAAAAGAGTAATAGCTCATAAATTAAACATTTTAAATTATTTTATATACAATCAAGCAAAATGAATTTCATAGTTTATTATTTTCCTACTTGGTTTTATTAGAATTTCATTCACTTTCACATTAAGACATAATTCTTTTTTTTTTAATTTATTTATTTATGATAGTCACAGAGAGAGAGAGGCAGAGACACAGGCAGAGGGAGAAGCAGGCTCCATGCACCGGGAGCCCGATATGGGATTCGATCCCGGGTCTCCAGGATCGCGCCCTGGGCCAAAGGCAGGCGCCAAACCGTTGTGCCACCCAGGGATCCCAAGACATAATTCTTTATTAATAAAAAGCAGTTTACTTCTTCAACAAGAATTCCAGGTATAAGAATTCCAGGTATAAGCTAGTACAGTAACTGAATTATTCCATCAAAGAACAGAGCTTTTCTGTTCTAATTTTCCTGTTTTAATGTCTTTAGTGAAAGCTGTCTTCTATCCTTATTGCTGAGAGATAAAAGAGGAAAACATAAGAGATAAGACTAGAAGACTTAGGCTTATATATTTTATCAGCAGAACAGCAGAATTATGTCAAGTGGTCATGTTCAGTTACACAGAAGGCTGAAATACTGCCTAAAAGTAGAAAAGGAAAAGGAGAGGTTGAAAGGTTGTTGAGGGAATACATTTACAGCGTCTGCTACCTTCCACCTCATTGACTATTCAACATTTTATACAACCTTCCTATCTCTATATTTAATTTAAGTAAAATTAATTCATCCTCTCTGGTCCCAGGTAGGCCATTCCAAAATTTTATCTAGTTACTGCATTTAGTTTGAAGTCCATGATTTTTGGATAGTCTCTCCATCAGCTCCAGGTTTGGTTCTTTGTGATCTTGGGACCTCTAAATTAAAGACAGGTCATCATCTTCCAAAATTCCCAATGTATTATTATGATGAGTGAAGAAGATAGGGTAACAGCAATTTAAAAGTCTCATTCAGTAATCAGGTAAGTGGGAAAGACATGACCATTGTTGGTACATTAGTAAATATAGACTCCAACTAGACAGGTATACTCAGGACTTTCTGATCCTAGCAGCAGGAGTCACAGTGACTTGGCTAATCAATCTGCAGGCCCTTGTACTTTCCAGATGAATTTCTTCTCTCCATTTTCCCCCAGGTCCTGGGTTCTATGTCTGGGGAGACCTTCCTTGCCCAATTTGTCAGTGCCCTCACTCTAAGCAGATACTCTGGAAAGTGAAAGCAAATGAAAGAGGGCTCTAAAAACAATTAAAAGGTACTCACTTTGCAGGACCTATAGTAAAATCAGAACAATACAGAGAATATTAGCATGACGCCTGCATGAGAATGACCTACAAATTAGTGAAGCATTCCTTATAAGATGATGATGACAAGTAGAAGCATTAAGAATAAGACATTTAGGGGTGGCTCAGCTGGTTAAGCATCAACTCTTGATTTCAGCTCATCATAATCTCAAGGTTGCAGGATTGAGGCCTGCATCGGGCACACATGCTGGGCCTGGAGTCATCTTGGGATTCTCTCTCTCTCCCTCTGCCGACCACCTACCTCTTAGGTAGGGGGAGGGAGCATTTATTTTAAGTACAGCTGTGGCAAGCCTGAGGTACATTTGACAATACTGTTCCCTGAAAAATTTACCAAGATTCCAGGAATTGGGCTTTAAGACAATTTTATGAATAACCATATAAGCCTGAAAACTTTCTCTACTGCTGGATCCTCAGTTCTCATTTATTTCGTTTGACCTGATGGTTGCTGCCTCAGCTTCTGCAAAATAGTAAGCATGCCAAGGTGTGAATGAATGCCACACCCCGATCTCATCTCTGCCGCTGAAATGCCTTCATTGTCACCCAGAGACTTCCTGAAGGAAAGTGTTTGAAAAACCCAGGGACAACGATTACCTTTTTGAAGTTGCCCTTAGAAATCCTTGCTTGTTACATGTATATTACACTTTTGTATACAGAGGCAGCTGGCTTTTCTCAACCTTGCAGGGTTCCAAATAATCATATCCTCAGTCAATTTATATCACAGGACACAAGCAGAGTGAGCTTCTTTGGGCATAGCTGTGCTCCCTTGCATGTCTGCTTACAGACTGTCTGGATTTAGTTTGAGTGCATCTCCACTGCAGTGCATTTTTGAAAGCAGTAAAACTTAATAAACACATGGAAACATTCTAAATTTTATTCCAGTCATTCACATCATAAAGCTTTGCTTGGCAAGTGCTCAGAGTTCCAAGGTATAGCAAGCAACAGTGTGACCAACTGTTCTGCTATCGCACTTAGAAATGAACTGGCTTTCTAGCCTGAGGTCATTAAATCTTGGCTTTCTGCCCCCATCATGTCCTCCATAGTCAGTTCCACATAAGCCCTGCTATTGAAGCTCCTTTGTTGTTTCAAAGTTACGACATTTGTTAAAATCCTTAGTTCCAAATGAACTAGAGTTCACTCTAATTAGTTGGTACAGAAAAAGATTATTTCATACACTGTTAGTTGCTTAAGACTTTTTGGAGAGGTCAGAGTGCCTGCCCTTGAATCCGCTGTAGAGAAACAATGTCCAATTATATCACAGGGTTTCTTTGGAGCAAACAACATTGCCATCATTAATCAATACTTTTGCTACTCAAGACTAAATAGCAGACACTCTGCATCAAAATACTAAAGGCTCCACCACCACTGTTGCCAAAAGAGCAAATTCTCAGAATAGAACTGCTGCTTCACTTTGTTGAATTTTGAGTTCAGATCTTGCTTGAATGCAAGTCAAATCTCTGGGCCGTCACTACAAAGGAATCGGGGAATGTGAGCTATCTAGCTTCAGTCTTGAAGAGATGAGGAACATAAGGAGAAATATAGTCAAAATGGAAGGAGGTGTTCATAGATGCTGAGCATCCATATGTGATGATTCTTCACCACACTGTCTTGAACTAATTTTCTGGTTTTATATGCATTGCAAAATCCTCATGTCATTTCCAGTATTTGCAATACTAGTCCCATTACTATCTTTACTCTGCAAAGATAAAAATATGTTTCTGACAGTTTAAACCTGATACATAATAGCAAACATTGTCTATTTTTAAATATTCCTTACAAAAAGCTCTTTGGGAAAGATAAAGTAGGAACTGGCATATCTTTATGAGAAAAAAAAGAACCGATGTTAGTAATGTAAGATGTTAATAATAGAGGAATCTGGCTGGAGGACCTGCAGGGACTCTTATGTCTTTACAATGTCTCTCCAACTCTATACTGTCTAACTCTATAATTATTCTAAATTTAAAAATTTATTTAATTAAGAAATGAAAAAACAGAATCAATGAGAAATAGAGATATTCAAATTCCTTTCAGTAAAATCACAAGAACCAGGGCACATTATTGATTATATTTGTTCTAAATCCATTAATATCACATGCACTTAATTTTGACATTAAAAAAGGAAGCGTATGGTTGGTTGAATTATAGAACCTCACAAAGTCTTGATCTTGTCTATATGTTAATGGGTGCTCAAAAAATAACTGCTAAGTGGGTGAACGAGTAGATAGGTATAAGGGTGAAGAAATGAACTCTTGATGGCATAACCGAAAATATAAACCAAATTAATGAAAAAAATAATGGAAATGTGAGCAGGTATTTGGAAGGTTTACTTCCATCTTGTATAAAGGAGTCATTTCTAATAGGAATTTGAAAAGAGTTATTACAGTATTCTCACTCTCCATTTGACATATGTATATACATACACATAGAAACTCACAATATGTATGTGAACATATACATTTATGAATTACAAGGAAAAGTTATACATGTATCCATATATTATATATACAAACACATATATATGGGATCCCTGGGTGGCGCAGCGGTTTAGCGCCTGCCTTTGGCCCAGGGCGCGATCCTGGAGACCCGGGATCGAGTCCCACATCGGGCTCCCAGTGCATGGAGCCTGCTTCTCCCTCTGCCTGTGTCTCTGCCTCTCTCTCTCTCTCTCTCTCTCTCTCTCTCTCTCTCTCTGTGACTATCATAAATAAATTAAAAAAACCACATATATATGTTATTACTGTCTTGTGTGGATTATTATTTGTGTGTATGTATATATGTGTGTGTATATACATACACACATAAGTTCCACCTTAAATTTATAACAAAAACTAGGGCCTCAAATATTCCTAAAAACTAGACAGGATGTTTTGATTTTATTAAATAATAGATTCTAGAAATATTTACCAATCTTTATTATATAGAGTTTGCTATTTATTGCACCTGTTATTTGCAAGTAAAAATTACATCACGTATCTGTCTCCTAGGACCTACATGAACTCTGGTGATTTATTAAAAGGTGACAAAAAAAGGATTAATTTCTGATTTTGTGTTATTTTGCATTTTAAGTTTATGGCAATGCTAACTATTTTTATTGATATTCTAAATTTTTCAATTTTCTAAGAATAATGCAAATGGGCTGGGAGATGGTTTTTTGTTTCAACGTTGATTTCTTTTTTTCTTTTTGACAGCAAAGAAATTAAAATCTAAGCAATTTTAAATAAAATTTTGGGTTAAATACCAAAAATCTCTCTACCTCAATATCCTCACTACTCTAAATTCAGGTGTGTTATCTTTGGAATTCTGAGTTAGATAGGAGACAGTTGTGCTGTCATTTATTCTAATTGCTCTCCTTGGCTGAAAGTGGTTTTGTTTGCTGTGATGGACACAGTGTCATAGATTATTTTTCCATCCCCACTATTTCTACCACATTTTAATAATAAAATAGCAATCAAAATTGGAGAATTTCTTTGATATACATGATATTTCTAAGAATGATAACATTATTTTTCCTTCAAATATAATAAAGAGAATTTTATTTTGGCAAAACTTTGCAGATTTTTAAATAAATATTTTTTGAATACTAGATGCATGCCAGAAATTGCGTTAAGAATAGAGATATTAACAAACTTAGATCCTCACTTCAAGAATAACTAATATAATGAGGACATTATATTAATGACTACTATAGATCAAATGCTTAAGTGTGTGTCACTGTACTAACTGCTGTAAGATATTATTTCACTTAATTTCTATAAATATCTTCTATGACAGGTAACATTAACCCCATTTTATAGATAAAGAAGCCAAGATTCAAAGAGGCTAAGTCAGGTAGAAGTAGTTAGTAGTTCTCAACCCTATTAGACCTAATGACCCCCTTTATATAAAGTAATTCATGATAACTTTTTTATGCTGAAACAATATGTAATTTCATCTATTAATATGATTTCAAAATAATCAGCACAATGTTCCAACTATAATATAAAGAAAAATCTGATATTTTATTATTTTATTATTATTTTTTAAAGATTTTATTTATTTTTTTTCATGAGAGACACAGAGAAAGAGAGGCAGAGACACAGGCAGAGGGAGAAGCAGGCTCCATGCAGGGAGCCTGACGTGGGACTCGATCCCATGTCTCTAGGCTCATGCCCTGGGCTGAAGACAGCGCTAAACCACTGAGCCACCCAGGCATCCCTGACATATATTTTAACATATAAGAGTAAACAACTACCCTGGGATACATAATTTAGTAGTTACATGCTTTCATCTATTGGTAGAATTAACATATATGTGATTCTCTTTTTTTTTTAACTTTTTTTTAATTTTTATTTATTTATGATAGTCACAGAGAGAGAGAGGCAGAGACACAGGCAGAGGGAGAAGCAGGCTCCATGCACCAGAAGCCCGACGTGGGATTTGATCCCAGGTCTCCAGGATCGCGCCCTGGGCCAAAGGCAGGCGCCAAACCGCTGCGCCACCCAGGGATCCCCATATATGTGATTCTCAACTGCAGACTGATACAAATACTTTGATTCAAATACTTGGAGTGATTTTGACATTGGTAATATAATCTCTCAAAGTGAAAAACAGCTCTTAGTAAAGTTCTGAACAGCAACAACAACCAAAGTTTCCTTTGATTAGTGATTTAGATATTAGCTATTTTCTAAGAAACTTCCTTATCTTAAAATATGCAAAAGAGTTAATGTTTTTATGTAAAAAAAAAGTCCCAAACTGAATTTTCAATGCATTTTGCATTGTTATTAATGCCTTTGCATCATTTCAAATCAGGTAGGTTGTCTAGTAGATGGTAAGGTGTCCAAATCCCTGGCCTGCCTCACCTAATGTCACTAGTGCCCCTAAATGTTTATAAGAACAAAAAAATAAAAGTATTTTTTTTAAATCCCACAAATTGTCAAAGCACTCTATGTAGAAAGCTCTTGCATTGCATAGAAATAGTGGGGCTTTAATTTTCACATTGTCATGTCATATTGCAAACTTTATTCTTAAATGTGCTGTATTATTCTTGTCTCATAGGTTAATGGTAGAGAGAGAACTCTGTCTGTAGTTCTTAAGTATTTTTTATGCCATGTATTCATTTGGCAATCTGGTGAGAACCATGGACACTTTTCAAAATCATATATTTGTAAATGCCTAAAATAAAATATGTAGAATTGACAGTAAAATCAATTATTTTGAAGAATATTTTTAGTACAGTGATAGTTACAAATATTACAACTTTCATAACAATGATAATAATACATATAAATATCTTAGTATTAGTGGTGACAAAATCTTCCAGGTACTCATAATACAGCTGTTGTTTATTGTTTATAATCATAATGGAAGGAAAATTAAAATGAAGTTATTTTTTTTCCCTTTTTTCAAGTTTACTTAAATTCCAGTTAACATAGAATGTAATACTAGTTTCAGGTGTAGAGCTTAGTGATTCATCAGTTGCATATAACACCCAGTGCTCATCCCAACAAGTACTTTCCCAATGCCCATCTCCCATTTAGCCCATCTGCCCCACTTCCTTCCAACAACCCTCAGTTGGTTTTCTGTAGTTCAGAGTCTCTTATAGTTTGCCTCCTTCTGTGTTTTTATCTTACTTTATTTTTCCTTCCTTTCCCCTACATTCATCTGTTTTGTTTCTTAAATTCCACATGTGAGTAAAACCATATGGTATCTTTCTTTCTGACTTAATTCACTTAGCAAAATATCCTCTAGTTCCATCCACATCATCACAAATGGCAAGATTTCATTCTTTTTGATAGATGAATAATATTCCATTGTGTGTGTATATATATATATACACACACACTCTATATACATATATATAGTATCAGTATATATAAGTATCATTGTATATATATATATACTCACACACCACATATATATATATACATACACACACTATATATATAGTATTAGTATATATCAGTATCATTATATATATATATATATGTGTGTGTGTGTGTGTGTGTGTATATACACTCACACACCACATTTCTTTATCCATGTATCTCATGATAGACATCTGGGCTTTTTCCATATTTTGGCTATTGTGGACATTGCTGCTATAAACACTGAGGTGTGTGCACCCCTTCAAATCACTGTGTTTGTATCCTTTGGATAAATAGCTAGTAGTGCATTTTCTGGGTTGAAGGGTATCTCTCTTTTTAACTTTTTGAGGAACCTCCATACTCTTTCCCAGAGTAAACTGCACCAGTTTAATTTCCCACTAGCAGTGTAAGAGGATTCCCATTTCTCCGCATCCTCGCCAAGATCTGTTGTTTCTTCTGTACTTCATTTTAGACTTTTTTGACTGGTGTGAGATGGTATCTC
Source organism: Nyctereutes procyonoides (assembly GCF_905146905.1). Classification (NCBI taxonomy): domain Eukaryota; kingdom Metazoa; phylum Chordata; class Mammalia; order Carnivora; family Canidae; genus Nyctereutes; species Nyctereutes procyonoides. Next base: position 20,797,289 of record NW_026575040.1, on the reverse strand, counting down.
ATTGTGGTTTTAATTTGTATTTCCCTGATGCCAAGTGATATTGAGCATTTTTTTCATGTGTCTGTTGGCCATTTGTATGTCATCTTTGAAGAAGCTTCTGTTCATGTCTTCTGCCCATTTCTTAACTGGACTATTTTGGAGGGAGAGGATTACATTTAAGTTCTTTATAGATTTTGGATACTAGCCCTTTATATGATATGTCATTTTCGAATATCTTCTCCCATTCCATAGATTGCCTATTAGTTTTGTTGATTGTTTCCTTTGCTGTGCAAAAGCTTTTTATCCTAATGAAGTCCCAGTAGTTCATTTTTGCTTTTGTTTCCCTTGCCTCTGGAGGCATGTCTAGTGATAAGTTGCTGTAGGTGAGGTTAAAGGGGTTGTTCCTTGTTCTCCTCTAGGATTTTGATGGATTCCCATTTCACATTTAGGTCTTTCATCCATTTTGAATTCTTTTGGTGTGTGTGTATGGTGTAAGAAAGAGGTCCAGTTTCATTCTTCTGCATATGCAATTGCTGGATCATAGGGTAGTTCTATTTTTAACTTTTGGAGGAACCTCCACACTGTTTCCCAGAGTGGCTGCATGAGTTTGCATTCCTGCTAGCAGTGTAAGAGGGTTCCCCCCTCTCTGCATCCTCACCAACATCTGTTGTTTTCTGTGTTGTTAATTTTAGCCATTTGAACTGGTATAAGGTGATCTATCATTGTAGTTTTTATTTTTATTTTCTTAATTATAAGTGATGTCGAACATCTTTGTGTGTGTGTGTCTGTTAGCTATCTTTATGGCTTCTTTGGAAAAATGTTTATGTCTTCTGCCCATTTAACTGGATTATTTGGTTTTGGGGTATTGGGTTTTACAAGTTCTTTATATATTTTGGATGTTCTGAATTCATCCACTGATTCCATGTTGAAGATCCTTATACTAGAGTGAATGAATGTTCAGAGCAAATTAGAGCTCGTCATTGATCTTCCTGTCTCAATAGTTACAAAAAAAATAAAACAAACAACAGAAAAAAAACAGAACAGGTGATGACCCGATGCTTAAAGAATGATTGATTAGCATGCAGAGAAGCATGGAGCAGAATGTATACAAAAGCCACAGGGTCAGGAAACACCATAATAGGTGTGGGCAATACTAACATAGTATGTGTGGCTTCAACAAGAGTAGGTGGAGAAAACTTGAAAATGAGAAATGAATTAATGTGTACAGTTTATTCTTAAAAACAGAAGGATTTTGTTCGGGCAGCCTGTGTGGCTCAGCGGTTTACACCACCTTCAACCCAGGGTGTAATCCTGGAGACCCGGGATCAAGTCCTATGTCGGATCCCCTGCATGGAGCCTGCTTTTCCCTCTCCCTGTGTTTCTGCCCCCCCACCCCCCACCCCGTCTCTCATGAATAAATAAAATATTTTTTTTAAAAAAAGGATTTTGTTCTAATTCTAATTGATTTAACAGTATCTTACATACTTACTAGATTTTTAGTTTATTAAGTACTAGCACATAACTGCATTATCTTTTACACTCTGTGACATCCATAGCAATAAAATTAGCTTTATGTTTATGGTGCAGTATTTTCTGAGCGTGGCTACATGGCTCTAGATAACCCCATTGCAAATAGGAAATATATCAAAGAGAAAATACACTAAAGATTTTTGACCCATATTTGATTATATACAGTTCAGTAAAAGGAAATATGAAGGAATAGGGTATGGTTATCCCTTATTAACATTGCTTAACTAATACAACATTTTTCAATATCCCTGACACCTATAACATCCTATAGACAGAAAGGATCAGTGGGAACTCTCATTGATTAGATAGTATACTATGCCTTTCTGGGTTAGACAGATTTAGAATAAGTTGCTAACACCAAATGCCATTTAGAGCAGTTACCAATGGTTGTTAACTTATCCACATTTACTTTCAGTGAATGCCACAACTCCACAGATCGTATCAAAGTCAGAGTGTGGGATGAAGATGATGACATTAAATCCAGAGTCAAGCAACATTTCAAAAAGGAGTCAGATGATTTTTTGGGACAAACCATTGTAGAAGTGAGGACCCTGAGTGGAGAGATGGATGTCTGGTACAACCTAGGTGACTATTTTTAAATTTACTTGAAAAATAGTTAAATAAAATTTCAGAATATCTGTGGCCTTTGTTGTATTACCATATAAGTCAAAATAATGTCTTTCTACAACATTCTGCTGAAATAGTTATTCAAACTCAGTATTATTGAAAGATGTTGGTAAATTTGAGATGAAAAGAGAAAGCCTTTCAAAAATCAACTGGGTGTCTTTTAGGAGAAAAATACGCCATTCTTTGTATAGTTTCAAAAACTTTGCCAAATGTATAGGAAAAAAAATAACATATGACTTTATGCTGTTTGACATATTTCCTTTTGGTCCATTAATGAAATTTTAGCAATAAAGGAAAAGTATATTTTGAATATCTTTTGAATGATGATATAAAAGTAGGATTTAGGTGCCAAAGCCATATATATGTGGACTTATGTTTATTCTGGTGATGAAGATATTGAGAATATCTTTAGTTGGCATGACTTTTTAAATGAAATTTTATTAAATCAAGAATTAAATAAGTTTTATTTTGACTTTTACAGTAATTGAAAAATAATCTAGAATCTTCAGTGCTGATTTAATAATAGTAAATATATGTGGATCAGTTCAGTTTCTTTTTCTTTTTTTTTTCAGCTCAGTTTCTATAGACATGACCCAAAACATCTTCTTAAAAATATATTTGCATGTAGTTGATATACAATGTTCCTTTAGTTTCAGGTGTACAACATAGTGACTCAAATCTCTATGTTAAGCTATGGTCACACAGGTATAACTACCATCCATCACCATGCAACACTATTACAATATTTTTTACTATATTCCCTATGCTGTACTTTTTATTCCCGTGACTTATTCCATAACTGAAAGCCTGTTTCTCACACTCCCCTTCACCTATTTTGCCCATTCCTCCAACCCCATTCACTCGTATGTGGAATCTAAAATACAAAACAAATAAGTAAACAAAAACCAGAATCAGATCTATAAATACAGAGAGCAAACTGATAATTGCCAAATTCTTTTAGTCATGTCATCTGAAATGTTTTAATTAAATTCTAAGGGCCAATTGTAAATCATGGAAGTGTTTACCCAGTCCCAGGATTACGAACAGTTTCCATTTTAGGATATCAATATATTGTAGCAAATTAAAAAATGCTTTTGGCTTTTTGAAAACCCACATACTTCAAATAATGTATTTGACAAAGTAAACGGATAAAGTCACAGAATTAATGAAACTCTAAATTATACAGTAATTTGAAAGAAGGAAAGATATATAATTTACTTAGAAACAAATGATTCAAACTACACTGAGAACCCAATATCAAAATATATTTTAAAGAAATTTTCCTTAAAGAAGATTGGGGCCTCTACATTATTTTTTTTTTTTTTTAAAAACAATGGTTTTTTTTTTTTAATTTTTATTTATTTATGATAGTCACAGAGAGAGAGGCAGAGACACAGGCAGAGGGAGAAGCAGGCTCCATGCACCGGAAGCCCGACGTGGGATTCGATCCTGGGTCTCCAGGATCGCGCCCTGGGCCAAAGGCAGGCGCCAAACCGCTGCGCCACCCAGGGATCCCGGGCCTCTACATTATTGATGCAATTTTTAGTTCAGTTATAGTGATCATTCTCCTGTATCTTGTTTATACTATGAGACAACTTTCTATATGAAAACAGAGATGTTAGGTAAGAGTAAATTTCAGACCATTAGCTCTGTGCAATATCATAAATTGTGTTTAAAGTGGGTTACTTACAGACTTTTTTTTGTAGTAGTAGTATGTTAGCATGTCCTTGAATTAAGGCAGTTAGAATTCAAAACAGAAATTCCTTAAATCATTCTTTTGACAAAAGAACAATTCTTTTGATGTTCTTTGCTTCCTGACAAATGTTTTTTGATGTGAGTATATTCAGTTTGCCAAGAAGATTGAATGAGCTATTAGTAAAATCAGTACAAATCAGCTATTCAGCTCTTATGCTGAAATGATCCTTCCATTATGGGGAGGAAAATGTGATGCAACAGGACGGGGAAATATTTCCCTGCTCACCAACAGTTTTTATGTTTGCACTCTCTTCGCTGATATTGGGAGTTTTAGGGGAAGGAGGAGAGAAGGAGGGAGACTGGGAAGGACCAGTTTTAGATTTGTATAAAATCCCTCAGTAGGTTAAACCCATATAGATACCATATTTGTACTCTTTTTATGGTGTTTTGTCCTTCATCACATAGAATTCATTCCACCATACAGAGGAGGACTTGGCCAAAAGCTCTGGTCATCTAAGTGAGGTCTGTGTCCCATAGATCTATGGGGATGATGATAGTTAAAATCAAAGAACCAGTAATGCTCCCTGGGACTTTGGACAGAGATCTGTGACAAGAAGATCCCAGGACTTGCTTTTTTTTTTTTTTTTCTGGCCCTAGCAGAGAACTTTAATATTTGTTGGGAATCAACTATCTCCCAGCCAATAGGAGAAACTCTCAGGATCCTGGCACTCCTCAGGGGATAATCTTAGAACATAATGACTATCAAATATTAACAATGAAGAATCAGCAGACATTCCACAAGAAGAAAGCAGACTTCATGATTTAACTGCATCTTTTATGACTATAAATACAGTTATACTTAGAAGGGGGTCAATAAGATTTTACCACCTTCTCTGTCACTCTACCTCCTTGTGTTTTATTTGTGAAATGGGTCAGGTTGCTTCTTTATTTCATCTATGAAGCAGATATCAAATGTGAGTCCCCTATGTACATTCAAATTCTAGGGACTTAGTGATTATGCTTTTTTTTCTTTTAAAACTACTTATTAGTTCATACTGAACACACATATACATTATTTGATTGAATTGACTACATATTGATTTTGTCCAAATATACAGTTAATTCAACACATTAGTAAACCCAGGCCATAGACTGTAGGTCTTTAAGAATCACTGGTAAAGAAAACTATGAACAATTTTTGTTGTTATCATTGTTAGAGCTTTGACTCCTCTTTTCAAGCATAGAAAGAGAAGTGAAAGCTTTTAGATAAAATAGTTTTCTGGGTAATTTTATTTTTAAGTTATCTTTCTTTTAGTTGCCTGAGCAATTTCATTGATAAACTGATCAAGTACACAGAAATTGTATCAGAATGGCAAGGTCTCCTGATGAAGCTTTTTCGTTTGAAGTATCTGTAATGCAATTTGAGGATTAGTGACACAATAGGCACATTATTTTAAATTGTGTTTACCAGGGTCTTAATGGCTAGTTAATAATCAAACCTGATCTAGAAAAGTGGCTTTTAGCAATGTAAGCCTTTTTTAAAGCTTTTGAGAAATTCTATGAGAAATATGGTATTTTCAAGAATGACCAATTACTTTTTTTGTTTTATCAGAGAAACGGACAGATAAGTCAGCTGTGTCTGGAGCCATTAGATTGAAAATCAATGTGGAAATAAAAGGAGAGGAGAAGGTTGCCCCATATCATATACAATATACATGTTTACATGAGGTAAGTGAATTGAATTGTATTAATAATAAAATCTAGAAAAGAAATAGGTCTTTATGGATCATACAACAAGCTTTTGGTTTAGAAGTATAATTGAATTAGGTTTGTACAGTTGTTCCTAGAGTTCTGATCCTGTAATATAGCATGTGATATCATACAGCCTAGGTATTGCTCTCTGAAAAGTGAGAAGATGTCTTCTACTGAGAGTCAGAACAGACACGTGAGGCAGGTATTAACAAAAATGGCAATAAGATGATGATGAATAAGTAGACTGAGGAGGAAGAAAAACATCAAAGTCATTTGTTAAAAAAATAAGTCATGACAAATATTTTGGAAGCATTAAACATATAGTATGTTAGTAATGCAGGAACGTATCCAAATATTATTTTTGAGAACAGTGAGTTAGTGTTCAGATTTTATTGAAGATATAGTTGGGAGTATTAGAAATACAAAAATGTTGATATTGCATCAATGGTTTTTGGTAGCCAGTGTAAAAGCAAAAATTGCTTTTTTTTTTTCTTTTTCTAGAGTAACTAAGAGCTTCATACATACTGAACCATCCTCCATTTTAATTACTGATTCCACAAACATGTTGGGAATGGAGAGTATCAAAATGTCCTTACTACCAAGGATAGTAGAGAATATATTCACCCCAAAAGTAGGGCTTGGTTGGCTTAGTGTTTGAGGCTACCCGATTTGAAACCGAAGGGCAGATTCACCTCAGTGTAGATATACTGAGAAATATAATCTTGGGTTTCTATTGAATGCTTTGCATCTCAGAGCTTAGAGTTGTCCACAAAACCTTTCTCTTTGATACAAATGACACTTGTCGCATGTATCAGAAAATATGAAGTAAAAGTAAAGCTGAAGAATGTACCTTTCCCCATGTTCAGAGAGGTAAAGAAGAAAGTATCTTCCCAAAATAGAAAAAGATAAGAGAATATTTGCTCTTTGCATACAATTTTCCCTAAATGTATCTTTGAAAATGTGTATGTGGAATTATTTGCACTTCCATTTTACTAAAGGAGGAAAGGGGAACAGTATTTAAATCATATACACGTTGCACATAATTAGATATAGGACCTAGACTTAATTTCCTGACTCCAATTTAGCCAGCGATATTATTCCTTTAGAAAAGGTGGTTCAGTCTTCAAATCAGTGAACTCCCTGAGCTGGTGAGATGGAGAGCCAACTCTGGTCTTTCAGTTTGGGCAGAGAATATTTGGGATCAGAGGAACAGCATTATTCTTTGCTTTTTAGAATCCTTTTCTGCTAGTCCAAGAACCAAAAAGAATAAAACCTAAGAAAGGACCCAGGCTGCATCCATATAGCAGTTCCCAAACTTGTTATTTCCCAATACTTCCCAATATTCCTAAACAAGAAATTGTATGTAGTGATTTTTATTTCATTACAAACTTCTCATTCACTTTTAATCTCAATTCATTGTCCTGACTCCTACCATTTCACAGTCAAAGCCCTTTACACACTAAAATTCTGTATTAACATAGCTAAAAACACATTACTCATCCAGGGCCCTATAATTTTCTCAGAGCCCATGAGTGCAAAATATGTTCTAGCATGTAGAAATGCAAAAACTTCCTACTACAATGAAATGATAAATATGAAACATTTGAATCATTGATTCTTCATATGCCTAGGCAGAAATAAAACCAATTTGCATAAATATGAGGTGAGTTAGAATAAAAATCCAATATATTCCTATTGCTTCTATATGCTGATGAAACATTAGATGCAATCACAATGCAAATATAAATTACCGAGAGTTACATTTACATATTTCTGGCCTATTCTGAGGAATTACTGAACAATTGAAAACCACTTACTTTTAGAATCTGTTCCATTACTTGACTGAAGTGAAGTCTAATGGTGGAGTGAAAATCCCAGAGGTCAAAGGGGAGGAAGCCTGGAAAGTTTTCTTTGATGATGCTTCCCAAGAAATAGTCGATGAATTTGCCATGCGTTATGGGATTGAATCCATTTATCAAGCTATGACGTAAGTACTCTAGAACATGTACATATTCAAAAATCTCTGTTGAAATCTAAAGAAAATATAAGAAAAGCATTCATCTCCATTCTTCTAATTCAAATGAAATTTTAATTATAAAGTCAGTTACATATGAATAAACCTATGCTGACTACTCTCTCACACAGCTCTAAAGTATTAAGGATTTGGCAATTCACTACTACCATCTTCCCCAACCTTACTTTGTTCTTAGAGTGTTCTCTATTGGGAAACAGTGTTAGCAATACCTTGGAACTTAAAATTGCAAAATCTCTATCCTACCTACCCCAAACCTACTGAGTCAGAAATTCTCAAAGTGGGTCCCAGTGATCTGTGTTTTAATCAGTCCTCCTGATGGGTCTCATAAACTCTAAAGTTTGAGAACCAATGCCCTACTTGATATCTGAGAAAACTAAAACCTGATGATTGAAGTGCACTGTCCAACTTCACAGTCAGAGATGTCAGAGATATATCCAAAGCCATTACAGTGTCTTGACCCAAACCATAGGATATATTCTTCCTTTCTATATTTCAATCAGTGCTGCTAATTCAGCAAAACTAAGATTTATTGAGAACATACATTCTACAGTAAATGTGGTTCTTTTTTTTTTTAAGATTTTATTTATTTATTCATGAGAGACACACAGAGAGAGGCAGAGGCACAGGCAGAGGGAGAAGCAGGCTCCATGCAGGGAGCCTGCCATGGGACTCGATCCTAGGTTTCCGGGATCATGCCCTGGGCCGAAGGTAGACGCTCAACTGCTGAGCCACCCAGGTGCCCCAGTAAATGTGGTTCTATAGAAGTGACTCATACAGACCTTTACTGAGGAGTTTCAGTAAGGGTTTAGAATTGGGTTGTACCTTGCCCACGGTATACTGTTTGAAACCTAGTCTAAGTGTATAAATGCATCCTGTTCAGTTATATACCATATATAATATGTAAACTACTTATGTATATATATTAGAAAACCGTACTTTCATACTAACGATCGGATCATATTTTCATGTCAATCAAAGATGCAGACCCAGATCATGAGTCATTTGCAACCATCTGAATGATGGATGTGGATTGGACCAAAATCAATGCTCTTCTTCCAAGTTTACTGTTCTTAGCATTTAATCACTAGTTATAATTCTAGAGCAGAATATGTAAAACTACATTTAGATTTTTTATGAATTGTATGCTTTTTTGGTTGACAGAGTGTCCTAAATCTAAATAATAAAGACTTAGAGATTATAGAGGTAAAAAGAAAGTTAGAGGTCATGTAGTTGAACCTCTCTCCAAATCAGAAACCCTGTTGTTGCATCCATTACTGTGGTCACCATCCCTCTGCTTATTTGCATGCAGCAACAGCATATTGCTTTTCAGGCAACCTGTTTTGTAATTGGGCAGCCATAATGGAGTCTGTGACTTTGTCATCTCCCCTGTCCCATGTCAATGGCTATAATTCAGACTACCTAGTATCAGATTTGAGCACAGTAAAAATGCAACTATGATTAACAGTCTAAAATAAATGAACTATTCTGCGAGAAGGAAGCTATGTTAAAAACGACAACAACCAAACAACAGCAACAAGAAGACTGCTTCTGGAAATAGTGCCAATAAAAGAAATGATCAAGTTAAATTTATCCCAAAATATCTCTATGAGCTGATGTCACATTACTTCTTTGCCATGCTTCCTATATTCTGAGAAGCATAATCATGTTAATATAGAAAAAGGATAACTGTATGACAGTTTAAAAGAGAAGAATCATCCTTCATTCATTTTATCACTTGTATTTTTCTCTTGCCTTTAACCTAAGTAAACAGTAACATAAAATACTTTTGGATACTTCCTTGGTATCAAGTGACCTGCATGTGAACTCATAATTACGAAGGGCCTTACAGTAAATATTTTTAGCTTTGTGGGGCCTATAGTCTCTGTCACAACTGCTCATCCTGCACTCCAAGTGCAAAAACAGCCATAGATATTAAGTAAACAAATGGGCATGGCCATATACTGACAAAAAAACAAAAGAAAAAACAAAAACAACACACATACAAAAACAATAGGCTGGGCTTGGCTATGGCCTTAGATGGCTAACTTTTGGTCTAAAGAGTGAGAGCAAGGCAGATAGGCATAAGAGGGGAAAATGTCTTCTATTTTGGTAATAAATTGAGAAATGCACTTTGATGATAACAAAATGCAGTAGATTATGTAGTTGACCCATTGAGGGTCTACTTATAGATTATAGTTTTGTTTTGCTTTTTTTTACAGTACTGTAAATGTATTTCTCTTCCTTATGATTTTCTCAGATTTTCTCTAGCTTATTCTAATGGCACATATACATCAAACACACAAAATATGTGTTTATGACTATTGATATGACTGGTAAATAAGGCTCCCAGTCAATTGTAGGCTTGTGGTTAAGTTTTTTAGAGTCAAAAGTTATATGTGGATTTTTGACTGTGCAGGAGTCAGTGACTCTAACCCCTGTATTGTTCAAGGACCAACTATATCATATCTACTTCTGGTTATACATTTGATTTGATATTGATATTTTTATTTGTTAAATATTTCTTTCAGCTTTTGAGTACTGACCGAGATGGCCTTAACACTTCCCTCATCTTGATAAAACTTTACAGACTCTTTCTTGCCTCTAGGCCCCTAACCTCCCTCTCACCTTGACCCTTACAGAATCCAGAAGGATTAAACCCAGAGGTCCCTGACCTCCCTTTTCTTATAGGATTTACTTTAGAAAACTTGTAATGGTAAATTCTTTGAATTATAAATTTTTCAAAAGCCTCTTGTCAGTTTTACAACCCAGGAGTAGCTTTCTCAAGGACCTGGGAGGCATCTCTCTCAAATATAATCATCAAGGAGGAGTATAGGCCCCTGGTCCCAGTCTCTGTAGGTGGGGCAGGGTAGGGGTTAGGAGCCTAACTTGGACAGGTGCCTTTCTCCAAGTTGTAGTACTGTTTCAGGGCATGAGTACAAGAGAAAATGTATCTTTTCTTTGGTTAATGCCAATTAGCAAACACAGGTAACTAGGATTCCCCCAACTCCAGTTCTTAAAACCTCCACTTCATCCCCCTTCCAATTCAGCCCTTAAAAATATCCCCATCTGTCATTTCAGTGGAGTTGAGTTTGGACTGAATTCTTTCTCTTCCCTATTGCACACCCTTGAATAAAATTTTCCTGGCCTATTTCATTATGTCCAGTGCAATTTTGCTTTGATAGTACAAGTTTTAGCATCTCACCAGAATAAAAAATATTTCTGTTGTTTGACAGTTGGATAACTCCTAAAAAAAATTTGACTACAAACATATGATCTCTTCATTTATTATTAATTGATGATCACTAGTTATTGAAACAGTTTTTATAGAAAACTATGCATATACTCATTTTATATCAAAATGCAAATATTATAATTACATGTGTAATCTAGTTTGAGAGAGATAATAGACTGTGTCACTTAGAGAGGTGCTTGAATTCAGTTCAAAGATTTCAAATTGCTATCTTGAGTACAATAGCTATATGTTTTATTACTGCCTTATAAAAAGTTCTAGGTGCATGATAGAAACTCTGTACATATTTTTAATTGAGTGAATCAGAAATAGAAGCTCTTTATTCTCAACTTCTCCTGGCACATTTCTTCATGTCAGAAGTTCTCAATTGCCAGGGCTCCTGGGTGGCTGTCAGTGAAATGTCCTACTCTTGGTTTTAGCTCAGGTCAAAGTCTCTGGGTCTTAATCCAGCCCAGCATAGGACTCCACATTCAGCGGAGAGTCTGCTTGGGATTCTCTCTCTCCCTCTCCCACCCCTCATTCACACACATTCTCTCTCTCTCAGTCTCTCTCTCCCTCAAATAAATAAATTAAAAAAAAAAAGTTTACAATTGCCAAAAGCATAAAATATGGAACTTGAAAGATTAAGCTGGTGTAGGTATCTATTTTACCTTGTAAGTGTTTTAAAGCATACCATATTGATTATTTATAATAATTTGGAGAAATTTCAGAGTACTGACATTCTTCTGTTAGGTGTTGAAATACAACTTTCAGAGATTTTTTTCTACCATACTTTCCAATTGATCGTCCTGTAATTGAATTATAATTTGACTCCTATTGCTGGCCAATGAATAACATAATTTTTAAAAAAGAGTTTATGAATAACCAACTATATCTTCAAATTTAAGTTGGTTGCCTGTTGAATCAGTAGTATTTACCTGTTATCTTGAAACTTTGCTTCAGGGGATGGAGAAAACTAACCAAGCAACAACAACAAAACCTAGAACTACACATGTCAAACTTACCTCAGAAGTATTTCCCTTAATTTTAAAAACACAAGGTTAGGGAACTCAGCTTCAAAGAAGAAACGGATATCCTGTCTACCTAGTAAGGACATTTGCAAATTTGGGAAAGGACAAAACTGCTTAATTTCTGTGGGCTTTCCTAGATACGATTTGATCAGAAAAAAAAAAATCAAAGCTCAGTTTCTTTTGATATTTAAAGACTCCTTTTGCTTAGCCAAATCCCCAGGTAACCTTATAATCTTCCTGTTTTTAGTAGAGATTGCCTGGTTTCTTTTAAGCATACTCCCATATCTTTGAAGATGGATTTGGAGCAGATGGATTTGGGAACTGTGTATTAAGCCAGAGAGTCTGGATGTACATTATTAAATTTTCTTCTTGTGTATTTCTCATCATGAGAAGGAGGCTGAATCTATTCTGCTGGTAAATAATCTGAACATTAATACTGAACTTCCCAGTCCTCTAAGGTACCTCCTGCTTATTACAAGTGCTCTCTCCTTTTTAACCACAAAACATTTTCTGTGAGGGTACAATTTATTAGCCCTATTTGTTGCATTAAAAATGTACTTTTTGTTTGGGAACATTCATGAGAAAGGCGATTACAGTTTTCCTATTTGGACAAGTGATTGATCAAGGACCAGGAGGATTTGTTCCCACATGGTAAATTCAACCATCCATCTTAAAAAAAAAAAAAAAAAGGCAATTTTCTGATATATGACAGTAGTAATGAAAGTGTTTCCTTTCCAAAGAAGTTCATCATTTTATATATTTTGCATCATGATGCTGAGCATAGAGTCTATGTTCATCATGAGAATTTTGGGAGTCCTTCTATGCAAAAATATACGCTCTTAAAAATGTTCTGACATACCTACCATTCACCCTTAAACACGTGCAGGGAATTCCATGTCAGCATCAGGGATTAAATTGTCCTTTGGAGGTAATTTCTGTCAAGCAAATATATTTTAACTGGGTGTTTAATGAGTCTTTCATTTATTATAAAATGAAAACCCAGGAGACTTACCAAGTCTAATATTTTGTTAGACTATGGTCATGCATCTGTAATACCAAATGAGAAAAGCATTAAGTCAGTACCTTTCACCTTGCTGTCCTTAACAACCTTTACTTTGGTACTGGTGCTCTCAGTTGAATTTATATTTGAACTAGAACTATGGGGATACAGTTTATTTTAAAGGCACTAGTCTATTTTAGCTGCTTGAATCATGATCCTGCTTTCTGAGGAGAGTGCTGCTTAATTGATGAATGAATCACTCATTCCTGCAAGAAATATTTGTTGAGGACCTCCCATGTGCCAAGGAGTTTTCTAGGCACTAAAGGATACATTACCAAAGAAGAAGGCAAGATCTGGTGTTTCAGGGAGTCCCTATTCCAGAAGATACAATTCATTTATTTGATGGAAATTCTGAGTATTTAAGTATGAGGACTTATACAGGGCTTTGGGATACAGCAGTAGAAGATACCTCTTGCTTCAGTGAGCTAATCGAGATTAAAGAGGAAGAAGAAATAATAAAAAGACAGCATAATCGAGATATACATGGGTACTGTAAGAGCACAGACATAAAGCGACCAAACCCAGACATAGATGAGGAGAGGTGTCAGAGAAAGCTAATGGCCAGCCTAAGGGTCCCAGCCTTACCTGTTCTTCAACTTCCACCATTCCTCCAAACCTTGTGCGTTTCATTACTTTCCTGTCTCCCACCACTGCCTTCACATTCAAAGCCTCTACAGCTGAGTTCAAGTAATCCATAGCATCCGTGAAAAAATATGATGCTTTTTGCCAAAAGTGGATCCTTAAATGTTTGACCCTTTTAGGTGACAAGCATGTGTGCCATCACTGAAATGCATGCTACTTTGAATTCTAGGGAGCAAACGTAATACATGCTATTTTAGTGTATTTCTACCATTTGGAATACGGATAATCTTTCCTTTCATCTTGTATGGTTTCTCTGCCATCTCCAAAGGTTCTAAAAACTATTGTCATCTTTATGGTACTTCTTTCCAATCATTTATTTTTATTAAGAAAAAAAAATGATCTTGAAATCTTTTAAATCAAAGGCATTTTAATCCCTTGAAAACCACAAGATGATGTGATTCCAGACAGTCACTGAAAAGGCAGATGAGTTAGGTGATTGTCCTTCCCCTCCCCCTCCACATTGATGTCTACAAAACAATAGCAAGTAAGCTGAATCCAGATGTATTATTTGAAATACATGTGACTCCCCAACATTTTGCCAATAATCTTTGAGAATTAATGGTTGATAATATTGTAGCAATTGCTTTAGCTGAAAACATGCCAGTAACTGTGTCATTATTGGCAATTTAAGCATCATCATTTTTAAGTCTGTTACTCTAACTTTTCCCACAAAGCTGAAATTCCATTTGTTAAATTGGTTTGACACTAACCCCATTTTCTTCAAAAAGTAGTCAGGTGATTTAAACATTATTAATCCATTGTTTTCAATTCTGTCTGTGTGGGAAATGTTAGCATTTTCAGAGATTACAATAGCACTTTTCGACCTATTTTATTTGAAGGTGTACTTTTTGAAGGAATTGTTTGCAGCAAAGATCTATGCAGTCACTTTAAATTGCTGATTGTACTTTAAATCCTGTTTTCCCTCTCCCTCCTAGAACAATATAAGTAGCACTGAAACTACAGCCTTTAAAAGGAATTGATTTTCAAGGAGATGGTTAGAAGCAAGAAACTTTGTCTTGGCAATTACCACACATAAAGTGAGAGGGAGATGCTTTGCAAATTGAAGAATGTGTAGAAGCCTGTTAGCTAAAAACTCCCAAAGAGCAAAGGATGCCTGCAGATGACTCCCTGTTCCCTGCTTTCTGGACATCCCTATTAACCAGGGGCTCCAGTAGAATCAAATGTTGATGGTGAGAGGAAGTAATGTTTATGGCTGGACACAACCTGTTATCTGTATTCAGAGAAGCGTAGCACATTAAGGCTTGGAAGGGTTAGATCTCTTCACTTCAAAGATGGAGAAACTGAATCTAAGAGTGATAAAATTACTTTTCTAAGATCACAGAACAGGATTAGAGTGAATTATGCCTATGCCATGGCACCTGTAACTCTAAATTAGCCACCAGAATTCCTCCATCTACCCCACATACCTAAAAAAAATTTGTTTACCATATTTTCAAGGCTTCCAAGAAATATAGCCACTAATCCTGATTAATACTTCTCCTTCTTTGAAATTTCTCTTTGTTTTCCCTTTTCCTCTTTCCATCATCTGAGAAATGTGTACATTAATGCATACTATTATCTTGATTATACTGACTGCCTAATCATTTATCATTTAGGTTAAAAGTGAACGTGAAATGGCAAGTTCAAAGTAGACTATTGTTTGGTACCAAGAGGTACCATGTATAACTTACCATGATCCTAGTCACAGTTTCTAGAAAAGGACAGGTAGGGACTCCTGGATGACTCAGCTGGTTTAGTTGATTAGTTGGTTTAGTTGATTTCTGCTCAGGTCATGATCTCAGAGTTGTAATACTGAGGCCCACTTCTGGTTCTGTGCTGGGTGTGGAGTCCACTTAAGATATTCATTATCTCTCTCCCTCCTTCTCTACCCCTCTCTCCCTTTCTTCCTCCCTCCCTCCCCCCCTCCACTCTCCTCCCTTCTTAAAAGAAAAAAAAAGAAAAGAAAAAAGAGGACCGGTATTTTTACCAATCAGGGAAGAGATTAAATTCATAAGAGTGACATGGAAATTCTGAATTTCAGTGTTTTATTTTTAAAATTAATATCAAATGCTTAAACTTTTTCCCCAAATGCCTAAACTTTTAATTTTATTATTACAACTCCTGATTAACTCCCAAGTCACTAATTTTAAGAAGATCATTTTAATGTAAGTTCTAATAGGGCACAATCATTATATCTTAAATTTTTAGACGTATTGAGACATGTTCAATTTAATTCTGGTCAATTAAGGAAACCATTTTTATGACTTGAATCTATCTATATACCTTTTTCAAAGGTATAGGTATCAAACAATGAAAATTTTATTGCTTACAATTTTAATTATTTCATAAGAAAAACGCGGTTGTAAGGCTAATTTGATATTACAACTGATATAAAGGCCTAATGGAATGAAAAGTAGCATTAAGTGACCTGCTGGGTTTTTCTCATTGTCCTTCTTTGGTTTCCACAACTTCACCATTCTCATCCCTGTTTTGCCTTAGAAATTATAAGTGAGGGATCCCTGGGTGGCGCAGCGGCTTAGCGCCTGCCTTTGGCCCAGGGCGCGATCCTGGAGACCCAGGATTGAATCCCACGTCGGGCTCCTGGTGCATGGAGCCTGCTTCTCCCTCTGCCTGTGTCTCTGCCCCCCTCTCACTTTCTCTCTCTCTCTCTCTCTCTCTCTCTCTCTCTCTCTCTGTGTGTGTGTATGTGTGTGTGACTATCATAAATAAATAAAAATTAAAAAAAAAAAAAAGAGGAGGAAGCGGGTCCTCAAGAGGCCAGAAGGGCTTTGGAGCATTAAAATGAAGTTTGGATTTATTCTCCAATAAATGGGGAATGCAGGGTTTAAAAAAAAAAAAAAAAAAAGAAATTATAAGTGAAAAATCATTCCATTAATACCGTCAAAATTAAGCCTCAATATATTTTTGTTAAGTGAATTCAAAGTGGTATATATTTTATATTAATTTTATAGTAAATTTTTTGCAACCTTGCATTGACCAGAAACTGGTAAGGTCTATGATAAACTTTGAAAGAAAAAACATTTTGTGGGTGATTCATTATTGACTTCTTTTATAAAAATCTTGTTTAATGATATTTTAAAGAATAATATAGTTTATATACTTTTACATTATATAGTACTTTAAAGTTACTTCTTTAGAAAAAAAAAACATGAAGAAATTTTGTCTTTAGTCAAAGAGAAATTTTAAAGGAGGTTAGATTACTTTGTTTCATGCTGAAAGTTACAAAGAGACTTGTAAAATCAACAATAGGGCAAAAGTTGAATCAACATTTAAAATCTGTTTTATATAGATTTTTCTATATTAGGATAGATTAGGATAATAAAGCATGCTAATGGTAAATTATTTTAAAAATACAAAATATATTTTCTAAATAACAAAAATCTCTAGCTCTACATGGAGATAACTTTGTGACCATTTTAGTTAATAAGTATTTCCTGCCAGATTTTTGGTTGTTTCTGCTTTATACCTACATGTGCATGTGTGTGCATGCAAGTGTGTATGTTAAAATAATATGTAAAGATGTTTACATCTTAATTGTTTGGCAATTTACAGGGTTCCTTTGAGTCAGTATTTGTTGACCACCTGGGTTAATTATCAGCATTCACCTGAAGACCTTAATCTGAAATCTAAGCCTCTAAAAGTGTTCCACTCTTTCCCATGACTTTATTTAAATACAGCTTTCCTTTAGATGGGAGAAAGATACTTAACCTGCTTCTATTGATGGGTTTTCCAAATCTAAGAGCTGGATTCCGCCTCCTCCCCTCCCCCGCCCATCTAATCTAAACTAGCTGTGAATTCTTATCTTGCTGGATATCCCCAGGATATACTGTTCCCAGTGTTCTTTCTGCCCTTTTTTTCTAACTAGCTTCAAATCCCATTGCCTATTCCATTGCTGTCTTACAATCTTGAGAGTTATATACCCTATAATAGATAGTGAGTTGGTGCAGGAAATGAGACAACTCTTTACTGTCTTGAGAAGCCATTAGTGTGGATTAGGAAAGTGGCTGACAGCCTTACTGGCCAGCAGCCTAGGTCCCAATCTCAGATATAGCATAAAAAGTGTGATGTTGCTAGAAATATCTCCCCATTTCCTCTCTAGTCAGGTTAATATTTTAGGAGCTAAAACACTAGTCAGCCACTGAACATCTCTCAATCTAGCAGGCTGCCCTAAAGTTAGGCAAAGTCCTCCTAGGTACTGGGAAATCTTTGACTAGTAACTCTAATTTCAAATGCTTTTATGACTTGACATTCTTTTTTATTTTTCCTGGATATGTCCATGGAAGTTTTGAGTGAGTGAATCATATGTAGCTACCTACCTTTAATAATACCCAAGAAATCGGGCAGCCCAGGTGGCTCTGCGGTTTAGCACCGCCTTCAGCTCAGGGCCTGATCCTGGAGACCAGGGATCGAGTCCCACTTCAGGCTCCCTGCATGGAACCTGTTTCTCCTTCTGCCTGTGTCTCTGCTTCAATCTCTCTAGTGAATAAATAAATAAAATATTTAAAAATAATACCCAAGAAATCATCTCAATTAAATTTAAATCAGAAAGCAAAATATCTGTCTATCCTCTAAGATGAAAACATGCCTAATGCTCTAGAAAATTTAAAATATACAGCAGTTATAAGCAGAATATTAACCTTCAAAGTTATTGTCATCATTACTATTAACTGCTATGCACTTCAACAAATGTTTATAAAGCAACTATATGTTTTGATAAACTGCCACACTCAAGGTATCCAACCACATGCCCTGTATACTCTAACTCAACATAAATACCGTTGGCTCACATTGTTTTGTTTTCATTAATAAACATTGGTCAACTCCTGTGTGGAAGAAAATACTATGCTACAGGAAGGCTGAATAAGATAATAACCAAGCATGAACTAAACACATGCTGAAGGAAGCAGATGCATGTACAAGTAATACACAACACTGTAGAGAAGAAGAGGGTAAGTTAAGAGAAATATAGAGAGATGGTTTTGAACTTATATTGCCTGAACTCCAATCCTGAATCACCTTACTTGCTCTGTGACTTTAAGAAAGAAAAACTATTAGGGGGTGCCTGGGTGGCTCAGTCATTTGAGTGTCTGACTCTTGATTTTGGCTCAGGTCATGATTTCAGGGTCATAAGATCGAGCTCCATGTCCTGCTCTGTGCTCAGCGAGGAGTCTGCTAGGGATTATCTCTCTCCCTCTTCCACTGTCCTTGTGTCCCTGCATTTCTTCTCTCTCAATCTCTTTCTTTCCCTAATAGAAATAAATCTATTTATTCCTTTTAAGGAAAAAAATTAGAAAAGAAAAAATGTTTAATTACAGCAAGCAGGGAGGGAGTCAGACTTCAAAGCACTAACAAAACAAAGCAAAAACATAACATACCTAAGATTACCTAGTTTCCATGGAATTCTTGTGTCTTGGTGGGACACTAAACTGGTGTTCATATTTTAAGAGGTCATAATAAATTTTCAGATATAACATGAGTAAAATCAAGTTCAAAATTGTTTTGTTAGAAACTTTAGGTTCCAGAAAAATATTTGAGTTTTTTTTTTTTTAATCTCGGAGCTCAAAAACAGTGTGATTCTGTGAGTTTTAGATTATCTCAAGATGCGTGTGAGTTTTAGACTATCTCAAGATTATTTTCTCCTTCTGACTGTGGTGTGTGAAGTGCTTAGTCATTTTGGAAGCAAGGCAGAAGTGTCATTTTTTGCTCCTATATCTTCCCAAATTGTTTTTTCCTGCTTCCAATACCTACTCATTTCAATTTATCTTTATACCACTTCAGAGACATCTTTCCAAATTTTTCTGATAATGTCAGTCCCCTCTGCAAGAATCTCCACAACTTCATATAGTCCATGTGAGAATGTGGAAACTCCTTAGCTTGTGACCAACAGAATCTGGCCTTGACCAGCACTTTACCTGGGTGGCCCCTAGCACCTCCTCACTTTTCATCCTGTTTCCATGCAAACTCCTGTCATTCCACTAACATCTTGTGAAGGTCACAGTGCTGTGTGTTTGTCAAGTCTAACAGTTTGTTTTCTGTCCTCCTAAGATTTTTTCACTGCACCTAACAGTGTCAATCACCCTTTATCTGCAAATCTCCCATTCTCATGGTTTCTCTGATTCCAGTAGCCTGCCTTTCTTTTACCCATCTGTTTTTTTCCCCCCCTTTGGCCTCAGTCATAGAATTCACTCTTTTTTTTTATTTTCTCTCACTAGTCCCTTGCATATTGGTGTTTCCAGGTTCCACACCCTGGCATTTCTCTTTTCCGGCTACATAATCTTCCTGGATGATGTTATCCTTCCTCATGGTTTTGACTGACTCTGACATGTTGGTGACCCCCCAAATCTAAGCGTCCAGTTCAGATATCCAGTAACCTGGCAGACATTCCTATGTAAAAGCTCTGCAAGCTACCTTGGGTTCAAACCCAACTGAACACATGATCCCTACCTCACAATTCCTTTCTCCTTTTTAGGTCCTAGCTCATTTGGCAAAGGTACCAGTTACCCAAACTGAAACCTTGGAACTTAACCATTTCTCTTCCCGACTTCTTATTCCTCACCAGTCACCAAGTCCTGGCAGTTTCTCTTCTCTCAGTGTTTTCAAATTCATTCCCTCCTCCATATTTCTGTAGTCACTGCCCTAGTTCAGACACCCACCATCTCTTCCCTAGATAGCCTCCTAACTGGACTCTCCAGTCTCACCTTCTTTCAAACCATCCTTCTAAAGTCTGCTCCCCACCAAGTTAATCTATTTAAAATTCAACTCTGTTGATGGTACTTTCTATCCATATAAACAGCTAGAGTTCCTTGAAGATATATGTATTTTTTCCTACATTGACTCTTAAGATTTTGGGTTTTGTTTGAAAATAATCTGATCTACAATATAGGTCCAATTTGCCTAACATATTTCATGAGACTCTCCTACACACTCTCTAACCCTGTCTTTGGTCTGACCAAGCATAGAATATTCCCTGGGAAATCTGGGCTCTACCAACCTAAAATTGCTAGGGTTCACTGTACACCATATTTTATTTTCCACATTGTGCCGTGGTTTTTATTATTCTATTCCCCAGAATACATCTTTTACCTATTGGTGACAATAAGCCCTATGGTTGGTTTGGCTATTTCTGAGTCATGCATCAGCCCTTAACACAGCCCTGCTTTGAGATCCATCAGGGCACAATATGCACACTCTAACTTACTCTTCCTTGGCACTCTGTTTGGCTTTTCTTTGTCATAACTTTTGTATAACTGTATTACATTTCTTCTGTGACTGATTCTCCCATTAGTCTGTAAATAGATTCATTACTAAACACCTAATGCCTAACATAGTATCTCACATTTAGACATGTTAAATAAATATTTATTGGACCAAAATCTAGCGACACTAAACTCTTGACTCTTCCATGGCCATTACATGAACTCTAATCCTCAAGACCTTGACTCAGACATTTCCCTCTGATTTCTCCTCTGTGGGCTTATTATTAGCAGATTCAATCAGCCTTTGAACCTGTGTCCTCCAGACCTCCTAACTTCCTCTAGCCAATGGACACTTTTGTAATAGCACTTTCTCTTACATGGGAAAATTAGTGTTTAATGTGTGTCCTCTTAGAGTATGCATATTTTATACCAGGAGCATTAAATCAAGTCTAGATTCCTGCCATGAAATATAGTTCCAGAGAGATAGCAAAAATGTAGTTATTGCAAGGAGAGTACTATAGCCAGATGTGTTTAATATAAAAATGGATGAAAAGTTTTAAAAAAAAAGACACTACAGTGAATTCTAATTCTGTTTCTAATAAGTTCTAATAAGAGAAAGTATTATAATCTTACCATTTAGCTATAAATTGAAATTGTTTTCTGAAGATAATTTTAAAGTATAAAAACCAGGGGTGCCTAGGTGGCTCAGTCAGTTAAGCATCTGCCTTTGGCTCAAGTCTGGATCCCAGTGTCCTGGGATAGAGCACCATGTCAGGTTCCCTGCTTAAGAGGGAGCCTGCTTCTCCCTCTCCCACTGCCTACAGCTCTGCTTGCTTGTACTCTTTCTCTCTTCTCTCTGTAAAATAAATAAAATCTTTAAATAAAAAATAAAGTATACAACCCAGTTTATTTTACTGTTTTTCTAATTTTATGAATATGTATTAACATTAATGATAAGTACATAGCAAGGATTGCATTAAACTAGGTAACTCAAATTATGTCTCTCATTCTGGTTTTAAAACATTGCTTTGGGGCCCCAAAGCCACAATTTCATAGGGCATTTTCATCATTAAAACATTAGCTTGCCAACTCAAAGTGTAAAAGAGGCAAAACTTGCTTGTTTATATCCCTAGCCTTCCCACATTACGTTCATTTTCTCCTCAGATGGCCTATAAGCGGTGAACAGTGTTCAGTAATTGCATCATCTTCATTATAAAACTTTCAGTTTCACCTACAGACTTTACATGATAAGCCCCTTCAGAATCTTTATTATGTTTCTCCATGATTTCTACTCAAAGTCCCTGCTAAACTGTTACCGCCCTTGTTGGGCACCAAAAATCAGAGGATGGCAGCTACCAAATTTACTATGTAACTTGGGGGCACTAGGGAGACATGGATCATTTTTTAAAAGATCATTTTTTAAAAACCAAGAGCAAGATTAGTCATCCTGTTGACCTCCAGTATCCCTTTAAATATATAATGCATGCTCAGGATAATAAACTTCTGGTCTTTGGGTTTCTTACCACTTTATTTTGACAACTGATGTTTCTATATCTTGTTCCCCCTAGGTATGTATATTTTCCTTGTGCCATCCCCTGAACCATTGCATTTAGGTATTGCATATTCCATAACTCTTAACCTCTAACACGGATCTAACAAATTTCATTATTTGTGAATTGCAAAAAAAAAAAAAAAAGAAATCTAGTGTTAGTTTTTTAAATTTCTATATCTTTATATTATTTGTGATATTATTAATAGATATTATAATTAATTTAGTGTATAATGAAGTCAAAATAGATATCATTTACCTAAAAGAAGCAATCAGTTATAATGTCTTTCTAGAGTTAAATAGCAAAACCTCATGTAAACTCCCATGGCATGCTTTGTTATTTGTAATCCTCAGAGATCCATGTTTAAAAGTTTAACCTACTTTTATCAGTGAGTATCCTGACAAGCTACATGAATGGCCTGGCTGAGTTCTAAGACAAGCCACCATTTCCAGGACCATAATCCATTTCTTTTGAGGTGTCATTCAGGGCATTTATTTATGTTTGTACAATCTGTGTTTGAGTTCAAGAATACAGAATTCAGAGATGCCTAAGTGGAGGATAAATTACTGATGTTTGAGAGCAAAATAGGATCAGATTACATACTGAAAATGTCTTTCCTCCATGAGTATTTTATCTTTTCACTTTTATCATAAGCTGTGCTTTCAATTTTCAAGTCTTTTGTTATAGTTCAAATGAAACAGGTTTTCTTGAGAGAAGTAACAGAACTTGAACGCTGGATGCTTCTGATGTCTGTGAATGATACTATTATTCAGGGTTTAAAAGAAATGGTCTTTAAGCATAAAGCTGGCATAATTCAATCTGTCCTCACTATTCATCTGTTTGCTTTTATTAAGTCCTGATTGTAGCAAAATGCTAGGAAAACAAAACTGCTTACGGAAAGTATTTTTATGACAAACGTCCAGAAACTGGACGCCAGTCAGATGTTAAGTTCACTTGTTCAGTACATGTGCAATGAAAGGAGAGCCTCCTGCTGCATCAGTGTGATAGGAATGCAAGAGTGAAAGGGCATTCTGGTTGAAATAGGCATTTCAGGAACTGACTAAGTGACAGCCTAGTTACTGGAGAAGGGGAGACTCCTGTGTAATTGCTTTCCGACAGTGCTGGATTCCACTGGAAATTGCACTTAAGGTGTGTACACACAACACTCCCCTGGTTGAAAGGAGTTATATGCTCATCCCTGTGACAAATCACAGGTTGTAATTAAACCACTTCACCTTTGTGAATGAGAAATTTTTAAAAGCTGAGATTGCTTTCTCTTCACTTAGTAGAGATTGTGGGAGTTTTCTCTATTTTTTTATAGATGGGAATTAATTGCTGACGTTAGAAGGTATGCTGTTATATGAATTAATTGGTTTATGTTTTAAAAGTGCTTTATGGTTTTGTCTTATAGGCACTTTTCATGTCTGTCTTCTAAATACATGTGCCCTGGTGTCCCTGCTGTCATGAGCACCTTGTTGGCAAATATAAATGCTTTCTATGCTCACACAACAGTTTCAACAAATGTACAGGTTTCTGCCTCAGATCGATTTGCCGCTACCAACTTTGGTGTAAGTATTTTCGGACTTTCAAATTTCTACTAGCTTATGGAGGTTAGACTTTGGATTCTAGGTATTCTTGGAATCTTATCTGTAGGAGGCACATCTTGAGGAATATCTTTTAGTATAATGGGCAAAGGTTCAAATTCATTGGAAACATATCCTGTAAAATAACTTTGACAGTCAATAGACATCTTCATTGAATTAAATCTCCCTATCTGGAATAACCTCTTCCAATGAGGAAATACATAAATATTGTGAAAGAGTACTGGGATTTTATAGGACTTTCTCTATGTATGCAAATTTAGGATTTGCTATTTCAAATGCTATTCACTGATAAAAGGGGGTTTGGTAGTTCTCTGGAGTCTATTAGACTCCATTTCTACCTCCTGTTGGCTTTTACTGGTATTGATAAATACCAGCATATCTTCTAAGTGAAACATAGTAGATGTATAAAGAGTCTAAGAACTATTTGTACCTAATTAAGAACATCCACCTGAAATATTCAAATGCATCAAGGATGTGTTGAAAAGTAGAAATGCATGTATCCCAAGGAAATTCAAGTATTTAGCTGATGTACCTGTCAATGTAGCTCATTCTCTGTAAGCCTCATTAATTTGAAATTGCCAAGACCAGAAATAGGATAGAAATTAATAGTAACTTTGGTAAAATTGTGAAGATCTAAGTTAAGACAAAATTAGTGAAGATGGAGAAGGAAGACAAATTGTAGAGCTTTTCATGGCATAGACTCAACAATACGTAGTGTTTTTGAGGATGTGGACACTTGAGGAAAAAGAAAGCTGTCTGGATAGATTCCCAAGATTTTGACTAGGGCACCTGGTAGGCAGTAGCTCTATTTAATAATCCTATGAGACAGGTATTTTTATTCTCATGTGTGTGTATATACATGAAACTAACATCCATTGTAGGAAAATAATTTCATGACAACATAGTTATTTTCCACTGTACTTCCAAATTCATTCCCTGAATAGATTTTTATTATTGATTATGTTGTTAGAAATTAAATTTTGGGTTATGTGTCATAGAATAGAAACGAGACTTGGCAAAAAAAAAAAGTATGTGAAGCCAGGAGACAGGGGAGATATGCTGTTGTATCCTCTTTCTCTCTCCTTTTCATCTAAAAGAAAATGCACGTGAGGCATGTGAGGTGAGTTGGAATGAATCAAAGGAAAAAGTAATTGTTATTTAATGACAAATAAAATTAAGTACTAGTACAAGAAAACACTATCTGGGTTAGGAGTCATGGGATTTGGGTTTGTATTCAAATTTAGCAAGGCAGTCCTGTCATTCTAGCCTCGGTTCTCAATCTGTTCAATGAAGATAACAACTACCTGTCTAATGTGTTTCTTAAACTGAAGATGAAAAGCAAATGAGGTAAAATGTATGTAAGTCAATTTGTAAAAGTTGAAAATGCTCCATAAATATCAGATTTGAGGATTTCATCTCTCCTGCCCTACCTCCAGTACAAATAGAGTACCACAGATACTTCTCTTAGACACATTGAGTCTTATAAGAGCCAGGACCAAAGAACATTCCCTGGCCAGCTCAACAAAATACTACTATAACCAATAACAGACCATCAGAACAGTTTTGTTTTAAAAACCTCATTGTGATAACATGATTGTCTTGAGATTTTACCTATAACATACAGCACTCAGTGCTATGAAATTGTTTTGCTTTTAATATTTGCCTGGGCATCTTGTAGAGAATGATCCAACCTTATGGAACACTGAGCTTCATAGTTCTGAAAAAGAATATGTGTCTATATGATTAATATCCATCATAAAAGCTACCTGGAAGAAAATAAGATAGAACTTCATGCTGGCCCAAAGAAAGAAACCAAATTGATTACACTACTTTGCAGGGACAACATGATTATAAAAAAGTTTATTTTGTAAATCAAATAACTTACTGTAGAAGATAGCCAAAACAAGAATTTTTTTCCTCAAACTACAATTTGACAAATTGATGATTTAGTATATAAATGTGACTGTATTTTTCTCTGCCTACTGAAAGTAATGTTCTTTGCTCAGTCAGATATATCTAAGTATAATGTCTCCCATCTCCACTTTAGGGCCTAGGGTTCTTAGTTACCTGAAATCTGAATTTGACCTGTTGCTTCTGACTCCAGAATGCCATTATATTGGCCCTTCTTTATCCTTCTCAAGGATGTAACCCAGACATTTTGAGTATCCAACTTTTCTTACTTACGAGGATTGTAAACAAACACATATTTTAGAAAAGAAAACCATCACTCTTACAGTTCAGACATTTTTGTGTACAATTGTAATTTCTACTCATGATTTAAATGTAAAAAGGCTTCAAAAATGATGTGAGAAGGACAGAATACTTGTTGCGAAGAAGCATAACAAACTTTGCTGAGGAAAATGGTTAGAGAAATTGGATGAAAATGATAATAGTGTTGTATTATGAAAGACAAAGGAAAGCTATTTCAAAAAAAGGAATCTATATGACACTGTCAGCTGTTGCAAAAAGTTCAAGTAAGATGGGGAAATATTTATTGGGAAATTGGAGGTAATTATTTAGTGAAGCAGTTGACATAGACACCTAATTTCATTGGGTCCTTTAGTGAATGCCATAGATGAATAGTTGTGTAAACTAGGTTCATTTATTCACTAAAATATGCAATCACTAAAAATCATGTTTTTAAAGAAAAGTTTATAAAATTGATCACTGTCCATGATATAATTATGTGAAAAAAATACAAAATTCTATAAGCAATCTAATTCCAACATTAAAAACAACACATACAACTGGTTTAGAAATAAGACTCAGAATGTGCCAAGATGCCAATGATACAGCCACCTGGTGGGATGACAGCTCATATTTTGTTGTTTTGCTTTGTATTCATCTTTATACTGAAATTATAAAACTTTCCTATATTTATATTAATTTTGTAATAAACATGTGAATCAAAGGGTGAATATGGCTGAAGAAACAGACTATTCTTTTAAGGAACTTGAATGAAAAGGGAAAGATTGGTCAAGGGAAGATTTTGCCATGAAAATATTTTATTTTTACTGGCTGGTTGGGTAGGGATTTTTTTTTAATTTAATAAGGTAAATTGAAACATGTTTATAGATATCAGGAAAGGGATTAGTTGTGAGAGTAAAGTTACAGATTTATCAGATGGAGAGTAGGTGATACAGTGAAATTTCAGAGGAGAAAGAAGAAAAAATCATCAAGAGATATAAGGCGGGACATTCTTCAGAATAAGAAAGGACAAATTCCCTTCTGAAATTTCAGGAATAGTCTAAGTGTCCTTGTGGAGAATGCTGACCTTTTGATATAGGAGTGAAAAGCTGGGGCATCACACCTCATTTCTCTAATCTTCTCTGTGGTTGTCTACAAGGATAGTAAATGCTCATCTACAAGACAGGTGCTGTGATACAGATGCAGGAGGTGAAGGAGGTTGTGAAAGGTTTAGATAAGTTACCAAAGGGAATAGGAAGAGAAATACTTCAGGGTCATGTCAGAGGATTCCTAATAAAGCTGAAGGTCTCTTCTAATGTTGAGAAGCATAAATTTACTGTCATGACAATGCTTGTGGGTCTGAGCTTTTCTCAGAATTTTTTTTAGCATTCTGATGCTCATGTAACAGATATTGGCAGATGACTGGATTGACTCTAGGTTGAAATTTCATAGAAAAAAAAGGAATGAAAGGGTGAATGAATTCGTATATAGACGAGGCTGGCGAGAGAGAATAGTTGAAGTGATTGACCATGGGGTCTAGGTTTGAGAAGTTGCACCAGGGGAGACAGAGAGACAAAGGATTTGGGTAGGAACATTATACATTTCAGTTAGAATTTCAAAGGGGAAGTCTTGGGTCCAAGATGAGGCTCTGGAAGTAGATTGTTGAAAATTGAGTGTAAAACAGTTATAGTTTACTTAAACCTACTCACAGGCAGTGACTGCTGAATTTTCAGGAATACTCAAGTTAGTTGTTGAACATAGCCATCCTTGAAGCCAGAAGAAGTATTGAGAATACTAATATCATGGAAACTGGCAAATGCTAAAAATCAAGGCATTTTTCTTTTGAAGACATGACTTAGCACACCATTGAGTGTAAAGGTTGCTTGGAGTCAAGAAGATAAAAGAACTTTTTTTGAAAAAAAAAAAAAATCCCCTTGGGTATGGAAAAACACCATGGGTAGATCAAGGGTTGGAAAGGAAGGAAACTCCATGAATTGGGGCTCAATATCTTAACTTTAAAGTCTTTAGAAAATTTATCTAGTGAATTATGTTAGAACATAAATATACAAATTATTAGTAAACAAATTATTAGTAAAATTCATATTTATCTAGTTCATTTTTTAATAACATGTATACCCTCTTTGCCTCAGCCAGTGTTGGGCAAAAATAAATAAGTTAATATTTCTTTGCCATTATATATGTAAAATATATATATATATATATATATATATATATATATATATATATATATTTGTCCACTTATTCATTCAATATGGATTCATGCAATTCCTCATGTAAGGCACCATGGCAGATAGCGGAGGGATTGAAAGATATGTGTTGACCGCTACTCTCTGAAACTTATGTTCTTTTTTATATAAAAAGATTTTCTTTATTCATGAGAGACACAGAGAGAGAGGCAGAGACATAGGCAGAGGGAGAAGCAGGTTCCCTGCAGAAGCCCAATGCAGGACTCGATCCCATGACCCCAGGATCACAACCTAAGCCAATGGTAGATGCTCAATCACTGAGCCACCTAGGTGCCCCTGAAATTTATGTTCTGATGGGATGATCAAATAACCATATGTAGCAATAACCAAAACTCACTCCCAAAATATGATTAGTGTCAAAGGAGGTTATACTTATAAATTTGCTTTGAGATTGAAAAGGAGCAAGTGATTGATTCTTTTCAGGGGCTCATGAAAGTTTGACAAAAGAAATAGGGCTTTAAGGGATGAGTAGTATTTTCCAAGGTCCAGGAAATAGTTTGGAAACTACCTTAGATCTGGAAAGACATTTGAGTAAAGTCAAAATAAGATACACAGTAAGTCCAAAGTGTGTGGAAGGTAGCCTGCCTACTGAGTAGGGCAAATAAAATAAAAGATATTAGTATAAGAAGAATCTGTGCTCTATTGGGTTGATATTGGATTGTTAAGGGCCTTTAAACCCTACTAAGATGTTTGGACATCATTCATGAAGTGTAGGGTATAATCTGATAGAATCTTTGATTTACAAAGAAAACGCTGTATAGGAAATGTTGCAGAGAGAAAAGAGAGAATATGTGTATCAGACACAGTTCAGTTGTTTTAATAGAAACCATCCTAGAAACTTTAAGGAGAAAGGGATTCAGCACAGGGGATTAGGTACTTATAATATCACTTGAAGGACTGGAGGAAGATTCTTATGTAATAATTCTCAAAATATCACAGTGAAACTGATTTGAACCTATAAGCTTACTTACAGTCAGGAAGATGAGGAATCAGAAGTCTGCTTCAACTGCTAACGCAGCTATCTTTTTGAAATCACAAAGCTGATGACCAGAGAACGGGAAATGAATGTTTCCAGGACTTGACTTAGCAGCAGGAGGAAACGGAGAAGCAGAAAGTGGGCCTCAATCTCTTTTCTGCTTTCCAAATGTAGCAGCATACATGCATCTAAGAGGCAGAAACTAAGGTAACTGCATAAACCTATCTGCAAAGGAGTTTGGCAAAAATGGTGCTTAGTTTTCCAGTCTCAGATTATAGGTAGCCACACTGAAGAAAGGAGGAGTTAGTAAACCAGTTCTGTTTTGAGCACAGGTGGTCTAGATGGAAATTAGTGATAGGGTTGATATGCTACTCTTGACAGGGCAAAGTGGGACAGGGGCTTAGAGAAAATGAAGTTGATGTGGCAAAGGAGAAAATGGATGTGGGAAACATTTTAGAAGAGATTGTTTCTTTTATGACTTGACAAATGATTAGTTCTGGGAAGACATAGATCTAGGTTTTATGCTTCCTAGACCTTATATAATTCAATGAGACTTTTTTTTTTTTGAGACTTTTTTTTTTTTTTAAGATTTTGTTTATGGGATCCCTGGGTGGCGCAGTGGTTTGGCGCCTGCCTTTGGCCCAGGGCGCGATCCTGGAGACCCGGGATCGAATCCCACGTCGGGCTCCCGGTGCATGGGGCCTGCTTCTCCCTCTGCCTGTGTCTCTGCCTCTCTCTCTCTCTCTCTCTCTCTCTCTGTGTGACTATCATAAATAAATAAATAAATAAATAAATAAATAAATAAATAAATAAATAAATAAATAAAAAAAATTAAAAAAAAAGATTTTATTTATTTGGGCAGTCCTGGTGACGCAGCGGTTTGGCACCGCCTGCAGCCTGGGGTGTGATCCTGGAGACCCGGGATTGAGTCCCGCATCGGGCTCCCTTCATGGAACCTGCTTCTCCCTCTGCCTGTGTCTCTGCCTCTCTCTCTGTGTGTGTCTATGAATAAATAAGTAAAATCTTAAAAAAAAAAAAGATTTTTTTTTTTTTTATTTAACAGAGGGGGGGAAAAAAAGCACAAACGAGGGAGTAGGAGAAAGGGAAACAGACTCCCCACTGAGCAGGGTGCGATGAGGGGCTTGACCTGAAGCTTGGGGCTTGATCCCAAGACCCTGGGATTATGACCTGAGCTGAAGGCAGATGCTTAACCAACTGAGCCATTCAGGGGCCCCTGATGAGACTTTTATTAAGAAGAATGCAAATTATCAATAAAAAAGTAATATTCACTTTTAAATTATTTTTTAAAGATTTTATTTATTTATTCATGAGAGACAGAGAAAGAGGGGCAGAGACACAGGCAGAGGGAGAAGCAGGCTCCATGCAAGGAGCCTAATGTGGGACTTGATCCCGGGTCTCCAGGATCACGCCCTGGGCTGAAGGTGGCGCTAAACCTCTGAGCCACCTGGGTTGCCCATAATATTCATTTCTAATAAAAAATGAGTCCCAGTGAATTATAAATTACTATGACACCAAAAACATTACAAATTTCACAAAAACAATATAATATTTTCATTAATTAGCTTTCTGATACATGTCTTTAAAAGTTTTTCTAGAGTTTTTGACTGCACGTTCATTGATCATTTCTTCATATAGTGAAAATCCTGAAATATATTTTTTTATTGAAGAAAGGTAATCGTCTTTAGAAGAGTTGATCAAACTTTTTATTTAGTTGATCAAACTTTTTAGTTTGATATTTTAGAGAAGTTTCCATTAACTTCACAATTCATTGATAATGCCACACATTTTAATGACTTCCATCAAGTTTCAGAAAACATTTATTATGTTTCTTTCGTATGCGATGTCGAAACAAAAAGTGTACCCAGGAGAGTTAAACAGGCAATGAAAACTTAATTTGAGGGTGCACCTGGGTGGTTCAGTGGTTGCCAAAGCATTTGTGTTTGGCTCAGGTCCTGATCCCAGAGTTCTGGGATTGGGTCCCTGCATAGGGCTCCCCACAGGAAGCCAGCTTCTCTCTTTGCCTGTGTCTCTGCCTCTGTCTCTCATGAAGAAATAAAATCTTACAAAAGAAAAAGAAAGAAAGAAAAGGAAAAGAAAGGGAAAGGGAGAAAGAGAAAAAGAACTTAATTTGAGGCCATTGCCAGAGCGGGAGAGGCCAGGGTTCACCCTGAGTTCGGCTATACTAAGACAAATGTTAGAGTTTTTAAGGGCTGGAATAAGCTGGAAAAAAAAAAAAAAAAAAAAAAAGCTAGGCAGCCCGGGTGGCTCAGTGGTTTAGCGCCACCTTCAGCCCAGGGCCTGATCCTGGAGACTCAGGATCGAGTCCCAAGTCCCAAGTCCCACATCGGGCTCCCTGCATGGAGCCTGCTTCTCCCTCTGCCTGTGTCTCTGCCTCTCCTCTCTGTGTGTGTCTCTCATGAATAAATAAATAAAATCTTTAAAAAAAAAAAAAGCTGAGGATATTAAGGGGAAGGTTAAGTGGCACGTGACCAGCATTAACTTTTCGATGGGTATGCAAATCTTTTTCTGTGATGAGGCTGTCTGTGTTTACTACTTGACACATACCAAAATTAGTCTCCTACATGCCCCACAGAGGCTGGGACAAGCCTGTCCCTTTGATAGCTCCCAAATACTTAAGGAAGACATTCCTGGGTTGTAAAGCAACCTGGCGAGAGGCTTTTTAAAAGATTTACATTTCAAAAAAGATTTACATTTCAAAGGGACAGAGAAAGAATTTACAGTTATAAGTTTTTTAGAGAGAATGCTCTAAAAATTAAAAAAAAAAGATTCGGGTCTAGAGTCAGGGAGAAACCTGTTTAAAGTTTAGTCAGACTGATAGAAATGTTGAGGCTCTCTTGGTCACTGGACAGTATCATCTCAGGGCTTTTCTAGCTTGCCTATGAAGTGACTCCTTAAATACTCCTTTAATTGATCACATTTATTAGTTTGTCACTGATACCATCATTGTAGTGAATTTTATTATTTTATGATACCTGCCAATATCAGTATTAATCTCAACTCCACAAGAAATGTAAACATATTTCCAATATGTTCCCATGATTAAATTTTCAAAAAAATATCGAAATAGGCTATGTATTATTTCTATTTGAAATGTTCTGTTCTTTTTAATGAATTACTACTTTTATAGATATTCTTTTTTTTAATTTTTATTTATTTATGATAGTCACAGAGAGAGAGAGAGAGAGGCAGAGACACAGGCAGAGGGAGAAGCAGGCTCCATGCACCGGGAGCCGGATGTGGGATTCGATCCTGGGTCTCCAGGATCGCGCCCTGGGCCAAAGGCAGGCGCCAAACCGCTGCGCCACCCAGGGATCCCTGAATTACTACTTTTGATGATACTATCTGGAAAAGTTATTACAATTAGGTAGTCCAAGTCAGAATATTTTCAATCCTATTTTTACAAAGTTTACGAAAACCTGAGATCATGTGAACACATAGCTAGGGCTCCTCCTGGGTAAGCTGAAGCATCATCATCAGCTTTGAATTAAATCACTTCCTGCTTCTGGAGTTGAGATACTGAGAAACAAAGAAATGGAAGAGAAAAGTCAAGGGTGATGCAGCGGTTTTTACATCCCTTCCTTATAAGAGCTTTCCCTTCTACAGTTCCCAGGATCCTGGGGCAATATGTTGACATTTCTTGTTGATTTGAATCCACTTGTGGAGTAGCAACTGCCTACCTCTACTCAAAATCTCCCCTGTGCCCTTAGGCCAAAACCAACCCACTAGTTGGTTTTGTATGGGTCGAGGACGTGAGAATGGTTTCCACATTTTAAATGATTAAAAAATATCAAAAGAAGACTATGATTTTACGACACATGAAAATTACAAGAATTTCAAATTTCACTATTCAGTGGGCACCTGGGTGTCCCAGTTGGTTAAGTGCCTGCTTTGGGCTGAGGTCATGATCCTAGGACCTGACATGAGTCCCTAGAGCTCTCTGCTCAGAGGGGATCCTCCTTCTCCCTCTCTCTTTGCTCCTCCTCCCTCTTATGCACACATGCTCTCTCTCTCTTAGATAAATAAAATCTTTAAAAAATTCCCTTGTCCAATAAACACAATTTTATTGGGGAATAACCATTCCCATTTGTATATATATTGTCTATGGGAGCTACTGTGCTTCAGTGGTGGAGTTTAATGGTTGTGACAGGACAGGTGACAGGCTGAAAATATTTACTATCTGGCTCTTTACAGTTTTCTGACCCCTGGTCTAGAGTTATTCTTATCAACTAATTAAACCTAAGTTTTTGATAACTGATAGCAGTCGGTATTATGATTGATGTGGCCTGCTACCAAATACTAGGTATGTGTAGACCTTACCTGACATGGAGAGCTGAGTGACATAGTGGTTTCAGATGTTGTGGACATGTCCCCTCAGGAGAATCATTTTTTAATCACCCACTCTTTTGTTATTCTTCAAATCACACCATGCAGGAAATAGGCCTCCTCAGCTCTGGCAAAGGCAATCTCACTCTAGTTAAATAGAAATACGATAAATAAAATTAAATTTCAAGCTGTCCTGCTGTTTAAAGAATCTCTATGAAAATTCAGTCAGTAGCACACTTTTAATTTCACATCATCTGATAGTGTCTGGGATTTAGCGACAACAAGCCTGGTGGTATTCTCCACAGTGTTCTGTGTTCCTTGAATGTAAATTTTCCAGCTGGGTGCTGAAGACTTAGGTGGGAAGCCCACATGTGTGATCCCTATCAGTCAGAATTCTGTTTGGCTGCATGAAACAAACTAAACAAACTTAAGTAAATAATATTTTTTTCCCCATGTAACTCAAGTCCAAAGGTAATAAGGAATTCAGAGCTAGTGTAGCTGCTAAGGATTGTAATTTTTTGAAAGGGGTAGGCAGACAATGCTAAGGGGAGAGGGGATGGCTCCCAACTCCCTGCTCCACTGGGTATAATTGCTTGTTTCGCTTTTCATCTGGGAGTCACAGGACTGTTTTACCTTCTTTTGTCTGATCTGAATTTCAGGTGGGAGAAAGGAGAAAAACACAGAACAGATGGAGAGAAAGCCTGACAAAGAATTATATAGCAAACACGTTAATACAATGGTGTTTGCCAAAGTCTCTTTTAGAATCTTTTCAAATAATAATTCATTCATAATACGTTCTCTGAGTCCATCCCCTTTATAAACTCTATATATCTCACTAGCCTAAATCATACTGCATGGCCATTTCTAGAGAAAAAAGGTTTGGGAAGGTAGGTAGGTATTTCATAATGGACACATTTGTCTCATAAGGTTCTATTAATAAGGAAGAATGGGAAAATGGATATCAAGTAGAGAACCAGAACAGTCAGTCCCGGTATATAAGAAGGCCAGTGATTTAGGCATTAGCATGGATGACTAGGGTCATGGCAGCTGTCTTGATGATTTGTACCAATCACAGAGGTCAGATGAAGCATCCCAAGACATGAACATGTTAACTTTTACAATCATTGAATGATTAACTTTGCCATGACCTAAACTGATGATGGTAGTGGCTCTTAAATTTTTCTGCTTCGATTGAGAGCTACTGATCCAGGTGGTTGCAGGATGGGCGTTAATAAAAGGACAGAATAGTTCACCTTCTTTCCCTAGGAAAGAACAGTGAAGTGTGGGAAAGAAAAAAAAATCTAAGACCTTCAACTCATCTGTATTTTTCAATAGCTTTACTGGAGAGTCTTCTCTGCCTAGCAAGACGGCAAGCATGTTGAAGGCAAGGTACATTTCTTGGGCTCTGTTGTTGCCCCTGCAGGGCTTTAACACAAAGGTAATATCAAGCTTTATTGTATGACATACAAACCTGAAAAAGGCAGTTTATTCAGAAAATTGGAGTTTCAACTTAGGAACAATTCATCAACTCCTGTTAATATTCAGCTCACTTCATCAAAATCAGTGACTTCAAGGGATGAGTTATAACCCCATAAATCCAACTTATTCATGAAAGTATTAGGAAAAGGTTACTTTGGCCAATATCTTCCAAAGTGCACTTTGTTATTTACAGAATAGTAATGCAGACAGAGAGACCTTTACTGTTGCTTACTTCTACTTCCCTATCTTTTTTTTTCATTTTTGATTAGACTCCAAATGGAGGATTGTCTAACTATAAAGTTTGTGTGACTTGGATGTTTTCATCTTATCTAATTTATTTACTTTATTAATCAACACAACTTCATCCTTATAAGCAAACTTATTCTTGTCTTTACATCTTATGAAGAGGTCAGCCCAACACTGATACAACCTCAGAGGAAAGCATCAATTTTTTTTGGTTTGATATTTTATACTTTTTTTTAAAACACTGAATCATGAACAACATTAAAGGTGATTGATATTTTCAGAGTATGAAGTTTGTACTTGTTACCAAAAGGAAAATGCTTTTTGAAATTGTTCTTGATGAGAACAATAGCAATTCCCACTTGCTTAGGTAGAAGAAATTTAAAAAACAATATTTCTGGGGAGGTACTGTGGTGTGTGGGGATAGGAAGAGGGGTAGGTCACGTTTTTTCTTGCCGACTCATATTGTTGTGAATTAGTACAGTGGATATTCAGTTTTCTGGACTCTTTCCGCACTCCACAACTTTCTGGATATTTTCTTATTTGTCACAGAGAGGCCCTGTGGCTTATTGTGAAAAGCCTGGATTTGATGTCCGAGAGATCTGCATTTAAATCATTGTTATGTCACATACTAGCTCTATCATCTTAGATAATCATTGACATCTTTGAACCTTCTTTCTATAAAATGGGGACAATAACTCAAAGATTTGTTGTGAGGATACATTTAGAATGGCCATTTATTTCCATTGTCCTACTTTGTGCTTGTTTATACAGAGGGAAAAATTCATAAAACTACTGGACCAGTTGCATAACTCTTTAAGGATTGACCTGTCAAAGTATAGGGTATGTACAAAATTATCTACCTGAAGGTAAAATACCATGTTTGTCTGAGATGCTTTCCTGTCATATTGTAGAAAATCATCCTTTGTGTAATGGAAAAGTAAAAATACTGATCTTGGGAACTCAGGTTCTGTCACACTGGAAAAAGTCCCCTAAGTAAGCAAGCTGATGCCCCTTGTTCAGGGACCTTGCCCCAAATAAGCCTACGATAGTAACATATGTCTGTGTGTGTGTGTGTGTAGCTTTAATTTTATAATTATAATGACTATCAGATTGAGTCACAATAAACTAATCCATGAAGTAGACATGTGACAGAGTCCTCATTCTGAAAGCTCACCCCTTGTTACTGAGACATCCTGCTGATATTTCCCCAGCTTTTAAGATACCTACTTGGACTCACTGCTTAATTCACTCTTTCTAGATCAGTACAATGTGATCTTTTGTAGCTGACCAAACTTGTTGTCAACTCTTCTGTACTTCACCTCCAGGTGAAATACACACACACAAAAATATATTCATATATATTGTGTTTGTAAATACACATATGATTTTAGTTACAAAAAATCTTAGTTACAGACCATTTAAAGTTTTATTTACAAAAGAATCTGTAGCAATAACTGTTGCATTCTTTAACAATTTATTCTAAACATCATTCCATATCTGCACATATGTATATCTTCTGCATTCATGTTTTAGTTCATTTTGATGGATATCTTAATTTCATATTTCTGTAAATTATGATACCACGTTTTGTCAAATTCATCCTTCCTGTTGGAACTGGGGCCAACACTGGTAGAAGGTAACTGCTACACGGGCAATGAGAAAGGTATATGAGATCCAAAAGGGCCTGGAAGGTACCTCATTTGTCATCATTTGGATACCTTAACTCTATGTGAGTTCATGAATATCTAAAAGTTACCTATGGTTTTTCTGATTGCTCTTTAAAAAGTCAATTTGAAAACACGTAAAAATGAGAAATTTCTCAATGTTAAAATTATTCCTTAGATCAAACATTTTCATAATTATATCTTCCCTTTACTTCAAAATTCTGAACATTTTTATTTTTATATCACATTTCCACCAAATCTCACCAACAGACTTTTTTTGAAATCCATAGTACTTCCAGGAGAAACTCTGCAGTGTAGTCTTATTTTTCTTTAAACTTTTAAAAGTTTCTTTGTAGCTAGAAGTAAATGTAGCACATGTAAAAGTTCCCAAAGTTTTACTTTTGGAAAAAATTACCCATCTTGAGAAAATTATAAAAAAAGATATTTCCAAATACATGTTGTCCCCTCCACTTTTAGCTGCAAAACTACTATATGAACAAAGTTGAATAATAACTATGCATGAATGATATTATTTTGTATATTTTTATTACACTGTTGGAAATAAATAGAAGGATATGGCTTTCTAAGACTAAAGATAATTTTTCCAATTGTTTACTTTTTATAATGTTTTATGATAAAATATTTTAAGAATGCTATAGGGATATTTTTGTAATTTTACATAGTTCACTTCCCATTTTCTTTCCCAGATGGTTAGTCTTAGTTTATTTTCCCATTACAAGTTTAAGGCTGATAATTTACCCATTTTCTATTTCTTAATTAACCAGGAAAACTTTCCTGCCAGCAATGCTGAAAGACTGCAAGACCTGAAATCAACTGTTGACCTGCTAACAAGTATCACCTTTTTTAGAATGAAGGTACCTCATTTTATTTATCGCTATCCTGGTGTGTCATAACACACTCATTCCCCATTAAAGTCATCTCTTGATCGCTACCATTCAACCCTAGCAATTATGCTGTGATTCCTTTTGCAGTGCTAAATCATGTGTTGAAAGGGATTATCCTAAACACCTAAAATATTCTGATATGTTTGGCTCAAATGTAGTTTTAAATTA
The DNA here is from genome assembly GCF_905146905.1 of Nyctereutes procyonoides. NCBI lineage: Eukaryota > Metazoa > Chordata > Mammalia > Carnivora > Canidae > Nyctereutes > Nyctereutes procyonoides. The sequence continues at coordinate 20,759,081 of NW_026575040.1, read as the reverse complement.
AATCCATCTTACATAAACATAGCACTTACTAAAAAAAAAAAGTTCCTAAGAATGCTAAATGGAAATGAGTTTACTTCTTATTTTAGTTTAACTCAGATGTCTTGCTGACTTTTTCATCCCAAGAGAGTAGCTGATTCTTTTAAGTTTGCCCCAGTTGTGGCAACTCTCATTTTCAGCCCTGGAACGGTCTTTATAGGAATAGATTAGATTGCTTAAACTATTAGTATAACTATTATCTACCAAACTGTGCAGGCATTTCTTTTTAGATAGATCTACTCTGCTGTAACAGCAAGCTCTCTGCAATCATAATTTGGCTAGCAGGACAATTCATGTAAAGTGTCTCCTAAAACTACCTGTCAGACTATGGGCTAAAAACATTTTGCTCTTTGAAAGAAAGTTTTATGATGTTTATTCAGAAAAGTTCTGTACAGAAAAAAAATAAAATTTTCAGTTGTCCATGGTTGTTTTCCCTAGAAGCACTAAAAATGGTACTATATGAGAGAGAGAGAGAGAGAGAGAGAGAGAGAGAGAAAGAGAGAGAGAAAACAAAACCATACTGTATCAGCAATCATTTAGATTTTTTAAAGTTCAAATAAAATTCATTTGGCTTCAAATCACAGCCACATTGAGTGACTGGGATAAATGGAATTTATGTCCATTCTGGTATCTTGGCAGCAGCTGTTGGAACAGTGTGCAGAGAATGATTGTTAGCCTCCAACCAGGCTCAGAGGGAAACGTTACTTTATTGACAGGTGATACCTGCCATCCACACTGAAGTGGGGAAATGGGAATGAGGGTAAAGGGTGCCTTTATAAGTGCCACATATCTGCCATTCCTCAGTCATCAGTCTTGTAGTGTTAAGAAACAAAGTCTCAAACTTCTAGCACATCCTCCACCCTCCTCACTACCAGCTGAGTACCTTGCTTCCTATTGCACTGAAAAAAAACCAAAAACCAAAACCAAAAACACAAAACAAAACAGGAGCAAAGTCTGGAGAGCTTCCTCAAGCTCAGACCACATGCTCCTGCTACCCACCCCACGTATCTACTTACCTGCATCTGTGTCCATATACTCTTCCTTGTTTTTTATTACTATTGATTAGCTGTCTGTTCTCCTAGAAAAGGCTACCAATTCCACCTGTGCAATTGATTTCATCCCCTCCTAAGTACTAAAACTCTGTTGAATCAGTCCTCCCCACTCCCTTCAATGATGGACTCTACTTCCTTCTCCAGCTACTATACCCTAATTCCTCTTTTCCTTTTTTTTTTTTTTGACATTTTATTTATTTATTTGTGAGAGAGAGAGAGAGAGAGAACACAAGCACGGAGGAGGGACAAAGGAAGAAAGAGAAGCCAACTCCCCACTTAGCAGAACGCCCAATCTGAGACTCAATCCCAGGACTCTGGGATCATGACCTTGGCCAAAGGCAGACGCTTTGCCAACTGAACCACCCAGGTGCCCCCTCTTTTCCTTTAATACCAAAGCCCCTCAAAATCATCCTCTTCATGTTTTCTTCCCAATTTCTATTCTCTCAGTATCTTTTGAACAAGTTTCTCATCCCATTTTTTTTCTTTTCTCATTACAGACAGTAAAATCCATTCCTTTGTTGTACAGATCTGTTAGTTTTGGCAAATGTGTAGTTGTGTAACCACCACTACAGCCAGCATATAAAACAGTGCCATAGTTCTCCAGAATTCCCTATTGCTGCCGCTTTACACTCAAACCTTTGCCCACAGTGTTTGGTGACCACTGATCTGTTGTTGTCTCCCTATAGTTTTGCCTTTTCCTTTTTTTAAAAAAATATTTTATTTAAATTCAATTTGCCAACATAGAGTATAATACCCCATGCTCATCTCATCAAGTTAGTTTTGCCTTTTCCAAAATATCATGTAAATGAAATAGTTGCTTTATAGCATGACACATGGGCTAATCATCCATCTTGTTGAGTGTATCAACTGTTTATTCCTTTTTGTTGCTGGGTAATAATTCTCAGTTATGTATACACAACAGGCATTTGGGTTGTCCCTTAGCTGGGGTTATAAACAATACTGTTACAAATATTTACATACATATTATTAGTGTAAATATAAGCTTTTACTTGCCTTGAAGGGAAGTTCCTGGATCATTTGATAAATGTATGATTAACTTTACAAGTAATGGCAAATTATTTTTTCAAAGCAGTTGTACAGTTTTGTATTCCTAGCAGCAATGCACAAGAGTTCCAATTGCTCTACATCATCTGGTGAAACTCTTGATATTTTCTGTGGTTGAAATTATTATTACTATTTTTTTAGCCATTCTAATAGTGAAGTATCCTATTATGGTCTTAGTTTTATTTCTCAATTAATAGTGATCATCCTTTTTTAAAAAAGATTTTATTTTTTCATTCATGAGAGGCAGAGACATAAGCAGAGGGAGAAGCAGGCTCCCCATAGAGAGCCCAATACGGGACTCGAATTCCAAAATCCCAGGATCGCGCCCTCGGCAAGACAGACACTTAACTGTTGAACCACCCAGGCGTCCCCTTATCATCCTTTCTTGGGCTGATTTGCCATCTGAATTTCTTTAATGAATAATCTGTTGGAATGTTTTGCTCATTTTTATGTGGTTTGGATTTTTTTTTTTTTTTTGCTTTTTTTTGTTTGTTTGTGTTTGTTTTTGTTTTTGAGTATTAAGAGTTCTTTGGGGCACCCGGCTGATTCAGTTGAAAGGGCATGTGACTCCATCTTGGTGCCATGAATTCAAGCCCCATGTTTTACAGATTACTAAAAATAATGTTTTAAGACTTTAGAAATAGACTGTAAAAATAACTATTCTTTAAGCTAATCATTTCTACATTTATATCTCTGTATATAGTCTGGATACAAGATTTTCATCAGATACTTTATTTGTTAGCATTTTCTCCCTATCTGCTTTGTCTTTTAATTTTCAAATAGTACATTTGTATAGCAAAAGTGCATAATTTTGCTGTTTACTTTGTCAGTTTTTTTATTTGTAGATGGTGCTTCTGGCTCAATGAAGGTCACAAAGAGATTTTCCTGTGTTTCTTCTAAAAGTTTTATTTTATCTTACATGTTTAGTCATGTGTTTTGAGAGGTTTTGTTGTTTTTTGTTTTTTAGTGTGGTATGAGGTATGGGTCAAATATAACTTTTTTCCTTTGATTATCCTTTATTCATTGAATTAACTTTGCATCATAATTAAAAATAAATCACTTGTCCATATTGTTTGAGTCTATTTCTGGACTGCATACTGTTCAGTTGTCTATACTTTCACCATTAACATACTCCCTTATTTACTATAGCCTTATAGCAAATCTCTTTTTTTAAGGATTTTTATTAAGACTTTATTTATTCATGAGACACACACACACACAGAGAGAGAGAGAGGCAGAGACACAGACAGAGGGAGAAGCAGGCTCCATGCAGGGAGCCCGACGTGGGTCTCAATCCTGGGTCTCCAGGATCAAGCCCTGGACTGAAGGCAGCGCTAAACCGCTGAGCCACCCGGGCTGCCCCCTTATAGCAAATCTGAAAATTAGATCTTAAAATCTTAAAATCAGATACAGCAGATCTTAAGAACATACTTTTTCAGAATTGTTTAGGTGTTATTAGTTCTTGCTGGGATGTTGATTGGGATTGGATTAAATCTAAAGATTCATCTGGAGAGAACTGAAATTTTAACAATATTAATCCTCAAAATCACCTGGAATGTTGAACTCACTCCAAACTTTTACTCCATCATTTTTCCAAGAATGATCTTATCAAAATCTCCAATGACCATTGTTTGTGAATTCTAGTGGTCACCTATCAATCCTTATCCTATAATGTTCAGTATCAATATATTTCATCAATCAGGAGACCCTTTCTTCCCTGGATTTCCCAGACACTGTTGTTTAGTTTTTCCTTCTTTAAGCTAATCATTTTTACATTTTTATCTCTAGCCCCGGACATCTGCATGAGTCTAGACTCATATCCAAATGTCTACTTGAAATCTACTTCTATGCATAACCACCTGATCAATCTTAACCGACCTGAAACTGAGTTACCAGTTTCCTGTGCACAGCTTTGCTCATCTCAATTGACCTACCTCCACTGTACCAGTTACTTAGGCTGACACCTTGGGGTCCTAACCGTTCTCTTTTTTTTCACATCATCCAATCTGTCAGCAGATTCTGTTCGCTCTTCCTTCTCAAATTAGACATAGTATGATTTCTTTTAACAGCCCCTAGCTTACTTAACAACATAGAGCAAGCAATATATTGACTGAATTATTGTGCTATTCTCATCACTGGTCTTTCTACTTTTTTCATAGCCCACCTTAAGTAGCTGAAGGGAACCTTTCAAAAGATAGTTCAGTTAGGTCACTTTGCTCTTCTGCTGAAACAGTCCAGTTCCTTCCCACCTTAATCAAAGCTAAGGTTTATAAAATAGTCTAGATATAGATAGTTTCCCTGGTTCCATCCTCCCTCTTACTTCTCTGAATTCACCTACTATTGTATTCTCTGTGTTCATTTTATTCCACTGAAACACTTTCCATCCCTTCTCTGCTTTACTTTTCTTTTTAGTGTGCATCATCAATGTAATATATTTTACTGATTTATTTTGTTATAAACTAGAATTTAGGTCCATGAGGAAAGGGATTTTTTATTCATTTATTCATTGCAATATACTGTATGTACCGTCAGACATACAGTAGATGATAAATAATTGTTGAATTATTAAACAGTATGAGTGGATGAATAATGTTGTAATTGGTCGCTCTCAGTGTTTCTATTTGAATATTTACAACTATGATGATTTTCACTGAGTTGTCATATCAAGAAGATAAAGTATTTATACACTTAAAACATTGCTAAGACCACAATTTCCCTGAACATAGAAAAATCAACCAAAAACATTTATTGAGGTTGTTTAAGTTATTTATACTGGATTGCAATCTTCTCTTTTTGAATTTAAGAAAATAATTTGTTTGTCAGGTTCTGGAGCTGCAAAGCCCCCCAAAGGCCAGCATGGTGGTGAAGGACTGTGTTAGAGCGTGCCTGGATTCTACATACAAGTATATTTTTGACAATTGTCATGAACTCTATTCCCAGCTGATAGATCCGGTAAGAAAAGATACATTCTCCTTTCTGTTTCTAATGCCTGTTTCTTTAAGTTTAGAATGACACTAAATGGTAAAATGAATTTCACATTAAATGTGGGATTTGAGAATTCCCACTATCTTTTCTTCACATATGAACATCACTTTCATTTACATGAAACAATTCAGTCCTTAAAATAACTTTGTGTGGTAAAGGTAGATACTGTTTTTTTTTTTTTCTTTTGGGGTTTTTTGTTTTGTTTTGTTACATTTTTCAGATGAGTGAGTTTCAGAACAATAATTGATTTGCTAAAAGTCTCAAAGTGATCAACTGGCAGATTTGGGACTGTTCAGAAGTTAGGATTCCAACTTGACTCTTATGTTCTTCCCCTAACTCATAACTGCCTCCCTTCTCGTTTTGTCTCATAAACATGATAGATGGGGAAATATTTGTGTAACAGGATGGTAAAATCATTATATGTAAAAATTTATTATTAAGGAATATTTCAAAAATGCAGGAGAAAATACAGAAAACAAACTAAATATACATGCAATTACCACCCAGATCATCCAATGTTAACATTTAGTAATATTTGTTCTGTTATTTACTGTCTAAAGGCATTAAATGTTACAAAGTGGCATTTCCCTTTGTGCTTTTTCCAAATGCAGTTTTCCTCCTTCCTTTTCCCTCAAAGATAAACACTGAGAGCGATCCATTTGAACATATTTTCACATATGCTCAATAAACACTACAGTTTTATTTTCTGTGAATTGCCTATTAAACCTCTGCTGATTTTTCTATGGGCTTGTCTTTTATTTATTAATTTGTTTTTTTTATTATTATTATTTTTATTTATTAATTTGTAAACAAATTCTAAACTATGTTCTGGACATTAATCCTTTGTTGGTTATGTGATTTCATAAACATTACTTCCTCTTTATGTGTAATATGTCTTTTTGTTGCATTGAAGTTTTCTAATATATGCTATGATTTATGCATTGCCATCATTCCTGTAAAACTGGTGTTTGGGGATGGCTCTTGAATATGTATCTATTGCCTATCCACTTTCCTGAAGAAAGGAGTCACCCTACTTGATGCTGAAAACTGCACAATTGCCTCTGGAACTTCTTGGTTACTTGAGTGGGGCAGATTCTAGATAATATATATTAGATGAAAGCAAATTGGATTCTTTAAAGTTAGGTGTCAAGCTGGGCTTCCTACAGTAGTAAAACTTTCTGACTTCCTTAGCCTAGTAGGAGAAAAAAAATCAAAGCTGGAATTTATCATTGTATAAAAAATAATGTATAACCACATAATTGCTTATAACGTTAGCTTATTATTCCTGCTAGATGTGCTCATGTTTAGAAACTTAGTTCTTTTGGATTCCCAATGATTAAATTGTCTCTCAACTTTGCTCTTCTATTGGGTGGCTTTCTAATTGCTTCCTATTGTCTTTTCTCTATCTTCTTCTTATAAGGCTCTTCAACTCTTTTACATTTCAACATCATTGTCTTTATTTTAGCCTAAAGGTAAAATTGAAACTTGCAGTTATACTCAATATGTTATCCACACATAACTTCATAATCAATCTTACCAAAACTTACCAGCCCCAGTTTCTTAATCCTTGTAACTCCAAACACACTGTCCCTCTCATGAACCCTAAATTCTGTTGTTTTCATGAATTGGTCATCTTCTTTTTATATTCCTGTATTTATTTGTCCTGTTCTATATGCCTAAAATCTTCTTCTCCCATTCTCTGCCTTCATCAAAATTCAGCTTAAATATGACCTACGGTTCTACTAATTCACACCCAGTGAATGAACCAAATCACCAGAATGGCATACCTTATTTAACTACTAATAATAATTGATAAATAACATAAACAGTTTTATTTTTACAAGAGACATAGAAATATGGGCAGGTCCCAGAAAGGAAGCATGCCCTTAACAAAAAGTAAATGAAGTGTCACATCAAAATGAATCTAGCATAGCTTAATATTTCCTGATTTGGCTTTTAAAAAGAAAGATATTTATATAGTTTGCCAACCAGTTAGTTTTATTTTTACATAGAGAGATCTATACAGATTATATAAGAAATCTTGTCAACATGGGAAAATGGAATATTTGGAGGTAAGCTTTCCATCTAAGAAAAAGACTTTTCTGTAAACATTGTTATTCTTTGAAGTTCTAAAGGAAGCACCTATTGGATCTGACTAATTTAGAACACTAATATTCTAAAGCCCTTCTGAACCCATCTCACAAGTTTTAATGGTAAAGGTACATCTCCCATCAGTGGACTGCAGTGCTCTCCTCCTGGGAGTTCAAGACCTTTTACCTCATACCACATGTCTAAATTGTCCTCAAGTTCTGATAACTTTATCTTCAAAACTAAATACCTTATCTTCACAATATATCAGGATTCTAACCACTTTTTAGCAGCCCCATGCTTCATGCTTCCATCCTGAGCTGAGCCCCCACCATTGCTCATTACTATATAATTTCTTTGTAGAGATAATGTTTACACCCTACCATCCAAGTCTAGTTGCAGTAGAGCAGCAAGAAGAATCCTTTTTTAAAAAATAAGTCAGTTCATGTCCCTCTATTGCATAGAATGTTCTAAGTCCCCTCTTTTCAGTCAAAATCAGGTCCTCACAGCTGCCTCTAAGATGCAGAATTGGCCCATATTACACCTTCCACTACACTTACTCTTACTTTGTCCTTTGCACATATCATTGTGTAAATGGAAAGCCAAATAAGAATTTACCCACAGGAACAATGTGAATGCCTGGATCATAGTACGTGCTCAAAAAAGAATGTGTTGAGTGAATTGAATACATGAATAATAATACTTTTTCTCAAACAGTACAATAATAATTTATAGGTATTTTTGGCCTCTTACAAGAGAGAGAAAGGAGTGCTCTATTCTGTAGTAGACACTCAAGTGATTGCCTAAAGCCTCTTGGAATTGTGCTGGTTCATGCCACAGGGCCCTGGATGGTGAGATATGAGAGAAATTGATGAATGCCATATCCAGTCCCTGTGCTTGAAAACATCCCACAATATCCTCCAGCTCTCTCTCTCCTTTGCCACAGTAATCTGAAAGTACACGCATTTTAGATGGTATAGCTACCAGGTAGGGGAGGGCTATCCAGCCAGCTTTACTTTGGATATTTAAGAAATAATCCATTACTGCATTAACTCATTGAGATTTGAAGATTATTTGTTACCAAAGCATAACTTAGCTTTTTTTGACTAATAGACTTTTGAATCAGTTTCCAACCTGCCACCTAAACTATCTATTTAAAATATATCCATGTTTTTGTGACTGTCCTATCTATGAATCTATAATCTCCATTCACTTATGGGATTAAATCCAAACGGTTTACCATTTATCCAAAGGCCCTCCAGGATCTGAGCTCTGTCTTTCCTTAATGCAACCTCATTTCCACCTCATGTTTTTTTTTTATTCAACTCGCTAAACTCCATGATGACTTAGTCTGTTGTCTTTACCTACCTAGAGTTGTTTAACCTCCCCAAAACCCCTTCATGGCTAACTCTAGCTTGTTAGGCTGAAAGTTTTTAGAGCCTCTCCTAGGTAAATTACATGCTCCTGCTCTCTGCTTTCATCATATCCTGGCATGTTCGCACCAGTGCACTTACCAGGCTGAATTTAGTACGCATAAAATAATGTAATACCTGTTTGGCCTGTCTTCCCCACTAGGCTATGAATTTCATCTTTGTAGCTCCAGTATTCAAGGCTGTGCCTGACAAAGAGTAGGGTTGCTAATTAATAAAAAAAAAAAAAAAACTTTATAAAAACAGCGTTATGTTAGTTAGCTATTTATAGACTCTTTTGGTGATTCTGCTTCAAAAACTATGGTCAAGAACATGGTCTCTGATGTCAGAACTATTGAGTTAAAATCCTAGCTTTCTTGATTATTATTTTTTTGTAGCCTTAGATGCACCACTGAGCCTCTTCATGCCTTAGTTTCTTCATCAAGACATGTTTTTAATATTCATACTACTTTTATCTAAGTTCTCTTTAGAAGAAATAATGCCTAAAACCAAAAAAAAAAAAAAAAAAAAAGAAAGAAAAAAATCAAGAATTTCAAGGTTGTTAGACATAGTATAATCCTGATTATTTAAATGTGGAAGCACACTTTCTTTCTCTAAAGAGGTTTTGGATAACCAGATGAAAATAATGCTTGAAATAAAAATGGAAAATAGATTTAAGGGAAAAGTCAAAGTAGCTACAGTTAGAAGAACAAGATAGAAGTGCGCTCTCCAGAGGCTGGTTGCACACTCAAGGAATAGGCTTCACCTTGGCTGAATCACTGAGTTTTGTTGTCATTCAGCTTAGCCTAAGAACTCAAATATGGCATTGTAGGCATAGATGATTTATCTCTTACATAAAGATACATGAGATAATCTATAAATTCGCCCAGTGTTCTAAATATATTTCTTTGAGTTTAAGAATCTTCTCATAAGTTTTTTATTATATTAGCTTTTTGAGTAGTTTTCTAAATTAGCTGTTTGTATCTTGTGCCTATTTTTTAAATAGAATTTTTGTGTTTTTCTGGTTAATATTCTGGAGTTTCTTAGTCCTTTGTCAGCTTTTGACATTGCAAAGATTTTTTTTGTAATCTGTGATCTTTATCTTTGTCACAGTGTACACTTACAAGAAAGTCTCAATTTTAATATACTTAAGTGGATATTTTTCTATTTAAATTTGAAAGTTGGAGTTTTAAAATGTTCTACCCAGGATCCCCGGGTGGCACAGCGGTTTAGCGCCTGCCTTTGGCCCGGGGCGCGATCCTGGAGACTCGGGATCGAATCCCACGTCGGGCTCCCGGTACATGGAGCCTGCTTCTCCCTCTGCCTGTGTCTCTGCCTCTCTCTCTCTCTCTCTCTCTGTGTGTGACTATCATAAATAAATAAAAATTTAAAAAAAAGAAAACTGTTAAAAAAATAAAAATAAAAAATAAAATGTTCTACCCATCCCACAAATACAGGACCTCCTTATGTGGACTTTAATAAATGGGTGTTTTCTTGCTTGGTAATATGATTATTAAAATCACTGAGTTAATTTTCCCTGCTGTTTCATGATCCTAAGGCAGCCTTCAGATTACAGATTGTCTTTTATATAGATGTTCTTCCAGGAAAGGATAAGCCAAAAATTCTCAAGTCTGAAAAAAACATTGTGAAATCTGTTTGAAATGTTTGTATTTTATTGAAAAAAAAAACTATCATTTTTCCCGCTGAAGTGAGCTTAGACTTACATTAGTGCCTAATATATAATAGTACTGAATGAATAGCTACCTACCTAGCTAGCTACCTACCTTCCACTTACTACCTACTTTCCTATTTTTGAAAAAAATCACATAGAGATGGTCTCCAGCTTATGATGGTTCAACTTACGATTTCTTGACTTTACAATGATGTGAAAGTGACAGGCATTCAGTAGAAACTGTACTTGAAATTTTGAATTTTGATCTTTTCCTGAACTAGCAATATGTGATATGATCCTCTTTCATGATGCTGGGCAGTGGCAGTGAGCCACAGCAATTTCACCCACACAATCACAAGGGTAAACAGCTGATTGAACCATTCTGTACCCATACAACCATTCTATTTTTCACTTTCAGTACATTATTCAATAAATTTCATGAGACATTGAATACTTTATTCTAAAATCTTCATGTTAGATGCTTTTGTGAGTGTTCTGAGTATATTTAAGGTAGGGTATGCTAAGCTGAGACATATGGTTGGTTAGGTGTGTTAAATGAATTTTTACTTATATATTCAGTTTATGATGGGTTTATTGGGACATAATCCCATCATAAATGTATGAAAATATGTATATATGATTCGAGTTCCTTTGTTTCTCTCCCAAATCAAAGTACCCTGCCTCTTGCTTCTGAGGCATCTCTGTTATAAATTTGACACTAGCTTTCTGATACATTTTTGTGTACAATTAATATATATGTCTAGTATCCATTTTGTGGTACCATCAGTCTCTCATATGGTACAATTGTATGGTTACATGTGCTCACTCCAGAACTAGACCGCCTAAATGTTATTTGGTAAGAATTCTGTAATTTTTAAAGCTCAATATTACTTTCTGAGAACTATCTATGCTGATACATTTAGAAACACTTTCTTATCTTTTTAAAGCTACCTAGCATATAAATGTACAATGTACATATCAATTTTACTGTTTCACTCTTATAAACAATAGTGCAATGACTATTTCTGTTATGAAAATTACATTTGTAACTTGCAGTCTGTGGTCTTAAAGAACAGGAACATGCTCTTCTTTTTTTTTTTAAGATTTATTTATTCATGAGAGAGACAGAGAGATAGAGAGGCAGAGACACAGGCAGAGGGAGAAGCAGGCCCCACGCAGGGAGCCCATCGTGGGGCTCGATCCTGGATCTCCATGACCACGCCCTGGGCTGAGGGCGTCACTAAACCACTGAGCCACCCGGACTGTCCAAGGAACATGCCCTTCTTTACTTGTCCAGTTTTACTAAGAAAATGTAAACTTCATTGTAAGACATCTGGCACTATGTGGTCAAAAGCAGTCTCTTTTTTCATGTATTAAAATTTCCTTTTATTTGTCTGATTTCCATAGTACACATTGAGTTTATGGAGAACAAAAAAATCTGTCTTATTTAGTATTGAATCTACAGCACATAACACTATGTGTTACACAGAGTAGCAGAAATCAACAAAAACGTCTTTATTTGATAGACCATGTATACAAAAACAACTGTATGTATGCAGCATGTAATAAGTATCCTGCTATTTATTTAAAAGTTTTGACCAAGATATCTTCTGAAAACTCCTTGGGACAGAGAATACCCTCCAAGAATACTTTAAACTGGCAACTTACATGAACTTAAAGGTCAAATTTCAAAAAGTCTAACCTTGAGCTCTAAGTATATACTTTTCCAATTAGTTTCACCAAAGAAGTTGCTTTAGTTATGTTTTTTTAGTTTTGTTGTGTTGTTTTTGTTTTTGCCCTAAACAATTCTAAATAACTCAGTAATAAAAGGCAAGTTAAAAATAAAATATAACTTTGAAAATTTCAAATAGAAAAATTCTAATTCTTTAACTTTTAATTTGAGATATTACTTAAATAGCAATTATTAAGGAGCTGGCTAGAAAATATCCCTGGCTTTTCTTAAGTTTTATTGTTGTTTTGTTTCGTTTCAAAGCGATGGACTTTTCTTATGCTATCAGTAGCATTAGTTTAGGGAATGCTGTTCATTCTGCACATAAGTGCCTTTTCACTACCTCATGTAATTATTGTATTAGCACTAGGTCTAAGGGGCTACACATTTAAAATATAATTTTCTTTTAAAGTTTGTTGTAAAACATGTAGGAGAAAAGTTATGAATATGAAATTTCTTCTTAAATGCCAACTTCATTAGTAAAATACAAATTCTTATAAAAATAATTGCTCAAAATGAATTATTGACATATTTGATGTATTGATTAGGAAGAAACATGAAAATTCAAAGCCTAAAACATTATTAGACCGTTGTTCTCATTAACATGTGTTTCAGTTTTTCTAACAAAGTAAAATAAATTAAGTCACAAATGAAAACTTAATGAATTCTAAATAACAATAGAATATGTTGTGACAATGAAACCAGTATAATCTTAATTCTAAAAAAATGGATTATGACAATGCATGCAAGGGAAGTGATAAATCCATTGTGTTTAATAAATACTGATGAAAAGTTTTCAAAATAAAATATCAAGTGGCATATTTAAAATACAAGCAGACCAAGAAATTTGATCCCAGACATGAAAGGACGGTTCAACATTAAAAAAAAAAAACTATCAATATAATTCACTATGGTACTTAACTAAAAGAAAAATATTATATATTAATTCAAAATAAGCAGAAAAAGCATATGTTGAAATTTGATGCCTCCTTCTTATTTAAAAAATGCTCAGAAAACTAGGATGGAACAGAATTTTTTTATTTGGTTAAAGTTACATTAAAAAATACCTATAGCTAATATTAAAAGTTAAACAAATGAAGTTTAGGTGCATACATTTCAGAAATATAGATAATTATCCTATTAATACTGCTATATATCATAATATTTGAAGAAATAAGAGAATAAGTATTAGAAAGAAAAAGAAAAAACTGTTACAATTCATGGATGATATGACTATATATGTAGAAAACTAACAGTCTCCCTCAGCTATTAGTTCACACAAGAAGAAATCTCATTAAACAAATACAAAAACACAAAAAAAATTTTTTACACCAGAAATTGTGCACATATTGTTAGGGAAAGGAACAGTGGTTAGTATAGAGTGTTAAGAAAATCATATGAAGACTCAGATGAAGATAGGGGAAAATAGAACTGGATTCTCATAAAACACTATATACAATGTGTATTCCAAAGTATGAAAGAGATGAGTGTAAATGGTAAAAATAATGATAGTATAGGAAAATACCTTTCCTAGTCCAGGATAAGAAAGATTTCTTAAAACTCCAAAACACAAACTGTATGTGTATATGTATGTATGTATGTATGTATAATTAACATGCAGTCTCATATCAGTTTCAGGTGTACAACATTCTATTCAACTCTGTATATTCCTCAGTCCTCAGAACAATAAGTATAGTCACCATCTGCCACCATTAAATGTTATTACAATATTATTATCCCCTCGGGCAACCACCATTTTGTTCTTTGCATTGGAGTCTTTCTGTTTGCTTTATTTTGTTTAGATTTGACATATAAATAAAATTATATGGTATTTTTCTTATTCTGTCTTATTGTACTTAGCATAATGTCTTCTAGGAACATACATGCCGTCAAAAATGGCAAGACCTCATTCATTTTTTTATGATGACTATTCCACCAAATATATGTACTACACATTTTTTGTACTACACATTCTTTATCAATTCTTTTATCACTGGACACTTGAATTACTTTCATATCTTACATAATGTAAATCTATAATAAACATTCTTCAATAAACATTGAAAATATATCTTTTCAAAGTTCTATTTTCATTTTTCAGGGTATAAATATACTGTAGTGGAATTACTGATCATATGGCATATCAATTTTTAATTTTTTGTGGAATCTCCATACTGTTTTCCACAGTGGTTGCACTTGTATTCCTGCAAAGGCAAACCAAATTCTCAAGGATTCCCTTCCTCCACTTCCTTGCCAACACTTGTTTCTTGTCTTTTTGATGTTAACCATTGTCACTGGTGAGAAGTGATATCTCATTGTGCTTTTGATTTGCATTTCCCTGATGCTCAGTGATGTCATGTGTCTGTTAGCCATTGTGTATCTTCTTTGGAAAAATGACTACTCAGCACCTCTGCCCATTTTTTAATTGGATTTTTTGTTCTTTTGGTGTTAGGTTTAAATGTTCTTCATACATTTTGGATAGTAACCCCTTATCAGAAAAATCATTTGCAAATATCTTCTCCCATTCAGTGTGTTGACTTTTTGTTCTGTAGATGATTTCCTTCATTGTGCAAAAGCTTATTATTTTGGTGTAACCTAAATAGTGCATTGCTTTTGTGTCCCTTGCCTCAGGAGACATATCCATAAATATGTTGCTAAAGCTGATGTTCTCAAGATTACTCCCTATGTTTTCTTTGAGGTGTTTTATGATTTCAAGTCTCACATTTAGGTATTTAATCTTGAATTTGTTTTTGTGAACAGTAGAAGAAAGTGGTCCAGTTTCATTCTTTTGTATGTAACTGTCCATTTTTTCCATCACTATTTACTGAGAGACTGTCTTTTCCCCATTGTGTATTCTTGTCTCCTTTTTCATAAATTAATTGACTGTGTAGGTGTGGATCTAGTTTGGGGCTCTCTATCCAATTCTATTGATCTATGTATCTGTTGTTTGTGCCAGGGCTACATTTTTTTGATTACTATAACTTTATGTATAACCTGAGCTCTGGAATTGCGATATTTCCAGATTTATTCTTCTTTCTCAAGATGCTTTCCTGTTTCAGACCTTCTGTGGTTCTACACAAATTTTAGTATTATTTGTTCCAGTTCTGTGAAAAATGCTGTTGGTATTTAGATAGGGATTGCATTTAATTTAAAGATTGATTTGAGTAGGGGCATTTTAACAATATTAATTCTTCCAGTCCATGAACATGGAATATCTTTAAATTTGTGCCATCTTCAATTTCTTTCACTTATGTCTTATATTTTATAGAGTACAGGTCTTTCACCTTCATGGTTAAATTTATCCCTAACTGTTTTATTTGGGGGGGGGGGCAGTTGTAAATGAGATTATTTTCTTAATTTCTATCTCTGCTACTTGATAATTAGTATATAGAAATGCAGATTTCTGTATATTAACTTTATATTCTAAAACTCTACTGAATTCGTTTACCATTTCTAATAGTTTTTTTTTTTTTTTGGTGGAGCCTTTAGGGCTTTATATAGTATCATGTCATCTGAAAATAATGAAAATTTTATCTTCACTGCCAATTTTGATGCCTTTTATTTCTTTTTCTTATCTGATTGCTGCAGCTAGGACTTCCTGTACTGTGTTGAATAAAAGTGGTAAGAGTGGACATGCTTGTCTTATTACTGATTTTAGAGGAAAAGCTTTCTTTTCTTTCTTTCTTTCTTTCTTTCTTTCTTTCTTTCTTTCTTTCTTTCTTTCTTTCTTTCTTTCTTTTTTTTTTCTATTGAGTATGATACCAGCTGCGGGTTTTTCATATATAGCTTTTATTTTCTTGATATATGTTACTTCTAAATCTACTTTGTTGAGTTTTTTCATGAATGAATGTTGTATCTTGTCAAATGCTTTTTCTGCATCTATTGAGATGACTATGTGGGTCCTTTTTTCAGTTGTTACTCTTGTTAATGTGATGTGTCACATTGATTTGCAAATACTGAACCATTTTTACATCTCAGGAATAAATCTCACTTGATTGTGGTGAATGATTTTTTAAAATATATTGTTGGATTCAGTTTGCTAATATGTTGGGAATTTTTGCATCTAAGTTCATCAGAGAAGTTGGACTGTAGTTTCTTTTTTTTTTTTCTTTTTTTGTAATGTCTTTGGTTTTTGTGTCAGGGTAATACTGGCCTCATGTGATTTGGATATTTTTTCCTCTACCCTTTTTTGGAATAAGAAATTATTAAGAAGAATAATTCGAGAAAAAGTAATATTGACTCTTCTTTAAATGTTTGATGTAAATCTCCTGTGAAGCCATGTGATCTTGAACTTCAGCTTTTGGGATTGATTGAATTTCACTGCTGTTCTGTTCAAAATTTCTATTTCTTCCTGATTCAGTTTTTGGAAGTTATATGTTTCTAGAAATATACATTTTCATATGTCTGTTAACCATCTCTATGCTTCTTTGGAGGAATGTCTGTTCTTCTACCCTTTTTAATTGGAGTGTGTGTGTGTGTGTGTGTGTGTAGTTGTATTAATTCTTTATATATTTTGGATAATAGCCCCTTATCAGACATGTCATCTACAAATATCTTCTCCCATTTAGTATGTTGTCTTTTAGTGTTATTGATAATTTCCTTTTCTGTGCAGAAGCCTTTTGTTTTGATATAGTCCCAAAAGTTTATTTTTTGCTTTTATTTCCTTTGCCTCAGAGTCATATCTAGAAAAATGTTGCTACTGCTGATGTCAGAGATATTAGTGTGTTCTCTTCTAGGATTTTTAGTTTCAGGTCTCACATTTAGGTCTTTAATCCACTTGGAGTTTATTTTTGTGTATGACATAAGAGAGTGGCTCAGGATCATTCTTTTGCATGTAACTGTCCAGTTTTCTCAACACCATTTGTTGAAGAGACTGTCCTTTTCCCATTGGATATTCTTTCCTGCTTTATCAAAGATTACTGACCATAAAATCACAGGTTTGTTTCGAGCTTTCAATCATGTCCTATTGATCTATTTATTTTTGTGTCAGTACCATATTGTTCCAATCACTACAGCTTTGTAATAAAACTTGAAATTGGGAATTGTGACCTCCAGCTTTGTTTTTCTATTTCAAGATTGTTTTAACTATTCAAAGTCATTTGTCATTCTATACAAATTTGGGGATTATTTGTCCTGATTTTGTGAAAAATGCTGTTGGTATTTTGATAGGGATTAAATCTGTAGTTTGCTCTAGGTAGTATGGACATTTTAAGAGTATTTGTTCTTCCAATACATGAGCATAGACTATCTTTCCATTTATTTGTATCATCTTCAATTTCTTTCATCACTGTTGTATAGTATTCAAAGTAGAGGTCTTTTACCTCCTTAGTATATTCCTTGGTATTTTATTATTTTTGGTGTGATTGCAAATGGTATTTCTTAATTTCTATTTCTGTTGTTTCATCATTAGTGTGTAGAAATGCAGTGGACTTGATTTTGTATTCTATGACCTTAATGAAATAATTTATCAGTTCTAGTACTTTTTGGTGGAACCTTTAAGATTTTCAATATACAGTATCATGTAATATGCAATTAGTGAAAGTTTCACTTCTTCTTTACTAATTTAGATATGTTTTATTCCTTTCTCTTGTCTAATTGCTGTGCTAGGACTTCCAGTACTATGTTGATTAAGAGTTGTGAGAGTGGACACCTCGTTCCTGATTTAAGGGGAAAGCTTTCAGTTTTCACCATTAGGTATGATGTTAGCTGCGGATTTTTCATATATGGCCTTTTTTATTATATTGTAGTATATTCCCTCTAAAAAAATTTTTGTTAAGATTTTTTTTTATCATGAATGGATGCTATATTTTGTCACCTGCTTTTTCTGTATCTACCGAAATGATCATATGGTTCTTATCCTTTCTCTTGTTGATGTGATGTATCAGATTGATTGATTTACAAATATTGAACCACTTTTGCATCCTGGGAATAAATTCCATTTGATTGTGGTGAATGGTTTTTTTAATATGTTGTTGGATTCAGTTTGGTAATATCTTGTTGAAGATTTCTGCATCTATGTTCATCAGATATCTTGGCTCATAGTTCTCTTTTTTATGGTGTCTTTATCTGGTTTTGGTATCAGGGTAATGTAGGGCTCATAGAATGAACTTGGAAGCTTTTCTTCCTCTTCTCTTTTTGGAATAATTTCAGAAGAATCAATATTAACTGTTCTGTAAATGTTTGGTAGAATTCTCCTGTGAAGCCATCTTGTCGTGAACTTTTATTTCTTGGGAGTTTTTTGATGACTGACTCAATCTCATTGCTGGCAATTTTGTGTGTTCAAATTTTCTATTTCTCCCTGATTTGGTAGATATATGTTTCTGGGAATTTGGCCATTTCTTCTAGTTTGGCCTATTTGTTGGCATGTCAAGTTTCACAATATTCTCTTATATTCCTTTGTATTTCTGTGGTCTTGGTTGTTATTTCTCCTCTTTCATTTCCGATTTTGTTTATTTGAATGCTCCCTCTTTTTTTTAAGTCTACCTAAAGATTTATCAATTTTGTTGATCTTTTCTAAAAAGTTACTCCTGGTTTCATTAATTTGCTCTAATGTTTTTTAGTATTTATTTCATTTATTTTTGCTCTAATCTTTATTATTTCCATCCTTCTACTGGTTTGGATTTTGTTTGTCCTTTTTCTAGCTCCTTTAGGTGTAAGGTTAGGTTGTTTGAGATTTTTATTGTTTCTTGGGACAGGCCTGCATTGCTATAAAGAACCACTTATGCTTTGTCCTAAAAATTTGGAACAATGTATTTCCATTTTCCTTTGTCTCTATGTGTTTTTATATTTCCTCCATTTTCTTGGTTTGCCCATTGTTGTTTATTAGCATGTTGCTTAGCCTCCATATGTCAGTGTTTTTCCCAGCTTTTTCTTAAAATTTATTTCTAGTTTCATACTGTTGTAGTTAGAAAATATACTTGACATGATGTCAGTCTTATTAACCTTACTGAGACTTTTTTTGTGGAGTTAAAATGATCTATAGTGGAGAATGTTTCATGTGCACTTCAAAAGAATGTGTATTACTCTATTTTTGAATGAATGATCAGTATATATCTGTCCTATCCTGTCTAATATGTCACTCGAATCCACTGTTTCCTTGTTGATTTTCTGTCTGGATGATCCGTTGATGTAAAATGGGTATTAGTTGTTGTTTTCAGTTTCTCCCTTTAATAGTGCCTTGTTTTAGGTGCTCTAATGTTGGGGACATAGATATTTACAATTGTTATATCCTCTTGTTGGATTGATCCCTTTATCATTTTGTCATGCCCTCCTTTGTCTCTTGGTATAGTCATCATTTTAAAGTCTGTTTTGTCTGATACAGGTTTACAACCCCAAGCTTTTTTCTTTCTTTCTTTCTTTCTTTCTTTCTTTCTTTCTTTCTTTCTTTCTTTCTTTCTTTTCTTCTTTTTTTTTTCAACTTCCATGTTTAGGGTATATCTTTTCTCAAAATCCCTTCACTTTCAGTCTGTATGTGCCTTGGGTCTGAAGTGAGTGTCTTGAAGGCAGAGTATAAATAGGTCTTGGTTTTTTATCCTTTCAGGATAAAGGGTCTTTGATTGAATTGTTTTGATTGAAGTATTTAGTTAATTTGTATTTAAAGCAATTATTAATAGATATATACATATTGTCATTTGTTTTCTGGGTTTTTGTTCCTTTCTTTTTCTCTTACTCTCCTCCATTATGATTTAATGCCTTTTTAAGTAATATGCATGGATTTCTTTCTCTTTATTCTTTGTATCTATCATAGGTTTTTGATTTGTGGTTACAGTTAGGTTCCTATATAGCATCTTATATGTATAGCAGTCTCTATTAAATTGATGGTTGCTTAAATTCTAAAACATTCTAAAAGTACTATATTTTTATTACCCCCTCCACGTTTTATGTGTGTGATATCATATTTTACCTATTTTAATTTTGTTTATTTTTTGACTAATTTTTGCTGATATAATTGATTTTCCTTGTTTTGTGTATTAACCTCTGTACTGGCTTTATTTTAATTTTTTAAGATTTATTAATTTATTTAAGAGACAGAGTGGGGAGAGGGGCTAAAGGAGATGGAGAGAGACTCTCTGCTGAGCACAGAGTCTGACGCTAGGCTTGATCTCAAAACCCTGGGGTGAAATCAAGAGTTGGATGTTAACCAACTGAGCCACCCAGGTACCCCATACTGGCTTTATAAGTGATTGATCTACTTACTACCTTTACTATAGGTTTGCTTTTACCTGTGTTTTTTTTTTTCATAATTTTATTTCTAGTTGTGGCCTTTTTTACCTCTTAAATAATTTCCTTTAACATTTCTTATAAGGCTAGTTTAGCAGTGAAGAACTCCTTTAATTTTTATTTTTCTGGGAAGCTCTTTATTTTTCCTGTTCTGAGTAATAAACTTACTGAGTATTCTAGATTGTAGATTTTTTTCCTTTCAGCACTTTGAAAATATAATGCCACTCTCTTTGAGCCTATAGAATTTATTCTGAAAAATCAGCTGATCACTTTATGGGCTATTTCCCTTGGTGTTACTGTTTTATACTTGCTGCTTTTAAAATTCTGTCTTTGTCATTACACTTTGCTACTTTAGTTCTTATGTGTCTGAGCATGGATCTCCTTGGGTTAATCTTATTAGAATCTCTCTGTGCTTCCTGGATGTAGATATCTGTTTTCTTTCTCTGAATAGGGAAGTTTTCAGCTATTATTTCTTCAAATTTGCACCCTTCTTTCTCTTTTTCTTCTAGGATCCCTATAATACAATGTTATTACACTTGATAATGTCTGAGTCCCTTAACCTAATCTTATTTCTTTTTTTTAACCTATCCTTATTTCTTATAATTTTTTCCACTCACTGTTCAGCTTGATTGCTTTCCATTGTTCTGTCTTCCAGATTACTGATTCTTTCTTCTGTATCTTCTAATCTGTTGATTTCCTCTAGTGTATGTTTTATTTTAGCTATTGAATTCTTCAGCTCCAGTTGTTTATTTTCTATCTCTTCTTTGAAGTTTTCAAAGAGTTCATTGTTTTCTTAAGTTGAATAAGTATCTTTATGACCATTACTGTGAATTCATTTCAGGCATATTGCTTATTTCTGTTTCATTTAGCACTTTTACTATGATTTTGTCTTGTTTCATTCAGGACATACTCCTCTGTCTCTTCTTTTGTCTAACTCTGTGTTTCTATGTATTAGGTATGACAGCTACATCCCCAGTCTTGAAAGTAGTGACCTTGAATAGAAGAGGTTCTGTGGTGCCCTTTAGCAGAATCCCCCAATTTTTAAAGATTCTTTAGTTAACTTCATGCTGGTTTTCAAAGGTAAATGTTTTGGGACTCATCTTCCCAGTGTGGGTCCCCAGTGCCAGGAGTGCTTATATGTGGCCTGATTCCCTCAATTCTTGCTGATGTTGTTTCTCTCATTTGTGATTAGTCATGCTGAGGGTTTGGTTCCCAATTGAGTCTCTGCCTCTTCCCTTTCAGTGTGGCTTTCTCACTATTAGTAGTTGTAGGACATCTGTTCTGTCTTAGGACATTTTCAGAGTTAGTGACATAAATATAACTGTTACCTTAGTGTGTTCATGGGTCAAAGTGAGCTTAGGATACTCTTATTCTACCATCATCCCTGAGCCTTTCCTATGTTCTAAATATTTTTTTCTTTTTGAGAAGTATCTAGATAAAATGTGAAAGAGCCATATAGTATGTAAGAAATTTGTTTAAAGGCTATTCTCGCAGAATAGTATATATTATTTTTTATGGCTTAGACTCCTCTTTCTCAACTTCCCAGGATTTATAGAAGTCTTTATATTTTAGAGAAAGTTAGGTACATGTTAGTGACATTACTGAATCATTAGTAAAATATTAAAAACAAGATCATTGAGGAGACAATATAGTGGAACAAATTGTAAACCATTAGAGTAGAAATCTTGTCTCTCTTGCTCACCAATGAATTCTTCATATATGGTATAGCATTCATACACAATAGGCATTCCAAGAATATTGGGTATAATAGCAATGATTTTTGTTCATAATACATGGCTTTTGTTTCAATTTGTGATTTTACTACTTAGCAAAGAAGTTACTCATTAGCCTCACATTTTCATCTCTAAAACAAATGTGATAGAATAGAATAGAATAGTTAAAATTTGTTGAATTCTTATCATGTACTGAATATGGATACTGTTAGAGTAAGAAAAGGAGCAGTAAGCAAGACAGACACAGCTATCATCCTCGTGGGACTCACAGTGTAGCCCCAGAGACAAACATTAAAAAAATAATCACAGAAATAACTGAAATAGTGTTAAGTGCTAGGAAGGAAAAGGTGCTATTAGAATAAAGAGGAAGGACCATCTTAATCTTTGATGTAGGGAAGAATAGAACATAGAATAATAGGATTTCTGTTTGAAATCCATTGTGGAAATCCTTTCTGATGGTATTAATTCTGAAAGTATGTTTTCAGAAAGACCAGGGAAATGTTACAAAACAAACAACAAACAAACCAATAAATGAAACATTCTCTTACCAGTATTTAGAACTGTGGTATGGTAGGCAGTACCTGGAATACTAAAAGAAGTTTTGGTTTTTTGAAGAAAAGAGGTAAAGTAAATCTACCTCAGTCGTGCTTCAGTTACCTGCCTCTATGTAACTGTCTTAACTAGATTATGAGTTACTCAGATTTTGCCTAAACCAATGATTGGTTCTCTGGCCTCATTTTACTCAGCCTCTCAGTAGGATTTGTAACTGTTGACCACTTCATCTTCCCTGAAATAACTTTATTTTCTAAGCATTTGCCATCTTTATCTGGTGTTCTCCAACCTTACTGACTGCTCACTTTTGGACTTTTCTAGCAATCTGTCTCCCCTACCAGACCTTTAAATGTTGGAATATCCAGGGCTCTGTTCTTGGTTGTTCCCCGAACTACACTTAGTGATTTAGTCTAGTGCTTCAAACAAGGTAGTCTCATAAAAATCCTGGGAAGGCATCAACCTATTGGAAAATGGATAGGGGTGGTATCTGGGACAGGATATAGGAGTGAGATCTTCTTCTTCTTCTTCTTCTTCTTTTTTTTTTTTTTTTTTTTTTCATTTCTGGGAACAGCCCTCACAAATTTAGAAGAAGATTAAGTAGTCTTGCCTGTTTAATCTCAATAAATATGTTCCATTTTGTCAAGCAGTGGACCTTTATCTTAAGAAAAGGTAAAGTTTTGAAGTCAGATGCATCTGGATTCAAATAGACTCTCTTCCCACTGCACCCACCCACCAGCACCACCAGTTAACTAGAAAGATATTAAATCTTGGACAAATAATTAATTTCTCTAACCTCAGTTTCTTAATTTGGTAAAAGGGATAACTAGAATTACCTTGTAAGATTGCAGTGCAAATTAGATTAATTCATATTTGTGAAACAGCCTACTTTCAGATATTCAGAAGGTCCTCCTTTTCTTTAACATTTGGCTTGTTTTGTGCTAAATTCACTGGTGGGGCAGCAGTTTGTGCTACAGGACCATGAAGTAAAACATATTCTTTTTTTGTTAATTGCCTCTTATAGTAATTCTGTTAGCCCAATAAGGAAGAAAGGGATTATAATACACAAGATACTCAGTTTTTTGGACCCATTAATTAGGCTTACCCTGAAATGTATATACTGCTTCTCTCTGCTCACAAAGCATCTTTCAGGTATTTGAAAGCACTGAAATATGCTCCGTAATTAAATGTGGTGTTGGAATCCCATCTAAATTGCAAGCTGGAAATGTACTTCACTATCCTTTCCTTCTTTGGGTGGTGTTAGCTGCTGATGTAGGTTTCTGTCAGAGCTGGTTATAGGATGAAAACTGTTCGAGTTAAAGAAGCATTCTCAACTCAAGGAAAATCCCAATGATGCTGTTACTCACTGAAAACAACTAAAAGATCAATAACCAAATATTCTGTATAAGATACAACTTAGAATAAAAAATATAGGGGAATTGTTGGCTC
This sequence comes from Nyctereutes procyonoides, assembly GCF_905146905.1. Classification (NCBI taxonomy): domain Eukaryota; kingdom Metazoa; phylum Chordata; class Mammalia; order Carnivora; family Canidae; genus Nyctereutes; species Nyctereutes procyonoides. The sequence goes on along the minus strand of NW_026575040.1, from coordinate 20,735,094 downwards.
CAGTATCAAAGGGAGGCAACAGTTGAATATATCTTAGGGGCTCCTGGGTGGCTCAGTCAGTCAAGCGTCTGATTCTTGGTTTCAGTTCAGATCATGATCTCAGGGTCATGGGATTGAGCCCCATGTGGCACTCCAAGTTCAACAGGGAATCTGATTGAGATTCTCTCTCTCCCTCTTCTTCTGCCTCTCCCCCACCTCTCTCTTTCTCTCTAAAAATGAACAAATAAATCATTATGAAATTATTTTCACCATTATTCAACCAAGGAAACATGTTTGATTATTTCTAAATTGATGTTGATTTCTGATTTCATTTTGCTTTTCATCCAAATTGTATGTATTTTTATTCATACATTGACTACATACACTCATTGATTACATAACTGAAAAGGTGTTTTTTTAAAAAAGTATATAAAAAAATAATTATCTTGCTTACCCTGTCCCTAAGTACTCTATTCACCGCTTACCCTCCCTAGAAGTAAACAATTTGTCATTTTCTTATATATCATTTCAAGGATATTATATTCACATAGCATATATGCCTTCCAGATAAACATATAGTTATTGATGTATATATACAGATACATACATGCACATACATATGCATCATCCATTTCTTTACACAAATAGCATGCTGTACTCTTCTCTACTTTGTTTCACTGAACAATATTATTTATCTTTGAGATGGCTTTATATCAATGCATTAAATATTCACATTTTTTTATTTGCACAGAATTCCATTAAATGGATATTTCATAATTTATTTAGTCTGTCCTACTGGTTGAAATCTGTCCCACTGGTTATATTATTATAAACAATACTGGAAAAGAACCTTAGATATGAGATAATTATGTCTTTGTAATTTGTAAAAGTATATCCATTGGATAAAAGTTCAAGAGGTATAATTGATAGAACAAAAGACATATAGATTTGTAATTTTAATAGACAAGGGAAGATTATTGTCCAAAGAGGTTCTATTAATTTTCAGTTTCTCTAGCAATATATAAAAGTACCTTTTCCCTACATCTCAATAATATACTGTTCTACTAAAGTTGTTTTCGTCATTTTTTCCCTTGATTTTGATAAACAAAAAATAATCACTAAGGAGTTTCCATTTAAATTTGTCTTATACTGATGAATTTAAACACTTTCCATATGTTAAAGAAACCAATTCACGGCCTGATCATTTTGTTAATTTTTTTATTGGCCTGTGGAATTTTGATCTGTAGGATATCATTCTATATTAAGGAAATTGGATCTTTGTCTTGATAAAGGTTGCAAACATAATTTTTGTCCTATCAACTTCTTTGATTTTATTTATAGCAGTTTTTTTCTCTATGTGTATTTTTTTAATTACATTGTCAGTTATTTCAGTTTATAGCTTCTAGAGTTTGTGTCATATTGAGAAATACCTTCCCTACTTTGGGATTATTTTAAAAATCTGATCCTGTCTTTTTATCTATAATTTTTATGTTTTTTTTTTTTTTTATGTTTAAACGTGTGCCTCACTGGGAATTTGTTTTGATGTAAGGTGTCATGGAAGCATTGCTTTAAAGTAATGTTTTACAGCAACTTGGAAATAAAAAGTATAAATTATAGTGCAGAATCAAATCAACCAATAGTGTTTTACTTCGTATTCCATTTCTTTCTAAAATACAGCCTGGAGTACTATAAAAAACAAAAGCAAAAACAAAACACCTTGTTTTCTTAGAGCATCTAATAGGCTTTCTGTTGTTTTTGTGAAATAGTAAATGTGAAAAGAGCAGTTAAACTCAGCCTTAGAAATAAAATTATTTTTTTTTTACTTCCATGCTAACCTCATTACCTGATATTCTTAAAAAAAAAAAGGCAACGAAAAAGCCCAACCCCCAAGCCCTAATATTTACCATTTTTTAATTACTACATAATTCCCTAAAGCTTTTTGTACACTACTAAATATTTTAAAAGACAAAGCAGAAATTAAAATAGGTTTCCTCAACTCCATATTTTTTTTTTTAAAATTGAAGCCTACAAAGTAGGCTTTAAACAAAGTAATGTTTAAAAATAAATTAGCAGATGTAAACTTTTTTTTAATGATTTTATTTATTTGAGAGAGAGAGAGCATGAGCCAGAGGAGGGGCAGGGGGAAGGGGAAGAGACAGAAGCAGAAGCTGACTCCCCGCTGAGCAGGTGGCCCAAGGCTGGGCTCCATCCCAGGACCCTGGGAGCCTAACCTCATCTAAAGGCAGATGCTTAACAGGCTGAGCCACCAGGCACCCCTGCAGTTGTAAACTCTTTAGGAGAAAATGACTTAGGGAGTGAGAAATCTGGGTGGGGGGGTGGGGGTAGGGTTGGGGAGGGAATACAAACAAACTGAAACAAATGCTTTAATGCTTTCAGTAAACTATTCTGTGGTTTTTCCATATAAATTGTCCTTGCTCTTGGAAACACATTTTTTAAAAACACATTTTGCCCTTTCTTAACACATTTTATCTTTTAAAAATAATTTTAGTCTTCTCAGTTATTATTAGAAGCCATCTGGGCTTGTCTATGCTAGTTATGGTTTTGTTCAAAGATATCTGACTCTTAAGTTTTAAAAAAAATCAAGGGTATTCTGTATTTAATCAATGTGCAATCTAGATTATTCTTATAATCTACTTAAATGTTGAAGATTTTACCATGTGAAAAAATAGTGGTAATAGTGGTAGATGTGGAAATACTAGAAAATCTGGTGAATGTGGAGCTGGGGAAGCCCCAAAGATAATTTTTTTTCTTACCTCACCATTATCTCTATATGTAAGGTAATTTAAGTCCTCTAAATCTGCCAATCCATGCAATAAAAACTTGTGTATAAGGCATTAGGATGTGCCAAGATAAATATCTCAAAGCCTTGCTTTCAAAGTTTATCTTCTTTTTTCTTTCTCTTATTTATTTGAGAGAGAGAGAGAGAGAATGAATGAGCGCGTGCACCTGCACACAGGGATGTGCATGTGCCAGGGTTGGGGGAGCAGGGGGTTGAAGGATGGAAAGAACCTTAAACTCCATGCTCAGCATGGAGCTGACATGGGGCTCGATCTCACAACCCTGAATTATGACCTGAGCTGAAAGCAAGAGTCAGACATTTAACCTATGGAGCCACCCAGGTGTCTTTCAAAGTTTATTTTCTACTACACAGTTAACAGAGTCATAGACTTGTAGCAACAACATCACCTGGGAACTTAGAAATGCACATCAGAGCCCTCCCATACCCACATACACAAAGGAGCTACTCAATCAGAAACTCTGAGGGTGGGTGAAGCAATCTGTATTTTAATCTGCAGGTGATTCTGATATATACTCCGGTTTGAGAAATTCACTGATCTACCTCAAAACTCAAAGTAAAGTGTAATTACCATATGCATGGAAAGGACTGTAAGAAAGAAAAGATGAGATGTTTTATGAACACATAGGAGGCTCCAAAAATGCCCTGCTGGGAGTAAGAAGGTATCAAGGGAGACTTTGAGGAAGGAGTAACTTTAAAGAACCCATATAAAGAATAAGAAAGAATGTAAAGAATAAGAAAGAATATAAAGAATAAACAAGAGCTAAGCAAGCTGGGTGTATTAGGAAAAAGAAGAATGGGGTATGGTGAGGGACAGAAGACAAGAGAGATCATTAGAAAATGCAGGAGGACCCCACATATATTAAACCTTAAAGGCTTATGGGGATGTTTGATCCCTCCCAGACCGAAGGCTTGACCAACTGTGACCAGCTACAGTGCCAAACTGGTTGAGAGGCTTAATCACAAATCTTTTAAGACTAATAATAGTGAAAGTAGAACTGCTGAAATCAGATAAGACTGAAGGGAAAAACAGATGCTTTGTAAGCTAAGGAGTTTGGATTTATTCTGAAGGAAATGTAGTGCTTCTACGGATATTAATTAGAAACATGGCATGATCAGATTTGTGTTTTATAAAGATGGGTCTGGCTGCAGAATAGAGAATTAATTGGGGGGGTGACACTGGAAGCAAGGAGAGCAGCTATTAGGCTATTTCGGTAATCTAGCTAAGTTAATTTCCTAATAGAATCAGACTTGTTCTTGCTAAAATAACTTATTTTCAAAAATATACCCTAGATCTTCAGTGTATGTCGATTAAGAATAATGCGGATGGAAAGATTAAAATCTTATCTTTTAAATAAAGGCTTCCAACTTGGGGATCCTGGATAAATATAGGTGTTTATAAAAAGTAAGGGAAAATGAAGTGCATTTTCAGTATAGTAAGAAGTCCAACAGGAATCATACATTTGTATAAAGGCAAATTAAAAATTTATGTTTCTTCCCTTTTGGCTGTAGTTACGTCAACTCAGTATAGATATTCTGGTCCCTAAATGCTGATTAGAAACTCCAACTTGATCTCACATATCACTGGAGAACAAAAACATGAGAAAAAGCTTTTTGCTTAACTGATAGGGTATGAAAGAAGAAGTGAATAAGATTCATGGGAGAAAACTAAATACATGTATCTCAATATTTAAAGATTATAAACCATGACATTATGCATTTGGTATAGCTGGACTCAAGTGAGTTAGGGGACTCCTCAAGTGTTAGAAAACTGACCTGAAATGAACAGAAATTAAAATTAAGTTGCATGAAAATGCTTCAGTTTTTGAGATAAAAATCATCTTTTATTTGTAAGTAATTACACTCAGAGACACTATGAGAGGGAAAGGCATCAGCTTCCATGAAAGCCCTGTGGTCTTGGTATTTGAGTAAGGCCTGAATGCAGTGTTCATGTCACTCAAGCATGGGGGCCTGCTGAGTTTTAATGCCATTTTGTTTGCATTTGGATTCCATTCCTCTCATCTTCTGAGTGGCAGGTGCTTTTGTAATCTGATTGAGCTAATGACAGTTTGTACTTTTAGTGCTGGACAGTATGAATTCAATTTAGTCACTTCTTTTATGTGAGCAAACTGATACGAAACTAAATAAAAAGTCTAAAACTTTTATGGAAAATAGATGTATCAGATCCAAGGTTCACCTCAAGGCATTAGAAATGTAATGCAGTACTGATTGTACTTACTGTGTTCCTCATTAAATGACTCAATGGACCTTATTTAATGTAATTTGTGTCTAGAAAGTGCTGGTAACACACTTATCTAGTGATTGATTCTCACTGGTCCGCAGCTGTGTGCACTAAGAAACCATAAATGAGTTTAATAGTAGCAAACCAGAACTGCTTTTGGTTGGATGCAAGAACAGTCTAACCACAATGCAGACTACTACAGTTCCACGCACTGTCGCTGACACCAGCACCATCTCTGGAGCAGTAGTTCTGATTGAATTGCAAAGAATCTACCCACTGAGATGGTGCAGCCCCTTCATTTGAAATTTGACTATTTCCTTTTTTTTTTTTTTTTTTTTTTGCCCAGCAGAGGAGATCCCATCCAGAGAGTTAAACTCTTCCCCAGGAGAGTTGCAGAACCAGCTCCCAGCCCTGGGCTTTTTTAATGACCCACCCAATCCTCCCCTAGCCTGCTCTGCTCCTGACTTCACTGAACGCAGTGACCTGACTGAGCTCCTTCCCTCTGCACCCTTCTTCCTCCTTTGGTTGGTTCCCCTCCAGAAGTTAAGCTTACTGTGCCCACCAGAAGTCTCTGCCTCATTTTCATAATATCTTTGGGGAAGGGCAGTTCTCTGGGCACTGCTCATAGGCCCTGCACTACTGAAGTAGTTTTTATTTGCTCAAATTTCTTTCTTTCTCTTCTTTCTTTCTTTTTCTTTTTCTCTTTCTTTCTTTCTTTCTTTCTTTCTTTCTTTCTGTTTTCTTTTCCTTTTCTTTCTTTCTTCTTTCTTTCTTTCTTTCTTTCTTTCTTTCTTTCTTTCTTTCTATCTCTTTTTTATTTTATTATTTTTTATTGGAGTTCAATTTGCCAACATATAGCATAACACCCAGTGCTCATCCCGTCAAGTGCCCCCCTCAGTGCCCATTACCCAGTCACCCCATCAGTCTGCCCACCTCTCTCTATTTCTTTCTTTCTTTCTTTCTTTCTTTCTTTCTTTCTTTCTTTCTTTCTTTCTTTCTCTTTCTATTTTATTTTATTTTATTTTTATTTTATTTTATTTATCTCACAGAGAGAGAGAGCACATGCAGGGGGAGTGGCAGGCAGAGGAAGAAGGAGAAGCAGGCTCCTGCTGAGCAGGGAGACCAATGCAGATCTCCATCCCAGGACTCTGGGATCATGATCTGAGCTGAAGGCAGACACCTAATGACTGAGCCACCCTGGCTCCTCAAATTTGTTTCTCACATTTGCAAGATATCCTTTTCATTACATAGGAATTTGAGATAACCTGCAAGTCCATATTGATTTAGGATTTTGCATGTGTTAGCTGTAAGTACTGGGAGACTCAGGCTTTATGATAGAAGAGTATCTTTCTGGTCAGTACTTAGGTCACAAATTTCTGAGGCTTCCATCTGTCTTCTTGCTCACACTTGACTCCCAGATGCTGTCCCATTGATGCGAACACTGCAAAATATTCTTTAGAACTTCTTCAGTTACACTGTTTTCTGAAGGCTTAGTACTTGGACTACTCATCTTATTCAGGTGTAAAAATATCATAGATTTTTATAAAGAAAAAAAATGAACCAGTTTCAGTTCTGCATTTGGAAGACATTTAGAATTGTGTTAACTTTTCTCACCTTTAAAGCACTGTATGTCAAAGTGTTCCAGGAGGATTTAACTAGTTGTTCCATTTTATTTTCTATTTTTATTAATGGCTCCCTTTGAGTTCAAACATTTCTCCCTCAGATACAAAGACCTCACTTTTAATTTAAAAGCATCTTTTAATTATGATTTATTCTGTTATTGAGAATTAGTTATTAATATTTTGTCTACATATAATTTTGTTGATGCATTTTCTACCTGCTATACAGCAGATTTTGTTCCATAACATGGCAAAATGTTAGAAAGAGGCTGACAGCTTAGGGTACTTATATTTAGCCCTTCCAGATTTCCCTTATGGCTTTACAGATGTGGATTTTAATCCTGCTTTGTATTTTCTCTGAGATTTATTCCCTAGCTGCAAGTTAGATCCCTGGGATAAAAAGCATTCTGGTCTAAAAACATTTCATTATATTTTACTTATGTGCACATGGACACACACACAAACACACAGACATCCTTCTCTACATGGTACCTGTCGTGTTTTTGTTGTTCTTTTTGATAGCTTGGCTCTACATGGTTTGTGTGCTAGAATTATAAATTTATCTGTTAATTCGTATGAAAATGATTAACTGTTTGACCCAGGATGCTGGCAGTAATTCTAATTCTATTTTGCTGGAAGAAACAAGTTCGACACATTGTTCAGAAGAGGAAGTCTCTCGGTGATGACTCTGTTAAACATCATCTCAAAAACGGATGGTGTTTTATTGTGGCATAGTGCCTGAGCACTCACAAATATTTTACAGAAAATCCATAGAAGATATTTTTCTTCATTTGTCTGAAAAATGGCTACTCTGTCTTTAAGACGTATTTGGACAGCCCTCTATTATATGGATAAAATACATTCAGCTATCCTAGGGCTGCAAGGCACTGAAGTTAACCATAAAACAAAATAGGACTCCATTCCCTAAGACTCACTTAGACCAAGAATTACTGCATTCTAACACTGCTGTTATCTCATAGGAAAACGGTATGTCATTGAACCTCAGCTGCTAAAAATGACCTTACAATTCATGGAATTTAATTATGCATGAGATCAACTATGAATAACATAAAAATCACTTATTAACTACAGCTATTGATAGTGAATATTTATATTAAATTATTTCTTAGAGGTTATCAGAACAGAAATTAACAAGACATAAGAAAGCATACCAACTCCCTAACACCTTACATTCAAAGCAAACCAAACAGATCCTCTCATACTGGTTCACATTTTCTTCCTGCCTTGCCTTTTTAAAAATACAGCTTTCCTGCTACTATCTTCACATTTTCCAGCTCTACCTTTTCCTACAGTCTCAACTTTAAAACTGCCTTTTCTATAAAGATTTCTTGATAGATCTCACAATAAATATATCCCCCCCCCCGAATTCCTACTTAAGAATTCGTTCTACTTCATATTATTGTTCTTTTTTTTTTTTTTTTTTGCAAGTCTTAACTCACCTATTATACCATAGCACCTTTGAGGGAAGGATTTGCATCTGATGATTCATCTCTGAGAATCCTTTCCTTTCTCTTCCTCTGCCTACGCACACACAGCACAGTGCTCTATAGTTGTTATATGCTCACTAAATACTGGTAGAATGAATGAATTCAAAATAAATATTTAAAAGTTTCTCAAGGGAAAATGCAAATTACTCAACAAATTATAGCTATTGTGGTCAGAGCCATTGAAGAACCAAAATTTAATTTTATTTAAATTGAAATAGCCATATTTGACTAGTGGCTTCCGTGTTGAAAGAACAGCTCTGAAACTGAGAGCAACTGTTAAAATTCACACTGTTTACAATACTTCATTTGGGCCAGGACCTGGGCTGTACTAGGATGAGATCCCCTGGATTGTGCAAGTGTAGGGCTGACTCTTAATTTCGTACTCAAGGCTTTTCTCACCTTTGTGCCAGACATGCATTTCCGGGGCTATTAACAAGAGTTTCTTACCATTGACACATTGCCTTATATTGTAGAATCTCCATTAAGCCACAGATGGCACTAGGGCATCATTACTTGAAACTCTGATTGCTTGAAACTCATTATTTGAGAAGAATACCATGTATAAAATGGTTATTGTTCACTGATCTAAGAAATGTCCAGCAATTTACTGTTCTAGGAATCAAGATGTGTTTGCTTTTACTTTACTCCTGTCCCTTGGTAGCTTCTTCACTATCAGAGCCACCTTATATAATCAAATCAAATGTAGTCTCTTCTGTGAACTGATACTTGGTGCTTTGTGTATTTACTTCTCCTGATAAAATTACATTTGAACAGTGGGTAAGCCATGTTACCTGAACAAGTTATTTAACTTTCCTAAGCCTCAATTCCTCTTCCAACACCTCCCCTCAAAACATAATGATGCTAGCAACTAGCATCATTCAGATTGTTTTCTTTAAAACTCTTTAATGAGTGCTTGCTGTATACATGGTATTTGCATTCAATGCAGATCATTCTTACAGCAGGGGAGATTTGGCTTTTTTTATACAAAATAGCTCTAGGTCAGTAATTACACAAGCAGTTGTGATAAGTGTCTGTCATGATTACAAAGTTCCTGTTTTAGAATCTGAAACAGGGCAGCCTAGGTGGCTCAGCGGTTTAGTGCCACCTTCAGCTCAGGACCTGATCCTGGACCTGGGATCGAGTCCCCATGTCCGGCTCCCTTCATGGAGCCTGCTTCTCCCTCTGCTTGTGTCTCTGCCTCTCTCTCTTTCTCTGTGTCTCTCATAAATAAATAAATAAAATCTTAAAAAAAAAAAAGAATCTGAAACAACAGGCATTTGATAAACAGTACTTTTTAATATTATTCTTTCTATTATTATTAATCCTGAGAGTCCAGAGAGTGTTTTAGTATAATATTACTGTGCTAAACAACTATAGATTTATTTCACTGTAGTTTGTTAATTAAAAGCAAACAAACAAAAACAAAACTAGAATCCTCCATTTACCATTAGAATCATCTCTTTCATGGAGCTCTTGGGTGACTCAGTGGTTGAGCATCTGCCTTTGGCTCAGGGCATGATCCTGGGGTCCTGGGATCGAGTCCTGCATCAAGCTCACTGCAGGGAGCCTGCTTCTCCTTCTGTCTATATCTCTGTGACTCTCATGAATACATAAGTAAAATATTAAAAAGAATCATCTCCTTCATGAAACATGATTTGCTCAAATATACTGTACAAGGCCTGATCAGAGCTACAAATGAAGAAAAAATGAGTTTTGTCTAATCACCGCAAGTGATAAAGTTGCACACCATTGTGTTTTTACATCCACAAGTAAATTACATAAATAGACTGTGTGGGTTAAAGGATTGGTAACCAAAGAAAAGTTGAATTTTGAATGTTGGTGTCCACCAGCTGAATGGTAGGGTATTGCCTTTTATTTCATTTTAATGTTGGTAGTTTCAAACTGCAATAATTTGAGGTGAGGTTAATTTGGAGATTTTTCTCCCTTGACAGAAATAATGACTTTGCCGAACCCTTTCTTTTCTTTACTTGCTTATTGCAATCCTGCATAACAGCCACATTTACAACTAAATTGGTAATTGACTATTTGGATCACTGTTCCCTATGCAACACTAAATTCGTAAGTAATGATTCAGGCATTAATAAGAAGCCACATAATTTAAAAATGCACCACCAATTTTATGCTTACCCAATGAATTGATAAATCCAGAAGGAAATACTAGATGGGTGCTATCAGCTGTAAAATTAAAGACAGGATATGAAAAAAGTGTAGTATCCTTTTGGTTATTTGCAGATAAATTATCTAGTTTGAAAGATTCTTAGATTTCCCTATTCTATTTTTTGCTAATGAAAATTTCACTGATTTATTATTTCACTAATGGGTGGATAAACAATGAAGAAAAGTGACCCTCAGATCAGTCAACTTGGATGCCTAAAAGAGGAGATAAAGGGGAGAATCAAAGGGATATGGGAATCTTGGGGTGGAGGCTTTTGGGTTTTCTATGTAGAGTATCATGTCATCGGTGAAGAGAGAGAGTTTGACTTCTTCTTTGCCAATTTGAATGCCTTTAATGTCTTTTTGTTGTCTGATTGCTGAGGCTAGGACTTCCAGTACTATGTTGAATAGCAGTGGTGAGAGTTGACATCTCTGTCTTGTTCCTGATCTTAGGGGAAAGGCTCCCAGTGCTTCCCCATTGAGAATGATATTTGCTGTGGGCTTTTCGTAGATGGCTTTTAAGATGTTGAGGAATGTTCCCTCTATCCCTACACTCTGAAGAGTTTTGATTGGGAATGGATGCTGTATTTTGTCAAATGCTTTCTCTGCATCTAATGAGAGGATCATATGGTTCTTGGTTTTTCTCTTGCTGAATCACATTTATGGGCACTGAGGGGGGCACTTGATGGGATGAGCACTGGGTGTTATTCTGTATGTTGGCAAATTGAACACCAATAAAAAATAAATTTATTATAAAAAGGATATGGGAGCTGCCTGTTCTTTCCCTCTTAACGCTGTTTTATAAAGAAAAATGAGAGTTGGAATCTCTGGTTAGTCAGAGATCCTCAGTGTTGACTGCATACTCTCCCTGTGGTTTTCAGGGCGATAAGAAATAATAGACAACATTTGTTTCTTATGGACTCATTGATTGTACCGAATATCATTGTTGAGTCTTTCTATGCCATTATCGTTGGTGTGTTCTGGCACTGCTGTAGAGCTAACACTTGGCATTTCTATAAACTTAATATTTATTTAGTGCTTTCATTAACTACTCTCATCTCCTTCTATGCACAAATGGGGGAAAAAAACAGTAGGAGATGGAAGTCGACTGATATCCAGTCTTTTTACTGACCCCATTTAGCATGGCCATTAAACATTGAGAAATAATCAACTTTAGACAAACAACACCCTAGTGATTGTCTGTTTTTGCTAAGTCTGACATAAATTTTGGAAACTTGAATTACCCTCAAGCAATTTAGTACATGACATATAATCAATAAATTCCTTATAAGGAAATGTAGGCATTTAGACTTACAGATAAAGTTTGCTTACTTGCATTAAGCCTAGAGAAAAAAATAGCATTTGAAATCTTTAAGGCTCCTTTCAATTCTACCACTCTGATTATGAGCAGTCTGGCAGTTACATTATATCATGACAGTATCTGCAGGTACCTCAGTGCTAATTCTCAAATTACCCAAACCTGCATCTTGACTTTCAGTCTACTTTCGACAAAACAGGAATTTGACGTTCATTCTAATATCTAAACTGACATCTTGTCATCTTTTAATTGATAGATTTCAGTTTACAAGGTAGCACTCCAAAGACTACTTATAGCTTCCTAGCTTTTAGTGCCTAGTAAGAGTTTTTCACCTTAGTAGTTGGCTAAGGTATAAACATCTAAATTTCTCATAAGTAGCATAAGAAATCTAAAAATTTTTTGAAACCCACTGATAGTAGTTTAAAAAAACCAAATACCAGTCATCATTTAAATGTGAATCTTCACTAATCACTAACCTTTTAATTTGGAAGGATTATCAAGCAGGAAATGTATATAATAGATGCTTAGGTCAAGTGAAATATATGCACTACTCATCAGTCTTGTCATCAAGATGGCACCTTTTTAAGTTCTCAAGTTGAATAAATATATACAACTCATCTCAAAACTTTTTAATGCTCTGAAGCTTATTAGTAGTTCTTAGGTAGCTAGTCTGTTATGGATAAGACATAGAAAGTTTTAATGTGATGTTATTAAATTATAGGCCTTACATTTTTGTTTGATGCCCCTAATCTTATTTCCATAGGCGATTATTGGATTCTCAGGATTAACTTGTGGTTTTGCTACAGCTATATTTAAAATAAGAGTCCTTAATAATGGTAATGTGTCATATTAGTGGGTTTTATCTTACTTACACTTGTTCTCTAGTAATAATAACCTCCTTTCTTTTAGAGCCCAGATTACTTTTTATTTTTTTAGAGGTTTCTTTTCTTTTTCTTTTTTTTTTCTTTCTTTTTTTTTTTTTTTTTTTGAGAGAGAGAGAGAGGATGAATGGGGAAGGGGGTAGAGAGAGAGGGAAGCAGACTCCCTGCTGAGTAGGGAGCCCTACAATTCAGGGCCAATCCCAGGACCCTGAGATCGTGACTTGAGCTGAGGGCAGATGCTTAACCAACTGAGCCACCTAGGCAACACCAGATTACTTTTAAAATTCTAATTTTGAAGGGTGCCTGGGTAGCTCAGTGGTTGAGCATCTGCCTTTGGCTCAGGTCATGATCCCAGGGTTCTTGAATCGAGTCCCATATCGGGCTTCCCACAGGGAGAAGCAGCGGCCTGCTTCTTCCTCTACCTATGTCTCTCTCTCTCTCTCTCTCTCTCTCTGTGTGTGTGTGTGTGTTCTCATGAATAAATAAATAAAATCTTAAAAAAATAAATTCTTGTTTTGAAAAATGTCCTAAGGAAAAAGTATAAACACTTATGCTTTAAAAAATAATACTGAAATGAACACTTAAGTACTAATAACCAAGATTTAGAAAGGCAACATCTGGTTCCTCAGAAATAACCAGTTTAATGAACCTTATTCTAGTGATCCTTTTGCTTTTCATTATAGTTTTACCATGTATAAACATTTATTTAAATTACTACTATTTAATTTTATTTGTTTTTAAATTGATATAAGTGGAATCATACTGAATGTGTTCTTCTGTGTCATGATTTTTTTTGTCCTCAGCATTATGTGTTTGAGATTCATATGTGCTGCTATATGTAATAGTTTGTTTTAGGTTGAGTCCTCTGGACACAAGATTTTGAGGTGGAGAATTGTATGCACAAGTTTCACTTAAGAGTGTTTTAAAGCAGTGCTGTCCAATAGAACTTAATGTAAATAAAGTGGAGAGTTGGGTTATTTTCAGTTTGGGGAAGTGTGACTATTGTAAACAATATTTCTGTATGCATTTCTGTATATGTCTCCTGGTGAATGAATGGAAAAGTGTCTCCAGGATATATCCAATAAGCAGAATTACTGGGAGTTAGAAAATGTGTATAGCTGACTTCACAAAATAATGTCAATCCATGTTCTAAAATGCTTATATAGTTTACAGATTACAACTCTTCTTCAATATCTCAGTTGTGTCAACTGAGAGGCTACTCAGAATATTCAACCATTCATCGGACAAACTTGGGCTTTTTAACATCATCCTCTTTCCCACTCTGGGTAAAGTGTTAAAATAACTTTTACCCTGCAGCGGTTAGCAGGATTCTAAGACAGCTCTCAGTGTGAGTCATGCTTCTATATAATGCTTTTCCCTAAAGTGTGGGGAGAACCTCTGACTTACTTCTAGTAAACAGAATATGATAAAATAAAACAAAACCAAAACCAAACCAAAAACAAACGTTTAAACCCATGATTAGATTAGATTACATGGTAAAGACAAAGGACTTTTACAGATTAATTAAGGTCACTAATCAGTTTGACTATGAATTAATGAAAAGAGAGATTAAACTGAGTAGTATTGACTTAATCCGGTGACTGTTTAAGAGGAAACTTGAACCTTTATTGAGGTCAGAGATACTGTCCTATTTGCTTTGAAATAATCAAGTTTCTCTGGGTTCTGTAGACACAAATAAATTAATTCTTCCAACAATCACATAGATTTGCCATCCCTGGCTAGCACCTTGATTACAGCCTGGTGGGACATGCAGCAGAGTGCCCAATAATGCCAAGTCTGGATGCCGGACCCATAGAAGCTGTGAGACAATAAATGTCTATATAAAACTACTAAAATTGTGGTAATTTGTCAGAAAGCAACAGAAAATAAATACACCTGCTTAGCAGCAAAGTTTCTGTTTATTTCTATTACAGCATCTTATTTCCTCCATCTATTCCATTTTCTTGGGTCTTTTCCTATTTGGAGTGAGAGACTTTATTATTTCTATATTTAGGAGAATTTTTAATCCATTGAAAAGAGACACTGAGGGCAACTGGGTGGCTCAGTGGTTAAGCATCTGCCTACTTGGGATGACTTATCTCTGCTCCATGTAGCATTAACCAAAGTGGCTCAGGGTTGGGGTGCCCACTTCCAAGATGGCTCACACTGGAGACTAGAAAGTTGGTAACAATTGTCATTTGAAAGCTTAACTGAACGTGATATCTTTGAAGCTGAGTTTAGGTCCATGTGGGCCTCTCCAAGGATTCATTATATTTTGTCTCAAGTTCAAATTGTACTCACTCCCAACACCTTACAAAATTCTTGTCCTATTACAGTTTCAGGCTCATACTTGAGGTTCAGGATCACTCTAAATCATGTCCAGATGGAGATGAAGCTCCATGGGTCCCATTTCTGAAGTATGATTCCTCTTGATCTAAATATCTGGAAACTACAGAGTCAAATTGTTAGCTCCTCCCACATAACCAATATATAGTGGTGAGATAGAAATATTATAATTGAAACAGATGATTCTATTCAAAAATAGGAGACACACGATAGTCACTTGTCCATAAAAATTCTAAAATCTAGCTGGGAACATGTTGTCAGTTCTTAATTGCAGCTGAGTCCTGCTCTCTAGGAATTATTTTCTGTGACTCCTGGCTCCATTTGCTGGGCTTTTAGCCTTGCCCTTAGGTCATTTACCCTGTTCCATAAGAAACAGCTCCTTGTTACAACTGAGTAGGCTTCTAGTCAGCTTCCTGCCCATAGAAGTTTGGAGAGTCAAGGTCATCTTTTCATTTTATACTGACTTAATTCCTTTCTGTCCAAACTGATATAATTTATTTTGAGTATCTGCAGGCATTCCATTAGACAAAAACAGTACTCATGTTTCTTACTGAGACAGACTCCTTTACCGTGGATGGAAAATCTTAGGCTATAGGACAATGCACTTAAGGTTCTTAGAAGTCTATCTAGTTGAAAGGTACTGCAAGGCAGAAGAAACTATGAGATTACTAAGAGCTTTCTTTTTTTTTTCTAGCAGAAAAATTCAAAGAGGAACTTCTTAAGATTCTTAGGAACTCTATTAGGTATATTTTAAATATTCATAAAGCTCATAAAGAAAACTTGCTCTGGACCTAGAGATCTTGCGAGATCTTAGAGTCATACCAGTAAAGCACTCTGGATTTAATATGTTCCCTGAAGCTATTTCCCACATTTAAAGCCTTACCTCCTGAAAAAACTAAGGATGAGAAAGCTTTACTTTTGAACCCAGGAAGTCCTAGTTTCTCTATATTTCCTATAAATTTTGCTTGGAAAATGTGTGTTTTTTTTTAGCTCCCTTCTCTCTCCACCTATATCTTATTCTATCCACATGGCTATAAGAAATTACTTGCCATTTCATTATGCTGCTAAATCTACCAGCTCACATTATATTTTCCACTTTCTGTATTTATTGTAGGTGACAATGTTGACAAATTTTCCCCACTAAATATCAAGAGTCATCTTTTACCTGACCTAAAATAACGATTTCTTCACTTTATTCACTATCCTTCAAGTTCTCACTGACAAGTCCTCTGATTTCATTAATTACCTTCTTGAAACCCTTCTAGCTTCTGCCTGTCACCAGTCAGTCCCATATCATTGCTGCATGTTTTAAGTTTGTATTACATGAATGCCCCACTTCCAGTAACAAATTCTCTTCTAATTGTCTATTGTTGAATTTTGACCTACCTCAAAACTTAATGGTTTAAGATAGAAAAGATAGCTTACTTTGCTCACATATATGCAATTTGAGCAGGATTGAGTAGTGAAGTCTCATTTCTGCTCTATGTGGCTTCAGCTGATGTGGTTTGACCAGAGTTGGGAGGTCTGCTTCTGACATGATTACTCACATGGCTAGCATGTTGTGTTGGCTGTCAGCTGGGACCTTTACCAGATCCTTTGGTTGTTTTTTTTTTTCCCCATATGGACCTCTCCACAAGGCTACTTGGGCATTTTCAGTTTAGTGGCTGGATTTTAAGAGCAGATGGTCAAAGAGACAGGAATTGGGAATCACCAATTTCTTAACTCCTCAGCCTGAAAACTGACATAGGTCACTTCTGTCATATTCTGTTGGTCAGAGTCACCCATATTCAAGGGAAGGAAATATAAACACACCTTTTAATGGAAAGATTATCAAAGAATTTAAAGTCATACTTACTTTTCCACAGTAATGTAGCTGTTTACTCAAGGAAAAGGAAAACAGATTTGGGAAATAGCTATCCAGTTTCTGACATATTTATTCCAGCCATTTAAAATAGTATCTATATAGCACCTGGTTGGCTTTGTTGGTTAAGCATCCAGTTCTTGATTTCGACTCAGATCATGATCTGAGGGTGGTGAGATTGAGCTCCATATCTGACTCCATGCTGAGTGTGGAGCCTGCTTAAGATTCATTCTCTCTCTCTCTCTCTCTCTCTCCCCCCCCCTCCACTCTTCGCACTCTAAAAATGTATAAAAGGGATGCTTGGGTAGCTCAGTCAGTTAAGCATCTAATTTAGGTCATCATCTCAGGGTTTTGGGATGGAGCCCTGTCTCAAGCTCCATGCTCAGCAGGGAATCCCCTTGAGAATTCCCCCCCCCTCTGCCCCACCCCCAACTCAGGCTTGCAGACACATATGCAGTCTCTCAAATCTTTAAAAACTAATTAAAAATTTTAAAAAATTAAAAACAGTACCCGCATGTTCAGGAGTTATGAAGTTATAGTTACACAAGATGAATTAAGTTCTAGATACCTGCTGTACCACACAGTGCCTATAGTTAACAATACAGTGTACATTTAAAAATGTTTTAAGAGGGTAGATTTCATGGTAAGTGTGTTATAAGTAGGACAAGGGGAGAAAGCAAAGAGACAAATTTGGAGGGTGATGGATAGGTTTATTACCTTGTTTATCCAAGGTATATATCCAAACTTAACAAACTGTATACATTAAATATATGCAATTTTATTTATCAATTTATACTTCAATAAAACTAAAAATGGTAACCATGTATTTTTAAATTAAGATCATATCAAGTGCTTAAAATTTATGGGTCATGTTTTCTTCTCTATAAATTTAGTTGCAGGCATATAATCATAGAAAATATATTAAAGAGAAACTCAACATGTGGTCAATTTTTAGGTACAGTGTAGACAAGGGATTTCCTATTTGCCTCTTAACATCTGGGAGTTTAAACATTTGGAGAGATGGGCAGCCCGGGTGGCTCAGTGGTTTAGTGCCGCCTTCAGCCCAGGGCCTGATCCTGGAGACCTGGGATCCAGTCCCATGTCAGGCTCCCTGCGTGGAGCCTGCTTCTCCCTCTGCCTATGTCTCTGCCTCTCTCTTTGTCTCTAATAAATAATAAAATAAAATCTTAGATAACATTTGGAGAGAGATGATACTTAGAAAATTTTTCCTTATACTGTACTAAAGTCTTCTGTATTGAAAATTTTACTCATAGGTACTAGTTTCTTCTTGGCCACAAGACAAATTTATCTTTCAGTCTCTTCTTATAACAAAGCCCATCATGTATTTGAAGTCAGCGATCATGGTACTCCTGAGTTTGGTCTAAGCACTGCTAAATTTTTTTTAAGGTGTAGTATCTTAAATAGAAAATAAATGCCAGTTACACGGTAACCTAAATTTTTCATTTTTGTTCTAAGTTTAATTTATATAAAGAGAAAAAGGGCAAAATTATTAGTTTAGTCACTGAAATAGTTTTATATTTAAGAAACTTTCTTAGGCAACTCTCTTGGGATTCTTTTTTTTTTAAGATTTTATTTATTCATGAGACACAGAGAGAAAGAGAGAGAGAGAGAGAGAGAGAGAGAGAGAGAGAGAGAGAGAGGCAAAGACACAGGCAGAAGGAGAAGCAGGCTCCATGCAGGGAGCTTGATGTGGGACTCAATCCCAGGACTCCAGGATCATGCCCTGGGCCAAAGGCAGGTGCTAAACTGCTGAGCCACCCAGGGATCCCTCTCTTGGGATTCTAATAAGATTTTATCAATTGGTAGACCATATGCCATAAATTTAATTAAAGGCAAGTATTCAATAAGAGGACAGAAACAAATATCCTCTAATTGAAGATATTGTACTTATATACTTGCTAGAATTATCAGAAACAGAGGATTTGGTATATATAATCTTATTTCAGTATTAGAAATCTGAAATTAAAAAAAATAATTTTCCAAATTGTGTAAGTTAATGTTAAGCTGAGAACAAAATGTAGATTTCTGATTCTGTGTTCAGTGATTACTTATTCGATTACACCATGCTGTTAAGTAATTTGTATATTTAAATCTGCATTCAGAGTTACCACAATTTATAGTTATGTATAGATCATTTAACCATGTACAGTCTATTCAGATTCAAGGAACCATTTAGTACTGTGAAAAGCCACTAAGAATGTCCAAACACTTTGAAATGTCATTTTGTCAATCTAAGTATCAAGATATCTTGGAGTAACTGAAGCTGAAAGGACCCAGTAAAGATTCTTTAAATATTTTTGCTGTAGCAGAAATGAATTATTCTAATATATGCAATTTTTCTAACTAGATTAGCATATTTTTAATTTTCCATAATTACTCTTATTTAATAATTATTCTTATTTACTTTATTACTCTTATTTTAATAATTACTCTTATTTATTACTGGTTGTTTAATTTTTATTCTCAATTAGCAACATATATTATTTGAATAGAACAGTAATTTCCTAATGACTGTTAATTTAAAAAATAATGTTTTACAAAGAGATCTAACACAGGAGTTTATTAACACTTGGAAGAGGCATCACATAAATATCCAGAAAGACATTCCATCTCCTCTTAAAATTAAGGAACTGTGTGTAGTTGAAAATTTCTCAGATGAAGGTGAAACAGAAGTCTTTTTAAATTATGACAAAACACAAAATCTAGCAAATCCATGGCTGATATTGGTATCTAGGAAAAACTATATCACTCTTCTTCCTTTAAAAAATGTCTATTTTTACCTGACTTAATTACGAGTCAGGACTCATGTTCTGACTCTTCCTATGAATATGAGGATTTCAGGAGAGCAGAGCTGTATGTGTAAGTCCAGATTTCTAAGTCATATCTCCATTTACCCTGATTTCGTAGGTCTGCAACAGAGGCTCTCAAATGAAATGTATTTCTCATAAGCAACCTGGGTAATTCTGATGTGCGTGATATATGGGCCAGACTTAGGAAAGCATTGGTCAGTGGCTGCTTTGAGTATAGTTCCAAATTTCACTCCTTAATGTGTAACTTTTAGATTCTCAGTGTTGCCATTCACATTGCCTGAAGGCACTTTTGCTATGGATTTAAAAAGTCAATTGTATAACATCTCACGCAATCAATAGATGAACTCTGCCCCAGCTATCCCAGAAAGACAAAGATGGCACAGCTTTATTTGCATTGAAAGATTAGAATTTTATGATCCATGGTATTGCCAGAATACTAAGGGTTATTCATCAAATGTGTGATCAAAATCCAGTTCATTCATTCCTGACCCCCCTGAATCTCTCCCATTTATATCCAAAGTTAAGTGACTTAACTATATGCCAGTAAAATTCAGTGGGACAAGAAGGCATCTCTCTGACAGTGGCATCAAGAATCATAGTGGAAAAAACTTTTTTTTTAAAGACTATATTTATTCATTCGTGAGAGAGAGAGGCAGAGAGGCAGAGAGACAGGCAGAGGGAGAAGCAGGCTCCATGCAGGGAGCCCAACATGGGACTCGATCCTGGGTCTCCAGGATCCCACCCTGGGCTGAAGGCAGCGCCAAACCGCTGAGCCACCAGGGCTGCCTGAGAAAACTTTTAAAGCAGATAGATCAAAGGTGTTGAACTTGTAAAACAATCTAAGTAAATGATAAAGGCAAAAAAGAGAAATAGTAAAGGGAAGTGTTGATACCACCTTCAAAAGGATGCCCCATTTATATATAAGGAAACTTAGATCATCAATTAAAATTATTAATGTTTCCACTTAGCAGTGGCTCTCAAACTTTTTAATTAAAGTAAATGTCATAAGCCCTATTAATTAGTAGCTTTATTTGTTTCTTTATGACTTAGGAAACAAAATCCAGCTCTATTTAACTTGAATAATTTTTAACTTGAGGAGAAGGGAGGTAGAGCAAAAGAGGTTCTCTTGAGAGCATGAAATTTTCAAGGTCTGGGTGTTCTGACTTTTAGGACCTTATATGACTTTGGATGGGCCACTTTAAACCATAGCAGCCATAGTTTTCTCATCAGTAGAACGCATAAATTACAGTAATTGTCCGTAGCCTTTTCAGCACTGTAATGGAATCACGGAATAAAGTAAAGAGGTATAATGGCTTGAGGGGTAGAGTATCTATGTGCTCTTGGCAAAAGTTGAAAGAAGTGAAACAAAAAAGATTTGCATTTACTTATGCCTTTCTGTTTCTCTTCTTCCTTCCTCTGGACCAAAATAAATATTTGTTCCATCACTTCCACCACTCCTGTCAAACATTTAAATCTCTTTATCTTTTACTGTACTTTAGTAGCAAATCCAACACCATTTCCTTCACTTCTAAATCCACTCCTGGAGAAAACTCATTATCCAGAGTAGTGACCACCATAAGTTCAGGGGCCTACTCTCAACAAAGCTTCCAAGCTCTCTGGTCATGTCAGCGTGGGTCCAGTTTAGGCTGTCTGTCATTCTTTGTGGGATTTGCTTCAAATCTTCACTACTTACTCCTCTCTCAGGATAGAAATTCCTAGCTATTCTTTTTCACCATCAGCAAGACATCTCCAAGACTCTATTGCCTGACTCAGAAGAACCCATGTTCTTCATTTATTTGAGACCAATTCTCCCATGTGCACTCTGGATCCATTCTCTCCCATTTCAACTGTCTCCCCCATTTATGTCTCTGTTTCATAAAATTGTATTATTTTCTTTATTCATATTTTCCCCAATGTCTTGCCTCTGGCCATATATTCTCCCTCTCTTTGAGTAATCTTATTTACTCCATAATTTCAACTACCACTTATATCCTGGAATTCTTCTAGTTACATCAGCAGTCCAGAATGTTGCTTTGAACTCCAGAATTATCTATGTAATTACCTTCTGGATTGTTCCACTTGATTTCTCTGTCTCTTCTTTCTTACCACTTAGGCAATGAGTTCTATCACTTCACTTATTAACCATTGCATAAGTATTTTCATGCGCCTGTCAATTTTCCTTATTAGCTATTTCATTAGTTTAACTTCAATTAAACTTCCTGCTACTGCCAAATCACTTAAAACAAAAATGTAATTAAGTGGTCTCATGTTTGAAATCCTCTAATGGTCCTCATCAAATATAGTTTAGATGTTAATTCCTTGATGTGATACACAATGTAACAAAGGATTTGACTCCTGCATCTATCTCTGTAGCCTTTTGTTTTCCAAAGCAAGTTCAGAGGAAGATTATTTTGTGGGAAGTTGTGCATGATGGGATACAGGGAATAGGAAGGGAATGGAGGGCTTTGTCAAGTCCAAATACATTTGAGAAACCACTGCTCCTTTTTTGACTCTCAGAGTAGTGGTTTTCAAACTAGTCCCTGAGCTAGTAGCACCAACATTATTAGGTCCTTCATTATATATGCCAATTTTCAGGCCTCACTCTAGACCTGGTCAATCAGGCCCTCTGATAGGGACTGCCAGTGTGCTATCCAGCAAGCCTTCCTAACAATGCTGCTAAACACTAAAATTTGAGAACCACCATGTTAGAGAATCACAGTGCACGTTAGTATATTACTCCAGGAATCTAGAAATAACCTGTTTAACTTTGTTTTAAGCAAACATTCTCTCAATTTGTTTGAGCATGGACTGTGTGTGTGTGTGTGTGTGTGTGTGTGTGTGTTTGTAAATAATACTAATATCCACTAGAACCAATGATAGAGAAATACACATTGTCAAAAGTTTGTAGGCTCACAATGTTAGTAGTAATTCCCCGGTTATGTATCTGTTGTGTACTTTTGCATTTCAGTATCCCCTTGCTTTACTAAATTCCTTCTTCCAACCTTTCTCTGGCCAACTCTTTAGAGGAAATGTTTCAAAAGTATGTAAATATTAAACAAATACATGGAATGCTGCACATTTTATAACAGACTTAGAAATGTTGCTTAAGTCCCATGTTAACATGAAGATGGCATCTGTTATTTTGATACTTATTTTTTCATGTAACGGTTTCTCTTTATGGAATATCTTCATATTTTCTCATTTGATATTATAAAGGTGTAGTGCATATCTGCTCAGCTTGTCTGTAAAAACTTTTCCGTATTGAAATATCCTTTATAAATAAAAATGACCATTGAAAACCTTCTCTGGCTGATCCTACAGCCTGGCAACTTTTACACATTCAAAAATTCTCTCCTGTTACACTCTCACAGCTTTTCTAGTCCCTTTCTTCAATAATGTATTAAGGAAATAGTGTTTCATCACTATAATTCTAATGACCATAATCAAAATCGATCTGCTAAGTTATAGTTTTATAAACTGAATTCCCATTTGTTCATTGTCATTAATCATTATGTATTAAACTTATAGAGTATAAGTATAAATTATAAGGTATATTTTTATTATGATAAATATTAATTTATAAGGGTTTCAGTAAATATTAGTGTACTTATGACTAGCTTCCTATATTTCTACTACCATTGTCTTAATTTTTCTGACCATAAGATAAAATGCCCTAAGAGACTTCAAAGATATTAATAAAGTGTTGCTTACAAAAATATTAATCTTTAAGATATCTGGTATGTGTTTAAATATTCATGATTGTATCCCATCCTTTTAAGTATGCAAGCTATTGAAGTGCACTATTAAATTAGGGAAAACTCGATTTATTATGATGTCATGTGGTATGTAAAAACTTAATGATTCAACATCCAGTTTGGTTTATTCTGGGGCAACATACAGAATTTGATGAAAAATGGTACCATCTACAATCCTCTAATGTCATAAAAAAGAGTAATGAAAGTAGAATTTGTGACAACTAAGGGATTTTGGAATTAATACGTATTCAATATTAATATTAATACATATTTCAATTAATTGTTCTCTCCTTCTATCCATATTACTTTTTGCAGATGACAGTAAGTGATTCTGATGCTAGACATGTCATCTAGAATCATTTGCTTTCATTTAATCTCATTACTTGAAATAAGTTAGACACATAATTTGGCTGTATATATGTCATGATGGTTAATGACAGTTTTAATCAAGTTCAGATACATTTGAGAAACAAATGCTGTGGCCATCAGAACTAATTTTATTTACAACCTTTATAATATACCAGGTTCTCCTGATTTCTAAATACATCATAGAGGAAGGAATCTATTGAACTTAAGATAATAAGTAAATAATCACATTATTGTGGCAATAATAAAATCTTGTTCACCAAAGAAAGATAAATTTAAACTGAAAATGTAACTTGAAAGTAGGCAAAGCTGGATACTTGTAAGCCTGTATTGCTGCCTAATTTTCTTCTTGAAGATCTTCTGATGTGCCTTGATATACCTTAGGAATAAAAAGAGGAAACGTACCAAGAAGTTTCAAGTGGTTCTTCAGGACCACATATACAAGGTTCCTAAGAACCTCTGGAGAGTGGTAATCTGAAATAATTTGTGCCAGCCACTATTTTTGGACTAATTTAGCTCTCCAAAACTTAATATCTATTGCATTTTGAACATAAAGGTAAATCAGCCCTTGGAAGCACCCTAGGAAAATACATGTCCCTAAAGGTACGTTATAGTCTGTGTATGAAGGTTTCTAATAGTAAGTGGATTCGATATAAGGCTATGTTTTAACTGTAACGCCGTAAAGACTCACTCAGATCAGGTTACATGTCTTAGCATTAGAAGAGATGTATGCAACCATTCTGCAGAGGGTGGCTGATCTTTGGAGGAGACATCATTGGAAATGGCAATAATTTGGGCCAAATAAAATATAATCCACCTTTTCTACCAGAAAACCCATGAATTTCCTGAGCCACAAATTGAAGTTTTAGGATATCCTGGACCTATAAGCTTATAAATCATTTGGCAAAAATAATGATGGGAGCCAAAAATAAAAAAGTAAAAATAAATAAATAAATAATAAATAATAAATAATGATGGGAGCCATATGCTTCCTACCTATTTGTGTACTTGAATGAAAATTGTTTCTGCCTTTATCTTTTTTTGTCTAATTGTTTAAAGTAAATGTAAAGGAAGTGCTCTAGGAAGAATACCCACCAAACAAAAGAATTGTATGTGTTGAGTATGATGTTGATCTGTGAAACATACAAGATCCTTATTGTACTCTGTTCATCTCAATGTAAACTTAGATTATCCTGGACTATACTCTCAGAGGTGAGAGCTGGAGAATTCATGAAACATAATAATCAAGGATTCAAATATAATTTAAATACACACACACACAAGAAAGATAGGTAACTTTTAGTTAACTAGCTGCATTTGTGGTCTAGGCCATTCTTGGAACATTTATATACTGTAGAATTTAGTGATAGACTTTGTAAGCAGGCAGTCTTGAGTTCTGCCCACTTACCATAAATGTGACTGTGGACAAAATATTTAGGCAGGATAAATTATAAACACACACACACACTCATTAGGCAGGATAAATTATAAACACACACACACACACACACACACACACACACCTTGTACACACAGAATTCAACCTCCCTCCAAAGGGATAATTTCTACAATAATTCCTAAGATCATCAACTTCAATTAAGAAAGAGCAACCTCCAACTCAAAATCAAAGGATGTAGAAATGAAAGCCGGGCTTGGCCATTGTGACTTTATATTATGGGATGTCATTCAATGAAGAAAGGAAACCTGAATTTAATAGCTTTGGCTCACATGATGTAAGAATTTTTCCATAACCATCTTTCTTTGATCCTTCCATTTCACAGTGACAAACTAAAGTCATACTATTTAATCTTTTCTTTTGCATGTTGTGTGACCTTGTGAGCAGAGTAAGAAACATGACATTCCTCGAGACGATCAGGGACCAACCACCAAGAATTTGGATTTTTGGCCCCAACTTATTACATTGATGGTCACTATTATTGATGAGGATAAAACTGCCTACACACCTGTCCTGAATCAGTAAGTACACTGTCTTGGAAATGAATGGATTTTATTCCATTAAAATTATGAAAACATAAAGTATTTGAAGCATGATTTATACTCTCATGGTTTATACTTTCATTGGAAAAGTTTGTTTTCCAAAATTAAGTTATAAAAAGCAGCATTTTTCTACTTTCATCAGTAAATATCAATTCAGTGGTGTTATGATTTTTTAGTTTAAGCCCCATTGAGTGAGATTGTTTGGGTATCGAGACAAATATTTCCCCAAATTTATTTTTATTTGATGTAGAGTTTCTTCTTTGGTTCCTTTCATAACTATCTCCTGTCTCAAAAAAAAAAAAAAAAAAACCCACTCTAAAAAACTATCCCATTGCATTTCCCCTAAAACTAAGAATAATGTTGAAAAGTTAGTATTGAACATATTTCTTTGTGACTTTGTAATAATAAAGATTTGTCAAGAGAAAACCTGCTTTCAAAATAGTTCTATACCATGTATTTATTGCAATATTTAATAGAATGAATCAATTTTCTCAAATAACAATGTAAGCCTGTGCCTCCATGCATATAATTTACAATTTATGAGCAGATAGACAAGTGGATGAATTAAAATTCATAGCTATTCTAGAATAACAGATTATAGAAGAGTCTAAAATTATTAATTTATTAAAATGCCACTTGCTAGGAGACCTTGGGCACATTATCTAATTACCCTGGGTCTCGGTTTCCTCCTAGATTTCTAGATGATATCCAAGACCCAGTCCAACTTTAGTGTTGCATGTTTAGGATTTATTTTATGCCCACATGTTGAGGGCTCTACAGCAAACACAAAATAACATCTGAATCTGCCAACCAGGCACTTGCAATGTGATTAATAGAGCATCCTGATATTTTGGTAATACCTGAAATGATCTGGGCAACAGGGATAGCAGATAGACAAACCATGTAGTGAAGTGTGAAGTAGACTCAGACTTACTATAGAAAACTGATTTTATTAATTCTCTATAATGGTCAGGACAGGGTCAAATAGCTTACTTTGAATCCAATTGAAATTTCAATTACAGAAGGAATAAATTTAAGATTCCCAATTTTCATCCTTGCCTTGCTTCTTAACCATTGATTTTCACTTGCCTCCAGTTCCTAATTGTGGGGAAATTGGTCCTCTTTGGTATGCAACCATGATAGCATCATTAGGTTTATGTTTATACTTTCTTCTCCCTTTCCCTGTTATACTCACCCAATATGCCTGAAGACCAGTGTCTCCTGATGACCATCTGTGGAGACTGTGCTATTTTATTTTTCTTCTGATAGCTTAGGATCATATCTTCTCTTTTACTTTTTTACTATTTTTAAAGGTTTTAAGTATGTATGTAGAGAGAGTGAGAGAAAGCACAAGCAGGGGAAGGGGCAGTGGAAAGGGGAGTGAGAATCTCAGGGAGACTCCTCCCTGAGCTTTGAGCCCAATGTCAGGCTCAGTCCTATGACCCTGAGATCATGACCTGAGCTGAAATCAAGACTCAGATGCTTAACTGACTGAGCCACCCAGCTGCCCTTCTCTTTTAATATATGCAAATTCTCTATTCATTCTGGTCAGCTTTATGGAACATATATGTTTTCTCTATTTTTTTAATATTTTATTTATTTATTCATGAGAAACAAAGAGTGGCAGAGGCACAGGCAGAGGAGGAAACTGGCTTCCTTTGGGAGCGTGATGCAGGACTTGATCCCAGACCCCAGGGTCATGCCCTGAGCCGAAGGCAGACACTCAACCATTGAACCACCTAGGTGTCCCCCTTCATTTTTTTAAAGATTTTATTTATTAGAAAGATAGAGAGATAGTGAGCAGAGGTTGGGGAGAGGAAGAAGCAGGCTCCCTGCTCAGCAGGAAGGGCTTGATCCCAGGACTCTGGGATCATGACCTGAGCTGAAGACAGACTCTCAACCAACTGAGCCACCCAGGGGCCCCTCTTTCATTCTTTGAACCTTCTTTAAGACAGAAGAGATTCCCTAAAGATAAGGAGATCCATATTTACTTTGTGCCCTTGAGCTGGGTTAGGCCATTTGGTAAATGACTATTGAATGAAAACAAACATCTTAAAAAAGCTAATTAAAAGTTATATGACAAGATTTTATTTTAATCAAAGAAATTCTTTACATTTACCAAATATCAGAAATCCAGGTATAACTAGTAAAAGATACATCATAAAATCATGGAATCAATTAAAGTTTACTAGAATTATTTTTAGTCATATTCTTTGAAACATATACAAAGATGTTATTTGACTTTTTGGAAATACATTAAAAGAAATGGAGGAAATACATTTAGTTATGGCAGAAATAAAATTTAAATTATGAACTAAATTAAGTCTACTAAGTATAAAAAGGAGCAATGAGACAAGGAAAAGAATATCTTTGTTTTCTTTTTTATTTTTGTTTTTAATGCCAGAGTTTAGAGTCTTTTTATTTTCTATGAAAACCAAGCCCTAAAAAAGTCTTGAATGCCTTCCCTGTATTTGGAATCTATGTTTTATGATTGTATTTGCTGAGATTTTGAGGATGTTTTAAAGACTTATTCAAATTTTATGACAATTTATAATAATTATAGAAGGAAAAATTAAGAAGAGGGTTTTGTTATACTAATATATATCCAGGCATATATATTGGTTGAATGAATGAAGAAATTAAAGTAAACCTGTATATGTAATTGACATTTGTTCTTTCTATTCCGACTTCATTTTAAATTGGTGCCCTAGTATATTTGAGCAATATTTATTCATATATTAAAAATTTTACAAAGTAGCTTTCTAGATGCTAATAGAAAATTCAGTATTTTATTGAAATTGAAAACCATTAATTAAAGTATTTTCAGATCTTTAGGTGTGGTTCTCTCTCCTTTCTTAACATTTATTGTAGTATAATTGAATACAATAAAACTGAAAATTTGAATTATACAATTTGATTAGTTTTGACATACGTATCTAGCTGCAAAACCCTCACCACAATCAAGATAATGAAGATATTTATCACCTTAGTAAGTTTCCAGGTGCCTTTTGTAACCTACCGCAGGCAACCATTGCTCTGCCTTCTTGATACTGTGAATTAGTTTAGAAATTTCACCCCTTTGTAAAAGAGTCATATGTACATTTTTTTTTGTCGGACTTCTTTCACTCATTACAACTATTCTGAGATTCAAACAGGTTGTTGTGCATAGCAATACTTTGTCTCTTTTTATTTCTGAGTAATATTCCACTGTAATATATACCTCAAAGTGTTCATGCATTTGTCTTTTAGGATTAGGGTTAGGGTCACAATTTGTTGTTGTTGTTTTTCTAACTTAGGTTTTTTGTGAATATTTGTTTATAAGTTTCTGCATAGACATATTCTTTCCTTTGGGTCATGTGGTAGGTACATGATTAGTATTTCTTAAAATTGCCAAATTACTTTCCGAAGTGGTTGTGCATTGCCAAAACTTAATATGGTTAGAATTTTAATTTTAGCCATTCAGATAGGTATGAATAGTGGCATCTCAGTGTGGTTTTAATTTGCATTTTCCTAAATGCTGATATCAACAATCATTTCATGTGCTTAATTACAATCTATGTATCTTTGATGAAGTATCACAGATACTCTTTAAAATCTTTCTGCCATTTCCAAGTTGGGATGTTTATCTTTTTATTAGTGAGCTATAATGGCTCTTTATATATACTAAATAAGTGTCCATTGTAGATATAAATGTTGCAATATTTTCTCCCAGGTTGTGACTCTCCATTTTTTACTAGTATCTTTTGAAGAACTTTTTATTTTATTTTTTTTTTAAATTTTTTTTATTTATTCATGATAGAGAGAGAGAGAGAGAGGCACAGAGACATAGGCAGAGGGAGAAGCAGGCTCCATGCACCGGGAGCCCGACGTGGGATTCGATCCTGGGTCTTCAGGATCACGCCCTGGGCCAAAGGCAGGCGCCAAACCGCTGCGCCACCCAGGGATCCCTTGAAGAACTTTTTAAAAAAAATTGATGGAGTAGTCTAATTCTTTGATTTATAATTTGAGCTTTTTGTATCCTATTTAAGAAATCTTTTTAACAATCATAAGTCAACTTTTAATAACTTTTTTCTTCTAGATGTCCTATATGGAGGTCTAGGATTCATTTCAAGTTATTCTTTGTGTGTAGTATGATATAGAGTTTAAGATTCTTTTTTTTAAGATTTTATTTATTTATTCATGAGAGACACAGAGAGAGGCAGAGACACAGGCAGAGGGAGAAAGGCTTCATGCAGGGAGGGACTAGATCCCAGGACTCCAGGATCATGCCCTGAGTCAAAGACAGATGCTTAACTGCTGAGCCACCCAGGCATCCCTAGAGTTTAAGATTCTTTGGGATTTTCTTTTGTGTACTTATCTTTCCAGCTCCACTTGTTAGAAAAATTATTCTTTCTCCATTGAATTAATTTGGGAACTTTGTCAAAAATCAATTAACTATACTTATTAGAGTCTAGTTCTGTACTCTGTTTCATTGCTTTATTGATCTGTATATCTATCAGTTTAGGGATGATGAACTTTTTCAGCTTTTGTTTATCTGGAAAACTCTATATCTTTCAATTCTGAAGGACAGTTTTGCCAACTAGAGTACTCTTGGTTGGCAGTTACATATTTTTTTTCCTTTCAGCATTTTGGATATATCATCTCACTCCCTTCTAGGCCACAGAGTTTCCTCTGAAAATCCACAATAGTCTTATGGGGGTACCCCTGTGTGTAACAAGTTATTTTCTCTTCCATCTGTTAAGATTATCTTTTATTTTTTCTCTTTCTTGAAGTTCTCACTTTGTTCATGTGTTGATCTCTTGACCTCAGTGAGCATCTTTACAACCATTATTTTGAATTCTCTGTTGGGTAAATCTCTTACCTCCATTTCATTAAAATCAGTTTCTGGTGATTTAACTTATTTTTTGTGTGCTTGTTTATTACATATTCCCCCTGTTTCTTCATTTTCCTTTGCTCTCTGTGTTGGTTTCTACACATTTGATAAAACAGCCACCTCTCTCAGTCTTGACGGACTGGTTTCATCAGTCATGCCAGCTTGAGTTCCAGGTTGTCTTTCAAACATTTATGATTGTCCAAGCCACCAGCTTTGTCTTTGTGTCTCCTGTAGTTGAGAGTTTGTTAAGATTTGGCAATATCCCAAAAGAAGGGTGGGGATAGCAGTCAGCACCTAGATACAGGGTAATGAGAAGCCAGTCCCTTAGGCAACCTCTGAGAAAATATGCAGTTAGCCCCTTCCAGGGAGAAACTGAAAAATGGACGTTTTTGCCCATTTCCTCTGCACTGAGCCCTGGTGTATAGCCATGGATTTGGGGGAGGCAGGGGGAGTTCCTGCACCTGTTGAAAAGCTGGTGCTTTATTTGTTATAGTCTTGTGGGACTCATGAATGCAAAACCCATTGGCTATCAGATGTAGATTATCTGGGGACCCATCTCTGGGTAACAGCCATAAATTGGGGTACCAAATATGCAGTAAACTCCTTTCAGGGAAATACTGGCAATTTGTTTTTGTTTTTGAAGCAATCCAGAGGGATAACATGGGAGAAGTGCCCACCAGTTCCACCAAGCTTTGGGAAAGATCTCAGCCAGCTCCTGGATGCATGCTAAATTAACAGCCAGACCCTCAGGCTCATAAAGTATACAGTCAAACCCCTTCCAGAAGACTGAGAGATGGGCATTTTTGCCTTTTCTTTTGGGCTGAGCCTTGAAAGGATAGCCATAGGGAGTGCTCACAAGCCCTTTAACAACTGCTTCTTTATTTGCTATAATCCTGTGAGTCTTGAGGATTCAAGCCCCCAATTGGCTTTCAGAGCTAGGTGTTTTGAAGACTCATCCCTCAGGTGGGAGTCTTAAAAGTTGGAGAACTAGGTGTACAGTCCAAAATCTTTGCTCCTCAGAGAGAAGATGGCAGTTGGGGGTTTCCTCTTGATTGTATGGTGTTGTGTCATGAGTGGAGTTTATGACAAGACCATGTCGCAGCCTTTCCTACCCATTTTGATATGGCTCTTTTCTCATTCACCAGATGTGTAGGAGTCACTAAGATACTTTCCAGGTTTCTCTCAGAGGACATTGCTCCATGTGTAGTTGTACACTCAGTCATCCATGGGTAAAGGGAAGTTCAGGATCTTCCTCTGTTGCCATCTTGGTCCCTCTCAAAAATATTTGTTCTCAACTGAGCATCGGAGTTTGTGTTTTTCAGAGAATTTTTACATTTAATCTAAGCAGTCAGATTTGCAATCATATATTGCTCATGATTTTTCCTTATTATCTTTTTAATGTCTAGAAAACCAAAAGTCATTTCCCCCTCTCATTCTTAATATTGCTATTTTGTATCTTTTCTCTTTTTTACTGGCTAGACAGTTATGAATTTTAATTAGTCTCTGAAAAAAAGATTTTGGTTTTATTAAATTCCTATATTGTTTTTAGTTTCAAAGTAAATTTGTTTCTTTATTATATTCTTTCTTTTGTGAGGGAGATAACTGGTAAGTAGCTACAGCAGTGATCCAGTGAAGAGATATGAGGGCCCTGTATAAAATGATGGAAAGGTAGGATCAGATTTGAGAAATATTAAGGAAATTAGCTATCTTTTGGACTAATTGCATTGAGTGGAGTGTTAAGAAAGAATGCAGAGAAAAAAAAAAGAAAGAATGCAGAGACTATGAAGATGATGTATTTATGGGGCCACCATTAATTGAGTTAATAAATTCAGATGAAAGTATCTATTTAAGGAAGTACATAGTGAATTATATTTGGGTATGTGGAGATTTGGCTATCTGTCATTTCCATGAATTAAAAGAATTAGGCAGCTGTGTACTTAGATGTGAAAATCCTTTAGATTGGCATCCAGTAAATGTACAATGTGTGTGTGGGGGGATTTACTAAATGTATTGAAAAGTAAGGAATATTATTTATTTTTAATTATTCATAAAATTTTACTCCCAATTTATTTAAAGTATTGTGACTTTACACGTCATTTTGTTTTTATAATGCTCACCAAAATATAAGCCAAAATATGTTTCCTCTATTCTGTGATCCTATGTGTTTTTATTTTCTTTTCTGTGATTTTTTTAGCTTCCTTCAAAAGCATATATTGAAGGTTGAGGTTTTTTTCTATATTAAGAGTATATATCAGGACCTAATGTGTTGAGTAGAAAATGGACCAATTTTCAAAGATCTATTTGATATGCAAGGATAAAGGATGCTGCTTTTATTTTCCCAAGACTGTGGGATGAACTAGAACATTTTCAAATTATTATTATTTTTTTAATTTTTATTTATTTATGATAGAGAGAGAGAGAGACATAGGCAGAGGGAGAAGCAGGCTCCATGCACCGGGAGCCCGACATGGGATTCGATCCCGGGTCTCCAGGATCGCACCCTGGGCCAAAGGCAGGCGCCAAACCGCTGCGCCACCCAGGAATCCCTATTTTCAAATTAGTTTTAAAATTGAATATTTGCTGTAATATATTTATCATAAATATTTATTTTTAAGCTACTTTAAACAAGGACTTGCATCTTGTTCTTTCTGTTTTGGAGTTAATGCTGTTCAAAATATTAAGGCTATTGATTTATTTGTTTGCACTGTGGCTTCCATTTGCAGTAACATGGATGAACCTTGTGGGTATTAGGTTAAGTGAAAAAAGACAGACTACAAAAAGCAAATACCATTGATTCCACTCATAAGTAGAATCTTAAAAAGAAAGCAGAATAAACAAAAAGCAGAATCAGACTTACAAAGGAAAAAAAACTGATTTTGCTAGAGAGGAGGAGGATAAGGGAAATAGGCAAAATGGCTTAAGAGAGTGAGAATTACAAACTTCTAGTATCAGAATGAATAAGTCGTGAGAATGAAAGGCACAGCACAGAGAATATAGTCAATATTTTAATAGCATTGTGTGGTGACAGATGGTAGCTACACTTGTGGTGAACATAGCGTAACATATAGAGATATTGAATCACTGTGTTGTACACCTGAAACTAATGTGTCAACTATATTCAAAAAAATTTTAACAATAAGATTAAAAGGTCTTCCAAAAATGTTCATCATTCTAAAAAGTAGAGAGGCTATATAATGCAGCCTTATATCCATCACTCACTTTGAAAAATTTCTAAGATTTTGTCATATTTTCTTCTGATATACCTTGAGCTTTTTTTGTTTGCTTAGTTATCTTCAGCATCAAGATCTCAGATGTTACATCATTTCATCTCTACATACTGCAGTATTCATCTCTACAATGGATGGCTATTTTCTTGCATATCACAATGTCATCATCACAACCAGAAACATTACCAGTAATGTCATGGCATTGTATACTCTGTTCCACAATTAAATACTATTTTTTTAAATGTCTTCTTACATTTGTTTTAATCAGGTCCAAATTAGGCTCACAGACTACATTTGGTAATTATGTAGCGTAACTTTTTTATTCTAGTTCAGTTCTCTTTTCTTTTATCCATGCCAGTTTTTTTTTTTTTTTAAGATTTTTTATTTATTAGAGACACAGAAAGAGAGAGGCAGAGACACAGACTGAGGGAGAAGCAGGCTCCATGCAGGGAGCCTAATGCGGAACTCGATCCTCGGACTCCAGGATCACGCCTTGGGCTGAAGGCGGCGCAAAACCACTGAGCCACCCAGGTGTCCCGTCACTGACTTCTTTAGAAGCCATGTTCATTGTCCTTTAGAATGTTGCACTTTCTGAATTTTTTTTTACTCTTTGTTATATTTAACTTCTTCCTCAATTTATGATACTCCCCATATTTGAACATGAGCTCCAAAAGCTCTTTCAAGTTCCTTTTATTTATCTTTTTCAAGATATCAAATAGGTGGCTCTGTGTACTTCATGCTCCATCAAGTCAAGGATCACATTAAGTCTGGTTGTTGCCTCTGTGGTGATGTGATGCTAAGATTAGTCAGTGCTGGCAACCTCATCCCCCCACTCCAAAGTTCTGTATTCATTTATCCTCTAATATTTTTTGTATTTATAATAATTTCAAAATCAGTTATTCCATTAAGGACTACAAAATTGTGGTTTTATATTACTCCTTCAATATTTATTAGTTAGATTTTTTCTGTAAAGAAGAACTTCCCTTTATCAACTAGGGCTACTTATTTGATTATCCTGAAATAGAATAAGGACAGAAAACATAGGTTATTTTTTAATTTTTTTCTTTTAGCTTGAAGATTTTTATTTCATTTTTTATTTCCTGTTCTATTTACTTTTATCACTTTTCATTAACATTCTCATTTACATTTAACAAATACATATTAAATACTCAATATATGTCAGGCACTAGGCAGAGTTGGAGCCCTGAAGATTTAATTGGAAAAGAGATATGTCCAAAATTAAACACTGGTCTTCAATTGGTTAATCATTGTGCCTGCCACATCACAAGTCATTCTGGAATTAAATTTTTCACTGCATAGCCCTATGTTGAGATAACCTAATGAGAAAAACTTGGTTTGTTTTCTGGAGCTAGGGTAAGAAATTCAGAGAATGAGACAGTTGACAAGGAGAATAGACATTGAAAGGTTACAGTTTAGGGAATAAGTGTAGTAAGTGATCTAAAATTAAGAATAAATCTAAATGACATATAAACAGACGACAGGAGATAAACAACATGGAAGGGGAATAAGGCAGTTGTCAGTGAAAGAGGAAAAAGGATACTTGGAAAGAAAAGCAGCAATTGTAAGAGAAACAGAGTCATGGTATTGGTGGAGTTCTTGAGTGAGGATCTCATCTTTGGTCATGTACTGCATTCCTCTGACTGCCTTCAACTCTGAAGGAGATTCTTGTCCATGGTTCTATGAGGACTGACTCTACTAGTTATTGTTCTATCTGTTAAACTGAGTTCACCTTTCCTTGGGTTTCAATAAATATGGCAATGTAGTTTATCTTATTTCTCTTTTATGCAAATTATGATTACAAAAATTACCTGTTAATTATTTCCAGTTAACTTGAGGCTCTGATTCTTATAACCAAAGTAGCATAACATGGAATGACACATGTATTCCACTGTAGGCACAGTTAGGTTGCTGCTGAAGTGTAAAGCAATGCTTCAATTTGAATTGTCAGAAAGTAAGCGAACAATTTATTTCCTATAAGGAATTTATTTCGTATAAGGAATCAGCTCTGCAAAGCTGGGGTTTACAGTGTGGAGAATAGATATAAGAAAATCCAAAAATCTGAGCTAAAAGTATCTGACTAAAGGTACAAAAGAAAAGAAGCTATTTTGAAAGTTTTTATTCATGCTAATTACAGTCAGTTTGAATTTTAAAACAGATCAGGTGTTGCTCTGTAAATTCCCCAAACCATATATTATCTGAGAAGATTAAGAATAGTTTTCTAAAAGTAAAATGGTTTTCTAAGTAAAAATGCTTACTACGAGTTGTACTAATTCAAGTTGTACTTGTGAAGATTTCAATTTTCTATCTCTCTGCATGCACATCATAAAGAAAAGGTTCATCTTGGATTTTCAAGGTTTATTATGCTTACCAGATAATTTAGTTTCTATATGTTCTAAATATTACCGTTATCATGTAGGTAACTACAGGGAATTAAATGGAGCCAGGTGCTATAATAAGCATTTTTACAGTTTAACGATTGAGTTAATCCTAAACTAATTTCCAATGACATCAGTACTATTATCATCCCCAAATTGTGGATGATAGAAACTAAAGCCCCACAGAGGCTAAGTAACTTTCTAGATCACACAACTAGGAAGTGGCAGAATCAGAATCTCAATGACTCTTTGAATTAACAACAGGATTAATTGTAAAGTAAAAATCCCATGAGGAAAATGATGGGTATTAATCCCTCAGTTCAACCCAAACATTTCTGATGTTTTCATGATTAATCTAGATCTGGGCACAATAAACCTGTATCAATAATGACTCACAAAAAGTTTGAAGTGCAACATATGCCACATGGCACCAATTGCAGTTGTACATAAACCAATAAAAAAGTATACACAATGTGTTGTTTATCAGAGGAAAAATGTTAATAAATAGTGTGTACTTACTAGCACCCTAAGGAGAAACTATGAAATTTTCCCCCCTCAATTCACTGCTTAAAAGAACTTTGCTTCCTGAACAATTGAGATAGAAAAAAAATGATCAATTTTTCACTGTGGTTTAGGTGCCAGAAATGTTAGAACTGAGGTCCACATTTAATACCTATAGAACCTAACAGCATACATTTCTATGTCTAATCTCATTTTATTTTTATAGCTTCATTTTTCCTTTCTCTACTTTCAAGGCAAATCACACTTTACTAATCTTGTAAACTGTCTTAATATTTTTGAATGAGATAAATATATGATAAGTAAACAAAAAAGGACTGTGTTTTAAGTATTCAGAGAAAAAGATGGCTTGAGTGGTTTAGTGGTCTAATATTTTTTGAGACAGAGGAGCCATGAGAAATTAGAAAAGTTTTGCTGTCTTTCAGTCTGATTTACACATTTCAAAATTTGGGAGGTGAAACTTAAAACATAGGGCTATTATCAGGATTTGAGGAGATATTGTATATAAAGTGGTTAGCCTGGAGCCTGGCATTGCGTAGATGCTCCATAGATGTGAATCTCTGTTCTACTGCCTCAAGCTTCCTGCCCTACAATGCAAATATGTGGAGTTGCTCTTCTCCAGGTCTCTAACCTGGAGGTACCAGGGGAGCTTGAGGAACAATTATCTGGACTCAGTAAATTCCATTTATTAGTCCCCACCACCCCACACATATACACACACACATAGCCCAAGGTTGTAGGCCATTTCTGGCCATTTTCACCACCTCTCTGCTGAGAGGTGGCATTTTCATTGCTTTACAAAATGTTAATAGTTAACCTAGATCTAACTTTACTTTTCATATTTAAATGAAATATGTATTTAAAGATCTTAGTTCATTAAAATAATGCCTTAGGTTGTAAATGTAAATAAAGAGAAAAAAGATAAAAGGGTAATTGGGTTTTAAAAGTGTTGGTGATCTATTTGGTTTTGGTGCAGGAGAATTTAAGTACAAAAGGAAAAACTTTCCTTTCCTTCCTGTCGTCCAAGGAAATGTTCAATTAGATGAGTTTGCTCTCTGAATACTTAAGCTGACTTTGATCCTTAACTGCAATATTCTGATATGTTTTAGATTCCCTTT
This sequence comes from Nyctereutes procyonoides, assembly GCF_905146905.1. NCBI lineage: Eukaryota > Metazoa > Chordata > Mammalia > Carnivora > Canidae > Nyctereutes > Nyctereutes procyonoides. The sequence continues at coordinate 20,697,264 of NW_026575040.1, read as the reverse complement.
AATACAGCTTTAACTTGTAAGGCTAGTTGATAATTTACTGGTAAGGTCCTGCTCAATTAAGTTCATTCTTCTTGGCTGTTCCTTCTCTTCATAATGATGGCAGTTAATTGCACTAATGTATGCCAAGTATTCTTAAATGGAGAACATATTAACAAAAGCTGATTTTGTTTTTAATAATGTGAAAAGAGCACAGCAAAGTAAATGTCTCATGAATTCTGACAGTGATAATGAAGTTTCAGTTGCATGTATGACATGCAGTAACAGAACCATTGCTTACTCATTTGTAACAAAGAATACTTTTCTTCAAAGACAACCTTTGCATATCAAAATAAGAATTCGCATTTAATGGAGTCTAATCTTGTCTGTTGTGACTAATGAATTGGTATTATCAAATTTGGCAGTAGTAGATTGTTTTTCTTATTTCACTAAGAGATATGCAGATAATAAATTGGGTTATTAAATTACATCTCATGGGATTCAAGATTTAAAACATTTATGTTTTTTATTAATTGCTACAAATTAAAAACGGGAGACATTCTAATAATGTTGGAATAGATCAGCTGTTTCATTAAGCCTCCTTTTAGAAATGATAGACTAAGTTAAAACTGCTTTGAAAATGAAGATGTGGAGCTATATATTAGAGAATTTAATTTGTGTACAGCAAAACCTCACAAGTTCAGATCAGTATGAGGAGAGCCAATTATATTTTTAAAATATGAATAATGAAATATGAAAGGGTAATATGTCATATGTGTGTTTGTTTTAACTTTTAAGTACATATAATACTTGGGAAGTTAGGAAATGGTTGTGGAAGTCAAAACCTCTTCCAAACTACTTGTTTCAGAGTTTGGAATTTGTGATTAGCATATAAATCATTAGAGTCTACTGGTGATTTCTGAAGTTTGTGAAACCAGTTTACTCCTGTGAGTACTGAGAATTTCCCTCCACAATCAAGTTTATTGCTGTTAATCTTATTAGCAACTTGTTTTTTTTTTTTTCTGGAGACTAAAAACTAGCAAATTCAAATGTAAACTTCCATTTGGTTTCTATGATAATTTTGTTCACATTAGAAATCAACGGAACTTAAATAGTGTTTTCATCTGTTTCATTTATAGTTAAAATTTTATTATCAGCAAACCTTTATTGAGTGCTCACCATGTGCCAGTGGCCATACAGAGTATTTTTTTTAAAGATTTGTTTATTTATGATAGAGAGAGAGAGAGAGAGGCGCAGAGACACAGGAGGAGGGAGAAGCAGGCCTCCATGCTGGGAGCCTGACGCGGGACTCGATCCCAGGACTCGATCCCGGGACTCCAGGATCGCGCCCTGGGCCAAAGGCAGGTGCCAAACCGCTGAGCCACCCAGGGATTCCCCCATACAGAGTATTTACATGTAAAACATCACTTCGTCTTCATAATGGCCCTGGAAAACCCCAAAGTTGCACATTTATTATCCTCCCCATTTGACAGATGAAGACATTGTATTTTAAGAGGTTACTTACTACTCTACTGGGTGAATTAGTTAAGTAGTAAAAGAGAAATCAAATATCTATCTTTTGGATTGCATTGAAGTTAAACCACTACCTTATACTGCTGTGGATCGTGCAGACGAATTAGCAAAGCTAGTGTTAAACATGAAAGAGAAGCCTCAAACAAATATACAGATTCCCTGTACTTATTAGCTAGTCCAAAGAAAAGGCAGAAATATTCAACTGTGTGAGTGTTTTGGAAGAAAACAACTCTACCTATTACATCACGATTTGGTACTGGAGATACAACACAGATAAAGCACATAAAATTCGCCAATGTGAGATTAGATTTTTGCAAATTGATAAGGGAAACTTGGACACAATGCAAAAAAACACTTTTTGGGAGAATATGATTATTTTGTGCCCTCTTAAAAACTGGAAACAAAATCTAACCAGCAGTTATGTGGAGCTTGATAAAATCTATTAGGACATATACTAGATGCCTCTCTTCTCACTCCAATTACAGATTTGTTTCATTCATCTTCTGTATTTTACTTATGGTTGTGAATTTTTTTCTCCTCTTTTTTCCCTGGGTAGGTAGTAGGAGTAAAGAAATTGTTGTGGAAACTTTGCTTTGCAGATACTGTCACCAGGTTATATTTTGGCTTCTGGAATTGTCTAAATCACATGGAGAGGAAATAAATATATACATTTAGAAGACTGTATAAGCATAATTAATATCATTTGATAATGAAGAGATTCTAAGTGCAGATGATTGTTTTCTAATGCTAAATACAATTAGTCAAAGAAAAATAGAATTTTTATTAGTTTTGAACTATAGAGCAAATGTCAGTGAAATTATACTGTTAAATCTTATGTCAACAGTAAAATTATGGAATTTACGTGGTAGAAAAGTGCCAACACAATCACTAACTCCTAATATTAAGTGAGCTATGATTCAGTTTATAGTTGTGGTACCCTTTTCTTTGCCCTTATCCTTCACAGCTAATTAATCACTGCTAATTCTGCCTTGAGTATAACAGACGACTTCAGAGACAGGTGATACTTGAGGTATGCTTTGAAGGGAGGGCCAGTTATGATCAAATGGAAATAAAGGAGGGAAGAGATAGAATGGGAAAATGATGAGAAGATATAGGCAGTCAGATATGTTGAGAAATTATAAGTAAACTCAGTAGGTAGAACATGAAAAATGTTGGAAGGTAGATATAGAAGTTAAAGTCCTGTGAGATCATTACTGGTCAAAAAAGTAACATTAATGAATTGATACTTTTCTATGCTAATGCATGTATAACAAGCAGTTGATGGTTTTAAAGCAGTGGTTTGAAGTATTATGACCTAAAAAATAAAATAAATAAAAAATGTAAACTTAAATAAAAATAATTAAAAATTAAATAAATAAAAATTAAAAATAAATTTTGTTGAAATAGTATGGCCTATGTTTTTAAGAGGTAACTTACATAATAATACAAAGCTGTGGTGGAAGAGGGAGAAAAGGAAGCAAATAGATAAACTAAGCAATTCTTGAGGCAAGTGAGGATTAAAACTTGAATATGGAATGTGTTAGTAGGAGAGGGGAGAGGAACAGATTTCACAGGCTTGTCAGAGGAAGAATCACAGAATTGTGGAAAGGAGAAGATGCTGTAGATTGTGGCAGAGGTTGATGAATTCAGTTTATTGTCTAGATTCAGGGCTAAATAAGTGATTTTTTTTTTATTTAACTAGATTATATATATATATATATATATATATATATATATATATATATATGCCAGAGAAATATTTTGAAATGCACCAAAAATACCATAGAGAAGTAACAAAGTAAAATAAAAATGTAGACTTCAGAAGAACCTGTAAAATATGGTTTGAGTTCTTTTTTTCTAGCATAGGATATTCACTATCTCCATAGATAATGGTAAACACAACCAAACTGAAACCAGTGTATAAAATATGAAGCTAATAATTCAAACTGTAAATAATTTAAGGCAAAATTAATAGGTTAATACAAAAAAAACCCCAAAATTAACTATGAGGACATTTTCAGTTCCAAGGAATTTTTGTTACTGTCATTAAAAAAAGAATGAAAAATATGGTTGAGAAGCATACATTCTATTTCTGATTCTGCAATTGATTTGTTTCATGTTTTAAGACACATTCTTTAATTAAAAAAATTATTTAAAGATTTTTATTTATTCATGAGAGACAGAGAGAGAGACAGAGAGAGAGAGAGAGAGAGAGAGAGAGAGACAGAGGCAGAGACACAGGCAGAGGGAGAAGCAGGCTCCATGCAGGGAGCCTGATGTGGGACTCTATCCTGGGACTCCAGGATCACTCCCTGGGCAAAGGCAGACACTCAACTGCTGAGCCACTCAAGCTTCCCTAGGACACATTTCTTAATCTCTAATGTTCTTGAATCTAAAATGAATATCATCAGAGTTACCTTTATATCTCTTCTAAGTACAAGAAAAGAAAGAAAGAAGAGAAACATCATTAAATATCTTCTGCTTTATTGGAGAGATCATGAACTCTGGGAAAATAGCTCAGTGCTGAAATTCTGAGCACCAATCGCTTACTTGTCAAATGAGAATATTAATAATCAAATACAGATTTGTGAGAAATAAAAATTTTAAAAATATATACTTGGTAGAATTCCTATTGATTTTATTTCAAAAGAGAAGTGATTTTAAAAATTTTGTGGTAAAAAAATATGTATATGCATATATATATAATTCTGTGGTTATAAAAATATCTTATTCAGCTTCACAGAGCCATAAGACAGAAAATAAAAGTTCTTATGTTTATGCATCATTTTTGTAAAGAAAATAAAAAAACATAAGAACCCGCCTCACTCAAGCCTTATACATTTTCAGTAGTTGGGTATATTTTTTTCTAGCTCATGTTCTCTGTACATATAAGCATAGATATTGATTTAATGTTTATTATACACATATTAAATATATATAAATTGTATTTGTTTTGCAATATGTTGATCGTATTATGTATACTGATTTGTAATTTGCTTTGTTATGTAACACTGCCTGATAGGCATCTTTTTGTGTCAATACAAGTAAATCTATCCTGTTCTTTTTGATAGTTGCATATTATTCTGTGATTTCATATAACATCAGGATGATGTAGCCCAGAGAGGGGACTCCTGGGATACAGGACAGAAGGGAATGGGAGTAACAAGGTATTGGAGTTGCATGAGCATTGGAAGCCCATAGAGTGTCATTAGAAGACCTTTAAAAAACAGGCTCGAATAAGTCCTAATTTTTTTACCATATATTTTTTTAAATTTTTATTTATTTATGATAGTCACAGAGAGAGAAGAGAGAGAGAAAGAGAGAGAGGTAGAGACATAGACAGAGGGAGAAGCAGGCTCCATACACGGGGAGCCCGACGTGGGATTCGATCCCGGGTCTCCAGGATCACGCCCCTGGCCAAAGGCAGGCGCTAAACCGCTGTGCCACCCAGGGATCCCTTTTTTACCATATTTTAATGTTTTCCAATCTCAAATTTTTTCAGTTAAAAAATGTTCACTATTTTATGAAAATTTCATTATTATAAAGGTTAAATATCTCTTTTCCTATGTTTTTTAAGCTTTTGTGTTCCTCTTTTTAAAGCAACCATTCATTCCATTAGCCATTTTTTCTAATATTCATCTTTTTCCTATTGATTTGTAACATTTTCTCTTATATTAATACAATCCCTTTGCTTTTTATATATATTGTATATGTTTTCCTAGTGTGTTGTTTTTATTTTAAATGGTGGCTTGGTTTGGTTTAGGTTTTGCCATGTTGAAGATTTAATACTAGTGATAAGATCCTTTAACCCACAGTTTTTCAGGAATGAAAATTTCACTTGACATTGATGGATTATGCAACTGAGAAAGTCTTGAGATAAACAGCTAATTTTTAGATTTCTTGTTTTGAAGTAATATCATTAAAGCATCCATATTAAAGGAAAAAATATTTTAGGATACGTTTGGAGTCTTTTTTTTTTCTGGTAATTACAACCATTAACTGGGTTACACAGCTTATCTCTTCCACCAATTGATATTTTTTTATCTCAGTGAATTTCTTATGATATACACATGTGTTTACTAGGAAAGCATGTTGGATATGTGATGACCCTCTCCCTCAGAAGCATTAACTAGTTTAGAAATTGATGAAATAAAAAACACATAGTCATATAACTAATCAGCATTAAGATATAAAATATGTTTATTACCCCCAAAAGTTTCTTCATACTCCTTTATAATCAGCTGTTCTTCACACAAGCCACTGGCAACTGCTGATATATTTTCTGCTGCTTTTTGTCTTTTCAATGTATTGGAATCATGCTACATAGGCTTTCAAATCCAATTTCTTTCATTCAGCATTATTCATTTAGTACTCATCTACATTGTTACATGCATTGATATTTTATCCCTTTTTATTGCTTGATAAATTACATTCTGTGAATCTATGAATCTATTCCTGCTGATTTATCCATTCATCAGTTGAAGGACATTGATGTTTGCAGTTTTTGGTGATTAAGAATTAAGCAACATGTACAATTTTTGCTATAAATATAGTTTCATTTCTCTTGGATAAATACCAAGGGGGGGACTTCTGGTTAAATGTAAGTTTAACTTTATAAGAAATTGCCAAATTGCTTTCCAGTCTGATTCTAACATTTTCTCAGCCAAAAATGTATGAGCACTCTAGCTCTCTGCAACCTTGCTAGCCCTTGGTATTGTCAGGATTTGTTTTGTTTAATTTTGTTTGTAAGCTGTTCTAGTAGACATATAGTGGTATCACATTATAGTTTTAATTTGAAAGTACCTAATGGTAATGTTGAACACATTTTCATATGCTTATTTTTCATCTAATTATCTTCCTTGCTGAAATGTCATTCAAATTCTTTGCCTGTTTTTGAATTTGGTAATTTTTTTTGTTATGGAGATTAGGGAATAATTTATATATCCTCAGTAAAATTCCTTTATCAGATATGTGTTTTGCAAGCTGTTTGCTCCTATACCATTGCTAATGTTATCATTTTCTCAACAGTACTTTTGAAAAACAGATTTTAATTCTCATAAGGTCCAGTTTATCAGTATTTTATAATTTGAACTTTTTGCATCACATCTAAGCAACCATTGCCTAATACAAAATCATAAAGATTTGCTACTATGTTTTGTTTTAGAAGGTTTTATAGTTTAAGGTTTTATATTTCAGTATGTGATCAATTTTGAGTTAATTTTTATATTTTGTAAAGTATGGGTCAAGGTCTTTTTTTTTGCGTATGATTACCAAATTAGTCTAGGACAATTTGTTGAAAGCTACCATTTCCCCCATTGAATCAGTGAGACATCTTACTGAAAATTAACTAACCTTGAATTTGAAGATGCATCATCTTAATTACTGTATCTTATAGTAAGCTATGAACACAGGTGATGTAATGCTTTAGCTTTTTTTTTTTTTTAACAACACTTTTTGTTCTTCATCTTTTGCTTTACCATGTAAATTTTAGAATCACTTCGTCAGGTTCCACCAAAAAAGAATCCTACTGAAATTCTGATTGAGATTCATTGAATCTTTAAATCAACTAGGGAAAATTTGACATACCCAGAATACTGAGTATACCCATTCACAAGTACAATATATTTTTTTCATTTATTTAGGGTTTTTTTTGGTATCTCTCAGTACTTTGTACTTTGCTTCATATAAATCTTGTACATATTTTCTCAGATTTATACCTAAGTATTTTATAGCTTCTGGTGCTACTATGAATGATACTATTATTTAAATTTCAAACTAATGGTTTGAAATGGTTCATTGCTAGTGTATAGAAATGGTTCATTGCTAGTGTATAGAAATACAATTATTTTGTATATTGACTTCATATTCCATGACCCTGCTGGACCAAGTTAGTGGCTTATTTTTTAGTTTTTAGGGTTTTTTTTCCCTGAGGATTCCCTACATAAATAATTAAGTTGTCTGCAAATAGAATTTTATTCCCTCTTTTGCTATCTATATGCCCCGTCTTATTTGTTTTTCTTGTCTTTTCTTAATCTCTAGGAATGGCAGTATAATGTCTAATAGGAGTAGTGATATAAATATCACTGCTATGATCCCAGACTTAGTATGAGACCATTAAGTATAATGTTAGTTGTAGGTTTTTGTACGTTCTCTTTGTAAGGTTGACTTCCCTCTAACTTCTAGTTTTCAGAGTTTTTATTTGTTTGTTTATCATTAATGAATGTTAAACTCTGTCAGATACTTATTCTGTGCCTACTGAGATGACAACAAGTTTTTCTCTTTTGTCCATTAATATAATAAATTACACTGCTTCATTTTTGAATGTTGAACCAACATTGCATTTTTGGGATAACTCTCTCTTGATCATGATGTATAATCCTTTTTATATATTGTAGGATCTTATTTGCCTTTTTTATTGAGGACTTTTTCAACTATTTTTATGAGAGATATTATTCAGTTTTATTTTTACATAATGTCTGTGTTTTTCTAATATCAGATCATTATAAAGTGACTTAATATGTTCTTTATTCCTGATTTAAAAATTAAAATAACCAATTTCCTCCTTTTATGAGCTTAAAGCCCTCTCGTTATGTTCTATCACTTATAATTTTGTTGCTACATAATTGTTACATAAAAATTAATATGCTACATATTGTGTGATGTTAGTGGCTATCCACAATGAAAACTGTTGAAATAAATTACTTGCCTAAGGTTATTTTTATATCCATAGAGTAAACTTTAATACTGAAAACTAATTTGCATATATTCAGGTTATATTAATTTTTCCCATCATAGAAAGTATTCTGAGTTTAAATACTTGATAAATGTACAGATTCTGCATTTAAGCTTTGAAATATCAATTGACATTATTAGACAAATTGATGGCAGTTGGTAAGGGATATCTGATGAAACACACTTGCTTTCAGTGAAAACTTGGGCTAGAATAGTTTTTTCTGTGTCAGTGTTTTGTTTTTCTTACTTGAGGTCATATTGAGGTCATGTTAATTAGGCAACACTTCCTACTGCATTCAGAATTGTATTACTCTTTTTTTTTTATTTAAACTCAAAAATATAAAAGAATGTGAGAGCTATTTTTGTTTCTTAACATATTTTAGTATATATATTTTTTGTATATATGTATATATTAAATATTTGTTAGAACAGAAAATACTTTCAGTCTTAACATAAAGTTAAGACAACCCTCTGCCATCAAAATGCTTCAGTTGTTCTTTCTGAGGATTTAGATTCCTTAAAAATGTGGAACTGGTACAGTTCTGAAAGTCCTAAATTTATTGTGTTTAAAAGTAAGGCTGATTCATGTTTTTCAAAATGTATCACTGGAGTGATAGATAACCTGTAGCAATGTTTTTGGTTATTGGCATGTGGTATTTTCAATATAATGAAAAGACTTAGTCATTGTATCCATTGGCTTTATATTATTAGGAGACTTATCCTAAGACTGAAAACATATACAAACAGAATGCATATTTAGTAGCAGTAGGAATCTTAATCCTAAAGTTTATTTGATCTAAAACACAGACATGCTTGGGATTTCTCGAGTCTTGATTAATGGGTCCTCAGTGGGCCATTTTACCAGACAGTGAGGAGCCTTCTCAAAAAGTTTATTTTAAGCAAATAAAGAATGGAAGCACTCAAGTGTGCTTTAAGGAAAATGGCTAACAGATGAATGTAAGGTGTTGTTTTGGGTATTACCTGGTGTCTGGTACTCAGAGTATTATGCTCTATCTTCAAAATTGAGATATATGAAAATAGAGTGCTTGGTAAAACTAAAGGGACTCTTTAGAACAAATGCTTAGCCTAAGACATCCATCAGAAGCCCCAAGCATCACTACTTCAGATTCATGTTAGGGTATCTATTTTCCCCAGCACCAAATAACTGTGTTTATTTCCACACTCTGGTATGTAGCTTTTCCTCTACCTGTGAAAGTCTATGAAGAAAAATCTAATAAATAAAAGTATGAACTATATAACAATTACTGTGGCGTATATGTCTAGCGACATATTTCGTTTTTTAGGCACATTTCTCATTTTGATGTACTAATATATATGTTTGTTTTAGATTTCCTCAAGAACTGAACATGGGAAAAATAAGTGCTGAAATTATGTGGACCCTTTTTGCTCAAGATATGAAATATGCACTGGAAGGTAATTATAAATATCCATATGTCTTAGAACACATGTTTTAGGTAAATTGTGATTTTTTTTGTTCTTGATTTTAAATGTAAAGAATTGATGCATTAAAATGCTGTGATTAATTCTAAAATTTATTTCCACATTGTAGGCAAATAGAAGTCTCTGAGTATATAGAAGCCCTAAAAAACATACATGTTTAATCAAGTCATCTAAGTTGCACGATCATAAGTATTTCACTCATAGTATAATACTCAGATGTATGCGTACCATATGGCAGTTCATTTACCAAAGCAAGCCATATTGAAACGTGAGTAAGTAATATTAGTCCAGAAATTTGTCTAGATAGAGTTGAAAATTGTATCCATGGCTATGAAAGTTAAAATCTGACCAAAGTTTTCAAAAAGACAATGGCAAGGCTCTTTGCCAGAAACTTTGTTCTCAATAAGTCCAAATCTCATAAGGGAAATAGAGATCTTAAAATAGAACTCTAGGGGCACCTGCGTTGCTCACTAGGTTAATCTTATAACTCTTTTGGTTTGGGCTCAGGTCATGATCTCAGGGTGGTGAGATCCAGCCCCCTATCCAGTGTGGTCAGCTGTGCACTCCGCATGGAGTGTGCATGGGATTCTTTCCCCATTCCTCTCACTCCCTTTCGGCTCCTCTCCCTGCTCACATGCATGCGTGCATGTGAGTGCACACATTCTCTCTCTCTCTCCAAATAAATAAATAAATATATACACATATACATATATACATATGTATATATATTTAAGATATATATCTTAAATAATCTTTAAAAAATAAAATAGAACTCTAAGTTAAAATATTTTGTCAAATATCCTTTGAGCTCTCACATTGTTTAGTATTACAGAACCAGAAGCCAGCCTAGGTTTCCTGTCCTTTAGGAACTTACAGTCTAGAGGAAAACTTTCTTTCCATTTGTTCAACAATATATGTTGAGCCCCTAAATGCTAAATATCCATCCTTGTACTCAGGGTGGAGGATAGAGCAGTGAACAAGATGTCCATGGTCCCTGCCCTCAGCAAAATTATGGAGGGAAGCCACAGTTGCTATGAGGTGATTGAGGTTAATGATAATAGAATGTCTGGAGGAAAAGCATCTAACTCAGATTTGGGACAGGAGAACAATGCAGACTTTCTAGAGGAACTTCCTCTGAAAAAGTGTTATTATTCTGACAAAGATCTGAAGTACAAGTAGGAGTTAGTTCTGGGAAGAGATGAGCAAGAAGCATCTTTGTGCTGTCCTGGCAGAGGACAGAGCATTGGCGATTAGAGTGAGCACAAGGTACATTTGAGAAAAGTGCAGGCAGTCCTGTGAGCAAGAGGTAGCAAGAAGAGAGGCTGGAGAAATTGTCAGGGACCAGCATGCAGGACCTGGTGGGCCATGGTGAGGAGTTTGACTCTCTGCTAAGAAAACAAGAAACAGGGATGCCTGGTGGCTCAGTGGTTGAGAGCTTGCCTTTGGCCCAGGGCATGATCCTGGAGACCCAGGATCGAGTCCCACATCGGGGTCCTTGCATGGAGCCTGCTTCTCTCTCTGCATGTGTCTCTGCCTCTCTCCCTCTCTGTGTCCCTCCTGAATAAATAAATAAAATCTTAAAAAGAAAAAAAAAAGAAAAGAAACAGTAAAGGGATTTCAGAGGTACATATCTTGTTCAGATTTGCAACTTAGAATAAGCATTTTGACTGTAATATGAAAATAGATTAATAGGTAAGACTGGTTCAGAGTTCGTGCTCATTGTATCACTGTTTTGTTTGTTTGTTTTACCTTTGCTAAAATGTAAACATCATGTATCAACCCCATTCTCTTTGGGTTTTTTTTTTTTTTGCCTCCCACCAACCACATCCTTTCACACCCCTCTGCTTCAGTTCTCTCTCTGAAATCTAGGAAACTCTTAAGTCAAATGGCAAGCACCAGTACACTAGGCCAATACGTTTCTTCAAATAGCATGTGCTCCCTTGGTTCTATTCCTTACACTCCCCCATCCTTCTCTAATGTCTTTCTGGCATCTCAAACTTTATAAAATCGACAAAGAATTCTTAATTTCCTCTGTCAAAATCCACTTCTTCCTCCTGCACATATTGCAGTACTGACGTGACCATTTATCCAGTTACTCAGGTCAAACATGTAGGGTTTTTGTGGATTCCTTTCTTTTCCACATCACATTCTAAGTTCTTTGGGCTTTTCCACCAGCTGGCTTATTTCCTTGACTTCTCTTCCCAGCAATCTTCAGCAGTAGCCATGTGGGGCTCAGTTTAGTGTCATTTCTTCTCAGGATCCAAAGTCACTGCCAGGAATAACCTTATTATTTTAATCGGTTGTATAGCAAGCAATTACTATCTTTTATTTGTGTCTGTGAGTGTACATTTTATTGCTTCTGAACAGTCTATTTTCTTCACCACAACGTAATTTTTTTGGCTATAGTGATACCTACAAAATAGAAACTACAGTAACTCCTTGTTAAATAAAGACTTTACTGGGTAATCCTAGCTCATTGGAGTAGGAAGCAGAGGAGGAGAGACTTCCACTTGTGATCTTTTACTGTGTGATGTTGAGAACATTCCAAGAAGTCAACAACTTTGTGTGTCATCACTCTGACCTGTAACCTGAAACATTCACATTGGATCAGAGGGGTGGGCAATGGACAGGGAGACTCCTGCCCACATTTTGGAAGAATCTGATTATTTTAAACCATTCCAAGGTGGCACTACTTTCCAGTACACATTTTATTTAGGCAAGTCCTCTCTTTGCTCATGTAGTAACATTTGTGTAACTAATGGATGTTTTATGTTACATTTACTTTTAAAAATAAGTAGTTACTTTAGAAAATTAAACATAGTATTTCTGTTAAGGAACTTAATCTCAAAAATTCAATATTTGTTCAAAACATCAATGGAAATAGGAATGCTACAGGTAAAGTGTCTATAACTTTGATTAGATGCTTACTGATTATAGATTAAAAATTTTGTATAAGCAGAGTATCCCAAAATGCTGAGATTGTATCATCAAAAATCAGATCCAAGACCAAGAGTAAATAATCTTGCAATTATCTTAGCTTTTTTTTTTGAGACAAGAGTCTCCTTCTTAAATTTTATTTTTTAAATAGCAGTTTTATTAATTAATTAATTATTTTTAAAGAGCAGTTTTAGTAAGAAGTAATTCATATACCATACAGTTCAACCAACTTAAAGTGTACAACTCAATAGTTATTACATTTGCACATTCACACAGATTTTCAAGAAGGCATGATAAATATAGAAAGGGAGTAACATGGATTGCAGTTCATGATTTACGCATCTACTTCTTACACCAGAATAGAAGACTTTTGAGTTCAAAGATTGTTTTCCTTCATTTTTGTACTTATTGAACCGTAATAGAAACTCACTATGTGTTTGATTACTTGAAGTGAATTGCAAATGGGACAATCCTATACATGGCACCTTGGAGACAAGGATAGCGTACCTGCAGTACAAACTAAACATTTGTGGAATTGCAAGTTGGGAAGCAACAAGATATCTGAGTCTTAACTTCAGAAAGCTTTATCATGCTCTGCAACCTTGGGCAATTATGCTACTTCAAACCTTGATTTTCTTTTCTATGAAAAAGGCCATAGGAGTCCCCAGGTTGGTGAGAGGCTTGCACAATATGTTAAATGCACTTTTCAAACAAAAGCACTATGCTAATGGGATGAGACTATCACTATTTTTATATAAAGAGGAAAAGATCTGTCAAATTCTCAAAGCAGTCTCCTTCAGGGGTCATTTAAGGTTTAAACCCCTAGGAGAATATTCATGTGAATTTACTCACTTTCTCTCCCTTCTTTCTTTTCAGTATTTCAGTCTAATAGGTGGCCTCAAGAAAGGTACTCCACCCTTTTAAAAAATGTGGCATGAATAATAATTACTAGAGAAAATGAGGACTAAGAATGCCTCATAGAGTAGAGAGCATATACTTAAAACACTTATCTGGAAGGTTCTTTTGCACATTGATAGTAATGTCTGATTCTCCCTATTTGCCTTCTAGAACATTGTTAATATTGACTATGGAGTAATGCTTTGGACTGTTGATCTAGAAAGATTCTGTTATTACATAATTTGGGCTACATAGTTTGTCTTGTGACTAAAGTACCTTAGCCCAACTTGTGAGAGACTGTACTGAAGTCAGGTCAGCAGAGAGGAACCAGTTAGAACTTCAGGACTTGTAGCTCTTTGGAGCTTTTTGCTCTACTTCATGAACTTCATGAACTGCTATAAAAGAAGTAATCTAATTTAAAATGAAACAACTTTTCCCAAACTTTACTCAAGCTGTATGCGCCGACTTATTTTGTTAACATTTGACATTGGCCACCTCACAAGTGTGATAGTAATTCATTTGATCACCATGGTGATAACTTATTGAATAAAACCAGCATAAATTTTACAAATTAAAAGAAGATGTACTTTATGTGAAAAAGGGAGCACAGGAAGGGAGAAAAATGTGAAACAAAGTTGGTTTATGGAATTTTTTTCTAAATAATTTATTCTAAAAACTCTTGTAGTCTTTACTCTGGCAGGTACAAATGTAGGTTTTGCAGTAATTTAGACCAAGGTCTGAGTTCAGGCTTTGCTACTTTCCATTAACTTCTTGGCTCTTATTTTGTACAATTTATTAAACTCAACAAGCCTTACTTTCCACATGTATTAACAAGGGACAAAAATACCTACCTTATAAATTATTGTAAGGAGAAATAATAAGACAGAGAGAGATGGGTGTGAAGGGGATGATTTCCTAGCACATAATAAATACTCAACAAACATTAGCCATTATGACAGATTTGAAGATTATAATTTAATAAACAAGAACTTGGAAATGATTTATAATACCACCAAAATGTCTAGATGCCTATAAGTGACTAAAATGTTTAATTGGTTATTCCAGTTGACTGCAGACATTGAGTCTGTCATCTTGATATCCACAGAATTTGTTTGCCTGCCAATTCTCAAATCAGGACAGTCCTGTTCAGGGCACTTGATTGTGTAACATATGTCTGTGTCTTCAAAGTCTTCATTATGAGCAAACCCTGCTAGGCCTCAAGATAGCAGCCAGATGGTAGACTGGGTCCACAAGGATTCAGGTGGTTTCTAATTAATAGTTCTGTAAGAGTGTTTGGGATTCTTTTAAACACTGATTCTTAAATTGGGATTTGTGGCTGATCTTCAAGTCCTATCCTGAAATGGCATCCACATTGAGGAAAGGGTGGGATGGGAGAGGGGTGTTTAAGGCATTTGTCACATTCTTAAATGAATCTTTGAATAGAAAAACAGTCAGTGAAAATCAATTGGTGAAAAATTAGTTTTACTTTAATCACTTAAGCCAAGATAAAATTAATTACAATATGTAACACACAATTGTCTTTCACCTAGCATTAGTAAAGTCTCCCATATCAGTGCTCCTCAAGCTTTAGTTTCCCCACTTGTCTCCTGGGAATCTTGCTAAAACATGGATTGAATAGATTTTGGGAGGAGATAGTATACTCTTAATTTTTAAGAAAATCTGAGATGATACCAGGCAGCTGGATGGTGCACCACCTACTGAGTATAGCAAGGCTTCAATGCTGTTGTTGAAGTAACATGATATTCTGAACAGTTTGCCTTTTTATGACTGATCTTTGTTGTCTGCTATTTAGTTATTATGTTGGACCTCACCAATAGAAGAAAATTCTCAGACTGTTTTTGTAGTTTTTCAACATATCATCATCCTAGTAAGCAAATCTATGGCCATTAATTTTTCTTCACACTTTCCCTGTGCTATCTAATTTTAACTTATAATTCAAATATTTTTATATTAAATATCTTTGAGTGTTCTTCACTCTCTTCATATTTATTGTTTAGCTCTTCTCAAAGAAGTATGATCTCTCTCTATTGCTCATCACCCAAATGCAGGTGTCCGGCCACCCTGATGTTTAAGAACATTGTTCTTGAAGTTGTAACCACAAAGAAAATGAGAACACAGGCGCGTGGTTACCTCTCCACCCATCTTATTGACTACCTTGCCTACACCAAAAGAATTGACTTATTGCCCCATCAATTTCTCTAGCGTCATTTAAAGTATTCTCATACTTAATGTCTTTCTGATCTATCTCATACTTGGTCTAGCTCAAATTATTTCACACTTGTCATCTTTCTGGTCTACTGGTCAGCAAATTGCTGATTTTCAAGTCTGCCCTCACAAATCACTAGTTGTAAATTGATTTCAGTCCTCATTTTTAGTAAACAAGAGTAGTTTTTTACTAATTTCTACAATGAACAAAAACTCCCATGAGTAACAGGAATGTTGGTGTTTCTTAACAAGGAGGGATGGCAGGTGGCTTTCCCTCACCCTAATATGAATTATCAATATTAATATTACTTCCAGAAACAGACAACTTTTCAGTGATTCAAAGAAGTAGTACAATACATATTTGTGAAAGTATTAGCTTTTAATGGATAATGTCTTGTACCTGAAAATAAAAATTCTGTCCTGTATTTCATATGATTAATAAGTTATTTTCCTATTCTAAAAGCTGTTAAGATTTAGGTACTCTGACAATGACTACTGGAATACCACAGAGACAGTTAAACAGTGCTTGAGGACACTTTTACTTTTCTTATATTATAAAATAGCATAGTAATCATTCTAGGTACCTAAACTAAAAATTGGGAAGTCATGGTTGACTTCTTTGTTTCCTCAGCATCCAATTAGCAAATATATAGTATAAGCTCTCTATCTAAATTCTCCTCCATAATTTTCTGTTTCTTACTATTGTCCTTGTTTGGACATACATCTTTCCTGCTACCTTCATCGATAGGGTTCTTCATTTGTATATGCTTCCTTGACCACTGGATAAAATCCAAATTTCTTAGCATAGCCTGGACTGGTACCTTACTCTCCTTTCTGTATCTAATTTTAGTCCTAGTGTTTAGTACCTTCCCCATACATAGACTATATGCTCTAGCTGATTCCAACTATTTGACATTTCTCTGAAATCTTCTTATAAGTTTCTGTCTCAGGACAATGTGCATAATGCCCCCATCACTGCTCAAGCTTTTCTCTACTTGCTATCCCTAGCAAAGACTCATGTATTCTTCAAAGTTTAATTCAAAGTTATTTCTTACATTAAGTTTTTCCTGAGATTCTCGGAGAGAAATAAGTACTTCGTCCCTATTCTCCCATAATATTTTCTATTATAACATTTGTTCTTGTGTTACACTTCACAAATCTATCATTCACTATACCTTGAACTCTTACTCAACTTTGTTCAAATCTCTCAGCTCTTCCCTTTCTCTGACACTTAATACAAATGTTCTGAACCAATGAATGCATATATAAATATATACCTATGTTTACATACAGGCAAAAGAATAGCTATGTTTCATTCTCATTTTTTAGTATGTGTGCTGCTGAAGCGAGCACAATATATGTTTAATTCCCAAATGTTCATTTCCAGCCACAATTCAGTACAATCACACAAATCTGATGCAATCACTTACACAAAGGAGAACGTTTCCCAAAAATTATTTTCACCACATGTTGTGGTTTTAGCAGTTCTACGAAGTATTTAATAATTATAAATGTGAAAAAAGCCCTAAATACTTCATTTACCTACAGAAATTCAGTATATGTATGTGTGTGTATTGCCCATCCACGTATTTGAATGTTAAGGGAAGATTGTATGTTTACAATGACATTCAAGCTATACTTCCATGATAAATTGTAAAATATTTCTTGCAGTCATACTCTGTTTATTAGCCCCACCTTCATTTTTGTGACATCTTCCTAATTTTGGAATTCCAAATCTAGATTAACGGACAACAAATGAAAAAACTACAACAAATGATCACTAATTCTTGATGTTCATTACTGCAAAGAGAGAGTTCTATTCATTTAAATTTTCAGTGGCAGTTCACATGAGTCACCCCAAAACAGAGATTGGATTTTTGGATTAATATATCAGTTTAGAAGGAGCAGTTTGAGATATCATGTGTTATATTTGCCCTTCAATTCCCCTAAATAAAGGCAAGAACAAAATACATTATATGTTATATTTTTCCCCACTCCCCCAAATAAGGGCAAGAGCAAAGTGTATTTATTGGTATTTAAGTTCTGGATTCACTAGGGCAGTTGTTCTCAAAATATGGGGCCCAGCAGTCTGTTTTTTAAATAAAACCTCTAGGTGATTCTGATGCATGCTACAGTTTGAGACTATCATTTTTTTTTATTTATGAGAAAGAAGAATAGGAGAAAAATTAAAATAATAGTAAAAAGGAGAAGAGAATTAAAAAATAATTCTCAAGGAAATGGAAGGAGAAAGTCCAAGTCAAATTCATTAGCTAAAACTCAATAGGAGAAAAGTGACATGGAAGATATGGATAATTTAGCCAAGAAGGCATAGGAAAATGAACCTCTATTATAAACAAATGAAAAACTTGCTTATTTTGTTTAATCTCCTATCCAAAAGAAAAATAGAAACACATATTACATTCATGGCCTTTCTTTCTTTTTCTTTCTTTCTTTCTCTTTCTTTCTTTCTTTCTTTCTTTCTTTCTTTCTTTCTTTCTTTCTTTCTTTTGCTTGGAGTCATATTCCAATAAGAGCAAATAAATTTCCTCTAATATTTACATCTTTATTACTTTGCATGGAACAAAACTCAGTGCATTTTGAAACAGTTCATGCTTTCAGGAAACACATTACAATTAAAAATTGAGAGGAGTGGAGACGGGAAATAAATCCTTCTTACAAGGTGAGCTGGGAGTAGCCACGTGGGCACAAATATAAAAGGAAATAAAATGGAAACTGGAAATGTTCTTATAAACCCTTTGCTTTTACCTTCTAAATGTAGTATTTCTCAGACATTTTGGGATTATCCCCTATCAATGTTCAAATGACCTAAACTGGGAAGCAAGGAGCCCCTTTCACACCTACAGTAAATGCATTTCAGTTTCCTCTTCTCTGGTTAGCACCCTCTCCCCCAACAATTAAGTTTAAACTACGTGTTTTGTATTTCTGGAGAAGACCGAGAGTGTAAACTGTATGTATAATTAATCTAGAACATGCTGACTGAAATATTTAGCTTCAAAATAACAAGAAAGAAAAATAGGCATTCAGGAGTGTTTGTAATGCTATTATTCATCTTAACCTTTAACCGTCTACTAACTTGCCTTATAATATCTTTCGGTAAAAGATAATTAAAATATGTTGACCTGAGTAATATACTGAGTTCCTTTGATAGAAATGAGTGTTAGAGTAAAACCTAATTAAATGGTCCACCACTTTCTCTGGGTTCCTAATTCTCCAACTCAAAAAGTAATTACATAGCAAAAACAGGAATAAAAGTAACTTAGACTGTGGGTGTGGCCTCACTGGCCACACAAGTGGATTCATTTGCCAAATGCACCCCACGTGTGCTCTGAAATTAAGTTCAGTAGCTGTTAAGTCTGTCTTTTAACTTTAGTAAAATCCTGGGTAAATGGAAATGATTCCCCAAAAGCCCAGTGACTGTTTTTTATTTTTTAGAATGAAGAGATGGAACATCACCAGTTCAGGTATTTTAAATTGTTACATAGCCATATGTAAGTAGCAATAAGGATCTCTCTCTACCCAGATGCAGGCTCCAATAAGAAAATTCTAGTAGTATTTCACTTAATCCTGTTATTTACTTGGTATTGAAATAAAGAACAGTCATCCACACTAACAATTCAGGGGTTCAAAGGGCAACCTGAGCTTTATCACATTTTTCTCTTACCATAGTATTTGAATTTAATTTTTTTGCTGACTCAATTCAGGGTCCTGTTGTCATGAGCATAGCTGCCCTCTAGCTGTTCCGATTGGTACGTCGAGTCTTCTGATTTATTTCTTTTTTTAACTTCTGAATGTAAGTCCTCAGGAAAAAATATAAGGCAAAACACTGGGTTCTTTTTCCCTCATAGAGCACTACTACTTCACTAGCTAATCATTTATTTATATATTAGATGAGTATAAAGAATAAAATGATCAGATCACCTGCAATAGCACCAAAATAGCAAAAGGGAAACTTTCAGGCAGTTATCTAAAAAATATAAAGCTTAGGATTAGTACATCAGTTATCTATTGCTGTGTAACAAATTGTCTTAAAACTGTGTATTAAGCCCCAAAATTTTTTAATATATATCCATGATTGAATACCACTACTCTTAATGTTAATTAAATTTTGATGGCCTTTGAGAATCTGATGAAATAGGCAGGCTCTATTAGCAAAAGATTCATGTAGCATATACCTACAAAATGTGCATATTTCCTTCCAGGAAAGAGTATATAAGTATCCCACAGTCCATTCGCAGACTTCCTCTGGCAACCTATGAACCTTTGCTTTGCTAGAGTACTGGTTTTCCTTGGATCAGCATCACTACCATCACCTGGGAGGGAAGTTGTTAGAAATGCAAATTCTCATGTCCCACCTAGACCTACTAAGTCAGAAACTCTAAGAAGAGGGTTCAGCAATCCCAGCTTTAACAAGACCTCAAAATGAAACCAATATGTGCTAAAGTTTGAGAACCACTGCTCTAGAAGGCTGGTGTCTAGCAGGCTGGTGTCTAGAAGCATTTGATCAACTAGTGACTGACCCAGGTTCACGGTTCTGGATAGATATCTCACTGTTCTTGTTTCATCATCATCTGAGTAGAAATTCTCTTTTGTTAAAACTTAATTCTTTGGGAAAAAAATGATCACTAAAATAAACTTGATCACTGGTATTCATTCAGGTATTCATTAAACCAAAATATATGCCATTTATTCAATAGATATACATTGAATGCTTGCTCTGTGTCAGGTATGCAAGGCCTGATATAACACACAAAATATGCAAGAGTCCTGACCACTGCCTCAAGGAACTTTTTTTTTTTTTTAGGAACTTTTTACAGTAAGGAAATAATTACCCAAATAAATATATAATTAGAAAATTTAACCAGTGCTGTGAATGAAACATGTGCCTATGAGACATCTTGAATATAGAGGTTAAAAATAAATGTCTAGGACTAAAACCTTGCTAATCAAATCCTATTCCTATCCTGTCCTTTCCCATTTCAGCAGAGGATGCCACCATCATGTAGTGTTTGGACATCATCTTGGATTTCTTTCTCTTATTCTACCACCATCTCCAAACATACAACATACACAAATCTGTAAATAAATGATAGCTGTTCTAGTTCCAAAACCTCTCTACCTCTCTACCTTTCTCCATTTCTACTACCTCCAACTAGTTGTAGCCACACACACACTTTTGCTTTGATAGCTGTAATAGCTCCCTAAATGGTTTGCACACTTTCATTATGCTCATAGCTTCCAGACTGACCTGCACAAACTTAAAGATTTTATTTTTAGGGACACCTGGGTGGCTCAGTGGTTGAGCATCTGCCTTTGGCTCAGGGTGTGATCCCGGAGTCCTGGGATAGAGTCCCATGACGAGCTTCCTGCATGGAGCCTGCTTCTCCCTCTGCCTGTATCTCTGCCTCTCTCTCTCCCTCTCTCTGTGCCTCTCATGAATAAGTAAATAAAATCTTTTAAAAAAGAGATTGTATTTTTATTTATTTATTCATGAGAGACACAGAATGAGAGGCCAGACATAGGCAGAGGGAGAAGCAGGCTCCCTGTGGGGAGCCTGATGGGACTATCCCAGGACTCTGGGGTCACACCCTGAGCCAAAGGCAGATGCTCAACTACTAAGCCACCCAGGTATCCCACAAACTTAAATTAGATCAAGGCATTCTCTGGCATATAAAAGCTTCCCAAATCTGCCCCTTTCAATAGACCAAAATCCATTTTTTTTTTACCATGGTTTCTACTGCACTATGTAATCTACCCATCCCTTCAACTTCACTTATTTACATTCTTCTCACTTATCTCTAGCCACACTGTCTTCATACCTATACCTCAACTGGGCCACATTTTTTTGCACATCAGAACATTCGTTCTTGTTCTTCCACCTATAAAGCTCTTCCCTACTCTCTATATGACAGGGTCTTTCCCATCATACAGATCTCACTTCCCATATCATCTCTTTTCATAACCAGTCCTGACCATCTTGTCTCTCACTACATTTCTACAAATCATCCCTATTTCCCCTGCAGCACTTACTGTATCTAAATTTAGCCTAGTTATTTATTCATATGTTTACTAATTTTTTTCTCTTTGTCCTATAGCACTGTTTGTAAGTGTTTGGGTCATAGTCCAAAGTAAAAACTACATTTTTGCAGTGACACAGTATACATACACACATACACACATACACACACACACATACACACACACATACAGATACACAAAAGTTTCATGAAATGTGGATTCTTGACAGGAATAGAGGTGAAAAACTCTAAAAATTTCTTATTCTATTTTTTCACTTCCATATATATTATATATAATATTTTATAGATTTCATTCATATATATAAATGTATAGAATGTTTATATATAAGCATTTATTTGAATTCTAGTTATAATTCTCTAAATTGATTTCATTACCTACTGATGATTTGGGGCCAGCAGTTTAAAAACACTGCTCTTAAACTTAAAATAAGCCCCAAGGAGTCAGAAATTTTAATCCCATTTACAATTGTACCCTCATTACTAGGCCATGGTGGATAATCAAATAATAATAATCTTTCAATCATTTAATAATACTTTGTGCAGTAAGTCTTAGGTCCCACAAAAGAACGTCAGATATATTTTCTAATTCGTGAATTTTCATTTGCCAATAGAGCATATATGAAATTTCACCTATATTGTTAGGGAATTTGACACAACTTGGGGCTGACTTTAGTGTACTGAGTTCTCTTAAATATCTATAATGAGAATGATTTATTTAGGCATCAACTTTTTTTCCCCTTAAGACTATTTAAGATATTCCTGGCCAATTATCACACCTCTTGGGCAAAATATTTGAATGGAGCACTTGAATGTGGAAGTCTGTAGTAGGTCATAATTACCAGGAGGAAAATGTAGTAAGAATACAATCAAGAAAATAGTGTTGGCATTTGCAGAAAACAAAGGAATACTTTTGTATATGTCAGTATCATAAATGGTAAATTATTTACTTATATGAAAAATCTATATTTAGCTCTTTAATTTTTGTCTTCCTACTATAAACCTTTCAGCCATATCTCATCTGCAGAAGGTGAAAAAAAGAAAAGCAAAGAAGTGATAAAATCTTGATTAGATTTTCCTTCCTTATTAGTAGCATTTGAGAATAAAAAGCTTAGAGAAATAAAAGTAATTGTTAAAAACTACTTTAGAAAAACCCAATTCTGGGGTACCTGGGTGGCTCAGTCAGTTGTGTCTGACTTCAGCTCGGGTCATGATCTCAGGGTCCTGGGATCAAGCCCTGCATTCGGCTCTCTGTTCGGTGGGGAGTCTGCTTCTCCCTGTCCCTCTCTCTCACATAAATAAATAAAATCTTTTTAAAAAAAAAAGAAAGGAAAAAGAAAAGCTCAACTCAAACAGGCAATATAAATACTTAAATATCTACAGTAGATGTGAGAAATAGTATTAATAGACCCAAATGCAAACAAGGACTCGAATACTTGGTTATTCTTTTCTCAATGACTGTAGTCTCTCTTACTGATACTATTTAGAAAAGTTTCTGCATCTCTTGAGAAGTTAATGTAGATCAATTGCCTTCACATTTGCTCTATGGGATACTAGGTTGAAACTTCAGAGACTACTTTGTGGTCTGTGTTAATAAAGGCAGTTGTGTAGGTCAGAAGTCTAATGTGAGTGTCTAGGCACAATTATGGTATTGGCAAGACTGCCTTTTTTTCTGGAGGGTCTAGGGGAAAATCCATTTCTGTGACTTTTAGAAGCTTCCTGATTTTAGAAGCTTCCCACATTTCTTGGCTTATGGCCACCTTCCATCTTGAAAGTCAGCAATATGTATTCAAGTCTGTCTGACACCCAATCACTCTGACACTGACTCTTCTCCTTCCCTTTTCCACATTTAAGTACCCTGGCAATTACATTAGGCCTATCTTTAAATCCAAGATAATTTCCTTGCCTTAAGGTCAGCTTATTAAGAGACTTAATTCTAACTACAAACTTCATTTTTGTTTGACATATAACAGAACATACAGGTTCTGAGGATTAGGATATGAATATTTTTCCCATTTGAGGAGAGTGTGGAATTATTTTGCTGAACATAGTAATCTGGGCATGGCTCAACTGGGTCCTCTGACTTTGGAGTCTCTTACAAGGCTGATATCCAGGTATCATTCAAGACTGTGGTCACATCTGAAGGTTCAACTCTGCTTCCACACTCTTTCATGTAGTAGTTGGCGAATTTAGTTTTTCAGAAGTTATTACACTGATGGCCTAACTACTTTCTTGGCAGTTGGCCAGTGACACCATTTTTAGTTCCTGGCCAGGTAGGCCTCTCCAATATGACCTCTTTCTTCATCAAAGTGTGGAAGCCAAGAAAGCCATAAAGAGAGGTTGTTACTGATTGAAATTCATAATCTCTTATAACCCAATCACAAAAGTGATATCTCATAACTTTCATTGTAGTCTACTTACAAAGTAAATAAATCACTAGCTTTAGTCTAGAGTCAAAGAGAAGGGATTACCCAATTGTGTGAATATCAGAATGTGGGGATGTCTTGGGGTTGTTTTAGAGGATGTCTTCCACTTAATAGCAAAGAACACTAGCTTTACTCAGACGGAGTATAAAAACTGTCACCACTACTTACTATCCTTATGACATTGAACAATTGTCATGTCAACTCTGTTCATCAACTTACTTAACTAAGAAATTATATCATTGTGAAGATTGAATGGATGTTATAAGCAAAGTGGTTAGACAGTTGCTTGGCACTTAGGAATAACTACTTGATGAATATTAGCTTTGGTGATGATTAGTCTTCATTTAAACAGAGGGTTCAATGTGAAAACATGAGTTGTTTAGATATATTATAAAGCCTTATGTAAATTAAGAATCTATATATTTCTTTAATGACCTAAAAGCTCATTTTTTCTCCTAGTAAAATCTAGAGAAAATATGGAATATATATATAATATATATACATATATATATATATATATATATATATAAGATTTTATTTAACACCAGAGGATATTTTTTTTTTAAATTTTTATTTATTTATGATAGTCACAGACAGAGAGAGAGAGAGAGGCAGAGACACAGGCAGAGGGAGAAGCAGGCTCCATGCACCGGGAGCCCGATGTGGGATTCGATCCTGGGTCTCCAGGATCGCGCCCTGGGTCAAAGGCAGGCGCCATACCGCTGCGCCACCCAGGGATCCCAACACCAGAGGATATTACAGAATAATTTATTCTTTCTCCGTTGAAATAGTATTATTTTTTTATTGAAAAAAGTAATTATAGGGGATCCCTGAGTGGCTCAGTGGTTTGGCGTAGCCTTTGGCCCAGGGCGTGATCCTGGAGACTCGGGATCAAGTCCCATGTTAGGCTCCCTGCATGGAGCCTGCATCTCCCTCTGCCTGTCTCTCTCTCTCTCTCTCTCTCTCTCTCTCTCTCTGTGTGTGTGTGTGTGTCTCTGTCATGAATAAATAAATAAAATCTTTAAAAAAAAAGAAAAAAGTATAGAAATTTGGAAGATATAAACACAGAAAAAGAAATTAAAGTCACTCAGTCCTATTATTCAGAAATTATATGTATAAACATGTAAATATAGTACATATATACACATTTATGTATAGTTTCACAAATTTGTCATATGAAAACTTTCATATCTTTAATTTTTATATTACAACTAACCAAAATACTTTTGTTAAAGATTTCATTTATTTTTTCATGAGAGACACAGAGAAAGAGACAGAGACACAGGCAGAAGGAGAAGCAGGCTCCATGCAGGAAGCCTGGCATGGGACTCGATCCCAGGTCTCCAGGATCACACCCTGGGCTGAAGGCGGTGCTAAACCACTGAGCCACCTGGGCTGCCCTCAAAATACTTTTTATGTGAAAATATCCTATTACTTTATTTTTTAGGTGTTTTTTTTTTTTTTTTTTTTTTTTTTTTTTTTTTTTTTTTTTACACATGTCATCCCTGATCTTGGTTATTTGTCCAGGATATATCTGTAAATATCATTAGGAAGTGTACATGGTTATATATTTTAAGCCCTTGCATGTCTGAAGATATCTCCATGTTGAACTTGAATGACAACTTCACCCAGTATCTAATTCTTGGGTCATACTTTGTTTTCTTTCAGAACTCTATAGACATTTCTCTATTAGCTCATGGTGTTCAGGGTTATCGTAAAGGAATGTAAGACCAGAATAGTTTTTTTTTCTTTCCAAACAATCTGTTGTGTTTTGTTTTAGCCTAGA
The DNA here is from genome assembly GCF_905146905.1 of Nyctereutes procyonoides. Classification (NCBI taxonomy): domain Eukaryota; kingdom Metazoa; phylum Chordata; class Mammalia; order Carnivora; family Canidae; genus Nyctereutes; species Nyctereutes procyonoides. The sequence goes on along the minus strand of NW_026575040.1, from coordinate 20,671,237 downwards.
TGCTTATGATTTTAAACATTTATTTCCAAGTTTGAAAATATGTTGAAGGGTTGCTTTCATTGTTAATTTTGCCTGGTATTCAACAAGATCTTAAAATTTCTTTACTTAGTTCTTCAAGTCTGAAAACATCGTTCTATTGTCGCTTTGCTTTGAATTGACAAAAATCAAATCACATCACTCTTAAGACTCGTAACCCTCCTCACGCTCAGAATGAAATCTCAAGCCCTTACCCTGGACATAAGGCTCTACACAGTTGCTGGTAGCTTCTCTTTGAACTCATCTCTGTCCACCCTCAGCTGGTTCCTTCTCCTCAGCCATTCTGACCCCCTCGCCCTTCCCAATTATATCAGATAGATCTCTCCCTCAGGTTCTCTGCATGTACTATTCCCTCTGCCTGCAGTGCTTTTATCCTCAATATCCACTTCAGGTATCTGAAAAGGAAGTCCTTGCCACTTATAAAACAGGAAAACAGAACCACCTCCGATATATCACATAAACATGATTGATTGTTTATTGCCCATTTCCCCTGTGGAATATAAGCTTCATGAGATCAGGGACTCCTCTGTTTTTTTTTTTTGCTGCTATAAATCTAGCATCTACAAAATTACCTTGGCACATGGTTGCTAAGTACTTAACAAATGTATGTTTTATGAATTATTTCCTCAATTTAGTTTCTTGGCATTCTGTCTATGCCAGATCTAAAGTGGACAGAAGCAAGCATATTTGCAGGATCCTCAGGCAGTGTATTCTTTTAGCCCCGTGTGTGGTTCCCAAAAGATTGATGGAGCCCAAGTACATCCTTACTACTCCATAGGGCTCTTGCCTCTTGTCCCACCTCTTCTGGGTTGTGTGGTTAATCAATCAAGTATTGATGGGTTGCTACCTCTCTGTTAACAATTGTTACCTCATATGTCTCCTTCCTTTCACTTAGTCCCATATTTCTCAAGTCTTGTATAATTTTTTAAAATGTATGTCATATGAATACTATCATTCCCTGAAGTCTATCATTCCCTGGAGTCCCTGAAAGTTTTCAAAAGCAATGAAATGAAATAAGGGTCAAAATGCCTTAGTATATTTATAGTGTTGTACAACCATCCTCATGATTTAGAACATTTTCATAATTGCAAAAAAGAAAGCTCATGCTCTTGGCAGTGATTCACTTTCCCCAACCCACTTTGGATTGTACATATTGAATAGATGAACTCTGTGCAGTGTGAATTGTATCTCAATGAAGTTGCACTAAAAAGTGATTTTTAAAAATATTTTATTTGAATTCAGTTTGCCAACATATAGTATAACACCCAGTGCTCATCCCATCAAGTGCCCTCCTTAGTGCCTATCACCCAATTACCCCAGCCCCTTACCCTCCTCCCCTTCTGCAACCCTTTGTTTGTTTCCCAGAGTTAGGAGTCTCTCATGATTTGTCTTCCACTCTAATTAAAAAGTGATTTATAAACAAGAGTATTATGTAAATGTTTTTAATTCTGATGATGAGAAAAAGCATAGGAAAGTCTCTGAGAGTAACTGGTTAAAGCCTTATTCCTTTATAAGCTTCTTACATGTTCCATCCTCTCCCTTTAAAAAAAGGCAATGGTTTATAGCTTTAACACAATGTCCAATTTCTCTCAAATCATAACACTTCTTTCTTATGCATCATAATAGGTGGTTCCATGTAAGTAAATATGGAAACACAGAATTATATTTAGGCTTAACACATTAATTATACTTAGTAATTTCGCCATTATTTCTTTCTCAAATTCATTCACATAGACATATAAATTTCCTTTACTAATAGATATTGATATTATTTATAAATATTTATTCACTTTCAATTTCATTAGTTTTTTCCTGAGTTGAATTTTACTCAAGTTCATTAATTTCAGATTTTATCATATACTAAATATTACACTTCAGGAAAATTGATATTGAAACTTTGAAGTCAGTGTACTGACAATGTTGCCATTTTGCTATTCTTGTAATTTATTTCTATTTGACTAAGGAGAAATAGGTCATGTGATTTTAAAAGTAAGGATCAGGGATGCCTGGGTGGCTCAGTGGTTGAGTATCTGCCATCAGCTCAGGGCATGATCCCAGGGTGCTGGGATGGAGTCCTGTATTGGGTTCCCTGTGGCGAGCCTGCTTCTCCCTCTGCCTGTGTGTCTACCTCTCTCTCTGTGTCTCTCATGAATAAATAAATAAAATCTTTTTTTTTTTTATTTTTTATTTATGATAGGCACACAGTGAGAGAGAGAGAGAGGCAGAGACACAGGCTGAGGGAGAAGCAGGCTCCATGCACCGGGAGCCCGATGTGGGACTCGATCCCGGGTCTCCAGGATTGCGCCCTGGGCCAAAGGCAGGCGCCAAACCGCTGCGCCACCCAGGGATCCCAAATAAATAAAATCTTAAAAAAATAAATAAAAGTTAAGGATCAGAAAATGAAAAGTAATAAAGTTCTGTATTAAATGTATGAGATTTGATTTAGATAGTAAAAATGAAATTTTAATGGCATTTTTTATAGTTAAAGGCATATGATATACTGAGACGTATACTTGTGTAATGAAATACTTTATTATAATAAGGCTATTTGGGAGTATGAATCTATGAACAAATGTGTAATTGACTACCACTTTTTTAAAATATTTTTTTCTTTATTTATTTATGATAGTCACAGAGAGAGAGAGAGAGAGGGAGAGGCAGAGACACAGGCAGAGGGAGAAGCAGGCTCCATGCACTGGGAGCCTGACGTGGGATTCGATCCCGGGTCTCCAGGATCGTGCCCTGGGCCAAAGGCAGGCGCCAAACCACTGCGCCACCCAGGGATCCAATTGACTACCACTTTTTAGAGATACTTCATATTCAGGCATATCTTTAACCATAAAACAATCTCTAACGGTATGTTGAAATATTTGATAAGTGAAAGTCTCAGATTTCATACTCACTTTTCTTGTAAACAAGGAAAAATAAACTACCTGTTTACCCTCCTAAGTTATGATGTATCAACTCTTACTCCACTTAGGGTGAGAAAGCATTATTACATGCAGTTTTAGAATCTTCAAATTATGGTAATGTCATATATTTTGGTTGCTACTTGATAACCAGATCCAACTGGCATCAGCTACTATATGTGTTAAAATATAAAGCAGTTCTAAAATCATATTACTAGTCTTTAAATGCTTCTTTCTTATTGAATACTGCTTTTCACATATACGTTTCAACATTTTAAAATGTGCTACATGCTTATACTCATTAGAGTATTATACTTCTCAATATTCTATAAGGTAAATCAGTATTAAATATTAATAGAAATTAAGATCAACAGAGGTTAAATGACTTATCAACTTGTCAAATCATATTTTCTATGCCATAGCTTTTTTTTTATGCCATAGCTTTTAAAAGAGTTCTCTTGCTTAAATTTATGCTAATTGAATAAGATGTTTGCATGGGAATTTGAATCACACTTTCTTTCCACTAATGGATGAGAGACCTCATGAGATCAATAACTACACTAAATACTATCTCAGGAAATTTCAAGGAGCAGAATGAGCCTGCTGGGTAATGGAGGTCTTTCATTCATTTATTCCCATGAGATGTTCTGGAATTTGGCAACTATGTTCAATAGCTAATGTAACCAACGGAACAGTTGGTATGTGGGTTTGGGCAGATTTTGCCTAATTTGTGAACTGTCTTCCCCTGGGAAATTTCAGAGATCATGAACCATGTTGCAAATTATCTTCAGAGAAAACCTGGGCAGAAGATGATGACACCCAAAGCAGTAACATTAACATTTTTGTTTCCCATTGCTGTTGCACACAAAGTAATTTGTTAACTCACTGCTCAGGAAGGTACATTCAGAATAATTATTGCTAATGGAGTACTGGATTTGAGGATTTATTTTGGTGAATGTTTGTTTTTGCTAAATTACATATTCAAGAAAAGTAATGTATAAAGCTGACTACATTCAGCTTTGCACAATGAGAATTTCCTGGGATAATTAAAATTTTTAAATCTGAAATCTCCTTAAATGTTGTGTCTTCATATTGAGGAACGTATCCAATACTTTTCCTTTTCTTTATAGCAGTCTCAGAACTTATTCCCTTTTTCTATAACATCTATTTCAAATGTGTAATAGAGCATCGAATATGCAATGTCACATCTTGTCGGCACATGCCACTATTTTAAAATGTATATCCATCTGGCTTTATTTATTTTAAACTTTAAAGTTTGGCAAAATGAATTTTGATTGTTTCACCATTCTTGTAAGGTTCACATTCTGTAAAACACATCTTCTTAAAACATGTGCTGTAATCTTATGTAATATGAATTGATTGCAACTAAGCAAGTGCTTTCTGAAGACTGTTGGCTTTATGCAAATAACTTTCTTAGCATTTTATGGAATTCAGAATATCCTATAGTTGTGTTGACTATTTCCTCTAACAAAAATAACAAGACGCATGGTCTGACAACTAAGAGTATTTTCATATAATGTAGAACAACATATTTGAACTGAAACAATCTCAGAGAACCCAGACTATATAATCTCCATAGCTATAATACTGGAAGTATCAAGTAGTCATCCTGTAAGGTCATTTTTAAAAGTCTACTATAAAAATATTCTTAAGATGTGACCTGCCATTTGTGTTTAAGTGCATTCTATAGTCCACAAAAAAATGTTACTCATTTATTCAACCACTTTATAAGCTAATATTTCATAAGTCTATCTATTTCTATAAGTCTATCCTATATCAGGCACTGCATTAAGTATTTGAGCCCAAAAAGAAAGTCTGTGCCCTGCCCTTATGGAGGTCATAATCTTGTTAAGAAGATAGATATTTATCAAATATTCATGCTTATTTAAGTAAAAATAACTGTAGTATTGATACTGGAGAGCTTGGCTCTTATCTCACGGAGTCAAAGAATGAATCTCTTGGACAACACAGAGTGAGCAAAGCAATAGAAGTTTATTAAGCAGAGATACAGAGAAAGCTCTCAAAAGTGAGAGGGGTTCCTACAGGGTTGCCACTGAGGGCTTTTATGGTCTGTCTTTTATAGGAGACTGACGGGGGGGGGGGGGGGGACGACGGACTTGGTAAATTTCTTGTCAATATCAGGATAGATTTGTAAATATCACGTCTATATTTAGAATAAACATGCTGGACTTGTAACTATCATAAGAACAAAGAAGATGTTCTTGTAAATATCATGGGCCCAAATAAGGTATTCCATTCTCTCTGGTTAATACCTCCTTCAAAATATTTCTCTACATCTGGGATTTCTGTGAGCCTAGTCAGGTAGCCCATGTGCTATCTTGGTTAGAGCAGGGACTATTGATAACACCTTAATTTCATATTTCTGTGATTACATAGTAGTCATTAAAGGAGGATACTCCCTAACATTTTGGAGCTAGGGAGCCAGGTTTATTTTTTCTATTTTTTACTGTCTTATCTCTGTTTTCTTGGGATGGGTAGAGCCTGACTCTGGGTCCTTTACCTTATCTGGCTAGCCCTGTCTGCCCCTACTCGTTCCTACAACAATAGCTTCTCTAAAGGATGAGTATATTGTGCTATAAGAACATTTGAGGGCAGCGGGGGTGGCTCAGCGGTTTATAGTGCAGCCTTCAGCCCAGGGCGTGATCCTGGAGTCCCGAGATCGAGTCCCACATTGGGCTCCCTGCATGGAGCCTGCTTCCCCCTCTGCCTATGTCTCTGCCTCTCTCTCTCTGTCTCTCATGAATAAATAAATAAAATCTAAAAAATAAAAAGAACATTTGAAAGGGGCATTTTATTTTGTGAGGTGATTTGGAAATTTGTTCCCCTAAGGAAGTGGTTTACACACTGAGATCTCAAGAACAAACAGGAGTTAACCAGTTGAAAAGGAATGGGAAGATGTGTGGTAATGAAAAAAATTTGAGCCAGTAAATATATAGCAAAATATTTCCTTTAAAATACTGCTTATAAATACTACCACTGACCCTGTAAGTTGATAGCTTCTGAAATTTAAAATTTACATTTCTCTGTTGACTGCCTGCAATGGGAGTACTTGGTTTATGCGCATATACATTCACCAATTTGTCATGTCTGGTAACAAATCTGCTTTTTCCCATTGTAAAATTAGCCTCCCTTTGGGTAATTGCTCTCATTGGTTACCACTTAGCCTCGGATATTTTTGTGTGTGTGTGTGCTGGCAAGTCCCCAAAAAGTTCCAAAAGAGGAAATGTATGTCCATCTTTAGCTATTTGATTATGTGTATGGTATTTTAGTCACGAAATAATTTCCAGCTGGCAAGCCTGGCATACATATTCAACAGCAAGCATCTAAATATTGTTGTTGCATCTATTACATAAGCTGCAAAGAAACTCAACAGATGCTCCAAAATTTATAAAACTTGTAATTCTCAAAACATTTGGTGTTTCTATCATAAAGTCTTATTTATGACTGATGTGATTGTTCACATAACAACCCTTCCTTCCCCCAAATCTATATAGTTTATTTTCTGGACTCTCATGTGTTCTCTTTCTTTAGAATTAGGCCATCTTCCCAGAAGTCAGGCCAAGGAAGAAGTTGAATGATAGGGAAGCTTTTATAAAGAAAACCACGCCAATTAGAATTTAAGACGTATCAGAGGGAGGTTGGTTAGTGCAATTCTGCTTTCCTGCAAACAAGAGCACTGGTAACAAGGAACATCAGATAATTGTTCAAGGTCACACAGGTGGTTAGAACACAGCTGAAGGATAGGAGCCCCTTCTCTAGCCTCTGTCTCATATAGTTTGTGTTACACATTTTATAAGCTAATGTTTCAAATCAACTTTTGAGACTCATGAAATTAAAAATAGTTTTTGACTAAGCTACTTATAGGCAGCTCAAGGAATTGCTACAGTTTTGGCTATATGATGAAAATGATTACTTCTATGTCCTTACATTCCTTATATTTGTTGACTAAAATTCATAAATTTATCTAGTTAGCTGAGTGTGTGTGTTCATTAATGGAAATATGGTAGACTAAATTTTAAGCAATCACTAATCATTTATTAGTCCCTTAATAAAATATTTGATGCGGTTTACTCTTAAAGAAGCCCTATAGACATTCCTAGGGGAAAACAAAAACAAAAAGAAAGACCTTTCATTATTGGCTCAACCCAAGTCAGTTTTTCAGGTCAAATCACCTGGCCAGCAGTTAGATGAGTTAAATTCTAAGCTGTACAGAGTTTATGAATAAATCTATACAAATTCAAAATGATTCCCCAAGTGTATCTCCTAAGGGTCATGGTTTTTCTACTGAAAGATGGATGGAAGGGGATGGCAATAAAAAGGATGCTCATTTGTTTGTTTCTCTTCTAGTAGAAAATGCCATATCTACAAAATAGTTGTATTTCAAACATCCTGTTCTCTTATTTCTGTAGCTTTGTGTAAAAATGTAAGTTTAATGTGGCTGACCTCTCTACTCTAGTCAACATAAGGAGTCCTCTTTCTAAGTTCCTGGTTTCATATGACTAGAATCTTCTCAACTCTAAAATGATATATAGAAAATATTTTAATGATTATATCCTTGCCTTAAAGACACAAAATCTCTGATTTGCTACCTAGGTACAATCTCTCAATCTATCTTTTCAACTGCCTTGATCTATATATCTGTGAGTTGCAATTAGACTCTCTTGAAGATGGGTGGTAAGGAATATCTTTAAAATCCCAAAAGCACATCAAGAATTTATCCTTTTTTCTAATGCTGTTCTTCCTGCATTCCCTATCGTTCTTGACAGGATTGCTTTGAGCCCAGTAACAGGAGTAATAGATTCAGGTCAGACTAGGCTCTTCATCTCCCTTACTTCACACTTGGATAGTCAAAGCTTTGTCAGCTTTCATTATAAGTATCTCCTTTCCCCCTTTCTACACACACCCCCTTATGACTACCCTAGTCCTTGATGATAACATTTTCCCCATAGATTGCTTCCAAGGTACTAGGTTCTCAAATTGCCTCTCTCCTGTTACATGAGATCTTTCTAATTTTAAACATGATATATATAAACTATATATATATATACATATGTATACACATATATATATAAAACTATATATATATTTATAGTTAATAGGTTTGAGTATAGTTAACACAGGATGTTATATTAGTTTTAGGTGACAACATAGATTCAACAAGTTTATGCATTATGCTCTGCTCACCACAAGTACAGCTACCATCTGTCCCATTACATCACTATTACAATATAATTGACTATATATCTTTTATTCCCATGACATTCATTCCCAAACTGGAAGACTGGATCTTCCTCTCCCCTTTACCCATTTTTCCCTAAACCCCTATCTCCCTTCTCTCTGGCAACCATTAGTTTGTTCTCCGGATTTTTAGGCCTGATTCTGCTTTTTGCCTGTTTATTCATTTGTTGTTGCTGTTTAGATTCTACTTTGGAATGAAATCATGTGACATTTGTCTTGTTCTGTCTTATTTCACTTAGCACAATATCCTCTATTATTCATATTGTCTCAAATGATATGATCTCATCCTTTTATATGGCTGTGTAAGATTCCCTTATATATAGGTGTGTATGTGTGTGTGTATACACACACCACATCTTCCTTATCCATTCATCTTTTGATAGGCATTTGAGTTGCTTCCATAATGTAGCTATTGTCAATAATGCTGCAGTAAATATAGGGGTTCATATATTTTTTTCAAATTATTGCTTTCACTTACTTTTTAAAAATATTTTTATTTAAATTCTAGTTAGTTAACTTATAGTGTAATACTGGTTTTAGGAGAATTTAGTGATTCATCACTTACATATAACACCCAGTGCTCAAAAGGAATGCCCTCCTTAATATCCATCACCCGTTTAGCCAATACCCCTCCCACCTCCCCTCCAGCAACCCTCAGTTTGTTCTCTATAATTGAGTCCCTTATGGTTTGCTTCCCTCTCTTTTTTTCCTTCCCTTGTGTCCATCTGTTTGGTTCCTTAAATTCCACATGTGAATGAAATCATATGGTATTTTTCTTTCTCTCACTTATTTTGCTTAACAAATTATACTCTAGCTGCATCCACATTATTGGAAATGATAAGATTTCATTCTTTTCAATGGCTGAGTAATACTCCAGTGTGTTGTGTGTGTATGTATACACACATACAAACATGACATCTTTATTTATTCATCAGTCATTGGACATTTAGGCTCTGTACATAATTTGGCCATTGTTGATAATGTTGCTATAAACATCACGGGGCATGTGTCCCATCAAATTAGTATTTTTGTATCCTTTGGGTAACTACCTAAAAGTGCAATTGCTGGGTCATAGGGTAGTTCTATTTTTATCATTTTGAGGAATTTGTTTCCCGGAGGGGCTGCACCAGTTTGTATTCCCACTAACAGTGCAAGAGGGTTACCCTTTCTCTACATCCTCACCCAACATCTGTTGTTTTCTGTGTTGTTAATTCTAGCCATTCTAAGAGGTGTGAGGGGGTATTTCATTGTGATTTTAATTTATGGTTCCCTGATGATAAGTGATGTTGAGCATCTTTTCATGTGTCTGTTGGCCATCTGTATGTCTTCTTTAGAAAAATGCCTATTTAGGCTGTCCATTTTTTATTGAGATTGTGTGTGTGTGTTAAGTTATATAAATTTTTCGTATATTTTGGATATTAAACCCTTATCAGGTATATCATTTGCAAATATCTTCTATTAAGTAGATTACCTTTTTGTTTTGTTGATTGTTACTTTTGCTATGCAAAAGCTTTTTATTTTGGTGTGGTCCTAATTACTTTTCCCTTACATTTAAGTCTTTAGTCTATTTTGATTTATTTTTGTGTAAGGTATGAGTAAGTTGTCCAGTTTCATTATTTTGCATGTAGCTGTCTAGTTTTCCCAACACATTTATTGAAGAGATTGTCTTTTTCTGATTCCTGCTTCCTTTGCCATAGATTGATTATATAAGAGTGGGTTTATTTACAGACTATTTTGTTACATTGATGTCTGTGTCTATTTTTGTGCTGGTATCATAGTGGTTTGATTAATACAGCTTTGTAGTATATTTTAAAATCTGGGATTTTACACAATACCTCCAGCTTTGCTCTTCTTAATTCTCAAGATAGCTTTTTCTATTCGATGTTTTTTGTGGTTCCTTAAAAATTTTAGGATTATTTTTTCTAGTTCTGTGAAAAATGCTGTTGGTGTTTTAATAGGAATTACACTAATGTGTATATTGCTTTGGGGAGTATAGATATCATAATGATATGAACTATTACTGTCCATAAACATGGTGTATCTTTCCATTTATTTGTTTTGTCTTTAATTTCTTTCTTCAATGTTTTATACTTTTCAGAGTATAAGTGTTTCATTTCGTTGGTTAAATTTATTCCTAGGTATTTTATTCTTTTTTGGTACAATTATAAATGGCATTCTTTTATTAAATTCTCTTTCTGTTACTTTGTTATCAGTGTATAGAAATGCAACAAACTCCTCTATATTTATTTATAGATTTATTTATTTATCCTGAAATTCAGTGAAATCATTTATTAGTTATGATAGTTTCTTGTGGGGCACCTGGGTGGCTTAGTAGTTGAGAGTCTGCCTTTGGCTCAGGTCATGGTCTCTGGGTCCTAGGATCAATTCCCACATCAGGCTCTCCACAGGGAGAGCCTCTCCCTATGCTTATGTCTCTGCCTCTCTCTCTGTGAGTCTCTTATGATTAAATAAATAAAATCTTTTTAAAAAGCTTTTTGTGGAGGCTTTAGGGGTGTTTATAATAATATCATGTTATCTGCAAATAGTGACAGTTATACTTCTTCCTCACCAATTTAGATGCCTTTTATTTCTTACTCTTGTCTGATTGCAACAGCTAGATCTCCCAGTACTATGTTGAATAAAAGTAGTGAGAGTAGACATCCTTGTTTTGTTCCTGATCTAAGAAAATCCTTTAGTTTTTCACCACTGAGTATAATATATAAGCTGTGGGTTTTAATGTGTGGTCTTTTTGATGTTGATGTATGTTCCTTCAAAACAAATTTTGTTGAAATTTATTAATAGAAAAAGATGTATATTGTAAAATGTATTTTCTGGATCCATGGAGATGATCATATGGTTTTTACCCATTTTGTTAATATGATGTATCACATGGATTAATTTGTGAGTATTGAACCATCCTTGTACCCCTAGAATAAGTCTTACTTGATCATGGTTAATAATCCTTTTAACATATTGTTGGATTCAGTTTACTAATATTTTGTTAAGGATTTTTACGTCTACCTTTATCTAAGATATTGGAACATAGTTCTTTTTATATAGTATCTTTATCTGGTTTGGTATCAGGGTAATGGTGGCCTCATAGGATAAATTTGGAAATTGTCTTTCTTTTTCTATTTTTGGGATAGTTTATGATGAAGAGGTATTCACTCTTCTTAAATGCTTGGTAGAATTCACCTGTGAAGCCACCTGGTCCTGGACTTTTGTTTGTTGGAAATTTTTTATTACTGGTTGAATTTTGTTACTAGTAATCAGTCTATTCATATTGCCTATTATAATTTGATTCAGTTGGCAGTTTTTCTAGGAATTTATCCATTTTTTCTAGTTCTTTCAACATGTTGGCATGTAATTTTTCATAATATTCTCATAATTCTTTGTTATTCACGTGGTGTCAGTTGTTATTTCTTCTCTTCTATTTCTGATTTTATTTATTTGAAGCTTCTCTCTTTTTTTCTGGTGAGCCTAGCTAGAGTTTTATTAATTTTATCTTTTTAAAGAACCAGTTCTTGATTTCATCAATCACTTCTATTGTTTTTCAGTTTCTATTTTATTTCCACTCTCATGTTTATTTTTTTTAAAGATTTTATTTATTCATGAGAGAGAGGCAGAGACACAAGCAAAGGGAAAAGCAGGCTCCATGCAGGGAGCCCAATGTGGGACTCAAGCGTGGGACTCCAGGATCATGCCCTGGGCTGAAGGCAGGCACTAAACCACTGAGCCACCCAGGTGTCCCAGCTCTCATGTTTATTATCTCCTTCCTTTTACTAGCTTTCTGCTTTGCTTGTTCTTCTTTTTTCTAGTTCCTTTAGGTGTAAGGTTAGGTAGTTTATATGCAATTTTTGTTGTTTCTTGAGGTAGGCTTGTATTGCTATAAACTTCCCTCTTGGAACGCTTTTGCTGTGTCCCATAGATTTTGATCTGTTGTGTTTTAATTTTTATTTGTCTCCATATGTTTTTAAATTTCCTCCTTGATTTCTCTGTTGACCCACTGGTCTGCAATTCCATATTTTATAGCTACATATGCATATAAGATTTCATACAATTACAATAACAGCATAGGGCAGCCCCGGTGGCACAGCGGTTTAGCGCCACTGCAGCCCAGGGCGTGATCCTGGAGACCCTGGATCGAGTCCTATGTCAGGCTCTCTGCATGGAGCCTGCTTCTCCCTCTGCCTGTCTCTCTGCCTCTCTCTCTCTCTCTCTCTCTGCATTTCTATGAATAAATAAATAAAATCTTAAAAAAAAACAATAACAGCATAGATACAGTTCTGTATTTTTCATATTTTTTTATTTTGGCATATTTATACAGAATTTCAGCATTGTTTTAATAATCACATAATAATCTACCAAATCCACTAGCCTCAGCTTTTAAACCACCCTCTCTTTTGGGATAATCAGTTCTTAGCATTCTTCAAAGTATTATGAATAATGCTGCAATGGAAATATTCTTATATTATGCTTTTTCCTTATTTTGTTTATATCCTTGTGGCACATTAGCAGTAGAATTACTGAGTCAAAGCTGATTATATCTCTAAATTTTATTGCCAAATTATGTCAAAAAATTTTTAACAGTGGACACTGTCACCAGTGGTGGGTGGATGTTCTTGTTTCAGTATATCTTTGACACCATAGAATGTTGTGATGGTTTTAAGTTTGTTATTATACTAGTTGTAAAATTGTGCCTCATTGTCAGTTTACACTTTCAATTTTTTTCATAACTAAGGAGTTGAACTTTTAAAAATATGTTCATTGACTAATTTTACTTATGTATATTTGATTCTTGTCCTTGCCCTTTAAATCTTGATCTTTTATTCAATGAATCCTGTTTGAATTTTTTTTTTATCTAAATGGCTTCTTTATAAAATATATCTGTTAATTTTTAAAACAATAATGCATATTTTTTTCTTAGGGTGTTTTCCATATAAGTTACATTATTTTGTTGTAAGAGTTTATTATATAATCTTTCTAATTTCTTTTCACTTTGGTATTATCTAGCAAAATATTTAGCTAATCTTTAATTTGATATTTTAATTCCTTAATCTCTTTGCTCTTTATTTTAGTAGCAAAAATCCATTTAAAACTAGGAAAATGTATGTTTCTTTACGATTATGGGAATAATTCAGTTGGACAGAGAAAAAAAATGATAAAGCAGAATAAATAAAGCACAGTTGTAACAGCCAAGTCTTTGAGTGGGAGAAATTAAGTACGATTCAGTTTTCTGTGGACTGGTTAGCTCAAATAGTAGTATGGGTAATTTAGACAAGAGGCAAAGTATAAGGCTTTAGAAAAGGCAGTTTGCTAAAGGTAGCAGGGGAAACATGGACTCTAAGTGATCAATTGAGAGTGAGGAGAGGAAAGAGGTTCTTGGATGTGTGTGAAAAGAGAAGAACACTAGTATGAAATAATATAAGAGCATAGGAGACAAAGCACTTAGTAAAATGTAGAGATCACTGTCAGTACTAAGGGCCCTTCTGAACTTTGTTGCAGTCACTTAAGATAACAATAAACAGCACGGTTGCATTTTTTCCTGTCATACCGGATCACTGGGATAATGGCACAAATAGATAGGTGATTGGATTTATCCCAGTTAGGCCTTTGACAGGTGAGTATGACACAGACAAGGAGAGGCCAAGTAGTTGAGGGTATATGTAAAAGAGACCATCAACTCTCTATTAGATAAGGACATAGTAAAGTTATGAAGGTGGTCATTTATAGAGAAAATGCGGGGCTTAGTGTATGCAAGAGGGAGTGAGATGAGGTAGTAGTGAAAGAGTAGGAGGATTTTGTAAGAGGAGAGTGCTTGAAATTGAGATTTCGGAGGGAATGTCATTGCTGGTAATGACATGACCTAGGGTAAGACCATGGAAAGCATGGATGTTATTTAGGGTTGGCAAGTCCTTTGAAGAAGTGTAGCTTAGAGGCTCATAACCAGGGCACTAAATAGGGCATCTGAATAATTATTGAGATCATGAAAAATGAGCACAGGGGTGATGATAAGGGGAGAGAAGTAGTGGGATAAGCTATTCAAAATAGATCTTCCTATAATAGAGAAACTCCCTCTGAGCTATCAACTGCCTTGCAAGTGTTTTCCAATTATTTTTATATTGATATTTTAGTGAAGTATTAATTTTCCATTCTCAAAAACAAATGTAATTATAATTAATGTATATATTTACTAATTAACTGATTGTAGGTAAAGCATTAAGTTGAAGTGCTCCTTTATTTGGATTTCATAATTATTGTTTTTTCTTCTAGAGGAAGAAAACTCATATGAGTGAAACATAGTTTTGAAATATCTATAGTGACTGTATTCAGCACAGGGGAATGGACGTATCTTATCAAAATTTTATTTGACTAGCTTAGGTTCTCAATAGCAAACATACAAATCTTATAAGGTAGTACTGCTTCAGATAAGTTTGTTGGCTTTTTCAGTATAAAATAAAGGTAAATCAATGTAATGCTAAGAGTAATACAATTTTATTGACTATTTTCCTGACTGATGAAAAGATATTAAAGACTCACAAATGGAGCTCTTTTTAAAAATAAATAACTTCAGAGGTATCCACACATTGATTTTCTCTATATTTTAGAACATTTGCAATAATGCGCTTTACTAAAATTTTCATTTATTGTCTAGCTCCAAGGATAATGGAAACTGACTTGCTATACAGAATTTTTCTTTGTGTTAAATTGGTAATACATATCTGGTAGCAGCATTCAGTATCATGTAATTTCAATATACATTGATGCTGTTACCTGCTTATGTGATTTGTCTGTGAAGTACAAGTTGAAACTCGAAAGAAGCAATACACGAAATGAAAGGAGACAACTAAGGAGATAATAAAGACAATAGGGGGACACCTGGGTGACTCAGTGGTTGAGTGTCTGCCTTGGGCTCAGGGCATGATCCTGGAATTCCCCTGGAATCCATCAGGCTCCCCTTGAGTAGCCTACTTCTCCCTCTACTTTTGTCTGTGCCCCTCTCTCTGTTTCTCTCATGAATAAATAAATAAAATCTTAAGAAAAAAGACAATAGGGTAAATTCTTAGATTTACCCAAAATGTAAGGATACAACTTAGTACCCTTGTTCTTAGTACAACTCTCAAAGGAGTTGTACTATTTTGTGACTGTATTTATAATTGAATTACCCTATTTATGCTGTCATCAAGTATACATCAGAAGATAATTCGTTCTATGTTGTGGCATACATAGTTTATTTAGCCAATCCTTTGGCCCTTGATTGATTCATTTATTCAAAACTCTTTGAGCTCCTACTCTTTGCAAACACTGATGTACACATGTTGACATGATCAATATAGGGCTCTCAGCATTATAGCTTTTTTAGGGTAAGAGTTAATAAAAAAACACAAGGAGCCATTAACATGACTCCCCAGATGAGTAAGAAGTCAGTATGGAATAGTGCTAGCAGGTGATAACTTCAAATATGTGCAATTGGCATCCTGAAAAAGAGACAATAAAACAAAGAAATAGAATTTATATTGAAAGCTATAATAAAAGAAGATTTTATGGAAAGAAAAGGACTTCAGGGTTTGTATTGAGAAGGCCCACTTGATACTAGAAAAATCAACCTGGAGCTGTCAACTCTGAAACAGATCCTGGTAAAATTATTAGATTTTAAAGATAAAGAAAGTATCCAGAGGGATCTAGGCACAAAGAACAAATGAAAAGGGAAAAAATTGGTTATCACAAGATGCCTCAAGGAATATATAAATATGGCAACATTAATAAAGCAGTATTTTGAAGAATCTCAAGAGAAGGAACTATAAACCAAGTATTTTATATCCATGAGCTCTTTATGAGTAATTTACTAGTAAAGGAGCTTTATCCATCAAGAGATAACAGAAAAAAACTCTAAAGAATTTATGGTGAACACTTAATGATTAAAATGTAGAGCTAAGATTAGAAGTTGACCAAGAGAGAACCAAGGGAAAGACAAAATATAAATGTTACATGTTATGACAAAGAATAATATACAAATGATATACACATGATCACATGTTAGATCACATAAAAGCATTAGAAATTCCATATGGTAGAAATATGAAAAAATACTCTGATCAAACTCAATTAACAGTGAAGAAAGAAGAAATGAAGAAATGAATAATGAAATAAGATCCCAACTTAAAGAAATATCTATTCTTGGATGAAAGAAGAAATAAAAACTCAAATTACAGAATTTAGAAAAAAACAATGATAATAAAAATACAACATGGATTTACAGGCTATATTTTCTGCACTGATCAGAGGAAAATACGTTGTTCCAAACACTTAGATCAATAAAAATGTAAAATGGAAAATAAAGGAGTTGTATTCTCAACTTTAACATCTAGAAGAAAAACCACAAAGTAAACCAAAATAGTAATAAGGAAGAAGATAATAAAGATAAAAACAAATGGGGTAGAAAATGAAAAGACAATAAATAAAAATTCTAGTTTTTGAAATATTAGAATAGTTTCCAGCTAAATTAATAAAAGAGGATAAAGCATAATTATATCAAATAAGAAATTATAAGTGAAAAATAACCACTGAAAATTTCTTGAAAAAGAAATTTTAAAAATTCATAAGAGACTACTGTGCAAAAACTATGTACAAGTAAATTTGAAAAATTAAATGAAATTGCGATAATTTCCTAGAGCAGTGCACTATGTCAGGTTTCTCTGTTTATTCTGTGCAAACAGCTCTATTTAAGCTTTTCCTTTTTTTAAGGGTCAGATTCTACATATTGATGAAAAAGCATTAAATTAAATACTAGCAGACAAATTCCAAAGCCATATTGCAAAAGTAATTCATCATGGTCAGATAGAATTTAGTACACCAATGAAAGGCACATGATCTGAATGTTCGAAGCTATCAAATTTTGTATGTTGAAACCTTATGCCTAACATGATGGTTTTGAGGTGGGGCTTTGGGTTGGTAATTAGGTCATGAGGGTGGAGTCCTAGTGATTGTGATTATGACCCTTAGAATAAAAAGGGGAAAAAAATAAAAACCACTAAGAAACCGCCTTGTTCCTTCAATCCTTCAAAAGGATACAAAAAATCAGCTGTCTGCAAAACAGAAAGGCCTTCACCAAGCATGACCATGTTGGTGTCTTGATTTTAGATTTCCCAGCCTCCAGAACTGTGAGAAATGCTGTTGTTTATATAATATCTATATGATCACTCTGAACAGACCAAGACAAAGGCATTTGGTAATACATATCTGGTAGCAGCATTCAGTATCATGTAATTTCAATATACATTATTGAATATATATATATATAATGTATATATATAATACAATAATGTATATTGAATATATATATATATATATGAATATATATATAATTTCAATATACATTATTGAATATATATCCTAATATATATTATTAGGAAACCTATTAATATCATATAACATATTAATAGATATAGAAGGAAAAAGCATAGCATATGATAATCTCCACAGACACTAAAAAAAGAACATGACAAAAATATATATATTGTTGAAAAAATAGTCAAAAAATAGAATTTTATGGACATTTTTAAACACATTTCATAAAAAACTATGTTTATGTGTGAATATATGAAATATATGGAATATATGATATAAATGTGAATTAGAGACATAATGAAATTTTTGCAAAATGAGTAAAGAATATATAAAAGTCCACTGTACTATTTGTGCAACTTTTCTGTTAATCTTTGTATTATTTTTTAAGGATTTTAATTATTTGAAAGAGAGAAAGTGAGAACGAGCAGTGGGGTGGGGCAGAGGGAAGGGGCTCAATACCAGGATCAGAAGATCATTACTGAGCTGAAAGCAGGCATCCAACCAACTGAGCTACCCAGGTGCCCTGTAATTTTTGTGTACATCAAAGTAAAATATTACAAATTTCATTATTTCTGAGTAATGGAGATAAAGAATGTACTAAACAGTGTCATTTCCTGCCACCATCATATCTAGCTCATGCTTTTAATCCTTTTTAACCAAGTTAACAGTCTTCTAACCAAGTTAACCAAGTTCTAACTTCTAACCAAGTCTAACCAAGTTAACAGCCTTCTCTCATGGTCATGTTTCTTATAAACACAATAACTATTACTGCAATTTATGAAGTATATTTCTTTAGTGGTATTTATATAATGTTATATCACTGGGTTCCTCCCCTTCCCAGTAAAAAAACAAAACAAACACAAAAACTGAAAGGAAAGTAGAATTTTGGTCCTGTTTTATTTAAAATAAAATTGAAACTTCTAGGGGCAAAATGGTTTGCCCAAACCCACGAAGCCAGTAATTGATATAGCCAAGACTGAAGTTCATCTCTTCAGGCTCCCTTGCTCTCTGGAGTCTGTCCTCTAATGTATCCATTTAACCCAAGGGACAGATTAGTCTTTCTACATGCTGTTGTTTAAATATGAGGACCCTATCCTAAGTCTTTGTATTCTAAGCATGTAAAATAGTGGTTTGCAGTCAGAATCAGTAGTACTTGTTGAGTCGAATTAAATTACAATGTAATATGAATAAATTGAAAGAGAAAGGAAAGAAGAAAAGTCTGAGCTTAATTAGTTCTCTAAATTTATTTATTCTATTTGTTTGAACTTTAACCTAAAGAGTAAAATATGTTAGCTGACACAATTATAAAGTTAGATAAATGAATATAAGTGGAAGATTAATTATATAAAAGTAATGTTGAAGATGTAATTAAAAGATACAAAATATTTTACTAGTTTTTTTTTCTGTACTAATCATCTTTAATTGGATGTTAATTTTCAGTAAGGATATGAACAGACTCAAGGGTGCCAGGCAAAGGTCATGGTCAGGAATACAGAATGTGCCTCCACACTGGGCCCTCTTCAGTGGTACTTGCCAGATGCTCATGTTTGAGCTCCTTGTAACAATGACAGTAGTTGAGGGGGGCTTGGGTGGCTCAGTTGGTTAAGTCTCTGACTTTTGATTTTGGCTCAGGTCATGATCACACAGTCCTGAGATGGAGCCCCACCTTGGCATCGGGGCTAAATGCTAAGTGCTGAGCATGGAGCCTGGATTCTCTTTCTCCCTCTCCCCTTACCATTCCCCTGCAAAACAATAATAGTAGTTGAAAAGCACATAAACTACCAGCACCATACAAATCCCAGCAACACCCCTTTCTTCACGTTGACAACTTGTTGTAATACCAGTAGTAACATCTTTGAAACACTCCAGCCATGCCTTCAGGGATGAAATCCCATATCAGTATCCTGCTTGGTAGTTATAGTTTGATATCCATGAGCTGATCCTTCTCTGGTCTGGATGACATCATTCTGGAGTCCTGAGTGTCCATTATGATGGGTCATGCGAGAACTTTTTACTAGTATTTTTAACTTTCAGGTGGTAATTCTGTTAATGTTAAGTTCTAAAGAGGGGAAATATGCCAAGGTATTTGTGTCTTTCACACTATGTCTAGTGTGACATAATGCAATTGACATCATGCAATTTCTGTTTTCATAAATCTTCAAGTACATGAAGTACTTTAAATCATGAACCATTTTCTAAAGGATGGAGTTTATTTTTACTAAGTAAACATTTTATTGAACTATAGGATACATAAAGTACATAAAACATAAGTCTTCAGCTGGATAAATTTTCACATGCTGAATTTACCTGTTAACCTCGGAAGCCCCTCTTGTCTCCTTTCCACTCAGTACCTAATCCCTCTAAGAAAGTTACTCATTACTTTGACTTCTAAAACCATATAATAGTTCTGCTTGTTTTAGAACTTTATTTAGATCGAATCATTGGGCATATTCTGTTTTGTGTGCTAAGCATTATTTTTGGGGGGCGATTTTACACATAAAAATGTTTGATGCATGCTTTTGTATCCAATTATAGTTCATTCCTGTTATTCTGTTCCAATGAACAAATAAGCAACTATTTATGCATTTTACTGTTGACATATATTTGCATAGCTTCTTATTTTAGGCTATTAAGAATTATGCTACTATGAGTGTTTTTTCAGTGAACGTATATGCATATATCTGTCATGGATCTACCCAAGGAGTGAACTTACTAGGTGTGTATATGGTCAGTTTAGTGGATATTGCAAAATAGTTTTCGAAAGTGATTATGCTAGTTACCTCTCCCACAACAGTGTATAAAAGGTTTCATTTATTCCACATCTTCAACAACTTGGAATTGTCTTTTTCTTTCTAGCCATTTTAGTAGGTATGTAATAGTGGTTAATTAAAATTATGGTTTAATTTCTGCTTTCCTGATAAATAATAAAGTGAACTATCTTCTCTCATAGGCTTATTGGGCATTTAGATATTTTTTATGAACTATCTTTTCGATATTTTGCCCCATGTTTTCATTGAGTTGACTGACATTTTAATATTTACATTTTTAATATATTATAGATATTACTCTTTTGTTGCATATTTGTATTGCAAATATTTTCTCTTAGTCTATGGCTTTCTTACTCTTTTTTTTAAATTTTTTTTAATTTTTATTTATTTATGATAGTCACAGAGAGAGAGAGAGAGAGAGAGAGAGAGAGAGAGGCAGAGATATAGGCAGATGGAGAAGCAGGCTCCATGCACTGGGAGCCCGACATGGGATTTGATCCCGGGTCTCCAGGATCGCACCCTGGGCCAAAGGCAGGCGCTAAACCGCTGCACCACCCAGGGATCCCTGGCTTTCTTACTCTTAATAGATTTAGATAAATAGAAATTCTTAATTGTAACCACAATTTATTGATAACTTCCTTTCTTGTTAGTGCTGTTTTTGTCCTGTTAAGTAATCTTTGTCTACCCAAGATTGTGAAAAATAATCCCCCATGTTTTCTTCTCAAAGAAAATTGTTTTACCTTTACATTTTAGATCTACAGTCCATTTGAAACTCATTTTTTGTGTGTGCACCAAACCACCCTTAAGTTGTGACATGGAAAGAGCTTAGACTCTGAAGTCAGATCTAAAAAATAATAACAGAAATATATAAAGTGCATGCCCAATAATAGACAAAGCATAGTTTCTTGGAATTATTTTAAATGATGATGCAAATATAGTTTTATTGGCATGGAAAATGTTGAGTGAAAGGAATGGGTTATATAACAAAGTGTTTACACAAATTATATACATAATTCATAAAGCATCATCTTGGAGGGTATACAGTCATGGTTTAATAGCAAACCTGTGAATCATGGTATTTCTGATACTCTTCATTTCTTCTTTGAATTTTCCTGTACTGTTTGAATTATTTTTAAATGAACATGTATCTTTATTTCCAAAATAATCATGAAAAATTATTCTTATTAAAATACAAAAAAATAAAATACAATACAAATAAGTACTTAGAGGAAGAGAATCATCCAGAGATAACCACAATAATCTTTTAGATCTGTCCATTCTACCTTTTCCTTGGCATAGGTAGGTGGTGGCTCTTTCAACCTTTAATTAAATTGTAATTCTTATTTAATTAGGCTTCTGAGGCCTATATACATCTAACCTGACAGAGAGGCTTTGACATAGGAACTCCTGTGTCCAGTAGATAGATATATTTCTATAATTAAAAATAAGGATTCATGATAAAATGTATGGTTTTTAAGCTTTATCCCCATGTTGTTAGGAAAGAAGGGACCAATTATTCCGCATCTTTGTGTGTTTATTAGTGGTACCAGATGGCTTAGGCTGTATGTGCTTTGCCTCCCTGTCAAAAATAAGACTGAGTATATAATTCTTTAATACTTGGCAGGTTTTTCTCTCTCACTCTGTAGATGTTTTGTTATCACATAGCTTCTGCTGAATGGAAGAGACACAGCCAGCCTGTTGTAACTGTATATGTTTGTTTTTCTCTTTAGAAACCTGTAAGATTTTTTTCTTTATTTTGTCCTTCAGCCATTTTGGCAAATGTGTCTATTCACTAATATTCATTAATATCTAGATTATGAGAATCTTTTCACTAGTGGAGAATTCCTTAACTTCATACTTACTTTCCTCTCTCCCTTTCACATTGCAAAATAATTTTCTTTAATTTTACCTTTTATTATTCTGTTCAACTTGTTTACTTTTTTCTATTATGTTGGGTCTCTAGAATTAGAAGTCTCTCTGATTTCCATTTCAATCATTCATTCTCAAATTTTCTGCTCTAAGAATCATCCTGCATTCTGTAAGATTTTTTTAAGCTATTCCTCAAATTACCCATTTGTTTTCCTACATTTTCTATTTTGCTCTCTTTCTAGTTGTATTTTTAAATCAGGTGTTTGTTTTTGAAAATGTAAGATTTATATTGTTAAAATAATCCATATAAAAGAATATTCTGTGAAAAGTTCCCTTTCATACCAGACCAGTCTTCTTCCCCAAAGATGATTACTATTTTCATTTTCTTGTGTATTTCTAGAAATGTTCTAAGCCTACACATGTATATATATACATATCTTATTCTTTTTTCACTCAATTGGTAATATATATCCATACTTTCCCACACCTTACTATTTTATTTAGCAATACAATTTGGGGCCCATACTATGTAAACATATTTAGATTTAGTTCGTTTTTTGCTATAATTTTATTGTTCTCAGTGGAATGAATATATAAAACATATTTCTTCCTATATCAATAAATATTTTAACTATTTTTAATGTTTTGCTAAGATAAATACCTGCAAACCCATACTTTTTTGTTTGCACGTACACATATATAAGTAGAATCCTAAAAAATGGATTTGCCAGAAAAGTCCATGTATTTAAAATTTCAACATGTATTGCCAATTTTTCCCCAAAGGCAAAACTTCATATATTTTGTATATTGTGTTTATATATATATATGTATATATATATATAAATTTATATGTTTTGTATTTTTTGCAAACTGCTTGATAAATATAATCTCATTAAATTTTTATTTAAGTATGAATGAAATTATGCATTTTCTACATTTGAAGAGTAATGTCTTTTTTGAGAATTATGAAATAATTTGTTTAAAGATTTTATTTATTCATGAGAGACGCAGAGAGAGAGAGAGAGATAGAGGCAGAGAAACAGGCAGAGGGAAAAGCAGGCTCCAAGCAGGGAGCTCGATGCAGGACTCGATCCCGGGTCTCCAGGATCACACCCTGGGCTGAAGGCGGTGCTAAACCGCTGAGCCACCTGGGCTGCCCATCAAATATATTATTAATAAAGTTTTAAAAAGTCACCAACAATAATAAAATGAAAACTAATAAAATATTTAGAACATTTTAACCACTTTTATCTAAAATAAAACTTAACTGAAGCTGTTTGTTCCCCTGTGTTCATGATGTATAAATTAGCTATATATTCTTTATAAATAATAAAGAGATCATGGTAAGTCAGAAAGGTAAGGGAAAAAATAGCTTAGTTGAAATCTACGAAAAAGAAAATCCCTACTCTTTAGTTTTGTATTATATTGATAGAAACTGATAGAAATCAATTTTATCCTAAAAAAGAATCCCAACTTCAAGTTATAAGTAATGAGAAAATGTACAGGAACTCTAAAAAATAAAATACATGAATATCCAAGTCTTTTAATAAAAAGCAATGATAATTCATTAAATGGTAAAAACTTCTGAGAATTACATGAAACTGATTATTTGTGAGTGGCTTATATGAGCTATGTATGTGGGAGGAAAATCGTTTATATTTCATGGATAATTCCTAATTTAAAAACGTATTGACATAAATAAACAGAGCCTTTTATTTTAATACAGATAATTGGACCTTTTAAGACACATCACTAACTCTTCCCCCATGAGAAGCTATAAAGTGGCAAACTTATAGACCAAGTCCAATGTTGAGCAGGTTCTCTATCAGTCTGATTCATGAATTATTCTATTCTCAGAAAGACTGAGGAGAAAATGAGGGAATAGACAAAGCAAAAGAGCCAGATACAATCTTCACATTATTTTATCCATCAGTTTGTCCATCCGTCCATCCATCCATTCATCCACCTACCCACCCACCCATCCATCCATCCATCCATCCATAGTTCTAAGCACACAAGGTAGTACAGGGAAATCAAAATTTTTAACAACTTGGCATATCTGTTCCTGGAGAGTTTATCTAGGAAGGGAAGAAGTCACAGGCATGGTTATGTGATGGAAAAACAGACAACCGGGATCCCTGGGTGGCTCAGCGGTTTGGCATGTGCCTTTGGCCCAGGGTGTGATGCTGGAGTCCCGGGATCGAGTCCTACATCGGGCTCCCTGAATGGAGCCTGCTTCTCCCTCTGCCTGTGTCTCTGTCTCTGTCTCTCTCTCATAAATAAAATATTTTTTTAAAAAAAGTAAAGACAGGGATCCCTGGGTGGTGCAGCAGTTTGGCGCCTGCCTTTGGCCCAGGGCGCAATCCTGGAGACCTGGGATCGAATCCCACGTCGGGCTCCCGGTGCATGGAGCCTGCTTCTCCCTCTGCCTATGTCTCTGCCCCCCCCCCCTCTCTCTCTCTCTCTCTCTCTCTCTCTGTGACTATCATAAATAAAAAAAATTAAAAAGGAAAGACAGACAACCAAGATTAGACCTCATGCCTCACCACTTCTACCAGAATCATCACTGTTACCACCCACTCATTGCTTGTTCTACTTCAGTAGCCTACTCTATACCCTCCTGCTGTCTCCAGACAGCAACCAAAATGTATTTTACAAATGTAAATTAGACCAGAATCCTCCAGTGTTATTGCATAACTCTTGGGAGAAGAGGTCCTTATTATAGGCTACAAGATCCTGTGTGACTTGGCCTTGGCTTTTCTCTGAAATCAGCTCTCACCATTCTCACTCACTCACTCTGCTTTAGCCACACTAGCCTTCTTGCATCTCTTTGAGCTTGTCAGCCACCCTCTTTTGTTTGAAAGCCCCTTCAGTTATGTGAACTGTTCTTCCAAGAGATAGATTCCTGGTTTGATCTCTGACTTCGTTCAGTTCTGCTGTCATGTCACATTACTAGAGATCGTCCCTGAGCACGTAATTGAAAGAGGCACTCAGCTCATGTGCTCCCTTGCCTTGAATTATTTTTTTCCAGAACACTCTACTTTGTATTATATTGGATGTTTTTTTATTGTCTTTCTCTCCTCTCTATATTATAAATTCCAAGATGGCAGAAATACTGTTTTCTTCTTTGCTGTACTCTCAGTATATAGAATAGCACCTGTTTCATAGTAGATAATAGATATATGTTGCATAAATAAATGAAATCCACATTTCAGATCTCAGCTTTCTCATGAAAACACTCTATACTAAATCTCTTGCTGGGGCTCTGATTAAAAATACAATATAAGGGATCCCTGGGTGGCGCAGCGGTTTAGCGCCTGCCTTTGGCCCAGGGCGCGATCCTGGAGACCCAGGATCGAATCCCACATCAGGCTCCCAGTGCATGGAGCCTGCTTCTCCCTCTGCCTATGTCTCTGCCTCTCTCTCTCATTCTGTGTGACTATCATAAATAAATAAATAATTAATTAAAAAAAATAAAAATAAAAAAAATAAAAAAAATACAATATAAATCTGGTTTTGGTTTCTTTTTTATCACTTTGCTCCATGACTTGTCAACTCCAGTAGCTTTTTGAAGTACGAAAAATTTTATTGTTTTGTTCCAGCCTTTTGGTGATCTCTGATTTTGATTACCTTTTCTCATTTCATCCCATTTTTCCCCTTACAACCATTCACCTCTAGATTCCTACCATCAAAAAAAAAAAAAAAAAAAGATTCCTACCATCAGATTATGTAGTCTTGCCTTCATACTGCTTCCTGATTTTCCAAGATCATGAAATTATATGTTCTTCCTTCTGGGTGTTATGGAAGCATAGCTTCACATTCTGAGTTGGATGTAAAACACTTCACAGATGTAGAAATTGATATTACAGATGGGGATGATAGAGGAGGAAATGTTGATGCTGTGGTATTTAAATTCGGCAAAGAAAATTTTAAAGTAAAAAAAGGTAATCAAATTGCACAGCTCATTTGTGAATGAATTTTTTATCCAGAAGTAGAGAAAGTTCAAGTTTGGATGACATTGACAGCGTTTCAGGAAGTTTGGGTTTCACTAGAAAAAACTAGTCTTATTTTAGGTTTGTGGGTTGATCTATGTCTAAATTCTAAGACAATGTGTCAGATAGTGTGTCTATGAAGTATGTCTGATTCTATATCATTCCTGATTTAATGAACCCAGAGAGCCTAGATTCATTCTGGGATTCTGCTGAGAGATTGGTTACATTTACGAATAGAACTGTCAGCTACTCCTCTCAAGGGTAAAACTGCTCCTAGTATTAGTTGTGGTGGCCATGGAGTAAGATAACATTTTACTAGTTTTTGTTGGATTTTCTTTTTCCTAGTGTTTTGCTAAGGCTAAGTTATCAGATACGTGTCATGAAAGAAACTGACATTTTTTCTTACCCTACAAAAATTAATATTTGTATATAGCCTTTGAATCTAAGAAAGTTGATTATAATAATTTACTATTATGCATAATCTTTTCTCTTGTTGGCTTATTTTCATCCCTGGGCTTCCAGGGTCCAAATCACATTGGTCCAAATTACTTTTTGCCAACATATTATATATTTTCTTTCATTTTTATTTTATTATTCCAAACTTCTTAATACCATAGCTTGCTCTGATAGCCAGAATTTTAGATAATTTCTCCCTCCAAAGATGTGCTGATATTACATGGCCTTTATAGAGCTGCATAAACTCTAAAGATAACCATAAATTCATATTAAGCCATGTACTTAGAAATAAAAAAGTATAAGTTATAGTTTTCCATTTTATTTTTATTTTTTTAAGGTATGCTTTTTTTTTTTAGATTTTTATTTATTTACTCATGAGAGACACACACACAGAGAGGCAGAGACACAGGCAGAGGGAGAAGCAGGCTCCATGCAGGAAGCCTGACGTGGGACTCGATCCCGGGTCTCCAGGATCAGGCCCTGGGCTGAAGGCGGCGCTAAACCACTGAGCCACCCAGGCTGCCCATAGTTTTCCATTTTAAATAGATGTTTATATGTCTATTATATATAAAAGTTTGATACATACTTACGTTTAGAATCAAAGGTTCTGAATGATGTAGTTTTAGATTTGTCAGCACACAATATCTCACAAAACATCATGTCATTGGGCCCCTAATAACTGGTTTATTATTTGATATTCCTTCCAGAGTTTCCGTATCATCACCTCTTAAGGTAGAGTGTCAAATATTCAGAGGGATGTTTAGGATAGATCTAGAATACTGTATGCTACCAACTACAGGACAACACAGCATTTATGCAATAAAACCATGTATACATAAAAACCCATGCATAAACACTTTCAGGAAAAGAAAATATTCTTTTCACGTAAATGCTAGTAAATACCACCTAAAGAGAAACAGGCATATACTTTCAATTTGCCAAGATTTTTTTTTTTAAGGAGGCTCCATGCCCAGTGTGGAGCCCAGTGCAGGGCTTAAAGTCATGACCCTGGGATCAACACTTTAGCTGAGATCATGAGGTCAGACACTTAACTGGCTGAGCCACCCAGGCACCCTGCCAAGCTCTTTCTTTGTACACTTTTAGCAAAGCATTTTTAGACTCGTAGTAAGATATTCATATTTATCATTGAAATTCAAATATTAAATATTATACAAAATTATTGTACTGCAGTTTGGAAAACTAATTAAACATTTTCTTTGTAAATGTAATGAGCTAGTGAAATCTTTGTTGCCAAAATTAAAAATGTAGGAGGATTGATGGCTAAATAAATTCTAAGTCATTTACATTCTATGAGATAAATGGAACTTTGTCACCATGGTCTGCCACTAAGCAGAGGATAATTTAATAGAATTAAAGATAATTTGAAGAATATTTTTGAATTTGATATAATCTCTTAACATTGATATTTGGTAGGTGGTAGTTAAGATGGTAATTGTAGTTTATTTGAGATGTCTCCTTATAATATATAATCACACATTATGGGAGGAATATATAAAGAGACAAAAACAAGCATATGGATTTTGGGACAATAACAGCTCACTTTTTATAGAATCATTTAAGTGGTAATAATAACTACTCAAAATATAGCTGAGAGCCCACAAGTATGAAATAAGACTGGCAGAAAAATAAAAAGTGGTATTAATCTATCTGCAAAGGCTTTGTATTTTACTCCTATGATTTTTCCTCTCTCAGAGTCTATTTATCATTTTCTGAACATAACAAGTTTGATTAACTGATTTACTATGTGATGGTGAATCAAGTCACAGTGGGATCTGCAAGAGGTAGTTTTGCTGGCATAGTCCACAAAGCAAGGGGGATGCCTGAATACACATACCTGTGTATACAAAGATATATATATACATACATAAAAGAAACAGGAACTTAGAAAGCAGAGTGGTCTGGACCTTAATTAGCAGGTGCGTCTCAATCTTTGAAAACCTTTCAGTGATGCAAGAGAAAACAATCCCATGTAGGCTAATTCTATAATATACAATTTAACAAAGTATCAATTTGTTCATTTCTTACTTGCATAAATCAAAGTGGGTGTTTCTGATTGGGCAATCCTCTTCTGAGAATTGGCTCAGGGACCCAGGTCTCTATCCACTAGTAGGTCTGTGATTCCCTCGAGTCTTAAAATTCTGACTAAATCTTCTGCATCTGGCTAGCAAACATGAGAATAGAGGGTTATTTCACATTAAGTGTTTCAGAGAGAGACTGAAAATGGCATACATTGCTTTGGTTTGAAATTTAGTTGTAGGGCAGGCCTATTGCAAGAAAAGTTGGAAAATGTGGTCTAGTTGTGTGCCTAGGAGAGAAAGGACATTGGTAACCAGTTAATTCCACCACAAATACTGAGGTTTATGATGATTACAAGTCATTGCTAAAAAAAAAAAGTTTAAATTATAATTAATACTTGCAACTTAAAAAGAGACATCACAGATAGGCCTTATACAGGAGCATACTCTTTCCAATTCTGTTTGTATTTTCCTCAAGATCAAACTATGTCACCAAATAATTCAATAAACTGAAAACCTCTTGTTGTATCAGCTGAAGTGCATAATGCATGTAAAGATAGCAGTTATTCTTATTGAATTGGCAAAATATGAAAACAGATGGTACTGGTCTGTTTCTGTCCACAGACAGCAGTATATATAAGTTGATAGTGCATGAGAAATATATGACTTCAAGGGATGGAAACAAATTCATATGGGTGTGAAAGCAATTCTATAAGGATGGAACTAATAGTAATCTTCTAAGTTTATTTTCTGCAAAAGAGGCTGATAAAATCCTAATATGCAATCTATCCTATCAGATATATTCTTAGGAACTAGAACGGATGGTCTCTGAACTAGAGCAATACCAGATTTCATTTTACAAAAGGGTAATTGGTATTCTTTCTGTCTCCTTTCCCAGACTGATCCAAAATGGAGAGACTTGGAAAGTGGGGAAGAAGGGAGAGTAGCATGGGCACTGTGTAGCTACAGAAAATTAGACATATAGAAGTGATTCTTCCCTGGAACTGTGGGAACAACAGGAATGAGGGGAACATAGAAATGCAGGGAGCTTGCAGAGTCCAGGAAAATGAGTTTGGCATGATCTGTGTGTTCTGAGCAGAACATCCAAATAGGGAGGGAAGAAAGACTTTTTGTAATCATGGAGAGGGAAGTGTACATGGATTATGCAAATAAGCTGAAGGTTTTACCTGAAGAACTGACTGGGACACTGCTCACAGCTGGCTTTTGCCTGCTTTGCAAAGTATAGAGATGACTTCATCATAAGGAGCAAAGATGGGTAAATGTTTTATTTTTATGGTATGACATAAATTCAAGGTCACTCTAACTCACAACTAAAACATGTAAAAACGTAAGTAGAGAGAAGGAAAAAACAAAACCAAAGTCTTATTTGGAGACACACAATTTCATAAAAGAGACACACATATATTACATAGTATTTCTTTAAAGTAAAAATAAAAAACCTTCTTTTATATGATATGTGTCTTTTGACTCAAATTCCTCTTTGGGCACTGAGCCACTACTCACAAATCATTTCTCTGTTGCTCACCTAAGGCACAAAGTTGGGGCTACATTCATCTCCTCCAGGAAATACCATCCTCCTGTGCATATCAAATCGTGATATTGGCCGTGTTGTATTAACTGTACTATCATATGTCACCCTTCCTATGCTCTGTGTACTTCATCTTTATATCCACAGTGACTCCCACATGACCTAGCACAAGATAAATGTTCAGTGAACATTTTTGGTATGAGCTGGAAACTGGGTTATCCTTAATGTGCAAACACTCTTGGAAGAGGTAACATATCACCTCAGACTCACCCCCAACATTTGCAAAGTCAAGAGCACAGATGGAGGACCACATACTATAGACCTAAATATTTATAATTTCTAAATCAAGCTAACAAACTGTTACATAAAACGTAGTTCTATCTTTCTACCTTAACAAATAAATGTGCTTTTATATTGATGAGATTTTAAAAATGTGCAATAGTTCTTTTTTAATATGCTGAAAGCTGGCAAAATATCAAAGATAATACAATTTAATTACCAATATGTATATTTAGGTGTTCTGGGTGGCAGTGTTTAGGTTTTCAAAGTAAAGATATGCATGTCATAAATTATTATATTTTTCTTTCTGAAAATGCATATTTTTCTTTATTTCAGTGTGGTTACAAACTATGCAGTTATAATAAAATATTTTAAATGTTTTGCACTCTATTTACAATCATGCCATATAATACAACCTTCCCCAAGTTACATGATGTCTGTTAACTTTTTTTTCCTGGTTTAAAAATTTTAAGTGTACCTTGTCATTGAACTTTTTTCTATTGCTTTTAAGCATTTTTTTTCTCTTCTGAGGTCCACTTATAGTTTACATACCTCCTTAATCCTTAAAAGATTGAAAAGTAAAATGTTATTCAAAATTGACATGATTTGAATAAAGATGTAACTTAAACTATAAATACAAAAAATTAAATTGATTTCTGTGTCTTTTTTATATAGTTCACTTATAGTTTACAGAAAGTTATTTTCTTCTAAGATATTTAAAAATATTTGTTAAAATGAGGACAAAATTCAATTAGCCTCTCAGATTTTTATATAAATCATTTAAATAAAGCTACAATTTAATGAGTTAGAATTCATAAATCTAAATTTCAAAAATAAAACTATTGATAATCCTAGAATTCAGTAGGTATCTAGTTGGCAAGGAATATTAGGCTTCATGTATATTACATCTAGAACTATACATATATAAACTTTGAGAGTAATATGAATCACTTAGTATTCAAAATATTCCCCAACCAGCAAGTGCACCTGCCTTGCATGCTGCATTGATTCATGAGTGCCTTCCAAAGCATAAATTGAAACCAAATAAGATGGGTGCTTATTAAAACTTGAAAATAATACTTTTATGCAATAAATTATTGCATTTATGCCATATAGAGAAAGAACCTGGTGAGTTAGTTTGCCCTTTCTCTTAGTTAAATGCTTCCATAGCTCAGATTTCTTCCCATACTCCAAAGAAGTATCTATTTCTGTTGTTAGCAACAGTAGTCTGCAAACCTAAGTAGCATTTAGACACAGTCACCTTTTGTTTTTAGGATACAGAATGAAAGATGGTCCAGAATGTTTCTGTGGGGCTTACAGGGTGTTAATCATAAGAACAGGTGGCGTTAGTCACAAGAGCAGATGTTTAGGGTTCTGATTTACTCTGCCAGCACCAAGTGTGAGATCCCAAGTGACAGAGGAATCCACAATCTATTTAATTTTTGAGTTTGAATTTGTGATGAGTCGAGCCCTCTTAGTGTATAGGTCCTAGGGCAAGGGTCTTTTCCTTCTGGGTTTCAGGGTAGTATTGAATTACATTCCATATTTATCAAATAAATGTCTCCTCTTAAGGTGTGGAGGGATACGAGACATCTAAGGAGAGGGGTAGGGGAGAACTAACATTAAAAGAGAGGATGAAAGGAATGAATTTGGAGGGAGTTCAAGCAAAACATCACCTAGTTCATAATTTTGTTTGGGAGTTTGGTCTAGAAGTACTAGTTTATTCTTGTTTCTGTGTATATAAGTGTCTTTCTCTCTCTGCTCTACAAATTGTGTTGAATTAATCATTGTTTAGATACTTTGAAAATGTTTGATTTGGGGTTGCGTTCCCTCTTGTGTTTATCATTGGGATTTAAGTCCCTGTATAGTCAGGTTTTGGAAAGCAAAGATGCCCTCAATTTGTTTTTAACAATTTAATTGCTTCAGTGAGTATTTTCAGCCTGGAATATAAAATAGAGGATGTTTCTACTATAAATCAAAGCCCTTGGCTTTGATCTTTAAAAAATATCCACAGGCCTCAACCAGAACTTCTTAGAGGACACTTCAACCTAAATATAGTCTGGGATATTTGCGGTTTGGTTCTGTCTGTGCTTAAGGCATAGAATTGGCAAATATGTTAATATTGGGGACAGTGGAGGAGCAGAGATAAATATGTCCAGTAATATTATTACTTGCCTCTGTTCCCAGTTACTATATATCCAGATTAAAAGGGGGAAAAAAGAAACAATTTTAAGCCACACTTTCTAAGAGAGAGGAAAAAATGTCACATATTAGGAAATCCTACTAAAGAAATGTCTCAAAAGCCATAGGGTGCAAAATAATTTTAGCTGTACTTAAAAGGGGAAGAAGAAATCACCTGGCTTAGAATTCAGATATATCTCCTTTCCTTTTTCAACTCTTAACTCTTTAAGTGTCAAATATCCAGGCCAGAAATATGACCTACTAATTCATATTTCTGATATTTATCAAGGATTATTTCCTCTAGTTTGATTCATGTTTTATCCATTCTTATAGGTGTAATTCTTTCTTGAACTTCGTTAGCAATAGGCTAAAAGTAGCCAAAATATAAAGGCTTGAAAATAAGTAGAAAATTTTTGGCATATTATCACTCTTTACATGAGAATTCTCACCCTTTTCAGTAAGGCACATTAGAACGTTCAAGTTACTGCCCATTACTGCTTGATCTGTTCTACACAGGACCTATGATACTTTCTGGATTGGATTTTGTAAAATTTCAGGTCTGCCTTTAACAATTCACTTTGCTTTTACCTGGAATACACCATTCTCTTCCTTTTTTAAAATACAACTGATAAAAGTAGATTGGGATACAGCAGCATTGTTGGCAAACCAAACTTTATTAAATGTTTGATTTTATCTGTTATAGAACATGAGAAGCAGCGGTTATGCAAGAGTACCGATTATATGAATTTGCATTTCAAAGTGAAATGGTTTTATAATGAATATGTGCGAGAACTTCCTGCCTTCAAGGATGCTGTTCCTGAATACTCCTTGTAAGTAGTGATTTTCACCCCCAAGTTTTCAGTTCAGAGTTCTGTAAAAATTATACCTGAATTATGCAGCCTTAAAATCTCTTCTCCTAGTCTTTGCTTGAATGCAGACATTTCTATTATAAAATTAATATTATAATACTTGCATTTCCTTGGGACTATATTTAATTGAACTGTGTTACATTTTCAACTCTTCTTACTTAGATATTCAACTCAAAGAATAAAGAATACAAAACAGGATATGGCTCACATAATGAATTTATCTTCTGTGAAAATGCTCGAACTCAGATTTTCTTGAGAAAATGAGAATATTTATATACTGAGCTTTATAATCAGATTTCCCCTTTAATCCAAACAAAAAATATCTTAGAAATTCATATTTCTAGGGACGCCTGGGTGGCTTAGCGGTTAAACGTCTGTCAGGGCATGATCCTGGAGTCCCAGGATTGAGTCCCACTTCAGGCTCCCTGCATGGAGCCTGCTTCTCCCTCTGCCTGTGTCTCTGCCTCCCTCTCTCTGCATCTCTAATGAATAAATAAATAAAATATTAAAAAAAAGAAATTCATATTTCTAAAATAGAAGTCATCATTAAACAGGTAACATTTTCATAAACATGTCTGTGTCAAATACATTTCTAAGCACGTAGACCTGTAATACTCTGCATCTGACATTTATTAGAATTCTATTTAATTCTGTTGAGGAGGGTCTTCCGTATGCCAGGCATTGTTACAAATGCTATAGGACAGTAGTGAATAAGATAAAGACCTCACCCTTAAAGAAGCTTATACTTGATGAGATACTGATAAGTACAAAAATCATGGTAAAGCAAGGCAAAATTAAATAAGTCCCAATCCAGGAAGCACAAGCAAAGTGCAGTGGGTTTTCATAGAAGAGAGATATTCATTACCCCTATTTGGGGACTCTGCATAATCTTATGGATGGAGTAGCACTGATGTAGACTTTGAAAATTTGGTCAGTTTATGGCAAGAAAAGCATTTAGATTGAAAGGAAAGTTATGGGCATTATTACGGAAGTAGGAGTATATGGACTATGGTCCATGGGAAATGTCATTATAGTGGGGTATAGGGTATGTTTACAAAATGAGCAGGTAGGAAAAGTAGTTTTGAACTAGATTATTATAAATAAATGGTATGAGGCTTGCCCGAACTTCATGAGGCGTTGTAGGCATTGGAAGAGGCGGAGAATGGGCAACAGGAAAGAGATGTAGAAGACAGTATTATAATGGTGACATTAGAACTTCCCTTTAATATGGCTCTTCTTGTAGAAGTTTACAAGATGCAGTGGAATACTGCAACCAGTTGAAAGTCTCTACATGTCAGAGAGTGATGGTAGTCAGAATTTAAGGCTGAGTATATGTGGGAGAGAAATTTCAAAGATAAAATTCACATAATTTGTTAACTGATACATATAGGATAAAATAAAGAGGAAAGAATTAATGATGAGGCATATGTGCCTGAGATGCTGGTAATATTGACTTGGAATAGGGAAGGAAAAAAAAAGATGCTATTAGCTAGACTTCTGCTTTGACTCTAGACTAACTACACTAACTAAAATCAGACTGACATGCCCACCAAACACCAATAGGAAACCTGAATAAAATTAAACAACATCAGAGAGCAATAAAGGCAAGCAAGAATTGATGAACTATGGTCCCTGAGAAAAGAGAACTGCATTGAGGCGAATCCTGTACTTGCTGTAATTTTTTTTCTTCATCCTCCCTGCTCCCATTCATTTGTTAATTTGCAATGCAGGTCATTGTGACCAGAGAACAGTAGCTTAGTTTATAGCAATCTCCATGGAGTAGAGAAATAAACGTTGCTATTTCAGTACTATAAAGGCTGCTTGGACTTGTATTACCAAAGTCCTAGAGAAATGGGAACCACAGAAAAGTAAGCACAGCACCTTGCTTTCAGTTTTCTCCCTGAGGTATGTTCTGATTCCTCATCTGCCCATTTATGGAGACTGAGGAAGAAGCAGGCAAGTATAGAAAGCAGGTACTAAGAGATCAAAACTTAAGTAAACATTTCAGCAGACTTCCAATGCTCAGGAGACAAGAATTTTGAGGTGAAGTCTTCCTAAGGAACAAGATGTCCCAGACTTTCAGGTGAGATCCTTTAGGGCTCTGCCCTAGAAATAAGAGCTAGAAATAGCCCAGACTAAAACTTAGCCTTGTTTACATTATGATTATCACCCTGTAAATAAAGGAAAAATGTGGATTTTCTCTAGAGAAAATGACTAAATGTTTCATATTTTTTCATAGGACATGTATGATATTCAACAAAAAAATTAAAGACTGCCAGGCAACAGGACCAAATGACTAAAATCCAAGAGAAAAATAGATATTAGACTTATTAGACATAGACTTTGATCTAAACTTTAAAATGTAAGAGAATTTCCACAGAAAAATAGGATGTATAAGGAAAAATAAAACTATAGAACTGAAAAAGGATATAATTAGGAATATAATAAATCACCTTAATGACAGATTATACATAGCAGAAGAGGGGGAGAAAGAAATGGAAGCAAATTTAGAGAATATATCCACATAAAAACAGAGGGAGAAACTAAAAAAAATGCAAAATATAGAAGAGAGAATCAAACAAGGGAAATATGGAACAAATTGTAAAGGTCTAGCATGCAAAGAATTAAGTCCCAGAAAAGGTGAAGAGAGAAGGAATAATACCAGAGCAATGTTTGATGAGATACTACATGTGGATTTTGTAAAATTGTTGGAAAACATGAAGCCCACAGATCAAGAATTTCTATAAATCCTGCAGGCTATTTAAATGTGAGGAAAACTGTCTGTCATTACATCATAAAAGATTGCTTAAAACCAGAAAAGAATATAAAAAATCTTTCCATTTATTGGAGTCAAGGAAGGTAAGACACTTTACTCTCCAAGGAGCTGCAATAATCCTCTTGGATGATTGTTCAATTGGAGTGACTGACACCAGATACACCGCCATGACATCTTTTAAGTGCTGAAAGAAAACACCTAACAACTTAGAATTCTAGAAGCATCAAAAACATCCTTTTAAAACAAGGTGAAATAAGTATATTTATATAACTGATAAGCTGAAAAAAAATTTCCAGCAGACCTTCACCAAAAATATATAAGCCATGCTGCAGCTAGAAGGAAAATGACTGAAGATAAAAATTCAGAAATGTAGTAAATAATACAATGCATTAGAAAAAGCAGACAAAGATGGATAATTAAAAATGCATTAACTATTTAGAATAAAAATCTGTAGAAGAAAGTAATACATAGAATTAAAATACAAGACAACAGTAGCATAAAAACATATCAATAGCTCTATAATTCTACTTGGAGATTATACTTTTTTTTCAGCAACTGAAGAATCAGACAAAATCAATAAAAATACAGAAGTTTCAACAACATGAATAACACACTTAAAGATATTTATCTATCTGTATCTGGTCACCCAGAGGTTCCATAATTTTTCGTGGGAATTGTTTATACACACACACATACCTGTCTACAATTTATGACCAACGATGATAAAACACACATTTTTATCATGTACACATTGTACATATACCAAAATAGATTACTCACTGAACCATAAAACAGGTCTAATGGATTTTAAAAGATTGAAATATATACTATATATTCTTAGACCACTGTGGAATTAAGCTAGAAACCAACTCCAGAAGATAAGTAGAAAATGACCAGATGGGCAAATTAAACAGAATGTTCTAATTCCTAAGTAAAAAAGAAATCAGTGTAAATTACAAAATATTTTGAACTAAGTGATAATATAGCATATTGAAACTTGTGGATTACAGCTAAATTACCTTTTACATGTAGCTGTATAGTTCTCCCAACACCATTTATTTGAGAGGCTGTCTTTTCTCCATTGTATACCTTTGCCTCCTTTGTCATGGATCAAGTGAATGTATAAACATGGGTTTATTTCTAGACTCTCCATTCTGTTCTGTTGATCTGTGTGTTTTGTGTGTGTTTGTGTGTGTGCATGCCAAAACCACATTGTTTTGATTTCTATAG
This sequence comes from Nyctereutes procyonoides, assembly GCF_905146905.1. NCBI lineage: Eukaryota > Metazoa > Chordata > Mammalia > Carnivora > Canidae > Nyctereutes > Nyctereutes procyonoides. The sequence continues at coordinate 20,633,659 of NW_026575040.1, read as the reverse complement.
CTTTGTAGGATAGTTATAAATTGAAAAGAGTGATACCTAAAGCTTTGTTCTTATTTCTTCAGATGCTTCAGCTATTTGGGCACTTCTGTGATTCCATAGAATTTTCAGGATTATTTGCTCTAGTCTTTAAAAAATACCATTGGAATTTTGATAGATATTTCACTGAATCTGTAGATTGCTTTGGGTAATATAGACATTTTAACCACCTCAATCTTCAAATCCACAAACATGGTATATATTTCCACTTATTTGTATCACCTTCAGTTTCTTTGATCATTGTATTATTTTCAGAGTACAGTTCTTCTGCCTTCTTGGCTAAAATTATTCCTAGGTATTTTTTGATGCAATTGCAATAAAAAAAACTTCATTATGTCATAGAAGATTGCTTAAAACCAAAAAACAATATTAAAAAATCTTTCCACTTATTGGAGTCAAGGAAGGTAAGACACTTTATTCTCCAAGGAGCTCCAATAATACCCTTGGATGATTGTTCAGTCAGAGTGACGGACACCAGATGCACCACAATAACATCTTTTAAGTGCTGAAAGAAACACCTAACAACTTAGAATTCTATAACCGTAGAATTCTAGTTTCCCCTTAGTTTATTACAGTAGTTCCTCTTTCTGATAGTTCATTTTTAGTGTGTAAAAGGGATACTTGATATGATTTTAGTCTTCTTCAATTTACTGAGACTTGTTCTGTGGCCTAACATGTGATCTACCCTGAAAAATATTTATATGTGCTTTAAAAGAATGTGTATTCTTCTGCTTTTGGATGGAGTGTTGTGTATATTAAGTCCTTTGTTCTATGATGTTGTTCAAGGCCTATGTTTACTGATTTTCTCTCTAGATGATCATTCCATTGATGTAAGTGAAGTGTTAAAGGTCCCTACTATTATTGTATTACCATGAATTTCTCCTTTGTCTATTAAAATTTGCTTTATGTATTTCGGTGCTTCTGTGTTGGGTACATAGATATTTACAAGTATTATATCCCCTTGTTGGATTGAATCCTTTATCATAATGTAATGTCCTTTCTATCTTGTTACAGCCTTTCTTTTAAAGTTGATTTTGTCTAAGTATTGATACTACAGCTTTTTGTTTCTATTTGCAAGGAATAGATTTTTCTTCAGTTTCAGTTTATTTGTATCTCTAGATCTGAAGTGTATCTATCATAGGCAGAATATATATACATATATATACACACACACACACACGCATACATACATACAAGACTTGTTTTTGATTTTGTTTTTTTATCCATTTAACCACCCTCTGCCTTTTGACTGGAGCATTAAGTCCAATTACAGTTAAGGTAACCATTGATAGATATGTACTTCTTGCCATTTTATGGTTGTTTTCTTTTCAACCATTTTATGTTTGTTTTTGTAGTTTTTTTCTGTTTCTTACACAATTCTCTTCTCGGGTGATTTGGTGACATTCCTTAGAGTTATGTTTGTATTTCTTTCTCTTTAATTTAGATATTTGGCCTGTGGTTACCACAAAGTTCATGTACAATATCCTATGTATATAGCAATCTATTTTTTATAGCCATCTATTTTAAGTTGATAGTTGCTTAGGTTCAAGCATGTTCTAAAAGAACTATATTTTTACTCTTCCCTTAATTTTTTGTTTTTTGACATCATACTTTACATGTCATTGTTTTGTGTAACCTTTGACTAATTATTGTAGGTCTAGATGATTTCACTATTGTCTTTTAACCTTCATTCTACCTGTGTAGACGATTGAAGCCACACCTTTTACCACTACTAGTGAGATCTTTTTTCTTTTATTATTTTCTTGTTTGTTACTTATAGCTTTTTTATGTTTAAAGAAGTTCCTTTAATATTTCTTGTAAAGCCAGTTTGTTGTCAGTGAACTCCTTTCACTTTTGCTTGTCTGGGAAATCCTTATGCTTCATTCAGTTCTGAGTGATAATCTTGCCATGTATAGTATTCTTGGTTGTAATTGTTTTTCCCTTCAGCACTAGAATATATTGTGCCACTATTTCTGGCATGTGGGTTTTCTGCTGAAAAATCAGCTGATAGTCTTGTTGGGTTTTACTTGTACCTAAGTAGTTGTTTTCTCTTTTTGCTTTAATAATTGCTATCTTTAACTCTGGACACTTGAAATATAATGTTTGTTGGTGTGGCTCTCTTTGGATTCATCTTTTTTAAAAAAATATTTTATTTATTTATTCATGAGAGACACACAGAGGGAGAGAAGCAGAGACACAGGCAGAGGGAGAAACAGGCTCCATGCAGGGAGCCCAATGCAGGACTTAATCCTGGGACTCCAGGATCATACCCTGGGCCGAAGGCAGGCACTAAACTGCTGAACCACCCAGGGATCTCCTGTACTCATCTTTTTGTAGATTCTGTGTGATTCCTGGACTTGGAGGTCTGTTTCCTTTACCAGGTTAGGGATATTTTTAGCCATTATTTTTTCAAATAGGTTTTCTGACCCTTCTATCTTTTCTCCTTCTGGGACCACTATAATGTGGATGTTAGTATGCTTGAGGTCCTAGGGGGTCCCTTAAAACTATCCTCACTATTTATTTATTTATTTATTTATTTATTTATTTATTTATTTATCGGAGATTGATTGATTTTAGAAAGAGAGAGCACATGCAAGGGTAGAGGGAGAGATAGAACCTCAAGCAGACTCTGTGCTGACTGAGCACAGAATATGATGCAAGGCTTGATCTCACAATCCTGAGATCATGAACTGAGCCAAAACCAATAGTTAGACACTCAACTGACTAAGCAAACCCTGGCACCCCCACTGTCCTCATTTTTTAATTTCTTTCTCTTTTTGATGTTTGGTTTGGATGATTTCCACTACCATGTCTTCCAGATCACTGATCCATTCTCCTACATCATCTAATGTTCTGTTGATTTTCTGTAGTCCTGTTTTTATTTTAAGATTTTATTTATTTATTCATGAGAGACAGAGACAGAGAGAGAGAGTGGCAGAGGCAGAAGCAAAGAGAAGCAGGCTCGCCATTGAGCAGGGAGCCCAACACCGGATATGATCCCAGTACTCTGAGATCATGACTTGAGCCCAAAGCAGATGCTTAGCTGCTTAGTCACCCAGGGACCTACAGTTTTCATTTTAGTTATTGTAGTCTTCAGTTCTGATTGATTCTTTGGAATATTTTCTTCCATTGTTGAAGTTCTCAAAGTATTCATCCATTCTTCACCTGAGTTCAGTAGGCACCTTTATGCCCATTTCTTTGAACTGTTTATCTCGTAAGTCACTTACTTTAATTTCATCTAGTTCTTTTTGGGGGTTTTTGTCTTGTTCTTTATGTGATATTTTTTGACATATTCTTGTCTCCTCCTTTTGTCTCTTTGTGTTTGTTTTTATGTATTAAATAGATCAGCTAATTCTCCTGGTCTTGAAGGAGTTTTATGCAGAAAGTATGCTGTGGGGCCTGGCATCATAAACCCCCCTGGTCATCTGCCAGGTGCCCCAAGGGTTTCCTCTGCGTGGGCTGTATGCACCCTCCTGTTGTGGCTAGAGGTTGTTGTAGTTTTTATTGTGTTTTTTGGTACAGGATTGCCTGTGTAGGGGGCTGTCCCTTGGCAAGCTGTCTGCTAGGCCCCACTACAACTGCTATGGGCATGCTGGTGAGTGGGGTTGACTCTGCCCTGTGTGGCCAAGGGACCTGGATTTGACTGCTTCAGGGGTGCTGGTATGCAGAGTTGGCCCTTGCGTGGTTACAAGGCCCAAGGAGGGTCAGGTCTCTGGTTGGATAACTGTTTGTCTGAGTTTTGGCTGCAACTGTCACAGGGACCCTATTGGACAGGCATATCCCCAGTCCTCAGCAGCATTGCTTGCAGGAGCCCCACTGCTTGTCACCATGTATGGTGGGACAGGAGATCAATTGGAAGGGGCCCCACTACTGGCTGAGATCTCCAGCCTTGTGTGGCAGTGTGGGAAGCTACTTGAGAGGAGGGCCAGGGCAGGGGATTGGTTGGGAGAGTCTGCAGGGAAATGCCAAAGTGGGGCAATTGGTGTTAGTATAGTAAATATACTATACTATAGGGAAGTAAAAAGAACATGGTTTCTACCAGGCTTCTTTTCCCAGAGAATGTTCCAACAGATCCCTGCCCTTCTATCACATGCTGTAAAATTAGTCAATGGATCTCCTTCACAGGTAACCCAGATGCATTTCAAACTGCTGCCTCCATGCTGGGATGCAAAATGAGTGAGATTGAGTGCATGTCCTTAAGAGTGGAGTTTCCATTTTCTGTTGCACTCTGGCTCTCCTGGTTATAAGCCCTGTTGGTTTCCAAAGACAGATGCTGTGGGCAATCATCTTCCTGGTGCAGGTTCTCTTAGCTATGGAGCCCAATGTGGGTCTCAGACCCCTTATTACCCAGGAAAGGCCTCTGCACTGGTGGGTCATTGCACTGGAGGGTATTGGTCCTGACGAGACCACCTCTCCACCTATCTTAACTGTCTGCATGTGGCTTTATCTTTATATCTTTTGTTGTATAAGATCTGTTCTGTTAGTCTTCACTTCATTCTCTGAGATAATTCTGTATATAATTGTATATTTTGGTGTGTCTATGAGAGGACAAAAGCTCAGGATCTTCCTTCTCTGCCATCTTGGTATCCTCTCTAAACAATATGTTTATAGGGTGATTCAGTAGGTTAAGTGTCTGCCTTCAGCTCAGGTCATGAGCCCATGGTCCTGGGATCAAGCCCTGCATCAAGAAGCTCCTGCTTCTCCCTCTCCCTCTGCTTGCTTCTCCCCCTGCTTATGCTCTCTCTTTCTGTCAAATAAATAAATACAATATTTGGGGGAAAAAAGAAGCTATAGGACAACTAATAGAATTTAAAAAGTAAATATAGGGGCTCCTGGGTGGCTCAGTTGGTTAGGTGCCTGACTTTTGATTTTGTCTCAGAACATGATCTCAGGGTCATGAGATGGAGCCCTGGGTTGGGCTCCAAGCTAGGGGTGGAGCCTGCTTAATATTCTCTCTTTGCCCCTCCCTTTCTCACATGCTTTCTCTCTCTCTTTCTCACAAAAAAATGAATATGATAAGTCTGTATAAAAATTAAATTTCTGGGATCCCTGGGTGGCGCAGCGGTTTGGCGCCTGCCTTTGGCCCAGGGCGCGATCCGGGAGACCCGGGATCAAGTCCCACATCGGGTTCCCGGTGCATGGAGCCTGCTTCTCCCTCTGCCTGTGTCTCTGCCTCTCTCTCTCTCTCTCTCTCTCTCTCTCTCTCTCTGTGACTATCATAAATAAATAAAAATTTAAAAAAACATTTAAAAAAATAAAATAAAATAAAATTTAAATTTCTATGTAGTAGACACAACCAATTACAAAATTATACATAAACATTAGCATTTAAATAGAATTAAACTATGAGAAACAAATGGTGATGAAAGATGTGCAAGCCCTCTACTCAGGCAACTATAAAATGTTACTAAGAGAAATTTACGATGAATTAAAATAGACAGTGTTCCTAAAAAGATGCATTATTGAAAAGATAGTAATTCTCCTCCCATTGACCTATAGATTTAATGCAATCTCAAAAATTCCAGCAGATATTTTTGTTCAAATTGACAAATTCACTCAAAAAAAATTTAAATAGAAATCCAAAGGGCTAAGAATAGCAAAGGTAATCTTGAATCTTGAAGTGGAGAAAAAAAAAAAAAAACCCTGGAGAGCTGCATTATTAGTTATCAGGACTCGTTTAAAAGATACAGCTATTAAAAGAATGTGTTGTTAGTGCATGACAAACAGACCAATAGGACAAAGTAGTCTGGAGACAAATACATATATACCATTGCTTGATTTGTACCAAAGATGCCAATTGGAGGCAGTGGGGGAAAGGATGCTCTTCTGAATAAATGGTGCTATACAGTTGTACCTCCACATGGAAAAAAGAACTTTGAAACTTAGACCATTCTCAAAACCCAATTGCAGATGGATTGTAGATCGTAACAAGCCAGAGGTAAGCACCCAGGATCATTTACAGGAGATGATCAGTATGGATGGAAGCCCAGCAATAAAGTACTAAAAAGTGAGAGAATGGCATGATAGGGAGCAGCACACAAGATCTATATTTTATAGGATTTTGAATTGCTGTGGGGATTGGGTACTAAGCATATTTAAAATAGCATGGGAGGAGCCAAAAAAAAGATGGACACTGAAAGTAAATAATCAGGGATGTATTTGATGAAGTAAAGCTAAAGGTCTCTGAGGAAGCAGAACTGCCCAAAAGGGAATGAAAAGAGATTTCTGGTCCTGAATTCCCTCATATAAGAAAAGAGCAACATTCACTGCTATTATATGCAAATTTATAGTATGTAACATTATTAATTTTTTAGGTGGTTTGAGCCTTTTGTCATGCAGTGGCTGGATGAAAATGAAGATGTATCAATGGAGTTCCTTCATGGAGCACTGGGAAGAGACAAAAAAGATGGAGTGAGTTTAAATTACTTTAAGACTGCTTATTGTCAAGATTCGGTCATGCTACTCACTTTTAAGATAATGGGAATTGTTAGGCTCATTATTATTAATTAAGTTTTATTTTAATCCTCTAATGACCAAAATAAATGTAAAACACAACTTTACAGGACTGATAGGAACTCGAGGGAATTGTTTAAATCAGCAACAAAAAAATCAGTCACCTTCTTGCTCCAAGATTCCTTCACCTCTTGAACTGATCAGAGTCTAAAAGTTCGGTAGACTTCTGCAAAACTCCCTTGTCCTGAAATCTTTCCAGGATTTCGAGATTGGGAGCAGACCCCATCCAGATCCCTCTAGAACAACTTAAACGTGTTGAGCCACAATACCTTTCTAAACCATCCTCATATGTGTGGGAAATGGGAAATAAAAAGAACCAGACCCTGAAGTTAGCAGTGGAGACACCAATTAATAGCAGCCTGCCCCATGATATTAGTTCTAATACATTTTCCAGAAAAGGATATGAATGATTTTGAGATGGGTAAGCATTTTATTCAATGGGAAAAGAAGGCACACATGAAATAAGGGTACATGTTAGAGATCGAGTTATTTATGTGAAATGACTCTACTTTCTCCACATTCCCTCTAATGTGCTTTTGGATGGTTTTGCCTTCTCTCCCCTCAGTTCCAGCAGACATCTGATCATGCCCTCTTCTCTTGTTCTGTGGTTGATGTCTTTGCTCAGCTTAACCAGAGCTTTGAGATTATTAAGAAACTAGAATGCCCTAATCCTGAAGCATTATCTCACTTAATGAGAAGATTTGCAAAGGTAAGTTAAAGGAATCAAATCCTTTCTTGTCTGGGATTGTGGCATGTTGTTATTTTCTTTCACAGAGCCCAACGAATGTTGTTTGTAGTCTTCTCTGACACCACTACCCCAATTTCATTTCAAATTCTTGTACCATTAGGTTTGGTTTCCAGGTTTGTCATCTTTCTTTCTGCCCTTCTTGTTTCTTAAAATGGATTTATCATTCTTTAAAAACCTATCTGTTATTCACATTGGTGACTCAGTCGTTTGTAACTGAAGAGACTAACTACTACGGGTGGCAAAATTATTTATTTCAGATGAAAATAAGCCTTGGCATTTCCTATTTAAATTGCAGATATTCTTAACACGCAGTATACTACAATGAAAAGTATATTAGAATTGGAGTAATGAAAACAGAGTTCTGATTTCAATCAGCCAATAACTATAGTATGAGTCTGAGCAGTTCATTTCATTTTTATGAAATGTAGTTTTCTTAGTTGACAGATTGATTTTGATCAACCAGATTACATTCTTAAGATCTCTTCCCCCTCTAAAAGTCTAAAAAGGCTTTCAAAGTACTTACTGCTTTGCCAAAAGTTTCAAGGGAAATACAAGAATTAAAAGACGTAGTCCCTGCCCTTCAAATCTTAAAATAAAAAACCTCCTATAATAATCAAGGCCGCAGCACATGAACTAGTTAGAAAAGAGCATGAAGAAGGATACAATTTGGACTCAAGCATAGTGGGATCTACAGTTAAGTTGGGCACGAGGAAAACCAATGAGGGCTGAAATAGACAAAGATTTCACAAGAAAAGCAGAGCTCCAGCCTAAAAAGCCATAGTTTAAAAAGTATTCTAAGCCTTGGGGGTAGCAGGAACAAGAGGAGAGGTAAAACAGAGCTTGACATGTGAAGAGTAAGGAGAAGCAATATTTTGGGGAAAAATAAAAAAAAACCCAACCAAAAACAAAAATGTGCAGTAGGAAAGTAAAGATAGGTCTAGATCTTGCAGAGCCCTGCTGTCTGGACTATGAAGTTTAGACTTAATCTTCTGAACAACCTAAGTAACACTGAACACGGGATTTTTAAACAGGGTAGTGGCATGACAAACGCAGTAATGTAGGGGAAGTGATTGGCATGGTCCTCTGTCTGACTGCCCTATGATTGAGTCTGGCTCAATGGTTTGGATGATGGTGGAGGTCTCCACTGTTCATCCAACAGATGCTTACTCATTACCTCACTCACACACTTTACTAGCCACTTTGAGAGATGTAGCCATGAATAGGCATTTTCTCTGACCTCATAAAAGCTTATAATGGGAGTGCCAAATCTATGACAAAGTCCAATGCTATAAATGTCATCTCAGAAGTGAAAAGATCCACAATATATATAACCTTTAACATGTTAAAAAATAAGGAAATGCCAAAACTCAGTTAAGTTGTATATTGTTTAAGGTATATTAATTTTCTAGGGCTGCCATAATTAAATATTACCAGAAAATGGTGGCTTAAAAAGTAGAAATATATTTTTTCACAGTTCTGGAGGCTAGATGTCTGAGATCAAGATATTGGCAGATTTAATTTCTCCTGAGGCTTCTCCCCTTGGCTTAAGGATGGCAGCCTTCGAACTGGGTTTTTACATGGTTCTTCCTCTGTGTATATGCTCCCCTGGTGTTTCTATGCATGCCCAAATCGGCTTTTCTTATAAAGTCAGTTTCCTCAGGGAGGCACTTCAAGGGGATCTGGGATCATTTCGGGAGGAAGCCCTGAGCTGTTACAAGCTGTTACTGTTTTGTTCAAGTCTTGATATACCAAGGTTGAGAATAGGGCTGGGAGGTGCCTGGCTGGAGTTTGGTCAAGGAGAGAGTCTTTGTCACCGTCTATCATTCTGTGACTTGAATTCTAGACTGAGAGATCCTAAAGAAGAGAGAGCATAGGATTAGTAGAGAGCTGATGGAACTACAGTTGGAAAGTTAGGTCCTCTATGAAGAACAGGCAAAGTGGCCAGACATCTTTAACAGAAAATTAGGAGCCATAATTAAAAAAAAAAATAAAAAGGCTGAAAAAAAATGAGGAGCCAATGAAGCTTTTAGGTACATAAAGTGTCGGCCTAAACCGTATTACATTAGTTTACTATCAAATTTTTTGAACTCTAGTCTTTACATGTTAATTAGGAAAACAAAAGTAACCTCCCACTTTTAAAGTTAATAGCTAAAAATCATTGATTTTGAGAATCTCCAGAGGTAACTTTCTTGGTAGCAGCTGATTTCAACTTCCCAATGTGGCTGCAAGTAAACTCTGCAGGAGAATTATTCTAAAAAATTCTCTTTTCTTGACAAGCAGCTGTGTTTTGGGTGACGGCCAAGAGAACAATGAAATGGGGTCATTAGGGATACTGTTGAAGAAAGTGTGTCACACACTATTTCTTGGAACTCTGTGGGACTCATGGAAGCAGGGTCATAGGAGAATTCAATAATCTCAGAGTTAATATATTTAGTAACATACTATTTTAATTGTGAACGATATTAGAAAGGTAACTAGAATTCACCCTCAGGGTAGTCAGGTAGCAGGTTATGTAAGGTGGAGGCAGGGAAGCACCGCACCGAGAAAGCAGGAAAGTGCCCTGGGCTGGAGGTGCTGGGCTCCAGGTCACCCGCCCCTCCTTGGCAGTATGGACCTTTCTGTAGCTGTGAAGCTGGACCCTGCCATGTTTAGACTGCCAGAGGTGTAAGCAAGTGGGCTGGAGGAAATTATATACAGGTGGGAGGATGCAATAAGGGTTATGTCAGAATCACACTCAGGAAAGCACATCCCTTGAAGTGTGGAGAAAAGAACTAGGCTCCACATGTCATTAAGGGAATGTGAGCTTTTATTGGCACACACACACAAAAAAACGTTAAATACCTAAAATATTTTTAATCCATGTAAATTCAATACTACCCAATTATTATCACAAGGAAATAATGTAAGGAAAAAACGTATTTTCTGGGGAAGCAGAAACTGGCAATTTACAATGAAAGACAAATTCTATTTTATCAGAATGCTTTTTAAACATCATAAAAATAAATATAGGACTTTGTAGTTAATATCATTAGCCATTTCACAGTAACTTCAGACTATTAGAATTTGTTTTGTTTCATCAGATGTGACCATTAGTCTTAAAAACCCTATCCTTCTTGGGATTGGGATCCTTATAACAGAATATTGAAATCATATTCTTTTCCTGGGACTTATATTGATTTATATTGATTTATCTCTCAGAGAAAAGACATAATTAATGATATCTGCAAACATTTGGGAAGAGTTAGCATTTAAAGTGGGACTTAAAGGGATGATTTGTTTTTACTAAAGCATATATAAGGCTGAATATATCAAACAAATCTTCACATTTCATAGCTGTGATGAGAGGTGAGGAGTGCACATGGGTAGTGAATATTTCTATGGCTATACTGCTGCTTTTGTTAAGTATGAGTAGTTTAAATAAAAAAAAGAGTGATATAAAGTAATGATACCTTCATTAATTATTAAAAACAAACCAACAATATTAATTGAGTCCTGGCTATGAATCTGTTGTTTTTTTTTAATTAAGTGTTCAGGGACTGGAGATACTATGGTGAATGAGATACATATATTTCTTGTTCTTTGGGAACATAATGCTAATTTTCAAAAGTATAGATGCTTAATTGAACATTGCTATGTGCTAATCACTTTACATATATTGTCTTACTTATTCTTCACTACAATCCCATAACATAAATACTGTTATTTTTCCTAATTATTCAAATGATGAAACAATCTTAGAAAGTTTCAATAACTCAAACAAAGCACTCAAATAACTCAAATGAAATGCTTTTAACCACTAAGTTATACTACCTTCCCAGTCTGGTGTCCTCACAAATCACTTGGTAAGTCGAAGAGCAGAATCTCAACATTTATTTTTACTCTTTGAGCCAAGCCTAGGCAACTGAGGGGGATTCTATCTTCTGCGTGGGTTAAAATACAGTGCTAGAAAGCTCCTAAGTGACATTTCTAATGTCACTTAACAGATACTACATTTCTTGTCCTCCATGTATTTATTAATACTAAATATTTCAATGAATAGCATGGGGCTGAAAAGATGGATTTTTGAACTGGGGTTCTTATCTTACTGATTGCAAGAGTCATACCCTAGAGGGACCTAGTATTGACAGGATATTTAATCCACATCCAATAGCGTGGCATTAGCTCAGGAGATCATACTGACTGATTGATAGCTATCGCACTCAGTAACATGAGTAGCCACACACCTCATGAGAGTAGACTGAGGATGGGAGATATTTTGGTCATCCTGCTTTATCTTTTAAATGCAGAGAATCCTTGGCTTCAAGGCCATAATCCTGTTTGAATTTTATTTAAAATGGAGCTCTTTGAATGGCAGTTCCTTTGCTGCATCCATAAATGAATCATCAGTACCTCATGACTCTCTCTTCATAAAACTCTACTTTGTTATAGAACATGATGCAAACAGCTTCTGTTAGGCTCTTGCCTCTCTCTGTGTGCTGTCCCCACTTCTGAAGCCCAAGAGTCCCACAGACATACGTTAGCTAGGTCCACACACTCCCGAAATTCTATCTTCCAGGCTTTGCTAGCTAATTCTTCCATCAACAAGTTCTCTCTGAAGAGTTAACCTCCCCCCTGCTGTGTATTAGTTAGGACTGTGGTTTTCAAACTTTAGCTTGCATCAGAATCATCTTGAAGCCTTCACCAAAATTGTTGTCAGTAGACCTGGGTTAGGACCAGAGAATTTGAACTTCCAAGAAGTTCCTAGGTGATGTACTAGGGGCTATCATGTGTACTAGGTAATGCTTATGATGCAGTTGGAGATGTGTCTTAGGCAGGTATGTCTCAAGTAACTGCTTGCTAGTATTAAAGAACTAATGTCCAATAGGGTTTTACTTTGTTGAATAAATTAAAGTGAAATTGAGTTGCCCTTAAAGTGTAAGTGCACACTTTCATTCAGATATACTTTGTACATTAGTAGAGACATGGGTGGTCTTATAGCCATTGTATCCACAAAACTTAGGAGCACAAGGCCTTAAACCATATCCTACATGGCTGAGCTCTTAACCTTACCCACAACTCATACCCACTTCCTAACCATTGGCATTTGTAGGTTAGTGGATGTGAGATCCTAAGATGTGTTAATTGTTCTCCAGCAGAAATTCAACAGACTAGGGTTTTCCTGTGAAATACCATCAACTCTTGGGCCTTGGGGCATACCTTGAGAATAATCAGAAGTGAATGTCTGGATTCCCCTCCCCAGACTTTATCTGAGGCAAGTTAAAATCTCTTAGTTACAACAAGCTCCTAAATCAGACTTTGTTTTTGTTTTTATAACAAAGTGAAACGATTCTTTGAGTTTACACTGTAAACTGAAAGTAGTGCTCATATGTACAAGTGAATCGGTACTTTTTAGGTAAGTCCCTAAGTAATTTCCAGCATTATATCTGAAGCCAAATTTGAACAGCTGCATTTGGAAGATATTTCAGTCTGATCAGCCATCTGTTTTCTAGATTTACTGGTCTTCTGCTTGATAAGATTTTGTATTTTCCAAGGCCAACTTTCTATTTAAACTGATGCATATTACCACCATACTTTGTACTTCCACAAAATATCAGTTTTCTTTCTGCATTTTATCCCTACTTTCAGGTTTTCCCTTTGATCTTAAATGTCTTTGAAACAAGTTCATAGTTAGATTTGGTGAATTCAGGTTTGTTGGTTAAGAAGCTAAAGGAGAGATGTTTAGAGTGTCTCCTCAGTTGATCTGAGCCACAAAGAAAATTCAGATGAATATGTTATGCAAAAAAGGGATACGAATTTTTTGTCCTAGCTTTTCTGTGAAAAGAGATAGTCTTTATCTACAGCTATTGTTGTTTTCTGTCTTCTAAGAAAATCCTATCTGCATTTGGCTTATGATAATTCAAGCTATGTAAGTAAAAGTAGTAGGATAAAAATTCATCAACATATCTTTAAGTAGTTGAAATGAAATTTAATAAAATGCATTTGTTTTTCCTAATTTTACATAATTAATGGAAGCAGAGGGCATCCTTTAGCTCAGAAATAGTAAATGGAGAAGGAAAAATGTAGAATTAGGATGAAGAGGACAGAACAAAGGCAAAAATTAGGAAAAATATTTTTAGAAAATAATGCACCAGTAACTAATTTAGTAAATTAAAGGTAAATGTATTGAGACAGTATGATACAACAAAAGTCTTAGGGGTGGTCTTTGATATTAATAAGTCTCCTTATCATAGAAAATTACTGAGAATATTTCTTACTAAGGTATGTATACAGTAATGCTCTGACACTACTTATAATTCTACAAGGTTTTTAGAAACACTGTAAATAGTTGAGAAATGGAAAAAAAAATAGTTGAGAAATGGGATCCCTGGGTGGCTCAGTGGTTTAGCGCCTGCCTTTGGCTCAGAGCGTGATCCTGGAAACCCAGGATTGAGTCCTGGGTCAGGCTCCCTGCATGGAGCCTGCTTCTCCCTCTGCCTGTGCTCTGCCTCTCTCTCTCTCTCTCTCTCTCTCATGAATAAATAAATAAAATCTAAAAAAAAAAAAAAAAGTTGAGAAATTCACCACCACATATATATATGTGTGTGGTGAGGATGAGAGGAGAGTAGGAATTAGAAACCGTGAAATAGGAGTCAAAGCATAAGATTAGTTGTCTGGGGGGCAGGGGGAGCATTAGAATCATTAAGTAGTAAGTATGCAAGCATAGAGGAGGTTGCTACAAAATAACATATCTTCTGAGTGTTTGGTAAAGTTAGAAATAAAAAAAAGTTGTATGATGGGGCAGATATGTTCAAAGGGAATTAATTCATCTGGAATATCTCACATGTACTCAGAAATATTACAAATTGTCATCTAAACATAATAGTTTGAGATCCTTCTTTTGGCAAGGGTACAGATTTAATCACTGCATCTGGCCCCCTTTTAGCTGAATAAAACATGAAAAGTTTTCCCGGATTAGCATTAAACTGGCTAGTGTATGTAAAACTGGATACATTTAACTGGATACATTTCACATTTTTTCCTCTAGACTATCAATAAAGTACTGCTTCAGTATGCTGCGATTGTATCAAGTGACTTCAGTTCATATTGTGATAAAGAAAATGTGGTAAGTAAAACTGTCTCTGCTTTCAAGTATTCTTCAGCTGAGATCCACTTTTTTTAATGAATAAGTAAGCAAGAGAATTGTTTTTCTTTCTGTTTTCAAGGAAAATAGGGAATAGGTATTTCAAGAAATTATTTGAATGCTTCTCTAGGTATCCTGATCTAGTTACAATATAGAATTCAGAGGAAGGTTGAGAGCATCTCAGCCAACTTGTGGTTTTCCATGACGATAAGGAACAAGACTCACATAAACAATTAACAACCCACATAATCATAAGACATTGAAGCTGAGATCTAGGAATTAAAGCTTGTTCATGTTAACACCAATAGCATAGTTTGGACACTGGTACAAAGTGAGCACAATTTATCCTTCAGTTTTCAAATAAAATAGTTAATGCAAGAAAAAGTGCTGGTTTCAACTTTAATTCATTAACTTAGCCTTTTACCTTTTGGATGATTAAGAAAATCTTTATAAAATTCAAGCCAGCATTGGAACTTAAGGCACAAAGAGAAATAAGATACACTGATTATACTCCAAATCACTTTAGTTTTAGTCTCTGGTGGAAGGTGAGATCTTTCCTATTTACCAAATGTATTATTAGGAGAAATACATTGGTAACATTAAGGAATTTTTTTAAAACGCTGAAAAAATATATTACAGAAATTAGTACTAGATTGTTAAAGAGGATAATCAGTTTTCTCCTCTTAAAAAATTAGTTCCCGCGATCAGGCAAGTCTAAAAGAGAACTCTCACTGAAACCTCATTGACCTCTTGCTAATGGCTCATTAATATAAGTCAGACTTAATGGTTCTCAAGGGTCTCAGAAGATGCTTCTTTCCCTTCAATTAATATGTTGCCTAGAAATTTTATTAAAACTCCCAGGTATCTCAGCAGTGATTTTTAACTGCTGCTGATTATACTCTAAAGGGCAAGATAGAATACTTATTTACTGAAAGCATGTATTTTCAATTAAATTTATAATACATTTGCAAAGTATTATGTTGAAAATCAAAACAGCACCAGATAAATTCAGGAAAAATTCTGACCACACTAGGATAGCCAACTTGAAAAATTTTAAAGGCAGCTATGAATTACCAAGGATAATTCTTGCATTCAGAAAAGAAAATCAGCCTTAAAATACCCCCGCAGACTTTCACTGATATGTTATACATTACATTAACTATACATTAACATTTTACAGTTTATTTTTATTTTTAAAACATTAAAAAATGTTTTAAAAATGTTTTTAAGGGCAGCCCTGGTGGCGCAGCAGTTTAGCACCGCCTGCAGCCTGGGGTGTGATCCTGGAGACCCAGGATCGAGTCCCACATCGGGCTTCCTGCATGGAGCCTGCTTCTCCCTCTGCCTGTGTCTCTGCCTCTCTCTTCGCTCTCTCTGGATGAATAAATAAATAAATCTTTAAAAAATAAAAATAAATAAAAAAATGTTTTTAAAAATATAAGTTAACATTCTACATTTTGTTTTTAAAACATTGGAGAAAAATTGTAAATCAATGCTCATTAAAATTAATAAATAAACAATATATTATTATTATATTATTCTTTGTATTTTGTTTGTGTTTTATACTTTTCCAGATAAAGAAAGAAAGCACCCTTGCAAATATTACAGCTCAGGAACTTTTCCTCAGTAGTTTTCTTTCCTAGTTCTTAATATCTTAATGAGTCGTAGACTCTCACTCAAATGCCAAGCATTGTTTCAGCTTTTCCATGAGAGAATAACAATTAACAGCTTAGTTAATGCTTTTAGCTGAGATAAACTGAAGAGATTCTTTTGTACATTTATTTAACTACTATAGATTTCTTTCAGTATCAAGAACATTAAAAGTTTTTTTCTCAGTATATCTATGGCCAATATACTTATTACATATGCAAATTGATCTATAAACCTTTAGAGAGAGACATCCTGTAAGAGATAAACATAACTTTGCTTTCCCAGGGGTCAGAATTACAGATGACAGTTAAAAATCTGTGAAAGAATGATTATTATTTTCTGTGATGTTTCACACTGAAAATGATCACAAGTTTTTTAATCCCTTTTTCCCATACTCCAAAATATAGCAAAGTAACATATATAAATCAGAATTACTTGATTTTGAATATTTAAAAAAATATTTTTCAACTCAGAAACTGACTTTGTCATGGAGAAATAGCCCTAGTCCCAACAGAACTAATTTTCATATTCATTATAGTTTCAGTTCCTAACTTTTTCCAGATTTAGATCAGATGAAATGCATTATGATATTTTTAGGGGAAAAGCCAAATTGTATGCAAATAAAAAGATGACAACTGCCACATAGGTTATTTTATCTACCAAAACTCATCAACAAATGATGCTTCTAGGGGATCCTGTGGTGGCTCAGCAGTTTAGCGCCTGCCTTCGGCCCAGGGTGTGATCCTGGAGTCCCGGGATGGAGTCCCACGTTGGCTCCCTGCATGGAGCCTGCTTCTCCCTCTGCCTGTCTCTCTCTCTCTCTCTCTCTCTCTCTCTCTCTCTCTCTGTCTCTCATGAATAAATAAATAAAATCTTAAAAAAAAATTTTCACAATCCTCCCACGTGAGTACCATTAAAAAAAAAATGATACTTCTAAATTAAGTTAATGTTCCCTTTACTGTGTGTGCTATTTGTTTTGTTTTCAATGACTATAGAAGTGCTTAAAATAAAAGCCGTTTCCAGATTAGGTTTAAGGTAGATTCATGTAATTCAGTCTTCAGTAGTGGTTTGATAAATTGATATTTCAACATTTCAAAGGCAGAGAAAACTTAATGAAAGAAGAGAGTCTTGTGTTTATTTTTATCTCTCTCTCTCTCCTTTTTTTTTTTTTTAATATGTAGCCTTACCTGGAGTCCATAGCAATCCATGCCAAGTGAGCTCATAGTTCATTTTGTTTATTAGTTCTTATTTTCCATTGGAAATAGTGATTTTAAAAGGGCTTGGAAGTTGGTGTTTATACAGTTGGTACTATAGTACTGTTACATGTGCCAAAAAAAGATAAACTTAATATCCAATAATAATAGAAGAGTCTACCTAGCTAACTTAGACCCAGGGTTACTGAGTGATACCACCTTTTACCCATGACTCTTCCTGCCTCTCATGAAGAGTCATGATCTTCCTTTGACCTTCATTTTCTCTCTGGTAAGTTGTCAAATTCAAGCTAAATCATCCCCATCTCTGATGGAAAAAAGAAAAGAAGAAGAAGAAAGAAAAGAAAAAAGAAAAGAAAAGAAAGAGCAACCAAGCGAGAGAAAGGGAGCAAGATAGGAAGGAAGGAAGCAAGAGGAGGAAGGGAGGGAGGAAGGAAAGAAGAAAAACCCCAATGACCCAGCCCCTAGTGAGGGTTCAGTTTGTTGCCTTTGGGTCAAGATGCTAAATGCCTAGAGAATCTTGACCATATGTACCTTGGAAAGGATAAGCCCTGATCAAGGGGCTCTCAGTCACAGCTGGGGATCACAGTCATTAGTGGAATATTGGGTTCAGCTACCTGAACAATATCTATGGCAGATGAATCTCAGGTATCTGTGTTAGAGAAATAAAATATTTATGTGACAGGAATCAAAGAGATGGAATCCAAGTTTAAAATTGTATTCATAAATCGAACTTAGGATGTGGTCACTTTAAGAATCAAGTAGGAAGTTTTTCAAAGGTCAGTAATGTGGTTAAAGTAATAATAAAAATCTTTCCACTGATGAGTGCTAACACCTCTCTGATGTCTTGTAAACCCTCTCTATGCCTCTCTAATTCATTATTGGCTCATCTCCCAGAAACTTGGAAGATATATCCATTTTCCTTTCTTTCACTATTTTCCTCCTCCAAATCAACTGGCTTTTTGGAATCAGAATACAACAAATATTATTCTGTAACTATTCTCAATTCTATTTTCCAATTATAAATTAATTCCTATTATTCTAAGTCCACATCTAGTCCTGTCACAGAGCTTTCCATCTCTATGCTATTGTTCTATTTCTGCCTCCTTGGAAACACTGAGTCAAAAAACATTTTTAAACATGTATTCTGTGGAAGGCTCTGTGCAGTACTCTGGGAGTAAGACAAAGCAGAAGACATAGCACATATGGTACGTTTAAGGTCAGTGGGTGAGATAGTGAAAAGCAATATAAATGTAAAGCTAAATAAATGTCAAGTGAGTACAGAATAATACAGACCAGGAAAGAGAAAGCTCAAACCTGGAATGATGGATATGATTCAGATAGGCAAAGAAGAGGCCACACAAGCCAAGTCAGCATCAAGAAAGCCCAGGTGTTTTGGAGGGAATAAGCTGCTTAAAGGGGAAAGTTACTTATAGTGCAGTAGACAGAGTAGACAGAGATGGGAAGGGAAAACTAGTTTGGAGCCAGATAATTAAATATCCTGAATACCAGTATGCAAACTTTATCTATAGCCAAAGAGAATACATTAAAGGTGTCTTCCCCCTGTCTTGTATTTTTATTTTTATTTTTTAAAAGACTTTATTTATTTATTTAAGAGAAAGTGTGTGTGCACAAGCAGGGGTGGGGATAGAGGGAGAGGGAGAAGCACACTCCCCCAGTGAGCAAGGAGCCCCATGAGGGACTTAATGCCAGGACCCTGAGATCATGACCTGAGGCAAAGGCAGATGCTCAACCAGTGAGCCACCCAAGTATCCCCTCCCCGCTTAGTATTTTTAAAATTCAGATGGTGTTTTGGTTTTTTAAATGGTGAAATAGTGGAAAAGTTAAACCATTATCTTTTTCTTAAAGTGTATCTTTAAACACAGAATTTGGCTCAATGTTAAGAATAAAAGAAATATTAGTAGTAAGTCCCAATGATTTATTGTCTGGGTTTATTATTAAATTGCATTCCCCAAAGTGGTAATATTTCCCTCTTCCATTCTTAACTCTTAGAAAGTATAATGAAAATAACAGAATTATTTTGTTTGCCAAATATAATAGGACTTCAGTGATAGTTGTATACTTACCACATTTAAGGTATACTCATTCAATAATTTAATGTATGAAGGATTCTCACACCACCTTTTTTTGTTGTTGTTTGCTTAATTTAAAGCCCTGTATATTGATGAACAATATTCAGCAATTGCGGGTCCAACTGGAAAAAATGTTTGAATCCATGGGAGGAAAAGAGGTGAGTATATTTATGCCTGCATTTGCAAAATGTCTACTTAGAGATTATTAGCAGCATATCTTTTTGCTACGGAAAGTGTCATAATTAAGTTTTTTACACGGGTTAACTAAAGAACAGAAAGTGATATTATTCTAAAATACCATTAACAACTAAGTTGATCATTAACCACAACAAAATACTGAAAGTAAATGCATCAGAAGTGTGAATGTGAGGAGGGAGATGGTCAGTAACCTTTTGTAGTGTGTATCATCATATATACACAAATATATATATATGCTAATGATCTATAAAGTTCTACAAACTACAGTTTTTTTTCACCATATTACACAGTGTCAAGTTGATATCAACATTTTTGTTCTGAAATGTGCTTTGTAGCACTAGCAGTTTTTGAGGTATCAGTGGTTTATTATTCACATCTGAAACTCTGTCAAAATGTGTTGCGTGCTGTGTCTGTAATGTGTTGTGTCTTTGTCCAACATCTTTGACTTGCAATTCCCCGAGAAGAAGAAGGAAGGAGAAAGATTCTTTTATGAGGTTTGTGTTAGTAAGCATTTTATCCTTTACCTGGCTGTTTCCTCCAAACCTAAAGACCATTGCACTTCTTATTTATTCTCATTTGCTTGTTTGAATCAGGCAGACAGTGAAATATTAGCTGTGCACCTGCCTCCTGCTCTTGCCACAGTATTTCACAAACCAACAGGAGCGTCCAGGGACCTGGGGACTGGAGTCAGTGCCAGAGGGAACATCACATGGCTGGCACCGTCCCACCCCCATCCTTCCCTAAAACAACCCCAAGGGCAGCTAGGATGTAGAAATATTTCTGTTAAAGATTTTAGTTACAGTTTTCCTTACTGTGGTAAGTGTATGAGATGTATAAAGCCAGGTCGGATTTCAAAGCAAAGATCCCTTTTATTTGTAAATTTACAAGGCTGCAAATGCTTTTTTTTTTAAATACCTGACTTCTTCACATGGGATGTTGCTGTTAACTCCAAGGAGACATTCATATGTTTCCCTTCCTACAATGTCTTTTTTGCTCTTAGAGCCTCAATCTTTTGAAAACTAAACCTATTTAGTATCCTACAAACGGGAAACACTGGGATAGGTGTTGAAGGTGCAACACTTCAAAATGAACTTTCATGAGCTGTGCTTCCACTGTAGTATCAGTTTATTTTGTCTAAAATAAGGCTCCATTCCCTATGGTGTGTTAGTGGTTTTTGCACAGTATAAGGGCATAAATCTCATTTTTGAATTCTTTTGCTGAATTAGGGGAGCACTGGCAATTGGGGATCATGTTGGAGAGTCCCTTTTTAATTTTAGTGATGTTTTATATTCAGACTTTAAGTGCACTTACTGTTTGAAGAGCCATGAAGATATCATAATTTCTTGTGGGAGATTTTGCCTCCTTTTGCTCAATTTTAAAGACCACAAATCACGTAAGGATAAAGTTATATTTTAAATGCCATATTTTCAGAAATTTATCCTAATGCTACTTCTGTTAACTTACTATTCCATGGTTAGACTCTAATGTGAGTAATATGTTGCTGAGCTGAATATCAATAAGACAAATCTGACCTGTGCTTAAAGGAACCTGTGTGTGCCAAGCCACTCAACTAACCAAAAATGTTGTGGGGCATCTTGTTACCCAATAAGAATGGATTCTTTACCTTGCATAAAATTGTCAGTTTGAAATGTGTGGAATTCACATTATAATTTAGTTACAGTTCAATAGCTAAATCATAGAACTTCTTTCCGGAGAAAGTAATGAAGAAATACTGACATGGATGCCTTCTACCCTTATGATTTTTGCAGGATCAGTTGCTAAATTCCTCCTACATAATTTAAAGGGAAAACTCAATTCAATCAATGCAATGAAAAAAAAAATCAATGCAATGAATGTCCAGTTTCTAACAATGTAATTTGTTAGGGGACAGCATGGACCCTAGCTCCTTTCTTTCCCTGCCTTTGAATCTTCTACATCCCTTCCCTCTTTATCATCTTTTGATATTCTGTTTCCTTTCTATGCACAGTTTCTTTTATCTGATTATTTTCTACTTTTGCCTCATCATGTGTTATCAGAAAAGTGTTTGGCAGGCCCAGTCAGCCCTGGCATGGGGATTGATGAAACAGCAGGAGGAAGCAAGACTGGGTGTCTTGAGGAACCCAAGCCTGGGTGTCTCAGTCAGCCTCCATAGAGAAAGAACTGTGATTAATAGAGATTTATGTTAGAGTTGCTACATTCACCTTCCTCCAGGCCCCAGAATCTCAAAATAATAGGCTGAGCCTTTCCAATCCAGTTATGTATGTATGACACTATCTACGTGAGTTCCCTAACTTGAGGCTTTTATAAAGATGAAAAAGCATTTTATTGAGAATGACAGAATTGACCCTTTGACATGAGAAGTTTATAGGGACTTAATGCAGGCATGTGCGATGGTCTTTAAAGGGAGTGCAGAAGAACCAGTTCTTCTCTCCCAATGGAACAGGCTATAAAACCTTGACTGGTATTGTTGAGAAAAGCTTCCCAGTCTAGTTCTTCAGTTTCTTATATTTTTGTCCCCTATCACCTGTGCTAGGATATGTACTTCTTGCTACAAAAATCTAATTAGCAAATGATTAATTGCTTGAGTACTTGCTCCAAATAGTTTTTGATGCCATGTATTTATCAGTTGGCTCCTAACAGCAGCATGGCTTGCCTCTCATACTGTCTGCAGAGTGCTGACCACTTGCAGGCCGGTTGCATGATGCTGTAGCTCTCTGCTGCTTGAACCCACCACTGTTGGGCCAGCTGTTCTCTCCTTATAGGATCAGCCTCTTTTATATATATATATATATATATATATATATATATATATATATATATATATATAAAGGAGGAAAAAAAGCATCTCATGTGATTTTTCATGTGCATATTGTTTTGGGATACACTAAAATAGATAAAGTAGCCAATCCACAGTATGGGTTGACTTGTGCTAGAAGTTAAATTATGTGCACCTCTCTCCCCATAACTGCATTACTGTTCCCCTTATGACAAAGTAGCAACAATGTGATTGTCAGGATGCCAGGTAATAATTTTCATCATTAGTGAATGATCATTTTATCATCCTCAAACAGCTCAAATACCTCAAAAGTGAAACAGATATACTTTGGCTTACATTATTTCAATAGTTTCTTAAATTCAGTATAACTTACTATGATTCAGTGTAAAACATTGCAAACAAATATATACACTGTATTCATTTTTTCATAAAAATGTATTACTACAGCCTATGAAGAGGACTCAGTTGCATTTCCTTGATCTGCAATCTAATTTATACAAGTACATGAAAAAGAAAATCAGATAATCCAAAATTTAATGTCATTTCAGGAAGTCATGAGATACTGGTTATGAAGCTCTGGAGAGTTTGCAGTAATTTATTTAAAAGAATTCTGACTGTGCTGTGTAAGCAGAAGAGGCATTACTCCTTCATAATATTGCATTGGTACAAACATCCTGAATAGTAGAATCCATAATTATCAATAACCCTGCTAACTTACTGACAGTACGCCAGATGCTAAAAGTTAACCATCATTAAGACATTTAGGGGAAATGGAGGCATTTGTTTGCTTAGCTAAATTCTCATATTCTGCTGGCCACAAAGCAAAATAATTAGATATAATGGTAATATTATTTTTATTGCTACATCTCAAAAAGGATTGAATCTTGACTGATTTCATTGTCGTAAACTTTCCTGAACAGGGCTGGCCAAGAATTCTGGAAAATAACCCCATCTATCCTAAATATGTGTATATTTTAATGAGAGAAAAGCATTATCTATATCCTTTTTTCATTTTTTAATGTTGAATTTGAAGAGTTAGAAACTGCATCTGACCCAAAAGTGTACGCATGTAACTGATTGAAATTCACTGTAAAACCTATTAGCTGTAAGGACTTAGTCTTCAGCTAAGCAAATCCCTACCAGAGAGAACAGAAGTTGACCCCTATCATATTTTACTTAGCACTATCCTTTTAACTTTATACTTGCTGGCAACAGGGGATTGAAGAGCACTTGTTTAAAGGAAATAATACTTTATGCTAGTAGTTCTCGAACTTCGGTATGCATCAGAACTACCTGGGTAGCTGATTAAAACACACATTGCTGAATTCCATCCCTAGACTTTTTGTCTTGAGAAGGGCCTGATGATTTGCATTCCGAACAGGTTCCAAGCTGATACTGATCAACTGCTCGAGACCACATTTTGAGGGTTACCCCTCTTTGCTTTTAGGACAGCAACCAGGTAATTAGGAAATGTCTCAGAATGCCCCCTTTGTCTTATCTGTGCAACACATTTAACCAGTCTGCTTGATATGTTTTAATCTGGAGAACACAAAGGATTCAATGTGTTTTAATGGACTTTGAGACAGCATGCAGTAGTACAGGCAAATGTACTATTGTATTAAGGAATGCAGTAATCCAGAAATATAGGTGACCAATTTCTAGTGATAAATATTTTTTTAACATTCTAGACTTTATGCTTATGTTTTATGTATAATCTTATCAAAAGGTTGTGGTGGTGTATGGAAGCTGAGCTTTATGTTCAGGTTTCTGATCTGTCTTCACCTTTTCTTTTTAATGTACATAGAGATATAACTCACAAGTTAATACATTAATGAGAGTCAATCTCTTTTTCAGCAATCACAAAGCAAAGTATAAAATATTAGATGTCTTAGATAATAAAATAGACAATTTAAACTAGTTATAGCTTCCTTTTAGTTCTAAAATTGTTTCCGAAGGCAATTTGCAAAGTTTTTTTCTATTTAATAGAAGAGTCTATTGCTGCCAGTTATATTTACTGGATCTGTAGGGCAGCAGGCATTGAGTTAGGAGGTTTATTAATGGAGTCAGAACAATTAAAGTAATAAGGTTTGGGAATGGAACTCCCCCCCCCAACACTTTCTAAATTTGAAAATATCTCTTAAATGAAAGTTGTAATTGTTATGTCTCACCCTGCAACAATTGAAAACATAAACCGAAACCTCTAGCTTTTTAATGTGTAAATAGAGCTTAAAGGTGGGATGTCATTTGGATGAATTCAGTAGAAGCAAGCAGCTATTTTTAGATATGGCAGTAGATAACAAGGAGAACTGAATATTTGAGGCAGTGGCCTTTCATTTTGGCAGCATGCAGCTCTTGCAGGGTTTCTTTTTCCTCTTAGCCATCTCTACAATTATAGTTAACAAATCGGACTTGGTATAAAATCGAAAGAATAATGAAGGCCAGTCGGGAAAATTGCATTGAGGTAATTTAATAAATATGATTATGAATTTAGCGCTAACACCACAGAAAGCTCAGCTAAGTGCTAAACTTGTGAAATTAAGAAAAGGTGCTAGCTAGGAGGCTGAGAAGTTTTTGAGCGGGTGACCTAGGTCAGGATGAAATATAGACTCAAGCAGGTGCTGCTGGTCAACTACATTGCCTGGAGCATTCCCAGGAGATCACAGGGTCACTCTTGTGCCGTCAAGTCTCTTTTGAAACTAACCTTTCTCTGAACCTTACAAAAACTTGAGAGAATACAAGCCACAGCCAGGAGGGAAGAAAAAAAGAATTTAACTACCATTTTCCATAATAGATCTATTTTACTGTTTTGTGATCCTCCTCGATTGTTTATGCCTGCCTTCACAAACCATAAATCAATGTAACCAGGCAAACTTCTCTAATCCAGCCTGACTCCTTCTTCTACTTGATTGAGGAGCCTGCAGGCATCTCATGCAAATGGCTCACTGATGAATTATGTCCCCATGGATTAATGTTCAACAGGTACTTAGTTCAGCTTATTGAACAGACTATATTCACATCACCCAGCAGTAGATGGATGCAGTAGTGTGAACAGCAGAGTGGGAAAGACAGGCTGAGACAGGGCATAAAGGCAATTTTTACAGAATAAATTCTGAATTAAATTCTGTGCCTTGTTTCTTCTCCTTAATCCTACTCTGTTAGTTTCATGGTTAGTCAGTCAACAGATGGAGCTAAATAAGCCCAAATTTCCTTCTCAGTCAAGATATTGAACTTATTTTTTAATGAAGATTTTCAGAAGAGACTTTCCTTAAAAAAATAACTTCTTAGCTGCTTCTCCATCCTCATGTGTCCCCCAGATATGTCAGGGAGCATGGCACATGGTCTAGGCCTTGGTTTTCCCACTTTTAAGAAAGAGGAAATGGTACTGTACGATTTCTGAAGTTCATTCTAATTCCAAAACTTAAGATGTTAAGGTTATAAGGACAGCAACCTTGTTAGCAATCCACAGAGTAAAGGTCTCGTCTATGTGTTGTAGGTGAGAAGGAAAAAACCTGTTTAAAGTAAGAGGAAAGATGTCATGTCACTCATATAAGGTTTGAAGGTATAATTTTTTTAAAAGTACAGAGAAGAAAAGCCCTTTTCCCCCCTTTCAGTTGTCTAGGCTGAAGAACGGAACTTAACATATCTCAAAGGCAT
The DNA here is from genome assembly GCF_905146905.1 of Nyctereutes procyonoides. Taxonomy (NCBI): domain Eukaryota; kingdom Metazoa; phylum Chordata; class Mammalia; order Carnivora; family Canidae; genus Nyctereutes; species Nyctereutes procyonoides. The sequence continues at coordinate 20,607,660 of NW_026575040.1, read as the reverse complement.
TTTAGTTGATTTGAAGCACAATGACAGTTGGATTTACTGCATACTCTCCTTAATTAGGATGAGAGACAGCTGCTGATGTTCAGCTTTTGAAGCCAGAAGTTAGAAGCATGAATTTATATAACTGATACTCAAGCATAACAGTTCATGCAAATCCGAATGGCATAAAGAAAGTGTCATAGTCTATCTCTTAAAATGGTTTTGTGAATTGTTAGGGAAGGTCTCTCCAAGAGGACTAAAACAGGAAACAAATGACAGGGTAGCATTGGTGGAGCTAGGACAGATTTTTATTTTTGTAATGCAGAAGACCTATATGTTTTTAAATTTCAGACAACATATCACAGTACCCATTTTGGATGCCATAGCTGCACAAAGTGAATTAGGGCATTTCAAGGAGAGCAATTTCCTACTGGATTCACTAGGGAATGTTCAGTGACTTCTCAATCATATATTTTAAGTTGAGCTAGCCATTTTAGGATGGATAAATTTTGGTTAAATAGAAGGTTGGAGAGAAGTGATATTTAAAAAACAAAACAAACCACCAAAGAATAGCCCAGATAAGATTACCATAAATTACTTGAAGCATTTCCCTTGTTGAAAACCAACTAGTAGGGTCAGTAAGTTTAGCCTTTATTAAAACAACTTTAGGAATGGCAGGAGAATAAAATAGAAGAGGAAATAAGAACACAACTTTGAGATGCTTGCATTATAGTCTAAATGAAAATAATTCTGCATCAGAAATTGAAGAGGATAGGACAGATGGAGAAAATATTTCAGAGATATTATCAATCATATTTGGTATCCAAGTAAATGGATAGAATCCAAGGTAGAAGGCAAAGAGGAGTCAAAGATGATTTTCATATTTCTGCCTTAAGCAGCTGTATGCTAGCAATCAAGTCAGGGACATAAAGATGAGCAGGTAATAAGTTCACTTTTTGATATGTTGACATTTAGATCATCCAAGTGGAAAAGGCCAATAGGCACATTATGAGAATATAAATATAGGCATATTATGAGAATATGAACATGATGCTCAGGCATCTTGTTAAAGCTATAGATATTGATTCAGGGTGTCATTAGTGTAGGGGTGGGAGTTAAAGACATAGGCATGGATGTGATTGCTCAAGAAGATAGGATGGAGTGAAAAAAAAGATGAGGAAGAGAAAAATGGCCATCAATTAAGATCTATGGAGTATACAGAGGAAGGGAAGTCAGCAAATGAGACAGATGATAGGCAGAAAAATAGGAGAGCTAGGAGAAGGTAGCCTCTGGAGAAACAAGGAAGGGATAAAGAACTGGAGAAAGCAACAGTGAATGCAGGATGAGTATGTTGAATAAAGTTATTGGAGATCACATTTAAGGAATCACTGCTGATCTATATGTGAACATTTCAGTGGAGTACCCAGAGCAGAAACTATACTAGAGGTGATGCATATTTAAGAAATGAGGTAATAATTCTTACATTTATGTTGTAAATAGTTTGATGGTCAAGAAAAGAAAAAAATATTAGCATGATGGTGATGAGAAGATAGTACCAAATAAGTTGGGCTTTTTTTCTTCCATTTGTTCCATTTTTTTTTAACAAAATGTTGTTTGAGCACATATATAGGATGGGGTAAAGAAGATAATGACGGAGAGACAGAAGACAGAAAGGGATATTTGATGGAACAAAATCCAAAAGAAGCAATCAAGTTGAACAATGCTTTTCTTGGAAATGAGACTTTCTTTTTTCATAGAAAGAGTTATGAAATTTACATTTATTAGAGAATTTTTTCTGCAAAAATCTTCAAGGTATGAAATCCACCAGTCTAACAATCAAATATTGGACCCTGTGTAGATGAGGACCACAGAATAATCATCCTCCCCAATTGGCACTTACTCAGCTAAGCAAATAATGGAACTTTAATACTGATGAGCTGAACAGGAGGAAAAATAGCCTAGTAGACTGAAAAGAACAGAAAGGAAATTAGATAGTAATAAACAATGGAGAAAAAGAATAAAACACAAAATTTCTTCCCATGAAGCCTTTATTTTTCAAGAGTAGGTATTGAGCTCTTGAAAGGGTTTAAATGCCACCTTCAACTGACTCTATCTCCAGCAAGTGCCTGATAGTTGGATTAACAATTGCCGTTTTAAAAGGGTGAAATAACATGTACTCCCTTCACATCCCTTAGGGAAAGAATCTATTGCTGGTGAAAAATGAAAAAACAAACAAAAGATACAGAGTGGGTATGACAACCATATTTTTGGAACCAAACGAATATCAGGGCATAATCTGACATGGTCTGACAATGAGATAAAAATTTGAAATCATGACTAAGTTTGTAACTCCAGAATATATGGTTGCTAAGGAATGAGAGATTTCAAATGCAGAAGTATTCTATTAATAGTCAATGCAAATTATCACTCCAAGGAGAAGGAGGACTCTGCATATCAGGATTTCCTTTGAGGGAAAATTTTCATGCTTCTTTCTGCCCTCACCTCCTGCCTCAAATACTTAGTAAATGCCTAGGCATGCGGCAGCAGACACCCAGAATGGACAGCTAGGTAAGATAGATTTCAGTGGAAGAGACAGATTAAAAGGAGAACAATTTAAAGAGAGAGTTTTATAGACTCTTGTAGTAAATAGCACAATTAGTACAAGCTCCTAACTGTGTGGGGCCAGAAACATGGGGAGGGGGGAGAATTGAGGTGATAAGTAAATTGTCTTTTAAAGGAAAAGTAGAAGTGGGCCTTAAGGAAGAAGAACTTAAAAGATAACTTGCATGCTAGCTATCTCTTCCAGACAGGTTATTTATATTATCACAGCTCAGTGGTGTAAAATATCTCAGTGGTGTAAAAAGTCCAGATGGTACCTATGTATGACTATGGTTCATTCTGATCATTAGAACCACACTTTGCCAGCCTTGATTTTGGAATTCTAAAACCTTTCATGGAGTGTGGGTAAGATCAGTTTTGAAAGCTTTACCATAAATTCAGAATTTGACTCTGTATTCTTAAATTTTTCTCTATCTATGGAGCCATTTATTGTTTATTTTTTGCCAGCCAAGTTGCTTAGGTACACATGATAATTCAGTTTCTAATTAGAATAAATTTATTAACTGTGACTTTTGAATGCTTCATTTCTTTCTTTTTTGTTTTTAATAATAACAATACAAAAATGCAAGTTATTTTTGATATTTGATGTCATATCGATGTTAGAACAGGCTAAATTTTAAATCTTGGGGGGAAAAATTCACAACTGATATATTTCCTTAAGGCCAATTCTACTTTTCCTTTAAAAGACAATTTTCCTGTCATCTATTACCTTTTCAAAGTAGCCAATAATTTTTAAGATGTGCTATTGGTAATTTAAGCAATAAAGGCTGAAAGTCCAAGTTGTTATTCCATATAAACTCGAGGAAGTTTGTGGTAGTAAAGAAAATTTCTTCAATATAGGCACATAAAAAAATGCAGAACTCAAGAAATGGTTAATTTTCTGCCTAAAGGGATTGTTTTATAGCTGGATGAATATGATATTTATGATAATTATTATTAAAAAGACTGGCAATTGAGCCTCATAATTACTGTTTCTGTTTTAATGGCATGATTTGGATCAGATAAACATCAAGTACTTAAACTAAACCTTTTCTTCTTTTGCCTGGTTACATGACAGAGGCATTTGTCTGCACCCACTTAGAAATTTAAGCTTCCATCAGGAAATGAAAACTGTCATCCAATATTTAAATTGCTATAGATTTGACAGTTTCATATATTCAAGCAACAGCCAATTATTTGATAAGAAATTTCCATTCACAAAATACCAAAGGTGGACTAAAATAATTTTTGAGAAAATAGCATAATTTTATCCAACTGACCTATCTAACCACTGTATATGACTTTAAAGTCATTATCTTAGCAGGTGAAAAAACTTCAATATGTATAACAAACTAATATGAAGACAAAAATACACATTTTAAATAAGAAGCAACCCCATTTCCTGAAGAAAACTCTCCTCACTGCCATTTCCATATTTGCTATACTAGCTCATGTGTCTGTGGGGAAGAGCCATGAGCCTGTCTGTTGATAGGGACAGAAAAAAGATAGTCTGGAAGAATCACATTGGCTCTATAGAAGGGCAGCAAAAACTAACTAATGCTGAAACCACCAGAATTTGAGTCAAAGTTAACATCAAGGATTGATCTAATATCAATAGTCAGATATACCAAATGAAATTTATTTCCATTCAAGTACTTTTAGTCATGTTAATACAAGCCAGAGCTACCGAGCATGTTGAGATATATATTTCTTTCTAACCATTTCTTAGTACTGGAAAATGCTCTTGAAGCATTATAGTACTTAATGACGAGGACTCCTGACTCCCAGGAGTTTAAATTGATATTGATATTGGATCCTGTATTTTTTGGTGTCTTTCTTGGTTTCTTCTTTTTACACTAAGTTCTCCTTTAATTTGTTCTACTCCCAAAAGTTACTTTTATCCTATTCCTGCTTTTCAATAGTATATCAGCTTGTGTAAGAATTATAGATACTAATGGCAGGAAACTAATTTCTAAAGATTCAAAGGAAGGTTGACTTAAATTTCAGAGAATATTCTAGATTACATGAATTCCTATCAACTCGAGGCAGTATATCTATTACAAGTCATTCTTTTCTGAAAATTGGCTTGCAAAAAACATAATGAACAGAGTAAGTTTCAAAAATGCTAATAATAAAAAAATAAAATAAAAAATGCTAATAAAGCTTGTGTTGACCCTGAACTTTAATTACAGAAAGTATTGTGTCATATAATAGGTTGATGTATGTGTTTATGTTTATGTATAGTATAGATTTTATGGTAATAGTTAACATTTTCAGAAATACAACCAAATAAAAAGAATAGTTGACTTTTAAAGTTTGCATTGGAGGCAGCCTGGGTGGCTCAGTGGTTTAGCACCACCTTCAGCCTAGGGCATGATCCTGGAGACCCAGAATCGAGTCCTGCGTTGGGCTTCCTGCATGGGGCCTGCTTCTCCCTCTGCCTGTGTCTCTGTTTCTCTCTCTCTCTCTATCTCTCATGAATAAATAAATAAAATATTTAATAAATAAAGCTTGCATTGGAAAAGCAAACTTTGAATATAAGTTATCTTAATTATTTTTTCTTTTGACCCAAATTTGGTCAGTAGCTTAACTTCAATTTATAAATATTTGAATACTTAAAGAAAAATGAAAATAAGGTAATAAACATTGGATCTTGCACTCTGAGCTCCAAAATGGCATCTAGGAAGAAAAGTCAGGCCTATCACCTCATAGAAACATTGGAGTGCTTGTATAAATTATTTTCCCTATCTTTTAATTCCATAATTAGAAAAAGATAAAAATACCTTCAAATAAGCTACAATGCATTACTCAAAATTAATTTATCTTACTGATTTGAATTTTTAATAGGCTTGTTTATTTACAGGGATATTTAAGATTGAAATTTTGAAGCAACATACATATTCAACTAATGTATAACATGATATATTTTTGAGGTTATAAAGTTAACATGTTCTGGAGATTATCTTGTCATGCCTTGCATCCCATTGCTGTAACCAACAAAGGCTTTGCTACCTAGCTCTTATTTGTATGCATGCCATGCATTTCAATCAATTTTTTCATATATATTTAGAATTTCCTAAATTTTACACTTGAAGTCAGAGGTTATAAAAAAGGAAAAGAAAGAGGATGTGTGTGTTGTTTGAAGTTTGCCTTATAACAAGCAAATTGCCTGTAAGAGAAACAAAAACATGCTTTCTCAGAACTCCAAAGTAATATTGTTTATGGTCTCTCTGCAGCTAGACCCTGAAGCTAGTACTATTCTAAAAGAACTTCAAGTTAAACTCAATGGGGTTCTGGATGAGCTCAGCATCACTTATGGTGAAAGGTAAGTGGCCTAAGTAGTTATTATCGAACTGTGTTAGGTTTCAGCTACTAGTAATCATACTTCCAAGCTGTTTCTCTCCCCTTACTGGCTAAATCCATTTAACTTCAAGAATCAATTCAAGCATTATCTCCTCTCAACAGTTATTCAGGACTCAACAATTGAACAGTGGTGTCTTGCTACATGTTTCCCAGAACCTTGTATAATCCTTCTTTTGAGTAGCATGTTAAACAGTATGCTTTCAGTTCTGGTTTACTTGCCTATCTCCAGTAAGCCATACATTCCTGGTAGAAACCACATATCTCATCCCTACTTGAAATTCTGGTGTTTAGAGCTCAGCAATTTGCTGTTGAAAGAATGGAGGGTGGGAGAAAGGCAAGGAGAAAATCTTTACATACAAAAGAAGACTGAGGTGCATGTATGCCATTTATATCAATGTAGTTGCACTTTCAAATAACTGAATCCAACCCCATAACCTAATTAAGTCAGGATTCTAGATTTTAGGGTTTAGAATTCTTAATTACCCCATGAAATAGTAATGGCAAATTTTTCCCCCTATTTAAAAAAAAATAAATTAACTCTATTTGTCTATAGTGTGGCTCTAAAGAAAGAACAATTCATCCTAGATAAACTTCACTTTGGTCCTATAGGAAAAGATCATTATATCCTTATCAAATGTTAAAATAGAAAATCGAACACATCTTTGAAGAGGTTCATTAACTTCATACAGAATTTGCTTTAAATATTGGTTCAATAAATGTTGATTTATTGTGTTCAGTTCTCAAATGACACTATAAAAATCACTCTATTGGCTAATATCTTGTTTAGAATTTCTGCATCCATGTTCATCAGGGATATTGGTCTATAATTCTCCTTTTTGGTAGGGTCTTTGTCTGGTTTTGGAATTAAGGTGATGCTGGCCTCATAGAATGAGTTTGGAAGTATTCCATCCCTTTCTATCTTTTGGAACAGCTTTAGTAGAATAGGTATTGTTTCTTCTTTAAACGTTTGATAGAGTTCCCCTGGGAAACCATCTGGCCCTGGACTCTTGTGTTTTGATAAAAATCACTCTAATGGCAAAAACTAGGTATCCCTTTGGACCCCACTCATTGCTTACTTTTGGATTTTGGAAAGATACATAATAAACATTCATTGATTAAATATGATAATTTTATATCAGACTGAAAAGAAAAAGACACTAAAAGGGTCATATATTTTTTTCAAATATAGCAATGATGCAAAGTAAAGTCCCATATTGCCCTTCTCTTTATTTTCATGATTATGTTCATTGTCTTTATACAGCCCATCTTCACAGCTCAGGTGCTGATCAAGAGATAGCCTTGCTGTATTGAGCGCAGGGTGATTGCTCTGCCTTCTGTTTTGTGTTGTTAGCTGACCTGGATGATTCTGCTTATTTGGCCTAGATGTTAGTAAGCAACTTGGGGATTCTGTTTACCTGGAGTTGAAGATGTAGACAATGTCCCAGAGACGTCAGGCCTCGTCGGCTCTGACTTGAGTGACACTTAGTTGATGGGGACCTTCAGTCAGCCATGTTAGGCTTAACGCAGGCTTCATTGTAGTTGTGAATTAATATGTGGTTAGCAAAGACCATTGCCTTCAGCTGGGAAGGAAAAAGAATATTTAGCAAAATCAGGTAAAATAAAATGGTGTCAGGGAGAGCAAGGGGTGTTCAGGGCCTTATAGGAAATAAGATGACTAAACAGGATAGAAATCAGAATAGGAAGATAAAAAGTATATTAAAATTACTTTCTGTATCACAGCCAATTAATCCTTATGAATAAATACTTTTTAAATTTTGTTTTGTTCTGTTTTGTTTGATGGAGGGGGTGGAATTCAGTTTATGAAGACTGTAATATAAATTATAATTTTAAAAATGTGAGCAAACTTTAGTTATGAAATAAAGAGTGATGTTCTTAGAAGGGCACTGGAAGTATTTTGTTCATATGAAGCCAGCTATTTTAACCTAGATATTGAAACTCCTGGTTATCTGGTACCATTTCTTCTTAAATTTTTTTAAATATAGGGAAGAATTCACTATTTTGTGCACTTAGGGCTAGGATTATTAGAATGAACAACTCACATGTCATGCTTTTCTTATAAAAAGAATGATTATTATATATCTGTTGGTTTGAATTTATTTCTCACGTGGTCAACTAGATCATATACACTGGTGGGTGGGGAGCCTATAATGATCAGGGTGACCATGCTGTGAGGTCAAACTGGATCATTTTAGTCTAAATATACCCTCTTTAAGAGTCTTAATTAGCAGTTTAGAGGTTTAAAATTAAGTGTGTAATTAATTGTCCCAAATCTATTTTATCTAGTGTTATTAAAACCCACAATTAAATAATTATAGTATATGGAGCTGGTAGGATGATTACACATCACAGTAAAGGCGGCTCAGAGCCAAATCACACATCTGAAGTCTGGGTTCATAGGTTCTTGACATGCTCGCAGGGAACCCACTCATGACCGAAACAAAGTGATATCATTTCAGTGATATCTCAAAGATGTTCTTACATGTTTCAAAACTTGTTCTGCTTAGATTTCTCCTTACATTTTGGACTTTGGCTCTTGGTTTACTGCATTCCTTTTAATGATGCCTTTGGTACCAGTGACTAGCTGGATTGAGTAAAGAATTCAGGAACATTTCCTGGGAATTCTCCTGTTAGTATTTGACTTCATGAGTACTCACAAAATCCATTATTATTAACTGGTGCCATGTTTTTTCACGCTGATTACTATAGACTTCTCTAACCAAAAAATGGATAGAGAAAAAACATTTGGGGCAAATTTACCAAAAAAAAATCAATAGAAACAAAAAATTTTAGGTGAAATGCAGGTGTTGGTTCACCCTGGATCAATGCTAAGATAAAATGTCATTATCTCTGACACATTGCTAACCCTTCCTCCGCATGCTTGATCTCACACACCTGGCTTCTGGTGGGAGTTCACCACATGGATCTATTGTGGGAGAACTCACTTAAACATTGTAACCTGACTATCATACTTCTTTGCTCCATCTATCTCCACCTTGGTACACTGATTTGAGAACAATGCAAAAGAAAGTAGCTATTTCAAAGGTACTTATTACTATAGTCAGCAGGATCAGTCAGCGAGTGGTAATCAACTAGTTCAAACTTTCCAACATTATTTACCTTTCTTTTCTATTGCCCCAAGTATACCACCTCTACCCTCACTAAATACACACACCACCATCTTTATCACTTAACTTTCTCACCTTCTCCACCAAGTCCACCACTACCTTCCTCCATAACCACTACCTGACAAAAGTCCAAAGACAGGTCTAGCCAGATAAAAGCCATTTGTTCACACATCTGAATTCCTTTGGACTTGAGTCTGAAAGAGGCACATAGTATTTTCAATATTTGTAGAATGCATGCATGCATTGATTACATACTCTTATTCTTTCTATTTAATTAATGGAAGCATTATATAGTAAAAATTTCTAAACTTCTCTATAAAATTTTAGGACTTGGTACAGTTGGATACCTTGCAAATAATATGGACCCTATAACCTTTGTGTGTGGAGGAAGAAGAGGAAAGGGACAGACTTGATTGCAATACTTTTAAGATGGTCTCTTTCCTTCTAATCATCACCATACCAGTGACAGAACCATTTTCCAAGATTTCATTTAATCCCATTCTCCTAAATGTTTTCATCTTGCCTGCTTCTATATCTGTTATAATTACTCTTCTTGTTGGAAATGTGAAAATGACAGACAAAATAGAAGAATGGTGGTGATGATGAGTCTCCGTTACTTAAATGTCTTACTTTGTGCCATTTACTTTAATAAGGGATATAAAGAATGAAAAATAATGCTAAAGATTACTCTTCACAGACTTCTTTAAGTTCTTAGAGTGGTTAGGTAATAGAAGTGGGTGTAAGGAGGAGGGTCCTTGATACAGTCAACAATTTTTTTTTTTTGAGCCATCTTTTTCTGCTCTGGTTCCATGGTGTGGGTATATAACACCAAAAAAAAAAAAAGATCCCTGCCCTGCCCTCATGAAGCTTAAATTCTATTTGGAGCAACAGGGAATAAACAAATAAAAAGTATGTAGTGTATGAAATAATAGAAATAATATACATATGTAGAATAATATTGTAATTAAGAAAAAAAGAACTGCAAGGTAATGGAGAATGATAGAAATGTCATTTCAGGTTAGTGTTCAAAAAGACTTCTCAAAGGACCTCACATTTGGCATGTTCCTGAAATAAGTTAGGTCAAGAGACCCATGAGAAATTTCATGGGGGAGGGAACATAGCAGTAGCCATGAGAGAAGAATGTCCTCAGAGACTTCTAAAAACACTAAGGTTTAGGATACTTAATAAAGAATTGTTAATGAATATTGGGTAGGAGAGAAACTCATTTGACTTCTAAGTGGAAAATGGAATGGAGAACACATTAGAAATCAGGTCTCTGATGTGTATTGGAATTACCAGTATACGGATCACGTAAAAGCCATGAAATGAGATAAAATTGCCAAAAAAAAAAGCTATATTTGATGGAGAAATGGAGTAATCCAAGGATCAAGCATAGATGATTACAATGTAGGATTGCCAGATATGATATAGGATATACACAATTAAATTTGGATTTCAGATAAACAATGGGTGTATTTAGTATACATATGTCTGAAATACTGCATGGAGCATACTTGTACTAAAAAATGATTCACTCTCTGAAATTGAAATTACCTGGGTATCCTGTCTTTTTATTTGCTAAGTCTGGCCACCCTACTCCAATTGTTAGAGATAAGGTAATTGAGAAAGGAGCATAGGCATTGAGGTTAGGGGAAAGCCAAGAGGCTGTGGAGTCCGAGATGCCAAGTGACAAAGGTGTACCCACATGTCAAGAGTCTTTCAAGTACAGTCATTACTCCAAACAGTGCTCAGAAGAACTCTCAGCTATTACTGTGAGATATGGGGCCAAATGAACCCCCACTCAAATTAATTTAACCTGAAGAGTGTTACTTTTATCTGCTTTATGTATATGGGTCCCAAATAAGCTTTCATTGCAACAAAATTTTTTGCAGCTGAACAAGAAGTTTGAAGACTAATGAGCAAGGGAATTCACACCATTTGAAACAGATCAGACTCCTCAGAGTTGAATTAAACAGACACAGACAAAGGAGTCATAAAGGCTTTTATTTCAGAATTAATATTCCTTATTTTTAGTTTCCAGCTTATCATTGAAGAGTGTATAAAACAGATGAGTTTTGAACTAAACCAAATGAGAACAAATGGAAATATTGCATCTAATAAAAACAGTGCAGCAATGGATGCAGAGATTGTACTAAGACCCCTCATGGACTTCTTGGACAAAACGTAAGTTTTCCACTTGGTTTTCTCTTTAACCATTGCCCTAAATTTGATTGATATGGGTTTAAGGAAAAAAAATGTTTTCCTCTACATAGGACAGCTTTAAAAAAGGCTTCTATGGAAGTACATTAATTTCATTAAAAAGGAAAAGACTTTCAGTTCATTACCAGATATAAACAAAAGCAGGGATGGCTTTATGCAGGAAAGGAAAGATGGAGAAGAAATAAATCTTGGTAACTAAGGAGTTTGGTGTTCTGAGGGGAAAGAGCATTAGGATTTGATGCTCCTCAGATCAGACATTGTTTTGCCTCCTCTTGTATACCTAAAAAGCCTGGGTTGAGTCTAGAATGTCTGATTTCATGTCAGAAACCTGAAGAAGAGAATAACACAAATATGACTGGAATTAATTCAGCTCAGAGGCAAGTAGACTGCTGCCTGACCCAACCTTCAATAATTTATTGAGCACCTAACTTTATCAAACTTTATTCTAGGCACTAGGTAGTGATGAAAAAGAGTCAAAATCCCTGAATCCATGGAAATGATGGTCTCATTTTGCTGGGAGTTGAAGTCTTTGTGACTAACTAAGACCGTGTTCTTAACTAAAAAGTCTTATTTTTAAAAACATTTATTTATTTATTTATTTATTTATTTATTTATTTATTTATTTATTTTAAGATTTTATTTATTTATTCATAGAGACACACACACAGAGAGAGAGAGGCAGAGACACAGGCAGAGGGAGAAGCAGGCTCCATTCAGGGAGCCTGATGTGGGACTCCATCCCAGGTCTCCAGGACCATGCCCTGGACTGAAGGTGGCGCTAAACCACTGAGCCACCTGGGCTGCCCAGAAGTCTTGGTTTTTAATGCTCCTGCTAAATCCCTACTCTTACTAGTTCTAATTTTATAAGTTTGGAGTAGAGTCAAAGCAACTATATTTTAAAATGTATCTACATTGATCTAAAACAACCAGAGACATGATGTCTTAAATAGTGATATTTAACATCAAACTGAAGGTAGAAAAGTAAAAAATATTTCTGAATGCCTATCAAGGGACCAGTGTTATGCCTGGTTGTTTGCATATGTTTACCCCATTTAATATTGCTGCAGCAAATTAATTAATACCAAAGAGACCAAGATAAATAAGGCCACAATACCTTTCTTTAAAGAAAGAATTAGTAGGGAGGACCTCCTTCTATATAACTTATATTTTAATTCCATTTCCCTTTCCTTAAAATCTTATCATATAAGCAAGACTAATGTCCTTATCACTTTAATATTTGATAGACAAATTAAATCTTATTTTCTGTTCTTAATGAGGAAATAGCTAGGAGATAGTTTAGCAGGAGGGAGGTAGGCAAGTGATGTAGAAGAAAGAAGAAAGGGAAGAAAGACAGAAAGCCTTCTTCATTTCTTTAGTTTCTTAATGTAGACTTTTACATTCTAATTTCCTACACAATCCCTTGATGTTTTATCATATAGATGGCTCTTTTCCGTGGCCAATATGGAATCAATCACATAAACACACCACCATTCTGTCATGAGTGTGGTAGTTAATGGAGAGCAGGACAAAGCAGTCTTAATTCTCTTAAACCTCCTAATGGAATGCCTTCTGGCTTTAGACCTCTAGCCAGCAGTTTGAAGATATGTCATTTATCATTAGCAAAACTTAATATATATATATATATATGTATATATATATACTTTATAAAGTCTATAAAAGTATATAAATATATATATACTGTAACCAAATGTTGTAGAACATACAGAAAGTTCTAAGTTATCCTAATACTGTTAACTACTAGCTGACAGAACTTGAATCCATTTCACTATCTGCAAAATGGGGCTAATACATAAAGTTGGTGGAATGTACTTTTCAGCACACTTCAATTATTTTATTGTCTTGATTTTATACTTAGAATTATACATCATTATATCATCTTCTATATAATTTTTTCTAATTCCTACTAGAAAAGGACAGTATATAAGGATACAAACAAAAACCAGAAGCTTTAAAAATTTGTGAAAGTTTAAAATTTTTGGAAAGAGATGAGAGGTATGAAGAGTTGCAGAAATTCTCAGAGCTAATGAAAAAAATGTGTAACCATAAAGCCATTTGTTAGGGGAGATTTTTAAAAGTCAGTTATTCTGTTCTCAGGGAGCCAACAGGTTAGACAGGAAAAATAAGGTACACAAACACAATAGGGTATAAAATAATAATTCCTTAATCAGACCATCAGTAGAAATTCCATTTGGGTTAGATCTTTCAAGATGGATAGGACTTAGAGGTATGGAAGTGAAGGATAGACATTCAAGGGAGGGAGAACAGCTGATATAGTTTACATGAAAATCTGACCAACTGTAAGACAGTAAATGTCTATTGCCAGCTGGTATACACGGCATTTTAAAAATTGTCTGGTTAATTGGTCTGTGGTCAACCAATCTAGATAATTCAGTTTCCAAAATATAGGCTTTTCAACTTGCATTCATTATACAGTTGGTTAACTGACTAAATTAAGGAAGCAGTTGCTAGATCTCCTGTTTGTTCATTTAAAATGAACAATAGAGGGTTGGAAGTCTTCAAGGTAGCTATGAGGAAATCCCCTTAGAAGTAATGTTATAAATGTATGACTCTCTAAATAAAACATCTTATTTCTTTATGTTTCATTTTCTTCACCAAGACCTCACCACTCTAAAAAACGAAGTGTAAACTCTCTTCCCAGCTGGCAGAAATCCCATGCAGAGCTGCAAACATCAAGAATTTTATACCTATTCATTCGTTTCCAGTCTAAGTAGAGTTAGTTGGCATGCCAAGTATGTGGGCTAACCATATATACAAGGTCAATTCTTAAACCCAAACCTTTTGAAAATGGAAATAACACATCTGTTATAAAACTGGCATATTTGTTTTGTCTCAAAGTATCCTATGAATGTCTCCAAGGTTAGGTACTGTCATTCTGCCATGACCATCTGCTGGTTTCTTCCCTATGTCTGTATGATGAATGCTACCCTCCAACAATGGTTTCCAAAAGAGTAGGGCTACAGATTCCATAGCTGTGCACAGAGGCTCCAACTTTCCTCTTCATGCAAAAGTTTTCTCATGTATTTTCATATATTAGGTATCTGCATATAGTAGTGTTAGGAGAAATAATTCTACATAAATGTGCATTTGGGAAATCTGCAGACAAGGTTTTCAAACTAAGGTGATTTAAATAATAGATGTTATCATCATTCTGTCCATGAGAAGAATTTGTAAGAAATACAAATCTAAACCTATTAATGTTGGTAAATTTGGGATCTTCCAAAACTGAACTTAGAGAAACAAAACAGATTGGTAGTTGTCAGAGGTGGGGGAAGAGGGATAATGGGTAAAAGTGGTCAAAAGATACAAACTTCCAGTTATAAGTAAGTCTTACAAATTTAATGTACAGTACAAAGACAATAGGTAACAATATTTTATTCTACATTTAAAAAATTGCAGAGGGTATAATAGATCTTACAAAAAATGTTAACTCTCTGAGGTAATGGATGTTAACTAACTTATTGTGGCAATTTTGTGAAAGTTTAATATATATATATATCAAATCATTATGGTATACACCTTAAACTTACACAATGTCATACGTTTATTGCATCTCAGTAAAACTGAAAAATAAATAAAGTTGATAAATATTGGTTTTTGAGTAAAATTATATGTGTTTTTGTTATGTTGGAGCAGTGCCAGGTAGCAATAATAGTTTGTTTCTTTGGTATTTGGCCTGCGTCATGAACGTGAGGCATGTTGTAAAAATAAGAATGTGGATGAAAATCATGGACTTTGGGGGACTTGATGTTAACTTAGGCAACAATTTAAGGGAAGAGATATCCTGATTTCATTTTCTACCAAGTATATATTATCTAATATATATGTTGAAATACACTTTTGATATTTTTTCAGTAAATAAAATTGAGCACTTGAAAATTATAAAGGCCTATTCATATGTTTAAATCTCAGTATTAAAAACATGAATTTCTGATGAATAAAATAATTTGATACTTTGAAATGAGACTTATAAGTGATTATATGTTTTGTTTTATTTCAGATTAAGTCTTTCAGCAAAAATCTGTGAGAAAACAGTTCTGAAGCGAGTTTTGAAGGAGTTATGGAAGCTAGTTCTTAACAAAATAGAAAAACAAATTGTTCTCCCTCCTCTGACAGATCAAACAGTAAGTATATAAAACCATGATTTGATTATACTTTTTGTTTTATGATTTAAGTATAGTTGACATACAACATTAAATCAGTTTCAGTTGAACAACAGTAATTTGACATTTTTACCATACAAGGTTATTAAAATATTATTAATTATATTCCCTATGCTATACTAATCATCTCCCTGACTTACTTCATTACGGGAAGTTTGTACCTTTTAACCACCTTCACCTATTTTGCCCTTCTTCCACCCACCTCCCTTTTGGAAAACACCACTTTGTTTTCTGTATTTATGAGTCTGTTTGTTTTTTTGTTTATTTGATTTGGATTTAGATTCCACCTATAAGTGAAATCTCATAGTATTTGTCCTTCTCTGACTTAATACCCACAAGATCTATCCGTGTTGTCACAAATGGCAAGATCTCATTCTTTTTATGACTGAATAATATTACATTGTGTGTACACACACACACACACACACACACACACTACATCTTCCTGATCCATTCATCTATTGGTGGACACTTGGGCTGCTTCCATATCTTGGCTATTATAAATAATGCTGCAATAAACATAGAGGTGCATTTATCTTTTTGACTTAGTGCTTTCATATTCTTTGGGTAAATACTCAGCAGTAAAATTACTGAATCAAATGATATATCTATTTTTAATTTTTTGAAGAACATCCATACTGTTTTCCATAGTGGTCCCACCAATTTACATTCCCAACAAGGAAAATCAAGTGCATAAGGGTTCCCTTTTCTCCACATTCTCACCAATATTTGTTACTTCTTGTATTTTTTATTCTAGCCATTGTGACTAGAGTGAGGTGATATTTCATCCTGGTTTTAATTTGCATTTTCCTGATGATTAGTGATGTTGAGCATCTTTTCATCTGTCTGTTGGTTGTCTGTCTTCTTTGGAAAAATGTCTATTCAGGTCCTTTGACCACTTTTTAATCAGATTATGCAGGGTTATTTTGTTGTTGTTTTGAGGATTTTTGGTATTAAGCTGTGTAAGTTCTTCATATATTTTAGATATTAACTTCTTATCAGATATATTTGCAAATAGCTTCTCCCATTCATTAGGTTGCCTTTGCATTTTGTTGATTTGTATTGCTGTGGAAAAGCTTTTTATTATAGTATAGTCCCAGTAGTTTATATTTGTTTTGTTTACCTTGCCTAAAGAGACAGATCTTTAAAAAATAAAATAATATAAAATAGATCCATAAATATGTTGCTAAGGCCATTGCCCAGAAGATTACTTCCTATTGTCTTCTAGGGATTTTATTGATTAAGGTCTCACACTTAGGATTTAATCCATTTTGAGTTTACTTTTTTCAAAGATTTCATTATTTATTTGAGAGAGTGTGTGCACACAAGTTAGTGGAGGGGCAAAAAGAGAGAGACAAGAAGACTCATCATTGAGCAGGGAGCCTAACATGGGGCTCCATCCCAGGACCCTGGAATCATGACCTGAGCTGAAGGCAGATACTTAATCCACTGAGCCACCCAGGTACCCCATTTTGAGTTTATTTTTGTTTATGGTGTAAGACAGTGGTCCATTTTCATTCTTTTGCTTGTGGCTATCTAGTGTTCCTATCTTTTCTTGCAAAGCAAGGTCTTCCAAAACTGTGTTGAATAAAAGTGGTGAGAGTAGACATTCTTCTCTTGTTCCTGATTGTAAAGGAAAAGCTTTTATTTTTTTCCCCATTGAGTGTGGTATTAGCTGTGGGTTTCTCATATATGACCTTTATTATGTTGTATTTTGTCAAATGCATTTTCTGTAGCTATTGAGATGATCACATGGTTTCTATCCTTCCCCCTTATAATATGATGTATCAGTCAATTGATTTGCAAATAATGAAAACTTCCTTGCATCCCTGGAATAAATCCTACTTGATTGTGGAGATTTTTTTTTTAAGATTTAGTTATTTATTTGAGAAGAAGAGGGAAAGAATCTCAAGCAGACTCCCCACTGAGCATGGAGCCCAGTGTGGGCCTCAATCTCATGACCCTGAGATTATGATCTGAGCTAAAAATAAAAGTCATATGTTTAACCAGCTAACTATGTGATTTTTTTATTTTTTAAATACATGGTTGAATTCAGTTTGCTAATGTTTAGCTGAGGATTATTATGTCCATATTCATCAGGGATATTTGGTCCTTTTTTTTTTTTTGAGTGTCTATCTGGTTTTAGTATCAGGGTAATGCTGGCCTCATAGAATGAATTTGAAAGTTTTCTTTCCTCTTTTATTTTCTGGAATAGTTTGAGAAGAATAGATATTACCTCTTCTTTATTTTTTGTTAGTATTTTTTATTTATTTATTTGAGAGAGAGCATGAGCAGGGGGGAGGAGCAGAGGAAGAGGAAGAAACAGACTCCTCCCCGCTGAGCAGGGAGCCTGATGTGGGGCTCAATCTCAGGACCCCAAGATCATGACCTGAGCCGAAGGCAGACGCTTAACCAAATAAGCCACCCAGGCACTCTAACTCTAATTTAAATGTTTGTTGAATTCCTTTGTGAAGACATCCAATTCTGGACTTTCAATTGTTGGGAGTTTCTTGATACTGATTCAATTTCATTACTAGTCTGTTCATTACTTGGTCTATTCAAATTTTCTTTTTTTTTTTAAGATTTTATTTATTTATTCATGAGAGACACACAGAGAGAGAAGCAGAGACACAGGCAGAGGGAGAAGCAGGCTCCATGCAGGGAGCCTGACGTGGGACTCGATCCCGGGTCTCCAGGATCATGCCCTCGGCTGAAGGCAGTTCTAAACCACTGAGCCACCCAGGCTGCCCAAGTCTATTCAAATTTTCTATTTCCTCCTGATTCAGTTTTAGAAAATTGAATGTTTCTAAGAATTTATCCATTTTTTTCTAGGCTGTTCAATTTGTGGGCAAATAATTTTTCACAGTATTCTCATAATCCTTTGTATTTCCTGTAGTGTCCGTTATTTTTCTTTCTTCACTTCTGAATTTGAGTCTTTTTTCTTGATGAGTCTGGCTAAAGGTTTATCAATTTTGCTTATCTTTTTAAGGAACTAGTTTTTGGTTTTAATGATTGTTTCTATTTTTTTAGATTCTATTTCATTTATTTCTACTCTGATATTTATTATTTCATTCCTACTAACTTTTGGCTTTCTTTTTCTAGTTCCTTCAAGTGTAATAGTAGATCATTTATTTGAGATTATCCTTGTTTCTTGATGTAGGTTTGTATTGCTATAAACCTAGAACTGCTTTTGTTGTGTTCCAAAGATTTTGGACTGTTGTATTTCCCTTTTCATTTGTTTCCATGTATTTTTAAACTTCTTCTTTGATTTCTCTGTTGACACATTGTTGTTAATTAGCATGCTTTTAGCTTTCATGGAATTTTTTTTTCATTTTTGTCCATAGTAATTAATTTCTAGTTTCATACTACTGTAGTTTGAAAAGTTGGTTAATAATGATATCAGTCTCCTTAAATTTATCGAGACTGGTTTTGTGGCCTACCATGTGATCTATCTGTCCTGGAGAATATTCCATGTGTACTTGGAAAAAAATATATATATTCTGCTGTTTTGAAATGGAATGTTCTATATATATCAGTGAAATATATCTGGTCTAATGGGTTCTTCAAAGCCACTGTATCCTTTGATTTGCTGGCTGGATAATTTGTCTATTTATGTAAGTGGGCTATGGAAATTCCCTATTATTATTGCATCACTGTTAATTTCTTTATGTCTGTTAATGTTTGCTTTATATGTTTACATGCTTCTATGTTGGATGCATGGATATATACAAGTGTTATACCTTCTTGTTGGATTGATCTTTTTGTCTTTATGTAATGCCTTCCTTTCACTCTTGCTGCAATCTTTGTTTAAGACTCCATTCCATCTGATAAAAGTATTGCTACTCGAAATTGTTGCTTCCGTTTGCATGGAATATCTTTTCTTTTTTTCATCCCTTCTCTTTCAATCTTTATGTGTCTTTAGGTCTGGAGTGAGTCTCTTCAGTGAGTCTCTTGAGTTATCTTGTATATTTGATTGGAGTATTGAGTCCATTTACTTCTAAAGTAAAGTAATTATTGAGAGGTATATCCTTTTGCCATTTTGCTGTTTTCTGGTTGTCTTTGTAGTTCTTCTTTGTTCCTTTCTTCTTTTGCTCTCTTGTGGTTCAATGGCTTTCTTTAGTGTAATGCTTGAATTTCCTTTTATTATTTGTATATCTTATACATTTTAATTTGTGGTTATCATTGGGTTCATATATAACATATATATATATATATATATATATATATATAGCAATTGTTAAGTTGGTGGTCACTCAAATTTGAACACATTCTAAAAGCATTAAATTTTTACTTCCACCTCCACATTTTTGTTTATGATGTCATATTTTAAACCTTTTTATTTTGTGTATCCCTTGACCAATTTTGGTAGATATGACTGATTTTGCTATATTTGTGTGTTAACCCCCATACTGGTTTTATAGGTGATTAATCTACTACCTTTACTATAGTTTTGCTATTACCTGTTAATTTTTTTCCTTTCATAATTTTCTTCTAGGTATGCCTTCCCCTTACATAATTTAACATGTCTTCAACATTTCAATATTTCTTGTAAGGCTGGTTTTGTGGTGAGAAAGTCCTTTAACTTTTGTTTGCTGGGGAAACTCTCTCTCTTTCATTCCAAATGATAACTTATCAGATAGAATATTTTTCATTGTAGGTTTTTTTCTTTCAGCCTACAGTTGCCATGGAAAAATTAGCTGATAGCCTTATAGTGTTTCCCTTGTATGTAACTGTTCTCTTTACTCATGATGCCTTTTAAGACACCTGGGTGGCTCAGTGGTTGAGCATCTGCCTTTGGCCTAGAGTATGATCCCGGAGTCCCGGGATCAAATCCCACTTGGGCTTCCTGCCTGGAGCCTGCTTTACCCTCTGCCTGTGTCTCTGCCTCTCTCTGTGTGTCTCTCATGAATAAGTAAATAAAATATTAAAAAAATAAGATTCTCTCTTTACGTTTTGCCATTTTAATTATGTGTCATTGTGTGAATTTCTTGGTTTCATCTTGTTAGGTAGGGCCTTCTGTGTTTCCTGGACCTGGATGTCTGTTTTCTTCCCCAAATTAGGAAATTTTCCTACCCCTTTCCCTCTCTTTTCTTTTTCTGGCATGCCTAAAATTCAAATGTTATTACTCTTGATGATGTTATTGTCCGGTATTACTTTATGCTGTTCAGCCTGGATGCTTTCTGTGACACCGTCTACCAGATTGGTAATCCATTCTTCTGATGTATTTTTCATTTCAGTTATTGTATTCTTCAGCTCTGACTGGTTCTTTCTTATATTTTCTATTTCATTTTTGAAGTCCTCACTGAGTTCAGTTACTCATTTCTCAAATCTGGTGAGAATCTTTATGACCATTAGTTTGAACATTTTTTAGGCATATTGAATAATTAGTTTAGATCTTTTTCTGTGATGTTCTCTTATTCTTTCATTTGGGACACATGTTTTTGTCTCCTCATTTTGTCTAACTCTGTGCTTGTTTTTATATAGTAACTAGGTCAACTCTACTTCCTGGTCTTGACAGTAGTGCCTTTGTATAGAAGAATTTCCATGGTACCCTGTAGCACAGTCTCTTCTGATCACCAGAAACAGATGCTTCAGGGTTGTTCCCTATGTGGGCAGTATGTTCCCTTCTGTTGTGGTTGAGCTGTGACTGCCATGAGCTCAACTGTTTGGTGTGGCCAACACTCAGCCTAGCTGTCTACAGTTGGATTCAGCGGCTTGCACAGCAGAGGGCAGCTGTTGCTCCCTGTGCAGCCATTTAGAGGCCTAGTTGCAGGAAATATGAGCATGCTGATATGTGGGGTCATCTCCTATTCTGAGGGCAAGAGTCAACCTAGAGAGGCACTGGGCCAGGGCATGCATTGCTGGCAAGGTAGATAGAGAATGTTAATATTGACTCTCACAAGTGTCGGCTATTCAGTCTGGGGAGGGCAAGAAAAATTGCACCTGACAGCACTTTTGTTTCCAGAGAACTCTCCTGCAGATTGCTGACCTTCTGGCACTCTAAAATTAGCCAATCAATCTTCACATAAAACCCCGGGCACTTTTCAAACTACTGCTTCTGTGGTTCTGGCCAAGTTATTTGGCTTGCTGCTCTGTAAGAGCAAGGGCTTGGTTTCCTATCACCCTCCAGCTTGCCTAGGGTTAACCTTTGCTATTTTTCAAAGCCAGATGTTATGGGGACTTCTCTTCCCAATGTGAGTATCAAGGGCCAGGAGTGCCCAGTGTAGGGTCCAATCCCCTCACTTCTCTGGTCTGTGATGTCCCTCCTATTTGTAGTGAGTCACACCAGGTGTTTGGTTCCTGGTTGTTTGTCTACCCTTCTATCATTTTTGATATGTACTTCTCTCCATAAAACGGAAGATCTGTCCTGCCAGTCTTCAGGTTGTTTACAAAGTTAGTTATGTAGATGTAGTTGTTTCCTTGGTGTGTCCATGGAATGAGGTGAGCTTAGGATCCTCATGTTTCATCTTGTCCCTCTCTCCCTTGATTATACTTTCAGTAACCCATCTAATTATACTTCGTTTAAGTGAGTGACTCTCATCCAGCTAAATTAATGATTAAATCAATTTTGAGAAAAAGTCTTTGGTAAACAGTATCTAAATAATCATTCAAATGACATTTTTCTATACAAATCAGTTTTGAATAATGTCAACAGTCAAAATTCACACTTCCTTAACATTCAGAACTTCATTTTTTGAAAAAAGTATGAAAGTTTTCAACTTACAGCATTATCTGCTCTATACACATAATTTTTAAATTTATTTTTACTGTGAAACCCCAGGGAAATAAATTTAGGGTAAAATACCATCACTGTGGTTTTTTTTTTCCCTAAAACATTACAGCTCAAGAAGATAAATCCAAAACTATTTGGAATATTTTTCTCCTTCCCATTTTACTTTCATCTATTACCTTCCCACTTGGAGTTAAGAGAGGAGACACCTTAACATCACGTCTTTTGAATCCACTGAATCATACACAGTGAAATAAAAAAGAACCAGAATGATCACTGGGCAGCAAAGTTAGAGAATGGTCAAGGCCTATGTCTCAGGTCATATCCTGAGACAAAATAACCTTAGCATGCACCTATTATGAAGCAACTTTTTTTTTCTGTGCTTAAGGAAGGCAAGTTGATGCAAATAATGAATAATTATGAACTAACCTGTTTTGACACCATTAATCATGTATACTCAATCTATATGTATCCAATGAAATTATATAGAAAATGTATTCTTATAAAGTATTCCAAGATGCTATGATTCATATCTTTTGATTTCCTGCCAGCAACTGATAAAATTTTTTATAACCTCTATATATGGAAAGCCAAATTGTATATAAAAACATACATGCATACTTTATTCTGCTATAATATATATGCATTTCTATAACACTAGTTAGCTATCATGTAATTGGTAAACAGGGGAATGATGCCAGTAAAATCTGGAAGTTGAGTTGGTTTATGTATAAATTTTCCTAGGTGGGAGGCTCTGAAATGTAATATAAGACTATAAATTCAGCAGAAAAAGAACGAGCACTCAGTTACTACTACATAGGGGTGAAAGGCACACTTGTACATAGTTTTTCTATCCAAAGATATGAAGCTTGTATGGCACTCACACAGGACAGGCTACTCACCCCCCTGGGCTGAGCATTCCCCTTACTGTATGGGTATTGCCACAACCCATATTTGTATTCTGTTGTTTGTTTGGATTGTTTATTATTTTGCATTTTTAATACCCCTTGTGGCACCAACTAGCCTCCCTGAGTTCCTTGTGTGCTATACAAGCTGTCTCCCAAAGTAGCACTTACTGTGTTTGATCGTTGGTTATAAAATTGCATGAGCTTTGACTGTGCTGCCCACTGCTATTTTCCCCATGAACCCTATTATTTCTATAGCACAATTTTGGAAATTGAGGTTTTCAAAAATACATACATCATGCTATAGCAGATACTATTTATAACATTTCATTTTTTCTATAAGGTCTTCCCTAGGAAAGCTTACTATAACATCAATTTTTCTCTAGCATTGAGTTCTTAAAGTATGAAGCAATATCTGTCATTCATACATTTATTCACTCACTATGTGTTCTTTGAGATTCTGGTATGTGGTGGGCACCACAGTGGGGATAAAAATAAGAGCAAATTAGACGCTGTTTTCATAAACTTTGCAGTCCTTCATTTCCCAATAAATTCATAGGATCCACTAAAAAATGAGGATTATTATTCCAGGATAGTTGATTTTCCCTCTTGAGAAAATATTCTAGGGTACTAATGAACTTAGTACCAAAGTTTGTTCTTTCCTGCCATTTTACCAATAGACATACCTCTAGTTTTTCATTCTAGTAGTGCTTTGGATGGTTTATTCCTCTGTTTTTCAAACTTTTCCCAGGACCTTGGAGTTCTAGAAAGAGCATCTACCTGAGGGAAGAGTTAAGAGGGCAGACTCTGATAGATTGGGGAGCATCTGAGGAATAGCAGCTTCACCTGCCTCAGCTCTGTTTCTTGAAAGTTTGCATAGATTTATTTGGGGGCCAAGTGGAGTGAGGGAACTGCCCTTACTAAAAATAAATAAATATTAAGGATCATTGATTTAATCCATATGCTACATTAAAGTGGTTACATTAGTAGTAACCCATGCATTAACTCAGACTTAAAACTTTCTGGAGTGGGATGCCTGTGAGGACAATTGCCAGCAGTACTAGGTATCTTTGACCTAATCTGTAAAACAGACTAATTAAGTGTGTATGGCATAAAAGTCACAAATATAAGAAGGGAAGTAAAGCAAATTTTCTATTGACTATGTTTCTACTGTTACTGAAGTTCTAAGGACTGACTATTCTCTCTTCTTTTCTGTGTCTCTAGGGACCTCAGATGATTTTCATAGCAGCTAAAGATCTTGGACAATTATCCAAATTGAAGGTAATAAGAATAAAGAGATTATTTACTGTCTGTGAAATGTAATGAGCTAACTACAGCTCTACAAGAAACCATTCTTTTACAAGTGATGGTAGCTATTGAGGCAGGATCAAGAAATATCTCACGATCTGCTTTAAGGATGTATCAGGTCAGGCAGGGTCTCAATTTTCTAATATTTTCCAATTGGGAGGGAAACTGTAAAATTTTTATTTGTGTTACAGCTTTCAGGATTACTGCTTTGGGGTAAATTAGATAACATTTTCTTTCAAATATTAAACACACTTTGTATGGATAAAGGCAAAATGGAGTGCTTCATAGAAATCTAGTAAAGTCTAGAGAAATCTTAAAGGCAAGCAAAAATGAAACTCATCAAAGCAGACCTTGAGCTTGTCAATATATTCAAGCATATATAAATGAGGATTTCCTGACTAAATAACCCTACCCTTTATTATTGCAGTTGTGCAGGGAACCTCATATTCTGTCCTTCTAGAATAGGTTAAAGTACATATTGTGCTGCTTTGACTTTTTCACTTAGAATAATGCCCTTCACATTCTTCCATTCTGTTGCATATGGGTGGATTTCCTTCTGCTTAAGAGCCAAATAAGATTACCACATTTTCTTCTCCCATTCATTCATCAATGGATGACTTACAGGCCAACATTATGCCTATAGTAGAAATATGTGTTATTTTAGTTCCATTTCTATCTTTTAGGATATAATGTGTATCATGGGTATGAGTTCCAGACACAAATCCTGTGGTTCAAATTCTACCTCATTTGCTTCCAACTGTGTGTCGTTGGCCAAAGTATTTAAAATTTTTAATTTTCAGATTTGGCACTTGCAAAGTACAGAAAATTTTAACACTTGGCTTATAGGATTGTTGTGAAGATAAATGAGATAATGCATACATTATCTTTGCATGATGATTGCGAAGAGTATGTCACCTCCCACTCACAGAAGCTGGCAGCTCAGAGTTAGGTATCACTGGGATTGTTTTGTGTGTATAATACAGAGGAAGAATAATCTATTTGGCTGCATAATTACTTACTGAGATAAAACAGGTGTCATATAATTTCAGTAACCTATATTATTCCCTTGCTCAGAAAAAAAATTTAAAAGCCAATAATCCATTTAAAAGATATCACCTAAAATTGCTTCTCACAGGTATTCAGTTATGTTAATGGTTTGGAGGAAAGGTAAAAGGTAGATGTTACTTCCACACTATTGTTTTGGATCTTAGATCTTAATCCCTTCCTTTACTCCCTCTTATTATTTTCCTGGGAATTCTACTATGGATTTATCGAGGGTTGAAATTTCTCATACAAAACCATGAAGGTGAAAGCATAGTATCTCATTACAAAGAAATGGCCCTGGTCATGCTTCTAGTATCTGTGTGATATTAGGAAACACATTCCACCTCCCATAGCTTCAGTTTCCTGAGTTGGAAGTTATATCAGCCAGACTGTTTTCAGTTCCAAGTGATGGAAAGCATAACATAAGCAAGGAAGGAATTTATTGCTACATGAAATTTTATTGTCCTAGACGACTCTGCTTTCTGTCACTACTTGATTAGGAACCCAAAGGAATGTAATGGAACCCAACTCTGTTCCTTCCTTGTTTGATGTACGGCTATAACAAGCCTACCTTCCTATTTGTAAGATGGTTGTCTCTGTCTATATCTAATATCCTTTGAACTTGAAATATTGTAGAAAAGAATACCCAACTTGATGTGAGAAATTCCAGCAAACCCCACCAGCACATCTTGGGCTCTGATAATGTTATCACCCCTCCAAAGCTAACTGCTGACAGAGGCTTAACTCATATATCAACTTCTGATCTGGGAATGCTCTGCCTAAAACTTATGAATTCTGAGTGGGATAGAGAGAGCTCCTGAGGGGACATATATATATATATATATATATATGTGAGGTGGGAAAAATCAGAGTTCACATGAAACATAATACCGTAGGTCACTTTGCAATTTCCAAACTTCTCCAAGACTGTAAAAAATTAAAAACAAATTATTAATAAAAGGTCCTAAAAGGATTATTACTCGAATTACAGAACAATAAGGCCTCTACAATATTATGCAAAATTAAAACTGTGGCCATAATAAAGAACTTCAAATTTTACAAAACTGTTTTATTTTACTAAAATGTCACTTTTATTTTTATTTTTATTTTATTAAACACTGGGTCTTTGCAATTTTTTATATATTAGCTTGAAAGCAGATTTGGATATATTCAGAAATCTTATATGGAAATACTAACAAATTATTTCAGATAACGCAGAGTCAGAACAATGAGGGAAATTATTTCTCTGCATTTGGTTACAAGTTAGGATTAATCCATTAAAGAAATATTTATTCAGCTATATGACATTATTCATGCTCTGGAACTTCATAATGTAGATATATTATGTATGCCCAACTTATTGCTATTTAATGGGATCATATTTTTTGAAAAAATAAATTTTCATGGACAGGTGATGCAATATCAAAACCAATTAGTGTTAGTATAAGAAACTGCAAGTTTACTGCAAGCAAGCAGTGACTCATTGTCAGTCTTTTTCAGAGACTTCATTCTTTGAAAGAGCTATTTTTAAATCTCAAAAAATTATCTCTTGCAAAAATTATATTTTTCTATGACATAGAAAGGGTTGAAGCCAGAGAAATTTGTACTTACTTACCCTAAAACATTTCCACCTATAATTTAGTAAACATTTCCCATTACTGTTTGTTTGAGTTTCAATGGGTAGTTAATATTATTTTTTTAAATGTTAAATGGACATATTTGTGTTGAAAAACCCTGTATCAGACAAAGATGTAGTGAGATACGGGAGTATATATCATGGATCCATGGAGCATTGTATACCATTTTTTCAAAAATATTCAAAGAAGTATGATTTCATTCAAATGTATTGAACTCTACAACATAATGCTAAAAGAAACATAATTCATTTACCAAAAATATACTGAAGGCCTAGGTTATAATTGCCAAGATAGGTAACTGGAAGACTGGAAACACGAGTAAGCCTTAGATGGAGATTATCTTCAGGAAATCATGGCATCTACCAAATAAGAATAGGAAAGGGCTACAACAGGGCAAGCCACTGGAGATTGCACAGTTTGTGCACTGCACAAAAAGTGCCTGGCTAAGGGAGCAAATGACCACTGAAATAGAGCCCATGTGCCACCTGCCAAGCCATATGAATTGATGCAGAGCTGTGCCCTGTAGGAAAAGAGGCACCTATTATTACCAAGGAAAGGCACTGATTGATCCATTAGTCAAGCCTTGCGTTCTCAGAGCTCTGTCCATCTACACGGGTTTTCCTCTAATTCACATAAAGGCACCTATATTAGTTAGTTTCAGTTAAGCTTCAGAACATAAGTCTTTCTTTTACTGAACAACATATCACAATTACCTAGGACAGCTCAGGCATGTAATAAGCACTCAATAAATATCTGTTGAATGTTGGCATAATGGCAGCACTGGGAAACTGTCAACTTTGGAGGGTAGGGAGGTCAGGAATTTTTTTTAATTTCTCTTGGATTTCTTTTTGCTTTATGGTTGTCTTCAACCATTTTCCTAAAGAAGTTTTGAATGAGGGACTGAGACAGTCCATAGTGAACAATGAGGAAAATCTGTAAATATGGAAATCGGCTCTAAAATATTGAAAAATTTTAAAATATTGAAAATCTGCAGAGCCAAAACGAGTGAACTCCTGGGACTTTTCTTCATAAGAGCTAAACATTAAGGGGATCCAAGAAAGAGAATAAACTGGGGTCATTGGAATAGACTTTATCAATAGTAATTGAAAGGGACTAAAATTCACCTCCTAAATCCTTGTCATGATTGATCTTCCTCAATGTGACAGAACATAAGGTGAAAAAGCTTTGACACATATTTCAAGGTTTCTCTCTTTTTTTTCCTAACATAAACTTGTAAGTGAAAAGTAAAGCCACATGTGAATCAAAGTTCAGCATTTCGGGATCCCTGGGTGGCGCAGCGGTTTGGCGCCTGCCTTTGGCCCAGGGCGTGATCCTGGAGACCCAGGATCGAATCCCACGTTGGGCTCCTGGTGCATGGAGCCTGCTTCTCCCTCTGCCTGTGTCTCTGCCTCTCTCTCTGTATGACTATCATAAATAAATAATAAAAATAAATAAATAAATATTAAAAACAAAGTTCGGCATTTCTTTTTGGAAAAGGGGTATTTATTAAATATATGACAAAATAATCTCAAGTGTGTCCATATGGGGATTATGCAGATTCTGTTTGAAAATAGTTGTTAAATGAATGAAGTGGTTAATTTATAAGTAACTGTTAACATGTTCTCTAGGAGCACATGATTCGGGACGATGCCAAGGGTCTAACACCAAGACAGTGTGCTGTAATGGAGGTGGTCCTAGCTACCATCAAGGTAAGTTACAGTACTGATATGCATCCAGAGTCCTCTGTGTACCCTCAGAGAAAAAGTGCCCCATAGATACAGAGGAAAGTTGTATGGGTATATTCCCAGAGTGTGTCAGATTGAGCCTGCACTATCTCCCATATTATCCATGTTAGTTCTGTCCTTACACTTGATTCCTTTGTCTGTCTCTAAAAAATGTGTGTGAAACCTATGTTGTAACATGTGTTTTCAAAGAAAGACATGTACCTTCCCTCCACCCAAAGGTCCAATTAAATAGACGCTTCAAGGAGGTTTGGGGTTAACAATTTCTTTTTATGTTTTCTATGCTTATTGAAATGGCTTTTAAAAGATCAATCTTCTCCTCTCTCTTAGTAAATGCAATAATTTAATTTTCTGGTGAAAACCCAAAGGCATTGTGTTGTGCGCATCATTTTTTCATAGCCAAAGGTTGACCACAAGTTATTGTGGTGTGGGCTAAATATGGACAAACCTAAAATGTAACTTAGAAGTTGTTTCCATATAATTCCTACATGTATTTCATTTTATATTTCATTTCCTATACATGCTTTTTGTATTTATATGTGAAAGCTTATTAAAGAGTGAAAGTTAATTTATCATCTAAATTTAAACCATGTTCATTGCCTGCACACTTCACTGGAGGAAGCCTCTCATACCTAGCATGCATGAACAGTATAGCAAAAAACTGCTATGAGCCATTTTCAGAGCACAGAATTGTCTTACAGGATATAAACAGACACTACAATGGTATTTATTAAAATAGACTTTTAGAACAACTGGGCACCTTCGCAAAATTGTTACCTCAGAGCTTTTGTTTTATAGTTTCAGCATTTAATCAGAGGCCATCTTTTCTTGCTTCAGTGTCTGAGACTGCAAAATGAAAGTTGTGAGGTGGGAATTTTGTGACACCTGGTGAAAACTGGAGAGTGCGGATTTAGTCAGTGAGACTATAGCAATGGAGCTTTTTCTAAAGCTGCAGCCTGGGTGTTATCTGCAAGTTTGGAAATTTTGCATAATCATATTGAGGGAAGAAAGGAGAAAACATAAAAAACAAAACAAAACAAACAAACAAAAAAACAGGGCACCCAGGGTGGTTTAGCTGGTTTAGCTCAGCGGTTTAGCACTGATCTGATCCTGGAGTCCTGGGATCGAGTCCTATGTCAGGCTCCCTGAATGGAGCCTGCTTCTCCCTCTCTCTCTGTGTGTGTCTCTCATGAATAAATAAATAAAATTTTTTTAAAAAAGAAAAGATTGACTTTTGGAGTTAAAGCAGAACAAATGGCTATAAATGAGGAAATGCTAGTATAAAAAATAAGAACTTTGAAGTGTACCATAGAGAGGGAAAAAAAAAGTAAGATTTTTAGAATCTGAATGCAGCCCTTCATAGATTAGCCCTTCATAGATACAGTAGGAAAATGTATTCTGTGAAAAGAGAATGGCATTCAGACCTGGATCCTGTCCCCAACACCAACATTTCTCATCTTCTTGGTTGGGACACATGATCACCATCTAGCTAGCCCAATGTCTGGGATATTTCTGATCTCCAACTAAATTCCCCTCTTTTACATCTTGACAGTTCAACTAACCTGTCTGTCTTCCTATCCAGGTCATCTGGAATGATCTTTTAATTCAGTCTCAGACACTTCTACTAACTGGTACCTAAGATCCAGTAAATGGGTCCATTTCATTATCTTGTTCCTCCAGGATTCGGGTCTGCCCCTGTTAGTAATTGGCAGAGGTCCTCCTGAACCTCAGAGTCTAAGGTTAGGTCTCCACATGCTGTGCCTGTTATGAGACTTTTTATCCCTGTGGTCTGCCCATCTGCCAAGACATGCATCTGGGTGTTCATTTTTGTGGCTCTGTCATCAGTTTGCCAAACCTGGGACTTACTTTGCCTTATCTGATTCTGAGATTTGCCCCAACTGATTGTCCTACCAAGCACTAATTCTGATGTTGACTACAAAGGAAGTCCGGAAACAGAGGAATACTATTTAAAAGAATTGTAGCCCCAACAGCTAGTGATGCAAGGTCTGCTTGGAATCCAGCAGAGGGAACCCTGTAATGCAAGCAGAGCTCTCATGAGAAAGATGTTCTTATGCAGAAGCGCCAGATGCTACCCAGGCTCACTCACAAAGGCTGCCAAAGACAGGATCTTGGTTCCTCTTTAACACAGTTGAGGCAAATAGGCTGGAAATAAAAAGTGGAGGAGAATGCTATAGAGTTTATAGACTGAAATAGTGCTTTACATTCTTTCAAATATCATCTATGTATGTTCATTGCCTCACCTGATGCTTATAAACATCTGGCTATTAGGTACGTCAAGAGTGATCATTCACATTTTATAGACTAAACGACAGAGGCTGACAGGTTTAAATTACTGTCAAAGGCCAGAGAGTTGCTAGTAATTGTCAGAGCTGAGAAAGGACTCTAAAATCACTGTCCCTACTTTTATGTCACATTATTTCACTAATTGTTAAAGTGTTGGTAAAATGCAGCAGGCCAAAATGGATAATATTTCTTCAGAGGGATTAGTTATTTCTAGATTAAAATACCAGATTTCAATTATTTAGATAATTTTCTAAAGATGATTTAAAATCGGGATGCGGGATCCCTGGGTGGCGCAGCGGTTTGGCGCCTGCCTTTGGCCCGGGGCGCGATCCTGGAGACCCGGGATCGAATCCCACGTCGGGCTCCCGGTGCATGGAGCCTGCTTCTCCCTCTGCTTGTGTCTCTGCCTCTCTCTCTCTCTCTCTCTCTCTCTCTCTGTGTGTGTGTGACTATCATAAATAAATAAAAATTAAAAAATAAAAATAAAAATAAAATAAAATCGGGATGCCAGGGTGGCTCAGTGGTTAAGCATCTGCCTTTGGCTCAGGGTATGATCCTGGAGTCCTGGAATTGAGCCCTGCTTTGGGCTCCCTGCATGGAGCCTGCTTCTCCCTCTGCCTATGTCTCTGCCTCTCTTTCTCTCTCTGTGTGTCTCTCATGAATAAATAAAATCTTTTTTAAAAAAGATGATTTAAAAACATCCAACCCCTACACAAGTATTGATGAAAATAGTAACTCTCTTAAATACTAAAATTTTAATTGGACTGGACTATTTTGTCATACCAGTCCCACGTGGTTTCAAGTGTAAGTTAAAAGGGTAGACTATGGCACACGTGTTAGAAATTATAGTGATCTGCTACAACTAGCATGAGTGGGTTTTGACACATTTCATTCATTTATCTGCCAACAAGCAACCATATCAATAGTATTTGAAAATGAAAATATAACAGTGACAGCTTTGAGGCAGATAGCCAAAAATTTAATCAGTATGTGTCAGTTAATAGGCCAGTAGGGAAACCCTAGTTCTTGTTCAGCTTTTGAGTCTCAGACCCATGTCCCAGGAAGAACTTGGACTGCTATGGGTTCCCTGAAATATGAGTTTCTTTCAGAGAAAAACAGGAGACCATTCTCCAACAACAGGTACTCTTGACCTGAGCATGAATCACAACTTAAGGAAATTCTTAAGTCTTGAGTAGTCCTCAGGTTATTTTCTGATGAAGCTTGAAAACTGAAAAACCTAGGAAAAAAACTTGCTAATACTATTTTCGCCCAGCCTTCCAAATTGCCCTGGAATACTTGTTGTTTGGACCCAAACATGATATTCTACAATGTGTGTTGCAAATGTCTGACATCGTGTAGGGACAATAAAGAGATTTCCCTAAAAACAATAACCATGTGAATTAGGGGCCTTCTAGAAATCTGAATTGCTTTGTATAAAGGAGATAATTTGGACTATGTATGTATATCTATTCAAATATAGCTTTGGAATTTACTTATTGCTTATTTAATCCTAAACAACACCATTTCTGATCATTTGGATTCCAGAAAAATAGCAAGATATGTGATGTTATGCCTCTAAGGCTCTTACCCTGACTGAGGTCCTACCCTATCCTGCTATCCATTATTCATGAGGCAATTTTGGTGGCTGCTTCTTAGCATCTTTTTTTATTATTATTATAAGTATAGTTTTTGCATTATTTAAAATTCAGCTGCTTATGAGAAGAGCAAAATAACTTACCTAGTTTGGAATATTGCATTTTGAAAATAATTACTTGAGAGCTTGCTTATATGTAGAAAATAGGGTGAGCAATGAAGAGGTGGCTGAAGAGAAGAGCAATCTTGCTCTAGAAGTATGAACTTAGACCTCTACAACTGATAAAATAAGAGGTGTGGACAAAGTGCTGGGGAGTGCAGAGAGGGTGATATATTCTCTGTATCTAGGGGAAAGCTTCCTGGAGAGGAGAGTTTTGGGGTTTAGAGGCTGACATGGGGGAAACCATGGGAGAAAGTCATTTTAAGGCCATAGAGAAAAGCCTGAGTGAAATGTGAGAAGGGGTGGGTCAGTCTGAAAACTTCAAGTAGTGTACTGCAGGAGGAACAGATCATGACTGGTTGAGTATTGTAAGGAACAAAAGAGAAACATTGTGTTGGAGCCAAAATGCTGACACTTACTTACACTGAAGTCAAAGGGAGAGAGAGAGAATAGCATATCTTTATCTGATATGTGTAAAAAGAGGACTTCAGTTGTGGTAGAAAATAATTTATAAAAATTTTATCAAATAATTCCTTTAAAAAAAAGTAGTAAACCTTAGTTGTTAAAGGCAAATTATATCTAAGTTTGCAAAGTGAATTGTCTGCATGGATTTTCCAAAAATATGATAAAGATATTGGAAGGAAAAAAATGTGATGATGGGAAATTGCTACCAAAATAGTACATGAAACCAAGAAGAAAATTCTTCCTGCAAACTTGTAAAGAAACATTAGCATGTTCCCATCAGTCAGTAAAAATAGATTGCAAAAGTTCTTCAAATATATGACAAATTTAAAGAATTAGAGGAATTTAGAATTTTTATTGGGATTATAAAAAGAATGGCTTGCTAAGCATGCAGACAATATTTATCCTGATTTTTAATTTGGCAGTACTATTTTTTTTCTCACAAATCACAACCAGGTCTGAAGTGCTTTAATTTTTGTAGTTTTATGAAGAATATAATAAACGGAACAGAATCTCTGGTTGTTCTTCAAGATAAAGAAAATGATACTTATACATAGGCCTTTCAGCCTCCATTCAGATGTAATAATAGCTTCCCTCACCATCCACCCTTACATTACTAAATCTGGTGTATCACTATATTAGGGTGTAAGCCTCTGCAAATATCAGAATATATATTTAAATTCAGATGTAAACAAAATATTTGGAACCACATGGGGAATTATACCACTGGCAATGATTACAGTATCAGGATAGTAAGTGATTAAGAGAGAAAGAAACTAGAATGTGTAAGTCACTGTCCACTCCTATGGGAATAATAGGGCTTAAGGAATTAACGTCTGAAAATTAAATGTAAAACAATTAAAACAGCTCCTGTCATACAGAAAGCTCTTGATAAATGTAATTATCAAATCACCTGAAAACTAGTTTATTTTTGAATGAGCTTCTTTCTACTCTTATACCCACGATCCCACATATTCTACTGCAGTCAGGTTTTCCCCCAAGTCCTTCCCTAATCTCTTGATTCTCTCTCAGTGAAGCTAATGATTAAATCTGACTCTGCTCCAAGCAATAGTCAAAGTCCTTATGGCTTTGCCCTCTGGCCTTCTGGTTTTCTGTGCTCAGCATTCTTTCTCTATAAGGACACAAATTCCATAGGATTCTTGACTGCTCCTTGAGACTCTCCTCTGGGAAGCAGTGCTGTTTTGTTTTTGTTTTTCCAATATGAAAAAGACACATTAAAAATTAAATAATTATATATGTTAACTTACGAAAAAAAAACAGTGTAAGATATGTAACGGGCTACAGATGCCAATTAAGGGGCACAAATAAAAAGTGGTAAGGATTCAGAAGAGGGAACAATCAGTGTGAGTTTGAGGAATCAGGAAAAGCTAGAAGAATGTTCTTGAAGGACAGATGGGAATTCACAGGATGGATAGGAAAGACAATAGTTTTTCTTGAAGGAAGATTAAAGACTTGAACATAATCAAGGGAAAAGAACTTCATGGAAAGGCACAAGACCAGAGGGCTGGGAGTCAGTGATGAAACTATTCCCTGATGGTCTGGGTTTAACTGGAGGTTTGGACAATGAAGCCATGTAAAATGAAGCTTCAGAAAGTGTTTGAATTGAAAATATGGAGATCCTTTTGCAACCTCAGTGTATTCTATAAAAGAAGAACCATTGATGATTTTGTAAATATGTGGCATACTAAAACTGCCATGTTAGCCATGGAAATCTTACAGAAATGTGCAAAATGTATGGAATAGTTCAAGATTTCGTCACAGAGATCAGTTACAGTAGTTCAATGCATAGTATGATGAGGACTATCATTAGGATGGTAGCTTTAGGAATAGAAGGAAAGCTGGATATTCATGACACAAGAAGGAGAGCCTCACTGGAATTAGCAACCCAAAGTGGGGCACAGGTGATGTGACTCTGAGTTTTCAACCAAGAGGTTGGAAAAGCATGGTTTCACTGCGAAAAACAGCAACTCAAGCAAGAGGGCTGTTTTTTACTGCCACGATGAAGTTAGATATGGTGGCAGGAGCATAGAAATAAATAGCTAGTAAATTGCTGGAGACAAGGACTGTGCTTAGGAAACAAAGCAGGGCTCAAGTCTGGGCGGTTATTCTGCCAATTAAGCATATCTTCTCACAAGGAGAATGCCACAGTTCACAAAGCTCTTCCAGATTGAGTAATTCATCTCATGATTACAATACCAGAGTCAGGCAGGGTGGTTGTTTCTGCCCCTGTTCTGCAAATGAATGGATTGATACTCTCTGCAGTTTCTTAATCTATGCACAGATCACATTGCATAGAGGAAAGAGAGTGAATAAAGTAAAAAGGAGAGAGTTGAAGGGGGGCAAAAGATTCCAAAATATCATAATTCGAAACATAAGCCAACCACTCCCTTTTCCTGCTCATATAGAAGGACATCATCTACAATGTTGTTGGCCTATAGTCTACTTAATGATGGCCAGTTATGGGACCTTACTATGTCACAAGTAGCAGCTTCAATTTTTAAGATGTACTTATTATTGGAAAAGTTGTCTATCTTTATATCAAACTAGTATCTGTTTCCCTGGTACTTTTAGTTCTGCATTGGTCCTTCTGTCCTTTGAAAATATAATTCTACTTCCTTTTCCACATGATAGCCTTTCATACATTGAAGAAAGCTATCATGCCTCCCCAATTTATCCATGGCCTTTTATTGAATGACATGCCTTCTAGACCTTACAAAACCCTAGCCCTCTACCTTTGGATGCCCTTTACTTTTTCATATTACTTATAAACGACGAAGCCTAGGATTAAATTTGTAATGACCATAATATTTCACCTATGTTCTAATTGTCAGAGAATGTTGTTGCTCTATCACACCCTTCATCTTGATCTGTCTACGTATATTGATACATGATCAGAATTCATTATCTTTGGTAGCTGCCCAGTCATGTTATTAAATCATGTTAAATCTGAGAATAAAATGAAGCTTAATGGATTTTAAATTTTTTACTGATATTAAGCCAGTAACCCATTCTGTACTTTGCAGTAAACTTT
The DNA here is from genome assembly GCF_905146905.1 of Nyctereutes procyonoides. Lineage (NCBI taxonomy): Eukaryota > Metazoa > Chordata > Mammalia > Carnivora > Canidae > Nyctereutes > Nyctereutes procyonoides. The sequence goes on along the minus strand of NW_026575040.1, from coordinate 20,571,218 downwards.
TTATCATAAATATAGGTCTTTTCCTTTTTTTTTTTTTTTTGTCATCCCATCCTGTAAATGTGGACCTGTGATTTCAGACTGCCAAGACCTTTTCTGAAGCCACATTCTGGCATTCAAAGTAATACATCAAGCTTTGGCTCAACTCTACATTTTAAAAACTTTCTGCCTTTGTCCAAGACATGGTGAACATATCAGCCTGGACAGGGCTCAAGGTAGAGAGAATGACATCCAGTTCACCTCCTTATCCTTCACGGCTGTGAACCGCCAATTTGTCTGCAGTTCTCATAAAAATCCCTTTCTTGAAAGAAAATGGCTGGTCCTAACTTATTTTGCTAATTGCTTTCTGCTAATTTGTATTAATCTAAGTAAACATCAGAATAAATTAAACTGGAGCTTCTCTGCTATCAGCAGCGGAACAACATGAAACTGAGTCTCAATTTGTTGTTGTTGTTGTTTAGAACCAATGGGGAAAAACACTTTTTATATGCATGAAGGAATCTAGAAGGCTTTAAAATCTCATATATACAAATTCTTCTCTAGTGTATAATCCCCCTGACTGAATGCTTACTATAATCAAGAGAAATCAACTGGCTATACTGAGCTGTGGATAGTGGGGTTTGTTGAATAGCTAAGACATTCTCTCCTACACACTAGCTTCCTATTTATATCCTTCAAACCTAAGCCTCAGCAAAATACAAATTCTACTCTTGTGCTTCTTCAGGGTCTCTTGTAGAGTCAAAACTGAATGTGAAATCTCCGAATGCCAAGATCTATGCAGTAATTGCAGCCCCCTTTCTTATTATCTGTGCCAGTGAAATAAATAGACCCATGTTCCAAGAGTGGTCACCCAGGTTCTGAACACTGTGTGAAAAGGGTTCCATTAAATAACATTTTCATCAAGTTTGCATTTGCATACATAGAAGTTTCCTCTGCTCTGTTATAGGCCTGTGTTATTTATCTGTGCTTAGTGAATGGAAGCTAGTTCCTTCTTAGGATCTTGCAACTTATTTTCTCTCTGAAAATTGCTAACTTCTGTCCAGGGTTTGTCTTGCAACGTCTCCTATTATACAATGCACTCAAAAGACAAAAAGCATCATTTCCTTACACATCTTCTGTTCACTTATGATCCTGCTAGAGCCTTTAGAAGAATGACTCATAATAACCGATGGCTACAAAGGAGAAGAAAGTCAAGTCAGTTCAGTATCATAAACAAAAACTCTAGGGGGCCTTTAGGCTTTTCCCAGGAACAAACTCATTCATTGTTTATATTTTCACCTCATGTTAGTTCTCCATGTCCCAGAGGCCTACAAAATAATACTCTTGAGAGTAAAAACATGTCCATCTATACAATTATGAGGGTTCAAGAATAAATACACCATCTAGGCCTTCAGAGCCTGATTCTAATTCTCTTCTTCCATGAGGTCTTCTAGAGCCTTAGAAATATCTCCATTCTTAATCAAGTCTAGTCACCTTATTCCCTCCTAGGCTTTCCTAAATCATATCTCATGGAACACTTCAGTCCCCTGAGTGTAATAGATGTCATATGTGATAGGTGTCCTGAAGCCAAATAATTTTATCTTTTAAGCCAAGTAATTTTTTTAAAAAAGTATGTTAATGAAAGGTGAAGCAGACTTCTTTCCCACAGTGGGTCCCAGTGCCTTTCACATGTTAATGAACCTTGTGAATCTTTAGAGGTACAAAGTCATCTCAACTTCTCCAGACCCTCTACTGCCTACAGGCAATTTCTAGTTCCCAGACCCCATAAGTTTAGTGATGAGAACAGAGTTATGTAGCAAACAGTATATTTTAAACTATACCAAGGCACTGTATTATGAGAACTACGACTTCAATTCTTCTTGAGTTGAGACTCCCACAGTTTCCCGTGGTTACATAAGTGGGGCTGTCCTCTTTCTCTGTACCACAGATGATCTAGCGGCTGATGAATTTAAAAATGGCAGTGCTAAAAAACGGATAAACGCCAAAGATGACACCTTGTTGGAAGCCTTTACTGACTCCTTTCCCACTAGAAATGTTTGCCGCCCCCATTATCTGTATTTTCAAACTGTTTTTCTTATACCTGCAACATTATTGGAATCATTCATTGACATTTTGGTTACATTTCCTACTAGATTATAATTCTTTGAGAACAACCTCTGCATGAAGATGCTTCATGTCTTTGGCATTCAGCACAAGGTCTGGTTTACAATGCAGATTTAATAAATATTTGTTAAGGGACAGGGGCAGAGTTAACAGGCAGGAAGGCGGACCCCACCACTGATGCTGTTAGTGTAAGCCCATAGTTCTATCCTCACAAACTGCCCAGTAAAATCTGTGCCCATCCACGTGGATGTGGTCACCATGGTGCTTTATATACACCATTAAAGAACAGTTTTTAAAACAGAGTCGAATTGTGACATTCACGCAGTTATAAAACTTGTCAAAAATGTTATTTAACTCATCAATTAATGAGGATACCGTGAAAGTATTACAACTAGCTTATAGGAGAACTCCAAGAACCACAGAGAAGGATAAGCAATAGGAAAGCTGAAATCAACTTACAAATAGAAGCAAAAAGAATCTACCCACAAAAAGATAATGAGTTGCATCCCACCAAAAATAGTTTGCATTTCTGTGGACAAGAGTCATTTACATGATTATCCACTTTCTATCATTTATAGTTTTAAAATAGCTCAAAGACAATTAAAAACAAAGATAACCCAGGCAGACACACTAGACATAACACCCACTCATGTTTTTTGTCCCTTTCAAAATCTGTTGCAGTTTTTCCTAACAGCTCTCCATAGTCCTGAAAGATAGCAAAACGTTTTTCTTGTATTTCTTTTTATCATAATCTTCTAGCACTTTTGCTCAGGTTTGACAAGAATGAGGCTTGTCTGAAAATTTTGAGAAGCAAAATGTATTCCCACACATGCCCAGGGATCGTGCCTATTTCTGATTCAGTTTACCCCCCTGCTACACTATACAATGAGGGTGAGTTATTTCATCTTATGGCTCCTTGGTTCATTACATAAACAGACCTCTAGGGAGCCCTCTTCCGTCCCTCTTAGGGGTGAACTTTTCTCTCTCAGTACATCCATTTCATATGTTTCATATGTTTCACCTTAAATATCTTATCATGTTTCCTGAAGTCAGGAGCTATCACATTTTTGGATCCATCAAGGCACCTGAAACAATTCTGGACTCACCATCGTAAATAACTACTTTCTGCATATGAAAGTATTTTAACATTTTTTGGAAGATCAAGGTATAGGTACAATTTTAAGTATTATATCTAATCATCTCTTAAAAAGGAACAGGCTTTTGCCATTTTTCTCTGCCTCCTTATCATAAACACAGATTGCTTTCGGCACAGCATGTGTTCAAAATGTACCTAGCTGGAATCAGTGAAGGCACTTTTAAGGGTGTTTCTTCAGATTCTATCCCCATTGCCTACTTTCTCTGGCTTATGCCCTGAATCTTCTCTACTTCACACTCTGAAAGTACATCAGCTACCTAGAAATGCCCAGAATATTTTTCTGTATCTCCCCTTGAAATTAGGGAGAAAACTGAAATATTTATGAGTTTTCAATTCATTGAATTGTTTTACCTCAAAACTTTTAATGAGTGTGATAAAGAGATGACACATAGCCAGTCAGGAGAGTGCATCAGAATCATTTGTTGAGCTTTCTCAAAATATGTCATTCTGTGAGAATCCTAGATCACAGGTTGCAGTGAGCGTATAGTTTAGTACTGTCAGTACCAGGAGAGAGGGAGAACCATTTGTCTAACCTTAAAAGTACACTGTAAATATATGATCATCTATAAATAATTGGGAAAAAGTATCTTTTGTTCTGTTACCTATTTGTATATATTTTGCCTTCCAAGTGATGTCTGTACATAATACAGCATGAAAAATGCTAACAACTCTCAATGACTGTATTTATTACTAAAGAGCATGTATTTTCCTTAGTAGCTTAGTTATAGATATTGTAATATTTTGAGTTTATTGGGTAATAATATCAAAAGAATACCTATGTTTCATTGCATTTATCAGACACAAGGTTCATGGGATGTTGCATTTTCAAAGACCACTCTGCATCCTTGGTTTGGGCTATATCTGCATTATTGTGTGTTTAAAGTGGGGAACATGGAGCAGTGGGCACCTGGCCTAGTATCTGGACAATACGTGACCAGGTACTACCTTCCTTGTGAAATTTTGACAGCCCTGGATATATTTTTTTTTTATGTTCTGGAAACAAGCCAATAACCAATTGTTGACAATTGTTACCTAAAGCTGTCATTCTGTAAGCCTTCCGACCCCTGCATCTTCGTGATCCCATATGCTTATGAGAGGAAAAAACTTAAGCTTTAGGGAGCTGGGGTCTGTGATGTAAAGCATCAATTCAGAGATAGTGGAGGGACCTGAATTATAGGTTTATGACTTAGTAATAGGAAACTGTAGGACTATCCCTTTGTCACTATTTCACATTGATCATATTGTATTATCCCATTTAAGCATCACTATTACAGCAATAAAATCCTTCCTTCAGTACTTCTTTATGAATCCTTCTGCTTACATTATTATTATTATTATTATTATTATTTTATTTTATTTTATTTTTTTAGCAATACTTTCATGCCGGAGGAAATGGCCTGAAAAAGAATTTCTTGGAGAAAAGCCCAGATCTTCAGTCTCTGAGATATGCTCTTGGTCTTTATACCCAAACTACTGATGCCTTGATAAAGAAATTCATAGACACTCAGACCTCACAGAGTAAGTAACACATTGGATGTGAGAATAGAGTAAGCTTCAGACAACTAAAATTCGATGTAAGATTATTAAAAATATTATTAATAATATTTACAACAAATTAAGTCATCAATAAGAATTGATTATGAGCAATAGAAAATTATCAAAATGTTTAGCCCTCATGAATTACAGTTTTATAAATAACTTCAATAACACTAAGATATGCTTAATACTCAAGCTGTATAGAGTGGTTGACTCTTGGTGATTCTAACTTCAAAAACCTAGTGTTGAATGTCCACAGTTGTGATAGTCTCTCTTCAATTCAGTAGATGGATGTAGTGTTTGCTGCTCTTGGTAATTTCCAAAGTATGATGATAATTCCCCAAATCTTGACTTTAAATATAAAATCTCCTGCTTTGGTATTTCCAGAAGGGAAATCTCATTTTACATGAAAGAAATTATAACTTTTACTTTGAAATGGACCAAAAGACAAGCATTTTATTGGAAACTCTGATCTGTTCCATGTGGCAAACTTCCCACCTCATATGCTTTTAGGATATTACTGGTAAGCAGCCTGTCTTTCAAGTTGCTTTGTGATTTATCATATTTTGGTAATTATATGCATTTAAGATCCAGCATTTCTGAAAGATTATTGAAAATGTCAGTATGAGTCACAAAGAGCCAAATGCAAGCTCAAACTCTAGAACATAATAAATTGTGCCACAGAAATAATAAAAATGAATATGAGAATACTGTCTTCATTCATGAGGAATCCTCAGAAAAGAAAGCATACAGATTTTTTGTTCCTGTGATACAAATGCTCCAGACTTGTCTGTGTTTTTTCATGGATATTTGAACTTTTCTAACTATATCAAAGGTAGGTGCTTTGCCTTAATACCAAGGTATGTACTAGGTAGGTCCTTCACCTGTCTTTGTGGTCTCTGAGAGTTCCCAAGTAAATGCTACAAATATTCCTTTCAATGTGCTATGCTAACCCAGGTTACATCTTGGGATAATTCGAGAAGGGAAAAAAAGAGTTGAGCTCATGAGGGGTTGTCAAGAGATACAGAAATATTCAAAACATTACTTACTTGAATCCATCATCCCTCAAGATGTTCCAGACTTTAAAATATGAATGTAATTCGAATACATCATATAGAGTTGCAGTTCTATTCCCAGAAATTTGAGTGTATGAAACCTTTGGTTTACTTTTATAGGTATACATGTATGTGTGTATACATACTCATATGCACACAGCCCATCTTCTAGCATAGATGTCACAGCACACAAAACTATGTATGTTATCAATCTTGGTGTGAGCATAAATGGGAAAACAGTTGGTATTTACTAAAGTAGAAGATTTGCCTTCCCCATGACCTAGCAATTCAACTCCTAGGTGCAAATCCAAAAGAAATGTGTGTGCATGTGTACCAGAAGACACATATAACAAAAGTCACAGGAAAAAAATGTCCATTAACAGCTGAACAGTAAAATAAATTGTGGCATATTCATATAATGAAATCCTATTTACCTATACACCTACACAGCTGCAGTTACACACAACATGGATGAATCAGAACAAACAAAATGTTCAATAAAAGCAAACAGATACTACAGAATATATATTGAATGATTAAATTTGTAAAAATTCCAAAAGCTAAACTGCAGTGTTTAGGGATACACAGTAAAACACCACCACACAGCAAGGAAAGGATTTCTGTGAAGTAAAGAGAGCAGCTCTCTCTGGGGAGTAGGAACTAAGGACTTCTGAGGGGCTGGCAGTTGGCTGTATCTTGACCTGGTGGTGGTTACCCAGATGTTTTCTTTATATCTGACCAACATTTCACTTTTTATGTGCTTAAAAACTGTTCCAGGAATAAAAGCGTTTTTTTAAAAAATCACATCAAAATCAAAAACAAAATTGTATATCTTAATTCAACTTTATCTTTTTTAAAAAAGATTTATTTATTTATTCCTGAGAGACACAGAGAGAGGCTGAGACATAGACAAAGGGAGAAGTAGGCTCCCCTCAGGGAGCCCATGGTGAGACTTGATCCCGGATCCCAGGATCATGCACTGAGCTGAAGACAGATGTTCAACTGCTGAGCCACCCAGTCATCCCTTAAATCAATTTTGTCTTAAATAGATTTTATAAGTATAGTATAATCTACTGTGTCTTGCTCACTTCTTTCCTTCCTATCTCTTTTTTCCTTTTATCATTTCTCTCCCATTTTCACCTTCATTTCCTTCTTCTTTGTCTTGGAATAAATTTAGATGTCATCTTTCTCTAGTAATAAAAAAGAAGAAAAAACTGCTAGAGATTGACCCCCATTAGAAATTTATGAACCACAGAGTTCAAATGAGAACTATCAATTTGGAAAAACACTGTCTTCTCTTTCTATTCCAAAGATTGGAAAATAAGCCGATCCAAAATGGATATAGAACTATTAAGTCCTCAAGTGAAACTGATAGTTCATTTTATAAGAATAGCATGTTTATTATTCTAGCAATGAACTACAGTAGTGAAGCACCAGCTTATTCTGTATTCACTTTATAAATATTTCCTGAATATCACCTCTGAATGAAGTTTCATGCATTGAAGCATATATTCAAAACTGAACATGATGTTATATATACCAGTTGCTCTAACATGGCAATTTTCCAGCAGGGGTAGTTTGGCTCCCTAAGGACATTTGACAATATCTGGAGAGTTTTGGTTGTCTTACTGGTATCTAGTGAGTGGAGGCCAGGGAAGTTGCTAAATATGGTGCACAGAAAAGCTTTCTACCACAAAAATTCATCTGTCTCACAATGGCAGTAATATTGAGGCTGAAAAGTGAGAAATATTGTAATGTAGGTCATGTCAGAAGAGGGAAGAAGGGGCACCTGGGTGACCCAGTGGTTAAGTGTCTGCCTTTGACTCGGGTAATGATCCCAGGGTCCTGGGATTGAGCCCCACATTGGGCTCTCTGCTCAGCAGGGAGCCTGCTTCTCCTTCCCCCTCTGCCTGCTGTTCCCTCAGTTTGTGCGCTCTCTCTCTCTCTCTCTCTCTCTCTCTGTCAAATAAATCAAATCTTTTAAAAAATAAGAGGGAAAAATTTTAACATGAGAAGACAGGAAAGGCAGAAAGGCCAGTGAGTAAACTGAGTCATGAGGTGGTAGAAAGAGGAAGGTATTCTGGATATAAAAACTGTCCAGCAAAATATCTACCAGTGCTGTTAATTTAAAAATCCCACTATGTTGGGACGCCCAGGTGGCTCAGCGGTTTAGTGCCTGCCTTCAGCCCAGGGCCTGATCCTGGAGTCCTGGGATCCAGTTCCACGTCGGGGTCCCTGCATGGAGCCTGCTTCTCCCTCTGCCTCTCTCTCTGCCTCTCTCTCTCTCTGTGGTCTCTCAGGAATAAATAAAATCTTTAAAAAAATTTTAAATAAAAAAATAAAAATGTCAAGAACACCCATGGTTTATTTTTATTAGTAAAAAAATATTTTGCTTTTAAAACAAAATTCACATCACTACCAATTTTTGATCAATATATATAGTTGAAAATGCCTTAGATTTCTCTGTACCATTAACATATACAGAAATATTGTAATAGGTTTGTGTAATAATATTGGAAACTATTTTAATATTTGTAATAGTACCTATTCTTCCTCTTACAGTTGATACAGTGGTTTAGATTGGGTAGTTAGCTTAAAAAATTCTATTTTTGCTGCTGTTGTTTTTCAGGGATATATTACTTACAGTTTTAGAAGCTGGTACAAAATTCTCTCCTTGCATCTTGATTACAGTAGTAAGAAAAACTTTTCTTAAGAACTATTTCATTATATCAAGGGCTCTTTGAATATTTCATGCAGTACCAGACAGTGAAAAATCTATAAAAGTTTAACATATTAAGTAGAATTTCTTTCAATGGATAATACAATTTGGAATGAGGCACAGCATGATTAATTGCTGAGCTACTCTGTGTCATATTCTATTTCCTTATCTAAGCTTTAATAAGAGCTTGAGAAACCTGAATCTCAAAAACTTTACAGACAAAAGGATATTTATGTCTAAGTTACAACTGGCTCATAAATAAAAAATTAAATCTAATGACTATGTGAATTAAAATATATGAAATAAAATATTTTATTCTGTGATCTGTCCTATTAACATTTTATAAGCAACATGATTGAGACCCTGCTTATTTAAAAAATCCGATCCTTTTGATCATTTTAATGACCTGCTTCCTGCAAAAGTAGAGTATAATGTATTTAAATCTGAAATGGAAATCAGATTGCTACTGATTCACATTTGGAATCTGTGAATATGCTTCAATATATACATTATGTATAAGGCATTAATTATCTCTAATTAGGTTTTACAGACTATGGAAGTTAAGTCCATAAGTAGAAAAGAAACTCTCCTGAAATGGCTCATTGTAGAAAGGATCTTATCAGAAATGTAGAACTTAACATTAATAATATTTACTTCACAAAATAAGTGGTTTCAGAATAAAGAAATGACTTACTGGGGGCAGCCTGGGTGGCTTAGCAGTTTAGTGCCACCTTTGGCCCGGGGCCTGATCCTGGGGACCAGGGATCGAGTCCCATGTCGGGCTCCCTGCATGGAGCCTGCCTCTCCCTCTGCCTGCCTCTCTCTCTCTCTCTCTCTGTCTCTCGTGAATAAATAATATCTTTAACGAAAAAAAAAAAAAAGAAAGAAATGACTTATTGGATGTCACCTGTGGGTGAAAACACCAAGAGATAGCCTCAGCTTACATGGGGAAGTAACATTAAAATCCACTTGGCCATCTTCAATTTAATACTGCTTGGAAAGCACAGTCAGAGATGGTTTCTCATTTTAGCTGACAAGCCTTTCAGAGGTAGCCAGAGATCTGGAATCCCATCTAAAAGATTTACGCAACTGTTTTATCCCAGAGACAGTGGAATTCAACTAGCTAGTGCTGCCTTCCAAGAGGAGATGTTAGTATGTTTTAGTAGTGCAGGGGAAAAAATGAGAATGTATGACACTTGGCTCTTCAGATGTTATAGTTGGTCTGATAACATTCAAAGCTGGATGAGGCTCTTCAGCCCAGCTGTACACAAATAACTTTAATAGGAATGGTGATGTGATATGGTTCTGAGTATGCTGAATCCTTTCCCAAAGTAGAAATGGCAAATGTCAGGTAAGGTCACTATAATGCTGAGCAATATTATGTAGCCAGTAAGTTGTCTACCACTATATAGTTCATTCCAAGAATTCTCTGAAGCCAGTAACATTTAAGAAATAGGGTCACAAGTAAGGACACCTGGGTGGCTCAGTGTTGAGCATCTGCCTTCAGCTCAGGGTGTGATCCTGGGGTCCTGGGATCTAGTCCCACATTAGGCTCCCTATGGGGGGTCTGCTTCTCCCTCTGCCTATGTCTCTGCCTCTCTCTGTGTCTCTCATGAATAAATAAATAAAATCTTCAAAAAAAAAAAAGAAATGGAGTCACAAGTAGATTAAAAAACTTGAAGTCCTGTAGATAAGAGGCAGAAATGATGCACTTCCCACTATCTCATACTTAATCAGAAAAGAAATCAGAATATATATTACTTTCTAGAGTCCATGCTTTCTTCTCTCTAGTTTTAAATAACGGAGCTTACTTCAGGCTTCTTCCTTTTAATTTAAGTATGACTAAATCTCCCTTCTCTACAGGAAATAATATTTTTTTTCATATCCACAACCAACTGTTGCCAAACTTCTAACTTCTTCCTTTGCTTGCCAGTTTGTCCTCATTCTGGTTGCAGTTACTGGGCATGCTCAATGTCCAGAACCCCTTTTATTTTTTTATTTTATTTTTTTAAAGATTTTATTTATTTATTCATAGAGACATAGAGAGCGAGAGAGAGAGAGAGAGAGAGAGAGAGGCAGAGACACAGGCAGAGGGAGAAGCAGGCCCCATGCAGGGAACCCCATGCGGGACTGGATCCCGGGTCTTCAGGATCATACCCCAGGCTGCAGGTGTCGCTAAACCACTGCGCCACCAGGGCTGCCCCAGAACCCCTTTTAAATATTAATTGGAAGTAATTACATTGGAAAAATTCAAGTTGAATATAAGAAAATGCATACTGCTTTCAGAAAACCCTTTCCAATATAGCCTGATTTCATTCCTCTAGAATTTACTGTGTCTGGGTGTAGGATATTGTGGCTTTGAATTAACTTCCCTATTCTAATCTTCAATGCCCTTGTCCCCCATCCATAAGAAATATCATTTTTAACACTCCCTAGCACACTGAGTCATATCATGATTGCTAGTTTATATTTCTATCCCAGTGTAAGCTGTAGGAGGACAGAGACCTTGCTTACTCATCCTTAAAAATCTATGTGCTTAAACAATGCTAGATACAAAATAGATGCTCAGTGAATTTCAGAACATTGAATGGTAGAAAATTAAATGCAGGAAATTAAAAAATATGTAATATGATATAGTCCTCATATACAAACCTTTCAACAAACTTTTACTAAAAGAATGTTCACAGCCCTGTGCTAGACATTGCAGAGTACCCAAAGTTTGTGTGCAGGTATGTGTGTCCCCACTTAGGAAAAAAGCTTACAGTTTTATGGCTGATACTGTTCAATAGTTTTCATACAAAGTAAAAGGTACTAAGTGTCCCTAGAGATATACAAAGTGAGGTGTAAAGTTAGATGGAGAGAATAGAATTACTAATTTTCATTAAAGTATTGAAATCTTGTTTTATTTAATCCATTTCATAAAACTCAAAAGCAACCAGGAAAAAAATATCAAAATATGACTGCTTTTAGTTTAGGCCACTAACAGATTCACATATGCTTTCATATATTGATTCATTTTTAGGAGGATTTACATCTCAGCCTTTGTGCTAGATGCTCAATGAACTGCAATGAGAGGCTGGGCTAAATGTTTTCCATTTGCCCCTCCAAATATACCCTATTCTTCCCAGAAGGCTGAGTTCTACAGATTACAGCTATGAACTTTCTTACTCCTTGTTTCCCATTGGGTCAGCCAATAGGGAGCTCCTCTAAAGCTCCATAGGAGAAAGAGTTAGGCCAAATATTCATTCTCCAGGCTCCCTTTGGGCATGGTCTGTTCAGGCTGTGTTCTTTCAAAGTAACTTTCCTTAGAGAATTCTATTCTAGATCCCAGTAGCTACTTCTGTCTCTCATATTTTATGGACTATTGGTGTTAAAAGCTCCACTACTCTTGTCTTCTCTAAATTCCCACCTAAACCTTCATAAACACTTTCTTAAACTATCCCAAATTACTGTTTGCTATTGATGCTTTGGCTGATACAAAGGCAAAATTTCATGGCTTTGCTAGGTTTTTCTTTTATGGTGACTCTCCTTTGGGTCATCAAAGATTAATACATTAAAATAATTCTCTTTAGAGACAAAATATCACATTTCGATGACTGAGCTGTCTAGAATGAAAAAAAAATAGCATATTAGTTTTTCATCCCCAGGAATATTTCCATTACACTCTGGCCAGGGCATCAGAGTCCCAGATCTCTATTTCTCAAAATGCAATTTATCTTGCCCAGCATCTCAACTTTTCTGGAAACCTGATGTCAAATTGAGACAAGTGGGAGTCATTGGTAAAATAATTTGCAAAATTAGAGAGCTCTCACAGTACAGAATAAGCAGGTATTTGTTGTAAGTCTTGCAATTGGGAAATTGTTATTCTTAGTGCACTAATAATTTATGTATTTGTACATCAGAACAGATGTACTTTCATTGTTTCTTCATTTGTTTTTTTTTAACATGAATAGTTGAAAGATATTGTCCTAATAATACTCATATAAAATCAACAACTGTGTTTGTGTGGTCCATCTTTTCATTTCTGTTAGGTGAGAACCAGATCTCATTCCAAGGCCATGAAGAATATCAGTAGTATTAGAACCTTGTTTTCTAAAATTAAGTGTTCTCTGTTACTTGCCTTTCAAAGGCCTATATTTTTTAAAATAAATCTGGTAGTAATGTATATTTTTCTAAAATTAAACAAAATTAACTTTTTTTTGTTTTGCTATGTGAAGCAAAACACGACATTTGGCATTACATTCAAAAATTTAAATAATAAGTACTCACACTTGGAGTTTACTACAGATTGTAGGCATCTTCAAATACCTTTTTCTCACTTGTGTCTCAGAACAATGCTGCAAAGCCAGACAGAGATCTTCAAATTATTGGTCTGATATTCCACAGTGCCTCTGGGTATTCTTTTGAGACATTCATTTTTCCCAAGAGCAATAGATGATGCCACTGAGATGATTTGAGCAAGGGGGCAGGCAATGTGAAAAGTACAATGTTTTTCTGACATCTCAGAAAAAAAGACTAAAGGGAGATAAGAAGGAAGCAGACAGACAATTTGGAAGCTGGGCTGAACAGTGATGGAGAGACACAAGTAGATTCACAATGTAGTTCAGCAGTACAATGAGCATGGGCTAGTGAAAGAAACCTTGTTAAATTAGTAAAGATTTAGGATAATAAATTTCTTTTTTAAGATTCCAAAATAGGGATCCCTGGGTGGCGCAGCGGTTTAGCGCCTGCCTTTGGCCCAGGGTGCGATCCTGGAGACCCGGGATCGAATCCCACGTCGGGCTCCCGGTGCATGGAGCCTGCTTCTCTCTCTATGTCTCTGCCTCTCTCTCTCTCTCTCTCTGACTATCATAAATAAATAAAAAATTAAAAAAAAAGATTCCAAAATAAAGCAGCATTTACTTCTGTGTGGTAAAATTATGGTGGACTTTTTTCCTACCTGCTTATAATTTTCTGCACTTTTAAATTGTCCAAAAATGTCCCAGTATTTCTTTTTGAATCATATGAAGAATTACTAAAACTCAACACCAAAAACTAATAATCCTATTAAAAATTAGAAGACATGAATAGACATTTTCCTAAAGAAGACATACAGATGGCTAACAGACACATGAAAAAGATGCTCAACATCACTCATCATCAGGGAAATGCAAATCAAACTGCAATAAGATACCACCTCACACCTGTCAGAATGGCTAAAATCAACAACGTAAGAACCAACAGGTGTTGGCAAGGATGTGGATAAAGGGGAATCCCCTTGCACCCATTGGTGGGAATGCAAATGATGTAGCCACTCTGAAAAACAGTATGGAGTTTCCTCAAAAAAATTAAAAATAGAACTACCCTTTGATCTAGCACTCACACTACTAGGTATTTACCCAAAGAAAGCAAAAAGTACTAATTCAGAGGGATACATGCACTCCAGTGTTTATAGCTGTGTTATCTACAATAGCCAAATTATGGCAACAGTCAAGTGCCCATCAACTGATGAACATATAGAAGATGTGGTATATACTATATATATATATATATATATATATATATATACACAATATATATATGTATGTATACAATATATATACATACATACACACACACACACACACACACACACACACACACACACACACTGGAATGTTAGGCACCAAAAAGAATTAGATCTTTCCATTTGCAATCACATGGATGGAGCTAGAGAGGATTATGCTATAGGAAATGTCAGTCAGAGAAAGACAATTATCATATGATTTCATTCATAAGTGGAATTTAAGAGACCAAACAAAGGGAAGAAATAGGCAAACGACAAAACAGACTTTTAACTCTAGAGAATAAGCTGATGTTTACCCTAGGAGAGGTGGGTGCAGGGATGAGTAAAATAGGTGATGAGGTCCAGGTGTTGTATGGAAGTGTTAAATCACTATATTGTACACCTGAAACTAATATTACACTGTGTTAACTGGAATTTAAATAAAAACTTAAAAGAAATATGAAGAACTATGTAAAGTAAATTAGTTTAATTGAATTCCAAAACATAATTAACCCAAGGTGGTAGATTTTGAAGTCTATCAGGGCCTTGGATTGAAATCTGTGTGCTAAAATAAACAGCCCACTTAAACTTCCTCCTCAGGATTCAAAAGATCTCAAAATTGCTCTGGGGATAGGATAATTATTTAGAGTGGGAACTATACACACACACACACACAAGCACCTTACATTTACATACATATAAATGTTATATGTGTATATGCAATTGAATAATTTATAAATCTTATTTAATGAAGAAATTTATCAGAGTAATTGTGTAATGTATTGATTAAAATCAAGCAAATGCTAAGGCAATGATAAAACAGGTATTTTTTTCTTTTTTTAATAAAACAGGTATTTTCAAAATAATATAACACTTTATTATAGGTAACTATGATATTTTTCAATGTATTTTGTTATTGCTATTATTTTTGTTTAAGGTCTGATTGGAAAGTAAAACAGAAGTTAGAATTAGTTGAGAAGTTTATGGAAATGCTGACAAACTAAGATGTCAGAAAAACATTTTAAAAATCACCGAGTCAAAAAAACAAAATGCAATACAATATCTCTGTACCAAGCCATAACGTCTGTTTTTTATTTACTGAGAACAGGTTTTGTGACCAATGGGATCAGTGGCATTAATAGAAAAACCACAGACTATTGCCTCACAAGCTCCATATGCCCTTTATAACTAACTTCTGAGAAAAGATGTGGGATATTATCTTCTTCAGTTACCCCTTGGTACTAGAAATTAAGCCTGTTATTAAGTATTTGGTTTAGCTTAGAAAAAGAAATATGAACTGTGTTATATGGCATGAAAATAGTGACTAAATTCTAAAGGTTGGAGGTCAAGCTTGTATGAACCTCTGGCATATAGTGCTCTTATTCATGGAGAAAAGGGGACAAAGAACTGATAGGTTGATTAAGACAGGAGTAACCATGCAGTCACAGCCCAAGCATCTCCTTTGCCTCTGCTTGGCTATATGACCTTAGGATCAATCACTTAATCTAAGTCTGTTGTCCCATCTGGAAAATGGCTAGCATAGTAATTCCTAAGTCCATTGGGTTGCTGGGAGGATCACAAGTGGAAATACATGTGAAACACTTAGTGCACAGCAAACTCTCAACAAATGTCAATTCTTACTGGATCATCATCATTATTAGATGTTCTGTCTAGAAAGTACTGCTTTCTTCTGCAGACATGAACAAGAACTCTTTAAATGCAGCAATGTAAAGAAACCAATAAGCACATTTCCCTGTGAACTGCAGCTTTGCATTACCAAGAGGCTCACAGAGGTTTAGAGAAACCTATGACACAGACACCTGAAGGAAACACACCTGCAGTTCCTATGAACTTCTCCATATATGCCATGATTGCCGAATAGTAATACATCTCACTTTTGCCATGGCAAAGCACTATGCTGGGTGTGAGACATGGGAAAAAGTATGTATCCTGAGGAAAGCTTACAGTGAAGCTATAACAACTACATAAAGGGAAAAATAATCATACAAGGTAGTTTATGCTAAATATCCGGTAGATCTAAAGGCAAAGTACTAGGGGCTTTTAGAGGGAGAAATTACTGTGAGCAGGAGAGCTGAGAGGCTTCAGAGAAGAAGCATGGCCCAAGGTGGGCTTTTAAGGATGTCTAAATTTTGAGTATAGGAAGGAGAGGAAAGCATGTCAGCAAGGCACACAGGCCAGGTTGGCAAGGAGACCCATCAGGAGGACTGCAGAAATGCTTCTCAAAGTATAGTTCCTGAAGCCGCAGCATCAGGATCTCCTGCTGTGTCCGTAAGCTCAGACCAGTGTAACAGAATACCATAGACTAGGTGGCATAAACAACAGCAATTTATTTTCATACAGTTCTGGAGGCTGAAGGCATTGACTGATTCAGTTTCTGGTGACAGCCTTCTTACCTGCCTTACAAATGGCTGCCATCTCATGGTGTCCTCCCCTGGTAGAGAGGAATTCTCTGGTGGCTGTTCTTAAAAGGACATGTCCTTAAAAAAAAAAAAAAAGAAAAAGAAAAAAAAAAAGGGACATGTCCTATCAGGTCAGGACCCCACTCATTTGACTTTAATTACTTCCTCAGAGGCCCTGTCTCCAAACAAAGTCACACTGGAAATTAGGGCTTCAATAAATGAAAATTGAGGAGGGAGAGGTATAAGCAGTTTATCCATTAATACTTGAGAACTTATTCATAATGCAAAATTTTAGGCCTCATCCCAAGACCTACTGAGTTAGAAACTCCAGGAGTAGAATCCAAAAATCTGTGTTTTAACCAGCCCTCTAGGTGACATTAAGAACTACCAGAATAAAGAGTCTGTAGGGAGGAGTAAATGAAGGAGAGATGAAAGAAGTTGGCTGTGATCAGAACTTGGAGAGTTTTGAATGTCAGGCCCAGGAGTGTGGAGATTGATCTGCAGGCAATGGGAGGTACAAAAGGAGTGGAAGTCAAACAGGTAAATCTAAAATGCTCCTGCTATGCTATCTAAGTTTGCATAGAAAAGAAGGAAGAGGGGAAGGAAGGAAGGAGGGAGGGAGAGAGGGAGGGAGGGAGGGAGGAAGGAAGGAAGGAAGGAAGGAAGGAAGGAAGGAATCTTTAGAAAACCAGTTTTGCATTTTAAATATTTACAATCTAAATATAGCAATAGCAGAAGTAGATGAAGGATGAATATGAGAAGTATCATGAAGGAAGAATCTGTAGGTTATTATAAGATAAAGCAAGCAAAGGACAAAGAGTGGTAAACTTAGGTAATGCAGATCTGAGCCACCTACCAGTGACCAAAATGTGGAAGTGTAGATGGACAGCTATTTTGAGACATATGATAAATTCGTTTGTATTTATTTCTATAAGTATTAATAATAGAACATAAGGTGGCTATATTCACTGGGAATATGGAAAATATCTTCCATGGGAAGATGGAAAATATGAAGAGATCAGTCAGTTCTGAAACTACATTCAGGAGGTAATTATTGAATCTAGGAAAGTGGGTGCAAGCTCTGAGAAAAGACATGCAGTAAAGGAGAATGAGCAAAGTCACAATATAAGCCACCATTCAAAAGAAAGGAATGTCCTGGAAATACAGGGTGAATACCAGAGCAGGGTAAATATCAATACCATTTAAACACGGTCTACTAAATCCCCAAAAGGTCTCTGAGTCTGAGCACTTCCAAAGGGATATATTTGTACCTTATTGTGAGTCCTCTGGGTAAACATTATGTTCGTGAATGGGGCCAACTAGGAAAAATGTGAATTATGTTTGTCACCACTTTTAGCCTGACCCATTGTTAAATGGATAATGGCCATCAGCACCATCTGAAGTACCTAAGGATGGTAGCTATTTATATGTAATTAAGAAACATGTCCCTCCAGAAAGATCTTCATGCTAAAAACTGTAAGACACTAATAAAAGAAATTGAAGATGATACACATAAATGTTCATGGATTGGAAGAATCAATATTGTTAAATTGCCAATACTACCAAAAGCCATCTTAAAATTCAATGCAATCTCTATTAAGATACCAGTAGCATTTTTATAAAGTAGAAAAAACAGACCTAAAATTTATATGGAACCCCAAGAGACTCTGAATAGTCAAAGAAATCCTGGGCAAGAAAAAAACAGAAGGCTTTGCACTCCCTGATTTCAAGCTTATACTATAAAACTATACTAACTGAAACAGTGCTGGCATAGAAACAGACATATAGACCAATGCAACAGAATCAAGAGCCCAGAAATGAATCCAAGTGTACAATGTCAATTAATGTTTGACAAGAAAGCCAAAAATAATCAATGGAGAAAACAGTCTCTTCAATAAATGAGGCTAGGATAATTGGATATTCACCTGTAAAAAAAATGAAAGTGGAGCCCCTTCTTACACAACTCAAAAATTAATTCAAAATCTATTTAAGACTTAACTGTAAAACCTGAAACCATGAAACACTTAGAAGAAAACATAGGAATAAAACTTGACGTGGACATTGAAAATAATTATGATACCTAAAGCACAAGCAACAAAATAAAAAAAATAAGTGGGACTATATCAAATTAGACAGCTTCTGTACAGCAAAAGAAACCATCAATGAAATGAAATGACAACTTATGGAATGGGCAAAAAGTATTTGCAAACCATGTATCTGATAAGAGGTTAATATCCAAAATATATAAAGAACTCACACAAACAGCAAAATAAAACAAAAATAAATAAAAACTAGGCAAAGGACTTGAACAAACATATTTCCAAAGACAATAAGGCCAACAGATACATAAAAAAGATGCTAGACATCGTTAGGGAAAGGCAAATTCAAGTACAATGAATACTAGAATGGCCATCATCAAGAAGACAAAAGGTAACAAATGTTGGTGTAGATGTGGAGAAAAGAGAACCTTTGTGTACTCTTTGTGGGAATGTAAAGTGCTACAGCCACTATGGAAAACAGGAGGATACTCAAAAAATTAAAAATAGAAAAACCATGTGATCCAGCGATCTCACTTCTGGGAATATATCCAAAGAAAATAATAGTTGAAGTTGAAAAGATATATATACACCCCCATGTTCATAGCAGCATTATTAACAATAGGCAAGCCATGGAAACAACCTAAGTGTCTATCCATGGATGAATGGGTAAAGAATTTATGAACACAATTGAATGTTATTCAGCCATAAAAAAGATGAGGAAATACTATGATTTGCAACAATATGGATAAATCTTGAAGGCATTATGCTGAGTCAAAGAAGTCAGGGAAAGACAAATACTGTATGATCTACTTATATGGGGAATTTAGGACAACCAAAACTCATGGAAAAAGAGATCAGACTTGTGGTTATCAGAGGCTGGTAGGGTCAAAGGCACAAATTTCCAGTTATAAGTACTAGGGATGTAAAGCACATGATGACTATAGCTAACACTGCTGTAGAATATTTAAGAAAGGTGTTAAGAGAGTAGATCCTAAGAGTTCTCATCACAAAAAAATGTGGGTTTTTTTTTCATTTTTTTTCTACTTCATATTGTATCTATTTGAGGTTATGGCTGTTAGCTAAACCTATTGCAGTATCTTTTCACAATATATATAAATCAAGCCATCATGCTGTACACCTTAAACTTACAGTGTTCTATGTTAATTATCTCTCAATAAAAGGAGGGGGAGAAATGTGTCACCTCATTTAGGGTTTCTATAACCACAAACTTGTAGTTCCTAAACTTTAATGCATATCAGAATCACCTGTGGAGGGAAGCCTGACTAGATCAGCATTTTAGCTCCGCCTTCAACCCAGGGCGTGACCCTGGAGACCCAGGATTGAGTCCCACGTCCGGCTCCCTGCATGGAGCCTGCTTCTCCCTCTGCCTATGTCTCTGCCTCTCTCTTTGTCTCTCTCTCTCTCTTTCTCTCTGTGTTCTCATGAATAAATAAATTTTTAAAAATCTAAAAAAAAAAAAAAATCACCTGTGGACTCCACTGAGCATAACTGATTCATTAGGGCTGGGGTGTATGGAGTCAGAATTTACATTTATGGCAAGTTCCTGGGAGCTACCAGTGCTGTTGGTCCAGGAACCCCACTTGGTGAACCACAATTAAGCCATACACAGGAATACTCCCTATAATGAGAGCTACCTATAGCTATTCATGGTGTTGACTATAAACTATAATTGCAGGCATTGTGTGTGTGTGTGGGGGGGGGTAATGTATTTCTAGGCTGAAACCTCTAGATAAAATGAATACTTGAGAAGCATTTGATTAGAGTACGAAGTCAATAAAAATGTTCTCTTCCAAATGAGAGTATGTATTTTACAGCCTTCTAGAAGATCTTCATGTAGGCTGCACCAAAACCAAACAAAACTGAAAGCCAAAATGAAGGAAGCCCTTTATGAAAGAAAAACAAATCCACTTTCACACTTGCCAAAGTTAATGTTTGGGTCTATGTATTTTCCTCAGGTTTTTTCCCTGGATTTTAGCTTCTGGTTAAAAGGACATTTGCCTTTTTAACATACAAAAGACCTAAAAATTCGATTCCTGCCTGCTATTCCAAACAAAGGGAGTATTTTTTATTACTTTTGGTTTAGTTTTTGTTCACAAATAATGTTATGTAAGTGATTAAAGACAGTTTCTGAGGGAAGGCTTAGCTGTTTACATGTATGTTTACAATGTAAAATTTTATGATTTTGAACACATTAGATTCATTTAGCTCTAAACTGCATTGCTGTTTTGTAGTTTGCAGTTATGCCTTGTTTCATTTTATTTTCCACTTGAAGGCATTTCATTCCCTTGGTTTACAAACACCTTAAAATCTCTTTAACTGAAAAGGCAAGGTAACTTAATAGAGCATCCCCCTCAGTAATAACAACCCCCAAGGTAGAACCAAATTAAACAGAGCAAAACTATAAGTAACATGTCCTACATCATTAAAGAAAGGAAAGAAAGTACTGTTGTGGAAAGGCAGCAAAGACACTGTCAAGAAATTCAAGAGAAGGGAATAATAGTGAAATGCCCAGGGAATGGAAAAGAAAGTCCTTTTTTTCTTTTCTTTTGGAGTAAGACAATTTGGAAATTAGCAGGTGAGTGTTACAGCTATTTAAATGGTAAGGTTAGTGAATTCTAGCAAACATGGTCTAAATGTCTGTCCATTATATAAAGCACACCCATGTATTCCATTTGATCTTGATCTATAGGAGGAACATGAGATTATGCCCATTTTCAGATGAGGAGAGAGGCTTCAGGATAATATTGGTGATTTACAAGAGTTACATCAATAAGGTTGCAACTGGGCTCAAATCTAAATTCTTCCAAATACAAACACAGGACATTTTCCACTAACCAATGCTCAGAGAAGGCTAATTTTCCAAACACTTTGAGTGATTCTATGGACATGTGAATCGGAATAAAACCAATTTTGGTCTACAGTCATTATTCTTTTCATCAGCCTGCCACTGGTTATCTGGTATGAGTAGCAGAATTAAGATATAATAAAGTCTAATAGAACCTCTTATTCTTTGTGTGGATATGATAGTAACAGAGATAGGAAACTAAGGATGTTAATTCAACAGATGTTTATACCTTTCTTCGTATTTGCCCTGGCATTGGGGAATGTTTGAGAAATATAGCTGGAAACAGCATTTTCTCCCGATCTTTGGAGAGGAACTGCAAAAGTGGATGTAGAAAAGTAGAAATATATATATAACTTAGAGATAAAACTAGGTTGTACAGACTATTCAAGACATCAGTCAGTACTAATTTACCAGCACTCAGTCATTCATTCCTTAATTCACTTATTTGTTCACTCAACACTTGGTCATTCATAGATTCATTTTACACACTAGCATGGCTAGAAGTTACCTAGATAATGTGTTTCCTTTCAGAAATAATTTACTACCATTATAGGTTTTATAAAACTACTGATTGGGACTCAAACTTAGATTTCAATTTCAGACTGTTGTGTCATGTGGATTTGACATACATATCTATGAAGTGACGTGGCAGGATGTCAGATGGCAGATGTCTCCTACTGATACAATTCAAAATCCCATGAAACATTTATAGAGCCTGATGCTTCCTCCAGGCTCAGAGTCTGCTATGGGAAACAGAATTCTACATCCCTTCCTAATTCTTAAAAAAAAAAAAAAAAAAAACACAAAAAACAAAAATACAAAACAAAACAAAAAAAACCACCACACAAGTAATACAACTTACTCAAAATGGTATAAAAGGCAATCTAGACAGAGTCTGGATTTACAATATTTTTAAAGATTATGTAGTTTTACAACTTACACATTTAAGTAGTAACTTGACAACTAAAGAGTTTGGCATCATTCCTCAAGGCCTCTATACCACCCCTTTTCTCAATCTATAGGCACTGCTGTTAGGGTAAGGTTCACCCTTAGAAGTAATAATGCCCGGACCCTGCCCTCAAACAACCAAGCTTGGAAGGAGGGTAAGTAAAGGCAAGATGATACTAAGCCTCCTCCATAAAGTTTTCCATTTCCTACTTCTCTACTCTGCACAACGCCTGTATATGCAATTGAAGACATCTTTTTACTTTAGTCAGGTAAAAAAATAATTTCATGTAAAATATTAATATATTTAATAATAAAATCTTAAAAGGAGAGTCCAATTGGACATATTTTCATGACGGAGTTACCATTTTTCTTTAAGGAAATAAAAAGAGATGATTCATTGTTAATTTGTTATACTAAGTTTCAGAAGACAATAAAATTGGTACTGGCACTGACTGTGGGTGACACATTTTAGTCTCAGGAAAATAGATTGTGTACCAATTCCTGGATCAGGCAGGATCAAAGGGTAGAAAGTGGAGATCCCTAGGTATGATGGTTTATCCAATAGCCCTGGAATCCAAAGAATTATCTGCTCTTTAAATACAAAGGAAATCCTAATCCATTTTAAATTTATTTTTTCAAATAAATTGAATTTTCATTTATAAATATGGTCATATTATTGATTTATTCAGGTCTTGACTGCTACTTATTAAATATGTAACATTAGGTAAGCTATTTGCTTCTCTATACCTCAATTGTTTCATCTGTAAAATGAAGATAAATAGTACTCCCAAATGTGCATGGGGAGAAGATTAAATAAATATATGTAAAGCTCTTAAAACAATGCCTAGTAACCTAGTAAGTACTTTGTAACCAGATTCTTAAATATGAAATTAGTGATATTTTATTGTTTTTGTTTAAGGTAATATAACCACTTTTCACCTCTTATCCTGCTATGAAAACTACGTGGAAATGCATTTCCAATCATTCAAGCTAAGAGTGGTTTTAGTGATGTAGGCATATAACATTTTTCTCCAGCAATAATTTAAAATTCTTGACAGTTTCTATTTGATTCATTCTTTGGCTCATTTGAACAGACTCACTTTTTGAATGACTTGATATTGTACAGGAATGTAGCCAAATAATTAAAAAATTATCTCTTACTCATTTTATTAATCACTCGATCTCTTGAAAAATAAAGCTAAATGAAGTAGCTGATTTCCTCACAGTATAATGAATGTTAAATGTGAAAATGACTAAAAACTTTCAATGAAAAGAATTCCTTCACTAGCAGTTATAACTGTCTGTTTACGTTTTGGGTTGAATGTTTTGACTGAATTAACAAGTAATTTTGGTCAAACATCCAACATGACTTAAGTCTAGCTGAATTGGACTGGAGTTGAGCTGCTTAGTCTAAAAGTTAAAATAAAACAAAATACGTATAAGTTCTATTTTTACATATTATATTTACCAAAAAGTTATGTTTTTAATGGCATATGAGATATGAGATACTGGCTGGAGGAGAAAACCTCCTCCACCTTCAGGACCCAGGTTCCTCTGTTAGAAAGATACACAGTGCCTCCAGGCCACAGTTGCTGCTGGGTAAGGCTTTCCACACTAACAAGGTTTGTTTTAGCCCAGGGCTTGGGGTCCTCTGTTTATGAATCCCACAGATGAATCTGGGGGAAGATGTATGGAAGGAGAGGGAGAATTATTAAGCCTAGAGAATCATCTCATCACTGGGGCATTGTAGAAGGAGGCCAGCAAGTACCAGTTGTATGAAATGTAATAATTACAACGAAAAATTGGACTTTGATCTTCTCAGAACTGATAACTTATTGCCTAACACATAACTCAAAATATTATTTGATTAAATAAATTAGTGTTTAAGTATTAAGACATTATATCAGAGATATCACAGGGGGTATGAACATTAAAGATATCAAGGAATGGTTTAGTAAAGTTTTCTTAAAAGACTTCAATTTATGCTGATTTAGCCCAAAAACTGTAAAAATTGAGTCCATTTCTGTTGATTTGATATAAATTTTACTATATTTCCTCATTTTTCCTCTCTACTTTTAGAAAGATTTGGCTGCTCCCATGTCAGACACTACTTTATTTTTTATTTTTTTAAATATTTTATTTATTTATTCATGAGAGACACACACAGAGAGAGAGGCAGAGACACAGGCAGAGGGAGAAGCAGGCTTTATGCAGGGAGCCTGATGTGGGACTCCATCCTGGGACTCCAAGATCACACCCCAGGTGAAAGGCAGGTGCTAAACTGCTGAGCCATCCGGGGATCCCCGGACACTACTTTAAACATCAAAATTCAGCTTCTAAAGTTTATGTCAAAACATTCATACAGCATTTGTCATGAAACAAGCACTCAGTAAATGTTTTTAGTGAGGCCAGCCTTTGAGAGGATGCCCATATGTATATCCACATATATGTATAAGTTATTAGGCTGTTATGCTAAATAGAATGGCAGAGTCATTCTACTTAAGAGCTACCAGGGGGATGCCTGGGTGGCTCAGTGGTTGAGTGCCTGCCTTCAGGTCAGGGCGTGATCCTGGAGTCCCTGGATCAAGTCCCACATCAAGCTTCCTGCATGGAGCCTGCTTCTCCCTCTGCCTATGTCTCTGCCTCTCTCTCCCTGTGTCTCTCATGAATAAATAAATAAAATCTTTAAAAAAAAAAAGAGCTACCAGGTAAAGAAGAGCTCATTGTTTCCCAGTTGTTCTTGTGGGTGATATGGAGAATATAAGGGGGAAAGTACAGAACCACAATATAGGCTTTGTGGTCATTTAGGGGCAGCTTAAAATTGGAAGTTACAGTTTCTCCTAATTTTTAATTTTCTAATGTGCCCTGTTAAGAGGACATGGTATAAGATATTTCCACATATATTTATGGAAATCTCATATTTGAAAGACCCTTTTGGTGTAGGTGATTCCATAATGCCATGTATAAGTATTGATTAGTCTAAAACATATGCATGTACTCATGAGCTTGAAGTAGGAGTTTGTTTTCCTTCAAAAGTGACAGCAGGGGCATTTGCCTGTTTGTTCACTTCTGTACCCCTGGTGCCTGGTGCTTAATAAATATTTAATGCATTAAAAAAATCAGCAATTGTGATATTGCCAAAACAAAACCCAAAAAAACCCCAAATAGTCTGTTCTGTTCTTCTCACCTTCCCACTTCTTCCTAATTAATCCCCTCATAATAATTATCAGACCTTACATAAAAGCAGATTTTATTTATTTTTTAAAAGCAGATTTTAGAGTTTATCAAATATATCTGTATTCTTGATCCTACTTTATCATCACAGAAACACAGGTAGAGAAATATTATCATTCCCATCTTATTAGAAAGGTTAAAGACTCACTCAAAGTCCCATCGTTACTAACTATGACACAAATCCCTCTTTCAAGATTCCACGTCCAGGACTTTCTCTACTAAACATGAGCATTTATGCCAGCTTCAGAGGTACAATCAAGAAAAGATAAAGCCCAAGAAGTTTCCTCTGCATTTGACTTCTTTTGCTATGACTTGATATCTTTTATAACTCTGTGATATAATTTATATTTCCTCAGTATCTCCTTGCAAACATTGTTACTATTCTTATTTATGATAGTATAAAACATGAGAATCTTTCCTCTAATTCTGCTAATGGTCCAAATTTTGAAAAATAAGATTCTCCAATGATATTTGACCACTGTGGATCCAGGATCCTGGAAGAACCTCAAGAGAGCAATTGTTCCTACGGTAGTCAGATGTTTAAACCATCTAAAAACATGGTTGTCTACACTACTTTTTAAAAATCTCCTTTAGGTAGTCAGTGTTTAATCACTTATACAGTAAGGATTTCCTCCCCACATCTAGTCAAGTTCTCTAGGCATGTGTTAACTCTATTTCATTTATGTTTCTACCTTCTGTGGAAATGAAGCACGTCTTATATTTTCTTCCTGTTACCTAAGTACTAAAGAAAAATACCATTTTCCTCTCACTCTTCTTTCTTTCCTGCCTCTCCCCAACCATTGCAAGTAAACCTGGAGAGAACAATAATTATCTACACTATTTAAAAGTTAGAGACCTTGAAAAGATTAACTTTCTCTCCTGCTTTTAATATGATTATTTTTGTTTTTAAAAAGAGATTGCATAGGTGTAACTCGGCAAGCATATGATCATTTATTAACCCCTTCTTCTACTAAGTGCTTTAGCCACAAAGAACAATCGGTACCATTCCTACTCCAAAGTAGTCTTGATCTGAGTCGCCAGAGCATAACAGGTAGGTATGGGACTATAAAAGTGTCATTTCAAAGCAGCACATATTAGTGTGGGAACATAGCAAGTCTTGGACTGTTCCTTGATCTGGTTAGAGTGAATTCTTTACGAATCCCCAAAGAATATAGTTGTTATCCATGCAATACTATGCAATAAAGTAAAATCTAGGGAGGGATTTCATGGAGGACTATAATTAGAGAAGAAAAAGGGATCTTCTGTGAACCTAAAATGGTATCACCAAGGGCAAAGGGGTAGAAACAAGCAGGCTATGTTCAGGAGAAGAGGCAGCAGGCCAGATAGGCTGAAACAGAAGCTCTACTTTGAGAATAAGATGAGCTGAGGTAGATGAGGCTAGATCATAGGAGGCCTTTTAGATTTCTTTGTCCATATAGTACTTTCACATTGCTGAATGAATAGTAATTGTAACCTCTGAATACTCACTACAATTCACTTTTTTGGTGCCTAATTTTTTTTTCACATGTTTATTGATAAATAACATTTCTGAGTTATGGAACATCCTTCTCACCTAATCGGGTTTTTATTTTCTTATTATACAAAAGAAGTATTTGTTTTTCTAAAAAAAAATATTATTTTGAACTTTAAGATATTCCATAGTTAGATCATTATTCATTCTTGGGACTAATGCAAGCTAAGTGTTTAATGAACCAAGTACTGCACTAGATGTTGGTGACACAGCATGAATTCTTCAGCCCCTGCTCTCAGGTAATCTACAGTTTAATGGGTTAGGTTAGATTAGAATGAACTACTGCTTTCTTCCCAGCAATTGATTCTTCAGTTCCAAAAAACACTTGGCATGTCATGCTAGGGATAGGAGTAAAATCAGTCAAATAAGTAACAAACATATTTTGATTATTTCAATGTGAGGAACCCTGCTAAATGCTACAGGGAAGCTAAAGAGCAGTATAACAGGGTTTCTAACAAGGAGAAGAAAAACTCCTGGGGGAATTGGCCACAAACAAAATTGCTGGACAGTCCACAAGAGGCCTATCAGAGCATTACAGGACAGAAAGAAAAGACAAATAGCAAGCAAAGTGGTGTTGCAACTGTTTGATAGATATCAGTGTCTTCTACAGGCAGCTCATAAAAACTAACTTTGACTTTCACTGACTTGGTCAACAGGAAAATGTATTTAGGCTTTAATAATCACAGAGAGAATGAGACTTCCCATTTCATTCTGGGAGCATGGTTGGACAACCAAAACATTTATCTCACTTCCCTCCTACCTCCACACCCTAAAGGAGTTTTGTCACTGCTGCTGAATTTAACAATAGGCAGGAGGAAATAAAATCATCCAGGTATCAGCCTTACGCCTCCACCATTCATCAAAGACCCTGATCTCCTTCAAAATGGAGAAGTGGGAGTAGAAAAAGGCAAGGAAAGACTAAGGCTGAGAATGACCTGGTGTTTAAAAGTTATTGCATTGATTTCTAGTCCTCCCTCCCACTGCTCCTTCTGAGAAAAACAAGAGGACTGACTTGCACCCTCTCCCCATCTCTGTCCTCCTATGACCGAATAGCCGCCATCCCCACCCCCTTGTATTTCTGCCCTCTTCACTAGCATCTTCCTTCACTGGTTCACTCTGGCTTACCCTCAACAGGAAACTCTTTTTCCATCAATTAACAGCTACTGAGAAGAGATCAGCTTCTTACTGACTCAGAGGACCAAGAAAGCATACAAAGGAAGCAACTCTATAAATGGTTTCCATGGAGTTTTGCAACCTGATGGTATAGGCGATAATTTTATTTTTGAAACACCTTAATTATCATTTAATTATCATAATAGTTCCTTAACACACTACTCAGAGTAATAAACACAATTGTTTCTAGTTTCCATGCAAATAGATTAATTTCACTGGACTGAAAGGGAGAAGGTTAAAATTCAGGTTAAGAGTAGGAAGAGAATGCTACTACCCCTAGTTAACCTCATAGAAATGAGACAGCATCATTCTTACGTCAAGTAGGTAGAGTATTTTAATATTTTTATTTTTAGAATTATTATCAATGGATTTTACAGTTCTTAAGTATTTTTTGTTTACCTTTTTACTATAAAAGAGATACAGAGAACTGCATTAAATGATGTAAGGACAGTATCAAGTTCAACAAAGAGAATTTGCCAGCCACTGCAGAGGCTTCTCCATGTGCCCTATCCCAACTATACCCCCATACTCCTTCCAAAGGTAACCACTGTCCTTATTTTTATAGTCGCTCCTTTGCATGTCTTTATAGTTTTATACCCAAGACTACCTTTAGACAGAGTTTCATCTTGTCGTTCTTTTTAAGATGATGGCTTTTAAGTCCCTTTAATTTATAAGTTCCTCTTCAATCTCTTTCGTGTCTTTACAATTCATCTTTTGAGGAACATGGGTTGCCATGATTGGCATGATTGTAGAATCTTCCAGTCTGAATTTTCCTGATTGAGGATGTGGACTGTGATTCAGCGTATCCTTCTATGTTCCTGCAAATTGGCCACTGGGTCCAGAGGTTTGACTGGACTTGAGTTCCACTCCTTAGGTCAAAGTATCAGTGAATTAGGGTGGAGAGTGCATAGGGATAGGTTGCTCCTGACCTTTGGTCCTTACTCTGTTCCTCATGCACTCACCTGTTCTTGGATTGAGAAATCCCCTTCAAATTCAAGCTGCTATCTCAAGTTGGCCCTGAGGACTTCCCATAAGGACCTGTTGACTGTGTTGGGGTTCTCTGGTTCTTAAGTCTGTCAGATGTTCCCACATTACTTCAGTTACACAGAGGCTTCATGGCTGTTGATGATGCCTCCTGCATCCATCCTTATGTTTCAGGGTTCATAGGGCTACCTTGGCATCTGTTTCATGGCAAGAGTTTTTCTTAGTTTTTTGGTTTCAGCTCTTAGGTCTTTTGTGGATTTAGGAAGTCCCCAAAACTAGGCTGCCACTTTCTCAACCACCTTCTCTGAATTCTCTTTTTGTTTTATCATGATGTGATTATATTTTTGAAGGAATAGATTCTTGAATTTTTAATGAGAAAAATAGTTCATATTCAGAGAGTCACTTTGCCGGCAACTTTGAAAGAACATGCTTATTCTGTATATTAAGAGATGCTTTTCTGGTTGTTTATCATTCCACAGTTAAATTGTTGCCAATAGCATTGTTCTCTTTCTTAGCTATATACAGAAAGTCACATATTCCAGTCCAGATCTATGGTTAATGCCACTCCAAACCCCTTCATACATGGATGGTAAAGATACAAAGAAATTTTCTGTTTAAATAGACCTTGTTGAAACTTCACTCCTGAATATGACTTTTCTCTACCTGACTTCCTGAAAATAGCATTTCCATTGTCTTTATTTCCAAATTTAAGTGCTTATCCCCACTTATTCTAAACTTTGATCTCTTGCCACAGAGCTTCATACCCAGGTTTCTAGACCTTTGATCTACTTCTGTTGACTTAACCCTTCAGCTTATTGATCTGAGACCTAGAGCCTTGCCCATCTCTTTATGAAGTTGGCTTTTTCTTAATCCTGTACTGGACTGGCTGGCCCCCATTGTCTTTAATGTCCTGGCATTGTATATGTCATATTGTATATTATAGTGTTATCTGATTTTTTTTCTAATAACATTATATAACACCCTCATGCATCACCAGACATCTCTAAAGGTATAAATCTTAAAGAAATGCATAGTTTCCTATCATATAGATGGGCTACACTGTATTTTACCATGTGTCTAGGGATCCCTGGGTGGCGCAGCGGTTTAGCGCCTGCCTTTGGCCCAGGGCGCGACCTGGAGACCCGGGATCGAATCCCACATCGGACTCCCGGTGCACGGAGCCTGCTTCTCCCTCTGCCTATGTCTCTGCCTCTCTCTCTCTGTGTGTGTGTGTGTGTGTGTGTGACTATCATAAATAAATTTAAAAAAATTAACCATGTGTCTAAAACTTGTAGTAGGATATTTTCAATTTTTTTCCAAGAAATTGAATTAAAAGTTTGAAATTGCATTAATTCTTAAACCAGAAAAAAAAGTCATGGTGGTAGCACCTCCAAGTTTTTTAGGTGCCGATTTTCTGGCAGACACTTTATTTTGAAGGGGCTAGTAGAAGTCTTTGGGATCACTACTATCTCTATCCTTTAGGGATTCCCCTGACTCTCCAATTCCCTGGAAGAAGCTCTAATTCTAAATCTTGATTCCAGAAAATAAAAAGCCACTCCTGTGAGAGCAGACTTCTTTCTGATCTTTCATCTCAAAAATCCCTCCTTATTTCTGGACATTCAACATGTCCTAACAGTGCCAGCACAGGCAGTCTCATGGCAGCAGTGTCCTGGAGGACATTAAGTTGCTGCATACAGACATTATTTTTGAGAGGTCATTGAAAAAGAATGCCATTATAATAGCATAATAAATATCAAACAAAATAGAGACTTCACCATGCCTTAAGAAAAAGTAGAGGCTAAAGCCTAATAAATGATCCAAACCTAAGGCCTACTTAAATCTGAAACAGCTTTCTTCTCTATGTTTTTTTTTTTCTTTCCTTTATTTAATTTATTTTGGTGGTATTATATTCATATCCTTAATTTTTTACAGCTCTTTTTTTTTCATGTCTATTATTTTTTTTTTATAAATTAATTTTTATTGGTGTTCAATTTACCAACATACAGAATAACACCCAGTGCTCATCCCGTCAAGTGTCCCCCTCCGTGCCCGTCACCCATTCACCCCCACCCCCCGCCCTCCTCCCCTTCCACCACCCCTAGTTCATTTCCCAGAGTTAGAAGTCTTTATGTTCTGTGTCCCTTTCTGATTTCTTCTCTATGTTGATGAGTAATGTCTTCATCTCCAAAAGATGCTGCATCAGTAGGGAAACTTGTCAGGGGTTTTTTTCCCAGCCAGGGTTAGGACTCACTGCCTGAGACACAGACCACAGCACCTGCTGGGTAGTGAAGCTGGAAGGAGAGGCCATCAGTGGGAAACTCACAGAGACCCAAGGAAGGGTCAAACGATCCATATCCAGTGCTTGTCAGCAAGGCATCATCTTCCATCCCTAGTCTGGATCAGATCGCCGAGATCTAATAGGGCTGTTATTAGGGAAAGGGCAACTAAATGGTGCAGAATAAGATGACTGAAATTGGACTTTGATGTTCAGCTTCTGAACCAGGTGCTACATGAAGCTTTCCCTTTTGAGCCAGTTCACCCCTACTCTAAGTGTCCCCTTGTGTGCTTCCCCAAGTTCCCTATCTTTCTTATGTGCACAAATCTCACTAGCTTGTGATTAACTACTTTTCCTCTTCTTGAGCCTGTGAGCTCCTACAAAGGTTTGTTTCTCACTTGGGAGCGACTATATCTATAGTTCCCAAACTTGGCAGAACCAAAACCACCTACAGAACTTTTACAAAAAACATAAATGCTGGAGCTCCACCCCAGAGATTCTATTGGCTTGGAATAGAGTCTATATGTTTTTAAAAGTTCTCAGATGTTTCTAACGTACAGCACAATGGGTGGGAATCATGGACTTAAACCACTTTTAGTGCCTGACATATATGTTTCATGAATGCCTGAATGAATAAATGAATGACTCAATGCTAGTTTCAATCAAGTAAAATGCAGCTAGAACAGGGTAGGAATTGGCCAGACTCATGTAACTCCAAGACTTAAATACTGTGCAAATAAAGTACTTTACATGCTCCTTCTCTTTCTCCTGATTAAGGGGCAAAATTCAAGAGTATTTCTGCTGTGTGTAAACATTATTCATGGACACTGGCTTATTATTGCCTGAAACTGCTGGTAACAAGTTTTTGACAATAAGGAGCATAAACCAGACCTGGTTGCCATACCTTAAGCTAAGAGTGGACTCTCTTCTTTGGGAAGCAAAGTGTATCTGCCTGTAAGACCACTGCATGTTCGTTGTGGGGCTACCTGTTTCTCCTGTTGTGAAAAGATTTTATTTTACTATAAAATATGAGTACATTTATTAAGCAAATATATTCCACTGTTATTTGGCATTATAACAGAAAGTGGTCTTCCCAGACCACAGATTTCATTTCTCTGATTCTCTCTCTTTCACACCATGTGGTTGAATAATCTTCCTTTCAGCACAAATTCAAGCAAGGACCTAAGGCTTACAATTCTATTCAGAATGAGAATATGATATGACAAACCTTATAAAGTTTTGCAAGTGTTCACAAGAGATATTAGAATTTGAAAGAGTTTGTTTACAAATTTAAGAATGCATGTATTCCATGTTCTGTCAATAGAGCATGTCAAAGGTTGTATGTCACTCAAATATTACGATAGGAATTACCATGGGATATACTGTAGGAATCTTATGAACCATTTGTAGTTTCCTCATGGGAACCTAGGGAGTCAAACTTTGTCATTTTGTCAGCTTTAATTTTTTTTTTTTAACAAGGCAAACTTTAAATACTCAAATGCCTCTAGACCTAGAGTTCTGAATGTGTATACTTTTGAAGAGACTGTACTTTAGAGAAAATGTTAGCCACTAGCATTTACTGAGAATTTATTATGTGCTAGGCACTCCACAAAGTGTTTTACATTTTTCAATCTTTACAATAACACTATGAAATAAATGCTAATATTATCCCATTTTTTTTCAGATGAGGAACCAAGAATAGAGAGGTTAAAGATCTGCTCAAAATCACACCCTAAGTTAGGAGCTGGCTTGTTCTGGTATCTAATTCCAGAGCTTGTACTTTCTCTGTATTCCATTACTGAGCCTCTACCAAGTTCATGGCATTGGGATAGGCACAGGAGTTATACAGAGGAATGAATTTAAGTATCTTTTCCTTAGGAAGTTTATAGTTTACTGAATTGGAAATACAAGCAGTTTGTAGTTTGTATTCAAGTAACTATAAACAAAGTAAAAAATATTAAGAGCTTTAAAAGAATTACAAATAAAGTTGTATCAGAAAAGAAACCTTCTTGGTAGAGGGATCAGGGAGGGCTTCATGTGGAAGATGGCATTTGACGTCAGCTTCAGATCCTAGATGGATAGATGCATGGATGGATTGATTTTTAGGGCAGTGGTGTCCAGTTTTATGGCAAATTCTACATTATAAAGGCAACTAGTAATTGGCTCTGAAAGAAGTCTAATCCTAAATATTTTAAACAAAAGTGGGAATGAATTATAAGAATGCTAGCAAGTCTCAAGTTAGAACCAAGCCACAGGGCACAGGGATGTACTGGGCCATGGAAATGACTAGAAGCCAGTACTTAAACTCCTTCAGAACAGTTTCTTCTCTGTGTTTCTCCATACATGCTTGCCCTTTATCAGAGTCAGATTTAATATTTTATTTAGAAAGAAAAATAAGCTTTAATGTTGTACCCAACCTGGGAGTTCCTCAGCATTGTTGGAACTTGCAGTTTTCAAAGTGATATAGTTGTACAAATACAGTTTAGGGGATCTCTAAGGCTCTTTGTTCCTGATACCTTCAGACAAACAGTTGATTTTGTATTTTTATATATGTTTCCTTCAAAACTTAAAATCCCCTTAAAAATATGCATTCTTTCTTCATTCTTTAGAAAAAAAAATCTCTTCACTTGTCAGATGAAAATCAAGGTTTTGGAAGAAAATAACATTACCAAAGAGTAATGTTCAATAATTCAATAATGTTCAAATAATTCTGCTTAAATCTAAGGCTTAATAGGGATGCCTGGGTAGCTCAATGGTTCAGAGTCTGCCTTTGGTTTAGGTCATGATCCTGGAGTCCTGGGATCGAGTCCCACATTGGGCTAACCACGGGAAGCCTGCCTCTTCCTCAGCCTATGTCTCTGCCTCTCTCGGATTCTAATGAATAAATAAGTAAAATTGTTATAAAAAAAAAAGTTCTGGGGTGCCTGGGTGGCTCAGCCAGTTAAGTGCCTGCCTTCAGTTCGGGTCATGATCCCAGGATCCTGTGATTGAACTCCATACATATTGGGCTCCTTGCTCAGCAGAGAGTCCGCTTCTCCCTCTCCTCTGCCTCCCGCTACCCTGCTTGTGCAAAATGAGGTAACACTGACTAAACTCACTAACACATATTAGGTGCTTATAAATGTTAATTCTTTATGTTCTTTCATTTTAATTTGGGTTAAATGATCTGTTTACTTTTTGTTTTAAAAACTCATTTAGAGCAAAAATTGATTCATTGTAAATATCTGGAACACATTGATTTGATTTTAGCTTTAGATTTAAGCAGAATTATTAAGTCTTAGATTTAAAAAAAAAATCGGATCATGACCTGAGCCAAAGGCAGATGCTCAACCATTAAGCCACCCAGGCATCCCCAGGACTTTGCTTTCTAAAAAGATTTTATGTATTAGAGAGAGTGGGTGGTGGGGGGGCGGTGGAAGGTAGAGGGAGAGGGAGAAGCAGGCTCCCTGCTGAGCAGGGAGCCCAACATGGGACTCCATCCCAGGACCCTAGGATCAGAACCTGAGCCAAAGGCAGATGCTTAACCATCTGAACCACCCAGGTGCCCTTCAAATATAGTTGTTTAAGTGTATATTTTATTCCAATTATCTGAAGGTGGAGAATGCAATGGATTCATTCCATGGACTATCCCCCCCCCCACAACACCTAGTAGGGTAGGAGGTTTTAATAAATTAATTACCAAATGAAGAAATTATTTTTAAAATCTGTATTGTAACTCAGCTTTTACACATCCCAGATTTCCAAGTTCAAAGTCATATTCAGTACTGTGTAATGATGAATAAGCAAAAAAAAAAAAAAAAAAAAAAAGAAAGAAAGAAAAAAGAAAAGAAAAAGTCTAGAAGAAAAGGAATCACAGTGAGTGGGGGGATTCTTCAATTAAATTCCTTATGTTCACTATATCTGTTGGGAAGTAGAACCCTAAGTATTCTCTTACTTCTATTTTGACAAATGCTATTTATTCTGTCCTTTAAAGTTCCTTCTATCTTGTTATGTTATCCTTGCTGCATTACATTAGATTAGACCAGTTCCTGATGGAAAGGTCAGAGTCATGCATTACCAAGTCCTGTTGCCTTTTCTGCAAAGGAGTTAATTTGTGTACACCCGCCTTCTACAGAGTAGCTGCTCCAATGTGGTGGTGAAGTCAAATTCTGCTCTTTCAACACTAGACTCTAGTTCTTCAGTTTTTTGGCCTGCAGTATACTTTATTAAATGAACCCTCAGCCTGTGACCTATTATTGGTAACCTATAGTCATTTGTTGGATATTTCTATTATCCCTTACAAAACTGATTTTTAATGGCTTTTACTGCTGCTTGAGAATATTCTGCTGGGTGAGCATTCTTGACTGATTACCCAAAGGAAGTGAGCTCTGTGTTCTGCTGTCATCCAGGTATCTATTACTGGATCACTGCGAACACGGGTCCATCTACCCATCAATGCATATTACTAATTTTCCTCTCAATGCCATTCAATTACTTGCTCACAGCTGCATTCAGCAATTTGTTCAAGATATCTGCTTGGCAGGAGTGGATAACATCCTGGTCAATATGACAGCCACATCAGTAAAGCGTGTACTCTCATTGTTAAGGACAGCACAAGACTCTAAGTCAGTGAACCAAACTCATCATCTACATTTTCCTACTCTACATTTCTGGTTCTTTTTATATATGTAAACATTTTAATTAACAAGTGATAGATGCTTATTAAAATAAAATCAGATAATTTGAAAGTGCATGATTGAAGAGCTAATACACTTCGCTAATTCCATCCCTGTTATGGACACTTTTATGTTCATTCACCCAGATCTTTGATCATGCACATATAAAACTTATATTCTTCTTTCTTCCTCCCATGTAATTGGATAGCATGCATACTTTTAGGCTATTTGATTTTTCATACATATATTTTCATAATTTATACAGATTTCTTTCATTCTTTTAGTGTGGATTCCTATTTCATAATATAAAATATATGATGATTATACTCCCCATTTTACTACTTATGTATCTAATTTTTTGACCATTGTAAAAATGTTGCCATTAACATCTTTAGTCATACATGTCTTTGAATATTTATGCAAGTATTTATGTATAACAGATTCATAGAAGAATAGAAATTGAAGATTTCTTCAATAGAAAAAAAAGAAATTGCTAGGTCAAAGGAGATGACTGGCATAATATTTTAAGAAACAACCACAGTAATTGGAAAGACTTTCTATATGCAGGTGATAATGCATTTAATCTTTGTAACATTTGAATGAGGCAAGTACAGATATTATTTCTGTTTTATGAATGAGGTAATTGAAGCACAGAGAGACTAAGTAACTTGCCCAAGGTCACCCAGCTTATATGTGGTGGAGCCTGCCTTCAAGTCCATGCAGCATGGCCCAGAGACTGAGCTCCTATCTTCTATGCACACTGCCTCATAACAGAATCACATCATCAAAACTTACCAATTAACATTTTTTGGCTTCAAAAATCCTACCTGCTTTGTCAATAGCAGATATTTACTCAAACATTTTAGACAATTATTTTTTAAATTTAACATTGAAGCTACATTAATATTGGTGCAAGACACAATAAAGTTTGATTGGTAGGAGAAAATATAGGAATACATCATTATCATTTGCCAAAATGGGTGATATGAATAAGAGTGCAGAAGTGGCCCAAATGACAATAAATAACATAGACTGGAGTGACTGGGAAAGCCATGGAGGGATGGCAGAGCTTAGAGGGGACAGGATGTGAATATATGGAATAAAGGCTTGTGAAAAGGGATATTGCTAATTGTAGTAAGAGATAAATTTGATTATAATTAATGGAGATAGGATTTCTAAAGCCAAAAGTTACTTAAGGATTTTGGAATTTCCTGTCAAAGCAAAAGGAGCCTTGGCTTTCAGAGGAGAAGTGTAACAGGATGGAATTTGTATCCTGGGAAGCTTAGTCCTGCTAAGTTATACAAAATGCAATAGAATTACATGAAAGCAAGGTGACTTGGAAGGTGACATAGCTATCTAGATGTGGTGAGAAGGTCCTAAACTAACAGAGTAGCATGTTGAAGCAGAGATTGAATCGAATAAACTATGTAAAGAATAACAGACAAGATTTAAGGATGCCTGGGTGGCTTAGCAGTTGAGCGTGTGCCTTTGGCTCAAGTCGTAATCCTGGGGTCCTCGGATTGAGTCCTGAATCAGGCTTCCTGCAGGGAGCCTGTGTCTCCCTCTGCCTGTGTCTCTGCCTCTCTCTGTATCTCTCATAAATAAATAAATAAATAAATAAATAAATAAATAAATAAATAAATAAATGAATAAATAAATAAATAAAATCTTTAAAAATTTTTTAAAAAGACATGATTTAGTTATTAGGATCAGCAAATAAAGCGTGTGGGTAAGTCCTATGGAGTTTTCAATGATTTGAACTTAGATGGCAAGAAGAATGGTGTTATTAAGATTGGAAATGGAGGGATGCCTGGGTGGCTCAGTTAAGCATCAGCCTTCAGCTCAGGTTGTAATTTCAGGGTCCTGGGATCGAGACCTGTGTTGGGCTCCCGGCTCAGCAGGAAGTCTGCTTCTCCCTCTCCCTCTGCACTTCATCCCTGCTTGTAATCTCTCTCATTCTGCAATCTCTCTCTCAAATAAATAAATAAAATCTAAAAAAAAAAAAAACCAAAGTTACAAATGAAGGAGTTGTCAACTAGAGGAGGTGTGGGAACACCATAAGTTAATTTTTGGACTTGATGGGGTTAAGTGAAGGAGAAAACATCAAGCAGGAGATCCATTAGACAATTGGGAAAAGGAGTTCAGCTGAAAGATCAGACTTGGAAATTAATGTGATGAAAATTAGAGTAGAAACTAGATAGCCAAGTATTAGGATGAGAGGAGCGAGCCAAGGGATGATATGGAGAGCGACACACAACAAAGAGCTGAAAGAAAAAGGAGGCTACAAAGATGACTGAGACAGAGTAAGCCAGAGAAGTAAGTAGTGAACCAAGAAA
The DNA here is from genome assembly GCF_905146905.1 of Nyctereutes procyonoides. Classification (NCBI taxonomy): domain Eukaryota; kingdom Metazoa; phylum Chordata; class Mammalia; order Carnivora; family Canidae; genus Nyctereutes; species Nyctereutes procyonoides. The sequence goes on along the minus strand of NW_026575040.1, from coordinate 20,532,667 downwards.
GTAGACAGCGAAGAAGGCCAAGGGGGAAAGGACTGTAAGAGGGCAGCCAACCATATCAAGGCCAAAGACAGCAAAGAGCAAAGGACTGGGAAAAATACATGTCTGGTTAATAAAGACATCATTGAAACTCTCAAAATTTCTGTGGAATTATGCTGCAAGCTGAGATGATAGCAAACTAAGAGAACTAAGTGAGCAAATATAGATAAGACAGCCAAGAAATTTGAGAATCAAATATGAGAAATAAGATAGCATCTAAAGAACTCAGAAGGCCAGTATAAAGGCTGGTTGAGTTTTTAAAATATACTTGTAGGAATCCTGAAAGATTCAGTTTTTTATAATCTCTGTCAAACTCTTCTGTAAAAATATATGGATGTATTATTTCAAACCTGTATAATAGGGAATTTAAGATTCCTATTTATTGGCAAGCTTTGTGTTTTAACCAATATTAAGTCAAAATCCCTTGATATGAGTTTTATTTTTTTTTATAAATTAATTTTTATTGGTGTTCAATTTACCAACATACAGAATAACACCCAGTGCTCATCCCGTCAAGTGTACCCCTCAGTGCCCGTCACCCATTCACCCCCACCCCCCACCCTCCTCCCCCTCCACCACCCCTAGTTCATTTCCCAGAGTTAGAAGTCTTTATGTTCTGTCTCCCTTTCTGATATTTCTCACACATTTCTTCTCCCTTCCCTTATATTCCCTTTCGCTATTATTCATATTCCCCAAATGAATGAGAACATACACTGTTTGTCCTTCTCCGGTTACTGTGGCCAAGTTCAAAAAGGGTGTTGCCTGAGTTCTTCTCTGGGATTTTGATGGAATCTTGTCTCACATTTAGATCTTTCATCCATTTTGAGTTTATCTTTGTGTATGGTGCAAGAGAGTGGTCCAGTTTCATTCTTCTGCATGTGGATGTCCAATTTTCCCAGCACCATTTATTGAAGAGACTGTCTTTCTTCCAGTGGATCGTCTTTCCTCCTTTATCGTATATTAGTTGAGCATAAAGTTCGGGGTCCACTTCTGGGTTCTCTGTTCTGTTCCATTGATCTATATGTCTGTTTTTGTGCCAGTACCACACTGTCTTGATGAACACAGCTTTGTAGTACAACCTGAAATCTGGCATTGTGATGCCCCCAGATATGGTTTTCTTTTTTTAAAATTCCCCTGGCTGTTTGGGGTCTTTTCTGATTCCACACAAATCTTAAAATAATTTGTTCTAAGTCTCTGAAGAAAGTCCATGGTATTTTGATAGGGATTGCATTAAACGTGTAAATTGCCCTGGGTAACATTGACATTTTCACAATATTAATTCTGCCAATCCATGAGCATGGAGTATTTTTCCATCTCTTTGTGTCTTCCTCAATTTCTTTCAGAAGTGTTCTGTAGTTTTTAGGGTATATTTTGAGAACCATTTGAATGGTAAATGGTTCTCCAACCTTTTATTTTCAGGTTGTAGGTGTCCTTCTGTCTAAAATGAGTCTCTTGTAGACAGCAAATAGATGGGTCCTGCTTTTTTATCCAGTCTGAAACCCTGCGCCTTTTGATGGGGTCATTAAGCCCATTCACGTTCAGAGTTACTATTGACAGATATGAGTTTAGTGTCATCATGATATCTATTTAGTCCTTGTTTTTGTGGATTGTTCCACTGAACTTCTTCTTAAAGGGGAGTTTTAAGAGTCCCCCTTAAAATTTCTTGCAGAGCTGGTTTGGAGGTCACATATTCTTTCAGTTCCTGCCTGTCTTGGAAGCTCTTTATCTCTCCTTCCACTTTGAATGAGAGCCTTGCTGGATAAAGTATTCTTGGTTGCATGTTCTTCTCATTTAGGACCCTGAATATATCCTGCCAGCCCTTTCTGGCCTGCCAGGTCTCTGTGGAGAGGTCTGCTGTTACCCTAATATTCCTCCCCATGAAAGTCAGGGACTTCTTGTCTCTTGCTGCTTTAAGGATCTTCTCTTTATCTTTGGAATTTGCAAGCTTCACTATTAGATGTCGAGGTGTTGAACGGTTTTTATTGATTTTAGGGGGGGATCTCTCTATTTCCTGGATCTGAATGCCTGTTTCCCTTCCCAGATTGGGAAAGTTTTCAGCTAGGATTTGTTCAAATACATATTCTGGCCCTCTGGCCCTTTCGGCGCCCTCGGGAACCCCAATTAAACGTAGGTTTTTCTTCCTTAGAGTGTCATTTATTTGCCTTAATCTGTCTTCATGGTCCCTTAATTGATTGTCTCTTTTTTCCTCAGTTTCCCTCTTTGCCATTAACTTGTCTTCTATGTCACTCACTCGTTCTTCCACCTCGTTAACCCTCGTCGTTAGGACTTCTAGTTTGGATTGCATCTCATTCAATTGATTTTTAATTTCTGCCTGATTGGATCTAAATTCTGCAGTCATGAAGTCTCGTGAGGCCTTAATGCTTTTTTCTAGAGCCACCAGTAGCTGTAGAATGGTGCTTCTGAATTGGCTTTCTGACATTGAAGTGTAATCCAGATTTTGTAACTCTGTGGGAGAGAGGGCTGTTTCTGATTCTTTCTTTTGAAGTGAGGTTTTCCTTCTAGTCATTTTGCTCAGTGCAGAGTGGCCAAAAACAAGTTGTATTGGAACACGGGGGAGTATCACTGGTCCCTCTAGCTGGTCTTCTGGGGGAGGGGCCTGCTGTGCTGATTTTCAGGTGTTAGCACTTGGGGGAGCTGCTCTGCCCCTGCCTGCTGCAGGGCTCAGCGGGGGTTGTTTACCCCGTCGGGCCCCAGGAGGAACAGCCCCAGTGGCTATGGCAGCTCTGGAAGCCTGGATTCAGCCTCCGCAGGAACTACGGGGCTCGGGGCTCTCTGCTCTCCGTCCGCAGGGCCTGGAGGCTCCGGGGCGGGGCCGCTGATCCGCTCATCTCGGGGCAGGAGCGTCCTCGCTGTCCTGGGCCCTCCCGGCCTCTGCCTGTCCCGGGGGAGGCCGGATCCTGGGCTGTGTCCCGGCGCCCTGTGCTCCGGGGCCTGCGCTGTTGGATTCGCGCTCCCGCCCTGCAGCCCCCTCCGCGGAGCCGCCGCCCGAGCCCCTCCGAGCTGCTCCGGTCGGTCCCGCCGTGCGCGCTGCAGCCCTTAGGGAGCTCGGCGCACTCTCCTGCGCTCGCAGGTGTCTGTTAGTGTCCCCGGGAGCCCGAGGGCATCCCCGCCCTCCTGGGTCCTGCTCCAACTCCCTGCGAGCCCCTTTCCGCCCGGGAAGGTTGGTGCAGCTCCTGCTCCTCCGGGACGGGGCTCTCCTGTCCTGGGGACACTCGCCCCGGCCTCAGCCCGGCTCCTCCGGGGCCCCTCCCCCTCGGAGGCCTTTTGTTCCTTTATTTCTTTTTCCCCGTCTTCCTACCTTGATAGAAGCGCAGACTCTTCTCACTGTAGCGTTCCAGCTGGTCTCTCTTTACATCTCAGGCCGAATTCGTAGATTTTCAGGATGGTTTGAAGGTTATCTAGGTAATTTGGTGGGGACAGGTGATTTGGGGACCCTACTCTTCCGCCATCTTGCCCCTCCTCTTGATATGAGTTTTAAAGCCTTGTTTTAACTAGCTTTATTTTATTTGGATTATAAAGGTAACATATGCATATTAGAAAACAATAGAAAATACAGATCAGCATAAAAAAGGAAAGATTACTTAGAAACTATTAAACTTTTGATATTCATCTTACATTTCTTAGAAATACTTCAGAAGCTTTATATACATTTCTGTATCCTTTCCATATAATATTTCAAACTAAATATTTTACATTGTATTATTGGCTTTTTATCAATGTCATACTCCCAGCCAATCACATATTTTGTAATTAGCTTTTTCCCCAATTACAAAATACTTAAATTTATTTCTCAATTTTCAATTAATATTTTAAACATTTAACATACTCATGTAAAGTTTTTTGCATATTTAGACTTACATTTTGGATAGAATTCCATTATGAAAATACTAAGCCCAAAGCTGTGAATATCTAGAAAGCAGGTAATACCCAAGTATTTTTCCAATGATAGTTTGTTCTAACTTCCATTTCCATCAAAAGCAATTAGAATTTTAGATTTTTCCACTAAATCTCTAGCACTAGGTTGTTGTATTTACCATATTTGCTAATACAATAGCTAATACTAGATATTTCAGTGTTCATTAACTTGATTATTAAAAAGTTAAATATTTTCAAGGTGCTTGGGTGGCACCATATCCATTGATATCTGATTTTGGCTCAGGTCATGATTTCAGGGTCCTGGGACTGCATCTCCTACTGGGCTCCACACTCAGTAGGGAATCTGCTTCTCCTCCTCCCTCTGCCCCTCTCCCGACTCCTGATATTTCTCTAATAAATAAAATATATTTTTTTAAAAGTCAAACATTTTCATTATTAAATAGTTGAATTTCTCTTTGTGAATTGTCTGGTTATGACCTATATTCAGTTATTTCTTGGCATCTTAGAGTTATTTATTTACTTATTTACTGGCATCTCATAGTTTATGAATTTGTATGATTGCTTTATAAATTAAGGAGAATAACTCTCTGTAACATTGTTGCAAACCTTTTCTCAGTTGATTACTTGCCTATGATGTCTTTTGACCTACAAATTATGTTCCATGTGTTTTCACTTGTGATTTTAAGTCCAAGGAGTCTTTCCCCAAGCAAATATCAACTAAAAACTTGTCTATATTATATTTTTCTTTTAGTTTGATTTTTCAATTTTGACTTTTTTAATATATTAGAACTTGTCTTGGTGTATGATATATCAGTATGATATCATACTGATGTATGATATACGGTGATGATGTAAATTAAAATTCTTCCCCCAGTAGTAGCCAATTTTTCCCAATTATTGAGTCTCTTCCCCTTTCCCACTAATGGTCCCTTTGCCATCAATATCTTAATTATACTCGAATTTTGTTTCTGGACCTCTTATCCTATTCTGTTTGACCATTTACAGTCCAGAATTAGACCAATTTAATTACTGTTGCTTAATAAGATGCTTTAATATTTTATAAGAAAAAATTTTCATCTTTCTTTTTTAATATGTTATTTCACTTAATAAGTTGTGATAAGATCTTAGTTCCCTTTAATAAGTTCTGCTTTTAATAAGTCCTTAGTTTCTATTAGAAATGCATTTTTAATGGGCTTTGGATCCTGTAAAAAATGTATTTTAAAAGCCTTTGGGATTCCGATTAGAATTGAAGTAAATCTATAAGTAAATATGCAAATAAGTGATGTTCTGAATGTATTTTATTTAACGTTAGAGATATATTTTTCTTTTATTTATAATTATCCTTTTATGCTTGAATCAAATTTCATGGTTTTATTGCATTTTAATTATGTTTATTTCAGGGGATATATGTTACACACACACACATATACATACATTTATTTTGCTGCTTTGATATATTGTCATCCAAAATCATGTAACTATTTTTTTAAGATTTTTATCTCTCATCAAGGTAATTCAAGAAACTCTCTTAAAGCAAATACTTTTTTAATTATGTTAGTTTTTTTACAAGCATAGTGCTGCAAAAAATAAAATTGTTGCCATTTCTAAGAGCCAAATTCTACTTTAAATTTTTAAATCATCACCTTCATATACATTTTCAGACCACTGATTTTATTCTGTCCCAATTTTATTTATTTATTTATTTATTTATTTATTTATTTATTTATTTATTTATTTAAATATTTTATTTATTTATTCGTCAGAGACAGAGAGAGAGAGAGAGGCAGAGAGAGAAGCAGGCTCCATGCAGGGAGCCTAATGTGGGACTCGATTCCAGGTCTCCAGGACCACACCCTGGGCCAAAGGCAGTGCTAAACCACTGAGCCTCTTGGGCTGCCCAACCCAATTTTTAAAAAAGGCTTCTAATAATTAACATGTGGATACAGTATTGGTTATTGTTTTAAAAGAAATATACTTTAACACATTTAGAAACCAATGCCTAAAACCTGAATTATTTAAGTTTCTATCATGAATGGGCACTAAAATTTATCAAAGGTTTTTATTTAGAATTTATGAGATAATTTTTTAGTTATGATTAAATGAACTGTATTTGGTGAAAGGGTTGCATTTTATCAATATCAATATCGAATTTAGCTTTTATCCTTATATGTACAAACTAGTTTGATGGGGTTCTCTTTACATACCTTCCTCTATTTTTTAAGATTTTATTTATTCGTTAGAGAACAGAGAGAGGCAGAGACATAGGCAGAGGGAGAAGCAAGCTCCTCGCAGAGAGCCCTATGTGGGACTCAATCCTGGGACCATGGGATCACCATCTGAGATGAAGGCAGATGCACAACCACTGAGCTACCCAGGTTTCCCTCTTTATATACTTTCCATGTTAAGTTTTTGTCTCAAGGTTATAGACACATAAAATTAATTAGGGAGATTATGTTCTTCTCTACTCAAAAAAAGAATTGAAAAAGAAAAGAAAAACCTTACAAGCAGACATTATTTACAGAGAAGGCATAAGCAAATCTGTAAACTATTAGAATAAGTAGTTTTAACAAGATCGCTCCTTACAAAATAAACATACAACTGCAATAGTATTTCTTTGCACAATGAATAGCCAATTAGACAATGAAAAAGAAAAAATCATTTAAAATGACCAAAACAAAATACCTACAAGTAAATTTAGCAAAATATGTATTAAACCTCTAAGAAAAAATTGAAATTTTGTTCAAAGTGAAACATAAATGAATAAGTGAATAAATGGAGAGAAGTACCATGCTCATGGACTGCTCAACATCATCATCAAGGTCCCAATAAATCTATAAGTTCAATGCAATCCTGATCAAAATCTCAACAGGAGACAAAAAAATAGCTATTGAAGCTATTGCTATTTTGTTGCTACATTTGCTACAGTAAAATATTGACAACAACCTAAATAATCATTAATGGGGAGTACATGAATGAATAATGATCTATTCATAAAATGATACAGAGATTATAAATGAATGAACTATAGCAACATTTATTAAACCTCTAAAACTAAATTGAGTGAAGTAAAGCAAGGTATAAAATTATACTCAGAGTACTTTATAAGTATCTTTAAATGTATTAAATAATACATATAAGATTTATAAATGCATATTTATGGATTGATCAATACAAGTATAAAACATTTAAGGAATAAGCTCTAAGTCCATGATAATGGAGAATGAGGACAAGGAGAAGTATTCTCGGGATCTCAACTGTTTTTATAATACTTTATCTCTTATTTAAAAGCTGCAAAATCAAAATAGAGATGTAAATCATGATAAAACTCCAAGGTTTTATATATATATAAATATATATATATTTTTATATATGTAAAATAATTTATAATTACTCCTTAGAACCTCAAACTTGCACTTTAAGCATTATTCTTAACCTTTTTTAAAATTTTGTAAATATGTATATTTATGGCAAAAATTTATTGAGTACCTCCCATGTATTGGGCATTGTGTTAGGCACTAAATATCTGTGACCAGGACAAAAATCATTTCCTCACAGAGCTTATATTTTGGTGGGAAAGACAAACTACAAGCACATAAATAATGTAATGCAACATTAAAGAAGTGGTGTAACAAAGTGAGGGGAGGTAAAAAGTCTATCACAATTTCCTAGTGTTCTAGCTGTTTTACCAATGAAAGCAGTTCCCCAGAGAGACTTGATGGGGAGTGGTTGTTAACTAATTAGCATGTTGCTCTGTTTATTTATTATATTTAATAATTTTCATGTTTTTCCTTTTATGAATCCTCACCCAGGTGAACTTCAGACCTAGTTTTGTAGACTTTCTCTATAATTTAAAGTGTTTCTTCCCAGGACTTGTCTCTTTTTAAATTTTTTTAAGATTTTATTTATTTGTTCATGAGAAACACAGAGAGGCAGAGACATAGGCAGAGGGAGAAGCAGTCTTCCCACGGGGAGCCTGATGCAGGACTCCATTCCAGGACCCAGGGATCATAACCTGAACCAAAGGCAGACTCTCAACCACTGAGCCACCCAGGTGCCCCCACCCCAGGATTTTTCTTTTTATTCTTCTTTCATTATTGCTTGTGTCTTGTCATTTTAACACTATCAAATAGAACGTGCCAATTCGACAAACCCAAACTCGCAAAATCTTTATAATTAAGAAACTGCCACGAGCATCTTTAAGCTCCAAACTACAAAGCATATTTTGCACTCCATCTGTTCACAGAATTGTTTTTAACTATTCAAAATCATGATTTTCCTGCAAAGATGGCAACTGGTCTCTGTAGCTATTATATTACAAGAAAGTACTTCTGTATATTAGAAGCCAGGCATAGATCAATACCCATTTAGTTTGAAAAGGAAAATCTCCAGTGAGTGTGTCCATAATTTCATTTCACCACTGATTCACTTACTCAATATTCCAACATTAGAACCAAGAGAACAAAGCTTTCAAAGTTACATTCCCATTACATAGTTCATTCCTTCTTAATACCTGCCCTCCTGTTCAATCCATACAGCATCCAAATTCCTTTTCTTCTACCTCTTTATGGAGCTTCTTCATTGTGTCAGGCACAGAGGCAGGCACTGTGAATATAAAACTAAGAAGACTATGCCTGCCCTCATAAACTCAAATCTAATTAATAAGGGATATGTATCCATTTGATACTCACCTGGTAGTTACAATAAAATACATTTTCATATTTAAATGGCACCAGTGCTCATTGCCATGCTTTATACAATACAACTTCTTTAGTCTCCTCTGGGGGTAATATATATATATATATATATATATATATATATATATATAATATAAACATTAAAATTTTTTTTAGCTCTTGAATTTTTGGAAATTACTTTGTTTCTTTCACGGATAAGAAATAACTTGGCTACATTTAAAATTCTAAGATCATAGAATCTCTCCCTCATAACTTTGTAGGCATTGTTCCATTTCCTTCTGAATTTTATTTTGTGAGGAAAATTATAGACCAGCTGAAATTGTATTTTGCTTTTCTTTTTGGATATATTCCTTCTTCCTTTTCTTCCTCCTTTCTTACTTTTTTTTATCCTCTTTACTCCCCTCTTCCTTTCTTCTCTTCTTCACCTAAATATATGTATATATTTTATTATTTATATAAAATATTTATATATTTTATTATATATATATAAGGATAATTTTGTGCCTTATTAATTTTTCCAAAACAAACTAAATTCTTTAAAAATTCTGAATTCATAGCTCAAAATATTTGCTTATATTGTACATTTATTATGGCTCCATTTTTTATTCTGATTTCTTCAGGAACATCATTTCTAGGAATAGGCTTTCTCCCTTGAATCCTTGAGATATTGTTATTCTTTTCTTGTGCTGTAGATTTTGTTTTTCAGAAACCCTGTATTTACTCATCCTCAAGGAAGATGATCTATTCAGACAATACTTTGAGGTAAATTGGTAAGATAAACAGTTACTTCTCAACAGTCTTCGGTGACTGATAGATCCAATCATTTGAAGTGAGGGGTGCATAGCCTCAAGCCTGACTTTGCTCATCTGAACTAGCTAGGCTCCTACTACTATGTTTACTGACTTCAGTGACAAGAAGAAAAAAACGTGTTCTGAAACTTTCCTCCCTCAAAATGCATCATTCCCTAGTCTCTTCCTATCAATAATGAGTTAACTGGTATGAATACATGCTGCCATGTGGAAATTATCCATCTCCTCCTTTTCCCTCATAGGCACTCTTGTTTGTTAGTAATTGTAGTGCATGAATAGACTTTGGAAGAGAGATTTTTGACAGGTCAGGTGAAACAGCTAATGACTGACTTCATTAGAAATAGGTCTCAGACACTAGTAAGTGTTTAAAGTCAGCGTTGAAGTTGAAAATTTTCTGATTTTTTTAAGTACTGAATTTCCAGGTAAGAAAAAACAGCAGTGACTGACCATATTCACATCCTACCAACCTCAGTTTTGTTTTGTTTTGTTTTTTGTTTTGATGGTCTGCCCCATCAGGTGGATTTCAAAAGCCTTTTCAGAGGCAAGATAGTTTGTCAGTTGAAAGAGACCATAACTGAAAATAAGGAGACCTACCAATGATATTGCCCAGCCATGGCAATTTGTTTAAGACATTTAGCTTCCAATAAGAGATTGGTCAAATAGTTTCCAAGGCCCTGTTTAGTTCTAAAATCCTTTCATTCTGAAAACTATATTTTTCAATCCTAAACTATTTCAAATTAAGATAACTAAACTTTCCAGTACAATTCTAAAAGGATATCCAACTAGCACAGTGACTTAATTCAAAGATTTGACACATCTTCAATCTTATTAATCACTAATTTCGCAGCAACACTATGAAGGATGTTTCATGGCATGCTATAGCCATGAACACTCAGTGATATAAAATAGCAATCTATTTCAGCCCATAAAGTGGTGTGTGTTTGTGTGTGTTTAATAGGATACTACTCAGCCATCAAAAAGAATGAAATCTTGCCATTTGCAATAACACGGACAGAACCAATGCTAAGCAAAATAAGTCAGAAAAAGACAAATATATGATTTCATTCATATGCGGAATTAAAGAAACAAAAATGATGAACATGGGGAAGAGAAGGGAACATAAAATAAGAACAGAGAGGAAGGCAAACCATAAGAGACTCTTAACTATAGAGAACAAACTGAGGATTGCTGGAGGGGAGGGAAGGTGAGGAATCCAGTAAATGTGTGATGGGCATTAAGGAAGGCACTTGTTGGGATGAGCACTGAGTATTACATGTAAGTGATGAATCACTGTATTCTACTCCTGAAACTAATGCTATACTATATATTAACTAACATGAATTATGAAAAATTTGCAAGAAAAAAAGATATTTCAATCAGTAGTAAGTTTAGGACTAAAGCACAGAGATCTAAGAAACCATATTTTTCCAGGAGGCAAAATTAATTTAAACATATATTTGAGTGATAACTGTGGTATTTAATATAAAAAGTTGCAAATACGGGGATCCCTGGGTGGCTCAGTGGTTTGGCACCTGCCTTTGGCCCAGGGCGCCGTCCTGGAGTCCCAGGATCAAGTCCTGCGTGGGGATCCCAGCGTAGAGCCTGCTTCTCCCTCTGCCTGTGTCTCTGCCTCTCTCTCTTTCTCTCTCTCTCTTTCTATCATAAATAAATAAATAAATAAATAAATAAATAAGTCTTTTTAAAAAAAGTTGCAAATGCAAGCTAAGTGTTATCACATAAAAACATAATCTTAAGATATCCAGATGCTCTCTCTCTTTATGTAGTACGATGTTTATCTTTGATTTCAGATCTTTTCTCCATTTTAGTTCAGCAAGATTTTAAATGCCAAAAAATAAAATAAAACACCAAGGTGGAGTTTGCTTTTTCCTCTTTGATGTGAAAGTGGGAGCTGGGAGAAAAGCTATTTAATTAGCATCACTGCATGGTATATACTGTATCCTCTATACCAGAGATCCAAGATCAGGCCCCAGCTTTTCCATTTAGTGACTTGGACAGGTAACATTTAGGCCCCAGTCTCACCATCTGCAAAATGTACACTTTCCTTTTTCTAATATCAAAGCAAGATCTCATAATTAAAGCACTTAGCACAATGCCTGCCACACATAAGTGGTCAAAAATTGTAACCATTCATGACTACCATGAATTCCTTCAAATATGTATTAAATAGTTGGAGATAATGAGCAAAGAACAGGTGAGAATCAGGAGGAAAGCACAAGAAGGTCTATAAGAGGAGGAAAAGAGTTCAAGTCAGTAAGACACTTCCTGGTTTATTCTACCTACAATCTTTGATGATGTCTAACAACTTAGAGAACTTAATGGAGGTAGGTTACTCCCACTTGGAGTTGTAGATCTTCCAGCTATGATTTTCAACTGTGACATTGCCAGAATGGTTGTCTCTCATGAAGCCATGCCTTCTTTTAGAGGGTCCCAGCAAAGATCCATGGAAACAGATTCAAATCCCCTTGTCAGAGGCTCAAGCAGTCTGGCTAAAATGTAGGGGTTACTGGAGAAGTTGTAATAGTCTTCATCTGATATTTTACAGAATGCTTATTGAGGTCTTAAGGGTAATTACCAACTTGAAACATTACATGAATAATCATTACTAAATGTTTATAATATTATTCCCTCACAGAGTGTGCTAAAATTATGGAGGATGAGAAACTAACTCTATTAATGTGCTTATATAATGGTATATCATAATCTGATAGTAATCAGGATCTATTATCCTCAAAAGCTGCTCTTCTAAAAAGGACTTCAAATAAAGCAATCAGTTCTTTCATCCTGCACCATTTGCCAATGTTTATTCACATAAGCAGTTCTCATTCCTGAAGGAGAAAGTTTGGTAAGCCTCGGCTACTAACGTTGGTGACAAAAGACATATTTCAGAGGCCCAGGTGTTGATTTGAGACACAACTATCTAATTCCAATGGATTTTGAATAAAAAAGATTATATAACAGACATAGCCTCTGATTAAATTTTCATTCCGTTCTTACAAAAATTGATAAATGCATTAAAAAGCACCATATTAGGTGATTTTCATATTCTGTTCCATGGGAAGTGGAATCTCTTATATGTTGCCTTTCTCTTTTGGGAAATAACTGCCTGATCGATATATATTTTCTTCAAATGCTTTTGTTCAATTCCTCTTTTTTTAATTTTTTTTTTTTTTTTACCCTGGGATAGGCAATCAACAGATTCCACCATGTACAAAGGCTGGTAATCCGATTCAAAGCAATAGCCAACCAAACCTGCTAGATGGGAGGAAAAATATCTAACACAGTATAACACACATGTATCTAACTCACATCTGACTTAAGTAAGCAGCTTCCATATTTTCAGCAGCTGCAAAAGTAGTAAATGAATCAACTCAGATATATGTACACAGTGCTCACTTTGCACAGTAATGCAGAATAAAAATAACCAAGCAAACCGCAATTGTACAAAGGCAATTTTGCTAAGTAATAGGAAAAAAAGTAGGATTTTTTTTTCTCTTGGAAACATTGTCAAAAGAAACAAAGCCTTTTATTGTCAGTTATAAATCTATAGGCAAATAAATAGAACATTTAATACATTGTAATTGGAAATACTAAGAACATTGAAAATTAAAGTGTTTAATTTCTTTTTAAAATCGTATCAAGAGTAGTTTGAATAGTACTTGCCTTTTTCTTATCATGTAACTATAAAGGGCAAATATCTTTTCTATGCCTTGATGGAATGTCATCCTCCTTCCAAAATTTGGGTCAATTACTGGCATTTTCTCCTTTCTCCTTTCAATATTATAACATATCTCAAAGTTTCTTAAATGTGAAGATTTTCCTCCAATGTCACCTCCGCTAGGACATCTTCATCTTCTTCCCCATCTATTGCCAATCAGGTCACTTTTACGGAGGTCCCCGGCTATTCTTTAGCCTCTCCATTTGTAGGAGTGTCAAATTCCCAAGCTCAGTAATCATGTCAATTAACTCATTTACATTCCATGCAAATTCCACTCCAATCTTACCACTTGTTTCTTTGCTGCACTTGCATTTTTGCTGGTCAGTTCCTTCTTTTGATTATCCATGTTTGAAAATGTTACATCGGTTTATCGGTTTATCAGTGGGAAAGAAGGCATCAACACAACTACACACTTCACTGTGTGTAAACTGAAGAGATGGATACCAACAGGCTTTGAAATAAGCAGTGTAGTTGATCACTGATATTATATCTGTTACTTTGTAGTGATGTGTGGACTAAAAATCTAGTAGCAAAGTTTGTACTTTGTGGAACCATACACATAGTACACCATTGTAGCTGAAATCTAAACCTGTCTGTTGGGACACAGGCGTTACTTAACTAAACTATGGAAGCTGAAATCTGGGCATATCACACCATGTAAAGTAAGGACTGCTTGCACATTGAACCAATGAATTGGTCATTTAGTATCTATCAAAGAATATAAGTGTATTATATAATTGGATATAAAATTATGAATCATTAATGTTTCTTGTCATTATAAAATGTAGTTAGGAAGAAAAAAAATCTCCATAATTATGATACCAGCCATAACATGGCTACCATGGAGTGGTGTACTTACCATGCTAGCAGGACCTGGAGTTGGCAATTGCAAATAGCATGACTATTAAAGCAATATGGCTATGATAAATGCTTTTAAACTACTCCCTAATTCTACTTGTTTAGGGTTGTAACACATTAAGAAGTCAGTTCTCAAGGCTATGCTTGAGTTGATTGAGCAGTAAACTTCACATTTTGTGTTAGAAAGGGAAATGTGTATCTTTAGAGTCTAGTAAATGTATCCACTCAGGCAATTTCACAAAAGTGTTCAAGCACTGCTGAGTACATAAGTATAATTTTTAATGTTTTTCTTTTCCCATTGCAACTGTCTGTATCTCTTTAGGAAACACACATACTCCTACATACACAGACAGCAGGTACATGTAGAAGACTGCAAAAAAGCAATTTGTAAAAGGGGAAAACATGTATCTGTGCATTTAAACAATAGCTTTTAAATGGTTTTAGGCAAGTCTCTTAGGCTGTTACTTGTTTTAAAAAAGTGTAAAATTTTTCCTCCAAAGTAAGGGAAGCAAACAAACCCACAGTTTCCTAACTAGAATTTTATATTTTCTACCATAAAAATCTCTCAAATTCTGTAACAACACAATTAAAGACTTTAACTTGGTGATTAGAAACGCAAATGAAGAAGTGACATCTCCAAGTGAGTGTCCTGATGGAAGGCTCTTCTCAGTTATAAACACATCAAATCAATAACTTGCCTGGCCATCATTTCATGATGTTTACTCTGGGCAGAACCCAGCCACTGCTATATCACTGCTCCTAGAATACATATAAGACAATCCAAACAAGTTTTAACCACAAACCCAAGCACTGAACAAGCTCTGATCCTTAGTAAAACGACAATGACAAATATGCAACCTGGATGCATTTTCACTGTCACTTAGAGGCCTTTTCCCATCAACTGTGATTTCAACAATAATTTAAAAACAAAACAATACTGTTAATCAAGAAGACTCATTTTACCAGATACTTGATTAATAAAAGATTTTACATTATAAAGGAGTTTTCTCTATTAGACATTTGAGGGCTCTAAAAATCTGCCATCTCTATTCTACACAACCCAGAAAGTCTTAGTGAAGAAAGTAGAATTCCAAGGTTTTGAGCAGAACATTCATCATTCTGAAGTTATCTTCTTACAGTCTTTGATCTAGATAACCATAATGTCCATAGTATTTTTCATAATTTTTATATGTGGGCATTATGCATGAATCTTCAAGGAATTTAATAACTTTGAAATATTCCCTTATTAAGAATTGAATTATTATCATAATAAACTTGGAACCATTTCCTAGCAGTCATTAAATGCAAGACTCAAAATACTCTGTGTATTTTTAAATTATCTCTTTTTACCCTCACCACAGTGCTGCCAGGTAGGTGGTTTTATCCCTACATTAAAAATAAGAAGGGACACCTGGGTGGCTCAGCAGTTAAGCATCTGATTTAGGCTCAGGACATGATCCTGGAGTTCCGAGATCGAGTCCCACATCAGGCTCCCTGCATGGAGCCGCCTTCTCTCTCTGCCTGTGTCTCTGCCTCCCTCTCTCTCTCTCTCTCTCTCTCTCTCTCTCTCTCTCTCTCTCTCTTTCTGTGTGTGTGTGTATCTCTCATGAATAAATAAATAAATAGAATCTTTAAAAAAATAAAACAAATAAAAATAAGAATGAATATTCATAGAGTTTTAATTATGTTAGTGAGTAACTGAAAACATCTTCATAATCAAAGCAGAATGAGTCCATTGTCCAGGATTTTCAGTATTTGACAAAATCAAGAATATAGTTGCAGATTATTTATAGGATAAAAAAATGTAAGTATTTTTATAGTAGAGGTATCTGGACAGAGCTTCATAGGTTAATCAAGAAAAGAAGTTCCCAAAATGTGGTTTGTCTTGGAAAACATGAAGAAAGTTTTTAAGAATTAGGCTAATGAAAACAGCATGGACCAACAACACACATGAAGTAAAAGGTCTTCAGAAGCATTCTAGGAAAGTGCTGGATTTTAGGACTTCGTTCATGGTACAGTGAGAGGCAAGTGTTCCCAGAAGAGAATGGAGTGATGAGAATGATCCATCTTTTACACAAATGAGAGGAATTATTTAGAAATAAATCTGACTCTGCCATTCATAGCCAAAAACTTAAGAAACTACTAAGTAACTCTGGGATAATGTCTAAACACTTCTAAATAGCATTTAAGATGCCAAGATTTTCTTAATGGTTTCCTCTTGCTACTCCCTCATCTGTGCTCCATCCATATGGAACTACTTCCAGTTTCCAGGATGTACCATTCTGTCTGATGAATGTACACTCACACTATTTCCTTGACCTCCTTTGTCTCAAAGATGAACTCCAACTCAGCCTTCAAGAGTCCCCTTAAGGATTTTCTTTTCTGTGAAATCCATAACAATTGCTAAGGATTCATATCTATATTTTAAGCCCTGCTCCTCCCCCAAGACTGTCTCATTGTTCCACAAAACAGTGTATTGGGAAAATACTAGAAGCATTTTCATTAAACTTTTGAGCAAATCAAAAACATGAACTCTGTTAACTGAAGTCCTAGCAGGTACATTTCCCAGATGGCACACTTCAAATTAAGATTATTTGGAAAGGATTTAATAAAGAAACTATGTGGGATCCCTGGGTGGCGCAGTGGTTTGGCGCCTGCCTTTGGCCCAGGGCGCGATCCTGGAGACCCGGGATCGAATCCCACGTGGGGCTCCCGGTGCATGGAGCCTGCTTCTCCCTCTGCCTGTGTCTCTGCCTCTCTCTCTCTCTCTCTCTCACTGTGTGCCTATCATACATAAATAAAAATTTTTAAAAATATATTTAAAAAAATAAACTATGTAGAAAAGTATGGGCAGGGAATATAAGGAAACTAGAAGGAATAGTGAACTATTGACCTATTGACCATAACAAGGGAGGAAGAAGCAACTAGAACCTGGAAAAATACTGTCACCTAGTGAGAGCTGCTTGAAGGAAATTATGATGTTTGGTTGCAAGATTTGGTCAGCATAAGGTGAGCCCATAGGAAGAAGACTAAAGAAAGAAATACCTGACCTGATGCTCTTCCTTCCTTCTAATCTCTTGCCAGGGCTTCCCTTTGGCTAGAACCAAATAGACACTAGAGTATACAAGACAACACTAAAATTATAGATAGCTTCTGGGGACAGAAGGCAGAGTGGAGAAGAAAATGAATTTAGAGAGCCAAATGGAGGATAACAAGCACCTCTACTTTAAATACTGTCATGTAATATAGAAGTACAAGTCAATAAAATTAGCCAAGGCAAACAAGAAGTATAAAAACTGTAAAGGAAAAGTGAAATGTTTAATTAATTAAAGATGATTATGTATGTGCAACACTCAGAAGAATTAGGTGCAAGTCTTTCATTAAAAAATTCAGTTGGTGGGGGCACCTGGGTGGCTCAGACAGTTAAGCATCAGATTCTTAATTTCAGCTCAGGTCATGATCTCAGGGTCGTGGGAAAAGCCTCACGTTGGCAGGGCTTGGGCATGGAGCCTGCTTAAGATCCTCTCTCTCCTTCTCCAGTTACTCCTCCCCCCTCCTTTCTTTCTCTTGCTCTCTCTCAAAAAATCCAATTGGATGGATAACAATATTCATACACAATCATCACTCCCCTTCCTATTATCAATATAATGGAAGAAGTGGCCCCATTTAAAATAAGATAAAATACCTGGGATAAGCTTTTAAAAATATGCCACATTCTGGAACACCTGCGTGATGCAGTCAATTAAGCAATTGACTCATCATCATGAGATCAAGCCCCACATTGGGCTCTGTGCCCAGCAAGGACTCCACTTGAGACTCTCTCTCTCTCTCTCTCTCTTTCACTCTCTTTCTCCCACTCATGTTCTCTTTCTCTCTAAAATAAATAAATAGGGATGCTTGGGTATCTCAGTGGTTGAGAGTCTGCCTTTGGCTCAGGGCGTGATCCTGGAGGCCCAGGATCCAGTCCCACATTGGGCTCCCTGCATGGAGCCTACTTCCCCCTCTGCCTGTGTCTCTGCCTCAATCTCTCTCTCTCTCTCTCTCTCTCTCTCTCTCTCTCTCTCTGTCTCTGTGTGTGTGTGTGTGTGTCTCATGAATAAATAAATAAAATCTTAATAAAATAAAATTTAAAATAAATATTTTAAAGGTCTTTAAAAATATGTCATTCACATAAGGAAAAATGTAAAACATAATTGAAGTACATAAAAGACAACTTGTATAATAGGAAGACATATTCTTGAATAGGAAGACTTTGTACCAATTTAGTGATGACATAAAACTATCCTATTTTCCAAAAAAAAAAAAAAGTTCTCACCTTTGCTTGTGACCACATTTTCTGTTGCACAGATGCCTCCGTTACTGATTTCACAGTCCACATCTGTACTGTATTAGTTACTTGCACCATTAGAAAGTTATTCGGATTTTTAAGACCTGTTGTTGCTCACATTAATCATTTATTAGATTCAAAGCTCTCCTTATTTCCCCAGAAGGTGAAAATGATGATGCTAGCAGTAGAAAGGATAGGAGAAGGAAGGTGTGGGCTTTTCTTACCTTATCTTTCTTCTCCTGGTGGTAGTTTTTATGTTATGGAGATAAAGCAAAGAGAAGGAAAAGACTATTTCAACTTCAGTGGTGATCATTTGTAGTCATTGTCTATTTAAGGGATCATTGTTAATGGTTAATGATATAGGGTGTTCCAGTTCTTTGTCTTTGGGTAAGCAGATGCTTGCTAGACATGACTGGCTGGTGTGAGACTTATTTCCAAATAGCCACTCAAGGCATTAATGGACTCTTCCAAGGCTTCAGACTTGCCCTCTTATTCCTGATGCACCTCGCCTGTTTCATCATGCCACATTCCTCTGAGGTGGAGGAATTTGCCCTGCACCTTTGCCCCATCTATGACAATTCCTGACAAGGCCAAAGCCCACAACCACATCTTCCCTTTCTTGTCCCCAACTGTGGCACTTCAAAACCATCCAGAAACCATTTCTCATCTTCGTAGCAGCCATGGATTTAAGGAGGTAGTCCTGGCATACTCTGTGGCTGGTTGTCCCCTAATTGGCTCAGGTCATATTGTCTGCTAAGTAAGCAACTAATTCAAAACTGAAATTCCCATCTTGCTGGTATTTCCAAGGATTAGGAGTATATCTCTTGGATTTTTCTTCCCTTTACCTCAGGTTTAAAAAAAAAAGAAAAGAAAAGAAAAGAGAAAAAGCATTTCCTATCCTCTCTTCACTTTCTATCTTTCAAACTTTTTGTCATCAAATGACTGGGATTGGGCAGGGGGGTCCTTGTGGTGAACTGGCTCTTAGCAGGTCTTGCTGAGAGGTTCTGACTCAAATCAGTGATTTTCTGAAGGTAGAAATTGGGAACCTTTTATTTTCAGCTTCGGCCATTAGTCATTTAGTCATTCAAAAAAATAACATTTTTGTTAGTCTCAAATATTGCGTATAAATTGTTAAGATCTCTGTGGGAAAGCTCACGGAAGAACAAATATTGTTAAAATATGCATACTACACAAAGTAATCTATAGATTTAATGCAATGTCTATCAAAATACTAATAGCATTTATCACAGAACTAGAACAAATAAACCTAAAATTTGTATGGAACCACAAAAAACCCCGAATAACCAAAGCAATCTTGAAAAGGAAGAACAAAACTGGAAGTATCACAATCCCAGATTTCAAGATATGAGTACAAAGCTATCATAATCAAAACAGGATGGTACTGGCATAATAATATACAAACAGATCAATGGAACAGAATAGAAAACCCAGCCATAGGGAAGAATATTCCATTGGAAAAAGTCTCTTCAACAAATGATGTTGGGAAAACTGGACAGCTACATAGAAAAGAATGAAACTGGATCACTTTATTACACCATACACAGAAATGAACTCAAAATGTATTAAAGACCTAAATATGAGGCCTGAAATCCTAGAAAATATTACAGGCAGTAATTTATCTGACATGACCATAGCATTTTTTTTCCAAATATGTCTCCTGATGCTAGGGAAACAAGAAAAAATAAACTATTGGGACTACATCATAATAAAAAAATTCTTCACGGTGAATGAAACAATCAACAAAATGCAAAGGCACCCTACTTAATGGGAGAAGATATTTATAAATGACATATCTGATAAAGGGTTAGTATCCAAAATATGTAAAGAATTTACACAAGTCAACACTAAAAACAAAACCAAAAAAAAAAACAAAACAAATAATCCAATTAAAAATGGCCAGAAGATATGAGCAGACATTTCTCAAAAAAATACATACAGATGGGCAATAGACACATGGAAAGATGCTCAACATCACTCATCATCAGGGAAACATAATATACATCAAAACCACAATGAGATATTACTTCACACCTGTCAGAGTGGCTAAAATTAAAAACACAAGAAGCAACAAGTGTTAGCAAAGATGTGAAGAAAAAGGAGTCTGTGTACTGTTGGTAGGGATTCAAACTGATTCAGCCAACCTGGAAAGCAATATTGAGGTTTCTAAAAAAAAGTTAAAAATAGTACTCTTAAAAAAAAAAAAAAGAACTACCCTATGTTACAGTAATCGCATTACTGGGTATTTACCAAAAAAATGCAAGCACACTAATTCAAAGGGATCATTCACCCCGATGTTCATAGCAGCATTATTTACAATAGCCAAGTTATGGAAGAAGCCCAAGTGTCTATCAACTGATGAATGGATAAAGAAGATATAGTATGTATTTACAAGGAATATTGCTTAGCCACAAAAAAGAATGAGATTTTGCCATTTGCAACAACTTGGATGGATCTAGAGGGTATAATGGTGAGATAAGTCAATCAAAGACAAACACTATATGGTTTTACTAATATGTAGAATTTATGAAATAGAACAAATGAACAAAGTAAAAAAGAAACAAACTGAAAAATGAACTTTTAACTACAGAGAACAGAGTGATGGCTACCAGAGGGGAGGAGCGGGGGATGGGTGAAATAGGTGAAGGGGATTAAAAGTACACTTATGATGTAGTGCAGTGTAGTGAGCAGTGTAGTAATATTGATGAAGCACTATATTGTATACTTGAAACTAATTCTATATGTTAATTAAACTGGAATTTTAAAAACTTTTAAATAAAAGAAATAGAATCATCTTTCAAAAATCTCTATGGGACAAAGTTAAAATTCCACCTACATTTCATAAGTAAATTTTACTTCCTGAAATTATACTATAAACTTGTAAATATGAATAATAAGAACTCATTACAGTTTGTTTATAATAGCAAAAGTTTGGAAACCAAAATATGGTTAAATAAATTATGGTATATTCATATAATGGAATAAATGCCAAACATTATTTTAACTCGTTTTAAATATTTTAATGTTTTAATTATTTATAAACATCTCGGGCAGCCCCAGTGGTGCAGTGGTTTAGTGCTGCCTGCAGCCTGGGGTGTGATCCTGGAGGCCTGGGATCGAGTCCCACGTCGGGCTTCCTGTATGGAGCCTGCTTCTCCTCTGCCTGTGTCTCTGCCTCTCTCTCTCTCTCTCTCTCTCTCTCTCTCTCTCTCTCTGTCTCTATGAATAAATATTTTTTTTAAATCTCAGTGATTCATTTCATGCAAGTATTTATTGAACATTTGTTTGTAGTTAGTGCTGTGATATTCCAGGCTAACTTAAAGAAAAAGGGATAGCTTTATACAGAGTGAAATGGAATGATTATTAAAATATAGTTTTGGGTGAAAAGATAAAAGGTAAAGAATAGTTAGAACATATGCTCCTATTTGTAGAAAAAAAATATGATGTTGATAGATGTTAATACATGTGTATTATTAAGAGGTTGGTGTTATTATTCCTATGTTACAAATAAGAAAATAAACTAGAAAATATGACAAGATCTAATCAGAGAATGGTATAACTATGATTTGAATTTAAATGTCTCTAACTCCAAACCACAGGCACTTTCCAAAACAGTATGTTAACCCTTGACTAAACTTTACCAGGGGAGAATTGACTATGCCTCTTTATGACATCAGTAGACCTTGTAAATATACATTATAGAACTTATCACACTGTATTTCAGCAATTCATAGGCTGGTCTCTCTTGGCCTACTGTGGGCTTCATGAAAGGAGATATTCTACAGAACCATCTCTGTGGTCCCAGTGCTTTGATATGGTGCATGT
This sequence comes from Nyctereutes procyonoides, assembly GCF_905146905.1. Taxonomy (NCBI): domain Eukaryota; kingdom Metazoa; phylum Chordata; class Mammalia; order Carnivora; family Canidae; genus Nyctereutes; species Nyctereutes procyonoides. The sequence continues at coordinate 20,510,467 of NW_026575040.1, read as the reverse complement.
AGAAAAACTCTTTTATGAATGAAAGGCAATAGCACACCTTTGCACATAAGCAATTAATAGAACTTAATTAAGCAAGGCAACTGCAAGTTCTTTTCACCATACTACTACTAACAGGGTGTCTTATGAGCCCTGGGACCATACGAAATTTTCGTTCAGTGGACTAAATGATTATACCAAGGCCTAAAACCTGCGTAGCAAATTTAAGTTAGTGAACATTTATCGATACCTATTATATGCTATTGATGAAAAGAACCATTCATTTCCATGAACTCACCCTAAAGTCCCTTATGCAGAAAATATACATGTCTATTATTAAAGCAGCCTGAAAGTTTGAGCCAGTAAATGTCTGCTTATTTGCAGGTCGCCCCTCCAAAGATTCAGTGGGTCAAATCTCTGTTCATGTGGACATCACTGCTACCCCAGGAACTGGAGAGCATAAAGTCACTGTAAAAGGTATATATCAAGTCCAGATAGATCAAACAGCCTCCTAGACTTTAAACCTGAGCAATAATATAAAAAAGTAATTTTTTCTTAGATCTGTTTTGTTAAATGTTTATTTTAGAATATGCTCATATTTTTTTTCATGAAACTGGAACTTTTTATCTAAAACTGAAAAAAATCAATGGCACAGATATTTAACCTATATTAACTGAAATATCCAATTGGTATAAATACATTGGTGATTACATTTCAAAACAATATAGTTTGAACATTTTCTCTCATTGATGCTAGGATATACATTGAACGTTAGTGCTATGGTTGGCTCCGTTACTTCTCAAATTTTATATGTTAAGTCAGTATGTTCTTACTATTCACATTATCTACCTACCAACATATTTACTTCCTTTCTATGTGATTTTCAACAACTGGCTTGATTTTTTTGTTTTTGTTTTTAATTACTAGTTCAATCTATTGGTTTTAGATTACAAAAAAACCCTCTCAATGCTGCAGGCATTTTGAAGGTGAAATTTAATGGTTAAGTTCTATATTAACTATTTTAATTATATTTTTAACATTATCAAAGGATGAGAAAAAGTGTACATATGAGCATGTACATTTATGGGGATCCCTGGGTGGCTCAGTGGTTTAGTGCCTGCCTTCGGCCCAGGGCATGATCCTGGAGGCCGGGGATTAAGTCCTGCGTTGGGCTCCCTGCATGGGGTCTGTTTCTCCCTCTGCCTCTCTCTCTCTCTCTCTCTCATCAATGAGAGAAATGAAATAAAATGAATGAAATAAAATCTTTTTAAAAAAGAGAGAATGTACATTTAAAAATTCTTTATGATGCCTGAAATTAGGAAACAGCCATAATATTTAACATGAAGTGACTAGTTAAATATAGGATAGAATATCTGTGAAGTAGAATATTTGCAATTGGAAAATATATAATGAAGTAGAAAGATAACCATGATGGACTTCAAAAACATAACTCTTTATAAGACTATGATATATTGATCCCATTCTATATATAAAGTAATTAAATACTGAGAGTATACATACCAGAATATTGTCATTTCCCCTGATAAAATTATAGATTTTATCTTAATCTATTTTCTGTATATTTTCTAGGTATTTCATGATGAATATATCTTCATTTTTTATATGAAAATATCACATTTTTACTTAAACAAGGATAACTTTTTATCAGTAACAAATGTCATTTCAGTTACAGCTAACTCACCACATCGATGTCACACAGCTTAGAACTGAAAGCCTAATCAAGTGTGTATTCCAAGGTGTAAACTGTTTTTTTCTTCAAGGATATTCTTTTTTTTAATCAATGGAGTTAGGATGCTATCTGGGGCAAATTATGGCTTCATACATCATTTTTTTTAAAAAATTAACTCTAAAAAAATAATTAACTCTAAGGACCAAAGGGAAGGCTATGATTTCACATATTTGTTTGCTAACTCTCTGATTCCTTTCCATCTTTGGTTTTTAGTGATCGCTATCAATGACCTACACTGGCAGACCACTGCAATGTTCCGGCCTTTTGTGGAAGTTTGTATACTGGGACCCAACCTTGGAGACAAGAAGAGAAAACAAGGCACAAAGACAAAAAGCAACACATGGTCACCAAAGTACAACGAAACATTCCAGTTGTAAGTCATGACCTGATTCACCTAATCAACCAGGTCATAGCCACCGTACAGCTTAAATTTACTGAGGGTTCACGGTAGGAATGGCACTGGGCTTTGCTAAGGAAAGCAAAACCTATAGATTGAAGTATTCCTGTTTATCCCTGATCCCAGGCAAATTAAGACAGCTATGTTTTTAGTTCCTTTCCATTGCTCAAGAGCCGTTCAGGGCCTACCATACATAAGACATCATTATTTGGTACATATAACAGAAGGTCTCTGCTCTCACAGAAGTCACTTTCTAGAAATGAGGAACATCAAAATCGCAAACAAAAATTTATCATAGTATAGTACTATACAGAGAATTAAAATAGGCTGATGGAATAGATTATTTGATTGGCTGCTTAGACTGGGTGTTCAGAAAAGCCTCTCTGAGCATGTGACTTTTAAATTGAAATCTAAGGAGGAAAAAAAAAAGAACCAGTCATGCAAGGAAAACAGTTGAGAGCATCTCAGACCAAGAAAAATAGCTAATGCAGAGACTAAGGCAGGAGCATACTTGGCATATTTAAGAAATATTATGTAGTGGACAAGAGAGTGAGATGAAATGAATTTGAAGAAGTAGCCAGAGTATGGGTACAAAGTAGAGGTGCACAGAACTTTGCAGTCAGGGTCAAGGAGACAAGGTTACATTCGAAGTTCAATAGAAAGCCTTGAAGAATTTTCAGATAAGAACATAAATGATCTAATGTATATCCTTAAATGATTATTCTATTTGCTGTATAAAAAATTATAGGAAAACAAGAGCCAACATGTAAAGATAAGTTAGAAGTCTATTGCAGTGGCCAGGCAAGAGATAATACTGACTCACAGAGGGTTGTAGGGAAATAGAAGTAAATACTAGAGATAGAAAGAAGTGGAAAGATTCTAGATATGTACTGGAAGTAGATTCTATAGAACTTGCAATCAACGAATGTAGCACATGAAAGAAAGAATATTTAAGTTAGGCATCTGAAAATACTTAATTTAGGATATTTCAGGACAGATTTACTTACAAAGGAATTTACTAGGATGTGAGACTTGAAGGACTATATGCAATAGTGATGTAAACTGGAGCTAGTAGTGGTTAGGCTATTACCCCTACTGTGCATGTAGGAGAAGAAGATGAGTTACTAAAATTGGGGGGAAAAACTTCATGTGTCATCAGTCACCTCAAAAAGAGCAGTGGCCTTCCATGGAGGAAAACATTATTATAAGGGCAACATCACACACAAGAAGCCAGAGAAATAGACTCTGACCTCAACCTCATCATTACTTCTGACTTTCTGAAAGTGCTCCCTGTTGACCAAAACTAACTGGAAGCCACGGTATGAAGAAACTCAATTGATTACAGTCTTTCCAGGTCCATATTCTATTGCAAAGTATGAGGAGAATGATGAAAAGTATATCCATTTGAGGCAAATGGAAGTTGTCTGGCACTGAATGAAATCAAAGATGACCTCTAGGTTTCTGGCATAAGCAATTGGGTATATAGTGATTTCCTGAGGTTGGGGGAATTGGAACAAAAGATGAGCTCAAAGATTGTTTTAAATCTATTGATTTGGAAATGTCTTAAGTTACGTTCCAGAAGGGATACCAAATATAGAGTTAGATCTAACTTGAGAATTGTCTGCATATAGATGTAATTGCATAAATCTAGATGAGCTGAACTGGGGGTAGAGAAGAAAAAGATGACCCAGGATCAAGCCTTTGGGGTTTAGACATGCACACACACTTAGCTTACCAAAACAGTTTTCTCACTGGTTTGGTTCTTTGCTTCTTGGTTTTGCATTCTTATTTTCCCAGAGAGTTTTCAGCACACTAAGTTCTGAATAGTACACTTTGTTACCACTCATTAAAACTTAACCATCCTACCAAATCTCTTAAAATGGCTGTAATAGATTAACATATTCATAATCCATGGTAATAACCAGCTCACAAGATTCCATGTATCTATCCTCTAAATTACACACAAAAAAAATTTGATCCAGTTAAAATGTCTTCTAAAAGTTTCTAGGAATTACTTGAATCATGCAAAATTCAGATATAATACTGTGAGGTACAAAGACCAAGCATGATTCTGGGAAAAGGAAGCATTTTGATGCATTTTATCTTTTTTAAGATTTTTTATTTATTTATTCATGAGAGACAGAGGGGGGGGGGCGGCAGGCACAGGCACAGGCAGAGGAAGAAGCAGGCTCCATGCAGGGAGCCCGACATGGGACTCGATCCCAGGACTCCAGGATCATGCCCTGGGCTGAAGGCAGGCGCTAAACCACTGAGCCACCCAGGGATCCCCTTGATGCATTTTAATTCACAAGATCTGGCTCCTATTATATTTTGTTGTTCTGTTCTCACCCATCATGCTTCCATCTTCTTTCACATTATCTCAGGTTGTCTCTAAAATAAGTACACACTTCAGTTATCAGTGTTGCCCAGAAACAAAATGTGACTGCGAAATGTTTGATCTAAAAATGTCACTTAGAAAAGGAAGGGATTTTGAAGCTTGTACTGCTGAGGAACAGATGTGCATTCATTAGAAAGTCAAGAATATCTGAGGATGAAGTAAAATAAGGGGCAGGAGAGGATTATTCTCAGTGTTGACCTCTCAGCCTTCTTCATTATACTCAGTTCTGCACTGCCAGGTTGTTGTTAGTAGAGGCCATCCTCAGCCCCACACTTGACAGGTGTCTAACTGTTGCCATCAGAAAGAATCGGCATTGAAGCACCACACTCTACTGGAACTGATTCACTCTGGGGATTTGTATCTAATTTGGCATTTTTGAATAGTCTTGTTGTCTGTGTTAGCTTGATAGTCTGTGTTGTATATTCCCTCGGGAAAAAGGCTCCTAGATTTAATAGCATATCCAAGAGTCTGAGATAAAGAAAAGAGTATGTAATAATTGATGTTGAAATGGCATAGAAATTCTTGCAAAAACTACCCCTTGCCTTGGCCTAGCCCCCACAATTCCTGCCAAACCCATCTCACGCCTATATCAGTGGGAAGACCACACCTCCAAGAAGTGTAACATATTTTAATTAAAGTTTCTATTAGTATGCTTAATATCAAGACAGTAAAGCATATTCAGATTGATTTCCTATTTCTTTCTAGGCAAAGACATTTTTAAATTAGATTGCTAAGTAATATCTATATAAAAACAACTTAAAATGTGAATGATATTTGCATCAGAGCTAAAATACATCATACTCCATTTTGCCAAATAACATTCTGAGTAATGTAGAAACATTTTAACAGTATTTTAGAACCATATTGATCCCTAGGTGAAGTAAAAGTTTTGCTCAAAATTCTTATTTTTAATCCACACAGCATTCTGGGTAATGAAAACCAGCCAGGGACCTATGAACTTCATCTCTCAGTTAAAGATTACTGCTTTGCCAGAGAAGATAGAATTATCGGAATGACAGTAATTCAACTACAGAACATAGCAGACAAGGGAAGCTATGGAGCATGGTATCCCCTTCTGAAAAATGTCTCTATGGATGAAACTGGCTTGACGATCCTTAGAATACTCTCTCAGAGGACCGGCGATGACGTGGCTAAAGAATTTGTAAGACTGAAATCTGAGACGAGATCTGCCGAAGAGAGCGCTTGAAACAAATACTGCAAGATATCATCTTTGACAATTCATAAATTCCAACTACTGCATGCGTGTGCAAATACATGGGAATGTTTAGTTCACCACGTGTCAGTGTTTGCCAGTAATCCAGTACAATGTCGACAAAGTGTGTGGAAAACCTCCTGAACTTTTATACCAGTTCTGGTCTTTGGGAAATAAATGTTCCATGAAGTGCCAAAATTATGATGTAAAGTGAAATATCCAGAGTATCTTTTAAAATGTTTCATTAAATTACCAACTTCTCATCCTTTAAACATACTAAAATATACAATTCTTTTGGTTTATCCATTGTCTTTGTTAAATTAGCTTATATTGCTCATAGATCAGAAAGCATTTGTTACCAATTCTGTTTTTAGACTTACCTCATTGTAGATGTCATACAAATAACCTTTTCTATCATAACTAGAAATACAGTCACTTCTAGAAAGTGTTTGTAATTTTATAGTTGCAGATCTATTGTGATGATTTTTGCATACAAATTAAAATAGAAAAGGTGGGAAATATTTTATGCTGACTAGTTTCCAACCTTTCTGAAATATCACTGTGAAGAAATGCTATTAAAGCAAACTTATACAAAGCAATGCTAAATAGAGTTTGTTAACAATGTTTGATATATTGACAAAACCTTGTTCTTTAAAACTGCCAAGGTCACATCACATTTGTAAAAAAAAAAAAAAAAGATAAGTTGATACATTTACCATCTAGCATTATGTCTTGCCTTTACCAAATTTCATTCTTTAGAAAGTCATAGGATTAAGGGTTTAGAGATGCAGTGGAAGGTTTGTTTCTTCAAATTACCTATAATAAGTAACTCTACTGTTAGGGTTTTCCCTCTGACAGTTATGACTATCTCCTTATTTACTTAGCACTTTAATCAGTTAAATGCTTTTTTTTCTTTTTAAAAATATTCAATGATTTACACTGAATGCAGCATTACTATATATTGCACTGGAGCAAAAAGACATGTCTTCATCTATTTAGCGAAAAATGTAAAATAAGATCTGAAGAAACTGCTTATTATTTTGTAATTCATATTATTTATAAGCCCCAAATGCATCAGATACAATAGAAAAACAAGTTAATACAGCTTGGTACATTAAAATATAACTAGATTGGATTTTGAATATGAAGTAGTTTATGAATATTTGCATTTTCTGTATTTTTATGGTTTGATTTTTTAGAGTCTGTAATCTAAATACTTGGCTGTAGAGCAGTACCTTGTAATTGTAACTTATGGTCATAACTGTTAGTGGACAACGTACACATGCAGAAACAAGAACCTGTCGCAATGATTATGTTTTATGAACAAGCTGGTCTGCTATGTTAAGGACAGATATGACTAGTATCATGACTCTCAGAATCATTTTGCTACTGGGTGTGAAAACAGACCAGTGAGATCCACTAATTCATGTTAAATTGTTAGGCAATTGCTTTGTTAATGACTTCTCCAAACGCATAGTACAAAGCTATCCTCTGGCATATGCATTAATAAATGGATGTATATTGAACCCATGCAACACTGTTGTATTTTCTGCCTTTTTAATTTATGCAGCAGAATTCATTACTTAGGAATAAAAACCCCAGACTCTTTTTTACTGGACAGAACACTTTTTACATTATTTGGTTCTAATGTCTCATTAAAACTGGAGAAGATGTTTTCAGGCATCGTGTTCATGGAAACAGCTACCCATTACAAGAAAATCACATTGAACATAGGGAAGAACTTCCAGATCTACCTCTATGTCCCTGAATACTGTTCAGCCCCAAGAGGAAAATGAAACATTTAACAGATAAACAGGCAATAGTCTTTAATTCTAGATTCATATTATATTTGAATCAGAACACTGACTTAGGCTCTATAGGAGCACATTGTCATCAAGCATGCTACAGTTGAAGAACTGGCAGTTTGGGTTCACATTAATCACTTCAAAAAATTATGAGCTAAGTGTTTTTTTTCCAGTATTTACTTAGATCTATTCTCCCCTTTTTTTTTATACCATAGTATACAACATATATCAAATGCTAATAGTGGCATTGTGAATCGAGTCTATTAATATTGAAAAATACAGGTAATAATTTAGAAATAGTTCTAAATTCTGCAGGCTTTGTTTCTCCCAAAACACAAGTGTTTCTGTTATCTCCAAAACAGAGCCTATTGTGTTTACATACCCAAATTAGTAATCACGCAGTTCACAGCTATCACTGTCAACTGTAGGATCCATTAAAATGTATGGTAACTTAGCTTATTCTAGATAAGATGCACAAAGACAAAGCTCTGTTATTCATCTACAGATAAACCTCACATAAGAAGTTCTTAAAAAAAAAACACACATGAAAATCAAATTTGGCTAAAATGAAGTACTTAAAACCATAGCAGAGCACTTACTATTTAAAGGAACTCTGATGAATGATCATTTATGTAATCAGATGTCCCCATCACAACCTGTTCCAATTCATCTATTTCTAGGATAATTTATATATTGAATTTCCCTTAAATGAGGCACATTTATAAATGACAATTCTGGCTTAATGTTTTTCATTTGGCTTTTTTTAAAAAAAATGCTTGAAGTAAGCTTTACTTTCTCCTTTTAATTTCCCTAACTTATATAAAGATGACTGCACTACCTTTTTCATGAAATAATAGAATAACTTCAATCTTTACACTTGAATAGTAAAAAATAATCATTTATAAGGAGTCAGAAACTATCTGTATAGGGATAACTGATTCCCACATACCCCTGCAGAATTCTTGGACACAGGGAGGAGAGTGCCTTCCCTGGTATTACCTGTGCTTACATTCAATCCAGCCCTTTGTTTGAAACAGCTGGCCCTTGCTCCCTGACTTCCAGCCCTCCAAGGATTGGTGATCTCTCTGGTTGAGGCTTCTGTATTTTTTTTTTATCAAAAACTAAGATATATGGCTACAGGAGAATAAATTCTAATTTGTGAATATCACATTAGATATATTTTAAATTGTCCTTTTTGCAAATATCTTCTCCCATTCTGTAGGTTGTCTTGTAGTTTTGTTGACTGTATCCTTTGCTGTGCAAAAGCTTCTTATCTTGATGAAGTCCCAATAGTTCATTTTTGCTTTTGTTTCTTTTGCCTTCATGGATGTATCTTGCAAGAAGTTACTGTGGCCGAGTTCAAAAAGGGTGTTGCCTGTGTTCTCCTCTAGGATTTTGATGGAATCTTGTCTCACATTTAGATCTTTCATCCATTTTGAGTTTATCTTTGTGTATGGTGCAAGAGAGTGGTCTAGTTTCATTCTTCTGCATGTGGATGTCCAATTTTCCCAGCACCATTTATTGAAGAGACTGTCTTTCTTCCAATGGATAGTCTTTCCTCCTTTATCGAGTATTAGTTGACCATAAAGTTCAGGGTCCACTTCTGGGTTCTCTATTCTGTTCCATTGATCTATGTGTCTGTTTTTGTGCCAGTACCACACTGTCTTGATGAACACAGCTTTGTAGTACAACCTGAAATCTGGCATTGTGATGCCCCCAGCTATGGTTTTCTTTTTTAAAATTCCCCTGGCTATTCAGGGTCGTTTCTGATTCTACACAAATCTTAAAATAATTTGTTCTAACTCTCTGAAGAAAGTCCATGGTATTTTGATAGGGATTGCATTAAACGTGTATATTGCCCTGGGTAACATTGACATTTTCACAAAATGTATTATGCTGAGTGAAATAAGTCAATCGGAGAAGGACAAACATTATATGTTCTCATTCATTAGGGGAATATAAATAATAGTGAAAGGGAATAGAAGGGAAGGGAGAAGAAATGTGTGGGAAATATCAGAAAGGGAGACAGAACATAAAGACTCCTAACTCTGGGAAATGAACTAGGGGTGGTAGAAGGGGAGGAGGGCAGGGGGTGGGAGTGAATGGGTGACGGGCACTGGGGGTTATTCTGTATGTTGGTAAATTGAACACCAATAAAAAATAAATTAAAAAATAATAATAAAAAAAATAAAAGAAAAAAAATAAATTGTCCTTTTTTTCCACATCATTATAACTTTGAAATCAGGATATATTTTATAAACTTTGGCACGTTATAGTTTGATGTTTCTCTCCTTAATAGTATATTAAAAATAGTTCATATTGCATATTGCAGTATATTTACAAAGACTTATAAATGTAGAAAACATAATGGTTAGCTATCTATTTAACACATTTTATATCTTAAATTGCATATACTCTGTGGGTATACATTTGTGTTTTGACAGATTCATAGAATCGTATTTGTTGAATATTTTTACATGTATATTCAGGAGCTATATTGATCCCTGGTTCTCTTTTCCTGTATTTCTTATGTCTTATTTTGGTATCAGGATATTTATGGCCTCCTAAAATTACTGGGACTTGTTCCCTACATTTCTACTTTTTGGGAGAGATTATTTAGAAGTTATTTAAATGCCCCCTTAAAATTTGGTACAACTCTGAAAACATGTGGACCTAGATTTCTTCTTTGTTGAGAGGTTTGAAACACCAAATTCAACTACCTTAATAAACATAAAACTATATTAAAGGTATCTATTTCTCCTTGAGTGAGTTTAAATTTGTGTCTTTTAAGGAATGGCTCCCTTTCATTGCCTTGATCAAATTTATGAACATTAAGTTTCTGTAGTATTCCTTAATTATCCTTTAATGCCTGTAGGATCTGTGCTGATTTTCCCTCTTTTAATTTTATATTGATATTTTATATTTTGCCTCTATTTATTGGTCAGTCTAGCTAAGGACTTAACCTAGTTCATTCATCTTTTAAAACAACTAGCTTTGATTTCATTGATTTTTTAAAAATTTTTCTGCTTTGAATTTCAATGTCTTCTGTATTTATTATTTTCTTATCTCTGCTGATGAGGTCTTTTCTACTTCTAATTTACTAAATTGGGAGCTTAGATTGATTTGATACCCTTTGTCTTTTAAAATTTAGGCATTAATGCCACAAATTTTCTTTTAAGCACGGCTTTAGCTTTATTTCCCAAATTTGGTATGTTGTATTTTATTTTTATTAAGTTAAAATTATTTTCTAATTTCCCCATAGCATCTTCTTTGATCCATGAGTTACATATTAAATGTCTTATTATATGTCCAAATACTTGGGAAATTTTTCAAGTATTCTTCTGTTACTCATTCTAGTTTGATTCCATTATAGTAAAAATATATGCTTTTATGATTTAACTTTTTACAGTTTAGTATGATTTATTTTATGACCCAAGATATGCATGGTGAGTGTTCTATGTGCACAGGGAAAGAGTGTATTTTGCTGGTGTTGGTAAGAAGTTCTACAAACAAGTCAAATTTGTTGGTAGTGTTCTTCAAATCTTCAATATTTTACTGATTCTTCGCCTCTTTGTTCTATCAATTACTGTGAGAAAGATGAAATCTTCCAATATAATTGAGTCTATTTATCTTTTCATTTCTGTTTTGCTCTGTATATTTTGAAATTCTGTTGTTAGGTATATACACATTGAGGAATGTGAGGTTATCTTGGTGAATTAACTGTTATCACTATATGATGACGTCATATAACTCTTTTTTCCTGGTTATTTCCCATAATCTAAATCTATAATAACTTATATTAGCATAGCTTTCTTTTAATTAGTGTTTAAGTGGTATGCTTTTTTCCCTTTGTTTTTCTTTTAAACGATCTCACAATCTTTAAAGTATGACACTTGTAGATAGCACATATCTGCATCATTTTTTAATCTAGTTTGACAATCTCTACTTAATTATTGTACTTACCATTTTACAAAGGTAATTAATTGGATTTTTTTTATGGCCAAAAACCTGAACTGAGAAAGCTAAAAGGAAAAGACTCATGATGCATTGGTCTTTTGCTTCCTTTACAGAAAGCCAGTTAGGCTACAAGTTTGAAAGATTATATATATTCAAGCTGTAAACGCATCTTATTGTTACATCTGGAAAAAAGATATGATAGATCATAAACTTTAATAACTGAGAGGAATAGTGTAGATCATTTTATCAAAATTCTTCATTTAGAGTAAGCAACTGAGAATATGAGAGATGTAATGACTAGCCTAATATCAGCCTAATATCCTAGTCTAAGAGAAACCTGAAACACAAAAGAGCTAATTTTCCTAAAGCTATTTTCCCTATCCCACTCCAGTACATTGTCTGAGGCACTTCTTATGACTGAGATTAGTCCTCAAGTGGTGGCCTTCATAAAGCAAAAGAATTAACTTGGTCCAAATTATGTTTATAGATCAAGGTGGTATCTAAATTAGTTAATTACATATTTTTTTACCTATGATATTAGATTTTTGAGTAGTCTATCTTTAAAATGGAGCATTATAGGATCATATGGTATTTCTAGATTTAATTTTTTGAGGAACCTCCTGGATTTTTTTTTTGGAAGATTTATTTATTTTATTAGAGAGAGTGAGCATGCACAGGGGGAGGGGCAGAAGGAAAGGGAGGAGAGAAGCAGACTCCCCCCTGAGCTTGGAGCACTAAATGGGGCTCATCTCATGACCATAAGATCAGGACCTGAGCCAAAATTAAGATTTAGGTCCTTAAACAACTGAGCCACCGAGGTGCCCCCTGTTATTCACAGTGGCTGCACCAAATTACATTCCCATCAACAGTGCACAGGGCTTTTTCTTCACATTATCATCAGCACTTGTCCTTTCTTGTTTTTTTATGTTAGCCATTCGGACAGGTGTCAGGTGATACCTATTGTTATTTTGATTTGTATTTTCCTAATGATTAGTGATGTTGAGCACCTTTTCATGTGTCTATTTGCCGGTCTATATGCCTTCTTTGGAAAAATATCTCTTAAGATCTCATCCCTATTTTTAATTGGATTGTTTCTTTGATGACTTGTATAAGATCTTTATGTATATTAATTCCTTATTATATATATATCATTTGCAAATATCTTCTTCCATTCAGAAGATTGTTTTTTCATTTTGTTGATGATTTCCTTTACTGTATAAAAGCTGTTTATTTTGGTGTAGTCACAACAGTTTAGTTTTATTTTTGTTTCCCTTACCTCTTGAGCCATGTCTAGAAAAAATGTTGCTACGGCCAATGTCAGAGAAATTGTTACATATGTTCTAATAGTTTTATGGTTTCAGGTCTCACATTTAGCTCTTTAATCCATTTTGGGTTTATTTTTATGTATGGTATAAGAAAGTGGTCCTGTTTCATTCTTTTTCATGTAGCTATACAGTTTTCCCAGCACCATTTGAAGAGACTGTCTTTCCCCTATTGTATATTATTGTCTGCTTTGTCACAGATTAACTGTCCATATAAGCATGGGTTTATTTCTGCACCCTCTATTTTTTTCCACTGATCTATTTGTCTATTTTTGTGCCAGTACCATATTGTTTACTACAGCTTTATAGTATATCTTGAAACCTGGAATTGTGATACCTCTGTCTTTGTTCTTCTATTGAGTATTTACCCAAAGAAAATGAAAACACTAATTTGAAAAGATACATGCACCCCTATGTTTATTGCAGCATTATATACAATAGCCAAGATATTGAAGCAGCCCAAGAATCCACCGATAGATGAGTGGATAAAGATGTGGTATACATGCGCACACATACAGACACACACACACACACACACACAAATATTACTTATCCATAAAAAAATTATTTCTTGCCATTTGCAACAACATGGATAGACCTAGAGTGTAGTATGCTAAGTAAAATACATCAGATAGATGAAATCATATGTCTTTTCTTTCTCAGTGTGTGGAATCCAAAAAAATCCCCAAAACAAACAAAAAGTAGAATCATAGAACAAACATGCTTGTCAGAGGGAAGTGGGGGTGAGGAAACGGGGAAAATGAGTGAAGGAGAGTTGGAGACACAGACTCCCAGTTATGGAATGAATAAGTAATGGGAATAAAAGGTACAACACAGAGAATATAGGCAGTGATATTGGAATAGCTTTGTGTGGTGACAGATGGCAGCTACACTTGTGATGGGTATAGCATAACATACAGAATCATTATGTTGTATACCTGAAACTAATATAACACTGTGTATTAACTATACTCTAAAAAAATTTTGGCATTGTAGGAAGAAAATAAAATATGCATAAGATGCAATAAACAGCATACATTGTAATGATGATGGCAACAAAGAGGGTAAATAATGAGAGAAAATACTGCATTTGGAGCAGGATAATCCTCTGTTTGTAGAGAGCTGTCTTGTGCATGTAGGATGTTTAGCAGCATCCATAGCCTCTACCCTAGGTCAATATAATTATGATCTTCACCTTAGAAACTGGCAAGAACCACCCAGCACTCTGAAGGCTGGTTTAATATTGTTAAACCAGGTATAAACAGGTTGGCTTCATGACAAATCTCTCTTCTGTCCCCCACCCTTCTAAACTCCCAGGGCTTAAAAATTGCAACCTAAACAAACTGGTTCCCGCCAGTGTTACTTCTGAGAGTTCAGAGATAAACCTCTCACAACCAAAAGTTTCCTATTGGGGCACTGCCCTGTAGAACTTGGTAACAGTGACTCTTTAGTGCCAAAGATTGTCCTGGGGCTCATCTCTCCCTTCTTTAACACACAGGGAGGCACTGAGTATGTTTTGTTAGAGTTTATCTTCTACAATAATTTGCAGGAAAAAATATTTCATTTAAAGTTCTAGTGATTAGAGTTTTTTTTTTCCCCAAAAGTCAAGAAATTTGACACATTTATTTCTTGGGGATTTTGTTTTGTCTGTTGATTGGTTTGGTTTGATTTATTTTTTAATCTACTGATCTTTCTTAGACTGCCATTTTTTGTTTTGTTTTGTTTGTTTTCCTGGAGGGATGAGCCCTGTTATTTAAAATATGAAAATTTTCAAGGTCAAAATATTTTTATGCTATCATTATAATCCTGTTTAGTCAAATACTTGAATTTGCTATGTCAACATTTCTCCCACAAGTGGTTCATTATGTTATTCAATTCTTCTTTGTGGTTTATTAGCCTCAATACCTGATAACTAATCACTGCCATTAGTTGAGTGATAGAATATGCCAGCCACTATTCTAAATGCTTTAAATGCATCAACTTATTTAACCTTCACAATATCATTATGAGATTGGTATTATAATGACCATTGTAAAATTAAGAAAATTGTGGCTTAGAAAGACTAAGTAAATTGTCCTATGTCATGAAAGAATGTTTTCAGGAAATCAAGATTTAAACTCAATACAATCCCAATTTAAATTAAAAGCAAAAGAAAATCTCTAAGAACAAAGAGGAACAATGATATAAGTACCATGAACATTCACCTAACAGTACAGATATATATCAAAATATATTTAAGCAACAACCTACAAACCAAGAAAAAAAAACCAGAAAATACAGTTTGAAAATTTAATGATACCATCCCAGAAATTCATAAACCCTCCAAAATAGTTTTAGATATCAATGATATCAACAATGTAATTAGTGAGTCCATGCTATTAAATACATATAGAGAATTCTATATCATACAAGTGGGAAATATAAATTGTTCTTCAGCAGAAGCAGAACATTTGGGAAAATAGCTAATAGGCTACAAAGGCAAACTCAATACATTCTAAAGGATCAATAATACATGGACTGTGTTCATTAACCATAAAATAAAGGTATAAGTTAATAACAAAAAGAGAGCTACAAATTATATATTTGAAAACTAGTGTATTATCAAATAACCTGACTTATGGAAGAAAGAAGAACAAGGAATATTTGAAGCTGAATTATCATAAAAACATATGTCAGAGTGTGTGTGAAAGCAATATGTAAGAGTAATTCTATAGCCCTAAATGCATTTATTTTAAAAACAAGAAATGATATTTCTTTTTTTTTTAATTTTTTTTATTTTATTTTATTTATTTATTTATGATAGGCACACAGTGAGAGAGAGAGAGAGGCAGAGACATAGGCAGAGGGAGAAGCAGGCTCCATGCACCGGGAGCCCGATGTGGGATTCGATCCCGGGTCTCCAGGATCGCGCCCTGGGCCAAAGGCAGGCGCTAAACCGCTGTGCCACCCAGGGATCCCAAGAAATGATATTTCTTGTTGGATATAAGTATCCAACCCAAGAAGTTGAAATATAAGTAGGAGAGTAGTCCAAAGATGCAACAAAGAACAAAGTACTAAAATTAAGGTTTAAAAAATTAGAGACCTCAGAGGTTTCCTGCAAAAGAAAATCCCTATAGTTTAACAAAATCAAAACCTAGGATGCCTGAGTGGCTCAGTGGTTGAGCATCTGCCTTTAGCTCAGGGCGTGATCCAGGAGTCCTGGGATTGAGTCCCGCATCTGGATCCTTGTGGGAGCCTGCTTCTCCCTCTGCCTATGTCTCTGCCTCTCTCTGTGTGTCTCTCATGAATAAATAAATAAAATCTTAAAAAAATCAAAACCTAGTTCCCAGAGAGGATTTATAAGATAGATAAATCTTTGACCAGACTAACCAAGAAAAACAAGAGAGGAGATATTGCTGTGTGAAATATAGAATGAAAAGAGGAACTATGGACACAATAGAAATATGGTAATAATAAAGGGAATAATAAAAATAATCTAATGGATAAATGAAATGGATAAAATCCTAGAAAAAATATAAAATGCTAAAAGTGGCTGAAACATATATAAAACCTCAAACTCTTAAGCATTTAAAAATTTTGAAAAATTTATCAAATTTACCTCCTAAAAATTCCAGTGAGTGGTAAACTGGTATAGGCACTTGAAAAAGTAAGTGGTCCACTCCATGGGCTTTATATCCCAAAGAAGCTCTCACACAGGTCTAAATATATAAGACTAATTATATGAACTTGCCACACAGGGATAGAGTGTAAAACACATTATGTTTTTTTTTAAGTATGAAACAAAATCTAGAACTTGTTATTTATATTAATAAGGAAACCTCATGCAGTTAATTAAAAATACATATTTTAAAATGGCACACGTGAAAAAAACAAAAAAAAATATCTTGAGATGGTTGCAATTCAGAGGATTAGGGTCCATTATGGCAATGGAGACTAGAGATTAAGTAAACTTTAAAAATCTTTTAGAAAGTATTTGGGAAAAACTTTAAAAGATTCTTCTTTCTAACCATATATTTCTATTTGAATCACCATACATACTCTAGATATGAGATTTCCACTGAAAGGAAAATCGCATTATACTAGTGTTTCAATTTTAGGATTAATGTTCCTGAAAAAAACTTTAATTTTGGTATAATGCTATTACTCTTATATCTGAAAATAGTTTTGTTCTCAAATATTAATCAATTCTAAGCAACATAAATGCTAATGACTTCCTTTACTACATTGTCATTATTTTGGAAAATTTTCAAATGTCACAAAAGTCTATTACTGGAGTTCATAACTTATTCACCTATTCCCACTGTTTCTCTCTCATGGACCCCTCCCTACAATGTGGAAAAGTCTAGACACACAATTAAATCATTGCTATTGTTGCAGTTCTTATTGTCACCACAGCTAGCATGTCAGAGATCAGTATTATTACTTATATATTATTTTTAAATTTATTTTTTAATTAAATGTCACTAAAGAAATTGGGTATTTTTTTATTGTTGTTTGTTTATGAAATGGTAATACATTTAGTTTGAGTAGCTAAACTATTGTTGTTCTTATCTCTATTTCATTTATTTCCACTCTACTCTTTAGTTCTTTCCTTGTGTTAATTTTGGGTTTAGCCAAAGCAGCTATGAAAAGGAACAAAACTAAAATCACCACACTTCATAATTTCAAACCACACTACCAGAGGATAGCAATTAAAACAGTATGATAGTGTATAAAAATCATCACATAAATCAATGGAACAGAATAGAGAGTTAAAGCCCTGCATATGTGGTCAACTAATGATTGATGACAAAAAAGTCAAGAACAGTCAATATAGAAAAAAAGAGTCTCTTCAACAAATGGTTGCTGAAAAAACTGAAGAAACACATACAGAAAAATGACATTGGACCTTTATCTTACACTGCTTGCAAAAATTAACTTAAAATGGATCAAAGACCAGACATAAACCTGGGATCATAAAATTCCCAGAAGAAAATGTAGGAAGAAGCTCCTTGAAATTGATCTTAACATTGATTTTTTTTGGATAGGACACTGTAACACAAATCAACAAAATTAAAAATCAAAAAAAGGACTGTATCTAATGTAAAACCTTCTGCACTGCAAAAGAAATAACTCAAAAAAAATGAAAAGCCAACATACTGAATGGGAGAAAGTATTTGCAAAAAATACATAAGATAAGGGGTTAACATCCAAAATATATACTCATACAACTCAATAAAAAATTCCAATTTAAAAATATGCAGAGAAATTAAATAGATATTTTTCCAAATGAGATATCCAAATGGCCAACAGTTACATAAAAGTGCTCAGTATTACCATCATCAGTGAAATGTAAATCAAAATCACAATGACATAACCACCTCACACTACTTAGAATAGCTATCCTCAAAAAGACAAGAGATAACAAGTGTTGGCAAGGATGTGGAGAAAAGGGAATCTTTGTGAATTATTGTTGTGAATGTAATTAGTACATCCACTATGGAAAACAATGTGCAAGTACTTCAAAAGTTAAAAAGAGAACTACCATATGACCCAGCAATTCCACTTTTGGGTATATACTCAAGGGATGTGAAAATTAGATGTTGAAGAAAGATATGCATTCCCATGTTTACTATAGCATTACTCACAATAACCCAGATAAGTAAACAGCTTAAATTCCCAATGACAGTTGAACAGATACAGCAGATATGTGTGCACGTGTGCGTATGTATGTGTGTGTGTATATAACACACACATACATACACACACACACACACACACACACACAATGGAGTATTATTCAGCCATGAGCAAGAAGGAATCCCTGCCATTTGCAATAACATGGATGGACCTTGTGGAAATTATGCTAGGTGAGATAAGTCAGAGAAAAACAAATACTATATGATATCACTTATATTTGATGTAGAATCTAAAAAATGCTAAATTCATAAAAATAGAGTAAAATGGTGATTAATAGGAGCTGGCGAATGGGGAAATAAGAGAAATATTGTTTAAGGGTACAAACTTACAACTAGTAGGTAAGTATATTCTGGAGATATAATGCACAGTACATTGATTATAGACAACAATATTGTATTATAAACACCAAACTTATTGAGAGACTAGATCTAATTCTCACCACAAAAAAGAAATGATAATTATGTGATAGAGGTACTAACTGATGCTATAATGACAATCATAATGCAATATATGGATGTATCAAATCAACATGTTATACACTTAAACTTACGCAATGTTATCTGTCAAATATATCTCAATTAAAAATATTATATGAGTAAATCCAAGACACAAGAATAAAGACTGAAACCAAACACGGTTGAAATTTAAAAAGATATTGACACACCAAATAGAATGGAAAATAATAACCAGCTGAATAATGTCCTTAACTAGAAATAATTGATAAGTCACTCTTAAAATCTATAAATATTATAAATAGTGCACATATTTTCTCAAGCCTATAGAGAACATTTAAAAATATTAATCAAATAATCTGCTACGAGGAGAATATTATTAACTAGGTGGGAAGGGAGGAGAAAGAAAGAAAGAAAGAAAGAAAGAAAGAAAGAAAGAAAGAAAGAAAGAAAGAAAGAAGAAAGAAAAGAAAGAAAGAAAAGAAAGAAAGAAAAAAGAAAGAAAGAAAGAAAGAAAGAAAGAAAGAAAGAAAGAAAGAAAGAAAGGCCATTACTAGGCTCACACTAAAAGGTAGTAAAATATTTAATAAAGTTAACTCATCTTCAGCAAAGTTAAAGATGAAAATCTAGGCAAAATTGAGAATTAAAAAGGTATTTAAAAAAGGAAAACATTACAAAGACAAAATTTTAAGAAATGTATAACCCCATGCTAATAAAATTAGTGTGAATACAATGTCCACTTCTGCGGCAAACTTTCATTTACTAAATATATTAGTCAGTAAATAATGTTGGCTTCAGTAGCAAATCATCTCAGTGGTTCAAAAGGATAAAGATTGGGCAGCCCCAGGGGGCTCAGTGGTTTAGCGCCACCATTAGCCCAGGGCATGATCCTGGAGATCCTGGATCGAGTCCCACGTCAGGCTCCCTGCGTGGAGCCTGCTTCTCTCTCTCTCTCTCTCTCTCTCATGAATAGATAAAAAAAAATCTTAAAAAAAAAAAGATAAAGATTTCTTACTCACGGCAAACCCAATGTGGGTAGGTTGGTTGACTCCAGTGTAGGTTTTCTTTGACTGTGACTTTGACATTCTTCCTCTACTTCAGTCATCTAGACAAAAGAGAAGATAACCATGAAAATCATATGGACCATTTTAAAGCAGTCATGGACGTTACATATATCGTTTCCACATACACAATCCACTGGCCTCACTGCAAGGGAGGATGAACAAGGGAGGGTCAGGCATGCTGTGTTGCCTAAAAGAAACCCAGCACGGGATCCCTGGGTGGCGCGGCGGTTTGGCGCCTGCCTTTGGCCCAGGGCGCGATCCTGGAGACCCAGGACCAAATCCCACGTTGGGCTCCCGGTGCATGGAGCCTGCTTCTCCCTCTGCCTGTGTCTCTGGGCCTCTCTCTCTCTCTCTCTCTGTGTGTGTGTGTGTAACTATCATAAATAAATAAAAATTAAAAAAAAAAGAAACCCAGCATTACTGAGCATGTGGCCAATTTCTGCCAAATTAATACTGACTTAAAATGAATCGAGAAAGATGGTTGAGCTGCAACTATGAATGACATTGATATTATTATAAAAGAATCTTGTCCCCAAAAGTTCTGAAGGAATTTGGTTTTATTGGTGAGTTCACTGAAATGTTTAAGAAGCAGTTCTTCTCTGTACCCTACAAAATATTACAAAGTTTTTATAAAGGAAACTACTGAGAAAAAAATTTTTGGAAACTACTCAATTTAGTTTATGAAGCTCACTGATTTCCACTGTGATCAACATATTGTCTCATCTATCTCATCTGCAAAGTAGGGATAATAATATTCCCAATGGTGAAGTTATTGAGAAGATTAAATGAATTATGTAAAATGGCACAGAGTAAAAAAAATATGTTCCTATTATTATGATATAAGTAAATAATACATCAATCTCCATCTTAGGTAAAATTTCAAGTGTAAGTAAAATTATTTCAAGCTGAAGTTGATAGCATTTTAAGAAAATTATCAGAATAAATTTATTCTAGGACTACAAATATCTAACATTAGGAAATCCATAAATTAGATGTTTCACTGATACACAAAATCGTCTCATTAGATGCTACAAACTGAAATTTGACAAATATGCTAGATAAGACTTTAAAGATAATAAGGAGTAAATCAAGAGCTCCCATCACAAGAAACTACCCTTTTTTTTTTAAAGATTTTATTTATTTATTTATTCATGACAGACATAGAGAGAGAGAGAGAGGCAGAGACACAGGCAGAGGGAGAAGCAGGCTCCATGCAGGGAGCCTGATGTGGGACTCGATCCCAGGTCTCCAGGATCACACTCTGGGCTGAAGGCAGCACTAAATCGCTGGGCTACTGAGGCTGCCCGAAAGTACCATTTTAAAATGAGAGAAAAGACAAAATTTCTTTGCAGCATTATTTAACATTTTTTTAAATTTTAAAATAATTTAATAATGCATGAATCAAAGAAGAAAAGCAAGCTCTCTACTTCACTCATAAAAATTATTGAAAGAACAGATTTATAAATAATGATTTTGTTGTTTTATATGCCACCAAAATTGACGACTAGAAGTGTTATGTGAAAACATGGGACAATTTCCGGTCTCCTGGGTGACTCAGTGGTTGAGCACCTGCCTTAGGGAGCCTGCTTCTCCCTCTTGCTATCTCTCTCTCTCTCTCTCTCTCTCTCTCTCTGTGTGTGTGTATGTGTGTGTGTCTCTCATGAATAAATAAAACGTTTAAAAAAATGAGACAATTTGAAGAATCTAATAGGAAAGCAAGATACAAAATTATATTTCAAAGAGCTATAGAAAAGGAATACTCATACATTTAAAAGAATAACTTCTTTCTAGAACCATAATTTTGAAATCCAAGTAGTTTTTCAATATTTATAACAAAAACTGAACTACTTTTCAAATACCCACAGAGATAATCACTTTGGAATTAATAGCAATAGCTAACATCGTATCACATTTACAAAACATCTTTTTCACTTACAGTATACTGCTTATTCCGCAGAGGGTTTTTTCCCCCAAGTTATTTAAATTCTAGTTAGTTAACACACGCTATATATATTTGTTTTAGCTGTAGAATTTAGTGATTAATCACTTATTCCTCACAGAGTGGTTTTTAAAGGTAACAAAGCCCATTAGCAGCAATGCTCGGGATTAGACCCCCATCTCCATATGTTTTGTCACAGAAAGATCTAGTTGCCTGCCCATATTCCTTCTCCCCTTTTTCCTCACTAAGATAGGGGAAGAAAAGACATTATTTCAAAGTGGCCTATCAAAACAGGGTATTTCTCAGTTTCTCTTGTAGCTGTAGGAAGGTAAACAATGCCCTTCTATTCTGCTTTGTATCTGCTTCAGAATACTGGTTTAATGGTTAAAGATGTAGCAGCCATCCTGGAGCACAAGGCAACTTTTAGGTCCCAATTCATGTTCTAAGCCTGGAAATCTGATGACTGTGGAGACACTACACTAATGCCCAGAGAGCAATCTTAGACTCCACTGACATGAAGAAAAATAGTCCATTAGATGTTTAAGTCACTGTTTATATACAGTAGGACTTAATTCTAACTGATACATGCTATTTCCTCTATACCACAGGGGAGACAATAAAATTTCTGTATAGGACAAAAATATTTTAAAATATTTAAAGCAACCTTAATCACCTTAGTCCTATACCCAACCTTCAGTGTTTGAAGAAGAGTTTTATCTCTTAAAAATACCTATGGGAAAAAAATTAAACTGTATCTGATCATAAGCTTATGAGACATTCTTCTTTTGGCACCATCACTTTAAGTGAGAAACTACATAAAATAAAGAAGAAAATTTCCAGTGGTGCACATTTAATCATACTCATACCTTCAATTACTGCTTAGCCCCAAGTCACCAAATACATTTTATCAGCATAGACCATGCCTGTGGACCATGATCATCTCACCCAAATGCTTACTGATATGTCAACACACATGTCTGAAGTAGTAAACTCAATATTGCCAAAGCTAATTTCAATTTCAAAAGCTTCCTTTCAAACCTGGCTGCCTTAACTCTTTCCTATCACAGTGATTATCTTCTGTGGAGTTACACCAGCCATAATTTAGGGGTCAACTTAAAGGGATCTCTCTAACTTCCCACACTAAATTCATGACTGAGTATTTTCTGTTTAAGTTCCTAAATAGCTCTCAAATTGGCGTACCTTTTCTTTTTCTTCACTGCATCGAGGTCTACACATCTGTCATAGCTCTTATATTCTATTACCACAGCCTCCAAATCGTTCTACCTGAATCCATTTTGGCCTCTCCTTTAATCTCTTTGGAACCAGAGTAACTTTTTAAAAGTTGACCTCATCATGCCAGTCCTTTGCTTAAAACAATATAATGGCTTCCCATTGTCTTTATGATAAAGATCAAAATCAATTACAATCTAAAAGAACCTATTTTTCCTCTAGTACTTCAACAATATATTCAATGCTCCAGGTTCTCTGAACTTCTTTCATTTTATTTATAATTTAAATATAGTTAACATACAATATATTAGTTTCAGATGTACAACCTACTGATTTGACAGTTCCTTTTTTTAAGATTTTATTTATTTATTCATGAGAGACAGAGGGAGAGAGGCAGAAACATAGGCAGAGGGAAAATCAGGCTCCATGCAGGAGCCCAATGTGAGACTCCATCCCAGATTGGATCAGGATCACACCCTGAGCCGAAGGCAGATGCTCAACCACTGAGCCACGCAGGCATCTTTGATTTGACAGTTCTATACATTACTCAGTGCTCACCATAATAAGTGTAGCCACCATCTGTCAGTATGTATTATAATACTATTCACTAAGTTCCCTATGCTGTATTTTTCAACCCCACGACTTCTTCTATAACTGTAAGGTTGTACATCCTAAACCCCTTTACCTATTTCCCCATTCTCCTGCCCAGCTCCTCTCTGACAATCACCAGTTTGTCCTCTGTATTTATGAGTCTGTTGGTTTTTTGTTTGCTCATTTGATTTTAAGATTCCACAGATAGGTGACATTAAATTATATTTCTCTTTCTCTAACTTATGTCACTTAGCATGATACTCTCTAGGTCCATCATTATTGTCCCAAATGGCAACATCTCATCTTCTTTATGGCTGAGTAATATCCCATTGTGTGTATTTATATATAATTTCTTTATCCATTCATCTATCAATAATACTTAGGTTGCCCCCATATCTCGGCTATTATAAATAATACTGCAATAAACATAGAGGTGGATATCAAATTAGTGTTTTCATTTCCCTTGGGCAAATACCCATAAATGGAATTACTGGACCGTATGGTACTTTTTAAAAAATTTTTTGGAGAACTTCCATACTGTTTTCCATAGTGGCTGCACCAATCTGTATTCCCACCAACAGTGCACAAAGGATGATTTTCTCTACATCCTCACTAACACTTGGTATTTCTTGTTTCTTAACACTAGGCATGTGATATCTCATTGTGGTTTTGATTTGCATTTCCCTGATGATTAGTGATGTTGAGCATCTTTTCATGTCTGTTGGCCATCTGTATGTTTTTGGAAAAATGTCTATTCAGGTTCTGTGCCCTTTTTAAAATCAGATTATGTGGGCTTTTTGGTGTTGAGTTATAGGAGTTCCTTATATATTTTGGACATTAACCCTTATCAGATATATTACTTGGGAATTCATTCAGTTGGTTTTTCATTTATCAATGAGATAAAAGACCTACACTCTGAAAACTATAACACAATGATGTAAGAAATTGAAGATGACACAAACAAATGGAAAGACATACCATACTCATGGATTGGAAGAATATTGTAAAATACTCATACTGCCCAAAGCAGTGTACAAATTCAAAGCAGTCTCTATCAAAGTACCAATAGTATTTTTCACAAAACTCAAACAAAACATTCTAAAATTTATATGGAATCACAAAAGATCACAAATAACCAACACGAACTTTAGAAAAAGGAACAAAGCTGGAGCTATCACAATCCCAGATTTCAAGATACACTAAAAACTATAGTACTCAAAACAGTATGGTAGTGGCACAAAAATAGACACATAGATCATTAAAATAGAATTGAGAGACCAGAAATAAACTCATGATTATATAGCCCATTAGTTTATGACAAAAGACGCAAAAATATACAATGAGGAAAAAACAGTCTCTCCAAAAAATGGTGTTAGGTAAACTGGACAGTGACATGCAAAAGAATAAAACTGGGCCACTTTCTTAGACTATACACAAAAACAAACTCAAGATGGATTAAAGACCTAAATGTAATACCTGAAACTACACAACTTTTAAAAGAAAACAAAAGCAGTAGTCTCTTGGACGTCAACCTTAACATTTTTCTGAATATTTCTCTCCAGGTAAGGACAACAAAAACAAATACAAACAATTGGGACTACATCAACTAAAATGTTTTCACACAGCAAAAGAAACTATCAACAAAAAGGGGGGGGGACCTACTAAATGAGAGAAAATATTTGCAAATGATATATCCAATAAGAGGTTAATACCTGACCTTCTTTATTCACTGAATATACCCTCTGTGTTCCCCCTCTTGGCTCTTCCCTTTGTCTAGGATTTCTTTCCTTGCCACTCTTTTTACTCCACATTTCTTCCCTATTTCTTATTTTCTGCTCAGCTTTGAGATCTTTTCTCAAATATTCTTTACCAAAGAACTCATCTGATAAAATAGTTTCCTTATATCTCATTGTATCATTTTTTAAAATTTCTGGTTATCTGATAATTTTATGGTATGTCATTATGTCATATAATTTTCTCCACAGCAATAAATCAATGGCAGTTATTATTTGTGTGATTATTTGGTTAATATTTCTGCCTTCAAAATACACATTAGATGCTATGAAAACATGGATTATATTTGTTATACTCACCATTGCATTCTTATGCAGTACTTGACACTGAGTAGGTGTTGATAAAGATGCATATGTGGAGGAAGATATAGATAGTAAATACTCTAAAATATTAGTTATAAGTGATAGGGTTATGATATTTTCCATATTTTACTCTTCTGTGTTTCTCATTTCCTAAAACTAGTATTAATAATTTTTAAAGGTACTTTTTAAAAAATCTTAAAAAAACAGATAAATTATTCTGTCAAGTAGGTAAGAATTCTTAATTAAACCAATAACATTCTTTTTCCTTTATAGTGGTGGTTTTCATGAAGACTAAAGTTTTCACGGAATAAATGACCAGAATAGTCCACAAAAATTTATTTTCCCAGGATAAAAATCATCTGTTAGCCTAGTCTTGAGATGGAAATAGAGAACCCTAAGTTTTCTTAAGCAAGTCATCCAGTATCTACACATGTCCCATAAATTCATCTTCATCCAACATCACCATTAAAAAAAAGAAAAAAGAAAAAGGACTCAGAAATAAGAGGACCATAACAATGCTTTAATACGGTAATAGTGAGATTTCAAGACCTTGTCTGATTATACAGTTTAATGCCCCCTTACTTAACCCTGTCTCAATGCTTATTTTACATGAAACTTTCTTTTAAAGTCAAACAGCCTTGTCTTTTTTAATGTATGGGGCTCCTGTGCTAAGATTTTGTTGCTGATTTTGACCTTTGCTTTTCTATTCTGATCCTTTGTCTTACTCTCTGCACTGTGGTCTTGCCATAAAAAGCACCTATCCTAGATACTCAGGAAATGCTTTTTAAACACTTATTAGCACAATATTCCATCATTCACTTCAGAGGAATAAAAAACATCCTAGAAAAGTGCTTAATTTTCCTCTGTGTACATAATCGCTGTGAGGATTTTCACCATTTGTGAATCTTATTAAACATGATGAGAGTTACAAGAAATGTTATAATGCCCAATAATTACATAAATCCTGGTGAAGAAAACTAATTGATTCAAAAACCCTCTCCCTTTTTGAATCTTGTATGTGTTGTTTTAATTGTTTAATTGTTGTGTTTAACACACAATCTTTTGTTTCTAAAATTAGATAAAGTCCTACCACTTGTTGGTATTTTAAAAACTGGACAAAACATCTCAAATTTCATACTTTGTCAGAGGGGATAAAGATTTATGTTAGGCTGGTCTTTTTTTTTTATAAATTAATTTTTATTGGTGTTCAATTTACCAACATACAGAATAACACCCAGTGCTCATCCCGTCAAGTCTTTTTGTTGTCACTGTTTTGTGTTTGATTTTAGTGATTTTGAGGTGCTAGATACTAAATTAGTTGTGTCCTGAAACATAAATCTATATAAATACTTCTCTTTGCTTTTGCAGGGTCCATTACTCCTTAATGGTTTGGGATTCCCTCCTATTGACAAAATCTAAGAGGAACAGGGAAGAACTTTGGCAAAATGCAGATTCCTCCCAGATCCTCCCTCAGCATTATCTGTGTAACCTTGAATAACTGTTTTACCTCTGAATTTCAACTTCCACTTTTGTAAATAGAGAATAATTGCCTCATGAGTTCTTTTTTTTTGAGAATTGATTAGAAAAAAATACACATCATGCCACAGCACAAAATAGGTACTCAATAAATAATAGCTTCCTTCCCCATTTTTCAGAAACTACATTACACTCTCTGAATAGCATTTAAATAAAGAATTTTATGAGGTGTTTAATCAGAGATTTCAACAAGTTTCTGGTTTTTGTTTTATGAAAAAATGTTTGGGTTAAATTCTAAAAGAAGATGGCAAAATAGAAATGTGAGAATAGGAGCACTACTTAAAGAATATTCTCTTGGAGACAGACCACCAATAGCAGATAGCTTGATATGGAGTATGAGTGAAGTATGTAATCAGAGCTACAACTTCTAAAGAATACTTGCTAAAGTCATTGCAAAGAAAAATATCACATAACACTTTGAAGATGGCCTTTTGTTTAGTATCATGTAAAGTTTCCATCAACTTTTTGCTGTATCTTCTGCTGCTAAACAAACATGGAAAAAGTCTAACAAGACTTTAACAGCTAATAAAATTATTAGTCATTATTAGCTCATCATCTAATAAATTTTTCATTGAATAAATACAAACATACCTCTATTTTCATGTTGGAAATATGAGGTCTTTTTTTGTTGATTTTTTAATGGCTCCTAGTGCTGATCAATGTGTGGCTCTGGTGTATTTTCCACGTATAATTATTACTTAGAGAAGTTACACTGAAATTTGACACTATTCAAGGAAGAGAATATAAAGTTGTAAGATAGGTATCTTTTATCAAAGATTACTTTTTCTGGATTCTGATTGCTTAGTGAAGACACTTTATTTAGAAGACAGAATCACTTATATTTCTCACTAAACAGCTAACTTCCTATCAGCATTTATGCCTCTCTGATGGGTGAGGAATTCCACATATCCTGACCAAGTAAACACTGCCTCCTTTGAAACATATACAACCTGGGTGATTTTTTTTTTAATTTTATTTATGATAGTCACAGAGAGAGAGAGAGACAGAGAGAGGCAGAGACATAGGCAGAGGGATAAGCAGCCTCCATGCACCGGGAGCCCGATATGGGATTCGATCCCGGGTCTCCAGGATCGTGCCCTGGGCCAAAGGCAGGCACCAAACCGCTGCGCCACCCAGGGATCCCAACCTGGGTGATTTAAGAGATTTACAGCAAGCACTCTTTAAACCTTTCCTCCCACTTCAAGAAAGTCCTCCATCACTATTAATGAACCTAATGACGCTTCAGATTTACCAATTCCTCCAATTTCCTGGAGGGCATAGTCACACTAAGTGTTTCAAGGAGCTCTTCTCCTTCCAGCAGTTTCTGGCACTGTCAGCTGTCACCTGAAGCCACAACTCACATATTTTTTAATAAAAGAAAAAGAAAGCTTTCAGGGAGTAAAATGCCTTTCAAATGCTCTGATGATAATGTAAACATCTCTCTGAACTGATAAAACAAAATGTCCAAGTAGGGATTGACGTCAAGCATTATCCTCTGCCTAGAACACCCTTGCCTTCATCCTTTCTCATCCAGCTAGCTCCTCTGGCTAGCCTTCCCTTAAGTCCAGAAGTCACATTTTAATGAGAATGTATCTCTCTTTGCACCCCCTTTCCTGAAACCCAGATGCCCCCTTCCTATCCTATGCACATGTTTACTTATCTCTTTCCACAATAAAACCTTTACTTCTGCATCCTGAAAGCTGAAGCTTTCTTAAATGTATGAGCAAACAATTTATGCAGAGCCTGAAGCTTCTTAAATGTATGAGCAAACAATTTATGCAACAAACCAGAAACTCTGCTCACCTATATCTACATAGAGGACAGAACTCAGTCCCAGAGATTCACACTTGCCCTTGTCTATAGCATCCAGAAGTGACCTGACAAATGTCCTCTCCCTGAGAAATGTCCTAAGACTATTTGGCAGCCAGTTACACAAAACTCTAATATGAGTCATATGTTTCAAGTTTTATCTCTTTATTACATCCACGATTCTTTAGCCAAGTCTAGTTCATTCTAATCCCTCGCTGCCAATTTAGTAACATTTTGATTCCAAGTGTGTGACCTACAGTCCTTGAGGATGATTTCTCTCACCAGAGTGAGAAGTCTGAGAGCTAAGGAGACCTTTGGCATCTGAAGTCCAGTTGAAGTGAGGGAGTAAGTGGGAGATAAAGAAAACCAACATACCTTCCTACCTACCTACCTTCCTTCCCTCTCCCCCCACTTCACCTCATCCTTCCCTCCTCGCCCTCCTTCCTTTCTCCTTCCCCCTTTCCCTCCCTCTGCACTCCACTTCCATTCCTCCTTCTCTTCTTTCTTCCTTCTCTCCCTCCCTTCCTTCCTTCTTAGCTAGCTGCATGTAGGCTGTCCAGTATGTGGTCTGTACTGGGTATAATAATGCATACTCCATGGACTAGCCACTTCCCCAATAACACCTTATTTATCATATTGATGTTTAATCTCCAAATCACAATAATAACTATCTTATTGATGAGCAAATCTATCTAATAAATACAATGGGGTACATGGTACATATTATGACTTTGGTAATATATGAACTATTGTTTTCTCTTTTTATTAATGGCTTTGAAGTTTGCTTTGTCTTTTCAAGTCACATTCTCATTACTCTTAGCTTAGAATATGATAATAGTACTACAATGGTCTCCACAGATTATGATTTCCATTCCATCCTGAGAGACTACGTATAACCCCATGTCAAAATTCTTTGTTTGCAATTCAGTCATGGTAAAAATCTGGCACTACCTTGGTCAAAAGTTCATTTTTTTTTACACATTTATTGTTTGCTTTAACCAGGCTGATATCATTGTTTCCCACTATCTGTAAGTCATGATGCATTGCCCTCCCTCTGAGCCTTTGTTCAAAGTGCTATCTTGGCTGGTAGCATCATCTGTCTTTATTTATTTGGATCAAGTTTCCACCCACTTGGCTTAACCTTATCCAGCCATGTTCAGTCTAAGTGTACAGATTCCATAGTGGTAGTAACCAGGATGAAGTTAGAACTTCATTCAGAGAAGCTACAACAGAGCTTAGAAAATGTTCTCTATGCACAAAGGACATTGGTAGGTTTTCCTGTCATGAGTTTGTAAACTCATTTTGGCATTCCAAGAGAGAAGTCAAACTTACTCCCTCACACAACAGTTTCAATCTATATACCGCATTCTCATCTAACAGGCACAATTCCTGCCAAAGGGCAAAATTCTCAATGTCTAAAACAAATGCAGAACAAATATTACGAATCTAGATAACCTGATAGGAATGGGTTTGAGAGGAGCCAATGTCGTTAGGACAGGTGGATACTACAAACGTATGAGGCAGCCCTGCTTCTGTGAACTGGCAGCTGCCAACTGTGGAGTCAGGATAAACACAGGGGAGCCCACCTTTCCCTTGAAAGTGTGTCCAGGAAACCACATTCAGCTGATTAATGTAATGTTCTCCACCCAATAAATAATACATTATTTGGCAGTGAGTTTCATTTATAAATCTAATAGGAGTCAGAAATCTGGAGGATTTTATTTCTTTATTATGTCCATGACATTTTTGTTCTGGCCATGCTTCTTAGAAGCTATAAACCTTGGGTGAGATATTTACTTTCTCCCTGAATCAATTTTACTTTCACCTCTGAATTGAAACATGTGATAATGGGACACAGTCCCCTCAAGGGCAAAAATGTTATTCCTTCTCTTAGATTGTTACATCAACCAATATCAACTCTACAAAATCATATCCAATCACAAATCATGATAGAAGCTCTCTACACGTCATACCTTTCCAAAGACTACCTCCATCACCTGGAATGAATGACAAAGTTAACTAGACTGCCTAGTAAAGATGTTTCATAATATTCTACTTTCACTCACTATAAAGACATGATCTTACCATTACATTCATGTATAAAATAGGTGACTTTAGTCTTATTTTTTGAGACATAGCTAACAGTTTTAAAGTATTATTTTTTATTTTTATGGTAAACCATGCTAACCACCTGACCTCCCCACAAAGACAAAACAAAACAAAAAAACAAATTTAAAAACTGCGTAATGAATTTTTTACTTTTTCCAGTGCACTTGCTGGTATACTGAAATTCTGTTTTTCTTGTCTCCAAAGCTCTTAAGCCTACATCTTTTCTATTTTGAAAACTTAAAACTCCAATAATCTTCCAGCAACATCTTGAATGACTATTCTACTTTGAGAGTATGAAGTTAAATGCCCAATTATAAAAGTTAATCCTAATGAGAAATGGAAGTTCTGGATCATAACCTAGTAAAGCCAAAATTTTGCAAGGTTTTGTCTACATCTTAAACTAATGCATTTCCATGACAAACAGTGGTAAGGGAAGTCCTGACAGCCTGGGCCAACATAATGTAAGTTAGAAACCATTTTATCTGCAAGAATCAGTCCTTAAATTTTGACTAGTGAATTCTAAAAAGTAAATGCATTTCCCATCATCTTCAGAAATATCCCTCTGCCTCTAGAAACAGACATTCAGAGTTCAATTCATGATAGAAAGCAACCTTAGTATAGTCCTCTATAACACATTTTTCACCTTTTCACACAGTTACTGAAATAAGTTAATGTTCCTATCTTGATGGATTATTTGCTACAGAAAGGGCACAATGTAGATTGATCTACATAAAGCATATCATGTTTGTGTCATTGAACTGTTCATTTTCCTTCTTTTATTATAATTGTTGTTGTTTTAAATAACACCCACTATCCATTGAATTGTAGCTGACATTTTGTGTCATGGTGCTAAAAATTCAAGGGAAATAAGAGATCATCTTTACCAAGTACATACAGTATACAAAGTGTTAGATGCATTATTGTATTGAAATTGAAAAGCAAATCTATAATCAGTATTAGTTATGTTTTATAGATTATTCATTCTTTCACTTATCAGATACTGGTGTGTTTTTGATGTGAGAGGCATCATTTTAGACTCTACATCAGTGAACTGGACAGATAAGAACCACTCACCCGGGCAGGTTTTACATTTTTAGGTTTATTTTATTTTACTCTAGTGGTCTCTACACCCAACTTGGGGCTCAAACTCATGACCCAGAGATCAAGAGTGGCATGCTCTTCCAACTGAGACATTCAGGTGCACCGGATTTTACACTCTAGTGTGGCATAATGCAAATATTGAAACTCAGAAGTGCCATGCAACCCAGGATAATTAAGATTTTAACAGTGTTTTTTTGTTTGTTTGTTTGTTTGTTTTTTTTAAAGCATGGGTCAATGAAGTGCTTGGGTAGCTCAGTCAGTTAAACCTTCAACACTTGATTTCTGCTCAGGTTGTGATCTCAGGTCATGACACTGTACCCTGTGGAGGGATCCATGCTGGATGGAGCCTGCTTAAGATTCTCTCTCTTTTTGCCCCACCTCAAAAAAAAAAAAAGTGTGGGTCCATTAATATCTGTTTTAATGTCCCAGAGTATGATTGCTTAAAGGTGGAAAATACTGGATTCATTTCTAAATCTTGAGAGGTGGGTAGGTCCCAGGAATTTGCATTTTTAAAAAAGAACTTTTATTTCCTTATCCACAGAGATGTTTCAAAGCCATGAGCAAATAATGGAAGGCATTTAGAGTCATGCTTATGTCCATCTAGATTTCTATCTCAAAGCAACAAAAAGCATAAGTATATAAAATACATGTAGAAAGATGTTTAGAGCAGCATAGTTTGTGACAGAAAAGACCAAAACAAATCAAATGCTCATTAATGAATAAATTGTGGTTCATGCATACTGTAAAATACTCTGTAGCCACGAGAAGAATTTCACACACACACACCACACATTAGGATGATGTTCACTTTTTACTGTTAAATTAAAAAGTTGCTGAATACTACATAAAGTATGATTACCTATTAACCTACTATGTGGACAAATTATATATATGTGTATGTTTCTATAGACATAGGAAAGAATATATAGTGAACCATTAATGGTGTTTACTTCATCAAGGAAAACAGAAAGGGCAAAATTATTTTTTATTTGCATACTTTATTTCTTAATTGTAATAAGTACACACCATTTTAATTTATTTTTTAAGATTTTATTTATTTGTTCATGAGAGGCAGAGAGAGAGAGAGAGAGAGAAAAATAGAGACACAGGCAGAGGGAGAAGCAGGCTCCATGCCAGGAGCCTGACGCAGGACTCCATCCCGGGTCTCCAGGATCACGCCCTGGGCCGAAGGCAGGCGCTAAACCACTGAGCCACCCAGGGATCCCACACACACCATTTTTATAGTAAAAACACATAAAGAATGGTTCTGCAAAGAAAAATATTTAAAATATGGATGCAAAAACAATTACATCGCAGTAAAATCCTCCTTTTAGTAGGAGGGCAAATTTTGATTGACATAGATAGATACCCAAAAAAAGTCTTGAATCATAGGTGAGAAGCACAAATGTAACCAAAAGATTTCACGCATCAGGAACATATGAGCAAAGAAGACTAAATAACTGGTCTGTAAGGCTCATAGAAATCTTATAAAGGAACTCCACATAGTTATTTAAAGTTATTTGTATCTCTTCACATCGTGAAAATATGCCCTGCTTTTTTTTTTTTACTGTTCCAAACTCCCTTTAAAAAAAAACAAAACTATAAATTGTAAAGTAAACTTTGTTAATCAGCAAAATCCATCATGGCTGCAAACACTTTATTTTCTTGGAAGGGTAAAGTGTTTCTCAGTTTAAAAGAAAAATCTATGTTTCGCCATAGTGTGGTTTGTTCCCTAGACATTTTAAGGGTATAGTATGATGAGTTTCAACAAATGTATACAGTCAATGTGATAAAGACCACAAAAAAAGATATCAAACCCTACCATCAACCCAAAAAGTTACCTTTTACCCATATCCCTTGTCAATCCTGCCATTCCTGCCTCTGGTCCCAAGACCATTTATATCCTCTATATATTTTTTAAGATTTTTATTTATTTATTCATGAGAGACACAGAGAGAGAGAGAGAGAGAGAGAGAGACAGAGACACAGGCAGAGGGAGAAGCAGGCTCCACGCAGGGAGCCTGATGTGGGACTGTATCCTAGGTCTCCAGGATCACACCCCCCGGCTGCAGGTGTGCTAAAACGCTGAGCTACCCAGCCTGCCCTATATCCTCTATTTACCTATCAATTAGATTTGCCTTTGTTAGAATTTTATAGAGCTGGAATATATAGTATGCAACTTGACTGTAACTTATTGACTATTCATTCAACTCAGTATTTTTGACATTTACCCACATTTTTAAATTTTTTTTTATTTATGATAGTCACACAGAGAGAGAGAGAGAGAGAGAGAGAGGCAGAGACACAGGCAGAGGAAGAAGCAGGCTCCATGCACCGGGAGCCCGACACGGGACTCGATCTCGGGTCTCCAGGATCGCGCCCTGGGCCAAAGGCAGGCTCCAAACCGCTGCACCACCCAGGGATCCCTACCCACATTTTTGAATGTATCAGTACTTTGCTCATTTTCATTGAGTAGTTATTCCACCAAATGGAACTTATGTGTCCTTTTACTTGCTGATAACACTTAAATTGCCTCCAGTTTTTGACAAGTCATGATGCCATGAATAAGAAGGTCCACATTTTGAATAGTTGCATATTTCCTCTCTCTTGAATAAATCCTTAAAAATGGAATTACTAGAGTTTATGGTAAACGTACATTTATTTAATTGTACTAAAAATTTCCAGAATCTTTTCCAAACTGGTTGCTTTGTCATTTGTCACATATTATTTAATACTTTCAAAAATAGGACACTTGGGTGGCTCAGTGGTTGAGTGTCTGCCTTTGGCTCAAGCCATGATTCTGGGGTCCTGGGACTGAGTCTCACATCAGGCTCCCTGCAAAAGGGAATTTGTCTCTCCTTCTACCTATGTCTCTGCCTCTCTCTGTGTGTCTCTCATGTATAAATAAAATCTTAAAAGATAAAAATTAAAAAAAAAAAACAGTATATGAGCATTCCAGTTGTTCCATATCCCTTCCAAAACTTATTATTATCAGTATTTCTAGTTTTACCCCTTCTAAAGTGTGTGTAGTCATAGAATATTGAAGATTTAATTTGTTTTCCCTAATAGTAAGTGATAGTAAGCATACTTACATGTGTGTATTAGCCATTTGTATATCCCAACATGTGAAAGATCTTTTCAAATATGTTGCCCTTTTTTAACTGGCTGTCTTATTAATGGGGTATACACACACACACACACACACACACACACACACACATATTCAATTTCATCCTAGTGTTCTCTGTTATGCCTATCCATTTTCTCAGTTATTTTTTGAGGAGCAAAAGTTTTAAATTTCAGACTTCCAATTATCACCTTTTTCTTTCATAATTCATGTTTTGCATCCTGAAAGATATTTTATGCCAAAGTTAAAAAGATTCTATTACTTTTATCCTATGCTTTCTTTGATGAGTTTTATAATTTTAACTTTTATATTTAAGCCTTTGATACATTTTGAATTAATTTTTGTGTATAGATTAAGAATTGAGATACTTTTGAAACGTGTATCTGTTTCTGGACTATTATGTTTCTGATAAAGTAGACAGTTAGCCAGACACAAGCAGGGAACAGGTGTTTTCCAACTGTTAAGGGTAGAAACCAAGTTTCAAATAGCCAGGAAAAACCCTGGAGAACCCTGGAGAACAAGTTCTCCCCTATGACTTCTGCCCTAAGGTAAGCTATAGCTTCATTATAATACAATTACATTGTGGTTTTGAACCCCCTTGCCTGGGATAGCTGCCAGGCCAGTTCTGATAAGGACCAAAAACCACCTCCCACCTTGTAGGGGGAGATCCTTAGATAATGGGAGGCACCCCCATTCAGAGACCCCTCTGGCTCTGACCCACAACCCTTGCAAGCAGTAAAGGGAAAGAGGATCCTGACCTCCCGTGCTGTTTTCCACCTCTGGACTTGTCTGCTCTCCCATCTTAAGACTGTACTTTGACTTTAACTGCTGTTAAACTTTTGCTTACTTAAGAAGTTGTCTCTGACATCTTTCTCTACCTAACTCAAAGCCAGAAGTAGAGGTAGGGGGAAGGAGAGGGATGGGACATGCTGATGTTTCTATTTTGTTTTGTTTATTCTTACACTAAATTTACACTGTCTTGATTAATATGACTATATAAATCCTTAAAATCAGGTGTATGTCTTCCAACTTTGTTTTTCTCTTTAGAGATGATTTAGAATATTCTAATTCCCTTGTGTTTTCTCTTTATATTTTCATGTAAGTTTCAGGAGCAGCTCAATTTCTACAAAAAAAAAAAAAAGACTACAAGTTTTCTAACTGGCATCGTGAATCTGGAAAGTATTAAAGGAGGAGAACTAACATCTCAAGAGCACTGAATCTTCTGATTTATGAACATTTATGTAAGTCGTTAATTTCAACAATGTTTTGTAGCTTTCAGGATATAAGTCAAACACATATTTTGTTAAATGCATCCCTAATTATTTCTTGTTTTTTGTTGACACTTTAAACGGTAATTTTTTAAAATTTTATTTTCTAATTGTTCTTTGCTAAAATATAGAAATACGATTTTTATATAGTAACTTGCATCCTACATTAAACTTACATCATGAATTTTATCTTTTGTTTTCATTTTAATTCAGTTCAAAATATTTTCAATTTACCTCATGTTTTCTTTCTTGCCCTGATGGGTTATTCAGAAATATATTAATTTCCAGATACGTATTATCTTTCTCAAGTCTATGTTTGCACACTGCCCAGTACTTGAGGGCTCAATCCTCTCAGGCTGCAAGCCAATATTTAGGGATATATAGAGGCTGAGGTCCCTAAATTCCATTTCTAACAGCATTTACTGAAAGCTGCTAGAAATCTAGGGTTTCACCAAGCCACTCTTTCTTCCATCCTCAACTGCTTTAGAAAAGATGTCACAGCAGGAAATAGCTAGCTCAAAAGGGAGGATTGCAGAGTTGAATAAAGAGACTATTCACACCGGTAGACACAGGTTAGGGAAACCACAAAGGATGAGGAAACATCTTGAGGCAAACAAGAGCAGAAAGAAACAAAGGGAATGGTTACTTGGAATGGAAAGTTCAAAGAAAGGGCCATCTGACAGGAACTTCAGTGTCAAGCAGAGAGATACAGGAAGGGGTCCAAAAACTAAACACTCCAACTTCTTTTTCTCCCCATACTCCAATCTTTTTTTTTTAATAAATTAATTTTTATTGGTGTTCAATTTACCAACATACAGAATAACACCCAGTGCTCATCCCGTCAAGTGTCCCCCTCCGTGCCCGTCACCCATTCACCCCCACCTCCCGCCCTCCTCCCCTTCCACCACCCCTAGTTCATTTCCCAGAGTTAGAAGTCTTTATGTTCTGTCTCCCTTTCTGATATCTCCCACACATTTCTTCTCCCTTCCCTTATATTCCCCTTCACTATTATTCATATTCCCCAAATGAATGAGAACATACACTGTTTGTCCTTCTCCGATTGACTTACTTCACTCAGCATAATACCCTCCAGTTCCATCCACGTTGAAGCAAATGGTGGGTATTTGTTGTTTCTAATGGCTGAGTAATATTCCATTGTATACATAAACCACATCTTCTTTATCCATTCATCTTTCGATGGGCACCGAGGCTCCTTCCACAGTTTGGCTATTGTGGACATGGCTGCTAGAAACATCGGGGTGCAGGTGTCCCGGCGTTTCATTGCATCTGAATCTTTGGGGTAAATCCCTAACAGTGCAATTGCTGGGTCGTAGGGCAGGTCTATTTTTAATTCTTTGAGGAACCTCCACACAGTTTTCCAGGCACCATACACAAAGATAAACTCAAAATGGATGAAAGATCTAAATGTGAGACAAGACTCCATCAAAATCCTAGAGGAGAACACAGGCAACACCCTTTTTGAACTTGGCCACAGTAACTTCTTGCAAGATACATCCACGAAAGCAAAAGAAACAAAAGCAAAAATGAACTATTGGAACTTCATCAAGATAAGAAGCTTTTGCACAGCAAAGGATACAGTCAACAAAACTCAAAGACAACCTACAGAATGGGAGAAGATATTTGCAAATAACATATCAGATAAAGGGCTAGTTTCCAAAATCTATAAAGAACTTATTAAACTCAACACCAAAGAAACAAACAATCCAATCATGAAATGGGCAAAAGACATGAAGAGAAATCTCACAGAGGAAGACATAGACATGGCCAACATGCACATGAGAAAATGCTCTGCATCACTTGCCATCAGGGAAATACAAATCAAAACCACAATGAGATACCACCTCACACCAGTGAGAATGGGGAAAATTAACAAGGCAGGAAACAACAAATGTTGGAGAGGATGCGGAGAAAAGGGAACCCTCTTACACTGTTGGTGGGAATGTGAAATGGTGCAGCCACTCTGGAAAACTGTGTGGAGGTTCCTCCAATCTCCTTTTGATTCCTCCCATTGGCCATTCAACCCAAAAGCTGAAAGGCAAGAGACCCTGATTTAGATAATATTTGGAGGTCAACCTTCTAGCACACAGAGCAAGATAGAGCTGGAGAGTGAAACCTGAGGCAGAGTGAGAATATTCTGGATGACAGCACACTATGAATTCCCATACAGCAAGTTCCAGTTCTTTTTTTTCTTTCTTTCTTTTTTTTTTTTTTTTAAGTTCCAGTTCTTAACAGTGAAGTCACCAGCTTTGAAAGGACAAAATAAGATCACTTCCACAGGTATGTCTTCTCTATGACAGAACCCACAAACAAAAGATACCGTTTCCCCGAACACTAAAAACATCTATTTCTCCTGCCCAGCTTTGTTCTCAGAGCCCTGTTGAACCTGGCTGATTGACACACAGATCTGAAGTGTAATCCTAAATGCCATTTACTCTTCTTTTCAAAGCTGCCTAGCTCTGGTCTGTAGAGCTATTAACTCACTCCGGTTTCACTAAAGAAACAAATAAATGCCAGAAGATAGCCAAACTTCTAAAAAACAGTTTCATAACTATATACAAGTGTTTTTCAGGATATCAGGAAACCATGATTGAACATGTCAGTGGACATCTGGCCTTGAGGATAACTTTCTGTATGCTCCAAATGGAGAGTTTTCAGGCAGTTGCTAGCACATACTCAGCAAATACTGGTCTGTGGTCATAGCACCCCCTTAGGATCATCTTATCATTGACTACTCTAGTATTATGTCAAATCCATCTGTCTACTGACAATTAAATTCCTGTCTGGGAGCCACTGAGCAATTGTGCAATGAGAAGAGGTATACTTGTAACCACCGTAAATCAAGTTTTTTCCAGTAATTGGTGTTGATCAACCATGACTTTTCTTTAAGATAGATGGGTATTAATTGACTACCAGGAGTCAATCTAGCTATATCTTGAGGCACTCTCTTTTCAAATATTTCATTATTCCTATTGACTTCAGCAATTTTTGAAAAAAAAATAAGTATTGGGGATTTGCAAGGTATTTTCTTTCTAGCTATCAACATCATTTACTGGGATGGAAGACTGTGTGTAATTATTTTACAGGCTACTATAAACACAGAGGCTGGGAAATCTTTTAGAAGACTGAGATATTTTCTCACCCTAGCAATAATTGCTCCTGTTTGAGGACCACCTACCATATGCTAGAAACTATGCTCAGTTTTTAGGCACTTTATATTATGAATGCTCATGACAAAGGCATGAAATAAACACCATTATCATCTTTCATCAGATGGGATTAAGATGCAGGTCAGCCTGATTCTGACACCCATATTCCTACCTGCCCTGATATTTGTTTACCTAGCAAAACATCTGAGAAAGTACCAATCCCTTAGCCCCACAAGACTGGATTAGCTGTGCATAATCCAGCTAATTATGGATTATGTAGGTTGTAACACACCAGCCATATATTAGGTATGGTTATTCTCTTCTTATGGCAAAGCCTTAATTAATTTTCCTGATTCTTAGAACTCACTAAGAGTGGTGAACTCACAGTAAGAACTGAATTTTTAAAATCTGTCTTTGAGGGATTCCTTGTGTTTTCTTTGGTCATTTTGGGAACATCATCATCATGAATGTCCCTAACAGCTGTCAGCCACTTAGCTAGGAGGAAACAGGACCAAGGGTTGCTCAAGGTGCAGAGAGATGATACTATATCATTTTTCTCTCAATGCATTTCCTTTCAATAAGAAATACTAAAGCACAAGGAAAGTCAGTTTCTAGGTGACTGACTAAACCTTTGTAGAACAAGCATGAAGTTCAGAATGAAGTTAAATTAAAATGCTAATTTAAGAGCTGGACTATTTACAATGAGAGTAAGAAACTCTACTTGTATCAGACACTGTTAACTAGATCCTCAAGGATCTCAGGACTTAATGTGTGAGCAAACTAATAAAATAGCCATTGACAACAATGGTCATGTAAATTTACAGACTATGTGCTGGTATAATTCTCCATACCTCAAAGAATGCAGTACTGAATCAATTCCTGAATATAATTTTAAAATTAATAAAAAAAGTCACTCTATACTTTGTGTATCATTTTAATGATAAAGAATCAATCATCCTTTAATGATAAAGAATCATCCTAGAAGCCAGTAGCTTTCCAGAAATCTCTAAGTTAGAATGCTCTGGAGTTCATGTCAGATCCAGTGTTTACTGGATCAAGAGATAGCAGGGAGAAGAGAATGACAAATCCATAATTTCAGTTAAAATGCACAAAAAACACACAGAAAGATAGACTAATTTCCACTATTTCAGAAACTCCTTTAGGAAAGCATCATCCATATCAGGGCTAGTTTCCTGGCCACTGACAAACTTGAATAAGTTAGAATCCCCCCAAACAACGTTCTTTTTTTTTTTATTTTTGAATTTTTTTTTTTATTCATTTATGATAGTCACACACAGAGAGAGAGAGAGAGAGGCAGAGACACAGGCAGAGGGAGAAGCAGGCTCCATGCACCGGGAGCCCGACGTGGGATTCGATCCCGGGTCTCCAGGATCACGCCCTGGGCCAAAGGCAGGCGCCAAACCGCTGCGCCACCCAGGGATCCCCCAAACAACGTTCTATGGCCAGCTTGTAGACACCACTAAAACTGTCAGTAATAGTAAAAAATCTCTTTCAAGACAAACATTACAGAAATACACTTAGATGGGCTGGGCCAGAACATTCCACAGTGCTAAAAAACAGAAATGAAAAGAGGCCCAGGATCCAGGGTAGAGATCAATAGTGCCAGGTCACCAGGACTGGACCATTACAGTGCTTAAAATATCTTCACCATATTCCGACATTAACATTTAATGTAACATATGGGTAAATACATTACTTTTTAAAGTCTGGACTGGGAGGGCAGACTGCTCAGCTC
Source organism: Nyctereutes procyonoides (assembly GCF_905146905.1). NCBI lineage: Eukaryota > Metazoa > Chordata > Mammalia > Carnivora > Canidae > Nyctereutes > Nyctereutes procyonoides. The sequence goes on along the minus strand of NW_026575040.1, from coordinate 20,468,725 downwards.
TTCTCCCAGACTATCAGTGACAACAAAGAGAACTTAACCTTTTTCAGTCCATTTCACTCACAGTTTGTCCCTCATCCTAAACAAATAAGTAAACCTGCAAATAGCAGAGCTAGAATTCACACACCAGTCTGACTCCAAAATCTAAGTTATTAAGTATCACGCTCTGCTGCTTCTACTGAGTTTATTGGAAAAACATGTGTTTGGTATAAATTTGAGTTTTCATCCCTGTTCTTATTCATAATTCCCCTAAAAAATACAATTTGTGGACATGAATGGGAATTTAATATTTCAATTTATTTGGGAGCCATTCCTGCAAATAAACAGAAGCATTTTGAGTCATTTAAAGAACATAAGGAATGATACAAACCTGTTCATCAACTCTTAGTCACACAACGGCAAGGGTTGTTAATTGTTGACAAAAAGCAGTAGTTACTTTCAGTACAAAATAAAATAGAAAAATCTCGAGGAGTCTGGTAGAGGGAAACAGTGTGTCACTTAGTTATCCCAAGGTCACTTAAATATTCAATTACAGAATTGGAATTCAAATATAGGTTTGTCTTATTTTCAAGTCTGTTCTAAAATTCTGAATAAGCCACTAATTTGACTTGTTTCTATAACAGCTTAACTGACATGTCAGTATATCATTACAAATTGTTAATGCCTAATTTATATTCTAAAGAATTATAAAAACTCAATTTTATCTAAAATGTATATGTATATTGCATAGCAGAATAAAGGAATATTAGATCTACAAGTCACATCCTCAGAAGATAGAGAAGTATCAACAATTTAAAATTTCAAGGGCCTCTTATTGCAATGCCCAAATCTTAATTGTGAATGCAAGTGTTATAATAAAATTGAGTACAATGAAACAGAAAAACTTTGAGTATGACCCTTAGCGTATTCTATACTCAGTATGTAATTTTTTATTCTCAAAGCATTATAGAGTTGACAGGGTATATATTTGCTGCCAGCTTTTCAATAGCACCTGTTAATTGATATAGAACATTCAATCCAACCTTTCCTAGGCCTATGACAGCCTTTTGTGCACAGAAGTGTGGCAAGAACAATGTCCTATACAACATGTAAAATTGAAGTTGGGATATTTTTTAAATATTTTTATTTATTTACTTGAGTGAGAGAGAGAGAGCGCACGCACAAGCTTGAGGGAGGGCAGACAGAGAGGGAGAAAGAAGCAGACTCCCCACTGAATAGAGACCCCACACACATGGGGCTCTGTCCCAGGACCCCAAGACCATGATCTAGGCAGAAGGCAGATGCTTAACCAAACTGAGCCACCCAGTCTCCCACTAAATTCAGATTTTTGACACTTGTCATAAATGCATAGTAGTCACTCTGTGATCTATTTAGTTAAGCTATAAATCATGTACTATCAAAGAAGATAAAGCTCTAAAGAAAAATAGGCATCAGGATTTTCTCCTGCCTTTTTGCTATATGGGTTAAAATGGAAATGGGAGACAAATCCACTTGAGAAACAAGAAATACTATATTATTTTACTTATAAGATCATCATGCAATTTCTCCTTTCTAAGATAGATTCTCACTGCATAGTGAGACAAACAAACAAACAGCAATATACTTTAATTTTTCTTGTGTTATGGTACCCCTAAATCCTAAGAGCAGCTGGTTAATTGGAAGAATGATCCTAATACATGGAGAACCCAAGCCTGTTATCTACAGATAAAGTTGGGAATCAGAGATGAAGTGCTATACCACTGATGACAGAAACAGGACTGAGATCTTTACCTTTGAATTCTGAATCAAATTTACAAGTTGTATCTTTCCAAAAGAAGGCCTTTTAATATTTAGAGAAATTAATTTTGTAGCTGAAATTATTTTTTAAACATTTTATTGATTTATTCATGAGAGACACAGAGAGAGGCAGAGAAACAGGCAGAGAGAGAGAAACAGGCTCCCTGCAGAGAGCCTGCTGCCTGACTACTCAATCTAGGAACCCCCAGGATCATGCCCTGAGCTGAAGGCAGACGCTCAACCTGAGCCACCCAGGCATCCCTGGAGCTGAAATAATTAATTGAAGAAATATTTATGAAGCATTTAGAATGTGTGAGGCAAGATCCTAAATACTGGGAAAATGAGTGTTAATAAGACACACAATCCCTGCCCTCATGGTTCTCTGACTCTAACAAAAAGACAATTTAAAATAATGTTTTAAAGTTTTTATTTATTTATTTATTTATTTATTTATTTATTTATTTGTTTGTTTATTTGAGGGAGAGAGAGAGAGACAAAACAGTGAGAGAGAGCAGGAGCAGGGGTGGGGAAAGGGAGAAGCAGGCTCCCCTTTGAGCCAGGAGCCTGACTCAGGGCTCAATCCCAGGACCCTAGGATCATTACCTGAGCTGTTGGCATACACTTAACCAAATGAGCCACCCAGGCACCCCTAAAATAATTTAATTAAAAAATAAATCTCCAAAAAATATACTTAACCCTAAAATATAAGAAGTACTACAAAGAAAAACAATAGTACTTAATGCAAATGAATAGCAAGGCCAGAGGCAGAGTTCTAGATATTATTTAGATAAAGTGATCAGAGAAAAAAAAATCTCTGTAATTATGACATTTAAATAGAAATGCAAGGAATATATAGTCTTCTTAGTACATCTGCTCTATTTTTCTCTAGTGCAAAAAGTCAGTAGTAGAGTGTGAGGGGAAAGTCCATTTTGCCAGAGTTTGTGGGAAAATATAGGAGCCTTATTACATAGGGCTATGTAGGATGTAATAGAGAAACTATATTTGCAGGTACCTGGGTGGGTCAATGGGTTAAGTGTCTGCCTTCAGCTCAGATCATGATCACAGAGTCCTAGGATTGAGCCCCACATCAAGTTCCCTGATCAATGGGGAGTCTGCTTTTCTCCTTCTCCTTCTACCCCCCCCAGTCTCAAATAAATAAATAAATCTTTTTTTTTAAGTTCATTTAAATATAGAAATTAGATTTTATTCTAAGTATAATGATAAGTCATCTAAGAGGAATAACATGAACAGGAAAATTATTTAAAATATATTAATAAATTCAATAAGCTTTTTCATAAGATCAATACAGTAATGTATTTCCAGACAGCAACAAAGAGCAATTAGGGAAAAAAAAAAAAAGATGATTTTGCAGGGGAAGATACTGAGTTTCAATTCTGGAAATAACAGGCTCAGTTAGTAGACCAAAAACCTTGCTGGAAACAATTAGAAACCTGGGGATATGCATTACAAGAATGATGTTTAACAGCATTAGAAAGCTTCCAAGTTAGGGAGGAATCATGAGGCCAAGACCTAAAAGAGTACATGATCAGGGCAGTGAGCCAGCATTTGCAGCATTTTTTATTCTCAAGGCCATTATTGATTTGAGAAACATCAGCTAAGGTACAGAGCTTACAGATGTCCTGGACTGTGTGGATAAAGACTGAAAATCATGGTTGGATAAGGGTAAGCTCCAGCAAGTTCCCCACGGCTATACTTTAGAGTAAAGAGGGTAAACCACCCCCATACCAGAATCATTCTATTCCCTGATTGGATTATGAGACTTAATCTCTAGCTGGCTCCAAGAAAGAAAAGTGACTCCAGATTATAAGATTAACCAGGGTTTCAAATTACTTTGATAATTTTTCCTAAACAATGTTTAGCACACAATAAGAAGTAACTAAGCCTATGCAATACATGGGGTAATCTAAAACAAAACAAAAACAGTAAATTGACTAAAAGGGAAATTAAGGGAATGGTATTATTAAAATTCAAATTTTAAAATAACAAGCAATATTATTATCAAGGAATTCTATGACCAAATTGAGATTCTTCCTAACAGAAATGCAAACTCTTAAAAAGAAACTAAATACAAATCTGGAAATGAAAGATACATGAATAAAAGAAAAAGAACTGAATGAATTCGATATTTATAGAGAGATAAATGTTGAATGAAATACAAAACTGAAGATCATTCAAGAGGTGATAGAATGAGAAATATAGAAAATAAGATGCTATATATTAAATGTTTTTAAAATACCCAATTCTATCATTTTAAATTGGAATCACAGAAGGAAGGAAAGAACTGAAGAAAATATTATTTGGAGAAATATTGCCTATGAATTTTTCAAATTTATGAATGGCACCAAGCCACAGATTCAAGATGTATTGTGAATCTCAGTAAGGATAAATTCATCTCTTGGTAAACCTCCAGAAAATCAAGGACAAAGTTTTTTTTTTTTAAATAGACTCCAGGCACCCCAAGATTTCTTAAAGGCAGTAAGATAAAAGAGAGAGAATCCTCAAAATGGAAGAAATGAAGGAAGGAATGAAAAAAAAATGTAGATGTGACGTACTAACTTTTGATAGAAACAATGGAATCCAGAAAGCATTCTATTGATTTAAAAAGAAAATGTTGAGGGGCAGCTGGGTGTCTCAGTTGGTTACTTGTCTGCCTTTGGCTCAGGTCATGATCCCAGGGTCCTGAGATTGAGCCCAGAGTCAGGCTCCCTGCTCCATGGGGAGTGTGCTTCTCCCTCTCCCTCTGCTTGTGTGGGTGCTCTCTCTCTCTCTCTCTCTCTCTCTCTCTCTCTGTTAAATAAATAAATAAATAAACCTTAAAAAAAAAGATAATGTCGAAAAAAGCCTGACAAACGAGACTTCTATACTGAGTAAAAATTTCATTCAACAATGAAGGGAGAATTAAAGACATTTCCCCAAAAATAAGAGTATGTCATCAGCCGATGTGAATTAAAAGGAGTGACAGTATAAAGAAAATCACATTAAATCAAAGGCCACAGATACAGGATAGAAAAATAATGAAGAGAATAAGTATTGATTGCAATAATTGATATTAATGTCCAGTATGAATCATATTTAATGAAAATTAAAATGAAGAACATTGATATATAACGTGAGGTATAAACTAAGTATTCTAAATTGTTTGCATTGTCCACAGAAAAAGTTTTCATCTGTTAGATTTTAATGAAATAATGATGTAAGGTAATCACTCAAAGAATAGAAAACAGATAATTATCTAGCTATAAGAGAAAGGGAAATACATTTTTGTCAAAGAATATGAAAAAAGACAAAAAAGTAAAGAGAACATTATATAATCATTATTATATTAAGTGTAAATGAAGTAAATGTTCCAATGAAATTTTTTTCTAAAACTTCTCTCCAGGTTCTAATTGTTACCTGAGGCTGAGGATGAAAGAAAGGGACACAGGGGTACATTTTGGGTGTGATGGAATTTGTTCTGTATCTTGGTTGTGATGATGGTTATACAGATGTATACATTTGTCAAAACCTTTTTTAAATGTATACTTAAAATGCACACTATTGTTATAATAATATGTTTATATTTTAAAAAATTAAAAAGATAGTGATGCCAGCTTGAATGGATTTCCATTGGCCAAATATGCAAAAATTTGAGCACTAAAATGATTAATAATAATTAATAGTGGATTACAACATACTGTTAAAATGGAAATATCTAAGTTCATACTGTATAAATAAATGAATAAATAAGCAGAATGAAGATCTCTTCTTTCAGGCAAAATATTAACTAAAGTGAAGAAGGAATAATACAAATAGAAAGTCACTATTTAGAACCAATACAGTGGTCACTAATTCAGTCAGGAATCATCTATAAATGCTATGGCTAGTGGGTGGCTGTTTGATACGGAACCAGATACTGATGCAGTCCCAGAGTATTTACCCACCAAATATGGGTCAATTACAAAAGCAGGACAGTGACATTATTGTGAAGCTCCCTGGCAGAGACCAATATGACAGGTGATCAAGGTTAACTCTACAGTGTTGAGACAAAAGTCTCTGAACCTGATATATTTGAAAAGAGCTCATCATGATTTTTATCATAATCCTGCTAATAACACATGACCTGAGAATGGTCATGCAGAAACCTACCTTCCTTCTTTGAGTGACATCTTAACAGACTGAGAGACCAGTGTTCTGTAAAATTCTCAAGTTATGAAAAACAAACAGCAAAGAACTGTTCAAAGGAAATTGAAGTAAACTAAAATCTGAGCAGGATACTGGATTGAATCAAGGATCACACAAAAAAGCAAATACTGTTGGGACAGTTGGTGTGATTTAAATGGGGTCTGTGAGTTAGATGCTGCCCATGCATTAATGAAGATTTCCTATTTGAGTAATTGTATCGTGCTTATGAAAAAGAATAGGGGAAACAGAAAATGGAATATTCCGGGGTGATGAGGCAATATGCTTACAATTTGCTTTTAAGTGGGTCAGAAAATAACCGATTATGAGCATAAAATATTGTATGCATGTACAGATATATACTGTATGGAGAGCAATAGAGAGAAAGGGATTATAAATGATGAAGCATAAGTGGTAAAATATTAACAATGAGGCCATCTGTGTGAAGGGAATATGGGAGTATAGAGTTTCTCTCTCTCTCTCTCTCTCTCTCTCTCTCTCTCTCTCTCTCTTTTTACCATTATTGAAACTGTAAGTTTGAAGATATTTCAAGATAAATTGTGAAATATATAATGACGATTATCTCTATATATTAATGGAGTGATCTTCATGATATATTTAAGTGAAAAATAATGTATAGGTATAGTGTGCCTTATTTTTAGGAAAAATATTAATATTGTTATTTTGCAGTTATTATATGTACAATTTGAAATAAGGGAAATAATTATGCTAGTGAAGATACATATTTTTTAAATTAAGTAAAAACCTGTATTTTTAATCCTGAATTATTATATCAACATTAACTCACAATTTATTTAAAAAAAACAGATTTTCTAGTACTGCCCACTGAAATAGCCTAGAAATAATGACAACCCAGGAGCAATGGACATCAGGATTGCCCAGATTATAGTCTCTAAAAAACAATCCACCAGAACTAAAGATCCTTGGAAAAACCACTAATTCCAGATCTTGGGCATGGAACATACAAAATAAATGTGGTACATATTTTTATGCAAGAAAGAAAGAAAAATATCAAAGAGTACTTATTGGGCTAGTGTCAAAAGGACATCAAAGAAATCTTTTTTTTTTTTTTTTTTATAAATTAATTTTTATTGGTGTTCAATTTACCAACATACAGAATAACACCCAGTGCTCATCCCGTCAAGTGTCCCCCTCCGTGCCCGTCACCCATTCACCCCCACCCCCCGCCCTCCTCCCCTTCCACCACCCCTAGTTCATTTCCCAGAGTTGGAAGTCTTTATGTTCTGTGTCCCTTTCTGATATCTCCCACACATTTCTTCTCCCTTCCCTTATATTCCCCTTCACTATTATTCATATTCCCCAAATAAGTGAGAACATACACTATTTGTCCTTCTCCGATTGACTTACTTCACTCAGCATAATACCCTCCAGTTCCATCCACGTTGAAGCAAATGGTGGGTATTTGTTGTTTCTAATGGCTGAGTAATATTCCATTGTATACATAAACCACATCTTCTTTATCCATTCATCTTTCGATGGGCACCGAGGCTCCTTCCACAGTTTGGCTATTGTGGACATGGCTGCTAGAAACATCGGGGTGCAGGTGCCCCGGCGTTTCATTGCATCTGAATCTTCGGGGTAAATCCCTAACAGTGCAATTGCTGGGTCGTAGGGCAGGTCTATTTTTAATTCTTTGAGGAACCTCCACACAGTTTTCCAGAGTGGCTGCACCATTTCACATTCCCACCAACAGTGTAAGAGGGTTCCCTTTTCTCCGCATCCTCTCCAACATTTGTTGTTTCCTGCCTTGTTAATTTTCCCCATTCTCACTGGTGTGAGGTGGTATCTCATTGTGGTTTTGATTTGTATTTCCCTGATGGCAAGTGATGCAGAGCATTTTCTCATGTGCATGTTGGCCATGTCTATGTCTTCCTCTGTGAGATTTCTCTTCATGTCTTTTGCCCATTTCATGATTGGATTGTTTGTTTCTTTGGTGTTGAGTTTAATAAGTTCTTTATAGATTTTGGAAACTAGCCCTTTATCTGATATGTTATTTGCAAATATCTTCTCCCATTCTGTAGGTTGTCTTTGAGTTTTGTTGACTGTATCCTTTGCTGTGCAAAAGCTTCTTATCTTGATGAAGTCCCAATAGTTCATTTTTGCTTTTGTTTCTTTTGCCTTCGTGGATGTATCTTGCAAGAAGTTACTGTGGCCAAGTTCAAAAAGGGTGTTGCCTGTGTTCTCCTCTAGGATTTTGATGGAGTCTTGTCTCACATTTAAATCTTTCATCCATTTTGAGTTTATCTTTGTGTATGGTGCAAGAGAGTGGTCTAGTTTCATTCTTCTGCATGTGGATGACCAATTTTCCCAGCACCATTTATTGAAGAGACTGTCTTTCTTCCAGTGGATAGTCTTTCCTCCTTTGTCGAATATTAGTTGACCATAAAGTTCAGGGTCCATTTCTGGATTCTCTATTCTGTTCCATTGGTCTATGTGTCTGTTTTTGTGCCAGTACCACACTGTCTTGATGACCACAGCTTTGTAGTACAACCTGAAATCTGGCATTGTGATGCCCCCAGCTATGGTTTTCTTTTTTAAAATTCCCCTGGCTATTCGGGGTCTTTTCTGATTCCACACAAATCTTAAAATAATTTGTTCTAAGTCTCTGAAGAAAGTCCATGGTATTTTGATAGGGATTGCATTGAACGTGTAAATTGCCCTGGGTAGCATTGACATTTTCACAATATTAATTCTGCCAATCCATGAGCATGGAATATTTTTCCATCTCTTTGTGTCTTCCTCAATTTCTTTCAGAAGTGTTCTATAGTTTTTAGGGTATAGATCCTTTACCTCTTTGGTTAGGTTTATTCCTAGGTATCTTATGCTTTTGGGTGCAATTGTAAATGGGATTGACTCCTTAATTTCTCTTTCTTCAGTCTCATTGTTAGTGTATAGGAATGCCATTGATTTCTGGGCATTGATTTTGTATCCTGCCACGCTACCAAATTGCTGTATGAGTTCTAGCAATCTTGGGGTGGAGGCTTTTGGGTTTTCTATGTAGAGTATCATGTCATCGGCGAAGAGGGAGAGTTTGACTTCTTCTTTGCCAATTTGAATGCCTTTTATTTCTTTTTGTTGTCTGATTGCTGAGGCTAGGACTTCCAATAATATGTTGAATAGCAGTGGTGAGAGTGGACATCCCTGTCTGGTTCCTGATCTTAGGGGAAAGGCTCCCAGTGCTTCCCCATTGAGAATGATATTTGCTGTGGGCTTTTCGTAGATGGCTTTTAAGATATCAAGGAAAGTTCCCTCTATCCCTACACTCTGAAGAGTTTTAATCAGGAATGGATGCTGTATTTTGTCAAATGCTTTCTCTGCATCTAATGAGAGGATCATATGGTTCTTGGTTTTTCTCTTGCTGATATGATGAATCACATTGATTGTTTTACGAGTGTTGAACCAGCCTTGCATCCCGGGGATAAATCATACTTGGTCATGGTGAATAATTTTCTTAATGTGTTGTTGGATCCTATTGGCTAGTATCTTGTTGAGAATTTTTGCATCCATGTTCATCAGGGATATTGGTCTGTAATTCTCCTTTTTGGTGGGGTCTTTGTCTGGTTTTGGAATTAAGGTGATGCTGGCCTCATAGAATGAGTTTGGAAGTACTCCATCTCTTTCTATCTTTCCAAACAGCTTTAGTAGAATAGGTATGATTTCTTCTTTAAACGTTTGATAGAATTCCCCTGGGAAGCCATCTGGCCCTGGACTCTTGTGTCTTGGGAGGTTTTTGATGACTGCTTCAATTTCCTCCCTGGTTATTGGCCTGTTCAGGTTTTCTATTTCTTCCTGCTCCAGTTTTGGTAGTTTGTGGCTTTCCAGGAATGCATCCATTTCTTCTAGATTGCCTAATTTATTGGCGTAGAGCTGTTCATAATATGTTTTTAAAATCGTTTGTATTTCCTTGGTGTTGGTAGTGATCTCTCCTTTCTCATTCATGATTTTATTAATTTGAGTCTTCTCTCTCTTCTTTTTAATAAGGTTGGCTAATGGTTTATCTATCTTATTAATTCTTTCAAAGAACCAACTCCTGGTTCTATTGATCTGTTCCACAGTTCTTCTGGTCTCAATTTCGTTGAGTTCTGCTCGAATTTTAATTAACTCTCTTCTTCTGCTGGGCGTCGGGTCGATTTGCTGCTTCTTCTCTAGCTCCTTTATGTGTAAGGTTAGCTTTTGTATTTGAGTTCTTTCCAGTTTTTGAATGGATGCTTGTATTGCGATGTATTTCCCCCTCAGGACTGCTTTTGCTGCATCCCAAAGATTTTGAACAGTTGTATCTTCATTCTCATTAGTTTCCATGAATCTTTTTAATTCTTCCTTAATTTCCTGGTTGACCCTTTTATCTTTTAGCAGGATGGTCCTTAACCTCCACGTGTTTGAGGTCCTTCCAAACTTCTTCTTGTGATTGAGTTCTAATTTCAAGGCGTTATGGTCTGAGAATATGCAGGGGACGATCCCAATCTTTTGGTATCGGTTCAGACCCGATTTGTGACCCAGTATGTGGTCTATTCTGGAAAAAGTTCCATGTGCACTTGAGAAGAATGTGTATTCAGTTGAGTTTGGATGTAAAGTTCTGTAGATATCTGTGAAATCTATCTGGTCCAGTGTATCATTTAAAGCTCTCGTTTCTTTGGAGATGTTGTGTTTAGAAGACCTATCAAGGGTAGAGAGAGCTAGATTGAAGTCACCAAGTATAAGTGTATTATTATCTAAGTATTTCTTTACTTTGGTTAATAATTCGTTTAAGTATTTGGCAGCTCCCACATTCGGGGCATATATATTGAGGATTGTTAAGTCCTCTTGTTGGATAGATCCTTTAAGTATGATATAGTGTCCCTCTTCGTCTCTCACTACTGTCTTCGGAGTGAATTTTAGTTTATCTGATATAAGGATGGCTACCCCTGCTTTCTTTTGCGAACCATTTGAATGGTAAATGGTTCTCCAACCTTTTATTTTCAGGTTGTAGGTGTCCTTCTGTCTAAAATGAGTCTCTTGTAGACAGCAAATAGATGGGTCCTGCTTTTTTATAAAAAAGCAGGTTTGGCCAATGACTTGGAGGGTGTGTCAGGAATGGAAGAAGTAGGAGAAGCAGGAAAGTTCAAAACACATTTCTTCCCCAGGCAGCGACCATGTAACTCAACATCCTCATAAGGGTTTTCCTTCATTGGCGGATCTACGATGTCTTCATAGACGTTCTCCTCTGATAAAGTGCGTGTGAGCCCCAATTTAGTCTGTGCATACCAGTCCACCCTGCTGTTCTCAGAGGAAGACTGCAACAAGTCTTCAAACTCATAGGACTTTCTGTGGTCAGCACTGGGTTTCGGTCTCCCGGTCCACAGTCTTCTATTCACGGAGGAGGGTGGGGGAGAGGAGGGCAGGGGCGGGGGAGGTAGAGAAGGCAGAGGAGGCAGATGCCTTCTATCCTTTGGGAAGCTGATGCCTGGGTTCCCGTCCTTGTCACCTTCTCCATCGTGTTTGAACGTTCTCCGAGGTTTGGGCAGGGGGTTGATAAAGGGTTTCGTGGAGGAGTTCTCTGAGCCCCTGTCCATACCCTCCAGGCTCTGATCGCAGGGCCTCCAGCAGGACCCTTTCCTTTCCTCTGCAGCCTCAGAGGTGGGCTCCCTGGCCTCCAGGTCCCAGTGGTGGGACCTGAATTCAGAGCCACGCCTGCCCCCATGGTTCTCAGGAAGGGCAGGCCCCTCCTCGGCCTTGTCTGGCAGGCAGTGTGGGGAATAACAGGTCCCTGGTAACTGGGGATCCAACCCTGCCGACCCATCCTTCAGAGCCTGCTCCAGTTTCTTGACCTGCCTCAGCACAGAGAGGCTATCGTTCGGAAAGCGCTGTTTGCCCAGCCTGGGCTCTCGGCCTCTGCCCAAGCCAGGAGCTAGCTGCCCAGCTGGCTGGCTGAGGTCTTGCCTTGGCTCTGCATCCTGACCCCCAACTTTCACGACCCCTTTATTCCTCTCATTCTCCTTGCTCTCTGTTTCCGGCCTGGTTCCATCCTGAACCTCTGTGACCCACGCTCTCACAACATCACTGCTTCTCCTCCCCATCACACAGGATGTCAGGTAGTCCTCTGGCCCATCTGCTTTCCTGCCAGGTGCAGGAGTAGGAGTGGGCAACTCCCTCTTTCCTTCCCATTCAGATATCTTGTCCTTTATACTGAGGGGCTTGTGCCGAGCCCCGCCTCGGGCAGGAGGGCAAGGGTTCTGAACACCACTGAGCTGCCTCTTGCCAGCCTTGTTGGCTTCTTTAATGCTGAGATCTGAAGCTGGGTCGCTGATAATCATATTTGAACTGAACATGTTCTGCTGAAAACAGTCCACTTCTGACTCTAGCATCAGGTTATTGAGACTTTCCAAAAAGCTTCTTCTGGGGGGTGAATCCTGATAAGTCTCTGGGAAAGGAATGGGGGACCTAAATGGCAGCCTTCGAGGGTCTTCGCCAGCCTTTGGACCTTCCACCTTGACCTTGTCAGCGAGTCTGGAGCTCAGGGTTTCACTCAGGCTGTGGCTGCTCTGGGCCGGCCTGCGCACAGTCATCACGTCAGCACCAGAAGGAGCTCCAAGGCGCCTCCCGGCCGGCCGCGGCTCCGCGGGCTCCGAGGCGCAGCTCGGGGGCGCCCGGGCGGGCGGGGGCGGCGGGCGGCGGGGGCCCGGGGCGCCATGGCCCGCAGCCCCGCGCCCTGCAGTCGGCCAGGCCTCTCCCCGCGCCCTCCGCTCGCGTGCCCGCCGCCCGGCCGCCGCCGTGGGCGAGTCGACATCAAAGAAATCTTGAAAAAAACAGTGACTAAAAGAAAAACTAAGCATCAGAAAGAATAAGGACTATAACTGATTGAACATCAAATATATTTGCTAAAATCTATGATTTTATGATGACACTTTATAAAACACAACTATTAGTTCCCCTTGGAGATTTCCAAGATGTCAGCAAGTTCTGAAAGCTGGAAAGTTCAAGGACAAAATTAAACATTGATTCTGCCTTTCTGTATGAACTATATTTTAGGTTAAACAAATACTTCTTACATCACTACACTGTTTAACTTGTGTAACTTTCTTCCTCTCTTCCTTGTTCTCCATCTATAAATAAGGACAGTGATGCCAACTCATAGAGTTATTAAGAACATTAATTAACACGTAATATATGCAAAGCATTAGTCCAGAGGATTATCTTCTCTGCGAAGAGATTTTTATACTCCTTAAAAACAATTAACCTTTTATGAACCTCTTTTGTATTTGCTAGTTCATTAGTTTAAACTTTATTGGCTCAAAGGCCTACTATAAATCAAGGACTGTGTTAGCGTTGCAATATGAAGATCAAGACATGCTCCCTGACCTCAGAGAACTTTTAATCTAGTGAAACAACTACCAAGAAGATAGTCAAGACCGAATAGACATTTTCTGCCTGGTTTAGATTTCAGGAGCCTGCAGGTGGTTCTTTACCATGCTTATTATACTATAAAAATAAAATAGGAGGACAGCAAAAATCTCAGTACTAAATTACCAAAAAGATAATGACAGAAGAACTATATTGACAACAAAACTACAGATGTAATAGATTTAATATAAGTCAGATTCCTGGGTAACAGTGGTAGGTGGGTATGCCTGTATTTCATTTTAGCTGGCTGGACAACACCAGGCACCATTAAGCTATTCAGGTCACGTTAACCACATAGGACAAATGGGGCAAAGAGTGAAAACTAATGAAGACAAATAGCATTTGAAATGGCAAAATCTAATTCCAGGTAAGCTGCCCTAGAGATGACAGCTGAAATTCACTCATACCCCAATACTACACCCAACAACGACTCATTATATGCACGAAATGAGATGAGAATCAATGACCCAGAGTGTGTGCATGCCTACTGGGAATCTTCCACAAGCAGGTGACAAGCTGCATGCAAAAATCTATTCCACCCTGGGTAGAAAGATTTCTATTGTTTAAAAAAGAAAAGAAAAGAGAACCCCCCCCCCACACACACACACAGATTAGGGTAGCAGCCACTTGAAATATTGTGTAATGGTGGTAGGAAATGATTTAATGGTTCAGTGTTACCTATTATAACCAGTTGTGGATTCATTTTTTTTTCATTTTTAATTACATAACTTTTCTGCAAGTACTACCAATAAACACTGGAAAGAAAGCAAAATAAAAGAAAGCAAAAACAGTGAATGCATGAACTTGCAGAAAAACCTTTAAAGATGGCAAAATTTGTTCATTAAATTATTAATTTTTGTAGTGTTTGTGCCCGGAAAATCCGAGGCCACATCTATGGTGACAAAATTGATTTCTTTGGACAAAATTGATTTAAAAATAATTTCTCAGACCAGTGCTTCCCCATAATAGAGAAAGACACATCACAAGACACAGAAGAAATGGGAATGTTCATACAGAACTACATTACTGGAGGCAATTGACCAGGTAGCAGTGTTGTCCACATCCTGCCCAGTTGACCCAAGAACTACAGAAGTAAAAATCTAGATGCCCCTTAATAGATTCACTATACACCTTTTGCCTTGTGCCTAGGGTTTTCAAACAGTACTGCAGACAGCCTTATGGGTTCTGAGATGAGGAGAGAGGGATCTATTTACGTAGTCCTCCACATTATCTTTTTTTTTTCTTTTTAAGATTTTCTTTATTCATGAGAGAGACACAGAGAGAGAGGCAGAGAGACAGGCAGAGAGACAAGCAGAGGGAGAAGCAGGCTCCATGCAGGGAGCCCAATGCAGGACTTGATCCCTGACCCCAGGATCACACCCTGAGCCAAAGACAGACGCCACTCAGGCGTCCTAGTCCTCCACGTTCTAACCCCAGAACATCTCCCCTTTTTCCTGCTTTGTTAAAGAAATTTTTTCCACAGGGAAAAAATAAGTTATTTGGAAAATTACTTGTTTGGTTCTAGAGCCACTGACATTGAATTGAAAAATACAAGTGAGCTTGGAGAGTAGACAGCTTATTATAGCAATGTTTCTTAATCCTGTCTGTATATCAAAATCACCAGCAGAGGTTTTAAAAAACACAGAGCCCTGGGCCTTACCATCAGTGATTCTAAATCATTCATGGTGTGTCTCAGGCATTTAACCCCCCAGTAGTTCTTGCATTTAGCCAAATTTGAGAAACACTGAATTAGACAGACATACTGGCCAGTCAGAAAAGGTCCTATATTAAGATAAGATTCATTTGAAACCCAGATATGCTTGTCAGATGCAAGAACTTTGTGGGGGCCCTAATTTTTCTTATTCATAAGACAATAGCAGTCACACTTGCAGGTTTTTATGTGTTTTCCAAACCAAGTTCTACCTGGAAAAAAGCCAAAATCAGTCAGTGATAAGAAAATCTGGAGGCAACAGTAGGAGAAAAGAGCCTTACCTTTTCTTTCTTAAGAAGACAGAAAAACTGAGTGAAAAAAAAAATTGTTGAGAATTGGGTGTTCTGAGACTTCTTATCTGTTCCTTCTTCCCATTCCCTCAGACATTCATTAGTGAAAGTCAAGGAATCAGGGTCAGTCAAAAATGGAAACTAATAGAAAAGACAGTACAAAGCTGGAGACCTTAAAAAAGAAAGAGAGAAAATGAAAGTCAAGAGAGGCATGGGAGAGAAAATCTACAACAAAGATGTAGTTTGCCAGATTTGTTTCCTAGAAACCTAGAATTTCTGGCAAAAAAAAATAATTATAATTATAATTATACAAGTAACAGAAAGAAAATCTAAAATTTCTGTAAGAGGAGAAAAACTAGCTGCAATACTAGATACAAAAGATACATACTTACAGCAATTTTTCAGTTGGAAAGCATCTGAAACATGCATTGGCTGAAATCATAAAACTGACCATTTAATGAACATTCTCTATGGACCAAGATGTTGTATTAGATGTTTTACATACATTGTCTGCATTATGTGTATGTGTTTATCAATGTCCTTTACATATACTATCTTGAGTTTTATTATTTCAGTATCCTGCAAAGTTTTGTTTGCATTATACAAAATAAGAAATTGAAGGCTGAGGAAACTATATATCAAGGCCTCATAATCAGAACACAAAATGGAAGTTACTCGAATTGCATTCTGTCTGCCTCAAACATCTGATGTCTTTACAACACATAGGAATGTTTAGGAATTGAAGCTTTTGTCAAAATTTTTGGGTCAGTGATAAATACCCTATCATTTTGGGAACTGTAGCAATAGGAAGAAAAAGCCCAAAGAGATATTTTTATTCTTTTTGAAATAAAAAATTTATTGTAAAAGCAATAAAAAAATTATGTAAGAAAAATCCGAGTAAAAGCTGTCAGGTTTGGATCTAGGAAAACAAATATGGAATAATATTGTGGCAGTAAAAGAAGTGATAAGCCCATACCAGGTATTTTTCACTTAGGGTCAGAAAAAGATAAGAGAAGCCACATTTTGTGAATCAAGAAATTAATTGAGGATATTATGTAAAATAAAAACATCACTGATCTTTTTAAAACAAGCTCACTACTATTCTCATTGTAGAGGAAAAAGCAGGGATAAAATTGTGTAATTCGTATTTTAGAAAAGTTGCCAAAGAACATGCAATGGAAAAGTTGGGAGGAAGATACACATGTTCAGAGCTATGAACACAGGATGGGAAAGGACAAACAGAGCAAGTGAAATTTGCTCCAATAAGTTCAGGATAATCTTCTGTGAGAAAGGAAAAAATCTCAAGAGGACACTTCCGAAAGAGATGAGAGAAATTAAAAATGGTGACTGGTTTATGACATTGGATTGGGGAGAAGGAAGACAGGTAATTTCTTTTTTTTTTTTATAAATTAATTTTTATTGGTGTTCAATTTACCAACATACAGAATAACACCCAGTGCTCATCCCGTCAAGTGTACCCCTCAGTGCCCGTCACCCATTCACCCCCACCCCCCACCCTCCTCCCCCTCCACCACCCCTAGTTCATTTCCCAGAGTTAGAAGTCTTTATGTTCTGTCTCCCTTTCTGATATTTCTCACACATTTCTTCTCCCTTCCCTTATATTCCCTTTCGCTATTATTCATATTCCCCAAATGAATGAGAACATACACTGTTTGTCCTTCTCCGGTTACTGTGGCCAAGTTCAAAAAGGGTGTTGCCTGAGTTCTTCTCTGGGATTTTGATGGAATCTTGTCTCACATTTAGATCTTTCATCCATTTTGAGTTTATCTTTGTGTATGGTGCAAGAGAGTGGTCCAGTTTCATTCTTCTGCATGTGGATGTCCAATTTTCCCAGCACCATTTATTGAAGAGACTGTCTTTCTTCTAGTGGATCGTCTTTCCTCCTTTATCGTATATTAGTTGAGCATAAAGTTCAGGGTCCACTTCTGGGTTCTCTGTTCTGTTCCATTGATCTATATGTCTGTTTTTGTGCCAGTACCACACTGTCTTGATGAACACAGCTTTGTAGTACAACCTGAAATCTGGCATTGTGATGCCCCCAGATATGGTTTTCTTTTTTTAAAATTCCCCTGGCTGTTTGGGGTCTTTTCTGATTCCACACAAATCTTAAAATAATTTGTTCTAAGTCTCTGAAGAAAGTCCATGGTATTTTGATAGGGATTGCATTAAACGTGTAAATTGCCCTGGGTAACATTGACATTTTCACAATATTAATTCTGCCAATCCATGAGCATGGAGTATTTTTCCATCTCTTTGTGTCTTCCTCAATTTCTTTCAGAAGTGTTCTGTAGTTTTTAGGGTATATTTTGAGAACCATTTGAATGGTAAATGGTTCTCCAACCTTTTATTTTCAGGTTGTAGGTGTCCTTCTGTCTAAAATGAGTCTCTTGTAGACAGCAAATAGATGGGTCCTGTTTTTTTATCCAGTCTGAAACTCTGCGCCTTTTGATGGGGTCATTAAGCCCATTCACGTTCAGAGTTACTCGAACTTCTTCTTAAAGGGGAGTTTTAAGAGTCCCCCTTAAAATTTCTTGCAGAGCTGGTTTGGAGGTCACATATTCTTTCAGTTCCTGCCTGTCTTGGAAGCTCTTTATCTCTCCTTCCATTTTGAATGAGAGCCTTGCTGGATAAAGTATTCTTGGTTGCATGTTCTTCTCATTTAGGACCCTGAATATATCCTGCCAGCCCTTTCTGGCCTGCCAGGTCTCTGTGGAGAGGTCTGCTGTTACCCTAATATTCCTCCCCATGAAAGTCAGGGACTTCTTGTCTCTTGCTGCTTTAAGGATCTTCTCTTTATCTTTGGAATTTGCAAGCTTCACTATTAGATGTCGAGGTGTTGAACGGTTTTTATTGATTTTAGGGGGGGATCTCTCTATTTCCTGGATCTGAATGCCTGTTTCCCTTCCCAGATTGGGAAAGTTTTCAGCTAGGATTTGTTCAAATACATATTCTGGCCCTCTGTCCCTTTCGGCGCCCTCGGGAACCCCAATTAAATGTAGGTTTTTCTTCCTCAGACTGTCATTTATTTGCCTTAATCTGTCTTCATGGTCCCTTAATTGTCTGTCTCTTTTTTCCTCAGTTTCCCTCTTTGCCATCAACTTGTCTTCTATGTCACTCACTCGTTCTTCCACCACGTTAACCCTCGTCGTTAGGACTTCTAGTTTGGATTGCATCTCATTCAATTGATTTTTAATTTCTGCCTGATTGGATCTAAATTCAGCAGTCATGAAGTCTCGTGAGGCCTTAATGCTTTTTTCTAGAGCCACCAGTAGCTGTATAATGGTGCTTCTGAATTGGCTTTCTGACATTGAAGTGTAATCCAGATTTTGTAACTCTGTGGGAAAGAGGGCTATTTCTGATTCTTTCTTTTGAAGTGAGGTTTTCCTTCTAGTCATTTTGCTCAGTGCAGAGTGGCCAAAAACAAGTTGTATTGGAACACGGGGGAGTATCACTGGTCCGTCTAGCTCCTCTTCTGGGGGAGGGGCCTGCTGTGCTGACTTTCAGGTGTCAGCACTTGGGGGAGCTGCTCTGCCCCTGCCTGCTGCAGGGCTCAGCGGGGGTTGTTTACCCCGTGGGACCCAGGGAGGAACAGCAGCAGTTGCTATGGCAACTCTGGAAGCCTGGATTCAGCCTCCGCAGGAACTACGGGGCTCGGGCTCGGGGCTCTCTGCTCTCCGTCCGCAGGGCCTGGAGGCTCCGGGGCGGGGCCGCTGATGTGCTCAGCTCGGGGCAGGAGCGTCCTTGCTGTCCTGGGCCCTCCCGGCCTTTGCCTGTCCCAGGGGGAGGCCGGATCCTGGGCTGTGTCCCGGCGCCCTGCTCCGCGGCCTGCGCTGTGGGATTCGCGCTCCCGCCCTGCAGCTCCCTCCCTGGAGCCGCTCCCGATCCCCTCCGAGCTGCTCCGGGTCCCTCCGTGCGCGCTGCAGCCCTTAGGGAGCTCGGAGCACTCTCCTGCGCTCGCAGGTGTCTGTTAGTGTCCCAGGGAGCCTGAGGGCATCCCCGCCCTCCTGGGTCCTGCTCCAACTCCCTGCGAGCCCCTTTCCGCCCGCCCGGGAAGGTTGGTGCAGCTCCTGCTTCTCCGGGACGGGGCTCTCCTGTCCTGGGGACACTCGCCCCGGCCTCAGCCCGGCTCCTCGCGGGGCCCCTCCCCCTCGGAGGCCTTTTGTTCCTTTATTTCTTTTTCCCCGTCTTCCTACCTGGATAGAAGCGCGAACTCTTCTCACTGTAGCGTTCCAGCTGGTCTCTCTTTACATCTCAGGCCGAATTCGTAGATTTTCAGGATGGTTTGAAGGTTATCTAGGTAACT
Source organism: Nyctereutes procyonoides (assembly GCF_905146905.1). Taxonomy (NCBI): domain Eukaryota; kingdom Metazoa; phylum Chordata; class Mammalia; order Carnivora; family Canidae; genus Nyctereutes; species Nyctereutes procyonoides. The sequence goes on along the minus strand of NW_026575040.1, from coordinate 20,449,029 downwards.
TGGTGGGGACAGGTGATTTGGGGACCCTGCTCTTCCGCCATCTTGCCCCTCCCTCTCGAAGACAGGTAATTTCAGTAGGAAAATGAAGATTACCTGGTGCAGAAAGGGAGAAAATTAGTTTCAGAAGAAAAGAGGGACCAATAATTCCTTTAGAAAAAAAATTGAATAATTGACAATACAAAGGAACTTGCTGAGAGCAATGGAAATGCTTTCCTTTTATCATGAATGTTGTGGTGGCTATATAACTACATATATGCAGTTATAACTATATATATAGTTATATTTATAATGTTATAGTTATATAGTTATATATAGCATATATGTGGTTGGCTCAGGTCATGATTCTGGGGTCCTCGGATCAAGTCCTGCAACAGGCTTCCACAGAGAGCCTGCTTCTCCCTCTGCCTAAGTCTCTGCCTCTGTGTGTCTCTCACGAATAAATAAAATCTTTAAAAAAACTATCTACTTACAATTAGAGAATTTTAATATATGGAAATTATACATCTAGAAAGTAGACTGTGAAATCAATTAGGGATGAAAGTGGATGAGGATGCCTGAGTGGCTCAGTGGTTGAGCATCTGCCTTTGGCTCAGGGCATAATCCTGAGGTCCAGGGTTCAAGTCCTGCATCAGGTTCCCCATAGGGAGCTTGCTTCTCCCTCTGCCTATGTCTCTGCCTCTCTCCGTGTGTCTCTCATAAATAAATAAAATCTTTTTTTTAAAAAAAGGAATGAAAGTGGATGGAAAGTATTCAGAGAAAAATCCTCAAAACATGAGAAAAACAGACCATTGCATTTGTGCTGCGAGATTCATAAGGACAACATCCAGGATAAAACCAAGAAACAGAAGACGAGGTAGCACTGGTGGAATGAGAAGGGGAGATTCTTCAAGGGTAGAAAACCTTGAAGGACTAAAATCCTCACAAAGGGGGAAAACAGGCAGAGTGATTTTTCTCTTTTCCACCAAAAAGTCTTATTATGCTAATACATGGGCCCTGCCACATATCAACTAGCAAAACACAGTAGGCCATTTGGGGTACTTCACACTAGTGCCCACAGAAAGACTATGGTGAAGCTTGATTTTTCACTATCAATGGTCAGTGAATAAACAACAAAGGACACCTAAGTTAGAAGGTTATTATTTGTCTAATTCTTCCAGAAAAGAAAAAAAATGAATTGAAAATATAATATATTCCTACCTAGTACAAGATATCTTGCAGTTGGAGCAGGGGAGAGTTCAAAAAAAGGAGAAAAGACCAAAGTAACCATGTGGGAATCCAAATATGACAAATATTTATATAAATTCAAAGAAATGGAACGTATTTACTCAAAAACAAAGTGATCCAGTAATTCTGAGCATATGAAAATAAGCATGGGCAGGGGAAAAATGGATTAGAAAAATACTAATTTTCTAAACATGCAGTGACAATGATTCCTTTTTTTTCCTTTTCACTGAAAGTAGAGAAATTTTGCAGAGAGATATACTCCACATCTGGAGTAAAATTTAAAACATGAAGAGTTAAAACCTAAGAAAAACTAAATTAAAGGAGAAAACTCAGAGGCTTTACGGAAGTAAATATTTACACATCTCCACCCATTTAACAGATCACACACACACAGAATTTAAAAAATGGGAAACTAGAGAAGATAGGTTAGAACATTCTTAATGAACAGAGTCATGGCGTGTAAAAGAATGCAGTTGGACAAAAATACATGCTGTACTTAGCAAAACTTTACAATGACAAAGAAAAGTGGTAGCTGCTATGAAGGGACAGAAAATAGCTGATAGTTTGATCTTTAGGGGGAAAAATCATAGAATGCAAATGAGGGAAGTGTAAAGACATATTTAAAAGTTGTCAATCTAATAGATGATTTCCTATTGAGGATTTTGCAAAATAATCTTCACCTAAAAGGCTGTGGATGTTTTGATATGATAGCATATCTATGTATCCCTAACTTGGATATTGAGGGGGAAAAAACCAAAAGTGAGAGTAAAAAGGTTGTTCCAGTCGTCCATTGAATTCCATTGAAATTCATGGAATTTCAAGATCATTTCATGGGAAATATCTAGCAAAATTAAGAACAGCATAAATATGCATAATAAATGGGGATATCCAGGTACAGCCAATCCAGTCCTAGCTCCTGTAGTGGACGTTTCTCTGGAAATAACCAAAAGTTATAAAAAAATCTGTCAGAGAAATTGACAAAAAAAAATGTAAGGATAAAACTCAAAACTACAAAAATGGGCGAAAGGTAAATACAATTGAATTGAAGAAGCAAAATAAGTAAAGCCCCAAAACATTATTTATTGTCTTTTGTGGCAGGAAAGAAATGGAATTAAGGGAAGTATATTCATGTGTAATTTACTAGCTGATAGAAAATGACAATATTATCCTGGCAAACTTTTATTCCTCTATACCGGTTTTTGACAGTATCTGCCAATAGAGTCCCTAATAACCCTATGGAAAAACAAGGTCCACCTGACCAGAGGTTCTCGTGTATCTGTAAGTAGAGACAAAGGCAAGCTGAGCAAAATCCCTTTCAGAGGAGTTCAATGTTTTTGTATGAAAAAAAAAAAAGCAGAGGATGATATCAGTTGTAGATCTTGCTCCAGATTCTACTAGCCGGTTTTGAAAGACTAGAAGAACTATTTTTCACACAAGAGGAAACATCCAACCTAAGATAACACACAAAAAGTGAAAAAGACATGGTTGAGGACACAACCTGAGGATTTAGAGAGATAGCAAAGACTATATAAAGAAATCTTGGAGGAGTGACCTTACCGAGATGGTAACAGCAGTCATTCTTGATTTCAATTCTCTTCAAAGGAGGAACAACTAACTACTGCTCATGAGTAAGATCCCACTGACAGAACCAGAGAATATGGGTGTGATGCTGAAGTGCCCCTGCACCTCAAAGACCAAGACAGACTGCAGTAGGAGGGTAATTGTAGCAGCCACACACAATGACTGCTTTGTCCTTCACCCATGCCAGTGCCGAGAGACCTGGGCCTCTGGTTCCTCCACTGACAAGAGACAACCTAGGAGAAACAAGCAGTTCCTCCTCCAGCACTGTGTGTCACTTTGAAGTAACCTCCGGTTGGATTGCACCCCACAGGGACTTCACAGGAATCTGCAGGGCCCAGCCACTGGGAATCTGTGATGGAGAAGGGAGGAGGGGCTTGCACAGCACACCTGGGTGTTGGCAGACTGAATTCACACCTGCAGTGCCCAGGTAGAAATCCCAACCGGCAGTTTGGCTCATGGGCAGAACCAAGTTAGGAATGTATTCTGACCAGGGAACTTGGCAGGTTGTAGATCTGCCTAATTTGGATTCCTAAATGAAGAATTGCACTGGTCCTGGAGCCTGGCTAGCCCACACCCAGCTGAGGAGCTGAGCCACCGTGGAGAGTATCTTCTGGTCATATCTGACTAGTGGACTGGCAAAAATACTTGGAAGCTGTGAAGCCCACTGGATGAGGGCTAGGAGAAGGGCAGGCAGAGATGAGAGTTTGCAGACTAACGTCAGAGACCTGTTTGGCCACAGAATTTGGGGTGTTGGTCAGTTTGAAATAAAACAACAGAACTTACTGGCTTTGTAGATGGTCCTCCCACTGTGCCCAGGCAGAGAAACTAATTCATAGCCCCACTTATTGGTGAATACAGCCTCTAGTTTGCCAAACCAGAGGACTGAACTAGATCACATGGAAAGCTACACAGCCCATCTAACAGACTTACTTACAGTGGCAATTAAACAGAGAACACAACCTGTGATTTTCCCCATCTGCTTAGCAAAGCTGATGGCCTTGCCTGATCAAGGAATTCAGGGCACATACTTGCCTGATTTGGGTTCCCAAACAAAAATCTCTATAGGGTTCTGTCCTACTGCCTTGCCAGGGTAGGTAAGCTAATTCATAGCCCTATCTGTACTGAATATGGTACCTAGTCCTGACCGTCTAGAGAATCCAGGTATTTGTGAAGTCATCCTATGGCCTCACTTGGGTAGGGGATCAAACCAGCAGTTATATTCAAATCTTAGCTAGTGGAACAACCACCTATCCCCAACCTCAGAGCTTGAACAGTTAGCTCACTCCAAAATAGACCACAGTAGTAGGCAACATCTGCCCAAGACCATTACCAGAAGACATAGCCAGAAACCCAAAATGAGCTGATTGGTGAAGACTTTTCTCTGCCAAAGGAAACCTGTTTAGTCTAGGGGAGAAGTTCTATTAGCTAAATATGCAGATATTAACATAAGGAATAAAAAATTAAAAAAATATGACACTACCAAAGGAAACTAATAAAGCTCCAATAACTGACCCTAAAGATATGTCCATCCATGTGCTATCAAAGAATTCAGAACAATTATCTTAAAGAAGTTTAGTGAAATACAAGAAAGAACAGATAATTATTTTTTAAAGATTTTATTTATTCATTCATGAGAGACACACAGAGAAAGGTAGAGACACAGGTAGAGGGAGAAGCAGGCTCCATGCAAGGAGCCTCAATCCCAGAACCCCAGGATCATGACCTGAGCTGAAGGCAGATGCTCAACCACTAAGCCACCCAGATGCCCCAAGAACAGACAATTAAACAAAATTAGGAAAAGTCCAACAAGGAAATAGCAACCAGCAAAAACTATATGCATAGGTAAATACTCAAATGAATAAATGAAACAAATCCTAGAGATGAAAAATATAATGCCTGAACTGAAGAATTCAATAGAGTTCAAAAGTAGACAAGAAAAGTCTCAAACAATAACTTTACACCCAAAGGAACAGAAAAAGAAAGCCCAAAGTAAGTAGAAGAAAGGCAATAGAAAGCAGAAATAAATGAAATGGAGACTAAATAAATAGAACTGATCAATGAAGCCAGGAATAGCTATTTATTTGGAAAAAAAAGACAAAATTGATAAACCTTTAAGATGGTTTAATCAAAATGAAAGGGAGAGAGAGACAGAGGACTCAAAATCAGAAATGAAAGAGGATAAATAACAACTGACACCACAGAAACACAAAGGATTGTAAAAGAATACTATGAAAAGTTATATGCCAATAAGTTGGACAACCAAGAAAAAATGGATAACTTCTAGAAACATATAACCTTCCAAGACTGAATCAGAAAGAAATAGAACATTTGTACAGACCAATTACTAGCAATGAAATGAAATCAATAATTGAAAATTTTATTACAAACAAAAGTCCAGGACGACATGGCTTCACAGGTGAATGCTGCCAAACATTTAAAGAAAAGTTAATATCTATTCTCCCTAAACTACTCCAAAGAGTAAAAGAGGAAGGAAACCTTCAGCAAATTCATTCTATGAAGCCAGCATTACCCTGATATGAAAATCAGATAAGGACACAAAAAAGAAAGAAAGAAAGAAAGAAAGAAAGAAAGAAAGAAAGAAAGAAAGAAAGAAAGAAAGAAAAGCAAAGGCCAATATCTGATGAATAGAGATACAAAAGTCCTCAACAAAACAACAAACCAAATCCAACAATACATTAAAAAATTATTCATTATGATCAAGTGGGATTTGTTTCTAAGATGCAAGAATGGCTCAATATTTGAAAATCAATCAATATGAAAAATCACATCAACAAGAATAAAAATCATATTTTTAATAGATGCAGAAAAAGCATTTGACAAAGTACAACAGCCATTCATAAAAAAAATCCTCAACAAGGTAGATTTAAAGGGAACATGCCTCAACATAATAAAGGCTATATGTGTAAAACCCACAACTAAGGGTATATACAAAAAATCCATATCCTAAATAAGGAAAAGTTGAGAGATTTTTTTATGGTTAGGGATGTTCACTTTAACACTGTTACCCTTAATGTAGTACTGGAGTTCCTAGCTACAGCAATGGGACAACAAAAAGAATAAAAGGCATCCAAATCAGCAATGAAGAAGTCAAACTTCCACTGTTTGCCAATGATAAGATATTATATGTAGAAAACCCTAAAGACTTCATCAAAAACTACTAGAACTCATAAAAAAGTTCGGTAAAGTTGCAGGATGCAAAATCAATGTATAGAAAACTATTGCATTTCTATATACTAACAATGAAGCAGAAGAGATTAAGAAAACAGTCCAAAAACAATAAGATACCTAAAAATAAATCTAACCAAAGAGGTAAAAGGCCTCTACTCTGAAAACTGTAAAATGTTACTAAAAGAAATTAAAGATGACACAAAGATATGGAAAGACACTTCATGCTCATGGATTTGAAGAACAAATCTTGTGAAAAAGTCTATACTTTTATATTTAATGCAATCCCTATCCAAATACTAACAGTATTTCTCACAGAACTAGAACAAGCAATCCTAATATTTCTATGGAACCACAAAAGACCCCAAACAGGCATAGGAAACCTTTAAAAAGAAAAAGCAAAGCAGGAGGCATCACAATTCTAGACTTCAAGTTATATTACAAAGCAGTAGTCATCAAAACAGCATGGTACTGGCACAAAAATAGACACACAGATCAACAGAACAAAATAGAAAACTCCTAAGTGAACCCACAACTATATACTCAATTAATCATTGACAAAGCAGGAAAGAATATCCAATGGGAAAAAGTCTCTTCAACAAATAATTTTGGGAAAACTGGACAGCAGCATGCAAAAGAATGAAACTGGATGACTTTCTTACACCATACATAAAAATAAACTCAAAACCTGAAACCATAAAAATCCTAGAAGAGACCACAGGCAGTAATTTCTTTGACATCAAAAATAGCAACATTTTTCTAGATAGGTCTCCTAAGGTAAGGGAAACAAAAGCAAAAATAAACTAGTGGGACTACATCAAAACAAAAAACCTTCTGCACAGTGAAGGAAATGATCAACAAAACCAAAAGGTAACCTATGGAATGGGGGAAGATATTTGCAAATGACCTGTTTAATAAAGAGTTAGTATCAAAAATATAAAAGAACTTAGAGGGACACCTGGATGGCTCAGCGGTTTAGCACTGCCTTCATCTCAGGGTGTGATCCTGGAGTCCTGGGATCGAGTCTCACATCGGGCTCCCTGCATGGAACCCGCTTCTCCCTCTGCCTACGTCTCTGCCTCTCTCTCTCACTGTCTCTCATGAATAAATAAATAAAATCTTTTTTTAAAAAAAGGACTTAGAAAATTCAACACACCCAAAACAAATAATTCAAATAAAAAATAGTTGGAGGACCTGAATAGACATTTTCCCAAAGAAGACATACAGATGGCTAACAGACACATGAAAGGATGCTCAACATCACTGATCATCAGGGAAATTAAAATTATAATGGGATATCATCTCATATCTGTCAAAATGGCTAAAATCAATAACACAAAGGCTAACAGACATTGGCAAGAATGTGGAGAAAGGGAAACCCTCTTGTACTATTGGTGGGAATACAAACTAGTGCAGCCAGTGTGGAAAACAGCATGGAGTTTTCTCAGAAAGTTAAAAATAGAACACCTTACAATCCAGCAATCATGCTACAGGGTATTTACCCAAAGAATATGAAAATACTAATTACAACCTGATGTTTATAGCAGCATTATCTTCAATAGCCAAATTATGGAAATAACCCGTGTCCATCAACTGATGAATGGATAAAGAACAATGGATTATTATTCAGTCATTAAAAAAAGAATGAAATCTTGCCATTTACAACCACATGAATGGAGCTAGAGAGTATTATGCTAAGGGAAATTAGTCTGTAGGAGAAAGATAAATACCAGATGATTTCACTCATTGTAGAATTTAAGAAACTAAACAAATGAGAAAAGGGACCCCCCCCCCAAAAAAAGAGGAAGGGGAAACCAAGAAACAGACTCTTAACTATAGAGAACAAATTGATGGCTATCAGAAGGGAGGTGGGGGGGGGCAAGTTAAATAGGTGATGAGGATTAAGGAGTGCACTTGGAATGAGCACCAAGTGTTGTATGGAAGTGTTGAATCACTATATTATACACCAGAAAGTAATATTACACTGTATGTTATCTAACCAGAATTTAGGCAAAAACAAAAAAAAATAGTTATGAATACACTTAACCAAGGAGTTGAAAGTTCTCTACTGGGTAAACTGCAAGAGATTGATGAAAGAAATAAAAACAAATACATAAATAGGAAGGTATCTGTGTTCATTTCTTTGGAAGAATATTGTTAAAATGTCAATACTACCAAAAGCCATCTATAGATTCAATGTGATTCCTATAAAGGTTTCAGTGGCATTTTTGCAGTAGAAAACACACTCATAAAATTTATATGGAACAACAAAAGACCCCAAGTAGCCAAAGAAATCCTGAGAAAAAAGGAAAAAAGTAGGAGGCATTATATTTCCTGATTTTGAGCTACTATAAAGCTGTAATAATCAAAACAGTATGGCATTGGCAAAACAAACAAACAGATGGATGAATGGAACAGAATCAAGAGCCCAGAAATAAACACGAGCATATATAGTCAACTAATATTTTACAAGGGAGTCAAAAATACACAATGGAGAAAATACAGTCTTCAGTAAATGGTGCTGGTATCACTGGATATTTTATGCAGAAGAACAAATTTGGACTCTTGTCTTATAAGGCTCACAGAACTTAAAATAAATTGAAAATTTAAATGTAAGACCTGAAACCACAGAAATCTTAGAAGAAAATATAGGAATAAAGTACTTGACATGGGTCTTAGTCATTTTTTCTTCTATGTGACACCTAAAGCACAAGCAAAAAATAAGAAATAAACAAGTGGGACTTTGGCACCTGGCTGGCTCAGTCGGTTGAGCATCTGCCTTCAGCTTGAGTCATAATCTCAGGGATCAAGCCCTACATAGGCTCCCTTCTCAATGAGGAGTCTGCTTCTCCCTCTCCCTCTTTGTGTGTTCTCTCTCTCTCTTTCTCACTCTCTCCCTCTCTTAATACATAAATTGTTAAAAAAAAAAAGTAGGACTACATCCAACCTAAAAGCTTCTGTACAGCAAAAGAAACAATCAACAAAGTAAAATGCCAATCTGTGGAATGGAAAAAATGTTTGTAAATTTTGTATCTGATAAGGGGTTAATATCTAAAATACATAAAGAACTCATACAACTTAATAACTAAAAACCTCCAAATAATCTACCTAAAAACTGGGCAGATAAATGAATAGACATTTTTCCAAAGAAGATACATAAAAGCCAATAGATCATGAAAAGGTATTCAACATCTCTAGTCATTAGGAAAATGCAAATTAAAATTAGGGGTGCCTGGGTGGCTCAGGTGGTTAGGTGTCTGCCTTCAGCTCAATTCATGATTCATGGTCCTGGAATCAAGCCCCAGATAGGGTTCCTTGCTCAGCTGGGAGCCTGCTTCTCCCTCTCCCTCTACCTGCTGTGGGCTCTTGTGAATGCACTTTCTTTCTGTCTCTGTGTGTGTCAAATAGATAAAATAAAAATAAATATAGATAAAATAAAAATAAATAAAACTGCAATGAGGTGTTACCTCATTCCTTTGGAATGCCAATAATTAAAAAGACAAAAAATAACAAATGATGGGATGATGTAGAGAAAAGGAAACTTTTGTGCACTGTTGGTGGGATTGTAAATTAGTACAGCCACTATGAAAAACAGTATGAAGTATCCTCAAGATATTTATTTAAAATAAAGTAGCATATGATCAGGAATTCTACTTCTGGGAATATATCCAAAGCAAACAAAAATATTAAAAGCAACAAAATTCTAACAAAAAGATCTGCAGCATCACATTCATAGAAACATTGTTTCCAATAGCCAAGGCATGGAAACAACTTCCTTGTCCATTAATGGATGTGGAAGTTCTGACAGAAACACATCGGAATATAATTCAGACATAAAAAATGAGGAAATCTGCCATTTGCAAAAATACAGTCAGACCCTGAAGGCATTATAGTAAGTGAAAAAAGTCAGAATGAGAAAGACAAATGCTGTATGATACCACTTATGTGTGGAATCTAAAAAACAAAAACAAAAACCAACTCGTAGAAAATGATCAGACTTGTGATTACCAGAGGCTATTGGTGGAAGGAAGGAAAATGGAAGAAGATGGTAAAAGATACAAACTTCCTGTTTTAAGATAAGTAAATACTAGGGATGCCGTGCACAACAAGATAACTATAGTTAATGCTTCTGATAAGAAAAAAAAATGTAAAAAAAGATGTCTTTCTAAGTTTATATGAATAATGCCTAGGATAGATTATTTTTTTTTTTTAGGATAGCTGATGTTTATACAAAGGTAAATCTGTTCTTTTTTAAAATGCACTTTCCTCTACTACCCAAATTTATTTTTTAAATTGTATTTATTTATTTGACAGAGAGAGAGAGAGCACACAAGCAGGCAGAGTGCACCCAAAGGCAGAGGCAGAGGCAGAGGAAGAGGCAGGCTTCCTGCTGAGCAGGTAGCTCAATGCGAGGCTCCATCTTAGGACCCTGGGATCATGACCTGAGTCAAGGGAAGACACTTAACTGAGCCACCCAGGTGCCCCCCTATTACCTGATTTAATAGTGAAAATAAATGAACATTTAATAGTGAAAATAAATGAACATAATCTGCTTTCCTAAAAAAATATCCTCCGACTGAAATATGCATTGCTGTTTGAGGAAATGCGATATCCAGCATATTATAAAGAGGTAATATCTAAAATTACAAATAATTAAAGGTACATTTCTGTGACATTAGATGCTTTCTTCTTTTTTTTAAGATTTTATTTATTCATGAGAGACACAGAGAAAACGAGAGGCACAGGTAACAGGCAGAGGGAGAAGCAGGCTTCATGCAGGAGCCTGATGTGGGAGTCAATCCCGGGTCTCCAGAATCAGCCTTGGGTGGAAGGCAGAAGCTAAACCACTGAACCACCCAGGGAACCCCAGATGCTTTCTTTATGTCTATTATTACTTCACTATTGTTAAGATATGGAAGTTAATTTCTAAAATTTCTAAAATTAATTTCTCCAAATTAAAGTTCTATAGAAAAGTTGACAGTATATCTTGAGTTCTTTCTCATCACAAGGAGAAAATTTTTTTAAATTTCTTCTTTTTAAAAATATTTTATTTATTCACGAGAGACAGAGAGAGAGGCAGAGACACAGGCAGAGGGAGAAGCAGGCTCCATGCAGGGAGCCTCACGTGGGACTCAATTCCGGGTCTCCAGGATCAGGCCCTTGGCTGAAGGTGGTGCTAAACTGCTGAGCCACCTGGGCTTCCCCATTCTTTTATTTTTATTACCAGTTATATGGTAACGGATGTCAGCTGAACATATTATGGTAATCTTTTGATAAGATATGTAAATAAAACCATTATCTGTATGTCTTAAATTTATACTGTATATATTGTTTCTCAATAAAACTGGGGAAAAAATCTCACAAGAGGTTTTCACCACTCCTAAAATAAACATTGATTTTTTTTTGACGTGGCCATAGAAATATGTTTCTAATTACGTCTTCTCTGGCAAAGGAGACAAAAACGAAATTAAACTATTGGGACTACATAAAAATAAAAACCTTTTGCACAGTGAAGGAAACTGTCAACAAAAGACAACCTATTGGATAGGAGAATGTATTTGTAAATGATATACCCAATAAAGAGTTAATATCCAAAATATATTAAGAACTTCTACAACTCAACATAAATTTATAACTCAACTACAAAATGGGCAGAGGACCTGAATGAATAGAGATTTTTTCCAAAAGATATACAGATGGCCAATAGATGAGAAGATGATCAACATTACCAGTTATCAGAGAAATACAAATCAAAACCACAATGAGTTATCACCTACACTGATCAGAAAGGCTAACATCTAAAACACAAGAGATAACAAGCATCAGTGAAGATGTGGAGATAACGGAACCCTTGGGTGTTGTTGGCAAGAATGCAAGCTCATCCAATCACTGTGGAAAAAAGCATGGAAGTTCCTCAAAACACTAGAGTATAATTATCATATGGTCTAGTAATTCCTCTACTGGGTATTTACTCAAAGAATATGAAAACTCTAATTCAAAAAGATATATGTACTCCTGTGTTTATTGCAGCATTATTTACAATAGCTGAGGTATGGAAGCACCCAAGTGTCCATCTGTAGCTGAATGGATAAGGAAGACGTGGTATACACACACACACACACACACACACACACACACAATGGAATATTACAATGCCAGTGAAATAATTGAAAGACAAATGCCTTATGATTTCACTAACTGGTGGATTTTAAGAAACAAAACAAATGAAACAAAAAAGGCAACAAATGATAAAAACAGACTGAAATACAGAGAATAAACTGGTGGTTGCTGGAAGGGTGGCAGGTGGAGGGATGGGTGACATATATGAATGGGATTAAAAGTATACTTATCTTGAGCACTGAGAAATTTACACAATTATTATAAATAGATATTATTAAAATGGATATTACAGTGTTCTTAGGAGCTAAAGGAAATTTAAAAGATACTTCAGAGCAGATAGGTCACATGGAGTATATTGCTTTGAAAATTCTAGCTAAAACAAGAACAAAGTTCTGAGGTTCCAAGATGAGAAGAGAGAACATCTAGAAGAGAACAGAGTGGAAGAGATGGAATACCTAAGCACTAAGGCTCTAAAGACATCAGACTTAAAGGTGAATCTGCTGACACTACAAGAGAGAAAAAAAAATACCCAACTCCAAATAATGATAAAAAAGCACATGGGAGATTCTAACTTAAGTCTAGTTGATATTTAAAATATCACAATAATTAAAATCCCATGAGACAGAATTGTCAGAATGTGTCACTCTTAACACTCAAAGGAATTAGACATATATATAATGTGTATGTGTAGAGGCGTCGTATAACGTTCAGGATCATTAAGTCAATAGGCAAACACATGGGGTCAGGTATCAGAATATCTAGCCTGCAAAACTTTGTTCGGTTCACTGCTGTACCTTTAGAGTCTAGATAAATACCTCAGTCTGAATAAGTATTTAATGAAGGAGTAAATGAACTTACTTTTTCCTAGTGACAGTGTTAGTAATAAAAGATGTCATGTTCTTTAACAACAAAAAAATCACCAGGTTGACAAGTTATCAATAGGAATGCAAAATAATAGAAATATAAAAGAAATCACCAGAGAAGAAACCATGAGGGTAAGAAACATTACCCCAAAGAAACTAACATAACTGAAGGAAAAAATCAGCATTTTGAGAGCACTGACTTTATCAGAATCCAAAAGGCAATGTTTATGAGAACTTTGAGACAAGAGAATTATAAGGAACATACGCATGTGTAGTACTATGAAATAATTTTATTGATTATTCAGTGTACCACCTCTTGAAACACTGGATTCTCTGGAATGATCAGAGAAGTTTGTTCGGTAAATGATAAGCTGGTGAGATGTTGTCGCAAGACTACAAGAAGTAGTTTTGAAAGATAATGGGTTGTTAGGTAGCTCTATGTTGCCTTCCAACCCTTATTCTAAGGTTCTATTCTTAAATGTAAGTATACTCTTTTTTTATTAAAACATAAAAAAAAGATTATATGAAAAAATAAATTTGAGACCTCTCTGCATTGCGCTGAGTTGATTTCTACTGAAAAGAAGGTTGATGTTTACTTGTTTTAATGCTAAGACTTTTTTTAGTCTTTTTTTTTTTAAAGATTTCATTTATTTATTCATGAGAGACACAGAGAGAGAGGCAGAGACACAGGCAGAGGGAGAAGCAGGCTCCATGCAAGGAGCCTGATGTGAGATTCAAACCTGGGAATCCAGGATCACACCCTGAGCCAAAGGCAGGCACTCCACTGTTGAGCCAAACTCAGGGATCCCTAATGCTAAGACTTTTTAAAGAGGATGAAAGAAGAGTACATAGGGTGACTACATATGAATAAACAATGTTGAACCCATTGTTTTTAGAAAGGACAGTACATTTGAACATTCAAGGTGCCTTTGCTCACGTTATCAGTTGTAAGTATGAGTTACACATATATTTTGGTTAGCTGTTTTTATCCCAAATTCCTATTCCTGTAGGAATATGTTTATATGGACTAGGGCATAGCAGTTAAAAAGCCTGTTAGCTATTGATCCCTTATTTTTGTTTCAATTCCTAATTAACATTAGCTTTCTTGGGGGCAATATGAAAGACATTTGTTACCTGCAAAGCAGAACAAAGGAACACTTGAAGAAAAGTAGTAATTAAGGGAGTTAGGACATCAAAGCAGAAACTCTACCACTGAAATTTTTCCTAGAATTCTAGTTGGAACCAGCCCATAGATGAATATTGATATTAGGACCAGTTTGGAAGACAATATTCTTAGATTCCTAAATTCCACATAGTCTTTGCAATTTAGGCTTATTCACATTCACAATTCCAGAACAGTGTATCATTATCCCATTCTGTTTTATTTTTCTTTTTTGTCTTTCATTTATTGTAGGTAGGATAGATTCACCTATAGAGAGAGTACCTAATGATAGGAACTAACATTTCTTAAATATCCATTACTTGTCAGTCTTTGGGATAGAGTCATGCATATATAGAATTTTTTAAATATTTTATTTATTTATTCATGGGAGATACAGAGAGAGAGGCAGAGACATAGGCAGAGGGAGAAGCAGGCTCTCTGCGGGGAGCAGATGTGGGACTTGTTCCCAGAACCTCAGAATCAGGATCTGAGCCAAAAGCAGATGCTCAACCACTGAGCCACCCAGGTGCCCCAATACAATTTTTTTCAACCCTGCCTGACAAACCCTACATAACCTGGATCCTACCTCTCTATCCTACTATCCCATTCCACTTGCCTTCTCTCCCACTTTGTTTCTGTCTGTGGCTTTCCTTTTGCTAAAAAAACTAAGCCCATTCCACTTTAGAGCCTCATACTTGCTGCTTCCTGTGCCTAGAATGCTCTTCTCTTATGACCTTCATAAAGCTTATTTTTTTTAATGCTATTCAGTTTCAAGTCAAAAGTCACCTACTCTTTTATACTGACTGCTCAGTGCAATAAAGCTCTCATTTGACCCATTAATCTCTATTACTGTCCTGCTTTATTTTTCTTCAAGGCACTTATTACTACCTGAACTTATTTTTTTTCTTACAAAATGATGCCATTTCTCTTACAACGTAATTATCACTCAAAGTGGTTGTTCCCCAATGCCACCTGACAGTGACAAAACTATGGTTTCCACCTAGTATTGTCTGGCTACAAGTGCTTTTTTTTAAAGATTTTATTTACTTATTCATGAGAGACACAGAGAGAGAGAGGCAGAGACAAAGGTAGAGAGAGAAGTAGGCTCCTGTAGGGAGCCTGATGTGGGACTCAGTCCCAGGACTCCAGGATCACGCCCTGGGCCGAAGGCAGGCACTAAACCGCTGAGCCATCCAGGGATCCCCCAAGTGCAAGCTTTTAAATTCACCATAATAGGGATCCCAGGGTGGTGCAGTGGTTTGGCGCCTGCCTTTGGCCCAGGGCCTGATCCTGGAGACCTGGGATCGAGTCCCACGTCGGGCTCCCAGTGCATGGAGCCTGCTTCTCCCTCTGCCTGTGTCTCTGCCTCTCTCTCTCTCTCTCTGTGTGACTATCATAAAAAAATAAAAATAAATTCACCATAATACCCAGTCACATTATATCTTCTGGCTCATTCTTTTCTAAGTAACATGAGAATGTGCATAAGGGCTCAAAGTACCCAAATTGAGACTACTCATTCAGTTTTTATTGTATAAATACCTAAAACCAGGAATAAGGAAAATTGAATAGCTATACTTTCTTTTTAACATGAATGGACCAGAGGTTTCTAATAGAAAACTGCAAGAGACAAGACTCTTTCCCTAATAACAAAAATCTGAAAAATCTCCAAAATCATAAATTTTCTTGAGCCTGTCACAGAGCTGAGGTTTCAGAACTACCCATTGAAATTAATTTCAGGGCAGCCTGGGTGGCTCAGCGGTTTAGCACCACCTTCAGCCCAAGGCGTGATCCTGGGGATCCTGGATTGGGCTCCCTGCATGGAGCCTGCTTCTCCCTCTGCCTGTGTCTCTGCCTCTTTCTCTTTGTGTGTCTTTCATGAATAAATAAAATCTTTTTTTAAAAAAATGAAATGAGTTCCAAAAAGAGAGATTATACACCTGAACTATTTAACTTTTCATAAAACATAGTCGAGAAAGAGGATCAGCAAGGTAACTTCAGGTGACTTTTTATCAAAACGAGTTTGAACTGCACAGGTCCACTCATACATGGATATTTTTCAAACAATATATTGGCAATTTTGGGGGGAAATTTTCAACAATTTGAAAAAATCTGTGGATAAACCACATAGCCTCTCAACACTAGAAAATTTTAAAAGTATTCTTATAAGAATACAGTATATAATACATATGACAAAGATAGATGTTAATCAGCTTTATGTTTTGGTAAGGCATCCAGTCAACAGTAGGCCACTAGTAGTTAAGTCCTGGGGTAGTCTAAAGTTATACACGGAGTTTTAACTGTGGGGATGTCAGTGCCCTTAACCCTTACATTGTTCAAGAGTCAACTGTAATTAATTCTTCAAGGCTACTTATTAGTGTGACAGTTCGTGATCCCTGGGAATGCAGACACAACGGAAGCCTGTATTCACTCACAAGCTCTTTTCTCTGAGAGTCTCCATCACGTGCTCACAAAAAAATTGGGATCAGATCAGGAGATCCAAATGAGTCCCCTCAGTGGCATAAAGGGATAAGTGTGCCCATTCTCTGAAACATTCCCCTGTGAAACAAAAGCCTTAAGCCACAGGAGATGATTAGGAAATCATACTGTCCTTAAGAGAGAGAGAGAGAGAGAGAGAGAGAGAGAGAATAATGGCAAAGGTTGTTCACTATTGAGGGGGAAGCAGAATATAGGGAAAGATATCCGTTAGGACCCAGATATGGAAAGTGGAGCAGGAACATTGAAAAGAACATTGAGAAAAACTTTAGGGTCCCCCAAGGCCAAGTGCAGGTAGCAGTAGCCCACTGTTAGAAGACTGTGGCTCATTAAATCCAACCAAGTACAACAACAAAATTCAAACCCAACTCATCAACAGACTGGATATACTTAACTCCCTACACCAATAATCTAATGGAAGAAGTTGGCCAATTTTCAGTCATAAATGCTACTTACCTCAGTCTACCATTCTTTTACACTATGCTTGGCATTCATTTGAAAAGTATGAGACCTACAAAAGGCTAAAATAAGAACAACCCAATGACCACTGAAAAAGTATTCAATGGAACTAGATCCAGAGAGGACTCAGAAGTTGGAAATTTCAGATAAAAAAGTTAAAAATATCTATGATGAATATGTTAAACTAATTAGAAAGGGTGGGCAGTATACATGAGCAAATGGGAAATCTCATCAGAGAATAAGCCTATGGAAAAAAAAAACAGTAAAATAAAATGCTGAAATGTGAATAGACTTTAATTTTACCAACCTGTTCCTCATTCTTTTTATGAAGCAGGAATCTGTTTAAATTTTGTCATATTTATGTATTTTAAGATTATTCTAATTGCCAATATAATAGGAATTAGAGGAGGGTTTGCTTGACCTTAATTTTACTAACCTGTTTCTCATGCTTTTCATAAAATGTCAATAGATTCTACAAGTATAGTATTACTTTTCAATTTTCTTTCACAAACAAAATGATAATGCTATGTATGCATGCTTCAGTTTTTACCTATCTTTATTTTATTTTATTTTTATTTTTATTTTTTTATTTATTTATGATAGTCACACACACACACACACACACACACAGAGAGAGGGGGGGGGGGCAGAGACTCAGGCAGAGGGAGAAGCAGGCTCCATGCACCGGGAGCCCGATGTGGGATTCAATCCCGGGTCTCCAGGATCGTGCCCTGGGCCAAAGGCAGGCGCTAAACTGCTGCGCCACCCAGGGATCCCCCTATCTTTAAATATACACAATAAATGTCATGTCCTCAATTTAGACTTAACAAACTTTTAAAAACCATTGCATTCACGTCTGATATTGCTGTTTATCTCAGCCACCATCAGAAGTCCAAGATCCTCCAACTCCTCCATCATGTGGATTCCAATCCTGTCCATATTTTACATATTTTGGGAAGACTCGCATACCCTCCATACTCCTTCCTGAGACTGAAACAGATCAAGTTTTGGCTCAGCTACTTACTCTTTATGTGGATTTGAATGAGGTAATGTGCCTTTATGGACTTAATCTTTTTAATGAAAAATGTAATTACCAGTTCACAAGTCGTTAAAGTTATAAATACTATATGACATGTACATAGAAGACCCAACAAATGGTGGCTATCATCACTATAATTAAGCACTTGTGTTCATAGTTCTCATATACCTGAAGGTGGGAAATTACTTGATCTGGTGTCTGTAGAGCAGGTTTGTCATGAAAATCAGAACCAAATTCTTCTTGATCCATGTCAGCATAATCAGAAAAGTCACATCAGGCTTCTGGACCCAAGTTTCCTCAAATATAAAATAACCAAGTCAGATAATCTCCAAGGTCTCTTGATATCCTAAAATTGTATGATTCTCAGACAAGTCCTAAAATTGTGATTTTTAGATAAGGCTAAGGAGGTTATTTTGCTTTGTCAATCAAACAAATTATTATCTCTATTATGATTTAATATATAGTATGATCAGGAGATAGGCTAAAATCTGCTATCAATCTGTGAAATAAATGAGTAAGTGATACAGTTATGGAAACACATGGGATTCAGTTGTACTCATTGTATCTAATAGCAGGCAACTATATTTTCTTCTGTCTTTTTTGCTTAAATTTATATTTCTGTGTAATTTTTTTTGTTATGTGATTTTGTATTTTGTTCTTTATAAAAGCACATAAAGGGGCATCTGGGTGACTCTGCAGTTGAGCATCAGCCCTTGGCTTGGGTCTGATCCCAGGGTCCTGGGATCAAGTCCTGTATCAGGCTCCCCAAAGGGAGCCTGCTTCTCCCTCTGCCTCTGTCTCTCTCTGTGTCTCTAAAGAATAAATAAAATCATTTTTAAAAAGCATTTAAATAGGGCAGCCCGGTGGCTCAGTGGTTTAGCGCTGCCTTCAGCCCAGGGCATGATCTTGGAGACCCGGGATCGAGTCCCACATCAGGCTCCCTGCATGGAGCCTGCTTCTCCCTCTCCCTGTGTCTCTGCCTCTCTCTCTGTATCTCTCATGAATACATAAATAAAATCTTAAAAAAAATTTAAAAAAGCATTTAAATAACTATAGTCATTGAGCAATCATCATCTAACAGACTTCTGAATCTCCACTAATGTTTTTCAGCCATACTATTTTCTAGATTAAACCAAATAATCCTGTAGCATCTGGCTTTATTCTTAAATTACATGTGGCAAGATTAATGAAACTGAAGCAAATCACACATTGGATTAACATGAAACATTTGATGTTGCCATCAAAAAGGTTTGCTGGTTATTATAAATTTGCAAATTACTCTAAGCAAGATATTCCAAAGAGGGTTGGTGTCAGAACATTCAGGTTTTTTATAGTTGCATCATTATGGCTACCAAAGCTATCCAAAAACTCTCAACTAATATCTCTTTAGATTTCATGATAATTGTAGAAAAGGTAACATAGGAAAAGTCGAAAATTATTTTTGCCATAAAGACTTTCTTTTCTCTAAGATAATAAACATCAAAATATTTGAAAATAATTGGATTTTAGGATAAAATTTTTATATTCAAATGTCATATAAGAACAGTTTCACAAAGGAAAATAATTTGATATTAAAACAGTAAAACTTCCTCCTACTCAAAAAAAGCTCTAAGCCTCAGTAATTTTTAAAATACAGCAAATACAGCAAACTGTTTTGTAATGTAGAAAAGAAGGTCAAGGAATATTTATTTGAAAGTCAAATAACTTGAAAGTGACAGGAGAATTCATTGTTTTTCAAAAGAAAGTATTTTAGGCCATTCTCCTCTTAGTTTAAGGGACCTAATAGACAATGCAGTAGCTTCCAATTTATACCAGGATATTATAATCAATATGCTGAATAATTTCATAGATGCAAGAAGAAATCACATAAATTAAAAGAGGTCATGTTTTTCACAAACTACAAAATTTTAGAATGTAGTTGTAAGAGGACCACCTCAACATGTTGCTCATTTATGCATTTACTGATTTGTCTTGTGTCAGGACCCGTCTAGTCCCCTTAAACAGGGAGTTCTGAGACACCAATTCTCGTCTGCACTTTTTGATTCCCTAAGAGCCTAACTATATGTTTTCTACTTATGAGAGTAGGAATCAAACAATTTAATAATAGGTTAGCATATTATTATATTTTAAGCAATTATGTTTTGTAAACCATGAGAGGAAAACGGATAGTTGATCCAGGGATTCTTGAATAGTTCTATGTTCTACATTATGGTTCTACGGTTAACAGAATTAACTTCCCTAAGTTAAGAGAAAAGTTATAAGTAATGGTCCACGATCTAGAATTTCTGAGAATAGAAACGAGATAGTTGACAATCTTTTGAAAGTGAGTTCAATATTTCAAAAAAAGCCTAACAGAAAGAGTGTCAAATTATAATATGTACTTGGTAGATGAAAAAACTTCTTAGCATAAATTCCTATTATGAGAAACACTAAAGTCTATCATCTAAAGTTAAAAACAAATATTCTGAGACATCTAGAAAATATCTAGACAGGGAAATTAAGGTCAAGGAAATACATGATTTTTTCCATTCCTTATCCTTTTCCTTTTTCATTTTTTTCTGTAGCCTTTTACTTCCCTCCTTTCTATTTTCCTTCCTTCTATTCTCCTTTACTTTTTTGCTTTCTCTCTAGCTTCACTAGCTAAAAATCAACCATCCATTTTGGATCACTGACAGGCCCTGAATGAAAACTGTACCCTTGAATCTCTTACTACAAGTAAACTAATAGCCAATTACTCTGCTTCTAATAGCCCACAGGAATACATAGCAGACTCAAAGCAAAGAATGATGCTTTCACTTATAAATTCACTTTTCTATCAGAGATTTTATAGTCTAAACAAACAAGTGACTCTTCCAAAAAAAAATCATATCTCTATTGGCTTGATCCATTTCTACACAGCCTAATAGCCTGAGTGAAAGTCTTTCACTTAGACTATGCAAGAATGCAACCCTACATTTATCTAAAAGCAACTAGATTAGCCCAATAGGCTAATAGGAAACAAAGGAATAACAACAAGAAAAAGCTCAGAGTTCCTCAATTACTATGTTCTTTTATGATTAGCTTCTGGTCCTGTCCATGGTTAAGTTCAGGTCATGGGTATCACCACATGGTCCTATTATGCATCCACATTTCACTTCACTTACTGCTTATTAAATAAAATATACCAGTCATGACATGATGCTATGGCATCCCCAAAGAAACTACCTAGTATTTATCAGTCAGAGTAAATTTAGGAAGTGATTAATGATACTGTGGCAAAATCCAGCTGTTCCAATGAGTATATCGCTCAATTCCTTCAGATTATTCTCAAATAAGCTTAGGTCTGCTCAGAAAATGGGTCAGACCTCTTCTCCTGGGCTTGAAGAGGATACCCTAATACTTTGCTATGCGATTGGTTCCCCCCTGCCCCTATAGTCGATGGTTTCGCAATCTATTGAGTGAATATTCAATGCACACGTAAAAACCAATACATCGAAAGACAGTGGTCTTATTTTGGGTAATTCTGAGGCATTTTGGAAATTCACTGTTTAAACTGCCCAGTCTTATTAAGTGAAGTTACCTTAATTTTTAGGTAGTGACAGACATTTTTTGCAAGCTAGGCAGTCATCTTGTCCAAATTCTCATTTTCTTTTGACTATGTTTTCCTGTGCTGCTTCATGACTAAGTTACTTGCTCACCCAATCCAAGTAGAACTTATTACATCACAATTTTTTGGTTTGTTTTTTTTGTTTGTTTGTTTTTTGGAAATAGGATTTCATTGTTCAAATTCAATTTATGTGATGTCAGCAGATAGTTCTAACAGGTCAATACAAGCCAGTAATCTATATAAATTAGAAAGCTTTCCCATGCATTCTAATTTCAGAAAACAAATTATCAGCATGAATCCTGAGTACTCTGTATTTTTCCCTCTTATTAACTTTGCCCTTGGCTCTCTCATATATTCTCATTTTGACCAGTAATGTTTTGTCACTTTGTTGCTCACAAAGCACATTTATCTTATCCTGTTCTTCTTACAAAACTGCCTATGTCTACTCAAAGCAATAAATGTGAAAATGTGAACGGTAACAAAAAGTACATCATCTTTGCTATCAATAATTTATGGAAATGTTTAAATCCATGATTTTTCAAACCTCCCAACTCTAATGTGCCATCCAGCACTTAGCATAGAGCCTTGCTCATCTTGCTCTTCTATTTCTACATGGTACAAGATGAATAGTCTACCTTCTTTCACTGTCTTATTAGTCATCACAGAGGTTTGTGCTTTCACCGATATAGTCCTAGCACATATTCAGGCCATTGATATAAAGTGCCTAAGCAAGTATGGAATAGTTGGAAACAAATACTTCTAGAGTTCATATACATAAAGGACCAAGGGCCCTCATGGGGAAAAACAAAACAAATCGATCCTAAGAAAGGAAAGCTAATGTACACACATTTAATCAAGTACAATGAACTAGATTGAGGAAATTTTGATTACCCTACTATTTGAACATGATCTTCCAAAAACCAAATACAATGATGCAATTAAACATGCTTTGGTTTCTAGACTCCTGAAGCTTATGTGGTAGGTGGTTACTTAGAACTAAAGGGTAAACAATTATACACCAGTAAACAATTATACACCAATCAATTATAATTTTGCCAGGTTTTACAACTAAAAGCATGATATCCTTAAAATGTGCTATTTCTTTTCATAAGATTAATTTATTTCCTCAATAAATATTGTGTGAGCACCTATTTGAGTTCAGTTTCTGTGTTGTTATAGCCCTCAAGCAAAGAAAAATACAAAATTGCTTGACATGAAAACATGACCACCTTCTCTTCCTTTATCTTTTGATGTCTCAGTGATGATACCAGTATGTAGAAACAGCATCAACAGCAGTGCCATTTGCAGCGAGAATATACAGCTTCAGTGTCCTCATTTAGATACCAGCTCTCCGGACACTGAGCCAAGACAACCTTGGCTGACAGATAACAGAATCAACTACTTTAGGCTTTGATAAAGTACTTTGGAAGGGCATCAGTGTCATGGAGGAATAGTCACTGTGAAATCTAAGAAACCAGGAATTAAGGAAAATGGCTATGCTTAGGAAGTAGACATAAAGCTTCACTTTCTAGGGGATAGTTTTTTTTTTTTTAAGAGAAGACTCAATCTTATACTAAGTGGGCCCAAACAGAAAGTATACAGTTTTATATACGGGTTCATTTTTATATCCTGTCTGGTCTGACAGAGGCAACATAAAATATAGAAAACATCCACACATGGATTATAAAAGCATAGTTAGTAAAATAAGGTTGATTTTGTTTAGGGAATAATTCCTATGCACGGAGGCAAATATGCCTTCTCGTAAAGATCTACAATAACATCACAGCCAAAATGACAGATCTTAGAACAAGGAATTTCCTACAAATTACTCACTCTCCTCCTCTTAAAGGATACTCTTAACTGGCAACAAATATATAGTTATTTGTCTCCTGAGAGCTCTGTGCTTGAGGAATATGTAGGTACGTTATAAAACTGTATGATCTTATATGTGGGATATTTGGGAAAAAAAAAAAGAACTCACAGAAAGCAGAAATTAGATAGATGGTTACCTAGGCAGGAGGTGGGGATGGGTAAGTGATAGAAGGTGGTCCAAAGATATCAACTTCTAGCTATAAGATAAATAAATTTGGGGGAGGAACATCAGCATAGTGACTTGTTAACAATACTATATCATATGTTTGAAAGTTGCTAAGAGAATAGATTCTGAAAGTTCTCAAGAGAAACACTTTAACCATATGAGATGATAGTTAACATTGCAATAATTTCACAAGGTACACATATAACATGTGTTGTACAACTTAAACTTATACAATGCTATGTCAATTTTACCTCAGTAAAACTGGGGGAAAAGAGAAGTTAATTACCAAAATAAACAAATAAAATGAAGACCAAACCAACAGCTTTAGGAACCTCAAGATTCAGAATCAGACTCACTGGAGTTCAATGCATTTGCTGCTGGTCTTTCCCACCAAGAAGTTGTCAAGACCTGGCAAGTACAAAATTGGGTTATCTCATACACTAGCAGATAGAAAAGATACACTGGAGCATAAGAAAATATTAGAGTTTTATTTTTTACAGTTACAGTTATACTTGTATAAAAATAAACATAAATTTCATTTAATATATGAACCAATACCACATCTGTATGTCAGCATATTTCCAGCATTGTGGCACCCTGAAGTGGAAGAGGAATTTCCTCCACACGGAATAGAAGAGAGTGCACCTTACTCATGTGCTTACTCTCAATATGTTGTAACATATTCTGTTATATGTAAAGTTGTTCAAATGGACTTTCTGTTTATATTGTTTTTATTTGTTCAAACTAACCCTGACAAAAAGAAAAGTAACTTTAAAAAACTTCTGGAAAAATAATCATTTGAGCAAGACACAAAAGCAGAATCAACACTTTTCACATTCTAATATGAGATCTTTGTCAGCTTTGAGATTAAAAATATTAAATCACATCCTTCCAGAAGTATGCTCCAGAAACTTGGACTCATCAAGATTCTAAATATATATCTATTTCTACATCCACCATTGTTACCAGAGAACTTTATTTTAAGTATACATTGAGATCATACCTAATGATGGATGAAGTCAACATTACACTGGAAAATATATCATTTGACTCTGGATACAAATATATATGTTACAGCAAGTCATGTGGTTCTTAATCCAAGGTATGACAAATTTCATGAAATGTAACAATAAGATTTCAAAAGCCTCTTTTGAAATTTATTATTTCATATTATAAGTTTAAAAAAATGAAGGGGACATGGCTTTGGAGCAGCACTTGATCTACCTGAAGCAATATAAGTGTCCAAAATGATATACTGAATACAATAGAGTAACTAAAATGCATTTCTACCAGCTAATGCTTTCATTTCATTTCATTTCTACCAGCTAATGCTTTCAGAGAATGCAACGATACATCATTGAAATTTTGAAAAAACAACCATTAGAGTAGATTACCTATTATAGGAGGTTTGTTACACAGTTGGATGAAAGAACAGATGATTCAGATGATTCTAACACTCAGCATATGATATTTGCTGGGTTTCATTTCAGTATGCATCAGGAAAAAAATAATGCATCAGAAACTATTTATTTCATGAGACACTAAATGAAAGAATACACACATTATCTCAATAGTATCTATATTCTTTTAAAAAATACAAATCTCTAAGGGAGAAACACAGAGTAGAATTTCTTGTTTGTTTGTTTGTTTGCAGAAGTAGAATTTCTGATGGAGTTGTACTTTGACCAGAATCTTTAAATAATATATATAGATAATTCAGATTCATCCCATTATTCATCTGTTCATTTATTCCAAGGCAATATTATGTTCTTTTACTGCATATGCAAGCAATTACACCAAAAAGGTAAGAGCCAAAAAATGTACAAAGTACTAAAGGATGTCATGATGTTACTGTGTAAGAATTAGAATTTTAAAATATAGTTGAATCTTTAAAATATCTGATGAGATGAAGAGAATGCATTTAAGTTTTATATACACAGAATTTTGCCCATGAAAAAGCACTTAGATCTATAAAATTTAGAAATTAGCTATCCATTCATCTCTCAAAGAGAACTAGTAGTCCTTAACCCTCTTTATGATCAATTTTCCCAAGCCGACTTTTTAAAGTACATACACTTTAAAATTGTATTTTACAATTTTATTCCTTCAAGATATTTAATTTATTCCTTCAAGATAAATATATTTAATGAGAGAAGTAGTACCTTTTATTTTTATTTTTTAAAGAAGGTCATATTTCAGCAGGAATATTTTAGGAAATGACGTTTGGAAAATTTCCTAGGATCCTGTCATTTTGATACCAAGCATAACCTAAGTGTATGAACTATTTTGAAATTTGCCGTATCTACTCACTTTAAAAATTCAGTAATGGAATACTCTAACCTGATTTCAAATCTTTCAGAAAGCTTTAGTGAATTCCAGGCTAGCTTGTTAAAAAAAAAACATAAAAAGGAAGCACCTTCTGATTATTTCGTGATAGTAACTGATTGGCAGAGGAGAAGATGGAAACTTTATACATAAGTTGAAAATATTTGCATAATATATATGTTCAAAGTTGAAATATGGAGGTTCGTGGTTAAAAGGTCTCTCCTACCAGTGTACAATGAGAATTTTGAAGACTATTGGTCTGTAGAAACAAATGGTTTATTATCTCTTTCTCAGGAATGATCACCTGTCATTGCATTTAGTTTGGTTTCCTACTCTATTTCATTAAATGCTACTAGTATTTATTTTATCTAAGTAGTACTAAAGATATAACAAACATCTGACCTCATTTTCACCATACTAATGATAGTAGTACTAATTATATAACAAACATCTGTACCTCATTTTCCATATGATGGAAAAGAATGATTTCCATCATACCTAAATTTCATAATTCTTCCAAGAATCAAATAATATTATGGATATGAAATGCCTGTGTACATGGTAAAGTGTGATACAAATATGAAGTATTCATAGATTGCCCTTATCTATTTATCTTAAATTGGATTGTGTTTCCGAATACCATGAGGTTCCCGGAGATTTCACATCCTTATTTTTTTTTTCTTAATAGTTGGCAAACAAGTATTTACTCCTAGGAAGTAAACTCTTACTTATTTCCCTTGATCACAGATGTTAGTACAAGAAGTAGGTATGGATGCTAGAGGTTTTTAGATCCTCAGAAAATTAGGAATCCTGCTGACTAATGACAAGAAAGAGAGGAACACCCTCATCACTACACATTTTCCATTCTGACATTACTTTCTCCTGATCTCCTTTCAAAATCCTCACCAGAGTAATGCAAGTAATATTGCTTCTCCAATAGGATTTAACAAGGCAAATACTCAATTTGCACTCAAATATAAACCTGAATGTGCTTGGATAAATTTATCTAACAAATAATCAAACATAATGAGTATAAATCCCAAATCCATGATGGCATAGGGAAAAATAAACAAGATTTGTCATAATATCCTTTCACATCCCCTCATCACAACTGGATGACTGCATGACTGTTGGCAAATTATCTAACAATACTACGATGCCCAGTATTTGGCAAATACTTTAAAAATATGCTATGTGTTAGTGTTATTACTGCAACAGTGATAAAAAACCTCTCAACTTCAGTTTTACCACATTGAAAAAAAGGGAAGAGAATAATACCTGCTACATCCAGTTCCCAGAACTTTTCCAAGAATCAAATAAAATTGTGCATATGAAATTTCCTCAAGGAACTGTAGTATGTTTAGACTACATAAAACTAAACATGGGTAGTCCAGTGGCTCAGCGGTTTAGCTCCGCCTTCAGCCCAGGGCATGATCCTGGAGACCCAGGATCAAGTCCCACACCCTGCATGGAACCTGCTTCTCCCTCTGCCTGTGTCTCTGCCCCCACACCCTCTCTGTCCTTCATGAATAAATAAATAAAATCTTAAAAAAAAAAACCTAAACATCACTGGTTTATTTTTTGGCATTATAAGCTAAATGGTACAATTATAATTTTAGTAACTTGGCTACAAGGAACTTTGTACAAGTTAATATACTTACATATCCATTAACCATATACAGTCTCAAAATATTGGATGAGGTAAGTAGGAGAATCCTTGAGAGTTTTTATTCCCAAATGTATCGATGGATAAACTGAAGCTGTGAGCTGATGGCAGATCCACAAAGAAAAGCCAGTTCTCTAATCCTAGTGCAAAGTGTCCCCCCCCCCCACCACCACCACACTAACTTCCACAAAGTTTCTACAGCTACTTATCTGCAGATTTATAACAACCCATTAAGACTCTGTAAGTGTGCATAATTCAAGAAATACATTTGCTTAATTCTCTACCCATAATTACAGTAGATGAAACTTCTTCCCCTGGCTCATTTAAGTTATGATTCATGAGGCCTGTTGTAGGCTGACCATTTAGGTAGAAAATGTTTTAAAGCACATCATTAGCAATAAGAAATTCCCATCAATAATGAAGCCATAGAAAAATTTCAAGTGACTAGGGAATACGTATAATTTATGTACCATATTGTTACATAATATAATGAATTCATGTATATGTTTTATTCACTTTGATATGTAAAACATATGGCTCCATTTGCTCATATCTGCTCATTCTTTTCTCATCTGTAAGTTGAATGGATCAAATAAAATTATGTCTAGTATCATTTTTTCCCAAATCATCCATAAATAAAATTGAAAGTATTTTTATGTAGTCGATCTTAATAAATTTAAAAATCAAAATGTATTATTTCTGATACTATGTGATTCTTATCAATAATTAGGAAAATACAGAGAAAAATAAATCCTGTTATAGTCCTACACACAGAGAAATAAAAGCTATTAAAATTTGTTGTAACATAGGGGAAGGGAAGGAAAAAATAAGATGAAAACTGAAAAGGAAGCAAACAATAAGAGACACTGAACTCTAGGAAACAAACATTGCTGGAGGGAGAGTGGGGGGAAGGGATAATTGGGTTATGGGTATTAAAGAGGGCACTTGATATAATGAGCACTGGGTATTATATGCATCTGATGAATCACTAAATTCTACCTCTGAAACTAATTTTTAAAAGTAATACTTTACTTCATTTTTATTCTAATTCAAAGTATTAATAAAAGAATGTTGAAAGCTTTATGAACAATTTTTACAAGTTTTGAAGAGAAAACAAAGATTCAAGCACAAAGCAAAAATTTTATAACACTAAAAATAACACTATTTTGAGCTGTCCTAAAAAAATAAAGGGGGGTTATTTGTGACACTAATACTCTCATTTGCCATAAGTATAACGATGTAGCTGGCCCTCAAAAAGACTAAATCAGCACTTATAAACTATTAGGATCTCAGGTGATCTTCAACTTCCATCTTTTGTCCCTGCATAGCTGTTTCATTACTCTTACATCAGCTTTTTCTCTTTATAGGTTCATTAAATAGTGTAAGGTGATTCCATAACAACAAAATTTTCATATAACATATATTTAAGACATCAAATCTTGGTCCAAGGTCTGAATCTTAGTTCTGATTCTAAATGCAGAGAGAAGCACTCTGTATCAGTCAGTGTCCCAATAGAAAACAGAAGGCTTACGTAGCTGTTATTTTTCAGCAGAATTTAATTAAGGGCATATTCATAGTGGTGGAGAAAAAAAAAGAACCAATAAAGGAGAAGAAGGCACCCAAGATCTGGCAACAGAGGGAGATATTTATCACACCTAGAGTTGAGAGGCCAGAGAGAGGGAGCTTTGGGGGGTAGGATTTTCCAAAAAGAGCCATAAAGATAGACACAACTGCTGTAATTACCATAGTGATGAGGAAGAAAGAGAGTAAGGGAGAAATATTCAAACTCCTGTTCTTCATACTCCAAACCCAACTGGAAGTCAAAAACCAAGGAGCTCCAGTAATATAGTCTGGAGGGGCTGGCCACATGGGCATAGAGCAGGGCAGAGAAGAATGAAGAAGGAAAGAATTGTGGGGTAGGGAGAATAGGAGTTGGGGGAAAGGCGAAGAAAAAAGCCTAGTTAGTATACACTCCAAGTGATCCACCTGGCTTGGATTCCTTACTTTCTCATTAAATCAGTTATCACCAATAGGTTAAATCATTAAAGAGTGACTTAAGAGTATCTTTATAACATCCTGCACTTATTCTTTGTATGTATATAGTTCTTACCATCATTACTTTTTAAAGTCTGCATCTCACTATGCAAGTTCCCTTAGGGCAATCACCATATTCTTTCTTTTCATTACGGTATCTTTCTTAAGTTTAGTATCAACCTCCAGTGAGCATTCAACAAATATTTGGAAATGAATGAAAATTTTTAGCAAAATTGTTCTTTTGTGTAACATGCTCAGAATTCAATTCATTCAATTATTTTTTTGTAAGTTTTCAATTTTATATTTGGAAAAAATTTAAAAATACAGAAAAGTTACAATAATAAGACAATAATTCCTGTATACCATTTATACAGATTCACCTAATGATAACATTTGCTTCATTTACTTTATTATTTGTGCATTTGTGCTCTGGGTATATCTATTTTTTACTGAGCCATTTGAAATTAAGTTACATATATTGTGATGCTTTACCTCTAAATAAATAAACATGCATTTCTTAAGAATAGGGATTTTAAATGGCCACAGCACAGTTCAGTTAGTTTAATGTTCTTAGAATAATTTACCATTCAGATTCCAATTTTGTCCTTTGACACGTTATCCCCCTCCAGTAAAGAATGCAGTCTAGGGTCAGGCATTGCATTCAATTTTCATGCTTCAGTCTCTATTAGTTTGAAACATTTCCACAGCCACTACTATTTGTATGAAGGTTATGAAGAGGTAAAAGTAATCTATGATGGTAGAAATAAGCTTTCAGAGATTTTTTTCCCCACATATTACTATTTCCCTATTCTTTTCTCTTTCTGATATTTTAATTTCACATATTCACTTTTAACTATATTATGTATGTCTCTTTTTTTTCATTTTTCATGGCCAGATAAAAACATTTATACTTTTTCTTTTGATTTAACTTCTATTTTACTAATTCTCTCTTCAGTTGCATCTAATCTACAGTTAAAACAATTAAGTTATTACTTTCAGTTATATTTTCAGTTCTAGAATTTTTATTTGTTCATCATCTTTGATTTATACAAAATTTCCACCTAAACTCTTCATTTAATCTTCTAGTTTCTTGAACATATTAATCAAAATAATCAAGCTTCTGTCTAAAAACTTCATTATCTAGAGTCTGTTTGAATTATCAATTTTGACTTATAGATTTCAGTAATATTTTGTCATTGTCCTATGTGATGTTTTTTAAGTTGTTTTATTTATTTGAGAGAGAATGAGTGTAAGAGAGAGCAAGAGAGCTGGGGGGAGAGAGGCAGGAGAGGAGACTCCCTGCTGATAAGGGAGCTAGACCTGGGGCTCCAACGCAGAACCCTGGGATCATGACTAGAGCCAAAGACAGACATTTAACCAACTGAGCCACCCAGGCACCCATTATTTGATTATTTTTTATTGAGTTCTGTACATTGTAATGAAGTGGTAGAGATACCTAAGACTCTATGTTATTTTCTTCCAGAGAGAATTTACTTTTTTTAGAGATCCCATAATTGCAAATAATGTTACTTCAATTGGGAATTGAAAATATTTGAATGTGGGCTACAATCCCATGAAGGATGAACTATTACTAGTTTACCATTAACTATATTTATTATATAGCATTTCAAATTTTCAGAAGTCTGAGATATTTGCCAAAGACCAATCTTTTTCAAACCCTAAACTCTAATTTCTGCTTTGCTTTGGGCCTATCTTTACCATGTTTTTTTATTGTCATCTGAATTTTTCTCAGTAAAATAATAAATCACTTCTGCTGCCTATTAGAACCACATTTATCAAAAAACCTCTATGTCTGTCAATGTCCTATTTCCACTCTCTAAAGCATGGTAATTGAGTAATTCTTTTTTTTTAAGATTTAATTTTTTGTTTGAGAGAGAGAGCACACAAGCACGAGGGGAGGAGCAGATGGAGAGAGAGAAACTCAAGCACTCAGGACCTGAGTCAAACCAAGAGTCAGATGCTTAATTGACTGTGCCAACCAGGTGCCCTGGAAATCAAATAATCAAATATTTCTTATTCTATTTACTTTGCATGCTGCAGAATAAAGGCAAATTATCAATCTACTATTCATAACATAAGAGGTGTAAGAGATAGTATTTAGAAACTTTATTACTACAATGTAATAGGTGAGAATAAGGGCCAGTTAGTGATATGTAATTTTTCTTTTCAATATTTTAACTGATAAAGTGCAGTTTCATAACTGAAAGGTTTTTTTTTTGTTTTTGTTGTTTTTTTTTTTCTAATTTTCACTTGAATAGAAAAAACAATCATCAGGGACACAGAAAAGTTTTGCTTAATTTTCTCTTGCTGTTGTTTTTTTCCACACTCAATTGAACTAAAAATTCTTAAAATTGGGAAGGGATATGTTATTATTGCTTTAATCATCATCATAATTACATTCTTCATCATCATCAATTCAGAGAATTTTAAATACACAACACAATCTGGCCATTAGATTATATAAGCAAAATCCATTTTTAGAAAAATTAGACACAAAACAAAAACTAATTGCAGCTTACATGATTCATTTAACTTAGCACCCACCTCACTGTCTTCAGTGCTAATATGAAGTTAATTCATGGCATTCAATTTATTCACTGAATAGTTATTAGGTACCTACTATGTGCCACAGGCAATTCCGTGTACTGAGTGTATAGTAGGGAACCCAAAGTTGCAGCCTTTATGGAATCCACATTCTTGGTAAGAGAGCCAGACAATGAATAAGTACAAAGGTAAATACAGAGTATATTTTATCAGATAATAAAATGACAAAGGCATTGGAGAAAAATAAGGTAAAAGGGATTCAGAGGAATGAATAAGGAGGGAGTCTGTCTTGTTATCAGAATGACAAAGTGACATTTGAAAAAAAACTTGAAAGGATTAAAAGAGCTCTGCAGATATCTGGGGGAAGACCATTCAAAGCAGAGAAAAGGCAAGTGCCACGATTCCTGAGGTAGAAGCAGGCCTGTATTATCAGGGAACAGCATAGAAGCCAGGATATATATGATCTAAATAAGGTTAGAATAGAAAAAGAAAGCAGCCATAAGGTTTAGGACCTTGGGGATTATTATAAAGACCTGGAGTTTGAAGTATGGGAGCCAGAGAGGAATTTTAAGCAGAGAAGTGATATGATCTGACTTACATTGTTAAAGGACTGCTCAGATTTACATATCAAAACTAAATAGCAGGGTGGGAGCAGGGGGAGAAGGAAACCAAAAGACTAGTTATGAGGCTACTGCAATAGTCCAGCTACAAAAATAGGATGGTTCTTGAATTGGGGTGTTGGTCTAATAATGGTAAGATTTGGTCAGGTTCAAAATGTTTTTTTTTTTTTTTAAATACACGAAGAGCTTTTGCTGACAAATGGAACATGGGATGATGGATGACTTCACAGTTTTTGCCTTAGGCAAGTGGAAAGATGAAAATATCATTAACTAAAATGTGAAAAACAGGGCAGAATAAAATTTTGTATGGTGTGGCTGAGTTTGTATTAACAAATGATATGATAAATTTTAATAGCTATTAGCACATCTGCTGAGAGATGTTGAAGATAAAGTAGATGAATCTGTATTCTGGGAAAAGGGAGAGAGATAAATCTGTAACTCATCAGCTGACTGATAGTAATTAAAATCTTTATACTAAATCATCAGTGCACCTAGTTAGTGAGTATGAAAACATAAGAGACTGCACCCTGGAATAGTTCAATATTCCAAGGGTTTATAAATGAGAGAAAAGCTAACAGAAAATTAACTGCCAGTGACATAGGAAAACCAGAGGTTGGTCTCCAGAAAGACAAGTGATAGATTTTTAAAATAAAATGAAGCAGTTATCAAATCATGCTGATAAATTAGTTAAGACAAGGGCTAGAAATTGACCATTGGGTTTAACAACATAGTAATACCTTAAGATTTTTATAGAGTGGTAGAGATAAGGCCCAATTAAAGTGAATTCAAACAAGAATGGAAACAAAAAGATACACATATTGAACATCAAGTATAGGCAATACTATTGAGTTTTGCTAAAAGAAGCTCAGAGAAATAGGAGAAGAACTGAGGAGGAAAGTAAAGTTGAGAAAATTTTATGTTTAATTGAGAATATTACTGCTTATCTGAACAAATCAGTGAAGGGGGAAATGGATGATGCATGACAGAGAGGCAGGTCAATGACTGGAGTCATGTCCTCGGAAGGAGATGGAATCCAGTGTAAAAGCAAAGGGGTTGGCCTTCAAAAGAGGTACAGACATTTCACTAGTAACAAGAACAAAAGCAATATATGTGGACCTAGAAGCAGTCAACATTGTTTCAGTTATGTGGAATAGAAAGAGAACTGAATTTAGCCAGGCTTGAGAATATTCTGGAAACATAATTTAGGAAGAAAGAGGCCATGAAGATATGTACTAGGAGTCATGATAATGATAGATTGTGAACATATGTGAAAGTCAAAGACAGGACAAAACGTATGGTCTATCTGAGTTGAAATCACTATCTGAAAACACATCAGGATCCTGTAGTAAGTATTTCTCCAAGTGTAGTCTCTGGACCTGTAAGTTTGTGAGAAATACTAATTTTAGGACCCCATCCCAAACCTACGGAGTCAGAAACTCTGGGGTTAGCGTCTAGCAATCTGTCTTAACAAGCCTTCTAGGTGATTCTGTTGTAGGCTCGTATCTGAGAACCCCTGTTCTAAAATAAGTAGGGATAGGGTATCAGATTACTGAGAGCATGTAAGGAACAGGATAACTACCTATCACTCCAGATTCTTTAAATTCTGACTCATATGACAATGTGTGTGTGTGTGTGTGTGTGTGTGTGTGTTTAGGTATTTGAGAATCTGGTGAGTACGAGTATGCGGGTGTAGGGATTTAGTACTAGCTACAGCTCACTCCCTCATTCTAAATACCTTCAGAATTACTAACTTCAGGATTTACTGAAGACTGCTGTGAAAGTCCAACAATTTTGAAACATTCATTTTACAATCTGGCCATTGTAAGAATTTATTTAGATATTTGCACAACTGTCATCCTTATGTTCAAGCCTAATAAATACATAAACAACAACTCTTACTATCTGGAACATTAAAGTTTTCATTTGCATGACAATATGTAACTTATAGGTGTCTTGCACATTATGAGGCTCTCAATTTTACTAGAAACCAGACTTTGCTGAATGTGACAGTATCATCGTGGGGCTGTAAGACAAGAAAACTGACATGACATTAATCTCTGACTCTATATAGGGAACATATTGTTATCAAAGACGTTCTTACTGCCACAAAGCTATTGCTAGGGGCAGTTAAATCTCTGACACAGCCAGTTAATCTCGTCTTTTTCAGTGAGTATTTTTTAATATTATATAAGTAACTGAATTTCATGAAAAACAGATTTTTCAAAAATTATAAGCTGAATTTCTTTCACCTATCTCCACACTTTGCAATAAAAATAGAGACCATTATAAAACCATTCATTGGTCCAATACTTTTCCTCTAGCCCTAAGGGAATAATGAAAAACTAAATTTACTAGGAAAGATGTTGTTTGAGGAAAAGTTTTTGCATCCTTTACTCATTTTGTCAGGCAGGGATGGTGAAAGCTGATGGCAGTGAAAAGCAATTAACCGCTTATATTTCTCTGCTTCTGCTAACTCTTTTTCCAGCCACTTTACAACTGCCATATCATATGTATTATCATGACATGATTTGGAAAATTTAGAGAGGTATAGTATCTCCATTTTATAGAGGAAGAAACTAAGGCCCCTAAAAGTTTAACAAATAGGCATGGATAATGCTATATGTTTGGTTTAAAACTTCGATTATAACTCAGTCTATTGATTGTTACCTCTCTGACATTGCTCCAATTCTCACCTAAGCTTCCGAGTGTGTCTAGATATAGTACAGTGCCATTCCACTCAACAAACAGCTGATGATCTAGACCAAAATTCTGAAATAGTTCAGGGACAACACTAAGATGTTATCAGTTTTTCACTTGCATTCATTCATTTGTGCACACTAAGGTTCTCCAGAGCTCCATGATATATAGTGTGGCAACAGACTGAATACAGAAGCAGATAGGGAAATCCAGCTTTCTTCTATTAGGCTGTCATTAAAGAGATCTGTAAAACTTTAAAAAATAAAATAAAATAGCCTATCTCTTGACCAAAATTGTTGTTTCTGAAATTTTCAGGAAATTACGTTAACATATAATGTCATCATTGTTACAAAATGAATGAATATCTCTAAAACCTCTTAGTATATTTTCTAATACAATATATATAATCTACATTTTAAAAAGTTGTAAGAAAAGTGGTCCAAGATGGTGATGCAGAAAGACCCTGAATTCAGGATGCCTGGGTAGCTCAATGGTTAAGCGTCTGCCTTTGGTTCATGTTGTGATCCCAGGTTCTGGGGATCCTGCATCAGGCTCCCTGCAGGGAGACTACTTCTCTCTCTCTCTCTCTGCCTATGTCTCTGCCTCTTTCTCTGTGTCTCTCATGAATAAATATATTTTTTTTAAAAAAGACCCTGAATTCAACCCCTGCCATGGGCACACTAAACTTATACCCACAAATAGAGCAATTCCTTCTGAAGAAGAGCTGAAGTCTGACTGAACAGCTTCTGTACAACAAATGCTACAGCAACCACAGAGAGAAGGGAAGCAGAGATGGAGACATGGTGATAGTAGGAACCTCAAACTTAAATTTGTGATTTGAAGTAGGGAGGGCTATTACTATGGGGCCCTTGCACAGGCTCTCTCACCACAGACCACGGGGTGGGGGGGACACAACAATTTTAAGGGCAATTAGACTATATCTGAAGGAAAACTGCTTACTAAACCTAGCGAATCCCCCAAACATTCAGGGAACTGCTAGAATGCTTTTCAGGGTTGGAGGCACTAGTGGTTGTATTTTTTTTTATGTTGCATCTCCACATTGATGTGTGGACAGAAGTAGGGTCCAGGTACTCCAGCTGACATCCTAGGAATGTCCAGTGCACCCTGGACCCCTATACCATGCCATCTCTAGCTGCTCCTGCAAGGCACCCCTAGCAAAATATGCTCTAAGATTCTCTGGGCCATGCCTACACCAATGCCAGCCATGCCATCAACGTAGCCCCAGTGCACCATGATCCAGGATACCCCTACCTATGCACACTCTAGTTTCAGCCATGGTGGTTCCAACACAGCACAGCCAGGGGCTACCTGCTGCAGCCAACCTTCCAAACTTGCCATGTAGATTCACTTTACACAGTAGATTCTCCCACAAAGGGCCCCTCTTTCAAGACTGGGTGAGACAGTTTTTCTGCCTCCTTCATAAAAACAAATACAGAGAGTCAAACAAAATGAGGAGACAAAGGAATAACATTCAAAGGAAAAAATTTAAAACCCCAGGGGGAAAAAAATCCCTAATGTAACAAATAAATAATATACCAGATAAAAAGATCAAAGTAACAATCATTAAAAATACTCACTAAACTTGGGAGAAGAATGGAATAACACAGTGAAAACTTCAAAAAAGACTTAGAAAATATAAGCCAAAAAAAAAGATAATAACCAAAATGAAAAAAATACACTAGAGGGAATAAGCAGCAAAATAAATTATATAGAACAAGTCAGCAACCTGGAAGGTAAAACAGTGGAAAATACCAAATTCAAACAACAAAAAGAAAAAAGACCTTTTAAAAAAATGAGGACAAGGGCAGCCCGGATGGCTCAGCGGTTTGGCGCTGCCTTCAGTCCAGGGTGTAATCCTGGAGACCCCAGATCGAGTCCCACATCGGGCTCCCTGCGTGGAGCCTGCCTCTCCCTCTGCCTGTGTCTCTGCCTCTCTCTCTCTCTTTCTCTCTCATTCTCTCTCTCTCTCTCTGAATAAATAAATAAAATCTTTTTAAAAAATGAGGACAATTTAAGAGGCTTCTGGAACAATATCAAGCATACTAACATTCTAATAATATGTGTCCCAAACAAGATATACACAAAATGATCCACACCAAGACATATTATTAAAATGGCAAAAGTTAAAGATAAAAAGTGAATATTGAAGGCAGCAAGAGAAAGACAGTCACATACAAGAAAAACTCCATACAATCATCTGCATATTTTTCAGGAGAAACTTTACAGGTCAGAAGTGAGTGGAAAATATATTTAAAATTTTGGAAAGAGGGGCATCCTGGGTGGCTCAGTGGTTTAATGCCACCTTCAGCCCAGGTTGTGATCCTGGAGACCCAGGATCGAGTCCCACATCAGGCTCCCTGCATGGAGCCTGCTTCTCCCTCTGCCTGTGTCTCTGCCTCTCTCTCTCTCTCTCTCTCTCTCTCTCTCTCTCTCTCATGAATAAATAAAATCTTTAAAAAAATAAAAATAAAATGTTGGAAAGAAAAAATTACAACCAAGAGTATCCCACCCAGCAGGTTACCATTCAGAATTGAAGGAAAGAGAGTTTCCCAGACATGCAAAAGCTAAAGGATTTAATGGCCACTAAACTAGTCTTACA
Source organism: Nyctereutes procyonoides (assembly GCF_905146905.1). NCBI lineage: Eukaryota > Metazoa > Chordata > Mammalia > Carnivora > Canidae > Nyctereutes > Nyctereutes procyonoides. The sequence continues at coordinate 20,410,751 of NW_026575040.1, read as the reverse complement.
GGAAATGTTAAATAGTCATTTTTAAGTGACAAAAAGAATATAAATAAAAATTGGAAATCTCTCTGGTAGAGTTAAATATATAATACAGGCAGTGAATCAGCCACTTAAAAAGCTATCAAGAAATGGGTAGGAAATATCAGAAAGGGAGACAGAACATGGAAGACTCCTAACTCTGGGAAACGAACAAGGAGTGGTGGAAAGGGAGGAGAGTGGGGGGTGGAGGTGACTGGGTGGCAAGCACTGAAGGGGGCATTTGATGGGGTGAGCACTGGGTGTTATTCTGTATGTTGACAAATTGAACACCAATAAAAAATAAATTTATTATTAAAAAAGCTATCATAAATGTGGAAAAACAAAAATAATGAATCAAATAACTATGATAAGTACCTTAGGAATACAAAAAATAAAAAGATGCAAAATATGTCATCAAAAACTTAAAACATTGGTAGGGGATAGAAATGTAGTACATTTAGAATACATTGGAACTAAAGTGAATATCAGCTTAAAATGGATTGCTATATATGTAGGTTGGTAAATATAAATCACATGGTAATAAGAAACCAAAAATCTACAATAGATACATAAAAAAGAAAGAAAAAAGAACACAAACACTAAAGAAAACCATAAAACTCTAAGGGAAGAGACTAAGAAAATAATAGAGAACTAAAAAACAACAAGAAACAATTAACAAAATGGTAATAAGTAAATATCTATCAATAATTACATAAGTGTAGGGCAGCCCAGGTGGCTCAGCAGTTTAGTGCCTGCCTTCAGCCCAGGGCATGATCCTGGAGTCCCAGGATCAAGTCCCACATCAGGCTCCCTGCATGGAGCCTGCTTCTCCCTCTGCCTGTGTCTCTGCCTCACTTTCTCCATGTGTCTCTCAAGAATAAATAAATAAAATCTTTTAAAAAATTACATAAAATTTTATCCATTTTAAATGGATAAAATGTTCTAATCAAAAAACCTAGGGTGGCTAAATGGATGAGAAAAACAAGACTCATCTATATGCTTCCCAGGAGAGACCACATTCAGATCTATAGACACATACAGACTAAAAGTGAAGAGACAAAAAAAAAAGATACTTCATGCAAATGAAGACAAAAAGAAAGCTGGAGTAAAAACACTCCTATCAGATGAAATAAACACTAAAAGAAAACAAAGAAGGGTACTATGTAATGATCAAGGGCTCAACAAAGATGATTTAACGTTTGTAATTATTTATGCACCTGATGTAACAAAAGCCAAATATGTAAAGCAAATATTAACAGACATAAATGGAGAAATCAACAGCAATACAATAATACTAGGGAACATTAATACCTTACTTTTATCAGTGGAAAGATCACCCAACCAAAATCAATAAGGAAACACTGGTCTTAAATGACATATTAGACAAATGGAATTTATAGATGTAGATAGACCTATCTATCTATATGTATAACATTCCATCCTAAAACAGAAGACAAACTTTTTTCAAGTGTATATGGGACATTCTTTAGGATATAATACATGTTAGACCACAAAACAAGTCTCAATAAATTCAGTAAGATTGAAATCATAGCAAGCATCTTTTCCAACTACAATGCAAGAAACTAGAAATCAATTATAAGAAAACTAGAAAAAACACAAATACATGGAGATAAACATTGTGTTACTAAACAACCAATGAGTCAACAAAAAGTTGAAAAAGAAATGTAAAAAATGCCTCAAAACACATGAAAATGGAAATACAAAAGGCTACAATGAATGGGATAAAAGCAATTTGAAGAGGGACTTCCCAATGAGAAAGGCCTACCTCAAGAAACAAGAAAAATTTCAAATAAACAAGCTAACCTTACACCTAAAGGAACTAAAATAACAAAGCCCAAAGTTACTAAGCAGAGAGAAATAATAGATAAGAGCAGAAATCAATGAAATAGACATTTAAAAAATAGAAAAGATTAATGAAACTAGAAATGGATGTATGAATAGATAAAAAGAAGTAAATCTTTCACCAGACTCAGCAAGATCTCAAGAAGAGGGCCCAGGTTTAAAAAAAAAATCAAATTAAAGGAGAGAAAATACAATTGACAGCACAGAAAAACTAAAGATCGTAAGAGATTACTACAATTTTATGCCAATAAGTTGGGAAATATAGAAAACTTAAATTCCCTGTGGGTTTTCATGGATGACTTTTATGATGTTGATATATGTTCCCTCTTCCCTAACACTGCGGAGAATTTTAATCAAGAACGGATGCTGTATTTTGTCAAAGGCTTTTCTGTATCAATTGAGAGGATCAAATGGTTCTTGTTCTTTTTTTATTATTAATGTGATGTATCACATTGATTGATTTGTGAATGTTGAACCACCCCTGCAGTCCAGGAGTAAATCCCACTTGATCATGGTGAATAATCCTTTTAATGTACTGTTGGTTCCTATTGGCTAGTATCTTGGTAAGAATATTGGCATACATGTTCATCAGGGATATTGGTCTGTAATTCTTTTTGATGGGGTCTTTGTCTGGTTTTGGGATCAAAGTAATGCTGGCTTCATGCCCACAACAAATATCATTTTCAATGGGGAAAAACTGAGAGCTTTTCCCCTAAAGGTCAGGAACATGATAGGGATGCCCACTCTCACCACTGTTATTCAACTACTAGAAGTCCTAGTCTCAGCAATCAGAAAACAAAAAGAAATAAATGGCATTCCAATTGGCAAAGAAGAAGTCAAATTCTCACTCTTCACAGATGACATAATACTTTATGGGGAAAACCTAAAAGACTCCACCAAAAAATTGCTAAAAATACATACAGGAATTCAGCAATGTGTCAGGATACAAAATCAAGGCACTTTAAGGAGAGTGATGAGATGAGCAATGGGTGTTATACTATATGTTGGCAAATTGAATTTAAATTTTAAAAAACACACAAAATCAAAGCACAGAATAAGTTGCATTTTTATACACTAACAAATAGATTAACAAAAGAGAAATTAAGGAATTGATCCCATTTACAATTGTACCAAAAACCGTAAGGTAGCTAGGAATAACCTAACCAAAGAACTAAAGGATCTGTACTCTAAGAAAGAAATTGAGGAAGATTCAAATAAATGGAAAAACATTCCATGTTCATGGATTGGAATAATGAATATTGTGAAAATGTCTATGCTACCCAGAACAATTCATTCAGTGGAATCCCTATCAAAATACTATGGGCATTTTTTTTAACAGAGTTGGAACAAATAACCCTAAAATTTATATGGAGCCAGAAAAGACCTTGAATAGCCAGAGAAATGTTGAAAAAGAAAACCAAAGCTGGTGGCATCATAATGTCTGACTTCAAAGTATATTACAAAGCTGTGATCACCATCATCAGCATGGTAGAGGCATAAAACAAGACACATAGATCACTGAAAGAAACAGAATAGAGGGATCCCTGGGTGGCGCAGCGGTTTGGCGCCTGCCTTTGGCCCAGGGCGCGATCCTGGAGACCCGGGATCGAATCCCACATCGGGCTCCGGGTGCATGGAGCCTGCTTCTCCCTCTGCCTGTGTCTCTGCCTCTCTCTCTCTCTCTCTCTCTCTCTCTGTGACTATCATAAAAATAAATAAAAAATCAAAAAAAATTTAAAAAAAAAAAAAAAAAAGAAACAGAATAGAGAACCCAGAAATGGACCCTCAACTCTATGGTCAACTAATCTTTGTCAAAGCAGGAAACACTATCCACTGGAAAAAAAGACAGCCTCTTCAATAAATGGTGCTGGGAAAATTGGACATCCACATGCAGAAGAATGAAAATGGACCATTCTCTTACACCATACACAAAGAAAAACTCAAAATGGATGAAAGACCTAAATGGGAGACAGGAATTCATCAAAATCCTAGAGGAGAACACAGGCAGCAACCTCTCTGACCTTGGCCACAGCAACTTCTTGCTAGACACAACTGTAAAGGCAAGGGAAACAAAAGAAAAAAAAAACTATTGGGACTTCATCAAGATTAAAAGCTTCTGCACAGGAAAATAAACAGTCAACAAAGCTAAGGCAACTTACAGAATGGGAGAAGGTATTTGCAAGGGACATATCAGATAAAGGGCTAGTATCCAAGATCTATAAAGAACTTATCAAACCCAACATCCCAAAAAACAAATAATCCAATCAAGAAATGAGCAGAAGACAAGAACAGGCATTTCTCCAAAAAAGACATTCAAATGACCAACAGAAACGTGAAAAAATGCTCCACATCACCTGGTGTCAGGGAAATGCAAATCAAAACCACAATGAGATATCACCTTAAACCAATCAGAATGACTAAAATAAAGACAGGAAGCAACAAGTGTTGGCAAGGATGTGGAGAAAGGGGAACCTTCTTATACTGTTGGTGGGAATGCAAGCTAGTACAGCCACTCTGGAAAAACAGTATGAAGATCCTTTTAGAAGTTAAAAATAGAGCTACCCTATCACCCAGCAATTGTACTACTAGGTATTTACCTCAAAGATACAAATGTAGTCATCCGAAAGGGCACTTGTACCCCAATATTCATAGCAGCAATGTCCACAACAGCCAAACTGTAGAAGGAGCAAAGAAGTCCAATGACAGATGAATGGATAAAGAAGATGTGGTACATGTATATACAATGAAATATTACTCAACCATCAGAGAAGGTGAATACCTATCATTTACATTGATGTGGATGGAACTGGAGGGTATTATGCTGAAATAAGTCAGTTGGAGAAAGACAATTATCATACATAGACTCTAAGAAGCAGTGCAGAGAATCATAGGGGAAGGGAGAAAAAACTGAATGGGAAGATATCAGAGAGAGAGAGAAACCACGAGAGACTCTTAACTCTGGGAAACAAACTAAGGTTTGGCATGAAGGGAGAGGATAATTGGTTGATAGGTGTTAAGGAGGGCATATGATGTGATGAGCACTGGGCGTTATACACAACTGATAAACTACTGAACACTACATCTGAAATTGATGATGTAATAAATGTTGACTAATTGAATTTAAATTTTAAAAAAGCAATAAAGTACCTACAAGATTCACATAAAAAATATAATTCCGAGAAACACACAACCTTCTAAGACAATCAAGAAATAGAAAATGTGGTTTTTCACAATGGGCTTGCCACCAGAACACAGCTGTCATAAAAACTACCATTAAACCTAAATCAAAATGGGAAAGGAAAAGACCATATAAACATCATCGTCATTTAACACATATATCTGGAGAAGTCTCCACTATTGGTCATCTGATCTGTAAATGTGGCAGTGACAAAAGAACTATCAAAAACTTTGAGGAGGAGGCTGCTGCAATGGGAAAGGGCTCCTTCATGTATGGCTGGGTCTTGTATAAACTGAAAGGTGAACAAGAACATGGTATCACCACAGATATCTCCCTGTGGAAATTTGAGACCAGCAAATATTATGTGACATCACTGATGCCCCAGAATACAGAAACTTCATCAAAAACATGATTATAGGCACATTTCAGGCTGACTTTGTTGTCCTGATTGTTGCTGCTGGTACTGATGAATTTGAAGCAGGTATATCCAAGAATGGATACTGAAGCAAATATCTTCTGGTGATACTGTGAGCAAGCCCCTCTGGTTTACATACTGTGTGTGAAAAGAAATGTTTTTACATTAACAAAATGAATTCCACTGAGCCACAGTCAGAAGAGTTATGAGCAAATCATTAAGGGAGTAAACAACTACTTTACGAAAATCGGTTACAATCCCAACACAGTAGTATTTGTGCCAATTTCTGGTTGGAATGGGGACAATATGCCGGAGCCACGTGCTACCATGGCTTGGTTCAAGGGATGGAAAGTCATAAAGATGGCAATGGCAGTGGAACCACATTGCTTGAAGCTCTGGATGCATTTTGCCACCAACTCATCAGACTGACAATTCCTTGTGTCTGCCCCTCCAGGATATCTATAAAATGTGTGGCATTGGTACTGTCCCTGTGGGCTGAGTGGAGACTAGCATTCTTAAACTTAGCATGGTGGTCACCTTTACTCCAGTCAATGTTACAACTGAAGTAAAATATGCTGAAATGCACCATGAAGCTTTAAGTGAAGCTCATCCAGAGGACAATGTGGGGTTCAATGTCAAGAACATATCTGTCAAAGGTGTTTTGTGTGGCAATGTATCTGGTGACAGTAAAAATGACTCTCCAATGGAAACAGCTAGCTTTATGACTCAAGTGATTATTCTGAACCATCCAGGCCAAATCAGTGTTGGTTATGCACCTGTGCTAGACTGTCACATAGCCCACAATGCTTGCAACTTTGCTGAGCTAAAGAAGACTGATTACTATTCAGAGAAATGGCTTAGAAGATGGCCCTAAGTTCTTGAAATCTGATAATGCTGCCATCATTGACAAGCATATATGTGTTGAAAGCTTCTCTGACTATCCTCTTCTGATCCGTTTTGCTGTTCATGATGTGAGACAGATGGTTCCTGTGGGTGTCATGAAAGCAGTGGACAAGAAGGTTTCTGGAGCTGGCAAGGTCACCAGGTCTGCCCAGAAAGCTCAGAAGGCTGTATGAATATTTTATCTGCAATATTTGCTATCCTAGCCTTCATCAGTGGTGGAAGAACAGTCTCTGAACTGTTTATGTCAGTTGGTCATTTAAATTTAATAGTAAAAGACTGGTTAATGACAATGGATGTATTGCAAAACCTTCAAAGGGAAAGGAGAACGTTTTGCAGACCATTTTGTGTGTGTGTGTGTGTGTGTGTGTGTGTGTGTAGCAGTTTTAAGTTATTAGTTTTAAAATTGGTACTTTTCAACAGAAACTACTTGACAAAAATCTGTCATGGAATTTTGGGACCCATTAAAATAAAAATTTAATGAGAAAAAAAGAAATAGAAAATAGACCAATTACAAATAATGAAATAAGTAGTTTAAATTCCCCAAAACAAAGATCCAGTACCAGACAGCTTCACAGATGAATAACATCAAACATTTAAAAAGTTAATACCTATCTTTCTCAAATTAGTACAAAAAATTGAAGAGAAAGGAATGAGTAAGCTTTTTATGAGGACAGCATACCCTAATACCAAAACCACACAAAGACATCACAAAAAAAAAAAAAAGACAATTACAGGCCAATATCCCTGATGAACATGGATGCAAATTATTCAACAAAACATTAGCAAACTAAATTCAACAATATATTTTAAAGATTATATACTATGATTGAGTGGGATGTACTCCAGAAATGTAAGGATGGTTCAGTATCTACATATCAAAGAACATGCTACACCATATTAACAAAATAAAGGATAAAAATCATTAGATCACCTCAATAGATGCAGAAAAAGCATTTGAAAAAATTCATATGATCCCATTTATCATAAAAATTCTCAACAAAGCAGGTATATATATAACAAACCTCAACATAATAGAGACTATTTGTGAAAAAACCCACAGCTAACATTATACTCAATAGAGAAAAGCTGAAAGCTTTTCCTCTCAGATCAGGAATAAGAAAAGGATACCCACTCCTGCCACTTTTATTTGACATAGTTTTGGAAGTTCTTGCCACAGCAATTAGGTAAGAAAAAGAAAAAGGATCCAATTGGAAAGCAAAAATTAAAACTGTCACTATTTGCAGATGACATACTACATATAAAAAACTCTCAAGATGCCACACACAGACACACACAGACATGAAAAACCTGGTAGAACCAATAAATTCAATGAAGCACAGGATTCAGAATTAACATATATAAATTAGTTGCATTTTATATACTAATAATGAGTTATCAGAAAGAGATTAAGAAAATAATTCCATTCATAATTGCACCAAAAAGAATAAAATGCTTAGTAATAAACGTAATATTTAAAAGTAAAATACTTGTACTCTGAAAGCTACATGACACTGATGAAAGAAACTGAAAATAGCAAAAAGAAATAAATATAGACCATACTTAGACATTACAAGAATATTCTTAAAGGGGATCCCTGGGTGGCTCAGTGGTTTAGTGCCTGCCATTGGCCCAGGGTGTGATCCTGGAGTCCCGGGATTGAGTCCCACATCAGGCTCCCTGCATGGAGCCTGCTTCTCCCTCTGCCTGTGTCTCTGCCTCTCTCTCTCTCTCTCTCTCTCTCTCTCTCTCTCTCATGAATAAATAAATAAAATCTTAAAAAAAAGAATATTCTTAAAATAGCCAAATTTCTTAAAGCAATCTATAGATTGAACAAAATCCCCATCAAAAAAGCAATGCATTTTCATAGAACAAAAAATCCTAAAAGTTGTATTGAACTATAAAAGATACTAAATAGTCAAAGAAATTATAAGAAAGAACAAAGCTAGAGGTACCATGCTCTGATTTCAAACTATACTACAAAGCTAAAGTAATTAAAACTGTATTGTATTGGCACAGAGACATATATGTAAATCACTGGAATAGAATAGGGAGCCCAGGGGTACCTGGGTAGCTCAGTGGTTCAGTGTCTGCCTTCAGCTCAGGTTGTGATCCCTGGGTCCTCGGATCGAATCCCACATTGGGTTCCCTGCAGGGAGCCTGCTTCTCCCTCTGCCTATGTCTCTGCCTCTCTCTCTCTCTGTGTCTCTCATGAAAAATAAATAAAATATTTTTTAAAAAAGAATAGGGAGCCCAAATATAAACCCACACATATACAGTCAATTCACCTATGGCAAAGGAGGTAAGAGTATACAATGGGAAAAAGTTTCTTCAATAGTAAGAACTGGGAAAACTGGACAGTGACATGCAAAAGAATGAAACAGGACAACTATCTTATACCACACACAAAAATAAATGTAAGCCCTCAAATCATAAAACTTCTCAAAGAAAACATAAGGTCATAAATTCTTTGACATCAATCTTAGTAATCTGTCTTTGGACCAGTCTTCTCAGGCAAGGACAAATAAAGCTAAAATAACAAATGAGATCACATAAAAAGCTTTTTGCATTGCAAAAGAAGCCATAACAAGACAAAAGGCAGCCTACTAGATAGAAGATACTTGTAAATCATACACGTAATGAGAGGTTAATATACAAAACATGAAAAACTTTCACATCTTAATATCAATGAAACATTTCAATAAATTAATAAAAAATGGGTAGAAGACATGAATAGATTTTTCCAAATACATACATCTGTACATTAAAAGATACTGAGCATCACTGGTCATCAGAGAAATGCAAAATCACAGTGAATTATCACCTCATACCTGTCAGATTGGCTATCACCAAAATGACAATCAATAAGATGTGTTGGTGAGGATGTGAAGAAAAGAGAACCCTTGTAAACTGTGAGAATGAAAATGGCTGTAGGCACTGTGAAAAACAGAATAGAGTTTCCTCCCAAAATAAAAAAAATAGAACTACTATGCCATCCAGCAGTTCTGCTGCTTTTGGGTATATATCTGCAGAAAATGAAAAAAAAAAAACGGTTTGAAAAAATATATACATACCTATGTTCATTGCAGCGTTATTTACAATAGCCAAGATACAAGTACCTCAAGTGTCTAATAGGTGAACAAATAAAGAATAGGTGGTATATATATATACAAGGAAAATTACTCAGCTAAAAATTATAACATGGATGGACCTAAAGGGCATTATGCTAATTGAAATAAGTCAGAGAAAGACAAATACTGTATCATTTCACTTGTATGTAGAATCTAAAAAAAATACAAAATAAATGAATAATCAAGACAAAGCAGAAACAGACTCATAAGTACAGGAAACAAACTGTTGGTTCCCAGAGTGGAGAGGGTTTGGGAGATGGCAGAAATAGGTGAAGGAGATTAGGAGGTACAAACATCCAGTTATAAGATAAATAAGTCATGGGGATGTAATGTACAGCAGGGGAAATACAGTCAATAATATTGTAATAACTTTGACAGGTTGTAACTAAACTTATTATCAGGATTATTTCATAATGTGTAAAATATCATATCATTAGGATGTACACTTGAAACAAAGAGGATACTTTTGTCAATTATACTTCAATAAAACATTCATAAAATAAAAATTTATTTGGGGTCCTCAATTAATTTTAAGAGTACAAAGGAGGCCTGAAACAAAATTTTGAGAACTGCAAGGCTAAAGCAAATAAACTTCCATGTATCAATCATGTTCTTTATTTACTCATATTTATTCTGTCTTCATTCTTCATTCATTCTTGTATTCTATATTCAATAATTGTTTGAGCTCTATGTTGTGCAATACCAGATACACAGTGATGAACAGAATTAATCATTATTTCCAGTGGATCTATAAAACAACATCAGTATATAATACATGTTTATTACAAACTTTGATACATTTTTTTAAAGAAAAAGAACAGTGTGCTATGAGCTAGAATAAAGGAGTGAGGGAAGTACAGATTAGAAAGGATAAAGAGAAATCATCATAAAATAAATGAAAGAAAAGAGACCTGACAGAGGAAACATATTTTTAAGATCTTCAGTAACTTAAGTGTAAACAGGTCGCTGGAGTATACCAAGCCAAGGAGAAGCTAGAAAAGAAGCCATTGGAAAATGAGGCAGAGGGAATATCTTACAGACCATTGTATGTCATAACAAAAACTTTTTATTTTATTCTGTATGTAATAGGAGATTCTTAAAATGTCGAACAATGAAGTGGCACAATCTGTGTTCAAATGGCAATACTAATTAAAATGTAAACATATTGGATGGGAAGAAGGATATTTATCAAAGTTAACCAATAGAAATAGAATTGGAGAAATTAGGAAATCTAGTGGAAAATTGAACAGTAGTCCTACTATTATCTACAAGGGATATAATTCCAAGATCCCCAGTGATTGCCTGAAATCACGGATCATACAAAACCGTATAAAGCCCATGTTGCTCTATACATACATACCTATGATAAAATTTAATTTATAAGTTAGGCACATTATGAGATTGGCAATAATAATAACATAGACCAATTGCTATAATAATAATAGTATTAATAACATAGATCAATTATTCCAATACATACTATAATAAAAGTTATATGAAAATTCTCTCTCTCCCTCCCTCAAAATATCCTTTTATACTTTTTGTAATTACCATTCTTTTTGTGATGATGTGAAATGATAAAATGCCCAAATGATCAGATGAAATGAGGTGAATGACACAAACATTGTGACATAGCATTGGGTTGTCAACCTTCTGAGGATGCATCAAAAGGACAATCATCTGCTTCTAGACTGTAGTTGACCATGCATAACTGAAACTACAGAAATCAAAACCAAAAAAGGTAAGGGGATACTATTATGCAATACCAAAACCTTACAGAGAAACAAATTATTTGTGGCCTCTATAAATTGGCCTTGTATGAGAACAAATTTAACACTTATCACTTAGGCTACTCTCTCTGCCTTTCATCTAGGAAAATTGTACCTGCTTATACATTATATTATATTAAAAGTTCACTTCAACTTCCATGTGAGAAGAGAATGGGGCTCAGGGACCAAAGATGGACAGATTCATTAAGAGGATATTATAATTTTCAAAGAGAAAGATGGTGGTAAGCTGGATAAAATGGCGATGGTGAGAATGTGAGGAATGTGTAACTGAAATAAGAAGTAGATTAAAAAAATTAAAAAAAGAAGTAGATAAAAAAATTAATGGATTTTTTTTGGGTGTAACCAATTGTGAAGGGTGAAGAAGGGTAGAGATAAAAAATTACTCCTGGAATTCTGGTTTGTGCAGCTGAGAAAATGTTGATTCCATTCACTGAGATGAGAAAAACAAGGAAAACATGCTGAATAGTAGAGAAGAAAATTAAGACTTTGGGACATCTTAGGCGCAAATGTCATTCAGGCAGTTGGGTAAAAATGTATGGAGCATATAGGCAAGGTTTAGAGTGAAATACATGATATATTGTAACACTTATCTTTTTTTTTTTCTAAGTAGTTTCCATGCCTCGCATGGAGCCCAACTTGGGGCTTGAACTCATGACTCTGAGACCAAGAGTCAGATGTTTAACTGACTGAGACACTCAAGCACCCCTACAACACTTACAATTATAATATCTTTGAGTTTTATAGCCTCCAAAGACCTAACCATGAGTTTTCCTGCTCTTGCCAGATATGGCCCCTATCCATCAGTAATGGCTTCTCAACTAGCTAGTTTCCCCATCATTTACACAAGCTGCACCTCACTTGGTATTCAACCTAAGAGGTTTTACTTCTCTGACAGCCTGCAGAATTATTCAAATAAATCAATCACATCAACCTATGGGAAGCCTGCAGTACCCTCTCATAGTCCCTGCTAGTTTACTCCATTCTCTTCTGCAACACCCATGTGACCTTGCATGATATCCAGTGCCGTTGTTAATCAAAGTATAAATATACTTGACTAATTAACAGTTGCCAACCTCTTCTGTCCAGTGTTTAAAGCTACTGAGATAGATAAAGTCATGCAGGCAGAAAGTTTAAAGATGATAGAGTGCATAGCAATAAGGTACAGTGATGATCCAGCAAGAAAAGCAGAGAAGTAGGTTGAGAGGTAAGATGGAAACCAGTAAAATGCAGAGTCCTGAAAGCCAAGGAAAGAATATTTCTAGAAGAGAACAAAAAATCACTTTTAAGCCTAGCATAAATTTTAGAAGATAAAAATGCATTAATGGATATACAATATAAAAAGAAGCAAACTTCACAAGAACACCAAGTGTTAGTGCACTGAGTGGAAAAAAAAAGTGTAGGGATTCTGTGTGTGATTAAAGTTAAGTTGATATCTACTTAAAATAGATGGTTGTAACTGCAAGTTATTTTATGCAAACCTCAAGCTAACTGCAGAAAAAAAACAACCTGTAATAAATACAGAAAAGAATCAAAGCAAGTCACTAAGAAATTCTAAAATAATGAAGACAGCAATAGAGGAAGAGAGAAAAGTACAGCACAACAGACCAAATGATTAATAAAATGGCAATAGTAAGTCCTCACCTATCAATAATTATTTTAAGTATAAATGGATTAAGTGTCCCAATCAAAATGCATAGAGTGACTGAATTTTAGTTTGAAATTAAATGAGTTTAGAAACTCATTTTATTTTTAAGAACACATAGGCAGAAAGCAAAGGAATGAAAAAGATATTCCATGTAAATAGTAACAAAAAGAAGCCTGGCATGGCTATAATTCTACAAGACAAAATAGACTTAATGTCAAAAACTATCTCTAGGGACCAAAATAGGTCAATATATACTGATAAAAGGCCCAATTCAACAGGGAGATATAACAATTAATAACTATATATGCATCTAATATCACAGCACCTGAACATATAAAATAATAATTCAAAATAATCTGAAAGGAGAAACTGACAATACAACAATAGGAAAGGACTTCAATACCAACTCCCAAAAATGGATACAAATTTAGACAGAAAATCATAAAGAAAGAGCTGACTTGAACAACACTGTAGATCAAATGGATCTCAACAGACATAGGCAGAACTTTCCATCCAATGGAATATACATTCTTCTCAAGAGCTCAAGAAACACCTCCAAAACAGATGACATGATAATTCATTACAAGTCATAACAAATTTAAGAATATCAAAATTATTGTAAGCATCTTTTCCAGCCATAATGGAATGAATCAAAGTATCAGTAACACTAAGAAAATGGGAAAATTCACATATATGTGGGAACTAAACAACACTAGAACCATTGGATAAAAGAAATCAAAATGAATTTTTAAAAGTATCTTGAGATAAGCAAAAATGAAATCACGACATAAAAGTTGAAATGTAGTAAAGAGTACTGATAGAATTTTATAGTGATAAATGCCTATATTAAAAATGAAGAAAGAACCCAAATAACAATGTCACTAAACTGTATCAAAGAATGAGGAAAAGAACACACTAAACTCAGAGTTAGCAGAAGGAAAGAAATAATAAAGTTTAGAGCAGAAGTAAATCAAATAGAGACAAGAAAAACTATAGAAAAAAATCAATAACACTGAGTGTTGGTTTTGTGAAAAGATAAACAAGACTAACAAATCTTTAGCTAGCCTAAGGGAAAAAAGTCTCAAATAATATCATAAATGAAATAGAAGACACTATAACAGCTGTCTCATATATAGATTATGAAAAACTATGTGCCAATAAATTAAGTAACTAGAAAAAAATGGGCAAATTCCTAAAAAGATACAACCTACCAAAACTGAATCAAGAGGAAATTTCAGAAAGCCTGAAAAAACTAATAACAAACAGGGATATTGACTCAGTAATCAAAAACCTCTCAAGGAAAACAAGCTCAGGGCCTAATGGCTCCATGGGTAAATTCTACCAAATATTCAAAGAAGAATAGTTATTCTTTTAAGCACTTAAAAAAAATTTATCCCAGGGATTTATTCTAGGGATGGAAGTGAGATTTATTCTACGGGTGGAAGAATGATTCAACATACAAAAATCAATGTGATACATCAAATGAACAAAATGAAAGAAATCACCTAATTATCTCAATAGATGCTAAAAAAGCATTTGACAAATTTCACCATCATTCATTATAAAACCTATAAATAAAATAGGTGCAGAAGAAATTTAACAAAATTTAACAAAAATTAAAAAAAATTTAACAAAAGGCACTTATGGAAAGCCCACAGCTAACATCATAATCAATAGGAAACAACTGCAAGCTTTCCCTTTAGTACAACTCTTGCTACTCTAAGTAGCACTATGTAGTACTATGTATACTATTAGTACCAGAGCAATTAGAAAAAAAGAAAGGACATCCAGATAAGAAAGAAAGAAGTAAAATTATGTTTTTGCATACAACCTGACCATATATGTAGAAAACCCTAACGACTCAACTAAAAAAAAAAAAAAAAAAAAAACCTTTTAGAATAGCCTAATTCAGTAAAATTGAAGGATGCAAAATGAACATCCAAAATCTAATCACATCACATTTCTATACACAACCAACAAACTATCCAAAAAGAAAATTAAGAAAATAATTCCAATAATGATAGCAAAAAACAATAAAATATCTAGGTATAAACTTAACCAAAGAGATAAAAGACTTGTACTTCAACAGTTATAAACATTTGATGAAGGGAATTAAAGGAGACACAGATATATGGAATATATTCATAAACAGGAAGAATATTAAAATGTCCATTCTATGCAAAGTTATCTACAGACTCAATGCAACTCATATAAAAACTCCAATGGCATTATTTACAGAAATAGTAAAAGTAATGCTAAAATTCATATGCAACTACATGGACCCCCAAAAGCCAATGTCATCTTAAGAAAGAACAAAACTAGGGGCATCATACTTCCTGATTACAAAGGTACTGCAATCAAAACAGTATAAAAGTAGCATAAATACAGATATATAGATGAAAGAACAGAAATAAAGAGCCAGAAATAAACTCAGGTATATAGAGGCAACTGATCGTTGACAAGGTGCAATACAAAATGAGGAAAGGATAGTATCTTCAATATATGGTGCTGGAAAACTGATACATGACAAACATTTACATGACAAATGAAATTGGATTCTTATCAAAATCAAAAATTGGCTCCTTATGCAAAAATTAATGAAAAATGGATCAAAGATTTAAATATAAGACCTAAATTGGAAAACTACAAAAGATAAAACATAGGGAAGAAGCACCTTGACATAAGTCTAGGCAACATTTGTTTTTGGCAAAGCACCGTTAATGTGCATCGTTTTTTTATTAAAGTATAACTAACATAATATTATATTACTTTCAAGTGTATAACATACTGATCCAATGATTCTTATACATCACCTAGTACTTACTACATTAAGTAGAGTCACCACCTGTCACCATGTTATTACAATATATTGACTATATTCCCTGTGCTGTACTTTTCAACCCCATGACTTATTTATTTTACAACTGAAATTGTACTTTTTAATCCCCTTCACCTATCTTACTTATCTCTCAAACCACCCCCTCTCTCTGGCAACAACCAATTTCTTCTCTGTATTTAATAGTCAGATTTTATTTATTTCCTTTGTTTTTTAGGTTCCTCACATAAGTAAAATCATATGGTATTTATCTTTCTCCAACTTATTTCACTTAGCATAACACCCTTTGTCCACTTATTGTCACAAATGGCAAGATATCATTCTTTCTCATGGCTGACTAAATTTCCACATTGTGTGAGCATGTGTGTATGTATGTGTACACATCTTCTTTATCTGGAGTTATTACCTCACACTGGTCAGAATGGCTCATATCAAAAAGACAAGAAATAACCAGTGTTGGTGAGGATATGGAGGGAAAACAACCCTCATGCACTGCTGGTGGGAATGTACATTAGTATAACCACTTTGACAAATAGTACGGAGGTTCCTCAAAAAAATAAAAATCAAAGTACCATATGGCCTAGTAATTCCACTACTGAGGATTTACCCCCCCAAAACCCACAAAAACACTAATTCAAAAAAATACAAGCACCCCTATGTTTATTGCAGCATTAATAACAGTAGCCAAGATATGGAAGCAACCCAAGGTGTCCATCAATATATGAGCAATAATTTTTTGAACACATCAAGAACATAAACAGAAAAAACAAAAATAGGCCAGTGAGATTTCAACAAACTAAGAATCTCCTGCACAACAACAGCAAAACAATCAACAAAACAAAAAGGTCATCTATGTGAGGCATCTGGATGGCTCAGTCAGTTAAGCATCCAACTTTTGATTTCACCTCAGGTCATGATCTCAGGGCTGTGAGATGCAGCCTTGCATTGGGCTCTGCACTGAGCAGGGAGGCTGCTTCTCTCCTTTTCCCTCTCCTCTCTCTCTCTTTCTCTCTTTCTCAAATAAATAAATAAATCTTTTTTTAAAAGGTAATCTACCCAATGGGCAGAATCTTTTATCTGTTAAGAGGTTAATATCCAAAATACATAAGGAATTCATAAATCTCAATAGCAAAAAAGAAAATTTTTCATTCAAAAATAGGTGAAGAACCTGAATAGACATTTCTTAAACAAAGACATATAAATGGCTAACAAGCACATGAAAAAGTGCTCAACATCACTAATCATTAGGGAAATGCAAATGAAAATCAAAGAAGTTATCACCTACTGCCTATTAATATGGCTATTATCAAAAAGCAAAAAGTAAGTATTGGCAAGGATGTAAAGGGAACCTCTGTGCAGTGTTGGTGGGCTATAAATTTGTATAGCCATTGTGAAAAACAATATGGAAGTCCCTCTGCAAATTAAAAACAGAACTACTATATAATCTAGAAATGCCACTTCTGTGTATATGTCAAAATGAAATGAAATCACTATCTCAAAGAAATATCTGCACCTCCATGTTCATTGCAGCATTTTTCACAATAGCCAAGATATAGAAACAATTTAAATGCCCATCAATGGATAAATGAATAAAGAAGATGTGACAACATGTGTACACATACACACACACAGGAATATTATTCAGCCTTCACAAAGAAATAAATCCTACCACACAAATGAACTTGGAGGACATTATGCAAATGAAATAAGCTAGACACAAAAAGATAATGCAGTATGGTTTCACTCACATATAGAATCTAAAATAGTCAAATCATCATAGAAGCAGAGGGTAGAATAGTGATTGCTAGGGGCTGAGGTAGAGATAATTGGAAGCTGTTGGGAAAAGTACACGAAGTTTTGGCTTTCCAAACAGAATCAGGGCAGCCCGGGTGGTTCAGCGGTTTAGCACCTGCCTTCAGCCCAGGGCATGATCCTGGAGACTCGGGATCGAGTCCCGCGTCGGGCTCCCTGCGTGGAGCCTGCTTCTCCCTCTGCCTGTGCCTGTGCCTCTTTTCTCTCTGTGTGTGTCTCTCATGAATGAATAAATAAAATCTTAAAAAAAAAAAGACCAGAATCAATTCTGACGGTCTAAAGTACAGCAAAGGGACTATAATTAACAATACCATACTATATGTTTGTAATTTGCTTAGAGGATAGATGTTAAATATTCTCATGAGACCTTAAAAAGTAACTATGTGAGGGGATGTATATGTTAATCAGCATGATTATGGCGATGATTTCATAATGTATATGTGCATTAAAACATCTTTGCTCATTTTAAGTATATCAGTTTTGTCAAAAAAGTCATATTTGGCATATTACTTGGCTATATTTGGCAATATGGAAGTCATTGGTGAATAAGAAATCTGGAATAAAAGAGCTTATTTGAATTCCAGTAGGAATAACCCAATAAGAAAAAATGTTGATAATTCCAGAGAAAGGATAGAAAAGAGAGGTCCTTAAAAGGCAAGGTGGAGTAGAGCACAACTGTAGAGAATGGTCTTTGAAAATAAGAACTCACCATCCTTGTGATTGTAAGAAATAAAAAAGTGAGCATAAATCCTGATATTTTCAAGATTTGGTATTAGAAGAAAAGGTTCTTTTCTGATGCTTCTATTTTCCCATTGAAGTATAGGCAAGTACAACTGAGAATAGGAGTTTGAGGAGAGAAATAGTAAAAGGAGTTAATGTGGAGAAAAGAGAGAGCCCCTTTGAAAATCATGGTAAAATTTGATAGTGATTTTCAATTAAATCAGTTCTTAATTGTATGTAAATCAGAAACATGACAATAATGGCTACAATTTTATAAACTTATTTCACATGCATCATCTTTTTAATTTAAACCTTACAACAACCTTATGATGTTGAAATAATTTCCCCCCACTTATATTAAAGAAATTGAAGCTCAGAAAGCTGCTGTAATTCATCAGTCTAGTAAGTGACAAGGTACTGAAATAAATTTAATTTTATTCAATCTAAGTTAAATCCAATGTACTGTATCCATGTTTCTAAAATATGAGTAATGCTGACACACTTTACAGGAAGCAATTCTCATGGACTCCTAGCATTAACTGCAATTATTTTTTTATTTTATTTAAATATGTACAAATGTAAAAATGAGAATAAACTCTATATTTATGGCTCTTATACAACTAGAAAACCATAAAAAATTTACAAATTTGCAACAAAACTATAAGACCAAGAAAATTCCAAATGCCAACATTATTTTAAAATGATATTTGTTAAAAATGGATTCATTTATAATAGATTAAAAAGAAAAATAATATTTTTGTGTAATATGTTTCACTTGTTAATCTTTATTTTTAACATAAACTATCATTTGAGTTGCCATCATTTTTTCTAATAATGGACTTATTTCTAACTGCTAATCATTATTTTTACAGTGCACTTAAAATACTATACTGAACAATATTAAGGAAAATATCTTCATTGTGCATTTACTACACTTACAGCTAATGCACATTCTAAGATTATACTTATAAAAGTGATATATTTTTATAGTTTTTAGACATGATTCTGATTAGCTGTGCCTAGATACAGCTTCATGAACTATCCAGTTCAAATCACACAGTTATTCCAACTACTCTGCTATGAAGTCACTTGGTCTACTCTTCACTTCAGAAGGTTTATAAACTAAAATACTAATAAATGCAGGCATTAAAATTGTGTGAAAATATCTTTAATAAGGTAGTTATTCAAATTATCTAAAAGTTGCAGTATTAAGCCATTTCTCTCATCCCAGCTCAACTCTATAATCCTCCCCCTACCAACACAGTCACTACACCTCTTTGAAGTAGGTGGTCAGCTCTGTGCTTGTTACTGTTAAAAAAAAAAAAAAAAAGCAACTAACATTCAACTGAAAGAATACAGAGTTCCTGTAGAATAACAGCAACTTATTAAATCTAATTTTTTTATCCATCATTCCACTACCACAGAAAGAAAAGCAAATTAAACTACCCACAAACCACGTCAAGTATAAGCTGGAGAGACAAAGCATACAATACAACCCAATATACACATAAGTAAGGCAAATATATGAAAGTAGAAGAGACAACTTTGACTCCCCACACAGTAGTAGACAGTCAGGTAGAGACTGTACAGAATGGAGGATAGATAGTAGGGGCCAAACAGTGGGAGAATACAGATAAAAACTATGCCTGGGGAGTCACACTGAATGGAGAAAATCATTGATAGCAAGTCTGAGTCTGTGGATCAGAGCATTAGTTCCTAGGAAATCAAAAGGACAGTGATTCAAACTGTGGGACTGATGGTAGAAATCCTAGGGAGAAATGTTTAAGGCTTATGAAGAAGAAATAAGCAGTGGAAATATGGGACATACAGGAATAAAAGATAATCACAAAATCAGAAGATACATCGCCTTTTTACTCCCTCCACCAAAACAAAATCTACTAAAAATCATTCAGCCTTAACAGAAGAGGATGCTCTTAACTAAGACATGAAGGGAACCTCCAAAATTTCAGAATAATAGAATCAGCTGTTACTGCCAATCCAGGAAAATTCAGACATTTAAAATAAATGACATTATGGTAGATGCCATCTTACAAAGCTATTATAAAAAAATTACAATAAGAACATTTTAGCTGATAAAATCTCCCCTCAAATAAGTAAATACAAAAGAGAGAAAGGCTGAAATACAATCTCTCAAGCTGAATTAAATATTTTAAGACAAGAATTTCTGGACATTAAAAAGAAGTCAATATCAAATGTTTAAATCTCTGAATGTAAATGGACAAAAAAAGCTATAAATGAGAATTAACTCAGAAAAGAAATTGAAAGCACAAAACATATCAAAAATGACTAAATTTAAATAATTTTCTCAAAAGAGTAAGTATAACTTAAAACATAATAAAGGAGAATTGTAGAGATAAAAATATCCAAGAAAATTAAAATAATATAAAGTGGTAAAAAAAAAAAAAGACTATAGAAATGTTGATATAGATTAGCAAAGCTCCAACAAATTACTGGAGTTCTTGAAGGCAAAGAAAAAAGAAAAAAAAAAGAAACAGAATACTTAAAAACATAATCCAAGAACTTTGCAGATATATTAGAAAATCCAAATCTACATATTAAAAGCATCTTTAAAACTGAATTTTGCCCAACTTTATTAAGATATAATTGAAAAATAACATTCTGTAAGTTTAAGGTGTACAAGGTGTTAATTTGATACACTTCTATATTGCAATATGATTGCCACCACAATGTTAGCTAACACTCCTATCAATGTCACGTAATTATCATTTCTTTTTTGTGGTAAAAACATTTAAGATCCTCTATTTTAGCAGCCTTCAACTATATAATATAGCATTGTTATCTATAATCACAATTATGTGCTTAGATCCTCAGAACAGATTCATCTTCTAACTGGTAGTATATATGTTTTGATATACATCTCCTCATTTTCCTCACCCACCAGTCAGGTAACCACCATTCTACTTGGTTTCTAGTTTGTTTCTGAGTTCAGCTTTTTTAGATTCCACATATAATTGATATCATACAATGTTTGTCTTTCTGTGTCTGACCTACTTCACTTATTATTTTCTAGTACCATCCATGTCGTTGCAAATGGCAGGATTTCCTTCTTTCTACTGGCTGAAAAACATTCTATTGTATGTATATAGAATGCATCATCTTTATCCATTCATTCATCCATTGAAAGACACTTAGATTGTTGCCATGCCTTAACTATTGTGAATAATGCATAGAGTACAGATATCTATTTAAGATTCTGTTTTAATCTCATCGGATATATACCCAAAAGTGAGATGGATTGCTAAATCATATGTTTCTTTTTAATTTTTTGAGAAACCTCCATACTGTCTTCCATATTGGTTTCATCAATTTACACTCCCACCAAAAGTGCAGAATGATTCCCTTTTCTCCACATCCACACCAAAAACTTGTTCTCTCTTGTCGTTTTGAAGATAGCCATTCTAACAGTTGTGAGGTGTTATCTCATCGTGGTTTTGATTTGCAGTTCTCAGATGATTAATAATCTCAAACACTGTTTAACATACTTGTTGGCCATTTGGGTATCTTCCTTGGAAAAATGTCTATGCAGGTCCTCTGCCCTACTTTTAATCAAATTGTTTGTTTGTTACTGTTTGTATAAGGTCTTAATATATTTTGGATATTAATCCCTTATCCAGTAAATGGTTTGCAAGCATTCTTTCTCATTTGGTAGGCTTTTTACTTTTTTGGTTTCTTTTGCTGTGCAGAAGCTTTTTAGTTTGATGTTGTCCCACTTATCTTTGTCTTTGCTTATGCTTTGGGGATCATCCAAAAATTTTTTGCCAAGACTTATATCAAGGAGACTTTTCCCTATGCTTTCCTCTAAGAGTTTTACAGTTTCAGGTCTTAACATTTAAGCCTTTAATTCATTTCTATTAATTTTTGTAAGCAGTGTAAGGTAAGGGACTCAATTTAATTCTGCATGTGGATAGACAGTTTTCCAATTATCATTGGTTGAAGAGACTAACTTTACCTCATTTTGAGTATTCTTGGAACCCTTGTCAAATATCATGGTTATTTCTGGGCTCTCAGTTCTGTTCCATTGGCCAATGTGTGTATTTTTATCCCAGTGTCATACCGTTTTTTTCAGCTTTTATTTAAATTCAATTTAATTAACAAATAATGTATTATTAGTTTCAGAGGTAGAATTTAGTGGTTCACCAGTTACATATAACAACCAGGGCTCATTACATCACAAGCCCTCCGAAATGTTCATCATCCAGTTATCCTTCCCCACCTCCCCTCCAGCAACCCTCAGTTTGTTTCCTATAGTTAAGAGTCTCTTATGGCTGTTTTGATTACTATAGCTTTGTAATAAGGCTTGAATTCAAGTATGACGCTTTCCATCCTGTTTTTTTCAGGACTGCTTTAGATATTTGGAGTCTTTTATGATTCCATACTAATTTTAGGCTTATTTTTCCCTATTTCTGTGAAAAATGACATTGGAATTTTGATGGTGATTGTATTCAATCTGTACATTGCTTTAGGTATCATGAATATTTGTTTTCCTGAACCATAAACATGGGATTTTTCTTCATTTGCTTATGTCTCCCTCCATTTTTTTTTAAAGATTTGTTTATTTATTCATGAGAGACAGAGAGAGAGAGAGAGAGAGAGAAGCAGAGACATAGGCAGAAGGAGACGCAGGCTCCATGCAGGGAGCCTGATGTGGGACTCAATCCTGGATCCCGGGATCATGACCTCAGCTGAAGGCAGGTGCCCAACAGCTGAGCCACCCAGGAGTCCCACCCCTCCATTTTTTAAAACCAGAGTCTTGTAGTTTTAGTATAGGATTTACCTCATTGGTTAAATTTATTTCTAAGTATTTTATTATTTTTAATGCTGTCACAAATAGGGTTGTTTTGTCTATTTATTTTACAAATATTTTGTTGTTACCATATAAAAATGAAACTGACTTTGAATTCTATTAATTTATATCCTTCAACTTTACTAAATTAATTGATGAGATTCAATAGATTTTTTTGTCTTGTCTTTAAGGTTTTCTACACATCACATAATTTGCAAATACAGATAATTTTACTTTTCCTTTCTGATTTGGATACATTTATTGCTTATTTCTTGTGTGATTGCTCTAGCTAGAATTTCATTATACTGAAAAATAGTGGTGAGAATGAGCAATCTGTCTTGTTCCTGGTGATAGAGGAAAAGCTTTAAACCTTTCACCATTGAATATAATGTCAGCTGTAGGCCAGTCATATTGACAATATGACAATCTATTAATGTCAGTGTTTTTTTAACAAAAAATAATGCATTACTATAATTCATCATTTTGAATTCTAAGGAGAAAAATCCTATTATGTCCATAGATGCTGAAAAGCCTTTAGCAAAGTCAACACCTATGTGTGAACTTAAAATAAGAATTGGTAAATACTTCCTTAACATGATAAAATAAACATATCTCAATTCCAAGCCAGAATCGTACTTCATAAGGAAATGTCAGAGGCATTTTAGTTATGGTCAGAAACAAGGCAAAAATGCAACCAAACAAAAAACACAAGTAGAAATGTAAGAATAGGAAATGGAGAAATAAACTCTATCCATTTGCATGTTATATAATAGTATTTCAGTTCAACAGAGCAAATGTATATCCAAAAAATACAGAGAGTTAAAAATTCAGAATAGGATATAAAACTAAGATACAAAAGTTAATAATCTATATATACCTACAATAACCAGCTAGAAGAAATAAAAGAAAAAATCCACTTACAATGCATCAAAAATGATTATAATACTTAAGAACAAACCTAAGAAGAAATATGCAAACCTATGGTGAAGAAAACTTCCAAACCTTTATGAATTTCTTGTTCTTTAAAAGGATTGCTGAATACCACAGCAAAGCATTTTTATGGCATTTCTACTTAAGCTAGTATATAAATGTAAGGCAATCCCCCCCCAAAAAAAACCTGTTTTTATTTAGAATCAGATAAGTTAATTCCAAAGTTAAAAGGATAAACATGTAATAATAGGTAGGAAAACACTTAAGGAAAAGGACCAACTGGGGAGACTGGTCATGCAAGATATTAAACAAGCAGGAACCCTCTATAATTAACACAGATGAATGGATAAGGAAAATGAGTGTGTACATACATTAGAATATTACACATCCATAAAGATGCAGTTGTACCATTTCAGACATGGATGGACCTAGAGGGTATTATGCTAAGTGAAATAAGTCAGACTGATAAAGACAAATGCCATATGATTCCACTCATAAGTGGAATCTACCAAAAAAAAAAAAAAAACAAGGCAGAATCAGACCTATAAATACAGGGAACAAACTGATGGTTGCCAGAGGGAAGGGATGTGACTAGTGGGCAAAATCGATGAAGGAGAGAGGCAGATACAGGCTTCTAGGTACAGGATGAGTAAGTCGTGGGAATAAAAGGCACAACACAAGGAATATAGTCAATGATATCATAATGTGATATAATGGGACAGAAGGTAGCTACAGTTGTGGTGAATGCTGCATAATGTATAAACTTGTCAAAATTAGTAAGTTGTACACCTGAAACTATTATAACTTGTGTGTCAACTATACTCTAAAAAAATGTGAGATTTACATATGGAAAGAATAAAGAAACAAAATAGTTCTATTCACATATGGTTAATATATAAGAAAATCTAGTAGATTACAAGAGTACTTTCACAAATCATCAAGGAAAAGTTAGTTTTGGGGTTAACTGGATAACCATTTCCAAAACGATAAAATTGGATCCATACCCCATACCATAAACAAGAGTCAACTCCAAATAGGTCATAGACCTAAAGGTAAAAAATTTGAAATCTTAGAAGTAGAAGAAAATGTAGTTGGTTTCTTTATATCTTTAGATACAAAGAATCCAGCTGCAATAAGAAATAAATACTGATAAATATAACCTACTTAATGGGGAAAATATTGGAAATTATATATATGAAAAGGGATTAATACCCAAAATAAATATTTTTAAAACTCCTACAACTCAAAAAAATCTAAAAAATTTGAGGATCTGAGCAAACATTTTTCCAAACAAGACCAACAGATGGCCAACAGGTACATGAAAAGTAGCTGAACATCACTAAACTAATCATCGGGGAAATGCAAATCAAAGCCACAACGATACATTTCTTCATATTTGTTAGAATGGCTATTATCAAAAACAGAAGAGGTGTTAGTGAGGATGTGTAGAGATACATATGTGTAATGCTATTATGCATGGAAAAGGAAAATAAAAATTAAAATGTGTGTATGTATGCATGCATTCATACACATTTGCGTGCACTTTAGCTATTTTTGCAAATAAAAGAAACAGGAATAATAAACCAAACATAATGAAAATGATTACTTGTGAGATGAGAAAATGAAAGAGAAATAAGTGAAAGGGATAGTGCTAAGACTAAGACTTCTCTGTGTGTCTTATTGTTTGATTTTGAGCTATGTAAATAGTTTCCATTTATGAAAGTAAAATTAAGGGATGTCTGGGTGACTCAGTGGTTAAGCTTCTGCCGGTTGGCTCAGGGCGTGATCCCAGGGGCCCTGGGATTGAATCCTACATAGGCTGCCTGCAGGGAGACTGCTTCTATCCCTGCCTGTGTCTCTGCCTCTCTATATATATCTTTCATGAATAAATAAATAAAATATTTTAAAAATAAATAAATAAAAGTAAAATTAAGTTTGAAAAGAAGACAAACACTAAAATTAAACAGAAACAACAAGGACAAACTATATGTTCTCATTCATTTGGGGAATATAAATAATAGTGAAAGGGAATGTAAGGGAAGGGAGAAGAAATGTGTGGGAAATATCAGAAAGGAAGACAGAACATAAAGACTCCTAACTCTGGGAAACGAGCTAGGGGTGGTGGAAGGGGAGGTGGGTGGGGGGTGGGGGTGAATGGATAATGGGCACTGAGGGGGACACTTGACGGAATGAGCACTGGGTGTTATTCTGAATGTTGGTAAATTGAACACCAATAAAAATAAATTTATCATATAAAAAAAAACAGAAACAACAGTAACTTTACCCTAGCTATCCATTAATTTGACAACCACACAAAAATAATTCAAATAACAGTACTCTGATGGGAAACCTTAAGTAAGGTATCTTGTAACAATAGCTATAAAGAAATATTGAAATTTATTTTGTAGTTTTGTTGTTACTGGAGATAGTAATTCTGAAACTAGTTCGTATATACTTTAGGATACTGCAAATGATGTTGTTGAGAATCAAAATTTTTAATATGGAAGAACAACAACTTTGGAATGAGGGAAGATAAGAAATCACACACACACACACACAATTTCCTAACTCTGTTACCTGGAAGTACACAAAGGCAAGGGCACATTAGGAGAAATAAGCACATGTAGTTCCTAGAGCTGGAGTTCTAAGTACCAATATCACTAAAATGAGAGTGGGTTCCTTGAAGAAATGTTCTTCCCAGGTCTGAGTAGCAAAAGGACAAAGAAGCACCCCACAAAGAAGGAGGTGATCCAAGAGTAAAGGAGCTGTT
The DNA here is from genome assembly GCF_905146905.1 of Nyctereutes procyonoides. Lineage (NCBI taxonomy): Eukaryota > Metazoa > Chordata > Mammalia > Carnivora > Canidae > Nyctereutes > Nyctereutes procyonoides. The sequence continues at coordinate 20,383,924 of NW_026575040.1, read as the reverse complement.
GCTTCTATTGGACAAATTGGGAAAATGTAAGCATCAAAAAGAAACGCCATCATAATGAATTATATCACATTAAAGAAAGAATCCATGAGTCTATAATAACATGCACACACACATGGAGGGAATAGAAAGCTCTTTAAAATCTGAAACAAAGCTCATCAAATTATTGCCCATAGTCCAAATCCTGTTGCATCTTTTTTTTTCCACAGTCCATGAGCTAAGGATATTTTTTACATTTTTGGAGAAAAGAACAAACTATGCAAGAGAGACCATATGTGGCCCTCAGAGCCTATTATATTTACTCTCTGGCTCTTTACAGAAAAAAATTGTGGACCTCTGATCTAGAAAAATGATTAAATTAAATAATTACCATTTTCAACCACCAATGTAATGCGATATTCTTGCAAAAACTTAAACCAAAATCCATAAGCTAAAAGGTTGCTGAAAAAAGAAAAGATATTCATAAACTTTCCACTTATTATTCACCAGATTTTTATTAATTACAAAGGTGGAAAGCTATGTTTAAAATAAAAACATCACATGTAGCTTCACCAATATTGGGACAATCTAACATCATGAACTTCCTGATGTAATGCAATGGGAAATATGTAATATCTGGCTCAGGCATTTTAACCATAATCAAATCCAAAGGAAACAATCAGACAAATCCAGTTTGAGGAACGCTCCACAAGACAATTGGTTTGAACTCTTCAAAAATGTCACTGTTTTAGAAGACAAAAATAGAGAGAGACGGAGAGAGAAGGCAGGGCATGAGTTATATTTTAAAGATATTATAAACGTAGTAAGAAAATCCAATGTAGGATTTCTGATATATATGAGGACAATTGGAGTCACTTAAATTTAGACTATATGTTATTAAATATTAATTATCAATGGCAAATGCCTTTTCTGTGATTATTGTTATAGCATATAGAAGAATGTCCTTGTTCTTAGGAAAAACACCTCAAATACTTTGGGGCATAGTGTTCTGATGTTTGCAGCTTACTTTCAAATAAAGCAACCCACTGAAGTGTGTGTGTGTGTGTATGTGTGTGTGTGTATAGGGAAGGAGAAAGAGATAGAAACACCAGAAAATGTTAATAATTAGTGAACATAGGCATGAGGAGCTATGTATCCTTATCATACTACCTTCTCAACTTTTCTGTGGATTCAAAGTTTTATTAAAAGTTGGGAAATTTTAAAAGACATTTGTTTTTTTTTTAGAGTAAACATGTCTTCAAATCTATCTGCTACAATTTTTTTCATACAGTTCCTTAAATATTTCATATCATCTGGTTGTCTTATGACTAAAATAAACCCAGACACACATACACAATAAGCTATCTATGTAAACACAAAATACAATTTTTCCATTCAACAGAAGAGACCCTGACATCACTTAACTTATGGTGATTTTCTTCTAAATTGTTATTCTCCTAATGTAACCAATTATTGCCTGTGTCAGCATCTACTAACAGGGAGGGAAACAAAAAGAATTTATGGCCAATTACACTACGGAAAGTTTTTATACTCTTAATAATAATAATACATCAAACATTAATAAGATATAGAAGGTATTTTTTCATGATTTGCAGGACAGGAAATCACATTATCTCCTTCTATTACATGATTAAATATCGCAGGAAACATACATTCCGGTTTACAGTTCTAATAGACAAGTATAGAAGGTATATAAACAATCCTGTGATCCTTCATCATTACAATCAACCTAAGCTGATAAGGAGAAAAAAAAATGACACATATAGAAAGATGCGCTCACCTAACTGGCACAAGGCCCACATTATAGTGTCAACTCTGCTTTTAAATAGCTCTATATTTTTTAGTAAATTACTTCTGCAAATTTTAGTTTTACCATAAAATGAGGCACCTGAATGGAATTAAGATTGTTGGAACTATACAATCAAGAGCTATTTATTCCTTCAGGACGTGGGGGGAAAAAGAGGCAATTTAAAATAATCATAGGAAATAAAAACTCAATCTGAAATATATATTATTCATTAGAACCCAAAGGAACAGAGAGGGGAGGAGGCCAGGATACATGTGAAACTGATGAGCCTGAAGAAAGTCAGTCACTCCCTTCTAGACAATGGGACTTCACTCTGTGGAGTAGTTCACTTGGCCAGAAGGCCAGCCTGTAGAAGGGAGGTGGCCAGAAGAAGGGTGGTAATTAGATTGGGACAGCAAGGCAGCCACTGACTGCTTCTTGTCTGATATGACCTTTCTACCCAGGGCCAAAACAATTATTATATATTTCATGCGGTTAGATTTTTTTATTATGAGATCTAGAAAAAACATTTTACAATCAGGTAGAAAGAGAGATTATAAAATCCCCCACAAAGAGAAGATGAGTAAACTCTAAAGAATTCAAGTCAGAAATATCCAAACACTGTGAAATTGGAGTTTTAAGGAAACTGTTCCTAAACTTCTCAGGACATGGATGCTCCCAGCTGAGGTACTGATTAGTTCTAATACAGTAAGACCACGAGAGTAAGAAGAATGCTTGAAAAATTGATTATCTGATTAACTGCAAGTTAATTTGGAAAACTGTCAGTCTTTTAACACTGTACTATTCAAAGAATTTTTTTTAAGTTACATTGGCAAATTTTCTTTCCTAAATAGAACAGTCTCTGAACATTACTGGATCTTCCTTGGATGATTGTAGGTCCTGTGGTACCTCTAAGTCATTATTTTAAACACCATTACCAGCCTACGATTGAGGGATGTGCTCACATTGGACTGAAACAATGTAGGATTCATACATCTGTGGAAGATGCTTTTTTGGAGGAAAATAAATAAATATAAACCATTTCTTACTCTTTGCCTCCACTTCATGAAGTCTGTGTGTGGCAAAAAAAAAAAAATTAATTGAGAAATTGAGGTTTCTGATTAGTTCAGGTTCATGTGTTTATTTAATCACACTCTTACTAGATTTTCCTTTAAATCAAAGTGAATCAAATTAAGATCCACATCCCTTGTAGTAAGACTTCAGTCTTTCAACAAGTGATTAGAGAAATGTATCTTTGCCCATACACTTTCAAGGAAGTTCCTGAAGCTTATAACTGACAGGTCATTTTTTAAAGTACAAGAATTTGGAAACAAATTCAACTCACGCTCTAACTTCCTTGAGTTGGCAGACATAGTGTTTTAAATTCTAATTCTCCTACAGGGCAAATCTAGATTGAAGTTTAGGACTAATAAAGTATATTATTTGCACTGGGAAATTTTATTCATCAACAGAGTTTTTGATACACAATGGCAGGTTCTGATTAAGATATTTATGCTCTAAGGAGCTATTTCCAGCATTCGTCCATTGGATTATTTGTACACAGAGCAGTATCCACCATGTTTGAAAGACAGTGACATCAATTCCAGTAATGAAAAAAAAAACTTCAAACATAGAAACATTAACAGAATGAAGATAAATTGTTTCTGAATTAGTATCTAACTTTGAGTCTTTTACAGAGAGAAAATGCCTACTTACTCCAATTCTTTGTTAAAAAAATTTAAAAAACAGCATATAAAAATGGGTAACTGCAAAAAGCAGACCCCATGTCTCTGAGATGCATTATAGAAATACTGCCCATGGGGATTTGGGACCAGCATTCTTAAAGCAGAAAAGTGGTTTAAAATTCTTAAGGTTATTCCTTGATGCAATTAACAAAAGAAGTTTAAGCCTTTAGCTTTCTTAAAAAACAATTCCACATGTTCAAGCCTGACTTGTTGGTACTATGGCAGGAATGGAGACATGCATGAACCATATTGCATATAATCTCATTCAACAAGAAATACCTAGTTACTCCCACTGCCAAATGACGTGCCAAAGACCAATAATGAGCCTTGCTACAGCACTATCCCATGGAGACTCAATGGTTACTTGATGGTCACCTAGTTAAAAAGGAATCTTTCTGCCCCCAGAAGGCACTGTAATTAGTTTTGAGAAGAAGTAGTACATGTTCTAGATAAAACTTCATAAGCACCACTACTACCAAAGGGCTTACAGGACATTTGATCTACTGGCAGGGCACCCCACACACGCTAAGCTCAAACCAAGAAACTCACTTTACACTGAAGGAAATAAGACATGGGTACATGGCCACTGGTCCTTACTTCACTACCCAGAAGCTGTTGGATTAATAGCATAGCAAAGCTTTGTGGCAAAGCTGTAGGTGCTGCTGAGGCCTCAGATTAGAGGCAGTATCCTACCAGCATGGGGCACCATCCTACAGAACACTAAATCAGTGATTGTAAGATGTATTATCCTCCAAAGAAAGAACATATGTGTTTCAGAACAAAGGCACAGAAACAATCCTCTTCACCATCACCATTAGTGACCCACTTGGGTAACATGTGCCTTTCATTCCCAAAATTCTGGGCTTTGCAAATTTAGAGAGAACATTTCCACCAGAAGATATAGCAAAAGTCCCATTAGACATTCAATATGGCAAAAAAAAAAAAAAAGACATTCAATATGGCTGTTAATATGGTGTCCAGGGCTTGGAAAAGAGAGAGAGAGAGAGAAGAAAGAAAGAAAGAAAGAAAGAAAGAAAGAAAGAAAGAAAGAAAGAAAGAAAGAAAGAAAGAAAGAAAGAAAGAAAGAAAGAAAAGGAAGGGAAGGGAAGGGAAGGGAAGGGAAGGGAAGGGAAGGGAAGGAAAGGAAAGGAAAGGAAAGGAAAGGAAAGGAAAGGAAAGGAAAGGAAAGGAAAGGAAAGGAAAGGAAAAGAAAAAGAACAAACAATGAACAGAAGGATCACCATCCTGATAAAGTTAGTTGACCTCATCATCAGAAGGAGGTTGAGCTGCTGGTATACCCTAGGGAAGTGAGGAACATGTTTAGCACTCAAGTGACTGCCTGAACTTAATATTCTCTCCACCTCACAATTTTTTTTCACCCCACAATTTTGATAAGAAATCCATAATTGGCACAGCCAGTCTGAGCAAGGTATGATATACAGGGACGGAAGCCCTCAATAATAAAGGTCTGGATCACCTACAAGAAAGCCTCCTCAAGCAGCAGAAGAACTAACACAGGGTAATGGATGTAAATGGATCATAAAGGAATCTAACCTCAAGCCTAGCTATAGCAGCAGGGGATGCCATTTCCCCCACTGACCTTTCTCTTATAGGTTTTCCCCCAGAACAAGGCCCAACAGAGTCCTGAAGGAACTCATGGAATTAATGTATCACCATACAATTCTTTGCCTATCAATTATTCTGATATCTGTTGCCATCATCATTCCTAGTTCATAAATGGAACCTATGGCATCCCATATTCACATGATTTATTGAAGCAGTTATTAGTGAGGAGCCAAGCAAAATCCTTGGAATTAGATTTTTAATAAAACTCAAACTTAAAAAAAAAAACTCAAACTTTCAGTCCTTATAAGAAGGTCATGAGGAACCAGGAGATCATGAGAATATAGAAAGACTATACATCTAAAGACTGAACTCTGAATTAATAGCAGAGACAAGAGCCATGGCAAATTACTCCAACCCTGATAGTATCCTTCACTGGCCTGGTGCTAAATGGGGACTAGAATTGGAGGAGAGTTATCAACTGCCATAGAAAGTATATTAACAAATCTATAGGTAGTCTTCATATCTGCATTTTTAAAAGTACTCTTTGGGATCTAGGCTGGAGAGACATCCATAGCCTTGAGTTTATCATTTATACCAAATACTAAGAGGTCAATCAAGTGTCTTAATACTACCAAAAAAAAAAAAAAGTCCCTTTAGGACTAAAGAACCTATTTTCCTAGCTGAGTAAGGCTACATTTAGTAGAGCTTCCCACCTCCACCTTCCCTAGTGAGTCTCTACCCAAGGACTGATTTTAACAGGGGCACAAAGCCCAGCCTCACTCCCTAAAATGGAATAACTCTGAAAGGGCTAAACCAGCTTCACAGCTGAGTCCTTGCCTTAAAAGCATAACAGCCCAATTTCTTCCTATGCCCTAATCATGCTTCCTTTCCTTCTCGCTACAGTTATTGATCCCAAGACTACTTCCCAACAAACTTCCTGCACACTGATTTCCATCTGAGAATCTGCTGCAACAATAACCTTGCCCTAGGGAGACCAGGTAAACTTGTGTACCCCCACCAGACTAAATTAAGACATTAATCTCACCATTTTACTAGGTCATGTGTATTTTTCTGTATCCTTGCAATATCTTTTTCTTTCTTTTATTAAGGTCTTTCAAAAATCAAAGCAGAATTTCCCCTCAGATGTATTAATTTTCTAACAAAAGCTGCATTATCCAAGATTATTTTTTAAATATTCCTTGATTCTACCAACAGAGGAATATATTTAAGAAATATAAAGAAAGAGGATGAACAGGACAAAAGAATATGATTATGGCATAGAATATTTGGGTCTTTGTGGCAGAGAAATTCCTGGCAAATTTATTGTGCACGATTGGCACATAACCTTAAACTGATCAAATATATCAGAAACTAAGTGACTTTCATATTAGCAGATTGTAATACCATTTGCTAGCCCTACTCTTGTGCTTTTCCCTCCCTGTCTTTGCTCATTTATCCATCCCTGAAATGTGTTTCAAGCCTGAAATCCCAGTAACTGTGCTCTTCTACTTGTCATTGTTTATCTCTGAAACCTGTTTATCACCTGGGACTTGCCAGACTCCTTCTATTAGTTATGTACTGACAGGAAGCGCCCCCTGCCTAGCAGGTCTAGACCTGTACTATTCAGCAGTGCCCAGTGTCTACCTTAGACACCTTGTCCTGGCCAAATGTATTTCTTAATTATAACACAGAGGAATCACAGCTTACTCCTGGGTTAGGTCCTAACATCAAACTATAAAGCAAAACTATATCATCAATATTACCCTTTAAAATCCAATAAGAATAAAAAAATACATAATAAACACATCACTGCTGTTTTTTAATTCTAGCATTTGAGCCAATCACACTGAAGTGTTTGGCTTTCTTTTAAAAAGAGAAATTGCCCCTTTAAAATAATAACATATTTAAAGACTAAAGTTCCAATCAATTTAGAAAATGCTAACATTTTAACAGTGAATAGACACTTGAGACCCACTAAAGGAAAGGCCATTCCTGCTCTTGGAGAAAAATCACTGATGTATTGACTTGCAAAATGTAAATGCTTATTTTTCCTTGCTCTTTGTTGTTGGTTTGTTTGTTTCTATCACTATATATACTTCTAATTGTTGTAAATTAAATGCGTGTATACAATGTGACTCAATGGATTTGGCAAGGATAGGATCACCATGAAATCAACTCACCCTAGCAGCTATCCAGCCCTCACCCGTGTACTATGTTGCTGAAACTCCATCTCTGGCTTTGTTTCACATGACTGTTTCAACTCTTCCAGATTATTTTAATTTACCAACACCCACCCAATAATTTCCACACATGTATGCAATTTCAATCTAACTTTGGTCCATGGCTGGTGTTCCGTTTTGCTATTCTACATAAACATGGATCTCCAAAGGAGCCTCAGACCCATTTAACTACTGGATTATTACACGGAAGAGAAAAATGAACACTGAATTCACAAATGTGTTAGCTTTTTACAGATCAGACCAACCATGGTAGTGAAGTCTCACCATCTATGTCGGTTCATTAAAGTTAAAACCAAATCTGTCCCTGGGGGCAGATTCTAAACATGAGAGAAATTAACACAGTGGCATTAATGCAATCACAATGTCAATAATTTGTAACATGAGGAAAAGAATTGGCAAACTACACTTTAACTAGGTGGTCTCCTCTAACATTACTTATGTGATATTTAAAATTTTTTCACTAATCAATCTGGGCAAGATGGTTTTAATAAACTATAATAAAATACATAATAGCACCATCCTTTCTTCTCAAGCAATATTTTTTCCCTATCCTGTTGGACATTAGTAGAAATATCTCTAGGGGGTGGGGGGGTGTATTTATGCCCTCCAAATTTAGCAAGCTGTATAATTGTAAATCATAATGTCTCAATGTTACCAAATGAAAGAACAAATTACACAGTAAACAAGTGGGTATCTGAAAACATTACTGGGTATTTATGAATTTCACATATGCTTCAAAGTTGCAATAAATAGTGAGGTAGAGAGTAGTTTATTGATTCAAAGTATGTTAAATTCAGGAACACTGTTGGATAATTTCAGGGGGTATATAGTTCTAAAGATGCAAAATCATGTTACATTTGTGGAAAATTAAAAGTAAAGGCCCTAGTAGCATTCAAGATTTAAAAGGAAGTTTTGTTGTTTTGTTTTGTTTTGTTTTTCTATCATTTGTTTTATGGTAGGCCTCAATTAAGTTTTGTCTTTTTTTTTTAAAGCAACAGTTATAATGATAAATTTAGCTTTAAAAGGCATAAGACAGATTCAATCCTTTGGCATTTGAAGTCATCCTGATTCTCTAACAAATTGGATATTTGAGGAGGAATGCTTCTAAGTTTTATAGACCACCAGGCTTCTCTGTTATAAAAACAAAAACAAACCACTAAACTTACACTCTTATTGCCCATTGCGGTGTACTCCCTCATGTGACAGTCTATCTGATCACTTGAAGTCAATCAAGATAGACATTATCCCAATTTTATAGTTGAGGAAATAAATGCTAGGGAGGCTTGGACTTGCTGTTGCTGGAAAGCCTCCAATGTTATCTTCAGTTTTTATAACATCACACTTTTTGCAACAGTTGGAATGAAGAGAGCATGTTCTGTTAATGTTTGCATCCCTGGGGCACAGAGTAGACAGCCAGCAATTTTAGGTACATTTGATAAATGAATGATGGGTGACATGGCCCAGTGCCAAATTGCTGGGCTGTATGGGTATGGGATGACATGGCTACTATTCGACAGGGAGTAGATGCTTTCAGCTCAATTCAGTGGCACTTGAGCTCCCAAGCTCTGATCAACTTTAAATGAGCCCTAAAACATGAACATCTAAGGACCCAGTTGTAAGCCTTTTAAAAAATGTCTGTCCAATTCTACTGAGAAACCTATAGAGAATGTATCCTAGAAGTCCAGGCAAAATTCAGAGGAAAAAATCCCCTATAATTTGGATGGACATAATTACCAAATCAAAAAATAATCTGCCTACGAACCAACCACTTCAGTCTCTAGCATTTCTAAAACTAAACCACTGGGTGTCAGCTATATGCAAAACCAATTTTTGAAGAGTGAAATTTTTAAAAAATCAGCCACTAAACAACCCAAACCTGGAACTGAATTGAAACTTAACCCATTCAGATGTGTTGTTTTGTTCATCAGTAACTGCAGAAATATTTAGAAATTAGGAGGATTTCTAGGTTCGCATAAGGTGCATTCAATAATATGGGTCTCATTGAAATGCTTCTGATTTTTTTTCTCCACATATATTCAGTAAAATGTATTATGATGCAAATACTCGATAATTCAGCAGAAATACTTTTCTCCAGTTACAGTGAATTTAAGCGATATTTAAATGCCATCTAAAACAGAGTGGACTGACTGCCAATGCCTGTCTCATGACATGCACCACAACTTCTGATCACGTAGATCAGAAGGATGTGTCATTTTTCCTGCTCACTTCTATAACATGCACTCTAGTTACTTCTGTGAACCAGGAACAAGTAGAGAGGTGTAATGTGCTAAAAACTCTCAGAAAAACAAAACACAGCTAAGGCAGATGGCCAGAAGAGTTGAAGCTACAAAATGGCCTGCTTGCTGTCAGGGGCTAGGAGCCTTTTCTTTCTCATCAGTATCAGCCTGTTTTCCTGACAGGTGGAGGAGGGCATTTGGGGGTAAATCACACACAGGTTAGTATAGAAGGAATGAGCTATCACTCCAGAAAAGTTTTCCAATTGGTATGAAATTAAAAAGTAAGAAGATCCATCAAGGCAAAGACCACATATGCAGTAATGATAATAAATGCCTATCAATGTCCTCATCATCACCTACTCAACTTGTCACTATGTACAAACAACAGGTTCAAGTACTTTGGACTCACTCTCACAAGATCTCTGAGCCAGGTACTCTTACGAAGTTTATTTCATAGATGAGAAAATCAGGACCTGAAGAAGTTTTAAATAAGTGGTCCAAGGTTACTACGCTAGTAACATCAGAGATTCCTCTTATTCCTTAGCCCCGGTCTCCCCAAATAAGCAGAGTAGAAATGAGAATTGCTTTTAAATGAGAACATGAGTAACATTTGGATAAGGGGATAAAATGATATAAGAGTAAGAAAAAAACAACATATTAAGGAGAAAACAAGCCAGATGTGTAGTATAATTAGGAGACCAATAAGTTTAGTGGAGCATTAAGTATTAAGGAATGCTGGGAGGGAGGCAAACTGAACATATACTGAAGACAAATTAGTCAAAAGTATTTGAATACTAGGCTAAACCTGGGACAATTTGAATCCATTGACCATTTTTGATCAAGGAGTCCATGCTTCATTAGATAATCCTGTGCTTATTTTTGGAAAAATAATCATGCAGACTCACGGATGTATCTTGCAAGAAGTTGCTGTGGCTGAGTTCAAAAAGGGTGTTGCCTGTGTTCTCCTCTAGGATTTTGATGGAATCTTGTCTCACATTTAGATCTTTCATCCATTTTGAGTGTATCTTTGTGTATGGTATAAGAGAATGGTCTAGTTTCCTTCTTCTGCATGTGGATGTCCAATTTTCCCAGCACCATTTATTGGAGAGACTGTCTTTTTTCCAGTGCATAGTCTTTCCTGCTTTGTCAAATATTAGCTGGCCATAAAGTTGAGGGTCCATTTCTGGATTCTCTGTTGAGGGTCCACTTCTGGGTTCTCTATTCTGTTCCATTGATCTATGTGTCTGTTTTTGTGCCAGTACCACACTGTCTTGATGACCAGCTTTGTAGTACAACCTAAAATCTGGCATTGTGATGCCCCCAACTATGGTTTTCTTTTTTAATATTCCCCTGGCTATTCAGGGTCTTTTCTGATTCCACACAAATCTTAAGATGCTTTGTTCTAAATCTCTGAAGAAAGTCCATGGTATTTTGATAGGGATTGCATTAAACGTGTAAATTGCCCTGAGTAACATTGACATTTTCACAATATTAATTCTTCCAATCCTTGAGCATGGAATATTTTTCCATCTCTTTGTGTCTTCCTCAATTTCTTTCAGAAGTGTTCTGTAGTTTTTAGGGTATATATCCTTTACCTCTTTGGTTAGGTTTATTCCTAGGTATCTTATGCTTTTGGGTACAATTGTAAATGGGATTGACTCCTTAATTTCTCTTTCTTCAGTCTCATTGTTAGGACTCACAGAAATTTAGACCTAAAATGAATCTTAGAGATCATTTGGTTAAATATCTTTAATTTAGGGATTAGACACTGAGAGGTGGGCTGAGGATCCCTGCTATCGGCTTCCAGAATTAATTTAAAAATAAAGATAAGTGCACACCTTCTATGTAGCTGAGCAAAGAAATAAGCAATAGCTACATTTTGAATATTATCCTTTTAATCACTGTTGAGACATTTTGTTCCCTGGGAATCTGTGATCTAAAATAAGGCCCTACCTTTTTGGTAGGAAATTTATAAATATCTACATTGAGTGAGGAGCAATTATTTTAAGTGATAATAGCCAGAGAGAACATGAAAGTCATGCTCCCCCCCAACTCCCCCCCACACACACACCATGAGACAGTCCAGTGCCCCAAGAAGCCCAGAAGGCCACTTTTCCACTTCTGCTTGCTGACATTCTATGGTTTTCTGGCTAATATCACAAAGCTTTCTGGACAAGGAGCACAGAGAATACAGACAGGAACATGACCTGAGTCACCTAACACAGGGAATTACTTCCCTGCACAGCTCTTCTCTGACACCGTATTTTCTTAGTCATCACTTACATCCTATCACCATCCCCTTTCTATCCTATCACCATACCCCTTTCTATCCTATCACCATACCCCTTTCACCGGTAGACATTTCCCGGTGGACCACCCCACAGTGAGCACAGTTTCTGACCACTGACTTCTGGAATTTCCAGTGACATGATACTGCAATAGGCACTTACACTTACAGAGGCTGCCAAAAACAGTCTCTGAGAATAGAATTTTGGTTTCATGTTTGGTATTTAGGCTGGGAAGGCAAATTCATCCTTGAAGGCCCTGCTAAATCCTCCCATCTTCCAGGAAGACTTATCCTCCTTCAGACTACTTCAAACACAGAAATTTTATTTCTAAAAAAGGCTCCAAATAGGAAAACCATGATTGACAAGTTCAAGTTTTCCTACACAGTAGTTCAGAAAAGGATAAATGAGAAAAATGGCATTGAATACATGCATCACACATGTAAGACCAACAGATAATAAAGATATATAAATAAGAACTCTGAAGGCTATCTAATTTCAAAACAAGATAGATGGATTTTATGTTTCACCTTAAGACCTTTAAGAAATATTGTAAAAAATGTTAATATCTCCTAAAGTATGTTCTTCTGACTAATTTTGGTTCTTTTGAAAGCATTTGAAACAGTTACTTACTGGTTTTTAGTTAATACTGTATTGCATATTTGAAAGCTTCTAGAAGTACATTCTCAAAGTCCTCCTCCCCAAAAATATATGTAACTATGTGTGATGGATGTTTAAGGCTAGACTTAGTATGATGATCATTTCATGATATACACAAATGTCAAATCATTGTTTGGTACACTTGTGACTAATGTTGTATCTCCATTATTTTTAAAATAAACAAGTAGTCTTTTGCATGAGCATTTCTCTTGTTTTGTTTCACAGAAAGAAATGTTATTGTTGTCACTATTTGATTTCTTCATCAGTTAACTCTGTGCCTTAGATTATGTTTAGCTGATTTGTATTTATATATGGAATGGGTAGACATTTCCCGGTGGACCACCCACAGTGAGCATCCAAGGCCAAAGGATGATTGTTATATATGTGTTCACATGTACTCAGTTAAACACAGCATATGTAAAACAGAGATGTTTATTTAAAAAAAAAGATTAGAAAAGAGTTATTACAGCCAACTCCACCTCTAACTCTCTTGTCATTTACCCCCACCTTCCTTCTAGTTCAAGTCTATCAGTGTTGAACATGTAGGGTCTCATGGTTTACCATTTCTTCATATAAACTAATTTCTTCTTCTTTTTAAGAAAGATTTTATTTATTTGAGAGAGAGCAACAGGGAAAGAGAGAACAAGTCAAGGTAGGGAGGGACAAAGAGAGAGAGAAGCAGACTCTCTGCTGAGCAAGGAGCCAAACGTGGGGTTCCCTCCCAGGACCCAGGACCTTGGGATTATGACCTGAGCCTAAGGCAGGTAGGCACGTAACAGAATGAACCACCCAGGTTCACTTCTTTTTCTTTAAGTCTTCATCTTAGAATCACTCTTTCTCCACAAGTAAAATTTATCACAGCATTATGCAAGGGCTATTTTGACTTAGTGACTTTTTTGCACATGGTTTCTTATTTCTTACAAAAACTATTTTAAAAAGAACTTAAAATCATATAATTCAAACATGCAACAATACGTTTACAATCTGATCAATTCCACTCTTGGAAATTTATCCCCAAAAGATATGTGGCATTTTTAGGCCTTAAGTATTAATAATAGCAACTTTTAATTTATTTTTTTTTTAATTTATGATAGTCACACACACAGAGAGAGAGATGCAGAGACACAGGCAGAGGGAGAAGCAGGCTCCATGCACCGGGAGCCCAACGTGGGATTCGATCCAGGGTCTCCAGAATCGTGCCCTGGGCCAAAGGCAGGCGCCAAACCGCTGCGCCACCCAGGGATCCCTAATAATAGCAACTTTTAAAAAGAACACAATGTCCAGTAATTGACTGGTTAATTGAGTTATAATATAGCTGTATGATATAGTAATACATGCAATATTCATTACAATGTCAAAGATCAAAGACAAAAAGCTATATACATTATGATGTAAACTTGATATATTTATATGTGGACATGTACAAACAGCTAAAATGTGTATCACTAAATGATGGCCTTATACATGCTTTTTATCTTTACTCTTTATGTGAGATATACATACATGTTGTTTATACACATATATACACATACTTATGTAGATACATATACAAGTGCATATGTGTATACACACACACACACACACATATATATATAATTTGTACCAGAGTACTCATCAAAATTTTACTTTAAAGCAAGAAAAAGGGGCAGCCCGGGGGGCTCAGCAGTTTAGTGCCTCCTTCAGCCCAGGGTGTGATCCTGGAGACCCGGGATCGAGTCCCACGTCGGGCTCCCTGCGTGAAGCCTGCTTCTCCCTCTGCCTGTGTCTCTGCCTCTCTTTCTCTGTGTGTGTGTGTGTGTGTGTGTGTGTCTCATGAATAAATAAATAAAATCTTAAAAAAAATAAAGCAAGAAAAATAGAACTTACATTACTATTTATGTGTAACCCAGCAATTCTACTTCTAGATATGTGTCTAAGGGAAATGAAAACATAGATCCACACAAAAACTTATACACAAATAGTTGCAGCAGTATTGTTCATAATGGCCAAAAGGGGGAAATAAGCCACATGTCCATCTGATAAATTAACAAACAAAATGTGGCATCTATATAATGGAATATTTTCTGGCCATAAAAAGGAATGGAGTGCTGACACATACCACAGCATGGATAGACCTTGAAAACATTAGCCAAACAAAAGGAGCCACCAATCAGAAACACCATGTACTATTCTATTTATATTAAATATCAAGAATATAGTCATATATAGACAAAAACTATATTAGTGGCTACTTAGGGCTGGGAGTGATAGACACTGAAGGGTAGCAATAGATATGTGTTCTTTTTGAGGTGACAAAAATTAAAATTGATGTAGTGACAGATGCCTATATCCATGAATGTACTAAAACTCATTGCGTTGTATATTTTAAATGGGTGGATTATATATGAATTAGCTCTCAAAACAGTTTTTAAAAAATAGCACTTGCACTACTAACAGTTTTGTTTCCTTTGATAACAACTTTTGTCTACTTTCAGAAGAGTATTTCAGAGAAAAAAAAGAATCACAAAAACTAGGAACTTAATTGGCACAAAACAAGTATACACCCCTTGATTTGTAAAAACTATGGAATCCCAACAAATCTCAATGCAGAGGCTACAAGCTGATGTATTATGTATTCTGTGTGTGAATATAAAAATGAGTATATTTATTTTAGCAGCACTTGCCTGGGGAAATCTAGATCCCCTTTTCCCCTAACAAATATGTATTTAGTCTGAGTTGTTGGTATTCCACAGGTCGGGTGTGAGTTTCCAAGAAGAAATGGATGTTACATTGTCAAATATCCGACATTATGAAATGAGTAAATCTTCCTCAGACAAAAGGAGAGGAGACTTGCTTCACTCTCTAGCATCTAGGAAATATGCTTCTGGGTATCCATGGTATTAGGCAATAGATATTATTCATTGATGAAGCTGAAGTGTTCCTGACCACTAGGCAGGAACTCTGGGGTTGGGTTTGTATCTGAGCACAAAGAGAAACTAGTGCTAACAGCAGTGAAATACAGTCCCCCTACTTTGCTCTAGGTATCAACAACCATTCACTAAAATTTTATGACATACCACAGCCTCAGCCGACATACGATTTGGAGAAATTAAAGGACCCGTGTCCATCCTGTGAGTGAATTGATAAAGAGTAATATAACCCAGAAAAGCCCTTGGAGATGGTAAAAGGTGACCAGAAAATCCCAGGGATTTGGAACAAAAAAATGGCACAAAACTATAAAATAATTTCCAAATATAACCAAAGAGTAGATTCACAGTACATATGTTTTGGGAATTCCCAGAGATTTCTTGGACAGAGGAATGGACTTCTGCCTGTGACCCAAAGGAAAAGGTCTGAAATCACCATGACATAGGTATTTAAAAAGAAGGGTTCAAATATTAAAGTTATATAACACAAAAACAAATTTCCTACACAGAAATAATATTAATTAGAATTATATATGAACTGTAAAGTAAGATTTTCTCTTTTCTTATTCATACTTTATGCTTTCTAAGTTTTTCAGTATGAATTTTTATAAAAGTATATATTGCTCTCATAATTATAAGTTATTTTTAAAAAATTTTCTATATTTAAAGTACACAACATGGTATTTTGATGTACATATACATAGTAAAATGATTACTATAGTCAAGATAATTAAACTTTTCATCTCTGACAATTACCAATCTTGGGGAGCTGAGTGTGATAAGGGGCCCCTGAAATCTACTTTCTTAGCAAACTTCCAATAAGCAATACATTCTTATTAACTATAGTCACCATGCCATACATTAAATTTCTAGACTTATTAATTCTACCTAACTGCAACTTCATACCCTTTAAACATCTCCCCATTCCACTTACCTCCTCGTCCCTGGCAACCACCATTGTACTTTCTGCCTTTATGTATTTAACTTTTTGAGATTTTGCAAGTAAAATTATGCAGTATTTTTCTTTCTATGCCTCGATTATTTCACTTAACACAAGATCTCCAATTTCATTCATATTGTTGCAAATGACAAAATCTTCATTTTCAAGGGTGAAAAATTTTCCACTGTGTGTGTATGTAGTATGTTTGTGTGTCTGTATGCACACATATTTCTTTATCCACTCATCCATCAATAGACTAAATCATTTTCCCATCTTGGGTATTGTGAATAATACTGTAGTAAATATAGAAGTACAAATATCTATTTGGGGCACTGATTTTATTTTCTTTTGGTATATACCCAGAAGAGAGACTGCTGGATTATATGGTAGTTCTGTTTTTAATTTTTTGAGAAACCTACACACTGTTTTCCATAATGTCTGCACCAGTTTACATTCCTACCAACAGGGCATAAGGTTGTTCCCTTTCTCCACATCCTGAGCAATACTTTTATCTTTTTGATGATAACAATCCTGACAAGTATAATGGTACACTTAAAAATCTGGGACACCTGGGCAGCTCGGAGGTTGAGTCTCTGCCTTTGACTCAGGGTGTGATAGAGTCCCGCATCGGGCTCCCTGCATGGAGCCTGCTTCTCCCTCTGTCTCTGCCTCTCTCTTTGTGTCTCTCATGAATAAATGAATAAAATATTTTTTAAAAAATCATATACTTTTGGGGATCCCTGGGTGGCGCAGCGGTTTGGCGCCTGCCTTTGGCCCAGGGCGCGATCCTGGAGACCCGGGATCGAATCCCACGTCGGGCTCCCGGTGCATGGAGCCTGCTTCTCCCTCTGCCTGTGTCTCTGCCTCTCTCTCTCTCTCTGTGTGTGACTATCATAAATAAATAAAAATTTAAAAAAAAGAAACATAAAAAAATCATATACTTTTGTAACCTATAACTGTAGATATTAAATTTAAATATATAATTATCCCCAAGGTCAGAGAATAAATAAAATGACCCATTTAAATTTTGGTAAAGTTTAACATTTAGAAGATTCATGTTTATATTGAGAATAAACCTGTCCTAGGTCTAAATCTATAATCTGTTGTTTTTCCCAAACTAGTCAATAAGCCCTACTGCATTTGAAAACAAAAATGTCCTTCCTGAACTACTCTACTTCAAACGAATACTTAATTTTTTTCAGATACTCCTCAGATGATATGGGTTAGAGTTCCTTCATTCAGAAGTGATACTAAAATCATTTAACATGGTATGTCACGGATACTGGCCAATCAAAACCAGAAGCCTATTAATCAGAAAACATGCAGATCTATCAGAACACATGCCAAGCAATCAGAATGGACAGAGGTGAGTGCTATAACAGGGTCCTGGAAGCCCCCCTCCTCTGCCAGGCATTATATCATCAATTGTTAAATCCAGGAGATTCACAGAAGGGGCAGAAGGCTTGAGGTATCAACTAATAACCAATGTGTATGAAAGTATCTGAGTTCTTCAACTTGGATAACCACGACAATGCACAGTGGCTCATTATCAATACTACCATCATCTCACTTCCTTCTGATGTTTTCTAGGGTCTTCTAGGTTCATTTCTAAATATTGTAACAACAAATAAACAATAAATATTGTAAGAAAGTTATGATTAAAGTGATAGCTAGCTTTGCAGAAAGGAAAAAGGTGTGGCGTAAGTGGCCGTTAAGGATGATGTCATTGAGAAATATGCTGACTCAATTTTACGACTGGAAAATTTCAGACTTTGGAGACTTCCAGTGTCTCTAAAGGTGGGAGGTGGGAGAGGCATCACTGTGAAAATGAGTAATTATTTGGCAGTCTGTACAAGAGCAATTGGACTCCATGTTACCTTCCCTGACCCTATGCAACCAAACGATTTATTATTTGTTTAGTCTCTCCCAGAAGAGGACTTATTTGCTCTCTGGAGAAATAGAGTCCAAGTATCTTAGAATCTGGGATCAGTGAAGCACAGTAAATATCGGGTTGAGGTACCATACCAGAAACAGGAAGATCTAGTTAAAGTACTATATCTAAAGCTTCCACACATACCCAAATTCTGAAATACTCAGTGATAAGCCTTTGGAAGGTTAGTCTCTAAAGAAAATGTTGGCGGGAATATAAAATGTTACAAACTACTTTGTGAAATCATTTGACAATTTCCTTTAAAAATCAAATATACATATATTGGATCCAGCCATTCTGTTCCTGGGTCCCAAAAGAAAAGCAGCACATGTTCATAAAAAGACTTTTTGTGAATGTTCATAGCAACTTTATCTGTAGTAGCCAAAAACTGGTAACAACCTGAATGTCCCACAAGAAGTAAACAGTGCCGGGATCCCTGGGTGGCGCAGCGGTTTGGCGCCTGCCTTTGGCCCGGGGTGCGATCCTGGAGACCTGGGATCAAATCCCACGTCGGACTCCCGGTGCATAGAGCCTGCTTCTCCCTCTGCCTGTGTCTCTGCCTCTCTCTCTCTCTCCCTGTGTGACTATCATAAATAAATAAAAATTAAAAGAAAAAAGAAGTAAACAGAGCAACTGTAGCATATCTATACAATGGACTCAGCAACAGTAAGAAATGAACTATTGGTACATGCAACATAGATGAATACCAATAATTATGCTGGGTGGGAAAAAGGCTACACAAAAAAGGAGTACATTGAGAATAAACCTGGGCAGGGAACAATGGAGAATCCCAGCTAAGGATTACAGAGGGCCATGAATAAACTTTGGAAGGTGATAGATATGTTCACTATCTTTGATACACAGACATCACAAATGTGTATGTATCTAAAACATTAAATTGTGCATTTTAAACACACACATTTATCATACATTTTAAGTACACACAGTATTATATCAGCTATAACTCAAATAATATAGCTAAAATAAATAAGAGTGAAAAGACAAGGGTCCTCCTAGACCTTTGCATCTTTAAAATTTGGATAATTCTTTTTAATCATCATAGACTTAAATTGTCCTCTTTAAATTATTTGTGAATGAGATGATGATCTTGAGGTCATTGGCATTGTTATATTTAAATTTAATTATTACAGAAATCATTTTTAGAGATATTACTAAACTTTGAAACATCAAAATATAAAATTTGAAAGTACAGAAATGAGTTTTGCCTCTATTATTTAGATAATTATAGAGCATGATAATGGTTATGTCCAAAAGTATTTACCCTCATTTAAATGTTTTGATTCTTTTTATGAAGAGGGAAATCTAAATTTGATGTATTTGTTTTGTGTCTGATTTAAAGTAAACACAGGTGTATAGTATTTGATATATCAGTTAATCATTTCTGCTGGAGGATGCAAAGGTAATTTTTATACATTCATTTGGAGAAGGTTGAAAATATCCCTGTGGATGCAGCATAATTCAGCTCTTTTACTACTTTATCAATTTCATTTTGAATAATTTATCATTGTTTGAATTGTACATCATCTTTACCATATGCCTAGTATGCTTCTATTCTTTTTTTATATGCTCTCTAGAGTCATAATTTAACCTAGAGTTTAGTGCTAGTTGCATATTACAAAAGGCTATTGAAACACTGATGCCCAGACCTAATTTGCAGAGATTCTGATGTAATTGTTTCAGGCAAGACCCTGGTATAAAGATTTTTAAAAAGACTGCAGGTGATTCTCATGTGCAGCCAAGACCTGCTGACTTAACACCCTTATTATATGCCAGTGTTTCTTAAACTTGTTTGAATATAACAACATTCCAATGAGGTTTTTTTTTTTTCTTTAAAGACACTGCAGAAGCACTCTCTAGCCAGTGCTAGAACAAGACTAGCCACAAACTGGAAGAAAAATTTTTGCAAAACACATCTGATAAAGTATTGTTATCCAAAATATACAAAGAACTCTTAAAACTCAACAATAAGAAAACCCAGTTAAAATGCCAAAGACCTTAACAGATGCCTCACCAAAGGTATACAAATGGTAAATAAGTATATGAAAAGATGTTCCACATCAATATCTTCGGGGAAGTATAGATGCAAACAAGCAGATACAACTACACACCAATTAGAATGGCCAACATCTAGAACATTATCAACACCAAACGTCTGGGGATATGAAGCAATTGGAACTCTCCTTGCTAGTACGAATGCAAAATTGGCACAGCTACGTAGGAAAACATTTTGGTCATTTCTTAGAAAACAACATACACTTAGCATAGGATCCAATAGTCACATTCCTTTGTATTTACCCAAAGGAGTTTAAAACTTATATCCACACAAAAATCTGCAAACAGTTGTTTAGAGAAGCTTTATTCATAATTGTTGAAACTTGGAAACAATCAAGATGTCCTTCAGTAAATAAATGAATAAACTGGTATATCAAGATGATGGAATCTTACCAGTGCTGAAAATAAATGAATTATTAAGCCATAAAAAGACATGGAAGAACCTTGAAAGCCTATGACTAAGTGAAAGATGTCAATCTGAAAAGGCTACATACTGTGTGATTCCACTCATAGGACAGTCCAGAAAAGGAAGAACTATGGAAACAGTAAAAAGTGCCATGGTTGCCAAGAGTTATGGGAGAGGGAGAGATGAACTGGAAGAGCACAAAGGATTTTTAAAGGGCACTGAAATTAGTCTGTATGTTATAGCAATAGATACGTGTCACTATACATTTTTTTCTAAATCCATAGAATGCAGTATGCCAGGAGTGAACTGTAATGTCAACTGTGGGCTTTGTGTGACCATAAAATATTAATGTAGGTTCCTCAGCTGTAACAAATTCACTACAGTGGAGACTTGATAATGAGGAAGGCTGTGTGTGTGTGTGCTGGGGCAGGGGGCATATGGGAAATCCTTATACCTTCCACTCAGTTTGCTATGAATCCAAAACTGCTCTAAAAAAATAAAGTTTATTTTTTAAAAAATCTTAATTCCTGAATTCCAAAGTCTCAAGGCAGACTTCCAGGACTAAGAGCTCCAGGGAAAGAAGAAGGATCAAGAGGCCCAGTGTTGTGCCCAAGATTGCAATCTGAGAAACCACCAAGGAGCCAACACTGATGCAAGTGCACGAGGGTTTATTAGCTAGCCCGAGCTTGGGTCCAAGTATACCCGACACAGCAGAGCAGGGACTTGGACCCCGAGGTGGGTTACAGCTGGGTGTTTTTGTAGGCTGGTCTAGAGGATTTTCAGAAGGGGTGGAGGATTTTCTCAAGTTCTGTTTACATTTTGATATGGGGCTTTCAAGGGCATTGAGGTCTGCTCTCATTCTAATATGGGACTTTCTACCACGGGTTGGGCTGTGTTGTCTTTCTGATATGGGATTCCCTGCCAAGGACATTCTGCAGTTTTTCCTGTAAAATTCAGCTCTTATTCACAGGGGCCTAAGATGCTGTACTTGTGCTAATCTAAACTTTAGGTGGGATGGCCTTAATTTTTCTCGGCCTCCACACCCAGAATGAGAAACATGATTTTACTCCAAGACTCCAGGGGACATAATAAGAGGTCTCAGAAAAATAAGTAAATAGACATGCATTGGGGACTTGAATCTCCTACAAATGCATCACTTATTTTGTAATTTTACTGGCTAAATGTCTTCAAAATACCTCTACTTATTTCCATCACTTCTCATTGTCTCTTCAGTCGAAGCTCCTCACACAAGGGTCAATGCTACTGTGACAGCCTCCCATGGGAGTTTTATCTTCCAGTCTTGACTCACTCTAAAACTAGAACCAAAGTTATTGTTTGGAACATCAATCTGATCACATCACTTGGGTCTTACAATATTTCCCACAGCTTCTAGGACAAATACAAACATTTGACACAGCCTCAAACCCTTTGTGGTCTGACTTGTGTTTCTTTTCCAGCCTTGCCCTAGGATTACCCTCCTCCTTCACCTCTGGCCTTAAATAGCTTCCTTTCAAGTCTTTCCATACTGGGTTAAATCCCCTCTTGCCACAGGCCATTTACAGAGGCTGAGCCCTCTGCCTGGAATGCTCTTCTACTCTGTGTCTAGTTAATTCCTATGCATTTGTCAGACTCCTGGCAACAGTCAAGTCCCAGCATTTCTCTAAACCAAAGCCAATCTCTCAACTTCAAGCTTTCTTAGTACCATCCACAGCTACTTCCTAGAACTTACCATGATTGTAACATCACATTTATGTGTTGACGTCATTGTTGTTTTCCCCCCTCCCCAACACTCATTTGGCAATGAACACAATGGGGGCAAGACATTACTTTTGCTCTCTGAGACCAGACTGCCTGGGTTCAAACTTTAGCTACATGATTTTGTGACTTTAGGCAAGTTATTTGTCCTTTCATGCCTCTGTTTACTCTTCTGTAAAATAAGGTCCATACTAGTACCTACCTCACTGGGTTGGTTTGATTATTAAATTTATACTCAGAATGTCAGAATGCTAGAATAGGGTGTTTTTTGTTTTTTGTTTTTGCATTATTACTACACACATCTCTTGGCACCATACCTAGTTGTGGAGGACAGAACAGTGGCCCCGAATCTCAGGCACCTGTGAATATATTACTTCACAAAAGGTAGAAAAGGCAGAAGGGGCTTCTGACAATTAAGTTCCAGACTTGCAGATGGGAAGATTATTTTGTACTGTCCAGGTGGTCCCAATCTAACTGCATGACTCATCAAAAACAGGAATAAATCTGTGAAGTCATGGAGGAAGGAGGAGAGATTCAATGTGTGAGAGACACTCAACCTGCCATTCCTGCCTTTGAAGATGGAAGAAGGGGGCCATCAGCCTAGGAATACAGGTGCTTCTAGAAGCTGGGGACAGCCTCCAGATGATACCCAGCAAAGAAATGGTAACTCAGTCCTACAACTGCAAATAAATGAATTCTGAAAACAACCTAAATAAATCAGCAGAGAATGGAGTCTCTCCTAGAACTTGCAGAGAGGAACACAACCTACCGACATCTTGATTTTAGCCCATGAGACCGTTCTAGGCTTCTGAACTACTAAGCTGTAAGATAATGTTTCTTCTGTTTGAAGCCACTAAGTTTGCAGTAATTTGTAATGACAGCATTTGGAAACTAACACACAGGCACACAGTAGATAGTAATAATATTAAGATTTTTGAAAATCCCTAGTTGTGCTGAAATACTGGAAATGTAAAATATTTTATGTATTATTTCATTTAATTCTCACAGATACTTTGTGAATTGATGTTAAGGTACCCATTTTTTAAAGAGATTTAGTTATTTAAGAGAGAGCATGTGTGCGAGGAGGGGAAAGAGGGAGAGGGAGAGGGAGAGATCATCTCCAGCAGATTCCCCACTGAGTGAGGAGCCCAATGTGGGGCTTAATCCCAGCACTCTAAGATCATGACCTCAGGTGAAACCAAGAATTGGATGCCCAGCTGAATGAGCCACCCAGGTGCCCCAACTTCTCTATTTTTGGGAAGACATAACTAAGGTTAAAAGTATTTTATCAAAAGTCACCCAGTTTTTGTCGACATTTCTGTCTCCAAAGCTGAAATTTTCTTCTACCACACGCATATCTACTCAACAAAAATATCAATTCATATACTGTTTTTGAGTTTGTAAATCACTTTGTATTTACATTATCTCCTCAGTCTGTCTCCTTGTTAATCTAAAATCGTTAAGCTCTGCAGAATGAAGGAAAATGTATTTTATAAAATATGTGCTACATGGGTACCTGGGCGGCTCAGTCCATTGTCCAGCTCAGCTCAGGACATGATCCCAAGACCCTGGGACTAAGCCCTGCATCATGCTCTCTGCTCAGCAAGGAGTCTGCTTCCCCTTCTCTCTCAAACAAAATCTTCAAAAAAATGAAATATGTACTACAAAGCTAAAAATAGCTAATGTAACAGCAACAACTAAAATTCACTAAACACTTACTATATGCCTGGTATCATTCTAAACACCCTATATATGTAACTCATTTAGCCCCAATACCAGTTTGACAGCAATTACTGCAATTTACTCTCCACTGTGATTTTTTTTTTCTTAAGAGCAGTTGCTTTTTGCAGATTTGTAGTCATGTTAAGCTAAGCCTTTGATATCATTATGGCAGAATTAGTCAAGTATTTGTATTGTTATCAAGCTTTTCAGATCAGCAATGTAACATACCTAATACAAAGTTAGCAGACTTTTTCAATTTTATCTTGTCTCTTTTCCTTTATGAGAATTATGATTTTTTAAAAACACAACTTATATTTGAATAATAAAGTGAGATATGTTTAAGTGGTAACAGATGTCTTTAGAAGAGATATGTTGTCCAGATGTAAGGCTCCCTGGAAAGACGTTAAAATTGTAAATGTTTAATCACAACTTAAGGTGTTAATTGACACAGCAAAGAATTCTTCCAAGCAAAAATGTTTTTGTTACTTTGCACTTGCATATTAAAATAGCAAGTAGCAGAGAAAATGAACACATAATTTTTTATTGGCATGCATTTAAGCTATATAAAATTATAAAAGCTCTTTTAATATTCTCATACTGCTATCCTTTGATTTTGTTATTTTTAACATATTACCTATAAACTTAGGAGCATTTTTACCATTAAATTTGAAATGAATTATTTCCATATGTGTACATATAAACACCCTAAAAATCTGCACATCTTATTTAGAGTGAAAACAAGAGTTATCAACATTGACTATCAAAAAAAAATGTGCTTTACTTGAAATAGTTTCTGCCAATAGTCTTTATCCCAATTATTTGACATTCAGTAACACTCAATTCCTCCTCTTTTTCACAAACCTTTTTTGTTCCTGGCTTCCTTTACCTAACCGGACTATTCTTTTCTATACTTGACAAATCAGAACTCGGTGTTCTTAATCCAACTTGAATGCTCTGTTGTCGGGGAAAATGTCCAGGTACTTACCACATTTATCTGTTTATGTTTCTCTGCCAAGTAAGCAGCTAGAAGTCAGGGACCAAGAATCAGTCACTTCTGAATCCCCAGAATCTGCATTCTTGTGTATACACAGTATATACTTAACACAAACATTGGTCAAGTAAGTGCTTTGTGGAAGAATTAAAGTGCATAAATGTATTTATTGATTCATACTTTCATTCTTTCAATAGAAATGTACCAAGTGCTTCTCAGATGCCAAGCAATTCATGGTTTACTAAAGATACCATGAAGATAATGGTAAGGCCTTGATCTTAGGAGGTGGTTGGTCTTGGGAAACCCTATGAAATCATCACGCAGTATTACAGTTTCCTTAATGGAGGTTTACTGTTGTTTACTGGGAAAAGGAGTTTATTTAAATCAAACTGACTCTTTCCTATTAAATAACCTGGGGGAGGGTGCTTGTCCCCCCAATCTCAGGTCTTTATCTGTAATGTGTCAAAAAGGAATAAAACTATACACACACACACACACACAGTTTTATGTATTTCTCATTATATGTATGTGTGTGTAAATATAGTACTAAAAACTAAACTTAACATGCTTTACTTTAGAGATTCCATGAAGCAAAAAAGAAGACATTATAGGATGAACAAGAGCATCCATCCATCTCTACCATTGCTCACATCCAGCAGTAATCATGGACATCATTACAAGTGGTGTCACTGGCTGTATTTTTGACACCTCATTAGTAGTATAAATACTTTTTCTCATAAATTAGTACTATGCATTTCTTAAAGAAAATTAGGGCAATTTGTAGTGCAACTCTAATGTTCTGATATCAAAAAGATTAACCCAACTAAAAGTTGCTCTTTTGAAAAAGTAAAAGTGACAAACCTTTAGCTAGACTAACTGAGGAAAAAAAGAGTAGATCCTAATCAACAAAATTATAAATGAAAAAAGAAACATTACAACTGGTACCACAGAAATACAAAGATTAAGAGACTACCTGAACAACTACATGCCAACAAACTGGATAACTAGAAGAAATGGAAAAATTCTTAGAGATATGCAAACTACCAAGACAATCAGGAAGAAATGGAAAATCTGAACAGACCAATCACTAATAATTAGATTGAATTGGTAATCAGAAATCTCTCAACAAAGACAGCCCAGGAACAGATGGCTTCATGAGTGAATTTTATCAAAAAAAAAAAATGCCAATCCTTTTCAAAGTCTTCCAAAAGATCAAAGAGGAGGGAACAGTCTCAAACTGAGTGTTTTACTCATTTTACAAGGCAACTGTAATCCTGATACCAAAGCCAGAGAAGTACATTACCAGAAAAGAAAAACTACAGGTTAATATCCTTGATGAATACAGATGCCAAAATTCTCAATAAAATACCAGCAAATCAAATTCAACAGCCCATCAAAGGGATTGTTTATCATGACCAAGTAGGATTTCTCCCTGGAGTATAATTGATGGTTCATTATTCACAAACCAATCTGCGTGATGCATCACATTAAAAGAATAGAAGAAAAAAAATCATGATCTCAACAGATGCAGGAGGGCATTTGACATATTTCAACATTTTTTATTATCAAAAACTCTTAACAAATTAGATATAGAAGGAATGTACCTAAGTATAATAAAAGCCATATATTAAAAGCCCACAGGTAACATCAAACTCAGTGGTCAAAGTTTGAAGATATTTTCTCTAAAATCAGGAAAAAGACAAGGGTGCCACTCATCACACCTTTTCAAGAAAAAAGTTATACCTCATTTTATTGGGCTTACTTTATTGCACTTTGCCAATGTTGCCTTTTTATGAATTGAAAATTTGTGGTAAGTCTATGTCAAGCAACTATATAAATGCCATTTTTCCAACAGCATTTGCTCACATTCTGTCACTGTGACATTTTGATAATTCTTGCAGTTTGAGAAAAAGTTTCAAACTTTTTCATTATTATTATATTTGCTATGGTGATCTGTGATCAATGACTACAATCTGCTGAAAAAAAAATCAAGTGATGGTGAACATTTTTTAGCAATAAAGTTTAGTAAATATGTACACTGTAATTTTTTTTAAGATTTTATTTTTATTTGTTCGTGAGAGACACAGAGAGAGAGAGAGGCAGAGACACAGGCAGAGAGAGAAGCAGGCTCCATTCAGGGAGCCTGATGCACGACTTGATCCTAGGTCCCCAGGATCAGGCCCTGGGCTGAAGGTGGTGTTAAACCGCTGAGCCACCCAGGCTGCCCTCTACACTGTAATTTTAGATTTAATGCTATTATTGGACATCTAATAAGCTACAGTACTGTGCACTGTGAAACAGAGAGAAAATCATTGCATTTACTTTATTGCAACACTTGCTTTATTGTAGTGGTCTGGAATTAGACACACAGTATCTCTGAGGTATGTCTGTAATGGAAGTCCTTGACATAGCCATCAGGCAAGAAAAAGAAATAAAAGGGGTCAGAATTGGAAAGGAACAAGTAAAATTATTTCTAGTTGAGGATGACATGATTTTATATATAGACAATCCTAAAGATGTCCCCAAAATGTGTTAAATCTAAACAAAGAATTCAGTAAAGTTCTATGATTGAAAATTTACATACAAAAATCAGTCATGTTTCCATCCACTAACCATGAATTATCTGAAAAAAGAAATAAGAAAAACAATCCCATCTACAACTGAATCAAAGGTAATACTTAAGAATAAATTTTACCAACAAGGTCAAAGGTCTCTACACTGAAAATTACAAGACACTGATGAAAGAAATTGAAGAGACACAACTAAAGTGTTCATGAACCAAAAAATTAATATTGTTAAAATGCCAATAGCATGAGAAGACAATGAAATCCCTATCAAAATTCCAGTAACATTGTCTACAGAAAAAAAAATCCTAAAATGTATATGGAACCACCTAAAACCCCAATAGCCAAAGCAATCTTGAAGAGCAGGAGGCATCACAATTCCTGATCTCCATCTGTATTAGAAGTTATAGTAATCAAAATGGTATGATATTGTTATAAAACAGACCAATGGAATAGGATTGAAAGCCCAGAAATAAACCAAAGTATATATGTCAAGCTAATGTTTGATGAGTGTACCAATAATACTCAATGGAGAAAAAATAGTCTCTTCAATAAATGGTGCTGGAAAAATTAGATATTCACAAGTAAAAATTACTCACAAAAATCAACTTAAAATAGATTAAGGTCTTAAATGTAACACCTAACACCGTAAAACTCCTAGGGGAAAAAAAAAATTCCTTGATATGGATCTCAACAATGATTTCTTGGTTATGACACCTAAAGCACAAACAACAAATTAAAAATAAATAAGTGGGACTACAAACTAAAAGCTTTCTGCCCAGAAAAAGATAGTCAACAAAATATTTTTTAAAAACCTAGAAAATGAGAAAAAAAATTGTAAGCTGTATATCTGATAAATATAAAATATAAAAAATATATAAGGAATTCACACAACACAATAGCAAAAACAATAATAACATTAATAATATTTTTCCAAGGAAGATATGTGAATGGCCAAAAAGTACCTAAAAAGACCCTTCACATCACCAATCATTAGGTAAATGAATATCAAGAAAACATTATTATCTCACACCTATAACCATCAAAAATACAAGAGATAATAAATGATAGATAAGACATGGAGAGAAGGGAACCCTTGTGCACTGTTGTTGGGAATGTAAGTTAGTACAGCCACTGGGGAAAACATTATGGAGGATCCTCAAAAAATTAAAAATAGAACTACAATATGAGCCAGTAATTCTACTTCTGTATACATCTGAAGATAAAGTTCTTATCATAAAGAAATAATATACATAAAGAAGAAAATATATATGTATATTTTCAATGTGTTTTTTCATTCTCTCTCTATATATATGTGTATATATACATACATTCTATATATTTCATTATACACACACACACACACACACACACACCCATAATGTTTCTCATATACATGCAAGGATGGATGTTAACTAATCATGATAATAATTTCTCAGTGTATGTGTGACAAATCATTATACTGTACAACACAGTACTGTTTGTCAATTATACTTCAATAAAACTGGGGGTAAAAAAACGGGGGGTAAAAAGAATGCCTTTTATCCTTTTTTAAAAAAAAAAAGATTTTATTTATTTACTCATAAGAGACAGAGAGAGAGAGAGAGAGAGAGAGAGGCAGAGACACAGGCAGAGGGAGAAGCAGACTCCATGCAGGGAGCCCGACGTGGGACTCCTCCAGGATTAGGCCCTCGGCTGAAGGCGGCGCTAAACCGCTGAGCCACCCAGGCTGCCCATTATCCTTGATTATTGAAATTTCACAGATAAGAGCAATCATGGTCTAGGAATTTGCTGGACCTTTGCAATGTGAAAATTCCATCCTTTTGTTCTGGAAAATATCTACCATTATTTCTTTGATATTTTCATTCTCAACATTTTCTCTGACCTTCCTTTCTGAATCTCTTATCAGGTGAATGTCTGACTGCCTAAATTCATTAAAATATTTCCTATTTTTTACCTATTAACCACATCACTTTACATCCAACTAGTCAGTAGGTACACTATCTTCCCACATGTCCCCACTGAATTTCTATATTTTAGAGTTTATATTTTTAGTTTTCAAGAGCCCTGTCTGGTCCTCTAACTATTCCTTCTATATAGAATAGTAGTTATATCTCATTGAAGATAAGATGCTCCTTCAGTGCATATTTAATTATATGATTTAATTATATGATTCAAAGTTTTTTGCCTGAGACTTTCTTTTTTCCTACATTTTTTTTCCTCCACTACTGTTTACTTGATGTGATTTCTTACTTTCAGATTAAAGGCTTGTCTAATATGCCATGGACTAAAAAGCTGATTGTGAAAACTACATTGGGGTGGGTAGAACTTTTAGACTAGTCTTAAATATGGAATAAGGGTAATTCTCACTGGGAATATATACACAAACATCAATTTGTGTATTTGCTTTAGAAAAGGATCTCCAGAAAAGAATCCATCCAGTCCTCTGTAAGAGGAGGGGATGAAGAGAGAAGAGAGTCAATTAAAATATATAAAAGCCACTACATCCAAGGAACCAATCAAAAGAGCCACAACTGGAAGGGCTGGAGCAACTTCTGCTGCTGTGCAAGCTGTTCTCCCTTTAGTTGTCAAGAACAGGAGAGGAGCCACATCAGCAAGATGGGGGAAGATCATACCAGTGTCTCTTAGCTGTTAGTCATGTAAACAAACATGACTGCTGGAATTCTGGAGATGGGTAGAAGATATGGCCCCAGGGTTTCCCAGTCAGTATGCATACCCAATCCTATTTTCAGCATGTCATCTAGCTGCCTCTCCCCCCAGTATTTCAAGGCTTTGCGGCTTTGCTACTCAGAAAATAAATCTCCAGTCTCCCATGGAAGTTGGAGGAGGGAATAGGTAAAACTATGTGGGTTGGAGGGTAGGGTTCTAACCTCCTATTGCCTTCTATAGATTTTCTTATGATCCCAATAACTTGTCTCCACATTCCTGAATGTAAACGATCTTACTTCTGGTTAGCATGTTCATGGCTGTCAAACCTACAGGAATTTATAATTGACTTTCCTCATCTCTGTCTTCACTTACTATGATGCAAGCTTATAGGTATTAGTCTATTTTCATCAGGTATTTTTGCTCCTGTTTCTTATTCTGCTTATTCTTTGAAATGATTTTTAAGAAAATAGAGATTTTTAAGAAACTACTTTACTTCACTCTTTCGAAACCAGTACCCCTGTCTGAGTACCCCAAATAGACCCTGTCATAGAACTTTCCTCTCTTTACCTGGCACTAGAGTTTATGCCTATATCTTGTTTCTTTTACTAGACCTCATGTTTCTAAGAATAGGCTATCTGAATCTCCTTTGGCACATAACACAGTGACATATACCAGGTCCTCGGTGTTTGTAAACTACATGCATATAATTAGATAATCAAAAGAGGTTTTTCCCCCTAATTTACTTTTTTTCTGTAAATTCTTTTTCTGTAAGGTATACAGGCTTAACTGTTTCAAATTTTTCTGGGATTTAAAAAGTATTTGACTAACACTTGCTTGATCCTAGCATGAGAATACAAAAAGAAAAGAGACACAGACTGAGCAAAAGCACCATCAGTGCCCTCAAGGAAATAATGATCCTTAAGGAGTTTTAAGGCTCACAATTATAGAACTAGAGAAGACCAGAAAACAGTATTAGTGAAACACTACATATTTTTCTTTTTTTCCATATTTTTCAATAATATAACTGCAAAGATACAGTGGTCGGAACCTAGAATTTTCTAACAGATTCATAATTTCAGTTGTCTGCCTCTTTATCATAGACCCATCTCCTTTGCAAACTAATTCAAACATTTCCCAAAACTGGCCGTACACTTAGAATTTTTCAATAATGATGTTTAGGAGTTAAGTTTCTGAAGAAACCAGAATACATTTTCACTCTTCACTCCTTGGAATAATCATCATCTGTTTGACATCTTCATTAGATTGCATTATTTATGACTTTATAAATGCTTCCTCCTATTCCAAATTGTTCTGAATTACCATCATCAATACATCAATTAATCATGTCTATAACTCAAAAATTCTCCACAGGTATTTATTAATGGCAGGTGATTTGCTAAAGAGCCAAAAATTCAGAAATTCATGGAAGATTTAATTGTTTTCCTAAAGCTTTGAGAAAGTTACTAGGTTGGTTTTAAGGTTCCTTTCAGATTCAGTTTCTTGTGATTAGGCAGACATATAGACACATACACATGCATTACATATGTGTGGCGTGTACATTACATGTACATACTACATGTGACATGTGTACTGTGTGTTACATGTGTGCATTGTATATGTGAATGATGGCCATTCAACTACTTTTGAATTACTTTTATTCCTTGTAATAATTTCAGTTTAAGCAGCACTATCAATTTTGAATGTGTCTGATATTTAAATAAATGATCTCCTTTTATTGAAAAGAGTGGTAGGTAATTTATAGAGAAATGACAGATGGACATAGACAAATTTATTAAATCTTACTGTGTAAGATCTTGGCCTCTGGAAGCAGATAGACTTGAAGTTGAATCTCAGCACTATTACTTGCTAAGTATGTAATGTTGGAAAAATCAATTTTTGGTTCTAGGCTTTAATATTACCATCTGTAAAATGAGCATGATAACATTTGCCACCAAAAGATGCTGTATTAAATGATATAATGCATATTAAGTACATAATTCTGGCACATAGTAAGTGCTCAGTAAATGTTAACTCCTTACTTTAATCAAAACTATCAAATGTTCCAAAATCTAGATCTTCATGCAAGTTTTAGATGCTCAAGGCATAGATCCCTTTTTTCCCCTATTGATCACTGATCTAAAGGGCTGAAAATGTGTCAAATATTTTTATCAGATATAAAGTGGTCTGAACTATATGTAGCATAATCTCCAATTACTCTCCCAGTAACTCTAAATTCTACCAGTCTTCCCCAAATATGTCATTATATGCTGTGCTTTCAGTTCTTTTTAAATGTTCTGACACAAATTTACCTCCCCTCTTTCTTCTCACCTGTAGAAATACAAATCTTTCAAGAGATATCTCAGATACTTCCTCCTTGGTTAACCCTCTCTATCACCTAAAAAGCAGAATATATCACTCCCTCTCTGATTCCACCAAAGCTCTTGTAAATGCCTTTAACTACTGTATATTTCAGAGTTCTTTGTTCACATATTAGTCTCTCTGGCTGGTCCATGAGTTTGCTGAAGGTAGGTACAAAGTCTTAGCTATCTTTACACTGCTGATACATGGCATAGAGCCTGACATCAAACAAGAAAGGAGGAAATTCTGAATAACTGAACAAAATATAATATATTATAAAATGACTCAATTTCATAGATGAAAATGGTGTTAGGGAAGCTATCTTACAATGTGGTATCACTAGACAGATATACTACTTAAGAATAGGTTCAATTTATGCAATAGAAACCCCCCAAAAAAGTGGTTTAAAAAATCTGGAGTTGCTTCTCTTATGATCCAAGTCCACATTTAGGCACTCTAGTGCCAGTGTGGCAGTCATTGTCATCAAAAGTTAGGTTCCTTTAAACTCTGAGGGTAAAAAAAAAAAACAACTCTGAGCTACACCATCCCTAGGATGTGACTCTTGTATTCTTGATTTAGAATGGAAGCTAGTGTCCCAGTCATCACTTCGTCATTCTATCATATTACAGCAGGGGAAGAGAAAAAGATGAAGGGCATACCACTCTCAAGACAACATCTTAGAAATACTACATAGCACTTTGGCTTATTAGTTAGAACTTAGTCACATGACCACACATTCTGAAGTGTTGATCAATAGTAATCAGGCATTTCCTGTCTGGGTTCTGACACATACACATACACACTATATATATATATATATATATATATATATATATATATATCAGTGAATGCATATTAGCAGCATTCAGCAGTCTCTATCCCAAAAAGTAATCAGAGAACAACTCAACTACTTCTCTGCATGTTAGTTTATTATAGCATGAAGAGGTTGGACCAGGAGATCTCTAAGATCCTTTGTAATTCTTTCTTATTTGTCTATTTCTGTGAAAAAAAAATATTAGAGCCACAGATGGTAGACATCAAGTGTAATACTTTTGGTCTGTGGCTTGGTGATTATTTTAATCCCCCAAATCTGTATCTAAAACAGTTCCAGTGCCAAAAAGAACAAGAAAACATGAACAACAGTGGGAATAAACCTGTCTTGGATGAAAAATATATATATTTGAAGAAAAACACTTAGGGGCCTCTGGGTGTCTCAGTTGGTTAAGCATCTGCTTTCAGCTCAGGTCATGATCCCAGGGTCCTGGGATTGAGCACTATGTTTGCCTCCCTGCTCAGTGGGGAATCTGCTTCTCCCTCCTCCTCTGCCCCTTCCTCCAAGCTTATGCTCTCTCTTTCTCTCAAATAAATAAATACAATCTTAAAAAAAAAGAAAAAACTTTAAAGACATTTTTGTAATAGTAAAGACATGCCTAAGCCTGTGTCAGCAATGGGTATTTTGTGGATCAGCCCCCTCATTATCTCCCATCACCCCAAGACCCTCAAATTAAATGCATCATTGATAAGGACCATTGAAGTTTCCTCAATCCTGTACTAAGCATGAATAAAAATAATTATAGGTATTTATTTTTATTTATCTGTATCATTAAAAGCAGTCTGCTTGCAAAACAATCATAGGTTTAGGAAAAGTTTCCCAACCTTCCTGAGACTCCACCACTGCCACTGCTACCACTCTAGATGGCCAAACCCCCACCCCCATAGAAATTCTGCAAGCAGCATCGTTTTAAACTTGAGGAGTAGGAAACTCATTGGTATTGCCAAAACTCAAGTCATTATAAAACAAAGAATTAAAAAAAAAAGAATTTTTGTAGTTGTCATGAACTTTCAGCCACTTGCTGCTGCCAATCCAATATTAAAAGGACTCTTCATATCTCCAAAATTAAACACTGGTCAAAATATCAATCTGAGGTGTCTCTGTGAAATCACAAGCACATACCAGTGAATGCTCTGAGCTAGTAGCTCATCTCTTAATGCCAATTTACTGCTAAAAAAAAAAAAGTGAACCCATGTGAGACCATTATTTTTGTCATTTTATCTACTTATATGTTATCTCCATTTCAGAACAATCCAATTAGATTTCAAGTTTTGTCACATGTACACTCATCAGAAAGTTTTGAGCTCCTTTCATAACTAATGTGCCTCTCACACTGCTGTCCTTATAAATTATTGATAATATAGAATTGTTTCTGTTTCCATTATTCAGCTTTAACTGGTTATAAGAAATTTAAGTGTTATTCATTGATAAAAATTTTTCTGTGTCAGCACTCAGATTGAAGACAAGACATTCCTCCAGTGCAGTCAACCCCTTAGTAATCTACTAATTTAATCTCATGCCATGTCCCTAGAATCTATAAAACCATTACTATTAATACGTCTGTAAGGAGAAGAGAGGTCATAAGGTGACCTATTCCACTTCTCAGAAAGGATTTCAGCCTGAAATGGGCTAAAATAGCCCAAGGACCTGGTGTTTTATTTTGCCAGCAGCTAAACCAGCAAAAAAAAATTGGGACAGTTTTGAGTTTGGGTCTAATGCTAATGAAAAATAAATAGATTATACTTGTGTACGAATTGCCAAATGGAACCAACTGTACCTATTGTCCCTTGGAGGATGCTACCAATGCATTTTGCTGCCATACTGGGAACAAATAGCTCACTCCATCTTCAACTAGTATGCTTTCTTTTCTAGTGAGGAAAGTTTAATCACTATAACTTTTATTACCCCCAGATTCTCATAAACCTCCTTTCAGACTACAATCTTGTCCCAAATACTTCATTCTTCATAGAAAATCATTCACAAGATTCCTATGTTTAATTAAATCCAAAATTTCCATTCATTATGCCCATTTTTTGTACTTTGAGATTTGTATTTAGCACCTACATAATAGATTGTGTTAAATATACTTTAAATGCATGCTAAGCCCCTCAAAAAGAAAAATCTCCAAAAGACAAAAACAAAGAAAAATACCTGTCAGAGATGCACTCCTTACACCTGTCATAATGGCTGAAATTAACAATACAGGAAACAGGTGTTGGCAAGGATGTAGAGTAAGGGGAGCCCTCTTGCATTGTTGGTTGGAAAGCAAAGTGGTGCAGCAACTCTGGAAATAAGTATGGAGGTTCATCAAAAGGTTAAAAATAGATCTACCCCACAACCCAGCAATTGTATTACTAGGTATTTACCCTAAGATTATAAAAATACTGATTTGGAGGTATACATGCTCCCTGATATTTATAGCAGCATTATCAACAATAGCCAAATTATGGAAATTGCCTAAGTGTCTATCAAATGATGAATGGAGGGAATCCCTGGTTGGCTCAGCAGTTTAGCGTCTGCCTTCTGCCCGGAGCGTGATCCCAGAGGCCCCGGGATTGAGTCCCACATCAGGCTTCAGCATGGAGCCTGCTTCTCCCTCTGCCTGTGTCTCTGCTCCACCGCCACCCCTCCCCCGTCTCCCTCTCCCTCTCTCTCTCTCGAATAAATAAATAAAATCTTTTAAAAAAATGATGAATGGATAAGATGTGGTGTATATATATGCAATGGAATATTACTCAGCCATAACAAGGAATGAAATCCTACTACTTGCAATGATGTGGATTGAGCTACAGAGTATAATGCTAAGCAAACTAAGTCAGAGAAAGACAAGTACGATATGATTTCACTTATATGTGGAATTTAAGAAACAAAACACATTAACATAGAGGGGGTGAAAGAGGCAAACCATAAAACAGACTCTTAACCATAGAGAACTGAAGTTTGTTGGAGGGGAAGTGGGAAGGGGGATGGCTTACATGGATAATGGACATTAAGGAGCCTTGTGATGAGCACTAAGTGATGCGATCAGTACAGGTGATGTAAGTGATCAGTCACTGAATTCTATACTTGAAACTAATTACACTGTATGTTAACTAACTGGAATTTAAATAAAAACTTGAAAAGGGGGAAAAAAGGTAGAGAACAGGAACATAGGCATGGGTTTGTCAAAGTCTAGTACATGTAGGGGAAAGGTGCTTAAATCTGGCCCACACTTAGAGTCAAGACCCTTAAAGGGGCAACATTATCAAGGAAGGCTAGAACAAAATCCACCTGCCTACAGTAATTGGAGACATGTTGTTCTCTGCTAACATTTTTTTGTGTAAAGTAACAGCAATAAATGTGGTATCTTCTGGAGCTCTTGGGTGGCTCAGTGGCCAACACTTGGTTTCATCTCCAGTCATGATCTCAATGTCCTGAGATCAAGCCCTGCATAGGGCTCCAAGTGGGGAGTCGGCTTCCTCTCTCTCTCTCTCTCTCTCTCTCTCTCTCTGCCTCACCTGCCCCTTCCCCTACTTGCTCTCTAAATCTTTTTTTTTTAAAGTGGTATCCTCTGACAATTTGTAAACATAGACCTCCCTTCACATTGATATGCAATCCAAATATACAACATCTACACAGTAGGGAGAAGTTTTACTCAAAAAATTAAAGTGGTCCAAAGAATGTCTTAGAAGGTGTCAGAGGAAAAAAATCACATAACCTACAAGGAACTAAAATTAGATTGACTGCAAACTTCACAAAACTGAGCAAAAATTGTACTACACAAAATTAAATAAAGGAAGACATTATCCAAAACAAGTGAAATAGATAACAGATCATTATTAGAATGTACTCCACACTCAACTCTGTTAAATAAAATGTGGGAGAGTTTTTGGAACTGGGATGGTAGGATTATTGACCATCTGTGTTTGCTAACTGGCTTTACCCAAAGGAAAATAAACTTTATATGTTATCTTTATTATAGGAGGCAATTTTGTAGCTTGGAGAAAGGTACTCTTGAAATCAGGTTCCTACCCTCCCAGAGGACAGCTTTCTTTTTCTTTTCTTTTTTTTTTTTTTTTTTGTTTATTTGTAGCTGACACATGATAGTACATTAGTTTCAGGTATACAACATAGGGATTCAACATCTCTATACATTATGCTATGCTCACAAGTGTAGCTACCATCTGTCACAATACAATACTATTGTAATATCATTCACTATCTTCCCTATGCTGTCCCTTTTATTCTCATAACTTATAACTTATTCATCCCATAACTGGAAGCCTATATTTATTTCTCACTCCCCTACATCCCTTCCTTCTAGCAAACATTAGTTTGTTTTCTGTATTTATAGGTTTGATTTTGCTTTTCTTTATTCACTCATTTCTTTTTTTTTTTTTTTGTTTGATTCCACATATGACTGAAATCAGGGTATTTATTTATCTTTCTCAGTCTAGCTTATTTCACTTAGCATTATACTCTCTAGGTGCAGTTATGTTGTTATAAATGGCAAGATCTGGAGGAGGGGCAAGATGGCGGAAGAGTAGGGTCCCCAAATCACCTGTCCCCAACAAATTACCTAGATAACCTTCAAACCATCCTGAAAATCTACGAATTCGGCCTGAGATTTAAAGAGAGACCAGCTGGAATGCTACAGTGAGAAGAGTCCTCGCTTCTATCAAGGTAGGAAGACGGGGAAAAGAAATAAAGAAACAAAAGGCCTCCGAGGGGGAGGGGCCCCGCGAGGAGCCGGGCTGAGGCCGGGGCGAGTGTCCCCAGGACAGGAGAGCCCCGTCCCGGAGGAGCAGGAGCTGCACCAACCTTCCCGGGCGGGCGGAAAGGGGCTCGCAGGGAGTTGGAGCAGGACCCAGGAGGGCGGGGATGCCCTCGGGCTCCCTGGGACACTAACAGACACCTGCGAGCACAGGGGAGTGCTCCGAGCTCCCTAAGGGCTGCAGCACGCACCGGAGCAGTTCGGAGGGACTCGGGAGCGGCTCCAGGGAGGGAGCTGCGGGGCGGGAGCGCAAATCCAACAACGCAGGCCCCGGAGCACAGGGCGCCGGGACACAGCCCAGGATCCGGCCTCCCCCCGGGACAGGCAGAGGCCGGGAGGGCCCAGGACAGCAAGGACGCTCCTGCCCCGAGCTGAGCAGATCAGCGGCCCCGCCCCGGAGCCTCCAGGCCCTGCAGATGGAAAGCCGAGAGCCCCGAGCCCCGTAGTTCCTGCGGAGGCTGAATCCAGGCTTCTAGAGTTGCCATAGCAACTGCAACTGTTCCTCCTGAGACCTCACGGGGTAAACAACCCCCGCTGAGCCCTGCAGCAGGCAGGGGCAGAGCAGCTCCCCCAAGTGCTAACACCTGAAAATCAGCGCAGCAGGCCCCTCCCCCAGAAGACCAGCTGGACGGACCAGTTCCAGGGGAAGTCAAGGGACTTAAAGTCTACAGAAATACTCCCCCGTGTTTTTTTTTTTTCTTTTCTTTTTTCTTTTCTTTTTGATTTCTGATTGCTTCCCCCACCCCCCCCTTTTTTTTCTTTTTTTTTCACCTTTCTTTCTTTTTCTTTCCCTTTTTCTTCTCTTCTTTCCTTTTTCTTTTCTTTTTCTTTTTCTTTTTCTCTTTTCTTTCCTTCTCTCTCTTTCTCTCCTTTTCCCAATACAACTTGTTTTTGGCCACTCCGCACTGAGCAAAATGACTAGAAGGAAAACCTCACCTCAAAAGAAAGAATCAGAAACAGCCCTCTCTCCCACAGAGCTACAAAATCTGGATTACAATTCAATGTCAGAAAGCCAATTCAGAAGCACTATTATACAGCTACTGGTGGCTCTAGAAAAAAGCATTAAGGACTCACGAGACTTCATGACTGCAGAATTTAGATCCAATCAGGCAGAAATTAAAAATCAACTGAATGAGATGCAATCCAAACTAGAAGTCCTAACGACGAGGGTTAACGAGGTGGAAGAACGAGTGAGTGACATAGAAGACAAGTTAATGGCAAAGAGGGAAACTGAGGAAAAAAGAGATAAACAATTAAAGAACCATGAAGACAGATTAAGGGAAATAAATGACACTCTAAGGAAGAAAAACCTACGTTTAATTGGGGTTCCCGAGGGCGCCGAAAGGGACAGAGGGCCAGAATATGTATTTGAACAAATCCTAGCTGAAAACTTTCCCAATCTGGGAAGGGAAACAGGCATTCAGATCCAGGAAATAGAGAGATCCCCCCCTAAAATCAATAAAAACCGTTCAACACCTCGACATCTAATAGTGAAGCTTGCAAATTCCAAAGATAAAGAGAAGATCCTTAAAGCAGCAAGAGACAAGAAGTCCCTGACTTTCATGGGGAGGAATATTAGGGTAACAGCAGACCTCTCCACAGAGACGTGGCAGGCCAGAAAGGGCTGGCAGGATATATTCAGGGTCCTAAATGAGAAGAACATGCAACCAAGAATACTTTATCCAGCAAGGCTCTCATTCAAAATGGAAGGAGAGATAAAGAGCTTCCAAGACAGGCAGGAACTGAAAGAATATGTGACCTCCAAACCAGCTCTGCAAGAAATTTTAAGGGGGACTCTTAAAATTCCCCTTTAAGAAGAAGTTCAGTGGAACAATCCACAAAAACAAGGACTAAATAGATATCATGATGACACTAAACTCATATCTGTCAATAGTAACTCTGAACGTGAACGGGCTTAATGACCCCATCAAAAGGCGCAGGGTTTCAGACTGGATAAAAAAGCAGGACCCATCTATTTGCTGTCTACAAGAGACTCATTTTAGACAGAAGGACACCTACAACCTGAAAATAAAAGGTTGGAGAACCATTTACCATTCAAATGGTTCTCAAAAGAAAGCAGGGGTAGCCATCCTTATATCAGATAAACTAAAATTCACTCCGAAGACAGTAGTGAGAGATGAAGAGGGACACTATATCATACTTAAAGGATCTATCCAACAAGAGGACTTAACAATCCTCAATATATATGCCCCGAATGTGGGAGCTGCCAAATACTTAAACGAATTATTAACCAAAGTAAAGAAATACTTAGATAATAATACACTTATACTTGGTGACTTCAATCTAGCTCTCTCTACCCTTGATAGGTCTTCTAAACACAACATCTCCAAAGAAACGAGAGCTTTAAATGATACACTGGACCAGATAGATTTCACAGATATCTACAGAACTTTACATCCAAACTCAACTGAATACACATTCTTCTCAAGTGCACATGGAACTTTTTCCAGAATAGACCACATACTGGGTCACAAATCGGGTCTGAACCGATACCAAAAGATTGGGATCGTCCCCTGCATATTCTCAGACCATAACGCCTTGAAATTAGAACTCAATCACAAGAAGAAGTTTGGAAGGACCTCAAACACGTGGAGGTTAAGGACCATCCTGCTAAAAGATAAAAGGGTCAACCAGGAAATTAAGGAAGAATTAAAAAGATTCATGGAAACTAATGACAATGAAG
The DNA here is from genome assembly GCF_905146905.1 of Nyctereutes procyonoides. Lineage (NCBI taxonomy): Eukaryota > Metazoa > Chordata > Mammalia > Carnivora > Canidae > Nyctereutes > Nyctereutes procyonoides. The sequence continues at coordinate 20,342,804 of NW_026575040.1, read as the reverse complement.
ATACAACTGTTCAAAATCTTTGGGATGCAGCAAAAGCAGTCCTGAGGGGAAATACATCGCAATACAAGCATCCATTCAAAAACTGGAAAGAACTCAAATACAAAAGCTAACCTTACACATAAAGGAGCTAGAGAAGAAGCAGCAAATCGACCCGACGCCCAGCAGAAGAAGAGAGTTAATTAAAATTCGAGCAGAACTCAACGAAATTGAGACCAGAAGAACTGTGGAACAGATCAATAGAACCAGGAGTTGGTTCTTTGAAAGAATTAATAAGATAGATAAACCATTAGCCAACCTTATTAAAAAGAAGAGAGAGAAGACTCAAATTAATAAAATCATGAATGAGAAAGGAGAGATCACTACCAACACCAAGGAAATACAAACGATTTTAAAAACATATTATGAACAGCTCTACGCCAATAAATTAGGCAATCTAGAAGAAATGGACGCATTCCTGGAAAGCCACAAACTACCAAAACTGGAGCAGGAAGAAATAGAAAACCTGAACAGGCCAATAACCAGGGAGGAAATTGAAGAAGTCATCAAAAACCTCCCAAGACACAAGAGTCCAGGGCCAGATGGCTTCCCAGGGGAATTCTATCAAACGTTTAAAGAAGAAATCATACCTATTCTACTAAAGCTCTTTGGAAAGATAGAAAGAGATGGAGTACTTCCAAATTCATTCTATGAGGCCAGCATCACCTTAATTCCAAAACCAGACAAAGACCCCACCAAAAAGGAGAATTACAGACCAATATCCCTGATGAACATGGATGCAAAAATTCTCAACAAGATACTAGCCAATAGGATCCAACAACACATTAAGAAAATTATTCACCATGACCAAGTAGGATTTATCCCCGGGATGCAAGGCTGGTTCAACACTCGTAAAACAATCAATGTGATTCATCATATCAGCAAGAGAAAAACCAAGAACCATATGATCCTCTCATTAGATGCAGAGAAAGCATTTGACAAAATACAGCATCCATTCCTGATCAAAACTCTTCAGAGTGTAGGGATAGAGGGAACTTTCCTCGATATCTTAAAAGCCATCTACGAAAAGCCCACAGCAAATATCATTCTCAATGGGGAAGCACTGGGAGCCTTTCCCCTAAGATCAGGAACCAGACAGGGATGTCCACTCTCACCACTGCTATTCAACATAGTATTGGAAGTCCTAGCCTCAGCAATCAGACAACAAAAAGACATTAAAGGCATTCAAATTGGCAAAGAAGAAGTCAAACTCTCCCTCTTCGCCGATGACATGATACTCTACATAGAAAACCCAAAAGCCTCCACCCCAAGATTGCTAGAACTCATACAGCAATTTGGTAGCGTGGCAGGATACAAAATCAATGCCCAGAAATCAATGGCATTCCTATACACTAACAATGAGACTGAAGAAAGAGAAATTAAGGAGTCAATCCCATTTACAATTGCACCCAAAAGCATAAGATACCTAGGAATAAACCTAACCAAAGAGGTAAAGGATCTATACCCTAAAAACTATAGAACACTTCTGAAAGAAATTGAGGAAGACACAAAGAGATGGAAAAATATTCCATGCTCATGGATTGGCAGAATTAATATTGTGAAAATGTCAATGCTACCCAGGGCAATTTACACGTTCAATGCAATCCCTATCAAAATACCATGGACTTTTTTCAGAGACTTAGAACAAATTATTGTAAGATTTGTGTGGAATCAGAAAAGACCCCGAATAGCCAGGGGAATTTTAAAAAAGAAAACCATAGCTGGGGGCATCACAATGCCAGATTTCAGGTTGTACTACAAAGCTGTGGTCATCAAGACAGTGTGGTACTGGCACAAAAACAGACACATAGACCAATGGAACAGAATAGAGAATCCAGAAATGGACCCTGAACTTTATGGTCAACTAATATTCGACAAAGGAGGAAAGACGATCCACTGGAAGAAAGACAGTCTCTTCAATAAATGGTGCTGGGAAAACTGGACATCCACATGCAGAAGAATGAAACTAGACCACTCTCTTGCACCATACACAAAGATAAACTCAAAATGGATGAAAGATTTAAATGTGAGACAAGACTCCATCAAAATCCTAGAGGAGAACACAGGCAACACCCTTTTTGAACTTGGCCACAGTAACTTCTTGCAAGATACATCCACGAAAACAAGAGAAACAAAAGCAAAAATGAACTATTGGGACTTCATCAAGATAATAAGCTTTTGCACAGCAAAGGATACAGTCAACAAAACTCAAAGACAACCTACAGAATGGGAGAAGATATTTGCAAATAACATATCAGATAAAGGGCTAGTTTCCAAAATCTATAAAGAACTTATTAAACTCAACACCAAAGAAACAAACAATCCAATCATGAAATGGGCAAAAGACATGAAGAGAAATCTCACAGAGGAAGACATAGACATGGCCAACATGCACATGAGAAAATGCTCTGCATCACTTGCCATCAGGGAAATACAAATCAAAACCACAATGAGATACCACCTCACACCAGTGAGAATGGGGAAAATTAATAAGGCAGGAAACAACAAATGTTGGAGAGGATGTGGAGAAAAGGGAACCCTCTTACACTGTTGGTGGGAATGTGAACTGGTGCAGCCACTCTGGAAAACTGTGTGGAGGTTCCTCAAAGAATTAAAAATAGACCTGCCCTACGACCCAGCAATTGCACTGTTAGGGATTTACCCCGAAGATTCAGATGCAATGAAACGCCGGGGCACCTGCACCCCGATGTTTCTAGCAGCCATGTCCACAATAGCCAAACTGTGGAAGGAGCCTCGGTGTCCATCGAAAGATGAATGGATAAAGAAGATGTGGTTTATGTATACAATGGAATATTACTCAGCCATTAGAAACGACAAATACCCACCATTTGCTTCAACGTGGATGGAACTGGAGGGTATTATGCTGAGTGAAGTAAGTCAATCGGAGAAGGACAAACAGTGTATGTTCTCACTCATTTGGGGAATATGAATAATAGTGAAGGGGAATTTAAGGGAAGGGAGAAGAAATGTGTGGGAGATATCAGAAAGGGACACAGAACATAAAGACTCCTAACTCTGGGAAACGAACTAGGGGTGGTGGAAGGGGAGGAGGGCGGGGGGTGGGGGTGAATGGGTGACGGGCACGGAGGGGGACACTTGACGGGATGAGCACTGGGTGTTATTCTGTATGTTGGTAAATTGAACACCAATAAAAATTAATTTATAAAAAAAAATAAATAAAATAAAATCTAGTTTGTTTGTTATAAAAAAAAAATAAAAAAAAATAAAAATAAATGGCAAGATCTCATCCTTTTTTATGGCTGTGTAATATTCCACTACATCTTTCTTAGCCATTCATCTATTGATGGTTAAATTGCTTCCGTATCTTGGTGATTACATTTCAAAGGAATGGCTCCCAGGTACTTGAGAAAGATACCCTAATCTGTAAAACTGGCATATGTCTTTTAAAAGATTTACATCTCAAAAAGACAGAGAAAGAATTTACAATTACAATTGACCCTTGAACAATATGAGTTTGAACTGCATGGGTCCTCTTACATGCAGATTTTTTTTCAATCAATATATTGGAAAAATTTTTGGAGATTTCAGACAATTTGGAAAAAACTTGCATATAAACAGCATAACCCTGAAATATCCAAAAAATTAAAAAAAGTTAGATATGCCACAAATGCATAAAATATATGTAGCCTATTTTATTAACTATCATAAATATATATAAATCTATTACACGAAGTTAAAATTTATCAAAACTATTTTTTGAAACCATACATGCCACTATTTGCAGTCAAAAGAAATGTAAAAAAATGTAAAGATGCAGTATTAAATTAAAACTGCATAAAATTAATTGTACCATTGAACAATAGGGTTTGAACTGCTTGGGTCCACTTATATGCAGACTTTTTATAGTAGTGTAAATGTATTTCTCTTATGATTTAATAAACTTCTCTGTTACTTTATTATAAGAATACAGTATATACTACATATGACATACAAAATACATGTGAATTGACTGTGTTAGCAGTAAGGCTTCTAGTCAACAGTAGGTTAATAGCAATTAAGTTTATTGTGATGAGACTCAAAAGTTATATGCAGATTTTCAAGTGCATGGGAATTGGTGCCCCAACCCCCATGTTGTTCACGGTCAACTGTATAAGTCTTCTAAAACAAATGTTATAAGGAAAAATTGGCAAGAACCTAGAGTTGGGAAAAATACTGAGTGAAGTTTAGTAAAATTGAAGCCATCTAAGCCAAGGATTGTAGGTAAAACTGGTAAATCTACCTTCATTGTGTGAGATTTAACATCTCTCCATAACTGATAGAGCAAAGAGGCAAATATTAAAACATAAGTAATCTAAGTAAGAGAGTTAGGATTTTGATTTATTAGAAATAAGCACATCAATTAGAGAAGGCACATTCTTTATAAAGACACATACAATAATTATAGATATAGATTACGTTGTAGACCATAAAGCAAGAAATTTCAAAGTCAATATTATACAAAATGCTTTCACAAAGCAATTATATTAGAAAACCAAAATATTTATTGCTTTGGATAACAATACTTTTGAGAATCTATTACTTCTCAATCTCTCTTGTTTGTCAAGCACCTTCTTGTGAAGAGAGGGAGAGGGAAGATTTGATAATGATGCTGAGATTTCTATTAAATAACTGGATAAATGGGAACCAATTATCCAAGATTCCTTTACTCATTTAAGAAGTTTTATTTTAGGGGTACTGGGTGGCTCAGTTAGTTAAGCATCTGCCTTCAGCCCAGGTTATGATCTCAGGGTCCTGGGGTCAAGCCCCACATTGAGCTCCCTGCTCAGAAGGGAGACTGCTTCTCTCTCTGTTCCTCTCTCAGCTATGCTCTCTCTCAAATAAGTAAATAAAATATTTCTTTTAAAGTTTTATTTTAGTCCTCTATTGCTCCTGGTGTATAACATTCAGAATCTTTCTACTCTAAACTGTTATTTTAGCAATGTCTATCTAACTGAACCCTTGAAATACAACTAATCCCTGTCCTACACTACAATAAAAGTTGATTCTTAATGAAGGCACCTATCTCCTGTCCCATACCCACACCCTCAGGTCACCATCAGAAATAAGTATAATTATTTCCTTCACCAAGGAGTGTCCATCAGGGGGACCTGGGGGGCTCAGGGGTTGAGAGTCTATCTTTGGCTCAGGTCATGATCCCGGGATCAAGTCCCTCATCAGGCTCTCGGCAGGGAACTTGATTCTTTCTCTGCCTATGTCTCTGCCTCTTTCTGTGTGTCTCTCATGAATTAAATAAATAAAATCTTTTTTTAAAAGGAGTGCCAATCAGATTCCTCAATCTTCACAAAAATATTTGACATCAGAATCATCTGGATTTTGCTCCAATTACCAGTACACAATGTCTATATGTATCAGAAGCTTTTCTCTTATACTAATTATCTTTATTTTTTAATAAATTAATTTTTTATTGGTGTTCAATTTACCAACATACAGAATAACACCCAGTGCTCATCCCGTCAAGTGTCCCCCTCCGTGCCCGTCACCCACTCACTGCCACCCCCCGCCCTCCTCCCCTTCCACCACCCCTAGTTCGTTTCCCAGAGTTAGGAGTCTTAATGTTCTGTCTCCCTTTCTGATATTTCCCACACATTTCTTCTCCCTTCCCTTATATTCCCTTTCACTATTATTTATATTCCCCAAATGAATGAGAACATACAATGTTTGTCCTTCTCCGATTGACTTACTTCACTCAGCATAATACCTTCCAGTTCCATCCACATTGAAGCAAATGGTGGGTATTTGTCGTTTCTAATGGCTGAGTAATATTTCATTGTATTCATAAACCACATCTTCTTTATCCATTCATCTTTCGATGGACACCGAGTTTCTAGCAGCAATGTACTAATTATCTTTAAATTACTGTCAAATGCACAGATCCTTCCCCTTATCCTCCTGGGTCACAGCTAACTATATTTCTGAACCTCCCTTCAAGTCACCAGTAGCCAGATGACTAAGTGCTACCCAATGAAATGCACTCAAATGTGATAAAAACTTGATTGTGGCCCATAACTTTGCTACAAGTTTTCCTTCTCTTTCCACCCCCTGGGTAAATGGAAACAAGTTCAAAGATCAGGAGAAAGCAGAGCCACATTTCTTCCTAATATTACTACCATATACATTGCCTATTATGCTGCTCAATGTGTACTACATGCCAATTTAGAATTTAGGAGTAGACAAAATCATGTCTCATCTAAAGAATTAGTATACCTCCATCAATCAGACCCACTCTCATGCTTACCTCTATTTTATTGCCAAGAAATTCAGAGATAAATGCAACATTGGTTTTTCATTGTTACTTAACCATTTAACATTATTTTTAGCTATATTAATAGGCTTTTTAAAAATTTGCTTCAATTTCTTTTGGAATTGGATTAAAATAGAGTATTATGAGTGACATGAATACTATTCAGTTTATGCCTTTGTTTACATAGTTCCCCACAACTGAAATGTCCTTTTCCCTGTCTTTGTGGACTTCTACTCATCTTCTGGAGTCAACAAACACCACTTCTTTTATAAAGCTATCCCCTATGACTCAGGCTTGCTTTGTCTTCCTTCCTTTCTGATCTCTTAATTCATTTTCTGTCTGTAAAATGTGTTACTGGCTATACAAATGTTCCCCTACAGCCCCATTTAAGACAAAAATAATCATAATCATACCTTGCACAATAGAACTGTGCTTCTAGCATTCCATAAAAAATAAACAATCCTATGGGCACATTTACACCATTTTTTCCACCATGCATCTATAGCCCACAAAAGGAACCACAAGTTCTTGCCACACAGTTTAGTCAGCTGACAGACCATTTTCATTCCAACTGTTACATTCTAATTCTCATATTCAAAAGAAAAACTTCGGGGATCCCTGGGTGGCTCAGCGGTTTGGTGCCTGCCTTTGGCCCAGGGCGCGAGCCTGGAGTCCCGGGATCAAGTCCCACGTCGGGCTCCCGGCATGGAGCCTGCTTCTCCCTCCTCCTGTGTCTCTGTCTCTGTCTCTGCCTCTCTCTCTCTCTCTCTCTCTCTCTCATAAATAAATAAATAAATCTAAAAAACAACAACAACAAAAAAAAAAAAAAGAAAAACTTCTAGAGATCTGGTGCCAAGTACTATGCCATTGTTAGGTCTTTCCAAATCCTAGGTAAAATGCTGGGCTTAAAGTATGTTCTGAAATAGCTGACAGTAATTCACAGACTGAGACATAAACTGGCCTAGGTAGAATAACTCAGGAGTGGCTAAAACCAAAGCCCCAGAAATTTAATTCCTATCCAGCAGTCACTGTGCCTCAAGCCTTAAAACTGTAAAATCCTGGCTCAACTTCCTCTGTTTCATCTCAGAAGCTCTTCATTGCAGAAAGCAAGGCATAGTAAAAGAGAATGAGTTCTGGAGCCCTGGCAGAAAAATGTTTGCATCTTGGCTCTACTCAGCTCTCTGATGTTGGTTATGTTCCCTAATCTTATGTAACCTTAGCTTTCTCTTCTCTAAGATGGGAATGATAATTACTAGCCTAAAAAAGTTGTATGAGGAGCAAATAAGATATTTCCTGCAAAGCATACTGTACAATGCCTTGCACTAAGAGTCATTCAATATTTTCACTTGTCCCTTCTATAGAAATCTACTTCCCATTATCTTCACTCCCTGCTTTGCCCTTCTGTTCCCATGTTTATACACATTCAAAAGCAGTTTCAATATTTTGGGGCTACCTGTCCTATCATTATCCACTTTCCGTTAGAATCTCATAGACTATGAACCCTTACAAATTGAAAACTTTACAACACATCGAATCAAATTTTATCATCCCAGATTTTTAAGGGTTATGAAAATAAGGAAATGACAAGAAATCTTTCTTTGAATGTAACCAATATAGGTCTGCATCTATGCCTGTCTCAGACATAACTAACTGGAGAATAGGTAAAAAGTCAAGAGCCCTTTGAAAGACCTCAAAGCTCTCCAGCTCAGTGAAAATTTCTTACCTTCATTCTGAAACCTACAGCAAAACCAAAAGGAGAGGTAAAATAGCCATGGAAATAAATCTGATAAAACCATTATTAAGGGTATTACAACTCATCATTTGTCATCTGTTGAACTAGCCACCTTTGGCATAGGATCACTAATTCCTTGCACTCTCTCCCAGATGGTCTTTTGAAGTCTCTTACCTCTTAAAACTAATATGTATCTTGAATATTTGTATGCAATGATACTGATTTTCACTGTGCCTATTGTTTACTGTTCTCAAATTCAAAATTTTATACATACATTTTCAAATATGTAATTATTTTATGTTTTAAATTATTTTAAATGCTGTCAGTCTGTATGAAATACTTCTGTGTTAAGTGGGCTGGATACAGACTCCTAAAGAGCTGATATAAGTTAAAAGCCAAAGTTTATTTGCACTTTTTTTTAAAAGCCAGTTTATTTTTTTTAAAGCCAAAGTTTATTTGCACTTTTTTAAAAAAAGATTTTATTTATTTATTCATGAGATACACAGGCAGAAGGAGAACCAGGCTCCATGCAGGGAGCCTGACATGGGACTCGATCCCGGGTCTCCAGGATCACACCCTGGGCTGAAGGCTGAGCCACCTGGGCTGCCCTATTTGCACTTTTAAAGTTGGAAGTACTACTTCAAAATATAGATTTATAATTCTTGGAACATTATTGATAGAATGGTAAAAAGTTTATGGAAAGAATATGTCTTCAAAGAATCTTTCTTTTTCTTAAAGATTTTATATATTTTTTCATGAGAGACACAAAGAGAGAGAGACAGAGACATAGGCAGAGGGAGAAGCAGACTCCCTGCGGGAGCCTGACATGGACTGGATCCCAGGACCCTGGGATCATGCCCTGAGCTGCAGGCAGACGCTCAACCACTGAGCCACCCACATGCCCCTCAAGGTATCTTTCTAAGATTCATGTTTCAAATCCATTTTTTTAATGAACTATACTGAGTATTCACACATGTAATTTTACTGAGTCAAAAGATATATACACAGTTTAAGTACAATTTCCAGTCCCAAATAGGACTTGGCAGTTGAGACAGTATTATTAATGAAATATAAGTCCAGAGTAGGCTACCTAAGTACAGAAGGTCTCAAAATGACAAAATCAGTCTTTTCATATCCATTTGGTCAGGAGAGATTTTGGCTTCCAGGCAGAAAAACAAAAAAGGTAAGGATGTTAGTTACAATGCGGATTAGAGCAAAAATTATGACAAATATAAGTGGAGAACAGAAGGTTATGGGGTTGAGTGCTTAAAAATCTCTAGCCTGTTTTAAGTTACTTTGTCCTCAGGCCACTCCCATATCCATACCTCTTTAAACTTACTGTCAAGGTGGTGGAGGAGGGGCATTTCTCTAAGGCTCTGTTTAGTAGTTTCCTCTCTGTAGCCTATTTGCCTATTACTTTTCTCCCTTCACAAGTAGGTAGGCAATGTTTGCCAACAAAATGGTTCTTGTGTTTCTCCTGTCAAGACTTGGCCAGTAGGGTAAAAGGTCTAACCCATACTCAGATCCAAACTTGTTACCAAAGGATCAACCTGCTGGCTGAATATGAAGAGTCTTGAGAAAAATAATTAATATACTGAGGAAGAGAATATATGGGAACTCTCAATACTTCTTTAGTCAATTTTACTCTGATTTCAAAACTGCTCTTAAAGTCCATTCAAAAAAAATTAATAGGACTCAAAAGTAGCAGCAACTCTGAAAATACTAACAAGTAAGAAGAATCTCACTTGTTCAGACCTGAGTGAATAAGTAAGTTTTTGGTAGCTGTGGTCATGAGTACTGCCTAACTGGTTATAACAACAAGAGTCCTATGTATCTTCTACAATCTAAAACCAAATATGACATAATAAATACAATATATTTTCTCCTATCCCTAGTGACTCATCATTTGCAATATTTCCACCTACTCCTTAGTTTCCACTTAATATATGGAGGCAAGAAAATGTGGTGATTCTGAATAGCCAATGGATCAAAAATGAATTCAAAAAGGAAGTCAGGAAATATCTTGATATAAACAAAAATGGAAACACAACATACTCAAATTTTTATGCTCTACAGCAAAAGTAATTCTATAGTTAGGTTTATAACATCTATATTAAGAAAAGAGCAAGATATCAAATAAACAACTTAACTTTATACCTCAGGGAACTAGAAAAGACAAAAAAATTAAACCCAAAGTTAGAAAGAAGGAAATGAATATCAGAGCAGAAATAAATGAAATAGAGACTAAATATATAAAAGATCGATGAAACTAAGAGCTGTATTTTGAGTAGATACACAAAATTGATAAGTTTTTAGTGAAACAACAAAATTGACAAAATGTTCGACATTAGATATAAAAGACATTACAAATAGTAACAAAGATATACCAAGGATCATAAGAAACTAATACAAATTATTAATGCCAAAAAATTGGACAACCTGGAAGAAAAGAATAAGTTCCTAGAAACAGTCATGACAGATGGCTTCACTACTGAATTTTACCAAATATTTAAATAAGAACGAACACCAATCCTTCTCAAACATTAAAAAAAAAAAAAACTGAAATGCATGGAGTGCTTTCCAATTTGACAATGTCAGCATTATACTGATACCAAAGCGAGAATAGAACACTAAACAAAAAGAAAATTATAGGTCAATATCCTTGATGAATACCCATACAGAAGTCTCAATAAAACATTAGTAAACTGTATTCAACAACACATTAAAAGGATCATACTATCATCAACATACACAAAGTCAGTGTGACACACCAGATATTTCAACATACACAAAATCAGGGTGATATACCACATTACAAAATGAAAGATAAAAATCATATAATTGGGCACCTGGGTGACTCAGTTGGTTAAGTATCTACCTTCAGTCAGGTCATGATCCTAGGGTCCTGGGACTGAGCCCCACATCAGTCTCCTTGCTCAGTGGGGAGCCTGCTTTTCCCCCTCCCTCTGCCTGCTACTCCCCCTGCTTGTGCTCTGTCAAATAAATAAATAAATAAAATCTTTTTTAAAAAAGTCATATGATCATTTCAGTAGATGCATAAAAAGCACTTGACAAAACTCAACATCCTTTCATAGTAAAAACTACTAACAAGTTAGGTATAGATGGAACGTACTTCAACATACTAAAGTCCATATATGACAAGTCTGCATCTAACAGCATACTCAACAGTGGAAAAGCTGAAGGCTTTTATCCTAAGAATGGGGGGGGGGGATGGGGGGGGGGAAATGCCCACTCTCACCATTTTTATTCAATATACTGCTCTAAATCCTAACCAGAGGAATCAAGCAAAAAAAGAAATAAAGTTCATCCAAATTGGAAAGGAATAAGTAAAACTGTCTCTAATTGCAGATAGCACCAACTTATAAATGTCTATCAATAGATAAATGGATAAAGATATGGCATACAACACATAAACACACACACACACAATGGACTACACATTCATAAAAAAAAAGGATGAGATCTTGTCTTTTATGACATCATAGATGGACCTAGAGGGTATTATGCTAAATGATATAAAGTCAGACTGAGAAAGATAAATACCATATGATTTCACTCAATATGTGAAATCTAAAAAAATAATAAAATAAAATGAGTAAGAATAAACAAGCAGAATCAAACCTATAAATATGGAGAATAAACTGATAGTTGACAGAGGGAAGGGGCATTGGAAATAGGTGAAGTGAGTGAAAGGGAGTGGGAGATACATACTTTCAGTTATGAATAAATAAGTCATAGGAATAAATGGTACAGCATAAGGAATATAGTCAATGATACTGTAATAGCACTGTATAGTGACAGGTGGTAGCTACATTTGTGGTGAGCACAGCATAGTGGAATCACTATGTTGTACACCTGAAATTAAGGTAACATTGTGAATCAACTATACTCAAAAAATTTAAAAACTCTCAAGACTCTATCAAATAATTAACACATGAGATCAGTAAAGGTGCAGAATACAAAGTCAAAATACAAAAATAAATTATCTCTACATACCAGTAACAAATTATTAGAAAAAAAATAAGAAAAAAAATTCCACTTACTATAGCATCAAAAAGAATAAAATACCTCGGAATAAATTTAACCAAAGAGATAAAAGGTCTGTATGCTGAAAACTACATGACATTAATGAGAGAATTTGAAGATAAAAATATATGGAAAAATATTCTGTGTTTATGCATTGGAAGAATCAAAATTGTTAAGAAGGCCATATTCTCCGAAGCATTCTACTTAGTGCAATTTCTATCAAAACTCCAATGGTATTTTTTACAGATATAAAAGAAATAATCTAATATTTGTATGAAACTACAAGAGATCCCAAAAAGCCAAAGCAATCTTAAGAAAGATCAAAAGGTAAAGGCACCACTCCCTCATTTCAAACTATATTACAAAGCTATAGTTATAAAAACAGCATGGGTGTTGGCATTAAAAAAAAAAACACATAAATCAATGGAGACGAGAGAATCCAGAAATAAACCCAAGCATATGTAGTCAATTACTTTTCAACCAAGTCACCCAAACTATACAATTGGAATAGGATAGTCTCTTCAATAACTGGTACAGGGAGAAAAGGATATACACATGCAGAGGAATAAAACTGGACCATTATCTTACACCATACACAAAAATAAACGTGAAATGGATTATAGACTTTAAGACCTGAAACCAAAAAGTCCTATAAGAAAACTTTGGGGATAAGCTCCTTGACACAAGTCTCAGTGATTTTTTGTGTTTGAAACTAAAACCAAAAACAGTAAAAGCCAAAATAAATAGGTGGTACTATATTAAACTGAAAAGCTTCCACACAGGAGAGGAAAACATCAACAACACTAAAAAAAAAAAAAAAAAAAAAAAAACACCTACTGATTGGCAGAAGATATTTGCAAATTACATATCTGATAAAGGGTGAGTACACAAATGTGTAAAGGACTTACACAACCCCACACCCAAATCATCACCATCATCATCCAATTAACATACGAGCAGAGGACATGAAGAGACATTTCTCCAAAAAATACATGGATCACCAAGAGACACGTGAAAAAATGCTCAACATCACTGATCATCAGGGAAATGCAATTCAAAACTACAAAAATTTACCACCTCACACCTGTTAGATTAACTAAGATCAAAATATAAGAAACAACAGGTGTTAGTGAGCATGTGATAAAAAAAAAAAACCCTAGTGCACTGCTAATGGGAATGCAAATTCATGCAGCCACTGTGGAAGACAGTGTGGAGGTGCCTCAAAAAAATTAAAAATAAAATTACCACATAACCCAGTAATTCCACTACTGGATATTTACCCAGAGAATATGGAAACACTAATTCAAAAAGATACATTCATCACTATGTTTATTGTAGCATTACTTACAATAGCCAAATTATGGAAGCAACCCAAGTGTCCATCAATGGATGAGTGGATAAAGCAGCAGTGGTATACACACACACCACTTTTTATATTTATATGTTACTATAAATATCAATATATTAATTATTATATAAGCATATAATTATATAATATTAATATATTAATACATAATTATTATACTTAATATATTAATATAATAATTATATGTTTATGTTTGTATAAATATATATTTATATAAATACATACACACAATGGAATATTAGCCATAATGAAAAATGAAATCTTGCCATTTGCAACAACCTGGATGGATCTAGAGGGTATAATGCTAAGTAAAGAAGTCAGGGGAAGACAAATACCATATTATTTCCCTCACATGTTGAATTTAAAAAATAAAACAAAGAAAAAAGAGAAACCAAAAAAGAAGTCCTCTGTAGAGAATAAATTGTTACAGGATGGGGTGGAATGGGTGGAAATATGTAAAGAAGATTAAGAGTACACTCATGATGAGCACTAAGAAATGTACAGAATTGTTAAATCACTACCTGAAACTAATGTTTTTTTTTGTTTTTTATAATAAATTTATTTTTTATTGGTGTTCAATTTACCAACATACAGAATAACACCCAGTGCTCATCCCGTCAAGTGCCCCCCTCAGTGCCCGTCACCCATTCACCCCCACCCCTCGCCCTTCTCCCCTTCCACCACCCCTAGTTCGTTTCCCAGAGTTAGGAGTCTTTATGTTCTGTCTCCCTTTCTGATATTTCCCACACATTTCTTCTCCCTTCCCTTATATTCCCTTTCACTATTATTTATATTCCCCAAATGAATGAGACCATATAATGTTTGTCCTTCTCCGATTGACTTACTTCACTCAGCATAATACCCTCCAGTTCCATCCACGTTGAAGCAAATGGTGATGCTATATATTCATTGTACTGGAATTAACACACACACACACACACACACACACACACATACACACACACAGAGAAATTCCTAAAACTCAATGGCAAAGTAAACCTAAAAGCCCAGTTCTAAATTGGGTAAAACACCTTAAGAAGACCTACAGATTTCTCAAAAGAAGACCTACAACTGACCAAAATATATATGAAAAGATACTCAAAATCATTGACCAGCAGACAAATGCCAATCAAAACCACAATAAAATAAAATCATACTTGTTAGGATGTCTGGTATAAAAAAGACAAGAAATAACATACTAGGCAAGGATGAAGAGAAAATGGAACCCGTACAAGTGTACAAACTGTTGGTGGGAATGGAAACTGCTATAGACACAATGAAATATAATATGAAGAATTCTCAAGAGATTCAAAATGGAAGTACCATCTGGTCCAGCAATCCACTTCTAGGAATACATCTAAAGGAAACTAAACCACTACCTTGACATTTCTGTATTCTTATCTTCATTTCAGTATTTTCTATGATAGCCAAGATACAAAAAAAAAGTATCCATAGATGGATGAATGGATCAAGAAAACGTGGTTTATACATACTTGTGTATGTGTATATACACAATAAAGTGTTAGCCTCAAAAAAGAAGGAAATCCTTCCATTTGCAATAACATGGATGAAACTGGTAGGTAATATGCTAAATGAAATAAGCCAGATAGGAAAAGAAATACTCTATTTTTCACACACACAAAAGTAACTATGTGAAGTGATGTATGTGCTAATTAACTGGATGGTGGAAATCCTTTCACTATGTGTGTATGTATATATATATATCTCAAATCATGTTATACATTTTAAATATAATTTTGTAAATTCTATCACAATCAATCTGGAGCGAAATCATATGGGGTAAACTGGGGGAAATTCTATTCCATCTTTGTTAAAATAAATACTCTTACCCGATTCAGAATATCTAGGAGTGACTGACCTAAGATCCCTTCTTTTATACACATGTAGAAACCAGAGTATTTCCCCATCCAGATCCATTAACCATAAAGATTGAGCAGTGCTGTAAATATAATGTCTGTTACTAGACATAGGTCAGTGAACAAGTTACGGTCTATATGCCCCAAAAGCTCACCCACCACCTACCAGGAGAAACAGAAGACATTCACAAATAACCATAGTACAAGATGAAAAATGACATGTATTGATGAAAGGGGGGAAAACATATTATAGGTATCTTGAGAAGGAGGGGAATTTTTTGCTAGAGACCAAGAACTACTTCATGGATACAATGAACTTAAGAAAATACTTAAATATCAGGGTATTGTTGACAATTATGTCTGTCTTCAATTTCCCACACTGAGAAAGAATCCTATATCCCTGCTCTTTTGAATTCAGAAAGATCTGTGTGACTTGCTTTGCCACAGATTGAATTGGAAGTGCTACTTGCCTTGAATATTTCCCTTTGGTGCTTGGGACACCTACAGATGTCCGAATAGAGGCTATTATATCAGCCATCACATTTTAGGATGATGTCCACTGAGGCTTCTCTTTCCCCTCTGGCTATTCCCTAAGCTACTGCCAAGGCCATCAAGCCAGAAGAGAGAATTTTCCAAGACCACAGCTCAAGCAAAGTGAATTTTCCCCTCATTTTCACTCTCCTTACTAAGAGCCCATGTTTACTACCCTCATTTTGCCAACATTTTCTCCCTGTCAGGACTGGGCTTGCCACGTTCAGTCCTATAGCAGACCCTACACCCAACCTGCAGCCAAGGAGGCTCCCTGCTCACTGAATAAGAACGATGTAGAACTAGCAGAGAAATAACCTTTCTTGTCATAAACCACTGAGATTTGGAGACTACTGATGACTGCAGCATAATTTATTCTATTCTAGCTGATGCAGCAGGAAAGAGATTACAAATAAATGGGGAGAATTCTGAAACTCTGCAAACATTTATGAAGAAGACCAATAGTTAAAAACTTATCACTTAAGGTATATAAAGTGAAGCCTGCTGTGTTTGAAACTACACTTGAAGAAAATTTGCAAGTTCTTATACCCAGCGATATCTATTCCTAGCTCAAGTAATTTTTTTCCTCAAATTTTCTTTGATTTCTCTACCTGCTTTTATTTAATCTAACACAAAAAAATTGACTCAATATTATTCCCTCATCTCCAGGTGACATTTAAAGATTGAATTAAATCCAGCAAACTGTGATTTATGTGGCTCTGATAAACCATGACATTTCCCAAATGAGTCTATAAAAAATGCATAGATGATAGATCTAATGCGCTAGGGGTATGATGATGATTTCTGCACTAAAGAAATACATAAATTCTTACTTTTAAATTGTCATTATATACCTATGTCTTCTTGATTTAGAGAGTGAAATGAATATAAGAGAAGTGCTGCTGTTTGAAATTTACAAACTTTTCTCTGATCTGGTAAGAAATCTTTGGACAGGTAACCAGGCTCTCATAGCCATTTTCTCATCTTGTAATGGAAATACATGAAATTTACCATTATTTTACACTACTTTTATTGTAATGGAATTGCCACATATAGCCTAAAGCTATCATTCTCCTTTACTTTATAATAGATAAAATATATCTTTCATTCATATAGACTGTTACTAGTTACAAAGGGCTTTCACGTATATAAACTCATTTAATTCTATTAACAATTCAGAATAGCATCATTATACTATGAAGATAATTTTTTAAATTTTTTTAAATTTTTTTTTAAATTTATGAT
This sequence comes from Nyctereutes procyonoides, assembly GCF_905146905.1. Lineage (NCBI taxonomy): Eukaryota > Metazoa > Chordata > Mammalia > Carnivora > Canidae > Nyctereutes > Nyctereutes procyonoides. Next base: position 20,325,690 of record NW_026575040.1, on the reverse strand, counting down.
AGTCACACACAGAGAGAGAGAGAGAGAGAGAGAGAGAGAGAGAGGCAGAGACATAGGCAGAGGGAGAAGCAGGCTCCATGCACCGGGAGCCCGACGTGGGATTCGATCCCGGGTCTCCAGGATCGCGCCCTGAGCCAAAGGCAGGCGCCAAACCGCTGCACCACCCAGGGATCCCCGAAGATAATTTTTTAATAGCATCATTAACAAATGAGGATAGGGAGTTTCAAAGAAGTTGAGATTTTACTATGAATTGTATTCATCACAAATTTAAGTCAAAGAATTATACAAAATGGAGCAAAAACTTAAACCCCAAAATTCTGGCTCCAAGTTTTCCAGTGGGCTTAGTACCTTTTATACTGCACCTTGAACCCTCCTTCACTATGGATATCTTATTAAATGCTGCCTTGCTCTCCAGCCATGTTTTCTGCTTGTGCATCAGCCTATACTGGCTCCTTTGGTCTTGCTCCCAGTTGCAGAGCTTTCACTGTGCTTCAGATCTGTGTTTTAATATCTCAGAAGTTCTCATTGGCTCCTGAACTCATTTTTCATCAGGCAATATCAAACCTGGCTTTTCCTCCCCTCACTCATGGCCTTGGCTTCTCAGGAAACCCAAAGCCCCAAATGCTACTCTTTGCCAAGAATTCAGCATCCTTCTTCTTTTACCATTTTATATATTCTTTTCATGCTTATATGTGTATTGCTGGCTCTTACACAAAACTGTTCTATCATACATTTTTAATATTTCATCATGTTCTATGAAATAATTCACACTTTAAATCCCAACCAGGACTCATATATATATAGATATATATCTAGATGATAGATAAGATAGATTGATTAATTGATTGCTTTTCATATTTTTCCCATCTAAATGCACTGAAATTTCTATCTTTTCTTTCTAGGTCATACACATATACTGGTCATGGTTACACCCTGCAGCCAACAACCACCTGTACTGTAGGCAAGTCCCCAGCTCAACAGCAGATGTTAATACAAGGCAAGAACTATAAACACCCCCTAGAGTTAAAAAATAAAGCACAATTCAGGAACAACTTGCATGAGGGGACATCAACACACTTTGCCTAACAAATATAATTCTTGACAAGATATATCCCAGGCAGAACAGAAGGCAAAAGATTTGCTACAATTTATGTGGTAAAATGAAAAAAGCACACAGCAATATAGCAATTCAATTTTTGCTAGTCAAGTTATAGTAGTCACTATCCCTGGCCCTCATCTAGGGATTTAATAAGAAAATGATTTTTAAATGGTCACAATGTTCTATAAATCTGGTGGGAAAATTCAGACTGAGATGATCTGGCAAAAATGAACCTAAAGCTTTCCCAACTTGTAAAATATTACAAGAGCCAGTGCCTTTTGCTGTATTAGAGAACTTTTTGTTGTTGTTGTTCAAATATATAATCCTAAAATGACCAAAATCATGACTTCACTTCTCTCATTCTCCATAGGGTCAAGCACAATGCCAAACGCTTAGATCATGGCATGGTCAAAGACTCCTGGACTGGAAATCAAACCATACACTATCTGCTCCAACCCTGCCTTCCCCAGACTGTTTTTTATTTTTTTTATTATTTTTTTTTTAATTTTCCCAATCTCCACTTTCCCAATCTCCATGAGTACATCTATGTCACAAGGAGAATAACCTAGGACCTCTTCCTGCTCACTTGTTGGGCTCTCTCCATTTCCTTCAACCCATGCCTGTTGATAATAATAATACATTTATGCAAATAATGTTCTATCATCTTGAAACTATATAGTTTATAAAGTTTTGTTGGACAAATCTGGCACTAGGATTCTCAGTTGGACAAAGATATCTTACAAAAGTAAAATAACAGAAGACGGTGTTGAAAATGAGAATATCTTTGTTGGAGCCAGCAGGTTAACCTGGGGAATTGCTCATTGCAACAAAAAATGGGAAAAATGAAGGTGAAACAAACTGAAAGGAAAATTAGACCTGTTATTCCTATGGGCCACTGGCTTTTTTTTTTTTAATCAAATCATGACAAGCCTCTTGACATTGATTCTCCCAATATCAGAAACATTTACTGTGATTAATTCAGCAGCCTACCTAACAGTGAAAGCCTGGTTGGTTTCGTGAATGTCCATTAGACAATATATACCACTTTTGAGCCAAGAGCTAGTGACAGCAGATCATGTGATTTTTTTACTAATTTCTATTACATTCCTCATCTTTAGGAAGAAGAAAAAGCTTCCTGACACAATCACCCATATGAATAGCTGTACTCTCCTCACAAACTTTTCATGAAGTTATTAATCCCAGCTCTCAATTATCTTTAGAAACTATAAAACAAATGTTAAGAAGTCAGAACATTTTCCATTGATCATATATGAGATCCTACCAGCACCTACCCACAATGTCTGTTCTTCCTCCATATTCCTGCTTCTTCCCAAGCCACTGCCATCCTCTGTTACTAAGGTGTAAAGCCTTTACATTATTACTGAATTTTTATTTTCCTAGCTCCCAAAATGTAGTCAATTGACCGTATCTTAGTTGCAATTCCAAAATGTTTTTCATATTCACTCTGCCTCCCCACTTCTGCTACCACTCTTCTACTTATCCCATAATTTATCTTGCCTAGATCATTGAAATAAAGTCTTATTTTTTCTCCCTAGTCTCTCTTTCTTCAATCCAACGTTTCTGGAATAATCTTCTCCAAGTACATGTCACAGCTCTGCTCAAAGCTTAGAAATCTTTTTTACTGCAAAATAAAGTCCAATTTCCCATAGCCTAGCATTAGAGTGCCATTGGCCTATATTTCTAAATTACGCTGTCCATAAAATACTATTTGTGGACTTAATTAACTATGATAGCTAATTTTATTTGTCACCTTGGCTGGGTCACTGTGTCCACATATTTGGTCAAACATTATTCTAGATGTTTCAGTGAAGATATCTTTTACATGACATTAACATTCAAGTCAATAGACTTTGAGTCAAGTAGATATTCTTATTTTTCTTAAGAGATTTATTTATTTATTTGAGAGAAAGAGAGCACAAGCAGGAGAGGCAGAGAGAGGGAAAGAAAATGTCAAGCAGACCCCATGCTCAGCACAGAGCCCAATGCATGGCTGAAGCTCACAACCATGAGATCATGACCTGTGTGGAAATTAAGAATCAGATGTTTAACTGAATGAGCCATCCAGGCTCCCCAAGTAATTATTTTTTATAATGTGGATAGTCTCATTCAATCAGTTGAAGGCCTTAGGAGAATAAAGACTGACCTTCCCAGAGTAAGAGAAATTCTGCCAGCAGACTGCCTTTGTACCTCAGCTGCAATATTAGTTCCTGCCTAGGTCCCCAGGCTGCCAGCCTCTCCTGTATATTTTGAACTTGGCAGCCCCACAATTGTGCAAGCCAATTCCTTAAAAATCTCTTTCTCTGAATCCGCTACTACCACCCCCTAACACATTGGTTCTACTTTATTTAGGTAACTGTTTGGTTATAAATGATGAGACCACCACCTATAAGCATAGTTCAGCTGTGAAAGGTTTAGACAGTGAGTTAAGTTGCTCTACATTTTAATTGGAAATGTGGAGTTGTGCTTTGTTATCTAAATGAGGGACTTAAGAACCTTTAGATCTGTTTGTCTAAATGAACATAGCAATGGCAGATCTAGGATTAGAACATGACTCCTAAGCCATGCTGAATTCAGAAAGCTGAGGATCAGACTAAACATGGAAAAGGAGGTGAAATATCAATGAAAAACAAAGAGTAGAGATCAAAAATAAAGCTCGACCAAAGCAGAGTCTTGGAGAAGAGAATTATCTGCTAAGCGAAGAAGTTCACTCTAGAATAGAAGAGGAATTCACCTCTGAAATAAGAGAGAAAGAACTCAGAGGTGGAAAGGAAAGCAGCATGCTGAAACATTTTGAGGTAGAGAGAAGGGAAATTGAAGTATCATGTTAAATTGCTTCATCTTCTCAGGAGAGTGGAAGTCTTAGAGTGAGGAAGAAGTAGTCTTCAGATTCAGAACCTCAGTGTAAAACCTGGCTTTACCACTTGCTATTTGTGCAACCGAGAAAACTTTCTTCGCTGTACTGAAGCAAAATATGGCATGTAGAAATAAATAAATGAAGGTTTGTTACCATTGGTGGTGGTGTGATGAAGCTCTAGTCTGAAAGATTGACTTAACAAAGCATTTATGTAAGGCTTTCTATGCATCAAGCACTATTCAACAAGCGTTACAAATATTATCCTACTGAATCATAGCAACTCTATCAAGTAGATATGATTATTATATTCCATTTTACTAATGAGTTAATTGGGGCCAGAGAGGTTACGAATTGTTCTGAAGGTAATAGGTTGTATATTAATTAAGTAAAGAGGTTTTTCACTAGACATGCTGGAAGCCAACTATCTGTATCTTCAACTAGAGACTTACCAGATTTAGGCAGTTAATTGTGCACTCACTGGTAAGCAAATTGGGGCCAGAGAGGTCAAATATCTCTCTTAATAAAAAATAACAAAATTAAAGATATTAAATAAATTATAATATTGTCTCTAAAATGCTCTCTAGAAGTCCAATACATGGAAGGATTTCATATTTTCAACATTCTGTGAAGAGAAATCATCTTATACTAGTAATTCTATTGTTTAATTTTTAGCAGTTATGTAAGTTTATAGAAATTTATAGTATGTAAAAATAGAGGTCCTCTGTTTTGCTTACCTGTAAGACAATGAAATTTATATTTTAGGATAAAGTATATGCTCAAAATATCTTTCAAGTGTGACACCAGTGTATGGTTTACCTATATATATAGAGAGAGATACAAACAGGGATCTAAAAAAGTTTTAGAATTTGAGATTTTAACTTGCAATGATTATAAATACTGATTTTTTTACTCCACTTTAAATGATATAAGTACTTCCATATATTCTACTCTCATTCATCCCATGATGAGAGCAGTCATGTGACATAGTAGGAAGAATACAGCTTTGTAATCAGGGAGATTGGGTTTTATATTTCCTCTTACTGGTGCTGTCTGCTTATAATGTTGAGAAACTAAGTACTTCGTTGCTAAATTTTCTGAACTCCAAGAATGAGAAAAGGCAACTACATCAGATTCTGTATAATTATAACATTGTGTAAAAATTTCCAGCACCATGCTTGGCTTGTTTTAGGAAAAAGAGTAAACCACAATCTACTGGGAGCTGAGTTTTCCTGGTCAACTCTACTTTGTGTCTAGAATTTTAAAACATCAACTGACTCAATAAAATGCCCAACAGAATACACAGTGATAATAGAGACATTCATATTGTTCTTGTCTTGTGATGGAAATATTGGATCCGAAAATTTTACTACTCATGAAAAAGTGTCCATTTCACATTGACTTTTTGTATCATGGCTTGACATCTTTAAATATCTCTACTTCAGACTGAGACTAAAATTCAGTTTTGTTCAGAATAATAGCTGGAGAAGATAGTGGAGTAGAAGGATTCTGAGTTCACGTCATCCCACAGACACACTGATACAACTACTACATCTATTCAACCAACTCTGAAAACAACCTGAAGACTAGCAGAACAAATCTTCCATAGTTAGTTGTAGAAAAAAGGCCAAATTAAAAAATGTAGGAGAGGTAGAGATCCTGTTGCAAAATAATGCCCCAGCATGACTCACCACAAACAAGAAGGACATCACAAGTACAAAGGAATGAGGGAACCAGACCCCACATTAGGTGACCCCAGCCCTGGGAATCCATACAGGGAAGAAGAATCCCCATAATGTTTGGCTTTGAACTGCCCTACGACCCAGCAATTGCACTGCTGGGTATTTACCCCAAAGATACTGATGCAGTGAAATGCTGGAACACCTGCACCCCAATGTTTATAGCAGCAATGTCCACAATAGCCAAACTGTGGAAAGAGCCTCAGTGTCCATCAAAAGATAAATGGATAAAGAAGATGTGGTTTATGTATACAATGGAATATTACTCCGCCATTAGAAACTACAAATACCCACCATTTGCTTCCACGTGGATGGGACTGGAGGGTGTTATGCTGAATGAAATAAGTCAATCAGGGAAGGACAAACATTATATGGTTTCATTCATTTGGGGAATATAAAAAAAATAGTGAAAGGGGATAAAGGGGAAAGAAGAGAAAATGAGTGAAAAGATCAGTGAGGATGACAGAACGTGAGAGACTCCTAACTCTGGGAAACAAACAAGGGGTAGTGGAAAGGGAGGTCGGCGAGGGGTTGGGGCGACTCGGTGACGGGCACTGAGGGAGGCACTTGGTGGGATTAGCAATGAGTGTTATGCTATATGTTGGCAAATTGAACTCCAATAAAAAAATAAAAAATAAAAAATATTTTAAAAAGTAAAAAGAAAAAAAAATAGTGGGACTTAACTCTGGGAGGTTTGAACTCTAGGAGAGCTTCAGGGCAATAGGAAACCAAGCCTCCACCTTTAAAGTTCCATCAAGCTCATTTACTCAGTCCAAGGCACAGCATACAAGCAGCAGTTTAAAAAGCACCTGGGGTAAAAATTAAGGAGATGTATTGACTAATCTTAGAACATGTGCTGGCAGACCAAGGATGTACAGGATGTCTCCAGAAACAAAAGTGCTGAATGGTGTCATTTTGCCTGCCCTTCCCCAACCCAGATAAAGGGACACTTGCATGAGCCATTTATAACACCCTCTGTCAACCTTGGCAGCACCACACACTCAACCCTAGTATTCCCTTGCAAACTCAACCACATCCCAACTGCCTTAATAGGCATCCTTTCAGAGTGGCTTCCACCTGGCCACAACCCTTATGCAACCCTGGTTGATATTGACAGTACTCCAAAGTTACTCCTGTCCTGGGGAGGTGGATGGAGTTACCTCACAAACCACACATCCACATTTCTTGCAGTTGGACCTCCTAGGGATACAGGCCTACCTAAAGAAACAAGAAAAATCATAAACAATTTAATTTTATATCTAAAACAGTAAAAAACTAACAAACAATACCCAAAATAATAATTAGAGAAGAAATGAAAAGTAGAAAAGATCAATGAGACCAAGAGCTGATTATGTGAAAAGATCAAGAAAATTGATGACCTTTTAGCCAGACTCATGAAGAAAAAAATAATTCAAATAAATCAGAAATGAAAGAGGAGAAATAACAAGCAACACCACAAAAATATGGAGGATTATAAGAGAATACTGTAGAAAATTATAATGCCAATATATTGGATAAATGGATAAACTCTAGAAGCATAAAATCTTCTAAAATTAAATTAGGAAGAAATAAAAATTTGAAAAGAATGATCACTAGTAACAAAATTGAATCCATAATTAAAAAAAAAAACTCCCAACAAACAAAAGTCCAGGACCAGATGGCTTCATAGATAAATTCTAAAAAATGCTTAAGGTATTAATACATATTATTCTAGAAAGAAAGAAAGAAAGAGAAAGAAAAAGGGGAGGGAAGGGAAGAAAAGATGGGAGGGAAGGGAAGGGAAGGGAAGGGAAATAAATAAATCTTAAAAAAAAAAACACTAAAGATAGAATTACTCTATGATCCAGTAATTCCACTATTAGGTATTTACCCAAAGAATACAAAAACACTAATTGCTAATTCAAAAAGATATATGCACCCCTCTGTTTACTGCAGCATTACTTAAAATAGTCAAATTATGGAAGCAACCCAAGTGTCCATTGATGGATGAATAAATAAAGAAATGATACACACACAAAGACACTAGAATATCAGTCAGCCATGAGAAAGAATGAAACCTTGCCATTTGCAGCAATATGGCTGGATCTAGAAGATATAATGCTAAGTGAAATACAAATACTATATGGATTTCAAATACTAAGAGAAAGACAAATACTATATGATTTCATTCATATGTGGAATTTAGCAAAACAAATGAACAATGAAAAAAGAGACAAAAAATAGACTAAGTACAAAGAATAAACTGGTGGTTGCCAGTTGTGGTTTTTTACTACCCACAAAAACAATGAAACTAAACCAGTTTCTTACACCAAATTCCTGAAACAAGTAATAGGAAGTAGTCTCCCTGTCATTGATCTTAGTGACAGCTTGTGGATCTGACTCCAAAAGCATGGGAAGCAAAAGCAAAAATACACAAATATGATTACAGCAAACTAAAAAGCTTCTGCAAAGAAAACTGTAATCCAAATGAAAAAGGATTCTACTAAACAAGATATTTGCAAATCATAGATCTATAAGGGTTAGTATCCAAAATATAGAAAGAAAAAATATAAAGAACCCATACAATTCAACAAAATTACAAATAATCTAATTAAAAATGGGCAGAGAATCTGAATAGACATTTCTCCAAAAAAGACATACAGATGGAAATAGGCACATGAAAAGATGGTCATCATCACTAATTCTTAGGGAAATGCAAATCAGAACCACAATGAGATATCATATAAAACTTATTAGAATAGCTATTATCAAAAAGACAAGAAATAAGCACTGTAGAGGATGGAGAAAGGGAACCCTCACACATTATTAGCAAGATCATCAGTGGGTGCAGCCACTATGGAAAACAATATGGAGGCTCCTCAAAAAATTAAAAATAGAACTACCTTATGACCCCGCTATTCTATTTCTGGGTATTTATCTGAAGAGTACAAAAGTTAAGTAAAAAAAAAAAAAGTATAATTTGAAAATATATATGCAGCCCTATGTTCATTGTAGCATTATTTACAACAGCCAAGATATGGAAATAACCTAATCACCCATCAATAGATAAAATGTGGTATAATTTATCTAATGGAATCCTTGTCAGTCAATAAAAAAAGAAGTCTTGCCATTTGAGATAGCATAGATAGAGCTTGAAGGTATTATGCTAAGTGAGATACATCAAATGAAGAGAGACAGGGATCCCTGGGTGGCGCAGCGGTTTGGCGCCTGCCTTTGGCCCAGGGCGCGATCCTGGAGACCCGGGATCGAATCCCACGTCGGGCTCCCGGTGCATGGAGCCTGCTTCTCCATCTGCCTGTGTCTCTGCCTCTCTCTCTGTCTCTCTGTGACTATCATAAATTAAAAAAAAATGAAGAGAGACAAATACTGTATATCAATTGTATGGAATCTAAGAACATAAAACAAACCAAAATAAAACTATAAATATAAATACAGAGAACAGACTACTGGTTACCAGAAGGAAAAGGGGTTAGGAGATGAGTAAAATGGGGTTAACTTTATGGTGATGGATGATAGCTAGAATAGTGACAGGGATAGCTTTCTAGTGTATACAGATGTTAAATTACAAATGGGTGCACCTGAAACATATAATTTTTAAAAGGAATTTCTACATATTTTGTTATCTCAAACATCAAAAATACTTCGGTTTCTGTGGCCAGGGTGGGACCTGTATCAACAACTGCCACAAAATAAATTCTTTGAACAATTAAAAAAGACTACATTTTAAAGGCACCTAAGTTGCATATTATGTGCAGCAATACTATATGAGTTTATAAATATATTAATGAATCAAAAAAATTCTAACAAGAAAGAGCAAAAGGAATTTAATTTCATTTTAGCCATTATCACTAAAATAAGACATGTAAAGCAACATCATTTCTTTTAGTTTGCTATTTCAATTGTTTTAATTTAGTAAACTCATAAAACCAGAATGATAAGGATTTTTGTAAGTTTGTTCATTTGGATCTGACCTTATTTTTCCCCTAATCCCTGTAGTCTTTTTAACCAGCTTTGCTCCTACCTGAAGAGTTTTCAATACAACCCACAGGGACTTTCAATACAAACCACAGGGACAACCCATGTTGGACTTAAAAAGATGCTGAGGCCAAAGTTTCTGACTTGTAACTAATGTGATGCAGTTTTTAATCTTAAGGGGAAAAAATTTAAATTCTTTTTAATTCTATAGAGAAATGATTTTCACCAGGGTCCCCCAGAAACATTTTACATGCCACTCTTCTTGAAGAATAAAGTTTAAAGAAACTATACTAGAATTCCTTTCTATTTATGATTGTCCACAATTTCAAATCCAGGGGGGTTTTGTTTGTTTTTGTTTTGTTGTTGTTTTGTTTTTGTTTTTGTTTTTGTTTTTTTACCAACAAAGTGGCTCTGGCTTGATAAAAGGAAACCTATACATGTAGTCTTATGATCTAAGCTCAAAACTTAAGTCTACTTTTTTAGCTGTGTGTATCCAGGGCACATTCTCAAGCTTTCTCCAACTTTTTTTTTCTTTTAGTAGAGTTTTCTTTGTATCAAATATAAAACATTAAAACGTGACAATTATATAATTAACATATAAAAATATGACTAGAGATGTTAAATAAGTGAGATGTATGCTCTCCCATTCTCCCCCCCCCCCCAATATCTGAACAGACTGAAGAGATAATGAAAAAAAAACGAGTCTAGGAAAATTCAAGATGAAATAAAGTGTAATCATAGATAAAGGAGGCTACTTTCTTTTCCTTCCTTCCTCTCATATTTAAATCACAAGCTTGAAGACAGAAAGTCTTTAAGAGGTTAGGAAATGTGAAGAGCTTAGAAGAGATGGCTTTTATTCACTTCCCTTCCCACTCTTGAGCCTCTCACTACCTATCTCCCTCCACTTTCTGCCCCCTATACCTAGGCTTCCTCTACATCCCTTCTTTTCCTTCCCTCCCTTTCTCTTTGGACAGAGATGGTCTTCTGTTTCAAACCATTTATCTTTGGAGAGTTAAGAAGATTCAGGATTGGGATCAGAAGAAGGAAAAGAAGGAGCTTGCTTATTGGAGCCTTCTCCAGGCTGCAGGGAGAGGTAGATTTCAGAATCCGTGAGGGCTCAATTGTACTTCAAATTTTTTTTTTTTTATTTATTTATGATAGTCACAGAGAGAGAGAGGCAGAGACACAGGCAGAGGCAGAAGCAAGCTCCATGCACCGGGAGCCCGACGTGGGATTCGATCCCGGGTCTCCAGGATCGCGCCCTGGGCCAAAGGCAGGCGCCAAACCGCTGCGCCACCCAGGGATCCCTCAATTGTACTTCAAACAGAACAGAATTTAACACAGTGAAATTCAAGCACTGATAAATTTTATAAATGCTGGAGAAACATAGTTAGGGAAGTAAGTTCACTCTTCCCAGAAATTGGCAAACTGTGAGAAGCTTCAGCTAAAGCACAACTATCCACAACCCCAAAACTAGAGGTATATTGCAAGTCATGGAGCCGAAGGAAGCCATTTCTACCACCACTACAGGTACCCTATTGGTCTGCATTCACCACAGCCAGAGAAGTAATGTCTACTTCCTGTCTTCCAAACCTCACACCAGTCTCTCTTTTTACCAGCCTGGCAAATATAGTTCTCAGGCTTGCCACACTGTGATAGAAGAGAGACTATGAAAGGAAGAGCATGATATTAAGGGCCAAGAACAATAGCTGACATAATCCCACATTAAGCCACATTTCACTATCTTTCTGGTTGTTTTTCTTTTTTTTTTTCAGCTTACCCAAAAAGATAATGAAGTCAGAAAATCAATGCAAAAACATCTACAGCTTGGCTAGAGTGTCTCTCCATATCATGTATCTCAGGAACCTGCACATAGCAGAGAAAATACAGGAAGACCTAAACCGTGCTACACACCATTGTTAAGAATTTAACATCACGTAGCAGTTTAGTCCCATTCCTGTGTGGCTAATAAGAAAGCTCATTGTAAATGTCATCGCTCTTGAGGAAACAAAGGGGTATACTCCACTTTGTCTTAATTAGCTTTGAATCCCTAACGCCTATCATAGTTCTTGTAACCTAGTAATTGTACAATGTTTCCTGATTAAGCCTCAGGACTATGGTCCACTGGAGCTTTTGAAGTAACACTTATCACTGAATATAGTGCCTAGCATTTAATGAAGCAGCCTATCACCACATAGCCTTTAAGTTACATTACCTTGCTCATCTGTCTATTCCACTAATTCACTGTTATAATGGTGAATATAGTCATATTGACAAATACGTATAAGGGAAGACAAAGAGTCTTAAACATATCCCAGAGCAAAAGAACCATAATGAAATATATCAGTGAATTTTATTTTATCAAAATAGAAAACTTCAAAATCTACTATGAAGATTTTAAAAATGAGAAGCTGGAAGACATTTGCAATATAGATAATGTACAAACTATTTCAACGAGTTTTTAAAAGCCTTCAATTTAAAAAACAAAGATAATAACCAAATATTTAAAATGGGCAAAGATAAAAACAGGAAACCCATAGAAGAACCCAAATGACTATTAAACATCAGTTTGGCAAAAATTACAAAGACTGGTAATACTGAGTTGTGGCAAAAATTCAAAGAAATACGTATTATCTTTTTTTGTTAAAGGAGTATAAATGAAGACAATTTGTCAGTATCTATTAGTATTTTAAATGCACCTTTGACACAGAAATTCTAATTTTTTATCTATACATTTGGACATGTTTGCCAAGAGACCTCATTTCAGTATTATTTGTAATGACTAAGGAAAAAAATATCTATCAAAAGGGAATGGTTAAATAAACTATTATTCACACACCCTATACACTCAGTATTCTCCAATAAAAAGATCTAGAATCTTTTAATTAAAAAAAACAAAATCAAATTGCAGAAAAATTGATATGTTGTGATTCCATTTGTACTTAAATACACAAGAGAGTATTTGTTTTTCTGTTTTAAATATAGAAAAGATACAGAGATTGAGGGGATGGAGTGGTCAAAAGGAATGCTCATTTTATCCTGATTGAAATGTGCATAGTGACACAAAAATCATGCATCACTTTTCTAATTAAAAACTTTCTACAAGTCATTAAAAATAATTTTAAAAATCACAGACATAAACTATTCTCACACTAACCAGTTAGAAAAATGTATTTGATTCTCATATTCCATTTTCTCAGTGCCCAGTCATCTCCCAATTAACAGTCCAGCTTATGGGTAACTTCATTCACAAAGCCTTTTCTGGCTGACCCCTAATCAGAGATATTTGGTTCTCAAATCCATTTTCATTCCTCTAATGTATTATTTACCCATTGAATTATATAAAAATTGACTTATTTCTTCATCTTTCACAAAACAATGAGCCTTCCAAGGGCAAGAATTTTTTTTTATTTTAAGATATATTTATTTATTCCGAGAGAACATACGCACCCGCAAGCTAGAGGATTGGCAGAAGGAGAGGGGGAATACCAAGCTGAGCAAGGAACCCAATGCAGGGTTTGATCCCATGACTTGAGCCAAAATTAAGAGTCAGATGCTTAACTGACTCAGCCATCCAGGGCCCCTCCAAAGGCAAGATAACTTAAACCATCATCTCTAATATGAGGTCTGATCCATAAATAAAATAAATGAAGTCAGTATTTAGATCTTTATTTCACTGAAATTTAAGTAGAAGCCACCCTCCTCATCATCCTTTCATACTCCTAACAAGACTTTTGACTCAAATCTTCTCTTCCTATTTCTCAAATTCACTCACCTTTTAAGCTTTAATACCCCCAGACCTAAGTAGGTCTTATTTCCTATTATTTGCTTTCTATCTACTTCATTGCATCGTATCTTCTTTATCTTGCTGGAGCCAAACAGAGTATTACTCGATAAGGTAGAAAGAGAATGAGGAGGTAAAGACAACAAATAAGTCCTATGAATATTTGAATCTCCCAAATCTGTTATAGTGTCTATCACATGGTAAGTGCTTAGTGAAAGAATGAATGATAAATGACAATAGTGAACCTAAAGTAATTACAGACCTAAAGTCACTACACTTACCACATTCCCAAAAGAGTCCTCCCTGACCCTAAGCTCACAACAACAGTCTAAAACTTTGCTTTCTGTAATGAGCTGACAGTTCCTCTTCCTGTTTAATATGTCACAACTTACATGGACTAAAATAAATGTACATTATAGAGAAACCACCCAGACTCTCACTGAAAAACTTACTTTCACTTTATGTACAATATAAGCAGTACCACATAGTAATAAAAAGTGAGTCTCAGAGTCAGACATTTGACTGAATCTCGGCTTCTCCACTTACTAATTGTGTCAGCTTCTTTGAAGGGAACTACATGCTCACTATGCCTTCTTTTTATCATTTGGGAAAAAATGAGAATTAAGAGCATTTATCTCCAGAATTGTGCAATAGTGCAGCCAAAATGACTACCACAGAACCTGACACCTGTTTGAGACACTATTGTTCTCACTCTTTCTGGATTTTCTGCCTCACAGCAGAACATTAGAAGAAAAGGAGGATAAATATGTAAGAAATCAAAGACTAAGGATAAAGTTTCCAGAATTGATAACATCTATTTATCTATGGGCCTTTTGTGTAGATCGATGATGTAAATCAATACCCCTTGAAGTGTTGAGAGAATTACAACTAGGTCAAATACTACTGATCACTTTAATGTCCAGAATAAAATAACCAGGATTCTGTTTACAGTATTTTAAAAAGCAGGAAAATATATGTGATAGGTTTTTTAAATATGTATTTGAGTGACTATTATAATAATTCCTCTTAGGAAGAGACTTCTATACATGAAGACATTAGTATTATTGGATGAGAGTCTACTGTAATGATATTTTAACCCCACAGTCCTTCATATTAAACTAAGCTGAAGTTTTATTGTAATTCCTATAGGATATTTAAATTTAAATTCCACCCCTGTTTTGATTTTCCATTTACATAGCTTTTTCATAGCTTTAAGATATAGTTGATATACAATAAAAAACTACTTATTTAATGCAAATAATTTGATGAGTTTAACCTATATTTATACTTATGACACTATCACTATAATCTAATGAACATTTCCATCACATCAAAAAAAAAAAAAAAGAGCAAAGACTATCTCCAAATAAGGTCACATTCTTGTGTACTGGGTGTTAGGACCCCAAAATATGAATTGGTTGGGGGCAAGGAGACACAATTCAGCCCATAATACAGGTGAAAACCACCTTAAAGGGAGACCAGCAACCCAGGGGTTTAAAACATACACTTAAGAAAGGATGGGAATGACATCTTTCTATTTGTTTAAGACACAGAATTAATGCAAAAGGGCTGGTTCAGACAAAAACATTCATGAGCATAATACAGAAAAACACAGATTGAGCTCAAAAATAGATATTCCTTCAACAGAACTAGTAACTACCTTGAGGGGGAAAAATTATGTTTTGGTCCTTTGCATCTTTCTTGTCTCTGAAAAGGCATAGTGCAATATTCATAATGTAATGATGCTTTGCTTGAAGGAAGTACTTCTAATTGAAACCTTTAGGGAAAGAAAATATGGAATAGATTCTTACCTTCCTTATTTTTTAAGAAGTACTTAATAAGGATTCTAAAGTTTAGTCTATTGAGGAAAAGAGTTTGTTCTTAATTGAACTGTTATTGTGGGTCACTCATCTCTCATTCACTTGCCATTGGTCAATAACAGACTAGGCAAGATCTCAAACAGTCACACTTAAAAACAATCTCATGTTTTTCAATATTCCAATCACTGTTCCTAAGAGCTAATATTAAGAAATCATGTACATTAAGCAATTTATGTGTATAAGCATTCTATAAGTAAAGCAAGGCCATTTGTAGCCTCTTTTACCTTAAGCCAATCTTCAGCCTATGCTTTAGGTTCAATTTTCCTTTGTTTCTAAGGGTATGTTCACTATTGATTTTTTTTTTTTGTTAAACCTCCAGGTTTAGAGGTAGTATTCATGATTCCCAATTGATGGCATATTTTTATCACTGACCTAGGCATAATCTCCATTTATTTGTCTCCTCTCATCACATTACCATTTTCCATCCTTCGCCCCATGAGCAACGATTGCATTTTATTTTAATATTACTCTTCATATGTTCTGTTAGTCAAAGTTCTTCCGGAAAACAGGAGAGAGATTTTAGAAGTCTGGGTCATGCAATTGTGGAGACTCACAAGGCTGAGATCAGTAAGCAGGCCGGCAGCCTGGTAATTCAAGTAAGAGCTGATGTAGTTTTGAGTCTAAAATCTATAGACTGGAAACTTAGGCTTTCATGTTTCAGTTCTGAGGAAGAATTGGCTTTTTTCTTCAGGAAATCTATCTTTGCTCTTAAGTCCAACTAATTGGATGAGGCCACCCAACATTATGCAGGATAACCTGCTTTGCCTCCCCATTAACAGATTTTAAGTAGTAGTCACTTCCACAAATACCTCCACAAAAACATCCAGACTAGTGTTTTGACCTAACAACTGGATACCATAGCCAAGTTAGCACAAAAGTTAACCATGACATATAGGTTCCACAAAAGACTGTCACTGTTGTCATGTATTTTTTTTAATTTATGTGAATATTTTGTTAACCCTTCATATTCAGAGTGTAGTCCATCAGCAGGCACATCAGCATCACCTATGATTTATTTAATTTTTTATAAAGATTTTATTTATTTATTCATGAAAGACAGAGACATGGACATGGGGAGAAGTAGGCTTCCTGTGGAGAGCCTGATGTGGGGCTCCATCCCAGGACCCTGGGATCATGACCTGAGCCAAAGGCAGACACTCAGCCATTGTGCCACCCAGGTGCCGCACTTGTGAGTTATATATAAACATACGATCTCATGTCCATCCCAGACCTACTGAATCAGAAATATAAACAGTAAATTAACAGTAAAACTGCATTCTAATAGGAGATATTGCCTTTATTTCCCACCTACCTCACAGAAATATTGAGAAGAAAATAAAAAGACTATATGCAAAAGAATATGTATTCTATGATTCCATTTATAGGAACTTCAGAAAGAGTCAAAAATCAATGTGTAATATTTAAGGTGGTACCTATCTGTCATGCTAATGAGTAATGGAATTAGAAAGTGACCAGAAACAATTACATTGAAGGTTTGGGGCAGAGGGAGCTGATACTCTAGACCCAAGCAGTGATAATATCAGTATTTTTATTAATACATTAGACTGGACGTTTAAGTTTTGTGCACTTTTCAGTATATGCTTTATTTTACAATGAGAGTTTAAAGGATTGAATGGAGTAGTATGTACAATGCCAAGATATTCAGTAAATGCTACACCCACAATCTCCCAAATATACTCTGCCTGGGTTAGAGTGGTTGAGCTTTAAGAATTTTTCTTGATTATGTTTAAATGTTAACATCCAAGTTTTATATTAATAAGTGTAGAAAACTTCAATTGGTAAACAGAGCAGCTTAAGTAATATTTTAATATAAAAAAAGGCAAGCCTGGGAAAAAGAGGTAAAGGACTAAATTTCTCTCAACAAGAGCACAACAATTCAGAAGGGTGAGCTGGCAGCTTAGGAAGTCAGAAGGTTTCGAGGAAAAAATAAAATGTCTACAAGAGGATTGATATCCCCAGGACCTGGGATGGGCAAAAGATCCCTTCCTACTAGTGGAAAGATGAATTAAGGTTTCAGACAGTGTCTAATATTCAATTTTAATTTGTTGTCTGTTAACCAGACAAGCTTGTTATCTGATTATGTATTAACCAATGTTGTGCATTAGCCAGTGATCCCACCAACCAACATTTCATTAAAATTTAGCCAGATATGATAGCTTATGATAATTGGTACCATAAGGAAATGAAGGAATAAACACAATGCTTAACATGACCAAAAAAAAACAGAAAAAAAGATAACAGTTATAGAAGAAACAGAGATCAAGAATTCCCTGGATGGAGCAGATCAGAGAAAAAGATGACGGGGGCAGGGGTTGGGGAAGGCGGCGGGGGTGGGGGGGGGAACACCCTGAAGCTCCTTGAGTCTCTTGGGCCGAAATCTGGATTTCCCACAAAATGTGGGATGGGGGCTGGGGTTATTCTAGTCAAATATTTTAAGAAACAGTAATTCTAGCAGTCTGAGGACTTGAAGGTACCAGGAAATGGGCACTCTGTCACCCCTGCCTTATTAGTATTTGGCGTGAGAATTTAAAGTTTTTACCAAAAGCCTTACACAGGCTTCAATTAAGCATATAAATGAAGGTCATTTCAAAGAAAGACTGTGGGATTCTGAAATCAGGAGCTCTTAACACAATGACTCAAAATTAAAGATCTCCATAGTGTACTATAGTTACTCAATAGTTCTATGTATTCCCAAGGAAATATTTAGAAATTCCCAATGAAATTCCCACTCTATCTTGACAGTTCACTCATAATAATCCATATTTGATGTTGTGGAAAAGTAAATAACTCAAATTTTAATTTAAAAAATATACAAATGATCTTGGTCCCAAAGAAAAAATATCTAAAAAGCAATTTAGTGGTCTTTAAAATCCCAGGTTAAGGGCTTTCTGTTTAAGTAAGAAAACAAAGAAAAAAACTGTGTGTCTAGTTAAATGCAAAATTGAGAAATGTCATCCATGATGCCCATCCACAATATTCATATGTGGAATTTAAGAAACCAGACAAAGAAAAAAGAGACAAACAATCCAAAAACAACAACTTACATGGAACAAACTCGTCATTGCTGAAAGGAAGATGGGGGTGGGGGTTTGGGTGAAATAGTTCAAGGATATTCAGAGTACACTTATCATACTGAGCATTAACTAAATGTGTAGAATTGTTGAATTATTATATTTTGCACTGAAACTAACACCATGTATTAATTTACTTGAATTTAAAAATTAATTGGAGGGGTGCCTGGGTGGCTCAGTCAGTTAAGTGTCTGCCTTTGGTTAGGGTCACGATCTCAGGGTCCTGACATGGAGCCCTGCATCAGGCTCCCTGCTCCATGAGGAGTCGTTTCTCCCTCTGCCCCTCCTTACCTACTCAGGTGCTCTCTCTCAAATAAATAAAATATTTAAAAAAATAAAATAAAAATTAATTGGAAGAAATTTTCATAGAGAAAAAAGTCAACAAAGATAGCAACTGAATTAAAAGTATTGAAATAATTACCTCCTTAAAATAGTTCAACATATTCATAACAGCTGTGGAACAAATGATAAAGGGAAGAGCAAGAAAAAAAAATATCACATGCCAAGGCCAAAATAAGGTGGGAGAGAAAACTAAAACCATTATAGAGAGATGAACATCACATTAGAAAAAACATATGGCAGAAAAATATTAAAGACAGGATAAGAGAAATGAGAAAAATAGGTAAAATGGAATGGCAATTCAAAATAAAATAAGAAATGTAAATACAAAGTAGTTTCAATACCTAAATCTTTTCCCTAAGATAATTGTAATGACAGTTCAGGAAAAATGCACACACAAATAGGTGTAGATATATAAGCAACTGTGTATTTCAGATTGTGACGAAGCAGCACTTTTTAAAATTGCAAACTATTTTGGCTGATACTTTTATTTAAAATAACAACAATGTCATTACCATGACAAAAGGCTGTAAAAATATCTAATTGCTTACTCTTGTCCTCTGTATCTCATGGACAAACAATTCATGAAACAGCACAAGTCTACAAACCACTCTTTGATGATCTGATTTACATATAGCTGACGAAATGTCCAGAATGCAGCACAAAGACTGAAAACATGAAGAATAACAAAACAAAGAACAAAAACAAAAACAAAAACCCACCTTAAGAAATAATGGTGGACAGAATACAGACAGACTACTACTACGTTTGTGAAAGAGAATCCAGTATATATGGGGATTATGTGAAGAAATGGTCCCTGAAAAAATTTTCAGCATTTGGGGACTCATATGAATCTTCTGATAGAAATCACAAATCTGGGATCCCTGGGTGGCGCAGCGGCTTGGCGCCTGCCTTTGGCCCGGGGCGCGATCCTGGAGACCCGGAATCGAGTCCCACGTCGGACTCCCGGTGCATGGAGCCTGCTTCTCCCTCTGCCTGTGTCTCTGCCTCTCTCTCTCTCTCTCTCTCTCTCTCTCTCTCTGTGTGACTATCATAAATAAATAAATAAATAAATAAATAAATAAATAAATAAATAAAATTAAAAAAAAGAAATCACAAATCTAAAGCCAAATGAAAAACAAGAAATGTATACCTAGGTATATCAGAGTGAAAAATCAGAGCACCCAAGACAAAAGAGAATATCATAAAAGCAAGCAGAGATAAGGATAACTGACCTATGAAAGATCCATAATTATACTGATAAAAATATAAAATACTGTAGAGTGCCTTTAAAAAAGAAAGTGGTACCTTCAAAGGCATTGAAAGAAAAATACAATTAACTGCAAATTCTATAACTACCTTAAGTAGTAACATTATCAAAATTAAGATTTTTCAGACAAAAGCTAAGAGTTTAACATATTATTACTAAAGGCATTACTAAATATGTATTTTAAAAAACACAAATTATTCAACATCAAAGAACTGAAATGAAATAGTGAACAAAAATGTTCTAAATTTGTCAGTAAATGTAAACATCAACTGTATGCAAAAATAATAGTAAAAAATGGTAAATAAAAGGAAAACAAGCTACAATTTAAATATTAGCCAAAATCATGCCAATCTTTTCTCTTTGACAGTTTAAAGTTTGGAGTTCTATTTTTGCACTGGATGGTACATGTGCAAACAGATGAAATGTTTTATTTAGATTATTTCTAACAACCACTGGAAACTAATCAATAAGTAATGCAGGTAGAGAGAAACACAGGTCATTCCAATAATAATCTATACTATTCATGGATATGTTCTAGAAAATGACATCAATTTCAGTTATTTAAGGCAATTGCAAATGAACAACAGTAAACACATACTGTAATTTGTAAGCAAAAGTACTAGAGGTATATGCATTGGCTTTCTTGCTTTAGGTTGTTAATTTTTTTTTATTTTTTAGCTTTTTATTTTGAAATTTATTTCAAACTTGGAAAGTTTCAAAATGCAAAGCATTTCCATTTACCTTTCACCAACATTCTCCATTGTTAACATTTTACTACTTTTTTATCTTTCCCTCTGAACACTTTTTTCTGAACTAGAGTAAATGACAGATATGAAGCCCTTTGTTCATACAATTACAGTGTGCATTTCTTAAGAATGAATATATTATCTTACCTAATTCCTGTGTGATTACCAAAATGAAGAATCTACATTATATAAAAAAAGGATCTACTTTATAACTTTATATAGTCTGCCATCTTTATTCAAATTTTGATGATATTCACAGTAACATTCTTTTAAGTCACTTAATGGAAAAGAAAAAACCTGGTGCAAGATCACACATAGCATTTAGTTGATATGTCTCTTTGGTGTCTTTAATCTTGAAGAGTTTATCTTTTGCATTCATGATCTTGATGTCCCTAAAAATAACTTTTGAAAATAAAGGACACTGATGTTTGTAGGCCAATTAGTTTAGAGAATGTCCTTCAGTTTAAATTTGTTTGATGTTTGCTGGTGATTATATTCAGGTTATGCATGTTTTGTTACAACTGAGGTTAAATTGTGTCTCTCTCAATGCCTAGCAGGAGCTACATAATATCAATTTGTCCCATTCCTGCTCATAATAATTTTGGTCATTTGATTACAGTTTTATCTGCCAGGTTTCACCTTTGCAAAGTTACCATTTTTCCCTTTGTAATATTATAGAGGTGTAATTTGTGAAAATCACTTTTAACATCACTTGCTTTTTCTTGATTCAATTAATCCCTGGTAATAATAACCTGTATTAAGATTTTGCTGAAAGGAAAAATTTTTCCCTCATTTCCTTTTTTTTTCATTTCATCAATGTTGCCTCACATATTTTTATTTTACCTAATAGGATATGGTCCATTACAAATTATGAATTATTTTGACGCCTGAGTTAATTCTCCTTAATTCATTTAGCAACTCCTTGCTTTTGCTGGAGATGTTTTAGGCTTGTTTTGCCTCAGTCCTGAAATCAGCTATGTCTGAAAGGAGAAATGATTCTTTTTACTGGAGAATGATATTTAGAAACCAAGACCTGGTGATAATGTGTTCACTGCCACTGATGTGTCCTTGCTTCTAGGACATCTCAACAAAAAGAGTTAGGAAATAAATACACACATACATACACATACATGAACAAATACAAAAGCTCATGTTAAAAATTCATACTGAAAGCTCTACTTCTAATACATCAACTATTTATCCAAATCCTCCTTTCTGAATTTATAACTTCCTTCCTCCAAAATGAGAAATCTGGTGCATAGTAGCAAATATACTTAACTCATTCGTTCATTCCTTAAATGCAGAGGAAGTAGTTTTAGAATCTAATCTGTATGACTGAAAAAATAAAATTACTACACAGAGTTCAGTCTGTGAGTATCATTTCTTTTGTCATTAGCCTGAGAATATGCAGTCAAAAGACTGTTCAAACTTAGTCTTTCAGTTACTCATTTGGAGTATGATTAGGGGTGACCATTTTTATTTATATCCATTAAGAAAAATCCTTCCCGTATCCTTATGGAAGTCTTATTTTGATGCTTTGTTTTGTTTTGTTTTGTTTTTTGTCTGTAAGACATTAACATGTTCTAATCTAATCATATGTTCTTCTTTCTTTAAAATCCTGCTCCATTATTGCCTAACTGTTTCTTCTGAGAAGTCTAACTCAAGTATAATTCTCTTGGCTTTGTAAGTTACTTGATTAACATGACTTCAAAGTTAAAAATTATACAAAAAGATATTCTAAAAGAAGTAATGCCCCCTTTCCCTCTTTTCCACTCCATCCCATTCATCCAGTGCAGGCAACCAACTTTATTAATTTTTATTTTTTCCTTCCTTAGACTCTTTGTTGCAAAAAAATATGTAGATAAGACTTTCAGGGAAGATGCTGGAATAGGAGGACTCAAGATTCACCTCATCTCACAGATATAACTAGATAACACTCACAGTATAAATGACCCAGAAAATAACCCAGATACTGGCAGAATAAACTCCACAACTAAATGTGAAGAAGAATTCACATTCATTTGTGGATGAAAACTAAAGGGACTCATGAGACTGTCCCTGGGAGGGAGGGACACCTCACGCATGGAGAAGGGAGAGCAACAGAATCCCCAGAGACTCCACATAGGGAAGACAAATCCCCATGAGGAGCCAAATTCTGTGAGTTCTTAAACCAGCAGTACTCAAAATCTATAATTAAAAAAAAAAAATCAGTGGACTCTGCTCTAGGAGCACCTAGAGGGAAGAAGAAATGGAGTTCCTACCCTTAAAGAGAGCACAACATCCCCTGGAAATACAGTGTAGAAGTGGGACTTTAAGAGGTACCTGCGGCACGCAGGAAGGGAGGTTATTTACTAATACCATAGTTTGCTCCAGAAGGTACAGAAATCACTGGAAATTCCACCAAGAACAAAAAAACTGGCAGATGACATCTCCCTACCCCAGCCCCAGCATAAACACATGGCCACCTGCAGGACTCACTTTCTAACACCACTACCCAGCAGCACCATGCCCTGCATGCACTTATACAGACCTATACCTCTGGACATTACCTCAGTTCAGGTACTGCAGGCCTCCAGAGAAGGCGGGTGGGGTCACACAAATCTTGCTAGTACCACTGCCCTGCTGTGATGTGCTTGCAGGGATCCACAGCTCCCCAGTGAGGCCCACCTCAGCCCTGGTGCTGCAGGGTTCCTCCCACAAAGGACCAGGAGTGCAAAAAGCTTGCTAACACTTCCCTACTTCCCCCACCCATTGCTGTGCTTCTGTGCAGAGGGCTGCCCTAGTCCTAGTGCTGCAGAGCCCCTCCTGAAGAGGACTAGCTGCTTGCAAAGTATGCTAGCACTGCTCCTATACTGTACCACCCCTGCCATTCTGTTTCAGTGCATCTCCCCTCTCCAATACGCGCTTGGCCAGCATCCATAAAGAGTGGTACTTCAGGCCTAGCAGCATACAAAGAATCCCTACGGTGGCCTGCACCACTCCAAAGTGACTCCTGCCCTGGAGAGAGGGAAAGATAAACCATATATACCAGTCAGAAGGAGACCTAGCAGGGGGCTGTAGGCAAACCACTGCTCTGCCTACCAATCAAATCTTCTCAGGGTCAACTCAGGGAAAGTGCCCTTCAGTTTGGTACTATGGCATCTCTGACAAGTACATGGTAGGACTCGACTCAAGCCCAAGGCATCCCTAGCCTAGCCAACTAGAAGCACAGGGATCAAACACTGCCACAACACACAAAAGTCATTGTAGATGACTTAAGGAAAAAAGAAGCTCAATCACAACATCAGGGCACCTGAATCACATATAGGAGAAACTCCAGAAGCACTGGATTCTGGTGAACAGGGGATGCTGCACTGCAGGGCACTACAAAACCTCTTCTTCACAAGGCCTCTACTTTTGAGTGTAGGATCTGTAGCTATCTTTCCTAACATGTAGAAACAGACACAGCAAGTTAGACAAAAATGAGAAGACAGAGGAATACACCCCAAATGAAAGGGCAGGACAAAAATCACAAGAGATCTAAGTGAAATGGAGGTAATATGCCAGATAGAGAATTTAATGATCATAAAGATACTCACTGGACTAGAAAAAGTGGAAGACATCAGTGAGACCCTTAATGAGATTTAAAAAAAATCAGATGAACAACACAATAAATTTGAAAGTACACTAGATGGAATAAATAGAAGACTAGATGAAGTAAAATAATGAGTAAGTGACCTGGAGTACAGAATAATGGAAAGTAATAAAGCTGAGCAGGTGAGAAAAATAATCATGCAAAATGAGAATAGACTTAGGGAACTCAGGGACACCACCAGCATATTAACATTCACAGTACAGGGATCCTGGAAGAAGAGAGTGAGAAGGGGGCAGAAAATTTATTTGAAGAAATAATAGCTGAAAACTTCCCCAATATGGGGAAGGATACAGAAATCCAGATCCAGGAGTCACAGAGATCTCACAACAAAATCACACAAGGAGGACCACGCCAAGACACATAGTAATTTAGATGGCAAAAAGTACTAATAAAGAGAATCTTAAAAGTAACAAGAGAAAAGAAAGGTTCATACAATGGAAACCCCATAAGGCTAACAGGGGATTTTCCAGCAGAAATTTCAAAGGCCAGAAGAGAGTGTTATGATATATTCAAATCTGCAGCCCAAAATAATCTATCCAGCAAGACTATTATTCAGAATAGGGGATAGTTTCCAAGAAAAACAAAAGCTAAAGGTATTCATGATCACTAAACCAGTCCTCCAAGAAATGTTAAAGAGGACTCTAAATGGAAAGGAAAGACCATGAATAAGCAAGAATAAGGAAAGTAGGAAGCATGAAAGCAGTAAAAATAAGTATATTTGTAAAAATCAGTCAAGAGATTGGTAAAGAAAAAGATGAAAGTGTGGCATCATATATACAAATAAAACCAGGAGAGGAGTAAAGAATGGGTTCACGCAGGTGGCCACCAACTTAATATAAACTGCTATATATAGAAGATCTTATATACAAGCTGAATAGTAACCACAAATCAAAAACCAGTAACAGATATGCAAAAAATAAATAAAATGAAGAGAGAGAGAAAGGAGTCCAAGTATATCATTAAAGAAAGCCAACTAATCATGAGAGAAGAGAGCAAGAAAGAAATGGAAACCACAAAAAATACCATAAAGTAACAAAATGGCAATAAATACATATCTATCAATAATTACTTTCAATGTAAATGGACTACATGCTTCAATCAAAAGTCACTGTGTCACAAAATGGATAAAAACAAGACCCTTGTATATATGCTGTCTACAAAGGATTCATTTCGGACATAAAGACACCTACATATTAAAGTGAAGGGATAGAGAAGAGTCTATCATGTGAATGCATGTGAACAGTAAACAGAGGTAGCAATGCTTGTATCAGACAAACATTAAAACAAAAATTTTAACAAAAGACAAAGGAGGACACTACATAATCATTCAAGGGATGAATCCAATAAGAAGATATAACAATAGTAAATCTTTATGCACCAAAATGGAAACACCTAAATATTGCAAGCAGCTAATAATAAACTTAAAAGAAATAATTGACAGTAACACAAAAATAGCGGACTGTAACACCTCACTTAAATCAATATACAGATCATCAAAATAGAAAATCAAGAAAACAGTGGCTTTGAGGGAAACATTGGACCACATGGATTTAACATATATATTCAGAACATTCTACCCTAAAACAGCAGAATACACATTCTTTTTAAGCATATATGGAACCTTCTCCAGAATAGAACACATATGAAGTCACCAAAGAAGTCTCAACAACTTCAAAAAGATTGAAGTCACACCACGCATCTTTTCGGACAACACTCATATGAAATTGGAAATTAACCACAAGAAAAAATCTGCAGAGTGCAAACCCATGGAGGTTAAATAACATACTATTCGACTATGAATTGTTAAACCAAAAAATCAAAGAGGAAATGAATGACAAATGTAACAGAAAATACAATGGTCTAGAAACTCTGGGGTGCAGCAAGAGCAGTTTGAAGAGGGGCATTTATAACAATACACAGAAAGCACGAAAAATCTCAAACGACCTAAATTTACATCTAAAGGATCTAGGAAAAGAACAAAACCCAGAATCTGTAGAAGAAAATAAGATTAGAGCAGAAACTTAGAAAATTTAAAAAAGAAAATTGAGCAGATCAAAGAAACCAGGATCTGGTTCTTTGAAAAGATCAACGAAGTTAATAAACATATATCCAGACTCATCAAGAAAGAGAATTAAAATACAATCAAAAATGAAAGAAGAGAAATAACCTCTAACAGCACAGAAATACAAAGGATTATGAGTAGATTATTAAAAATTATATGCAAACATATTGAACAACCAAGAAGAAATGGAAAATTCCTAGAAACATATAACCTCCCAAAATTGAATCAGGAATAAAAAATTTGAACAGACTGATTCCTAACAATGAAATTAAATAATTAAATCAGTAATTAAAAAAAAAACTTCCAAGAAACAAAAGTCCAGGACCAGATGATTTACAGGTGAATCAGTAGTAACTCTTCTTTAAATGTTTGGTAGAATTCTTCTCAAACTCATCAAAAAAATAGAAATGGAAGGAAAACTTCCAATTCATTGTACGAGGTATGCATTACCTTGATACCAAAACCAGATAAAGATACTACAAGAAAAGAAAGAAAGAAAGAAAGAAAGAAAGAAAGAAAGAAAGAAAGAAAGAAAGAAAGAAAGAAAAAAAAGAAAGAAATCTAAAGGTCAATATCTCTGATCAAAACAGATGCAAAAGTCTTCAACAAAATGTTAGCAAACCAAAACCAACAATACATGTAAAATATCACAATGATCAAGTGGCATTTATTCCTGGGATACAAGCCTGGCTCAATATTCACAAATCAATAAATCAAACAGTAATACATCATTGCAGTAAGAGAAAGGATAAAAACCATATGATCATTTCAATAGATGCAGAAAAAGCATTTGACAAAATACAAAACACATTCATGATAAAAACCTTATGAAAAACCCACAGCAGACATCATACTCAATGGTGAAAAACTGATAGCTTTCCCCCTAAGGTCAGGAGCAAGAGAAGGAGGTCCATTCTCATCACTTTTATTCAACGTAGTACTGGTAGTTCTAGTTACAGTAATCAGACAACAAAAAGGAATAAAAGGCATCCAGATTGGTAATGAAGCAGTGACAAACTTTCACTATTTGAAGATGACATGATACCCTGATACCCGAGGTAGAAAAACCAAAGATCACCAAAAAAAAAAAAAAAAAAAAAAAAAAAAAAAAAAAAAAAAAAAAACTACTAGAATTGACCAATGAATTCAGTAAGGTTGCAGGATACAAAATTAATGTACAGAAATCCATTGCATTCCTATATACTGACAATGAATCCACAAAAAGAAGTTAAGCAAACCCACTTATAATTGCACAAATAATAAAATATGTAAGAATAAGCTTACCCAAGGAGATGAAAGACCTATAATGTAGTAACTATAAAACACTGATGAAAGAAAACAAAGATGACACTAATGGAAATACATTCTACGCTCATGGATTAGAATAGTTATTGTTAAATTGTCCATACTACCCAAAGCAATCTACAGATGTAATGCAATCCCTATCAAAATGCCAACAGCATTTTTGACAGAACTAGAACAATCTGAAAATTTGAATGAAACTACAAAAGATCTTAAATAGCCAAAACAATCTTGAAAAGTAAAAACAAAACTAGAAGTATAACAATTCCTGATTTCAAGTTATAACACAAAGTTTTAGTAATCACAACAGTTTAATACTAGCACCAAAATAGACACGTAGATTAATGGAACAAGATAAAAGCCTAGAAACAAACCCAGGATTATGTGGTCAATTAATCTTCCAAAAAAGAGGCAAACATAAACAAGAGGAAAAAAGACAAACTTTTCAACAAATGGTGCTAGAAAAACTGGACATCTATGCGAAAAAGATAAACTTAGACCACTTTCTTAAACCTTACACAAAAATAAACTCAAAATAGATTAAAGAACTAAAAGTGAGACCTGAAACCATGAAAACCTCAGGAGAGAGCACAGGCAGTAATGTCTCTGACATCAGCTATAGCAACATTTTTCTAGATATTTCTCTTAAGGCAAGGGAAATACAAGCAAAAATAAACTATTGAGACTACATCAATATAAAATGTTTCTGCACAGCACCATAAATAATCAACAAAACTAAAAACTGACCTGCTGAATGAGAGAAGGTATTTGTGAATGGCCTAAAAGAGTATCCAAAATATATAAATAGCTTATACAACTCAACACCAGGAAAACAAATAATCAAATTAAAAATAGACAGAAGGGGGTGGCCCGGATGGCTCAGTAGTTTAGCGCCGCCTTCAGCCCAGGGTGTGATCCTGGAGTCCTGGGATCGAGTCCCACATCAGGCTCCCTGCATTGAGCCTGCTTCTTCCTCTGCCGGTGTCTCTGCCTCTGTGTGTGTGTGTGTGTGTGTGTGTGTGTGTGTGTGTGTGTCTCATTAATAAATAAAATATTAAAAAATAAAAATAAAAATAGGCAGAAGATATAGACATTTCTCCAAAGACATACAGACAAGCAAAAAGATGTTCATCACTCAAAATTGGAGAAATGCACAGCTATTAAAATAGCTAGAATAAAAAACACAAGAAAAAAAGCATTAGCAAAGATGTAGAGAAAAAGGAACCCTCATGCACTATTTAGTGTAAATGCAAACTGGTGCAGCCACTATGGAAAACAGTGTGGAGGCTCCTTGAAAAATTAAAAATGAACTACCTTACAATTCAGTAATCATGCTACACATAGAGTACAAAAACACTAATTTAAAAGGATACACACACCTTATTTATTGCAGCACTTTTTACAATAGCCAAGTTATGGAAGCAGCCCACGTGCTGTTGATAGATTGATATGTGGTATATGCCACATATATGATGGAATATAATTTGGTTATAAAGAAGAATGAAATCTTGCCATTTACAACAACCTAGAGAGTAAAATGCTAAGCAAAGTAAGTCAGAGAAAGACAAATACCATATGATTTCACTCATATGTAGAATTTAAGAAACAAAACAAATGAACAAAGAGGGTAAAGGGGAGAGAGGGAGAGAGAGAGAGAGAGAGAAATCAGGAAACAGACTCTTAACTATAGAGAACAAACTAATGGTTTCCAGAGGAGAGATGGGTAGGAGATGCGTAAAAAAGGTGATGAGAATTAGAGTACATTTATCATGAGCACTGAGTAATATATTGAATTGATGAATCACTACATTGTGCACCTGAAACTAATAAATCATCTGTTAACCATACTGGAATTAAAATTTAAAAAGTCTATGCATACATATTCTCCATTTTCTCTTCTGTCTTAGACAAAAATCAGCATTTTAGATGTACTTTTTTCATTCTGTTTCACCTAACAACACATCTTGGAAATCACTCTAAGTTTATGGGAATTTTTCTCATTCTTTTCACACTCTTGTGATACTGTGGTTTGTTAATGTACTATAGATTATTAAACCATTCTCCTTTTTGTAGATATTTACATTATTCCTAATATTTTCAATTACACATAATGTTGCAATTAACACTTGTGCAGATGTGTCACGCATTTACTACTGTGGGACTATCTTTGGATAGTTTAATGCAAGCAGGATTACTTAATCAAATGACACATACATAGCTTTCTTAAATATTGTCAAATTGTGCCTCATAAGAGTATAAATTTTTATTTCCATCAGCAATGTATCAGTGGGCTTGTTTTTCTAGCTGCTTTCTAGTCTTGATACTTGTAAAATCTATTTAACACTTCTTTTTCTTGTCTCTTGAAAATGCTGCTCCATTATCCCCTTGCTTCATTTATTGCTTCTGAGAAGTTTAATGTAAGTTTATCATTTTTCCAGGAGACCTTAAGCATATATCTCAGTCTGTAAAGTCTAACGGGTTTACTAGCATAGACCTTAGAATTAATTATTCATGATGAATTTTCCAAGGTTACATCGTAGATCCTTTCAATACATAGATTCAGTTATTTTTCTGATATATAGACTCAGTTATTTTTCTGAGAAGGTTCTTTGATTTATACTTTTATTTCATTGTTTTATTTTACTGCTTCTTGGATTCCAATTATACATATGTTAGAACTCTTTTGCCTTGCTACCATTTCCAGCACTTTCTGATATATTTCATTTCTTTACTTCACTTATATTCTGTTGACTTTTTTGGCTGGCTTTATTAAATTTCCCTTATTAAATTTTCATTTATATCAGTTCTTAGGCACTTATAATTTAGCCATTTGCTATTTTTTTCCATTATTTAATTTACTGAGTATAATTCTTATATGTTAATTACTACCTATTTCTGTTCTTAATCTTTGAATTTCTGAAGATGTATTATTTCACATGTCCATTTGGGATATTTAATTCACTTTGGTATATTATACTTGTGTTTCATGATTGGTTTTGTGAGAAATTTATCACCAGCCCACAAGTTTTGATTCTCTGCTTGTGTCTCTGCAGTACATGAACAAATCTAGCATTGGAGGTGATTTACAAAGTGCCTTAGTTCAAGAATGCCTTCCTCCACTTTTTCAACATGTGGCTATTTTGAGAGATCAGGGACAAAGATTTTTTGTCCTTTCATTTTTTAGTTTTGTAAGTATTCTAAAATTTCCCTCTATTGCTTTTTTGTTTTTGCTTTTGACACTCAGTTTCCAAAGAGTGGCTTATCCATTTTTAATTTTCCTCTTTCCTAAAGAATTTCCCTTTCTAAGACTTCTTCCTAAAGCCCTGCATATAGTTTTAAGTTTTAGAGTACATTTATCATGAGCACTAATATATTGAATTGATAAATCACTACATTGTGCACCTGAAACTAATAAAGTTTTAAGTCCCTTATTTATGTTAGTGCCCTAAACTCTCAGGACTGTTTCATGCCCTCTGAAGTTTTAATGCCCTCTGTATTCCAGGTATTCTGAAGGAATGAGATTTCTGTGATTTTACTTTATCTTTGTATTGATCCATATAACTATGGAAAGTTGGGGAGAGGTATATGTGGTGAAATTCAGATTTCAACAGCTGCCATTACCTTGGCTACCCCTACAATGACTTTTGAAAAGTGTGACCAGAAATTTTTATAATAAATATACTACTTACAGTATCTGCTTTTATAAGATTTTACAATACATACAAACTTAGAGTTTGAAGGAAAGCCTATAGAAATCCCATCATCTAGAATTTTCTGTTGTTTTCACTTATTTAAACAATAGTAGGTATAAAAGAAAAAAAAACTACCTTTGGTATTAGCATACAGAGGTCAACATTTTTCATGTTAGGATTTTACATATTTTTTAAAGATTTTATTTATTTATTCATGAGAGAGAGAGAGAATGCATGCTGGTGAAAGCTTTTCTCAGGTCTTATCTGAAAGTCTTAATTTTTTTTTCACCTTCATTTAAAAATAACAGTTTTTTTATTGAATATGGAAATTTAAGTATATGGTTGCTGTTTTTCCCTTAGCACCTTAAAAATATTTCTTTATTTTCTTGCTGGAAGGGATTTTATTTTGAAATGTGATATTGTTTATTATTCATTAGGTATTCCACCCTATGTTGCTTTTATAGTTTTCTCTTTATCATTGATTTTCATCAATTTGATTATTATATGCTTTAGTGGTGGTTCTTGTGAATCCTGAGTTTTATTGAGCTTCCCGAATGTGTAAGTTTATAGTTCTCATTAAATTTAGAAAAAATTGACCATTATTAAATTGTTTCCCCTCCTTTCCTTCTGGGGCTCCAGTTACATACATATTACTTTGCTTAATATGTTCTCACAGGTCATTGAGTCTCCATTATTTTTTCAGTCTTATTTTTCTCTGTGCCTCCTTTTGGGTCATTTCTATTACTATATTTTCAAGTTTATGGATATTTTCTTCTGTAATCTTCAATATTTTATCTAAATCTAATAAAATTTTTCATGTATTGTAATTTTCATTTCTAGTTCATTTTGGGGGGGTTGCATATCTTCCATTTCTTATCATGTTTGTTTTCTACTAAATCCATTCTCATCATTTAGTCACATATTCTCATGGTACTTTATACTTTGTATAATATCCAGCACTATTTAAATTACTGTACTTACAAATCTTTATTGATAGATTGTTAGGATCATAGGGACTGTGACCAAGTATGTCTTGTTCATTCAGATACTCTTAGAATTTAGCAGCCTCAAGAAGAGTTTAAATTCAGTAAATATTCATTGAATGAAAGAATCAGTGAATGAATAATTTTAAAGACATCTTATTTTCTATTTCTCAAGTCCTGTCCCCAACATCACATGGAAACTTTATGTCATAAAGCTGCCAGAAGACCCAAGAAATAAAGTCCAAGGATGAATAAATGATTCATGGGAAGATATTTCATGCTCATGGATTGGAAGAACAAATATTGTGAAAATGTCTATGCTACACAGAGCAATTTACATATTCAATACAATCCGTATCAAAATACCATGGACTTTCTTCACAGAGCCAGCACAAATAATCCTAAGATTTGTATGGAACCAGAAAAGACCCTGAATAGGCAGAGGAATGATGAAAAAGAAAACCAAATCTGGGGGCATCACAATGCCTGACTTCAAGCTGCATTACAAAGCTGTGATCATCAAGACAGCATAGTACTGACAAAAAACACACGGATAGATCAATGGAACAGAATAAAGAACCCAGAAATGGACCCTCAGCTCTACAGTCAACTCATCTTCAACAAAGTAGGAAAGAATATCCAATGGAAAAAAAAGCCTCTTCAATAAAATGGTATTGGAAAATTGGACAGCCCCATACAGAAGAATAAAACTGGACCATTGTCTTACACCATAAACAAAGATAAACTCAAAACTAGTTGAAAGATCTAAATGTGAAACAAGAAAACATCAAAATCTTAGGGCAGCAACCTTTTTGACCTCAGCCACAGCAACTTTTTACAAGATACACCTATAAAGGCAAGGGACACAAGAGTAATAATGAACTATTGGGACTTCATCAAGATAAAAAGCTTCTGCACAACAAAGGAAAAAAATCAACCAAACTAAAACTAAAAGGTAATCTACAGTATGGGAGAAGATATTTGCAAATGACATATCAGATAAAAGTCTAGTATCCAAAATATATAAAGAACCTATCAAACTCAATACCCAAAAAACAAACAATCTAGTTAAGAAATGGGCAGAAGACATGAACAGACATTTCTCCAATGAAGACCTCCACACGGCCAATAAGCACATGAAAAATCTCCACATCACTTGTTATTAGGGAAATATAAATCAAAACCACAAAGAGATACCACTTTACTCCAGTGAGAATGGCTAAAATTAACAAGGGAGGAAACAACAAATGTTGGAGAGGATGTGAAGAAAGGGGAGCCCTCTTACACTCTTGGTGGGAATACAAGCTGATGTAACCACTCTGGAAAATAGTATGTAGGTTCCTCAAGAAGTTAAAAATAGAGCTACCCTATGACCCAGCAATTAGACTGCTGGGTATTTACCCCAAAGATACAGACATAGTGAAATGCCAGGACACCTGCACCCCAATGTTCATAGCAGCCATGTCCACAATAGTCAAACTGTGAAAGGAGCCATGATATCCTTCAACAGACAAATGGATAAACAAGATGTGGTGTATATATATATACAATGGAATATTACTCAGCCATCAGAAAAGATGGATACCCACCATTTGCTTCAATGTGAAAGGAACCAGAGGGCCTTATGCTGAGTGAAAGAAATCAGTCAGAAAAAGATAAACATCATATGGTTTCAGTCATATGTGGAATATAAGAAATAGTGAAAGGGATTATAAGGGAAAGGAGGGAAACCAAGTGGGAAAAATTGGAGAGGGAGATAAACCATGAGGGACTCCTAACTCTGGGAAATAAAAGTTTGTGGAAGGGGAGGTAGTGGGGGGGGGGATGGGGGCACCAAGGAGGAGATGAGCACTGGGTGTTATACTATATGTTGGCAAATTGAATTTAAATTAAAAAAATCTCCCCAAGTGCTTGTCCTCATTACTAACATTGAATTTTTTAAATTATCACTTAAGTTCACACAACTTGATAAAAGGATGCTAGTAGAAAGTATTATGGCAGCTGGACAAAGGACAGTTGAATTAGTAGAAAAACAGCAAAATGCCAAACTATAGCTCTTTCTCAGGCAAGGTCCACTGAAGGGGACAATCTGACAAGCTAGTTTTTCTACCACAATACTTGCACAGAAAATTCTCAAGTTGCCATTATTTCATTTGCACGTGCTTTGCCCCAGAGGCAACCATCTTGGTGAGGCTGGTGATGGTATGCTGGCTGAGAGTACAGGCACTACAATCAGAGAATCCTAGATGTGAATTTTGGCTCTGTAACTTAGGAATGTGCAACCTTGTCCCGGCATTCAAATTCTGAGCCTGTTTCCTCATCCACAAAATGGAGGACATTAATACTAACGTTAGCTGTTCTTGCCAAGTTTAAATAAGACACTGAGTATAAAGAGCTTGGCGTTAGTCAGCTCTGAATTTACATTTGTAGTTACATCTTTCCTGCTGCATTCTTACTTGATAGATGGATTAAAGAAGTGTTGAGAACAACACTCATTCAGAACCTACAGTGAATCAGTATCCTTTTAGATCCTGTGTCCTTTATTTAATACTAGGAGAAAGCCTGTGCTATATTCCCTGTAAATCACATTTTGCAGTAGAGAGATTTGAGGCTAATGAGGTAATTTACCCAAACTGACATCCCTGTGAGGTTAGATATTAACTCAATTTCAGAAGAGAAAACTAAGGCTGAGGGAAGTGAAACGCATTCATATATTTCTATACTCATTCAACAAAGATATCTTGAATATACGTTTGTGCCAGGTGTTCTTGAATTCCAAAGCTTTTCTTATCCCACTATTATCTGTTTGTTTCCTTAAGCTAGGAGATAAGTCTGACATCTTTCCAAGATCAGTGGGTGGCTGGAAAGGTGGTATATTTGCATGAGACATTCTCTACAAAGTCTTTGGGTCTAAAGGAAGAAGGGTTCAAACAGAACTCCTTTGGAGACATTTTAGAAAGGAAAATGTTGTTTGTTTTCAAGTCTAGCCCAGGTTGGATCGCCAAGGAGAGATCACCCGTGAAAATGAAGGCACTTGAGTTCCCAGCTGACAAAGCACAACTCAGGATTATGGAGGTGGATTTACTTTTATAGATATGTGTGGAGTATGGGGAAATGTAGATGAATAGAGAATACATACTTTATACCTACTTGAACAGAATATCATTCTTCTGGAGGATGTTGTCAACATTGGCACCTATATTATACATCACGAGTTTGTGGGCAGTGAGCTTCAAGGGGAGAGGGGCAGGAACCTAGTGAGATTGGAAGAACTCTTGTTTGCCAAGCTATGAGGAGCCAGCTCCAGATAAAATGACTAAGTGTGTGAGATGGTAGCTTGGCTGGTGTAGAGGCCATTGTGGTTGATGCCCTGATAACATTTCTACTCCTTGCTAATGAGATTTGGAAAATGGTTCTCAGCTCTAATGGAAGGCTTGATTGACATAAAAGAATTTTCATTCCTTTTGTCAATGACTGGTTCAGAAAATGACATATAACTTAATGAGATGCAACAAACCTATGCTAAGGCTTCAGGAAAAGTTTTCTTTTTCAGAGGGCCTCATGAGAAATTGGTCTTTCTTTCCCTCATAAATAAATAAGGAAGCTATAGCCTCAACCTGTTACTAATTTACAACTACAAGAAGAACCAAATTAAGATGAAGCTGTGCATAGCAGTGGAGAAATAGAAAGCACATAGGTCTTGGATAATGTGGATAAAATGGTAGATCAACCTGCCTTGAACTTGTTCTACTTCTATGGTGATTTTTTTTTTATTGTAGAAGCTAATGTTGAGTTTTTATTTCAACCAAAGGCATCCTGATTTGGATAATAAAACCTGACAAATATTTTTCAATTTTGTTTTTGCTTTTTAGGTATTAGACTGTGCCAACACATGGACATAGGAGTAGAAAAACTAAAATATTTTACTGAATTAGAGAAGTTGAGCTTCGAACAGATTAAAGAGATAAGATGGAAGTATAAAAATTTATGCTTGGAATTAAGACTGGATACTGAGGGGATGATGATCAAATTATTTACTTGGTAAATTTTGAGATTTTATTATTCACTGAAAATGAGGGATGGGGTTCAGAGGACTCTAGAAGGATGGTAAATGTTTTAACAGCTGCTATTTAGGATAGGAAAGAAATCAATGATCAGTACTGAGAAGCAATGAGGACCCAGCTGAGGTTGGAAATTATAAATTTATAATGGAGATAATCAGTTTATTTATGAAGGTCCGTCCAGCACAGCTCTATAAACATGAAATAGCAGGAGAGTAGAAGTACAGTGGGGATACTCCAAACTGGAGTTTGAAAGAGCAGATGTAGTTCAAGGACTAGGGCCAAGAGAACTGAAAGTTCCAAAAATAGAGTATTATCTTTAAGTAACTGATATCTTCAGAATTTTAACTTTCAAATAAGTTTTGAAAAGTAGAATCTCGTTTGATAGAATGATACTGCGAGGCAGGTTATTAATCTTAGTTTATTGATGAGGACTTGGAGATCAAATTCACTCATTTACCTTACTTATTTTCTAAACTCCTCAAAAAATGTTAGGTGTATGCCAGGTATGGTTTTAGGTACCAAAAATTCAGAAATGCAGGGTATGGGGGCTCCTAAGTGGCTCAGTCAGTTAAAAACTTGACTTGATTTCAGCTTGGGTGGTGATCTCTTGATCCTAACACTGAGACCTGCTCAGCGGGGAATCAGCTTGAGGTGGTCTCTTTGCCCCTCCCCCATTCACATACTCTCTATCTCAAATAAATAATCTTTAAAAAAAAAAAAAGAAAGAAAGAAAGAAATGCAGGTTTTAGAACCTGCCATAAATGTGTTCACTCTTTGGGCAGCCCCGGTGGCTTAGCGCTGCCTTCAGCCCCGGGTGTGATCCTGGAGACCCAGGATCAAGTCCCACGTTGGCCTCCCTACATGAAGCCTGCTTCTCCCTCTGCCTGTGTCTCTGCCCCTCTCTGTGTGTTTCTCATGAATAAATAAATAAAATCTTTTTTTAAAAAAAAAGTGTTCACTCTTTGTTGGTAATATAGACAATGTGGTTAAAAAGAAAAAAGGTCATACAGTACAGAAGAAGCCACAGCTGG
The DNA here is from genome assembly GCF_905146905.1 of Nyctereutes procyonoides. NCBI lineage: Eukaryota > Metazoa > Chordata > Mammalia > Carnivora > Canidae > Nyctereutes > Nyctereutes procyonoides. Next base: position 20,288,126 of record NW_026575040.1, on the reverse strand, counting down.
ATTTATGGAAACATAATGAAGGTCCCCCTCACCTAGGCTATGGAGTTAAAGAAGTTTCCCTGGGCAGGGTAACGTGAGTGAGGTTTGAATGAAGAGTATACACTAACTACATAAAAGAAGTGTGGGAGTAAAGGGATTTTGTAGAAGGAGCTGCAAGTATACAAGTTTGTACTTGAAAGAGAGAAGGATGTATTCTCAGAACCATAGTGGTTCTGTGTAACTGGAAGGCAACAGTGCAGGAGGAGACAGTGTGGGAAGAATTTGGGAATTGATAATTTATACATTCTCTTAATTGTACCACACTTGATACCTTAAAGGAATCCTCACACTGTGGTTCACCCTGAAAGACATTATACTGGTATAACTAGAAATGGAGGAAAGGAACAACTTTTGCAAAGAATGATATTCCAAATAAAGACCTATTATTGTTATTAACCCATCTGATCCTTCAGGACCTTCAGTCTTGCAAGGTCATCTTGATACTTATAGGAACTGTTTTCAAATTAGCCTATTGGCTATAATACCTCAGCAACCTTGTGTTCTTCAGCACCTTTGCATCTCCTACTTTCAAATCCACTTGAGAGGATTTCAGTATTGTCTGATTTGGAACATAAGAGTGCCACTATCTGTGTCAGGGTGCCTTCTCATGATATCCTCAGAGCCACTGTATTCTGTAGATAGAGGGAGGTGGGGTCTCCACGAAATAGCTATGTTCTTTGATCTTATTTTGTCATCTGGTCCCAGAGCAATAACGCAGCTAATGCCAGGGATTTAGATAGTTTCTCAGTCTCTAGCCCTAAGCCCTCTTCTCCTTGATATTGCAAACTATTTTCAAGGGCTGCATGGAGTGTATCTCCCTTTTCTGGCCTACTCTAATTTTCTGAATTAACAACCCCAAAACAAAGAGCCTCTAAGCATAACATTACATGAAAAGAGATCCCAGAGGAGTCTCCAAGTCTCCGTTAATTTTTACAGAAGATCAGCTCCACTGAGACACCCTGGCCCCACTGAGTTTGGCTCACTGAAACCCCCAGTACATTTTATTTTTCTTTTTCATCTCCAACCACTACTCCTACATGTTTCCACCTATCCATACTCTTCCACTTCTGTTTTATCCTGTAGAATATTCTTTGATACTGAAACCTATTTCCCCTTAAGGGGAGTACATGCCTTCTCCAGTATAGATTCCCAGGGAGAGGAGGAGTGTTGTTAGTAGTAGTCTCATCCAAAACCTCTTGGATTACTCTGTAAAGATCCTTTTGGTATCTTTTGTCCCTTGGTAAAAGCTGCTAAGAAGCTGTAGCTGGTTCTCTAGTATGCCCCTGTTTCTTTATTCTGCATATGTTGCTTTATTATGTTCAGAATGCCCAACTCATTTGTAGTCCACAGTTCATATAGTTCATAGTGTAAGGAACTCTAAGAGAAGCACCCTATTCACCCTTCCCCTATATCCTTCCTCAGTTGATACATGACTGGTCCCAGAAGGTTCCTTGGGGCCCAGAACCAGGACTCATGAACTCCATATGAGTGTATTTACAATACATGAGAATCAGGTGAGGTGAATAAAGTTGGATCCACATGGTCACACTCTAGGATACTTATAAATTCATTACATAAATGAGAAAACAGAAACAGACTTTTCCAAGTTCATATAGTGAGTTAGCAATGGAGCCAAGCTGAATCTTATTCACAGCAGTTCCAACTTAATGAAAATTTGGGAACTCTGACTTTAATACCCTAAGGCCCATGCTACCCAAATATGTTGAGACAGATACATGATATGTAACCACCTTTTTGGGAGGGGGACTCTTTCCTGCAATCTGGAGCTATTTCTATGAATTTGTTGAAAGAAAAATTAATTTATCCCCAAGCCTCAAAAAAAAAAAAAGGCACTGGAGAAAAACCTTAATGAAAATCCATCACCTTGGCAGGAAGATATTTTATTTCTGAGAGCTCCCCTATCTGTGTTGAAAAGCTTTGAGGCTAGAGACTATGTGAATATCTAGTTTATCATCTCCATTTTACCAAAGCTGAGGAGTTTTCTCTGATTAGGTCTGGGTTTGTCTTCTATGACAGGCTGATTGACATACCTACTTATAAATATGAATTTTTATAGTTTTTCATTTTTGAAGAAAATTAGATCTGTTCCTCATGATATGGGAATGTGTGAATATATCCATCAGCACCCCCCACCCATGTAGTTACAAAATCCAACCAGTAAACATATCCTGCAAATTTAATATCTTCTAATGGGAAGGAGAATCTTTGACTTTATGCAAGCACTGTGTTATAATCCAAGTGACCTCTTCCCTAAGCCACTACCTAGGTATGTAACCTTGGTCAGACTTGAGGCTCTCAAGGCTTCTAATTGTCATTTTTAAAAACTAGGTAATCTCTGAGGTCCCTTGCAGCTGTAGGACATTAAGTCTCTTGCCTTTCTGTGATATCATCTGACCATAAACTGAGAAAAGGCCTGTCTTGTCTAGTTAGGGACTGCATAGTTGCTATAAAGAAAGATAAGGCAATGGAAACAAAAAACAAAAATCAACTGCTAGGACTACAAAAAAATAAAAAGTTTTGCACAGTGAAGGAAACCAACACAATGAAAAGGCAACTTACTGAATGGGTAAATATATTTGTAAACAATATATCTGATAAGGGATTAATATCCAAAATATATAAAGAACTTACACAACACAAGAACAGTCTGATTTTAAAAACTGGACAGAAGACCTAAATAGACTCTTATCCAAAGAAGACAGATGGCCAACAAATGCAAAGATGTGTGTCATAATCATAAGAAAAATGCAGATCAAAAACACAATGAGAATAGCACTTTATACCTATCAGAATGGCTAGACTAAAAAAGACAATGTGTTGGCAAGGATGTAGAGAAGCAAGAACATTGGGCACTGTTGGTGGAAGTATAAATTGGTCCAACCACTATAGAAAATATATGGAGGATCCTCAAAACTAAAACAAAAAACAACTACCAGATGATCCAATAATTACACTATAGGGTCTTTATTGTATCAGAAGACACTAATTTGAAAAGATTCATGCACCCCTATATTTATTGCAGCATTACTTTAAAAAGCAAAGATACAAAAGCAACCCAAGTGTCCATTAACATGAGTGGATAAAGATGTGCGGTGTATGTATATACTCAGACATGTACATAAACATATCAGCCATAAAAAAATGAGATCTTGGACTTTGCGACAACATGGTTGGAACTAGAGGGTATATACTAAGTGAAATAAGTAAGAGAAAGACAAATTCCATATGCTTTCAGTCATATGTGGAATTTAAGAAAGAAGATAAAAACAGACAATCCCCTAGACTCCTAAGTACAGAAACTAACAGGTGGTTGCCAGAGGGGACAGGGCAGGGAGAGGGTTTAGGTAAAATAAAGGGGATTAAGAGATCCAATCTTCCAGGTAGAAAATAATTCATGGAGATAAAATGTATAGCATAGGGAATATAGTGAATAAGATTGTAAAAATGCTGTTTGGTGACAAGTGATTACTATACTTATCATGGTGAGCATTGAATAATGTATAGAATTATTGAATCATTACATTGTACACCTGGAACTAATATAACAATTACACTTCAGTAAAAAATAATAAATGACATAAGTTATGTGAAAGGTCTTTGAAAACTAAAAATCATAAAACAAATGATAGGCATTATTATTTTTTAAGTACCAGGCTATTCATTTTTTTTCCCCGTAAGTAGTAGCTAGCTACTTAAGTAACAGATTTCTTCTAAGACTTTATGTGATGTGTGATTTTTTTTTTCTGTTTTGGAAGGATAAGGATTATAAGGGACTGTATTCTACATAAAGTCTATAAAACTATGTATTTTTATTTACAAAATGATTCACAGTACTGAATGTACAGAAATAAATTCCATACCCATGGGGTCAAGTCAGTACATTCTGTGAGGCAGGACTCAGCTGGTACAACTGTAGTCTCTTTAAACCAAGTATATCCTGAGCTTCCAAAATGAACAAACAATTGTGTAGGGAGATGCCCAGGGTATGTGTAAGAAGACAAAGGTTAATAAAATCTATAGTAGAAGGAACCATACTGATCATCTGATCAAAGAATCATAAAATCTAATGTTTTTAGTGTTGAGTGTTATGTGAATGAAGTGACAGTGAATGACTGTGTGGTGCACTAATGGGGACAGCTGCAATTCATCTCCAATGATTGACACCTTGTTGGGAATGTGGGACCACTGTTAATGATAATTGAATAAAAGCTGAAAATAGGGATTTTTTTTTTTAGGGTCAACTTTTCTAAAAGTTGTAGACTGTGCTTTGGATGAGAGCAAGACTTAAGTGTATGGGTTACTGATTTGAGGTCTCTGATCTAGACTAAATCCTAGCACTAAAAACCTTTTTCATTCTGTTACCCATCAAATACATATTAAGTACTTAATTGTTTAGAAACTTTCCTAGCTCTGAGGATACAAAGTCATACAAGTGAGGGTAATCATATAGTATGGGGGCTACTGTAATACAGGTATGTCCAAGGGAAAATGAGAGAAGATTTATGGATATAATCCATTATAGTGGATATTCTTTATTTTCTTACCATTTTGTTTTTGTTTTTATTGTTACTATTTTAAGTAAGCTCCATACCCAACAGGAAGCTTGAATTCAAGACCCTGAGATCAAGTGTTGCATGCTCAACCACTGACCCAGCCACATGCCCCCTTTCTGACCAGTTTTTTAGTGTACCTTTGCTAATATCTACGCCAGTGATAAAAATTACAAGTCTACTTTAGAGACAATCCTAAGTTTCATTAGACATAATTATTGTAAAAGAAAAATAACTTTCTTTCTGCTTGGGGAGGGGGGACAAGGTTTTATCTAATGGAAAATAATGTAGGAAACAACTCCGGAGTACCAGTTATAAACTGAGATGGTCCTGAGTTACATAGGAATAATTGTGTCTGATATTGCCTCAAGAGATATAAAATAGATAATTTTTCTCCTTTTTTTTTTGCTGAGAGAGGGGAAATTGTGCTTCTCAACTTTTGTGGGGAGAATGGGAATAGAGTACAGTGCTCTACCCCTTAGGCTTTTTATTCCTTATTGCTTTGGTCCACAGTGGTACTATTCTAAGAAAATCCAGATAGAATCAGGCTATTTTCTTCTTTAATTGAAAGATACTTGACCTAGAACACTATATAAATTCGAGGTGTAAAATATGTTAATTTGATACATTTATATATTATAACATCATTGACATTGTTATAATAATTAGCACTTCTCTCTTGTCACATAAATTTCTTTCTCGTGGCTGGAATAATTAAGAACCAGTCTCTTAGCAAGTTTGATTACAATACAATATTTTGTGTAATCCCTATACTGTACATTAGATTTTCAAGTCCATTTCTTGAATTGACGTTAGCTTGTGGGGGCTGGGAAAATGGCCAACCAAGAAAATGACACAGAGTAAAGGGAACATTTTCCTAGTTTATTCTAAGAATTTGCAACTTAAGGAATTATGATGCTGGGGACATGGAGTAGATAGCAAGCTTGCAAATGTTGGCATTCTCTGAGGGTAGGGATTGTCAGAAGCCTGAGGTACTGTCACAAAGCTTACTGAACTAAGACACCTGTGGAAGACCAGGAAAGAAAAATGGTGATAGCTGCCTTTGGGTAACTAGTTGTTAGACCAGCTTGTACATATCAAACACCCCCAAACACTTCCAGAAATACTAGGAGCCATCAAGGGAGAAATTTTTAGATCACAAATATTCTCCATAAAGAAATGAGGACAAGAGTAGGAAATTGGGCTTGTAGGGTTGTTTTCTTTTTAAAAATTTTTATTGGGTAATAACTAACAAAGTAGTTTTAGGTCTGTAACACAGTGATACAATATTTGCATACACCGCAAAATGACTACCACAATAAGTCTGGTTACCGTGGGTCACCATATGAGGTTATTTTTTTACTCAGGATGAACACTTTAAATATTTACTCAGAGCAACTTTCAAATATGCAATATATTATTGACTATAGTCAACATATGTTGCACAAAGCATAATCATGACTTATTTTATAACTGAAAGTCTATACCTCTTGACTTCCTTCACCCATTTTGCCCAACCCCCAACCCACCATCCCTTTGGTAAACAATCTGTTCTCTGAATTTATAAGTTTGGGTTTTGGTGTGTGTGTGTTTTGTTAATACTCCACATATAAGTGAAATCATACAGTATTAGTCTTTGTCTCTGACTTTACTTAGCTTAATACCCCAAGGTTGATCCATGTTGTCACAAAAGGCAAGATTCTCTTCTTTTTTGACTTATATTCCACTGTGTGTGTATATATATATTACACACACACACACACACACCATATTTTCTTTATTCATTTATCCATTGATGACACTTAAGATATTTCCATACCTTGGCTATTTTAAATAATGATGTAATGAACGTAGGGGTGTTACTTAGGATATTTTATTCCATACAGATTTTAAGAATTTTTTTCTATTTTTATGAAAAATGCCATGGGAATTTTAATAGGGATTGGATTGAATCCGTAGATTTGAGTATTAGAGAAATGTAAATAATTACAATTCTTCCAATCCATGAACATTGAAAATCTTTCCATTTATTTGTGGCTTCTTCAATTTCTTTAACCACTTAACAGTGGTTACTTTATGTTGGCAAATCAAACTCCAATAAAAAATACACAAAAATATTTATACATTTTTTAAATTTAAATTCAATTTGCCAACATATAGCATAACACCCAGTGCTCATCCCATCAAGAGCCCTCCTCATTGCCCATCACCCAGTTACCCCATCCCCCAACCCACCTCCCCTTCTGTAACCCTTTGTTTCCCAGAGTTAGGAGTCTCTCATGTTTTGTCACCCTCTCTAATTTTACCTCACTCAGTTCCCCTCCTTTCCCTTATGGTCCTTTTTCACTATTTCTTATATTCCACATATCAGTGAAACCATATGATGATTGTCCTTCTCTGATTGACTTATTTCACTCAGCATAATATTTTTTTAAATCTAATTGCGGTGGTTAGGGTTTTGAATACTATCTTGAATAAATGTGGTGAAATGATTATCTTTGTTTTTTGTCCTGACTTAGCTTTCATATTTCAGTATGATGTTAGCTGTGGGATATTCATAGATGGGCTTTATTATGTTGAGGCATTTCTAGAGTATATTTTCCTTTTGTTCACAGCATTGCTGTATCAATACACGAAGTTTTTCTATTTATTATAAAAAAACTACATAATTTCCAGATAGTATACTTTTCTCATTCTAGGTTCTAAAAGCAGAAACTATTCTATACAGTTGTGAGAGGTTGCCTTGACCCATCATTTAGAAAATCAGACTATCTGAATTGCACAGATACACTAAGGTGCTGCATTCTTAGGTAAGATTTCTGTGTATTTTCCAGAATCACTAGGGAAGTTGTCTTTGGACAGTGTACATTTGATAGTGCTGTGTTGGCACAAGCCTGATATCACACGTTTCTGTGGAGTTAATCCAGGATTTTGTAGTTAGGGTTGACATAGTAACTGCTGATGGGGACTGCTTGACAAGTATTTATGAAACTACTAAATTCTAGAATACTTACCTGGTAAGAAGAAAAGTTATTTGAAAAGTTATTTGGGGCTAGTGTACACTTATTTTCCCTTGGGAAAATAGTGAAGTAGGCAGAGACAGATATTTGGTCTATCTTCAAATACCCTAGAAGACAATGCATTAACTTTGACCCTTGCTTACATTGCAATCTGTTGTTCCTATCTCATATTTTCTTATTTGTATGCTGCTTTGTTTTCACTCTACTGATCCCCATTAAGAACACAAATGTCATAAAAAGTGGACCTGGACCTTCATTGTCTTGCTTACCACTGTATTCCCGTCATTTGATGACCCCTGGCAAATAGTAGGTACTCAAAAATATTTGTTAGAGAAATCAATGTTTCTGATACCTTTTTGGAAATAGTTTAATTTAAAAACTTAATAAATAAAATTTCATGTTAACTTGGTTTTCTTTCTGTAAAAGAACTTTATTTTGAACTGATTTCAGTAAAGTTGAAAAATTCTATCGCATTCTATCCAACTCTAGCTCATCTTCTCCTATTTTAACATCTTACACAAATATCATGCAGTTATTGAAACCAGCAACCCTTATGGAATACTGATAGCAGTAGTATTAGGCAAAACTAACTACCCTCCCTATCTCATTTCAATCTCATTAAGTTTTATGTCCTGTTTTGTCCAGGATTCAATCTTGAATTTCACATTACTTTTCCTTATCAGGTCTCCATAGTTTACAACCTGGGACAGTTCCTCAGGACTCTGTCTTTTATAACCTTGAAATATTTGAGGAGTTCTGGTAAGTTATTTTAAAGAAAACGCCTCAGTTGGATTGCCTAACATCTTAGGTTAAATATCTTTGGCAAAATACCATGGAAGTGATGTGGTTTTCTCTTCATTTTAGGGGCTACATAATGTTGAGTTTGATCGCTTGGCTAAGGAGGGGTCTGCTAGTTTTCTTCACTGTAAACTTATTGTTTCTTTTCCTGTGTAAATATGATCTATGATAAGTATTTAATAAGTATCATATAAGTTTGGGTTCTTTCAGAGTATGCAAATTTATTCTTTCTCATACTTTTGCACATTAATTATTACTATAGTGTTTGCCTAATGGTGATTTTTCTATTTCTCATTCCTTCTATAGTTATTGATCAGAACCCTTTTGTAAGAAACCACTGTATTTTCTCCCTATTATTTATCTTTTTCAATAACATAAATCAATATGGATACATGCACATTTATTATATTCTATGGGTTATAATCCAATATTGTCATTATTTGACTGTAATTGCCAGATATTGCCACTAGAAATCTCTCCATGTCGGCCTCTATTTCCTATCAATGTGGCACAACAATTTTTGTGCACTTCCTTATTTTCTGGCACCATATGACAGTTCAGGTTAATTTTATATTTTCTCAGTCTCAGATCTGGAATCAATCATTTTCCCAAGGATCTCAGTTTTTACAAGGATCTTGTTTTTACAGGAAAATGGTATTTAGAACCCAAGATCATGGCTATAGATTTACTTATTGTTCTTGGAGTATCACCGTTTTTAGTCTGTTTTAGCAGCATACATGAAATATCTGTGAACAAAGACATGCACACACACATTGATATTTATTTCTATATCCATAAGAAGCTTGCTGATGCTTTTTATTGTAGTGGTATTAAATTTTTAAATTGGAGAGAACCAATATCCTCAATGTTGTCATCAATTCTAATAGGTTAGTTTCTTTCGATTTGTTCAACTTTCTGGGTGTGTATTTAGTAGGTGTTTAATAATTATCCTTATGTAGATTTTGTATATTTACTAAGTACATAATTTATGTCCTTATTGTAAAGTTTTCTCTACCATGATGTCTTCTAACTTTACTATCCATTTATATGAGGCTAAGATGTCCTTTTTCTTCTGGAGGTGATTTTAGATTGCCCAGAGGTCCCTTTCCTAGCCTGCTTTTTCTGCATTTCCAGCAGTACTTGTAACCTGCTCTTGCTTGCCATAAAGTCTCAGTGTGAGGCAATAGTAGGGCAGGAACAGTAGAAATTGCATACTGGCTTTGGTGATTTTTCTTTTCTTTTTTTATGGGGGGGGGTGTCCCTTTGAAGTATCAGTGTCATCTGTCTTTAAGCTGTGTGTGGCCTTTAATTTTTTGTATTTTTAAAAAGAAATACTGAGAAAATAGGTAGCTAGGTGGATGTCATTATCTTCAAGTATCTGAAAGTCTTAGGTTAAATTTTTGATTATTGAAAAGTTTTGAAACAAAATTTTCAGTGAAAATTGATGACAAAGAGAAAGTAAAAAGTCCATTTCCTCAATACAAGGTATTTGCTACCTTGATGGTAAGGCATCTAATTTGTTACTATCCCCTCAACCTGCATTGTTCTTTCCAACCCTGCCTTCTGCTAGGGGGTGGGATACAGAGAGGAAGACCTACATGGAAACATGAAGACAGTAGAATATAGCTCCTAGCCTCATAGAGCCCATCCAAGCAGTCTGCCATGCCTATGCGCAGTACTGCTTCTATGTATCACTATCGAAGAAAAACATGGCTGAAGCTTTACCTAATTAACCTTTCAACCTTGCCAACACAGATTTATTTTACTTTTTAAAAATTTCTTTGAAATTCAGATATTAAGTCTTTCCAGTGATTTATCTGGTAGATAATTATGGATCAGAACATTGCTAGTTTGATCATGAAACTGACATGTATATGTAAAATCACCCCTTCTCCCCCAACAGTGGTTTGGAATGTTAGAGTTTCAAAGGGGAAGGAGTAGGCACTGTTCCTACTTTCATGATATATCATGTCTATGGAGATATCTCATGGATTATGATGAAATTGTGTAAAATCCCATCCACCTGGTCTCATAGCTTGATGTCTTGTGGAGTGAGGGATCTGGAAAATCCCATAATTTCTCAGGTTAGAGAGTTGTTCCTGAACCACAGTTCTCTTTGCTTCTTGGCTCACACATTGCTGAGGCTTTTAGGCATCTCATGTGGATGTTTAACTTCCAATAATACCTCTAATTCTTTATACATCTCAATTTTTTCTTTCTCATTGTTTTCGTCTTTCCACAACATATTCATATTTTCAACTTTCTGACTTAATTTCCGTTTTTCTTTCATTTTGTCAACCTTTCTTCTCTACATTTGAAGATGGAATCCAGTTTTCTATCACTTCTAGTACCTTTGGTTTTATCTAAGGATTTCCTCTTTTTTATTCTTATGTATTTCCCCATAAGCTATCTAAGATTGATACACCTTGCTACACTTTCCACAATGAGCATTAATGTTTTTCCAAAGTCCAGTTCACATGAGGAATAAATGTTTTTCAATTAACATGCTCCCTATGAAATATTCACCTTAGTGTGAACGTGCTGAGGTGACATTTACCTCTTAACCATATCTGCTTTTATTATTAAGTGCCACTGCCTTAACTGAGTGACTTTGTCTAAGATTCTTAACTTTCTCTAAAATTTGTACAACCACAATAGATTTATTCTGTTCCCTAAATGTTTTCCTTGCTTGAAGATACCTCAGTGTTTAGGCATGGGCAGTCATCCCAGTTTGTAAACTATCATTATCAAGAGTGTATTAAAAACATGAAGTTTTAATTATAAGAACAAAGATATTATTTTCAGTATTTTGGAGACCTGGGATGCGTGGGTAGCTCAGTGATTGAGCGTCTGCCTTTGGTTCAGGGTATGATCTTGGGGTCCTGGGAGCGAGTCCCACATAGGACTTCCTGCACATGTCTCTCTCTCTATCTATCTATCTGTGTGTGTGTGTGTGTGTCTCATGAAAAAAAATCTTAAAAAACAAAATTTTTTGGAGGCCTCTATCATTTTGAGAGTATGTATATAATCAGCAAACATCCAATGGACTCCACTTGACAATAATTATGACTCAAAAGAATTGATTTACTCATGCAAAGTCAAATAAATACAAACCATTCTATACAAATTATCTAAGAAAGTAGTTTTGTCAGAGACTGAGACTTACATCCTTAGATCATGTTCTAGGAAAACTATTATCTATTGCTTAAAGGTGTGCGTGCAATTCTTCACTAGAAAGATTTGAAGTATATAAGGCATCAAGAGATTTAAATTAATATATTGAAGGCCTAGTCTATAGAGCATAAATTTCTGGCTTGTATGGGAACAGTTTGAGTGATTGTGAAAGATTAAATAGCTTTCAGTGTATGACTAATTCTATCCCTCTGTGTAAATAAAGATAATAGAAATATTTCATATAATAAATGTGAGGTGAAAGGAAGTTTTTACTCCTCATCAACAAACAAAATAATGTTATGTCAATAGTAATGAAAATACATATCTCGAGTTCTCTTTGGTATAAGAATACTTCAAATATTTTATACCAAATACAGCTTTATAATGTGCTATAAAATGGCAGGTTGTCTTTTTTTCCCATTGAGAATTTGAAGGTTTATGGTTCCAGCTCATTAATCAAAATTAAGTGAGAAAAAAAATACTGATAGAATTTTACAGTAAAACTGTCAATAAAACCATAATGTGCATCAGCAAGCAAACAATAGTTTGGCAATGTTGCTGTACTATTTAGATGAGGAATGAAAAAAGAAATAAGCAGAAACAAATAAAAGAATAAACCAAAAATGCAGACTTATGAAAGGTCTTTACTGTTATTACTACAATATATAAATATACGTAGAGTAGAAAAAGCTATACTGGTCACAGCTCTTATATTAATTTGGATAAATCATTTAAACTTTCTGGGTCTGAGTTACCTCACTGAAGTAAAGTCTGAACTAATTCAGAAAATCCAAAATGCAGTCCACAGATAAGTGCTAATTGATGATGAAATATTTATTGGATAGAAGGTGAAAAATTAAGGACACTGAAAAAGTCCTTCTAAGGACTGTTCTTCAATTTGATATTTTATCTTGCTCTTTTGGGATTAAAAATGTGAGAATAGTTGTTGCTTACTTCAAAATCCTAAATGGGCAGCCCGGGTGGCTCAGTGGTTTAGTGCGGGCTTTCAGCCCAGGGTGTGATCCTGGAGTCCCACATCGGGCTCTCTGCATTGAGCCTGCTTCTCCCTCTGCCTGTGTCTCTGCCTCTCTCACTCTGTGTCTCTCATGAATAAATAATTTTTAAAAATAAATAAAGTAAAAACTATAGTATATTGTAGAGTTTATGAAACATGTAGAAGTGAGATTTATGACAATAGTATAAAAGATAAGATGGAGGAAAGGAAAATGTATTTTTGCCAGGTTGTGACACATGAAGTGATAGAATATTATTTTAATATTTTTGAGGATGCACTATGAAAAGGCTTCAGTGGGGTATGATAAGCCAACAACTAAAAAAATATATAAGACAAAGAGACACTGTTAATCCAATAGTGGAGGTAAAAAAAAAAAATCTGAAAAATGCCTAGCATAAAAGAAGACAAGAGGGAAAGGAAGACAACAAATGAGACAAGCAAAAATAAATAAATAAATAGCATGTACAGGAGACTTAAGCCTAACCACATAGTTAAGCATTTATTAACCATAAATAATCTGAACACTCCATTTAAAAGGCAGAGAACATCAGAGTTGATTTTTTAAAAAGCAAGGCCCAATTATAAATGGTCTACAAGAAACTCACCTTAAATATGACATAGAAAGTTTAAAAGTAAAAGGATGGAAAAAAATAGGTTTTATGCAAAAATTAGTCATTGAAAAGCTGGAGTGGCTGTCAGAAAAAGTAGACTTTAAGAAACATGGTGATGGATAAAGTAGGACATTTCATCAAAAAGCTTAATAATCCTAAAACATGCACTCACTAAAAGAATTTAAAAATAAATGAATCAAAACTGACAGAACTTCAAGGAGAAAGAGGCCATCTATAATTAGAGTTGTAGATTCAACAATCCTCTTAGTAATCAGTAGGACAATTGGACAGAAAGTCAGCATAGAAGAATAAAATATGAACAGTATAATGAACCATGACCTAAATGATGACTATAGGACACTCTTCCAAAAAAAAAAAAAAAGGAATATACACAAAACATACACGAGAATATAAAATATTCTGGAACATGAAACAAGTTTCAAGAAATTTAAAAAGAATAGAATTGTATGGAATTTATAACATTGAATTAGAAATCATTATAATGTATCTGGGAAATTAAGAAATACTTATAAATTAAGTTTTAAATAACTTGTGAGTTAGGTTATAATTTAAAAGAGAAATAGAAAATAGTTTGAACTGAGTCAAAATGAAAATACAACATATCAAATTTATGGGGTGCAGCTAATATGGCTTTAAATACTTAGGAAAAGTGTAAAATCTAAACCACAAGCTCTCATCTCAATAACGTAGAGAAACAAGGAAATTGTATTCCAAATAAGTAGAATAAGTGAAATAGAGTGCAGAAATCAATAAACTAGAAAACAGAAAAAATATATAAATTAAATCAAATTCTGGGCTTCAGGAAAGATTAAACAAAGTGATAAATCTTTAGCCAATCTGAGAGAATGAGAGAACAAATTACAAATATCACTAATTAAAGAGAGATCGTTACAGATCATCCAGATATTAAAAAGATATTAGGAGAATAACATTTTAAAATATCACGCAAATAAATTCAGCAATTTAGAGAAAATGAAAATTTTTTGAAAGACATAAATTAGTAAAACTGATCCAGACATAGAAAACTTTAATTTCTAATTAAAAACCTTCCTCCTACCCCTCAAAAAAACAGGCAAAACAAAAACAAAAGTTTAACACCAGATCCGGTAGCTTCACTGGTAAATTCTACCGGAAACAGTCTTAAAAAATAAAGGGAATGAAGGAATACTGCTCCCCCACCCACTCGCAATTCATTTTATGTGACCGGCATCACTCTAATATTAGTCAAAGATATTACAAAGAAAAAAATATTGACATCTCTCATGATAGAGATGAAAAATCCCTTAACAAATTAGCAAATAGAATTAACAATATGTTAAAAGATAGTAAATCATGACCTAGTAGGGATTATTAGATATGGCAGATTGGTTTAACATTTAAAAATCTATTAATGTAATTTACCATCTTAGTTATTTCAGTGGAGAGAAAAAAAAATCTCAATCACTGTAAAAAAAGTTTTATAAAATTTAATACTCATTCATGATAGAAAAAAAATTTCAACAAACTAGGAATAGATAATATCCAAAGACTTAAAATGTCCATACTACCCAAAGCATCTACAGATTCATTGCATTCCCTATCAAAATACTAACATCACTTTCCACAAAACCAGATAGCCAAAACTATCTTGAGAAAGAAAAACAAAGCTTGAGGAACCACAATCCCAGATTTCAAGATATACTACAAAGCATAGTATCACTACTACACACATTGTTGTGTGTAGTAATCACAACAGTGTGGTACTGGCACAAAAATAGACACACAGATCAACAGAATGGAATAGAGAGCCTAGAAAAAAACACCCACACTTATATAGGAAATTAATCTTCAACAAAAGAGGTGAGAATATGCAACGGGAAAAAGGCAGTCACTTCAATAAATGGTCCTGGAAAAACTAGACAGCTACATGTGAAAGAATGAAACTGGGCCAATTTCTGACACCATACACAAAAAAAAATGAATTCAAAATGGTGTAAGGACCTAAATGTGAGACCTGAAACCATATAAATCCCAGAAGAGAACATAGGCAATAATTTTTCAGACATCAACCATGGCAATATTTTTCTAGATTTGTCTCCAAAAGTGAGGGAAACAGAAGCAAAAATAAACTATTGGAAATACATCAAAATACATAGCTTTTGCACAACAAAGGAAACCATCAACAAAACAAAAAGGCAATCTACTGACTGAGAGAAGCTATTTGCAAATGATACATCAGATAAAGGGTTAATATCCAAACTATGTAAAGCACACTCCCCCCCACAAAAATACTCCCTTTACAATTGAATCAAGAATGTCTACTTTCACTCTTTCTATTTAACATTGTATTGGAGATCTACTCAGTGTAATAAAGGATGAAGTAAGTAGGTAAATAAAGTCAATCAATAAGTCAGATTGGAAAGGAAAAAAAAAGGGTTTTGTCAGGTGACATGGTCATATACATAGAAAACCCTAAAAAAAAAAAACTGTGCAAAAATATCTCTAGAATTTAAGAGTTTAGTAAGAATGAATTCAAAGTCAATATCAAAAATCTTGTGTGTTTCCATATGGTAGCAATGAATAGTCAGGAATAATTTTTTTAAATACCTTCTATAATACTATCAACAAAGCATGAAACAATTAGGGATACATAACAAAATATAAGCAAGACTTCTCCAATCAAAACTACAAAATATTGTTGAAAGTTAATGAATACCTACATAAGTCAGGAGATATACCATGGTTTTTAATTAGATGACTCAATGTTATCAAGATACTGATTATAAAAACCTTTAAGAAAAAAAGGAAGCTGGAGTTCTATACTGACTTCAAAACTTACTACAAAGCTATAGCAATCAAGTCAATATTGTATTGTTCCAATAAACACTTAGATCAATGAAACAAAATAAAGAGTCCAGAAAGAGAGGGACACCTGGGTGGCTCAGCAGTTGAGCATCTGCCTTTGGCTCAGGGTGTGATTCCAGGTCCAGGGATCCAGTCCCACATCAGGCTTGCTGAGAGGAGCCTGCTTCTCCCTGTGCCTGTGCCTCTGCCTCTCTCTGTGTGTCTCTCATGAATAAATAAATAAAATTTTAAAAAAAGAGTCCAGAAAGAGAATCACACATATATATAGTCAATCAGTTTTTGACAAAGGTATCTATAGCACTTTGGAGAAGGTAGTTTTTTTAATGAATGATGCCATGACAACTAAAAAAGAGTGGGAGGCAACGGAGGGGAGAGAAAATAGGGGGAAAAAAACAATTCTCAACTCCTACCTTGTACTATTTTTAAAATGGAATCAACTATCTCAAAATGGATCACAACCTAAACAGACATGAAACTATAAAACTTCTAGAAGAAAACATAGAAAGATGTTCTTATGGAGAGGAGGCAAAAATATCAGACAAGACATAAAGTCATGAAAAATAAGTAAAAAATTAATTTGTTAATTAAAATTTTTGTCCTTTGAAAGACATAATTAGGAAAATGGAAAGAAATGCCAGGAACTTTGAGAAAACATTTGCAATAATTAGCTGATATAGAGCTCATATCCAGAATAAAGACCCTTTACATTCCATCAAATGAGTTGTAATGATAGGCAATAAGCAGATGAAAGATGCTTCAGTACCATTGGTCACAGGGAAATGTAAGTTGAAATCATGATGAGGTACTACTACTTATCTTCTGGAATGGCTACCATACAATTGACTACAAGTTGTAGGAATTCTAATACATTGTTTGCAAAAATGTACAATTGTACAACCAGGTTGTAAAATACTCGACAATTTCTTAGAAAGTGAAACATACCCTTAACATATAACCCAGGAATTTCACTGCTGTGTACTTATCCAAGAGAAGTGAAACTTTTGTCCAAAGACTTGTATATGTATGTCCATGGCAGCTTTATTCTTTTTAAGATTTTATTTATTCATCACACACACACACACACAGGGAGAGAGAGAGGCAGAGACATAGGCAGAGGGAGAAGCACGCTCCATGCTGGGAACCCAATGTGGGACTCGATTCCGGGTCTCCAGGATCACGCCCTGGACTGAAGGTGGCGCTAAACTGCTGAGCCATCCAGGCTGCCCCAGCTTTATTCTTAATATAGCCTCACACTTGAATAATCAAGATAAATTTCCAAATGATAATAGGATGAAAGCAAAGGAAATAGATACCATAGGAGCCAAATGATTTCCTGTGCGAGGGGAGGAGTATATGGAGATGGATGATGGCAATAGTTGTACAAAAATATGATTACACCTAGTGCCACTGAGCTATGTACCTCCAAGTAGTTAAAATGGTCAATTTTATGTTATGCTTATTTTACCACAATTGGTTTGCACTTCACCAAAAACAACGGATGACCTGGAAGCATCAAGAAAGGGAAACAATAGTTTTAGGAATTAATATTTTATAGACCTAACCAAAACCATCTTGACCATGTGAAGTTTCTGCCCCTTTTTCCTCTTCTATTTTAATCTGCTCATTAAGTAATAATGTAATTGCTTATAATTTCAATCAAGGAAAACTCAGAATAGCATCCCTGAAGGATTATATAGGATGTTCATTCTGTTACAGTACTTTCCAGAACAGGTCTCTAAGATGTGCCTTATTCTGGGGATGAATTAAATAGATGCTGTAAAATCCTCTTAAGGTCAATGGGTTCTGCCTTAATCACTACTCGGAAAAGATCTTCCCCTGACTGATCCTCAAATATTCTTTCCCTGGGCTTTAGGTCACTCTTCAATGACTTAAAATTGTCACATTGCTCTGTCCTGAGGCCTCTGTGGCTTCCATACCCTGACAGCCTTCCTCTATCTCATGGGTTTTTCTCCTTCATATCTGAAACATTCACTAACCAATTTCTTGGTGTCTCATTCTTAGGTTACATTCTGATGATTCTGATGTTTCTGTTCCAATTATTTTCAGAATAATTTTAACTTTATTTCACCAGCAGTCAAGTATCTTCATTAGTGAACTACACTGGCATCTTTCTCTGTACCAATCATGGTTTCATTAAAAACAAAAGCAAAACAAAACAAAGTCTCCTTGATGAAGCATTTTTATTTTTCCTGTAAAATTAGGATAATAATGGTATCTACCTCAGAGTTGTTAAGAAGTTTAAGTTAGATAATGTGAGTAAAGCACTTAGAACTCTACCTGGCTCATGGTAAACTCTATATACATGTTAATCATTATTACTACTTTGACTTCCTTTAACATGATGGGAAAGAGCAACACTTCTCTCACCAGTGTTCAATCTGTGTCTATTCTATTATTTTGACTGATCTTCACAGTTGCTTCCTATCCTAGGGACCTCTATGGTCCAGTTGACTATCCAAGGTTAACACCACCATAAAAAGTAACCTGAAAAACAGGCTTATTTTCTTACAGCAGCATTATTGGCACTTCTAGGAATATCTTTAAGTCTTTACTACTGCCTATCTGCAGGACCCTGAGCAAATTACTCAGTTACTCAAAGCTTCAGATTCTGTATCTAACAAGTGAAAATCAACATTATAAGCTTTGGATTAGAAATTTTCATTAGGTTAAAAATATGGGACACAAGGGGCAAAGGGAAAGAAAAAAATGATACATATGAGGTGTCACAACTGAATAAACATACATCACTATTCATCTGTTGAAGAGCCATGCTCTGCATCTATTGGCCTTACTGCAACACAACTTTTCTAAATGATCCCCAGCTATGAGCTAGACTTTTCAGTAACATGGAAAAAAAAAAAAAAAAACCTCAGATGAGTGACACAATGGAAGTATTCCAAAGAGAATGAGTGTTCGCTTAAAGACAGAGAACCGACTCCATAGATCTCTTTTAATCCTGAGTGACTAGAAGTTAATCTAACTCATTCATGGAAGACTGGAACTACACAGATCAAAACATGCTTCAAGATCTCTATTATAAGAGGTTGATAATTTGATATATCAGATAACATAAGGAATTTTTTGTTTAGAATGTGGCATAAGCCAGTAGGCCTACATCTGTCTCTACTCTGAACATTTTGTGTGAGCGACTAAGCAGAGAACATGACCCTGTCAGTATCTCCTTTTACTTCATAAGAGGAATAAGTTAAGAAAACTAAAGATAATCCATTTCAAGTCCTGCATTATGAAGTAAATCAAGAGGTTCAGGCTTAGGGGCAGACCAGTGTACAACTTTTCCTAATTAAGGATTCTCTACTACATCTCTTTCCCAAAATTCTCATGGCAAGATTTAGCATAACTAAATTCTTTACTAAAATTGCACTTGTGAAAAATAAATTGTGCTTGTAAAAGAACTTTAGTGAGGTCCTTTTATATGAATCCCTCCCTTACCTTTTTCTTAGGCAATTCATGATATATTCAATGCCAGAAAGCCATGTGAGCACATAATCATGTTTTAGAAGTTGTAGAAGTCTATTTTAGGGAAGCTGAGTTATTTTGTTTTTTTTTTTTAATTTAAGAATTCCATGTAATCACTCTATGAACTGTATTTAAGTATGTCCTTACAACCTTCTATGTGAGAGATATTTAGCATGCACTGTTGTTAAGTTCCCTGGAACTATAAAGACAGATATGGGGCATCCTCCTTCTCTACAAAGTATGCTTTTTAAGATGAGAAATCATGCAGGATTATTTTACATGAGAAAAAGAACAAAATATCTATTACTTCCTTCATTAGGCAAGAGCTTATTCTTAACATAACATAGCTCTCTTTCTTTAAAAAAAAAAAATCCCTTATCTTTACTAAAGTTAAGCAAAGTCCATTATTTAAACCAAAGCAGATGAAGCCTGCTGATTGATGTACCAATAAGTCAAGAGTTGCTAGGCTAGCTCTTCTTAGAGGAGGACATCCAAGTACCCAAATCATAAATTGGGCATGGACATTAGGCTCTTAGGGAAAATGAATCCTCTGGTTTCTTTTTTTTTTTCTTTCTTTCTTTACTGGAGCCAAAAATTTCTACCCCAGAGCAGTTGTTTATACATATCTAAAAAGGGGATGCTCTGTAATCATGCCAAGAAAGCCTCAGCTGCTCTAACAGGTGGTCTGAGACAAATCCAGGTCATGTCCTGCACAGGTGGCTCCTGCCATTCTGTCCCGAGATTTTTCTTTAGGTTCAATATATAAACACTGAAAATTGTGCATAATTTATAATTTAAGGAAAATTACTATAACCAAACATGATTCAGGACATTAAATAAAGAGTGACCAAGAGGTTTTACAAGTCAACTGTTCTGTGGATTATGAAGTGAAGGCCCATAAAAGAAGATGAAGCTATTTTCCTAAGATACCTCAAGGAAGAAGAAGAATGTCCTTTAACAAAAGGAGAGGAGAGATTATAAAGTCAATTCATGTCCTTTCTGTATTTCATGGACTTTACACAATAAAATTGGTCTGGAGCTAGGGTTAGCCCATCTGTGTAAATGAATTAATTTCAAAAGAGAAAATATACACCCACCCACAGAAACTGACCCTGTCTTCTCATGTTCCTACATTTCTTCACCATTTGAGTTTGTGTGAAGACAATATTTTTGGAAAAGACATAGCCCAAATGCATTAGTCATTATATCACAAACTCTAAGATGAAGAATATTCAAAAGCTCAAGAATTAACCAATAGAGGTAAGAGGTTCAGCTAGCTTTACATATCAGCCTCTGAATTACATAATCAACCTCATTAGAATTCTAATTAAATTCTATGCCTAGAAATCTCGAAATAGGTGATGCATTGGGAAGCATACTTAAGTCATTCCAAGTTTACACACTACAAAGTTAGACAATTATACCATCCTTATTCTAGGCTTTTACAGTAGGAAGAATCAACATGAATGGTAACATGTATTATTTTAATAAAGGGCCTTCTTTAAGAATGCATTTATCTTCCAGGTTGGATGTTAGATCAAACTATGTTAGGAATTTTTCTTAACAATATCCACAGATAGATCTATCTCCAAATACAGTATTATCTACTTTGAAGCTCAGAAACATGCTTTTTTAGAAACATACAGGTGATTCTAATATAGGCAGTTGAAGGCCACACTTTGAGAAACACTGTGTTCTATGTATTCCTTTTGTCCTATCAGTCATCTCTAACTGGATTAGATCTACCAGTATCTTCTACATAGCACCATTAAAGTTTTCACAGTTCCCAGAAAGCAGTTTCTTGCTAATACATTTTGGCCAGAAAATGTCACAAGTTATACCAGAGAAGTGAATGGTATTTGACCACAAGGACTAAAAACAATTTGAGAACTAAAAGATTTAAGAGGTTTGCTTAATATTATCTATCCTACTGAATATGTGATTGAAACATATCAAATAGGAACAGTTAAAGGAAGGCTGGCAATAGCCTTCAACTTCATTGATGTACTACAGACAATGTGAAAGTCTTCACTCTTCATTACTTCAAGTTACTGCTTTTAAATATTCAAGAGGTTAGTGGATAGGTTAAATGATCCTCACCACCCAAACAGCCTACCTCTTCCTAATTTCCCTGTTTCTACTAGCTGACTTCCTTCATGCTCTGCAGCATCTGCTCAATGGCTCTCCAACTGTTACACACTAACCAAAATTCATGGACCGAATCAGTTTTTCTGTTAGTCAACACTCCTACACCCTTAGTCTAGTCTTTACTCTCTACCCTACACAATTTCCCTGATGCTCAAGGCTACTGCCCACCCAATACCCTATGTTACCAACTCTGAGCATTTCTAAATCCTACTCTATTTCTCTGCCCATGTGATTAACTCAATTCCTTTCAACCAATTTCTGCTATTACTACCCACATAGTCCAGCATCCTTAGGCCAACTACATCCTTAGGTCTATATTAAGTGACCCCAAAGAGAGAACTCATCAAGTTAGCCTTCTAATGGGGGCAGGAAGAACAAGATTGTTAAATAGATTTGAGTACAGAGATACAGTTAAGGAGTTCAAGTTGATGTTAAGAGAAGGAATTCAGGACAATTGGCTACTCTGGGTTGGCAAATACAAGCCTGTTCCTCATTAACTCATAGGTGTAAAAAGAAGTCCATCAGTGGGCAAGCCTGGGTGAATGGTTTTAAATGCAAAGATAAATTCATTTGATAAAATGTTTTATTAATCTGCTTCATTAACCCTATGAAAATCAGCATTGACAAAGAATGCTTTGGGCCAAAAAATAGATACATTTTTTGACTATGTAAGGAAGTTCAGATTGCCTGAAAATTTCCTGGCACTAATCAAGTCAGCCTAATAGAGAACAACGTGTCACAAAAGGTCATCTGGTTATAATTAGTGAACTTCTCTCCAAATTCCTTTTATTATCTTCCTCTCATGTTCCAGAGGATTTTTTAAAATCAAACATATTGACTTTATTACATAATAGCCTTGGGATCTTTGAAAAATTGAAAATAGCTCTCAGTTATTAATTACTATTGTTGGAAACTCCATATTTTCTACCACTGCTCTAACCTGCCCCTTTCCTTTAGTTAAAATTTTATCTGAACATCAGCCACACAAAAAAACTTTTTTTTAAAAAACAAAAAGACAATGAGGTTAGGGGTACCTGGGTGGTTCAGTCAGTTAAGCCTCTGACTCTTGGTTTCCACTCAGGTCATGATCTCAAGGGGTTGTGAGATCAAGCCCAAGTTGGATTCTGTCCTCAGCAAGGAGAGTCTGCTTGAAGATTCTCTCCCTCTGCTCCTTCCCTACCTTGTGCTTTCTCACTCACTCTCAAATAAGTAAGCCTTTAAAAAGAATGAGGTGAAGTCAAGGTGGCCCAACCTGTTGTTTAAGCCATTGACTAATATAACAAATCAAGACCAAGAGGTTGAATATAACTGGTCTATTTCCTTAAATAAATAGTTCTTATATGCTTGAAAGTGCATGTCAGTCATTGCCCTTCTGTTCCTCTGGCTAGTCCAGCAACTCACTTAAAATAGACCCCATTTGTTGCATGGATTCAGATGTCCATTTGTCAAATCACATTTCCCAAAACCCATCTACATACAACAAAAAGTTCATAGAGAGAACTGAATTGGCCTTAAATAAGTACCTGTTCCCTCTTCCAACACTGAAAGTTTCCATGCAGAATGTATTACTGTTTCCTCAAATTTTTCCATCAGCTTGTTCTAATTTAAGGTTGGTATTTCTTCTCAATTGCTAGTTATACAAATTGAATAAGTGATCACTGAGTAGTAATCTGAATTCTCTTAGCAGAGGACAGAAAGATTCAAACTTTACATATTCAAGTCCAAGAGGTTTTAAAATATTGCTTATTAGACTCAAAGAACTTGTAAAACCAACATCCACCCTCCTCAGTACTCCAGTGTGGCCCCCAGTAGGCTCCCAGTACTTCACACTTTCAAATTGTTTCTTTCAACTGCCTACTTTCTCCATAGTAACTTACTAAATTATCAGCTATCATAGATTTTCATTAACCACCATTTTTAACTCATCAACTTTACACATAATGCATTGAAAGGTTTTCTAATCCCTTTTCACAATGCATAACTTTTTTTTAAAGAGCTGCATAATCAACAGTGATAATCATTTAACCACTACTATAGGGAATAAAATATACTCATGTGTCTGAAGAATTCAACTCCCTTCTCCACAAAAATCATGTTTGGATCAGGAAAACATATACTAGAGTCAATTTATGTACCTTTAATTATTCGATAAAAGGTCTAACTTTTCTGTAAAAGTGCTTCTCCTAAATTCATCCATGATTTTCTCTCTGCTAGGCATAGATTACAAGGAGTAGGAAATCAATTTCTAGCCTCTGTCACAGAAAGCCCATTTATAAAACTTCTGTTTCAGAGGAGCCTTTTGGGATATTAGTGCCTAATTTCTAAAATCTGCTGCAAGTATTTGAGGAACTGATATGATTTATGAATTAAGGGAGGAGTAGCTTTTTAAACCTTTCTCTAACCAGACATATACATATTTTAAACTGTAGATTTTTCCAAATAAATGTCACTTTGTGTATAGTGTATTTCAGTCCCAGAACAATTGCAGAACAAATGCTCAAAGTTTTAAATCCACAAAACTAAGCTTGCTAATGACACTCCAAAGACACTTAATGGAAAAACAGCATTTCAACTTCATCATGCAAATACTATAAGTGCTTCACAGAGAATTCATGAGTCAAACAAATCCGTGATATTTGTCTTGTGCAGTAGAAAACGCTTTGGTCAAAAAAAAAAAAAAAAAGAAGAAGAAGAAGAAAAGAAAACACTTTGATCTTATATGTGAAAATTCTATAAGGAATAGGATTTAGTTATCATACCTCTAAAACAAGAATGTTTGGGTAATTCATATGGCCTCTCAAATATTCTTTGGTTCTCTGTTTAGCACTATTCTTTATCCCTGATTTTTTAAGTTGTCGAAAACTAGAAATAAATCCAATTTTGTTAGACAAAAAATAAAGATCAGTTTTCAATTTTTCCTTCTAATTTCATTAGAAAATGTCTTTGAATTATATATAAGAAAAAAATAACAGTAATACCTATTTTGTCCTCTTTGGTTTATATTAAATAGACCTAAAATTATGATTTTGTTGGGGTTGCAAAGTGGAGGAAGGGTTGAAAGATGGTGAGAAGGGAAGAAAAACAAATTCCTGCTGGGTTTGGGAATAGTTTTGATTTTAATAAATTTACAAAACTTACAGCAGTTGATTAGTGGCTCATTTGCTAAATAACTGAGTTAATAAATTGTCCCTATATTTACAGACAATCAGGTAAGCTTCCTACGTTAACGAAATCAATCTTTGACTCAGAAATATAAGAAATTGAGCTTAAAAGTTTATATTTAAAAAGACACACATACACACTTTAAAAAATTTCTCTGTATGGAACATTTCAATTATAAGGTGAACTTCGCTGGCAAATTACTCTGCACAGTAGCTTGTCAAAACAGCGAACTATAAAAAAAATTCCTAATAAAAGAATGCAGAAAAACACATTACATCAAAGTGCCAAACAAGATTCTCATGGATTTCTGCTGACTAACTGCTTAGTATTGTACCAGGCTTTATGCTTACTTGAGCATTTGCACCAAATAAATAGAACGTAGAAGTGACACCAATTACCAATACTTGAATACACAAAGGAGCAAGTTTTGAAATTTCACTCTCAAAAGCATCAGAATAGAAGTAGATGTGACAAATGCATAGCCCAAGTTTCATATCCAAAAACTAGTATCAAGGAGACACAGAAAACGATGTGTCCCATCAGCCCTGAGTTCTCTTAAGTCCACTGGCTAATTCTGTTTTGAGTTTTGAGTTCTTTACCTTTCCTGACTTCCTGAAGGCTCAGCACACCTAAGGAATATGAAGGTGTTGATCTGAAGCCCATCAAATACAGAGCAGCTGCCAATGGGAACCTGACCTCAGCTACACTTAAGCACAGTGCAGGAACAGACTGGTGCTGATCCAAACCCCAGACTCTGGCCAGAGAGTGAGCAGCTTTAGACATCCACAGACAGTGTGTCCCTGAGCCCACAGCCTCCCATTTGCCAGATGCCCTCCAGAATCAGTTGGGTCTCAGCCAGGGGACATTGTACAAAGAGCCAGACATTTACGTTTCTTCCCAGGGACTGAAACCACATCAGGGAGAAAAGAGACAACCAACTCATCAAGGCCCTCTCTGCCTTCTTGCTCAAAGTTCTTTCAACACTGATCTCATATTCATATAGTCAGGTTATAAAAATGTTAGTATCAGTGAAATAGGCGTTTTTATACATTGCTGTTGAGAGAATAATTTGGCCCAAACTTTCAAGAGGATGAAAGAGATACATGCGCTTTGACAGTCCATTCACATGAAGGCATTCATCCTAAGGCAATCAGAGATTTGATCAAAGCCCTGTGTAATAGTATTAATTGGATTATCATTATGAAAGCAAAGATTTATAAACAATAGTGAATTTATTAAGTTGTACTATACCAACAAAATTAAATATTACTCACCACAAAAAAGTATATATACTTCTGAACAATAGTTAATATCCTAGTGAAATTTTCATAATTCAAGTGGAAAAAAAACAGCATGTAAAATTTCAACATACTCTACAATTATAATTAATACATATATAAAATGTGTGTATAAGGAAAAGATTAGAATAACATACAATATTTTTATTGTCTACTTCTGTGTAATGAGATTTCAGTGATTTTAATTTTTTTTCAGTATTTTCCAGAGTACTTTAAATGAATATGAGTAATGGCTAGCACATTTTATATTATTTGAAAATTTTTCTCTTTTTTTAAAGATTTTATTTATTTATTCATAGAGACACAGAAAGAGAGAGAGAGAGGCAAAGACACAGGCAGAGGGAGAAACAGGCTCCATGCAGGGAACCTGGCATGGGACTCGATCCTGGGACTCCAGGATCACGCCCTGAGCTGAAGGCAGCGCTAAACTGCTAAGCCACTGGGGCTGCCCTGAAAATTTTTCAAAGAAAAAAAGAGAATTCTCAGAAAAAAATCAAAGCCCAAAATGTTATGCTTTCTCTATAAGATTTTATACTAAGATCCTAGTTGGAGCGTCCTCCTCAACTTGAAGGGGAATCTCAGCTGTGGGGGTAAAGGAAAGGTAATTCTTCAATCACTATCCAAATCAAGGCTTCAACAACTCTGTGCAGCTGCTAGGTCTGTGTGCAGGGGCTCCTCACAGGGGGTCAATGCATCAGCTCTCTGCTGTCAGCACGAAGGATTAATGAAATCCACTAATTCTCCAGGAGATTTCTGCTAAGGTTCCAGCATTAGTCACTGCTATGCAATTATCTTTTGTTAGAATAATTCACAATTGTACATAGCAGAAGGGTTCAATGGTGATGAAACACAAACCTCCATTCACATAAACAATAAAGTATAGAGAACAGTATTTGTCTATCACAAGATACATTTCTGGTTCTAAACAATTATTGGTAAATTAAAATTACTTTATAGTTATGTAGTTAGATTTCTGTGTTCTTTGCCCAATCCAGGGCCATAGAAAATAGAAAGCTAAGAAATCTTTTGAGATACAATTTGTTTTGAGCCAGGAAGTCTGCAGGAAGCCTAGACTGATCCTAAAGACCATAGCATGACCATGAAATCAAATCCCAGAGAAGCCTGCCTCTTAGGTGCTCCTGAAAATAGGTGCATCCTGAGCTGATGTCCCTTGATTCCTAGCGTTCAGCATGACCCTAGCAATTCTAGGTACAAAATGCAGTTAAAGATGCATGATGGACCTGATGAATCTGGAAATCTTCCAGATACTCAAAAAATTGAAGATACACCTCTTCTTTTTCACCAGCCACACTGTGAAAGTGTTGTATTGTAACTTTTATTGGTTCCTAGGACTGACCTTAAAATGACTGCTCCACAAAATAGAGTCACTTAGGCTAAGAGACACATCAGCCTCTGTAACAGATGTTTGAACAGTTGTGTCCTAAGAATACCTGTCAAGGAAGAGATGTTTTACATGCCATACCCAATGTACTGGATATTACTAAAAATAACAAATGTTCCACCTGATGCTATTTAAGTTTAGACACAAGTCTACAGAGTCAGATAAGGGCTGACCTCCAACCTCCTAATGGACAATAAAACATATTGAGATGGATTTCCGTGAATTATCTTATGGTATTTCCCACCTTGTTGCAAGGTTTCACTCTGACTGGCATCTACTCCTGGAGGATCTTTTCAGGCCTAGAGCTAAACCGCTATACTATTACTTAACATCTGACCTCTGATCGATCCAGGTAAATGACAGCAGCTGGTCTCCTGGACTGCTGGACCATGACACATTACCACACACATTATTACCCCCCTTCTTTTTCTAATAACGATTTTCTCTGTGTGAGAGCCTGTATGTATGTGTGGCATGAAGCACTTGAGTTCAAAACACAAGTAATTATAATTGGCTTATTTGCTGTGCAGAGAATATTCTCCTTTGAATCATCGCTTCCACAAATAAATCAAAGATAGCACCACCCATTAGAGGGTGGCCATGGCACAATGTGGTAATTGAGAAGACAGGAATGCTGGTTTATCCAAGAGCTGGATTCCAGACAATCATGGTCTTCTCACCCTCTCCCCTGCCCTTAAAGTGTATGTCCTGCCTACCCTTCGCACTGTAAGAGCTATTTCAAGATGTAGTCTTGACAGAGTCAGGTATTGTTCAGACCATCTGGACTATATGTAACTGAACCCAATCGGGGCTCTATATAAACTTTTAAGATTCTGGCAGGTGGAAAAATCTATTCATCTTGCAGCTATCCAAGACAAACGTTTTTGTTTTTGTTTTTGTTTTTAAGATTTTATTTATTTATTCATGAGAGATACAAAGAGAGAGACAGAGACACAGAGAGAAGCAGGCTCTATGCAGGGAGCCTGATGTGGGATTCAATTCCAGGTCTCCAGGATCACACCCTGGACCAAAGGCAGGTGCCAAACCACTGAGCCACCCAGGCGTCCCCCAAGACAAACCACTTCAGGAGGTTCCCTTACTGATTAAACCTGCCACTTACCAATCTAGAGTGGTCTGCCTCTTTCCTTGGCCTTCCACTGCTCTCTGTGTAAGGGGGCCAGCTTGCAAACCAACACACACCAGACTTTCTCACACTTCCAGATACCCATACCTGCCCTAACCTGTTGGTTATAAGCTTTAGAGAGGTCTGTCTTAAATCAATCTAATCTTTGGGCATGGCTTCAGGGTTCTTAACACTAAAAGCTCTAGGAAACGTCATCATGAGACTAAGTATAGTTATAGTCCCTGTACTAAAATATGTGCTAAAGGGCACACATTTCTCTGACCACAAAAGTGTCAAAGAGCTGGGCACATCATTTGGAGCTAGTCACTGATCAAGGTCAATCCTACACAAAATTCCACAAATGTAAATATTTGCATTAGCTCCTTTTCACTTTTCCTTTCTTTTCCTTTCTATTTTATACTTTCTCTACCTTTCATTGGTTTGGTTGGTTCAGAGCCAAGCTTGGTTCAACATTCCCATAGAAATTCTCCCTGAAGCAGGATTTCTCAAAAGTCCCCTTTGCCAGAGAATTTCTTGGCCAAGTGATTTGGCAAAACAACAACAACAACAACAACAAAAACCACATCATTTGGATACTGGCCATAACAATATATTTACGGATATGTTCCTCAAACATGGGAAACCAAAGCAAAAAATTAATATTGGGACATCAAAATGAAAGGCTTTTTGTTCAGCAAAGGAAATCATCAATAAAATGAAAAGACAACCTAATGAATACAAGAAGATATATGCAAGTGATTTATCCCATAAGGGGCTAATATCCAAGATATATAAAGAACTTATACAACTTAACATTAAAAAAATCCAATTAAAAATGAGCAGGACATAAGTAGACATTTTTCCAAAGGACACAAATATGGCCAACCAACATATGAAAAAAAAATACTCAACATCACTCACATCAGGGAAATGCAAGGCAGAACCACAATGAGATATCACTCACACCTATCAGAATGGCTAAAATCTGAGACTCCAGAAACAACTAGTGTCAGCAAGGATATGGAGAAAAAAGAACCCTTATTGGTAAGAATGCAAATTGGTATCACCACTGTGGAAGGCAGTATATGGGTTCTTCAAAAAATCAAAAATAGAACTACCCTATGATCCAGTAATCGTGCTACTGGATTTTTACTCAAAGAATACAAAAAACCACTAAATTGAAGAGATACATGACCCCTGTGTTTATTGCAACATTTACATTAGCCTAAATGTGGAAGCAGCCCAAGTGCCCATTGGTAGATGAAGGCATAAAGCAGATGTGATTTATATGTATGTATATATATACATACACACACACACATACATAATGGAATATTATTCAGCCACAAAAATAATGAAACCTTGCCATTAGCAACAACATGGATAAATCTAGAGAGTATAATGCTAAGTAAATTAGCTAGTCCAAGAAAGACAAATACCATAGGATTTCACTTATATGTGGAATTTAAGAAATAAAGGAAAAAGACAAACCAAAAACAGACTATTAACTATAAAGAATAAACTGATGATTACCAGAGGGGAAGTGTATGTTGGGGGCGGGGTTTGGGATAAGTGAGGGGGATTAAGAGTACACTTCTCTTGATAAGCACTGAGTAATGTATGGAAATGTTGAATCACTATACTGTACACCCAAAACTATTGTAACCCTATGTTAACTACACTGAAATTAAAACTAAAATCAAAAAGTGTAACATAGATTTTTATTTAATGAGGGAGCTGGTTAAAAAAAAATAATGAGGGAGCTGGTAAGATGTAACAAATTCAAAGGAAATTCCAAAAAGGAAACACATATAGAAAATAAGGAACTCTGAAATAAACTGGTAAATATAAGTCTTTTTTATTTTATTTATTTATGATAGTCACACACACACAGAGAGAGAGAGAGGCAGAGACATAGGCAGAGGGAGAAGCAGGCTCCATGCACCGGGAGCCCAACGTGGGATTCGATCCCCGGTCTCCAGGATCGCGCCCTGGGCCAAAGGCAGGTGCTAAACCACTGCGCCACCCAGAGATCCCAAACTGGCAAATATAAAGTGGGCTATCCATAAGGCAATAAATAACTGCATTTCACCGGATGCAATCTGCAATTCTATGGGCAAAAATTATTTGATTATTACAGTTTGCTACAATTTGAGTTGTAAAATAAGTCAAAACAACAAAAGACAACAATAACCCAGATGAATGAGCTAGGCATGACACCCACTAATCTTTCTTCGCACATTTCAACATCTTTCACGGCTTTTCCTGACAGGTTTTTTCCTTTTCAATCCAGAACTTCTAGAGACCAAAAAGGAAACATACAGGCCATGGGAAAGAATTAAATCAGGACTCTGATGATTTTTAAATCTTACTATCTGAGCAGCTAGCTTCTATACTTTCTGAATGGCTTACTTACACAAAGCAGATGGGATTCCCATCCTGCCTTCTTAAATATACCACATAGCACTAACTTGCACTCCAATCTTTTGTCTGGGCTATAGTTTTGCTTATTTCCCCTAAATGACTATTTTCTCAAGTCCTCTGAGAAAGTAGGGTAACTTCAGATATTTGAGATTAACATCTCCCTGTGTTCCAAATTTGCAATATTGTATCAGATTTCCCTCAAGTGTTTCTGGTAATTTGGAGATTACTATTACGTGTGGCCACAGGGACTTGTAATAGAAGCATTGAATGGGGGAAAATTTTATTTTAGGATTATGGACATCTGCTGAAGCAGAAGAAGTTCTAACATGGTGCTGGAAGAAGTTCTTGCTATGCAATACATTTGAAAACAAGGGGGGATTTTGTAAAGTAACTGTGACTTCCTTTGCAAGATCTGCGAGTCCCAAAGAAACCACATATGCTGTATTGCCTACAGCTCAGCTGAAGCAGAAACCCCATATGCATAGTTCATGATGTTTCAAGCTGTTATTAAGGGCTGAAGTTGACTAATGATGTTTTCCTTTTGTTGCCAATGATAATAATGCCTCGTACTCACCAAACGAACCCCAACCACTAAACTCCTTTATAGGACTGGCTGCAGCTTCTGCTTCATTATCAGTTAATATGAGAAAAATTCTTAAGTTGGGATATATTGTTCTTTCTTAACATAAAGGCCTGCCAAACAACTGATTTTGTTTCATTCTCAGAACTTCAAAGTTCTTAGGCCATGTTCCCTTTTAGACAGTAACACCAATGTCTCTGCTTGAAATTATACTGTCCCTTCTAGGTACACCCACCAGAATGTAACCCCTATAAAGGCAGGAAGTGGGCCTACCTTATTCCTCTATTGGACTCCCAGGCTTAGCATAGTATCTTGGATATAGTAATCATACAACTATTTGTGTAGTGGATTCCTGAATTGACAATATATATACATACCATAAGGAAGAGTCAAACTTCAAATTTAAGACTGGGGCTGCTTAAGAACCCCTAATCCCTATGTAACCAAGAGCTACCAAAGTTTGTTGAGCCCTTGTAGAGAATGAAAAGATTCAAGGAAGAAGCCAGAAATATCAAAGAACAAAGAACAGAGAGTGAAGGCAAACATTCTATAAAGCAGAGTGCCAACAGCTTTATAAATATCATTTAACATTTGTAAGGCTTTTTATTTTGTAACTCTCAGCAAATCAGTATTATAATCAAGTGAAACATCAAGAGGACAAAAATCCTATCCTCCCCTGACTCTAATCCACATTCTGAGGTAACCAACAGTAACAATCTGAAGTGTGTCCTTCCACACTTTCTCCTGGCTCTAAGTATTTACATGCTGTTAAGATTAGATGTCTTAGCTTAAAAAAACAAAAAAAAAAAAAAAAAAAAAAAACAAAACAAAAACAGAATTACATTCCCCATATTATTCAATACCTTGTATTTTCCTGTTAGTAGTTTCTCCTGAGTATTTCTAGTCACACCAGACTCATTTTTCTAACTTACTTATGTTTACACCCATACAATAAAATTTTTTTTCAGGAATTTAGAATATGCTTTAAAATATTAACTGCTAAGCGAGATAAGCCAGTTACAGAAGAACAAATATTACATGATGTCACTGACCTCCATTACCTAAACTAGTCAAACTTATCAAAAAAGTAGAATGGTAGTTACCAGGGAGTGGAGGGAGGGGGAAATGGGGAGCTACTAAACAATGGGTATAAAGTTTCAGTTTTACAAGATGAACAAGTTCTATAAGCTACAGATTGGTTGTTCTCATGACCCGTTCCTTATACTACAGACACCAGTCACAAGTCCAGGTTGTTCCCTGACTGACTTCTATAAATCAGAGATTACTATCCCCCCACCTTTCAGTTCATTTTCTAGAGCAGCACACAGAATCCAACATTTTACTTACCAGATCACTACTTTATTATAAAAGGATCTAACTTACCAACAGCTTAGATGGAAGAGATACATAGGTCAAGATATGTAGGAAGGGGTGCTGAACTTCCAAGCCCTCTAGAAGTACACCACCCTTAAACCAACCTGGAAGCTCTCCAAATTCTGTCCTTTGGGGATTTTATGGAGGCTTCATTACATTGCCATGCTTGATTAAATCATTGGCCATTGGAGATTAATGCAACCTTCAGCCCCTCTCTCATCCCCTCTTCCTAGAAGTCAAAGGGTGAGAATGACAGCTCCAACTCCCCAGTCACAAGATTGGTTCCCCTGCCAACCTGCCCCAATCCTTAGGTTTTGATCAAAAGACACTCCATTGACATAGCAGAAAACACCTTTATCACTCTTAGAAAGTTCTAAATCTTTTAGAAACTCTGTGACAAAAACAGAGTTGCTGGTCTCATTAATTTAGGCCAAGACCAAATATAGTTGACACTTGAACAACACAGGTTTGAACTGTGCAGGCCCAGTTATATGCAAATTTTTGATAAAATACGTTTTCTTTTCCTTGTGCTCTCCTTAACATCTTTTCTCCAGCTCACTTTATTGTAAAAATATAGTATATATTACACATAACATACAAAATATGTGTTAATCAACTGTTTACATTATCAATAAGCCTTCTGGACAATAGTAGGCTATACGTTTTTGGGGAGTCCAAAGCTGTACTCAGATTAGCAACTGCATGGCGAGTGATGGTAGTACCACTAACCCCTGCATTTATTCAAGTTCAATGGTATGTATTTATT
Organism: Nyctereutes procyonoides; assembly: GCF_905146905.1. Classification (NCBI taxonomy): domain Eukaryota; kingdom Metazoa; phylum Chordata; class Mammalia; order Carnivora; family Canidae; genus Nyctereutes; species Nyctereutes procyonoides. Next base: position 20,254,258 of record NW_026575040.1, on the reverse strand, counting down.
GTAAGTCACAATTTCATATTACCATAATTCTTTTAAAGATTTTATTTATTTATTCATGAGTGACAGAGAGAGAGAAAGACAGACAGACAGACAGACACAGGCAGAGGGAGAAGCAGGCTCCATGCAGGGAGCCTGATGTGGGACTCCATCCTGGGACTCCAGGATCATGCCCTGGGCCGAAGGCAGATGCTCAACCTCTGAGCCACCCAGGCATCCCATATTAACATAATTTTAAGAAATTTAATACAATAGTATAAGTCACTGCCTCTAGTATGGCTTTTTTTCTTTAGCATAATGTCTCTCATGTTCATCTATCTTGTTGCATGAACTTTACTCTTATTGAATAGTGTATTTCATTGTATGAATTACAGTAATGTGATCACTCACTAATTGGTCATTTTTGTCATTTCCAGGTTGGGGTTATAGCCCCAGGAAAGCTGCCATTAGTAGTTCCTAACATGTATTAGCATGGGTATACATTTGCAAATCTCTTGGGTAAATACCTAAGAGTGGAATAGTAATTTTGACTGAAGCTACTGAGAATATTCTTATGCAATTCTTTGTGTGCGCATTTATTTTCAAACCTTTTGGGAGTGAAATCACAGGGCCACTAGATTAAAGTACGTTTCACTTTGCAAACAACTACCACATTTTTCTAGAGTAGCTGTACTATCTCGCTTTCCCACTAGCAATCTGAGAATTTCAGTTGTTCTGTATCCTAGTAGCCAACACTAAGAACTGTCATTTTTTTAGTTCTTCTAAGTGAGCCAGAGGATGGGTTTCCTGGAGGACACAACTTGCTTAGATGATCTTTGAAAAGAAACCTACTTTTATAACTACTCCTGTGAGAATGATTTCAGGTGCCATGCAACAAAGCCCATTAGCTGCCATGGGACCACCTGTCCAGTTACAGAAGGGGAATCACAGACTTCATTAGAAGCATTGTCAAAGTCCACCTGTGTTGCAAAAACTTCCTAATTTTGTAGGAATAGTAGTTCCTCAACATGAAAACTGGCCAGTGTGAAGAGAAATAAGGCAGGGTAGAAATTTACAAGAACACTCTCTCCAACCCTAGACTCCTATATGTCTTATCTCAACCCTTAGGATCTTCAGTGTGATGGTCTCAGACCATCCTGCCTTTGAGCTAAGAGGCCTAACGGGCTCACAGCACCAATTGTTCTTCCCAAAACTTGTGTGCCAAGTATTGGCATTTACCCCCTCCCTAAAAGAAGCTTGTGTATCTGGAAAGTATTTTGATGACTCAGAGATCACACCATGTTCCAGAGGCAGGGGTGGGATTGGAGTTACATCCGATCACCAGCTCAAACTTGACTGAATTGCATTGACAGATCAAAGAGCTCTCTACCTCAAGGACACAGTCAAAAGTTCAAGTGACACCTAGATCTTGACGCAAAGTGTAAGCACCAAAGTCATTCCCAAAATGACGACTTCTTGCTGTTTATTCTATAGCTTTAGACATTAAATATATATAAAAAATATTTTGTCTCCTGTGTTTCTTTCATCTTAGAAAGAAAACACTGTCCATTCGTGTGGAATTAATCGTGTTCCTTCCAGATCAATCACCCTCTCCCTTTCCAATCTGTAGCTTTAGAGGTAACCACTCTTCTCAGAATTTCAAGTTTATCATGTAGCAAAAAAAATAAAGAAATGCATGACAGTATCTTCATCCTGAGGCAACTTAAGCTGTTTATGTTTTAAAATTTTGTATTCATATGATTCTGTATGTATTCTTCTCCAATTTCATTTCTCTGTTCAAATATGTATTTGTGACTTTTATGCTATTCTATAGTATTCTATTTTATGGTCATACATAACTTTGTATCCATTCTCCCACCGACAATTAGGTTATATCCAGGGTTTTTTTTAATAATATAAATGTAGCTGCTCTATGTATCTATAATTCTATGTATCTCCTTGTCACATAAAGCAGAGTTTTCTCAGTTATACATGTAGAAATGGGGTTGCTAGATGAAAGACACAGTGTCACTTTTCTTAAGAATGCCAAACTGAACCCCAAGAAGACTATGCAAATTTACATTTATACCGGGATTGCACAAGAGCTCCTATTGCTCTCCATTCTCACTTATGGACATTCTGGTGGCTGTGAAATGACTTGCATATGTGTAGTTTTTAATTTTGTATTTTCCTGATTAGAAGTATCAAAGCAAAAGTTGCACAGACAAACTTAGAAAGCTAAGGAGACTTCATGCAAGGATAGAGACCAAAATGCAGTCTGAACTTTAATCTGCTGAAATAAAACACAAGAGGATTTTTCAATGCTGGCATGAGTACTAGTGGAAGAGTACTGAGGACCTTAGGAGGTCGATCAATGGGATGTGTCCAGCACATCCTGTTATTCCTCAGTTTGCAAATGTTTCTCTCTGTGACTAGGCCACCTGTGCTTCCCCTCCTATAGAGAGGGGAGTGGGGGCAGGTGCTGTCTCCCTTGATGATTCAATTTCCAAGGGATTGTTCCCAGGGCCTTGAGTTTTTAGTTTATTAAACAGACACAAAAGGTTTTTAAAACGACTTACATCTGAAAGGTACATAAGAAAACTTTTAATTGTAAATTCTTCCTAAGTAAATGCTCTAAGAAAAGGGATATCAGGGCCTAGAGTCAGGAAGAAGATGGTCTAAAGTTTATTCAAGCTGTGGACAATATCAGAGCCACCTTGGTCAGAGGTTATCAGCCATTCACTTTTCTGCTCGAGGATTGCCTATTCTTATCTTTTGTTCACTTTTCTATTTGGCTGTTAGACTTAATGATTTCTAAGAGATTTTTATATACTCTGGATACTCATCTTTTATAAATTATATGCATCACCTATCTCATAGTTCCTGGTTTATCTTTTGATTTCCTTCACAGTATCTTTTGGTAAACAGCAGTTTTTAGTTTTAATGTAAAGTTATCTAATATTTTCCCCTCTGAATTGCATTTTTTAAACTTAAGAAATCCTTCCTCTAAAGTCATCAAGTGGTTTGTTTTCATCTAAATTCTGCTTTCCAAATTTGGTTTGGAAAGGCGAAATAAAATGGAGTCACTTATGTCAAAGGGTTTTAAAAGAGTCAGAAGGCCATTAAGGAAAATAGGCCTTATCCACATCCTCATAGGATGGAACCATCCATCAGCTTTTGAAATGAGCCAAACTACAAAATCATCCAAGAACTGGGCACAAACACCTACAACTTGCTATAGTAATCACCTTTTGCATAGTTGTACCCTTAGCAATCAATTAAGTTTAGCCAAAATTAGTTTTCTTCCACCAACACCAATAAAAAAAATCCTTGTAAACAAGTGACTCCTTTGGTGTTCAAAAAAACCCTGACTTTTATTCCCTAGCAGAATACTATTTGGGTGCTACTCAAATCAGTATATCCCAAACTGCAATTCTTTGATCCCAAATAAATTCTTTCACTTAATTATTCCCTCCTGACAATTTTAGATTGATATGATCATTTGTTGATTCTTATGTCTGGTATGTAGCCTTTGGAATATCATTTGTTATATATCAAACTTTCATATGTATGTCAGTCAGTTCACTGATTTACTCAATCCCAATGATCTATTTTTCTCTACCTATACAAATATCACATGGTCTTATGAAGTTGCAATAGATAAATCTTGGTATCTAGCAGGCCAAGTCTCCCACCTATTTTTCTTCAAAGTGTTTTTGCCTTCAATTGCTTTAAAAACTTTGTTCCCTGTGTTTGGAATATCCCAAGGAAAAAATACATTAAGATTATTTCACCACATAGGGGAATGTTATTCTATGAGAAATTATTATAGTAGACAATAATGTACTAAAGTGTAAAGATGCAAATGGAGGTGGAGGAGTTCACTAAAAGGAAAAAAAAAATACTCAGAATACCCATGATCTATTTCCCATGCATAATTACTTTGCTAGTCTGGCTCTGCAGAATATAGTATATCCCCAACTTTCAATTTCCTAGGAACATTAGAAGAATATCTAATTCTTTTCTAAACTTATGCACATATCTGGAAAGATTCAGAAAATAAAAACTTTGCTCAATACATATAAATGCAACTCAGCAACTATGGAAAACATTAGGGCTCTAGATGGTATTTTAGGGCATGACTGCTTCCTTAGAAATATACCTTCCTGAGCATCTTAATTTTCACATTTTTTGAACACCAATCCTTTCAAATGGCTATCTTGTTGCCCAATATATAATAACTACTACAATATCTTTCAGCCTTACTAATCTTCTATTGCTACCAATTGGCTGATATAAAAAAGATACAGCAGTTTTTTTTAGTAATTGCCACATTCTTTGTACCATCAGCTTCTGAAAGTTTAATCTTTTGGCATGCAGCAGTCTGACAGCAGAAACTAATGAATAAATAATAACTATTTTAAAACCTTCATTCCTTTTCTTAAAAAAGGCAAATTCAGCTGCTGTTCAGTTATAAACTTTCTTTGAATGACTATATAATCTCAGTATAAATATCAGATCACTGTTAGGTTGTTTTGACAGACCTTTAAATTTTATACATTAATATCCCTTCCCCTGCCTTTGATTCTACTTCCCTAAACACATTATGTATTTTTTTAAAATAAAACCATATAAACTGTGCATTACACTTCTAAAGCAGCATGTATGAGTTCCAATGAAGTTGTCCAAATACCACTTTTAGCATGGTGTAATTTCAAGGCTGTAACTAACCTCTTTTTCAATTCCGCTTTTTCCCCTTCCTCTCTGGGGAACAGACAGGACAACATAAAGCTCCCTCTAAGAAAAGATAACAAAATCAACTTTTGCTAGCACAAAATGTAATTTTCCACTATAGTATTGTAAATGGAGAGGATTCCTTCAATCCTCAGAGGTGGGTCCTTTAGCACTGAGAATCTCTCTGAGCCACTTTTGGTCCAGTCTTTGGAGTTTTCATTACAAAACTCAAAACCTCAGGGCCACTGGGCGGCTCCGTGGTTGAGCGTCTGCCATTGGCTCAGATCATGATCCCAGGATCCTGGGATGGAGTCCTGCATCAGGCTCCCCACAGGGAGCCTGCTTCTCCCTCTGCCTAGGTCTCTGCCTCTCTCTGTGTGTCTGTTATGAATAAATAAATGAAATCTTTTTAAAAAAAAAAAAAGCTCAAAACCTCTGATTATATCACCTCTAATGTTCTATTTGTTTGCCTAGTAATTAATTACCAGTTATTTCCTCTTTAATAAGAATAGGACACCTTATTTGTGTCCTATACCCCTCAATTCCAATTCTAGGGATATAGGATAAAGAAATAACATTAGAGGGATTAAAAGCAGGGAGTTAAGCCAAATACTTCAGTTCACATCTTAATTCTGCCATTTTCAAGCTGTTTGACTTTGTGTTAAGTCACATAAGCCATTGTCCATTTCCTCGTCTGTAAATGGGGATAACAATAACAAGTCCCTCGAATTGTTGTAGGAATAAATTAGTGTATGTAAAACACTTAGATACTGGCATATAGTGATCATTATGTTAGATTTGCTATTAAATAAGGATAAAACCTGCTCTTCATAGCATTGTTTCTGATAGAAAAAGTCTTTAAAGAAACAATTTAGATGTCTATTGCTTATCACTTAGAGGACTGCTAAGAAGCTATTAAAAGTGACAGTGCAGAGTTTTAAGGAAGGCTGGAAGCATGCCTAGGCTAAAAGGGAAAATAGGCTCTTTCAAAGAAAGTATACTGACCAGCAAGGCAAAATAAGACTTTCAGCATGGGTGGTCACACTCCAGAGTATAATTTTCCTGATTTTGGCATTGGAGTACAAGTGTTAGAAATTCAGACATTTAGAGACAAAGTCCTCTTCCACACACATTTCCTAACAAAATTACTGAGGATGTATTCCAGCAAACAGTAAAAATTTTAGAAAGAAAAAAAAAATGTGGGGCACCTGGGTAGCTCAGTGGTTGAGCATCTGCCTTTGGCTCAGGTTGTGATCCTGTGTCCTGGGATTGAGTCCCACATTATGGTCACTGCAGGGAGCCTGCGTCTCCCTCTGCCTATGTCCCTGACTGTGTCTCTCATGAATAGATAAAATCTTTTAAAAGAAAAAAAAAATGTGATCCAAAAAGCCGTGGACTTAATCAAAAGGAGAGGAAAATTGGGAATGCCACAAGCCCCATGAAAAATTCAATTGCCAACCAAGCATTTAGACCCAACTGATCTAAATTAGAGCAATAAGTCAACACTGTCCTAGAAAGAAGTCTTCGGGAAAAATAGCTTTAAGACCTCAAAAATTCAGGATGCCTCAGTGGTTGAGTGCCTTTGGCCCAGGGCGTGATCTTGGAGTCCCAGGATCGAGTCTTACATTCAGGCTCCCTGCATGAAGCCTGCTTCTCTCTCTCTCTGCCTATGTGTCTTTTGTGAGTAAATAAATAAAATCTTAAAAAAAAACACTCAAAAATTTAGTGATGAGCTTTCAACAACCACAAAAACTAACATTACATACTCCAGGGGAAAAAAAGTAGAATAAGAAGATTATGGTCAAAATATGAAGCAAACTGAAATGTAAACATGATTTTTGAACCAAGTGAAAGCCTGTCAGACAAGACAAATTTTCAGCCTTTATGGTTAGGGCATTCTTTCACAGAATGTTAGCCACACGGGAGCCTACATTTCCAGAAGGATCACATCACACTTTAGTTCTAGAGTGAATATACAAAATTATCATATTTATTTACTTTCATGTTTTAGAATAGACCTATGGATAAAAATTTCATTATAGTTTGAATTACAAAATCGTACCCCTTAGCAAAACCTCTTACTACAATAACAATATAAATGTATGATGACTATGAATGATTGATGCCCCTGGAGTTGTCTGAAAAACCATCAACTATGGCCTTAGATAAAGTAACATCTTTAGAGAAAAGTGAAAAGTAAGATTATTAGGAAATATATGCATCTCTAGCAAAGAGTCAAGATATGTGTGTAAGGTTAATGGACCCATAAGATATATTTAAGCTTACTGTTTAAAATTAGAGTTATTTAAAATAAATAGAAATAGAGTTATTAAAATTAACCAAATAGAAGCAGCTCATATATTTTATATATAAGTATACACATCCTTTACTACAATTTATAAATTAAAGGATAGGTGAGTATTAGTATATTTAAGCTGAGTATCTTTCATACTATAGGAATTCACAGATAAGTCAATGATGGTGTTATATTATTTCATGTTATAAAAATAGCTATCAAATAAAAATGATCAAAAAGTGTATATAGAAAGAATGAAAGGATAGCATTGGACAGAAAGCTTTGTTTCATACCATTCAATATCATTCAACATACATTTGTGTTACTTTTATGATCATTTTAAATGGTGATGCATATTAATTAAAAAAATGTACAGTGAATATACAATGTTATAAAAGCTACACCAAACATTTATTTTGCTTATGTCTGAGCTGGAACTTCTATTTTGGCTCTTGCCTATTTTTAACTTTCCCAAATGGTCTTGTAAAATAGGTCATTTTTAAAATAAATAAATATGAAGTTGCCATTATCAAAAGTTAAGTAAGATGCTGAAATTCCTGTTTTAAGAAATGCATAAACTCTCCCACTCCTTCCCTTAGCCTATGCTATCTCTCCCTGCATTTGTGGCCAATGGAACTTTATCAACAATGTGAACTAAACCAATGCCCTGTGACCATTTTACTAGAACAGACTCCAGCACATATACCTACTAAGTGATGGCAGGGGAAGGCCAAAGGAGGTCACTGTTAAAGTATCTACACATACACAGTGTATCACTTCTTAGGTAAGACTACATATTGCCAAGGAAACATATTCCTCTTACGTGAAAACAGTACTCTGAAGAAAAGGTGTAAGTTGTGTTAGTTCTTGAAGCAAAAATTCAGAAATCACCCAACTTTCAACATTGCATGCACACACTGGACATCTACAATTGATGTTTTCCAAAGGACTCCATGGTATTTTCACATTGGAAGCACCAGATAGTTGATTAACTAGAAAATAATTAACAGATCTATGAAAGAATGAAAAACCAGGTGTTTCTCATGTTTGTGCCACTGGTTTCACATTATGGCCATAAAACTCATTCAGCAGCAATCCTCCTTTCAACAATGAAAAGGAAAGAGAAAAATCTGGGATAATCTGAGTTTTAGTCCAGCTCTATCACTGTTATGACAGAGTGTTGGTTAGGATGGAGTTTTTCCATTTAGTCCCGTTCTGTCATTTTGCAAACATGAAAATCCAGGTCTTAGGAACACAAATGACTTGCCCAACATCACACCATTGTAAAGCAGTAGATCTAGGTCTCAAAACCAAGTCTCTCTGAAATACAGACTTCCTTATATTAATACCTAAAAACTAGATATAGAGTGGAGAAATGAAGTGATTATTTTCTGTTCCATATTCAAGTTTTTGTTTTGTGAGTGTATGATTCTTATAAAGAGGGCAATACCTAAGAAGAGAGAATGCCAGACTCCTTGAACTATCCTAAACTTTGAGTGGATTCAACCCTGTGATAGCAGAGAGTAGGGTAAAGAAAGCATTTAGTTTCATGTTGTGTGTGCATAAACCCTCTTGCCAAATTTCAAGTATACAGTGTAATATTGTTACCTAGAGTCACCATGCTATACAGTAAGTCCCTAAAATTTACTTACTTTGCTTAACTCAAACTTTGTATTGCTTGACCAACATCTCCATTTCCCCTTCCGCCCACCCTCCCACCAGCCCCTAATCACCACTCTACTCACTTCTATGAATTTGACTAATTGGTTCCATATGTAAGTGATAGCCTACAATATTTTTCTATGTTTGGCTAACTTCATTTAGCAGAAGACTAATACTCCAGGTTCATCCCTGTTGCTACAAATGGCAGGATTTTGATACATTAATTAGGTTGCTGAGTGATTATTTTGCAATAATATACATATATATCATCAAGTTGTACACCTTGGGTATACACACTTAAGAAATCCATGGTCTTTTTGTATAGCTGCTCTTGAAATCTATGATGAGAGCTTTAAAGTGGTGGGAGGAAATAATAAAGTGGGGGCTGGGGGGGAAGCATTGGCTTCTTCTGCTAATTTCCCAAGACAATTACACAGGACTCAAAGTCCTTCCCTTTCCCAGCCCTTCCTTCCATGAAATGGTGTGAACAAAATGCCAGGTGAGGTGATGTGAAATCTAACACCTGCACTGTTTACACTGCCTGCAGCCACCACTGCTGGGAGGAATCAAGTTTGCAAAACCCAAGAAATGTTTGAGTTTGCTGGCTCTGATCCCATTCTTGTCCATTGCATAACTTCCCCCCAAAAGGAACGAGTTTTTTTTTCTGTAATAATGTTTATTTCATAGTCCTATGATTTGTCATATCATAAAATCACTAACAAAAAGAGAGGGCATCATAACTGAGGCCATCGGAAGTATTGCCCACCCAGTTCAGCCAGGGGAAGCCTCTGCTCCACTTGACCAGATCCAACTGTTATCAAAGTTTACATCTATGGACTACTCCTTGTCTTACCTAAGTCTTGAAATGTTTTTCTGGTAGAAAAGACTTCCTGAATCCATTGATTCAGTACATTTTATTTCCTTCCCTCAATCTTTTGATTCCTGAGGACAATACTAGAGCCCCCACTTCATTCAATCACTACTGGGTTGGGCTAGCTGTATTTGGGCTTCTCCCAGATTATGTTCCAGAATGGTTTCTCCAGGCATTACTACCACATCACCACTACACTTGGCATCACACACTTTAATATTTGCCTCTATAGTGGGTAAAAAGTGGCACTTCCTTGTTTTCAGTTGCACATCCTACTAATGACGGAGTCTTCACTTTGATCACTTTATAAACCCAAATCTTTATTTCTATCCTACAATACATTCTTCCATCTGAGCAGCACTACTCAGCACTCATAAACCAGACTTTCTGCCTCCATGCTCAATGTTCTATATCAAGTAATTAGTTGTAGAATGATAGAGTAAACAGATTTTCTTCTTACTTATACTAGTCCGTTTCCATATACACATAAACCTATGTTGCTATGTCAATGTGTTCTCACAGACCTGTGAGATCCACCTAAATCCACCACTAAAACAGACCTTAATCAGCATTGTTTTGATATCTTTGGGATAAACATCAGGGTCTGTAAAGATTCTGACTTCATTAGAAACAGGCAGCCTTAATATCATTGCTTCATGAGATGTTTTAGGTCTTAACAACTTATGCCAGAGATTTTCCTTTAGTCCCTAAAGGCCAAGATTCATTTCCTTTTAAAACCATTTCTGGGCAGCCCAGGTGGCTCAGCTGTTTAGCACTGGGCTGTTTAGCACTTCAGCCCAGGGCCTGATCCTGGAGACCCAGGATCAAGTCCCACGTCAGGCTCCCTGTGTGGAGCCTGTGTCTCTGTACCTCTCTCTGTGTGTCTCTCATGAATAAATAAATAAAATCTTTAAAAAAATTTTTTTTCTTAGATTATTTCTGAAATGATCATTTCAGGAGAGTCAGTACCTAATACCTTTGTGTATTTTCTCTCTCAATTATCACTCACCTTACTTCAAAAGTTCCCTAATATCATGTGTACATTCCTCATCAGACCCTCCTTAAATGTTTTTGTGAAAGCAAGTTTTCATGGGTCAGTTTGAAACAGTCCGTATGAAAATTTATGATGTACCTTCTGTAACTTGATAAAGGATAGTTTTTTTTTCCCAAAAATTCGAGAACAGAAGCTTCTGATTCTGATGGCTCCATGTGCTTTCCCAAAGGCATGTTGGACCCAGTCATAGCTGGATACAGTAAGAGTTCTACTTCATTTAAAAGAACATGACGACAGACATTGAGGCCCAGAGACATTACACAGCTCACGCAAGCACTCAGAACCAAAACTTTCAGTTAGAACCATAGCATCCCAACTGCTATCCTGCTTGACATTCTTTATTATTGTGCAAAAGGAAAGATTTTATATTCTTATAAAAAGTTACTACTTAAGAAGGCCTACTCATCTCCAAGCCAGTTGCTCCCTGGCAACCTGAAGCTTCACAGGACCTGCTGCCAAACCCCAATTTATGTTGAATCCTTCAGAAGTCCGGCAGCTCTAAGGTCTTTAACCTATGGTCAGGCTGACCTAGAAGACCTTTAACAGCATAGGGAGGCTACTGCAGGGCCATAGGAGGCTACTGCAGTGCCATACCAACTTTCAAATTGGATAATATCTTAAAACAAAAACATTTATGAAGCATCCCCAAACAAATCTGAAATCTGATATGTGAACCCTGGTTATGAAATGGTCACCCTGAAATATGGGCTTTATCAGAGAAGGCAAAGGTTTAAATTCCTGAAGGAAGATTCCCATAGATAGGTAAAGATTAACACCAAAACTCATAAGAGCAGTGCTGAACTCAAAGCCAAAGAAAAGTCTTCTGTAGGAAGTAACCTAAGACTGTACATATAGGGTCAAAGCTTTGTCCTTAAGGAAAATTTTGCCTTTGTAGCACCCAAAAGGCATATTTGAAGCACTGTCTCCAAACAGAATTCTGTGGTTTCAAAAGCTTTACTAAAGATTGGCTCGAAAAATGAGAAAATTACCTTAAATATTCGGACTTGTGTCAGAGGGCTACAAGACACAAATTGGGTGAAGACTAATCATTAACTATCCCAGGATAAACCCCTGGCTATTGGCCCGTTAGAGAAACTTAAGAAACCTGTCACTCTGAAAAGCTGCTTGAACAAGGCAGGCATGAACAGCAGTGCTCTAAGTACAACCAGCAGGGCAAACATCACCCTATTTGATGAAAGGGAGATTGAGCAAGAGACCACTTCTATCAAGATGTTGATTGGAACCATTTATATATTTCTCTTGAGCTAGAATAAGCACAATGTTTCCATGTAAAGGAAAGCCTGTGGTATATTTCGAAGTCCAATGCTACAGCTAAAATCTGAATTTCAACAAGATTTCTGTTGATGTCAGGGTGGGAAAATAGCATAGTTTATCAACTCAAGATTAAGAGCCAACTGACTAGAAGAACTTTGATTCTATACAGAAACTCCTAGAGCCACTTAAGAGTGTTGCTCTGGATCCATCACTAGTGAATATTAAAAGAAAAAAAAATATATATATATATGGCTTCAGAGCTCTGTCATAGCAACACAAGGAAAAAAGCCTGAACAAAGTAGAGAGACTAGATAAAAAAAAACCTTGACCTTTGCCTTCTCTCACTGTAGGTGTGGTGACCATCAGGCTAACGCCTAGTGACACTGGAAAACCGATTTTGATTGCTCCAAGTTGTTACAGAAACTTAAGACATCAGATAGTTGCCTAATAGTTGCAATGGAGAAAAGATTAAAGCACTCTCAGAAAAGATATTTCTTGCTGTTTTCAGGTCTTCTAGTGAGAAGGAGGGATCATGTTTATCTTAGCCTGGCACTTTGTTACTTCCTCAGATTTCAGTTCATTTTAGGAAAAAAGTTATTTTTGAAGTTCTATTAGTAAGGCATATAGTGATTCTCAGAAAGTACAATATTATCCAAAGGAAATTAACTATTAGAACAAATCAACCACGGATGAGCTGTCTACTGAAGTTCAAGGTGGAAGGAAATCTATAATGTCTCACAGTATTTGCTGATCTTCCCAAGCCTTGATTCACCAAATACTTGCTTAAGTTTGGCATCATAGGAGGAGGGGCAAGATGGCGGAAGAACAGGGTCCCCAAATCGCCTGTCCCCACCAAATTACCTAGATGACCTTCAAACCATCCTGAAAATCTACGAATTCGGCCTGAGATGTAAAGAGAGACCAGCTGGAATGCTACAGTGAGAAGAGTCCGCGCTTCTATCAGGTAGGAAGACGGGGAAAAAGAAATAAAGGAACAAAAGGCCTCCGAGGGGGAGGGGCCCCGCGAGGAGCCGGGCTGAGGCCGGGGCGAGTGTCAGGAGAGGAGAGCCCCGTCCCGGAGGAGCAGGAGCTGCACCAACCTTTCCGGGGGGAAAGGGGCGCGCAGGGAGTTAGAGCAGGACCCAGGAGAGCGGGGATGCCCTCGGGCTCCCGGGGACACTAACAGACACCTGCGCCCGGGAGAGTGCGCCGAGCTCCCTAAGGGCTGCAGCGCGCACGGCGGGGCCGGAGCAGCTCGGAGGGGCTCGGGCGGCGGCTCCAGGGAGGGAGCTGCAGGGCGGGAGCGCGAATCCCACAGCGCAGGCCCCGGAGCACAGGGCGCCGGGACACAGCCCAGGATCCGGCCTCCCCCGGGACAGGCGGAGGCCGGGAGGGCCCAGGACAGCGAGGACGCTCCTGCCCCGAGCTGAGCAGATCAGCGGCCCCGCCCCGGAGCCTCCAGGCCCTGCGGACGGGGAGAGCCGAGAGCCCCGAGCCCCGTGGTTCCTGCGGAGGCTGAATCCAGGCTTCCAGAGTTGCCATAGCAACTGCGGCTGTTCCTCCTGGGGCCCCACGGGGTAAACAACCCCCGCTGAACCCGGCAGCAGGCAGGCGCAGAGCAGCTCCCCCAAGTGCTAACACCTGAAAATCAGCACAGCAGGCCCCTCCCCCAGAAGACCAGCTAGAGGGACCAGTGATACTCCCCCGTGTTCCAATACAACTTGTTTTTGGCCACTCTGCACTGAGCAAAATGACTAGAAGGAAAACCTCAACTCAAAAGAAAGAATCAGAAACAGCCCTCTCTCCCACAGGCTTACAAAATCTGGATTACACTTCAATGTCAGAAAGCCAATTCAGAAGCACTATTCTACAGCTACTGGTGGCTCTAGAAAAAAGCATTAAGGCCTCACGAGACTTCATGACTGCAGAATTTAGATCCAATCAGGCAGAAATTAAAAATCAATTGAATGAGATGCAATCCAAACTAGAAGTCCTAACGACGAGGGTTAACGAGGTGGAAGAACGAGTGAGTGACATAGAAGACAAGTTAATGGCAAAGAGGGAAACTGAGGAAAAAAGAGACAATCAATTAAGGGACCATGAAGACAGATTAAGGCAAATAAATGACAGTCTAAGGAAGAAAAACCTACGTTTAATTGGGGTTCCCGAGGGCGCCGAAAGGGACAGAGGGCCAGAATATGTATTTGAACAAATCCTAGCTGAAAACTTTCCCAATCTGGGAAGGGAAACAGGCATTCAGATCCAGGAAATAGAGAGATCCCCCCCTAAAATCAATAAAAACCGTTCAACACCTCGACATTTAATAGTGAAGCTTGCAAATTCCAAAGATAAAGAGAAGATCCTTAAAGCAGCAAGAGACAAGAAGTCCCTGACTTTCAGGGGAGGAATATTAGGGTAACAGCAGACCTCTCCACAGAGACGTGGCAGGCCAGAAAGGGCTGGCAGGATATATTCAGGGTCCTAAATGAGAAGAACATGCAACCAAGAATACTCTATCCAGCAAGGCTCTCATTCAAAATGGAAGGAGAGATAAAGAGCTTCCAAGACAGGCAGGAACTGAAAGAATATGTGACCTCCAAACCAGCTCTGCAAGAAATTTTAAGGGGGACTCTTAAAACTCCCCTTTAAGAAGAAGTTCAGTGGAACAATCCACAAAAACAAGGACTAAATAGATATCATGATGACACTAAACTCATATCTGTCAATAGTAACTCTGAACGTGAATGGGCTTAATGACCCCATCAAAAGGCGCAGGGTTTCAGACTGGATAAAAAAGCAGGACCCATCTATTTGCTGTCTACAAGAGACTCATTTTAGACAGAAGGACACCTACAACCTGAAAATAAAAGGTTGGAGAACCATTTACCATTCAAATGGTTCTCAAAATATACCCTAAAAACTATAGAACACTTCTGAAAGAAATTGAGGAAGACACAAAGAGATGGAAAAATATTCCATGCTCATGGATTGGCAGAATTAATATTGTGAAAATGTCAATGTTACCCAGGGCAATTTACACGTATAATGCAATCCCTATCAAAATACCATGGACTTTCTTCAGAGACTTAGAACAAATTATTTTAAGATTTGTGTGGAATCAGAAAAGACCCCAAACAGCCAGGGGAATTTTAAAAAAGAAAACCATATCTGGGGGCATCACAATGCCAGATTTCAGGTTGTACTACAAAGCTGTGTTCATCAAGACAGTGTGGTACTGGCACAAAAACAGACATATAGATCAATGGAACAGAACAGAGAACCCAGAAGTGGACCCTGAACTTTATGGTCAACTAATATATGATAAAGGAGGAAAGACGATCCACTGGAAGAAAGACACTCTCTTCAATAAATGGTGCTGGGAAAATTGGACATCCACATGCAGAAGAATGAAACTGGACCACTCTCTTGCACCATACACAAAGATAAACTCAAAATAGATGAAAGATCTAAATGTGAGACAAGATTCCATCAAAATCCCAGAGGAGAACTCAGGCAACACCCTTTTTGAACTTGGCCACAGTAACCGGAGAAGGACAAACAGTGTATGTTCTCATTCATTTGGGGAATATGAATAATAGTGAAAGGGAATATAAGGGAAGGGAGAAGAAATGTGTGAGAAATATCAGAAAGGGAGACAGAACATAAAGACTTCTAACTCTGGGAAATGAACTAGGGGTGGTGGAGGGAGAGGAGGGCGGGGGGTGGGGGTGAATGGGTGACGGGCACTGAGGGGTACACTTGACTGGATGAGCACTGGGTGTTATTCTGTATGTTGGTAAATTGAACACCAATAAAAATTAATTTATAAAATTAAAAAAAAAAAAAAAAAAGAACAAATCAACCACTAATAATGGACTTGAAAGAAAACTGACGCTTTTCTCACACCAACTTGGAGTTGCCAGAGTTTATTCATTATTAAAACGCTCAGGAATCACAGACCTTTATGAAAGCTACAGAAGAGGTCAAAGAGTCTAGTTCCAGAGCTTGGTCCAGCTGCTTTGCCAAAATCCCAAAAGACCCAGAGATAAGTTTTAAACTAATTAAAAGGCATGAAAATAAACATTTAGAGAGGGTGCATCATGGACAGATGATGAAAGGTCCTTTTGGAGATCAGGAGTAAAAATGCTTATTTTACAAAGTCAAAGCTCACCAACTGAAAGGTTTTGAGGAATGGGGATGGGGGTGCATTTGTTCTGAACTGCTACCAGTAATGAAGACCCATTTTCTATGGTCTTTTTGTTTTTCAAATTAAATCATGCAATGATGATGGTGGCTGTCTGGTGGCCATTCAGTTTTATCCCACTTCTAGTCTCTAGTATCTGCCAGCCCCCTGCTGTTTGAGATTTAAGTGACATGTAACATTGTATTTAAGTAACTATTACACAATGTAATGGTTTTCACTGGTTATTATGACATCAAAATGGATTAACATTCATAACTTCAGTTCATTTTTGTAATGAGAACTTTCAGTATCTACTCTTAACTCTCAAATACACAACACAATATTGTTAGCTACAGCTACCATGCTGCATATTACATCCCAAGGACTTTTTTGTATCTGGAAATTCATACTTTTGTATTCATGCTTTTTGACCACCTTCACTCATTTGGCCCACCCCACCAACCCATGCCTCTGGCAGCCACCAATCTGTTCTGCATATCTAGGAGTTCCTCCCCCGCACCACCACCACCACCCCACCCCCACCCCTGCTTCCACCAGATTCCATAGGTAAAATAATACAGTATTTGTCTTTCTTTGCCTAACTTATTTCTCTTAACATGGATGGACCTTGAGGATATATGCTATCAGAAATGGCAAGATTTCCTTTTTTTTTAAACACATATGATGTTTTTCATGTTTTTTATTTTTATTTTATTGTTTTTTTTAAGATTTTATTTATTTATTCATGATAGAGAGAGAGAAGCAGAGACACAGGCAGAGGGAGAAGCAGGCCCCATGCCGGGAGCCTGACACAGGACTTGATCCCAGGACTCCAGGATCACACCTCAGGCCAAATGCAGGCATTGAACCGCTGATCCACCCAGGGATCCCCAGATTTCCTTTTCTATGGCTAAATATTATTCCTTTGTATATACACTACATTCATCTTTCCCATTCATCCATCAGTGGACATTTAGGTTATCTCCATATTTTGGCTTTTGTAAATAATGCTTCAAAGAATCCAAGGTGCACATATTTGAGATAATGATCTCATTTTGTTCAAATACATACCTATGAGTAGGATTTCTGGGTCATAGGGTAGTGCTATTTTTAATCTCTAAGAAACCTCCATTCTGTTTTCTATAGCAGCTGCATCAATTCACATTCCCAACCACCAGTGCACAAGGGTTCCCTTTTCTCTTCATCCTTGCCAACAGTTCTCTCCTCTTGTTGATAACCATCCTAACAGATATAAAGTACTATCTTTGGTTTTCATTTCATTTCCCTGATTAGTGATGAATACTTTTTCACATACTTGTTAGCTGTTTGAATGTCTTATTGGAAAACACATTCATTTCGGTCCTCTGCCCATTTTTAAATCAGTTGTTTGTTTTTTTTTTTCTATTGAGTTGTAGGAGTTCTTTCTATAGTTTATATACTAACCCCTATCAGATATATCATTTGCAAGTATTTTCTCCCTTTCTGTAGGTTGCCTTTGCATTTTGTCAGTGATTTCCTTTGCTATGCAAAAGCTTTTTAAATTAATATAGTACCACTTGTTATATTTTCCTTTTGCTTTTGGTGTCAAAACCAAGAAGTCATTACCAAAACCATTATCAAAGTGCTTGCTTCCCTATGGTCTCTTCTAGGAGTTTTCTGGTTGTAGGTCTTATGTTCAAATTGTTAATCCATTTTTAGTTGATTTTTATGCATAGTGTAATTTTAATTTTTTAAAAAAGTTTACTTTTCCTCCCTCCATTCCCCCCCCCCCACACTCCTTTTTTTCATCTGGCTGTCCAGTTTTCCCGACGTGACTTATTGGAGAGACCATCTTTTCCCACTGAGTATTCTTAGCTCTCTTATCTGGTTTGTCATAAATTAATCATATATGCAGAGGTTTATTATTGGGCTTTTGATACTATTCCATTGATCTAAGTGCTTTTACACCAATACCATACTGTTTTCGTTAGTTTTGTAATGTAGCTTGTTGTCAGGAAGTAGGATACATCTAGCTTTGTCCTTTTAAAGATTGCCTTGGCTGTGTGTGTGTGTGTGTGTGTGTGTGTGTGTGTGTGTGGTTTCATGCAAATTTTACATTTTATTTCCTTTATAAAATAAAATTTAAGTTTTAATAGGAATTGCATTGAATTTGTAAAATGTCCATATGACCCAAAGGGATTTAAAAATATTAATTCTTCCAGTTCATGAGCATTATTTATATTTTCTTCAATTTCCCTCATCGGTCCCTTCTAGTTTTCAGTGTAAAAGTCTCTTGTGTCTGATGTATAGAATTTGTCAGATGACATACAGGACTAAATACTGAACTAAAAAGGTGTGGATCGGTTTTAGAGAAGACATTCTATGATGCCCATTTTAAAAATGAAAAAGGAGGATTGGACAGGCCAGCATATTATGTTGATACTAAGAAAAATATAAAATATTTCATGTGAAAATATTTAGATGGTTAATTGGTCTTAAATCACATAAAATAGCCAATAAAAACCAGTTTGACCATATACTATGATGTCCAATTGTGAATTTTTTTTTAAAATTTTTTTTTTTATTTATTTATGATAGTCACACAGAGAGAGAGAGAGGCAGAGACATAGGCAGAGGGAGAAGCAGGCTCCATGCACCGGGAGCCCGACGTGGGATTCGATCCCGGGTCTCCAGGATCGCGCCCTGGGCCAGAGGCAGGCGCCAAACCGCTGTGCCACCCAGGGATCCCCAATTGTGAATTTTGAATTTGACTCTAGGTATGAAACTAAAGGCTAAAATAATCATATAATTAAACTAGTGATAAAATGGCTGTTATACAGTGTTGGGCAGCCCGGGTGGCTCAGTGGTTTAGCACCACCTTCAACCCAGGCCTTGATGCTGGAGACTTGAGATCAAGTCCCACATCAGGCTCCCTGCATGGAGCCTGCTCCTCCCTCTGCCTGTGTGTCTGTCTGCCTGTCTGTCTCTCTCTCTCTCATGAATAAATAAAATCTTTAAAAAAAAATAGCTGTTATATAGTGTTAATAGCTGTTAAATGTTAGGAACCTTAAAAGGTAGGAGCCACTTATAAAATAGTTAAACATGTGATTCCACAAGATTTTAACCCATTTGAATGGTTACAACTGTCTAATATATCAAGGAAAGCTACAAAATTAATCTTTGTTTAATGTACACAAAATTGGAGTACCTGGGTTGCTCAGTCCGTTAAGTATTCAACTCTCGATTTCAACTCAGTGTTGTGAGATCAAGCCCCACATATCTGCACCAGTTGTGGTGTCTGCTTAGGATTCTTTCTCTCCTTTTGCCTCTCTCCCTCTGCCCCTCCCCCATCCCTAAACAAAGTACACAAGTCAATTTAAACAGTGTTTGACTTTTTAAAATTAAGATACAATTCCACACCGATTGTTAAAATTTTTCTCCATCAGCCAAAATATATTTGAATTCTAATTTCTTCAGAAGTGACATTTGGAAGAGCCAGATCAATTTTAGTTTAATTGAATGTTTTTAATATTTATCTCAAGATAAGGGATTCATCTTCCTAGTACTTTTTATAACATGGGTCTTCCCATGATTTAATGTATAGATTATATAGCAAAAACCTTAGTAGTTATTCTATGCTAAGTTTTGGAACCCTTCTCCTGTGGAGCTTACAGTTAAGAAAACAGTGATAGAAACTAGCCAAAATAAAACCATCCAGCTCTGAAACCCAATCATGTAGCAATTTATCATGTATATTAATTATAATTACATAATTATAGGTGATTATGTGAACAAACACCCCTACCGCCCATCAAAATTGCTCTTGGTCTCATCTTCCTTATTGTAATAGAAGATGCATAAAGCTAAGAACTTGGGCTTGATTCTCTTTGTTAACTGAATTATTTTTTCATCATACTTACCTAGGAAGTCATGATTTACTAATGCCTGATATATTCTGAAATAATTTCCATCTTGCCAAATTACCAATGCCCTTATAACTTCAGTTTAAACTATCCAGATGCAAATAAGGAAGATGGTAACAAACTCTGACAATCCATGTTTTAATGATGTTAGTGTCCAGAAGCCTAGTTCTATTCATTCCCTGCACCTGTAAGTTCAATGAGGCCAGGACGGGAGTTGGAGGGGTCTTCTTATTCCCATCTTCTCAATGCCTCATACATTCCTTGACACACGGTAGGTTACCAACATAATATACTTCTTCCATATACAATTAAACAATACAACTGAAAAGGATTCCTCAAGTCTTGAGTCTTCTCACGGTTCTGTGAATCTAATCTTGATCAATTTCTCCAGGTATTATTTAGACCCTAAAATTTGACTCTTAAAATTCAAGTTTATAAAAAAAATAAATTCTCAACTTTCAATTTTTCAAGACACATTTACCAATCAATTATTACATCCTTACAGACACTAGCTATATTTAAACTTTGTGTGGCATATGCCAGGTATATGAATCATTCAACAAGCAAACGCAAATTAAAATCAGAATGAGACATCACTTTACACATGCTAGGATATTATCAAAAAACACAAGATAAGCGTTGGCAAGGATGTTAAGAAATTGGAATCTTTATGCACCGTTGGTATGAATAAGTAAAAAAATTGTGTGGCTGCTATAGAAAGCAGAATGTTTCCTCAGAAACTAAAAAATACAATTACTGGGGCACCTGGGTGGCTCAGTGGTTGAGTGTCTGCCTTGGGCTCAGGTTATGATCCCGGAGTCCTGGGATGGAGTCTCTCATCAGGCTCCCTACTGGAAGCCTGCTTCTCCCTCTGTCTATGTCTCTGCCTCTGTCTCTCATGAATAAATAAGTAAAATCTTTAAAAAGAAAGAATTACCATGTGATCCCAGCAATTCCACTTCTGCATATATATCCAAAAGAATTGAAATCAGGATCTCAAAGTAATGTTAGCACTCTCATGGTCATTACAGCACTATTAACAGTCAAGATGTGGACACAACCTACATGTCCACTAAGGGATGAATGGATAAAGAAAAGGTGATATATGCATACAACGGAATACTATTCAGCCTTCTAAAGAGGGAAATTGTGTCATGTGAAGAGGATGAACCTAAAAGGTATTATGCTAAGTCAAAATAGTCACAAAAGGATAAATACATGTTACAACTTCACTTTTACCATCTAGAATAGCTAAACCTACAGAAATAGTAGAACAGTGATTGCCAGGGATTGTGGGCTTGGATAAGTAAGGAGTTGCTACTCAGTAGGTATCAAGTTTGTTATACAAGATGATTAAGTTCTAGAGATCTAATGTACAACACTGTGCCTATAGTTAATACTGTATTGTGCATTTAGGAATTGTCAGGAAGATAGATCTCCTATTAAGTCTTCTTATTTCTTAGGGGCCTTATGTGGGCTGCAACTACAACAAACAAGTTCTGATCACTGGGCAGAACATATTCCTTTCTGGGTATGTTCATCAACAAACAGACAGGTAATTTAGTATTTGCTTGGGAAAGACCCCAACAGAACAAAATTCATTAGGTATGACTAAAATGTGCTTCCTTCCATCAAGCAGGGTTAGCCTAGTGAATCACGCCTTTCCTCTCTATAGAGATATACTTGCTAAACTACCAAAATATTTTCATATTCTAGTGAAGGACTCTCTTAGTACTGTGGAGGAGACACGGACAAGTACATTCCCCCTGCTGTTATGGGTTAGATTGTGTTCT
Source organism: Nyctereutes procyonoides (assembly GCF_905146905.1). Lineage (NCBI taxonomy): Eukaryota > Metazoa > Chordata > Mammalia > Carnivora > Canidae > Nyctereutes > Nyctereutes procyonoides. Next base: position 20,232,512 of record NW_026575040.1, on the reverse strand, counting down.
CTAAGAAGATAGGACAAAGTCCTAGTCCCCAGCACCTCAGAATGTGACCTTATATAGCAATAGGGTCTTTACAGAAACCAAGTTAAAATGATGTGATTAGGTTGGAACCTAATCCAGTAAAACTGTGTCCTTTTTGAAGAGTGCAAATTTGAGCACAGATCAGATACACAGTGGAGAAGAGTTACAAAGGCACCAGGACAAGATGAACTCAGGACAGGAGTGATGCATCTGCAAGCCGAGGGACAGTAATTTCCCTCTTTGGAAAGCTGAATAGTATTCCGTTGTATGCATATATCACCTTTTCTTTATCCATTCATCCCTTAGTGGACATGTAGGTTGTGTCCACATCTTGACTGTTAATAGTACTGACATACATGGGAAGTTGGACAAAACAAGGAACAATTCACCACTGGAGCCTTCTGAGGGAACATGGCCCTGCTGACAACTTGATTTCAAACTTCCAGCTTTTAGATTCATAAAAAAGTAAACTTTTTTTCAAGCCACCCAGTATTTGGCACTTTAAGGTAGCCCTAGGAATCAGATACATCTGCAATTACCACTTCACAACCTGTTTTACTATACTTTCATCATAGAATATGATCGTTTTATGGCTTATTGATTATACACTTATAAGTTTGTTCCTTTCTAATGACAGGTAGGAAAGCATAGTTGTCTGATCTTTATTATACCTCCCTCCAAACAGATTTTTTGATAGCCATATCCCTCATTCTCATCCTTTCAAGTATTCCTTCCAATGTTTTTGGAGCATCTTTGCACAAGCACAGGTGACTTTTTTCTTAGACCTATTTATTATTGTTTGGAACAAAATCAAAATGAGATGTATATTTAACCACATGAGGCAGATTAGGTGAAAGGGCTTTTCTCAAGCCCCTTTTACTTTCTACTACCAAAATATTTCCTCAGCCCTCTACTAGTGATATTTAATTCCTTTTTTAAAGTCCAAGCAGCTTTGGATATCTAATAAGAAAGTTCAGAACCAAGAAGGATTTTTCCCAAAGCCAACATTAGAGGGTTCAACTCAGGGACTACTTCAAAGGAGATAATTATTTTGGTCTCTTAATTTCTACTCTGGAATAAGTCATCATTTATAGTGGAGACATCTAGTTTTAAGATTTGTTTTCTCATGTGATGCACTAAAAGTTTAGCATTTCCCTCCATTTTCTACTAGGAATCACTATGATAGCAAGTGTGCATCATTTCTAAACATTTCATTTGGCAGAATACATCTTTTGTTCATTTTTGGAACAAATATATATTTTGTTTGGGTCTGAAGTATTTAAAGCATTGTCATCCATGCTTCAGTAACAATAGTTCCAGTTTTTCAAAGAGAGGGAAGAATTATCAGTGGTTAATTCTCAAAGACTCAGCCCACCACTAAGAACATGTAGGGGCTCCTGGAGCATCTGAACCAATTCCATGTCCTATATACTTTAAATATTGCACTGAACACCTAGCACTGTTCATACCAATTTGCTTGTGACACATTTATATTGAGAGGGATGTTTTATTCTTTTTAATAGCTCCAGTACCTGACACACAAGGATCATCTGTTAATGGAGTGACTGAACAAATTTTCTAATAAACCCACCTGTAAACCATAAAGAGTTCTAAGCAGGTTTCCAGTGGATAAGGACCTTTACTCATGGCTTATGGGTGGTATTTTCTTTGACATCAGAGGAATGCTGAAGTCTTGTTTCCTTCCTACTGATTTTTTAAAAATTAATTTCAGGTATACAATTAAGTGATTCAACACTTCCATACAACACCCAATGCTCACCTCAACAAGTGCACTCCTTAATCCCCTTCACCTATTTAACCCATCCTCCATTCACCTCCCGTCTGGAAACTATCAGTTTATTCTCTATAGTTAGGAGTCCATTTCTCAGTTGCCCCCCACCTTTTTTCCCTAAGTCTTTTTTTTTTTTCTTGGACTTATTCTTCTCACTTTTGGCCTATGCCTTTTTACTACTGGCACATCAAGTTAAACTGGATCCTGGAAGGCCAATCCTGTCCCTTTTCTTCTGAGCGAACATTTCCTGCTTCTAATATTGTTCACTACAAAGTTTTATATTCAGTCTTTTCCTAAAATCTTGGGTGGCAGTATAATTTCTTTTTAAGATTTTATTTATTTATTCATGAGAGACACGGAGAGGGAGGCAGAGACACAGGCAGAGGGAGAAGCAGGCTCCATGCAGGGAGCCCAAGGTAGGACTCAATCCCAGAACCCCAGGATCAGGACCTGAGCTGAAGGCAGACGCTCAACCACTGAGCCACCCAGGTGCCCTGGGTGACAGTATAAGTTACACCAACAAGTATTAAACATCTGATAGGAGGATACTTTGTAAGCACTGCCAACCCTTTAAGAGGAGATCACTGCACTCAGGTGCTTGCAATTCAGTTAATGTTGAAAACCTAAGAGACAGTAAGATTGTGATCAAACACTAACATCATCTCACTCTGGAACACGATCTTTGTCTCACAGAAGCTGCCTTCCTCCTCCCTTCTTCCTTGCAGTCCTTTAAACCAATTAAGAACTTCCTATAGGAAGCATTCCCGGTGTGCAGGCTCATCTGTCACACATAGCACAGATGATAGCACCTAGGAGACTCCTCCGGAGGTAATTTAATTGAGTGCAGAAGGCTAAAGCTTTGTACAAGGAATCCGAATTAGAATCCTGGTTCTGCCTGCACAGTCTGTCACTTTAACAAGTCATTTCTCAGTCTCAGCTTCCTAATCTGTGAAATTGGGAAGATAATGTTTATTGTGTGAAATTATGATGAGACAAGTAAACCAACATTTTAATGGAACCAGCACAATGATTTTTATAACTATTCACTTTCTCTTCTTCTGTGAGGTCTTTACTCACGTCACTAGAGAATCTGCACCTTAGTAATATATGCGTTACGTGTTTTGGTTCTGTTCTTCACTAGGTGCTATATCCTTTAAGAAAGGCAAATGAAGTCAATCTCTGAAGTGCATATGGCCAGCTCCATCCACACACACACCCATCTCCCTCATAAAAAAAGTTAGAAAGGATGAAAGGTTTCTTCTGGTGTTGCTACTGATAAACCTGTAACTTTAGAGAAAAAAGTTCATATGCATCACCATAAAGCTGAAAAACTCAGCCCCCACTGGGTCTTTACTTCTAGTAAACAACATTTTCCTCTGCTAAAGAACTATTCTCATCCCATTTTTCATTTGTATTGCTAAGCAACACCCTATACCCCCAGTTTTATTTCTGGTTTTGCATTTATTGTCACAGACACCTACAAAGTTACAGCCCACATGCTGGAATATTTTTAGGTTTAATTTGTGAACAGTCATATGGACTATCAAGTACCTCAAGTCACAATAATGATGCTTTGTACTTGTACAGAAATTATATTAACTGGCAAGCATTATGAACTTTCTCACCAAATATTTTATTCCTGAACTCCAAGAGACTTCCTCTGGTCATCTCCCTATGAAAGGAATTGGCTTACCTACAACCACACATTGTAGGAAGAAAGGACTCAAAGATATATTCTATGTTTTCTGGTTGTCATACAACATTGACTCATTTGATATGTGATGGGCCTCAGTTTACTTGTCTGTAAAATGTAGAGATTTGGCTTGATTTTTTATGAATCTACAATTTACACGGTGTCTAATATCTCATATCCCACAGAAATTTTCTTGCCTCCTTGTGACTCAGTTTTCTTCTACTAATTTTGAAAATGGAAACAAATAGAATTTTGACCTATGTTTTATCAAAACTGAAAAACATAAGAATAAAGCCAGGGAGTTTACAGTATTTAGAAGAATCATTGCAGGGGGATCCCTGGGTGGCTCAGTGGTTTGGCACCTGCCTTCTACCCGGGGCGTGATCCTGGAGTCCCGGGATCGAGTCCCACATCAGACTTCCTGCATGGAGCCTGCTTCTCCTCTGTGTGTGTCTCGTTCTCTCTCTCTGTGTGTCTCTCATGAATAAATAAAATCTTAAAAAAAAAAAAGAATCATTGCAAAAGGAGTAGAGAATTAAAAGGTATTCTTGATTCAAGGTGTTTATTTTACCCTTCATCTACATCTTCCTTGGTATCTTAGGATCCATAAATATACCTAAGCATTTAGAAGATGCTGCATACCAAGAAGCAATAGGTACAATATCAGGGGCTCAGAACATTATAGGATTTTAAAGTCAAAAAGACCTTATAGACCAAGAAGTCATGAGTAATAACCAAAGAAATAATTTAATGAGACAGAAGTTGGTGTTTCAGGAGATGCCCAAGGTGAGGAGTATGGCCTAGAGGCCACACCAGCAAACTATTTCCAAAGAGGCCAGAGAAACTATAAAGGAAGGTTCTGATGAGAGCCAGTAAAAGGAACTAGAAATAATAGCATGAGGCTGAGATATCCAGGCAACTATAAGCTTTCTTAGTTCATATACAGGTTTGTTTTTTAACTTGTCTTGTTCAAAAAAAAAAAAAGATTCAAACAGTTTACCATGAGTCCTACAATAGAGTAAGCTTAAATTTTAAAAAGAAAATCAAGGGACACCTGGGTGGCTCAGTGTTTGAGAGTCTGCCTTTGGCTCAGGGTATGATCCCAGGATCTGGGATCAAGTCCCACATCAGGCTCCTTGCAGGGAGCCTGCTTCCCCCTCTGCCTGTGTCTCTGCCTGTGTGTGTGTGTGTGTGTCTCATGAATAAATAAATAAAATATTTTTTTAAAAAAAGTTAAATAAGTAAGCAACGCAAAGGAAATGTAAAGAAAGGAGGCATTGTTTTAACTTTAAGTCTCTAGCACTGCATAGAAACACGGATTAATACACTCTAAACAAGTGAACTTCATTATTGTGACAGGAAATACAGTACTTAACTAGGCACTAACACTAAGTTATAGTTACTATTTATGTTATTGATGTTACTTACTAGCCCAATGTTACTTTTCTTCCTTAACTGAGGAGGCCAAACCTGTCCCAATGGAAAACTCTTCCCTATCTATCCATTCCTTCCCTTCCCATTTCCTTTTTGTTGAAAAATTCTCTAATTTTATGACAGAAGTGAAAATGTAATGAACCTTCAGAGCCTTCAAGTCAGAATCTACATTGTTGGCAGTATAACTAGTTCTTAGCAAAACTGTGAAGTTAGCCACATTTCTCATCCTTTTTCCTGTCTTCCCGTTTCTTTCCTCTTTCTCTCCCAGAGTTGTGTAGCCCTCATCTATGTTTCTCTTAAACTTCATTCTATAACACCACTATAAAATATGTCCTGTACCCTGAAATAGAAGTACCTCTGACTAGCGAAATATTAAAGGCCCACGAGGACTATATTTTCAAGTAGAACAAAACTTTAAAATAAAGGCATTAAGCTCTTAAAGTGGAAATCCAATTGTCCATGGGTGAAGGGGTACAGAAAATTTTGGTTTTGTTTTTCAGTGAAAGATATAGAGAAGAAATTGTAATTCATCTCTTACTGATAATTGCATAAAGGCAGAGTACTAATTAAGGGTTTATCCCAAATGTAGCCGGGACCCCTGACTAATGGCATATTGTCAATTCAAAAACAAACAAACAAAACAAAAAACAAAACACCTAATTCTCTCATTTTCAAAAAATGAAGTCTTCATTTGTGGTAGAAGGGTTAACTACCTTCTTAATACATAGCAAAACCCTTTAAAGGGTAGTCCATGGGGATCCCTGGGTGGCGCAGTGGTTTGGCGCCTGCCTTTGGCCCAGGGCACGATCCTGGAGACCCGGGATCGAATCCCACATTGGGGTCCCGGTGCATGGATCCTGCTTCTCCCTCTGCCTGTGTCTCTGCCTCTATCTCTCTCTCTGTGTGACTATCATAAATAAATAAAAATTAAAAAAAATCATCCTTAAAAAAAAAAGGGGGGGTAGTCCATGTTGGCCATTTCTTTCCTCCCCCAAAATTATCTAACTCAATACCCCCTCAAAAAGCAATCCTGAAACATTGATTTTCTTGCCCCTTCTACTCTCTGAAACTCTTAATTTACTGAAGGTTTCTAGCTCTTTCCATTCATTAGCATGAAAGGCCTGTGGCTTGGCAGTTAGTCAAACTTGCTTTAAAGGGATGGCGAGGATAATTTCTGCAAATGGCAGCACAGGAAGATCCTAATCCCATCTGCTCCCAGGCACACCAAATCTGCAGCTACCTATGGATCATTTACCCTATGAAAGTTAGATTGCTTCTCCACAACCAATGATAAAAATACCCCATCAAGATGGGCAGGAGAGGCAGAGATACAGTCTTTACCAAAACCCTGTTCTTGGAGTGACAATACACAATAGGAAGGGATTTCACTAGTCTGGTGCTCCTCCCAGAGGAGAAAGGGGGTGGTGCACCCATCAAGCACCCCCACCACCTGGGATCTACATTAACCCCAAAAACATCTGGCTTAGAAAAACCAATAGGGCTATGTCCAAGGGACCCTGAATATTACAGGAAATCGAGATTCCCCTTTAATTTTTTAAAAGATTTTTTTTATTTGAGAGAGAGAGAGAGAGAGAGAGAGAGAGAGTATGTAGGAGCAGGAGAGAGGAGGAATGGCTGAGGAGAGAATCCCAAATACCACCCTCCCCAAATGTGGAGCCTGATACAGGGCTCAGTCTTATCATCCATGAGATCATGACCCAAGAACCAGCCACCCAATAGACTGAGGAACCCAGGTGTCCCTGAGATTCCCCTTTTAGAAGGCTTGTAGTCTCAGTCATCCTGAGACCCTGAAAAAGAAAAAAACACAAAACAGTTTGACACTCTTCAAAGAGGGAAGTGTTGGCACATACCAATTTATTTTACATTCTCCACCTACACTGCTAGCCCAGGTGGGTAAGTTGAGATGCTGTATCCTCCCCACTGTCTTGCCAAGGCAAGCAGAGGTGAGCAGTTATAACACTATCTCATTGCCTTATTCAAGTCAGAGAATAATTGTAGCACTTTCCTGCTACCAGGCTGGGATAAGCTAGCACAAATGGTCCCAACATACTCCCAACTCCCAATCTAAAGCCAGTGCACACAAAGAGGCATGCTCCCATTGCATTACCAAAGCCCTCAAGTATGTACTGTTCAGACATATTTTCACTGCCTTTCTGAAACCAGTGAGCATGTCCCACCCTCTACACTCACAAACTGCCTAGCTAAGGCATCAGGCACATATAATCCACATAAGGAATGCCCCTTGATCATCTGGCCCTGGTAGGAGGTAGGGGCCTGGAATTCCTAAAAAAATCCATGGAAAGGCAACAGTCAGATTCTTGGCAAGCCACCATATTGTACAGATAACCATATTGTACAGATAACAATCTTAGACACAACTCCAGCCTTCCTATGAAAAAGGCCTATTTACTCGGCCTGGAGCATCAGCCTGAGGACAGGCTTCAGGTTTCTTACATATCTAAAGGTTAAGCAAACAATCCCAGGGAACATAAGCAAGGAGATGCCATCCTTGCATACCTCCATGACCTCAATATAGCTTGACAATACCTCCCAGAAATGAAGTCTTAAGCATTGATCTGGAGCCCTGATTTTTTGCAACTGTTGCCTAGGTGATACCTCTAGATCTCCTAGTCCAGAGGCCAGCAGGGATTATAGTTGTGACCACACAGAAATGTATGTATGTATTTGCCTACTTTAAAGAACGGTGCTTGACAATCTGGCCTCCAATTAGCCTAAAACTAGTGAGCAATGAGATTCCTCCCATTGGAAGCAGAATGCTGATAGGTCTTGGCACTCCCTCAACAATAGGGACATATAAAGAATAAATCAATACTGCATTTAGACAATCACAATGGTTTTAGAGATAACCAAGACCCAGGACAAGAATGAACAAGAAGTTATATCACCTACGGGAGATTGCTTGTTCAAAGCAGAGACATAACTGCTTCACCTAATACACACAAAGTCAAGCAAAACTGAAGCAACAAATATGCTCCAAATGAGAGAACATGACAAAAGCCCAGAAAAAGATCTTAATGGTACAGAGATAAATAAAAGGACTAAACTAATAAAGGAATAAAAGAATTAAACTAATGTCCACAAAGATGAACAAAGAGATCAGAAGAATGGAAGAACACATTGAAAGCTTGAAAAAGGGCAGAAAATTTAAGTAGCAAATAGGAGTCAGAGTTGAATAACTAAGGGGGAAAAAAAGGTGAAAAAAAAATCAAAGGGGCTTAACAGCAGATTGCATCAAAAAAAAAAAAAAAAAAAAAGTACTAATCAGTAAGCTGGAAGACAAAGCAATGAAACCCAGAGCAGCAAAAACAATTTTTATGAAGAAGGTAACTTGAGGGACCCATGAGACAACATCAATCAGACTAACACTCATAGGGATTCCAAAGAAGGAGAGAAGGAAAGGGACAGAAAATTCATTTGAATAAATACTGGCTAAAAAATTCCCTAACATAGGGAAGGAAATAGACATCCAGGTCCAAAAAGCCCAGACAATTCCCAAAAGATGAACCAAAAGAGAACCACACCAAAACACATTAGAATTCAAATGTCCAAAGTTAAAATGTCAAAAGTTAAAGATGAGAATCTTAAAAGCACCAAAAGCAAAATAATTTGTTACATACATAAAAGTATCAGATTTTTCAGCAGCAACTTTGCAGTCCAGAAGAGAGTGGTATTATATACTCAAAGTGCTGAAGGGAAAAAACTTCCAACCAAGAATACTTTACCCATCAAGGTTGTTATTCAGAATTGAAAAAAAAGAGTTTTCCAAACATGCAAAAGCTATAGGAGTTCATCACCACTAAACAAGTCTTACCAGAAAAGTTAAAGGTACTTCTTCAAATGAGAATTCTTCTCTTCCCATTTGAAGAGAAGTACTAATTAATGACAAATTACACAATAGTATAAATCTCTCACTCAAAAAGTTAAGTCTATAGTAAAAATAGTGGAATAATCACTTAAAGCTACTATGAAAATTAAAAGACAAAAATAGTAAAACTAAAACTACATTATTAAAAATACATAAAATAGATGCAAAATGTGACAAAGACAAAATGAATTACAATAGCACTATATGGTAACAAATGGTAATTTTACTTGTGATTAGCATAACATAATATATAGACTTGTTTAATCACTATGTTGTACACCTGAAACTAAATGTAACATTGTACGTCATCTATACTTCAAAAAAACCAAAACAAAACAAAACAAAATACATCATAAGGGGAATTAAAGTGTGGAATTTTCTTATGTATTCAAATAAAGTTGCTATCAACCTAAAAGAAACTTATATACACAGGACGATAAATGTGAATGTCACAGTAACATTAAAGCAAAAACTTATGGCTAGATGTCTTATTTCCCTGTGCATTTACTATAACTCTAAAGAAAATCAAACCACCAGTGAAGAGAGGGAAAAAAAAGTAGAGAAACCAAAAAATAGCCACACACAAAAAAATTTTTGGCCAATGGTAATTAGTACATATCAATAATGACTTTAAATATAAATGGACTATATCTACTAATCAACAGACAGCTGAATGGATTTAAAAAAAGAGCACATTTATATGCAGCCTACATAGCTTCACTTCAGAAGCACACACAGAGACACAGATGGCAAAATGAAGGGATGGAATATTATATTGCAAACAATTTGAAATCAAGAGAAATTTGGGGTAGCTACACTATCACACAAAGCAGACAAAAATGAAAACTAATAAAAGACAAAAGGGACACTATAAAATGATAAAATATATTAATAAAATGTACATACATAAATACATAGGCATCCAACATAAGAGCACGAAGATATATAAAGCAAGCATTAATGGATCTAAAGGGAGAAATTAGCAGTATAATAGTGGGGGAATTTAACACAATCCACTTTAACACTTTACTCAAATACAGCATATGAAAGATCTATGGGATGCAGCAAAGGCTATTCTAAGAGGAAGCTCCTAGCAATACAGGCCTACCTCAGAAAACAAGAGGAATCTCAAACAACGTAACTTTACACCTAAAACAACTATAAGAAGAATAAAGCCTAAGTTAATAGAAGGAAATAAGGGTCAAAGAAGTCAATGACAGAATAAAAACACAATAGAAAATATCAATGAATCTCAGAACAGGTTTTTGAGAAGACATGAACAGAAATTTCACCAAAGACAACATACAGATGGCCAATAAGCACATGAGAAAATGCTCTGCATCACTTGCCATCAGGGAAATACAAATCAAAACCACAATGAGATACCACCGCACACTAGAGAGAATGGTGAAAATTAACAAGACAGAAAACAACAAATGTTGGAGAGGATATAGAGAAAGGGGAACCCTCTTACACTGTTGGTGGGAATGTGAACTGGTACAGCCACTCTGGAAAACAGTATGGAGGTTGCTCAAAGAGTTAAAAATAGAACTGCCCTACGACCCAGCAATTGCACTGCTGGGGATTTACCCCAAAAATACAGATGTAGTGTAACACCGGGTCACCTGCACCTCAATGTTTATAGCAGCAATATCCACAATAGCCAAACTGTGGAAGGAGCCCTGGTGCCCATCAAAAGATGAATGGATAAAGATGTGGTCTATGTATACAATGGAATATTACTCAGCCATCAGAAAGGACGAATATCCACCATTTGTTTTGATGTGGATAGAACTGGAGGGTATTATGCTAAGTGAAGTAAGTCAATTGGAGAAAGACAATCATCATATGGCTTCACTCGTACGTGGAATATAAGAAATAGTGAAAGAGATAATAAGGGAAAAGAGGGAAAATGAGTGGGGAAAAATTAGAGGGTGACAAAAAATGAGAGACACCAAACTCTGGGAAATGAACAATGGGTAGTGGAAGGGGAGGTGGGCAGGGGGATGGGGTGACTGGGTGATGGGCACTGAGGAGGGCACTTGATGGGATGAGCACTGGGTGTTATATGTTGGCAAATCAAACTCCAATAAAAATAATAAATTAAAAAAATAAAATAAAATAAAATAGGCAAGATATGGAAACATCCAGAGTGTCTGTTGATGAATGAATGGATCAAGATTTGGTATATATACACAATGGAATACTAATCAAGCATAAAGAAGGGAAATCTTGCCATCTGGGACAATATGGATGGGCCTTGATAGTATTATGGTGAGTGAAATAAGTCAAAGACCAGTACTGCATGATTTTATTTTTTTTTTGTATGTGGAATCTAAAATACTATACAGAAACAAAATAAAATCCAGACTTTATATAGAGAACAGAGTGTTATAACCACTTCACAGGATACACAAATGTTGAATCACTATGTTGTATACTTGAATTCAATTAAACCTCAAAAACAGATTTTAGGGGCACCTGGGTGGCTCAGTCTGGTAAGCATCTGCCTTTGACTCAGGTCCTGGTCCTGGGGCCCTGGGATCAAGCCTCACATCAGACTCCCTGATCAGCGGGGAGTCTGCTTCTCCCTCTCCCCCTGCTTGTGTTCTCTGTCTCTGTCAAATAAAATCTTAAAAAGAAAAAAATTTAATGGGTGGCAAGGAAGGAAAAGAATATCTATCCTTGCTCTAAAGGTAATATTACATGGTCTCATTCATTTGGGGAATATAAAAAATAGTGAAAGGGATTATAGGGGAAAGGAGAGGAAATGAGTGGGAAATATCAGTGAGGGTGACAGAACACGAGAGACTCCTAACTCTGGAAAATTAACAAAGGGTAGTGGAAAGGGAGGTGGGTAGGGGGATGGAGTGACTGTGTGACAGGCACTGAAGGATGAGCACTGGGTATTATGCTATATGTTGGCAAACTGAACTCCAATTAAAAAATATACAAAAAACACCCAAAAACAAAATAAAGGTAATATTAATATTGCCACTGATGAGGAGGGACTTAGGACAAGATTTTTCAGTATCAGAACCATTGAAGACATTCTACTCACAAGACAAAAAAGTGTCAATATTACTATGGCCTCCATTTAATGAGCAAATGTAAAGCAATGGCAAACAGAAGGTAAAAGCAGGCATGCTCTTTTGTGAAGAGCATGTATAGCCATACTTGAACCCATTTTTGCTGGTATTGTACAGCCCAAAATTCTCTACTTTTTTTTGTCAACCAAAAGGTCAACACTGGGCTGTTATGCAATAGAAGATTGTGTCTGCATATTCTGGCAACACTTATTCCAGATTGTATTTCCAACGATAATTTTGACAGCAATGCTGTCATCTTGTGATACAAATTTTGTCTGGCATCTTCCTCTTCCAAATGCATTCTAGAGTTTTTCATGTGCTCTTTACCCCCACTGTCATCATGGATAAGACCCCTCAGCCCAATTCTTGTGTCAGGTGTGGAAATACAGATCTTGCCTTTATTTCTTAGACAAGAACGTCTTCCAAAGTTACTTCCCACTGATAAGGGCAAGAACTTTGGTCTCTGAGTATATTAGACCATTTTACATTATTATAATACATACCTACAGCTCAATTAATCTAGATGTACATGCCTGAAAATTTTACCCTCAAAATGTAGTTAGTTGTTATACCATTTAACCATAAGTATTCATAATTTTTACTTTTTTCTCCATGTTTTAGTTTCTCACATTATCTTTTTGGTGCCTATGGGCCACACACACACAAAAAAAAAATCTTTATTTCAGGAAAAAAAAAAAAAAAACTCCTTGCTAACTTAAACCAAATGTGCTACAGCAAAGAAGTACCCTAATTAAGAAAAATTCAATAAGCACTAACATTGAAACCAGAGAATCTCCAAGACATAGATAAATACCTGCTTAGTTCAGTAGCTATTTCTAACTATAATGTCAAAATCATCCAGGATTGGTTTTCATTTCCAGTTACAACAGAGAAGGATAAGAAAGAACCTCATTCGTGGGATAACAAGATAAACCCAGATTCAATTAAATTTTATTTTTTCTTTAGGGCTACAATGAGCAGAAGGAAAAAAAAAAACTGATGAACTGAATTCCAGAGTGAAAATATACTGTTGTGAGCTGAGAGCTGTAGCAGCTTCCGTTTGTATAAGAAAGCATTTGGTCTAGATAGGAACAATGAGAAACCAGGCTGCTGCAGCCTAACAGACTGTAGAGATGAACACAACATTCGATGGCAGTATGAATGTGAATCTCAAAGCGCCCAAAATATAAGGAAAAAAAATTGACCCAATAATTCTCCACCCCAGAAGCAGCAGTAGATGAAGAGCTATGAAGCAGAGAGAAACCTTAATCTTACACATTCTCATAGAGCTTTCATCCTAGGATCCTGCCAGATTTGAATATAAGGTAGACCAACAATAGCTGGTATTATACCCCAATCCCTTCCCAGATGAACCACTGGCCATATCAAAGAGGCAGCAGTGTTGCAGGAGATTGGGGTTTTGACTGAACAGAGATGAATCAATCTAGTTCAAGCTGCTACTCTCCCAGTTCAACTAGATCATAGGAAGAATCAAAATGGTCAGCCCTTTATTCTAACTATTTCATGGAACAAAAGCCATCACTCTAGAGACGAAACCCAATAATTAATTCAGTCTCCTTGTATTACACATAATATCTAGGATATAAGAAGTTCAGACATAGAAAAAGACAAATGTGACCCATAATCAAAGAAAATATAGTGATCTAAGTCATAGAAATTAGCAGCAAAGGACTCTAAAATCAACTGATATATAAATATATATATATTATTATTTAAAAATTTATAGGAAAAGATATTATGTGAAAGGATATTTCAGAAGGGAAAGGTAAACTAAAGATAGAAATTCTAGAGCTGAAAAAATAGCTGAAATAAAACAATCATTGGATGGCTTAGTAAATTGAACACTGCATGTAAAAAATCACTTAAAGGCCAGAAATTACTCCTAATCCAGTAGGCATACACCCCTTTGTGAAAGGGCTTTGCCTCTCCTCTCATACAGAGATAGAGAAAATTGCTATATCCCTTGAATAGAAGTTTGCTTAACAACTTGTTTTGACTAAGAAAATGCAGCAGTGGTTTTATTAGTCTTTCTTTTAAACTAGGCCTTAATCTGAGGCTAGACCTAAAGAGAAACACTTCACATACTGTCTCGAGAGGGTCATGCCATGAAGAAGCCTGGGATGATTTTCCATGTGGACAGAGAGGTACAACCATTTGGGCTCTCCCAGCTGTTTAGTTTCTAGCCAACCTACCTGTTAAATTTAGCTACATATGTGAACTTAGATGCATCTTGCAGAAGATTGCATAGTCAACTCATATTTGTGACATATAACTTGTTACTGTTTTAAGCAACTATTTTTTTTAAGATTTTATTTATTTATTCATGATAGTCACACAGAGAGAGACAGAGAGGCAGAGACACAGGCAGAGGGAGAAGCAGGCTCCATGCAGGGAGCCCGACGTGGGATTTGATCCCGGGTCTCCAGGATCATGCCCTGGGCCAAAGGCAGGTGCCAAACCACTGCGCCACCCAGGGATCCCTAAGCAACTATTTTTTGTAGTGGTTTATAACTATAGATAATTTATACACCGCAGAAGAAAGAATCCGTCAATTGACTACAGGTCATTACAAGTTACCAAAAATAAAGCAGTGATTAAAAACTGGTAGAGAATAAATCCAAGTGATAAATTGGTAAAGAATTCCAAGAAAACCACATCTGGGAACATTATAGTCAAATTGTTAAAACAAACAAACAAACCCACCACAAAACACAAAATAACTGAAGTAACCATGGGGGCAGAGACGGGTAGGAGACACATTACAAAGAGAGATACTATACTGAGAACAAAATTTAATTTTTCATCAGATACAACGGAGGCAAGAAAGGAATGAAAAGAGAGCAAACAGGAAAACATTCAAGGAATTAAAAATATGTGTATATATACATATACATGTGAATATGTGTATATGCTATGTGTTGATACAGTAAAATTCACTCACACATACTTTTTATGTATAGAGTTTGATGACTAAGAAGCATACAGACTTTTATAACCAATTCCCTCATTCTTCTCTGTAGTCATTTGCTACTCCAACCCAAGTCCAGCACTGATCTCATTTCTGTCCCCATAGTTTGGCTTTTCCAGAATGTCACATAAATGGAATCTTATAATATGTCATCTTTTGTGTTTAGGTTTCTTTTAGCATATTTCATGCAATATCCATGCTTCTTCTACATGTAACACTAATTTACTCTCTTTATTGTAAATAGTATTTCATCATATGGATGAACCACAATTGTTTATTCATTTACTAACTGAAAAGAATGTGAGTTGCTTTTAGTTTTTGGCAGCTGTGTATTAGGCCACTTTCTGTCAATATCACATTATCTTTATATATGCCAAAATAAACACAGCATATTATGATTATAACACATGTAGAGTAGAATATTTGACAATAGTACTAAGAATGGGAAGCTGGGATAAGTAGAATTAAACTTTTACAAAGTTCTCACATTGTGATCTATTTTAAGGTAGACTATATGTTAACAAATTACATTGTATTCTTTAGAGTCATCCTCAGAGACATAGCCTTGAGGACAAAAAATATAGAACACTAAAACAGCAAAAACTCAAAACTGCCCAGGAGACAGAAGAATGATCTCTAACCTGTTCTAGACCTGAGTTTCCAATATCCTACTGTTTATCAAAGATTGTTCTACACATGCAGATTATTCTTCACCAAGTATTTACTGAATATCTACTATATTCTAGACATTGTGATAAGCACAATGTATAAACAAGTGATGAATAGTCATGGACTTCAAACATGGAGTTCAAACATGAAAATTATATGTACTTGTGGGTGTGTTCCAATTCTGAGATATACAATTAAAAAAATCAAACAGAGTGCTAGGAGATCTAATGAAGAACTAAGGTAGTGAGTGTCCACTGACAATCCCAGGGTTCAGATCACCAACATTGCCAGTTCTCTTCTCCTTCCAGGCCTATGAGAAAATGATACTTCCCTGGTCCCATAAAGTTGCCTATGCCAGAGCCTTCACCAATGAAATGTAGGCAGAAATGATGTATCATTTCCAGGCAGATGCATTTAAGAACAGGATCACAATCCTCCCCATGCTTCTCCTCTACCTCCATTACAGATCTCAGATTCAAATTAGTATACTACTCAATAATCCAGTCTCCTTCAAACTGAATCCCTGAGTGACTAAGAGTTCCCTTGGCAATTCACATTAGAAATAAAGCTGTTGAAAAAAAAAAAAAGTTTCTCATATCTTAGGGTCGTTATTTTTTTTTAAGATTTTATTTATTTATTATGAAGAGAGGCAGAGACACAGACAAAGGGAGAAGCAGGCTCCATGCAGGGAGCCTGACATGGGACTGAATCCCAGGACTCCAGGATCCCACCGGGCTGAAGGCAGCATTAAACCACTGAGCCATCAGGGCTGCCCATCTTATGGTTGTTAAAAAGAACATAGTCTAATCTGACTCTTACAGGGAGTATAGAAAGACTTAAACCAAGACCCAAAAGATAAATAGGACACAGCAGGAGTGGGGGTGTGGGGGAGTATTCTAGGAAAAGGAATACCAAGTCCAAAAGCTTTTAAGTAGTAAAGATATTGATTCATTTGAGGAATGGGAAGAACACCAGGGAGGTATGACATAGTAGCAATGTAAGAAGGGAAGTTCTGAGGGATGAGGGTGGAGAACTCTTTTGGGGCCAGATTATTCAAGATCTTAAGAGACTGTCTTTTCTAAATACAGTAGAAGGTACTTGAGATTTTTATTTAGTGTAGACATATTTACATTTTAATTGTATTCCTCTGGACATTGTGGGGAGAATGAATTGGGATTGGTGAACAAAAAGTCAAAGCAACAAGACCCTCACGAACCATCTTTGTAGTCAGCAGGACAAGTCCTGACCTGCAGGAGGTAATCACAGTGGAAATAAATAATAGGGTAGATTTTGGAGTTGAATTAGCAAATGTGATAATGGTTAGAAGGCAAAGATGAATAGTGATGGAAGGTCAGTAAATAATGACTGCCATATGACAGGCTTCTGTAGGAGGAAAAGATGATAGGTTGGTAGGAAAGATGATCAACCAGGTAAGAGTGCTGGGGTAAAGAGTGCTCTCTCTGGAACATGTTTGATTTGGGAGAACTATGGGATACCCAAGATGACGTTGTAACAGAGTGTTAGATATAGGAGTCTAAAGCTAAGCAAGATTACATGGTATAAAAATAAATTTAGAAGTTACTGGTATTTTAAAGCCAAGAAAAATCAACGGTCTTTAAAAGACAAAGTGAAAGGAGGAAAAAAAAAAAAGCCAACAATGCTGATGAATACCAACATCTAGAGGTTTTTAGTGGAAAGGAGCTGGCATAAAAAGGTAAGTTAGGTACGTAGAAAATCAGGAAAAAGTATTAAACTTCAAGAGACCAATGTTTAAGAAAAAGATGAGAAGTTTCAAGGTTATCTAAGGACTCAAAATTCTTCATGAAATATTACAAAGAGTAAATTTCTTACAAAAAAAAAAAGTTTCTGACATTACCAAGAGTAGTTAGGTAGTGTTAGTAAAATCCAGACCAGACAGACTTGAAAAATGACTGAAAATTTAAAAATAAGAATGGCAATATTGACGACTCTATTAGAGAGGCTAAGTTATAAAGCATAGAACCATAAGCCAGTTTGCTTGGTGGGAGTTGATATGGCTTCAAGGAATGGTTTTTATTGAACGGTTTTTTAATGGCAGATGCATAAGCATATTCAAATGCTAATTATAAGTATTCTGAACAAACCCATTTTCCTCCTTCCCCTTTCCAGCCCAAGCCAAATTCCCACATAATCACACATCTAATCAAATTCTATTGGTTCCATCCCTAAAATGTTTCTTGAATCCAATCTTTCATTTCCATTCCTGCTGTCTTTGCATTAAAGTTTTCATGTCTCTCAACAGAGCTTTTATTATAACATTTACCCAGGGTTAACTAAATGCAAGGTTGAGACTACAGTACTCCAGACTGACCACTTAGCCCATGACTTCTGACTCCCAACTGCCACAAATTCAGGAATAACTATAAGGGTAGATGGATGAGTCCACACAAAAAGATCCTCACTTCTGACATCAACTACAGGTTTGGGAATTTCCTATAGCCTTCCTCAGTTTGATAATTTGTCAGAAAACTCCCAGAATTCACTGAAACCTATTTTACTCATCATTACATTTCTTACAGGCAAAGGAAAACAGGAACCAGCCAAAGGAAGAGAGGCATAGGGCAGAGTCTAGGAGGATTCCAAGCATGGAGCTTTAATTGTCCTTGGAATGCAACATCCTCACAGCATCAGTGTGTGGTAATACACGTCAAGTATTGTCAACCCAGAAAGCTCACTTCAACTTCAGTGTTGAGAGTTTGTATTAGGGCTTTATTACATAAGTATGATTGTCTAGATAATTGGACTTAATCTCCAGCCCCTAAGATTGGCCTTGGATTCCAACTCCAGCTCTTTTCTACACAGTCTATCCTTCTAGGTGTTCCCTCTAAGGATCACATTTTTCCTATCTCCATGCTTCTCTACAAGCTGGGCTCTCTTCCTGTTCTGCCGTCTCCACTTAGCAACTCATACTCTGTCTAATACTTATTCATCCTTTGAAATTCTTAGTGCCTCCTCTGGAAAACCCTTTCAGCTTCCATTAGTTCTAACTTACTTCTCTACATCTTCCCACACAACTCTATTCATACTCCTTTCAAAAGCATTAATGCGTTCCTAACACCAGATTTTCAGAACCAAAATGGTATCTATATGATCAAGTTCTAACACAAGACCTAGCATACATTAGGAGTTTAATGTTTGAGTGTATGAATGGGTATCGGAGTGAATACATGAACTAAGTCCAGACCCTTTATGAATGGCATTCAAAACTCTTCAAACTTGGCCTCCAAGTTATACTTTTAGCATCTTCTGCTATCTTACAAATGTACCCTGTGCTATACCCAAATGCATGCCCACCCAGTACACTGTATCACCATGATTCTATGAATTATTCTAGTCCTAGCATGAAGCTCTTCTTTCAGCACCCCCATTCCCATTGTTTTCTTCTAAAAGCTTTGTTTTCTAAGGCTCAACCCAAATATAATCCCTATGTTTATGTGTCCATAGATCTGCCATTCCTCCAATCTTTACCCCATAAAGTCTGCATAAATTGATTTGATTCTGAAATACAAATGCAACCCATAAATACAAAAATTAGGCTAAGCTAAATGAGTTAGTCATGAAGTAATTTCATGGGTTTTTCACTTGCCCAGAACCTCCTAGAGAGAACCTTTAGGTCACAGTTTAGAACAGATTAGCTCATCATTTCTTCCACTAAGCATGGCAGTAAAAGAAAGGTCTGATTATAAAAGCTCATCAATAGTTCTCACTAAAGTCATTGGAGAAAAGAAAATTGTAGTCTGATTCAGAGTTAGCCATGGGATGGACTAGGGGCTCCAATATTTATGGAGTGTTTGACATGTACAAACAACTCTGGGACCCAGATTCTCTATCTGGAAGAAAACATCTACCTCATAGAGTCAGTGTGAAGATCAAGTCCATGGACTAGGTAAGTACTCGATGAC
This sequence comes from Nyctereutes procyonoides, assembly GCF_905146905.1. Taxonomy (NCBI): domain Eukaryota; kingdom Metazoa; phylum Chordata; class Mammalia; order Carnivora; family Canidae; genus Nyctereutes; species Nyctereutes procyonoides. The sequence continues at coordinate 20,212,980 of NW_026575040.1, read as the reverse complement.
AGGAAGATAGAGAACTAGAAAGGAACACTTATATCCCTACAAGGCAAACCTAAATTTCTTAACTCCATAACAAATATTTATCCAAAAAGTCAACCTTCCTGCCCTTCATTAAAGTAATTTCCATGTATATTCTCCCTTGGCCTAGTGATATTTTAACATCTGCTCAGGTCACAAATTTTCAGATCTTTCATTTTCTACCAAAATGAGAAATGCCTCCAATGACATAGCCATTGTTCTTACATTTTAATTTTGTTAGTATTAGCCTAATGAGACAAACAGTTTCTATTGTCAACACTGTTTTCCTCCAATAGAAATAAGAGCCACAACAAGTCCCCCCCCCCCCCAATAATACCACAATCCTCTCTTTTACTCTTCCCACAACTGAGAGGTCTGTTGGAGCTATCTGGAAGACCAACCAGTCTAACTTCATCCCATAAAGTAGAAAGGTGAAGAATAAGAGGACTTATGCCTCCAAGGTGAAATGCCCTTGATCATTCCATAGACTGATTGAGAGAGACATCTAGAGTCAACAGAAGCCATACCCATCTTCTAAGTAAACCAAGACTATAACAGAAAGCAACAACCACAGCACTGGTCAACTGGTCAGTTATCCTCATTCTGCTTATTTCAGAACCCTTTTACATTAACTAGCCACATGCTATTCTCACACCCACCATGAGGAAGAGGCAGGGCAAATAGTCTTATCTTACATATGAGGAAAGTGAAGCACAAGGAAGGCATGTGGCTTATCTGAATATCACGGATGGTTGTTATCAAATCCAACATCGTAGCTGAGGTCCCTGACTTCCAGACTTAGATTACTCCCAGAAATTAAGTTCATAACATTTTTGTATCACTCTACTTTATCTTCATATTTGGTTAAAAAAAAAACAAAAAAACAGCATCCTACCCACACATTAGTAGGTCAGAGAGTTAAGATTTGAATTTCATTTAGGCCTATCAGTCAAGTTAATCAGGCTCCAACTAGGTGTCTGTTCTTCTCAGAGTTGGACATTTTTTTTACCCAACCTCTGCTATTGTCACCAGCAATAGTTTCCTCTCAGAACTATTCCCAAGTTTCTATTATTCTATTATTTTGATGTTTTATATATTAAAGTAGTGAATTTTTAAAAATATAATACAAGCATACAAAGATATTCAGATATGACCAATAAATTGATTAGCATGTGACCTTCAGAAGTTTTGTTAAGGGTATCCTTATTTTTAAACTTTACATTATTTTTCTTCAAATTGTTTTTGAAATTTTGTTGCAGGAGAATAAGAACTTTGTACATACATTTGAGATGAGGGGAAAGTGGGTAGGACAGCACTATGAGGACAAGCATCCCAGGGTAATCTTAGCAGCTCAGGTCTTAATTTCTCCAAAGAGAAATTGCCAGTGGCCAACATTTATAATTTTAAAATTAGTATGTTAAAACTTTTCATTTTAGTTTGTAATCGGAACTGCAAATCAAAATCACAATGAGAACGCCTTATACCTTTTACAATGATTGCTATTTTTAAGACAAGTTTTGGAAGAATACAAAGAAATTGGAACCCTTGTAAACTGTTCATAAGAATGTAAAATGACATAGTCCCTAAGGAAAACAGTATGAAAGCGCCTAAGAATGAAAATTGAGTTACTATATAACCCATTAATCCCATTGCTGATGGGATGTATATAACCAGAAGAACTTAAAGCAGGATCTTGAAGAGATAACTGCACCATACATTCATTGTAGATTATTCACAATAGCCAACACATGGAAATAACCCAAATGTCCATCAACAGGTAGATAAAATGTGGTATGTACACATAATAGATCACTCAGTCTTAAAAATAAAGTTAAAAAAAGAAGGAAGAAATACTGCCCTACGTGACCACATGGATGAACCTGGAGGACATTGTGCTAAGTGAAACAAGCTAGTTACTAAGCACAAATATTACATGATTTACATGAGTAAATTTGTCAAACTCGAATAGTAGAATGGTGGTTTCCAAGGGCTAAAGGAAAAGCAGAATGGGTAATTACTGTTTAATAGGTATACAATTTCAGTTTTATTAATTTCTAAAGATCCTCTATACAAGAGCATGCCCATAGTCAGCATTATCCCATGCACTTAATTAGTAGAGGGTAGATTTCACATTATGAATTCTTATCACAGTAAGAAAATTTTTTCATAAAGGAAAACAGCCCTCTAAGCTGGGTTCCAAGAGGACATTGAAGCTGGTCCCATGGTAGACTTTAGCAGCTCAAAGTTCAAAGCACTTTATAGATTGGGGAAGAGGAAAACACTCCCTTCTCATGTACAATATACAGTGAGGCCCCAGGGTAAGCCAGACCATGTTGGAACTCCTAAGGTTGGGAAGTTTTGGGCACATCAGAAGAGGTCCCTAGGATCAAGAATATCAGCAATGTCCTATGAGGACTAGAAAGCACCTCTCACTGCAAGCCCTCTGCATAGCTGCGAGGGTAGGAGAAATTAGTAAGGGGAAGATGAACTCAGAGCTTGAACTGAGTAAAAAAAAATGAGAGCACTGTTTGTAAGCATATGCTATGCCCTTGAGGACTACCAGAAATACTGGAGTTTTTAAGAGCTAAGGTGCTAAAATATATAGTAGGTAGCTGAACCACTAGTTTAGGCAAAGGTGACATTTCCTGTCCAAAGATTGGTAGGATTTAGAGGGGGAGGAAATCACAACAGAATACTATATTTTAATAAAGAAAATTAAAATTAGATTCTTAGCAAGTATATCCTAGGAATATTCATGTATTAGACAAAGCAAGATTAATAAACAGCTTTAGGACTTATTCTATGTCCTTGAAGCAGCCTGAAATGATTTTGCAAAACAAGTGATTTTTTTTTAAGCAATTACTTTAAAAATGCTGTCTTTCAGTATTGAACATTGTTACTGAAGAAAATGTGATCAATATGATTGTGGAATTTTAATAGAGCTAGTACCTTGTGTTCCTTATTTTTTTCCAAAAAAATATCTTATGAAATAAAGTATCCTCCCTCTCAGCTCCTTCTACTGGCATAAAAATTCAGATAGACAACTGTTTTTAAAAGCTATACTCTTGGAGTGAATGAGTAGCTTAGTTGGTTAAGTAGCCAACTCTTGTTTTTGAGTCAGGTCATGATCTCAGGGTCCTAGGATCTAGATTCACATCAGGCTCCATGCTCAGTGGTGATCTGCTTCAGGATTCTCTCTCCCACTGCTCTTCCTCACTTGCTAATGTGCTCTAAAATAGGTAAGTCTTTAAAACAGTAGATCAATAAATAAATGCTATTACCTTAATGGGAATATGTATATCTATAAATGATTATTCGCATTTATTTATAAAGAAAACATTCACTACATCAGGTCTGTGGAGGCCGAGAAAATTAAGGCCATTCCACTTTGAGTTCAGCGTTATCACAAGTGCAGCCATCCCAGGCCCCTGTGAATAAGAGCTGAAACTTTACCTTACTTCAGTTACAGGAAGAAAACAGCTTGCAGCTTAACATCCTAGAAAGCCCCTATTAGAATGAGAACAGAGCCCAAGCCAAGGGCAGGAAGCCCTTATTAGAATAAGAACAGAGCTCAACGCCCTTGAAAGCCCCATATCAAAATGTAAACAGAACTTGAAAAATTCCTCCACCCCTTCTGAAGATCCCCTAGACCAGCCTATAAAAACTAAGCTGAAACCCACCTTGGGGTCCAAGTCCCTGCTCCGTTGTGTCGGGTATACTTGGACCCAAGCTCGAGCTTGTAAATAAACCCTCATGTGTTTGCATCGGTGTCAGCTCCTGGTGGTTTCTCGGATTTGCAATTTTGGGCACAACAAGGTCTATTTGTGATAAGCAGAAAAACAGCGTAAGGATGCAATTCCAGTTCTTAACATTTGGCATAGTGGTCATAAAAAGCTTATACTGATTAAATTATAGATGGCATTATGTTCCCACTCACAAAAAATTATAAAGGGATGTTGAAGTTCTAACTCCTGGTTTCTTTGAATGTGACCTTATTTGGATAGGGTCATTGTAGATATAATTATTTTAAGATGAGGTTGTACTGGAGCAGTATGGGTCTGTCATCTAGTATGACTGGTATCCTCATAAGATTACGGTCATGTAAAGACAGACACACAGGGCAAATTCCATGTGATAATAAAGGCAGAGATTGGAGTTATACACCTAATAAACCAAGGAATGCCAACAGTTGTCCACAAACTACCAGAAGCCAGGAAAAGTCAAGGTTTCATAGACACATGGCCTTGTATGTAAATTCTGGACTTGTGGACTTCACAACTGTATGCCAGTAACTTTGTTGTGTTAGGTTACAGTTTGTGGCACCTTGGTAGGCAACCCTAAGAAGCTTGTACAGGTGATAATTAGGCCACCAGTTATAATATCTATGTTCACCGAGCCCCTTGCACCATCCTGTTCTATCTCTACCCCTAAAGTTCTTGAGAAGCCACCTGACAAACATAGCATTCTCAACTCTTCTATTCTTCCCAGTCATGAGAAACCCATGCCCCTTGCTCTATAACTCTGCAGGTGCTTTCCATTTGAGTACAAGAAAATGCTTCCTCACCCTCATTGATGGGCTTGGCTATAAATTCATTCAGAATAAAGGGCATCTGGGTGGCTCAGTCAGTTGAGTGACTGACTCTTGGTACTGGCTCATGTCATGATCTCAGAGTCCTGAGATCAAGCCCCATGTCAAGCTCCATGCTCAGCACAGGGTCCTGCTTGAGATTCTGGGGTACCTGGTTGGCAACGTAGACTGAGCATCTGACTCTTGGTTTTTGGCTCAAATTCTGATCTCATGGTCATGGGATTGAGCTCCAAGTTGGGCTTAGTATAGAGTCCACTTAAGAGTCTCTCTCCTGCTCCCCCTCCTGCTTGTACACTCTGAAATTGAATTTAAAAAAATAAGACACTTGTTTAGACTAGCCAAGTAAGGATAGAAGGGACAGTGTGACAGTTTCAAGCCGAGGCCTTAAGGAGGATTGGCAAGTCTCCTGCAAGCTTCTTGAAGTGTGTATGATGTACTATGAGAAAAAGGTCTCATATACTGATCCAAAAACAGAAAGATAAGCATGAAGTATCTGAATTCATATTGTCCCTATCAAGGGCAGTCAATTCAAGCCAAGCCCAAGAAAGATATAATGGACCTACAAAATTTTAAGTGAGAAATCTTCATTTGGGTAAGCCACTGTGTTTGGAGTGTTATTAGACATTATTATAAATAGCCAATTGGAACATTACCAATCAGTTTTTTATTCTTTGTTTGGGCTTTTGCTCTATATTGCTATATGGTTTCCCAAACCCTAATCTGAAATCTTCAAAAATTCCTATGTATTATTTCCCCCTAAATCCTAAAAGAAACCCTGCCTCAAATAACCTTAGTGAAGGGTACCCTCGACTAAAAAGAATAAACATAGCTGGACTTAAGGATAGGTCATTTTAATCATTCCTCAAGGAAAATCTCCCCTTCAAATAGAACAGATACACTGTATTTATACACAGTAAACATTATATAATGCTTGTCATAGGGAGGAGCACTAGGAGATGCTCAAGAAGAAAATGGTGAAATGTAAACACTATCTAGATCTTCTCTCTCTCTCTCTCTGTCTCTCTGGCAGAAAATGGATTTTTGTTTCCTCATTTCATCTGTTGTCTTTGCTAGTACCCTATAATACTTCAAGCCAGTGGGAAAAACCACATGATAATGGAAGTTAGGAGCAAGAATTGTCCATCAAGCTATTCACCACATATCAACCCAGAAAGAAGATACCATGGTATGGTAACTTCTGATTCATAGAGCAAGTTCTAAATGGTTATCTCACAGCCATCTCTGGTACAGAGACCTGCAGAATGCCTTTTTGATAATCTCCCTAACAGAAAAAATCAGTTAAGGTGACTTGGAAAAAAGTGCCAAATTTGGCAGGTCAGTGAGGAAGGCTCCAGGATGAAGTTCATTTCTCAGAAGTCCATCCAGTTAAATTTAACTTCTGTGGAACATTACGTACAAGTTCTTCATAGGAATATTCCAAGTAGGAATCACCTACAGTTCTTGATTTTAAGAACTTTCTTTCCTTCCTCATGAATGAATTGGTAGACAGCTAATTCCCCTAAATAATTGTTAGCACAGTTACTCTAAGCTGGAGGGTGGGAAAACATCAAGTGTCACAGGACAAGAACATTCTGGAAATGAAACAACACAGGACTTCCACAGGAGAGTCTACATCTGTGCTAAGAGTAAGGGGTGGTGGGTTCATCAGAATGGCCAGCAGTAGCCAATTAAATAGTCACAGGCTGAAAGAAAAAGTGGTGCTAGTCCTACTGAGCAGAGCTGAAAAATGCATTCCTCCCTCATGCTGAATGAGAATGTTCATTCCATTTGTTCACCTTATAGTATGTGATTGCTTTCACATAAATGCAAATATACTACATCATCTGGCCCTACAAAAACTTTTTGAGGTAGGAATGAGTACAGTATTTGTTTTTTTTTTGTGTGTGTGTGTGTGTACAGTATTTGTTAGCAAAGGCTGCTACAACAAATTACCACAGACTGAGAGGCTTAAAAACAAATTTACTCTCACATATCTGGAGGCTATAAATATGAGATCAAAGTGTTGGCAGGGCCATGCTCTCTCTAAAGCCTCTAGGAGAGGCTCTTTCCTTGCCTCATCTAGCTTCTGGTAGCCAAATGTCATTTGGCTTATGGCTGTACCTTTCCAACCTTTGCCTCAATCGTCATAGTACTCTGTTCTCCCCATGTGTCTGTCTTCACAGAGCATTTTCTTCTTATAAGAATACCAGTCCTGTTGGATTAGAACTCCCTGTAAAGACCTTAACTTATTTTTATCTGCAAAGACCTCATCTCCAAACAAGGTCATTTTCATAGCTACCAGAGGTTAGAATTTCAACTTAGAGGGTGAACTCAATTCAACACAATCTGGAAGAGCAGGTTCCCTGAGGGACTTCTCCAGGAACAAAGGAGCAAGTAGATGCTCTTTCCCTCCCCCACTCCCCAGCATAAACACATAGCCACCTGCAGGAACCGGAGCCACACTGGACATTCACTAACTTGTTTGCACCAAGCCCTGAACTTCCTTTCATCCTTCACCCACGCACCCACCCTGGGGTCTTGACAGAGCTGCCTTTTCCAGTCATGCTTGCCTCAGTCCCTACACTGCAGGTTTCCTCCCCCAGAAGATCTGCATAAACTTTACCAATACCACATCTCCCAATCATGTGCTTTATGAGGCCTTGGTCATGGCAGTAGTGGCACGCCCTCTCCAAGGGGGGACCTGCACACACCTTTTTAAAACTGCATGCTTCACCCCAATTGGCCCAGTCCTGGTAGCAGCATATCTCCTCTCACAGGCACACAAACTTTGTGGACACTGCACAGCCAGCCCCCTCCAATCTGCTCTTAGCTGGAGCCCATTCAAACTGGGGCCACAAGTCTGGCAGTATGCAAGCAGCCCTAACACTGACGGGGGCAAGCACCACTCCAAAGTCCCTTCTGGTCTGGGGTGAGGGGAAGCTAATTACACACACCAAACAGAGGTCCCAACGGTGTGATGCAGGCAGAGAAGAGGTCCAACTGCAGGCCTCACTCACCAACAAAAGCTTCTCAAGGGATGACAAGGGAAAGCACCCTACAGTTTGGTGCTACTGCATCTCTGGCAAGTGTATGGTCTGACTAAACTCAAGGCCAAAATGGCCCCAGTCTGGTCCACTAACACAGGAACCAAACATTGCCCAAAACACACCAGGAGCCATAGCATATGATTGAATTGAAGGAGAAATAAGCCAAGACACAACAGCAGGTTACAGGAGATATGCTTGAAAGGCCAGTTCTGGTGAACAGTGGACACTGCTCTGCAGGACCTCTTCTTCATAGGATCATTGCTTTCAGAACCAGAAGATATAGCAGAGTTTCCTAACACATAGAAACAGACACAGACAAATGAGGACACAGTTATGTCCCAAATGAAAGAACAGGACAAAACCATAGCAAAAGATCTAAGCAAAACAGAGACAAGAAATATGCCTGAGAGAGAATTTAAAATAATGGTCTGAAACATACTCACTAGACTGAGGAGTGGGGGACATCAGTGAGATCCTAAACAAAGAGATAAAGAACCAATGAGAGATGAACACAGTAAGTGAAATTTAAAAGACACTAGATCAAATAGGCTAAAGGAGCAGAGAAAGCAGAGCAATGAGACAAGTAACAAAATGGCCATAAACATACCTATCAATAATTACTTTGAACATAAATGCACTAATCAAAGACATGGGATAATGAATTTAAAAAAAAAACCATCTATATGCTGCCTCATATACAAGAGACTCATTTCAGACCTAAAAAAAACCTGCAGGTTGAAAGTGATGGAATGAACAAACATTTATCATGCAAATGGGTGTCAAAAGAAAGCCAGGAGAGCAGTACCTTTATTAGATAAAATATATTTTAAGGCAAGGATTATAACAAGAGACAAAGGAGGACACTGTATAATAAAAGGGATAATACAACAAGAAGATATAACAATTGTGAATATTTATGCACCCTATATAGAAGCACCTAAATACATAAAGCAATTAATAACAAAGGAAGTAATCAGTAGTGATACACTAATAGTACCAGACCTTAACACCCCATTACATCAATGGACAGCTCATCCAGAAAAATCAACAAGGAAACTGACTTTGGATGCACTAGACAGATGGATTTCAAAGATATATTCAGAACATTCATCCTAAAACAAAATAAACATGCTTTTCAAGTACACATGGAACATTCTATAGAATAGGTCACATATTAAGCCACAAGTCTCAACAAATTCAAAAAGATTGAAATCATTCCATACAGTTTTTCTGACCACAACACAATAAAACTAGCAATCAACCACAAGACAAAAATCTGGGAAGACCACAAATACAGGGCAGTTAAATATCAGGCTATTCAATTATGATGGGGTCAAAACAAAACAAAACAAAACAAAAAAAAATCAAAGAATCACATGAAAAGAAATGAAAATGAAAAAAAATGGTCCAGTATCTTTGGGATACAGCAAAAGCTGTTCTAAGTTTATAGCAATACTTGCTTCTTGAAGTAGCAAGAAGAAAAATTTTAAATAAACAACCTAACAATACACCTAAAGGAGCTAGAAAAAGAACAAAACGAAAATCAGCAGAAGGAAGGAAATAATAATGATTAGAGAAGAAAAAAAATGATACAGAAACTAAGTAATAGATCATTGAAATCAGGAGCTGGCTCTTTGCAAAGATAAACAAAATTGATAAACCTTTAGCCAGACTCATAAAAAGAAGGAAGGGGGGGGGGCTTCAATCAATCATAAACCAAAGAGGAGAAATAACAACCAACTCCCTAGCAATACAAATAATTTTAAGAGTATTAAGAAAAACTATATGCCAAAAAATTCGACAACCTAGTTGGGAAAATTGGACATCCACATACAGAAGAATGAAACTAGACCACTCTCTTGCACCATACACAAAGATAAACTCAAAGTGGATGAAAGATCTAAATGTGAGACAAGATTCCATCAAAATCCTAGAAGAGAACACAGGCAACACCCTTTTTGAACTTGGCCACAGTAACTTCTTACAAGATACATCCATGAAGGCAAGAGAAACAAAAGCAAAAAGGAACTATTGGGACTTCATCAAGATAAAAAGCTTTTGCACAGCAAAGGATACAGTCAACAAAACTAAAAGACAACCTACAGAATGGGAGAAGATATTTGCAAATGACGTATCAGATAAGGGGCTAGTTTCCAAGATCTATAAAGAACTTATTAAACTCAACAGCAAAGAAACAAATAACCCAATCATGAAATGGGCAAAAGACATGAAGAGAAATCTCACAGAGGAAGACATAGACATGGCCAACATGCACATGAGAAAATGCTCTGCATCACTTGCCATGAGGGAAATACAGATCAAAACCACAATGAGATACCACCTCACACCAGTGAGAATGGGGGAAATTAACAAGGCAGAAAACCACAAATGTTGGAGAGGATGTGGAGAAAAGGGAACCCTCTTACACTGTTGGTGGGAATGTGAACTGGTGCAGCCACTCTGGAAAACTGTGCGGAGGTTCCTCAAAGAGTTAAAAGTAGATCTACCCTATAACCCAGCAATAGCACTGTTGGGGAGTTACCCCAAAGATTCAGATGCAATGAAATGCTGGGACACCTGCACCCCAATGTTTCTAGCAGCCATGTCCACAATAGCCAAACTGTGGAAGGAGCCTCGGTGTCCATCGAAAGATGAATGGATAAAGAAGATGTGGTTTATGTATACAATGGAATATTACTCAGCCATTAGAAACGACAAATACCCACCATTTGCTTCAACGTGGATGGAACTGGAGGGTATTATGCTGAGTGAAGCAAGTCAATCAGAGAAGGACAAACATTGTATGGTCTCATTCATTTGGGGAATATAAAAAATAGTGAAAGGGAATAAAGGGGAAAGGAGGAAAAATGAGTGGGAAATATCAGAAACGGAGACAGAACATGAGAGACTCCTAACCCTGGGAAACAAACTAGGGGTGTGGGAGGGGAGGTGAGTGGGGGTGGTGGTGACGGTGAGGGCACTGAGGGGAGCACTTGATGGATGAGCACTACGTATTATTCTATATGTTGGCAAATTGAACACCAATAAAAATAAATTTAAAAAATTAGACAACCTAGAAGAAATGGATAATTTCCTAGAAATATATGACCTGGGGAGGGGCAAGATGGCGGAAGAGCAGGGTCCCCAAATTACCTGTCCCCCAAAAATTACCTAGATAACCTTCAAATCATCCTGAAAATCTACGAATTCGGCCTGAGATTTAAAGAGAGAACAGCTGGAATGCTACAGTGAGAAGAGTTCGGGCTTCTATCAAGGTAGGAAGACGGGGAAAAAGAAATAAAGAAACAAAAGGCCTCCGAGGGGGAGGGGCCCCGCGAGGAGCCGGGCTGAGGCCGGGGCGAGTGTCCCCAGGACAGGAGAGCCCCGTCCCGGAGAAGCAGGAGCTGCACCAACCTTCCCGGGCGGAAAGGGGCTCGCAGGGAGTTGGAGCAGGACCCAGGAGGGCGGGGATGCCCTCGGGCTCCCGGGGACACTAACAGACACCTGCGAGCGCAGGAGAGTGCGCCGAGCTCCCTAAGGGCTGCAGCGCGCACGGCGGGACCAACCGGAGCAGCTCGGAGGGGCTCGGGCGGCGGCTCCGCGGAGGGGGCTGCGGGGCGGGAGCGCGAATCCACCAGCGCAGGCCCCGGAGCACAGGGCGCCGGGACACAGCCCAGGATCCGGCCTCCCCCCGGGACAGGCAGAGGCCGGGAGGGCCCAGGACAGCAAGGACGCTCCTGCCCCGAGCTGAGCAGATCAGCGGCCCCGCCCCGGAGCCTCCAGGCCCTGCGGACGGAGAGCCGAGAACCCCGAGCCCCGTAGTTCCTGCGGAGGCTGAATCCAGGCTTCCAGAGCTGCCATAGCCACTGCGGCTGTTCCTCCTGGGGCCCAACGAGGTAAACAACCCCCGCTGAGCCCTGCAGCAGGCAGGGGCAGAGCAGCTCCCCCAAGTGCTAACACCTGAAAATCAGCACAGCAGGCCCCTCCCCCAGAAGACCAGCTAGAGGGACCAGTGATACTCCCCCGTGTTCCAATACAACTTGTTTTTGGCCACTCTGCACTGAGCAAAATGACTAGAAGGAAAACCTCACTTCAAAAGAAAGAATCAGAAACAGCCCTCTCTCCCACAGAGTTACAAAATCTGGATTACACTTCAATGTCAGAAAGCCAATTCAGAAGCACCATTATACAGCTACTGGTGGCTCTAGAAAAAAGCATTAAGGCCTCACGAGACTTCATGACTGCAGAATTTAGATCCAATCAGGCAGAAATTAAAAATCAATTGAATGAGATGCAATCCAAACTAGAAGTCCTAACGACGAGGGTTAACGAGGTGGAAGAACGAGTGAGTGACATAGAAGACAAGTTAATGGCAAAGAGGGAAACTGAGGAAAAAAGAGACAATCAATTAAGGGACCATGAAGACAGATTAAGGCAAATAAATGACACTCTAAGGAAGAAAAACCTACGTTTAATTGGGGTTCCCGAGGGCGCCGAAAGGGCCAGAGGGCCAGAATATGTATTTGAACAAATCCTAGCTGAAAACTTTCCCAATCTGGGAAGGGAAACAGGCATTCAGATCCAGGAAATAGAGAGATCCCCCCCTAAAATCAATAAAAACCGTTCAACACCTCGACATTTAATAGTGAAGCTTGCAAATTCCAAAGATAAAGAGAAGATCCTTAAAGCAGCAAGAGACAAGAAGTCCCTGACTTTCAGGGGAGGAATATTAGGGTAACAGCAGACCTCTCCACAGAGACCTGGCAGGCCAGAAAGGGCTGGCAGGATATATTCAGGGTCCTAAATGAGAAGAACATGCAACCAAGAATACTTTATCCAGCAAGGCTCTCATTCAAAATGGAAGGAGAGATAAAGAGCTTCCAAGACAGGCAGGAACTGAAAGAATATGGACCTCCAAACCAGCTCTGCAAGAAATTTTAAGGGGGACTCTTAAAATTCCCCTTTAAGAAGAAGTTCAGTGGAACAATCCACAAAAACAAGGACTAAATAGATATCATGATGACACTAAACTCATATCTGTCAATAGTAACTCTGAACGTGAATGGGCTTAATGACCCCATCAAAAGGCGCAGGGTTTCAGACTGGATAAAAAAGCAGGACCCATCTATTTGCTGTCTACAAGAGACTCATTTAGACAGAAGGACACCTACAACCTGAAAATAAAAGGTTGGAGAACCATTTACCATTCAAATGGCTCTCAAAATATACCCTAAAAACTATAGAACACTTCTGAAAGAAATTGAGGAAGACACAAAGAGATGGAAAAATATTCCATGCTCATGGATTGGCAGAATTAATATTGTGAAAATGTCAATGTTACCCAGGGCAATTTACACGTATAATGCAATCCCTATCAAAATACCATGGACTTTCTTCAGAGACTTAGAACAAATTATTTTAAGATTTGTGTGGAATCAGAAAAGACCCCAAACAGCCAGGGGAATTTTAAAAAAAGAAAACCATATCTGGGGGCATCACAATGCCAGATTTCAGGTTGTACTACAAAGCTGTGTTCATCAAGACAGTGTGGTACTGGCACAAAAACAGACATATAGATCAATGGAACAGAACAGAGAACCCAGAAGTGGACCCTGAACTTTATGCTCAACTAATATACGATAAAGGAGGAAAGACGATCCACTAGAAGAAAGACAGTCTCGTCAATAAATGGTGCTGGGAAAATTGGACATCCACATGCAGAAGAATGAAACTGGACCACTCTCTTGCACCATACACAAAGATAAACTCAAAATAAATGAAAGATCTAAATGTGAGACAAGAGTCCATCAAAATCCTAGAGGAGAACACAGGCAACACCCTTTTTGAACTTGGCCACAGTAACTTCTTGCAAGATACATCCACGAAAGCAAAAGAAACAAAAGCAAAAATGAACTATTGGGACTTCAAGATAAGAAGCTTTTACACAGCAAAGGATACAGTCAACAAAACTAAAAGACAACCTACAGAATGGGAGAAGATATTTGCAAATAACGTATCAGATAAAGGGCTAGTTTCCAAGATCTATAAAGAACTTATTAAACTCAACACCAAAGAAACAAACAATCCAATCATGAAATGGGCAAACAATCCAATCATGAAGAGAAATCTCACAGAGGAAGACATAGACATGGCCAACATGCACATGAGAAAATGCTCTGCATCACTTGCCATCAGGGAAATACAAATCAAAACCACAATGAGATACCACCTCACACCAGTGAGAATGGGGAAAATTAACAAGGCAGGAAACAACAAATGTTGGAGAGGATGTGGAGAAAAGGGAACCCTCTTACACTGTTGGTGGGAATGTGAACTGGTGCAGCCACTCTGGAAAACTGTGTGGAGGTTCCTCAAAGAATTAAAAATAGACCTGCCCTACGACCCAGCAATTGCACTGTTAGGGATTTACCCCAAAGATTCATATGCAATGAAACGCCGGGGCACCTGCACCCCGATGTTTCTAGCAGCCATGTCCACAATATCCAAACTGTGGAAGGAGCCTCGGTGCCCATCGAAAGATGAATGAATAAAGAAGATGTGGTCTATGTATACAATGGAATATTACTCAGCCATTAGAAACGACAAATACTCACCATTTGCTTCAACGTGGATGGAACTGGAGGGTATTATGCTGAGTGAAGTAAGTCAATCGGAGAAGGACCAACAGTGTATGTTCTCATTCATTTGGGGAATATGAATAATAGTGAAAGGGAATATAAGGGAAGGGAGAAGAAATGTGTGGGAAATATCAGAAAGGGAGACAGAACATAAAGACTTCTAACTCTGGGAAATGAACTAGGGGTGGTGGAGGGGGAGGAGGGTGGAGGGTGGGGGTGAATGGGTGACGGGCACTGAGGGGGACACTTGATGGGATGAGCACTGGGTGTTATTCTGTATGTTGGTAAATTGAACACCAATAAAAATTAATTTAAAAAAAAAAGAAATATATGACCTTCCAAAACTGAAGCAAAAAGAAATAGAAAATTTGAACACACCAATTACCAGCAATGAAATTGAATCAGTAATCAAAAAAACTCCCAACAAAAGTCCAAGACCAGACAGCTTCACAGGTGAATTCTAACAAACATTTGTAGAGTTAATACTTATTATTCTCAAGCTTTTCCAAAAAAATAGAAGGAAAACTTCCAAATGCTCTTTATGAAGCCAGCATTACCCTGATACCAAAATTAGATAGACATTACAAAGAAGTAGTACAGGCCAACCTCTAATATATATGCAAAATCCTCAACAAATATTAGCAAACCAAGTCAAACAGTACTCTAAAAAAAAGTAAATAATAAACACTCATCATAATCAAGTAGATTTATTCCCAACATGCAAAGGTGGTTCAATATTAGGATCACATCAATAAGAAAGGATAAAAACCATATAATCCTTTCAATATATGCAGAAAAAAAGGCATTTGACAAAGTACAACATCCATTTATGATAAAGATTCTCAGAATGGAGGTATAGAGGGAACATACCTCAACATAATAAAGGCCTTATATGAAAAACTCACAGCTAACATCCTATTCAATGGAGAAAGAGCTTTTCTCCAGAGGTCAGGAATAAGACAAGAAGGTCGACTTCCACCACTTTTATTCAACATACTACTGAAGTCCTAGTCACAGCAATGAGACCAAGAATAAAAGGCATCCAAATTGGTGAAGTATAAGTAAAACTCACTATTTGCAGATGACATGATACTATGCCCAATGATTCTACCAAAAAATTACTTGAACTGATTACTGAATTCAGTAAAATTCCAGGGTACAAAAATCAATGTACAGAAATTCATTGCCTTTCTATACACAATTAATGAAGCAACAGAAAGCAATCCCATCTATAATTACACCAAAAATAATACATAGGGTAAACCTAACCAAGGAGGTGAAAGACCTGTACTATAGCACATTGGTAAAAGAAATTAGAGACAACACAAACGGAAAGACATTCCAGCTCAATCATAAAAATATTGCTAAAATGTCTATACTATGCATAGCAAACTAGACATATAATGCAATCCCTATCAAAATACCAGTAGCATTTTCCATAGAACTAGAGTAAGTAATCCTAAAATTTGTATGTAACCATAAAAGACCTTAAATAGGCAAAGCAATCTTGAAGACAAACAAAACTGGAGGGATCACAATTACAGACCTCAAGTTCTATTACAAAGCTATAGTAATCAAAACAGTATGGCAGTATGGTACTGGCACAAACATAGATGCATAGATCATTGGAGCAGAATAAAAAGCCCAGAAATAAACCCACAATTACGTGGTCAATTAATCTTTGACAATGGAGGAAAGAATATCCAGCAAGAAAAAGTCTCTTCAACAAATGGTGTTGGGAATACTGGACAGCCACGGGCAAAAGAATGAAACTGGACCACTTTATTACACCATACACAATAAAATCAAAATGGATTAAATACCTAAATGTGAGACCTGAAACTATAAACATCCTAGAAAAGAGCTCAAGCAATAATATCTCTGACATTGGTCATAGTAACAGCTTTCTAGATTTTTTTCTTTTAGGTCTCCTCAGACAAGGGAAACAAACTATTAAGACTACATCATAATAAAAGCTATATAGCAGAGGAAGCAACCAAGCAAACCAGAAGACAACATATTGAATGGGAAAAATATTTTAGATGACCTATCTGATAAAGAGTTTAGTACCCAAAATGTATCAAGAACTTCTACAACTCAGCACAAAAATCCCCATAAATAATCTAATTAAAAATAGGCAGAAGACAGAGATGCCAACACACATATGAAAAGATGCTCATCATTCATCATTAGGGAAATACAAATCAAAACCATAATGAGATGTTACCTCATATCTGTCAGAATGGCTAAAATCAAAACCACAAGAAACTAATATTGGTGAGGATATGGAGAAAAAGGATTTTTCAGTATTTTATATATTTTTTCTATATTTTTCAATATAAGATGCTGCTTAAAGTTTGTGGTTCCCAAATTCTACTTTCCTTCAGACTAATTGAGGAAGTTTTTTTTAAAATATTTTTTTAATTTTTATTTATTTATGATAGTCACACAGAGGGGGGGGGGCAGAGACACAGGCTGAGGGAGAAGCAGGCTCCATGCACCGGGAGCCCGATGTGGGATTCGATCCCGGGTCTCCAGGATCGCGCCCTGGGCCAAAGGCAGGAGCCAAACCACTGCGCCACCCAGGGATCCCTAATCGAGGAAGTTTTAAGTAAAATTTTTAACATTCAGTTGTAAAATTACAAGATTAAAATTTATTATCTAGAAACCAGTTATAAAAATCAGGAATGTTCTCTCCATGTCATGCAAATTGTAAAAATTTCATTTTTTGATGGCTAAAATCCATTCCATATATATACACCACATCTTTATCCATCTGTTGATGGACATCTGGGCTCTTTCTACATTTTGGAATGGAACTAGAAGGTATTATGCTAAGCAAAATAAGTCATAAAGAAAAATACTATATGATTTCATTCAGAAAAAAAAGAATGTTCTATAAATAATCAAAGTGACCATAAGTGATTTTGACAAAAAATATAAAATACCTAGAACATTAAAATGTATAACTCTAGTTAAACATAATAAATTGAACACACATTTGTCAATGTTAACTCTGAATCCCCACTGAAAGGCTACCGAATTAAAATGTATTACCTATGTGGATAAATAAGAAATAGACAACTGCCCCAATTGTCAAAACTTTCAAAAACCATAAAGTAGATAGTTCAATAGTAATTAGCCAAACGAGCAAGGAGAATGACTTTGGAAAGCCAACCATAAGAAAGCCACTTTTACATTCCAGAACTCTTGGTGGCTTCTGGACCTATATACACCAAATCCCTCTTAAAGATGTAAGGACCATGAGCACCAGTGGCTCAGTCAGTTAATAATCAACTCTTGGTTTTGGCTCAGAGCATGATCTCAGGGCCCTGGGATCAAGTCCTGCATTGGGCTCCCTGATCAGCAGGGGTCTTGCTTCTCCCTCTCCTTCTGTTGCTCTCCCTGGCTTGTGGTCTCTCACTCAGTCTCTGTCAAAAGTTTTTTAAAAAGTGATATAAAGACTGGAACAAGCTTACACAGTTGAAAGAATTATCTAATTTGATTATGTCAAAATTATAATGCCTTTAACTGACTTCACAATACCACAGTTTTTTTTTTCTATGTGTATACTCATATGTACAAACAAATCTAAAGTATTATGGTAGGATTATAATTTTAAAAGACTTGAATCAGTCTAAAAAAACTAGTTTGATATACTGCATTCAATTATATGGATACGTCATTGTACCAAATGGAATATCTTCAGAGTTAAAAAAAAGACATTTTTGTGTACTCTTACAGAAAACTATCCAAGTTTAAAAAGTCAAAATACAGTGTGCTCCCAACTTAGCCTATTTTTTCCATCCTGTGTGAAATTTGATCTTAGCCCATTGAGAAATAATCATCTCTATCTCAGTCTACAGTGAAATCCTTCAGGTAGAAAAGTCCATCCATCTATGGTCCTGACAGAAGCCCCTGGACAGGAAAAAAGAAAAAAAAAAAAACAGACAACTGGACCTATGAATGTAAATAGAAGTCTAGCAGAGTGGATCAGACAGGGACAAGACCTGCATCCAAGGAAATGGTTCCAGGTCCAGTGTGAGGCTATATCTATCCACCCCTCAATCGCTTTCTCCTCTAACCAACCTTCAACTAAACCTCACTAACTCTTAACTATAAGAGAATGAGGGATAAGACACAATCATGTCACCAGGGTCCAGCTGCTCTACTATCTGTAACATTTCAGAATGAGCTGGTGCTGGTGTGTAGCAGACTTCCTGCTGGACAGACCAGGGGATTAATATCAAGATGTTTATACAAGCCAGAGAGGCCAAGAGCCTGGTCAGTCAAGGGCCAAAACATACAAAGCCAAAAGCAACAGGCACCAGAGCAAAGGAAACACAAGCCAGAAGGCAACACTTCTGATCATTATAGAGAAGTCATTCTGTGCACATCTGGAAGCCTAGAATGGACTTGTCAAGTGGGAGATTGTTCAGAACACTAAAACTGGTCATATTACTATAAATGTATTCATCCTGTAAATTAATGAGATGCAAGATAAGTAACTTATCTTCTAGTTATGCTTTCTATCTTCCATTTACCCTTCTAAATCTACTCTATTTCTTTTTTTTTTTTTGCTCTATGCTAATGAAGCCAGCTTATATGGATTTAATCATCTGTTTCTTTTCCTTCAGGGTTCTGGTTGGGTTTGGTCCTAAAGAGCCCAACAACAAACCAGAGAAATAAAGCAGAGTGAGGTCAGCATATTTATTTCCCTGGGTCCCTCCTGTACAGTGTCATTTCAGGCCAAGGACACCCCTCCAACCAACATCACAGTTCCTGTCAAGGGAGCTCTTGACAGGATTCTCCTTCCAGGCTCTTGGCAAGGTTTCCTCACCTCCACCTTCAAGCTCAGAGCCAGTAACTTCTAGTTGTCACTCACCTCATGTTTGGCACCATTCTTTGTGGTATCTCAACAGTTTGCCCACAACTTTTTAAATAATCTATGTTTTAAGTTCTCCTCAAATCACCTACTATTGCTGAAAACTTGACCGGTAGTTTCAGGAAACAAAACATGTTCCTTCCAGGTTTTTGAAAGGATTTTATCACAAGTGATATAAAATTTTATTGGAAAAAAAAACTAGTCAGTATTAGAGACAGTGATAGTATTTCATAGCAATCCATTCATTCAGTCTTTAAGTAGTTGGTAATATCTTAAAATGTACTAGTTACTGTTATAAATGTTAAGGATCTATCACTAAAGCACATATCTTAATGTTCCTTATCTTCATTACAGAATCAAACAAATTGATATGAACAATGTTAGGTAGTGTTAGTGCTAGAAATTTAAGGTATAGTAACAGGACAGTAGAAAAGTGGTAGACTACTTAGGTACAGTTGTTCTAGAAACCTTTCTGCAAGCAGCATTTGAATGCAGACATAAGTAAAGTGGGGAAGTAAGTATTTATGAAGGAAGAGTGCTTAAGGAAGAAGGAATAGGAGTGGCCCTGAGCCTGAGGGATAATGTTATCTTACTGTTATTTCTAAGAGATCACTCTATAAAAGAGTAGCAATTTCCAGTTAGAGCAATCAGGCAGGAAAAAGAGATTAAAGTCAGCCAAATCAAAAAGGAAGAAATTCAATGGTCTATTTGCAGAGGAAATGGTCTTACATATTTTAGAAAATCCTCAAGACTCCACCAAAAAAATTGCTAGAATTAACAAATTCTGTAATGTTAAAAATCAACATGCAAAAAAATAGTTGCATTTTTGTACGATAATGAAAAATCCGAAAACAACCTATCGCAATAGCACTAAACAGTAAAATGCTTAGAAATAAGTTCAAAGGCGGTGAAATATCTCCATGTTAAAAACTATACTTCACTGGAAGAAATTTAAGATGCAAATAAATGGAAAGATATCCTTTGTTTATAGGTTTGGAAGGATGAATGATATCAAAATGTCCACATTACTCAAAGTTGCCTACAGATTCAATGCAATATACATCAAAAGGTCAATGCATTTTTCCCCCACAAAAAAAGAGAACAAATCCTTAAGTTTGTCTAGAGCCATAGAAGTCTCCAGATAACCAAAGCAATTTTGTTCAAGAAGAGCAAAGCCAAAGCCATCACACTTACTGATTTCTAACCATGCTGCAAACCCAGAGTAATCAAAACTGTATGGTAGTGGCATAAAAATAGACAAAGATCAACAGATTAAAAACCCCAAAAATAAACCCACAGTGGTTTATGGGTCAATGTATGGTCAATTAATTTACAGAAAATGAGCCAATGATATACAATGGAAAGAGAACAGTCTCTTCAATAAATGGTGTTGGGGGAAATGGACCGTCATACCAAAGAATGAAATTGGACCATTATCTTATACCATGCACACAAAAAAACTCAGAATGAATTGAGGACTTCAACTTAAGATCTGAAACTATAAAACTTCTATACAAAAATATAGGGATAAAGCTCCTTGACACTGGTTGCAGCAGTGATGTCCAGGATATGATAGCAAAAGCACAAGCATCAAAAAGCAAAAGTGGGACTACATCAAACTAAAAAAAAAAAAAAAAAAGGCTTCTGCACAGGAAAAGAGACAATCAAAATGAAAAGCAACATACAGAATGAGAAAATATTGGCTAATCATGTACTGATAAGAGATTTATATTCAAGATATACAAGAACTCCTACAACTCTAACAACAACAACAAAAATCCATTGTAAAGATGGGAAGAACTGAATATACTTTTCCAAGGATGATGGACAACAGATGACCTTTTAATGTCACTGTTGGCCATCAACATACTAGTCAAAGAAATGCAAATCAAAAAACACCATGATACCTCATTGTGATACCTCATATCCATTAGAATGGCTATCATCAAAGAGATACCAAATGCTAGCAAGGATGTAGAAAAAAGGAAACCCTTGTGCATCCTTGGTGGGAGTGTAAACTGGTGCAGCCACAATGGAAAATGGTATAGAGAATCCTCAATAAATTCAAAATAGAACTACTGTATGACCCAGCGATCCCACTGCTGTGTATATCCAAAGGAAATTAAATCAGGTTCTTTTAGAGGTATCTATACTACTCACAATAGCCAAGATGTGGTATTAACTAAAAGGTCCATCAACAGATGAATGGATGAAGATGCAATGCATACTCCCCAACACACACACACACACACACACACACACACACACACACACACTGGAGTATTATTCAGCTATGACAAAGAAGGAAATCCCAGCCTTTCTGACAACAAATGAACCTCTCAAGAGCATTAGGATAAGTAATATAAAAGACAAAAGATGAATACTTTATAAATTTACTTATATGAAATTGAAAAAAGCTGATCTCAGAGAAACAGAATGGTAGATACCAGAAGTTTAGGGTTGGGAGAAATGGGCAACTATCGGTCAAAGGACAGAAACTTCCAGTTGTAAAATTAACAAAGTTTGAGGACTCTAATGTCTAGTATAGAGGCTATACTCAATACTGTATTACATATTTAAATATTGCTTAGAGAGTGGATCTTGAAGGTTATTACCACAAAAAAAAAAAAAGATGGTGATTACATGACAGGACTGAGTTGGCTTGAACTGTGGTGTTAATCATTTTGCAACACATATCAAGTAAACATGTAGTATACCTTAAACTTATACAGTGTTAAAGGGCAACTTTATTTTTATAGAACTAGGGGGGGGGAAATGGACATATGACAAACATTTTGCTGAAGAGGATATATGGATGTTAATTAAGCTCAGCATCACTAGTCCTAGGGAAATGGAAATTAAGACTGTTGTGAGACATTACTGATTAGAAGAGCTAATTTTTAAAAAATATGAGAATATCAAATGCCAGGGAAGAGGTTAAAAACTGGATTAGTCATAAATGGATGTTAAGAATATAAAATGACTATCTACTTTGGTAAAAAATTGGAAGTTCCCTAGATCTGATGGAATAGTTTTATGTAATTTACACATGTGATAAAGTGACCCCAAACTGTAAACATGTTGTAACAATGTCCAATTTTTTTTAAAGATTTTATTTATTTATTCATGAGAGACACACAGAGAGGCAGAGACACAGACAGAGGAAGCAGCAAGCTCCCTGCAGGGAGCCTGATGTGGGACTTGATCCCAGGACCCCAGGATCATGACTTGAGCCAAGGGCAAATGCTCAACCACTGAGCCATTCAGGTGCCCCACAATGAGAGTGGTAGAGAGAAGGGATGAAAACGATAAATACATAGATGAGTGAAGACCTCAAGCAGGTGAGAAGGAATGGGATCCATTGCACAAGTTGGAGTGTAGGCCTTAGATGTCTACACTAGATAGAAGCAGAGTATAAGGGTATAAATGCATATATGTTGATTTTGTGTTTGGGAAGATATGATATTTTATTCTGATAGTTCTATTTTCACAGTGCAACTAGGTCATTAGCTGAGAGTGGAGAGAAGGAAGGGGTATTGCAGACTGAAAAAGGTAGGAGATAGTTTCTGAGGATAGAAAAAGGGTGAAGTCACAAAGAAAATGAAATAGGATTGTTTGGCAGCACTAAAAGCCTGTTCACATATTTAACAAACAGAGGAATTTAATATGAAATTAGTCAACATGTTTATAGGTTATCCCAACTTTCTTCATGTACTCGTGTTAAAATGTGAAATTTGAGGTAAAGAGGGTCTCAGGAGTACAGATACCAAGCAATGAAGGTAATAATGGAGGTAGTAATGATGAAATCTTAACTTGGAAAAAGGGAAACAAGTCCCTTTGAGGACTTTATGAACAGTTAAAAGGTCAACTGTAGAATGTTCTGAGTAGTGAAGTTATTGGAGAATTCATTGTAGAGAATAAGTTAGATAAATAGGAGGTAATGGTCAGTGTAGAAGGCTCTAAACTGGTAGGACACTGAGAGGAGTGGTTGAGGTAGGATGGAAAACAGAAGTAATAAAGAGGAGTTCAGAGAACTGAAAAGCCAGGATGTTGGATGGATCATCCTTATGGATACTGAAATTTTCAGAAACCCTAGTAGTAGTAGTAGTAGTAGTAGTAGTAGTAGTAGTAGTAGTAGTAGTAGTAAAGAAAAGACAATGGATCAGGTGATAATCTCATCAAAATATAAAAGAAAATTACAGTCGTAGGTTATTACATGAAGTTGGAATAGTCACTACGATACTTCAAAAGGCCTGAGAAGAGGCAGGGGAGAAATGAACCATCATCAGAAAGCAGTATTAATGAACAGGTAAAATACCCATTCCACGTCCAAGACTAGGAATACATGGGGATGATGGGAAATAAAAGGAACCCTACTGAGGACAATGTAGAAGTGATTACCATACAATGCTTATATCAACCTCAGAGTAGCAGAAGTTTATTTAACCATTCGACAGAGATTCCAAGCAGGGTGTTTAGTTGATAGAGGAAGGTATTAGACGAACATATTATAAGTTAAAGTGTCATAGAATTAAAAGCACAGAATCAATGGGGGAGGGGGAAGACAATATCTGAAAAGGTGTTTACCTCACAAATAAGCTTATTCATCTGTCGTTTCTTCTTCATGACTAGGATAGTCCAGTTTATATTCACTTAAGCTCAGCTTCACAGCAAGAACAAAGTCTCTCGTTTACCTCATTAGATATTTCAACTAAAGCCTCTGATTCTGTCTTCTGCTCAATCCAATCACTTGATCTTAATTATAGAGTGCATTGTTTCTGCACATACATAACAGACTTACCATCTGAGTACCTGCCACCTTCTTGCATTTTAGGTTACTGTACATATTCCAAAATGGAAGCAGGAGAAGCTTCAGGGATCGCAGTAATAGAAACCACAGGCTGCAATTAGTAAAGTTTTAACATAGTTCATGCTCTTAAAAGCTTAAGATCCTGAGCCACAGAAATAGCTTAATTAGACTCTCAGCTTTCCTCCAAGGTAGGAGGGATACTATCAAGTATTCTTCAATTAAGAGCTGAAGTTCAGAGAAGTCGTGACCCATCTCCTCCCAACTGCATGGTTGCTTTAAGGCAGCAACTGAAGAATCAGCCAGCTAATTTCAACTAACTCTGCTACAAGGACAGTCTGCAGGAAAACTTCTATAAGCTCTGTTCTTTGCCATTAACAGGCTCTATGCCATAAGCTGTTTACCAGTAATAAGTTTAATCATGCAGATTGATCCTATATCATATACCCTTAAAAATGAAAAGATTATCAGGTACAAGGGTGGTAAGAGACCATCCACATAGGTATTGAAGCTTTGACAATGATATCACAAAAACATCAATAACTAATGTTTGTTGAAAACTAATACCAGACACTTCTGTAAATGCTTTACCTGTATTGACTCTTCTAAATCCTACAATCTTGAGATAGGTATTATCCCCACCTTACATATTAGAAAATTAAGATACAGGGATTTAAGTAATTTGCCCAAGGTTTACAGCCAGTTTAGTGGCAGAGTCAGGATTTGAACCTAGTCATTCGGACTCTAGATCCTGCAATTTTAGCCAAGACCTGTATTACAGAAAACATACACATACCAGTCTCACCAACTGTATTTGCTGGCAGAAATCCTTTCCATAGTTTTCAGGAAGTGTGGGACCACTTCTCAGAGTAAAGAGCCTCTGCTCCAAGAGTAGATAATATTCTTGCTTCATTTCACCCCGAGTACTATATGACCTGGAAACAGCTGCAACTCAGAGTAAGTTTGTGCTTGGCAGAAAATTATCTTCTAGTACAGTGGTTCTGAAAGTTTAATGGTCATATTATTCACTTGTCCAGCTTATTAAAAATGCATTTTTATGGAACCAAGCCCTAGGGTCTCATTCACTAGATCTGGGATTGGGTCCAATAATCCATGCTGTTAACAAGCCTTACCATAACCACCACCACCAGCAGCAGCCGTCAAGCTAATAGAAGTGGCTCCCAGACCACATGATGTCAAGTATTGCTCTCAGAAAAAGACCATTCTAATTATGAGGGAAAGAAGGGTCACATGAGACACTGAAGTTTGGTTCTTGCATAAAACAAGTCAAAACCAAGAACTTTGAGGGCTTTTAAAAGTCAAAGAAACTTAAACCATTGCTACTAAAATGGTAGTAAAGTCAATTTGAGCATGTATCTAGGAATTAGAGAAATTGGTAATAAAACCTCAGATTTCCTCCTTTACTACCTGTGTACCTGGGGAAACTGGGCCTCCATTTTCTCATTTGTAAACCAGGAGTGATAGGTTAGCTTGCAACATATACACAATTTATATTTATTCCCACCATATTTCAGAAAGTGAGCACATATCTTTTCTTCCTGCCGGGAGTATGTAGACAAGGGGAAGGTTGGGCAGTTATTTTGCCCTAATGAAGGAAAATGATAGAAGGATCTTGGGTCTAATAGCATCATGGAATGCCATGCCAGCTTGGGACTGCCCATCTGTGAAAGTTTTACCAAGTATATAGAACTCCAAATTTAAGCCACAGTTTTTCAGGTTTCTGATACTCACCACTGAATGTAAGCACTTTCTGATACAGTGGTATTATGTGTGATTTTATTTGTTCTTTATGCTTTACATTTTTCCAAATTTATAAAGAATCCCTGTGTGAAAAGCCCATAACTTGTTTCCACCCCTCAATTTGTATTACCAATTCATAATACTATAAGACCTTGCCTATGGGTTTCTAAAAGTAATTTTTTCTTTGTAAAGTCATAGACAATGGCAATTTCTAATGATATTAAAGAAAATATGTTTCATATTTTTTCTTAGTGCAGTAGACCAATAGGTTTACTTCATTCCTATATGCAATTCTATTAGTAAGCTATCAAACAAGGGATTTTTGAGGACTACAGGAAACAGTCATTACTATAAAGCAGTGTAAATTCATTAAGAAGTCCTGCCAAATAAATGGCATTAGTTAAAAAAAACAACAACATAGGTTTGTGACATTGATGGATTATATATAGATTACAAACGTTCCTGAATAAGATGGAGAAATATAGATTTGTAGAAAATGTAGCTAGACATGTTTCTAATTGTACTATGCCCAAAGAAGACCAGTTAATGAAAGATATTAAGAAAACACAATAGTATCAGTATTTTATCAACATCCTGGAAAAAAATACATAAATGTTTATCAATTTTCTAAATAAGCTAGGAGGAATATTTATGTGAAAAAAAATCAATCTAATAATCTCACAAAGATAGTTAATGGAGATGAAGAGCTTTCCTTTACAACCAAGAGAATAAAACATCCAAGAGTCTTTTATGAAGCCATGCATGCTAGTAGTTGATGCAAAAAAAAAAAAAAAAAAGAGAGAGAGAGACAAACTTCTAATAACTGTTGAAAAGACTAAATAGGTAACAAACCCAGACTAAATTTAACAAAGTCATAATTTTCTGATGAAGCTATATGGTCTTGGTGAATGCCGTTAATCAAAAGTTAATATATTTATAAGCAGATAAGCCACAGCTGGAGCACTGTGTATGGTTTTATGTGCTAGATCTGTGGTTTATATCATCTAAATGCTACCTGGAAACTCAAGCCCTGACAAGACTCTCAAATCAATAGTCTCTACTAGGTAGTTTCCCTTTTACTCTCCCTAGATAGGTAATGTACTACTTAGTGCTGTGGATTTGACTGCAGAGAAAAAGACACCCAAGTTGGAAAGGCTGTAGGAGATAGCAGCAATAAGCACTGCTTACAAATAAGGATATCAGGTATTTCTTCTTTCCCTAATTAGATAAGGAGAAAGAACTATCCCAGAGCAGAAGCAAGAAAAAAGGGCAGGATGCTTATGCTCTAAGCCTGCCTACATGGGTTTGTCATGGCTTTTTGTTCTCATATCTATGTCACTCCTTTCTCCTGCCTCAGTTCCCTTTCCATTTGCTTTCCAGGTATCAGCAGTTAATGGTGAGGCACTGATGAAAGACTAGAGGAAGTAAAGAGCTAAAGCTAGAGTATTTCTGCTTCTTCCAATTCAGGCAATACCTTCAGCAATG
The DNA here is from genome assembly GCF_905146905.1 of Nyctereutes procyonoides. NCBI lineage: Eukaryota > Metazoa > Chordata > Mammalia > Carnivora > Canidae > Nyctereutes > Nyctereutes procyonoides. The sequence continues at coordinate 20,185,754 of NW_026575040.1, read as the reverse complement.
ACTCTGGATCCTTGGGTTTAGCAGCTACCTGATAGGCCTTCTGTCTGCAATTCCATGAAGGCTGCTTTCTCCATGGTTGAAGGCATTACCAGCCTCCTCATTCTGGTAGCACTATACCTTCTTTCCTGCTTCCCTTTAGCCCAAATTGGCCTTAAGTTCCTATGTGATCCCCTAGTTGCTCCCTTAGTTCTTTCATCAGCTATATGAACAATTCCCTGTATTAAATTGCTTCCATTGAGTTAGGTTATGTGGATTATTTTTCCTTGATAGAATCAGACAGTTTCAGTCAGGGTCCATCAGAGTCATTTAGTCAAGTGAGTGATCGAAGGAGAGTACATTTTTTTGAGCCCCTCCAAATTTGAAAATCAGAATTGAGTATAGTTGTGCCTCACTTATGGCTGGGAATTTGAGCGCTACTGCCTCAGAGAGAAAAATAAAATGTGGATGTGTTGAAGGCAATAGAATTAGCAACAGGTTACATCTGAGCCAAAGGAGGCTCGTTATCCCTCCAAGATTTCTGTGGCTGCCAGTGGTATCAAAGAAATGCAAGAGCTCCCAATGGCTACACTGTCACCCATGTTTAATTTTAGACTTTCTACAATGTGACTTCTGCTCCTCTCTAAAACCAGTTCTACAGAGGTTACGGTAATTTATTTTTTTTAAAGATTTTATTTATATATTCATTAGAGTCAGAGAAAGAGAAGCAGAGACAGGCAGAGGGAGAAGCAGGCTCCATGCTGGGAGCCTGATGTGGGACTCGATCCCAGGACTCCAGGACCACGCCCTGGGCCAAAGGCAGGTCCCAAACCGCTGAGCCACCCAGAGATCCCCGGCAATTTATTTTTAACTCTTTTCCAGTGTTCATTCTATTTGATGCCTTATCAAGATTTGGCTGGGTAACTACCCTCTCAACCTTCAATTCTAGGTGGTCTCACCCTCCTTGCTTGCTTGCTTCCTTCCTTGAGAAGTGGGATTTACTTAGATCAATGGAGGTTGTGTATTTTGCTCCAATCCCAACTCAGCTGCAATGGTGTTTATCTCTTTGGTTTTAATGACTTCTGTTTTAAATATTTAGGGTTATTGAGTTCCCTTAAGTTTAAAGTTTGTAAACATCTTATATACCCTTACAACTGCTTTTTGTCTGATGTGTAGCTACCACAGCTTTATTTTTGTTTAGTATATATCTGGCATATTATAGCCTTTCTAGATAGGATAGTGATTGATTTTCATCTATTCTCATAGTCTCCAGTGATTTTACTGTGTTTATTGAAAGTGCTTAAGTATTTGGTTTTATTCATGCCATTTTGCTTTGTTTACTATTTTAGTGGAGATTTTTTCTAGTTCCTTTTCTCCTTCTGTAAAGGTGCTTTTTTCAGCTATATGATCCTTGATATGATCCCATAGAATTAACAGTAAAAGCAAAAACAGGCAAGGATGAAGAGCCCAAAAAAAGGATTAGCTTCCACTAAGGGACTGGTTCTATCCTGTAAGATCCTCACAGGATGCAGTTATCCCCTGGAACAGTTATCCTTTGGTTAACTTCCAGGGAAGTTAACAGCTGGAAGCTCAGCCACAATTCAAGCCTCTTGCCATAGGAACTTGATCATTGTCACCTGCACAAATTTGTTCCCAAACTCAAGCCAGCTTCTCCCTATTATCTAAAATATCACAAACCTTATCAAACTAGTCTCTCATATCTCTATAATCAAGATATTTTCTTATTTCTTGGGCCATGTTCACCTGATTCAAAGAAATACAATGCCCAGTTAAATAAATATGCATTTCAGGTAAGTAGGAGTATGTACTATTTGAAATTGGCAACAAACCTATCTACTGAAAAAAACTCACTTATGGGGATGGGGAATATAAGTGATTGTGGAGTTAAAAAAAAAATCAAAACCAAATTACCCTTATGTATTACTTAACCACATGAACTCTCCTTTTCTGTTACAATATATTTCACTTTTAACTACACTACCAAACTTCATTGCCTCTAAGATAAAGCTCCAATCCCTACCATACTGTATACAGCCTGATTTGCCCCCAGTTCATTCCCCAATATAATTTCTCATCTAATCACATCCCCTTCAGACTATATGTGGCCTCTCTCATAGATGAGCTATATGCTGCCCTTATGCTCCCATGCCCAACTTGGAGGTGCCTTGGGCCTTACTGCCAATTCTCTTCCTTATCCACAAATGACTCTCACTCAATGCTACCAAAATTTCTATCACCCAAAAGTCTGTTCAGAGTCAGAACATCATGGTCAGATTCTGCAAGTTTGCACAATATGTTATTCCTGAATTTTCAGCCAAGAGCCATAGATTATATTTAAGTCCTATTAAGTCCTATCACTGGAAGAAATACAATTCCCTGAGGGAAAAAAAAGTATACCTTCCTCTTTAAATTTCTTAGCCACATTGAATATTCTTCACTACTGGCCTCATGTACAAGATTGTTAACTTTGGACTATCATAAACTTACTATTTCCTTCCTTATGTGGCTTTGTACTTGAAGGATCAAATTTCCTGCAATATTAAGGTCTTGGGTGATGGTGGCAGTAAAAGAATATGGTGAAATTAAGTTCTCATTTCTCTTCCCAGATTGCATTGAAAAAAAGATTGCCAGCCTCTTCATTACAAAGCATTAGGTTTGGGGCCAAGATGGACAGAGCAGCAGAAAACCAGAGTAGCATAACGCTGTCCTGAAGTAAGAAATAAAGGAGAAGAAGAGATAGTCCAGCCAAGCTTAAGCAATCATTTATCACTCACTACTTCTCTGAAACCTCAAGATTCATATTTTATATCCCCATCCCCTTATATCCTGAGTTTAACATCTCTAGGAGTTAGAAGGTAAAAACCTAACCAGACTTTTGCCCAGAGGGGTGTTAACAGTGGTTTTTGATGCTTGGGATGCTAGGAAAACTCGATTTCACATGCAGTAGGAGGTTGAACCTCTATCTTATACCATGTACAAAATCCAGTTCAAAATGGATTAAAGATTCAGGTATTTTTTTTTAAGATTTTATTTATTCATGAGAGACACGGAAAGAAAGGCAGAGACACAGGCAGAGGGAGGAGAAGCAGGCTCCATGCAAGGAGCCCAATGTGGGACTCCATCCCGGGAATCCGGATCACGCCCTGAGCCAAAGGCAGACGCTCAACCGCTGAGCTACCCAGGCATTCCAGATTTAGATATTATATTTAAATCTGCAAAGCCCCTAGAAGAAAACTTGGGGGAAAGCTTCATGACATTCACCAAATAGCAATTGTTTGATAGGACACCAGAAACACAAATAAAAGCAGAAGTGGGGTTATAAACCTAAAATCTTCTGCACGGCAAAACAAACCATCAACAGATTAAAAGGCAACCTATGAAAGAAAATTACAAATCATGTATCTGCTAAAGGGCTAATATTCAAAATAAGCAACTCTTACAACTCCTTAGCAAGACAAAGAACAAATAACTTCATCAAATCATTAAAATGAATTTTTAAACATTTGCAATAAGTAAGCTGAAGACTTAGGGATTTGGAAGTTCAGATTCAACTCAGGACACAACAAGAAAAAATGAGAAAGCTTTCAAAAGATCAAGTATATGGAAGATAGCCAGTTGTTGGCACTTATTCTAATAGAAAAATCTTAATAGAGGTAAAACTATTTTGCTAAAATTCATTCATATATGAATTTTAAAAATACTAGCAACCCAGAAATAGAGAAGAATCTCCCAAGCCTATGATTTTTCCATCCAAAAAGTCAGAAAATCTTGAGAAAAAGGAGATATAACTCTTAGATTGGGAATATTCATTAAGATTGAATTCAAAACTCTGGCTGGGCATGCACACATACCCCATATGCACATAAGCACACACCCTAATAGCATTTCTCTAAACCTGAAATCTAGAAAACATGAAAATGTTACTATTTTTAATAACAAAAACAGTCAAGTACCTAGGTTTTAGCTTAAACAGTATCATGTGGAGCAAACTTTTTAATCTAATAAAGAAGAAGATGACTATACATGAATATTTCCATAATCACAGGTGATAGTAATCATTATGAAATACTATTTAATCCCACAGGTAATCAAATTGAATGTAACTCCAATCCAAACTCCAGTTGGACTCAAGGAATTCATTTATTCTAAGTGGTCTCTGAAACTAAAGGTGCATGAATAACAGCTTTGAAAAGTAAGAAAATGTTATGTTACACTACAGACATGAAGATATACTATAAACACTGAAAAACTAGTATGGTACTTGTATTAGAACAAACTAATGATCTAATGAGAGAGAGCTGCCAGATTCATTTACTTGAAGGAACTTAGTATGTAATAAGAAATGACCCCACAAATCAATGGTGAAAGAATGATTTGGACAGATCCTGAAAAACTGGTTCATATAGAGAAAAACTAAGATAAATTCTTATTTAACTGTAAACAAGTGGGATCCAAATGGGATGAAGACCTCAACAGGAAAAGTAAACCATAAAGTCAATAAAAGAAAATATGGAATCACATCCTCAAGGCAGAGAGGAATTTCTTAGAATAACAGAAACATATCACATGGATAAAGACTGAATTTGTACCCAGATTAAGAATTTCTATATGGGGGGGACTGTGATGGGCACTGGGGGGGGGGCACTTGATGGGATAAGCACTGGGTGTTATGCTATATGTTGGCAAACTGAACTCCAATTAAAAAAATATACAAAAAAAAGAATTTCTATATAAGGTCAAGATGGAACGAGTTAAGCAGATCATAAATTTAAAAACTACATAAGTGTAAACTTAACAAGAGTCTAATATTTTTTAAAATTAAGGCATTCCTGTGAATTGCTAAGATTAAAAACTCCAGTGAGGGCAAAGGATAAGAGCAATTTACAGAAAAGGGAACCTGAAAAAGCTAACAAATATATCAGTGTATGGTCACACCTAATACTAATCAGAAAAATAGAAATGAAAATAGTGCAGTATCATTTTATGCCTAACAAACCAGGGGGAAATGGTAGATAATGCCAAATGTTCCTGGTGCATGTACAGCTTGCTCTCCAGTTTTCTGTACCAATGTGGCAGCATTAGATGAATTATTTACTTTGAACTCAAAATTCTATACCTGAGCATACATCACAAAGGAATTCTTCACAGGCCCATTAGGGGACATGTATTAAGAAGTTTATCACAGGGGATCCCTGGGTGGCTCAGAGGTTTAGCGCCTGCCTTCCACCCAGGGTGTGATCCTGTAGTCCGGGATCGAGTCCCACATCAGGCTCCCCGCATGGAGCCAGCTTCTCCTCAGCCTGTGTCTCTGCCTCTCTCTCTCTCTCTCTCTGTGTGTGTGTCTCTCATGAATAAATAAATCAAATCTTTAAAAAAAAAAAAAAAAGGAAAAAGAAAAGTTTATCACAGTTCTATTTGTGGTAAGATGGAGCTGAAGGCCATCCAGTTACCTCCCTTCCACTCCTGAAAAATTGATACATAATATGTGATACACCACAGAGTGCTATGAACTAGTTAGACTAGATGTACCCACAAACACAGAGATGGATCACTAAAAAATCAATGTCGAGTAATACTATACTATAAACTTACAAAATACTACAAGCTCATTTATAGAAGTTTAAAATATATAAAGTCTGGAATTTGCTTCAAAATAATCTGGCTAGGGTGGGAATGAATGAAGAGTAGGAAGAGTTATCTGCCCATGAATTTATTACTCAAGCTGGAAAGGAGTACAGAGAGTTAATTGTAATTAATTTTGTATTATTTTTTGAAGTGCTTGTATACAGGGACGCCTGGGTGGCTCAGTGGTTGAGCATCTGCCTTCGGCTCAGGTCATGATCCTGGGGTCCGGGGATCCAGTCCCACATTGGTTCCCAGGCAGTGAGCCTGCTTCTCCCTCTGCTATGTCTCTGCCGGTCTCTCCTCCTCCTCCTCCCTCATAAAATCTTTAAAAATGCTTGTATACAAAACACAAATTTTACCCAAAAAAAAAAAAAAAAAAAAAAGAAAGAAAGAAAGGAAAGAAAAAGAAAGAAAAAAAGACAAGAAAATATATATAAAACGCATCTGAATGGTTACCTGAGGAAGTGGAAGAGCAGGAAAGAGATGTGAAAAGAAAAATAAGAGGCTTATGTAGGCCAATGATAATACAGTATACTTCTTGTTGACTAGTGTATTACCATTTTTCACTTTAGAAAAGTTTCTAGGTCTATGGTATTAAAAGGCAGTTGTTTTATGTTCCATTAATTGGTAGTCATTGCTTTCATTTTACAAAGCAAGCTAAGATGAAACTTAATTTTCCTCAACTCAAAAATTAATTCAGTACCATGACTTTCCCTATAACAAGGCTATTTCCCAAGTGCCTTCTTTAGCACATATTTCACTACTGATTTACTTTTACTGCTTAATGTTTATTTATAAGCAATTGATTTATTCTTTTCTCCCACAATTTTTAACCTATTAAATATTTGCCCTCTCTTCCTATGTACCTCATCATTTGCATATTTTAAAACCACACATAGCCTCCTTGAACCATACTAAAACAAAGGAGTAGAAAGAATGATTTGTTACAATGAAATGTTGACTATTTTTATTACCCTTTTTTCTAATAGGTCTTATGGTCTCCAGATTATATATGCACTACTCAGAGAAATAAACTGAACAATACATATTATCAGGCTCCATTGAATGCAAAACCCATCTGAATATGATATATCACAAGACTGGTTCCCACTATCTGCAAATGGAAAAAAATAGATACAGTCTAAACACAGCAATTGATCTTTAAGCAAATGTTAAAGTAAAAGCATGGGTCGCAAAAGAGGAAAGGTAGAGAGAATGTAGTATAATAAATGGTTCAAGCTAGGCATTCTCAAATGTTAGCCAGGCATCAAAATCACCTGGAGAGGGTGTTCAATCAGATTGCTGGGGCCCCACCTCCAGAATTCCTGATCAACCTGCCTAGGTAAGAACCCCAAAAACGCAGTGCTAACAAGTGTTGGTTTTACCAGGTGTTGGTGATGGTGATCCAAGGCTAAGATTCTTACTTTACCCTGCCCATGTCCAGGGCCCAAACTCTTGACCATTAGAACATACTGCCTAGCCTATTAAGATGAAGTTTTGCTTGAGGCATTTTTCTACACTACCATGTAAATGTTTAATTTATATGTATATATAGTAGAGTCTTGAAGAGGATTCACCAATATTCCACTTAAATTAGACTTCCAGAAGCTTCAAACTGTCCAAATATTGTGCCAAACACTTTTAATTTACTGTTTCAAAATGTTTATTAGGGACTAACCATATGACTTGGCACTGTGTGAATTACTGGCACAGCATATGAAGGAAACAATCTCCACTTTCCTGGAGCTTGCACTAAACTACTAAAATCAAAGTTACAACAGGGGCTCCACTAGTCCATATGGTGTCTTCCCATAAATTAAAAAAAAAAAAAGTTTCCTATGCAGCAAGTGGAGCACTAGCTACATTTTAATAATTCCTTCACCTGATATTCCCATTTGAACAAAAAGACAGGCAGATAGTCACCCTGATATTCCTGTTTAAACAAAGCTCTTAGGCTTAAATTTTATACCTATTTAATATGAAGTTCTCAAGCTCAATTACAGGTTTTCAAATTCCACAGCATATTTCAAGGTTTTAGAGGCCTTTGTAAGGTTGGGGTGTGGATAGTAATATCAGGTACAAAGAATGGATAACACTACTCCCCTGTTCATGGGATACATTTATTGTTGTTCCTTGCCAGACTCTTGGGAGCTTTTTCCTCCCTTTGACATTCCTGGGTGGGCTCAAACCAACAAGACTCTTGTTTTACATTTCTTCTCTTCATCACTAGTTTTTCTCCTTTCCCCTCCCCTACAGAAAGCATAGTATGCTTAACACTAATTATATATATTCAAATGTATGCATGTGTGTAGAAATATACAAAGCTACGTATAATCCTTTATATATAATGTATTTTGAAGTTGATCTGTTTCTCAACTGCCAAAAATTATATTATGGTGTAGACTTTGCTGTTTATGTTTTTCATTCAACAAGAGGTTTTTAAGTCCTAACCAAGCAGATGGATGTATAGCTCACTTTTTACTTCTAACTGGTGTACAGTATTCCATGGAGTACAGTATTTTACTTCTAACTGCAGTACAGTTTTCCATCTACCCTATTTCATTTTCCAACTCCCCAAGTGATAGATACTTAGGTTACCACCAATGCGCAATTACCTCCAGCAATGTTATAATGTAAATCCTGATACCACCTTCTACCAGGCTATTTCAGGATGGAATAATAACTATAAAATGAGAAGTAATGGTTGGAAGTTAGTGGAGAAGTAACACAAGAAGTAATTTTTCAATGATGTTAGAGATGTGTTGCTAGAGTTGACTTTTTATGTAAGCAAACAACAAAAATGACTCAAGACACTAACAAGAATTGCTTCCACACCGAGGTCTTCCTTTAATCATCCAGACTGAACTACCCATAGACTGAAAAGAAACTCAAAATATCAGAGAAAATTAGTTTGCAAATTTAGAAAAGTGGTCAATAGCTGGACAAGCAGACTTTCAGTAGTTGTAGTTTTCCATGGTTCTCAGCACTGCCTATACCTCAGAATCACATACTGAAAAAAAATTCAACATAAGAGCTCTAAGCCAGGCTATTTAGCTTCCCTAGAACTGACCCAAAATTGCATTTTTAAAAATTTCCCACATAACCCAAATATGCAGTTAGGATTGAGTAAAATCACTGAACTGACCACTTTAAGTTATAAATACTCATTTTATTTTTTTTTAAATATTAAGGAAATATGTTTATTTTTTTTTAATTTTTTGTTTATCTACGATAGTCACACACACAGAGAGAGAGAGAGCAGAGACACAGGCAGAGGAAGAAGCAGGCTCCATGCACCAGAAGCCCAACGTGGGATTCGATCCCGGGTCTCCAGGATCGCGCCCTGGGCCAAAGGCAGGCGCCAAACTGCTGCGCCACCCAGGGATCCCTAAATACTCATTTTAGATTATCAATCATGATTTCAACAGCAAGAGAAAATATTGCCTCAAGTTGGCATAAATAATAAAGAAATTTATTAACTCACACAGTCAGAAATCCATAACACAGGCAGACTTCTATAAAGGTACACCCATGGTGCAGCCATACATCTCCAAATTTCTGCCAAACTGCTCTCACTGATGTCTTCCACCTTAGTCTGGTAACAAGGCAGTTTGCATCCATTTCAATACTATACATCCAAACACATCCAATAGTTGCTCCTTAAGAGCAATGAAGCCTTTCCCAGAAGCCCCAATATATACCCAAAGGTAATTGGCCAGAATTTAGTTCCAACCTAACAATAGTAACTTAATTAACAAGACTAGATGAAGCTGATGGTTCATCAGCTTCAGAAATTTGGAGGTTGCATTAAAATCACCTATATAGCTAATTAAACTACAGATCACTGAGTCCCACCCCCAGTTTCTTATTAAGTACTTTTAGGCTAGAGCCCAAGTGTTTTCATACTCATTTGCCAAGTTATGATGATTTTGATGCACTTTGAGAACCACTGCCTAGAGCAGCTATAAGCAGCTTTCTCTAAAATATATGGTTTTGTATTAGTAAACATCTATGATTATTTAAATATGTCCACAAATTATAAAACTCCCTTCAATACGTGGACTCTAACTCCCCTTTTCTATGACCTAGACTTAATGGCTTACTTCTAAAAAGTAGAATAAAGTGAAAGTGATGGTCTATGACGTAAATAGTAGGTCATAAGACAATTTTCAGCTTCCATCTTGGTCTATCTTGCTCTGGAATCATTCACTATGAAGGAAACAAATGGCCATGTCATTAGGACACTCTAAAGAATCCCACATGGTAAAGATCTGAGGTCTCCAGCCAACAGTCATGTGAGTGAGCCCTTTTGCCCATGGATATTCCAACTCCAAACAAGTCATCAAATGACCACAACCCTTGCTATTATCCTGATTGCAAACTAATGAGAGATCCTAAGCCAGAACCGCCCATATCAGCTGCTCCTAAATTCCTGACCCACAGAAACTATAAGATTTATTGTTTGTTGTAATCCACTAAATTTTGAGGACATTTTGTTATGCAAAAATAGATAAAACAATAAGTAGGCAAATTGGAAGAGGAAAAAGGAAAACCATCTTGAGCAACTGAACTGTCTTGTTTAGCTTGCTTCAGTTAATGAAGGTTTAGTGTAAAAACAAACATACCAACAAGCTCAGGAAATCTAAACTGAATTTTAAGGCACAACAAGAACTTAAAGGTCTTTCTATATCCAAGGAAACTCTACAAATTTCACATCTGGAGCTTAGAGGTCTTTATTATAGTGAAGTTCTATTTTACATCTTTGTTGTTGTTAATCTCATAATCTCCACTTCCCTCATTCTAATTTGTGCCTCCCTCACAGTTTCTTAGACTCTTATTGCTACTTAGAGTGTTGTCTCTGGAACAGCATTAGTTTTCACCTGGAAGGTTCTTAGAAACTTTCGGCCCCATCTCAGGCCTACTACATCAGAATCAGCATTTAAGTTTGAGAAATAATGCTGTATAGCATGACCATTAGACTTAAACTCCTACCTCTCACTGCAGTGGTTCCCAAATTTTGATGCACCTTGTAATAACCTGGTATCTTTTAAAAATACTAATGCCTGGCTGCCACCCTAGGCATTCTGATTGGATGTATATAAGGCAAGGCAGGTCATTGGAGTTTTTAAAGCCTCCAGGTAATTCTAATGCCTAATGAAATCTGGGAACTACTAGCTTAAAACTTTCTTTTGTTGGTATCTTCCAATTAAATTTTAAAGCGATGTAGTACCTGGGTACTCAGTGTTTGAGTGACTGAGTGGCTCAATGGTTGAGCTTCTGCCTTCAGCTCAGTGTGTGATCCCAGAGTCCTGGGATCAAGTCCCGCATCTGGCTCCCCACAGGAAGCCTGCTTCTCCCTCTGCCTATGTATTTGCCTCTTTCTGTATGTCTCTCATGAATAAATAAATAAATAAATAAAATCTTTTTAAGAATTCAAAAATGAGAGCACTTGATTAACCCATATTTTTGTTTTGTTGATTTTTTTTTAATTTAAATTTTAGGTAGTTAACATACAGTGCAATATTGGTTTCTGAAGTAGAATTCAATGATTCATTACTTACATACAACACCCAGTGCTCCTCATAACCAGCACACTCCTTAATACCGAATACTTATCTAGCCCATCCTCCACTCATCTCCCTTCATCAACCCTCAGTTTGTTCTCTGTTGTCTCTTATAGCTTATTTCCCTCTCTCCATTTTTTCTTTTCCCCCCTTCCCATATGTTCATCTGTTTTCTTTCTTGAATTCCACAGATGAGTGAGGTCATATGGTATTTGTCTTTCTCTTATTTCACCTGGCATAATACACTCTAGCTCCATCTATGTCATTGCAAATGGCAATATTTCATTCTTTCTGATGGCTGAGTAATATTCCATTTTAGATATAGTGTGTGTGTGTGTGTGTGTGTGTGTGTGTGATGTCTTCTTTATCCATTCATCAATTGATGGACATTTAGGCTCTCTCCATAGTTTGGCTATTGTTGATAAAGTTGCTGTAAACACTAAGGTGAAGGTGTCCCTTCATATAACTATGTTTGTATCCTTTGGGTAAATACCTGGTAGTGCAATTGCTGGATTATAGTTCTATTTTCACTCCTTGAGGAACCTCCATACCATTCTCCAGAGTAGCTGTACTAGTTTGAATTCCCCCCAACAGTGCAAAAGGGTTTTCCTTCCTCTGCATCTTTCCTACTACCTATTTCTTTTGTTCTTTTGTTGGTGATTTTAGCCATCCTTACAGGTATGAGATTGTGGTTTTATGTTTCCCTGATGATGAGTAATGTTGAGCATCATTTCATGTGACTGTTAGCCCATCTGTATGTCTTTTTTGAAAAAGTGTCTCTTCATGTCTTCTGCCCGTTTCTTAACTGGGTTATATGGTTTTTGGATGTTGAATTTGATAAGTTCTTTGTAGATTTTGGATACTAACCTTTTATCAGATGTCATTTGCAAATACCTTCTCCCGGTTGATAGGCCGCCTTTTAGTTTTGTTGATTGTTTCCTTTGCTGTACAGAAGGTTTTTATCTTGATGAAGTTCCAGTAAGTCATTTTTGCTTTTGTTTTCCTTGTCTGTGGTGATGTGTCTAGTAAGAAGTTGCTGTGGCTGAGGTCAAAGAGGTTTCTGCTTGTGTTCTCCTCTAGGATCTTCATAGTTTTGTATCTCACATTAAGGTCTTTCATCCATTTTGAACTTATTTTGTGTATGGTGTAAGAATGTGGTCCACTTTCATTCTTCTGTGTTGCTGTCCAGTTTTATACAACTATATGATGGGAATTTAACCATCCTATAAATTGACTAATTTTAACCCAACCAATTGTGGGGGAAAAAAGTGAATATTGCAGGATCATATGATCCTAAAATACCCACTGCTGCTCACAAAGACTGTAGGGAATGCAGTTTCCTTTAGTGCAGTGCTTCTTAATATTGGCTGTACATTAGAATAACCTAAAGAGCTGGAAACTCTGTGTCTACAAAACAATTCATTCAGAATCTCTGGGTGAGAACCAGGAAATGATGTTAATCTGCCCAGATGATTCCAATTTGCAACCAACACTGAAAAACACTTCTGAAATAAATAGTGGGAATAGCAGTGGGCATGTCTGTATAAACAGTATGCCAGAATAAATACAAATCACAATTATGCTGGCTTTAAAATCATAGCTATTTAATTTATTTATGGTCTAAACCTAAAATCAGTGGAGTGAATGGTAACATTGTGTAAGGGAAAGAACATAGTTGACTAACTCTCTGGTTCAGTGGGTTTGGGCAAGTCTTTAGTTTGATCAACTTCAGTGTCCTCATTTCTAAAATGGAGATAAAACCAAACCAACTACCTCAAAGTGTTTTAAGAATAGTAAATATCATAATATACATAAAACACCATAGACATTGTAGGTCATCAACTTTATATGCTTCCTCTTCCATGAATTAAGGTATATTTTCTTTTAAAAGGTATGATTCTGGGAAGGATTGGATGTAAACCTCACACCTATCCCATTGAGTAGGAGAGTACTATTGTTATTACAGTTTGACAAGTGAGAAAATTTAAGCTAAAAAATGTTAAGTAATGAGTAATAAAACTGAGATAGAAAAAACACAGGTTATCTATTCCAAAGCCCAAATTCTTAAACAGCCCACTACCAGCTCTCTAAAATAGCTACCTTCTTCCTTATCTTTGAAAGAAATATTGGTGTGCATACAGGGTGGAAATGAAGTATTGAGAAGGAAGAATATATAGTGTCTGTAATGATGTGGTGTGGTACATGTGCTACCAGTATCCTGATAATTGTCCTTCTCATTTTCTCCCCTCAGGCCAAGTTGTCAACTGCAGAGCTCTCAGTCCTGTCCTAGAAGGGTCACAATGCAATTCTTCAAAAGTGATACTGTCAGTATACTTCTGAAAAATCACCAGAATGTGCTTATTTTTTTTCATACACAATTCTTGCCTACATAACCATAACAGAGTCTGTACTTTCATAGACTAAGAAATGTAAGATATACAAACTTATAAATCACCATGTCCAGTTAACCTTCTACTCTCCCTGTCTTTCAATTTGATCCAAGTTATCTCTCCTTCAAAAGGCAATTACAATAGTCACCTGATTTTTTTGAGTGTATGCCTTTTCTTGTTTATACTGCTATCTTACTAAAGTTCATTCATTCATTAGCCAACATGCTTTTCAGTTTAACTAAATTTCATTTGTACTTCTTTGCATCCTTTCAACATGCTCATCCCTATATAAGCTTTCAGTTTAAGACATGTGCAGAAAAGATATCTATCCAAACTTAGGTACAGATTTAAACATCAGAACTGGAGCAAACCCAAATCCTAAATTTAAGTTAAAGTTTGTCTTCTGCATACTTCACTTACTCTCTTCAGTTTCTAGGACCTCTCACTACTCAGGCCTTTTTACATTCTCTTTCTCTAACAAATGTAACCATCCCATAATAAAGTCTCTTGGTTTTCTACTAAATAACAATAATCTCCTCTCTTCTCTAATTATCATTTTATTACTCTCAACTGGACCATTACCACTGGCATACAAGCATATTCAAATATTTCACATCTTTTAAAAAAATCTTCCTTGAGAGGTCCCTGAGTGGCACAGTCAGTTAAGCATCAGACTCTTGGTTTCAGCTCAGGTCATGATCTCAGAGTCACAAGATCGAGCCCCACATGGGGCTCTGAGCTCAGCATGGACTCTGCTTGAGATTCTCTCTCTCTCTCTCTCTCTCTCTCTCTCTCTCTCCTTCCCTCTCTCCTAAATAAATTAATCTTTAAAAAAAAATATTCCTTGAGCCCATAGTTTGAAGAGGTCATTGAAAGGATATGACAGCTGATTGACCCCAAGCAGGACCGAGGCAATCAGAGACTCCTTGCTCACTTCCTTGTCCTTGGAATATGCATTTCACTTACTTTCCCTGCACTAGAGGCTGGCTATGGACACAGCCTTCAGAGAATAAAGTGTTATTGAGATCATCTGGATATATTATGTGACTGAACCCGGTTAAGGCTTCCACATAAACTTTAAGATTCTGGCAGGAGGGTACAGGGATCTATTCATCTTGCAGCTCCCCAAAACAAGGCTTATAAACAAATTCCCTTGCTTATTAAAACCTGCCACTTACTGATCTGGAGTGGTCTGCCATTCCATGTAAGAGGAACAGTGTGCAAACCAATACCCATATTAACTGACAGCTACTATCTCATTTTTTGACCCCCTTTACAATAAAATTAATCTAGAGTTGTCCACAGTTATTCGTACTTTCTCACTATCTACTCTCTCTGAAATCACTCCTAACAAATTTGCATCCCCATCATTCCACTGAAAGAACTTTTGTCAAAATTATCGCCTATACTGCTTTTGCCAAATTCCATGGGCAATTCTCTGCTTTCATCTTCCTCAGTCTCTCAGCAGCATTCTGCAATGTTATTATCTCCTTCCTGAAACTCATTCTTACCTTGGCTTCTGTGACACCAGATTCCATGTTTTCTTCTATCGGTTTTTCTTTCATAGTCTCCTTTCTTGAGTCTCGTTCCTCTGCTGAAAGACATTATGCAGTTACACAACTTGGAATACTATTATCATGACTCTGAATACCATCTCAGTGCTAAGCATTCCAAATTTACATCTCTAATGCTGAACTTTCTGCAAGTTCATACCTGCTTATCTACTTGCAAATATGCAAGCTGTTCGTTCACTTAATGTGTCCTGTATGTTTAATAGACATCTCAAATTTAACATGTCCAACACAGAAATTGATTTTCAATCCCAAAACCTACTCCTCTGCAAACTTCCCTACCTCACCTGTTCTTGACTCCTTAATTCTTGTTTTTTTTTTTAACTTAAAATCAGTTAATTAACATATAGTATGTTATCAGTTTCAGGTGTAGAGTTTAGTGATTTATCAGTTGCATATAACTCCCAGGGCTCATTACTTCAAGTGCCCCCCTAATGCCTATCACTCAGTTACCCCATCCCCCTACCGACCTCCTCTCCAGCAAGCCTGTTTCCTATAGTTAAGAATCTCTTATGGTTTGTCTCCCTCTCTGATTTCATCTTATTTTATTTTTCCTTCCCTCCCTCACATTTACCTGTTTTTTTTCTTAAATTCCACATGAAATCATATGATATTTGTCTATCAGTGAAGAATCAGTCAGATATTCATCACCTAGTATATAATACCTTCTAGTTCCATCATCATTGCAAATGGCAGGATTTCATTCTTGTTGATGGCTGAGTAATATTCCATTATAAACATATGCCACATCTTCTTTATTCATTCATCTGTTGATAGACCTTAGGCTCTTTCCATAGTTTTGGCTATTGTGGACATTACTGCTCTAAACATTAGGGTGCAGGTGCCGTTTGAATCACTATGTTTGTATTCTTTGGATAAATACCTAGTTAGTGTCATTACTAGGTCATAGGGTAGTTCTATTTTTAACTTTTTGAGGAACCTCCATACTGTTTTCTAGAGTGACTGTACTAGCATGCATTCCCACCAGCAGTGTAAGGGGGTTCCCGTTTCTCTGCATCCTCACCAACATTGTTGTTTCCCTAATAGTTAATGTTAACTATTCTGAGAGATGTGAGTTGGTATTTCATTATGGTTTTGATTTGTAATTCCTGATGTGAGTGATGTTGAGCATTTTTTCTTTTCTCTTTTATTTTTTTGAGCATTTTTTCATGTGTCTGTTGGTCATTTGTATGTCCTGTTTGAAAAATGTCTGTTCATGTCTTCTGCCCATGTCTTGACTGGATTATTTGGTTTTTGGGTGTTGAGTTTAATAAGTTCTTTATAGATTTTGGATACTAGCCCTTATCTAATATGACACTTGCAAATATTTTCTCCCATTCTGTCGGCTTTTAGTTTTGCCAATTTTTCCTTTGCTGTACGAAAGCTTTTTATCTTGATAAAGTCCCAATTGTTTGTTTTTGCTTTTATTTCCCTGGCCTTTGAAGACATGTCTAGCAAGAAGTTGATGTGGCTGAGGTTAAAGAGGTAGCTGCCTTGTTCTCCTCTAGGATTTTGATGGATTCTTATCTCATATTTAGGTCTTTCATGCAGTTGGGTCCTTTATTTTTTATCTATGATTTGTTTCCTTCATTCCCTTCAGCTCTCTACTCTATCTCCATGTGCCATTTATCAGTCCATCAATGAATACGTTGGGTTCTACCTCCAAAACACATTCTGAATCCAGCCACTTCTCACTGTATCCACTCCTACGCTTCAGTTCAAGCCACTTCTCACTATATCCAGCCACTTCTCACTATATCCATTCCTACCACTTTAGTTCAAGTTTAGTTCTAGTTAAATTCCTAAATTGTCTCTCTATGTTCGTTCTTGCTTTCCTTTACAATCTATTCTCCATTTAGCAATATATCAAAGAATATGTCTCCCCTGACTAAAATTTCCAGTGGTGTTTAAAGATGGCTAGAATAATATCTAACTCTTTACTTTGGTCTACATTTCTGATGGTCTGATCCTATGTTTTCCTCCTAAGCATATATTCTTTCCTCAAATGATTAGCCTAAACCAGTTGTTCTCAAACTTGAATGATTCTAGGACTGAGACAGGAAATATGCAAGATGAGCCTGGAGCATCTTGTAACATCATAAAGTAAGGAAGTGCTAACACATACTTACTGATGTAAATACATCACAGGAGCACAGGAGCTAACTGAAAGAGCTTCTGGTGACCAAAGTGGTAATAATTTGAGCAATGAAATAAAGTAGTATTGGATTATAACTCAAAGTATAAAATCTATAAATGAATGGGTAGGTAACAAATGGAGAGAGGAGACAAATCTCTCATGCAGAAGAATTCCAAATAAATTATGTAGATATTCCACCCAAAAGAGAAATCGGAGAACCACTATATCAGCCCAGATGATCAAGATCAGCATCAATAGTCATAAATCATACGGATAGTATGTACCCTTGGGGAAAATGACATTTTACTTCTGTAGCTTTCTTCCCAGAAACCCAAAAGCCTAGTCTAATCACAAGAAAAACATAATACAAATTCCAGTCAAAAAGCATGCTACGTATGCCTGACCAGTACTCTTCAAAACTGTCAGCAAAAACAAGAAAATCTGAGAAACTATCATATCCAAGAGGAACCTATACCAACTAACTGTAATATGGCTAAAGGCTAAAAATAACAATTGAGTGTACATAAGAATCACTTGGAAAGCTTGTGAAAACATTGATGACTGGATGACATGTCCAGAATTTCTAATTCCTTAAGTCTTGTATTTCTTCTTCTTTTTTTTAAATTATAGTTGACACACAACATTACTTAATTTCAGGTGTACAATGTAGTGATTTGATAAGTCCGTATGTTATGCTATGCTCACCACAAGTATAACTACCATCTGTCACCATTACAAATGCTATTATGATACCTTTGACTGTCTTCCTCATGCTGTGCCTTTTATCCCTACGACTTATTCATTTCATAACTGGAAGCCTGTATCTCCCACTCTCCTTCACCCATTTTGCCCATATTCCTCCCTCTGGCAACCATCAATTTGTTCTCTGCATTTGTAACTGTGTTTCTTCTTTTTGTTTGTTTATTCATTTGTTGTTGTTTTTTGGTTTTTGGGTTGTTTTGGTAGAGTCCACACATATTCTCCTGCATGTATTGTGCTTGAATATAGTATCTAAACCAACTGCGACGACTTGAGTCATGGTTCTCAGTTTCTCACACTTAAGATCATCCTGGATCACTACCTCTCAGATCCCATCCCTCCCACCTCCCACTCTTCCTCTCATTTATTAGTTCTAGCTGCAGTGGCCTTCAATTTCTTGAACCTACGAAGCTCATTCTATATGAGGATCTGTCATTGAGTCCCTTTACCTGGATGATCTGCCCCCAGACCTTCCCATAGTGGATCCTTCTTGTCACTGGAATTTAGCTCAAATGTCACTTTTTCATAGATATCTTTCTAGAGCACACAATTGAGGTGGTGACTTTCACCCTACCTCCAATACTTTTTATCCTATTACCCCATTTTGGTTTTCTCAAAGCATTTAGAATATCCTAAATTATATCATAGCATTTGTACATTTACATCTTTTTTCATTTTCCGTCTCATCACTCCCTTCTCTTTCTACAATGTAATATCCATGAGATTTGTGACCATCTCTGTCTTGCTTATTTCCATATTTCCAGTAACTGGAAGAGGTCCTAGGAATGGAATGAGTGATTAACAAATATTTGTTTGATGAACATATTCACTAAAGAAGGGTAACATGTTCATTTTAAAAAAAAAAAAATTGGACTTTTTCCAAATGTGAGTTTATTTTTTAATTTTTAAAATATTTTATGCATTTATTTAAGAAAGAGAGAGAGTGCAAAAGAGAAAAAGATCACAAGCAGGGTGGATGGGCAGAGGAGGAAGCAGACTCCCTGCTGAGCAGGGAGCCTGATGCAGGACCCTAGAGATCATGACCTGAGCTGAAGGCAGACATTTAACTGACTGAGACACCCAGGTGCCCGCAAATGTGAAAGTTTTAGAAAGATTGTTGAAAGAAGATATTTAAAGGTAGATCTTAAAGATTCCCTTCAAAAAGAAATTACTCCATGTAGAGAACCAGGTATTGGATCTACACATAGTGCACCCAAATTATCAATAAGAGATCAAATACAGCTGTCACCAACTTCTGGTATATAAAGACAATTGCCAATAGATCTATACACCAAACTACAATAATGTCAGCAAAAGGAACGGTGTCAACTTTCCAAAGTAAAGAACCACCAAAGGCAGAAAAAAATACCCTGCCTCTGGTCCAGAGAGCTCCTGTAATAACAAGGTAAAAAAATATTTCTTATGTTTGTTTTTTTCAAGAGCAGTGTTTCTTAATTACCAGCTATCTTTTAAAAATACTAATGTCTGGCTCTCCCCCTGCTCAGACATTCTGATTGGATGTATATGAGGCAAGACAAACCATTGGAAGTTTTGTTTTGTTTTGTTTTTTTACCATTGGAAGTTTTAAAAGGGAACCAGCTTATTTTTTCTTGGTATTCTCCTATTAAATTTCAAAAAGCAGAGCATTTTATTAATCTGTCTTATCTTTTTGTCTTGTTTTGTTGGGGTTTTTTATTTTAAATTTCAAGTAGTTAACATACAGTGAAATATTGTTTTCTGAAGTAGAATTCAGTGAATCATTACTTACATACAACACCCAATGCTCACATAACAAGCATCCTCCTTAATATCCATACCCATCTAACCCATCCTCCTCCTACTCACATAACCTGGCCCAGCAAGGTTAAGTCAGTTTCCTAGGAGAGGGGATCAGAGATATGCTGAAAAGGAACATGGGCTGGCCAGAAGAGTTGAAAAGTGTGTTTCTCACTTGTTTTTCAGAAAGAAAAACTCTCCAAAGGGTACCCTCAGGAGCATCTGAAGCACAGTGGTGGGATAATTTATTATTCCCTCCAACCAGTAAAAGTTTTCTGTTGTCTGGATTGATTGCCTACTCTGGACCCACTAACAGAAAGCACCCTCTCTGCCTTCTTCTGGGACATCAGCATACTGGTCAAACAAATTTATTTTCCCCATATTCTGTTTTTATCTTGCTTTTGCAATTGGAAAACTCTCTTTACTAAAGCCATGCTGGCCTGATGGACAGGCAGAAGCAGCTTATGGGGTAGGATTTGTAGTTGAGAGTTAAATACCCTTAACTCCCAAAATATTTCCCTAGATACTACCCATAATTGAACTTCACCTAAAAAGGGACAAAATCCTTCAAAAGTGAAGAATCTTTATTTTATATGGTTTCATGGTATTTATATCCTATAACTTTGTTTAGGTGTTGTGGGGAACCAGCTTTAGAGCTTATCTGAGAAATGAATGTCATAGTCCTAGGCGCACTGGGGATATGTGAGGTCCTGAGTCAGCCCACTGATTCTTCTCCACATTGTTCTCCAAATTCAGATCCTCTGCCCCCAGCTTGAGTTAATAGCCTATTTTTTTTACCCTTTGAAGTAAACATGTTTATTCTGCTTCCCAAAGTTAATCATTCCTATAGCTAATCTGCTAGCTCTCTCTTTAAAAAAAAAAAAAAGATTTTACTTATTTATTCATGAGGGACACAGAGAAAGAGGCAGAGACATAGGCAGAGGGAGAAGCAGAGTCCCCATGGGGAGCCTCATATGGGACTCTGTCCCAGGACCCTGGGATCAAGCCCTGAGCCAAAGGCAGGCACTCAACCAGCCACCCAGGCATCCCTGCTATCTTTCTTAATAAAAGCTGGAAGAGACAAAGCCTCAGGGTCTGTGTCTGAGTCCACGACAAATCCTAGTCTCACTCCTCCTACCTCCCATATTAAAATTCAGTAAGATTCCAAGTCTTTCTTCATATCATCACCCTCTACTATCCTCACTCCATGGCAAAGTGTGTTGTTGAATTTGAACTATTTTAGCAATTGTTTTAATAAAGAAGCAGGCTAAGTTCCTAGCAGAGCATATCCATCACTGGAAGATACGTACCTACTCAGGCAATCTACCATATGCATATAACGAGTTTAAACCAAACAAATTTACTAAGGCCTTAACCTCATTGAGTACCCAAAGGAAGACTTTGTTTGCTTTTTTTTTTCTACAAATTACTTTTTATTTTTTATTTTTTTTTTTTATGATAGTCACACAGAGAGAGAGAGAGAGAGGCAGAGACATAGGCAGAGGGAGAAGCAGGCTCCATGCACCAGGAGCCCGACATGGGATTCGATCCTGGGTCTCCAGGATCGTGTCGCGGGCCAAAGGCAGGCACTAAACCGCTGCACCACCCAGGGATCCCTACAAATTACTTTTTAAACTCAGGGGATATTTTCCCATTACTCTTTCACACTTACCATCAAAATAAACCACAATATATATTCAAAGGCTGAGACTCTAGAGACTTCAAAGCATGGGATTATCAGACATTATTCTGTTCAGAATTATGAATGTGGTAGATAAGAACTCCACTCAATACTATTGCTGCATGTATTACTTATATAGGTATTGATAAACAAAATAACCAATTATAAAAGGCCTTCTAAACTAGCTTCAGTTTGAGGCACCTGAGTAGCTCAGTTGGTTAAGCATCCTACTCTTGGTTTCAGCTCAGATCATGATGTCAGGGCCATGAGATCGAGTCCCATGCTCAATGTGGAATCTGCTTGAGATTCTTTCCCTCTCCTTCCCCTTCTTCCTCTCCCCTTGGTCTCATCATGTGTTCTCTCTCTCTCTCTCTCTCTCTCTCTCTCTAATAAATAAATCCTTTAAACTAGTTTTGGTTTATGAATCACTCTGCCCTGAATATACTTCCATTTTTATTTGCTTCCTGTTCCTATAAACATACCTACTTTACTCTTGTTTGATCTTTGTCTCTGATTTGTCAATTTTGGACTGCTTGTCCTGTTTTCACACTTCTAGATTAAGTATCCTGTTTCCTTATCTGCCTGATTACTCTATTTTGGCTTAAGAAGATAAAAAAATTATTTTCAAATATTAGTCTTATATTAATTTATAATTAGGACTAACAGACCCTGCCTTCACTATTTTATTTATAGTTACCAACCACCTATGCATCAAACCTTATGAAATAAACCATAGAGAAAAATAAAAATAAAGACAGTTTCTGCCCATTATAAAAGTTGCAGCACAGCAAAAAGTTATTAAAACAAGTGGTCCATGAGGTAGAAAGTGGTAAGTCTACCCCACAAATTTCACCAAGACACAGCTGGAATACAGCAGAGGAAATAGAAACCACATTTAAGAAAACAACAGCCGATTAGGAGAAATATGTAATAAATTTAATTATTAAGAAAGTATATATGTATAAGAAAATATATAAATTGGGGAGCAGAAGGAAGCTGCAGAGTATTTGATTTTAGGAAAAATGAGGCTGGAGGAAGAAGGAAATAATTCTATAAGTATACAACACACCACATCCTGGATGGATAAAATATGTGAATGAACTTTGATATAGATTATAAACTTTATAAGCACAAGTTATACAAGTGATATAGGAGATCAATAATCAAGACACCTCACTTGGTCAAATCCTATCTGAGAAATTCTGGACTTTGCTTCTGAAATGTGTTTCTCTCTGAAAGTGTAGAAAGTAACTTGTAAAACTGCTTTTCTAACAGGAAATAAAGACTTGGTTAAAAAGAAATGTTAAACCCTTGAGAGAAAGTAACCACATAACCTTGGATTTTGCAACAGCTGGCAAAAGGGGAAGTTGGCCCAGTCAAGAATATATATTACTTGGGAAGCCAGATTCCAAGACATTCAAAATAAAAGTAAAATTTGTTCTATACTCTGATCTTCAGAAAAGAAAGTAACTCACAAAGTTGGAAGATTTTTAAAATAATTTTTATTATTTAGCATCAAATCCTGACTTAAAGAATATAAAATTTTCAAATATGTGATATATGAGATTTTTTTCAAAATGATAATAGGAGAAAGAAGATTAAGTAAGGAGGGACTAGTGTAGAATGCCCTGGAGATTCTCTGGTGAGCCCCGAATCTCTAAAATTGTAGAAAAATTGGAAATAAGATGCATCATTGGGTATGGATATAAATGTTAGAATTACTTTAAAAATGCTGTGATGTTGGCTAAAATCTGTAATAAGCTGAGGCTTGAAGAAAGGCTGAGACATAGGGAAGAAGAATAAACATGGAAAGGATGGAAAGAAGCTACATAATGAAATGTCTTTAATATCAAAGAGAAGAAATCACTAAATAATACCTGTAACTCACAGGCTTGGGAACAGGAATGGAAAGAATAGTCAATTGGACTTCAGTGAAATCAGTTCCTTACTGCTTCTATACCACCCTTAATTCCTAGAGTTTCCATTTCCTTCCTAGGCAAATACATTTCTTTACTGCCAGGGAATCCTATTTGGATCTATATAAGAGTGAGCCACATGCTTAGTCTACCTCCTTCCTCCCAAGAACCCCCCTACCCATTTTCTAGGTAGATTTTTTTTTCTTGTAAGTCTACTTTTTTATTTTTTTACACTTTTTATTTAAATTAAATTTGTCAACATATAGTATAACACCCAGTGCTCATCCCCTCCTCAGTGCCTATCACCAAGTTACCCCATCCCTCCACCCACCTCTCCTTCCACAACCCTTTGTTTGTTTCCCAGTGTTAGGAGTGTCTCATGGTTTATCTCCCTCTCTAATTTTTCCCACTTGGTTTCCCTCCTTTCCCTTAAAATCCCTTTTGCTATTTCTTACACCCCACGTATGAGTGAAACCATGTGACAATTGTCCTTCTCCAATTGACTTATTCCATTCAGCATAATACCCTCCAGTTCCATCCACATTGAAGCAAATTGTGGGTATTCATCTCTTCTGATGACTCAGTAATATTCCATTGTATATACATATACCACATCTTTATCCATTCATCTGTCGAAAGACATCTTGGCTCCTTCCACAGTTTGACTATTGTGGATATGGCTGCTATGAACATTGGGGTGCAGGTGTCCTGGCATTTCACATATCAATATCTTTGGGGTAAATACTCAGCAGTGCAATTGCTGGGTCATAGGGTAGCTCTATTTTTAACTCTTTGAGGAACCTCCACACTGTAGAGTCCAGAGTGGCTGTACCAGTGGCTGTACCAGTTCGCATTCCCACCAACAGTGCAAGAGGGTCCCCCTTTCTCCACATCCTCTCCAACATTTGTTGTTTCCTGTCTTGTTAATTTTCCCCATTCTCACTGGTGTGAGGTGGTATCTCATTGTGGTTTTGATTTGTATTTCCCTGATGGCAAGTAATGCGGAGCATTTTCTCATGTGCTCATTGGCCAAGTGTATGTCTTCTTTGGAGAAATTTCTGTTCATGCCTTCTGCCCATTTCACGATTGTATGTTTGTTTCTTGGGTGTTGAGTTTGATAAGTTCTTTATAGATACTTGGATACTAGCCCTTTATCTGATAGGTCATTTGCAAATATCTTCTCCCATTCTGTAGGTTGTCTTTTACTTTTGTTGACTGTTTTTTTGCTGTGCAGAAACTTTTTATCTGGATGAAGTTCCAATAGTTCATTGTTGCTTTTGTTTCCCTTGCCTTCATAGATGTATCTTGCAAGAAGTTACTGTGGCCTGTGTTCTCCTCTAGGATTTTGATGGATTCTTGTCTCACATTTAGATCTTTCAACCATTTTGATTTTATCTTGGTGTATGGTGTAAGAGAATGGTCCAGTTCCATTCTTCTGCATGTGGCTGTCCAATTTTCCCAACATCATTTATTGAAGAGACTGTCCCTTTTCCAGTGGATATTATTTCCTGCTTTGTCAAATATTAGTTGACTATAGAGTTGAGTAGGTGGATTGGAAGAATAAATATTCTAGGTAGATTTTATTCTTTTATCACTTTAACTCTTATAGCTCTGTTCAGCCTTCCTGGAGTCCTCTTACTCTAGAGTGTTTAGGTGAGTAAAGACAAATACAAATTAAAAATAAGTCGATTCTCCCAATTGAAAATAGGGGGAAGAGATTTTCCT
The DNA here is from genome assembly GCF_905146905.1 of Nyctereutes procyonoides. Taxonomy (NCBI): domain Eukaryota; kingdom Metazoa; phylum Chordata; class Mammalia; order Carnivora; family Canidae; genus Nyctereutes; species Nyctereutes procyonoides. The sequence goes on along the minus strand of NW_026575040.1, from coordinate 20,160,613 downwards.
CTCCTCCTTTTTCCTTGAGTATTTACCTTAAAAAACGGAATTGTATTTCCTCAGCTCTTTGAAGTGTATACAAATCCTTTTGAAGCCCAAATAAACCTTTGTCAGCTGGTCTTTTGTCTATCTTATGACCCAGAATGGCTTTCTCAAGTACCTGGGAACTATCTTTTTGAAATCCCAACAACAGAGAGCATAATGTTTCTTTCTAATGGAGAGTAGGAGCCAAATTTCAGTGGGCATTTTACTCAAATTTGTAAAATTGCCTCCTGTTATAAAAAGAAGTTTCTTTTTCCTCTAGATCAAAGCAATTTAGCTAACACAGATGGTCACCCCAATTACCAGGTAAAGTTAGGATGAATTATGTGTAACAAATGGAGTTGTCAAGTCCTCTTATTTAAGAATCAGTTATTATTTATCTTGAAAACATATATGTAATGGGTTGTATGTGATTGATTCTATAAGGGGGTGTGATTCTTTTCTGCCTACAATTTCTTAGCAGATTGCCTGTCATGTGCAGGACATTCTGGTTTAATGCTTATTCATTAGTAAATTTGTTTTCTTTCTCTACTACCTTTGTGAAGAGGATTTCTGGGTTAAGAGAAGATTTTGTTTTTAATTATATTTGTTCAACAGATAGCAACTATTCTTTTCCTGATGGCTAATTGGATATTAATCTACAGGGATACCTGGTAGCTCTGTTGGTTGAGTGCCTGACTCCTGATCTTGGCTCAGGTCATGATCTCAGGGTCCTGGGATTGAGCCCCACGTAGACTCTGTGTTCAATGGAGAGTTTGCTTGAAGATTCTCTTTCTCTCATAAGTAAATAAATCTTTTTAAGACAGAAATAAGAAAATTAATATACAAGGGTGCCTGAGTGGCTCAGTCAGTTAAGCATCTGCCTTCAGTTCAAGTCATGATTCCAGGGTCTTGGGATAGAGCCCCATATTGGGTTCCTTGCTCAGTGGATTGTCTTCTTGTCCCTCTCCCTATGCCCTCAGCACCCGCCCTCAACTTATGTCCTCTTCCTCTCTCTCTCAAATAAATAATAAATAAAATATTTTTTAATTAATATACAAACATACTTTGTGGCAGAATGCAAAAGACATCCTAAAAAGATGTATGCCTATAGAAAAAGAGGTAAACTCACAATATAGTTAGTTTGAGGGTATTATTTTATCCGATATTATTTTTTTTCAGTTTACTTAATCGTTTTTTTTATTGGAGTTCAATTTGCCAACATATAGCATAACACCCAGTGCTCATCCCACCAAGTGCCCCCCTCTTTATCCAATATTAGCAGCTGACATCTTCAATGCTGTATTTACTATTGTTGAACTAAAGTTTTTTAGACTAGCTTTTTTTCCCCCTCTGATTCTAAGTAAATACAGGTCAGACTTGACCTTACGTTGAGTTTTCTGTCCTGAAACCAAGATTACGATACATAATATCAGCCAGTGAGAACTGTCCTGAAAGATAAACATTTGTAAGATCTCTTGATACATCATTCCATACAACAAAATTTTCTCCACCTCTGTTAGGACCTTCTCAGGGTGAGTGAGGTTCTTTCACAGTCCTAACAGAACCATAATCAACAGCAGGATAGATTCTAGCATAAAATAAGTCAAGACCCTGAGGGCCTTCTACCAGGCTTCAGCATTACTGTGTCAGAACATCTTATCTTTTTAAGTTCACCCCTGCAATGGAGCATTAGGGAAGAGAAGCAGCTGTAAGGACTTCAGTAAAGAATTACAACCAAACAGCTCTTCCACGGATGCTAAAAGTCGGGGGGCTGAAAAACTCTTTGATATTCTCATCTTTCAAGGTTGCTTTGAAATAAAGTGCCCAGGAAATATTCCAGAGATTAGGACAATATAAAAGTCTTTCTTTTGCCCTGACAGCCCATTAAAAAGAGCTCAGAGTCCTATTTATTACTCCAAAATTACTCCATATACTATTTGTGGATTTTGCTAAGAAGAAAGGACCAGGACAATCCTCTAAATGCTGGCATAGTCCTGAGAAGCAGAAAATAAAGACTACCTAAAGTGAGTAAAATGAGAAAGCATCCACACAACAGAAATAACACCAAAGGTGTTAATGATAAGATCTCATTATCACGGAGAGGCTGACAACTTCAAAGTCCCAATAACAAGAGGAAGAGCAAAGGAAGCAGGAGAGAGCCCCTGCCTCCTCACATGGAGATCAAGCAGGCAAGAAGTTGTCCAAAAGAAAAAAGCATTATCAAGAATGAGTTCAGGGATCCCTGAGTGGCGCAGTGGTTTAGCGCCTGCCTTTGGCCCAGGGCGCAATCCTGGAGACCGGGAATCGAATCCCATGTCGGGCTCCGGTGCATGGAGCCTGCTTCTCCCTCTGCCTGTGTCTCTGCCTCTCTCTCTCTCTCTCTGTGTGACTATCATAAAGAAATAAAAAAAAAAAAAAAAAAAAAAAAGAATGAGTTCAAACAATGAGTTGTGAAAAGAGGTCAGCAAACCACAGATACAAAGACATAGTGAAGGGATGCTAGGAGCACCTTATAAGACTCACAAGAAAATAAAGTAGATGCACACTGACCAAGTCTGGCCTAGCCTGGACTGACCCATGCTCCTCATCAGCTCTCTGTTTGAGAAGGTTATGTTGGTAACAGTTAAATTCACCTTTGTATATCATATCCAAAGTACATTATATTCATTGAAACACTTAACTATTTAAATTTATTAGTCACATACCTCCCCAGAGAGATATGATTGTTTATGTGGCTAATGGAAACCCAGAGCTGTGGTCTCAGCAGCTCACACTAGTATAGCTAGAGGCATCACAGGCAACCGGAATGCCTATCACTGGAAGTCCCTGAATGCAAAGAACTTCTTTGTTATCCCAGATTAATGGAATCCCAGATTATTTCCAACCTTACCTCAATCTTTCCCTCCCTCTGATATAGAAGTCAGCAAATTATGGTGGCATGTGAGCTAAATCCAGCCAGCTGACTGATTTTTGCAAACAAAATTTTATAAGAACACAGCCACATCCATTTGTTTACATATTATCTGTGCCTGTTCTTTCACTATAATGGCAAAATTAAGTAGCTGCAACTATCAGTACACCTTCTCCATTATTTGAATCTCTTCTCTTCCTTGTCTTCCCTTCTTCTCATTTTATAACTACTATCCAGCTATAGTCTTAACTCCAGAATGTGTCTGGCTCTCCATCTAATCAGTCCACAACCCAGCTGCCATTAGTGGTTCATTCTAGTTTTCCTTCAGAGTGTGGAGAATTTTTATTATTTTTGTTTTCATCTCACTGTATTTATTAAATTAAATACATTGCTCTGGGTAATAAGTTAAAAAATACAGAGAAAACTCTTTTTATACAAGGAGTTAAAAACTTACCCCTTCCCACCATTCTAGCTCTTGAAATAATCAGTGTTAATATTTCAGTCCTTCCATACTTCTCTCTTTAAAATAAAACCTATTATACAATAAGGTTGGGAGGATAAAATACTTAATATTTAATATGCAGAGCAAACTCACTTTACTCAAGAAACATTTTTGAATACTTTTATGTTTCAAGCACTGTGCTAAGTGCTGAAAAATCAACTTAAAATTCTCTAGGGCAGGTGCCTGAATATCAAGCAATATCAATTGTTTCTTTTCATAGAGTAGTTAAAAAGCCCCATCATGCTTGATAAAGTTATGACAATTTGATTGCATGTACAAACTAGCTAAGCCAAGGAGGGGTGACATTAGATACAAGGAGGACTGATAAATAGTTGGAGGCAACCCATTCTCCAAATCTAGTAGGAAAATTAATTGAAAAGTCAGAATATAAAATTAAAGAATTGGGAGTTATCTTCTTATATTCTTTGATAGTCACTAGTGTTTTTTAGCAATGGGTCTGGTTCTCTTCCTTCCAGCTTAGTAGGATCATAATCTTCCACATTCTTGAAGTTAGGTAGCATTGAGGCATTTTCATTGGAAATAGGAAGTTGGAAAGAGAAAAATTCAATTAGCAGACCTACACTGGAATCAAGGCACAAGGGCCTTTATTAAGGCAGAAAAAGGAGTGCTATAGTTGGGCATGTGGCAACTAGAAATCTTAAAATAATAGAACTCAGTTCTGATAGGATGAGACATTGAGTGAGAGCAAAAGTCCAGTTTCTGGACTGTGTAATTGGGTGGAAGTGGATGATACCATTCACTGAGAGGAAATATTAGGGCATAGTTGAGCAGAAAGAAGACCCTGGTGAGTTTAATTTGAGACAAAATGTATTTAAGGAGCCATATAAAGATGTACAGGTATTGGTTACACAGATATGGAATGATGGAAAAACATCTACAGTGAAAATATAGATTTGTAGTTCTTAGAAAACAAATAATAATTAAAGTCATAGGCTTGAAATAGTTCTTCCAAATAGACTTTAGAACAGCACTGTCCAATATAAATTTGTGTGATGATAGAAATGTTCTCTCTCTTCACAGCCCAATACAGTAGCCATCAGACATATGTGGCTTGAAATGTGGCTGCTGCAACTGAGAAACTGAATTTTTAATTTTGTTAGTTTTGATTTATTTAAATTTAAATGGCCATAGGTAGCTGTGTCCCCTTTGGACAACATAGCTATCAAATAAAAAGAGCAATATGCAAGATCAGTCTCAAAAAACATTAAAAAGTATATTCCAGGGATCCCTGGGTGGCGCAGCGGTTTAGCGCCTGTCTTTGGCCCAGGGCGCGATCCTGGAGACCCAGGATCGAATCCCACGTCGGGCTCCCGGTGCATGGAGCCTGCTTCTCCCTCTGCCTGTGTCTCTGCCTCTCTCTCTCACTGTGTGCCTATCATAAAAAAAAAAAAAAAAAAAAAAAAAAATTAAAAAAAAAAAGTATATTCCATATCAGTATACATATATGCACTCTATATATGTCTCTGTGTTAAAATGGAATAGTTTTAACTTTTGCTTCTAGCCAAGATGTAGTAACAGAAGCCATATATATCTTTCCAATTGAAACAACTAAAAAAGGCAAAATCCATAAAACAATAGTTTTCAAAACTTTAGACATCAGACAATGAAAGGACAATAATCCCTGAAAAATGAAACAGGCAAGGTGAGCTTTATCCTTGCCCTGACTTAATGCTTGAAGAAAGTCTCCAGGCTGTGATAAAAAATAAAAAAAAAGAGGGAACATAGGCAGGTTCTGGCTGACTTTCTTAATGAGACAGAGTTGGAAGGCTGGGAAGCCAAGGCACCTAAAATTCACAAACCAGGACACCAGAGATGATACAACTGTTCAGAGAAACAGAACAAAGGCAGAGACAGAGAGTAAGGATACTCTGGAGATCTGCATTGACCCTTTTGAGTTTTAAGTAATCAGCACATGCATATGAAGAAACTAGCTAAGGCCAGGATAAAAAAACTCAAAGAGGGTCAGAGAGAACAATCCTTTGGTCTCAGAGCCAGAAATAGTTCCTGTTTCCACTAGCTAGAATGGGAAACCTCATTCTGGATACCCAAGGCACCAGATAGAGTGCTTGAGAAAGTCTGGCCTCAGTAGTTGGGGAAAAAAAGTAGCCCGAGACTAATACCTCTTAATCATGGGAAATCCTGCCTCCCAGGGACCTGTGGCAATATCTGAGGACATTGTTTGATCATCACATTGGAGAGATGTTACCTGTATAGAAAGACCAATGATACTGCTACACATATTACAATGCACAGAACAGCCCTCCAAATCAAAGAATTATCCACCCAAAATGTCAATAGTGACAAGATTAAGAAACCCTGCACTAGATTAAATGCTGCTCTCATCTTTACATAACAAAACTTAAAAGCAAGACCTTAAAGGATCAACTGTTTCTAAATAATTTAACTGCATTTTACAACAAAGCTCAAGAATATATATAGGAATACACAAATATCTAGTGTCACAATTTAAAATTCACAATGTCTGATACCCAATCAAAGATTATCAGGCATGCAAGCAAACAGGAAAGTGGAATCCATAACAAAACAAATCAACTGAGGGATCCCTGGGTGGCGCAGCGGTTTAGCGCCTGCCTTTGGCCCAGGGCGCGATCCTGAAGACCCGGGATCGAATCCCACATCGAGCTCCCGGTGCATGGAGCCTACTTCTCCCTCTGCCTATGTCTCTGCCTCTCTCTCTCTCTCTCTCGACTATCATAAATTTAAAAAATAAAAAAAATAAACAAATCAACTGAAACCAATGGAGAAATGCCATAGGTAATAAATTAGATAAGGATATTAAAAGTTATTATAACTGAGTTCCATGTGTTCAAGAAGCTAGAAGAAAGATTAAATGTGGTAAGTGAAGACATGGAATATATAAAAATGACTCAAATAGAATTTCTAGAGATAAGAACTATAATGTCCAAGATGAAAAATACACTACATAGGATTAACAGCAGATGAGCTATTGCAAAAGAAAATAGTAAACTTGAAGATATAACAGTAAAACATCCAAAATGAAATACAAAAAGACAACAAAGGAGAAAAAGTCAACAAAGCAGGGGGTGGAGTTAGACAGAGGAGTAGAGGACCCTAAGTTTGTCTCCTCCCTTGAATATAACTAGATAGTTTTCAAATAATTCTGAACATCTAAGAAATCAATCAGAGTCTGAGAAAACAAATGTTGAAAGTCTACAAGTAGAAAAGAAACCACCATTTGGAAGGTAGAAGATGCAGACTTGAATCTGATGTGATATAGCTGAGCATATGGCAGAGGGGAGGAAACCTGCTTAAGGAGGCTACTGCAAAGTATTATAGGCAAAGGAGTACAAAATAGGAACCTTTAGAAGTCTGCTCTAATGGGGGATGTCCCAGATTCAAAGACGTTCAGGTGGTGAAGCAGGGTGGAATCCCAGAAGTGACAGTGTAGCCTCAGGATCCCCAGGGTCACAAGAAGAATGAGGAAACAAGAGTGATTGATTGCTTTTCTGTGTGGACTCACTGAAGAGTGGGGAAGGGGAGAATTTTCAGCTCCAAGGCTAGAGAGCAGGGTGCAGCTACATTCTTCCTACTCATTACTTCCTCCACGAAGTAAAACAGCTCCACATAGTGGAATCCAGAGCTGCTTATACTGAGCACTGCTGTGCACACTGGAGATGCATTTGCACTAGGGTAAGTCCACCTGAAAATCAGTGCACCAGCACTACCCACCCCCCCCCGACCAGAAGACCAGAACAAACAACCCACTCACATCAGGTTTACTGATCATAGGGGGCTGCAAAGCTTCAGATCTTAGGGATAACAATATATAGGTTTCTTTGTATTTTTATTCTTTTGTCTTTTAGTATTATTTTTCAGTTATCATCTCTTTTCCATTCTTTTTTATTCTTTTACATTTTTATTTACATATATATGTTCTTATATTTTTTACTTTTTATTTCCTTTCATTGTATTTTATGTTTTATATATATGTGTGTGTGTGTGTGTGTGTGTGTGTATATATATATATATACACACACACACATATATTAGTTTTTCGTTCTTTCTTATTTTGGGATCTAGTTTCCTTTAACAGGCAAACCAAAACATGCCCAAGATCTAGTTTTGGTTTGGTTTGGCTTGGGTTTTTTTTTTTTTTGTTTTCTATTTTTTTCTGTTGTTGATATTGTTATTATTGTTTTTTCTCTTTCCTTCTTCTTTTCTGGACAAAATGACAAGATGGAGAAACTCACCCCAAAAGAAATAACAGGATGTAGTACTCACAGCCAGGGATTTAATCAACATGTATATAAGTAAGATGTGTGAACTAGAATTTAAAACAATGATTATAAAGATACTAGCTTGGCTTGAAAAAAGCATAGAAAATATGAGAGAATCACTTGCTGAAGAGATAAAATGACTAAAATCTAGTCAGGCTAAAATTAAAAATGCTATTACTGAGATGTAGTCCCAAACAGATTATTTAAAAATTAGAACAAATGAGGCAGAAGAGGGAGCCAGTGATATAGAAGATAAAATGGTGGAAAATAGAAGGCTGAAAAGAAGAGAAAAAGAAAACTACTAGATAACAAGGGGAGACTTAGAGAACTCAGCAATTCCATAAAGCAAATTAATACCCAGATAGTAAGGATCCCAGAAGATGAAGAGCAATAGTGAAGGGCAGAAAGTTTATTTGAACAAATTATAGCTGAAAATCTCCCTAATCTGGGGAAGGAAACAGGTATTCAAGTCCAGAAGGCACAGAGAACCCTCTTCAAAATCAATAAAAATAGGTCTACACCTCCACATATGATAATGAAGCTTCCAAATTTCAAAGAGAAAGAGAAAATCCTGAAAGCAACTTGGGACCAGAGGTCCTCCCTATAAGAATAGAAACATAAGGCTGGCAGCAGACCTGTCTTCAGAGATCTGGACGGCTAGAAAGGACTGGCTGATATATTCAGTGTGCTAAATGGGAAAAATATATAGCCAAGAATACTTTATCCAGCAAGACTGTCATTCAGAACAGAAGGAGAGATCAAAAGTTTCTAGGACAAACAAAAACTAAAGGAATCTGTAAACACTAAACCAGCCCTGCAAGAAGTATTAAAGAGGATCCTTTGAATGGAGAGAGAGCCCAAAAGTAACGAAGACCAGAAAGGAATAGAGACAATCTACAGCAACAACAAATTTACAGGTAATATAATGGCACCAAATCCATATCTTTCAATAATTAGTATGAATGTAAATGGACTAAATGCTCTAATCAAAAAACATAGGATATCATAATGGATAAAAACCAAGACCCATCATTATGCTGCTTATAAGAGACTCCATTTAAACCCAAAGACACCTCCAGATTGAAAATGAGGGGGTAGAAAAAACACAATGCCAATGGACATCGAAAGAAAGCTGAAGTAGCAATTCTTACATCAGACAAACTAGATTTTAAACCAAAGACTGTAAAAAGAGATGAAGGAGGATATCATAATAAAAGGGTTTAACCAACAAGAAAATTTAACAATTTTAAATATCTATGCCCCTAACATGGGATCAGCCAAATATATAAACCAATTATTAACAAAATTAAAGAAACTCATTGATAATACAATAATAGTAGGAGATCTTAATACCCCCCACACAGCAAGGGACAGATCATTTAAGCAGAAGATCAACAAGGAAACAAGGGTCTTGAATGGCACACCAGGCCAGATGGACTTAACAGATATATTCAGAACACTTCATCCTAAAGCAGCAAAATACACATTCTTTTCAAGTGCACATGGAACTTTCTCCAGAATAGATCATGTATTGGATCACATTCAAGTCTCAACCAGCACAAGAAGATTGAGATCATACCATATATATTTTCAGACCACAATGCTATGAAACTTAAATTCAACCACAAGAAAAAAAACTTGGAAGGCCCACAAATAAATGGAGGTTAAAGAACATCCTACTAAAGAATGAATAGGTCAACTAGGAAATTAAAAAGAATTTTTAAAATTCATGGAAGCAAATGAAAATGAAAACACAATAGTTCAAAACCTTTGGGCTGCAGCAAAAATGGCCCTAAGAGGAAAGTATATAGCAATTCAGGCCTTCCTCAAGAAACAAGAAAAGTTCAAATACACAACCTAACCTTATACCTAATGGAACTGCAAAAAAGCCTAAATCCAGCAGGTGAAGAGAAATAATAAAGATTAGAGCAGAAATCAATGACATAAAAATTAAAAAATATGGTACACAGATCAATGAAAATAGGAGATAGTTCTTTAAAAGAATTAATAAGATTGATAAACCCCTAACAGGTCTTGTCAAAAAGAAGAGAGAAAGGACCCAAATAAATAAAATCATGAATTGAGGAGAGATCACAACAAACACCAAGAAATACAAATAATTATAAGGCTATATGATAAACAACAATATGCCAGCAAATTAGGCAATCTGAAAGAAATGGATAAATTCCTAGAAACATATAAACAAACAAAACAGAAACAGGAAGAAATAGAAAACCTGAACAGAAAAAAAAAAAAAGAAAGAAAACCATACCAGCAAAAAAAATTGAATCAGTAATAAAAAATCTCTTAACAAACAAGAGTCCAGGGCCAGATGGCTTCCCACTGCAATTCTACCAAACATTTAAAGAAGAATTAATACCTTTTCTTTTGAAACTGTTCAAAAAAAAAAAAAAAACAGAAATGGAAGGAAAAGTTCCAAACTCATTCTCTGAGGCCAGCATGACCTTGATCCCAAAACCAGACAAAGGGCACCAAAAAGGAGAATTACAGACCAATATCCCTAATGAACAGGGATGCAAAAATTCTCAGCAAAATACTAGCTAACAGGTTCCAACTGTACATTAAAAGGATTATTCACCATGACCAAGTGAGATTTATTCCTGGGCTGCAGGGGTGGTTCAACATCTGCAAATCAATGGATGTGATACACCACATTAATAAAAGAAAAGACAAGAACCATATCATCCTCTCAATAGATGTAGAAAAGCATTTGAAAAAATACTCATCCTTTCTTGATAAAAACTCTGTGCCATATAGGTATAGAAGGAACATACTTCAATATCATAAAAGCTGTATACAAAAGACCCACAGTAAATACTGACCTCAATGGGGAAAACCTGAGAGCTTTTCCCCTAAGGTCAGGAACACAACAGGGATATCCACTCTGACCACTGTTGTTCAACATAGTACTGGAAGTTCTAGCCTCAGCAATCAAGCAACAAAAAGAAATAAGAGGTAGCCAAAATGGCAAAGAAGTCAAACTTACACTCTGCAGATGACATAATACTCTATGTAGAAAACCAAAAGAAGTCAAACTTACACTCTTTGCAGATGACATAATACTCTATGTAGAAAACCGAAAGGTTCAGCCCTAAAATTGCTAGAACTGTTACAGAAATTCAGCAAAGTCACAGGGTATAAAATTAATGCACAGAAGTCAGTTGCATTTCTATACAATAAAAATGAGGTAGAAGCAAGAGAAATTAAGGAATCAACCCCATTTACAATTGTACCAAAAACCATATGATACCAAAGAGCCAAAAATCTGTAATTTGAAAACTAAACAATACTTACACAAGAAATTGAGAAAGACACACAAAAAAAAATAGAAAAACATTCCATACTCATGGATTAGAAGAACAAATATTGTGAAAAATGTCTATGCTACCCAGAGCAGTCTACACATTCAATGAAATCTCTATCAAAATACCATCAACTTTTTTCACCGTGCTGGAACAAACAGTCCTAAAATTTGTATGGAACCAGAAAAGACCCCAAATAGTCAAAGTAATGATGAAAAAGAAAACCAAAGCTGGAAGCACCACAATTCCAGACCTCAAGCTGTATTACAAAGCTGTAATATTCAAGACAGTATGGTACTGGCACAAAAACACACAGATCAATGGAACAGAATAGAGAACCTAGAAATGGACCCTCAACTCTATGGCCAATTAATATTTGACAAAACAGGAAAGAATATCCAATGGAAAAAGACAGTTTCTTCAACAAATGGTGTTGGGGAAACTGGACAGCCTCATGTAGAAGAATTAAACTGGATGACTTTGTTACACCATACACAATAGTAGATTAAAAATGGATGGAAGACCTAAATATGAGTAAAGAATCCATCAAAATCCTAGTGGAGAACACAGGCAGCAACCTCTATGACCTCAGCCACAGCAACTTCTTGCTAAACAAATCTTCAAAGGCAAGAGAAACTAAAGCAAAAATAAACTATTTGGACTTTATCTGTATGAAAAGCATACAGCACAGCAAAGGAAATGGTCAAAAAAACTAAAAGAGAGAATGGTCGAGAAGATATTGGCAAATGACTCATCAGATAAAAGGCTGATCCAAACCTATAAAGAATTTATCAAATTCAACACTCAAAAAACAAATAATCCAATCAAGAAATGGGCAGAAGACATGAACAGACATTTCTCAAAGAAGACATACAAATGGCCAACAGATACTTGAAAAAATACTTAGCATCAATTAGCATCAGGGATATACAAATCAAAACCACAATGAGATATCACCTCACACCAGTCAGAATGGCTATAATGAATAATTCAGGAAACAACAGATGTTGATGAGGGTGTGAAGAAAGGGAAACCTTCCTACACTTCTGGTAGGAATACAAAGTGGTGCAGCCACTCTGGGAAACAGTACAGAGTTTCCTCAAGAAGTAAAACTATGACCTAGCAATTGCACTACTAGGTATTTATCCAAAGATTTGAAGGGACACATGCACCCCAATGTTTATAACAGCAATGTCCACAATAGTCAAGATACAGAAAAAGCCGAGTTGTCCATCAACAGATGAATGGATAAAGATATGATATATATATATATATATATATATATATATATATATATATATATCAAAAAGAATGAAATCTTGCAATTTGCAATGACATGGATGGAACTAGAGTGTATTATACTAAGCGAAATAACCCAATCAGAAAAAGACAAATATTTCACTCATATGTGAAATTTAAGAAACAAAACAGATAAACGTAGGGGGAGGGAAGAAAAAATAAAATAAGAGGAAAACAGAGGAGGCAAACCAAAAGAGACTCTTAACTATAGAAAATAAACAGAGGGTTGCTGGAGGGGTGGTGGGTGGGGGATGGGGGAATTGTTTGATGGATTTTAAGGAGGGCACTTGATGTAGCGAGCACTGGGTTAATATGCAACTGATGAATTACTAAGTTCTATTTCTGAAACTAATACAGTATATGTTAAGTAAATTGAATTTAAATAAAAATTAGAGAAAACAACAACAGAGCATCAGTGAGCTGTGGAACTCAAGTGGCCTAATATAAATGTAATTGGGAGTCCCTGAAGGATAGAAGAAAGGAGATAGATGGGAAAAATATTTGAAGAAATAAAGGTCAGAAACTTTCCATGTTTGATGAAAAGCTATAAACCAATAGATCCAAGATATTTAATAAATCTCAACATGAAGAAATGCAATCATTGTTGTCTAAATTTTATTTTATTTTATTTTTTTAATAAATTAATTTTTATTGGTGTTCAATTTACCAACATACAGAATAACACCCAGTGCTCATCCCGTCAAGTGTCCCCCTCCGTGCCCGTCACCCATTCACCCCCACCCCCCGCCCTCCTCCCCTTCCACCACCCCTAGTTCATTTCCCAGAGTTAGAAGTCTTTATGTTCTGTCTCCCTTTCTGATATGTCCCACACATTTTTTCTCCCTTCCCTTATATTCCCCTTCACTATTATTCATATTCCCCAAATGAATGAGAACATACACTGTTTGTCCTTCTCCGATTGACTTACTTCACTCAGCATAATACCCTCCAGTTCCATCCACGTTGAAGCAAATGGTGGGTATTTGTCGTTTCTAATGGCTGAGTAATATTCCATTGTATACATAAACCACATCTTCTTTATCCATTCATCTTTCGATGGACACCGAGGCTCCTTCCACAGTTTGGCTATTGTGGACATGGCTGCTAGAAACATCGGGGTGCAGGTGTCCCGGCGTTTCATTGCATCTGAATCTTTGGGGTAAATCCCTAACAGTGCAATTGCTGGGTCGTAGGGCAGGTCTATTTTTAATTCTTTGAGGAACCTCCACACAGTTTTCCAGAGTGGCTGCACCAGTTCACATTCCCACCAACAGTGTAAGAGGGTTCCCTTTTCTCCGCATCCTCTCCAACATTTGTTGTTTCCTGCCTTGTTAATTTTCCCCATTCTCACTGGTGTGAGGTGGTATCTCATTGTGGTTTTGATTTGTATTTCCCTGATGGCAAGTGATGCAGAGCATTTTCTCATGTGCATGTTGGCCATGTCTATGTCTTCCTCTGTGAGATTTCTGTTCATGTCTTTTGCCCATTTCATGACTGGATTGTTTGTTTCTTTGGTGTTGAGTTTAATAAGTTCTTTATAGATCTTGGAAACTAGCCCTTTATCTGATATGTTATTTGCAAATATCTTCTCCCATTCTGTAGGTTGTCTTTGAGTTTTGTTGACTGTATCCTTTGCTGTGCAAAAGCTTCTTATCTTGATGAAGTCCCAATAGTTCATTTTTGCTTTTGTTTCTTTTGCTTTCGTGGATGTATCTTGCAAGAAGTTACTGTGGCCAAGTTCAAAAAGGGTGTTGCCTGTGTTCTCCTCTAGGATTTTGATGGAGTCTTGTCTCACATTTGAATCTTTCATCCATTTTGAGTTTATCTTTGTGTATGGTGCAAGAGAGTGGTCTAGTTTCATTCTGCTGCATGTGGATGACCAATTTTCCCAGCACCATTTATTGAAGAGACTGTCTTTCTTCCAGTGGATCGTCTTTCCTCCTTTGTCGAATACTAGTTGACCATAAAGTTCAGGGTCCATTTCTGGGTTCTCTATTCTGTTCCATTGGTCTATGTGTCTGTTTTTGTGCCAGTACCACACTGTCTTGATGACCACAGCTTTGTAGTACAACCTGAAATCTGGCATTGTGATGCCCCCAGATATGGTTTTCCTTTTTAAAATTCCCCTGGCTATTCGGGGTCTTTTCTGATTCCACAAATCTTAAAATAATTTGTTCTAAGTCTCTGAAGAAAGTCCATGGTATTTTGATAGGGATTGCATTGAACGTGTAAATTGCCCTGGGTAACATTGACATTTTCACAATATTAATTCTGCCAATCCATGAGCATGGAATATTTTTCCATCTCTTTGTGTCTTCCTCAATTTCTTTCAGAAGTGTTCTATAGTTTTTAGGGTATAGATCCTTTACCTCTTTGGTTAGGTTTATTCCTAGGTATCTTATGCTTTTGGGTGCAATTGTAAATGGGATTGACTCCTTAATTTCTCTTTCTTCAGTCTCATTGTTAGTGTATAGGAATGCCATTGATTTCTGGGCATTGATTTTGTATCCTGCCACGCTACCAAATTGCTGTATGAGTTCTAGTAATCTTGGGGTGGAGGCTTTTGGGTTTTCTATGTAGAGTATCATGTCATCGGCGAAGAGGGAGAGTTTGACTTCTTCTTTGCCAATTTGAATGCCTTTAATGTCTTTTTGTTGTCTGATTGCTGAGGCTAGGACTTCCAATACTATGTTGAATAGCAGTGGTGAGAGTGGACATCCCTGTCTGGTTCCTGATCTTAGGGGAAAGGCTCCCAGTGCTTCCCCATTGAGAATGATATTTGCTGTGGGCTTTTCGTAGATGGCTTTTAAGATATCGAGGAAAGTTCCCTCTATCCCTACACTCTGAAGAGTTTTGACCAGGAATGGATGCTGTATTTTGTCAAATGCTTTCTCTGCATCTAATAAGAGGATCATATGGTTCTTGGTTTTTCTCTTGCTGATATGATGAATCGCATTGATTGTTTTACGAGTGTTGAACCAGCCTTGTGTCCCAGGGATAAATCCTACTTGGTCATGGTGAATAATTTTCTTAATGTGTTGTTGGATCCTATTGGCTAGTATCTTGTTGAGAATTTATGCATCCATGTTCATCAGGGATATTGGTCTGTAATTCTCCTTTTTGGTGGGGTCTTTGTCTGGTTTTGGAATTAAGGTGATGCTGGCCTCATAGAATGAATTTGGAAGTACTCCATCTCTTTCTATCTTTCCAAACAGCTTTAGTAGAATAGGTATGATTTCTTCTTTAAACGTTTGATAGAATTCCCCTGGGAAGCCATCTGGCCCTGGACTCTTGTGTCTTGGGAGGTTTTTGATGACTTCTTCAATTTCCTCCCTGGTTATTGGCCTGTTCAGGTTTTCTATTTCTTCCTGCTCCAGTTTTGGTAGTTTGTGGCTTTCCAGGAATGCGTCCATTTCTTCTAGATTGCCTAATTTATTGGCATAGAGCTGTTCATAATATGTTTTTAAAATCGTTTGTATTTCCTTGGTGTTGGTAGTGATCTCTCCTTTCTCATTCATGATTTTATTAATTTGAGTCTTCTCTCTCTTATTTTTAATAAGGTTGGCTAATGGTTTATCTATCTTATTAATTCTTTCAAAGAACCAACTCCTGGTTCTATTGATCTGTTCCACAGTTCTTCTGGTCTCAATTTCGTTGATTTCTGCTCGAATTTTAATTAACTCTCTTCTTCTGCTGGGCGTCGGGTTGTTTTGCTGCTTCTTCTCTAGCTCCTTTATGTGTAAGGTTACCTTTTGTATTTGAGTTCTTTCCAGTTTTTGAATGGATGCTTGTATTGCGATGTATTTCCCCCTCAGGACTGCTTTTGCTGCATCCCAAAGATTTTGAACAGTTGTATCTTCATTCTCATTAGTTTCCATGAATCTTTTTAATTCTTCCTTAATTTCCTGGTTGACCCTTTTATCTTTTAGCAGGATGGTCCTTAACCTCCACGTGTTTGAGGTCCTTCCAAACTTCTTCTTGTGATTGAGTTCTAATTTCAAGGCGTTATGGTCTGAGAATATGCAGGGGACGATCCCAATCTTTTGGTATCGGTTCAGACCCGATTTGTGACCCAGTATGTGGTCTATTCTGGAAAAAGTTCCATGTGCACTTGAGAAGAAAGTGTATTCAGTTGAGTTTGGATGTAAAGTTCTGTAGATATCTGTGAAATCTATCTGGTCCAGTGTATCATTTAAAGCTCTCGTTTCTTTGGAGATGTTGTGTTTAGAAGACCTATCAAGGGTAGAAAGAGCTACATTGAAGTCACCAAGTATAAGTGTATTATTATCTAAGTATTTCTTCACTTTGGTTAATAATTCGTTTAAGTATTTGGCAGCTCCCACATTCGGGGCATATATATTGAGGATTGTTAAGTCCTCTTGTTGGATAGATCCTTTAAGTATGATATAGTGTCCCTCTTCGTCTCTCACTACTGTCTTTGGAGTGAATTTTAGTTTATCTGATATAAGGATGGCTACCCCTGCTTTCTTTTGAGAACCATTTGAATGGTAAATGGTTCTCCAACCTTTTATTTTCAGGTTGTAGGTGTCCTTCTGTCTAAAATGAGTCTCTTGTAGACAGCAAATAGATGGGTCCTGCTTTTTTATCCAGTCTGAAACCCTGTGCCTTTTGATGGGGTCATTAAGCCCGTTCACGTTCAGAGTTACTATTGACAGATATGAGTTTAGTGTCATCATGATATCTATTTAGTCCTTGTTTTTGTGGATTGTTCCACTGAACTTCTTCTTAAAGGGGAATTTTAAGAGTCCCCCTTAAAATTTCTTGCAGAGCTGGTTTGGAGGTCACATATTCTTTCAGTTCCTGCCTGTCTTGGAAGCTCTTTATCTCTCCTTCCATTTTGAATGAGAGCCTTGCTGGATAAAGTATTCTTGGTTACATGTTCTTCTCATTTAGGACCCTGAATATATCCTGCCAGCCCTTTCTGGCCTGCCACGTCTCTGTGGAGAGGTCTGCTGTTACCCTAATATTCCTCCCCATGAAAGTCAGGGACTTCTTGTCTCTTGCTGCTTTAAGGATCTTCTCTTTATCTTTGGAATTTGCAAGCTTCACTATTAGATGTCGAGGTGTTGAACGGTTTTTATTGATTTTAGGGGGGGATCTCTCTATTTCCTGGATCTGAATGCCTGTTTCCCTTCCCAGATTGGGAAAGTTTTCAGCTAGGATTTGTTCAAATACATATTCTGGCCCTCTGTCCCTTTCGGCGCCCTCGGGAACCCCAATTAAACGTAGGTTTTTCTTCCTCAGGCTGTCATTTAATTCCCTTAATCTGTCTTCATGGTCCTTTAATTGTTTGTCTCTTTTTTCCTCAGTTTCCCTCTTTGCCATTAACTTGTCTTCTATGTCACTCACTCGTTCTTCCACCTCGTTAACCCTCGTCGTTAGGACTTCTAGTTTGGATTGCATCTCATTCAATTGATTTTTAATTTCTGCCTGATTGGATCTAAATTCTGCAGTCATGAAGTCTCGTGAGTCCTTAATGCTTTTTTCTAGAGCCACCAGTAGCTGTATAATAGTGCTTCTGAATTGGCTTTCTGACATTGAATTGTAATCCAGATTTTGTAACTCTGTGGGAGAGAGGGCTGTTTCTGATTCTTTCTTTTGAGGTGAGGTTTTCCTTCTAGTCATTTTGCTCAGTGCGGAGTGGCCAAAAACAAGTTGTATTGGGAAAAGGAGAGAAAGAGAGAGAAGGAAAGAAAAGAGAAAAAGAAAAAAGAAAGAGAAAAGAAAAAGGAAAAAAGAGAAGAAAAAGGGAAAGAAAAAGAAAGAAAGGTGAAAAAAAGGGGGTGGGGGAAGCAATCAGAAATCAAAAAGAAAAGAAAAAAGAAAAAAAACAAAAAAAAACAAAAAACACGGGGGAGTATTTTCTGAATCTGTAGACTTTAAGTCCCTTGACTTCCCCTGGAACTGGTCCGTCCAGCTGGTCTTCTGGGGGAGGGGCCTGTTGCGCTGATTTTCAGGTGTTAGCACTTGGGGGAGCTGCTCTGCCCCTGCCTGCTGCCGGGCTCAGCGGGGGTTGTTTACCCCGTGAGGTCTCAGGAGGAACAGCCGCAGTTGCTATGGCAACTCTGGAAGCCTGGAGTCAGCCTCCGCAGGAACTACGGGGCTCGGGGCTCTCGGCTCTCCGTCCGCAGGGCCTGGAGGCTCCGGGGCGGGGCCGCTGATCTGCTCAGCTCGGGGCAGGAGCGTCCTTGCTGTCCTGGGCCCTCCCGGCCTCTGCCTGTCCCGGGGGAGGCCGGATCCTGGGCTGTGTCCCGGCGCCCTGTGCTCCGGGGCCTGCGCTGTTGGATTTGCGCTCCCGCCCCGCAGCTCCCTCCCTGGAGCCGCTCCCGAGCCCCTCCGAACTGCTCCGGTGCGCGCTGCAGCCCTTAGGGAGCTCCGCGCACTCTCCTGCGCTCGCAGGTGTCTGTTAGTGTCCCAGGGAGCCCGAGGGCATCCCCGCCCTCCTGGGTCCTGCTCCAACTCCCTGCGAGCCCCTTTCCGCCCGCCCGGAAGGTTGGTGCAGCTCCTGCTCCTCCGGGACGGGGCTCTCCTGTCCTGGGGACACTCGCCCCGGCCTCAGCCCAGCTCCTCGCGGGGCCCCTCCCCCTCGGAGGCCTTTTGTTTCTTTATTTCTTTTTCCCCGTCTTCCTACCTTGATCGAAGCGCGGACTCTTCTCACTGTAGCATTCCAGCTGGTCTCTCTTTAAATCTCAGGCCGAATTCGTAGATTTTCAGGATGATTTGAAGGTTATCTAGGTAATTTGTTGGGGACAGGTGATGTGGGGACCCTACTCTTCCGCCATCTTGCCCCTCCCTCTGTTGTCTAAATTTTAATAGAAGTTCTAAGACTGTGGATGCCAGCTTCACTTGCCAACCTATATGTGATGAGTTGAATTATGCCCCCCCAAAAAAATATTCTGAAGTACTAACACTCAGTACCTATGAATGTAAACTTATTTGGAAATAAAGCCTTTCAGATATATTTACGTCATGATGAAGTCATACTCAGGACAGGCCCTAATTCAATATAGCTGATGTCCTTATAAAAAGATAAACAGAAACATAGAGACCCACAGAAAGAATGCCATATGATGACAGAGGCAGAGATTGGAATGATGCATCTAAAAGCCAAGAAACTCCAAGCTTTGCTGGCAACACCAGGAACAGAGAAAGTCAAGGGACAGACTCTCCCCTACAGCCTTCAAAGAGGGTATAGACCTGCTAACACCTTAATTTTGGAATTCTGACTTCCAAAACTGTGAGAGAATAAGTTTCTGGTGGTTTAAGCCCCCCAGATTATAGTAATTTTTCATGGCATCCCTAGGAAACTTATATACCATCCATGCAGAACCTGTATAGAATCAGCTAAAACTCAGCCCAACTCACTCCTGCTGCCTTGAGGGCATAAAAATGATGAAATTGAAAAGTGCAGAATTTTACCAATGCGTTCTGAATCTCACCCCTACCTTCCTTCACTTGATTTCTGATAAATAATTAATGCAGTGAGACTGCCTTCATGTCCTAGATGATCTATAATCTCTCTCATGTGACCTGCACAACCAGCCCAAAACCCACAATGCTAGACTACTAGGGCATTGGATCAAAATGACAAGGAACTAAAATTTCTAAGAAGACTTTCACTTTATTCTAGGTTCCTAAAAACGTTGCCTTCAAGCACAGAAGGACTTGGCTGATTAAACTCCTAGGAGAAGTGTCAGTCACTCATGGAAAACAAAATTGTTCATCAGGCAACACTGCTGTAACCAGATGCAGCGTTTAGAGAATCACAGGAGAGCGGACCCAATTGGCCCCTGGCTGACCCCTGAATACATGGTAATTCACACCAAGCTGTGCTGGAGTGTTTTAAAGCACAAAGACCCTTTATTTACGAAAGGGAATTCAGTCAGATTCAGCAGTATGATGACAAAGACTTGGAGAACAGAGCATAAGCAGGAGCAAATACAGAAAGGTGGAGGGAGAGTGGCCAGGGAGCGAGGCAAATGAGGGAGTCCTACCCATTCCTGACAGCAACTTGGTTGCTTCAATTAGCTGCTCTTGCTCATGGATCTCTTGTTCCACACACATGCTCAGTGAGGCCTCGGATCTCTCAGCTTCTATGTATGTGTGTTCTACGTGTTTGTGGGGTATGTGGTGGTGGTGTATGGTACGTATTTGTGTAGGTGGTATTGTGTGCGGTGTATGCATGGGGGGGAGGGTGTGGTAGATGTATGTTGTGGTGGGGTCTGCTTGGGCAAGGAGAAGGGGGAAATGTGACTGAATGCCTGGCTCCAGGCTTCCCTAGGCTCAGGTGCAGCAAAACAAGCCTGGTATGTAGCTGCCGCATAAGCAATGACTTGGAGTTGATCCACAGTCTGGACTATTTTTAGCAATGACGCGCCATGACTTTGCACTCTTCCCTAATATAATTGTTGGCGGCAGGATCCCATTGGGAACAGCAACTACAGCTAAAGACTCTTTGCTTTCCATCTAATAGTCCTTTTAAATGAACTATGAAACATTTTTAGACTTCCAAGACTTTTCAAACATGCATATTTTCCGAAATTGTGTGTTTGAAAAGGATAAGTGATTCAGTATATCAACACTAACTCAGTATGGGAACTTTTAACCAGTTCCTCCAATCACTTTAAAATCTGCAGAATAAGTAAACAAATGCTAACCCAGTGTAAAATCATGATTAGTCTTTGTCAGAGTCAATAAGGAAATGAAAATGGTGCCATAATTAGTATTAATTTATTAGCCTCTAGGCCCATTGTAAAGCTACTAGACAGGTAGCTATTAGATAAAACAAATAAATAATATTAATATATCCCTTTTTTTTAAAGATTTTATTTATTTATTTATTTATTTATTTATTTATTTATTTATTTATTTATTTCAGACACAGAGAGAGAGGCAGACACAAGCAGAGGGAGAAGCAGACTCCATGTGGGGAGCCCGAGTGGGACTCGATCCTGGGTCTCCAGGATCACACCGTGCGTTGAAAGCAGGTGCTAAACCGCTGAGCCACCCAGGGATCCCAGTATATCCTTTTATAAAGGAATACAATATTGAAAATATTATAGGAATTCATGTCAAAATTACTAATAGATAACAGTTGCCCTAGCTACTTTGTCTATTTCCTCTTCAGAAATGTGAAAGGATTACAGGTAAGTTCAGGAATTCCTAGAATACCACATCAGGTGAAAAAGCAAGTCGGCACTTCAATTCCATGAACAATTAGAAAATGCCTAAGAGAATTACAGATTAATCATGAAAACTAAAAGAGACCTAGAGCTCAAAGCTTTCTCTTTTTTTTTAAGATTTATTTGTCAATTAGAGAGAGAGTTTTAAGCAGACTCCATGCTGAGCACGGAGCCCGATATGGGGCTCAATCTCAGGCCCCTGCAAACACAACCTGTGTGGAAACCAAGAGTCAGATGCTTAGCCAACCGTACCACCCAGCAGAAATAAAGCTTTGATTTTAAAAGCAAGGAAACAAATTGCCTGTAAGACTAAATGACTTGCCCAAAACTCAAGATCACATCCTATGTAAGAAGCTCTCTAGAATTAATTCAAATCTTCTGAATTCTGCCCAATGTTCTTTACATCTCTTGGACTATCTTGGTACTCTTTATGCCCGACCCTACAGAATCTTCAGACTTTAGAAAATGCTTTGCCAGTAGAAATGGATGATGACCACTCCATGTTCCTATCAGTCCTCCTTGCTTGAACCCTCCCACTCAAGACCTAACTGATGAATTGGCCTGCCCTGAAAGCTCCAGCAAAAAAGAGGAAATTGACTCTGGGTGAAGAAAACTTAAGTATATAAATGAGAGCTAAGGGGAAAATTAATTTAATTTCATTTTTATTTTAAACATTTATTGATCTAGGCACTACAAATACAGAGTTGAATGGTACACAGTACCTGTTTTAAAACATCTTAATTGATAGTTGCATGTAGTAGATGCTACACCAGGATAGGTAATAAGTCCAAATCTGAGAAGCTCTTCTTACATAGAAGCTGATCTTCAAATAAGAGGTAAATGTAATCAAAGGACACAATTAACAGAGTGAAAGGCAACCTACAGAATGGGAGAAAATATTTGCAATTATATACCTGAGAAAAGATTAATATTCACAACATCTAAAGAACTCTTACAGGGATACCCTGGTGACTCAATCAGTTAAGCATCTGACTCTTGATTTTGGCTTAGGTCATGATATCCAGGCTGTGAGATCAGCCCTGCATCAGCCTCTGCTCTCAGAGGGGAGTCTGCTTGAGATTTTCTCTCTCTTTCTCTCTTTCTACCCCTCCCCCCAATCTTTTTCTCTCTAATAAATAAATAAATCTTTTAAAAAACTACAACTTAGCAATAACAAATAAACCTATTAAAAATGTTAAGGACTGGGATCCCTGGGTGGCACAGCGGTTTAGCGCCTGCCTTTGGCCCGGGGCGCGATCCTGGAGACCCGGGATCGAATCCCATGTCGGGCTCCCGGTGCATGGAGCCTGCTTCTTCCTCTACCTATGTCTCTGCCTCTCTTTCTCTCTCTCTGTGTGTGACTATCATAAATAAATAAAAATTTAAAAAAATGTTAAGGACTTACACAGACATTTTTCCAAAGATGATATACAAATGGCCAACAAACATATGAAAAGATGCCCAATATCACTAATCATTAGAGCAATACAAATCAAAACCACAATCATATATCACCTCACATCCATTAGGAGGCTACTACTGAAAAAAAATAATAAATGTTGGTGAGGATGTGGAGAAATTGGAGCCCTTGTGCAGTTTGTGGGAGTATAAAATGATGCAGCTACTATGGACAGCAGTGTGGAATCTCCCCAGAAAATTAAAAATAGAGTTACTATATGATCCAACAATTCCACTTCTGGGTATTTACCCAGAAGATTTGAAAGCAGGATCTCAAAAAAAATATTTGTACACCCATATTCATAGTCCCATTATCACAATAACCAAGAGATGGAAGCAACCCAAGGGTCCATTGACAAATAAATCAATAAATAAAATGTTGCATATACATACAATGGAATATCATTCAGCCTTAAAAAGGAAGCAAATCTTGTCACATGCTACAACATGGCTGAACCTTGAGGACGAATGTTAAGTGAAATCAGTCACAAAAAGACAAATACTGTATGAGTCCACTTATGTGTAGTATCTAAGGTAGCCATATTCATACAAACAGGAGGTCCAAGGCTGAGGAGAGGGAAAATTGGGGAGTTGTTTAATGGGCATAGTTTTAGTTTTTCAAGATAGGAACATTCTGGAGATCTGTTGCACAACAATGTGAATAAATAAAACACCATTGAACTATACACTTAAAAATGGTTAAGATGGCATATTTTATATATATTTTTATCACTATTCTTTTAAAAAAAGGCATATGTAAATCTCTCAGAAGTAACAGTCTCTCCATATTTTATCCATCTTTTATTACAAAACAAAGCAGACTGCTCTCAAGAAGGAAGTTGCTAATCTGACATCATATTGCTAGGAAATGAGCATTAGGAAAAGACCTAGTCCCTAACAAGGTTAGGAAATCAGGAAGGTTTCTCATATGTGGGCCAGGAAAGGCAATGAGTGCCTTATGTGGGGGGAAATTAATACTACTGGTAAACAGAAGCCAATCAGATCAGCAGAGGCCAGGCCAGGAGAGAGGTGCATATTGTGTCAGCAATAGCAAATTAACAGAATGCTCAAGAGGAAAATCTTTCCTCATCAATGTCCACAGATTAAAAGGAACATTGGATAATTGCTACCATATGACTGTAGGATCCTATAATTTGTCTATTAGAAGAGACATCATTTTTTCTGATTTCCTTTGTTCTTTTAACACTTTCTTCTGAAGTACTGTGGTTTACAAGTAATAGAACAAACGTCAGCTCTGGGCAACAATGAATGAAGGAGAAAGAACATTGTCTTTAGAGATGAGTCCAGTTGTACCACCTCCCAGACAAATAATTCAAGCAAGTGACTTAAGCTTTCTGAGACTCAGTATACACATCAGTAAAATGGGAAGAATAATAACAATTCAAAGGGCTATCTCAAAGATGAGAAGAAAAAATATGGATAAAACTCCTAGCACAGAAGCTGCACACTTTGGAAAATGATGCTCTAGATAAATTAGGCCTAGAAACATTAAATAGCTCTATGCCACATGATCACATCCCTGTATCATCTTTCCAGTATATGTATGAAAGCATATCTGTGTTGTTCAGCATCATCCTAATCTCTTCTATCCACCTTATAGGAACTCTCTGCCCTTCCCATTAATCAGTCAATGACTGATCCTCCTAAAAATAAGAGAAGGAAGGTCAAAGACAGTGAGAAGGGCACAACCACCAGGACCAGCACCATCACATCCATATTTTAATAGAAAACATTTATGTAATAGGCAACATAAATTTTATTATGTCCCTGCTCAAAAACATTTTGTGGTTTCTGATATGCATGCTCAAGTGTGTAGGGGAACAGTAGATTTATGGATAAACAGAAAAATAAATGTGTTTAGATATGTAATTATATAACCCAGTTGCTGGTTATAAAATTGTTTCAATTTTCTCTATGGTTGAAATTTTTATAATAAAATGTTGAAGGAAATAATTATCCATGGTATTTTAACATAGCAGTTTAAGCACAGAAGATACTTAATACATGTTTGCTGTATAAAGCCATAAGTGATAAATGATAATTTCCAGCAATGGAAATAGCACAAATCTCAACAGGATTTTTTTTCAAAAAAAAATTTTAAAGATTTTATTTATTCGTGAGAGACAGAGAGAGAGAGAGAGAATGGCAGAGACACAGGCAGAGGGAGAATCAGGCTCCATGCAGGGAGCCCGACGTGGGACTCGATCCTGGGTCTCCAGGATCACGCCCTGGGCTGAAGGCAACGCTAAACTGCTGAGCCACCCGGGCTGCCCTCAATAGAATTTAAATAAAATACAATACCTGAGAAAAATGGTCTTTTCCTCAGATGCAATGGATGTATAATACAATACCTGAGGAAAATAACCCCAAATTTTTCCAAATGTTGTCAATATTCATTATGAATGAATTTGCCTATTATCTGTTTTCTGGAAAGCCATTTTATAAACACACAAAGTCCACAAGGAAGTTACAACAGAGCTCTTACATGTTTATGCCAAGTCTAATGTCATTCTCTGAGCAGTAGTTGATTAACCAGGATACAAGAATACACTCAATATAAATTCTAGTCTCAACTCTGCTAACAATTTCTACAAGATTGTCATCAAGTTACTTATCACAACCTACACTGAGTCCCACAATCACCAAACAGGAGTTATGCCAAACATACCAGAGAGTGGTAGAGCCAAAGTCAACAGCCCTACCTCACAGGCATTGCCTCTGAGGTCTCTTGCTTAATATGGTCCCTGGGGCCCCTGTAAGACATTACCCACATATTTACCCAGTAAGACATAAGTGTGGAGATGACCATCATAACTCTAAACATTGTATAGTGCTTTAGAGTCCACAAAGTATTTTTCATGTATGTACCTTATCTTTAAAGCAGATAACATAGATCTTAAGTGATGCTGTCTCCCTTTTACACATGAGTAAAGTGAGGGTCGGCAAAATAAAATTTCTTTAAGAACCAGTTGTAATGTAAACAGATTTGACTGCATTCTAAGACTTCCTTCTAGTTTCAAAAGAAAGCAGCTAGGTATCTCCACTATGCAAGAAAGTATTTGGCAACAGCTAAGATGGATCTTGAACACACATCCTTATAAAATATCGAAGTATAGAACTTTCCAAAGTCCCCTCTACCTAAGTGCAAAGTTATGTCCACAAATTTCCAATAAATAAAAACATAGCACTTCTGAAGATATAAGCAATATGTTAAATAGGAAAGATGCACCATAGGAATTGCCAAATACATTGAAATGAAAGGGAAGGAGATCAGGAGGGTGGAAGTGAGAAGGAAGTATGTGTCTAGTGTTGTGCATGTTTTATCTCATTAATCCTCATAATTTCCTAACCAGGTAGTTATTATTATTCCAATTTACAATTGAAGAAATTGAGGCACAGAGTCATTAGAGTACTTGCCTAGGGACAACCATTAAATGAGTTGGGATTCAACCCCAGATCTGTCTGAATCCAATTATTCTTCCACTGAGGACTAGGAGAGGAAGAAAGAGATGTCAGGAAACATACAGGCCCCCTTTTTTTAGAAAAAGCTCAAACCAGTGATAGCTCTGAAATCCACACTAGTCTATTTAACAGTTATTCTCCTAGCTTCTTTAAAGATTTTATTTATTTATTTATTTATTTATTTGAGAGAGAGAGAGAGAGAGAGAGAGAGAGAGAGCAGGCATGCATGAACGGGGGAAGGATGGAGGGAGAGGAAATTTCAGGCAGACTCTGCACTGAGTGTGGAGCCTGATATGGGACTAATCCCAGGACCCCGAGATCATGACCCAAGCTGAATTTAGGAGCCTTATGCTTACCCAACTGAGCCACTCAGCATTGCCACCCCCCAGCTTCTGAAACACCATCACACTCCCTGATAAAGTGGTCCAGTATCTCCCCAGCTGAGGTCACTTGAGTCCACTCTAGCATTAGTAATGGAATTCAGTGGCAAATCCTCAGTGTTATCTCCCAATCACATGCCTCATTTCCCATCAAGGAGTAGGTCATCTTACCTGCCTTCATCACGGCATGTCAGGAAGAAACATGGAAGGCATTTAAGTCAGACTCTGCAGATTGTTCTGTAAGCCAGAATCACAATGTTCACTTTACCTAGGAGTGGAAATACCAGGAAAACTTCTGTGTGCTACTGAAATTTATACTAGTCAGATTTGCTCCAGTGAAAGAGAAGTTGGCCAAACTGCCAGAATTGCCAAACTCTGGGTCATCCAAGAGACTTATAATGAGCTGGGGCTGGACAAAATGGAATTGGTCTCTAACCAGGATTTTTCACCTAGAGGACACCAAGCATTATTTGCATCCATTGACACTTTAGGTTTCTTGGTAATTTTTTAAAAAAAATCTACTGGAAAAGAAAAATTGTTTAAAGCAATCTATTTATTCTAAGTCTTTCATCTGAACCATGGACACTGGTGCTTCCACACAGGAAAGGTTTGCTCAAGGTCACCCTAAGGACCAGGATGGGCAGGGTTACACCACTTTAACAAGAGCTCCAAAAATCCCAGTGGCTTACTTAGCTCAGCAAAGGTGTATTTCTTTCTCACACTACACATATGTCTTTCTGATACATCTCTTCATAATCCTTCAGAGACTCAGATTGACAGAGGCTCCATCTTAGTATATGCTTATATGATTTTTTAAAAAGATTTATTTATTTATTTATGAGAGAGAGAGAGAGAGAGAGAGAGAGAGGCAGAGACACAGGCAGAGGGAGAAGCAGGCTCCATACCGGGAGCCCGAACGTGGGACTCAATCCCTGGACCCCAGGATCGTGCCCCAAGCCAAAGGCAGGCGCTAAACTGCTGAGCCACCCAGGGATCCCCCAGTATATGCTTATATGATTAACAAAACAAGAAAAGGAAAGATGTCATCAGGCACTAGCAAGTTGATGCTTCTACACACAAATGATGTATGTCTCTTCTACTCACATTTCATAGCCCAAGGAAGTCACAGACCACATCTGATTTTAAGAGGGAGAAGGATGGAGGGAGAGGAAATCTCAGGCAGACTCTGCACTGAGTGTGGAGCCTGATGTGGGGCTCAATCCCTCTCTAAGAGGATAGAGAAATGCTTTCCTGGATCCCAGCCAAAAGGAAGAGAGCAGCAATGTTTGTGAACAGCATTAAGGACAACCAGAGTCACCATGGCTAGTTAAGTACTGAGTCAAAACTACAACACTGTTTATGAGTTTTTCCACTTCCCTATCCTTCAAGGCCTAGATCAAGTTCTACATTTTACACTAAGATATCTCCTACTATGCTGGCCCACTTTGCTCTCTCCCTTTACTCTGCTATTATGATTCTATAAACTCTATCTGGATACATTGGTGACTGTCTTCCACCAACACCCAATATCTTCCCTCATTTAAGATTAGGGAATATTTATGGGGTAAACATATTTGTGCCCTGAACACACATATACATGTAATTTTAAAGAAATCTCTCCATTGATGCTGGATCCTACAGTCTCCAAAACTGGTGCTAGAAAGAGAAAGGTCCTTCTCTCTAGACTCACTAGAATATAAGTTAGGGGGAATTGAAGTTATGAAGACATAATCCCAACCTTAAGAGGGGACAGTACAAATAGAGCCATGAAACACATTTTGATTCCATGAAGCAATGTTTTGGTAGACTGGATATTATTTACTGTGCTTTGCTTTGTTTTGTTCTATAATCAGCATTCCTTCCCATTCCATTCCTATGATCTCCCCTGATATCACAGGGGCTGGTACCTAGAACTACTATGTGCAGATTTCCTTGCCTGTAGAGGGATGGATATGATTTACATTGTGCCAGGGAGATGCTTTCACATGAGAATTGAAAGGAGTAAAGGAGGCAGTAGCCATTTCCTTCTTCCTCCAGCACTAACATCAAATACATAGGCTTTGCACAAGCAAGTTTTTCAACAGCTTCTGCCTTCCCCTGCTATCCATTCATCTCAGAATGTTAAGAAGCAGTAAAGCCAGCAGCAATTTCCTGCAGCTTTCTGCCTCTAAGGTAGAGGCTTTCTGCCTCTGCACTCTGATTCTGGACCATAGGAGTATGGCAAAATTAACACTTATGGTTGATCCTCTGAATTTCACTCCTCCAGGCTTCCCATATGAATACTTGCATAAAATTATATAAATTCCTGTTTTCCTAGCTGAACTCCAACCGAAACAAAAATTTATCTTTTTTAATCATTTAATTCTGATTATAAAGTAATACATGAATTGTAAGAAATAAATTTAAAGCAACAACAATTCTCCACTCAGATAACACCCCACAGACATATTAATACATTTTTATTCTATTCTTTTTCCTGTACAACACTGTTTTGGTCCTAATTAATGCAGATTTCAATATACATGTGATTCCAACATCCCAGCCTTTCATTCCTAGAACTCCTCTCCACAAATGACCTTGTCCTTCACTTTACCTCAGCCACTCACTCCTTTGGCTATGTCTATAATGGCCTTGTCTTTACCAATAATTGCACCTCTCTTAATCAACTTTCATGCATCTTACCCCCTGACCACCATATACCTTTCTGGCTCACACACTCTGGTACCCAGACTTTATCAACCTAGGACCTCTGATAAGATCCTCCAATTAATTGGTCCTGTCAACTTATTCTCCCTCACCCACTGATAGCTTCTCTTCCTCTTTACCTAGCATATTTCGTGGTAAATAATTATAATAAATTCACTCCCTTGTATGCCCTCATCTGCCTGACCTCTCTCTTACTTCATTACATTGGGTGTGCCAAAATCACAACACTCATTAAATCCAACTTGCTGCCTATGCTATGTCTTTGCCCTGTGCAGCTGAATATGACTGAAGAAAAACTTACAATCTATAACTGGTTTCACTTCAAATCCATAAGAATGAACCTCAAATAGGCTCTTAATGTCCAACAGTCATACTTTATTTTCTTGGTCACTCTTTCATAAACCTAGGTTATTATTTCATATATCCTCCTCTCTTCTCAGCCTCTAAACTCTATACCCCTAATCATCATTCTCAACCAATGACCTTGATTCCTTCTTGAGGATTAAGAAAATCCTCAGTATTTTATCTACCCATCTACAGTATCTGTACTCATACATAGTGTATGTAAAGCATAGTGCCTTCCTGAAGTTCCAAAGTTCAACTATTTATAATCCTATCTTAAAAGCCTATGTTCCCATTTATCCACTAGATGCTATCCCCTCAAGCCCAGTCACGGATATCATTCTAGCAATTCTCAACATTCTCTCACATTGATTTTCCCACTTCAGTAGATCTTTTCTATCAGAAATGTGTTTCATTTCTCCCATATTTTTTTAAAAAAACCATCTTTTAAACCTATTTCCCTTGACATCTATTTGATTATCTTCCCTCCTTTGTAACAAAACTCCCTAAAAGTGTTGTCTAGGTTTGCTTCAGATTCCTCTTCCTATTTTCAGTTAAACCTACTCAAATAGGATGTTTTCCTGTGTAACCCCAATGAAACTTGTCTGGTTAAGATTACAAATGACCTCCATGATCCTCATTCCAATGCAATCTCAGTCTTCTTCACTATGACACTTTCAAAGCACCACACTTTCTAGACTTCTTCCTGCCTCATAAGTGCCTCCTCTGTTTCCTTGTAGGTTCCTCCTCTTATCTCAGTCCTCTCACTTTTGTAGTGACACAGAACTCCTCCTTAGCTATCCATGCTCTTTGGGGACTTCTTTATTCAGTCTGATGGGTTTAAATACCATCTGTCTTCTAACTTCCTTCAACTTAACATGCTATCCTACACATCTCTTCAGAATACCAGACTCACACACCTAAATGCCTACTCAATGTGTCCATTTGATGTCTACTTGATATCTTAAACTCAAAAAGTTCAAAATTCAATTCCTATTGTCCCTCCAGAAACCAACTTCACTGGTAGTCCTTACCGTTTCAAACAATGACAGCACTAATCTAGCTGCTCAGGCCAAAAATGTTGGCATTATACTTGATTTCTTTCTTCCTTTCTCTCATACCCTACATCCAAAACTATCTTCAACAGTTGTAAACACCTCAAAATATGTCCATAATCCATCCACTTCTTATTATCTCCATTGCTACCTCCTAGTCCAAGTCATCTTCATCTTTTACCTGGATTGCTATGAAACCTAATTGGTCTCCCTGCTTCCACCCTTGGCTCCCTAACATCTACTCTTAAAGCAACAACCAAACTGATCCCTTTTAAACCTAAGTCAGATAATCTCAGTCCTCTGCTCAAGATTCTCCATCCCACTCAGACTAAACCCAAAGTTTTATAAAACTTCACATTTTTTTGGCTTCCTTGTTCATCTCTAACCTTATATCCTACTGCTTGTCTCTTCACTCACTCTGTTCTAGCTAGTGTTGTTCCTTACTATTGCTAAAATGGGCTCCTTCCTTGAAGCCTTTGTGCTGACTATTCCCTCTGCTTGAAGGACTTTCCTGAAGATACCCATATGGCTACTTCCCTGACCTCTCATGAATGGTGCCCTTCAATGAGGTCTCCCTTAACCAACCATATTTAAAACTACAATCCTCCCTCCCCTTGCTACCCTAATCCCTGTTGGCTCTGTTTTCAAACTACATCCAGAATCTGGTTAATTTCCCTCTTTTCAATCTCCTATTTCATGCCTTTTTCCCCTTACCCTTGCCTCATAATACTTATCATCTTCTTTTTTTAAAATAGATTTTATTTATTTATTCATGAGAGACACACAGAGAGAGAGGCAGAGACACAGGCAGAGGGAGAAACAGGCTACATGCAGGGAGCCCGAAATGGGACTCGATCCTGGGTCTCCAGGATCACACCCTGGGCTAAAGGCAGTGCCAAACCACTGAGCCATTCAGGCTGCCCTACTTATCATCTTCTAACTTATTATGTACTTTATTTATTGCTTACATTTATTATTTATAACCTTAATTCCTGTACTAGAATACATGCATAATAAGACCAGGAATGTTTTGTTCACTGATATATCTCAAGTGCCTAAAATACTAGCTGGTATATATTAGATGTTTAACAAATATTTGTTGAACAACTTCATATATGTTTTAACACATGTACTTTTTTAAGAGACAGGGAAATGTCATGAAGCATGAGCATTAAGAGAATAAATATCCAATGTCATACTCTACCATCATGTCTCTCCCTCTTCAGGACACACACTTCTCTACCTTTCAAAAGAAGGATGTGCAGACAGTATTGGTGCCCCAGCTATTTGCCCTTCATACTTGCCATTCAGTGCACACTTAGAGTTTCCTGCTGCAAGCACCTCCAACTCTCTACCTGAAGGCTTTCCCTGACCACAGAGGTGTACTCTGCCACATGCAGAGTAGGGAGGAAGTGCCAAGGAGTTATCACCTGAAGTGACTTTGACCAATATCACATGGTGGTTGATAAACAAACCAGTTTCTTTTCTCCTCAGGTAGGGCAGTTTTGAGGTTTGTTCTACACTGCTTTCCCAGTTGTCCACCATGGTGATCTATACATTAATGTACTCTGTATTGGCTGTCTTCCTCTTCCTGTATCATTCCCCCACTCCCCTACTGGTACTCCCTGGGATCACCCCCTGAAGAAACAACTTGGCATTCAAACCCTTGTCACAGAGTATGCTTTTTTATCCAAAGCCAAGACAAGGCATTTGGATCAATGTTTGTCAAATTTCATGTTACACAATCCCTTGTTTCCCCAGAGGTTCTCACTCTCATAAAGTGATAGAGAACAAACAGTAGAAATGCAAAAGCATCTCAAAATCCATCCAATGTGGTTTTATTTTTATCTGCTTTATCTATATTGTAGTTCCTCATAAGGTCTGTAAAAAATAAGATACAATACAGCTTTCCCTGCAAAATGCAAAACTTTTTGAAACCATAAAACTAAATGATCCCTATTCATCTTAAGACCCGTCTTATTTCTAATATTTTATGCTTCTGTCAATACTTCTGTGAGTTCACACCCATAAAGGTTTCCCATATTCAGCTTCTGCTATGAAATCATTACAAGCTTTTTGTGGAGGTACCAGAAACTTAAATTTGGAAGGTTTCCCAGAAAATTAAGAATGTATCCATCTGGGCTCATTGCAGTAGCTCATACCTGGCTGGATGTCACTGTTTAGAGATAATCCCCTTCCTCCTGGAAAATAGAGTGCCCTCATACCCACAAGACCTGTTTCTCGCCTATTAACTCTTGCCTATCAAAAATATCTAAAGTAATAATAACCTGGCTAAGGGATGAATCACTTGAGGGGAAATTATTTTCCTGGTTTTTTCCCAGTTAGAATCAAGCCAAGTGTTTGACATTTTTCTTGGGAGCTAAGCCACTGGTGACTTTCCAGTAGGGAGTTGGCATTTCCAACAGGCTCCTATTATGCAAGTGAGGATTGTTTGTTTATAATAAATTAGATCATGTTTAACTTGGCTGCAGGGCATGCCAATATGGACAAAATATGTTAATAATTGTGCTCCTTGCTCCCCAACACTCCCAGCCTTGCTGCTATTTGCTTGAATCCCATAGCACTAATCTAATTAAGCCCACTTCCCTGATTATAACAGTCACTATAAGAATCCCAAGACTCTAAGATAACTCCTCATTTCTACATTCTAATCCTCAAAAGGTTGTATATACCTCCGATCTCTTCCTCCTTACCACCCCTCCCCAACTCCTGAAACCAGTCTGGTATGCTCTCTGGAATTCAGTCAGTCATCAGCAAAATCCTTCTATCTTCTACCTCTATCTTTACCTCTCTGAGAGTTCCCTTTAATATATAGTTCTAACTAAAATCTCCCAGAAGGTTACTACTTCCCTGAGTCTCCTACAATGGAGCTTATTTTTCCTCTACAGCCATTAAACCACTGGACTTAGTGGTGTGGTATGTATCAGCCTGTGTCTTCATTACCATTTTAATTCTCCCTCCCCTTTCCCTAAAATCTTCTAGCTCTGAATCTCAGGTTATCATATTATATCCACTCCTACCCCTCATTGTTACTGTCATCCAGCAACCCCTAGACCAACCTCACCTCATTCCTCACTAATTTTAGCTCTTGGTTCACTATTATCCTAATACTGCTCCTATTTTAATTTTTGACACTTTCAACACAAATATAAATGATCCTTCCAATACCCTGGCCTCTACATTCCTTACCTCCTCTTTTACATCATCTTAACCTTTCCCTATCTCAATTATTGATTCCCATGGTCATATACTAGACTTTCTCATTTCTGATTACTGGAATACACAGAATCCAACTATCCTTTCAATCCTCCTGATATCATTATCCTTCTGTGCTCTGCCTTCCCACCTAATAAGATGTACTAAAATATTCTTATCTAAAGCTTTTCCCTCCAATTTCACACTAAATTCCATCCCTTTCACCAAAGACATCTTCAGAAAATTTCCCCTTGTCATTTTTTTTCATCTCTGCTGAACCTTTCCAAAGGAACACAAAAATGCCATTATTTTTTCCATGTAAAAATAAATAAACAAAACCTTCTATACTGACACACTTGCCCCAGAAGTTATTGCCCAGTTCCTTTATATCCTTTGCAGCAAAACTCCTCAGAAAGGTATTCTATAATTTGGGTTTCTAATTCTTCTTTTTCCATTCTCTTTTAAATTCACTTCAATTAGCTCTTCTTTGTCTATATTACTCCACCAGAACTCCACCAGAACTGCTTGCTCTTGAGTGGGTCACTAAAACTTCCATGTTGCTAAATCTAATAGTCAATTTTTAGACCTCATCTTACTTGACTTATCAGCATTTGACACAATCCATAACGCTTCCTTGATACTTTCTTCACATGATTTCCAAGCTATCATAATCTCTTTATTTTCCTCCTACCTCACTGCTCCCTCTTTCTCAGTCTCCTTTCCTTGTTACTTCTTTTCCTTCTGACTCTTAATATTGAAGGACCTCAGATACATGGTTTGAAATTGTTTTCTCCCATTCCACGGTTGTTTTTTAAACTCTACTGATTGTTTTTTTTGCTGTGCAGAAGCTTTTTAGTTTGACAAAGTCCCACTAGTTTATTTTTGCTTTTGATTTCATATCTGTGAAACTATTGCCAAGATTAGTGTCAAGAAACTTTTTCCTTTATTTTCTTCTAGAAAATTTACAGTGTCACATCTCACATTTAAGTCTTTGATCCATTTTGAGTTGAATTCTGTACATGGTACAAGATGAGCATCTAATTTAATTCTTTTGCATGTGAATATCCAGTTTTCCCAACATCATTTGTAGAAGGGACTATTCATTCCCCATTGTGTATTCTTGGTACCTTTGCCAAATGTCAATTGACTGCATATGCATGAATTTGTTTATGGGCTTTCTGTTCTATTTCATTGATCTATATGTCTATATTTATGCCAGTACCATGCTGTTTTGATTACTGTAGCTTTGTTATTCTCCAAACATGTAAGGAATTCAACTTATTAGCAATACAATAACAGCAACAAAAACCTAATAATCTGATTTTTAATTTGGTTAAAGATTTGAAGAGACATTTTTCCAAAGAAGACATGGATAAATGGCCAAAAGGCATTTGAAAAAATGTTCACCTCACTAATTACCAGGGAAATGCAAATCTAAACCACAATGAGATATCATTTCACCCATAATATGATAGATATTATTAAAAAAAAAAAACAGAGGACAAGTGTTGGTAAGGATGTGATGAAACTGAAATCTTGGAAATCTTCCACATTGTTGGTGGGAATGCAAAATGGTGTATTCCCTGTGGAAAACAATATGGAACTCCCCCCAAAATTAAAAATGGAACTACCATATGATCCAGTAATTCCACTCTAGATATTTATCTGGAAGAACTTAAATCATAATCTGAAAGAGATATTAGCACTCTCATGTTTGTTGCAGCACTATTCATAATAGTCAAAATGTGGAAACAATCTAAATGTTCATCGATAGATGAATGAATAGAAAAAATACATAAACAAAAAATATATACAATAAAATGCTATTAAGCTTTTGAAAAGAAGGAAATCCGGGATCCCTGGGTGGCGCAGCGGTTTGGCGCCTGCCTTTGGCCCAGGGCGTGATCCTGGAGACCCAGGATCGAATCCCACGTCGGGCTCCCGGTGCATGGAGCCTGCTTCTCCCTCTGCCTGTGTCTCTGCCTCTCTCTCTCTCTCTCTCTGTGTGACTATCATAAATAAATAAAAATTTAAAAAAAAGATTAAGAAAAGAAGGAAATCCTGCAATATACAGCAATAGGGATGAACATGTAAGACATTATGTTAAGTGAAATCAAGACAGATACTATATGATTCCAATTATATAAGGTATTTTGAATGGTCAAAATCATAGAAGCAGAAAGAAAAATACTGGTTGCTAAAAGGTTGGAGGGAGGAGAGGAAGATGGGGAGTTCCTAATCAATGGGTTTAGAGCTTTAGTAATGCAAGATGAATAAGCTCTAGTGATCTGCCATATAACATTGTGGCTATACTTGACATTTTATTGTACACTTAAAAACCTCATAGAAGAATAGATCTTGTATTAAGTGTTCTTACTTCAATATAATAAAAATAAAAATAATTTTAAAATATAGCTAATTAACTCTTGGTTGAAGTCTCTACTCCATCTTTACTCACTCCTTTGGTGATAATAAATGTTATATGGTTTTTAGATACTATCTTTATGCTAATGACATTCAAACAGATATCTGTAATCCAAATTTTTTTCCCTGAACTCCAGTCTTCAACTGCTTATTTGACATTTCCACTTATATGTCTCCCATACTTTTCTATGGCTGTAGAATAAATTACCAAGAACAGTTTCTTAAGACAATAGTCACTTATTATTCCAGTTTCCGTAGGCTAGAAGTCTGAGTGAACTGAATTGGTTCTCTGATTGAGATCTGATAAGGCCAAAATCAAAGTGTTGGCTAGAATGAGTTCTCATTCGGAGGTCCTAGAAAAATTGGCTTCCATCTCATCCAAGTTGTTGACAGAATTCAGTTCCTTACAGCTATAGGATAGATGTCCCTGTTTTCTTGCTGTCTGTTAGCTAGGGACTACTCACTCTTAGCTTCTAGAGGGCACCCACATTCCTCATCACATGGCTCCTTCCATCTTAAAGCCAGCACCAGTGGATAGAAATCTTCTTATGCTTCAAAAATGGCTTTCCCTTCTGCTATCTTATTCTACCACTAGCTAGAGAAAAACTATGATTTTAAACAGCTGATGTTGTAGTCGCCTTACCTTAAGATTAACTGATAAGCAACCTTAATCACATTTGCAAAGTCCCCTTGCCATGTAACATAACATTCACAGGCAAGATATCACCTCATATTCATTGTCCCAGGAATTAGGATAGGAAGTCTGGGTAAGAGGAACATTTTTAGAATTCTGCCAACTACAATATCTAATGGACATCTCAAACTCAGAATGTCCAAAACTGAGCCTCTGCTATTTGACCATTAAAATCTGCTTCATGGGATCCCTGGGTGGCGCAGCGGTTTGGCGCCTGCCTTTGGCCCAGGGCGCGATCCTGGAGACCCGGGATCAAATCCCACATCGGGCTTCCAGTGCATGGAGCCTGCTTCTCCCTCTGCCTGTGTCTCTGCCTCTCTCTCTCTGTGTGACTATCATAAATAAATAAAAATTTAAAAAAATTTAAAAAAAATAAAATCTGCTTCATCTTTAACTTTCTCCATCTCAGTTGCTCAGTTTAAATACCATGAAGTCATTCTTGGCTCCTCACTTTCTCTCACATGCCATATCTAATCTATCAGCAAGCCCTATTGACTCTACTTTTAAAATATATGCAAAATATGACCACTTCTCACTCCTTTCACTGCCAATGCCCTTCAAACCATCTTCTCTTTCCTGAATTATTCAACAAAACCTCACTAGAATCCCCACCTCTTCCCCACCTATGTACAACACAGCAGCTGGAGGGAAAATTTTTGAAAACTAAATAAAATCATGTTCCTCCTCATATTAGTTAGATTAAAAGCCAAAATCCTTATAATCTTTATAAGACTCTCCATGATCTATACCATCTCTTTTTACCTCTTTGACCTCACTCCTTATTCTCCTTCTCATTGATTCTGTTCTAGCTGCTCTGTTCTCTTTATTCTACCTCAAACGACCAGACATGGCTCACCAAGACGGTCTTTGCATTGACTCTTCCCTTCACCTAAAATTTTTTTTGTCATATATACAAATAACTAACTTGATACCTTCAAGTCTATGATGTCACTGTCTCAATTAAATTTACTGTGACTATCCTATTTAAAACTGTAATTTGCCCCCTACATTTTAATCCACCTTTCTCTGTTCTGGTATCTCTCTGTTCAATAGCATTTACCATCTTATAACATATTATATAATTTTCTTTTTATTATATTATATAACATATTATATAGTTTCCTTTTTATTAACTGTCTCCTCACCTCCTCTCCACGGAACTTAAAACTGTTTATTTTAACTTAAACTCGATGTAAAATGTTAATTTTAAGAAGGGTAAGATCTTTGACGGTTTTGTTCACTGTTGTATCCCAAATACCTATATAAATAGTACCTGGTCAATTAACAATAATTGAATGAGTAAATGTATTAATCATATATGAGATAGAGAGATTTATTCATTCCTGGGGGGTAAGGTGAGGTGAGATTAGAAATCATGGCCCAGAAAGAGAGCTTTAAGATTATATCACATGCTATTCTTTGGGTCTCATTCATGCCCCAAATTGAACAAAATTAATAATAAAAATAATTATAACTCCTAGCAGGCTTTCTTCAAATAATCATCTCACTGTTGAACCATTCTAATGCGTCAAAGGATCCAAAAGTTTCATGGCCAAATCATTCTCTATGTTCTTCCCATAGCAATTTTCTGAATAATATGATCAAAGCTATGTTAAATTTAATAAGGCCCAAGATATAGAAGCAGAACATTGATTATATGTTCAAACTCTTCCCCAGCTACCTGAGTATCTTCTGAGAACTCTATGTGCTCCAAACTTAGAATGTCCCTATCTTGGATATTCATGGTCAATCCTTCTTTGTCTACTTCTTTCAAATCCTAGGCACTAAAGATACCTTTATTCTGTTATTTTTAGTCTGTAATACTATTCATCTTTCCTTTGGATAACAAAAAAATATCTAACATTTATTGAATCTTTACTAGCTGTCATATATTTTGCTAAGTACTTTATGTCACAAAAACACATTATCTGAGGATAATGATAGAAATAGATAAAGAACCTCAAGCATGCAAGTTTAAAGAATTTTCTAAAATTCCACAGCAAGTGTTGCTGAGCCAAGATTCAAATCCAAGCAACTCTATTTCACTATCACAGTTCCACTTATACTATCTATATAATAGTAACAGATAAAAAACCTCAAGCATGCAAATTTAAAGAATTTTCCAAAGTCCCACAGCAAGTGTTGTTGAGCCAAGATTCAAATCCAAGCAACTCTACTTCACCCGTACAGTCCACTTACTAACTTTGTCCTGCCATTTCTCTGTCTCATTCCCAGAAAAGTACGTGGTGACTATCACCTTCCTAAGGCCAGCTGGCAACTTTGCATAGAAACACATTTCATACCATCCTGAAATTGAGCTTCTGGCAGGGAGTAGAATGAAATGATAGAAACCTAGAACACTCTTTTTCTACAGACAATTCAGGAATCTCCATTATAGGGAATCAATTAAAGTAATAATAGCTTGTATGTATATATCCATTCATATATGTTATCTAATTTAAATGCACTTATTCATTCAAGAAATATATACCAAGTATATTGCATATGCTAAGCACTGTTCTAGACATTGATAACAGTTTCATGAGCTAGGATACCAGGTATTTTCATTCCTATTTCACAAATGAATTAACCAAGGCTCAGAAAAAAGTCACATGATGGCCCAATATCACACCAAGTTATTTGATGGCAAAGCAAGGACTAACCAAGGACTCTTAACTAATAGCTAAAGGTCTTTATTATCCAAACTTTCTGCAAACTAGACATATTTTTCCCTGAAACTATTCAAAGTAAGTTTCTTTATTTGAAAAAGACTACCCAGTTCCTGGAGTCTGATACAGTTTTCCGTTATCTGTAGTTCTAATATTTTTAAAAAAGAAATTCAGAAAAAGAAAGAATAATTAGATGACTCAGTTATATTTTATTTCACAAACACTTGCAATATGCCAGGCACTGTTCTAACTGATTTATAAATATTAAATCACCAAATTACTCAAGAATCATTTCAAACACACCATCCTCCTCAAAAACCTGCAATACTTCCAATCATCTATCAAATTGGAAACTCCTTATCAGAGGTCTCATACACAACAATGCACCAGAAACTTTTCTCCAAGTATGAAATTGAATATAAGTAAAAGTTTTAACATCTCCACCAGTTTTTTTAAGCCAGCTCTTCCTCTCTGCTATAGACAAATAGACACTTTACTCTTCTTTACCCAGTTTCTTCCTATAATCTCAATACTTTTATATATCTAGCATTTCCTCAAACCCTTTGGAATAAGTAAATTTCAAAGATCCTTTTGATAAAAAGATCTTAACATAGTTGAGAAATGGGGCACTTCGAGGTCATCTAGTCCAATTCTCTTGGTAAGGAAGGTAAGGAAGTGGGACCTAGGAAATTAAACTTTTTCTCTAATTAATAGCAGAGCTGGTTTTGGACAGATGTCTAATCCTGGGCCATTTTCGCAAAGGGAAAAATGAGCACATCCTGATGAACAAATAGGAAATCTAAGTAGAGCTACATCTGCACGGTGTAATTTTTAATTTGGTCAAAATGGATTTATTGTCAAGTAATATCATTTTTTCTTTAAGACAATTTGTATTTTTCATTCTTTTTAAGAATTTCTACACTATACTGTGTAATAGTATTGATTTATGCTCTGTATTTCATATTGATCCAAAAGGACACTGTCAAGGTCTGCCTTAATCTATAATTAAAGAAGTCTCGAAAGTCATTCCCTGAGAACTTAATTCCCATCACCTTACACACTGCTCTTTAACAATCGAATACTTAGCAACAGTTTAAAAATGTATTTTTACCCTTTCCACTCTTTCTGCTAAAAGAGAAAAATCATGTTTAAAATAAATGTCTAGTCATTTGAAATAACATTTCACATTCATCTGCCCTCAGGTTTTGCTTAAGAATGCTACTCATTGACAGGGAGAAAGCAAGTTCATTGTAAATCTTTTTTCCTATTCTCTCTTCTACTAGATAAGTGCTTTCTGCGTTTTTTTTTTTATAAAAGCCCATTTAAATTCAGCATTTGTGTCCCTTCCTGACACAAAGAGCAGCAGTCATTAAAAGAAACATACAATCTAACACTCAAGAAAACTCTGTGAAAGGAGCAGCACTCCACATCCCTGATCTATGAGCCCACTTTTGGATACACAAGATCCAACCCCACTTGAAATTCCACTGGGTGATGGGCACTAAGGAGGGCACTTGATGGGATAAGCACTGGGTGTTATAGTATATGTTGGCAAATTGAATTTAAATTAAAAAATTAAAGTAAAAAGAACACAGTGCTCTCTTTGATGGCATGGCTGCTTTCATGCTACAATAGCAGAAGTGAGGAGCAGAAACAGAGAATTTATAGCCTCACAAAGCCAAAAATACTATCCAGCCCTTCTGGAAAACATATGCAGACTCCTACCCTAAAAGATTAGACAGGGCAGTCCTAGGGCTTTAGGTTGCTCTTAGAGATATAAAAATAGCTTATTTCTCATCACTAAATTCAATAAAGCATGCTATAAATTTGTCAAAAAGAAAGAATGAAAGAAAGAAATTCTACATGGCTGCCCAAACACCTTAAGGCTGTTCCCTTTGCTCTCTTTGAATATTCCCCTTCTTAAATCCTCTTCCTTCTTACATTCTTCCTCACATATTCCCTGTACCTCCATCTCTGCCTCTCGCTCACCTTCTCCCTTTCATTCCCCCTCCCTTGTCTGATTTGCTCATCATTTCCTTCTTAAAATCATAGCAACACAGTGTTGGAACCTAACAAGTTCTATCTGACTTTCAAAACCCCTCTATTATATTATGTCCAAATGAGTATCTGATGGTTAGAAATCCCTTCCCTTTTTCAGGCCAACTCAAGTCTACCTCAATCTTTCACCTAGAGACCAGAGTGTTCAGCCTCTGGATTCACAATTAGGAAGGGTAAATCTCTCTTTACATTACCACCAGACAACAGTCACCTTTCTAGTGATAAACCCAGTTTATTTTTTTGAATCATATCTTTATGGGAGATGACACTCCTCCAACACAATAGGAATGATATTCCAGTGCAAGAGATTTGTCACAAGTCAAAAGAGAGAAGGAAGGTGGGTCAGGGACAGACAAAGAACTTAAAGAAGTCCTTTGCAAGAAATATCTAACCTCATTACCACAGAAGGAGGCCAAAGGAAATTTGGGAGATTGTTTTTATTCATCCTGGTCCTAAAGTTATTCTTTAGAATAAGACAGAAATGGTGGCAGCAAAGAGACAAAAAAGAATTCTCAGGTCATATGCAGTAAGTTCCAGAGTAAGCATGTGTTAAAAGCAGAGAGAATGAGATGACTTGTGTTCAAAACACTCCTATACTTACTGGCCCTAGCCAGGTTCACTTTTCTTGTCTGCAAAAAAAATGTGTTTAAAAAGAGAGAGAGAGAGTTGTAAGGATAAAATAAGAGAATGTCCGAAAAGCACAGAGGAGGTAACTGAAAGATGGGATTCCCCTTCCCCTCAGATCTAAGGTGGTGTTCCTTCCTCAAGACCTCAGTGAAGTGCAACCATGTGTTTCAGCATACACTGTAATGGAAATATTTTTAAAGTAGCCAAACTTCAGAAGATATCAAAAAAAGAGCACAGCAAGAGAAAATATGAAACACATCACACATATTTCTTCACTTTTCTAAATGTAATATTTAGAAATTAAGAAACTTAAACTCCACAAATCATTCTGAATCTTGACCTTGGGTCAAAGATTTCGCTAATTGCTTTTCATTAGTTTCTAGCATTATTGGCTACAGGCTTGCCCTTGTTTCTTTACAAGCTCAAATTTCATGCTTCCAAGATGACCAATGGAAAGGCATTCACTTGCCCTCTGAGTACTACCTTTCAACTAAAAATTTAGTAAAAACAATAGCTAACAGCATTAAATGCCCACTATATCAATGTACTGTGCAAGTACTTTACATAAGGTATCGCATGCAATCTTCATTGCCACACCATAAGTTATATGCCATTATTATCTCCATTTTATAAATAAAGAAGCTGATGTCAGAGGCATTAAGTACCTCAAAGCAACACAGCAAGGCAAAGATAACACCAGAACTCCAAACTAGTTCAAAGGCCCCTGTTTTGGCAGCAACCTTTTTTACCTCAGCCACAGTAACTTTTGCAAGACACGTCTCTAAAGGCAAGGGGAAAATAGCAAAAAAATGAACTACTGGGACTTCTTCAAGATAACAAGCTTCTACACAGCAAAAGAAACAGTCAACAAAACTAAAAAACAATCTACAGAATGGGAGAAGATATTTGCAAATGACATATCAGATACAGGGCTAGTATTCAAGATCTATAAAGAACTTATCAAACTCAACACCCAAACCCAAACAATCCAGTCAAGAAATAGGCAGAAGACATGTACAGACATTTCTGCAAAGAAGGCATACAAATGGCCAATAAGCACATGAAAAATGTTCCACATCACTTGCCATCAGGGAAATACAAACCAAAACCACAATGAGATACCATTTAACACTAGAAACAGCAAATATTTGTGAGGATGTGGAAAAAGAAACTTTCTTACACTGATTGTGAGAATGCAAGCTGGTACAGCCCCTCTGGAAAACATTTCGGAGGTGCCTCAATATGTGAGGAATACAGCTACCCTATAACCCGGCAATTGCACCACTGGGTATTTACCCTGAAGATATAGGTGAAGTGAAAAGAAAGGGCACCTGTGCCCCAATGTTCATAGCACCAATGTCCACGATAGCCAAACTGTGAAACGAGCCAACATGTCCTTCAAGAGATGAATGGATAAAGATGTGGTGAAAATATATATGCAATGGAATATTATTCAGCCTTCAGAAGGATGGATACCTATCATTCACATTAACATGAATGGAACTGGAGGGTATTATGCTAAGTGAAATAAGTCAATCAAAAAAAAGCAATTATCATGTGGGTTCACTCATGTGCAGAATATAAGAAATAGGGCAGCGGATCATAAGGAAAGGAGAGGAAACAGTGGGGAAAAATCAGAGACAGAAACAAACCATTAGAGACTCTTAACTCTGGGAAACAAACCGAGGATTACTGAAGGGGAATTGGGGGGGGGGGGGATGGAGTAACTGGGTGATGGGCATTAAGGAGAGCACATGATGTGATGAGTA
The DNA here is from genome assembly GCF_905146905.1 of Nyctereutes procyonoides. Classification (NCBI taxonomy): domain Eukaryota; kingdom Metazoa; phylum Chordata; class Mammalia; order Carnivora; family Canidae; genus Nyctereutes; species Nyctereutes procyonoides. Next base: position 20,116,199 of record NW_026575040.1, on the reverse strand, counting down.
CTGGGTGTTACATGCAACTGATGGATTACTGAACTCTACAATCTAAAATTAATGATGTACTATATGTTGGCTAATTGAATTTAAATTAAAAAAAAAAAAATAGGGCAGTCCGGGTGGCTCCACAGTTTAGCGCCGCCTTCAGCCCAGGGCTGATCCTGGAGACCCGGCATCGAATCCCACGTCGGGCTCCCTGCATGGAGCCTGCTTCTCCCTGTGCCTATGTCTCTGCCTCTCTCTCTGTGTCTCTCATGAATAAATAAATAAAAATCTTTTCAAAAAATAAATTAATTAAAAAAAAACAAAGGCCTATGTTTTTAAGCAAAATATTCCACTGTCTCTATGTTTCTCTTCATTTAGTCAATAAAACTTTATAGAATGGCTCCTACATGCCAACCATTGTTTTAAGCAAATTAAAGGATATAAAGACAAATAAATCCATCTTGGATCTTCCCTTTAAAGAAGCTGAAATTTTACCAGAAAAAAATATTATAATAATAACAATAAAAGTGATGACAATTATAGAAAACATTTAAATAGCACTTATTATGTGCCAGGGAATATTCTAAGAACTTTATCAATATTAACTCCAACTTACTTAATTCTCCCAGGAAGCCTGTGAAATATGTACCAATTTTAAAGATAAGCAGGCTGAGGCACAGAAAAGCTAAGTAACTTTCAGAAATTGCACAGTAACATGTAGCACACTTGGGACTTGAACACAGATAGTGTTATGTCACCTCCATTGACTGTGAGCTAGGCATACATAACAATGATCCAAGGAAAACATGATGTGCGTTTGGAGAGGCACTAGTAAAATTTTGCTGCAATTAAAGAAAGGAAGAGACTACTTCTATCTGGGCAATGTAAAAATTGTCATGAAAGAAATGACTCTTGACCTGGACGTTAAAGAATGAATTAGGGTCTACTATAGGGCTGGAACAGTATCCTAGACAGAGGCATGAGCAACAGCACATAAGAGGAAAATTACAGAACGTGAAAGGGGAAAATAAAAAATCTGTTTCATTGGAACATCACTGCATCCTTGGCAGTGGGAAATAGATTGAAAAAGAGAGTAAGGTTATAGCTCTTCTCTGTTTTGTATTCTGAAAAAAATTAGAATATGACTTATCACTCAGACAAAGATGAATTAATTTTCCTGTTCTAATCTCTCTAAGAAAGAAGAGGGAACATTCACTTTTCAGTTTTTTATGTCTTTATTTCTTTATCAGGAACTTAGCTTAATACATGGCAGGATAGCATATAGTTTAGGAGCACATATTTGGGAGCCAAATAGACTAGATTCACATCTGATCTCCACCACTAACTATTATGTAACATTGTGTAAGTCTCACCTCCTCCCTGCTTTTATTATTCTATACATTGGGTATGATAAAGTATAGTTTCCAGGACTCAAGGAAAGAATATATAATACAGCACAAAGTACCTCCTTGGCACTCATTAAATATTAGATACTATTATTATTAAGTCTTTTGCTATTAATTTTGTATTAATTTTACCTTCTTCTGCTAGTTTCTCTCTCTCACTCATACACCTAACATATATCTGTATATGTCTAGATGACATCCAAAATACTTAACAACCAGTACAGCTTAGCACTAGCCAGTCAGAATATACACTGGTCACAATAAAATATATGTACACTGGCTAAATACCAACTTTGGCGACATGGAAATTTCTGAAAATAATCATGGATCTTAAAACAGACCATTTTCACAAGCAAATTAAATTAGAAATTTAGATAGATGGTAAATAAAATGAAGTTCTAGCTTATTGAACAAATGCAAACTATATGGTAACAGTGAAAGTGTGCCAGAACTAACATGATCATTTCAAAACTCATATACCAGGGTCCTTCAAATAAATAATATATACATAGACACCTAATGAAGCAATAGTCATAACTTATTTAGTTTTAAACAAATATCTGAAAAAGTTCCATGGCAAAGACAATTTAAAACAACAAAAAATATATACTATGGGTCTAGGTAGGTTAGAGAAAGGATTTCTTGGTGGACTAAAAACCATATTACACCAAGATATCTTAAAAATAAGTAAATAAGCACTTCTCTTGGGGGGAAAAATAATAATGACATCCTACACAAACCTTTCTTATTTAGCATTATTAAAGAGATCTAAAAAGGCAATTCACAACAGTACAGCCAAATTTGCAGAAGATATTAGTTCTTCCAGGTAGTGAAATGCCAAGCCCATAGGAATAAATCATGTAAGTGAAATGAAAATTGTCAAATGAAATGCAATGTAGATCAGGATTAAATATACTTGTTAAAAGAAAATGAATTCATATATGCCTATAAAATTTTGAAATCCAAGTTGTAGTTAGATAGGAAAGAAATACAAGAATAATTACAGACTTATAATATTACTAAGAGAGCAATTCATTACATTTGTCATGACAAAGAGAAGAAAATACTGGATAATATTGGGAAAAAAACTTAAAAATAAGATAAAATTTGTTCTACTCTTATATAAAAATCTACCATCTGAGTCAAGAATACTGTGTACTGATGGGGAAAGGATTGTATCTTCAATAAATACTGTTGGGAAAACTGCATATCCACAAGCAAAAAAAAAAAAGGAATGAAATTGGACCCTTAAATCACACCATACACAAAAATTGACTCAAAAATTGATTAATAAATGTAAGACTTGATACCATGAAACTCATGAAAGAAAATATAAGCAGAAAGATCCTGACATTTGCCTTAACAATAATGCTTTGGATGTGACACAAAACCACACAAAACAAAATAAGACATAAACAGATACAATTGCATGAACTAAATATTTCTGTATAACAACAACAACAAAAAAAAACCAGTAAAGAAAATGAAAAAGCAATCAATGGAATAGGAGAAATTATTTGAAAACTGTGTATCTGATAAGGGGTTTATAACTGAAATATACAAGGAATTCATTCAACTCAATAGCAATAAATAAATAACCCAATCTTAAAATTCGATAAAGGGCTTGAATAGACATTTTTCCAAAGAAGAAATATAAATAGGCACTGAGTTACATAAAAAGCTGTTCAACATCACTAATTATTAGGGAAATGTAAATAAAACCGCAATGAGATTTTACTTCATACTTTCCTAAAATGGGTATTATCAAAAAGTCAGAAGACAACAAGAATGTGGAACAAATGAATTCCTATACACTGTTGGTGAGAATGTAAATTGGTATAGCAACTATTGAAAACTGTATGGATGTTCCTTAAAAATTAAAAAAAAAATAGAACCACCATATGATCCAGCAATCCCATATCTGAGTAATTACCTAAAATAAATAAAATCAGTATTTTTAAAGATATATTTGCACTCCCATGGTCAATGCAGCATTATTCAAGGTGGCCAAGACATGGAAACAAAATCTAAATATCTGTTGAAATGTTTTTTTAAAATGTGGGTATGTGCTTCATAACACAACATAATATTGTTCAGTCTTAAAATTGGAAGGAAATCTTTATTCCAATGATGCAAGAATATTTCAATATGTCCAAATCAATCAACATGATATACCACATCAACAAAATGAATGATAAAAATTATATGATCATATCAATAGATACAGAAAAGGCATTTGACAAAATTTAATATCCATTCATAATAAAAACTCCTAACAAAGTGGATTTAGAAGGAATATACCACAACACAATAAAGGTCTTATGTGAAAAACCCACAGCAAACATCTTACTCACTGGGGAAAAACTGAGAGCTTTCCCACTAAGGTGAGGAACAAAACAAGAATGTCCACCCTCATCACTTTTATTTGACATGGTAGTGAAAGTCCTAGCCACAGCAATCAGAAAACAAAAGGAATAAAGGCATCCAAATTGACAAGTAAGATGTAAAACTGTCACTATTTTCAGAAGACATGATACCATAGACATCCCTAAAGACCACCAAGAAACTACAAGAACTAATAAATGAATTCAGTAAAGTTGCAGAATACGAAGTCAACATACAGAAATCTGTTGTATTTCTATATACTAATAATGAAGCAGCAGAAAAAGAAATTAAGAAACAATCCCATTTATAATTGCACCAATGGGCAGCCCCAGTGGCCTAGCGGTTTAGTGCCGCCTTCAGCCTGAGGCGTGATCCTGGGGTCCTGGGATCGAGTCCACGTTGGGCTCCCTGCATGGGGCCTGCTTCTCCCTCTGCCTGTGTCTCTGCCTCTCTCTCTCTCTCTCTGTGCCTCTCATGAATAAATAAAATATTTAAAATATATACATATATATATATATATATAATTGCACCAAAAATAATATAGCACCAGCAATAAATTTAACCAAGGAGGTGAAAGACTTATACTCTGAAACCTATGAAACATTGATGGAAGAAACTGAAGAAGACACACACACACACACACACACACACACACACACACAGGAAAGATACTCCATGTTAATGAATTGGAAGAGCAAATACTGTAAAAATGTCCATAATACCCAAATAAATCTACAGATGTAATGTAATAACTATCAAAATACCAACAGTATTTTTCATAGAACTGGAACAAACAATCCTAAAATTTGTATGGAACCACAAAAAAACCTGAATAGCCAAAGCAATCTTGAAAAAAGAAAAACAAAGCTGGCTGTATCACAATTCCAGACTTCAAACTATACTACAAAGCTGTAGTAATCAAAACAGCATGGCACTGGCATAAAAATAGACACATAGGTCAATGGAACAGAATAGAAAACCCAGAAATAAACCCACAATTATATGGTCAAATAATCTTTGACAAAGGAAGAAAGAATGTGCAATGGAAAAAAGGTAGTCTCTGACAAATGGTGTTGGGAAAACTGGACATGCAAAAGAGTTAAACTGGACCACTAAATTCAACCATAAATTCAAAATGGATTAGACTTAAATGTGAGACCTGAAACCATAAAACTCCTAGAAGAGAGCACAGGCAGTAATATCTCTGACATTGGCCTTAGCAACATTTTTCTAAATATGTGTCCAGAGGCAAGGAAAATAAAACAAAAATAAATGATTGGGACTACATCAAAATAAAATAAAAAGCTTTTGTACAGCAAAGGAGACAATCAACAAAACTAAAAGGCAACCTATGGAATGGGAGAAAATATTTGCAAATTACATATCCAATAAAAGGTTAGTATCCATATATATGAGGAACTGATACAACTCACATGAGAAAAAACAACAACAAATAAGCCAATTATAAATGGCAGAAGATATGAACAGACACTTCTCCAAAGAAGACATACAGAGGGCCAACAGACACAGGAAAAGATGCTCAATATCACTCATCATCAGGGAAATGCAAATCAAAACTACAGTGAGCTATGACCTTGCATCTGTCAGAATGGCTAAAATCAAAAACACAAGAAACAATAAGTGTTAGTGAAGATGTGGAGAAAGGGGAATCCTCTTGTGCTGTTGGTAGGAATGCAAACTGTTGCAGCCAGTGTGGAAACAGTATGGAGGTTTCTTAGAAAGACAAAACATGAGAGACTAACTCTGGGAAATACACAAGGGGAAGTGGAAGGGGAGGCGGGCAGGGGGATGGGGTGACTGGGTGACGGGCACTGAGGAGGGTACTTGAAAGGATGAGCACTGGGTGTTATACTATATGTTGGCATATCGAACTTCAATAAAAATATAATAAATAAATAAATAAATAAATAAATAAATAAATAAATAAATCCAGTAATTGCACTATTGGGCACTTATCACAGAAATACAAAAAACACTAATTCCAAAGGAGTCGTGCACCTGTAGTTTATAGCAACATTATTTATAAGAGCCAAATTATGGAAGCCACCCAAGTATCCATCAATAAATAGATGAATGGACAATGAATTGGAGTATATATACAGTGGAATATTATTCAACCATTAAAAAGAATGAAATCTGTTTGTAACAACATGGATGGAGCTAGAGAGTATAATGCTAAGTGAAATAAGTTAGTCAGAGAAAGATAAATAGCTATGATTTCACACATATGTGGAATTTAAGGGAAAAAGTGAATAAGCAAAGGAAAAGAGAGAGATAAACCAAGAAGACTCAATGTGATTTATCACATTGACTTTCAAATATTGAACCACCCTTGCAACCCAGGAATAAATCCCACTTGATTGTGGTTAATTATTTTTTTAATTTGGTGTTGGATTCAGTTTGCTAATGTTTCATTGGGGATTTTTTTATCTATGTTCATCAGAATATTAGCCTGCAATTCTCTTCTTTCATAGTGTCTTCCTCTCTTTCAGGAATGAAGGTATGCTGGCCTCAATGAATGAATCTGGAAGCTTCTCATCCTCTTCTATATTTTGGAATAGTGTGAGAAGAATGGGTATTAACTCTTCTTTAAATGTTTGGTAGAATTGACCTGTGAAGACATCTAGTCCTTGATTTTTGTTTGTTGGGAGTTTTTGATTACTGATTAAATTTCATTACTAGTATTTTGTTCAAATTTTCTTTCTTCCTGAGTTAGTTTTGGGAGGTTATGCTTCTAGGAATTTATCCATTTCCTCCAAGTTTCCCAATTTGTTGACATATAATTTTATTCTCTTATAGTCTTTTGTATTTTTATGGTGTCAGTTTTTATTTCTTCTCTTTCATTTCTGATTTTATTTATTTGAGTTCTCTCTCTGTGTGTGTGTGTGTGTGTGTGTGTCCTCTTTTCTTTCTTTCTCTTTCTTTATGAGTCTGGTGAAAGGTTTATCAGTTTTGTTGATTTTTTCAAAGAACCAGCTCCTGGTTTTAGTAATCTGTTTTATTGGTTTTTAGCCTCTATTTCATTTATTTCTGCTCTAATCTTTATTATTTCCTTCCTTCTACTACTTTGGACTTTGTTCTTTTTTGTAGCTCCTTTAGGTGTAAGGTTAGATTACTTGATATTTTCTTGCTTCTTGAGGTAGGCCTACATTGCTATACTCTTCCCTCTTTGAATAGTTTTTGTTGCATCCCAAAGGTTTGGGGGCATTGTGTTTTCAATTTCATTCATCTCCACGTACTTTTTTATTTTCTTTTTGATTTCTTGGTTGACTCGTACATTGTCTTGGTTTTTTATAAAAGATTTTATTTATTTATTTGAGAGAGAGAGAGAGAGTGCATGAGAGAGAGAGATCACAAGCAGAGGGAAGGAGTAAAGGGAGAAGCAGGCTCCCCACTGAGCAAGGAGCTCAGATGCTAGACTGAGGATCATGACCTAAGCTGAAAGCAGAAGCTTAACCAACTGAGCCACCCCAAGGACCCTGACCCATTCATTGTTTAGTAGCATGTTATTTAAACTCCGTGTATTTATGTTCTTTCCATATTTTTTATGATTGATTTCTAGTTTCATACCATATGGCCAAAAAAGATGCATGATATGGTTTCAATCTTTTTGAATTTGATGAGACTTGTTTTGTGGTCTAACATGTGACCTATTCTGGAGAACATTTCATGTGTACTTGAAAATAATGTATACTTCCCTGCTTTGGGATGGAGTATTCTGAATATATCAGTTAAATCCATCAGGTCCAACGTGTCACTCAAAGCCATTGTTTCCTGTTTATACTCTGTCTGGGTGACTTATCCATTGATGTAGTTGGGATGTTGGAAGTCTACTACTATTATTGTATTACTATTGATTTCTTCCTTTATATCTGTTAATAGTTGCTTTATGTTTGTTTGGATGCTCTCACGTTGGTACATAAATACTTACAATTGTATATTCTTGTTGGATTGTTCTTTTTATAATTATATAGTGTCCCTCTTTGTCTCTTGTTACATTCTTTGTTTTAAAGTCTATTTTGTCCAATATAGTGTGGCTCCCCCAGCTTTCTTTTCACTTCCATTTGCATAACAAATGATTTTCTATCCCTTCCTCTTCAATCTGTATGTGTCTTTAAGTCTGGAATGCATCTCTTGTAGTCAGCATATAATTGGGTCTTGCTTTTTGTGTGTGTGTGTATTATTCATTCCATCACTGTATGTCTTTTGATTGGAGTATTTAGTGTATTTACATTATTAGTAATTATTAGTAGGTATGTACTTATTGCTATTTTGTTATTTGTTTTACAGATGTTTTTGTAGTTCTCTGTTCCTTTCTTCTCTTGCTCCCTTATGTTGTGGTTTGATGGCTTCCTTTAGGAATATGCTTGGATTCCTTTCTTTTTATTTTTGCATATCTACTACTGTTTGATTTGTGATTGCCTTTAGGTGTATAAATAAGTCTATATTAAGCTGATGGTCACTTAAGTTTGAGCCTATTCTAAACGCACTCAATTTTTATTCTCCCCCATATTTTATACATATGATATCATATTTTACATCCTTTTATTTTGTGAATCTCTTGACTGATTTTTATAGATATAACTGATTTTACTGCTTTTGTGCTTTAACCTCCATACTGGTTTTATAAATGATTAATCTACTTTTATTATATTTGTATTATCCTGTGAAACTTTTCTTTTCCTAATTTTCTTACTCCTGATTATGGCCTTTTCTTTCCATTTAAAGAATTCTTTTTAATATTTCTTGTAAGTCTCATTTAGTGGTGCTGAACTCCTTTAAGTTTTGTTTGTCTAGGAAACTCTTTATCTCTCCTTCTATTCTGAAAGATATCCTTGCTAAATAGATTATTCATGGTTGTAGGTTATTTTCTGTTTCAGAACTTTGAGGATATCATGCTACTTACTTTTGGCCTGCAAAGTTTCTGCTCAAAAAGCAGCTCAGAGCCTTATTGGGTTTCTCTTGTATGCAACTGTTTTCTTTTTTCTTGATGATTTTAAAATTCTCTAGCACTTTTTGCCATTTTAATTATGATGTGTCTTGGTGTAGACTGCCTTGGGTTGATTTTGATGAGGGCTCTTTGTGCCTCCTGGACCTAGATGCCTGTTTTCTTCCCCAGATTAGGGACATTTTCATCTTATTTCTTCAAATAAATTTTCTGCCCCCTTTTCCTATGTTTTCTTACTGGAATCCCTTTAAGTTAATATTATTAACCTGATGACATCACTGAGTTCCTTTAATCAATTCTCATTTTTTGTTACTCTTTTCTCTTTATGCTGTTGGGTTGGTCACTTTCCATCACCCAGTTGTCCTGGTCACTGATCCATTCTTCTGCTTCCTCTACTCAACTATTTATTCCCTCTAGAGTATTCTTAAAATAGGTTATTGAATTATTCATCTCTGATTGATTATTTTTTACATTTTCTCTTTTTGTTGAATGGCTCACTGAGATCTTTTACTCTTTTCTCAAGTGCAGTAAGTATATTTATGACTCTTTCTATGAATTCTCTATAAGGCATATGGCTTATCTCTGTTTCATTTTGCTGTGATTTGTCCTGTTCTTTAATGTGGGATGTGTTTCTCTGTCTCCTCATTTGTCTAACTTTCTGTATTTGTTTATATATATATTAGAAAAGTCAACTACTTCTCAAATCTTCAATATAGTGGCCTTATGAATAAGAGGTTCTCTAGCACCCTGTGGTACAATGTTCCCTGTTCACAAGAACCAAGTGTTTCAGGGGTGACCCTTTGTGTGTTGCATGCACTGTACTATTGTGACTGTGGTATGTTTTCTTCAGTCCTGTCAGCTGCAATGGCGCTCTTTATTGTGGGCAGAGTTTGGTCCCTGTGCTATTAGGGGCCAGTCTGGGACTGCCATAGTCTTGTAGTTGAGTCAGGCTAGCTGCCTCTCTCAGTCCATTTGCCAGGACTGAACTTCAGAGTACTCTCCCTACACTGTCACCAGAGAGGCTTTTGTTGGTGGACAGAGCCTGCAGGCAGACCACGTGTCTGCTCTCAGTCCGTCTGTTTGGGTTGCAGTGACCCTGAACTACAGGGCTCTCTCCTTGTGCTGCCCTTTAAGGTTTTTATTTGTGGATAGGGCTAGCAGTCAGATCAGATACCTGCCTCTAGCCCACCATTGGGACTGCAGTTGAATTGGTGTGTGTGGCTATCTTCCCCTCTCCTCAGGGCAAGAGTCACTTTGGAGTGGTGCTGGTCACTGTTGGGGTTGCTTGCAGAATTAGACATATAAAGTACCTTTGGAGGGACTTCTGGTGAGCAGGGCAGGTTGGATGGGGAAAGTCCACAGCAGAATGTGGGGTCAGAGTGCACAATATTATGAAGCTATGTTGAGAATATTTTTCTGGTTCCCACAGTTGTCCATAGGTATCTGGGTTGGGATTGTTTTGTTTTGTTTCGTTTTTTTTGTTATGTTGGCTCTTTAAAGTCAGGGACTCAGTTCTTATGCCCTCCAGCTCTCCCAGAGCTGAGGCTCCTGATTTCTAAAGTTCCCAGTGTTGAACTCTAACAATTGTAAAAATTCAGGAAGTTAAGCCCTTCTGGTTTTCAAAGCCAAGTATTATGGGGACTTGTCTTCCACTGCAGGTCCCCTATGCCTGGGGTGCTTGGGGTACCCGGAGTGCCTGTGGTGAGGTCTGTTCCTCAACCTCTCCATGCTTGCTGTCTCCTTCCCATTTGTGGTTAGTCTCACCAACTAGTTTGATTCCCAGCTTTGACTCCACCTTTCCCCCTATTTTTGACATGGCCTCCATTCTATGATTAACTATGGAGATTCTGTTCTGTCAGGCTTCAGTTAGTTTCCAGGGTTAGTTGCGGTGATGTAGCTGTTATTTAGGTGTGTTCATGGGAAGAGATGAGCTTAGGATCCTCCTACTTCACCATCTTCCCAGGCTCCCCTTGTCTCTATTCTAATCTACATTACCACCAACAGTGCATGAGGGCTACTTTTTCTCCATATCATCACCAATACTTGTTATTTCTTGTCTTTTTGATACTAGATATTCTGACTTATATAAGGGGATATCTCATTATGGTTCTGATGTGCATTTCCCTGATGATTAGTGATGTTGGGCATCTTTTCATGTGTCTGTTGACCATCCATATATCTTCTTTAGAAAAATGTCTATGATGTATCTCATAAGGGAATAATACCCAAAATATGCAAAGGATTTATACAACTCAACACCAAAAAAAAAATCCAATTATAGTGAATATTCTGGCATATGATTTGTAAAGGAGTCTATAAGTGAATTTCTTTTATATCTTCAATAGTGATTGCCCATTTGATTGGTGTAGAATCATATCTCTAAATCTTAATTTGTACACATATTCATATATTCATTAGCTTTTGGGCTTCCTATTCTATAAATTCCCAGTTTATAACTCTATTCACTTTTCTATCAGATATACTGCCTTTTTCCTGATTATTTTCAAGAGTTTCTTGAATATTCTTACACACATGAGCAGGGTGGGAAGGACAGAGGGAGAGACAAACAAAGGGAATCGTAGGCAGGCTTCTTGCTCAGCCTGGAGCCTAATGCAGGGCTCGATCTCATGACCCTGGGATCATGACCTGAGCCAAATTCAAGAGTCAGACATATAAACAACTGAGCCACCCAGGCACCCCTTAAATATTCTTAATATTCATTTCTTAGCAGTTTTATACATTGGAAATATCTTCTCCTGGTTTCTCCCCAACTGTTAACAGTATAAAATTTTCACCCTAAGGTTTAGGATTGAAAGTAATAAATAAAGATCCTTTCCATACCAAAGATGTTTGCCAAAATTTAATTCTACAGACTTAAATTTTTATGCTTGGCTTTTTAATTTGTTTGTAGTCCATCTTCATATATAGTAATTGTTAAGAATTCACTTTATTTTTCTCCATATAAGGAGTAGATTTTCTCAGCAGCAGTGACCAAAAAATCCACCCTTGGTTTGTGATGTTTCTTTTATCATATATTAAGGTCACATATATATAACTCTCCATCTGCATTCTCAATTCTGTTGTTATTGGTTTACTTGTCTATGTGCCACACTTCACTGTTATTATTGCTATTAGTTTTCTGTATATCTTCATATCTAATAGGGAGTGTTCCTCTTCTTTGCCTACTTTGTGTTTCTATGAATTTGAATTTTATGTTTTTAGATTCTACATACAAGTGAGGTCATACGGTATTTTCCTCTCTCTTATGATTTATTTCACTTAACATAATGCCCTCAAGGTCCATCCATGTCACAAATGGCAAGATTACCTTCTTTTTTAAGGCTGAACAATATTCAATTGTATGTATATATACCATATTTTCCTTATGCATTCATCTGCCAGTGGACACTTAAGTTGTTTCCACATCTTGGTTATTGTGAATAATGCTGCAATGAACATGGGAATGCAGATATCTCTTTGGTGCAGTGATTTCATCTCCTTCAGACAAATACCCAGAAGTGGGATTGGTGGATGGAATGGTAATTCTACTCTTAATTTTTTTAGGAACCTCCATATTTTTTTCCAGAGTGGCTATACCACTTACATTCCCAGCAACAGTGCAGGTTCTCTTTCCTACACATCCTTGCCAGCATTTGTTTTCTCTTGTTCTTTTTTGGATAGCTATACTAACAGGTGTGAGGTGATATTTCATTATGGTTTTGATTTACATTTCCTGGATAATTACTGATGCAGAACACTTTTTCATATATTTGGCCATTTGTGTGTTTTCTTTGGAAAAAATATCTATTAAGTCTTCTATTTTTATTTATTTTTTTTTATAATTTTTTTTTAATTTACCACATTTATTTATTTATTTTTATTTTATGATAGTCACAGAGAGAGAGAGAGAGAGACAGAGACACAGGCAGAGGGAGAAGCAGGCTCCATGCACCGGGAGCCCGACGTGGGATTCGATCCGGGGTCTCCAGAATCGCGCCCTGGGCCAAAGGCAGGCGCCAAACCGCTGCGCCACCCAGGGATCCCTAAGTCTTCTATTTTTAATTGAATTGTTTATTTGCTATTGAACTGTATGAGATCCCTATATATTTTGGATATTAACCACTCATCAGTGAAATGATTTTCAAATAATTTCTGCCATTCTGTAGGTTACATTTTCATTTTGTTGGTTGTTTCTTTTGACAAACAAATCTTTTTAGTTTGATGTATTTCCACTTGTTGATTTACTTATGTTGCATATGATTCTGACGTCATATCCAGAAAATCACCACCAAAATCTTCATCAAAGGATTTTTTGTGTGTTTTCTTCTAGTTTTGTGGTTGAGCCTTATATCTAAGTTCTTAATCTATTTGTGTTTATTTTTGTAAGTGGTGTAAAATAGGATCCAATTTCGTCCTTTTGCATGTAGATATCTAGTTTTCCCAGCAACACTTATTTTAGTGACTAAAATAAGGATCCTTTTCCCAATGAGTATTCTCAGCTCCCTTGCAAAATATTAGTTAACCATATATGTTTGGGTTTCTTTCTGGGCTCTCAATTCTGTTCCATTGATCCATGTGTCTATTCTTATATCAGTACCATACTGTTTAAATTACTATAGCTTTGTAATACAGTATTAAGTATGATGCCTCCTACTTTGTTTGTTCTTAAGATTGCTTTGGCTATTCAGAGTCTTTTGTGGTTCCATATGAGTCTTAGGATTGCTTTTTCTATTTCTGTAATAAGTGCCATTGAAATTGTGATAGGGATTGCATTGAATCTATAGATGGCTGTGGATAATATAAACATTTTAACAATATTAACTTTTCTAAGCCATGAATATGAGATATCTATTTACTTGTGTCTTCAATTTATTTCATCAATGTCTTACAGTTTCTGGTGTATAAATCTTTCACCTCCTTAGTTGAATTTATTTCTAAGTATTTTATTGTTTTTGATGCTATTATAAATGGAATTGTTTTCTTTATTTCTCTTTCAAATAGTTCATTATTAGTGAATAGAACTATAACTGGTTTTATATGTTGAATTTTTCACCCTGAAACTTTACTGAATTTGTTTATTAGGTCTAACAGGTTTTTTGGTGGAGTCTCTAGGATTGTGTATATACAAGATCACTAACATATATGTTAGAATAAATGTTCTGTGTTCTCCAGAGTTCTGATAAAATTTTAATATAGACTTAAACTTTGTTTATATATTTATATGTGGGAAAATGACAAATTTACAATGTTAAGATATTCAACTATGAATATAATGTTTTCCCAGTTATTCTGATCTTGATGCTCTTTATCAGAATTGGAATACAGGATTTAAAAAATAGCACCTAAATTACCAAAAAAAAAAATTCTTAACATATTATCCAAAGTGCTTTGTATATGTCTGAAAATTTAAAGAACTCATTATCCCCAAGAGATAGTGGTGTCTGGAACTATTAATAAGTTAGGATGACCATACCCTAGTCAGTTAAGAGAAACTGAGGCTATGAGAGACTACATGCTCTTTGAAGCTAATGTCACAGAGGAAAATCTTACCATCTGATATTATGCCCTCTTTTCTATTATTGTCAGACAGAATCATGGGCTTCATATATCAGGAATCTGTGGTCTGACTCAGGTGAATATCATGCAAGTGGGAAACTGGAGACTGTTCTAAAAACTTTTTTTTTCTAACTATATATGTGGTTCACCTGCAGAAAGCAGGTATACATAACTCTGGAAATAAATTTGCAAGAGAACCTGATTCCTACAAAGAAAGAATAAATGTCACTAACTGATTGAGAGAAGGAGAAAAGGAACATTAAAAATGGGAACCCCTCTCTGATGAAAACCTGTTTGTTCTTTGGCTAATTTTGGGAAAGAAGAACTAACTTTCTGAAATGTTCAGAATCCCAGAATTTATCCAATTTGTTATATTGGATTGTGGGAAGAAATACATTCTTCCCTCCCTTATTCTCTCAACCCATTCCTCGTCCCAGTACCATAAGCCATGCTAGTACTTCCCTCTAAGGTTTTCTTTCTTTTTTTTTTTTTTTTTAGAAATAATTTTTTAAAAGATTTTATTTATTTATTCATGAGAGATACACAGAGAGAGAGAGAGAGAGAGGCAAAGACCCAGGCAGAGGGAGAAGCAGGCTCCATGCAGGGAACCCGACGTGGGACTCGATCCCAGGTCTCCAGGATCACACCCTAGGCTGTAGGCTGTGCTAAACCACTGAGCCACCAGGGCTGCCCCCCGCTAAGGTTTTCTGACAGTCATTTATAGCACTGGAGGACATATCCACTGTGTCCTGCACCTACCATATTTTCATTACTTTGCTAAAGATCTTTATTCCATTTGGAAAACCCTCTACTCCACCTTCTATCAATTAGGAGAACTCCGTTCATCAAGGCTGAAATAAAATATTATCTCCTCTCTATAGCTTTCTTTTATCTTTTCATCCTTATAGACAGAATAAATTGATCCTTCATTTCAGCTCCCACAATCCTTTTTATGTTTCCCTAATTATCATATATGTCTCACTTATCTCACTGAATTTTAGTTTATTATTTTAATTTGTTAATATATATAAAATTCTCAAAATGGTGCTGGATTTGTGGTATGCATCATATAAGCATTGCCTATCATAATAGCATTATTAATATCATCATTACTCTTTGTGTATATGTCTCCTCTATCAGCACTTGGCATTTCTCAAGGGCAAGAATAATGCCTGTTTTATTTTTACTTCCCCAGTGCCTGGTATAGTATATAGCATACAGCAGAAACTCAAATTTTTATTGAATTAAGTTCCTTCAAGACAGTGGGGACTGCCATGTCTAAAACTGAAGCATGATTCTGACTTTGAACTTTCCAAGTCTATTCATCTTAAACTAAATATTTGGCTGTTCTGCTCCTCAACTGCTGTAATCATTTAGGTGCTATAACCACTACTAGTGAAATCATCCAAAATAATTGAGGTACACCCAATCTATGGTGTACAAGGAAGACATGCCAAACACCCTATCAGAACTCCTATTAAATGAGAAAAGAAATCATTTATTTTCTATTGGTTCATTGCTAGGATGTCTGAACAATCTTTGCCACTGAATTGCAATAAAGTTTGGTGACTTTATTTCCAGTAAGTAAATAGTTGTATATTCATGATTACTTCATCTTTTCTCCCAAATCAATTGTGCTTGAGGCATGATAGGAGAAATGAATCACATGTACCAAACTAATATCCACAATTACTTTTTTTTTAATTTGGGAAGAATTTAATCTCTCCCCAATACTCATCATGTTTATGACCTAAGATGTCAATATATCATGCTTTTTCAACTGAGTCCATTTTCTGCTGAAATGAATGTATTGCCCTTCTTTCTCAATTCAATTCTGTGGAGCCAGTCTTGATAAGTTATTCTGGGAGAAAAAAAAATATGTATTAGACATTTCTCATCTAGACATCCAAATCATAGATACATTATAAACAAGAGCCACCTTCCCAACCAAAAAATATAGTCTTAACACCCACACAAATGGGAAAGCATGCATATCTTGACACTTGTCAATGAAGTTACACATATTCATATACACCCACACACACACAAATCTGAATTACTCCCTAAGTGTGTGTGTCATGTGGGGAGAGGAGCTATGGAGGGTACAAGTCAGCAAAATCAAGTCATCTTTACCTGAATTAACCTCAGAAACACACTTTCCCATACTGCTTGTCTTCCTATTGCATGTCTAGAGACTGGCATCCCTTGGTTCCAGGCTATACATTTCCCAGCAAGCCACCTATCCACGTGGTGAATACTAGGGATGCCTAGGACACGAGGGAAGAGAGAGCCTTGATCCTTTCAGTCCTAGATCTTCTAATGCAGTGGCCATACTGTTCCCAATGAGAACTTCCTTGGCCCATGACCCTTCTAGGATTTCATCTTTCTAGAAAAGGAAGCTACTCAGGAAATTTCATCATCATTTCAATCCATACCAACCTCTCTTATTGCCCAAGAAATTATTAAAATCTGCAAAGAAATATCCCTAACACATGGACATTAGAAATTAGTTGGGGGCAAAAAAGCTAAAGGTATCTCTGAGGATATGTTGACTTGATTCTAGGACTTCTCTGGAGCAGATAGGTTTTACCAAATTTCTTGGGTTCCATCTTCACTGCACAATATCACCTTGTCCATTCAGGTTAAACTGAAGCAGCACAGATAAGAGGAAGTGAGAGAGGGAGAGGAAGAGAACTGATATACATATAAGTATAGATAGTTACAGATGCTATTTCTGAATAACTGGATTGAAGCCATTGTATTAGATTTGAAGTTATGATTATGGAATGAAGTCCTAAAATTAATGTAAGATTCTACATACTGTGGTCATGGGCAGATGAACAAAAAGAAATGGACTATGAGAGATGAGGCATGAGCAGAACAGACTGGAGGTTTAGGGAACCATGTGGGGAGGTAATCATTCACTTTACTTCTGCAAAGAATCTGACAGCATTCTAGTTCCCTTATCACTGACATAAGTAGACAATGCCCTTGGAATGGACAATGGCATGTCCAGAATGGGCATTTGCAACACAGAGTGGCAAATTCTCCTCAAACAGCTTTGCATATACAGTCAGTCGAGGGTATGGAAGTAAATACTAGTGATCAGAACAATTCCATTTACAATTGCATCGAAAGTAAAATAAAATGGGTAACACTCTCTGGTTCCCTCCCTCTTCAGGGGCTTTTTACTGTAACTTTACTATCCTCAATAAACTTTGTTTTGGGGTGCCTGGGTGGCTCAGTTGGTTAAGCATCTGCCTTCAGCTCAAGTCATGATCCCAGAGTCCTGGGATTGATTCCTGCATCAGACTCCCTGCTCAGTGGGGCACCTGCTTCTCCTTCTAACTCTCCCTCTGCTGCTCTCTCTGCTTGTGCTCTCTTGCTCTCTTTCTCTATCAAAGAAATAAATAAAATCTTTTTAAATATTTAAAAAATAAAAATAAAGTAAGATAAAATAAAATACTTAGGGATAATCTAACCTAGGAAGCAAAAGACTTGAAGACAGAATCCTTTAAAATATTGCTGAAAATACTAAAGAAGTCACAAATAAATAGAAAGACATCCTAAGTTAATGAATTGGATGACATGATATTGTTAAGATGTCCATACTACTCAAAGCAATCTACAGATTCAGTGCAATCCGTGTCAAAGTCACAATGGCATTTTTTTTTTGTTGCAGAAATAAAAAAAAAATTAAATTCATATGGAATCTCAAGGGATTCAATATAGCCAAAACAGTTTTGAAAAGAACAAAGTCATTGGCTCACATTTCCTAATTTCAAAATATATTACAAAGTTCTAGTAATCAGAACAACATAGTAATGCCATAAAGACTAACAAGCTGATAGAATAGAATAGAGAGCCCCAAAATAAACCCTTGAATACATGGTCAAATGATGTGTGATGAGGATAGCAAGACCATTAAATAGAAAAAGGATAGTCTTTCACCAAATGGTGCTAGGAAAACTGGATATCCAAATATGAAAAAAATGAAATTGGAAGCACATTTTAAACGAATATCACAGTTGATTCAAATAGTTTAAAGACATAAAATCAAGACTAAAACTGTAAAGCTTCTTTTTTTTATTTTTTTATTTTTATTTTTATTTATTTATTTATTTATTTATTTTATTTTATGATAGTCACAGAGAGAGAGAGAGGCAGAGACACAGGCAGAGTGAGAAGCAGGCTCCATGCACCGGGAGCCCGATATGGGATTCGATCCCGGGTCTCCAGGATCGCGCCCTGGGCCAAAGGCAGGCGCCAAACCGCTGCGCCACCCAGGGATCCCTAAAACTGTAAAGCTTCTAAAAAAAAAGCCATAGGAAAACATTTCATGAAAATGGACTTTGTAACAATTTTTGCATATGATACCAGAAGCACAGGCAGCAAAAGCAATAATAGATAAATGTAACTATATCAAACTTTAAAACTTTGTGTTCCAAAGGACATGATAAATAGAGTGAAAAGGAAAGCTAGGAAATGAGAGAAAATATTTAAAAATCATATATCTGATAAATGGCTAATATTTAGAATAAATAAAGAACACTTAAAACTCAACAACAACAAAAAACTCAACAAAAAAATCAAATAATCAAAATGGTCAAAGGACTTACATAATTCTTCAAAGATAGTATACAAATAGCCAATAAGAATATAAGAAGAAAAAAAGAATATAAAAAGATGTTTAACATCACAAATCATTAGAGAAATGCAAATTAAAAAGCTGATGAGAAATCACCTCACATGTGTCATGTCAAGATGGCTATTATCGAAAGAAAGAGAAGCAGGGCAGGGGAGGTACGAAAGGAAGGGGAAAGGAAAGGAAAGGGAAGGGAAGGGAAGGGAAGGGAAGGGAAGGGAAGGGAAGGGAAGGGAAGGGAAGGGAAGGGAAGGGAAGGGAAGGGAAGGGAAGGGAAGGGAAGGGAAGGAAAAATAAGTGCTGGTGAAAATGTGGAGAATTTGGAATGTTTGTGATTATACTTAACATTACTGAACTTTATCCTTAAAAATGGTTGTAATGTTAAACTTTATGTTATGTGGTTTTTACCACCATAAAAAGAAAAAAAACACTAAGAGTCCCTACATTTGATGAAGCAGTTTTATCTGTATATGGCACATATCTTGGGGGTTCATAAATATGTCTGGGGAAATACATTATGGACTAAGTTAATGCCAAGAAAGCTTTCAACAGTCATTTTGATTTAGGGATGAATGTAAATACAGGTTTATATTAATTATAAATTATTGTAATTATAAAATATATTATAAATTGTGTAATATATATTATGTATATATGATATAAATATAAATCTGAGCCATTTTGTCATCACATGATAAGATCAGGAGACATTTATGCTACACATAAATTTTGGCATCCTGTGGTAGTTTTTATTCATAATAATGACAGAAGACATCCTTTTCCACATGGTACAGGTATCTTAAGAGATTTGGCCAGCTCTAAACATTGCAAATGTGTCCCCAAATATTTATATTACCTTGGGTATTAGAGCCCTATATCACATGATGTCATTATTTGATAAATTGTCATAACTTCTCAACACTAAGGAAACAACTCATGATTTCAGAATAGACACGTAAATCATTCCTGATTGTAATTAATAATGTGATAGACTCAAAAAGGAGATAATTCATGAACTAGACTTGAAGTAGTGTCTTGGGAATTCTTTGGCACTAAAAGCAGATCTATCCTATCTCAATCCATCACAGCTGAGGGATAATATGTCATGGGATTGTTAGCAAGACCTAAATAATTCAAAAAGGCAAATCTCTTGGGATATAATGGAAGAATTAAATTGAACTTTATTTTAAAGCAAGCTATAAAATCTGCTTTCAAATCTGCCAAAGTGGATGACAAATCCATTTAAAACTTAGCAATCAATCCAGTAGCTTTTAGAGCTAACAAGTTGATATAAGTCCCACTGCCATCCACCACCACCACCACCCACCACCACCCTGCCACCACCACCCTGCCAAAAAAATATCCTATTTACTGTTGGGTTGAAAGATGTGTTAGAATGAGAGAATTAGACTCAGAGAGACAGAAGAGGTTGCTTATTTAATGACATGGGATATTAAGGGTGAACTAAATCCACTGGCCAGAGGTCAGTTCAGGGAGCTCATATCAGCAGCACGTTTAAAAAAGAATAATAATGTTTTAAATTTCCAGTTATCTGGTTGTTCCACTCTAGTGTGTTTCTATGGTTTGACCCTTCTGATTTCACTTACCTCTCAGTATCTAAGATAAACTCCAATTTTTTTCCTTCCAAGTTTTTATTTAAATTCCAGTTAGTTAACATATTATAATAATTTAGTGACATAACACTTCCATTCAACACCTGGTTCTCATCACAAGTGCATCTCATCCTTAATCTCCATCACGTGTTTAATCCATCACCCCACCCCTCTGTTAACCATCAATCTGTTGTCTGTAGATAAGAGTGTGTTTCTCCAGCCACCAGGGTGGTTCAGTCAGTTAGGCAGCCAACTCTTTTTTTTTTTTTAATTTTTATTTATTTATGATAGTCACACAGAGAGAGAAAGAGAGGCAGAGACACAGGCAGAGAGAGAAGCAGGTTCCATGCACCGGGACCCCGACGTGGGATTCGATCCCGGGTCTCCAAGATTGCACCCTGGGCCAAAGGCAGGCGCCAAACCGTAGGCAGCCAACTCTTGACTTTAACTCAGGTGGTAATCTCAGGGTCTTAAGATCAAGGCCCCTGTCTCTCTCTCTCTCTCATAAATAAATAAATAAATCTCTTTAAAAAAAAGAGAGAGAGACTGTTTCTTGGTTTTCTTCTCTTTTTCCCCCATATTCATTTGTTTTCAGATAAACACTTCTGATTGTGAACTTCCTTGCTTACTACTGACACTCTGAGAAATAGATTTTATTAAATAAGAATTTATAATCCTTCTATAAAAAATGCTGAGCTATCCATGTGCAGAGTATCTGTTCCTAAGATACCAATAGGTACACTAGTGGTTCTAATATAGGATAAAAGTAGTTGGAAATAAAGTGAAAAGAAAGAATGGGGCAGAAGAGAAAGATAGATAAGATGATAAGATAAGATAAGATAAGGTAAGATAAGATAAGATAGATGAGATGAGATGAGATGAGATGAGATGAGATGAGATGAGATGAGATGAGATAAGGGGTTTTATTTAGTCATGCTGGAAGTTAGAGTGTAAAATAACCTTTACAAATGGAGATAATATCTCTAGCAACTAGAGATATACAAATAGAAATTGAGAAAGAAGTTGGAACCAAAAGTCTTGATTTGGAAATCCTTAGCATAAGGGCTCATTGAAGCCCTCGGAATGGATAAGATTTCCTTTCCAAAGGTGAGAGAATACAAAAAGAAAAAAAAAGAATCAAAGGATATTGTGCTTTGAGGAATGCAGAAATAGAGGCGAAGGAAAGGGGTAGGGTGATGTCGTTGAAACTGATGAAGTAGACAGTGTTTCTCATGACTTGAGAAGGGTCTACATCCACTTGCAAAGTTTTAAGGGCCAAGGAATCATCATATATTGGCACCATCCCTCCGGAAGATTCAGGAATGGAGTCCCAGGATATCCAAGGTCAGAAATTAATAAAGTATGAGAAAAAATATCTTTATCCAAGACAAGAACCAAACTGGATCAGAAAAAACAATTTTAAAAATAGGAAAAGGGAATGTTCTTGGGAAAGGAGAGCACATCTGAGTCTAAATCAAGTCACAGGGTAGGGTCAAATGAGAAGTAAAAAACATACTTAGAACAAAATTAGAAATGCTGGGCAGATTGGGGTTATGATTTCACTGGAACCAAACATTATTTGGAGGGCTTCAGTGATGCTCCATGTTTCAGGGCTACCAGTCCTTTGTGTGAACACAGTTCTTAGGGCTTCACAGTACACCATAAACAGTAGTTAAGAGCCCTTAACTATTCAGCTCAAGCCCTGGTTCTGTCACTTACATCCCTGTGGCTTTGGAATAATAACATATTTCCTCTGAGACTCAGTTTCCTGATCTATAGGATGAGGATGATTATATGTATGCATTATAGAAGCATAATAAGAATTTAATAAGATAATATATAGGAAGCACTTAGCAGTTTCTAGGAAATCAGTGAATGCTCCATCAAGCTATAAAACAGCCTAAGCCTTTCTTATTATATTTCTCCACACTGAGGACCAAAATCCTCTTAAGTCAGTTTGGAAGAAGCTATTGTAAATAAAGCTCTGTAATGTGCTGAGCCATAACTTTCATTTCCAATACTCATGAAGTAGGACACATATATACTGAATCCTCAGTTGGGGAAGACAACATATTTTGCCATGGTATACCTATCTTTTGTTCTGGCAGGCCAATCCTTTATAATAGGAAATGTAGTGATAAATAGAGCACTAAATAAACTTATAAATTTTCATAATGATGTCATTATTACCCTCCAGAAAGCTTGGGAGCCAGTATGAAAATCAAATCTGCCATGGCTAATCATAAATTCCCAGGAGAAAAAAATAAGTACCTCTGGGTCCCTGGATGTTTATTTGGACACCATTTGCTTATATATCAATTTTTCAAAAGGATATGAGGAAAAATAACCTTTACAAATGAAAAACCTGAAGCTTCAAAGAAATACATTATCTTCCCAAAGACACACAGGATAGGGGGTATTTATAATGCTTTCTAGAGACCCAGAACATTTGGAACACCTTGCTATCTTTGGAAAATCTTCTAAGACAAATCTCATATCAAGGTAAAATCTTAAAAAAATCACTACCCCAAACTTCTTAGAAGATAACACATGGATATGTGTTCTGGATCCCATGTGAGACTAAGATTCAGAAATGAGAAACTTAATAATGTTTAATATGGGAGAAATCCATATTTTTTTTCTGCAGGTGACAAAAAAGATGTCCAGATTTAGCATTGGGAATAATTACAAAGCCAAGTTACTGGTGCCTGTCATGGGAGCTGAGGATACTGCCAGTGGTGCTACTGAGGTATGGTTTTGGACATGATTCCTGAGAATTTACCTTCAGTCCTGTTTCTCCTGTCAGGACAATGATTCTATAAGCTTCCCAATAACCTTTTAACACATTTTTTTCATTTTTTTAAATTTAAATATAGTTGATACACAATGTTATATTAGTTTCAGGTATGCAACAACTACACATTATACTATGCTCACCACAATGTAGCTACTATTACCATGCAATTCTACCATAATGCCATTGACTATATTCCTTCTGAATCTTTTATTCCCATGACTTCTTCATTTCATAACTGGAGGCCTACATATCCCACTTTCCTTCACCCATTTTGCCCACTCCCCACTTTTCTCCCCTCTGGTAACCATCAGTTTGTTCTCTGTATTTATGGGTTTGATTTTGCTTTTTGTTTGTTTGTTTACTTTGTCTTATAGATTCTGCCTGTAGGTAAAATCTTATAGTATTTGTCTTTCTCTGTCTGACTTATTCCACTGTGACAACAATCTCTTTTTCTGCTTAGTCAGCCATAGCCAGCTTCTGGTACATGCTTCTAAAAAACCTGATTGAGTCCATATTTGGACCTATAAAATTATGTTATTTTCAACATAGGATGTAACCTCAGTGATAACTCTCAGTTCACCAGAATATACTATTCCCCTACAATTCCAAATAAAATAAGAATTTATTATAATCACTTTGTGTTGTAAAGGCTATCCTAGGTTGTGAATGAATTGTGCCAAAGTAGCTAACCAGTTTTGCCCAAAAAGCACCCAAATCACCAAGAAAAAAAAAAATCAGTCAAAGTAGATTCATTTGTTCCACAATATTTTTTCCTGATTTATTTTTTCTTTTTTCAACTAACTGTAGCACTAATATTATAGACTTCTTTAAAAATTTTATTTATTTATTTATTTATTTATTTATTTATTTATTTATGAGCAAGACAGTGAGCATGAGTGGGAGGGAGAAGCAGAGGAAGAGAGAGAGAGAGAGACAAGCAGACTCCCCACTAAACAGAGAGCCCAATTTGGGGCTCAATCCCAGGACCCCAGGATCATGACCTAAGCTGAAGGCAGATGCTTAACCAACTGAGCAATCCATGTGCCCAAAACAACATAACTTAAAAATTATTTCCCAATATGTTAAAATTGAGTTATGGACAATAACCTTTTTCTTGAGAAAAGGAAATTGAACACATACTTTCCTTCTGGATCTCTAGGCAAAATAAATAGCATCTAAATGATACCATTTGAAAACACTGAGAAATTTCACTCTAGGCACTCTATTACTATCTCCTTTTTTTTTAAATATATATTATTATTATCTCCTTAAACTCCCAGAACTTTTCTCTAAAGAAAAAAAAAACCACCACATGATAGTTTTTAAGACTGTTCAGAAATTTTGTAACATAACATCATCATGTGAAGGAAGAACAGGACACTTTGTCTGGATGCCCCAACCCTAGCTATTCTCTTCACCATAGTGGATCCATTCCCTCAGTGTAGCATTATCTTGGTGTCATCTTCCAACATTTCCTGGACCTTAAATGGCTGTATTTTCTTTGCCTCCCAGGCCAGGGCCTCCAGATTTACCAACACTCAACTTGTCTTGGACCCCACACCAATGCCATTCTCTGCACACAAGACCACTCTCAGAATGACCTTTTTCTCTTACCATAAGAGGTCTTAAGACTTCCCAGAAAACCTCAGTGTCTTTCAAACATTTTTTATTTTTCTTTAGACATAATCTAAAATTCAAAACAGATCAAGTACCAACATGGAACAAAGTACTGTTTTATCTTCAAACTACACACTATTCCCACTTATATACATATACCTCCACTAAGGATCATTAGGCAACCAAAGAAGAGTGGGGATACCTGGTCCTAGGTTCAATACTCCTCTAACTGGATGGTAACTTAAGGGAAGTGTCTTTACTTCTCTGGACTCTGTTTACTCAGTTGCAAAATAATGACATTAAACTATGGTCTAAAGTTTTGTTTCTAGAGTATATAATTTACTATAAGATGATGCAGTTTGTTCATATTTACCTCAATCTCAATCCAAGATAAATGATGATATTCATTTCAGAAAAAGTATAGGTATCAATTCTGCATATTCACAGGTAAGCAGTTTAAGGTAATCTTGATTTCTAGGATTTCACCTCATAATCCTATAGCATGAAGAAGCAAGAACTGAAGGCCACCATTTTTGGATTCCAGACCAGAATCCAAAATCCCAGACTTCCTGATCTTCGCCAATGCCTTGGTCACAAACAGGCATAACTAGATATCTGCCCTAAGTTTTCCAGAGCTAAAACAAACTATTTCACAATTATTCCAGGTGAAAAACTTCTCTGTGAACACATACGGGATTATAGACAGCACAGAAAATAATGACATTCACTCCTCACATTGATCCAGCTGCTGGAGCAGAAGGAATCAATATGCATTACAACAGTGATTTCCTGAATTTTCCATTCAAAGAAATCAGTTTCCTTTTTTTTTTTTTTAAGATTATTTATTTATTTATTCATGAAAGAGAGAGAGCGAGGGAGGCAGAGACACAGGCAGAGGGAGAAGCAGGCTCCATGCAGGGAGCCTGACATGGGACTCAATCCCAGGTCTCCAGGATCAGGCCCTGGGCTGAAGGCGGTGCTAAACCACTGAGCTACCAGGATGCCCCGGAAATCAGTTTCTTTTAAGGCTGAGGAACCACATATCTACCACTCTTCAAAAGAAGTTTGAGGACTGGGGAGAATATTTAAGCCCCCAAAAAGTCAATGTTGTGGAAACTAGATGGTAAAAAAAAGTCTTAAAAGTAAGGCCACCAAATTATTTGAAAGTTTCAAGTGCCTATTTTTTTTCTACCATGGCACACTCCTTAAGTGAAAGCAGTGATCTCTAGATAGAACAGCATCACAGCATTGTATGTCTCTCAAATAGGAACTGCTTGTTCTCCCACACTGCTACCAAGTGAGAATATAAAATAAGCATCGCTCTTATCTCCACTGTTACTTCCAGAAATTTCCTCTTCCATCTTTATGCAAAAGTCCCTCAAGTCATCCATTTTTCCCCTCATGAACACTGCTGTGCTAGCTATCCACCACTCTTCTGATCCCAGCCTCACCTTCACTGAGAATTTTGACATCTGATTAGTTTTCCTCTCCACTCTTAACATCACCACCATTTGGTAAATTCCGATATGGGTATGGACAACATACACAGGCTGTGGTCACACAGTTCCTTGAATTCCTTAGTACCAGTGACCTTTGCTTTACTTTCACCACAGAACCCAAATCCATTGCCAACATTAGATCTTCCTGGTCAACATGTAGAATTGTTCTACCTCTGATATCAGGCTCTATTATTCCATTTTCTGACCAAAACCTGTACTCTACTACACATCTCTTACCACCATATTTCCCATCACATCTATTTTTCAACTTTACCTCTATCTCTAATATCCTCTGATTTTGCTCCCAAAATTACCAACTCAAAGATTCATAGCCAATCTGTTACTTATTGTGCCATTTTAAGGTTTATTATCCTGGATCCCTGTAAGCACAGTCAATCCTGAGAGTCACACAATTGGCATGCTTATAGCCTTGACTTGCTGCCTTATTATACCCTGGATCAATCTGATCTTCTGCTTTTGCTGTCAATTATTCAGGAGCTTGATTCTGAAACACAAAATTGAGAACTTAGCTTTCAACTGTAACTACCAAGTGTATTATTTTAAAAACCATGAAATTTTGAGATGCACTCGATCTTAGCAATAAAATAATTCAAGTCCCCCCTCAATTTACACGAGGAAAAATAACTTGCAAAGGTCACAAAGCTCATTAAATAATAATGTTGGAATCAGATCCCAGGGCTCTTGGCCTCCTGACTCTAGGCTTAATGTTCTTTCCCTTATGCTACATCACTTCCTTTGGCCAGTCACTCACTGACAATTGTCAAACATAAATAACATTTATTCTCTGAGTTGTGGAATTTTATACCATATAAGCATCCCTTAAGATATCAGAATATATTCTCTGTGTTTTGTTTAAATCAATCATTCCCTTGTCCCACTGGGGAAATAAACCTTAAATACTAACAATACTGTAATTATAAATAATCTATAATTAGTTAATGGACTTACAAATGAGCACTGAATCCTAAAATGAATTCCCTATGTCAGGAGTTCTCAATTCTGAGCATCAATATCACCAGAGGAGATTTTTTAACAAATAGATTTTTAGGATACTTGTACCCCTGTGGATCCAATATAAAAAATGGGATACATTATATGTGCAAATTCTCATGTTAAAAAATTTCTCTAGCAGTATAGTATTTCTGTTATTTAAATTTTATTATATATGTATGTAAAGTTATTATTTGGAATTTTTTAAAATATGAGACAAAAAAATACAGACACTAAGACACCTCCCTCTCCAGATCTAAACATTAGAAGTTCTGGTAATGAGACCAAGTTATCTGGATATTTGAAAAATTTTCCCAAGCAATTCTGATGCTCCTCTAAGTGTAGAAAAAATTATCACATGTCACTGCAGTCCTAAAGTACCATGTCAGTGGGGTCTTTCAAGGTCCCACTTCTTTAAAAAACAACACAGTCCAGAAACTGCATGGGAGCTCCTGCTCCTGAGCAAGATTCCCAAAATGAGCATATGTAGAAATTAGCCCAGGTCCAAAGCTCACCCCCATTATTATTCAGGTGTATAATTCAGTCATACAGAAAGCATCTTATAGACATTGTAATGTCATTAAATGTAACATTATTGGCCTCATATAACAATTCCCATGGTTTTCTTTTCTATTGCATTTTGGCTGGAATTTTACCTGTATGATTTGGATATGTCAAAACTAATTTGGGACATTATTTCCTCAACTGTAAAAATGAAAAATTTGAATTACTCTTAGTCTCAGTGAAGATTGGGGAAGATTAGTACTCACTCACTAGCTTTCCTCATACACAGCTAAAGACTCCATCCTGACCCAAAATTGACAATACAGACCAGTTAAAACCACATTTTACATATGTAAGACCAAGGTGAAATTCAAGTATTTTTATTATTACTATTATTAATTATTATTACTATTTAGGACTTAAAATAGGCTGAACATTGGGCTGAATATTTTTGTATGTGTGCTAAGTATTTTAAAATATTACATCAGATTTAATTATTTTGAGTCCCTACAGAGGCAGAGACTACTAATGACCACATTTACAGTTGAGGAATCAGATTTAGAGAGGTTAAATACTTTTTCCAAAATGGCACAATAAGTAACAGAGCCAAGATTCAAAGCCACATCCATCTGGCCCCAGAGCCCTCTATTCAGTTTTATTCCTCTTCAAGATGTCTAGAAACTCAAATAAATAGATATTTTTCTGAGGATTGCCTCATGCTCACATTATTGGTAATTTAAATAACTGAGTTTTGAATTAATGTTATGACTCTATTTTGTTTTTACAGAAACTTAACCTTTTGAGTCTTACAGAGACCATTTTTTTCCATTACAGAAACACACACACACACACACATATACACACACACACACACACACATCAAATAGCCAAGGGATACAGTCACTATAGTTTCTATACCTACTCCCAACTCCTTTATTACACATAGATGGTAAAACTGAGACTTAAAGTCTGCCTAAATTTACAAATCTAGTTAGAGGCTGATCTGGGAAACCTCTCCACTATTCATGCTGCCTCCTACAGTTAGGCATTACCAATTTCCTTAGAACCACAAATGATTTTTTAATACTTTTTTTCTTTTTTAGAGACACTAATAAAATCCCATTATAGGATTTCTATGCAACAAAGCTATTTCTGTGACGCAGAGAATAGTTCAAAATGATACCATTTTGTCCTTCAAAGTTACACACAACCTTAAGAGTACATGAAATTCTGAAGATGAATGTTCTTTTCTGGTGTCTTTCCACATGCCAATTACTCTGCATGTTGTTCCCTTTGAAATCATTTAACCAGATCAATCCATATGCAGCTCTTGGATTTTTCACATAAAAATTCCTTGCTCTTTGCTATCCTCTTCTTCTTCTGAAATATGAATATCACTTTTATCATAAGGCTTATACCCAAATGATGGGATCATATTCCAGGGGCCTTGTACCCAAATGATAGTTTCAGGAGATGCTCAAGACACAGAATTAATCCTCATCTTGGCTAAATTTGGAAATGTCCTATGCATGTTTCCTCTTCAAGAGATAAGATTTCCATACTTCATTCATTGAGTACACACTCAGTGAGTCCCTCCTGGAGGCCTTGTATGAAATAAAGTGCTGGGGGCAGAGAGTTGAGCAAAGCAGAGGTCATGTCATTAAAGAACTCACAGTCTACCAAAGAAACAGATGAACACAAACAATGCAATAGAATTTGATAAGTGCTGTGATAGAGATGAATTCAGGGTATGTGGAAACTCACACAGGAGCATGTAACTATGCTTGGAAAGCAGACAAGTTTCCAAATGAATATGAGACATGAGGTGGATCCTGAGGGATAATAAAATAAGAATTCTCTAAAAAGAAAGGAAAGAAAGAAGAAAAGAAAGAAAGAAAGAAAGAAAGAAAGAAAGAAAGAAAGAAAGAAGAAAGAAGAAAGAAGAAAGAAAGAAAGAAAGAAAGAAAGAAAGAAAGAAAGAAAGAAAGAAAGAAAGAAAGAAAGAAAGAAAACTAGATGAAAAAGGAAATTCCAGACAGAGGGAACAGCATATACAAGGGCCTGAAATAGAAGAGAATATAAAATATTTAGGAAACTGAAATCAGTGAAACATGAGGTGAAAGGTGGGCAGTATCTTTATCATAAAGAGCTTTTCAGAATACAGGGTTTTGTTTTGTTTTTTTACCTCTTTGGTTAGGTTTATTCCTAGGTATCTTATGAGTTTAAGTACAATTGTAAATGGAATTGATCCCCTGATTCCTCTTTCTGCATCTTTATTATTGCTGTATAGAAATGAAACAGATATCTGTATATTGATTTACTTACTGTGACTCTGCTGAATTCCTATGTCAGGTCTAGCAATTTTTGGTGGAGTCTTTCAGGTTTTCTACTACAATATCATGTTGTCGGCAAATAGTGAAAATTTAACTTCTTCCTTGATGACTCCATTGACTTTTATTTCTTTATGTTGTCTGATTGATGAGGCTAGAACTTCCAGTACTATGTTAAATAACAGTGGTAAGAGTGGACAATCCTGCCTTGTTCCTAACCATACAGGAAAAGCTCTCATCAACATCAATGAAGATGATATTAGCTGTAGTCCTTTATGATATTTGAGGTATATTTCCTCTTTCTCTACTTTGTTGTAGATTTTTTTTATCAAAAATAGATGTTGTGTTTTGTCAAATGCTTTTTCTGCATCTAAGAGGATTATATAATTCTTATCCTTTCTTTTATTAATGTGGTGTAGTACATTAATTGATTTGCAAATATTGAACCACCATTGCAGCCCAGGATAAATCCCACTTGATCATGGTGAATAATTCTTTTAATGTACTGTTGGGTTCAATTTGCTAGTATTTTGTTGAGAATTTTTGCATCCATGTTCATCAGGGATATTGGCCTATAATCTTCCTTTTTAGTGGGGTCTTTGTCTGTGGTTTTAGAATCAAGGCAATGATGCCCTCATAGGATGAGTTTGAAAGTTTTCCTTCTATTTCTAGTTTTTAGAACAGTTTGAGAAGAGTAGGTATTAACTCTTTTTTAAATGTTTGGTAGAATTCCCCTGGGAAGCCATCTGGGCCTAGACTCTTGTTTGTTGGGAGATTTTTTATTACTGATTCAATTTCTTTGCTGGTTATGGGTCTGTTCAGTTTTGATAGTTTATATGTTTCTAGGAATTTATCCATTTATTCCACATTGCCCAAATTGTTAGCATATAATTTTTCATAATGTCTTGTAATTGTATTTCTGTATTGTTGATTATGATCTCTCTATCATTTATGATTTTATTTATTTGGTTCCTTTCTCTTCTCTTTTTGATAAGTCTAGCTAGAAGTTTGTCAATTTTTTTTAATTCTTTCAAAGAATGAGCTATTATTTTCATTGATCTGTTCTACTAGTTTTTGTTTCTTCAATTCTGTCTAATTTATTTCTTCTCTAGCCTTTATTATTTTCCTTCTGCTAGCTTTAGGCTTTATTTTCTGTTCCTTTTCTAGCTCCTTTAGGTATAAGGTTAGGTTGTGTACTTGAGACTTTTCTTGCTTCTTAAGGTAGGTATGTACTGCGATATACTACCCTCGTATGACCATTTTTGCTGCATCCCAAAGGTTTCAGACTATCATATTTTCATTTTCATTTGTTTTCATGTAATTTTTTATTTCTTTAATTTACTAGTTAACCCTACATTCTTTAATAAGACATTTTTTAGCTTCCATGTATTTGTGGTCTTTCCAAATTTTTTCTTGTGATTGACTTCTACTTTCATAGCATTGTAGTTGGAAAATACGCATGGTATGATCTCAATCTTTTTGTGCTTGTTGAGGCCTGATTTGTGACCACGTATGTGATCTATTCTAAGAATGTTCCAATGCACTAGAAAAGAATGTACATTCTGCTGCTTTAGGATGAAATGTTCTGAATGTATCTGTTAAGTCCATCTGGTCCAGTGTCTCATTCAAAGCCATTGTTTCCCTGTTGATTTTCTGCTTAGATGATCTACCCATTGCTGTAAGTGGGGTTTAAAGTCCCCTACTATTATTTTATTATTACCAATTAGATCCTTTATATTTGTTACTGATTGATTTGTATACTTGGATGCTCCCAAGCTGGGGGCATAATATTTATGTTTGTTAGATCTTCTTGTTGGGTAGACCCCTTTATTATAACAGAGGGCCCTTATTCATCTATTTTTACAGTCTTTGATTTAAAATCTAGTTTGTTTGATATAAGTGTGGCTACTCTGGCTTTCTTTTGGCATTCATTAGCATAATAAATGGTTCTTCATCCCTTCACTTTCAGTCTGCAGGTGTCTTTAGGTCTAAAATGAGTTTCTCGTAGGTAGCATATATGGGTCTTGGTTTTCCATCCACTCTGATATCTTATGTCTTTAGATTGGCACATTTAGAACATTTACATTCAGAGTGATTATTGACAGATATAAATTTAGTGCCATTGTATTACCTGTAAAGTAATATATGAGATCATTTCTGGAGATTTTCTCTGTTCCTTTGCTAGTCTTTGTTCCTTTTGTTCTTTCCTCCCCACTCAAAGAACCTCCTTTAATATTTCATACAGGGCTTGTTTAGTAGTTACAAACTCCTTTAGTTTTGTTTGTCTTGGAAATTATTTATTTCTCCTTTGATTCTGAATGACAGCCTTGCTGGATAAAGTATTCTTGGCTGCATATTTCTCCCATTCAGCATGCTGAATATATCATGCCACTTTTTTCTGGCCTGCCAAATTTCTGTGGATAGATCTGCTGCTTTGTCTTGCCTTTTTTCCCCCTGCTGCTTTCAGGAGTCTTTCCTTATCTCTGTATTTTGCACATTTTACTACAATATATCTTGGCACTGGCCTACTTTTGTTGATTTTGTTGGGAGTTCTCTGCACCTCTTAGATTTGGATGTCTGTTTCCTTCCCCATATTAGGGTAGGGAAGTTTTCAGCTATAATTTGCTGAAATAAAACTTCTGCTCCTTTTTCTGTCTCTTTTTCTCCTTGGACTTCTTTTCTTTTTTAAGATTTTATTTACTTATTCATGAGAGACACACAGAGAAAGGCAGAGACATAGGCAGAAGTATAAGTCCCCTGCAGGGAGCCTGCTTCGGGACTTGATCCCAGGACCTGAGCTAAAGGCAGACATTCAACAACTGAACCACTCGGGCATCCCTCTCCTGGGACTTCTATGGTACAAATGTTATTGTGCTTTATGGAGTCACTGAGTTTCCTGAATCTACATCCCTGATCCAATATTTTTCTTTTCCACTTCATTATTTTCCATAATTTTATTTTTATATCACTTATTCATTCCTCTGCTCCTTTCATCCTTATGGTCATTACATCCAGTCAGTTCTGCATCATAGTTATAGCATTTTTTATTTTGGCCTGACTAGTTTTTAGGTCTTTTATCTCTGTAGTAAGGGACTCCTTGGTGCCTTCAATGCTTTTCTCAAGCCCAGTTAGTATCCTTATGATTGTTGTTTTAAATTCTAGTTCAGGTATATTACTTATATCTGTTTTGACTAGATCCCTGATCATGACCTACTTTCATTCTTTCTTTTGGGGTGAATTTCTGCACTTTGGCATTCTGTCTAGGTCTCTGTCTTCTATATGTTAGGAAAGGCTGTTATGTTTTCTGCTCCTGAGAGTAATGATACTTTAAGAGGAGGTCATATACTTTCCAGGGCATGATGCTTCAGGAAGTGTTTCTAGTGTGTGCTGTGTAAACTCTGCTGTTGTGTTTTAGCTGCTCTTTCCCTCGGGTCAGTCCTCTGCACAGTTTCTCCTTGCCTGCAGTGGGGGGTCTTTGGACCTTGTCCAGTGTGTGGCCAGTTTTAGCTGGATGTGTTTTGGTTTCTTTGTTAAAAGAAGCTAGATCCTATCCTATTTCACATAGAGCTGAAGCTTTGCAGCACTGTATGGTCAGTAGACTTGGTGCATGTGGGGGGTTTGTGCTGCTCTTCTGGGGGAGGGGCCCACTGCTGCTCTCTCAGGCACACTTGCCTAGTAAAAATACACCTGCAAACACAGGGGGTGAGGCTTGGTGTAAACAATTCAAGCCTCTACTGTAGATACTGTGTTGCTCACTGAGGTCCATTTGTGCTGATGAGTGGGGTGGAGGGAGTCAACCACCCACTTTCTGGGAGTTTGCACCTGCCACTGTTCAGGGAGCCCTCATGGAAGAGCAAACAATCTCCCCTCATGTGTCCCCAGAATCCCTCAGATCCCTGCCTTCACCTTCCTTGTCCAAGCCATCCACCTACTCTGCAGGGCAGTGCTCCTGTGTTTAACCTCAGACACACTGGCTGGGGTTCAAAACTCCAAATTTTAGGGATCCTATGTGGCAAGGACCCATGCTGATCTTCTGGGGGAGGGTCTTATCACACCGTGGCTGGTGCCAGTTTGTCCCAGAAGAGCCATCGCACGAACATACAGGGGCTTGGAGTTTATAGTAAAATGCAGTAAAAAGCTGTTGTCCAGGGTTAGCTCCCCTCAGCAGGTGCCTCTGCTCCTATGCTAATGAATGAGGCAGCTCAATGGTGCCCACTGGCTCTTTTGTCCTCTCGAGAGACAGTGCAACCTTTCCTAAATGCACTCCAAGAAGGTGAACTGTCTCCCTCAGTATGACCTAAGGGATCCTTAGACTTCACTGTCTGCTCCAGGCCTCTGCCCTCCTTCTCTACAGGAGCACTTCTATGCCTACCAAGCTCTACCCTGGCAATGACACAAGTTTCTATAACTTCAGATTTTGAGTGCTGCTATTTATAAAAACTTGTGATAATCAGTCTCTCTTGTTTTCCCTGTCAACTGTTTTGGGGAAGTGTTTTTCTTGTGCATTCCCACACACTGTGTGCACTCTATCACTCTCTCTCCTCTCTCTCCCTGATCAAGGCTCACTCCCCTCCACAGCACCAGTGATTCTCTTCTCCCCCAGATCACATCTATGCACCTCCTACCTTCCATGATGTGGCCTCTTTACTCTCTCTGGTTGTGCAGTTTGTTCTTTCAGTCTTCAGATTGATTTCCTGAATGTTCAGAATGATTTGATATTTATCTAACTATGTTTGAGGGACTAGGCAAGCATACTATTCTGCTATCTTAACTCCTCCTCCAACCCCATACTCCTTCACAGTTAATTCTAAAGCCCCTCCTCCTATCTCTAGGCAACCACTAATCAACTTTCTATCTCCACAGATTTGCCTATTTTTTGATATTCATACAAATAAAATCATATAATATGTGGTCCCCTGTTCACTTAACATTATTTTCCAAGTTTACCCATATTGTAGCATGCATTTGCATTTCATTTCTTTCTACCTACCAAATAATTTTCCATTATGTGGATATACTACATTTTATTTATCCATTCATCATTGATGGACATTTGGGTTATTTCCACTTTGGGACTATTATGAAAGATATATTTATGAACATCTATACGCAACTTTTTATGTAGACACAATTTTTCGTTTCTCTTGAGTATATACCTAAAAGTGAAATTGCTGGATCACATGATAACTTAATGTTTAGCCTTTTCAGGAACTGCCACACTGTTTTCCAAAGTGAATGCTCCATCTTAAAATTGTACCAGCAGTATATGAGGAGGCTTTTGATTTCTCCAAACGCAGTAACACTTGCTATAACCTGTCTTTTTGATTCTAGCCCTCGGAGTGGATATGACATATCTACTTTTGGTTTTATATTGCACCTCAATGATGGTTATAATGCTGACCACCTATCTTTTCATGTGCTTAGTAGCCATTCATACATCCTCCTCAATTTCATGCGCTATAGCCCCAACTCATAGTAAATAGATTATATTAAAGTGTATCCAAACCCCTCACGGAAAACAGTATATATGTATCTTTAGATTCTTGTGCTGTGTTGCTATTGACTAACTGACAAAATATTATATTTTGCAAACATTTAATTAAATATATATTGATTTCAATTTAGTGATTTTATTTTCTTATTTTGAAATCAATAGAACGTGTTTCGGCTATAACATTGCTAGGTCACATCTATGGTTCTTAATGGTCATTTCTATTCAGTAGTAAAACAGGCTATTAGCAATTTAAATAAAATAATTAGGAAAGAAAAGCACTACCATATCGCCTGAAGGGATTCTGATAACACAGAGGAGGAAAATCCAGTATGAAACAGACTACTACTTTAGCTTTACTTTTTCCAGTTGTTTCTAGTTCTCTAAGGAAGAGAGATTGAAAATTAATATCAGAACTCACTATGTATCTATTTTGAATATCTGTACATATTGTAACTTTTACATTTTCATTTCATAATACTAATTTTTTAAAAATTACTTTGTTATGTTCCTAACACCCCTATTTAAAAATTCCCTTCCAGGGAGAAGAAATGTGTGGGAAATATCAGAAAGGGAGACAGAACATGAAGACTTCTAACTCTGGGAAATGAACTAGGGGTGGTGGAGGGGGAGGAGGGCGGGGGGTGGGGGTGAATGGGTGACGGGCACTGAGGGGGACACTTGACGGGATGAGCACTGGGTGTTATTCTGTATGTTGGTAAATTGAACACCAATAAAAATTAATTTATTAAAAAATAAATAAATAAAAATTCCCTTCCAAGGGATGCCTGGGTGGCTCAGTCAATTAAGCCTCCAACTCTTGGTTTTCCCTCAGGTCATGATCTCAGGATCATGAGATTGAGCCCCATGTTGAGCTCTGTGCTCAACACAGTCTGCTGGAGATTCTCTCCTTCTCCCTTTCCTTCCCCTCTACTTCTCTCTCTTTCTCTCTCCTCATAAATCCCACTCCCAGCACAGTGCCATATGGACAGGAGGGAATGCCCAACTCCCAGTTTGTCCCTGAGGAGCAGAGGATTTGGACTGCAAAACTGGTTCCCCAATTGTTAAGGCTTCCGACCAAGCGATGGGCAGTTCTGAAAGCCCAAGGGGTTTGCATTCATGAGCCCCACAAGACTATAGCAAACAAAGAAGCAGCTCTTAACAGGTGCATAAGCACTTATCTTGCCTATCACCTCAGGGCTTAGCAAGAAGAAGCAGGCAAAAATCCCATCTCCTAGTCTTTCCCTAGGAGTATGACTACAAACTTTACAAGCTCCTGCATACTTTACAAGCTGATGTTAGGAGGGTCCATCTTCTAATTAGCACACATCTAGGTGTTGGCTGTGATCCTCCCCAAGGCTCAGAGATGCTGGTAAGCACTTCCCCTGTTTTCTTTCTCCAATTCACTCCAACAATAAAATCAAATCACCAGCATCTCCTTGGGAAGAACCTGTCTACACATTTAGTATTCCAACTTTTACAACTGCCATTCAAGGGACAGGCAGGCCCCCAACTCACATAAGTCTGATATCTAATGGGGCTTGCATTCATGAGTCTCACAAGACTATAGCAAACAGAGAAGCAGTTTGTAATAGGCACAAGAGCACTCTCTACAGATATATATATATATATATATATATATATATATATATATCTCAGTGCAGAGGAAGCAGGTAAAAACTCCCATCTCCCAAGTTCTCCCTGGGATTGAATACTTTCCCAGATGTTGCCTCAGACTCCAGCTCCTACTCAGCCTGCATTTAGATGCTGACTACAATCCTCCCCACTTTCAGACATTCATGGGGGAATCCTCCCCCATTTCACACACTCAACTACTGGGAACCATTAAAAACAAAGACAGTCGCCATTGACAAGGAACTTGGGCAAGGCTGATGAACAGAATTCATCTCCTACATAAGACAAGTCTGATAAGGGGATCCCTGGGTGGCTCAGCGGTTTGGAGCCTGCCTTCAGCCCAGGGCGTGATCCTGGAGTCCTGGGATTAAATCCCACATCAGGTTCCCTGCATGGAGCCTGCTTCTCCCTCTGCCTGTATCTCTGCCTCTCTCTCTCTCTCTCTCATGAATGAATAAATAAAAAAATCTGAAAAAAAAAAAAAAAGACAAGTCTGACAAGACTGGAAAAGTCGGCTGGTTTATCTCATGTGCAGAAACCAACACAGAGAGTCAAAGAAATGTGGGTGAACTCTCCCTGGTTCACTGGAGGCTCCAAAAAGAACTAGAAGTACTTTTGGAGCTCAGAAAGACTAAGTTGAGGAATTTCTATTTCAGGACTAAAAACAGTCTTCTGACAGTAGTATCCCATCACTGAGCTCTTCTGTCTACTATTTAAACAAGTTTTGCTTTTAATTTTAAAAAGTGATACCATATACATAGGGAAACAAGTGAAATAGGTTCCAATGTACACAGTAAAAATCTCTTTTCTGCTGTAAATCCTCCTAATTCCATTCCCTAGAGAACCACTGTTAGCAGTTTCTTGCGTATCCTTTTTGTTGTGCCCAAGATTACATATCCAAGAAACCACCGAGGAGCCGACACCGATGTAAGTACACGAGGGTTTATTTACAAGCTCGAGCGTGGGTCCAAGTATACTCCACGCAGCAGAGCAGGGGCTTGGACCCCGAAGTGGGTTACAGCTGGGTTTTTTATGGACTGGTCTAGGGGATTTTCAGAAGGGGTGGAGGAATTTTTTCCATTCCAATATGGGGGACAGGGTGGGGGAGTTTCTTAAGATCTGATATGGGACTCTCTGCTGAGGGCATTCTGAGCTCTGTTGTCTTTCTGATATGGGATTCCCTGTCAAGGACATTCTGCAGTTTTTCCTGCAAAGTTCAGCTCTTATTCACAGGGGCCTAAAATGGCTGTACTTGTGCTAATGCCAAACTTCAGGTGGAATGGCCTTAATTTTCTCTGCCTCCACACTTTCAAAAAGTCTATTTACAGGCATCATACATATTGCTCTAAATCTGTTTTTTAGTAATAGAGATATTTCTATGTTGGTATAAATGTATTTACATCTTTCTACTTAATAGTGATATAATATTCTATAGTATAAATCAACCATAATTTACTTAATTATGGTCCAGTTGATAGATATATTTTGGTATTTCTATCAGAAGCAAAGCTATAGAAATATCTTGGTACTTAATGTCTTTGACCAATTATCCTAGGATAAATTTCTCAGTGAGGAACTACCAGATCAAGGGGTGTTAGTGTGTTTTCAGTTTCATTAAATAGTATCCAATTGCTCTCTAAAATAGTTGCACCCATTTTTCTCTCATCCACAATATTTGAAATTGATAGTTTCTTTGTTCTTTAACATTGGATATTATCAAATGTGTAAATGTTGGCAATCACGTAGGTATCTCCTTGTTTTGATTTCCATGTCTTCATAAGTAATGCTGAATATTTTTTTTAAATTTGTATAATCCATTCATATTTCTTCCTATATGAACTGCCGATTCCTATCCTTTGTCCATATTTCCACTGAGTTATTAGTTTTTTCCATTATTAAATCTCGAATGCTACGTTGGTTTGAAATAACTCAGAAAGAATATCTTTTCTTCCTCAAGAAATATAGGAATCAAAAAAAAAAAAAGAAATATAGGAATCACTTGAGAGTTTAAGTTTTTCCCTCTAAATTTATCAAACCTAGATTAAGTCACATATTCTGTTATTACTACTGCCAGAAAGACCAGACTATAGACCAAAGTATAGAAAAACTTTCACCCTCTACCAAGTAAATGTTTACTATTGAAGTAGATCCCTTAAATTTTCAATACCTTTTTAGTTTCCA
Organism: Nyctereutes procyonoides; assembly: GCF_905146905.1. NCBI lineage: Eukaryota > Metazoa > Chordata > Mammalia > Carnivora > Canidae > Nyctereutes > Nyctereutes procyonoides. The sequence continues at coordinate 20,076,581 of NW_026575040.1, read as the reverse complement.
TTTTCTATTATTTTGGCAAGAATCTCCTCCTCTTTTGAGTCTTCTGTATTTGATCTCCCTCTTTATCTGATCATTCAGTCAAATACATTCTTGACCATCAAGGATTTCTTGGCCTAAGGTGAATACTCCACAAATATTTAGGGTGTTGTTCAACCAACAAATGGATTATGCAAGTCCTCCTTAAGAATACATTTTCATTCATATGTTTGCTACTCAGCATAAGACCTTCCAAGGAAAGCAAGCAATAGTTCTACATTTCCTGATAATAAAATCATGAATCCATCCCTATTTAATCCTCATTGTATACTATATGGACGCTTCAGTAACATCCATGACATTTTGTTGCTTTTTGTTTACATGATATTGACATATCTCTATATCCTACTGGACTGGAAACCCCTTGAAAACCCAAGCTGAGAGGAATCCCTGGGTGGCTCAGCAGTTTAGCACCTGCCTTTGGCCCAGGGCATGATCCTGGAGTCCCGGGATTGAGTCCCACATAAGGCTCCCTGCATGGAGCCTGCTTCTCCCTCTGCCTGTGTCTCTGCCTCTCCCTGTGTGTCTTTCATGAATAAATAAATAAAATCTTAAAAAAAACCAAACCAAGCTGTATCTAATTATTATCTATACTTACTACCCAAACACAGACCTTAACAGATAGTAAGGCCTCAGTAAGTATACTGAATGAACAAAGAAATGAATTTGTATTAGTCACTTACTACAAGTTAACATAAAATCTGAAGTAACGCTTTCCCACTCACACTTCATTTCAGGAGCATTTCCCTCAGACTACTTCGCTGAAAAGCAGGAAGATAATCAGATCTTTCTGAAGATAATTAGGAAAAGCTTTTGGAGCCTAATCAACCATTGTCAAATCTCCCTCAGTGATTGCTATAAATGAAATTACAGAAAACCCTGACTTGATATATTTTATAAAGTAATTTAAAATATTTAATAGGGTACTGAACTCTTTTCAAAGGGAAAGTGCTCTTTCCCTGATTAGATGATACGTTGTTTTTCTTTAGCCCAAACAAGGTAACTGATTATCTGAAAAATAAATACATAACTAAAAGTGAAGGTTGTTAGTAATTCAGATTCCTCAGAAGCCAGGCTGCCTTGGGCACATCTGTGCTAGAGTTTTTGTCTTCTTCCATCCTGAGATGGTGATATTTTTGCTTTCTTAGGATAAAGCAGTCTGTAGCCCAAAAGGCATCAGTATGCAATCCAACTATTGGGAAAGAAGCCACCCAGGGATACAGGCACAGCCTTCATTCGCAGCTTGAATTGTTTCTTAATGGAATTCTATAATGCCAAAAAAAAAAAAAAAAAAAAAAGAACTTTCTGCTGAATTCTAAACTAAAGCTTGTCACAACACACACTGATTAGACTGACAGCTTACCTTGAGATACTGGGGAAAATATACTTGAGTAGGGGCTAAGATACTGGAGGAGAACCAGCCTATACCTGACTATACATTGAAAAGAAGAAGTAGCCTGGAGTTATAGTTTAAAGCTGGAGAGGAACGTCTCAATACTAAGGAACCTGGACCAGGTGAGGAAACTGAAGCCCAGAGAGGTGTCAGCTTTTCATAGTAGAAGTATGAATGGGACTTAAGTAAATGGATATGGTAAGTGTTGATTCCTCTTTTCAAAATTTTGGTAGTGAAAGGAAAGAGAGCAATAGGAACTCTTTAAATATTCCTGATGTAACATGGCATAAAAGTCTCACCAGTGGAGAAGCCATGAAGAATTTGGAATTATTTTAAGGGTCACAGCTCATGACACTGACAGATGAAAGGGTGATGATAATGAATTGCAGAAAGTCAACTGTTTTGAATGCCAGAAAGATAACATTTGTGTTGCATATTCTGTAGATGTACAAATTCATCTGACCTCTGTCTTCTGGGATCTAAGATAATTAGCTCCTATAGATTCTGTAGGGAACAGAAGAGACCCAAAGATGTTTATGTCCTAATCCCCCAAAGCTACAAATATATTACCTACATGGCAAAGGAACTTTGCAAATGTGCTTAAATTAAGAACCTTAGGAGAGGGAGAGTATTCTGGATTATCCAGATATTGTTGTGGAAGGTGATTGAGAGGATATGATCTCTAGTTCACCTGGACCCTGGCAGTTGGAAGCTTCTCATCTCCTCCTCTGTCCTTGGAATATACATTTTACTTGCCTTCCCCACTCCTGGTAATAAATACCGAATACCGTGATTACTGGATCTTAGAGTAGTTCTAATTTTAATTTTTGAGGAACCTCCAAACTGCTTTCCACAGTGGCTACAAAAGTTTGCATTCCCACAAACTTAGCCATTCTGACAGGTGTGAAGTGATATATATCATTGTAGTTTTGATTTACATTTCCCTGATGATGAGTGCTATTGAGCATTTTTTCATGTCTGTTGGCTATCTATATATGTTTCTTCAGAGAAATGTCTGCAGATATTTGCTGTCCATTTTTCAATTGGATTATTTGATTAGGAGTTGAGTTTTGTAATTTCTTTATGTATTTTAGATACTAACCCTTTATTGGATATGTCATTTGCAAATATCTTCTCCAATTCCATAGATTGTCTTTTAGTTTTGTTTATTATTTCCTTTGTTGTGCAGAAGCTTTTTATTTTGATATAGTCTTAAGGGTTTATTTCTGCTTTTGTTTTCCTAGCTTCGGGAGACATATCTAGAAAAATATTTCTATGGCTGATGTCAGAGACATTATTGCCTGTGCTATCTTCTATGATTTTAATGGTTTCAGGTCTCACTTTTGGGTCTTTTTTTTAATATTTCATTTATTTATTCATGAGAGACAGAGACAGAGAGAGAGAGAAGCAGAGGGAGAAGCAGGCTCCATGCATGGACCTCGATGTGGGATCCGATCCCAGGACTCCAGGATCATGCCCTGGGCCGAAGGCAGGCACTAAACCCCTGAGCCACCCAGAGATCCCCACATTTAGGTCTTTAACCCATTTTAAGCTCAGTTTTGTGTATGATGTAAGAGAGTAGTTCAATTTCATTCTTTTGCATGTTGCTGTACAGTTTTCCCAACATCATTTGTTGAAGAGACTTTTTCCCATTGCATATTCTTGCCTCTTTTGTCAAAGATTAATTGCCTATATAATTGTGGGTTTGTTCCTGGGCTTTCTATCCTGTTCTCTTGATCTGTGTTTCTATTTTTGTGCCAGTATTATACTGTTTTGATTACTATAGCTTTGTAGTATAACTTGAAATCCTCATCTGTGGATGGAAGCCCTGCAGCTCCAGGACTAAGGTGGCCCATCAGGAGGGGTGGATCCCTGGAAGCAGGGGGTAGGCATAGTAAAGTGATGCGGTGTTAGCAAGCTTTTAGTGCCTTTATCCTCTGCAGGACTGGCCATGAAGCTCTGGGACTGAGGTGGACTGTGGGGAGGGGTAAATTGGTAGAAGCACAGGGTAGGGGGGTGGGACAACAGTCTAGCAACTTAGGTAGCAAGTCCACAGATGGTCATGTGTTTACACTGGGTGGAGAAGGAAGAAAATGGCCCCTGCCAGTTCCTTTGTTCCTGGAGTAATTCATCAGCAATTTCTGTTCCTCTGGGACAGTTCTGAAATAAGTAAATAACTCTCCCTCTAGTAGGACCCAGATACCTTTCAAAGTGCTGCCTCTATGCTGTATCTCCATGGGCTGTTTGTTGCGTTGTCTCTTTAAGGGCAAGGACTCAGTTTCCTCTACCTCACCACCTCTCTCAGAACTGAGCCTGCTGATTTTTTTTTTTTTTAATTTCAGGTATTAACTACTGCTAGTTGTAAGAACTCACAAAGTTTTGCCCCTCTGTTTGTCACAGCAAATCTTAATGGAGATTCATCTTCCTGGTAGGAGGCTTCCTGGTGTGGAGTCTGTTTCTCTTCCCTCTCTGTTCCCACATCACTCCTTCTTAAGGACAATCCCCCAAAGTTCATTTAGTTTCAAACCAAATCCCACTTTTCCTAAATTCTTTGATGAGGCCTCTTCTCTACATTTATTTGTGGAGTTTATTCTGCCATTTTTTAGGTCATTTCTTAGATATTTATACTAATGTGAATGTTATCTAGTTGTACATGTGGGATGGGGTAAGCTTAGAGTCCTCCTACTCTGCCATCTTCCCCAGAAGTCCTAAATTCTGTTGCTTGCACTTTTAGTATCATATCCAAGAAATCATCGCCAAATCCAATGTCATGAAGATTTTCCTTTATGATTTCTTCTCGAAATTTTATAGTTTTGGCTCTTATGTTTAGGCATTTGACCCATTTTGAGTTACCTTTTAAATATTATGTAAGGTAAGATCCAACTTCATTTTTTAGTATGTGACTATCCAGTGTTCCCAACATCGTGTATTGAATTTTACATTATCTCTTAAATGGTATGTTACCTATTTAATCTGTGTGACATTTATATGCATTAAAATATATGAACCAGTAAGGATAATAATGATGTCACCTATAAGACAAATGAGTTCCTTTTGAGGAGAAAGGCTGTGGCCAGGCTGTGAAGCAGAAGTACTAAGTATGAAATAGAACCACAAAATAAATCACCAGTTTTTACATAAAAGCACCTTAGAAAGTATTACCACTGACAAAGCAGCCTCTAATTATATCATATATTATCTCTATATGTTAAAGGTACTATATATTTAATCTAAGAAATCTCAACCTGCCAGCCAAATAGAGTCAAGAAAAGATACATTTTAGTATCTAATTACCATTCAGGATCCTAATGATTTTTGAATCCACTGAAACATATCAGATTAATCCTATTATAATTTGGCTTTGGTGATAATACTAGGTGATTCATTCCTAGTGAGTCATTATAATCTGGTAATTAAAAGGATAGTTACTTACAGTTTCTTTTTAAAATCACAGGGAACTTTTTTGTTCTAGGTTTATCTCTAGGATTAAGATGCATTCTGCCTTTAGTCCCATTTGTTTCCACAACATCAACTGTACCTGTACTATAACTGATGTCACTAACAGAAAAGTTAAATTATATTTAGAATACTATTCAAAATCAAGTATATATATATTATATATATATAATATATACACACACATATATATATACATGCAAAGTTTATTTTAAAACTTTACAATAAAAAATCTGCTTTTCAGAAGATTAAACCTCAGTTTTCTAGACATTTTATTATTCTTAAAAGATGCTGAATAAAAGAGGTTTTAGAATGGATCAGAGCTTGGTGCTAATAAATATCATAGCTCAGAATATAAGTGAGCATAATTTATGAGTATGCTTAGACTAGAAAGTTACTAGCTAGCAAAATATGCTAAAATTTTATGAAGTCAAAGTGAATGCTTTCTGCAGCCACAACAAAGTTCTAGTCACATTCTTTAATTTCTTCTAACATAGACATATGACCAATAGCAGAGACAAATTTCGGTCAAGTAAGAAGAGCTTAAGTGTAGAAAATACATGATCAACCCAGTTTCCTCCTTCCTACACCACAGGGCATAGCTACATGCCATCTGGTGATTATTAGGCGAAAAAGCTGCCATCTGTTACTTCTGCTAATACATGGGAGAGGGGTAGTTCCCCCTACTCCGTAAGCCTAGGAGATTTCATTATGGTTGTTTACATGTCCCAGGGCCTCAACTGGTGAATTAGCATTTACTCTGTGTATGTGTATGAGTTGTATGTGTCCAACATATCAAACATCAAAGTGAAACATCGCTTTTTAAAAATCTCTTAAGTGGCACAGGTCTGTGTTTGGCCAGGTTAACTCACCCCACAGCAAGCCTCTTCTATCCAACCTGACTCAAAGCCAAAATACTATTAAATACAATCTAAACTAGAGAGATAAAATTGAATTGCAGCCATAGAAATAGATTACAAAGTAGACACAAATAGGCTCTAAGGTATGAAAAGAACATGCTAGTCCTTCTGTTTTACATCCCTTCAAGGAAAGATAGGACCTAAATCATCTTCAAAGAAGTCTTTTTATAGATACTTACAAAATAATTTTTAAGATATCATATCTTTCCTTACACCAGTCAGAAGTTCATTTCTTTATATTTAAAGAAGATAGCATAAAATTATTTCAAAGAGGCCTTAGCTAAGATCCAAATTTGAGCTATTTCTAGAATTTAATAAAGTAGAAATAGGGAAAGAAAAACAGGAAATATAAACAAATATAACAGACTATGTCAGGCCTGTTAGTTTCTCAAACCTCTGCACATGATAGGTGCTTCATATATATTTACTGGATAAATGAGCAGATAAATGAATGCAATGAGTTTCCCCTTCCCATACCATGGGATCAATTGATTGCACTTGTCGATGCAATCTCACCCACAAAATTTTTATATTCTAAAGAAGTAAAGAATAAAATTTCAAAATTCACTCAATAACTGAGAGCATGATTCTATTAAAACCAGCAGTGCCACAGCCTGATATAGTGCAAAGGGCACAGGAATCTGATTCTGGAATCCTACATCCTATTCTCAGTTCTTAAAGTAATTATAAATTTTGAAGCAAATCACCTAGCCTCTCATACCTCAGTTTCCTCTTTCATCAAGGGATCACTACTACTTGCTCCAACCCATCTCATAGAGCTGCCAGGAAAATCTATAGATGTTAAATGGGAATGGAGCCATTTGCATAAAACAAGTATTAAATGCTTATCAGCGAGCTGCATAGAGTTAAGTTGCTAAGCAAAATAAGACATTCAGTATCAGAAACAAACAAATGATCTCAAAGAGACAGAAAATAAATCTGGTGAGACCTCATATTGCCTTGTGCTACTTTATAAACAAAGTTTCTAGGCCATGGCATAAAAGTGGGGAGAGTCTAGAGGTCTCTCCGAATTGAGGAGGTAAAACTGGAAGTCTGGGGAAGTCTATCAGAGAAGAGAAATTTGCAGAGAGAGAATACCAGGAATCTGAAAAGGGTCTGCCTCAAGACTTCACTTGCACACTGATCAGCACATACTAATAAGAAAACTACCTGGGGCTGAGCAAAGAACAGCCTAAAATTATAAAGGTGGCAGTGCTAGGAGTTCACAAAGAAATGAAAGTCCTGTCTATTCCCAAAAGCCAGAGTGGGGGATTTCATAATCCCCAAGGCATCAGTCAGAGAAGGGTCTCACCTCAGTGGGTAGAAAATTAACCCTAGAATAAATGTACTTCTGGTCTCACCTAACAAAATTTTTATAAAGTCTCAAGAAGATCCAATTTCTTTGCAAATAACTGAATTCCATCCCAAAACAAAGTTCAAGATTATTTGTAGTAATACAAAAAAATATTCAGCACATTACAATGTAAAAATCATGTCTGGTATCCAATCAAAAATTATCAGTCATAAAAATAAGTAGGATTTACCATCCTATTTAACATCCCATGAGAATAATCTATCAGAACTGACCCCCAAATGACACAAGTAATAGAATTAGTAGAAAAAATATTAAAACAGTTGTTATAGGGCAGCCCAGGTGGCTCCGTGGCTTAGCGCCACCTTCAGTCCAGGGCCTGATCCATGAGAGCCGGGATCAAGTCCCACATCAGGCTCCCTGCATGGAGCCTGCTTCTCCCTCTGCCTATGTCTCTGCCTCTCTCTCTCTCTCTCTCTTTCTCTCTCTCTCTGGCTCTCTCATAAATAAATAAATAAAATCTTAAAAAAAAAACAGTTGCTATAAGTATATTTCATACACTTAAGAAGCTAAAGGAAAGATCAACCATGTTAAGTAGAAATGTTAAAGGTACAAAAAAGACACAAACTGAACTTCTAGAGATAAAAAACACAATGTCTGATATCCAAAATATATAATTAACTTAAGAATATACTTATCATGCTGAGCACTGAGCAGCGTATAGAATTGTTGAATCACTATACTGTATACCTAAAACTGATAAAATTCTATGTTAACTATACTAGAATTAAAATTGAAAACTTAATAAATTTTTTAAAATTTTTCCATGTTTTGTCTCCTTTTCTGATATTTCCCACTCATTTTTCCTCCTTTCCCCTTTATTCCCTTTCACTATTATTTATATTTCCCAAATGAATGAGACCATATAATGGGAAATGTACTAGGGGTGGTGGAAGGGAAGGTGGGCGGGGGGTGGAGGTGACTGGGTGGCAGGCACTGAGGTGGGCACTTGATGGGATGAGCACTGGGTGTTATTCTGTATGTTAGCAAATTGAACACCAATAAAAAATAAATTTATTATTAAAAAAATAAAATAAAATCTATACCAAGAAAAAAAAATTTTTTTTTTAAATTTTAAATATGTGCCTGGGTATCTCAGTCAGTTAAGCATCCAACTCTTAGAATTCAGCTTAGGACATGATTTCAAGGTCACAAGATGGAGCCCCCCAGTGGTCTTTACACTCAGCAGAGAGTCTGCTTGAAAGTCTCTCCCTCTCCCCCTCCCTATTTGTGCTCTCTTTCTCTCTCTAAAATAAATAAATAAATATTTAAAATATTTAAATTAAATAAAAGCACAGGCAACAAAAATAAAAACAGATAAACTGCACTACATCAAAATTTAAAAGGACACAACTGACAGACTAAAAGGGAAACCTACAAAATGGGGGAAATATTTGCAAAGCATATATCTGATAAGCGGTTAATATTCAGAATATATAAAAAACTTCTATTATGCAACAACAAAAAACTCAATTTAAAAATGGCCAGAGGATTTGAATAGACATTTCTCCAAAGATGATATACAAAGGCCAACAATCACATAAAAAGATGCTCAACATAACTAATCATTAGAGAAATAAAAAATGAAAACCACAGTGCAATTTCATCTCACATCCATTAGGATAGCAACAGAAAATAATAATAATAATAATAATAAATGTTGGTGAGAAAAAAAGTGTTAATGACGATGTGGGGAAATTAGAACACTATACACTCTTGGTGGGAATGCAAAGTGGTTAAATGGCTTTGGAAAACAGTGTGGCAGTTCCTCAAAAACTTAAAAATAGAATTATGTGATCTAGAAATTCCACCTCTGAGTCTTGAAAAGATGCTTGTATATTCATGTTCAAAGCAGCATTATTCACTATAGCCAAAATGTAGAAGTAACCCAAGTATGTATCAACAAGTGAATGAATAAACAAAATGTAGTATATCCATACAATTAGATATTATTCAACCTTTAAAAGAAAAGAAATTCAGATACATGCTGTAACTTGGATGAACATTGAGGATATTAAGCTAAGTAAAATAAGCCTGTTACAAAAGAAAAATATTTTATGATTCCATTTAGATGAGGTATCTTGAGTAGTCAAATTCATAGAAACAGAAAATAGAATGGTGGTTGTCAAACACTAAAAGAGAAAGGTAGTAGGATATTATTATTTAATGGGTATAGAGTTTCAGTTTTCAGTTGAAAAGAGTTCTGGAGGTCGGTTGTAAAACAATGGTTGAGTATACTTAAATACTACTGAATTGCTCACTTAAAAATGGTCAGGATTTTACACATTTTACATTATATGTATTTTACCACAATTTAAATTTTTTAATGTTTTAGTCAGTTAGTGCTCTAAACATTCATATATAGGTGTTTGTATGGATATAAGTTGAATTTCTTTGGGATAAACATCCAAGAGTACAATTGCTGGGTCATAATGGTAGATGCGTGTTTAATTTTTAAATAAACTGCCAAACTGTTATCTAGAGTAGTTGTACCATTTACATTTCCAGAGGAAAAAAGATCCAGTTTCTCAGCATCTTCTCCAGCATTTTGGTGGTCACTATTTTTCATTTTAGCCATTTTTGATAGTTGTGTAGTGATACCTTCATTATGGTTTTAATTTACATCTCCCTATAAACATCTCACCTATATGTGTGCTTCTTCAGGGAAATGTCTCTCACTCATTTTCTAACTAGATTTTTTGCACTACCTACTTACAAACTGTAAAATTTGGAGGACTGTCAGAAACAAAAATGTCTACATAAGAACAAAACAAACACATATGCACAAATTAAAAATTTTTTAAATAGACATATGGTTAAACAAATAAAAGAATAAAAATAACATTCTGCAATAGTTTCTCAATAATGACATTATAACTAATACTTGTGGTGATAAATATATTAATAGTTCTCTGCCCCACTGAGTCACTTTGAAATAGATCTAGCAGCTTGGCTGTCATCCATGGTGCGACAGCTTCCAGCCCCAGGCTCTGCAGAAATCACTTCAAGGTTGATCCTAGGGTCAGTCTCCACTGATCCAGGAACCAACTGTTTTTTTATTTAGGCATGAGGCTGAGATAAGCTAGGCTATCCAATTTAAAGAGATGGTTTGTTTCTCCAGACTCACTCCTCCCTTTGCCAAATTTACCTGCAGAACAATAATAGCCATAATTATAATAATCACTAGCATTAGCATAGTTTTCTATAATTTACAAAGAGTTTCAAAATCAACTTCTTCCTGAAGAAACCTCCCCCCTTGTAAGTAGGGCCAGCCCTAATCCAGAGGCAGCCCATCCAGTCTTCTTCCTGAAATTTTAGCAACTAAAAGCATTCTGTTTACAATAAGAAAACCGTTCCCCCCCACACACCCTGACTGGAATGTCCCTGAATAGGTTCATGTTGACCCTCCCCGAAATCAACCTGGATGCTACGCGACTCCCGCGGTTCTTTTGTCTTTAGGCAGTTTCTTTCCTTTTGCCTTTTAAAAGATACCTGTAACTGCTAATCGGGGCTCTTTTCCTCCTCGGAGGCGGAGAGCCCGTTTGCGCAAACGTTCAATAAACCCTCTTGCTAATTGCATCTGCCTGTCTGGGGTCTGGGTCTCTGGGGCGTCCACCGGGCCACGTTGGCACCCGTGAGCCAGGGTCCAACATTTGGGGGCTCGTCCGGGATCTGAGACGCCCCAGACTCAATCCTAAGACCGGTAGGAGGTAAGACCGAGCTCGCTAAATGTCATATCTGTCTCGTCCGTTTGTCTGACTGGCCGGGTCTGTTTTGTGCCGGGTCTGTATTGTGCCTGCAGGACGCTGTACTCTGTATTCTGTATTTGGACCAGCGGGGGAGGCAGACGTGCCCGAGACCCCTGGTCCCCCTCCGGAGTCGGACTCCGGAGTGGTCTGGAAGAGGAACGGAGCCCCGGCACTCCCTCCTCTTCAGGGAAGGTCGTTGTTCGCGACCGCTCCCATCTGAATCTGCCGCGCCAGTCCTGTCGTTCGTGTGCGTCTGTTCGTTCCGTGTTTCTCTTCCTTTCCTGTCCTCCTCCTCACCGCTCACCCCTTCTCTACACCCATGGGGCAGACTGTAACCACCCCTTTAAGCCTCACTCTAGATCACTGGAAAGAAGTCGCCGGCCGGGCACACAATCTTTCGGTCGAAGTCAGAAGACGAAGATGGGTCACCTTCTGCTCCTCAGAGTGGCCGGCTTTCAACGTCGGGTGGCCCAGGAACGGAACTTTTAATATTGATATTATCTTGCAGGTGAAGGCCCTGGTCTTCCAGCCAGGACCCAATGGACACCTCGATCAGGTGCCGTACATCATAGTATGGGAGGATCTCGCTAAGAATCCCCCCCCTGGATAAATTGCTTTATCCCTTCTCAAGGGGGACCGGGCCCGAGACCCTCACTCCCTCCCTGCCACACTCCCCCAATTCCCCGTCCCTCCTCTCCATCCACCCTTTGCCCCCTAAAATTTCCTGAATCAAAACCTAAGGAGCCGCCTGTGCTCCCAGGGGACCAGGACAGTCTCCTTCTCTTGGACTCCTCCCCTCCCCCTTATGCCCAACCCCCAACGCCCCGCTCGGAGGCCCCTACCTCTCCCTCCGCTCCCTCAGCTCCGTCCCCCGACTCTACGGGGGCAGAGGGGCAACCCCTCGCTTCACCCCCGCTCGCCAGTCGCCTCCGCTTTCGGCGAGAGCGCGGGGGAGAGTCGGAAGACGTCTGGACCTCCCAGGCATTTCCCCTCCGGTCAGTAGGCGGCCAGATGCAATATTGGCCGTTCTCTGCCTCTGACCTTTACAACTGGAAAACTCATAACCCCTCCTTCTCCCAAGACCCCCAGGCGCTAACCGGATTAATTGAGTCAATTCTGTTGACCCACCAGCCGACCTGGGATGACTGCCAACAGCTCCTGCAGACTCTCCTCACCACGGAGGAGAGACAGCGCGTGTACCTCGAAGCTCGGAAAAACGTCCCGGGGGCGGACGGGAGGCCAACCCAGCTGCCTAATGAGATTGAGGATGTTTTCCCCTTGGTTCGCCCGACCTGGGACTACGACACTGTTGCTGGTAGGGAGCGGCTCCGTCTCTATCGCCAGGTACTCCTAGCGGGTCTCAAAGGGGCAGGGCGTCGCCCCACCAATTTGGCAAAGGTACGTGCTATAGTGCAGGGAAAAGAGGAGACGCCGGCAGGTTTTCTGGAGAGGTTAATAGAAGGCTACCGCATGTATACTCCCTTTGACCCCTTGGCTGAAGACCGCCAACCAGATGTAATTATGTCCTTCATTGGACAGTCGGCCTCGGATATTCGTAATAAGTTACAACGGTTGGAGGGACTTCAGGGGTACACCTTACAGGACTTAGTGAAAGAGGCAGAGAAGGTTTTTAACAAGCGAGAAACTCTAGAGGAAAGGGAGGAAAGGATCCGTAAAGAGCAAGAGGAACGGGAGGATAAGAGAGATAAAAGACGTAACAAAGAGCTGACTAGGATACTGGCCACCGTAGTACAGGGCTCAGGGCAGAGTAAGTCAGGACAGAGTAGGGACCTGGGAGACAAAAGAGGACCACGGGTTGAACGAGACCAGTGTGCCTACTGCAAGGAAAAAGGACATTGGGTTAAAGATTGCCCAAGGAAGGGCCAAACGCAGGGACCTAAAAAGAAGCCCATTCCTGTTTTGTCCCTAGAAGATGAAGATTAGGGGTGTCAGGGCCAGGAACCCCCCCCCTGAGCCTCGGATAACCCTTAAAGTGGGGGGACAGCCGGTGACCTTCCTGGTCGATACGGGAGCTCAACATTCAGTTTTAACTGAGGCAAAAGGACCCTTGAGCTCTAAAACGTCTTGGGTTCAGGGGGCAACTGGAGGCAAGTTTTATCGATGGACAACCGAACGGAAGGTCCACCTGAGCACTGGGCAAGTAACGCATTCCTTCTTACTGGTCCCAGACTGCCCTTACCCTCTCCTAGGCAGAGACCTTCTTTCAAAAGTAGGGGCCCAGATACATTTTCAGCAAAAAGGGGCCACTATTACTGGCGCGGGAGGGCAGCCCCTCCAGGTACTGACCTTGCGCCTAGAGGATGAACACCGGCTGCACGAGGACTCTCCACCGTCCGTGCAGCCCCTAGATTCTGAATGGCTCACTAACTACCCTCAGGCCTGGGTGGAAACGGCCGGAATGGGACTAGCTGTAAACCAGCCGCCCATAATTATAAACTTAAAACCCTCGGCCACCCCCATATCGATCCGGCAATATTCAATGAGCAAAGAGGCCAAAGAAGGCATTCGGCCCCATATACAGAGACTATTACAATTGGGCATTTTAATACCTTGCCAGTCGCCCTGGAATACTCCTCTATTACCCGTAAAAAAACCCGGCACAGGAGATTACCGGCCGGTACAAGATTTACGAGAGGTTAACTGGAGGACAGAGGACATACATCCCACGGTGCCGAATCCCTACAACTTGCTCAGCACCTTACCCCCAAGCCATGTCTGGTATACGGTGTTAGATCTAAAAGATGCATTCTTCTGCCTGAGGTTAAGCTCTCAAAGCCAGCCTATTTTTGCTTTTGAATGGAAAGATCCTGAGACGGGATTCTCAGGACAACTCACTTGGACAAGGCTGCCACAGGGATTCAAAAACTCCCCCACTTTGTTCGATGAGGCCTTGCATCGGGATTTGGCAGATTTCCGAGTTGGCCATCCGGACCTCGTCCTCCTGCAGTACGTGGATGATTTGCTCCTGGCGGCTAGGACAGAACAGGATTGTGTAAAAGGTACGGGGGCCCTGCTTGAGAGACTGGGAGAACTGGGGTATAGGGCCTCTGCCAAAAAGGCCCAAATAGGCCAGAGACAAGTGACCTATCTGGGATATCTCCTGGAAGGAGGCCAGAGGTGGCTGACGGAGAGCCGCAAAAAGGCTGTAGCCCTGATCCCAGCACCCACTAATGCCAAAGGACTACGAGAGTTCCTCGGCAGTGCTGGGTTCTGCCGCCTCTGGATACCCGGGTTTGCGGAGATGGCGGCTCCCCTATATCCTCTCACGAAATCCAACACCCCCTACCACTGGGGAAAGGAGCAGCAATTGGCTTTTGACAAAATAAAAAGGGCCTTATTGACCGCCCCTGCCCTGAGCCTCCCAGATGTAACCAAGCCTTTTACGCTATATGTTGATGAACATAATGGAATAGCAAAAGGGGTCCTAACTCAAAAACTGGGACCCTGGAAAAGGCCCGTGGCATACTTTTCAAAAAAATTAGACAGCGTGGCTGCAGGATGGCCCCCATGTCTCCGAATAATAGCGGCTGTGGCAGTCCTGGTAAAAGACTCAGACAAGTTGACTTTTGGCCAACCCCTCACTGTGGTGGCCCCCCACGCCGTAGAGACAGTCATCCGCCAGCCCCCTGATCGATGGCTCTCAAACGCCCGGGTCACCCATTATCAGGCCATGTTACTGAATTCTGAGCGGATACAGTTTGGAACGGCTACATCTCTAAACCCGGCCACCTTGCTTCCAGAAACCGAGTCCCCCTCCCTAGTAATGCATGATTGTCACCAGATCCTAGCTGAAGTCCATGGCACCAGAGGGGACTTGACAGACCAGCCTTTGCCAGATGCTGAAGCAACCTGGTACACCGATGGGAGTAGCTTTCTACGAAATGGTGAGCGTAAAGCCGGGGCAGCCGTGGTAGATGGGAAAGCTGTCATTTGGGCCAGTGCCTTAGAGCCTGGGACTTCAGCTCAAAGGGCAGAGCTTATAGCCCTAACTCAGGCCCTAAGAAAGGCTAAGGACAAAAAGGTCAACATTTATACTGACAGCAGATATGCTTTTGCAACTGCCCATGTTCATGGAGAAATATACCGTAGAAGGGGTCTCCTAACCTCAGCAGGTAAAAACATCAAAAACAGAGAAGAAATACAAGATCTTCTCCATTCCCTCTTTCTGCCGAGAAAACTGAGTATAATTCACTGTCCTGGGCATCAGCGAGGCAATGACCCAGTAGCAGAGGGGAACAGGATGGCCGATGAGACAGCACGGGCCGCTGCACTAGGCCCACAGGCCCTCTCCCTACAAGTACCAGAGGCTGTCCGGACACCGGGGCAACTCTCTCTCGAGTACTCAGACAGCGACCTAGATATCGTCCAGCAAATAGGGGCAGGATATGACGAGCAAATGAAGGTCTGGAAACACCAAGGGAAGACGGTCCTGCCCCAGAAAAGGGCCAAAGAACTGGTGACTCACCTCCACCGATGGACTCACCTCGGACACAAAAAATTAAAAGCACTCCTCCGGAGAGAAGGTCAGACCTATTACATTCCCAAACTCCCCTCCCTGATCCAACAGGTAACCGATGCTTGTGTACCTTGTGCTAAGGTAAATACCAAACACCTCAAGATGCCTGAGGGAACCAGGATGAGGGGAGAAAGACCCGGAACTAATTGGGAAGTAGACTTCACTGAAATCAAGCCAGGTAAATATGGTAACAAGTACCTCCTAGTGTTTATAGATACCTTTTCAGGCTGGACAGAAGCTTTCCCCACCAAGCGAGAAACCGCCCAGGTGGTTGTCAAGAAAATCCTGGAAGAAATTTTCCCGCGGTTTGGACTGCCCAAGGTAATAGGGTCGGACAATGGCCCCGCCTTCGTCTCCCAGGTAAGTCAGTTGGTGGCCAGATTACTGGGGATAAATTGGAAATTACATTGTGCATACAGACCCCAGAGCTCAGGTCAGGTAGAAAGAATGAATAGAACAATTAAAGAGACCCTAACTAAATTGACATTGGAGACTGGCACTAGAGACTGGGTCCAACTCCTCCCTATGGTTCTGTTCCGAGTCCGGAACACTCCCGCGCGCCATGGGCTAACTCCTTACGAGATTCTCTATGGAGGTCCCCCACCAGTAACGGACTTACTAGACTCTGCTATTGACCCTCTTGCTAACACTCCCGGTTTACAGGACAGGCTAAAGGCGCTCCAGATTATCCAGCACCAGATCTGGAAACCCCTTGCGGCTGTCTACCGCCCCGGAGACACAACCGGCCCACACCCGTTCCAGATCGGGGACTCCGTCTACGTCAGGAGACATCAGTCCAGGACGCTTGAGCCCCGCTGGAAGGGCCCATATACTGTACTACTGACCACCCCAACCGCCTTAAAGGTAGACGGCATTGCTGCTTGGGTCCACGCCTCACACGTCAAGCGCGCCCCATCAACGAGCACCGCTGACGCCAGCCAGGACGGACCGGACGAGCCGCTCCAATGGAAGCTCCACCGCACCCAAAACCCGCTCAAGATAAGACTTTCAAAAATTGTTCAATGACAGTTGTTATATTCCTACCTCTCCTAGCGCTCTTCACCTCCGCCAGAGGTGACCCTCATGCCCTCAAAAGGTTAACCTGGCAGGTACTAACGTCTGGGGGTGACGAGGTCTGGTCTATAACTAAGACCGCCCCCGTGGGAACCTGGTGGCCTGACCTATATCCTGACCTATGCAAGCTAACCATAGGGGCCCCTAGCCCATGGGACCTAGAGGGATACTTCGACACCTCTAGAGCCCCTAACCAAGAAAGCCCTCCAGGGCGACTGGGATTAGACCCATGGGGAGGATGTGGCACGCCTGACAGAAGGGCCATGCTAAGCACTCTTCCCTTTTATGTCTGTCCCGGGAACCACAGAGATCGCAGGCTAAATCCCACCTGTGGAGGAGGGGAATATTTTTATTGTAAAAATTGGGGTTGTGAAACTACGGGGGATACAGAATGGAGGCCCTCCTCCTCCTGGGATTATATCACTGTCAAGGCTAACTATACTCACCCGACATTTAGCAAATGGAAAACCCTTAATTATGGGCCCTGCCAAGGGTGGTGTCATCCCCTACGGATATCCTTCACGGAGCCCGGAAAAAGGGCTACTTACTGGGCCAATGGATATACGTGGGGACTCAGGTTATACAAAGAAAGAACAGATGATGGTTTTATATTCAGAATTAAACTAAAAATAGAATCCCCAGACCCCGTGGCGATCGGGCCTAACGCGGTCCTCGGGGAACAAAGAGCTCTGCTAAACTACCAGCCCCGGCCCTAGCCGCAGGGAGTGCCGCACCCACTAACTTCGCGGTCACTCCAACCCCTGGGTCGTCACCCGAGACGGGACAACGACTGTTTAATCTTATCATAGGGGCATTCCTGGCCCTTAATCGAACCAGCCCCGATGTAACTAAATCCTGCTGGCTCTGCCTTGCTTCCCCTCCCCCTTATTATGAGGGAATTGCTACTTCAGGGACCTATAATAACATCACTAGCACTCAGGGATGCACACCCGACTCCCAACCACAATTCACCCTTACAGAAGTTACAGGACAGGGAACCTGCATAGGAACACCCCCCCGGGGCTACCAGAGACTCTGTAACACTACCACCCCGATTTTGGGGACTGATTCTTACCTGGAGCCCCAGCCGGGAACTTGGTGGGCATGCAACAAAGGCCTCACCCCCTGTGTGTCGGCTAAGGTTCTAAATAGCTCAAATGACTTCTGTGTCATGGTGCAGATCATACCCAGGGTGTTCTATCACCCTGCTGAAACTCTAGAAAATCAGTATGATAAACCTCCCACCCGTTTTCGGCGCGAACCTGTCTCCCTAACCTTAGCCGTTATGTTGGGACTAGGGGTCGCTGCTGGGGTGGGTACTGGCGCAGCTGCTCTGATCCAGGACTCACAACATTATATTGAACTCCAAACAGCTGTAGATGAGGATCTACGGACACTAGAGCAGTCCGTTTCTAAGCTAGAACAGTCCCTCACCTCACTTTCAGAAGTAGTACTTCAAAACAGGAGAGGCTTGGATTTACTATTCCTGAAAGAGGGAGGACTGTGTGCGGCCCTGGGAGAGGAATGCTGTTTCTATGCAGACCATTCTGGAGTCATCAGAGACTCCATGGCCAAACTCAGGGAAAGGTTAAATAAAAGACAAAGGGACCGGGAGGCCCAGCAGGGCTGGTTTGAAAGCTGGTTTAACCAGTCTCCCTGGTTGACCACCCTAATCTCTACCATTATGGGCCCTCTAGTTATCCTGCTCCTGCTGCTAACTTTCGGCCCTTGCGTCCTCAACCAGCTGCTCCAGTTCATCCGAGAAAGATTGTCTATTACCCAAGCTCTGGTATTAACTCAGCAATGTCGGGCCCTCCAAACTGAAAAAATAAATGTTCCCTAAGATTTTAAGGTTAAAATCAGCCCAAACAAGAGGAGGGAATGAAGAAACCTCCCCCCTTGTAAGTAGGGCCAGCCCTAATCCAGAGGCAGCCCATCCAGTCTTCTTCCTGAAATTTTAGCAACTAAAAGCATTCTGTTTACAATAAGAAAACCGTTCCCCCCCACACACACCCTGACTGGAATGTCCCTGAATAGGTTCATGTTGACCCTCCCCGAAATCAACCTGGATGCTACGCGACTCCCGCGGTTCTTTTGTCTTTAGGCAGTTTCTTTCCTTTTGCCTTTTATTTTATTTTTTTTTTTTATAAATTAATTTTTATTGGTGTTCAATTTACCAACATACAGAATAACACCCAGTGCTCATCCCGTCAAGTGTCCCCCTCCGTGCCCGTCACCCATTCACCCCCACCCCCCGCCCTCCTCCCCTTCCACCACCCCTAGTTCATTTCCCAGAGTTAGAAGTCTTTATGTTCTGTGTCCCTTTCTGATATCTCCCACACATTTCTTCTCCCTTCCCTTTTGCCTTTTAAAAGATACCTGTAACTGCTAATCGGGGCTCTTTTCCTCCTCGGAGGCGGAGAGCCCGTTTGCGCAAACGTTCAATAAACCCTCTTGCTAATTGCATCTGCCTGTCTGGGGTCTGGGTCTCTGGGGCGTCCACCGGGCCACGTTGGCACCCGTGAGCCAGGAACATTCCTTTGTTGTCTTATCTAGCTGAGTAAAATTAAAATGTAATTGCAATAAAATAAAATTAACTGATACTCTATGATTCTCAAGAATGCTGAAAATCAGAAAATAATTGTCCAACCTATGTATTTATCCTGCTGAATCAATGAAATTCTTTGGGAACAACTTCAAACCCTTCACTGTCAAAGGTAACTGAGCCACACTTTAAAAAAACTGAGTCTATTTCCTCCAAAAAAATGCTGTAATTTTTTTTAATTAATCTCCCCAGCTAGGCTAAAGAGCTGAGATCAGGCTAGACTAAAAACATCTCTGTGAATAATATCCCTCTGATTTTTCACCAATGCTTTATAAATTCTTCTTGAGTTACATCTTGAATGGGAATTTTGTGTTTCAGCTGAAGAAATGAATTTACTTTGTCCTCACATATGGCTATAACGAGGGCAGAAAGGATTCGACCAGACAGTGGATTTTCATCCCTGGGATTTTTTGCTGCCTATTCAAGTTTTTCCATTAAATAGCTAGTGTCTGTGTCCTTCCTAGATTCAGATTGTGCACTACACTCCTTCTTCTTAAACTACAAACTTCTATACTTTAATTCCACTTTCTTGATTTCACAAAGTTTTTTTCCCCTTTGGTTTGCTTACTTATAAAAATCTGAATCTTTTCTCTGTAGTCTTGAAGAGTACTTTTTTACTCCTTTAATGCCAAATAACAAACTAGCAAGCAATAAAAATTGTTAAAAATTGTCTTTCAAACAATTAAAAGCATGGAGATTCTTTAGGGTCATGATTTCTCATAATTTTATATGGAAATCTGGGTTGTTTCTTCAGTGCCTTAATTAATCTATTGGATTCAAAGAACTGAAGAAACAATGATTAATCAGATACATGTATGCCCTCAAGAAGCTCATCTATGAGGGATAGATGTATAAACCACCAATGTGCTCTGTACATGGTACTCATTGCCATAGTAGAGCTGTGGGCAAAGTGCCCTGAAATCCTGAGTAGAAAAAGAAGAATTTGGAATACAGTAAGGGTATGAGCTTAGAAAAGAAAAAAGATAAATATAAAGTAAGCAAGAAGCTCTGGAGACTTATGCACACATGCAGAAAACTTTTACTGAGATCCCACCAAATGCAAAACATATCCTAGGCACAAGAAACTAGAATTGATAGAGAAAGTCCATTTACCCATGTATCTGGGCTCTACTGGAGGAGACAGATAATTACCACTTAATTCCTTGTATATCAGATAGTAATATGTATTATCATGAAAACAAAATAAGGTAATGTGGTAAGGAGTAAATTGGGGCTATTTTAGGTATGTGGTCAATAAGAGTCTATTTCATGCAAGAATGGAATTTGAACACTTATATTTTGTCCTTCAGCAAGTACATTATTTTGATACTGCTTACTAGAGGGCATCTTACAAAGACTGAAAACATTTGACAAAAGACTTGATAACCTTATTAAAAGCTTTTGTGCTAAAAATGAAGATAAAGCCAGAAAAATATCCAGATAATAATGCAAAGTCATGTGAAGGCAACAAAACAATAATGGAGATAAAAACAATAATGGGATAAAAACAATAATGGAGAATATGTCTAGTAATTATCAAGAGAAAACAGGAACTATTTTGAAAAAACATACACTCAATACACAGCAAACAAAGAGGCAATCATTGATGCAAGTTTTTGTGAATGCTTCCAAAGGTATCTTTGCATGTACCAGAATGCTTGTGAATGTCATTTTTTTATATAAAACTGTTCTGTGTTAATTTTTTCATACTTAAAATATTTTAGAGATCATTCTACATCAGTACATACAGATCTTTTTTTAATAACAGTTTTTGAATCACTATGTTGTACATCTAAAACTAATGTAACATGTCATTTATACTTCAATTAAAATTTTTTTAAGCTACATGCTATTCCCCTATTTATTTGACCATTAATTATATATTTTAAATAATGGACATTGAGATTGTATGAGTAATTGGCTACCTGCTCACCAAACCCATTTCTTCTTCCTGAGTATACGGCTATGCCTCATTTCCTAATTTCCCTCACACTTAGGTGTGACCATGTGACTGTATTCTCATCAATAAAATGTGAATAGAAGTGATAGATGCCATTACCAGGTCTGAGCCATAAGCACTTGATCCTTCATGCTATTTCCTCTTTAGCTAATTTGATACAGGTGAACAAGATGACATGAGGAAGCTCATGCTGAAGATAATGGAAGCACAATAAAAAGAGGATCCTGAATTTCTGAATCAACATTTGGAGGAGAACAACCAGTTGATCAGGAATATCCATTTTGGATTTTATACAAGAAAGAAATAAACCTTAAACGTGTTTGAACTAGTTGGGGATTTGCTAGTTACAGTAAATGGTGTTACTTTTTCTGCATAAAGGGGTTCTCTTTCCTATCCTGGAGATTAAGGAGATTAAAGAAATCTCCCTATTCTTTTGTGTTCTGGAAAACAGTTTACTGCAAAGAAATACCCTCCCCAAAATGACCTAAGTAAGATTCAAAGATGCTCCATTGTTTACTATGGCAAGGTCAACACTGACTCTCCAAATTTCCATCCTATGCCTTACAAATGACTCGCTGAACTGCTTCATCCCCACTGAGCAGTCAGAATGAAATGCTTGTCATTTGATTAAGTTTCTCTCCTTCCTATAGGCCTCAACCGGACCCAGCATCATGAAATTGCACCATTGCTACCCTTCACCACAAGCTGACCTCTAGGTAAAACATTATCTGATCTCCTATCTCTCATTACACCACCTTTGCTCATTCCACTTCCCCACACCCTGTCTTTCTAGCCTTGTTTACTTCTCCTGATAAAAGAAAAGCCCTTTATATCTAACTTTTGAGGTACTTAAATATATTTTAGTCTAAGTACCTCTACTGCAATAGTCTCTGCACTCTCCCCAATCTTCTTGCAATAATACTTTGAAATAATGATTCTGCCTACCTAAATCTGGAATTTTGGGTTTTTTTTAATAGACTTTAATTTTTAGAGCAGTTTTATGTTCACAGCAAAATTGAGCAGAAGATAAAGAGATTTCCCATATACTTCCTGCCCTCACACTGTGGAGACCCAGAAAAATCAAGGCCATTCCACCTCAAGTTTAGCATTAACACAAGTACAGCGATCTTAGGCAGAATGAGAAAAACTGTGAAAAACTGCAGAATGTCCTCAATGTCCTTGGCAGGTAATCCCATATCAGAAAGACAACAGAGCCCACACCTGTGGTAGAAAGTCCCATATTAGAATGAGAACAGAGCTCAATGCCCTTGAAAGCACCATACCAATGTAAACAGAACTTGAGAAATTCCTCCATCCCTTCTGAAAATCCCCTAAACCAGCCTATAAAAAACCCAGCTGTAACCCACTTTGGGGTTCAAGTCCCTGCTCCGCTGTGTCAGGTATACTTGGACCCAAGCTCGAGCTTGCAAATAAACCCTAATGTGTTCGCATTGGTGTCGGCTCCTTGGTGGTTTCTTGGATTCGCAATCTTGGGCACAACACACACTTATATAGCTTTCCCCATTAACAACATTCCCTACTCAAATAGTACATTTGTTATAGCTGATGAACCTACATTGACATATCATTATCACCCAAAGTCCATAGTTTACAATAGGTTCATTCTTGGTGGTGGTATTATTATCACTAAGAATTTGATTCTGGGGCAGCCCGGATGGCTCAGCGGTTTAGCACTGACTTCAGCCCAGGGCCTGATCCTGGAGACCCGAGATTGAAACCCACGTCACACTCGCTGCATGGAGCCTTCTCAGGCTTCTCCCTCTGCCTGTGTCTCTGCCTGCTCTCTCAATCTCTCTCTCTCTCTCTCTCTCTCTCTCTCTCTCTCCCTCTCTCTGTCATGAATAAATAAATAAAATCTTAAAAAAAAAACTTGATTCTCATCAATAGGGGAAAACTTAATAGTAAAAAAAATATTGTGGAAAATAACCTTTTAATCTTGGAATTTATGATGATAAAGAAATGAAATATTAGGCACTGTCAAACATGTGCCACCCCTCAGTTTAGAAAACATATTCCTAAAAGGTTCAGAGAAAGTCATGGATGTCCTACAAAAAACTCAAAAATGAAGGGATGGCAAATGAGTTCCATTTCATACTCCAATTCCAGTTGATTGGTAATAGTGGCCTGACACCCTGGAATGAGATGAATTATGAAGGAGCATGTGGCTCAATGACTTAAAAGACAAAAAATGAATAGCTAGAGATAACTTCAGTGACTACCAGATGGAAGAGTGGTGGAATGTGTACTGTATCCCTTCCATCCTGAATGAACTAAACACAGTTACCGCCATTTTTTTTTAATGAAGCAATGCTCTAGAAAGTAAAAATCTAACTATGCAGCTGTGAAGAAAAACCAAAAAATTGAATACATCTATACTCAGGTTCAGATCTTGCTTACTTTTTTTTTCACATCTCTAGCAGTGGTTTTCAACAGGAAGCAATCACATCTCCCTGGTTGGGACCAGGAGATGTTTGACAATGTTGTGGGGACTTTTTGGTTGTCACAGCTTGGAAGAGATGTTGCTACTGGTATCTAATGAGTAAAGGCCCTAGATGCTCCAAAATATCCTATAATGCATAGGACAGCCCTCACAACCATGAATTATCTGACCAATCATGTGGAGATCAAGGTCAATCATGTAGAGAAACTCTCCTTTCTCTATGAAAGGAGAAAGAGATACATAATTAGGGAATGAGATCCAAAACCTGAAAAAACAGTATCCACAAAACTGGCCAAGAATGTGATGAGGTTTATAAACAGCATTTTTTTTAAAAAAAAAAAAGGTTTTTTGGGATTTATTTTCTTTAGTTAGTAATGAGAAACTGAAGATGGAATAGAGCCACTTCTTAGGGAAGACAATACAAAAAAGAGAAAGACATGCAATATAGTTATTATTATATAAACCATCTCACCAAAGAGAAGAATCTCCAACCAGAAAGGAAAAAACAAATACTGATTGGAGGAAACTGAAGTCCATCATTAAAGATGTAATATTCTGTCCAGCTATTTAAGAGAGTCTATTGCTCCAACCTAGATGAGAACTTTAGGGCATTTAAAGTACTTATATACCATCACTGATTTGAGAAGTCATAAAGAATGAAAGAGTTTCTAGAAGATGAGAGAGAGGAAATGTTATTCCCAGTTTTCCATGAAAGATTGGGACAAAGAAAAGGAAAGTTTTAGATTTCCAGGAATTACAAACCAGCAAATTTGGGTCAATGTTCAGCAAATATTCAGTTAGAAAAGTAAAGCAATGACTACATTAGACACCATGACCTGGTCACTTACTCACTTATTTATCAAACACCTTTTTAATGTATATAAAACGTGATGCATTATTCTAGATATCATTTTATTGCAAATCAACATTTCCTTTATTATTAGGTTAGTTGACTAGTTGGTCAACTGCCTGAAATCCTTTTGGGACATCCTCAGGAACAAATAAATTAATCAATACTTGTAAGTAAACAGAATCATTTACATCTAGTTAATCTTGATTTCAGCAAGACATTTGACATTCTCTCATATATACCCTTGTTAAGAAAGAAAAATATGAATAAGGGAGATTCACAGCTGGCTGAAGTTTATGGAGAAGTGTCAGGACAGAACAATGGCTCCCAGTATGCTTGCTCACAAAATCATGATCATAGGGAGTGCTTTAAAAATCCTGATTTGTGATTTCTACGCACATATACAAAAACAAAATGTCCAAGGTTGGGAAGCAAGAATTACTTTTTTTTAAGTTTCTCAAGTATCACTGCTATTAACTGGCACAAATATTTGCATTCAGGGAACAGTGATCTGGAGGAAAGCATTTAGTAATATGCCCCAGGGCTCAGTTAGTAGTCCCCTTTAAGTTTATTGGCAGCATGGATGAAGACTCAGAGATCATAATTTTTATATCTGCCAATAGCACCAACAGCACTAAGTTGAAAGTGCTATTCTATATACTGAAAAGTAAAATCAGGCTTCAAAAAGAGGTCTATAGACTGGAAAATAAGAAATAACAAGATGAAATTTAAACAGCTACATTTAAGTTTCTATATCTTCATTCTAAAAAAATAATAATGCAATGAAAATAAAAAGAATATGTGGATTGAAAGTAATTAATGAGGAGGAAACCACCCCCAGGAGTTTAGGTGACACGAGTTCCACATTGTCAACAGTGTGACATGAATAAATGCTAAAAGCCAGGGCAGTATTCGGCTGCATTAATAACCATCATTTGTGTGTGTGTGTGTCAAAGAGAAGAAAGAGTCACACTGTTGTTTTCTGTGCAAGCTACCTATGGAGTACATATCCAGGAAGAGCAGGGTTCTCAATCTTGGCACTGTTGACATATTTCTTTATTGTTGGTGCTGTCTTGAGAATTGTAGTATGTTTAAGCAGCATCCCTGGACTCTACCTTCTAGATGCCAGTAGTATCTGCCCCTAGTTATGACAACCAAAAATGTCTGCAGACATTGCTAATTGTCCCCTAGAGGCAAAATTGCCTCCAGTCACTGAGTCAGAGGTGCCTCAGCAGACAACTGCCCTCAGTTTCAAGGGACACTTTGGTATAGTGGCTAAGAGTGTGGACTAAAGAATCTGAATTCAATCCTGACTCTGACAATTATCTGTGTGACTTGAGGCAAGTCCCTAGTCACAGATCTAGCCATTAATACCAGCTAAGGAGGCCCCCTTTTTATCTTCTTTTCCCTAGTTAAATCTCTATACAATTTGTGCAAGAGCTTCAGTAGGTGAAAAGACAGAGCACCTTCTGATGAAGCTTGTTTAGTTCTCCAATTATTCATCAGCATTTGAGGAGGGATCTAGATTTTTCTGGATAACTCTCACAAATCACAGTTATAATCCCAAAGAAGTCTTTTCCTCCCAATTTTTACCTTCCTTCTCTTCTCTTTCCCTTTAGTTTGTGTCCCTTCTTATGCCAATCTAAGTGAGGGACAAAAACGTGAGGTGGTAAAGCCACTTGTGTTCCTTGGGGGTGGGTAGAAGGCATAACTGTTGGGTGGGTAGAATGGAGTTCAAGAAGAATGCCACCTTCTATCTGCCAGTGCAATGTCTCAGGGGTTAAATGTCAAACATCTGTAAAAGGTGGGAGAGGGAAGTGGTTTAAACCAGAAAATCCCTCTAAACCTTTCAATCCTAGTATGGATTGTTGTGAAGTTGAACATGGGTTATAACAATATTGTAGTAAGATCAACTTTTTCCTTAGACTTGTAACTGGTTCTATATGCTAAATATGTTTATATGCACATCTATCCCAAATCTCCCTTAAAGGAAGAACTTGATACCCAGCTTGGGGACTGTGATCATCAGGACAGGTTCCAGGTTTTGCTTCAGCCACAGAGAGCTGCCCCACTTGCGGTCAAACAAGTGGTTTGACTTTGCCCCACTTGTGGTCATGCTATTCCAGGGACAGCCCACTTTTAGTAATTGAACCAGGAAGGATACAAAGCCACAGTCATTTTGGTCTGAAGCAAGACTCTCTAGAAGCATACTTGCCTCACAGCACAGATGCCTGCCCCAGGTTGGTTAAGGCTTTGTCAGGCCTTCATCACAGTTCGATTTCTCTCTGTGCCCAATCCTGCTTTGCCCCTGCCTTTCACAGATGTTAAGCCCTAATAAACATACTTCCCCAAAGTCTGCTGGAAGCATCCGACTCAGAGAACCCAGCCTATGACATTTTATGTGATGACTGTAAAGGATGAGTTCCTAAATTATTTGGGATAAACAAATGGCCTCCCAAGGGGATTATTTGGAGAAAAATGGTCAGTGGAAGAGGTAAGCTATTATGTTGGTTGAAAAAAAACTGCTTCAATATATTATACATTTTAGTCTTCTAAGAAATTTGATTGTAGTCCTCTGTTATGGGCAAAGTACAGAATCTGTGGCTGAGAAGGAAAGGTTTTGATTCAGACTTATGCTAAATTTGTCCTGAGTTTGTCTTTTTGATGCTGAAAGCAATGTTACATGGTAGAAGCAAAGAATGAAAAAAGTCAATGGAAATCAGTCAACGGGTACAAGTTGAAGATGGATCTGCTTGTTTCATGTCAAGGAATAAGGTGAAGCTGCCATTGCTGATGAGAGGGCAGCTCAAGGAAATGTAAAGGCTGTTTCCAAGGCAATACAGAAGAGCTCATGAGTGATCTTTCCTGCCTCTTTTCTACAGGGAAATCAACAATGAGAATAGGACAGCCAAACAAATTTCTGAATCCGTTTCTCAGAACCCACTGAGTTGCTGTAAGGTCCCTACACAAAGAATTTTCTCAGAGAGAACCCCTTATGAATATCATGACCTTATTGAAGATAGATTCTGATTTGTTGCAGTAGAAATAAAGCAGGAATTAAAAAGAACTTTGTATTGCACACAATGATAGGCACCATCTGAAATACACATTTATTTGGTTATTCAGTTTAAACACACTTTAGAAGGCTTTACTAAATATGGAACTATCACTTATAATTGATTATTATCAGTGTTTATGGCTGTTTTTATAAAACGTTGGTTAGCAAAATGACTCCATCTTAAACCAGAGTGATAATTTATAGCAGACAATGTCAGACTCTTACCTGCAGATTTAAAGAACCAGAGTGCCTAGCATTTACTTTGCTCTAGAGCAGTCTTTGGCCAACTATGGATAAATGTATAATAAGTAAGTCCAGCTCCCTGCCTGATGGTGGGAGTAAGACCCTCCTACTCCAAGGGTTAACTTAACCTCCATGGCTCTGAGTGAATCTTCTCCCTAAGGGACTTTGCCTGAAATCACACTCTTAATTGGCTCTCACTTTTTGCCTAATCCTCTTCCCTCACTCCATATGTAGGAGAAAACAGAAAAGAGGGGCACCTGGGTGGCTCAGTCAGTTAAGTATCTGCCTTCAGCTCAGGTCATGATCCCAGGGTCCTGGATGAAGCCCCATGCCAGGCTCTCTGCTCCTCGGGGATCCTGCTTCTTCTTCCCTTCCCTCTGCCTGCCACTCCTCAAGCTTGTGCTCTTTATCTTTCTCTGTCAAATAAATAAATAAAATCTTTAAAAAAAAAAAAGAAGAAGAAAGAAAATAGAAAATAAAAGAGATAATACATTAGGGAGGGAGTTATGATGGTAGAGTAGTAGGGGGACCCTGTGCTTGCCTTATCCCTCAAACACAGCTAGATTTTTTTTATTTACATTTAATTAGCCAACATATAGTACATTATTAGTTTCAGAGATATAGAGTTCAGTAATTCATCAGTTGCTTATAACAGTGTTCATCACATCCTACCCTTCTTAATGCCCATCACCCAGTTGCCCCATTCCCCACCCACCTCCCAAACACAGCTAGATTAACATCAAATCATTTTGAACACCTAGGAAATCAATCTGAGGATTAAGAGAATCTGCACAATTGGAAAGAATGTGGCAGGTACGAGGTGCAGAGATGTAAACTGGAGGAGAAAAAAGCTGCAATGCTGCATAGTAGAGGAAGCTATGTTCTCAGAGAAAGGAGAAAAAGAGAGAGCGAGAGAGCAAGAGAGCAAGCAAGAGAGAGAGAGCAGTGTATCGGATTCATACAAGAAAAATATTTCCCCAAAACTGACTGGGGAGTTGAGAGGAACTGACTATGGCAAGTTTTTGCAAGCAGCGGAGCTTAAATTAAGAGGTTAAGAAAATCCCCACCATTTGCTGGAGTTGGCATGATGATGCTCCTGGGGAGGAGGATGTAGGCCTGGAACAGGCTATGAGGTATAGGGATCCCCTGTGTTGCACTGGGAGAGAATGTTCCCCTTCTTAGAGTACATTTGGAAGAGGGTATATTGCCTCTCCAAGTACAAAAGACCCGGAGGCCACCACTCAGCAGCCTTTAAAAGGCAGGTACACATAGAAGGAAGGTAACTGCTTTTTGTGGTGTTTCACCATAAACTCCAAGCACCTGAGGACCATGCAGCTGCTTTTAGGAATGAAAGAGCCCCCACACAGCACAGCGAGGCTCCTGTTCAGAGGAGAGGAGTGGATCCAGACCATGTAGGGTACTTTAAGACATGGACTTTTGAATCCCAGCCACATACCAAATGAAACACAGGAGAACTGTGGCTCCAGTCATGCCAACATCCCAGACACAGACAGGGTGAATGCAGGGATGTGCTGGAAGATTGGGACACAAGAGGAGAGATTGTTTCCTTATCTATAAGGGCTTCCTGAACAGAGGCAGGCTAGAGCTCCCCTCTCTGGGAATGAGAAAGCAGGATGATGCTATTCCCTGCCCCCATCCCACCCACCACCAGCATGGTCAGATTTCAGAAGGCAACACAGCGTCCCCAGTGGAGGCTGGAGCTGCTTATACCAAACCTGCACCCCTGTGCCATGCAGGTGCTTCTTTACTAGGGCAGATGGACTGTTAGCCAGCACAGCAGGCCTCTCCCAGACCATCACAGATCCCCGCATGTGCCAAGTCTACATACTGATCACAGAGCCCTCCAAAGCATCAGATTCTGTTCTAGTGGAAATAGGACCAGGCTTCTTCCTCCTCCCCCTGCCACTCCCTACACCCCATACCCCCACTGGACCCCCCCACCCTACCTACACACACACACACACACACACACACATGCCCTTTGGAATCAGGCTTATGGTTTTTGGTTTGTTTTTTCATTTCCTTTTCTCCTTTTTTGGATCAAGCTTCATTTTTTTTCTTTAGAATCAAGCTTGTAGTTTTTTA
Organism: Nyctereutes procyonoides; assembly: GCF_905146905.1. NCBI lineage: Eukaryota > Metazoa > Chordata > Mammalia > Carnivora > Canidae > Nyctereutes > Nyctereutes procyonoides. Next base: position 20,046,761 of record NW_026575040.1, on the reverse strand, counting down.
TTTGTCTATTTGTTTTGTTCCTTTTTCCTTTTCTCTTTGGATCTGGCTTTTTTTCCCCCAGGCTCATTTTAACAAACCAAAGCATACCTCATTAAAGTCCCAAATGCTCCCACTGTTAAGCAAGGAGAAACTTGCAGATGACTGACCTGTGGAAAAGAGAGCCAAAACACAACAGCAGAGTGTACACAGCATACACCAGAAGCACTCCCTGAAGTGCCAGGCTGGACAATATATGACCCCTTCTTAATATAGCACTACTCTCAGTTACAGGAAACATAACAGGTTTTCATAACATGCAAAAGACAGAAATCTAGAAAAAATGACAAGATGGAAAAATTTTCCCCAAAAGAAAGATCAAGAAGAAATCACATCCAGGGGGCCACCTGGGTGGCTCAGTTGGATTAGCATTCGACTCTTGGTTTCAGCTCAGGTCATGATCTTGGTTGGGGTCATGAGCTGCTGGAGATTCTCTCTCCCTTTCCCTCTGTCCTTCCCCCTGCTCATGCTCACTCTGTCTCTCTAAAAATAAATAAACTGAAAGAAAGAAAGAAAGAAAGAAAGAAAGAAAGAAAGAAAGAAAGAAAACAGCTATTTACTCAAAACAAATATAAGCAATATGTCTGAACAAGAATTTAGAACAACAATCATAAGAACACTAATTGGGCTTGAAAGGACAAGACAAGACAAGGCAAGACAAGACAAGACAGAGAAATACTTTCTGCCGAGATAAGAGACCTAACACTAGTCAGGCTGAAGTGAAAAAAAAAATGCTATAACTGAAATGCAAAACTGACTTGATGTAATCACAATGAGATGGAAGAAGCAGAGAAATGAATAGGTGATACAGAAGATAAAATAATAGAAAATAATGAAGCTGAAAAGAAGAGGGAAAGAAAACTACTAGATCATGAATGTAGACTCAGGGAACTCAGAAACTCCATAAAGCACAACAGTATCCATTTAATAGGAGTTCCAAAAGAAGAAGAGTAGGGGGAAGAAGGGCATAAGGTTTATTTGAACCAATTATAGCTGAGAACTACCCTAATCTGGGAAAGAAAACAGTCATTTAAATCCAAGAGGCACAGAGGATTCCCTGCAAAATCAAGAAAAAACAGGTCAACACCAAAACATATCATAGTGAAACTTGCAAAATATTGTTAAATATTCTAAATAACATTAGCCTATTCTACCCAAAGCTATCTACACATTCAATGTAATCCTTACCAAAATATCAACAGCATTTTTCATAGAGTTAGAACAATCTATTCTAAAATTTGTATGGAACCAGAAAAGACCCCAAATAGCCAAAGAATGTTGAAAAAAGGAAACCTAAGATGACAGCATCACAATTCTGGACTTGAAGCTGTATTGCAAGGCTATAATCAAGACAGTATGATATTGGCACAAAAACAGACGCATAAATCAATGGAACAGAATGGAGACCCAGAAATGTACTCAAAACTATATGGTCAACTAATCTTCAACAAAGCAGAAAGAATATTGAATGAAAAAAAGACAGTCTCTTTAACAAATGGTGTTGGGAAAACTGGACAGCAACATGCAGAAGAATCAAATTGGACCACTTTGTTACACCATACACAAAAATAAATTAAAAATGGATGGAAAACCTAAATGTGAGACAGGAAACCATCAAAATACTAGAGGAGATCATGGACAGTAACCTCTTTGACATCAGCTATAGCAATTTCTTACTAGACATGTCTCTGGAGGTGAGGGAAACAAAGGCAAAAATGAACTATTGGGGCTTTATCAAGATAAAAAGCTTCTGCACAATAAACAAAGCAATGAACAAAGCAAAAAGACAACCTACAGAATGGGAGAAGATATTTATTTGCAAATGACACGGATAAAGGGCTAGTATCCAAAATCTATAAAGAATTTACCAAACTCAATACCCAAAAAATAAATAATCCAGTTAAGAAATGGACAGAACACATGAACAGACATTTCTCCAAAGACAACATACAAGTGGCTAACAGACACAGGAAAAAATGCTCAACACCATTCATTGTCAGCGAAATACAAATACAAATGAGATATCACTTCACACCTGTCAGAATGGCTAAAATTAACAATTCGAGAAACAACAGATGTTGGCAAGGATGCAGAGAAAGGTAAAATCTCTTACACTGTTGGCGTGAATGCAAACTGGTACAACCACTTTGGAAAACAGTATGGAGATTCTTCAAAAAGTTAAAAATAGAGCTACCCTATGACCTAGCAATTGCACTACTAGGTATTTACCCAAAGAATATAAAAACATTAATTCAAAGAGATAGATGTACCCCAATGTTTATAGCAACACTGTCAACAATAGCCAAGTATGGAAAGAGCCCAAATGTCCTTTAACTGATGAATGAATAAAGAAGATGTGGTACATATATACAATGGAATATTACTCGGCCATCAAAAGGAATGAAACCTTGCCATTTGCAACAATGTGGATAGAACTAGAGTGTATTATGCTCAATAAAAGAAGTCTAAGACAGACAAACACCGTATGATTTCACTCATCTGTGGAATTTAAGAAAAAAATAGATGAACATAGGGGAAGAAAAGGAAAAATAATATGAAGACAGAGAAAGGGGCAAACCATAAGAGACTCTTAGCTATAGAGAAAAAACTATGGGTTTCTAGAGGGGAAGTAGGTGGGAGAATGGGCTAAAAGGGTGATGGGCATTAAGGACAAGACTTGTGATGAGTGATAAACCACTAACTTCTACTCCTAAAACCAACACTACATTATATGTTAACTAACTTAAAAACTTGGAAGAAAAGATAGATTAGATTAGATGATAGATAGATAGACAGATAGATAGAATGATAGATGATAGATAGATAGATGATAGATAGATAGATACAAAATAGAGAAAAATGCCATAATGATACATTTTAATTATAAACACTGATATAAACTCATGACTTATAAAAATATATTCCTATCTCTGCTGAAAAAAGTCAGAAAGCAAGAACAGGCCGGTATGAATGAAGATATCCATATCCTAGCTCTTGATTTCTTTTTTTTTTTAGATTTATTTATTTATTTATTTATTTATTTATTTATTTATTTATTTATGATAGACACAGAGAGAGAGAAAGAGAGAGAGAGGCAGAGACACGGGCAGAGGGAGAAGCAGGCTCCACGCAGGGAGCCCAAGGCGGGACTGGATCCCGTGACTTGACTCCAGGACCATGCCCTGGGCCAAAGGCAGGCGTCAAACCACTAAGCCACCCAGGGAGGGATCCCCTAGCTCTTGATTTCTAATTCCCTAATAATATATACACTGGCATTCCTTGCAAAAGAATGGCTGATTTTAGGTTTTGGACAGAAAATACACAAGATAAGACAAGGGACTCTTTGTTATGTCAAAAAGTAAGAAAGCACTCAGACTAGAGTCATTACAAAAAGACCCAGAAGCCAGCTTGAAAGGGCTTCCACTGGCCTTTAAAACGAAGGCGCACCTTCAAAAGAATAATGGCTGTAATGTTTGTAATTATTCTTACATTTATACACTGTATAAATAAGCGTCCATGAACCCAAATTAAACTCAAGGAAGAAAGACAAAGGAGAGAAAAAAGAAAGCTCTTATTTCCTAATAAATGTGAAAGTAATCATGGAAAACAGAATCTTACTACACTTCTACCCCTACTGTAAAAATTGATTTGGGATCCTCAATGAACACGACACCACTGAATGAAAAACTGTCTTCTGGTACCAAGTCTTTCCCCACAGATTAATTACAAATTCCAAAGCCAAATATACACCTTTATAATTCAGCAACCTAGTAATCATCACTTTAACTAAGTGACCAACCTTGAGTTTCTAACAGCAAGACAAACTGATCTTCATTGTCTCATCATATGATATAATATAAAATATATAATATGTGAAAATATTCTTGCCAAAATGTTTTACCTGAATCTAATCATGTTTTACCTGAATCTATAGACCTAACTTACAATTTATAGACAATATAATTAATAGCAGTACAAGTTCAATAATACCATAAGAGAACAATCAGAAAAATCCAGAATTGGGAGTTTTTACATGACAAGTGGCCTGAACTATTTAAAAGCCAATGCCAGGGATCCATGGGTGGCTCAGCAGTTTAGTGCCTGCCTTCGGCACAGGACGTGATCCTGGAGTCCTAGGATCGAGTCCCACATCAGGCTCCCTGCGTGGAGCCTGCTTCTCCCTCTGCCTGTGTCTCTGCCTCTCTCTCTCTCTCTCTCTCTCTCTCTCTCTGTGTGTGTGTGTGTGTGTGTGTGTCGTGAATAAATAAATAAAATTTTTTAAAAAATAAAAAATAAAAGTCAATGCCAATAACAACAACAACAGCAACAACTGGTACAGCCACTCTAGAAAACAATGTGAAGCTTCCTCAAGAACTTAAAAATAGAGCTATCCGTATGACCCAGCAATTGCACAACTGGGTATTTACCCCAAAGATACAGATGTAGTGAAACACTGAGACACCTGGACCCCCATGTTCATAGCAGCAGTGTTCACAACAGCCAGTCTGTGGAAGGAGCCATGATGTCCTTCGACAGATGAATGGCTAAAGAAGATGTGGTCTATATATACAATGGAATATTACTCAGCCATCAGAGAAGACGAATACCCACCATTTGCTTCAATGTGGATGGAACTGGAAGGTATTCTGCTGAGTGAAATAAGTCAGTTAGAGAAGGACAATCATCATATTATTTCACTCATAAGTGAAATATAAGAAATAGTGAAAGGGATTATAAGGGAAAGGAGGGGAACTGAGTGGGAAGAATTAGAGAGGAAGAGACTCCTAACTCTGGGAAACAAGCAAAAGGTTGTGGAAGGGGAGGTGGGTGTGGGGATGGGGTAACTGGGTGATGGGCACTGAGGAGGGCACTTGATTGGATGAGCACTGGGTGTTATACCATATGTTGGCAAATCGAACTTAAATAAAAATAAATGTAAAAAATAAATAAATAACAACAAAGTAAATGTTTTAGATTAGGAAATACTAAATATCCATAACTACCAAATATAATTCATGAATTTCAATTACTCAATTACATCATGATTCAAAAAAATACAAATACAAATGACATTTTTGATGCAGTTGGAAAAATTGGACTGCATATTAAATATTGGACTGAATATCAAATATTTACTATTTAATATTACACAATATGGATATTGGTTCAGTATCAAATATTATAGAACTATTGTTAATTTAGATAACAGTATTATATATATGTAGGAGAATGTTCTCATTCTTAAAATGATGCATGCTTATGTATATAGGAGTGATTTGTGACAACTGCATCTTACTTTCAAATGGTTCCACCACAAATTCAATATAGAAAGGAATAAGGAAAATATGACAAAATGTTAACGATTGTTATAATATACATAACTAGAGGGTGTTATTTATAAGTAGAAGTGTATAGATATTCACTGAATTATTCTTAAAATTTTTCAAGCAGATAGGAAAGAAAATATGGGCTCTCATGATGGTAATGAGTCCTTGCTAAGAATTACTAGCTGCAATCTCTAGTTGCCCCTTTTTTTTCCTTCTGTAGTTATGATAGACTCAAGACATAACACTGATGACTAAAAGAATTTACATTTAGAAGGGTGCTTGGACAGGGTACCTGGTTGTCTCAGTTGGTTAAGCATCTAACTCTTGATCTCAGTTAAGGTCTTGATCTGTGTGTGGTGAGTTCAAGCCCCATGTTGGGCTCCATACTGGATGTGGAGCCTACTTAAAAATATATATATAAGAAGGTGCACAATTTAGGCCTCAACTATAAAGATTTATAAAAAACTTAATTTTTCTAAGTGAGCTCTCAAAATCATGTCTTTTGAAGAATGTATGGATTCTTTTAAACTTGAGCCACTTTCAGATATTCCTTTTTTTATTGAATCGGCTTAAGCATTTGTTAGGGTTTAAGGCATTATTTGTCTCTTGCCAGTATCAAATGAGATATTGGATTGTATCTCTAGGCAATCTGTAGTTTCCATAAATACTTGATAAGATCTACTTTATTAAAAATGGAAAATCATTTTGACTTCTCTAGAAAAAAAATTCTATTCAAAAAGGAAGAAGCATCTTTCCTGCTTACTCTGTTTTCTAGATTCTACTACTTTTTTAAATATTTTATTTATTTATTTGAGAGAGAGAGAGCATGAACAGGGGAACAGGGGAAGGGGGAGGGGCAGAGGGAAAGGGATAAGCAAACACTCCCACTGAGCAGGGAGCCCAACGTGGGGCTCTATCCTGAGACCCTGAGATCATGACCTGAGCTGAAGGCAGTCACGTAACTGACTGAGCCCCCCAGGTGCCCCTAGATTCTACCACTTTTAAAATTAAATGAATTTATATCATGCAAAGGACCTTGAGTATTCCAGCTTCACATCTTACAGACAAAGACACAGCTCTGCAGAGCTTAAACAATTTGTGCAGGGCCATATAGCTAAGTAGTGGTAAATTAGGACTGGATCCAAGAGTTTTGACTTCTAATTAAATACAAAAATTTCTACACAATATTGCTCTAACATTTATTTACTCTGATCTTGGCCAAGTTGCTTATACTCTCTAAACCCTGGGGATACTAATCCTGTGGCAGCTGCTTCAGGTGTCCAGCCTTACAGCCCCTCTGCTCACCTCTGATTTCAGACAGCTGTGATATACACTTCTATGGGAGTATAAGGTCATCTTAGGCTGACCATCTCAAAGATCTCCTACCTGTGCTTTCTCTCTTCTTCTCCTTCCCTCTTCTTCTTCTGCATCCAAAAAGAAAAAGAGGGGCTCTCAGAAGTCAAGCAAGATCTGGCCATTTACATTTTTGAGGTTTATTTTTAAAATGAGGAAATCCTAGAACAAGTCTCAAACATATATTTTAAACTTTGGATGAATGAATATTTTATTTCAATCCCATCCAACTATTTTTGTACTAAATGAAGAAATCTATTTGAAAATAACATCAAGAATCTAAATGTGAAGTGTCCAATGCATGGGAGGCTAAGGCAACAAATTCTACCTAATCCAAAGACCTATAGCCTGGGTTCTATTGAAAAATACCTGCAGTTTTTCTTCTCTTCTCCACTTGAGGCCTGAGAAAGAAATGAGTAATACTCTGTTTACTTTATTATGGGTGCTAGAATGCACTGTATCCCACTTTCCTTCCCCAAATTACGCCTTGCCAAGATCTCTCTCTATTAATAGTAGAGTCAATCACAGTATATCCTCATCATTCACAGAATCCATATTTGTAAATTCACCTACTCACTAAATTTATTTGCAATTATCCAAATCAGTACTCAGGGCTATTGGGGGGTCATTCATGGACATCACAGAACCATAAAAAATCTGAGTCATATCATGGCCTCAGGTTGAACAAGGCACTCCCCTGCTTCTTATTTTAACTCCCATACTAGAGAAAAAATGATGAAACAAAAAGATCAAAAAGGTCAATAAATTTTAAAACCAGACTAATTGAGAAAGCAAGAAGAAAAATACAAATTACCAATATCAGGAATGAAAGAAGGGATATTACTATAGACTCTATGGACATTAAGGATAATAAGGAAATGTAAATGAACAACTTTATGCCAAAAGTCCAACAACTTAGATGACATGGAAAAAACTGCTTGAAATAAAAACTACCAAAGCTCACTCAAGAAGAAATGCATGATTTGAATAGCCCCCAATCTCTTAGTGAAATTTAACCCATAGTTTAAAAGTTTTCTGGGGGAAAAAAAAGCCCAGCTCAGATGGTGTCACTGGTGAATTCTATCAAACATTTTGAAAAGTAAACTCTTAAAGAAAATATAAGGAGGAACCCCTCTCAAGTCATTTTTATGAGGCCAACATTACCTTTATACCAAAACCAGACAAATAAATCATAAGAAAGAGTAACTTCAAATATCACTCATGAGCATATCCACCTTTTGTGCTAAAATTAAAAATTCTCTTACATTGCTGATAGGAATACATAATGGTATAGTTACTTTGGATAATATTTTGATAGTTTGTTAGATAAAAGTCATATATAGGGATCCCTGGGTGGCGCAGCGGTTTGGCACCTGCCTTTGGCCCAGGGCGTGATTCTGGAGATCCGGGATCGAATCCCACATCGGGCTCCTGGTGCATGGGGCCTGCTTCTCCCTCTGCCTATGTCTCTGCCTCTCTGTGTGTGTGTGTGTGTGTATGTGACTATCATAAATAAATAAAAAATTTTTTAAAAAAAGTCATATATATTAGTACACCTGGGTAGCTCAGTGGTTGAATGTCTGCCTTCAGCTCAGGGCAAAACCCTGGGTCCAGAGATCAAGTCCTACATCGGGCTCCCTGTGAGGAGCCTACTTCTCTCTCTATGTCTCTACCTCTCGCTCTGTGTCTCTCATGAATAAATAAATAAAATCTTTTTTTTTAAATTCATACATATTTATCACATTGTTCATCAATTCTATTCCTAGGTATTAAGCCAAGAAAATTGAAAACATATTTCTAAAGGTTTCTAAATACGTGAATGTTCATAGCAGCTTTATTTCACATTAGTCAAAAACTGAAAACAATTCAAATGTTCATCAAGAAGTAAATGAATAATGAAAACACAATGATCCACAAGTTCTGGGATGCAGCAAAAGCAGTTCTAAGAGGGAAGTTTATTTCAATACAAGCCTACCTCAAGATGCAAGGAAAATCTCAAATAAGCAATCTGACCTTATACTTAAAGGAACTAGAAAAAGAACAACAAACAAAACAAAAAGCAGAAGGGGAGAAATAATAAAGATTAGAACAGAAATAAATTATATAAAACTAAAAAAAATAGAATAAATCAACTAAACCAGGAGTTGGTTCTTTGGAAAAAAAAATCAATAAAATTAATAAACCTCCACCTGGACTTATCAAGAAAAAAGGAAAAGGGACTCAAATAAATAAAATCACAAGTGAGAAAGGAGAAATAACAACCAACACCACAGAAATACAACCAATTGTAAAAAAAACATTATGAAAAACTATATGACAACAAATTACATATTTATAGAAATGGATAAATTCTGGGGTGCCTGGGTGGCTCACTTGGTTAAGCAGCTTCCTTTGGCTCAGGTCATGATCCTAGGATCAAGCCCCACATAGGGTTCCCTGCTTAGCAGGGAATCTGCTCCTTCTGCTTTCCACCTCCCACTGGTGTGCTCCCTTGCTCTCTCTCATTAATTAATTAATTAATTAATTAAAATCCTTTTTTTAAAAAAAGAAATGGACAAATTCCTAGAAACATATGGACTCTCAAAACTAAAACAAGAGGAAATAGAAAATTTGAACAGACTGATAACCAGCAAAGAAATTGAGTCAGTAATCAAAAAACTCCGAACAAACAAAATTCCAGGACCAGATGGCTTCACAGGTAAATTCTATCAAGCATTTACAGAAGAGTTAATACCTATTCTTATTAAACTATTCCAAAAAAAAAAAAAAGAAAGGAAGACTTCCAAATTCATTCTATGAGACCAAAATTACCCTGATACCAAAACCAGATAAAGACACCACTAAAAAAGAGAACTATAGACCAACATCCCTGATGAACATAGATGTAAAAATTACTCCAAAAAACTATCAAACTTAATTCAACAATATATTTTTTAAGTGCAACATTCATTTGCAATAAAAACCCTCAACCAAGTAGGTTTAAAGGGAATATATCTCAACATATTAAAGGCCTTATGTGAAAAACCCACAGCAAAAATCACATTCAATGGGAAAAAACTGAGAGTTTTTCCCCTAAGATCTGAAACAAGACAAGAATGTCCACTCTCACCACTTTTATTCAACATAGTCCCAGAAGTTCTAGCCATAGCAATCCGACAAGAAAAAGAACAAAAGCATCCATATTGGTAAGGAAAAAGAAAAACTTCCATATTTGCAGATGACATAACACTCTACATAGAAAACCCTAAAGACTCTACTGAAAAACTACTAGAACTAATCAACAAATTCAGTAAAGTTATGGGATACAAAATCTATGCACAAAAATCTGTTGCATTTCTCCACAAAAATACTGAAGAAGCAGGGAAATTAAGAAAACAATCCCATTTATAACTGCACTAAAAACAATAGGATGCCTAGGAATATACCAAACCAAAGAAGGGAAAGGCTTGTGCTCTGAAAACTTTAAAATAGATGAAAGCAATCAAGACAACACAAAGAAATGGAAAGATATTCCATGCTTATGGATTGGAAGAACAAATATTCTTAAAATATCTACACTACCCAAAGCAATCTACCCTTTTAATGAAATCTTTACCAAAATACCAACAGCACTTTTCACAGAACTAGAACAAACAATTCCAAACTTTATATGGAACCACAAAAGACCCCAAATAGCCCAAGTAACCTTGAAAAAGCAAAGCAAAGCAAAGCTGGAGGCATCACAATTCTGGGCTTCAAGTCATGTTACAAAAATATAGTCATCAAAACCATATGTTACTACCACAAAAAAAGACACATAAAGGGGCACCTAGGTAATTCAGTCAGTTAAGCATCTGCCTTGATCCCATTTCCTGGGGTCCTGGGATCAAGTCCTGCATTTGGCTCCTAGGTCAGTGGGGAGTCTGTTTCACTCTCTTCCTCTGCCCCTCCACACTCTCATGCTGTCTTTCTATCTCTCTTTCAAATAAATAAAATCTTTTTAAAAAATAGACACTAGATCAATAGAACAGAACAGAAAATGTATAAATAAACCCACAGCTATATGGTTGATTAATCTTTGATGAAACAGGTAAGAATATCCGGTAGAAAAAAGGAGTCTTTTCAACAAATGGCATTGGAAAAACTAGACACTAACATCCAGAAAAATCAAACTGGACCACTTTCTTACACCACCCACAAAAATAAATTCAAAATGCATTAAAAACTTAAAAGTAAGACTTGAAACCATAAAAATCCTGGAAGAGAATACAAGCAGTAACTTCTTTGACATTGGTTGTAGCAGCTTTTTTCTAGATATGTCTCCTGAGGCTGGGGAAACAAAAGCAAAAATAAACTATTGGGACTACATCAAAATGAAATCTGCACAGCAAAGGAAATAATCAACAAAACTAAAAGGCAACCTATGGTATGGGAGAAGATATTTGCAAATGGCATATCCAATAAAGGGTTTGTATCCAAAATATACAAAGAATTTACAAAATTCAACACCCAAAAACAAATAATCCAATTTAAAAATGGGTAGAAGACATGAATAGACCTTTCTCCAGAGAAGACACACAGATGGCCAACAGACACATGAAAAGATGCTCAACAGTACTCATCATCAGGGAAATGCAGACCAATTGTACAATGAGATAACATCTTGCACCTATCAGAATGGTTAAAATCAAAAACATAAGAAACAACAGATGTTGGTGAGGATGTGGAGGGAGAGAGGGGAACCCTCTTACATTGTTGGTGGGATTGCAAACTAGTATAGCTGCTGTGGAAAACAGTATGGAGGTTCCTCAAAAAGGTAAAAATAGAACTACCCTATGATCCAGCAATCACACTACTAGGTATTTACCTAAAGATTACAAAAACACTTAACTCAAAAGGATACATGCACCTGTATGTTTACTGCAGCATTATTTACAACAGCCAATGAAGCAGCCCGTGAAATCTTGCCATTTACAATGACATGGTTGGAGCTACAGAGTATAATCTTATGTGAAATAAGTCAGACATGAGTTCACTCATGTGGAATTTAAAAAACAAACAAGCGAAGGGGGAAAAAATGAGAGAGAGATATTCAAACCAGAAATGTACTTTTAAATATTGAGAACAGGGATCCCTGGGTGGCGCAGAGGTTTGGTGCCTGCCTTTGGCCCAGGGCGCGATCCTGGAAACCCAGGATCGAATCCCACGTCGGGCTCCTGGTGCATTGAGCCTGCTTTCCCCTCTGCCTGTGTCTCTGCCTCTCTCTCTCTCTCTCTCTCTCTGTGTGTGTGTGTGTGACTATCACAAATAAATAAAAAATAAATAAATAAAATAAATAAATATTGAGAACAATCTGATGGTTACCAGGAAGGAGGGACATGGGGGATGGGTAAAGGATGGAAATTAAGGAGTGCACCTCGGTATGAGCACAGGGTGATGTATGGAACTGTTGAATTACTATATTGTACAACAGAAACTAATATAACACTGTATGTTAACTAACTGGAATTAAAATAAGAACTTATTAAAAAAAACAAGTAAATGGATAAACAAGTTAAGGTACATAATACATTAGTATTCCACTCAGCAATAAAAAGAATGTATGTACTAATATATGCAACAACTTAGATAAATACCCAAAGCATTAGGCTAAAGAATAAAGACTAACCAAAAATAAAGGTATATGTTTTACTATTTCATTTACATGACATTCTAAAAAGGCAAAACTATGGGGATAGAAATCACATCCGTGGTTATAGGGACTGGGAAGAAGGAAAGACTGAAAAGGGGCAATAGAAAGTTTTTGGTAGAGTGGAATTATACTATAACTGAGTAGTGGTGGTTGTTATACAACAACATAAATTTAGTAAGACTCATTAAACTGTACATTTAAATATAGTGACATTTATTGTATGCTTATTATACCTCAATAACCCTGAATGAAAATAAAGTGTATAAAATATATGTTCTTGGTAATTTCTTAGCATATTTTGTCATAAGAGGAAACAGGAAAATCCCTACAAGAAACTCTGACCCTTAACCATTCTCTATTTTATACTCCATTTCTAATTTTCTTTATACTGTTAAAAGAGAAAATATGCAGTTTTCTCATAAGAAAGTGATGGGCATTAGTTCAATATATGTATGTGTGTGCCCATAAATGAATCATATTTAGCATCTTTCTGTGATCTTTTCCCCCAAAATTCCCTTATACTATAACAAATTTTTAGAAGTTGTAACATTATTGTGTTGTTATTTCTCCAGAAATCTGGGTTCTAGAATGCTATTTCAATTTGCACAATTCTAAGTAAGACATACTAGAATTGTATGCCAGTGCATTCCTACAACAACAAAAAATAGTTTCAGTGGCTGAGAACTAGGGCAGAGGGGAACAGAGAGAGGTTCCATATATCATATTTATTCATACTAGGGAATACATGGTTGATAGGAGGATGAGAAAAGAGTTTTAGAAATGACAAAAAAAGAAACAAGAGGGTTTAGAAACCCTAAATCCCTGGCCTCTCATAGATTTACTTGTTATGGAGAGAGAAAATCTAACATAAGCAATCCAACACATCTTTTCTACTCATGCTATGACATAGCTGGCTAGGTAGGATGAAAGCATATTAATTCACTTACAAGTCCTCTTCATAATCAAATGAGAGGCTGAAAAGAATGGAAGGGGTGATACTGGGAATTCAGTATCAGCATTGTTTTTCAAAATAATGCAATGGAAGCCCTCTTATCTGATGTAACTGGGACGAATTGGTAAATGAATAAAATAAAAGTCAGTAAAACAGAATCTTACTATGTGATGTGCTCATTAAAATTTTTGTTTTAAATTGAAACATACAAATCCATATTCATTCACCAGTCTTTTGATGTAGGACCAAGGCCTTCACTTTTAATATGGTAGGAATTAAAACAGTCTGAACAGCAATGTTTATTCACAACTTGCCTTTAGCAAGTCTTTCGAAAACTTTCAACTGAATTTTGAGAGAAACAATTCTCTTTTCACACTTATAATTCTTTGGTTTATATAATATTTAACTAAATTACATAATTACCATAGCAAGTACAACTAGTATTAAGAGATTTGGGAACAAACACAACAGACTTATGGGAAGCATATGACTCAACTGGCAGGAACAGAGCATGCAGGAGTTTTATATAATCATTAATAGATGTTGAAATTTATCAAAAGCTTGCTTTTGCTTTTATCAAGATAACCATGAAAGAAGTCTTGTTTAGTCAATTAACATGGTGAAATACACTGATAGAATATTTGAAGTTAATCATTCTTACTTGATCTGATATTTGTAATACACTGAAGAATTTAGTTCTATATGTTATTTGGGATTCTCACATGTAGGTTATAAGTAAAGTGGACCTTTAATTATCTTTCCTCATGCTGTCTTTATCTTGCTTAAGGTCATATCAACCTAAAAAATGAGTTTGGAAGTTTTCTTCTTTCTTTATGTATAATACTTATATAAAACAGTAATTTTCTTTCTCTGAAAGTTTGGTAGCATTCTCCCATTAAGCCATCTTTGTCTAGGACTTTTGGGGAGTAGGGCTGTCATCTACCACACCTTGAAATCCAGACATGCTTTTTGCTCACCATTTCTGTGTTTATTTGCTTATTTGTTTTTCATTAGTCTCCTAGTCCCACTGACTTCCCTTTGATATTTGCAGTGATTTCACATTGATATGGAGGACAGAGCAACCCTGGCTGAGTGAATTATTTTGTCAGGAATCAGAAGTTTCCCAACAAGACTCACTTTTGAACACTCACTGTTCTTGGCTAGTCAGTATTTAAATTAAAGAGCACTGTAATGATTCAGTCATCTCCCTGCTCAGTCCTATGCAGGTTTTCCTTTTATTAATAGCTGGGGTTTTCCACAGCTTCAAAAACAGAAAAATTGAGTGGAACATTCAAAGTCTCCAAATGTGTACTCAGATATATGAAAAGTAATAATAGCATAGAACCCCTGTACTCTGAGTGGGTTGCAAAGACCCACTTCTATGAAAGACCCTCCTGAGATACAGACAAATAAGATAATTCTTGACCAAAGACATCTATTAAAAAGAAGAGTCACTAAGTGCTAAACTTCAAACATTTCCTGCCCCTTTATGTTGAACACTGGAGTTTCAGCTTTCATCTTCACTTCTGAAGTTTGGATTCACTAACTTCCTAATGGAAATTTATAATAGTTTTTAAAGTATATGTAATCCAGATATCAGCTGGCATTGACCTATTTCTTAATATCTAGATGAAGATGGATTTAAATCTCCATGTTATGGATTGTAGAAAAATGCAGTGGCATCCTCAGGACTTCTGCTCAATTTAGGGGGTTGGTGAGGTGACATTCTCTAATAGCTGTCTCTGCTTCCCTGCCTCTGCTAAGTGAATATTGAGATCAGGGGTCTTCTCATTATTCACTCCCAGCCAGCTCAACCCTGGGCTGCCTTAGGTTGTTCTTGTCCTTAATTTCCACCCAGTAAGTTCATCCTCTAATCAAGATATTTTGAGTGAATAGAAAATATTACTGAAGGTTTTGGGGGGGGGGAATCTACATAGCAGCAACAGAAATGATTTATAATTCAATAAAAGATATTTATTTGTGTTGCTAACTATGTGGATGGAATTAGAGGGTATTATATTAAGCTAAATAAGTCAGTTAGAGGAAGACAAATACTATATGATTTCACTCATATGTGGAATTTAAGAAATAAAATAAATGAAAATAGGGGAAGGGAAGGAAAAATAAAATAAGATGAAAATTGAGAGGGAGGCAAACCATGAGAGATGCTGAACTCTAGGAAACAAACTGAATATTGCTGGAGGGGAGGTAGTTGGGGGGGAAGGATAACTGGGTGATGGAGGGCATTTGATGTAATGAGCACTGGGAATTATATGCAACTGATGAATCACTGAATTATACCCTGAAACTATATATATATATATGGTTAGATCATGGTAAAGAAATTTTAAAAACAAAAAGATTTTTATGCTGCTAAAGTTCCTTTGGCTATTTCCTTGACTTGGGCACCAGTCACCACCTTCCATGTTGTTCCTCCTCTCTCCTCTTTCCCCCTCCTCTTTCATCTCTCCCAATACCCTCAGCCCCTTCTAAATCCCTGTTTGTTTCTAAGGCATACACTTCAGTTATCACAAGTTTGTCTTGACTCCTGCAGACCCCCATGTCCCACTTTATGGACTCAACTTTACTTCAAGTAGCTTGTCAAGGCATAGAAGTATCTTGCTCTTTTCAACATATCTATAACTATATCTCAAGAGGTCTCAATGGGATCAGTTTCAATGGATTCATTTTCATTTGGATATATCTGTTCTGTGAAATTAAGTAATACCTTTTTTTATCTTTCATCTTTCCATCTACCCTGTACTCTGTCCATCCATTACTTCCCCCATTTAGCATTATATATCCCATCCTTGCAAACCTCCCATTTTAAAAATTAAACTAATATATAAACTTCTGTGTTTCATTTTCATACTTCCTGGTTTGTACTCTATCTAGCTAATAGCTAAATGTTAGCTGATGTTGTGTTAAGTGTTTTCTATTTCACCGAGGTATTTACATTCTAGTAGAAGAGCTAGGACCTTGCCACACTGACCAAAATGGGTAAAAATGAGGGCATCCTAATCTTGAGCACACAGTACCTATCCAAATACAAGAGTACTCCCTTTGTCTTATTGACTTTGGTGGCCAACATTGGGCATAAAAGGTTAGTCTTCTTATAAACAGGAAATATGACTTCAAGGAGTATATAATTAAAAGAAAAAGGGGGGGAGGGTAAGCAAGATGGCAGAAGAGTAGGGGACCTCATTTCATCTGGTCCTTTGAATTTAGCTAGATAACTATCAAATCATTCTGAACACTCATGAATTCAACCTGAGATATAGGAAAAGAATTGCTGGAATTTTAGAAATAGAAAAGCAACCACTTTTTGCAGGGTAAGAGGTGTGGAGAAGTGATTCTGAGGGCATATGTCAGAAGATAAATGGTGAGGGAGGGAAAGTGAGCTAAATGGTGAGCTATTGGAAAGTGATATAACCCAAGTGCAAAATTAGAACCTTTAGAAGTCTGCTCCAGTGAGAGATGTCCCTGCCTGAAAGCTGCTCAAGTGGTAAAGTGGGACAGAATCCTAGGTGTGACAGTGTAGTCTCAGGACCCCCAACATCACAGAAAGAATGAGGGTGCCGAAGCCAGTAGTGTTCCCAAACACTGGAGTGAAGAAACTAGTTACAGTCAGTGAGCCCAGGAGGGGGCTCTCAGCTCAGTTTGCCAAATTGTAAATCAGCATGATCAGGTTACCACTCTCCATGCAGGGGCCCTGCAAAGGGCAGAAATGCAGTGACCCTCCACCTTCCCTAGGAGGGGTGCTGTGGGTGTGCACCGCAGGAGTCTGCAGAGTTTGACACAAACAAAAGTGAAGACTGCTTATCCCTGAGGGTTTATGGAAAAGAGGAGACCACAATCTTTCAGCTCCAGGGCTGGAGAATCAGGGCATGGCCATTTTTATTTTCATCCTCTAAAGAGGCACAGAAAACCTTCAGGGAACAAAAGCCACATAGAGAAACCAGAAGCAGCTTACACTGGATCTGGCCCTTGGCAAGGGCCAATGCAACTCCACCAAGGCAAAGACACCTGAGAATCAGGTGCAGCAGGCCCCTCCCCTAGAAGACCAGTGGGAACAATAGGAGAATACCAAGTTTACAGAGCACACAGGACCACAAAACTACAATGCTAGGGAAAAGAGTATATAGAATTCAAGGTTTTTTCTTATGATTTGTTTATCTTTTAGTTTATAATTTTCCTTTCCTTTTTTTTCTTTATCAACACTATGTTTTTAAGTCTTTTTTTAACTCTCATTTTTACATTTACATTTTATAGATATATTATTCATCTTGACTTCCTTTCACTATATTCAATTATATATATATCGCTTTCTTTACAATTTTGGGATTAATGTCTTCTTTTTAAACTTTTTTTTTAATTTTTATTTGTTTATGATAGTCTCAGAGAGAGAGAGAGAGGCAGAGACACAGGCAGAGCGAGAAGCGGGCTCCATGCACCGGGAGCCCGACGTGGGATTCGGTCCCGGGTCTCCAGGATCGCGCCCTGGGCCAAAGGCAGGCGCCAAACCGCTGCGCCACCCAGGGATCCCGGGATTAATGTCTTCTAACAAACAGACCAAAATACACCCAGAACCAAATGGATCACCTTGTTTTGTCAACCTGGGAGATTATATTAACTCTTTCCCCTCTCCTTTTTTTCTTTTTTGCTTTTTCTTTTCTTTTTTAGTTTCTGAATGCTTCAGATTTGTCTAGTGTGTATTTTGCTTGGGTTGTGGTTGATATTTTTTATCTTGTTCTCTTGTTCATCCATCCTTCTCTGGGCAAAATAACTAGAAAGGGGAATCCACAATAAAAGAAAGTACCAGAGGTAATACTCTCTGCCACAGATGTAATGGATATAGATACAAGTAAAATGTCATACCTGAAATTCAGGATAACAATTATAAAGTTACTAACTGGGCTTGAAAAAAAAAAAGCAAAAAAGGCACTAAAGAAATAAAATCTAATCAGATTGAAATTAAAAATCCTCTAACTGAAATGCAATCTAGGGATACCTGGGTCGCTCAGTGGTGGAGCATCTGCCTTCAGCTCAGGGTGTGGTTCCAGAGTCCCAGGATCGAGTTCCACAGCAGGCTCCCATCAGGAAGCCTGCTTCCACCTCTGTCTATATCTCTGCCTCTCTCTGTGTGTCTTTCATGAATAAATAAAATCTTTTTTAAAAACTGAGATGCAGTCTAAATTGGATGCTCTAATAGCTAGGGTAAATAAGGCAGAAGAGAGAGTGACATAGAAGGTGAGTTTATCGAAAGAAAGGAAGCTGAGGAAAAGAGAGAAAAACAACAACTAATGGACCATGAGGGAAGGCTTCAAGAAATCAGCAACATCAAAAAGCAAAACAATATTAGGGGAAAGAAGTCCCAGGGAAAGAAGAAAGGGGGGAGCAGAAGGCATATTTGGGCAAATCACAGCTGAGAACTTCTCTAATTTGAGGATGGAAACAGGCATTCAAGTCCAAGAGGTAGAGAGAACCTCCTCAAAATCAATAAAAATAGATCAACACCCCAACATATAATAGCAAAGCTTGCAAATTTCAGAGATAAAGAGAAAATCCTGAAAGCAGCTTGAGATGAGAGTTCCTGAACCTACAGGGGTAGAAACATTAGGCTGGCAGCAGACAAATCCACAGAGACCTGGCAGGCCAGAAGGGGCTGGCATGATATAGTCAGTGTACTAAATGAGAAAAACTTGCAGCCAAGAGTATTTTATCCAGCAAGACTGTCATTCAGAATAGAAGGCTCTCATTCTATACAGAGCTTCCAGGACAAACAGAAACTAATAGAATTTGTGATCACTAAACCAGCCCTGCAAGAAATATTAAAGGGGATCCTGTAAGCAAGGACAGAGCCCAAAAGTAACTTAGACCAGAAAGAAACAGAGACAATCTACAGAAACAGGGACTTTACAGGTAATACAGTGACACTAAATTCATATCGTTCAATAGTTACTCTGAATGTGAATGGGCTAAACACTCTGATCAAAAGACAAAGAGTATCAGATTGGAAAAAAAAAGCAAGCCCCATGCATATGTTGTCTACAAGAGACTCATTTTAGTCCTAAAGACACTTCCAGATTGAAAGTGAGGGGTACAACATGGATGGAACTGGAGGATATTATGCTGAGTGAAGTAAGTCAATCGGAGAAGGACAAACAGTGTATGTTCTCATTCATCTGGGGAATATAAATAATAGTGAAAGGGAATATAAGGGAAGGGAGAAGAAATGTGTGGGAAATATCAGAAAGGGAGACAGCACATAAAGACTCCTAACTCTGGGAAATGAACTAGGGGTGGTGGAAGGGGAGGAGGGCGGGGGGGTGGGGGTGAGTGGGTGACAGGCACTGAGGGGGACACTTGACAGGATGAGCACTGGGTGTTATTCTGTATGTTGGTAAATTGAACACCAATAAAAAATTAATTTATTAAAAAAAGAAAGAAAGTGAGGGGTAGAGAACAATTGATCATGCTAATGGACATCAAAAGAAACCTGGGGTAGTAATCCTTATATCAGAAAAGTTAGATTTTAAACCAAAGAGTGTAATAAGAGATGAAGAAGGACACTATATCATAATGAACATGTCAATCCAACAATATCTAACAATTCTAAATATTTATGCTCCTAACTTGGGAGCAGCCAATTATATAAACCAAGTAATAACAAAATTAAATAAACACATTGATAATAATACAATAATAGTAGTGGACTTTAACACCCTGCACACAGCAATGGACAGATCATCTAAGCAGAAGATCTACAAGGAAACAAGGGCTCTGAATGACACACTAGACCAGATGGACTTCACAGATATACACAGAGTATCCCATCTTAATGCAACAGAATACACATTCTTCTCCAGTATACATGGAACATTCTCCAAAATAGATCATATACTGGGTCATAAATTAGGTCTCAATAGGTACCAAAAAACTAGGATTATTCCTTGCATATTTTCAGATCACAGTGCTTTGAAACTTGAACTCAATCATAAGAGGAAATTTTGAAGGAACTCAAACACTTGGAAGTTAAAGAGCATCCTACTAACGAATGAAATTAAAGACAAATTTTAAAAATTCATAGAAACAGATGAAAATGAAAACATACTTGTTCAAAACCTTTGGGATACAGCAAAAGTGATCTTGAGAAGGAAGTATACAGCAATACAAGCCTCTCTCAAAAAATTAGAAAAATCTAAAATATACAAACTAAACTTACACCCAAAGGAGGTGGAGAAAAACAGTAAATAAAGTGTAAACCCGGCAGAAAAAAAGAAACAATAAAGATTAGAGCAGGGACTCCTGGGTGGCTCAGTGGTTGAGCCTTTGGCTAAGGGCATGATCCTGGGGTCCAGGATTGAGTCCTGCTTTGGGCTCCCCATGGGGAGCCTGCTTCTCCTTCTGACTATGTCTCTGCTTCTCTCTGTGTCTCTCATGAATAAATAAATAAAATCTTTTTAAAAATAAATGAAGATTAGAGCAGAAATCAATGAAATAAAAACCAAAAGAACAGTAGAACAGATCGATGAAAACTGGGAGCTGATTCTTTGAAAGAATTAATAGGATCAACAAACCCCTAGTCAGATTTACCAAAAAGAAAAGAGAAAGGACTCAAATTAATAAAATCATGAATGAAAGATGAGAGATCACAACCAACACCAAGGAAATACAAACAATTTTAAGAACATATTATGAGCAACTATATGCCAACAAATTAGGCAATCTGGAAGAAATGGATGCATTCTTGGAAATTTATAAACTACCAAAACTAAAACAGAAAGAAATATAAAACCTGGATAGACCCATAACCAGCAAGGAAATGGATGCAGTCATCAAAAATCTTCCAAGAAACAAGAGACCAGGGCCAGATAACTTCCCAGGGGAATACCACCAAACATTTAAAGAAGAACTAATACTCTTCTGAGGCTGTTTCTAAAAAGAGAAATGGAAGGAAAATTTCCAAACTCATTCTATGAGGCCATCATTATCTTGATCTCAAAACTAGACAACGACTCCAACAAAAAGGAGGCAAAACAAAGGAAGAGTAGGAGTCCTTGGGTCCTCATTTCATCTGGTCCCCCAAATTTAGATAGATAATTATCAAACCATTTGGAACACCTATGAATTCAACCTGAGATGTAAATAAAGAACAGTTGGAACTCTACTAATAGAAAAGTGACCATTTTCACAAGGTAGGAGTGCAGAGAAGAAAAACCATGGGGGAGAGGAAGGAGCCTTTGTAAGCCAGCTGCTGGAAAGTGATATAGCCCTGGAGCACAAAATCAGGACTTTTAGAAATCTGCTCCTTTGAGACACTTCTCTGCTTGAAAGTGCTCAGTGGTGAAGTGGGACAGAATTGCGGGAGAGACAGTGGGATCTCAGTATTTCCAGAGACACAGGAAAAAACAGGGGTGCCTGAGCTGGCAGAGTTCTAAGCATTGGAGTGGGGAAATGACTTTAGGTCAGGGGACCAGGGAAAAGGCTTGGCTTGTGCCATAAACTGCAAACCAAGGATGGATCAGGTGACCACTATCCATGCTGGGTCCCTACAAAGGACTGGAAGTCAGCAACCCTCTGCTTTCATCTGGGAGAAGCAGAGCTGGTGCACACTGGATCTGGCGAATGCTCTTGGTGCCAGAGCCCTGCAACAGACAGAGGCAGCAACTGTTCCCTCGGAGAGGGGCAGACCAGTTGCATGCACAAGTGAGGGAGAGCTTTCCCCACCAGGACCCTTAAAATTGAACAAATCAGTGTACCCCAGCATTTTCCTGGGGAGGATCTGAGTGGGTGCACACTACAGGGGCCTGCAGTTTGGCACATGCCAGGATCTCTCCGCTCCAGGGCTGGAGATCTGGGTGCAGCCATTTTTTTTTCCATTAGCCCTCAAAGGAGGCACATAAAGCCTCAAGGGAACAAAGAGCTCACACAGAAACCAGTTTATACTGAACCCAGTCACCTGGCAAGGGGCAGTGCAACTCTATCCAGACACAGACACCTGAGAATCAATGCAGCAGACCCCTCTTCCAGAATACCAGCTGGAAGAACAGATTAATAGCAAGTTTACTAACCAAGCAGCACTGGAAAACTCCAGGACTGAGAGAAAATACCATACAGAACTTGAGGTTTCTCTCTTATGATTCATTTATCTTTCAGGTTAAGATTTTCTAATATTCTTTCTTTTCTCTCGTCTCACTTTAATATTTTATAAACATCATTTTTAAGTTTTTTCTTTTTTAACTTTCATATTTTACAATTACATGTTATAGATGTGTTCTTCATTTTTGTCTTCCTCTCATGATATTCAATTTTATTTTTGTATGTATAAATTTTGCTTTTTTTTTCTTTTTTAATAATTTTGGAATTTAGCATCTTCTAACATATGGACAAGAATACACTCACAAGGGGATCCCTGGGTGGCACAGCGGTTTGGCGCCTGCCTTTGGCCCAGAGCGCGATCGAATCCCACGTCGGGCTCCCGGTGCATGGAGCCTGCTTCTCCCTCTGCCTGTGTCTCTGCCTCTCTCTCTCTCTCTCTGTGTGACTATCATAAATAAATAAAAAAATTTAAAAAAAAAAAAGAATACACTCACAACCAAGGGGATCATTGTTTTGGTCCACTCTGTGAGATTATATTCTCTCTCCCTCCATTCCCCTCCCCTTTTTTTTTTGTTGTTTCTCTATATAAGCTTTGCTCTTTTATATATGTAATTTTGGAATTTAATATCTTCTAACATACAGAGCAAAATACACTCAGAACCAATGGGATCACTGTTTTGGTCTACTTTGTGAGATTATATTCTCTCTCCACTCCATCCCCACCCTATTGTTGTTGTTGTTATTGTTGTTGTTGTTTCTCTCTTTTTCTTGTTTGTTTTTCTTTTTCTTTGTCTCTTTTATTTTATTTTCTGGTCCAAGACCTCTTCAGAATTTTCTAGTGTGTATTTAGCTTTGGTTGTGGTTGATATTTTTGACTCTGCTAATTTGTACAACCATTCTACACTGGAAAAAATGACTAGAAGGAAGAATTCACCACAAAAGAGAGAACCAGAGGTAATGTTCTCTGCCACAGTTCTAATAGATATGGATTTAAGCAAAATGTCAGAGATATAATTCAGGATTACAATTACAAAGTCACTAGTTGGACTTGAAAAAAGCATAAAAAACTCTAGAGAATCTCTTAGTGCACAACTGAGATCTAATCATGCCAAAATTAAAAATACTCTAACTTAGTTGCAGTCTAAACTGGATGCTCTAACAGCTAGGGTAAATGAAGCAGAGGAGAGATAAGTGACATAGAAGACATGTTGATAGGAAGGAAAGAAGCTGAGGAAAAGAGAGAAAAACAACTAAGAGCCCATGAGGAAAAGCTCTGAGAATCAGGTGATAATTTGAAAAAAATTATAATATCCATATTTTTGAGATTCCAGAGAGCATGGAGAGAACAGGCCAGAAGGTATATTTTTTGAACAAATCATAGCTTAGAATTTCCCCGATCTGGGGTAGGAAAAATGCATTCATATCCAAGAGAGAGAAAGGACCCCTCCCGAAATTAACGAAAACTGATCAACACCCCAACATATAATAGTGAAACTTGCAAATTTCAGAGATAAAAAAGAAACTTCTGAAAGCAGTTTGAGACAAGAGATTCCTGACATATAGGGGGAGAAATGTTACATTAGCAGCAAATCTATCCACAGAGACCGAGCAGGCCAGAAAGGGCTCACACAATATATTCAGGGTACTAAATGAGAAAAACATACAACCAAGAATACTTTATCCATCAATGCTGTCATTCAGAATGAAAGGAGAGATAAAGAGCTTCCGAGACAATGAAACTGAAAGATTTTGTGGCCATCAAACCAATCCTGCCAGAAATATTAAGGGGGATCCTGTAAGGAACAAGGGAGTCAAATGAAAGAGACAACCCACAGAAACAGGGACTGTACAGGTAATTCAATGGCACTAAATTCATATTTTTCAACAGTTACTCTTAACATCAATGGGCTAAATGTTCTAGTCAAAAGACACAGGGTATCAGACTAGATAGAAAATCAAGATCCATCTATATGCTATCTACAAGAGATTCAGTGTATACTTAAAGATACCTTCAGATGGAAAATAAGGGGGTGGAGAAACATTTACCAAGCAAGTGGATCTCAAAAGAAATCTGGAATAGCAATCCTCAAATCAGATAAATTAGATTTTAAACTGTAGACTGTAGTAAGAGATGAAGAGGGATGCCATATCATATGTAAAGGGTCTATACAACAAGAAGAACTAAAAATTATGAATATTTATGCCCCTAATGTGGGAGCGGCCAATTATATCAACCAGCTAATAACCAAAGTAAAGAAATGCATAGATAATCATACAGTAATAGTAGGAGGCTTCAACACTCCACTCTCAGCAAAGGACAGATCTTCTAAGTGGAAGAACAACAAAGAAACAAGGACTTTGAAAGACACACTAGACCAGGTGGACTTCAGATATTTACTTAACATTCCATCCTAATGCAACAGAATACACATTCTTCTTAACCACACATGGAACTTTCTCCAGAATAGACCACACACTGGGTCACAAATCAGGTCTAAACTGATACCAAAGGATTGAGATTATTCCCTGAATAATTTCAAACCACAATGTCTTGAAACTAGAACTCAATCACAAAGGAAATCAAACACTTGGAAGTTAAAGAGCATCCTACTAAAAAAATGAATAGGTCAACCAGGATATTAGAGAATTAAAAACATTCATGCAAACTAACAAAAATGAATGGACAACTATTCAAAATCTTTGGGATACAGCAAAGTAATCTTAAGAGGGAAGTATATTTCAATACAAGCCTCTTTCAAAAATTTAGAAAAATCTCCAATACAAAAGCTAACCTTACACGTAGAAGAACTGGAAAAAGAACAGCAAATAAAGCCTAAACCAGGCAAGAGAAGAAAAATAATAAAGATGAGAGCAAAACTCAATGAAATAGAGACCAGAAGAACAGTAGAACAGATCAATGAAACTAGGAGCTCATTCTTCAAAAGAACTAATAAGATAGATAAACACCTAGCCAGACTTATTTAAAAAAAGAGAGAAACCCAAATTAATAAAATCATGAATGATAGAGGAGAGATCACAACCAACACCAAGGAAATATAAACAACTTTAAGAATATATTATGAGCAATCATATGACAAAAATTAGGCAATCTGAAAGAAATGAATACATTCCTGGAAACCTACAAATTAGCAAAAGCTGAAGTAAGAAGAAATATAAAACCTGAACAGACCCGTAACCAGCAAGGAAATGGAAGTAGTCATCAAAAACCTCCCAAGAAACAAGAGTCCAGGGCCAGATAACTTCTCAGGGGAATTCTACCAAACACTTAAAGAAGAAATAATACCTATTGTACTGGAGGTGTTTCAAAAAAGAGAAGTGGAAGGAAAACTTCCAAACTCATTCTATGGGGCCTGCAGTACCTTAATCCCAAAACCAGACAAAGACTCCATCAAAAAGGAGAATTAAAGACCAATATCCCTGATGAACATGGATGTCAAAATACTCACCAATATTTTAAAAAGCCATCTACAAAAAGCTCATCAAATATCATTCTCAATGGGGAAAGATTGAGAACTTTTCTCCTAAAATCAGGAATACAACAGGTATGTCCACTCTCACCACTGTTGTTCAACATAGTACTAGAAGTTCTGGCCTCAGTAATCAGACTACAAGAAGAAATAAAAGGCATCCAAATTGGCAAAGAAGTCAAACTCTCACTCTTTACAGATGACATGATACTTTAAGTGGAAAACTCAAAAGCCTCCACCCCAAAATTGCTAGAACTTATACAGGAGTTCAGCAAGATGGTAGGATATAAAATCAATGCACAAAAATCAGTTGCATTTCTGTATACTAACAATGAGACTGAAGAAAGAGAAATTAAGGAACTTATCCCACTTTAAATTGCACCAGAAACCTAAGATACAAAGGAATAAACCTAACCAAAGAGGCAAAAGATCTGTACTCAGAAAACTATAGAACACTCATGAAAGAAATTAAGGAAGACACAAAGATAGGGGAAAATATTCCATGCTCGTGGATTGGAAGAATAAATATTGTGAAAATGTCTGTGCTACTCAGAGCAATCTGCACATTCAAAGAAATCCCTATCAAAATACCATCGACATTTTTCACAGAGCTGGAAAAAATAATCCTAAAGTTTGTATGGAACCAGAAAAAGACCCCAAATAGCCAGAAGAATGTTGAAAAAGATAACCAAAGCTGGGGGAATCACAATGCCAGACTTCAAGCTATATTACAAAGGTGTTATCAAGACAGCATTGTACTGGCACAAAAGTAGACACATAGATCAGTGGAACACATTAGAAAACCCAGAAGAGGACCTTCAACTCTACGGCCTACTAATATTTGACAAAACAGAAAGAATATCCAATAGAAAAAGGACAGCCTCTTCAATAAATGGTACTGGGAAAATTGGACAGCCATATGCAGAAGAATTAAATTAGACAATCCTCTTACATTATACACAAAGAAAAACTCAAAATGGATGAAAGACCTTAGTGTGAGACAGGAATCCATCAAAATCCTAGAGGAGAATACAAGCAGCAACCTCTTTGACCTTGGCCCCGGCAACTTCTTGCGAGACACATCTCCAAAGGCAAGGGAAACAAAAGCAAAAATGAACTATTGAGACTTCATCAAGATACAAAGCTTCTGCACAGCAAAGGAAACAGTTGACAAAACCAAAAGGCAACCTACAGAATGGGAGAAGATATTTGCAAATTGCACATCAGATAAAGGGCTAGTATCCAAGATCTATAAAGAACTTAACAAATTCCAGACCCATAAAACAAGCAATCCAGTCAATAAATAGGCAGAGGACATGAACAGACATTTCTCCAAAGACAACATACAAATGGCAAACAGACATATGAAAAAATGCTCAGCGTCACTTGTCATCAGGAAAATACAAATCAAAACAACAATGAAATACCACCTTACACCAGTCAGAATGGCTAAAATTAACAACACAGGAAACAACAAATGTTAGCAAGGATGTGGAGAAAGGGGAACACTCTTACACTGTTGGTGGGAGTGCAAGCTGGTACAGCCACTCTGGAAAACAGTGTGGAGGTTCCTCAAGAAGTTAAAAATAGAGCTACCTTTTGACCCAGCAATTGCTCTACTAGGTATTTACCCCAAAGATACAAATGCAGTGACCCAAAGGGGCACCTGCACCCCAATGTTCATAGCAGCAATGTCCATAATAGCCCAACTGGAAGGATAAAGAAGATGTGGTATAAATATACAATGGAATATTATTCCAGAAAGGATGAATACTTACCATTTACATTGACAGGGATAGAACTGGAGGGTGCTATCCTGAGTGAAATAAGTTAATCAGAGAAAGACAATTATCATATGGTTTCCCTAATATGTGGAATATAAGAAACAGTACAGAGGATCATAGAAAAAGGGAGGGGAAACTGAATGGGAAGTAATCAGAGAGGGAGAAAAACCATGAGAGAGTCCTAACAGTAGGAAACAAACTGATCATTGCTGCAGGGGAGGTGGATAGGGGGATGCAGTAATTGGGTGATAGGCATTAAGGAGGGTACATGATGTGATAAGCACTGAGTGTTACATGCAAGTGATAAATTAATGAATACTACTTCTGAAACTAATTATTTACTATATGTTCGCTAATTGAATTTAAATTTTAAAAAAGAAAAAGAAAAAGTGAACACATGATGTAACTTGTTTCATCCTTAGAATCTCGGCATCCTAACCAAAGGCACCTTGGTTAGGTATGTAGCCTAACTGCCTCATAACTGAAGAGAATGGTCCTTCTTCAAGAAAAGTCCTGGGAAAAAGGCTCTGCCATGAGGCATTAGAGTGTTTGAGTTACCCCTTAGGAAGTGGGGCTTGCTCTCCACAGCACCACCTCCCCAGCAGACAGTCATGTCCCCTTCCTTCCAACTTACCAAGTTCAGTGGCTCTTCGTTAATACACCCTTACAGCACTTACTCTTTCTACTTTCTGTTAAAATTATTTACCTTTATACCTTTTTCTTTCAGAAATTAATTCCCTGAGGGCTTTGGTACTTGGTTTTCCCTCAGATAAATGTTTTCCTGATCAAATATCATCATGTCAGAGAGCACTTCCCAGACCAGCCTATGTAAAAATGATACATTCCCCATCACATCTCTCTCCATTCTCTATTTTTATTCAGAGCTCTTATCACTACTTGACATATGATATATATATATTTTTTATCTATCTCCCCAGTACATACCCCGGAATACAACTTACTGAGAAAAACAAACTTTATTGTGAACCAAACTCTGTTCCTAGCTTATAAAATAGAGCCTGGCATACAATAGGCACTGAATAAATATTCATGAAATGGATAAAAAATATCAATCATAGTATCATTTATCTATCTATCCATCCCTCATAGTACTGAGAGCAAGGCCTAGCATTTCTATCTATCTATCCATCCCTCATAGTACTAGAGCAAGGCCTAGCATTTCTTGAGAACCTAACAGTTTTTGTTAAAGAGAGAAAAGGAAAAAATTGTGGTAGGGCGTGAAAGAGGAGAAAAGAAGGATGAGTGCAAGGAAGAGGAAGGAGAAAAAAAGGGAGAAGGAAGGACTAAATGGCTAAATGAATGAATAGATGAATAATTTCTATTTAAGCAACTCTAGGAAATTATGGGAAAGACGCAAGTGTCATTAAAATCAACTGGTAGAAGGAAGAAGGCTCAGATAGTGGCCCATTTCCTTGGTAGAGCCATTTACTGCAGAAAATCAAGATGCAAGGAAAATTACTGTAGGAGAATGCCATCCTACAGTCTGGCCAAGTGAAATATTAGATGAATTTGGGCATTAACACTGCTTGGCCTAGAGCCACAGAGCTAATTGTTACTTGTTTGAGTCTCTTAAGACTGCACCATTAAAACTTGCATTTTTAATATAATGAATAAACATCTGTGAGCCCCTTAATTAGAGGATGGTCTAGCAAATTAAGAAAATTGCTTTCTAAAAAAAGAGGAAATTAAGACATGGAATCAACCCAGGAAATTATTCAACTGCCTCTGTATAGGACCAATTCATATTTTCTTCCTGCCTCTTTAAACAACTTTTGGTCATAAAGCCACTCCTCTTCAGCCCAATCTGACTCTTATCAGCCAAGCCAAGCTGACAAGCCTTCATGTTCCAGCTGTTCAACCAGTAGGCATATATAAAGATGAGTTATTCTCTAATGAGCAACAAAAGGGCACTGAGTTGCCAATGAAATAGTAAAGCACAGTGACTAAGAGTTCAGTACCTGAAATCAGATTCCTAGATGCAGATCCTGGGTCTTTTAATTGATAGGACTTTGGGCAAGCTATTTAACCTCTTAACTCCAGTTTTTATCAGTAAAATATATGATAGTACCTAGTTCATAGTGTTGTAACAAATATGGTATATGCAAATAACATGGCGTACTGTATAAGCAAACCTGTATGTTGTGATGGTATATTTAGACTAGTTCCCAAGCAAATAAGTGTTTAATGAATATTAGTTATTTTATGTCTTGTTTATATTTGTCCTTGTTTTCTCCTCTGACAAGATATATTTCTTAAAAGAAGAAACCATGTCTTCTCTCTCCTTGATAATGATTAATTTTAACTAATAAAGTGTTCTAAAATAAAATGTGTGTACTCATTTTAGGGAATTCCCTTCATCCCCAATCAGTAATCTCCACATATATTTTCCTAAAGATAGCATCCAGTGTGAAGCTGTAGGAAAGGCCTCATGAATTTGTGGGTGGTTAGTATACACCTGTGTGTTATTTTCAGGTAATAGTCTAATCCTTATCATTTCTTTCTCTATTTCTCTCTCAATCTTACTGTTGTTTTCTGTATCATTCCCCTATTTCAAAAAGTTACATTGTATATTTGCAGCTAAACTCTTCCCACTGGTTTGTTTTATACTTATTTGAAACTCAAATCATATACTCTTATAAAACACAATTACCTAATTGATGAAAGATAATGTGATTTCCCAAGGTAGGGCTCTGGTCTCTCACCCCTTCCACTTCTTGACATGGAAATGCTGCTCCTCTTATTAGCAGGAATGGGAAAAAAGCATGGCAGACACCCTGTTCTAGAATACTGAAGCCAAAAGGTGAGATAACAGTGCTGACATCCTTAACCTTGGTCTGCAGTTCTAACTGAACTTAACAAATCAAAGATTCCCTCTTGCCCTTGTTGAACTATAAGAAACTATTCTATTACCTCCACCAACTTCAGTGCATCCATTTGTCCTACTTCTTTCCCCCAGATTCATATGGGGGTCCCAGTGCTGTAGCAAGAGTCTCCCATCCACCATGGTGCCCATCAGTACCACCACAATCCAGGCACTTCCCATAGGAGAATTAAGAAAGGTTAAGAAAGAATGGCACCTGGGTGGTTCAGTTGGTTAAGCGTCTGATTCTTGATTTCAGCTCAGGTCATGATCTCAAGGTTGTGAAATTGAGCCCTCTGTCAGACTCCGTACTCAGCAGGGAGTCTGCTTGGGATCCTCTCTCTCCCCTTCCTTTGTCTCTCCCCCCCCCCCGCTAAAATAAATAAATCTTTAAAAATAAAAAAGAAAGGTTAAGAAAGGAAGAGAAAAATGAGCAGATGTCTGCACATGTCAAAAAAAAAATGTTCCAATGTCTGTCATAGCTTAGCAAGCACAATGCATTGGAAAAATTATAAACTTGAGAATCAGAAAAATAAAGGCACAGTTCTAAAGAATAGAATCACATTTAAAGATCACTGAGATAATTCCAATTTCGATGTGTTCCCTGTGTAGAAAAAAATCTGGGTTCATCAAGCAGAAATGCTCCCTACATCTTCTGTATTTAAAAACTTCGATTTAGTTGAACACTTAAGTTCACCATCTGCTGAAAGTCTGTTTTCTTATAATCAAAACCTGGGTTTCAGCTGGTATTAATAATACATCTGTATTACCCATAATTGCTTCAAGCTTCATTTTGGCATGATTAAGGGTAATCATAATCCTTTGAAAAGTCCATAGTTTATTCCATTTAAAGCTACTGTTAGAGTTAATACATTTTCATTTTTCTACCTTCCATTCAATTAATTAATCTGAAATCAAATATGCATTTCTTCATTTATCTTTCATTTCATATACCAAACTAATAAGTTTGAGTGTCTAGGAATAGATTTATGTATTTTGGTTACCAAATCCTTAAAATATACACAATAGTATCACATTTATGCAAAGGTCATATGTAAAGTAGCTTCAGCCATCTGGGCTGAAGCTAAGAACCCACAAGTAATTGAAGGTCAAGGTTTCTGGTACAAAAAGTAGAGGTTGTTTATTGCTGCTGCAGCAACCCAGTGGTCTCCTATTGCTTCTTTACTGCCAATTAGCCACAGCTGCAACCAGCCAAAGTCAGAAACATTCTGCCAAGAGCTGGTGGAGAGAAGGAGCTGTAGGCACCGGTACTGCCCAAAAACATTCTCCCTTCAGATACCCTCTCACTACTAGTTTTGCATATTTCTTTATCATGACTTTCTTGGAAATGGTGATAATTCCTCATCAAGACTTCTTTCCTACCTAAAAGGTAGAATACTCGGCTTTACTCATTTCTTATTGCACTTTCTTTTAAAAATAAAAAAGATTTTATTTATTTGAGAGGGAGAGAATGGGGGAACACAGCAGGAGGAGTGAGAGGGAGAGGAAGAAGCAGGCTCCCATTTGAGCAGGAACCTGAGACAAGGCTCGATCTTAGGACTCTGAGATCATGACCTGAGCCAAAGGCAGATGCTTAACCAACTGAGCCACCCAGGTACCCCCTTATTGCACTGTCAAGACAGCCTCCCAAGCCTTCAGGAGAAGGAAGGGGCAAAGATGTAGTTATTAGTGTTACTGCCTACACAGTATATACTCCTACAAAAATGCCAACTAATGACTCCAACCTTCCCCTTCTCCCAAGCATTCAGCTGCTTAGTTGAAGGACTGTACTCCATTCTATCTACTGTAGGTCTTACTTCCAAAATCAAAGCATCTGTCATATCCCCCAAAATCTTCTAAGCTTCCACCAAGAGGGAAACCTCTCTGGTTCCTACAATCAGCATCCCCCTACCTCTAACCTACAACCACTGCCCTCAGTGTCCCAGCCTCCCAAAGATAATATGCCAATTACCTGAGACCACTGAGCCTGATAGCCTCAGGGTTTTTCTTTTTTCTCCTTTATTTTTTTAATTTTTTTAATTTATTTTTTTCCTTCAATTCCATGTCCCCCCATTCACAATACAGGCAAAGGGTCTGGGCAATGGTGTATATGAGTGGATTTATTTTGCCTCCTTTTTCTGTACAATCATTGTAAAAACAGCCTGTGATAAGCCCCCTTAAGGTTTGGCTGGGCAAGTCTCCTAGATCTCTAAAACCAAAACCCTGCTAAGTGGTCCATCACACTCT
Source organism: Nyctereutes procyonoides (assembly GCF_905146905.1). NCBI lineage: Eukaryota > Metazoa > Chordata > Mammalia > Carnivora > Canidae > Nyctereutes > Nyctereutes procyonoides. The sequence continues at coordinate 20,013,920 of NW_026575040.1, read as the reverse complement.
ATGATCCTGTTTATCATTGAACCATGTACATCCTAGGACATAGGTCTTGTGGTAGACCTACTGGTGTGCACGGCAACACATCTTCCAGAGCATCTAACATCTGCAAAAACCATGCCTGAAACAGGTTTAGGAGCCCTACTAATAATGAGGCAGGGTGATGATTTAAGCTTCCCTGTTTCACAGTCAAAGGTTTAAAGCACAACAGGCTTTCAATGGCTATGCTTCCATGCAGTCCCAGACTGAACACAAAACTGACACAAGTGGTATCCAGTGGTTATTAGTAAAAAGATGCATCTAAAATGGAATCCTATTGAGGATAAGAATTCAGATTTAAAGAGCTTACACCAAGTCTCAATCATATGTGATCCAAAGAGAGAGATCCTCTTTGCATATCAATCTGACCAATATGATTTGATTGCCTATAAAAAAGCAGTAATCCGGGGTATAGTGAAGGATATATTTGGAAATTCATTATAAAAAAACCTGCATTAAGGCATTTTAGCTAGAGAGTTGAAATGCGTTAGGTTTTCAGAGCAAAGTATAGATGTGCTTTAGGAATGGAGGAAATTTATGAAAAGTCCTAAGTTTAACATTACTTTAATCCTTTTCCCATTTCTTACTGTCTCAGGAGACGGGAATAATTCATCTTTCCTTGCCTTTTTATATTCATTTACATGTTCCATAAATTATCTTTCTTATATTTATTTCACAAGTACACTCTTAAATTCTCAAAAACAAATCTTACCGTATATCTCTTATTTGCTTTTCCCCATTCTCCATCCTTCTGCCTGCTGCTTACTCTGAGGGTCAAATTTTTCTTTTCTCAAACTTTTCCTTTATGGATATCTTCAATCTCTGTTTCAGCTGGCTTGCCCTAATCCACATTATCTGCCACTAATTTTACATGAATTAATTACCTCACAAACATCCTAAGTCATATGACTCTTTTCAAAATAAATTATTCAAGATAAATTATTACCCCTAAAGAACTTGAGTCTAAGAATCCACTGAAGTTATATGAGTGAGGCTTTATAAATTTTTAACTATTTCAGAACAGGTGAGATTGGTTTAACTAAAAGTACAGATGAATTCAAAGGGAAAATGAAACATTCCATGTCTAAGCACATTTATATTGCTATAACCAATTTGTAAGTCCTGATACTATATATGTAAATTGTTTTTATTAGATTCTTTAAACCTTTAGCAATGAAAATCACCTACTTACTCACCGAGCTGTAACCATGATGCATTATCTGAAGAGAGAAAGTTGAAACAATTTTAGTAGACAACAAATATCAGAGGTCTAAAAATGTATTGGACAGATGTATACAGAGTGAAAAGGGAATAAAATTCCTAGGAATAAAATTAAGAGGTTTGGCCACATGACTAAAGCAGGTGCCTGGGGTTGGGGTGGGGCGGCTGGAGGGAAAGGGAAGGAACCCAACCAGAAAGCTACTGAATATGTTTTCCAAACTTATTCAACCTCCACTGCTCCAGATTCCTCCATTTTCCACCTCCTTCCTAATTTTTTCCAACTGAGATCTCTGACAAAGGAGAGAAGATAAGGCAAGTGACAAGAGTCAATCTTGATATCCAAAGACATCAAGGGAAGGAACAGGAATAATAAGCTTACCAATCAGTTCCCCTAAAGAAGATTATAGTAACAAAGCACCCACTTGGACTTCTGAAGGAAGATAGGAAGGAAAGAATGGAGGAAGGGAATCAGAATTCTAGAGAGAAAAACAATATTCCTTAGAAACCAGATATTGCATAATCAGCATTTCTTTTATTCCAACTATCTCTCACAAAGTAAAAAGAGTCAAATTATTTCGAAAACCTGATCTTTGAATAATTTAACTACTTTACCATTGCCCACAGGCAAACTGAAATATATCAGGAAAAGTATATCAAGAGAGTATGTGTGCTTGTTAGGTTGTATAAGCTCTTTGTAACTTGGGATCCCTGGGTGGCTCAGCAGTTTAGTGCCTGCCTTCAGCCCAGGCTGTGATCCTGGAGACCTGGGATTGAGTCCCACATCTGGCTCCTGGCATGGAGCCTGCTTCTCCCTCTGCCTGTGTCTCTGCCTCACTCTCTATCTGTGTCTCTCATGAGTAAATGAATAAAATCTTTTAAAAAAATTTTTTTAAACCTCTTTGTAACTGATCAACAGCCAGCATTGAAAACTTTCAAAGATGAATTTTTCCATTATCACTTTTTAAAATTCCATTGTTCTCATAACAGAATTAGTGGGATAAAAAATGTTGTGTACCTTTTTTTTCCCTCCTCACTGAAAGGCTGGTTAACGGACTTCCCCAGTCCTTCCAAAGTTATCGCAAATAGCCCAGTGCCCTCTATTGGCATTTCCATCACACTGCTTCTCTAGCCTCCGCGGCTACCTGGGTTGTTTTTAAACATTCTGCATCGACAGCTCTTCAGACAAATTAGTGGCTTAAAAAAGTGCTGTTTGAACTGAACAAAAATCATTTGACAGACAGAAGGAGAAATAGGTACAATGGACTCTAAAATCAAGCAGTACAATTATTTATGGCAGGGTCAATGATTATGTCATTGCCCTCTTTCAAAAAAAATTCAATTTGATTTCTTTAAAAAAAAAAAAAACCAGCTTTGTCACATGGCTTAATTACCATTAATTGTGGATTTATGTGACTGGCTTCAGAAGCAGACAATGAACTGAATCAAATCTAACTCAAGTGACCCAGCAAGCAGGGGAATGACAAGAGACCATCATGCTAGGCCAAAATGGTGGGAACCTAATTTTCTCCAGATTTACAGCCTGTTAGTCCTAGCTGGGAAAAGGAAGTTAGATGCTATGAGGAAAGGAAGCTCCCTGAGGAGGACAAGTTGAGCACTTACAGAGAAGAAACCCTTTCAAACTTCTTGAGAACCATTTCTTGACAGAACCTTTAGCCATACAGTCCTTGATCCAATGGTTTTATAAATGACATTATAGGGTGACATTTGTTGGTGGGTTTTTTCCCAATAGGCGACTTCATCCTCAATACAAAGGTTCATTTTACTCTCATATGTGAAAAAAAATTAGAACCTCCAAATTTGCTACCAAAAACTAGCAAATAATCCAAGAGTAATTTCAATCTGGGACCTATGAGGTCTCCATGTGAAAAAGAGAAAGGACATCACCACAGCCCCCTGCTACATTCTGACAGGTCTATTCCTGGGGCTAGAGGCCTCATAAGTGACATTTCCTTGCAACACAAGGTTATCAAGAAATGGTTTCTTTTGCCACTAAAATAGTGAATTGTGGTCCTGCCTCAGCAGTATTGAATCAGTTATGCGCAAGGCATTGAACAAAGGTTGGAGGAACGGAAATAAAACACAGTCTCCATCTACAAGGATTTCAGTCAAGTAGAATACAAAGACAAATGAATGTAATGAATATAACACTGTAAACTCAGTAATAAAAATATGCACAAAGTAGGAGCAAAGAAGAGACGTTTCTAGCAAGATCCATAATTTCAAAGACATAGTTTGTTTTGAACCTCCAAATTCATCACTTTCATTCAGTGAGAATTTGGAGACCTCCTGGGTTCCTCTCATACATTTTTGATACAGGTTGCAAAGGAAAGAGCTAATGATAAGTACATTAGCCAAAATATGATTTACTCTTAACCAGGGAAGCATCCAACATAAATAGCAAGCTACTCAAAAACATAGAAGAGAGAGTTTCAAGGAGAAAAAGGTAGGTTATGTTAGATGGAGATTAGGTTGAGGAAAATTCAAATTGACAGAAAGGATAGCTGGATTTGGCAGTAAGGAGGTCACTGCTGAGTTCAAGACAAACCACTTCAGTAGAGTGATGAATACAAGAAGCAAGGTTGAAAAAGATGTGTTTAAATAGGAAATACAGCAGTCACAGATAGTATTGTAGGTGCAGTTACCTTAAGTGAATAACATGGGAGACAGCACAGGGAAGCATTTTCCTCAGCGACAACAGCCCCTCCTATGCAGTAGAGGTTGAGAGCATGAGTTCTCAGTCATGGAGATCTGGGTTCAAATTCTAGCTATGCCATTTAAAACAATTTCACTCCAAGCCTCTATAAAATTAGATAATCATAATACTTACTTCAAAGAAAAAGTACCTAGCAGAGAATAAACAGTCATTGTGGAAGCTGGAAAGAAATCAGAGAAACCACTATATTTCTTCAGTTCTAAAACTTATATTTTAATGTTTCTGAAATCAGGATGCATTATAGTTAATCATCAGCATTTCCCTTCTTAGCAACATATAAAGTAATGACTCAGCTAACAATCAATGACACCTTAGTGTTTAATGAGTTAGTCCCTAACCCTAGAGCAGTTAGGTAACTAGCCTGGCTGTCTGCAAATTGGCTTATAAAGAAATGTTAAAATGAATGTTTTGCTTAAATTCACAAGGGCTTAAAAGGGTCTTCTGAGTCCTTGCTCCTCATTATACAGTTACAAATATAACTGGGATCTTGTTAGAAATGCAGAATCTCAGGCCCTCCCCAGATCTATCAAATCAAAATCTTCGTCTTAACAAAGCCCCTAGGCAATTTGTGTGTAAAGTTTGAAAAGCACTGTTCCAGCTTTTTTGTTGGGATTTTTTTTTAAGTTGAAGATACTGGTATAATTGGAATTTGGATTCATTTCCTTAACTACTCACCAAAATTTTATTCTTTCATTAAAAATATAATGGCAAATGGGGATGAAGCTGATTCTTCAAAATCTTTCAACATTTATTATATACCTGGGGATTAATATAACTGTATATGGAAATCAAAATCTCTGGAAATCACATGATATTAATATCAAAGTTGGGGAGATGGAGAATAAAGTTTTACTTGAAAAAAATTTTTCTTCTGTAGCATTACTGAACTTGGTTTTTACATGATGTTCCAGAATGACCCATTTGTACTGTTGGCCAAGAGGAGTACTACCCAGAGTGAAACCTATTATACACAAGGATTGAACACTTAAGGACTCCACTTAACCCAGCCTGACCAACCCAGGTGAATAATAGGCTGCCAAATGTTTGACTGAACATCATACAATAGAAAAACTGGATTGTTATGAAATTTGTTGTTTGGTGATATCTAGTGTAGAAAATATAACTCATTAATATGGTCTCTTGTGATGCCCTGAGTAAGGATAATAGTACAACCATGACCAGAGAGAGGTAGTGTAACTTTGATTATTCTAGTATCCTCTATAGTGGGATCAATCAAAAGGGAATGTAAAATTAGAAAGCATAGCCCTGAAATGCAATAGTTAATCCTCCACATACAGTCTGGATTGGCTGCCAGAATGCAAATAGCTGGAGTGATGAATGTGAAAAGATCAGCAGTCCAGATAAGCCCCTGGACACTGTTTCTTTATAGTGCAAATAAATTAGGTTTTCTATAATTAATGTAGGCAGGAGGAATTGGATTTGAGACTTTTTTTAATCTCCTTGGTTTTATTACATTGAGTAGGCACATGTGCTCTCTCAATAGCCCCCAGGAATCTGGTATCCATCTCCAGCTTCTTGCTACAGGAGTTCTTTTGCCAGCTGGTTAGGACCTAGCCAAGCCCACAGAGGCTCTTTCTCACCAAGTTCTATCTCCGCTCCATGGAAAACACTCACATCACTTTTATTTGCCCCAGTAATTATGGGGTGCAAGTTAATCTCTGGGCAGTAACCTTTCTATTGCTGCCATCAGCAAAGTAGTCTATTCTTTCAGATTCCCTGGGCAGGAGTCACATCTGTTTCCTTTACCTGGCAACATCGGTGGACACGTTGTAAGCTCTCCAAGTAGTACTGTAAAACCTCTGTCTTGGCTTCAGTTCCCCTAGAAGCAATCACTGAGACAAGGATTCAAGATCAAGTGGTTTACTTGGGAGATTAGCTCAGAAAATGCTGGTGGAGGAATAGGAAGCCTAGGTATGGTTGGCACTGTGATGCAATCAGATTCCCTCAAGAAGGAAGGCTGCAGGTGTTACCAAAAGAGCCTCAGCTATCAACCTTCTTTGGAGATTACCTTGGCTAAAGAAAATTGCCTCTCCCAAGTCAGTTTTCTTTCAAGCACACCCCACACCCAATTACTAATCACTGTGGGGTTAAAAATGTCCAACCGTCTCCCCCAGCTTGGGATGACTCTGAAGAGCATTCCAGCTCCAGAGCTCCCCAAGGGGTCAACTGAGGCCTCTGCTTGGACTGCACTATAGTCCAACTTCTCCCTCTTCTACTGTTTCCATGTGATCTAGTTGAGTCCTCTGGTTTGGCAAACTAGAGGCTTTATTCAGCAATAACTGGGGATATGAATTAGTTTCTCTGCCTGGGCACTGTGGGAGAAACAGCTATAAAGCCAGGAAAACTTTGTTGGCTGACCCATACTCCAAGTTCTCTGACCAAACAGGTCTCTAGTTTTGTTCTACAAACTATTATCTCTGCCTGCCCTTCTCTTGGCCCTCATGCCAGTGGGCTGCATAACTTCCAGGTTTCCTTGCCAGCCTTTCCTTTTCTGGTCAGATGGGAACAGGAACCACAGTGTGTAAGGCTGTGTCTTAGTTCCTTGCCTAGATAGTAGGGGAGGGGCTATTACAGGTAACTCTCAACTTCCCAAACAGGCTTTCCAATTGGGAGGGCTTGGGAGCTACCCTTATCCTTGGCTACGAATTAATCCCCCTCTGTGTGCTTAGCAAAAGGGCCTTCCATGGCTTGCACTGGCTTTGCTCTGGGACTGATAAGCTCCACTCACCTGTTTCTCTGAGTGCTACTGGGCTGTACAGCTTCCAGGTGTTCTTGCCAGCTCCCTAGTCAGATATGGCCAGGAGACAATCTCCACAGCACGTGGGTCTGTGGCAGCTGGGTGTGGGCTAGCCAGGCTCCAGGATCAGCACAATTCTTCATTTGGGGATCCAAATCAGACAGATCTACAACCTGCCAAGTTCCCTGGTCAGAATACATCACCAACTTGGTTCTGCCCATGAGCCAAACTGCCGGTTGGAATTTCTACCTGGGCACTGCAGGTGTGAATTCAGTCTGCCAACACCCAGGTGTGCTGTGCAAGCCCCTCCTCCCTTCTCCATCACAGATTCCCAGTGGCTGGGCCCTGCAGATTCCTCTGAAGTCCCTGTCGGGTGCAATCCAACCGGAGGTTATTTCAAAGTGACATACAGTGCTGGGGGGAGGAGCTACTTGTTTCTCCTAGGTTGTCTCTTGTCAGTGGAGGAACCAGAGGCCCAGGTCTCTCAGCACTGGCATGGGTGAGAGACGAAGCAGTTAGTATGTGGCTGCTACAATTACCCTCCTACTGCAATCTGTCTTGGTCTTTGAGGTGAAGGGGCACTTCAACATCACACCCATATTCTCTGGTTCTGTCAGCAGGATCTTACTCATGAGCAGTAGTTAGTTGTTCTTCCTTTGAGGAGAATTGAAATCAAGAATGACTGCTGTTACCATCTCGGTAAGGGCACTCCTCCAAGATTTTTTTATATTACCTTTGCTGTCTCTCTAAATCCTCAGGTTGTGTCCTCAACCATGTCTTTTTCGCTTTTGTGTGTTGCAATCTTTTTATTTTAGATGTTTCCTCTTGTGTGAAAAATCATTCTACTAGCCTTTCAAAACCAGTAAGTAGAATCTGGAGCAAGATCTACAACTGATATCATCCTCTGCTTTTTTTTTTTTTTTCATGCAAAAACATTGAACTCCTCTGCACTGATTTTGCTCAGCTTGCCTTTGTCTCTACTTACAGATACACGAGAACCTCTGGTCAGGTGGACCTTGTTTTTCTATAGGGTTATTAGGGACTCTATTGGCAGGCACTGTTGAAAACCGATATAGAAGAATAAAAGTTTGCCAAGATGATATTGTCATTTTCTATCAGCTAGTAAATTACCAGTGAATATACTACCCTTAATTCCATTCCTTTCCTGCCACAAAGGATAATAAATAATGGTTTTTGACTCCTCCACTGATCTTGTTTCTTCAATTCACTTGTATTTACTTTTCACCCATGTTTGTGGTTTTGAGTTTTATCCTTACATTTCTTGGCCAATCTCTCTGACAGACCCTTTATATCTTGATTATTTCCAGAGAAACATCCACTGCACAAGCCAAGACTGGATTGGCTGTACCTGGATATCCCCATTTATTATGCATATTTGTACTATTCTTAATTTTGCTAGGTGTTTCCCATGAAATGACCCTGAAATTCCATGAATTTCAATGGACCTCAAGGAACTACTGGAGCAAACTGTTTACTCTTACTTTAGGTTTTTGTGGATTTTTTTTTTCCAATATCTGACTTAGGGATACATAGGGACGCTATCATATCAAAACATCCACAGCCTTTTAAGTGAAGGTTATTTTGCAAAATCCTCAATAGGAAATCATCTATTAGATTGACAACTTTTAAATATGTTCTTTACATTTCCCTCCTTTGTGTTCTATGGGGTTTTTTTCCCTAAAGCTCAATCAGCTTTTTTCTGTCCCTTCATAGCACTTACCACTCTCTTTTGTCATTTTGAAGTTTTGCTAAGTACAGCATGTATTTTGTCCAACTGTATTCTTTTTCTTGCCATGACTCTGTTCATTAAGAATGTTCTAATTTATCTTCTCTAATTTCCCACTTCTTAAATTCTGTGTGTGTGATTTGTTAAATGGGTGGAGATGTGTAATATCTATTTGGTTCCATAAAGCCTCTGAATTTTCTACTTTAATTTAGCTTTTCTTAGTTTTCTATTCTTCATGATTTAAATTTTTGTCCAGGCATGGAAATATATTTAGTGTGTATACTATACCTCTCTGCAAAATTTCTCCACTTTTGGGCAAAAAAAAAAAAAATCACTCCATTGCATGTTTAGAAAATTAGTATTTTTCTAATCTACTTTTTTCCCTGCCTGTGCTTACTTTCATATTCTGAGAATTACTGGGTCACTTTGTTTTTGAGTAAATATGTTCCATTTCTCTGAATTAATATAAATATTTGTCATATTTGGATTCCCACATGGTTACTTCTGTCTTTTCTCCTTTTTTGAACTCTCTCTTGCTCCAACTATAATCTTTCTTGTATTAGGTAGGACTGTATTATATTTTCAATCATTTTTTTTTCTTTTCTGGAAGAATTAGACAAATAATAACCTTCTAACTTAGGTGTCCTTTGTTTGTTGTTTATTCACTGAAAATTGATAGTAAGTGAAAAATCAAGCTTCACCATAGTCTTTCTGTGGGCACTAGTGTTAAGTGCCCCAAATGGCCTGCTGTGTTGCCAGTTGATATGTAGCACAGCCCATGTATTTGTACAACAAGACTTTTTGGTAGAAAAGAGAAAAATCACTCTGCCTGTTTCCCCCTTTGTGATGATTTTAGTCCTTCAAGGTTTTCTACAAATCTTTTATTCTCACTCCACCTGGCTACCTCATCTTCTGTTTCTATTTTATTCTGGATGTTGTCCTTATGAATCTTGCAGCACAGATGCAATGGTCTATTTTTCTCGTGCTTTCAGGATTTTTCTCTGAATACTTTCCATCCACTTTCATTCCTAATTGACTTCACCATCTATGTTCTAGAGATATGTTTTCCAACTCTATTTCTTTCCCCTCCCTCCACTGGTATTGATCCCAAAGGAACTCTTAATAAATATCCTGCATGCTAATGAACCTAGCCCACAACTATAGAAAAGGGAAGGAAGCCAATGTAAGGTATGTTATCAAACAACTTACCACTGTGGGTAACTAGAGCTCAAACACACTAGAAAACTTTGAGAAACAATATGGAACATATGCCTCACAATTATCCCACCTGAGGAATAATTCGTTGAGGTATTCATTGGTTGAGGACATAATTCTTCTACAACTGTCCTGCCCCACGTACATCAGAGCTGGCTGCAGCCGCCAGAAGTAGCCCTCAGGCAGAATCGTGGGGCTTGGTTAGGAGCTGGGCTGGAGTACACAGAAATGAGAGGTGCCTGTGGGATACGGGTGGGCTCTGACAGGGTCCACTTCTAGCCACCTGCTCCAGTTTGGGCCTGAATGGAATCATCATCCCAGAGTAATGATGCTACAGAAAGAAAAAACAGATATGGAAGAGTACTAGAAATACCTACCACAATCAAGAAAGTACTTGGATTTGGAACCTAAAAAGTGACCATATGTCAAACATTTATTGACTAATATCTACCAGACATTGTATTTGGCTATTCTCAGTCATGAACTCGGCTAATCTTCACAATAATTCAAGATTTTATTTATTCATTCATGAGAGACACACACAGAGATAGAGAGACAGAGACAGAGACAGGAACCTACGTAGAGGGAGAAGCAGGCTCTATGCAAGGAGCCCGATGTGGTACTCGATCCCGGGACTCCAGGATCATCCCCTGGGCTGAAGGCAGGCATTCAACCGCTGAGCCACCCAGGGGTCCCTGTGAGGCGTGTTTTACTTAACATATCAGGAACTGAAGTTTAGAGGGAAACTTCCCCAGGTTACAAGCTTAATCCCAAATCTAACACAAAATTGCACATTCTTAACCAGACTACACTATTCTCTCTCTCTAGGATCACGAAGTAGATTTTTTGAAAAGAAAACATTGTTGGTGAGTCTGGGAAGCAAAAGGGCACTACCCATAAAGGTAACTGACTATCCTATAGAATTCACATTAACAATCTTCCCAACTTTAAAAACTACAGAAATTATTCATACTATAATAACTACATTGCATACTTGGGTTTTATTTCCAAACCTCACTGTTCTTACCTTGAAAAGAGATTTGAGGGGCCACTCATCTAAATGGATAGCGCTCTCACCACTTACTTCAAGATACAGAGAATGACACAAGAGGAAGGGGCAGAAGCTGACTAAATACAGCACGCCAAGCAAAGGAAGATTTTCTCTCCTTTGTCCATAATCTCCAGACTTTAGAAGGCATCTGAGGCACCACAGTAGCTCCAAGAGAGACTATGTTCCTTTCTTTCTCCTCAGGCATCAGACTATGAAAATTTTTAAATGTTCCCTTATGATAAATGGCCAATTGTTAAGGCATTGTACCATGATTGGGATTTCAGCCTCAAAGAAAAGAAAAAAGAAGAAAAGAAAAGAAGAAAAGAAAAGAAAAGAAAAGAAAAGAAAAGAAAAGAAAAGAAAAGAAAGAAAAAAAAGAAAAGAAAAGAAAAGAAAAGAAAAGAAAAGAAAAGAAAAAAGAAAAAAGAAAAGAAATTAATTTCCACTCAGGACCACAAAACCAGGGAGAAAAGTAAGCATGTGGGGTGAGTGAGCTGGTAAGAACAGAAAGAGGAAAAATACAAGAGTCAAAAGAACAGAAGTAAAAAAGTAGCAAATTACTTTCAGGAAGGAGAGCAAATATCATAGAAATAGAGGCAAAGATTTATTAATAAGAAATAGACTATAATTCTAGAATATAAGTAAACCATTAAGATAATCTGTGAAGATTCTGAATGTTTCTCCTCATTTCCTTTTAGAATCCTAGTTAACTAATAGGTCATAGGTCACAGTTTATCAGATGTCCTTTATCCATTTAAAATAATTCATGAGGAAATGTTAGCTCAAGACTGTTAACAGTGTCTAAACAAATAATACGTCAGAAGCTAATCACCTTGGGGGAAGGGGAGAATGTCTTCAATTCCACTAAGGAAAATTGCTAATATTGTGACCCCAGTAATTACTTCACAAATCAAAGAGTAGTTCTTTGTTATGGTCCTGGGTAAAACCTCACCATTTATCTACTTTGAAATCTGGGACATTTGGCTACCCTAACCTTGTCTGCTAGGTAGAGCATAAATTACAGGCCTGGGAGCTATGAGCAGTAAAAGGCAAAAAGTTATGAAAATTTATGACCTTCCAAACAAAAGCAAGAGATGACTTCTATATATACTGTTTTATTTTTAGATCATCTTCCAGCCACTTCTCCATCATGGTTTGAATTTAGGGAAAGACAAGTTTGACATATCTGGTCACTTATAACTAAAGCTCATGTTTAAAACAGCACTCAAAAAAAAAAAGTGGCAAAAACTTCAATTGCTCCCAATAAAAAAATATTATTATCAAAAGATTGCTTTATTGTTAGAACTTTTTAAGGAATTGGTCCTTGGTCCAGATGTTTTTCTGAAATCCTATTACTATTGGCCTATGCATGAAGAGATCAGAAGTAGATGATTGGAGGGAGTAGTAATAGGTAAAATTATTTTATATTTTAAGCTATCAAAGGAGAAAAGCAAATTGCAAAATTTAATATATATTGTGATTACTCTTTTTAATAAATTCTAAAAACTATATATATATATTAGTTTTCTCTCTCTCTCTCTCTCTCTCTCTCTCTCTCTCTCTCTCTCCCTCTCTCTACATATATATGTAAGATATAGAGAGAGAGACCGAGAGAACTGATAATATCCTGGAAGAATATTTATTAAACTCTAATATCGGGATCCCTGGGTGGTGCAGCGGTTTAGCACCTGCCTTTGGCCCAGGGCGCGATCCTGGGGACCCGGGATCAAATCCCACGTTGGGCTCTCCCGGTGCATGGAGCCTGCTTCTCCCTCTGCCTATGTCTCTGCCTCTCTCTCTCATTCTGTGTGACTATCATAAATAAATAAAAATTAAAAAATATTTATAAACTCTAATATCCTGGAAGAATATTTATTAAACTCTAAATAAAGATAATTCCTAGTGTGTATACTCCTGTATGCTTGATTTTGTTTTTTTTTAATAAACTATTTTTTAAGCCAACGAAAATACTTTTTTTAAGATTTTATTTTTAAGCAATCTATACACCCAATTTAGGGCTCAAATTCACAACCCAAGATCAAGAGCTGCACGCTCTACTGACTAAGCCAGCCAGACACCCTGAAATACTTTTTTTTAACCAAATTTACTCCTAAGCTTTTCTGGCATGCAATCTTCAACAATTTTCTCTCCAATGGTGAAAACAAAACATACATACAGTTTACAAGAAAAGAAAAGAAATTTACAAGAAAATTAGACAATGTATTTAAAGTACCTAACACCACACTTAGCCAGCAGATGCTATATGATCAAAGGCTAGTAGTAGTGTCCATTGGCTTATAACATTTTCTAAAACCAAAGATCCAAACTTAAAATGTGTATCTATTTTTTATTTTTTAAAAGAAATTACTGCCTGTGCTCTGTTCTGGGATTTTTATGGTTTCAGGTCTCACATTTCGGTCTTTAATCCATTTTAAGTTTATTTTTGCATATGGTGTAAGAATGTGGCCCAGTTTTATTCTTTTTCAGGTAGTTGTCCAGTTTTCCCAACACCATTTGTTGAAGAGAATTTTCTCACTGCATATTCTTGCCTCTTTTGTCAGATTAATTGGCCATATAATCATGGGTTTGTTTCCACGCTTTCTATCCTGTCTCATTGATCTATATGTCTATTTTTATGCCAGTACCATACTGTTTTGATTACTACTTTATAACATAATTTGAAATCTGGAATTGTGATACTTCCAGTTTTGCTTTTCTTTTTCAAGATTGTTTTAGCTATTTGGGGTCTTCTGTGATTCCATACAAATTTTAGGATTTTTTTGTTCTAGCTCTATAAAAATTGCTGGCTTCAGAGCCTGAGCCATCTCACAGTATGTATGCTCTCTCTCCATTGCAAAAGTCTGGATACAGCTAATGGAGACTCAACCAAGACAACAGCAGATGAGACAGATATAAGGGGACTGATATGACAAGTATTAACAAATTAGAATTTATAGGATTTGATTTCATTTAGGTGTGGAGAGTAAGGGAAAAAGACACAAAGATGATGCATCCCAGGTTCCTGGTCAGGGCTGGAAGAAGAATGTGCTATTCCATAATAAGGGGAAGATACAAAAAAATGGAAATTGGTACTAGGTTATGTATTCAGTTTTGTACATGTGATAGATTTGAATTATCTGGGGAAGCATCAAGTTTCCCATTAAACAACTGAGTACACAGGTCTAAGCTCAAGGAAGAGGATAGGGCTTAATAGGATTATTTCGAAGTCATCAGCATATAAAGAGAGATGAAATTGTGAAAAAATATAATCACCCAGAAAGAGTGAGCATTGTGAGGTTCAATGTCTTAGTGCAGCCAGGCAAAGTGGACTCCAGTACCCTGGGGCAGCCTGCTGTCAAAAAGAAGCAGGAGCAGACTGTTGGGAACCTGTATTTAAACTGCAAAGAGAGGGGCACCTGGATGGCTTGGTCAGTTGAGCCTGTGCCTTTGGCTCAGGCCATGATCCCAGGGTCCTGGGATCCAGCCCTGCGTCAGGCTCCCTGGTTAGCCAGGAGTCTGCTTCTCCCTCTCCCTCGCCCCTCCCCCGCTTGTGCATGCTCTCTCTCTCACTCTCTTTCTCTCACTCTCTTTCTCTCTCTCAAATAAATAGGTAAAAATCTTAAAAAAAAAAAACTGCAAAGAGAATCTGGTGGATCATTGACATTGTTGAATAGAATGATAGAACCCCAGGAAGTATCAACATATAAGGGCTGTCAGAGGCAGAGGAGTTGTGTCTGCAAATGAAACTGACAAGTAGCAGCCAGGGAGACAAAGGAGAAAACTAATAGAGGAGTTAAGAAATTAGTTTCAAGGAGAATGAAGTAGCTAACTGTCAAATGTAGCAGAGAAGTTCACAATTCTAGCAAGATCAGGAGAATGTATATTGAATTTGATAATGTGGCTCATAGGAGAGTGCTAGGGAAGTGTTGGGGACTGAGGGAAGCCTTGCAGCAGTGAGTTAATTGACATAAGAAAATTAGAGATAATTTAATTATCTTGAGTAAGTTGGCAGTGATAGAGAAGGGCTTTAGGAAGGTAGGTTGAAAGGGTTACATGGCTGAAGGAGAGTTTTTAAAAGATCTTAAGGGAGTTCAGGAGAAGAAGGAAAAGATCTGGGAAGAGAGAGAACTTCCATTGGCAATGGACGGAAGCATGGCGAGATGAGTTCAGATACTAGTACATACATAGATATGGGGACAAGAAAATGATGGAATTCATTCCTCATGTTTCAATCTGGATCCAATTCTCTTTTCCTTCTGATTCTATATAGCATTATTTCCACTGTGTTTTCTGCTGTCATTTAAGTTCTAATGTTTGGGGCTTTGTTTTTCATATTGTACTTGATTTGGATTATGATATGAGAAACAGTGTTTCCAAAATTTTATTTTGTATAATAGTGTTCTGGTAAAACTTCAATAAATGTCAAAGAAGCAAAGTGTTATAAACTCAATTATTATTAATGGGATTCATTATGTAATACAAGATTGTTTTACTAAAACACTTTTTTTCCTCAAGATTCTAATTTTCATTTGATTTGTAAAGGTTTTCATACAAACATGAAAATAAACAACAATTCACAATATTATTTGAAATGGGACCACTTTCTCACACCATACACAAACATAAACTCAAAATGGATAAAAACTTAATATGAGACCTGAAACCATGAAAAATCCTACAAGAAAACAGGCAGTAATTTCTTTGACATTGGCCATAGCAACTTTTTCCTAGATATGTCCCCTCAAGCAACAGAAACAAAAGCAAAAATTAACTACTGGGACTATACCAAAATAAAAAGGTTTTGCACAGTAAAGGAAAAAATACTTCCAAGTAACATATCAGATAAAGGTTTAACATCCAAAATAAGGAATTTATACAACTCAATACCAAATAATAATAATAATAATAATCTGATTAAAAAGACATTTTTCCAAAGAAGACATCCAGATGG
This sequence comes from Nyctereutes procyonoides, assembly GCF_905146905.1. Classification (NCBI taxonomy): domain Eukaryota; kingdom Metazoa; phylum Chordata; class Mammalia; order Carnivora; family Canidae; genus Nyctereutes; species Nyctereutes procyonoides. Next base: position 19,998,210 of record NW_026575040.1, on the reverse strand, counting down.
CCAACAGACACATGAGAAGATGCTTGACATCACTCACCATTAGGGAAATGCAAATCAAAACCACAGTGAGAGGGATGCCCGGGTAGCTCAGCGGTTGAGTGTCAGCCTTTGCCTCAGGGCTTGATCCTGGAGTCCCACATCCGACTTTTTGCATGGAGCCTGCTTCTCCTTCTGCCTGTGTCTCTGCCTCTCTCTCTCTGTCTGTCATGAATAAATAAATAAAATCTTTAAAGTAAGATATCACCTGTTAGAATGGCTAGTATCAAAAACACGAGAAAAAACAAGCGTTGGCAAGGATGTGGAGGGAAAGGAACTCTTGTACACTATTGGTGAAAATGCAAGCTGGTGCAGCCACTATGGGAAGTAGTATGCATATGTCATAAGACATATGATGGAAACCAAGCTCCTTTGCAAAATCAGAACCTCTCGTTGTTTAAACACCTTATATTATCCACACTCAGCCAGAAGTGCTTTTCATCACTTTTCTCTTTTTATGAGATGGAGATATTTCAGCAACAACTGTTGCCATTGTTATTGCCAAACACCATCAAAATGGATCAGACAACCTGCTGATATGGCTGTGCAGGTGAAAACAGATGCTGTCACCAGCTTTTTGGAACATCAGCAGGGAGAAACTTCTCCATTAAGGACTTTAACATTCAAGTCAAATTTAGAAGCTAAAAACTCTGTGATACAGGGGTTAAAGTTAAGTAACTGGTGGTCCACAGCCAAATGGCAGAGACCCAAGGAAGCTGTTCAATGAATGCTGGAGAAGCAGAGAAGCTCACACTTGAGTTTGATATACATATATATCACATCTTCTTTATCCATTCATCCACTAATGGGCATTTGGGCTGCTTTCATAATTTGGCTATTGTAAATAATGCTGCAATAAACATAGGGGTGCATGTATTCTTTTGAATCAGTGTTTTTGTATTTTGGTGTTAAATACCCAGTAGTGCCATTGCTGGATCATAGAGTAGTTCTATTTTTAATTTTTTTGATGACCCTGCATACTACTTCCCATAGTGGCTGCACCAGTTTGCATTTTCACCAATAGTGTACAAGAGTTCCTTTCCCTCCACATCCTTGCCAACACTTGTTTTTTCTCGTGTTTTTGATACTAGCCATTCTAACAGGTGATATCTCACTGTGGTTTTTTTTTTTTTTAAGATTTTATTCAACAAAACCTCTTTCTACCATCCCCACCTATCCTCTTCTCATGCAGATATAGGCAATCCTTAGAGATAGATATTAACTAGAAGTTCTCACTGTAAACTAGTATTAGCAAAATCAGTAAGATGGGTAGGAGATTGGAGAGGAGAATGCAGTAGTAGCAGTACCTGGCATTAGTGTCAAGAGAAAACAGCTGCAATCCTAGTTTTCTGGAATGCCAACATCAACCTCACCCAGATGGTAGGCCTGTGAAAGGAGTAAAGCATCCAGGATGCAGGGACTGGCTTGGGAAAGACAGAGAACTGCATGAGAAGAGGATAGGTGGGGATGGTGGAAAGAGGTTTTGTTGAATTCTCCTTGGAAGCTGTGATTCATGCTAACTCAAACACAGATACATCCCGATCAATTTGGGGAGGGGCAGGGGGCTCTTTGTTACATAACTAATTTACCAAGCCAACTGAGCTCTCAGACTGATTCTTCAAACTGAGAGAGGAAAAAGAAGGGGAAACCTAACTAGCTAAATAAAAACCCAAAGACGTAAGGTGCATTCAGTTGGCAAGTTCCTGTTGGCAAGTATATTAATAAGTATGAACTAAATATACACTTGCTGTAGTTTGCTAACCTCAGGTAGCAGTTGGTCTGGCTAGTTCCAGCTTCAAGACTTGAGACAAATGAGTGGCTTTACCCACGGAGATTTGGAGCTCTGAAATACTAGTAAGGCTTAGGCTCACCAGCAGGATGCCCCCTGTGTGAGGGGGGAGAACGGCAGGAAGCAACTTTCTTATCTCAGCCATTTCTACTACCTTCAGGAAGACTGAAAAGCATACTTCAGGAACAAAGCTTTGAACCCCCGGGAAATCCCAGGGAAGACTGAATTATGAGAGGGAATTTAAGATATATATACCTCTCTAAGATATATATCTATAATCTCTCTCAGTACTGATTAATCATTCCTTTGCAAGCATACATGTTCCAGTTCTTAAACTCTCCATTCATATGGAATAGAACAAACAAGGTTGGTTGTTGTTTAAAATTCACAAGGCTCCTGAGACAGAAAGTTAAAAGGACCTATGATGCTGGCTGGATCTGAACAAATGCCGAGTGGTATTGTTTTTGTTTTTGCTTTAAGATTTTATATATTTATTCATGAGAGACAGAGAGAGAGGCAGAGCTACAGGCAGAGGGAGAAGCAGGTTCCCATCCCAGGACCCCGGGATCACGAGCTGAGCTGAAGGCAGATGCTCAACCACTGAGCCACTCAGGTGCTCCCAGCGGAGTGGTATTGTAGACCAGTTGTCAGGAGACTTGGGAGCTACTTCTGAATCAGCCTCCAACTCTATGGTTTCTAGCCCTTGATTTCCTCACCTGTGAAATGAAGCTAGCATGATAAAAACTATTTCAACTCATGCACGCCTTGGTTGACTGGCAGTGGACACCTGGATGGTTGTTTGTGAGGCTTTGGAGACTGAAACTAAATTCAAAGGGAAAGAAGATTGCAATTGACTAGTGATGCTTGCAATGCACACAGGATTAGAAAGTATTGACATGTAATTCATCATATGTGGAAGTCCCTTTCTGGGGCTGCAGCTTTATAAACTTATGATTTATGTACTTCAACATTACTGAATCAGGACAGTTGCATTCTTATAGCCTCCATTATTTCTGTCAGTAATTAATCTTAGTGGTGTTCACTTGTACATAATAAATCATTTTTCTTTTGATGATTTCAGATTTTCTCTATCTGGATTTTATTATATTTACAATGATGTGTTATTGTGAATCCTTGAGTATATCTTACTTGGAATTTGTTGAGCTTCATAGGTATCTAGATTAATGGTTTTCATCAAATTGGGGGAATTTTCAGTCATTATTTCTTTGGAATTTTTTTCCAATTTCTCTCACCTTTCCTTCTGGTACTCTCATTACACATATGCAGGTGTCCTTGGTGGTTTCCCATACTTTTCTGAGGCCCTGTTCATTCTTTTCATTTTTTGTCTTTGTTTTTCATATTATATAATCTCTATTGATCTATCTTTAGGTTTGATGATTCTTTCTTCTGCCAGTTCAAAACGACTGTTGAGCCTACGTGAATTTTTCATTTCAATTACTGTACTTTCAGCTCCAGAATTTCAATTTAAATCATTTTTATAATTTATATATTTTATTGATATCCTCTATTTGATGAAACAATGTCATCATATTCCTTTAGTCCTTTGAACATATATAATGGCTGCCTTGAAGTCTATCTATTAAATCTGACATCTGGGCCCTCATCTGGGTAGCTTCTGTTGCCTACTTTTTTCCCTATACATGAGTCACACCTATTTATTTGTATGTCTCATAATTTTTTGTTAAAAACTGGACATTTCGGGTAACATATTGTAGAAACCCTGGGTACTGATTCCTATTCCCCTTCCCTGTGGCTTGTTCTTATTGTTGTTTGCTTTTTTACATGTTTAGACACTTGGATAGACTATTTTAGTGAAGTCTATTTCCCCACCAGAGACAAAGCCTCTTGGATGACAGTGGTTATAGCCGGGCTTTCTTTGTCTCCTTTCCTGATCTCTCTGTTAAAGTGTCTGCCTCATTTGGTATCACACCCAACTGTTCCACTTCGCTAACCACCATCTCATGGCTCTACAGTTTTCAACAATGCCCTTGGACATAAATTGCTCCATAATCTCATTCAATTAAATTCGGGCAGTAGTAGTTTTTAGGACCAATCTTTGAGGTTTGTTCTAACCTGAAGAAGGCTCTTCCTTAGCTGTCCCTCTCCAGTTCCCACTAACTGGTCTGTGATTTATTGCTCTTAATTTAGAGCAACAACCTGCAGCATCTTAATTGCTTCCACCAAAGTTTCCATTTTTAAAAAAATTTCCATTGTTTTTGAGAGTACCTTTAGGTTTAAACTTCCCCACTTTTCTTTTTCCAAATAAAATCAATCCCTTTGGGGAGAACTTCAATTCATCTTTCTGTGTAGATTGCCTCTCTCCTTGGGCAAAAATCTTCAGCTCCCATTCCAAGCACTGGCCAACTATGATAGCCTCTGATTTTCTTGGTTCACCTCTCTCTTGGAATTTCTGCTCTACAAGTGAAATGGGACAAGGGCATTTGGGATCTCCATATTCTTGGCCTGCCATATCTGGGTTAGATCTTCTGCCCTATGAGTGGTGGTTGGGTAGATTAAGGGAACTCTGATTTCTCAGTCACATACAACAGTAAATTAGCTTCTTTAATTCAGAGTTTGAGGGGATGAAAAGTGCTGGATTCCTTCCCCTCCTGATGAAATACATTCCTTGATCAGGAATCCAGGGGAGAGAGATCCCACACCCACTAAAATTAGAGCTTCTGTCAAGCTGATGGGGAAAGGACTAGTTACGGCTCAAGTGCCACAGACTCTCACTGTTCTTACTCAATTTAAAGAGATTTTCTTGAATAAGTGTTCTTTCATTAGCTGTATGCCCTTAGAAAAATATGTAGAATTTAAATGTTCGGGCTTTATTTTATAGTTTCCAGTAGTTATCCTTGTTTCACTGAGGAGTGGATCCACAGAACTCCTCAAATGCCATCCCAAAAGGGCTGCCTAACAACTGCCTTCTTTTCTTAATAAGCAAACTTAAATTTGCTTTAGTTGCATCTTAAAGTTGTCACATCTTGCTTAACTAAATGGCTGATCATCAGGTATCTTCTGTTACCCAGTTAAAATTGACAAGTGGATAAATACAGATCTATGCTTATTTTCTACTCCATAGAAAGTATCTGTGTCAGCTAAGGCTCTTGGTCATTCTTGAACCAATGATTCTTGAAGGAATGCCTTCTTGCATTCTGTGATGAGTAATTTAATGTGTCACCTAGGTAGACTAAGTAAAAAAGATTGCCCTCCCTAGTGTGGAGGGACTTCATCCAATCAACTGAAGACCTGAATAGAACAAAAACTAAGTGGAGACTCCTCCTTCCTGACTTCTTGAGCTAGAACATTGGTCTTTTCCAACCTTCAGACTCAGACTGAAACAGACTGGCTCTGCTTGAGTGTCAAGCTTGCTGGTTTTGGGAGTGGAAATACATATCCACTCTCCTGGGTCTCCAACTTGCCAGCTGAAGATCTTGGGACTTCTCAGACTCTATAAACACATGAGACAATTCCCTACAATAAATCTCTGTATAGATACACATACAGATATAGGTAAAAAAATATATAGGTAGATAAATTTATAAACATAAATATATCCATCCTATAATAACATATACCAACCACTTCACCCTTTGCAGGATTTTGCTGCTGCAGATAAATCTCAGATTGGCTTTCTCCAAATGATTAAGAAATTTAGCCTCAGGAAAAACTCCAGGGAATCACTCATGGTTTCTTCTACCTTTTTTTTTATCATAAATGTTGATTAAGAAAGTAAATTGGACAAATAAAGCTATTTTTTATCCTTTCCTGCTGCATTTTACTCAGAACTACCATGAGGCCATAATGCTCTCAGAATGCATAAAGTCAAACACTATGAGGCTAAAGTAAAATAACATTAACCAATCTGATGGAAACTCACAGGAATTGAGAACAAGAGCAATCAGACCAAAAATAGTGATAGAGTCACATATTTTACACTGATTTCTCTATCATTCAGCAGAGAGCACCCCTCTGACCACACAAAGCATCAACTATTTCTAAAGGACTTCCAAAATTAATTTAGACCACCTCCAAATTTAGTTAAGGTAGAAGTTATTGAAATCTAGTGACAAACCTACAACTGTTACAATGTTATTATCCATGTACCATATCCATAGTCCATGCCAGTACTGTGAACAACCGTCTGAGCAGGTTCACACCACTGGCAAAATAATCTGGCAAAAACAATGACCCTGAAATAACACAAAAGACAGTAAACACACATTGTTAACAACTCTGTTTAATTCTATTTATATGATGCCATGTCTACTTCATTAAACATTTGAAGAGAAAGTGGACATTAGGGGTTTTACTGGCTTATCATAACAAATCACTACAAATGACAATCCTATGTTTAAAAGGATTACACAATTGCATCATCACACAGCAATCTTGCTGGTTGCATCTAAGGCAGTTAGCTCTATGGGTTTCTGCTGTACTATTCAACTTGAATCTGCTTTTAAGCCAGTCAGAGAAGATGAGAACCAGCCAGCACAATAGAATCCTACAAACTGATCTGGAAGACAGCCCTTTCCCCATCAACAAAAAATTTGGTCCTAACTTAAACCTTCATTGCTAAGCACCATTTCCAGCCTCTCTTGAGACAAGAAGTGAGACCCCCTATTTTTTCAGAAGGAATATGTATGACTTCAGGTGACAAACATAGGTCTAAATCCTCCTGAATCTATTCTTGAAAGAAAGGGATATAGAAGAGGGGTATTCTTCATTCATTCCTTCAAATATTTGCATGCCCTCACTCTGTAAACAGTGAATAAGGTCATGGGATGCAAGAACAAATCAGATACAGGGCCTGTCCTCAAGAAGCATCCAGTCTGAGTATGAAACCAAATAATTGCAACCCCATGTTATGAGAGCTATAAGTGATACATATATTTATGTATGCATTTGGAACTTAGAAGATACTAAAATCTCTAGCTGAGGAGAGGGTAAAAGGCATCTATCTTCACAAAGAATTATTGAGGCAAGTTTAATTTTTTAAAGATTTATTCCTATTCCTCCCTAGCTGTATATTAGTTGCTTTCAATAACCATCCAGCTTCTCCTCAAAATCAAGGGATGATCAGCCCAGAAAGCTCACAGATATATATCCACTTCTATATAGGGTCAAGAGATAGTTTTTAACTGTTTTGTTCTTGGTGGTTAAACCACCAGAACTCAAGTTCCTAACACTATTAAACTCAGCTTCTACCTGAGTTTAAATCTACCTCACGAAACTGCAGTAGAAATTACTTTATTTTTTAAAGTTTGTTTATTCATTCATTCATTCATTCATTCATTTGGAGAGAGAGAGAGCATGTGCACGCACATGTGAGCATGAGTAGGGGGAGGGGCAGACAGGAAAAAAGAGAGAGAGAGAGAATCTCAAGCAGACTCCTTGCTGAGCATGGGCTTGATCCCATGACCCTGAGATCATGAATTGAACCAAAACCAAGAGGTGGTTACTTAACTGAGTTACCCAGGTTCCCTGGCAGTATAAATTCTATTAATTGACTGTCATTTAACCATTTCCAGATTAATCAACTCTGTCCATTCCCTCTATAAAACAAACAGATCCACAATGCATACTGAATAGACGCAGTATGTCAGCTAGTCAGCTATTCCCTAGCACATCCACAACTTCTACTTCCCTTACATTAATCATATGTTTGCCAGCAGTCAATTGTGTTTGTCCCCAAACCTGTTTATGTCTTATATATATAATCTGAATGGGGATTATGGTAAGCAGAAAAATGCCCCTCGAAGATCCCCCCATCCTCATCCCCAGAATTTGTGAATAGGTTATCGTATATGGCAACAGGAACTCTGCAAGTGCAATTAGGGTTAAGGACTTTGAAGTGGGGGGAGGGGAGGGTTGGAATAGATTGGATTATCCAGGTAGGCCCAATCTAATCACATGAATCCTTATAAGGGGAGATTCTTTCCTTGGTGTAGTCAGAGAGAAAGGTAGTGATGGAAGAGTACTTGGATGCTTGCTGGCTTTGAAAATGTAGGAAAGTGGTCATGGCTGAGGAATGAAGACATGGTTTTCTAGAAGCTGGAAAAGATAAGGAAACATACTTTCCTCTAGAGCTTCCAGAAAGGAATGTAGTCCTGCCACACCTTGTGAAAGTGAAACCTAGTCCAGTGAAACTCATGTCAGATTTTGGACCTATAGAATTATGAGATAATGCATTTGTATTGATTTAAATCTCTAAATTTTGGATTACTTGTTATAGCAACTATAGAACAAAAATACAGGAATTCAATATCTCAATCTCCTCACATAAACTGTCCCCACTTGGTCTTGTTCCAGCTGCTATGGTTTTCAGGTGTGAAGGAAGGTCCAGGACCCATAACCAGATTGCTTGAATTCTGCAGGATTAGAATTAACGTACTCAAGAAAATGAGAAAGCCAGTCTCCAGACAAATTTCTTATAACAGATTTGCTAGATCAAAGCCTGCATACATTTCCAAGATGCGGAATTACAGGGCTACATACTAAGTTATGGAGGATGGAAAGCTTAGAAATAAAAGTCCTATTTCATAATCCCCATACTAACAATTTATGAATATACAAAGAATTTGGAAGAAGCATGTATGATAGTAAAAAGAGCACAGTCTCTAGAAACAGGACTGAGTTTAGTTCCTTCCCTGAACAAATTGCTTAACTTTAAATAGGAATAAAAATACCTAGTTCACAGAGCTGTAAAGATTATTAATAATGCATGTTAATCTTCAGGCATACACACACTTAACACATTCATCATTATTGCTGTTACTACTTGTAAATTGTGCTGCTTCTTGACTTTTGTTTCTTGTCCTCTCTAATGCTCCATTAGGCCTCACTTAGATAACACCTGCCACACTCAAGGCTTCAAATTTTTCATTCACATATGTTGCTTCAGTTGGTTTTGACAATACCCTGAGAGGAAGACAAAGTAAACTCTTGTTTTGTAGAGGTAAAAACCAAGGTGCCGAAAGATGAAGCGATTTGCAGACTGCTATTAAGCAGCAAAGCCAAATCAAGAAGGCAAACAATTCAGTACTCAATCCTTTGACTCCCTCACCTGCTGTATATTGATCCTGTCTCTGGTTTCCATATGCAACATGGATCTATTGGAGTAGCTCCCCAGCAAGCCCCTTCACACTGTTTTGTTTGAGACAGCATTGTGATGTTCCCTTTCCTGCACTTTTCACACTGACAGCCTCGTGCATCCTTCCCTGTGCAGTATGTATTGAGCTGTCTTTCCCTCAGCCATCCACTGCACAAATCCTCCCACCTATGTTGTGCAGCAAGAGCACTATGTCCAGTCTGGCTAGCAGGGTCCAGATTTAGAGTCGTGTGCTTGCCATAGGTTGGCAATAAGGATCCAAGCTGATAAAAGTTTAAGTCTGTAAAGAAATGTGACCATCACCCAAATCACTCCACAGATCTATAGAATGGCCTGAAAGTAGGTGTATTTATTATTCCTTTAGTTTCCCCAAAAGGATCACTTTTCAGGATGCCAGTGGAAATAAGGTCCAAAAGCATGTAGTACAATGTTTGATGGCCACCTTCTGCCCTTGGCACTCTGGAAACAGTCTCCATGTTTTGTGTATAAGGACTTCAGCAGTGTGTTGTAAATCATGTGCAAATTTACATATTCTTAGAAGTCTCCTACTATAAACTTCTTGTGCATTCTTTATGGCCCAACCTGAAATGTTATGTTTTTCTATGTTTATTGGACTCACAGAAACTCTGATATGGGTCAGGGATTAGAATCTGGACCAGGAATGTCCTCTATTTCCATTCTTTGGTCCTCCTGCTTTCACAGCCCCCATTGGGGGTAAGGGAAAAGAAGAACCAGAGGAAGCCTGGGAACTAACCTCTAATGAGCCTGGATTATATCTGGTACAATGCTGCATGAGTTCTAACATAGCCCAGAGAAGTAGGGAGGCATTGTTATTCCTCTTACAAATGAAGAGCCCAAGATTAAATAATTTACACACGGTCTCACCATAAATAAGTGACAAAACTGGGATCTAAACTCAGGTTTGAGGGATCCCTGGGTGGCGCAGCGGTTTGGCGCCTGCCTTTGGCCCGGGGCGTGATCCTGGAGACCCGGGATCGAATCCCACGTCGGGCTCCCGGTGCATGGAGCCTGCTTCTCCCTCTGCCTGTGTCTCTGCCTCTCTGTCTCTCTCTGTGTGACTATCATGAATAAATAAATAAAATCTTTAAAAAATAAATAAATAAATAAATAAATAAATAAATAAATGAATAATGAATAAATAAATAAATAAACTCAGGTTTGAGCACTCCTAAACCCTGGTTCCTTCAACTACCTATGCTACCAGAAGCCTAAAGAGAACACCAAAGAAGACTGATTATATCACAATTTATTAGTCATCAACAACAGCTTTATTAGCCTATAACCCTGATTCTCAAAGAAAGCAGTTTTGCCCTCCAGGAGATAGTCATGTCTTGAGACATTTTTGGTTATCACAACTAGGGGAGGGATGCTACTGACATCTAGTGGGCAGAGGCTAGGGATGCTGCTAAGCATGCTACAGTGCAAAAGATAGTGGACAACAATCCATTATCCTGCCCAAAATGTCAATAGTGGCCAGGATGAGAACCCCCGACCTGTAGGAATCAGTCTCAACATGGACAACTCCTTCAACCTGACCATTCACTCAACCTTTGTTTTCTTCTGCTGTGTGTGTGTGTGTGTGTGTGTGTGTGTTTTTTAACAAACTGACCAGAGGATTCAATAATGTTTATTGAGCACTTGCTGTGTGCCAGATATCATCCCTTTAATTTAATCCTCCAAACAATCCTTAGATATTTTCATCCCCTTTTACAGATAATACTTAGGTTATATAACTTGATAAGTACCCAATTATTATAAAGTAAAGTTAGGATTCAAATTCAGGCAAGAGTTGATTCCAGAGCCCATGTTCTTAATAAGCATGCATACATAATTTCTCTAAGTTTCTCTCACCTCTGTAAAATAAATTAATGTTTTCAAAAATCCTATTAATTTTGTATCACCTTCTTGATTTTTTCTATTAGACTCCTTATATTGTTTGCTTAATATTTTTCTTTAAATCTACTCAATTTTTTTTACACAGCTTCAATTTACATGTACCTAACTGCAAAACTAATTGACACAATGGTTATAATTTTTAAAAAACACATTAAAATAAATACATACTTAAACCTACTTGGCTATGCACTACCTGTACACTTGTATATTATTCTGTGCCATCAAGGCTATTCTAACCTTCTTTGGTAAATACTGACGCAGGCACTTGCTAATGTCTTTTCCAGTATAATGGCTTCTACCTTGAAGTGGCCTAAAGTATAAAACCCAATATGGCTTCATAAGCCATAGATTTAATCTAGGGTCCAAAATACTTAGAATGATAAACAGATTGACACATTCTTTTGTAATGAATCTCCAAGGCACCACGCACATGAAGATGGAAATCTGATAGAGAATTGGTAAATGGCTCAGAACAAGGAAGAATATGAGAGGATGCACACTGGTGAACAGCCAAATGATGTGCCTTTCTGAAAGAATCAGGAACTGGAGTTGCCCAGTGCTATAGAGGGCGCTGAAAATAGGATGGTGGCTGAAAATTCTGTATAAACAATTTAGTCCTCCCAAATCTCCATCATCTAAAAGTTCTTAATGTGGCCAAACTAGCAATCAAGTGTAAAGGTAGAATAAAGACCTTCTTTTTAAGTCCTATAAGGGCTCAAAGTGTGTGTGATAGGATCACAGGTATACATTCATATAAAACTTTTTATAGGTATACATTAAATTTTAATAGTGGAGAGGATACACCATCTCCAAAGGAAGTTCTGCTGCAAGGGCTAGTCAGTGGAGCATTCCAGAGACCCAGAAAAGACAACTAACTGTCTATTGAACAGCAATTCTAATCTTGTAAATTTTTTATTTAGAAAAGCAGCAAGCCTAATTTTAAAAAATGAAATTCCTATTTGTAGTTATTCACCTCTCACAGAACCTGAAAAACAGAAACACTTAAGCTCATTTCTTTCAGTGTCTACCCAAAGTTTGGTTTTGCCATCATATTGGCTCTCTTGTATTTAATCCTCTCTGGATGTCCGATTACAACACTCAGGAGCAGGATATCCCATCATATACTTGGTAGATTGTCCACTGTTGAACCCATGAAGAAGGTATTCCCTAACGTTCTCCTTAGAAAATGTTTTTTTTGTTTTTGTGGCAATTAGCCTTTTCTTTGAACAGATCATCTGTATCTTTTGGATGTCTCCACAGGCTTCCAGAGTTTCTCTTTATTCATAGCCTTTATCCTGAACCACAAGCCCCACTTACCTCCTACTCAACTATCCAATTTATGCCCACCCCTCCACTTTTGACTCTGTTTCTTAGTTATATTATCATTTGATCTCCTTGAACCTTAGACACTACTCCAGCTCCAAGACCTAACTTTACCCTGGATCAAAATTTGGCAGTCAATTCCTACTTCAGCTTCTTTCTGCCATCAGTAGTAAATGCTCTGTATAAGTCAGCACTTCAGTCCTTGTGACTCATGTCCCCATCAGGTCAGCCCACAGGCAGAACCCACATGACTCTGAGAATCCATCCAAGTAAGGGAAATCCTTCAAGCTTCTCCATAAAGTCATAAACCAGGTGAGGCACAAAATCTGAAGCCTGGTTCAGATCAAATGACTGAGATGGTGTCATCTAGTCCCCTGTCTATGTTGTTGATTGGGATAACTAATGAGAATCAACCCTTGGTCCTGAGGAAAGGGAGAGAGTCGTGCATATTTTTTCACCTTAAACAGCTCCCCAAGGCTAAGGACAGTTTTTACAAACAAATGTTCCCTATCAGGTGTGAAATGTTGATTGCCCTTACAGAAACGGCCTCTGACTAACAAAAGAAACTCTCAACTCTACTGTAGCCTTATAAATTGCAGACAAAATAAGAGCTCTCCAAAAATTGGTAATGCTTGCTCTATTTATGGATCTTATTCACAAGAAATATACCTAGTTAATATTGTTTGGTGCAGAAAATAAATATCAATGAAGGAAACATAAAACATTAATTCTGATGATATAGCTATCTTTGCCCATTCTTCTATATGCTTATGTTCTAAATAAATGTATTTTTATTTGACTAAAATACATCATTGCAATATTAGATCCGTAAAATTAATTGGAATTTGATTTGTTCATTTTCTACTTACTGGTATTTGATGAAATTGTGTCATTTAAAACTCTCCAAGCATAATTTTGGGGAAATAAAACTATGAACCAAGAACTCAATTGATTCAAGCCATCATAATTATCTCTGCACTAGTCTACTACTAAATGGTCTTTCTTTTTTCAAAACAGATTTGTAAGGGAAAATGTTCACCTTCAAGTAATTAAATAGACTTGTTATTCCTCTTGAAAAGAAGCAGCAGGTACCACTCCTAGCTGCCCCTCTGAAAATATTAATGTGCTGGAATTGCCCACCAGAGAAGGAAGTTCAGCATCTTTTCTGAAATCTGAGTCGTCCTTTAAACCTGGTTCAGGTCAAAGCAGAATGCCATCTGCTAGTCATGCTAAAACCATTGTAGAAAAAATTGCTAACTGTATTGAGATTTGGGCTTCAGGCCTAGTTCTTTTAGCTGAACTTGTGACCTTGAGCAAGTCCATTGGATCTGTGTGAGCTTCAGTTACTTGTCATAGGGGAATAATATGTGCTTACAGAGTGGCTATGTACCTCGTATGAGAGAAGTGTATAACAGTGTTTGAAAAGTTTAGATCCCTATACAAATACCAGATTACCATCATCACTGAGTGAAATTTCCTGGTAATAGGAAGACAGTTACTGAATTCCAATGATTTCCATAACCTATACTTGCCCCATTTCTAGGTATATAATCTAAAATCATTTCTTGCAGAGCCTGGCTGACTCAGTTGGAAAAGCATATGACTCTTGATCTCAGAGTTGTGAGTTCAAGCCCCATGTTGGGCGTGGAGCCTACTAAAAATAATAATAATAAAATCATTTCTTCATGCTTCATTGACTGGAAATAACTGCAATCATCCTTATAAATCAGTTCATTTCACTATTTTCTTTCACACAGTTTTTCCATTCAAATCAACAGCTATGTAATTCAACACCTGCATGTAAGCCCACTGCCTTTCTCTGATAGAGGTAAAGATATAGGGGAGATGAAAAGCAGAAGAAAGATAACCATTCTTTTTGTATTTCCATTAGAGACCTTGACCACAATCTAGCCTAATCTTCTTTTTGGTGACTATGTTTCCTGTTCCAGCTTTAATCACTGTCTTAGAGCTAGATCACCAGCAGATTGATCATAGGATTATTAATAGCAATAACAGATTCATATGACTGCTTCTATTGTCTTTCACTTCCATCCACATTACCACAGTAAGGTCAGCCAAAGAGAGGTACACCTTTTCAGCTGCACTTATAACTATACCCCTACTCCATACCCTATTCTGTTTACCATTATTCAGTCTGGGTCTGAAGCTGTGGGCCCATTTTCTCTGCCCAGAACACACAAACTTTATTTATTCTACTCCCAGCAGTGGAACAAATATAAATTGCCATATTCAAACACAATTCCTATCCTATAGTTCAGACCTAAGGAATGTCTAATCTTTCCAAATAGTCCTTCCCCCTGACCCCATTAGATGAAACATGATTTAAATTGTACATTGGGAGTCTTGGGAAGGTTTGAAGGAGGAGAATTTCCTATTGAGATATAATTGGAATATTCTGAAGTTTAAAAGGCACAACATGTTGATTTGATACATTTATGTGTAGCAAAATGATTACCATCATTAACTTCATGTAATCTTCATTGCTTTATAGTGGTGAAAACACTTAAGACTTCTCTCTTAGCAACTTTCAGGTAACAATACAGAACTATTACCTATAGATCATTATGCTGTGCACTAGATCCCCAGAACCTACTCATCTTATAACTGGAAATTGGCACCCTTTGACCATTTCCCCCACCTCCATTCTACCATTCTAGAGTAACTACCATTCTACTCTATATCTATGAGTTCCAGTTTTTAAGATTCCACATGTAAGTGATGTCATAGAGCCTTTATCTATTTATTCCACTTCGAATTATAGCCTCAATTTCCATCCATGTTATTGCAAATGGCAGGGTCTCCTTTCTAATGGCTGAAATATATTCCTCGTGTGTGTGTGTGTGTGTGTTCATATCCATCTTCTTTATTCATTCATCTCTTGAGGTACATTTGGGTTGTTTCCATATCTTGGCTATTGTGAATAATGCTGCAACGGACATAAGGGTACAGATATCTCTTTGATTACCAGTTGTCATTTCCTTTGAATATATACTCAGAGGTGGGATTGCTGGATCATGTGCTAGTTATAAATTTAATTTCTTGAGGAACCTCCGTAATGTTTTCCATAATGAGTGTGTCAGTTGACATTGCTACCAATAGTACATAATGATTCCCTTTTCTCCTTATCCAACATTTATTATCTCTTATCTTTAATGATAGTCATTTCTACCAGATGCGAGATGACATCCCATTGTGCTTTTGATTTGCATTTCCCTGATGATTAGTGATGTTGAACATCTTTTCATATGTCTATTGACCATCAGTATGTCTTCTTTGGAAAAATGCATATTCAATTCCTCTACCCATTTTTAATCATATCAGTTTGTCAGTAAGTTATAGGATGTCTTTATAGATCTTAGCTCTTAACCCCTTATTCAATACATGGTTTGCAAAAATTTTCCACAGTTGTGCTTTTTTCATTTTGTTAATTGTTTCTTTTACAGTGCAGATGCTTTTGAATTTGATTTCTACTTGTTTTTTTTTTTTTTTCTTCTTCTTCTTCTTTAGCTGTTTGTGCCTTTGGTGTCATATCCAGAAAGTCCTTGCCAAAACCAACTTTAGGGAGCTCCTTCCTTGTTTCTTCTAGGAGCTCTATAGTTTCAAGACTTACACTTAATTCTTTGATCTATTTTGAGCTTTATATTTTTCTTTTTTCATATCCTAACAGACCTTATAATGGCCAAATAGCATGCACATGAAACAGTTCTGTATCAGGATTAGGATCAAAAGTAGAATGCCAGAGTCTTACTGTTTTCCATGACATCTTTAACTTTAGGAGCTGTACCAGCAAACTAACGTTGCAATCTTTGCTAGGTTAAGAGTTGACAAGAGCCCAGTTTTCTGTTTTCTATTTAGGATTAGGATAATCTTAGAAGCAAGGAAAAGAAATACAAATAGGACAGAATGTGCATCTATCTTTCCTTTTCTTATCATCTTCTTTTGCCCACAGTATCTCTCTCTTGAAGCTTCCTTGATAATAGAATGTTTCTCACTCCCTCCTTTCCTTCCTTATCCACTATGTGCCCAAGCAGTTTTCTGTTGATAAGCAAGGAAAGGAGGATGGGGGAGGGGGTTGTGGCATGAGGAGGAATGCAGCCTTGGGATTAAACTCAGGGAAACAAAATAAGCAGCCCATCAACTACTCATGTATGGAGTTTTTCTTTTTACCTTTTGATCCCCCTTCACCTATTTCTTTTGAAATAATATTTTGAGTGGTGTAAGACATGGGTCCAATTTTATTTTTCTGCATGTGGCTTTCCAGTGCTCCCAGCACCACTTGTTGAAGAGACTATCCCTTCCACAGTGGATATTCCTGGCTCCCTTTTCAAATATTAACTATATATGTCGAGAATTAATTCCAAGTTCTCTATCTGTTCCATTCATTTCTGTGTCTATTTTTATGCCAGTATCATACTTTTAAAACTATTACAGCTTTGTAGTATATTCTGAAATTAAAAAGTGTGATGCCTCCACTTTTATTCTTCTTTCTCAGGATTGGTCTATTTGGGGTCTTTTTAGTTCTGAACAAATTTTGAGATTCTTTTCTATTTCTTTGAAAGAAATTCCATTGGAATTTTGATAGGAATTGTGTTGAATCTAAAGATGGCTTTAGGTAGAATGGACATTTTAGCAATATTGGGTCCTACAGTTCAAAAACACACGATGTCTGTCCATTTGTTTGTCTTCTTCATTTCTTTCCACAAAGTCCTATGGTTTCTCACTTTGGATAAATATGTTTTTAGATATTTAATTGTTTTTGATGCTATTGTAAATGGGATATTTTTATTTTTCAGAATGTTTCTTAGTATATAGAAAAGTAACTGATTTTTGTGTATTCAGCTATTATATCCTGCAATGTTACTGAATTTATTGATTAGAGCCAACATTATTTTAGTTGAGTCTTTGGGATTTTCAGTTTATAACCTCATATCAGCAAATAGTGAAAAGTTTACTTCTTTTCTGGTTTTGATACCTTATTGTTTTTGTCTTGCCTGATTACTCTAGCTAGGATTTGTTCCTAATCTTAGATGAAAAGCTTTTAATTTTCCCCACTGAGTATAATGTTAGCTGTGGGTTTGTCATTTATGGCCTTAATTATGTTAAGGTATGTTTATTCTATACCTAACCTGTTGAGGGTTTTGTCATGAAGGGATGTTCTATTTTGTCAAATGGTTTTCCATGTCTACTGAGATGATTATATGATTTTTATCTTTTTTTTCTATTAATGTGTAGCACATTTATTAACTACCACCAGATTGTTCCCTGTACCTGTGAGTCTGTTTCTGTTTTCTCGTTTGTTAAGTTTGTCATATATGGCCTTTATTATGCTGAGGTATGTTCTCTACCCATTTTAAGTTTTTATCATAAATACCATGCTCATGGATTGGCAGAATTAATATTGTGAAAATGTCAATGTTACCCAGGGCAATTTACACGTTCAATGCAATCCCTATCAAAATACCATGGACTTTCTTCAGAGACTTAGAACAAATTATTTTAAGATTTGTGTGGAATCAGAAAAGACCCTGAATAGCCAGGGGAATTTTAAAAAGGAAAACCATATCTGGGGGCATCACAATGCCAGATTTCAGGTTGTACTACAAAGCTGTGGTCCTCAAGACAGTGTGGTACTGGCACAAAAACAGACACATAGACCAATGGAACAGAATAGAGAACCCAGAAATGGACCCTGAACTTTATGGTCAACTAATATTCGACAAAGGAGGAAAGACGATCCACTGGAAGAAAGACAGTCTCTTCAATAAATGGTGCTGGGAAAATTGGTCATCCACATGCAGAAGAATGAAACTAGACCACTCTCTTGCACCATACACAAAGATAAACTCAAAATGGATGAAAGATTTAAATGTGAGACAAGACTCCATCAAAATCCTAGAGGAGAACACAGGCAACACCCTTTTTGAACTTGGCCACAGTAACTTCTTGCAAGATACATCCACGAAAGCAAAAGAAACAAAAGCAAAAATGAACTATTGGGACTTCATCAAGATAAGAAGCTTTTGCACAGCAAAGGATACAGTCAACAAAACTCAAAGACAACCTACAGAATGGGAGAAGATATTTGCAAATAACATATCAGATAAAGGGCTAGTTTCCAAAATCTATAAAGAACTTATTAAACTCAACACCAAAGAAACAAACAATCCAATCATGAAATGGGCAAAAGACATGAACAGAAATCTCACAGAGGAAGACATAGACATGGCCAACATGCACACGAGAAAATGCTCTGCATCACTTGCCATCAGGGAAATACAAATCAAAACCACAATGAGATACCACCTCACACCAGTGAGAATGGGGAAAATTAACAAGGCAGGAAACAACAAATGTTGGAGAGGATGCGGAGAAAAGGGAACCCTCTTACACTGTTGGTGGGAATGTGAACTGGTGCAGCCACTCTGGAAAACTGTGTGGAGGTTCCTCAAAGAATTAAAAATAGACCTGCCCTACGACCCAGCAATTGCACTGTTAGGGATTTACCCCAAAGATTCAGATGCAATGAAACGCCGGGACACCTGCACCCCGATGTTTCTAGCAGCCATGTCCACAATAGCCAAACTGTGGAAGAAGCCTCGGTGCCCATCGAAAGATGAATGGATAAAGAAGATGTGGTTTATGTATACAATGGAATATTACTCAGCCATTAGAAACGACAAATACCCACCATTTGCTTCAACGTGGATGGAACTGGAGGGTATTATGCTGAGTGAAGTAAGTCAATTGGAGAAGGACAAACAGTGTATGTTCTCATTCATTTGGGGAATATGAATAATAGTGAAGGGGAATATAAGGGAAGGGAGAAGAAATGTGTGGGAGATATCAGAAAGGGAGACGGAACATAAAGACTTCTAACTCTGGGAAATGAACTAGGGGTGGTGGAAGGGGAGGAGGGCGGGGGGTGGGGGTGAATGGGTGACGGGCACGGAGGGGGACACTTGACGGGATGAGCACTGGGTGTTATTCTGTATGTTGGTAAATTGAACACCAATAAAAATTAATTTATTAAAAAAATAAAAATAAAAAAAATAAATAGATTTTAAATTTTATCAAATGCTTCTTCAGCATTTTTTAGATGATCATATTATTTTTATCCTTTGTGTTAATGTAATGTTACCCATGAACTAATTTGTAGATGTTGAACCATCCTTGCAGCCCTGGAATAAATCCTAGTGTTTTTAATGTATTGCTGACTTCAGTATGCTAGTCTTTGTTAAAGATTTTTGCATCAAAGTTCATCAGGGATATTGGCCTGTAAGTTGGGGGATGAGGGTCTTTCTCTGGTTTTGGTATCAGGGGAATGTTGAACTCATAAAATGAGTTTGGAGACATTCCTTCACCTTCATTTTTTTGGATTAGTTTGAGAAGGATAGATATAACTCTTCTTTATTTGGTAAGATTGATCTACAAAGCCATCTGGTTCTGGGCTCCTGTTTATTGGAATTTTTTATTATTACTGATTCAATTTAGTTGGTAGAAATCAATCTTTTAAGATATTCTATTTCTTTCTGATTCAGTCTTGGAAGATTGCATGTTTCTAGGAATTTATCCATTTCTTCTAAGCTATCTAATTTGTTAGCATATATTTGCTTATAATAGTCTTGAGATTCTTTGTATTTCTGTGGTATCAGTTATTTCTCCTCTATAATTTTATTTGCACCCTCTTTTATTCTTAATGACTCTAGTTAAACTGTTTTCAATTTTATCTTTTCAAAGAACCAGTTCTTAGTTTTACTGATTTTTTTCTATTTTTTTTAGTTTCTATTTCATTTATATCTGCTATGATCTTTAGTCTTTCCAAGAACTTCAGGCTTTGTTTGTTCTTTTTCTAGTTAATTTAGGTGCAAGTTAGACTGAGATTCTTCTTGTGTCTTGAGGTGGGCTTGTATCACTCTAAACTGCCTCCTTAGAACTACTTTTGCTATATCCTATAGATTTTGGACTATTTCCATTTTCACCAGTCTCAAAGTATTTTTTTATAAATTATTATAGACTGAAAGAGACTTATATAAAAGGAAGGCAAGACATTTGATGATTATTTGCACAACTAAGGGACAATAACATCTTTAAGAATTCTGTTTCTTTTTCTTAAAGAACAACATGTTTAGATTTTATGAGATGGCTACATTTTTTTAGTATACTTGACATGCAATGTTCCATTCTTTACTTACAGGTGTATACCCTAATGATTTGACAAGTTTATACATTATGCTATGTTCACCCCAAGTATAGCTACCATCTGTCCTATTATACCAGTATTACAATATCCTTGACTGTATTCCTTATGCTCTGCTTTTTATTCCTGTGACTTACTCATTCCATAACTAGAGAACTGTATCTACCACTCCCCTTCACCCATTTTGCCCAACCACCCCCCAGCAATCATTGGTTTGTTCTCTGTATTTATAGTTCTGATTCTACTTTTTCATAATACATTTTTTAGGCTCATTTATGAGTGGAATCATATGGTATTTGTCTTTCTTTGACCTGTTTTACTTAGCATAATACTCTCTAGGTCTATTAATGTCATAAAGGGCATGAAATCCTTTTTGTGGCTATGTAATATTCCATTGTGTGTGTGTGCATATATATATATATACCACATTTTCCTTATCCATATCCGTTCTTCTATTAGTGAAAACTTAGGTTGCTTCCATGTCTTGGCTATTATAAATAATGCTGCATAAGTAAAGGGATGTATATATCTTTTTGAGTTAGTATTTTCCCTGGGTAAATACCCAATAATTTAATTTTTGGATCATATGGTATTTCTATTTTTACTATTTTTACCTTTTTTGAGGAACATCCATATTGTATTCCATAATGGCTGTACCAATTTACATTCCCACCAACAGTTCACAGAGGTTCCTTTTTCTCCACATCCTCATCAATAATTGTTGCTTGTCTTCTTGATTTTGGCCATTCTAACAGATGTGAGGTTTTGATTTGCATTTCCCTGATGGTTAGTGATGTTGAGCATCTTTTCATAGTTTTTTTTTTTTTTTTGTTCATCTGTATGTCTTCAGAAAATGTCTATTCAGATCTTCCGCCCAAGATTGTTTTGGTGAGTTTTTTGTTTTTGTTGTTGAGCTGCATAAGTTCTGTAAATATTTTGGATATTAACCCTTTATCAGATATGTCATTTGCAAAAACCTTTTCCCATTCATTAGTTTTCTTGATTGTTTCCTTTGCTGTCTCAGTTTATTTTTGCTTTTGTTTCCTTGCCTTATGAGACCTTATCTAGAAAAATATTACTATGGCTGACGTCAGAGAAATTACTGCCTACGTTCTCTTCTAAGATTTTTGTATTTTCAGGTCTCACATTTAGGTCTTTAATACATTTTGAGTTTGCTTTGGTGTCACAAAGTAGTCCAGTTTCATTCTTTTGCATGACCTGTCCAGTTTTCCCATCACCATTTATTAAAAAGACTTCATTATTAGTGAATAGAAATGCTACTAATTTCTAAGTATTACTTTTGGATCTTGCCACTTTAATTGGTTTATTTATTGTAGCTTTTTGGTGGAATCTTTAGGATTTTCTGTGCAAAATATTATGCTGTCTACAAATAGTGACAGTTTAACTTCTTCTTTACCGTTTGGATGCCATTTTTCTTTTATTCCTTTTCTTTTCTTTTACTTTCTTTTCTTTTTCTTTCCTAATTGTTGTTGCTAAGACTTTTAGTATATTGAATAAAAGTGGTGAGAGTATACATCCCTGTCTTTTTCCTGAACTTAGAGGGAAATTTTTCAGTTTTCACCATTGAGGATGATGTTAGCTATGGGTTTTTCACATACGGCCTTTATTATGTTGAGATGTTTCCCCAACCCTATTTTTGTTGAAAATTTTTATCATGAATGGATGTTGAATCTTGTCAAATGCTTTTTCTGAAAGTATTGAGATGATCATGTGATTTTTATCTGTTGTTTTGTTGATCTGGTGTATCATCATGATTAATTTGCAAATACTGAACCATTCTTGCATTCTGGGAATAAATACCACCTGATGGTGGTGAGCAATCTTTCTAATGTATTGTTGTATGTGGTTTGCTAATATTTTGTTGAGGATTTTTGTATCTATATTCGTTAGGAATATTGGCCAGTAATTTTATTTTTTTGGAGGGGCTCTTTGTCTGGTTTTGAAATCAGGATAATGCTGGCCTTGTGGAATGTATTTGGAAGCTTTCCTTCCTCTTCTATTCTTTGGAATAGTTTAAGAAGAATAGGTATTAACTCTTCCTTTAATGTCTAGTAGAATTAACTTGTGAATCTGTTTCTGGACTTTTATTTTTTGGTAGTTTTTTTTTTAATTTCAGATTCAATTTCATTACTTGTAATCAGTCTGATCAGATTTTCTATTTCTTCCTTGTTCAGCATTTGAGGATTGGACATTTCTAGGAATTTATCCATTTCTTCTAGGTTGTCCAATTTGTTGGCATATGGTTTTTTCATAGTATTGTCTTATAGTCTTCTGTATTTCTATGGTATTTGCTATTACTTCTCTCTTGTTTCTGTTTTTATTTATTTAGGTCTTTCTCTTTTTTTCTTGATGAGTCTTGCAAAGGGTTTGTCAATTTCTTTATCTTTTCTAAGAACCAGCTCATGGTTTCATTGATTTTTTTTTTGTTTTCTTTTTCTTTTTCTTTTCTTTTTTATTATTTATGTATTTATTTATTTTAGTCTCTATTATATTTAGTCTCTATTTCTGCTCTAATGCTTATTTCCTTTCTTCTGTTCATCTTGGACTTCATTTATTCATCTTTTACTAGTTGCTGTTGGTGTAAGGTTTGATTAAGGTTTTTTTCCTCGTTTCATGAGGTAGGCCTGTATTGCTATATACTTCCCTCTTAGAATTAGAACTTCTTTCAGTCTGTCTCAAAGATTTTAGACTGTTGTGTTTTTCATTCGTCTCTATGTGCTTTTTAAAATTTCATCTTGGTTGTTTAATTGACCCATTGGTTGTTGAGTATCATGTTGTTTAGTCTTCATGTGAGTTTTTTCCAGTTTTTGTGATTTATTTCTTGTTTCATATACTATCTTTAGAAAAGATCCACGATGTGATTTCAGTCTTCTTAATTTACTGAGGCTTGTTTTATGGCCTAATATGTGATCTATTCTGGAGAACCTTTCAGGCGCACTTGAAAAGAAAGTGTATGCTGTTGTTTTTTGGATGGAATGTTCTGTATATATCTGTTATGTCTATAAGCTTCAATGTAGCATTCAAAAACATTGTTTCCTTATTCATTTTCTGTCTGGATTATCTATCCATTGATGTGAGTGGAGTGTTAAAGTCCTCTACTACATTTATTACCATCATGTCCATTAATATTTGCTTTATATGTTTAGAACTTCCAGTGTTGGGTGTGTAGACATTTTAATGGTTACATCCTCTTGTTGTTTGATCCCTTTATGATTATGTAATGCCTTCTTTGTGTCTTGTTACAATCTTTGTCTGAAAGTCTGTTATCTGATACAAGTATTGCTACCCTAACTTTTTTTTCTGTTTCCATTTGCATGGTGAATGTTTTTCCATTCTTCACTTTGTCTGTATACCTCTTTAAATCTGCCGTGAGTCTCTTATGGCATCATATAGGTGAGTCTTTCCTTTTTTTAATCTATTCCACTACTCTGTGTGTGTTGAGTGGAGAATTTAGGCCATTTACATTTAAAGTATTTATTGATAAATATTATTCTCATTTTAAAGTTTGTTTTCTGGTTGTTTTTGTAGTTCTTTGTTCCTTTCTTTTCTTTCTATCTTTGTGATCAATGAATATCTATAGTGTTTTGTCTGGATTTCTCTTTATTTTTTGTTTATTTACCATAGGCTTGGGGTTTATGGTTGCATGAGGTTTATGTATAATATACTAAGTAAATAGTAGCCCATATTAATTTTATGGTCATTTAAGTAAAATACATTCTTAAACAAAAAAGAAGAGAAAAAGAATGCCTGAGTGGCTCAGGGTTGAGCATCTGCCTTTGGCTCAGAGCATGATCCTGGGTCCAGGGATTGAGTCCCTCATCAGGTTCCCTGCAAGGAGCCTGCTTCTCTCTCTGCCTGTGTCTCTGCCTCTCTCTCTCTCTCATGAATAAATAAGTAAATCTTAAAAGAGAGAGAGAGAGAGAGAGAGAGAGAATTCTTTTTCCTATTCTCTTCCTTTTTTACTTCTCCACACTTTATGTGTTGTCATATTTTATCTTTTTATTCACATTTTCTTTATGTCTCATGTCTACTTCCACTTAAATAAATCCCTTTAACATTTCTTGTAAGCCTAGTTTAGTGGTGATAAACTCCTTCATCTTTTGTTTAGTGAAAAACTCTTTATTTCTCCTTAAATTCTCTGTGATAACATTGCCAGATAGAATATTCTTGATTATAGGTTTTTTTCTTTTCAGCAATTTGAACATATATCACTGTCTTCTGGCTTGCAGAATTTCTGCTGAAAAATCAGCTCATAGTCTTATAGATTTTCCCTTTTAGATAATTTTTGGCTTCCCTCTTGCTGCTCTTAAGGTTCTATCTTTATCTTTAACCTTTGACATTTTAATTATTATGTGTTGACTTCATTGGGTTCACTTGTATGGAATTCTCTGTGCTTTTGGACTTACATGTTAATTTCTCTCCCTAGGTTAGGAACTTTTCAGTTATAATTTCTTCAAATAACTTTTCTACACCTTTCTCTTTTTTTAAAGATTTATTTATTTTAGAGGGAAGAGGGTGAGAAGGAGTGAGAGAATCTCAAGCATTTTCCTCACTGAGCACAGAGCCTGATGACATGGGTCTTGATCTCTTGACCCTGAGATCATGACCTGAGCCAAAATCAAGAGTCAGATACAACAACTGAGCCACCCAGGCACCCCTATACCTTGCTTTCTCTTCTTCTTATGGAACTTCTATAATGTGAATGCTTGTTCACTTGGCACTGCCCAAGAGACCTCAATCTATCCTCATTTTTAAAAGTTCTTTCCTGTATTTGCTTTTTAGCCTCTATGCTTTTCATTGACCTACCTTCCAGATTGCTGAACCATTCTTCTGCATCCTCTAATCCACTGTTGATTCCCACTAGTGTGGTTTTTTTTTTCAGTTATTCTTCAATTCTGATTGGTTCTTTTAAATATTTTCTAACTCTTAATTGAAGGTTTCTCTGAGTTCTTCCAACCTTTCCTCCAGCCCAGTGAGTATCTTCATGATCATTATTTCAAAGTTATTTCTCAGGCATTTCTTTTTAACCTCTGTTTCATTTAGTTCTTTTTCTGAAGGTTTGTTTCTTGGCCTTTCTTTTGAAGCATATTTCTCTGCCTCCCTGTTTAACTTGGCATTCTGTGTTTGTTTCTACAGATGAGACAAAATGACTACTTCTTCTGAGACTGAAGGAGTGATCTTGTGTATGGTGTCCCCTATGCAGACTGTGTGTGCTTGGTGACTTTTGCTAGCTGGCTGGAGCTGTGGTTGTATATGCTAGTTACTTTGTTAAACCATGGCTCTTTGCAAAAAGGATTTTAAAAATAATTATAATAATCATAAAATAATAAAGAACAAGGAAAAATAATAAATAAAATATTAAAAGAAAAAAGAAAACCAAAAAAGACAAATTTTAAAAGTAAAAATTTATTAAAAGTAAACACACACACATGCCCACATTCACATACACACACCATGACTTGTTTTTTGTGCCCCAGAACCACGGGGTAGCTGGTGTGGACACCCCGGGTTCACTGAGGTCACAAGTTCACTGTGAGTTGGACCCTGCTCTCATCTGGGCTTTTAAGGTGGAGGGCGGGGGGAGAATTTCTCAGCCTTGTTAAACCATACCATTTTTTTCTGTGCCCCAGTGACACCAGGGCTGGTGTGGGCTTGTGCACCTGGAGTTGTTGAGGTTGCCAGCTTTTTGTAACAATCTGATTTGCCAAATATGGCATCTGAACCCACCCCTGACGGCATTCAGACCCTGTTCCAGTCTGGGCTTTTAAGGTGGAATGAGAGAGTTTCCACAGCTCCTTGGCCCTTTTAAACTGCTACTTATTTTTTGTGTGTGTGCCCCAGTGCAACTAGGGTTGGTGTGGGCTTATAGACCTTGGGCTCTTTAAAGTTGCAAGCTCATGGACGTGAGTAGAACTTACCATATGGTGTCTGGATTATTTCCTGTATGTTCTTGTACTTCATTGTTTCTTTTCTTGCTGTCTTCCCTTGTGATTTGGTGATTTAGTATTACATTTGTATTCCTTTTTATTTTTTTGTGTATGTACCTTTGTGGGTTCTGGTTACCATAATGTTCATATATAACATCCTGTGTCTATAACAGTCTATTTTAAGTTGAAGATCACTTAAGTTCAAGCACATTATAAAAGCACATTTTTACTACACACACACACACACACATCATTTTGGTTTTGATGTCCTATTTTACACCTTACTATTTTGTGAATCACTTGACTTATAAGTCTAGATGATTTTATTACTTTTTCCTTTTAGCCTGTATACTAGCTAGGTAGGTGAGTGGCATACTGCCTTTACTATGTTTACCAGTGAGATTTTTTTTTCCTCCTATAATATTTTTATTTCTAGCTATGACTTACTGTTCCTTTTAAAGAAATCCTTTAATGTTTCTTGTAGGGCTGGTTTATTGTTGACTCCTTTAGCTTTTGTCTAGGAAATTCCTTATCTCTCCTTCAGTTCTGAGTGATAACCCAGAGAATTCTTGGTTTAAGTTTTTTTTCTTTTATCACTTTGAATATATCATACCACTCCTTCTTGGCCTGAAAATTTCTTCTGAAAAATCAGCTAGTAGTCTTTTTTTTTTTTTTTTTTTTAGATTTTTTTATTTATATATTCATGATAGAGAGAGAGAGAGAGGCAGAGACACAGGCAGAGGGAGAAGCAGGCTTCATGCCAGAAGCCCAACGCAGAACTCGATCCTGGACTCCAGGATCACTCCCTGGGCCAAAGGCAGGTGCTAAACCGCTGAGCCACCTACGGTTCGCCCTCGCTGTTAGTCTTATGGGAGTTCCTTTGTATATAACTAGTTGTATTTCTCTTGCTGTTGTTAAGATTCTCTCTTTTTCTTTAACTGTTGGTGCTTCGATTATAATTTTTCTTAGTATGGTCTAATTGGGTTCATTTACTTGGGATATCTGTGCTTCCTAGACATGGATATCTGTTTCTTTCACCAGGTTAGGGAAGTTTTCAGCCATTATTTTATCAAAATAGGTTTTCTGGTCCTTTCTCTTTCTCTTCTCTTCTCTTTATGGGACCCTTAAGATGTAAATGTTAATATGTTTTATATTGTCCAAAGGTCTCTTAAGTGATCTTCATCTTTCTTATTCTATTTTCTTTTTGATGTTCAGGGTACTGATTTCCACTACCCTATTTCCCAGACCACTGAACTATTCTTCTGCATCATCTAATCTGCCATTATTCTCTCTAGTACAGTTTTGTTTTCAATTATTGTGTTCTTCATCTTTGATTGTCTTTTTAAAAATATTTTATATCTCTTTGCTGAAGTTCTCACTGTGCTCTTGAATTCACTAAGTGTCTTTATGACAATTATTTTGAATTCTTTGTTTGCTTATCTCCATTTTATTTAGTTCTTTTTCTGAGGTTTGACTTATACTTTCATTTGGAGCATATTCCATATTAAGGTAGATCAGTTATAACTCCTGATCTTGAAGTGGCTTTATGCATAAGGTATCCTGTGAGGTCTAATAGCACAAGACACCCCTTACTCTGGTGCCCCACATTAAATACCTCAGGAGTGACACTTGTGTAAGTTGCATGCACCCTTCTGTTGTGGCTGGGCTGTTATTTTGCAGACCCAATGGTGTGCAGGATTGTATACCAGCAGGGGGACATGGCTACATGGTCCAGTTGTGACTGATAACAGGCTTATATTGAGGAGCAGGCATAAACCCTCCCTGTCTGGGAGGCCCAACATTGACTATTGTAGCTATACTGGTGTGCAGGGTTGGCCCTTGGTTTGATTTGCTGTAATGACTGGCTGCAACAGTTGTAGGCACAAGATGGATAGGGCAGGCCTCTGGCATGCTTTGCTGCAAGATCTGGCTATATGTATTATAGTTCTAATGTGTGAAGCTGGCCTTCCTAGAGCAGGGGAACTTGAGAGTGTCTCTGATGCTGGCAGAGGCCATCCACCAGGGATAACAGTGCAGTAAGCTGTCTGGCGGGAGGGGTCCTGAGAGAGGTGGGCAGTGTGTGCATGGTGCGACCTGGGAAAACTAGAGAACATGCAGTGCTAGCACAACAGATAGGTCAGAGATGTTACTACTAGCACCAGGCAGCTAGTTAAAAGGAAAGTGACAAAGGTGCCCACAGAGTGCTTCCATCCTCAGAGTATGTTCCAACAGATCCCTGACCCTCTAGCACACATCCTTAAATTAGTCAGTGGGTCTTCTTCACATGTAACCCAGGTGCTTTTCAAACTGCTCTCTCTGCTCTGGGACTTGGAGAGAGCAAGAATGTGTGTATATCCTTTAAAAGCAGTCTCCATTTCCTACTGCTCTTTGGTTCTCCCAAACATAAGCCCTCGTGTATTTCAAAACCAGTCATTATTAGGGTTCATCTTCCTTGTGCAAGACTCCTGTGTGGAACTCAATGTGGAGCTTGGAATGTTTGTTCCTTAGGGAGGGTTTCTATGGTTGTGATATCCCTCCTACTTGTGGATCACCATGCCAGGGGATGTGGATCCTAACTAAACCACTTCTTCATCTCTCCTACCTGACATGATGTTTTTTTTCTTTATATCTGAGTTGTGTATGATATGTTGAGCTAATCTTCAATTTGTTCTCAAACACAGTTCTGTGTATAGTTGTAGATTTCGGTATGTGGGGTGGGGGTAGATATGAGCTTAGAATCTTTCTATGCCACCATCTTAATCTTGCCTCTCCTCTATGATCCATTTAATGAGTTCTTAAATTCAGTTTGCTAATATTTTGTTGAGAATTTTTGCATCTGTCTGTCAGGGATATTTATTGATCTATAGTTTTCTTGTAGTGTTCTTATCTGTCTTAGGTATCCATATAATGCTAGTCTCATAAAAGGAGTTTGGAAATGTTCTCTCCTCTTCAATTTCTTGGAAGATTTTGAGAAGGATTGGCATTAATTCTTTAAATGTTTAGCAGAATTCACCTGTGAAGCCATCTGGTCCTGGGGTTCTCTGTGCTGGGAGGTTTTGATTAGTAATTTAATTTCCTTACTCATTGATCTGTGCATGCTTGCTATTTCTTCCTGATTTTCCCAGGGTATCTAATTTATTGAAATATAATTATGGGGTTTTTTTAAGATTTATTTACGAGAGAGAGAGAGAGAGCACAGAGGGAGAGGGAGAAAATACAGAGGGAGTAGCAGACTACCCACTGAGCAGATAGCCCAACATGGGGCTTCAACCCAGGATCCCAAGATCATGACCTGAGCTGAAAGCAGATGCTTAACTGACTAAGCCCTCCAGGCACCCTGGCATATAATTGTTCTTAATAGTCTCTTGTGACCCTATGTGTTTCTGTAGTGTCAGTTGTTATTTCTCCTGTTTTCATTTCTGAGTTTGAGTCTTCACCTTTCTTCTTGGTTACACTAAAGGTTTATTAATTTTGTTTATCTTTTTGATAAACCAGCTCTTATTTTCATCGATCTTTATTGTTTTTTGGGCTCTATTTACTTAGGTCCACTCTGATCTTTATTATTTCCTTCCTTCCTACTTTGGGCCTAATTAGTGTTTTTTCTACTTCTTTGAGGTGTTAAGTTAGTCTTTTTTAACTTATGATTTTTCTATTTTTTAATATATGTATTTATCACTATGAAGTTCCCTCTCCGAGCTGCTTTGGAGCATCTCATGGATTTGGTAAGTTGTGTTTCTATTTTGATTTCTTTTGAGATATACTTTGATTTCTCATTTTATTTCCTCTTTGACCCATTGGTTGTTCAGGAATGTGTGTGGTTTCCACAGATCTGTACATTTTCCAGCTTTTCTCATGTTACTGATTTCTAGTTTTATATTGTGGTTGGAAAAGATCTTAGTGTGATTTCTATCTCCTTAAATTTGCCAAGACTATTTTGTGGTCTATCATAATAGAGAATGCTTCATGTGCGCTTGAACAGAATTTGTATTCTGCTGCTGCTATTGCATAGACTGTTCTAAAGATGTCTTAGGTCCATTTAGTCTAATACATAGTTCAAGTCCAATGTTTCTTTGTTGATTTTCTGTCTGTATTATCTATTCATTGTTGAAAGTGGGGTGTGGAAGTCCCTTACCATTGTTGTCTATTTCTTCCTTCATATTTATTAGTATGTGCTTAATATGCTTAGGTGCTTCTATATATATATATATATATATA
Source organism: Nyctereutes procyonoides (assembly GCF_905146905.1). NCBI lineage: Eukaryota > Metazoa > Chordata > Mammalia > Carnivora > Canidae > Nyctereutes > Nyctereutes procyonoides. The sequence continues at coordinate 19,967,632 of NW_026575040.1, read as the reverse complement.
TATATATATATATATATATATATATCTGCTTTTGGTTTCCACTTGCATAGAATATCTTTTCCATTCCTTTACTTTGATTCTATTTGGGACTTTAGAGCTGATGTGAGTCTCCTATAAGCAGCAGGTATTTGGGTCTTGTGGGGTTTTTTGTTTGTGTTTGTAAGTCACAAATTGGCTAGATGGATAAAAACAATTAGAGAATTTGAATAAAATGTATGAAGTGTAAATGTAATGAAATATAAATAGCTACATTTAAACTATTGATATGTAGGACTTACCAAGTAAGCCACTTTATTAATTTTTGTTTTTTTGTATGTCTGTTGCTTTTCCCTCAATCTCTAACTACTTTTGTATGTTAATTTCCATGGTGGTATGCTTGGTTTCCTCTTTTGTCTTTTGTAGATCTACTCTAAGATTCTGTTTTGTCATTACATTGTAAATTACATAAAACATAGATAAAACAGTGTATTTTAGACTGATAGCTATTTATCTTTGACCTAGAAAGGCTCCACCTTTTTGTACCTTTTTATATTACTGATGTTACAATTTACCTCTTTTAATGTGTTATTTAATGTGTTAACAATTTAGTTATTTTTGATAGCCTTTAACTTTTATACTACTGTTGAGTGATTAATACACCATCCTAATATAAAGTTACATTTTTCTAGTCTATTCTTCACTTTTACCAGCGCTTTGTGTATTTTCATGTGACTGATGAGTGTCTTCATTTCAGTCTGAAGAGCTCTTTTCAGCATTTCTTGTATGGCAAGTCTGGTGGTGAACTCCCTTGGCTTTAGTTTGTCTGGAAAAGCCTTTATTTTTCCTTCATAACAGAAGGATAACTTTTCTGGATTAAGTATTCTTTGCTGGCAATTTTTATTTTTCCACACTTTGAATATGTCATTCCATCCTTCCCTGACCTGTAGAGTTTCTGCTGGTATCCTAATAGGGGTTTCTTTATAGGTTACTTTCTTTTTTTACTCTGGCTGCCTTTAAGATTCATTCTTTATCATTGATTTTTGATAGTTCCATTGTAATGTCTTAGAGAAGGTTTTTTGCATTGAATAGGATGTTCTATTAGCTTCGTGAACTTCTATGTCCTCTTCCTTCCCCAGGTTTGGCAAGTTCTCAGCTATGATTTTTTGTTGTTGTTGTTGTTTTTTTTAATAAATTAATTTTTATTGGTGTTCAATTTACCAACATACAGAATAACACCCAGTGCTCATCCCGTCAAGTGTCCCCCTCAGTGCCCGTCACCCATTCACCCCCACCCCCCGCCCTCCTCCTCTTCCACCACCCCTAGTTCGTTTCCCAGAGTTAGGAGTCTTTATGTTCTGTGTCCCTTTCTGATATTTCCCACACATTTCTTCTCCCTTCCCTATGATTTCTTTAAATAAATTCTGTCCCCTCCTACTTCTCTTCCGTTCTGGAACCCCAATTATTCAGATATTTGCCTTTCTCATGGAAACTGATGGCTCTTGTAGGCTTGTTTCACTCTTTTTAAAATCTTAGCTCCCTCCTTTCTAACTGTATTATTTCTATATTCCTACCCACCAAGTTACTTCTTGGTTTTATCTGGTGTGCCCTGTGCAGACATATTGCTCTTCATCTCATTCATTGAATTTTTCAGCTCTATGATTTCTATTCAGTTTGTGTACCTAAATTTTATATTTATATATATAACTTTATATTTTCATATATAACTTTACATATATTTATATAAACTATATATATAATTTCATTCTTTCTGGTAAAGAACTTCTGTTCATTAATTTTATTCTGATTTCATTGAATTTCCTTTGAGTTTTCTTATAAATGATTGAATTTCTTCCTAATAACTATTTTTTAATTCATAAATTAGAACACAATATTCCATGCCTTTGAGTTTGGTTGCTGAAGAATTGTTTCTGTGATAACATATTTCCTTGATTTCTCATATTGTTCATAGTTACATGCTTCTGCTTTTACATTGGAAGTAGCAGACACTTCCTTAACTAAGCCCTTATACTTTGGTTCTTACTATTCTGGTTCTTACTATTCATCATGCTGGCTTTTAGAAACCTGTCTTTTGTATTCCAGAAATCTGTCTTTGTTGTTAAAGCTCAAGTTTGTGGTTTCTCCCCTTTGCCCTTGACTAGGTCCAATTTCTTGAGTACATCCCCTGTCTGCTGGAACTCACTCTCACAGGGGGACTCAGGAACACATAAAAGGATGCAGCAGAGTAAGGGGTGTGTATTTAGCAGTCAGGGTTCTGGGGATGCCCTGCCCAAGCCTTTCAAGAACTGATTCTCAGTTTAGTATAGCCAATGGGTCTTGTGAATATAAGTGCCATTGGCTTTCAAAGCTAAGTGTTTGGGGGGCTCATCTTTCAATTGTAGATGTTAAAATTTGCAAGTGTTCAAACACTTTATTCCTCAGGTAGGTTACCGCACCAGGGGTGGGGTTATGGCAAGTCTGTCAGCCTCTCCTGATTTTGGGGTTTTTTTTTTTATTATTCACTTGATATGTAAGAGTTGCACAGGGTTTTTTTTCTATATATCTTTTATAGGAAACTGCTACATATGTTGCAGTAGACTTGGTGTGTCCAAGGTAAGAGGTGAGTTCAGGAGCCTCCTTCAGTGACATCTTGGTCCACAACTCCTTCATTCCTTTTTACTTTTTTTCCTTTTGCTCCTATGATTGGATATTTTCAAAAAATTTTTAAAGATTTTTTTAGGTATTTATTCAGAGACACAGAGAGAGAGACAGAGACACAGGCAGAGGGAGAAGCAGGCACAATGCAGAGAGCCTGACGCGGGACTCCATCCAAGGTCTCCAGGATCACACCCCAGGCTGCAGGCGGCGCTAAACCACTGCACCACCGGGGCTGCCCGACTGGATATTTTCAATTGATCTATCTTCAAGCTCACTGATTCTTTGGTCAAGTCTGATGTTGAAGCTTTCTAACAAATTTTCAGTTCACTCATGATATTCTTCAGCTCCAAAATTTGTTTGGTTTTTTGTTTTCTCTCTGTAGACTTCTCATTTTGTTCTTGTATTCCTGATATTGTTGAATTGTTTCTGTGTTCTCTTGTAGCTCTTTGAGCATCAAGAACAATTATTGTGAACTTTATATTAGAAAATCCCTGGATCTCCATTTCTTTGAGACCAGTTAGTGGAGATTTACTGTAATCTTTTGGTAGAGTTGTGTTTCCTTAACTCTTTGATCCCTGTAGCTTTGCATAGGTGTCTGAATATTTGAAGCAGTCACCTATTCCAGATTTTATGGACTAAATTTAGTAAAGGAGGCCTTTCACCTGTAGGCAAGGGCATGCTGGAGCATACTGTGACCCTGGGTCTAGTGGTGCAGGGTATCAAGTGCAGGGGCATGTGGCAGCACTGGGTCTAGGGGATTGTGATGTCTCTCTACTCAAGCTGCTAGGATCCAGATTAAAAAATGCATGGATTGGTAAGCATTGTGGGTGTCTGCAGTGGCTTCAAGGGATATTGGATTCCTCAGTGGTGCCTCCTGATCCAGCATCTGGGGATCAAAGTAGACAGCAGTGGTGGCTGGAGCTGGTGATGTGCACACACTCAAGTGTGGAGGCAAGCTACAAGTGCCTTTTTAGTGTAAAAGGCCAATTGCAGACACACAAGTTATAGTTGTGGGAGCCAGGGTTTGCAGCAAAGGCTAGGGTCAACTGTAGGCACACTGGAAGCTGCAGGTGCCCTGAATATCATTGTATACCACCTTGGCTGCTGTAATGACTTTACCTGAGACCACAAACATCGGGGAGGCCCTGTTTGTTTGTTCTCCCCTGGCTGCAGTCTCCCCTCAGACATGTGCACTGCACTGAAGGACAGTGATGCATGTTCAGACATGTACATTATTAGAAGGGTGAGCCCTGAGTATGCACACAGCAGTGGAGGTCAGTCAAAGGAATCTAGGCCTGGTTTCTTGCATTTACACAGCCACAGAGGTCTGTATTGGTTGCCAGTATAATTCCTGGGCTCCAGAAGGGGCTGTGGGAAAAGTTAAGAGTGAAGAGGCACTCAGCTGCCACCAGTGAGTGTGAATATCTGAGGTAAAAGCAGGTGAAATCTTCAAGGAGTCCATAGCAGCTGTGCTATGGTGGTGAAAGCTATCAGGTTTGTCTGCAGAGCAACTCATTGGGAGCCACCATCACTCCCACTGTGTGGCTTATACATACAGCCTTTGCTTTTCTTCCTTGTTTCTAGCCATCACTATGTACTAAGTTTTGCCACTCCAGGTCCTTCATGCAGCGCTTTGAAAGGCTAGGGAAGCTGGATCCTCACTCACCAAGAGAGGGGAACTCTTTCTAGCTGAGAAGTTGACTCTTGGTGCTAAGCAATGCCAGCTTACGGAATAGGATGATGCAGGCAAAATGAAGCTGTCTTCCCCACACACATACTTTTTTTTTTTTTGCAGGTATTCTCAGGTGTTTTTTAAATTTCCCTGTGTTGCTAAAGTTTCTTAAGCTGGTTTCCAGAGCTCTCTCAGAGCTGTTTTTGTTCATAGATAACAGTCTAATTTTGATCTTTGTTGAGGGACAGAGATTAGGGTCTCCTACACCACCATTTTAGTGACATCACTCTTGAATTCTATTAAATATTGTCACATCAGCTTCATTATTTCAATTCAATCCTTTCCATCTTTTTTTTTTTTAAGATTTTATTATTTATTTATTCATGAGAGACACAGAGAGAGGCAGAGACACAGGCAGAGGGAGAAGTAGGCTGCATGCAGGCAGCCCGATGTGGGACTCAATCCCAGGACTCCAGATCACTCCCTGGGCCAAAGGGAGGTGCTCAATTGCTGAGCCACCCAGGCATCCCCAGTCTTTTCCATCTTGATCAGTGCCTACACTAAGGAACTGCCTTTCTAATGACTGGATCAAGGAGCTTCCTTGCCCCCTGTAGAATCTTTCTGATCTTTAAACAAAAAGTCCAAAGTGACTTTGGTTTTAGTCGGTAATTAGCCCTGAAATCATCAACTTCATTTGTCTTTTTTAATTTCAAAACCAGGGATCCCTGGGTGGCGCAGTGGTTTGGCGCCTGCCTTTGGCCCAGGGCGCGATCCTGGAGACCCAGGATTGAATCCCACATCGGGCTCCCGGTGCATGGAGCCTGCTTCTCCCTCTGCCTGTGTCTCTGCCTCTCTCTCTCTCTCTGTGACTATCATAAATAAAAAAAAATAAAATAAAATAAAAAAAAATAATTTCAAAACCAAAGTGACAGGTGTGTTCTCTTGGCAGTTAGCCAGCCCTTCTAGTATCATTGTTCTGTCACCAGTAAGCATGCAGTTTGGAGTTTGAAATGAAAGCCCTGGTGACTCCATAATAACTTTCCAAGGCTGGGAGTTCTGATAGCATTTTGGGAAGGTTACCACTTTGTTTTCCTATGGGTAAAAGCTACCATATACCAGATTCTTCAGCAAATAAAGGTGATCAAAAATGAGTCTCTTAGCAGTTATGTGGGCAAATGTATACCACTTTATCCATCACTACTTTCCAAAAGAACAGCCTATCTTTTTAAATCACTGTTTTCCCTGGCAACTTCTTCACATTGAGAGTCACAATAATACAAAGGTGGCCCATGAAAACCCACAACTTTTGTTCCCAAATTATTCTTTCTTTCTTTTTTTTTTTTTAACCAAATTATTCTTTCAAGCAGCCCACACAATCCCAGGCCATGTCAGCCTTTTCATCCCTTCCATAGTGGAAAAGAGCCTTTGGAGAGGTCAATGAGAACAGCTCATTCAGGTTTTTTTTTGTGTGTGTGTGTGTGGTCATTTTTGGGGAAAAAAAGACCAAATATTTTACAAAGCAGTAGAATAAGTCCTGAAAACTTCTATATACTTCAGCACAAAGCCAGTGCTGAAATCCCAGCACACTGAAAAGTTTCCCTGCAATAATGTTAGTTTCAGAAGGCTAGAGGGAAAAACATGAACAAATAATTTTCTTGTTGAAAGAATAATTTGTCCCTTGGTAGAGCTGAAAGTCTGCACAGCATTTCATAATAGAGTCCTTGGGAATAACTTGAAACAAAATAAACTACATTCATAACCTCATTCATCACTCAACAAATATTGATTGAACATCTACTACATGCCAGGCTATATGGGGACTCATGGTTTCCAAAGATGAATCAGCCCTGTATCCTTAACTATAGGAATCTGGCCAAACTGGTTGAAAAGGAAAACCATAGCATTAGCAGCATCAACATGATAATTCCTAGTAAGTACTAGGAACTAAGCTACATATTCTTATTTTTCATCTCCCCAGCAACCTACCAAGAAAGTACAGATGATGTATTGTAAGTGATATTCTAGTGTACTGGCCAGCACATACACAGCTAGGTGTGTAGGAGAGTCAAGGTGAAAATCCAAGCCACTCTGATTGCAAAGTCTGTAACTTAACACTATAATATAAACTCAGAGAAAGGACACTGGCAGTTCTAAAGAGAGAGAAATTACATCTCGGCCTTTTTTTGTAATTTGGGGGTATTGGAAACCATATTTGCCAAGATGTGGTGTCATATTTATGCACATTTAACATAAAATTTTCCTCAGCCTAGGAATAATTCCAACATCTTTCTTCAGTTTCTCAGGGCTGATTACAATTTTAGGAAAAGTTACCCTTTAGATTATGGATTTTAGCATCTTTGTGGGTTTTCTTGTGGGGGTTTTGGGTTTTTTTGTTGTTGTTGTTTTGTTTTGTTTTTTCTTTTTTAGATTTTATTCATGACATGCACAGAGAGAGAGACAGATTCAGAGAGAGGCAGAGACATAGGCAGAGAGAGAAGTGGGCTCAATCTCAGGACCCTGGGATCCTGACCTGAGCCAAAGGCAGACACTCAACCATTGAGCCACCCAGGAGTCCCTGGATCTTAGCATCTTTGGATGAAACCTGTCCTGAGGTAATCAGTCCCACTCTGTTCTAGGACATTGTCTGTCCTATTTGCCCACTTCTGTCTCCTTTCTCTTCCATGGGGAAACTTACTAGGTGGTTCCCATAGGGTTCATTCACATCACCATCATTCTTCAAGAACATGATCTGATCCACATGGCCAGGATATTCCATTCCCACTGACCAACCAGTGATTGATCTGGTTGGGTTCCATGCCCATATGTGAATGAATCAGTATCCCCTGGGAATGTTTGCTACCTCAGAAGAGTCTTTTCCTACCAGGTATTCAGTTGGAAGAGTATACCATTTACCATCTTGTCTAACACAAAGGGCTGAGAGACAGAGTGAGGGCACTCTAACAATATTATTGCAGCCTAGGCCCCACATAACTGAAGCTAACCACACACTTGGTCTTTTCAGTACAGAGCTCCAATAAGTACCCTCTCCATAAGCTTAGTATGAGTGGGTTTCTTTCACTAGCAAGCACAAATTATGAATAATACATTAAAGCAGTTGTCTACAGGCTTCTTTGATTATATGTACCCTATCGCTAAATTTTGTTCACCCTCAATATATATGTATGTGTTTATTATATACTTGTATTGCTGTTTTAATATATAGTGTAGTTATAAAGAATACATAAAAATATACATTATAATAAAGTGATTAAAAGTTAAATATAAATAAAAGTCTTAATGTTTTCTTTCTGAATCCCTTTGAATTGTCTTGCAAAGTAAAGCCCCTGAATAGTTACCTCCCTTTTTAGAGATCACTGAATAAGTGGAGACTGGTCAAGGCTTGACAGTGCTGAGAAGAAAATCAGAGCTCAGATATTAAAAATGGAGCAGTTCCTAGTAGTGATGGACTCTGTGGTAACACTTTGATGGTGGGTGATATATATCACTAGTAAAAATCACAGATATTGAGCCTTGAGAGAGTGGGGAATTTATGGGACAGAATGATGAGTAGCTCAGTAATGTTCTCTACTTTTCAACACCATCATGGAAGCCCTCTGTACTCTCCCTGTGGAATTAATTACTCTCTCATAACTCAACTTTGGCTCCCATCACCTTGTGTCATAGATAGGTAATAGCCTATCTATCTCTTTCACTTAACTGTAAACATTTTAATCCCACTTCACTAATGTCTGCATCCCTAACGTTTGCTTAACATGGCACTGGGAAACTTCTGTGATGAACAAATGCATGCATTACACCAGTCTAGAGCCAGAAAAAGAAATCAATTTAAGGCTCTTGCTTGGCAAGAGATAAGATAGTAAGAATTCCAATGTATTACTTCTCAGCTGAGGGAACTTCATGTTGAGCTTTATATGGGTAACTTTAAAACTTTGTGGATAAGACCTGCAGCCTGAGTCTACCGCTTCAAAAGAGACCATCTCTTATGTTTTCTCAATGACTCATTAAAATAAATGATAAAAATAGCAAACATTCAGTATATGTGATAAGCTCTTTACATGCACCAGCTAAAATATATATATATATGTGCTATTATCCCTGATTTACATATGTAAGAACTGAGACTTTCAGAGGTCAAATAACTTGACTGAATTCACAGATTTGGGAGTCAAACAGAAGTATGACTTCAAAGCTGTGCTGTATTAGAGCTTTCGTTGTTAAAGCAGAGCTATGTCCTCTAAATTGCCTGGCTGCAATCTCTCTCAACCAGATCTGGATCCTCATTGGCTATAGTTCCATTTAACCCCTTTGCTGACATTCTGCCTCAGCTTCTAGGCCTGTAGTAGAGCACTTCTACCTGATGCTACCCTATCTGAATCCTGATTCTAGCAACTCTCTGCTGCTGCCACCTGGCACCTAGAAGTACAGAGGCCACTTCAGCCCAAGTCATTCTTTACCAGCGCTGTCCAATCAATAGCCACGTATGTGACTAAATTTCCCAGAGGCCACATTAATAAAATAAAAATAAAGGAAATTAATTTTGATATATTTAACTCAATATATCTAAAATATTAACTTTGCAATACCAAAAATTTGTTAATGAGGTATTCTACATTGTTTTCCATCAAAATTAGCATGTATTTTCTATTTACAGTACATCATAATTTGCACTAGCCACATTTCAAGTGCTCAGTAACCACATGTGGTTAGTGGTTACTGAATTTCTCCATTTTAGCTTTAGACATTAAATCCATTAGCTAATGTATTCTACCAAATTAAACTGGATTATAACAGGAGTTTATCACTTGAGAGCCAAACTGATATAGCAAGGAAAGTATAGGCTTTATAATCAGATGGTCTTGAATTCAAATCCCAGCAAAATGATACAAAAAATCTTCACTAACTGGTTGTTTATAACAGTGAAAAATCAACATTTCTTAAAAATTGCCTTCACTAGTGTAATGGATAAAAATTGTGGTATTTTTCCATGATGGCATATTGTACACCATTTAAATGAACAAACTAAATCTACATGTGTGCACAACATGGATATAACTAAAAAAATGACAAGTGCAAAAATGTATTAAATGATAGGATACCTTAAGTATGAAACCATTTTTTAAAAGTTTAAATACATGTAAAATAATATAATGTTTGTAGATATACACTAATGAAGAGAAATTAGAAAGACATGCCTAGAAAGCTATATATCCACTTGGGAATAGTGGTTCTCTGGGAATGGAAGGCAGGAAGAGGGAAAACAATGTGGAAGGGAAGACTTCAATAGTATTTGCTATGACTTACTGAGAAGGAGGGAAAAAATTCTAAGACAAAAACTTAATTAACAAATAATATCAAGAAGTCCCTTGCCTGAAGAACACTACATGTATACTCTCTCTTAGCAGTTTTGAGGAAGCAAAACCAGTAAGTACAATTCTTAATCTAGAAAATTTGTAGACAAGCCTCTATTTGGAAATCAGTTTTCCAAGGTAGCCCATCCTCCCACAAGGCAAACCCATACTTCAAAAACACTGGCTTGGAGAAGGTTAGAGAAGCACAGGGGGATGACTTACTAAATATTGAACTTACTACCTAGACAAATCTGGGAAGAAACACCTTTTTGAACAATCTAATGACTTATGTGAAATGGAGCATGACAAAGAAGTGCCTTCACAGGCTGCTCAGTCTGTAGGATTTCTACTTGGAGCTATATAAAGCATAAGAAAACTTAAAGTAATTAATGCAAAGTTAATTGCCTTGCAAGCATTGGAAATTTAATACAATGCTTATATGAGATTTATTCCTGAACATATTTTTTAATCAATGTCTCCTAACCCATCTGTGCTTCTGCAATGAGGCTTCTATGCTAAAGTGCTATGACTATCTCCATTTGCTCCATAATAATTATGCAAAACTTTTTTCTGCCTATCCCAGTTTAAACACTGATTAAATGAGAAGTAAATTACTGTGCTGATAGTATTGATAGAATCATCATAAACTGGCACTTACCCATGGAAACAAACTGTCCACTAATGAAGTAATTACACTCTTTATTTTGGAGTTGGGAACATTTCATGTAATCAGATGAAGTGCATACACATTCATGGGTCTCAATAAATGGCTATGTTATAAGAACAACAGGAAACTAACTTCAAGTTTTTATAGCATATAGGCTCTAGTTAGAAAATGAGTCCAGGGAAAGAGAAAATATATAATTTACCTTACCCACTTGGACAATGCTTATCCTGCCAAGTTCATATGTCTTTTAATGAAAGAGAATAGAAACAATTAATTCCCTGAAGAATAAAATATACACATTCAAAGTAATAGAAATCCTGAGAAAGTTTCTACGAAGACCATAATAGCCTTCCACAAACCAGCATGCCACTGGTCCTGGGTTCCCTGCAGATAAACTCAACTGCTTATTAAAGATATTTTATGGTTAATCTTTATTTCCATGGTGGATTTTAAAAAAGAAGTGGGTGAATTAGCCCACATAGACCCTTTTTTAAAAATCACAATATTAAACCAAAAAGAGACAATTAACCATACCACAGCTTTTCTGGAGATGAGTCTGGATTGGATCTGGCTGAAGAATACTGTGCAGTCTCATCTTTCTGGGACCTGTGCTGAGGGATGACAGGTCCTTTAACTTCCCTAAAATATAACCCATGGATATCTAAGAACATGCTTTTCAAAACCTAGAACGATAACCTCTCTTGATGGATAAAGCTCATTACTAACTCAGGCAAGTACCTCAACCCATGTAATAGGAGTAAACTAGGACCAGACATAACCTGGATCCATCAGAAATAGAGGCATCAGAAATATAGGCAATCAGGTGTGCATAGGCCAGGAGAGCAGTCAGAAAAGACAAAAATGCCGGAACTTCTTAAGAAAAAACATTCCCAGGCAGAGAGGAGTCCAAACTTTAGCACATTTTAAAATATTTTTTGTTTCTAATTATGAAGTTAATATGTTCTGATCTAAAGTAAAATCCAAACAAAATAACATTTAAAAACATCCATGACCCCATTTGTTCTTTCAGTGCTATACATAATTAAGAGGAAGTTCTCCCAACTTCAGCACTATTGATATTTTGGACCACATAATTCTTTGTTGTGGGGGACTGTCCTATGCATTGTAAGATGTTCATCAGGATCCCTGTCCTCTACTGACCAGAAGCTAGTAGCATAACCCAGTGTGGCAGTCAAAAGTGTCTCTGGACTTTGATAAATGTTCCCTGAGAGGCAAAGTAGCCCCCAGTTGAGACCACTCTTTTAGAGGAATCACATAAAACTCTGAAACCAGCAACTTTCACTTAATATATTTTCCTCTTTCTATGTAATTAGAAACATTTCTGCAGCATCTTTTTTAATGGCTTCAGATCAGTCTATTACATGATGCACTATAATGTATTTAACTGGTCCTTAATTTAATGTTCCAATGTTCTATAATATGATGAAGATCTCTGCACATACATATTTTGGCACATAATTATTTCCTTAGAATATATTAAGATTTTGGGGTCAAGGTTTTTTACTTTGTTTTTATAACCTCATTTTAAAACTTTGACATACTGTTCGTTGCATCATTTTCTGTTTGAGACTGGTGTCAGCCTTTACTCGGGACATTTTCTCCCACCCTAATCCATGAGTGTAGGGATTGACTTCCATATGTTCACTACAATATCCACACAGTGCCTTGAACAGTGCCCAACATACTATGAGCTCAATATTTATTGAATAGAAATATGGATAAATCAAAGAATAGCAGTTAAAATTTCAAACATGATGCAAATTACTAGTTTTGAAACTTACTTTGTCCAAAAAAAGCACATTTGAGATTGATCCTAAAATAAGCTATAGATGTATTTTGATTTCCGAGAAAAAGGAAGAGTATTAAGAAGAGGCAGATTAAAAGTCTAAGACTTGAATACTTTCGAGTTTCAAGTTTGCAGCTGGAGTGAAGAAATTTTGGTGGAGGTAAGGAAGTAATGAATTATTTATTGAATACCCCTATCTCTGGATGTTCTTTAGAAGACAATACCTGTTCAACTGTCCTTACGACTGTATAGCTTCATTCCTGGAAAGAAGAAAAAAAAAGACAACGTGGTTTCTTTAAATATTTTCATAAGTCAAGACTAAGAAATTTAGAAGATGCTGCTGCTTTGGCCAAGTATTTGTCTTGTAATGAAAACATTCCAAAATGACATTGTACTATGTACTTGTCCAAATCTAATTAGTGGATCTTGAATCCCAAAGTCATTGGGGAAAATATAAATCTAGTTATAACAAGCACAAAAAATGCTTCAAGTAAAAAAAAAAATGCTTCAAGTAATAGTCCATTTTGCAGTTATGTCCACCCATAGATGGTATAATACACTTCTCAGAGTAAAAACCCCAACTCTCTTCACTCTTAGATCCTCTCCATCTATCATTGAAGTAGGTGAGTTCTATTTTTTTGTGATAGGCTACACCTTGACAGGAGCATAAATGGAAGGGCAAGAATATGGTATGTGCCTCATTTTAGATTCAAGGAGGAGTCCTAGCCAGGATGTTCATAAGTGGAAGAATTAAAGAAGATAAACTATGTAGATCCTGGCAAATGGACCATACCATCCTCCCTGCTTTATTCCAAGGCCACATCAGTTGAACAGGATATTAATCAAACTCCAATAAAAATATTAAAATTATTGTCTTTGTACTCCATTTTCTTTTAAAACTTAAGAAACCTCCAGTTAACTATCATAGTGGAATCACTAAGTAATTGGAAAATTATGTAACTACTGCTGAAATTACACAAACATCATGCCAAAAATATTCCTTATTTTGGAGAACAATTTAATAACAAAGAATTTGAGTGCTTAGTAAAATTCTCTTTGAAAAGGCATTATTTGAAAACCTCTTTGCATTAATTGCCTAAATTAAGAATTCCTAGATGTATTAGATGGTAGTCATCAACCTTGGGAACATTAGAATCACCTGGTAGCCTTTTTCCTTTACAGCTTTGAATTATAATTGACAAAATTGCAAGATATTTAAAATGTACAACTAGGAGATTTGATATACATTGTGAAGATTCCCTCCATTCAGTTAATTAACACATCTATCACCTCATATGTTTATCCTGTTTTGTGTATGAAAAACATTTAAGTTCTATCTTCATAGCAAATTTCAATTAAACAATAGTGTTATCAACTATAGTCACCATGTTTTATATTAGACTCTCAAAATTTATTCAACTTACAACTGAACCTGTACCCTTTGACAGACTTCTTCCTATTTCCACCTCCTCCCACCTCCAGTAAACAATTTGCTACTTTTTCTATGAGCTCGTTTTTGCATTTTCTTAATATTAGTATTAGATTCCACATATAAGTGATATCATGCAGTATTTGTCTTTCTCTATCTGCTTATTTGACTTAGCATAATGTCCTTCAGGTCCACTGTTGTCACCAATGTCCATATTTCTTCCTTTTCGTGGTTGGATAACACACACTACATTTTCTTTATCCATTCCTCATCCAGCAATGGACACTTAGATTGCTTCTATGTCTTGGTTGTTCTAAATACTGCTGCAATGAACATGGGAATACAGATACCTCTTCAATGTAATTATTTCATTTCCTTTGGATATATACCCAGAAGTAGAATTACTGGATTATATGATAGTTCTATTTTTATTTTTTCTAGAAATCTCCGTATTGTTTTCCATAGAGGCTGTACCAATTTTACACTGCTACCAACAACGTGTAAGAGTTACCTTTTCTCCACATTTTTGCCAGCATTTGTTATCTCTTGTCTTTTTTATAAGAGCCATCCCAACAGGTATGAAGTGAAATCTCATTGTATTTGTGATTTGCATTTCTATGATGAGTAATGATTTGAGAATCTCTTCATGTACCTATTGGCCACCTGTATATGTTCTATAGAGAAATGTCTATTCAAGTCCTCTACCTATTCTTTAATCAGATTTTTTTCTATCAAGTTATATTAGTTCCTTATATATTTTGGATATTAACTTCTTATATATGATATGCAAATATTTTCTTCCATTTGGTAGGTTGCCCTTTCATTTTATGGTTTCCTTTGCTATGAAGGAGCTATATAGCTTGATATAATCCTGTTTGCTTATTATTGGTATTGTTGCCCTTACTTTGGCTGTCAAATCCAAAGAATCATCACTATGTCCAGGAGCTTACCACCTATGTTTTCTTCTAGGAGTTGTACGTTTCCATATCTCTTGTTCAAATATTTAATCCATTTTGTGTATTGTGTAAGATCGTTGTCTAGTTTCATTTTCTGGCATGTGGCTGTCAAGTTTTCCCAATATCATTTATTGAAGAGACTATCCATTCCCTATTGTATATCCTTGGATCCTTTTGAAAAATTGACCACATATGCATGTATTTATTTCTGGGCTCTCTATTCTGCTTTTATGCAATATCACACTGTTTTGATTATTGTAACTTTGGAACTTAACTTGATATCAAGGAACACAATGCCTCTAGATTTATTTTTCTTTCTCAAGATCATTTTGACTATTCAAGGTCTTTTGTGACTCCATAAATATTTTATGACTGTTTATTCTATCTCCATGAAAAAAAGCCATTGCAATATTGGCAAGGATTGCATTGAACTTGTAGATTGCTTTGGTAAATGAACATTTTAACAATATTAATTCTGCCAATCCACTACTATGGAATATTTTCATATTTACCTATATCTTTTCAATTTCTTCATTCCATGTCTTATAGACATCAATGTACAGGTCTTTAATCTACTTTATTAAGTTTATTTTTAGGTACTTTAAACTTTTTGATGCAATTGTTTTCTTTCTCTGATACTGTTAGTGTATAGAAACAACCATATTTGGATGTTGATTTTCTATTCTGAAACTTTATTGAATTCGTTTAATTATAACTGGTTTTTGGTGGAGTCTTTAGAATTTTCTATATATACCATGTCATTGACAAATAGTGACAGTCTTAATTCTTCCTTTCTGATTTGGATGCCTTTTATTTCTTTTTCTTGCCTAATCACTCTGGCTAGGACTTATAGAAATATGTTGAATAAATGTGGTGAGAGCAGACATCTGTTTTGTTCCTAATCTTAAGAGAAAAAGCTTTTAGCTTTTCAATGATGAGTATGATGTTAGCTGGAGACTTGTTATATACCGCCTTTATTATATTGAGGTGCACCTCCTCTATACCTGCTGCTTTGTTTTTGTCATAAACAGTTGTAAAATTTTCTCAAATGCTTTTTCTGCCTCCATTGAGATGATCATACAATTTTAATCTTTCACTTTGTTAATGTGGTATAGGCTATTATTGATTGATGGATATTGAGCCATCTATCTGTGCATGCTTGGGATAAATTCCACTTGATCACCATGTACAAACCATTTAATATACTATTGAATCCAGTTTGCTAATATTTTTTAAAAGTTCATCTATGTAATCTCTACAACCTAGGTGGGGCTTGAACTCTGACCTCAAGAGCAAGAGTCACTTGCTTCTCTAAGCCAGCCAGACACCCCTCAGTTTGCTAATATTTTGTTGAGGATTTTGCATCTATGATCATCAGGATTATTGGCTTAGGATTTTCTTTTCTTTCTAAGTGTTCTTATCTATTTTGGTATCAGGTAATGCTGTCCTCATAAAGTATGAGAGCATTCCCTATTCTTTTTTTCTTAGAGCTTGACAAAAATGAGTACTAATTCTTTAAATGTTTGGTAGAATTTAGCAGTGAAAATATTTGTTTCTGGACTTCCTTGTGTCCAAAAGTTTTTAACTACTTAATTAGTCTCCTTGTTCATTATTAGTTCAGATTTTCTGTTTCTTTATGATCAGTTTTTATTGGTCATATATTTCTAGAAATTTATCTATTTTCTTTAGGTTATCCAGTTTGTTAGCAAATATTTGTTTATAGTATCTTCTAAGATGTTTCATATTCTGTAGTTTCTGTGTGCTGCCACATCTTTCATTTCCGATGTTGTTTATCTGGGTCTTCACCCTTTTTTTCTTAGTCTAACTAAAGGTTTGTCAATTTAGTTTATCTTTGTTTCATCCCTTCTGCTGTTTTTCTGATCTCTATTTCATTTATTTCTTCTTTGGTCTTTGCTTTCTTCCTTCTGCTAATTTTGGGTTTTGTTTGTTCTTTTTCTGGTTCCTCAGAGTATAAAGTTTGGTTTTTTGAAATCTTTCTTGTTTCATGATGCAGGCATTTACCATGCTGAACTTCCCTCTTAGAACAGCTTTATGTTGTATCCCATTAGTTTTGGTATTTACATTTTCATTTGTCTCAAGGTAATTTTTATTTCCTTTTTTATTATTTGACACATTGATTGTTCAGTAGTATACAGTTTAATCTCTGCGTTTGAATTTTTCCAGTTTACTTCCTGTAATTGATTTCTAGTTTCAAACCATTGTGGTCAGAAATATGTTTGATTTCAGTCTTTTAAAATGTACTAAGACTTGTGGCATAACATATATTCTGGAGAATGTTGCTTGTGTACTTGAAAAAACGTGTATTCCATTGCTTTTGAATGGACTGCTCTGTATATGTCTAAGTCTATCTGATCTAAAATGTTAAGGCCACTGCTTCCTTACAAATGTTCTGATTTATGCATTGGTGAAAGTGGGTTATTAAAGTCCCCTAGTATCTTTGTATTACTATCTATTTCTCCCTTTAGGTCTCTTTACATTTGCTTTATATATTTAGGTGCTCTTATGTTGGATGATTAAATATTTACAAGAGTTATATCACCTCATAGATTCGACCACATAATCATCATATAATGATGTTCTTTGTCTCTTAATACAGTGTTTATCTGAAAGTCTATTTTGTCTAAGTATGGCTGTCCCAGCTTTCTCTTGGTTTCCATTTGTACAGGATACCTTTTGCCATCCCTTCACTTACAGAATATGCATGTCTTTACATCTGAAATTAGTCTATTGTAAGCAGGATATGGATGGTTCTTGTGTTTTTGTGTTTTTGTTTTTTATCCATTCAGCCCATCTATGTCTTTTGGAGAATTTTATCCATTTACATTCAAATTATTTATATTTAATGCCATTTTGTTCATTGTTTCTGCTTCGTTGTTCATATATTCCTTCCTTTTCTTGCTCTCCTTTGTGATTTAGTGACTTTTTTTTTTTTTATTGGTTTGCTTAATTCCTTTCCCTTGGTCTTTTGTGTATCTAATGGAGATGGATTTGTGTAGCTATGATCAGTAGGCTTACAAAAAACAACTTGTAAGTCTATTTTAGATTGGTAACATAAGTTCAAACATTCTAAAGCTTTTACTTTCCCTACCCTTTCAACCTGTTTTTAATATCACAAACTTTTATCTTTTTGAGTATGCATTACCAAGTTGTGCTTATGGTTATTTTTATTATTTTTATCTTTTAAACATCATTTTAGCTTTATAGGTGATTATCCTCCACTACTACACCATGAAATTATTCTGAATTTTACTACGTATTTACCTTTACCAATAAGATTTGCACTTTATGTTTCCCTGTTAGTAATTATCACCCTTTCATTTCACCTTAATATGTCCCTTTAATATTTCTTGTAAGCCTGGTTTAATGGTGATGAACTCCTTCAGCTTTTCTTTGCCTGGAAAAATCTTCATCTTCTCTTCAATTTTGAAGGACAGTTTTGTCAGGTAAACTATTCTTGGTTGGCATGGTTTTTTTTTTCTTTCAGCAGTTGAATATATATCATGCCACTTCCTTCTGGCCTACACAACTTCTGCTGGAAAATCTGCTCGTAGTCTTGTATACAAGTTGACTTTCTGTTGTTGCTTTTAAGATTCTCTCCTTGCTTTTAGCTTTAGGTAATTTAATTATACTGTGCCTTTGTGTTGTTCTCCTTGAGTTGATCTTATTTGGACCCTCTGGACTTCCTTACCATGGAGCTCTATTGCCTTCTGTAGATTAAGTTTATTAGCCATTATTCTTCAAATATCTTTTCCACACCTTTTTCTTCTCTTTCAGGGACAAGTATAATGTGAGTTTTGATCCATGTGATGCTTTCCCATAAGTCTGTTAAGCGATCTTCACTCTTCAATGTTTTTCTTTATTGTAATATAATCAACATACAATGTTAGTTTCAGATGCACAACATAATGATTCAACACTTTCATACATTATTCAATGCTCACCAGTGATAAATGTAGTCACCATCTGTTACCATACATTATTACAATATTATTGATTATATTCCCTATACTGTAGTTTTCATCTCTGTGATTTGTTTCATAACTGGAAGTTTTGTACTTCTTAGTCATCTTTATCCATTTCACCCATCCCCCTACCTGCCTCCCCTCTGGCAACCACCAGGTTATTCTACTTAAGAGTCTGTTTCTGTTTGTTCAGTTATTTCATTCTTTAGATTCTGCATATAAATTAAATTATATGGTATTTGTCTTTCCTGACTTATTTCCCTTAGTATAATATCCTCTAGGTTCATTCATATTGTCAATAATGGCAAGATCCCATCCTTTTTTAATGGCTAAGCACATTATATTTTTATTGATTCACTTACGGATGGACACTTGGGTTGCTTCCAAATCTTGGCTAGTAAAAATAATGCTGCAATAAACATAGAATGCATATATCTTTTTGAATTAGTGTTTTCATTTTCTTTGATAAGTGTTTAGTAGTGGAATCACTAAATCATAAGGTATTTCTATTTTTAATTTTTCAAGAAACATTCATACTGTTTTCCACAGTGGTTGCACCAATTTACATTCTCACTAATGGTGCATGAGGGTTTCTTTTTTTCCACATCCAACACTTGTTTTTTTCTTGTCTTTTTGATACTAGCCATTCTGACGGGTAAGAAGTAATAATTCATTGTGGTTTTGATTTGCATTTTCTTGGTTAGTGATATTGAGCATCTTTTCATGTGTCTGTTGGCCATTTTTATGTATTCTTTGGGAAAATGTCTATTCAGATCCTCTGTCCCTTTTTAAATCAGATTATTTGATTTTTTTTTTGGTGTTGAGTTGCATAAATTTTTCATATATTCTGGATTAACTTCCTATCAGATATTATTTGCAAATATCTATTTACTGGGTTCTTTTGTTTTGTGGATAGTTTCCTTTGCAATGCAAAAACTTTTTATTTTGATGTAGTCCCAGTAGTTTACTTCTACTTTTGTTTCCCTTGCCTGAGGGGACATATCCATAAATATGTTGCTAAGGACAATATCCAAGAAATGACTACCTATATTTTCTCTTAAGCACTTTATGGCTTCAGGACTCATATTTAGGTCTTCAATCTGTCTTGAGAGGTTTTTGCTTGTTTGTTGCAGGGAGGGGTTGGTGTATGGTATAAGAAAGTGGTTCATTCTCTTACATGTAGCTATCCATTTTTCCTAATACCACTTAGTGAAAAAAATGTCTTTTCCTCATTGTATATTATTGCCTCCTTTGTCATAGACTAATTGACCATATACATGTAGGTTTATTTCTGGGTTTCTATCCAGTTTCACTAATCTACTTTTTTTGCCAGTGCCATACTGTTTTGATTACTAGATCATGAAATCTAGGGTTATAATATATCCAGCTTTGTTCTTTCTCAGGATTGCTTTGGGTATTCAAGATCTTCTGTGGTTCCTACACATTTTAGGATTATTCTAATTCTGTGAAAAAAGTTGGTATTTTATAGGGATTGCACTGAATCCATAGAGTGCTTTGGATATTTTGAACATATAACAATATTTTCAACCCATGAGCATGGTATAAACTTTTCACTTATTTGTGTCATCTTCAGTTTCTTTTAACAATAGCTTACATTTTAGGTCTTTCACCTCCTTGGTTAAATTTATTCCTAAGTATTTTATTCTTTTTGGCACAATTGCAAATGTAATTGTTAACTTCCCTTTCTATTATGCATGTTCAGTGTATAGAAATTCAACAGATTTCTGTATATTTTGTATCCTGCAATTTTACTTAAATATTTTATTAGCCCTAATAGTTTTTTAGTGGTGTTGTTAGGGTTTTCTATACATAGTATTATATCTACAAGAAGTGAAAATTTTATTTCTTCCTTACCAATTTGGATGCTGTATTATTTCTTGTCTGATTGCTTCCAGTACTACATTGAATAAAAGTGGTGAGAGTGGCCATCATTGTCTGGTTCTTGAAGTTTTCAGTTTCCCACCGATAAGTAAGATGTTAGCTTTCAGTTTGCTATATACGGCCTTTCTTACATTGACATATGATCCCTCTCTACACACTTTGTTGAGAGTTTTTATTGTGAATGAATGTTGAATTTTGTCAAGTCTTTTTCTGCTTCTATTAAGATAATCATGTTTTTATCCTTTTTGTTAATGTATTATATCACATTGATGGTTTTGTGAACATTAAACTACTCTTGCATCCCTGTAATAACTCCTACTTGATCTTTTTTTTTTTTAACATATCGTTGAATTTTGTTTGCTAAGATGTTGAGGATCTTTGCATCTATGTTCATCAGAGATATGGGCCAATTGTGTCCTTTATTTGTAGTGTCTTTGTCTTTGTTTTGGTATCAGGATAACATTGGCCTCGCAGTATGAATTTGGAAGTTTTCCTTCCTTTTTCACTTTTTGGAATAGTTGTAAAAGAGTAAGTATTAACTCTCCTTTAAATGTTTGGTAGAATTCACCTGTGAAGCCACTGGACCCAGGATCTGGGAAATTAGATTACTGATCTAATTTCATTGCTGGTAATTGGTTTGTTCAAGTTTCCTATTTCTTCCTGATTCAGTTTTGGAAGATTGTATATTCCTAAGAATTTATTCATTACTTCCAGGTTATCCAATTCGTTGGCAAAAAATTATGATAATCCTTTGTGTTTCTGGTGCTGGCTATTTCTCCCCTCACAGCTGATTTTACTTGAGGCCTCTTCTTGATAAGTCTGGCTAAAGATTTATCAATTTTGCTTATGTTTTCAAAGAAACAACTCCTGGTTTCATTGATCTTTTCTATTTGCTTTTATTTCATTTATTTTTGTTCTAATCTTGGTTCCTTCCTTCTACTAACTTTATAATCTGCTTGTTCTTTTTTAGTACCCTTAGGCATAAGATTAGGTTAGATTTTTCTCACTTCTAGAGGTAGAGTTGTATCACTATAAATATCCCCCTTAGAACTACTTTTACTGTCCTAAAATTTTTGGACCATTTGTTTTCATTTTTGTCTCCATGCATTTTTTTTCTTGATTCACTCATTCATTGCTTAGTAGCATGTTGTTTGCCTCCATGTATGTGTTCTTTCCAGATATTTTCTTGTAATCAACTTGCTTCATACTTTGTGATTGGAAAAATATGCTTGATAATTTCCATCTTCTGAAATTTATTGAGCTATGTTCAGTGGTCTAACATGTGGTCTATCCTGGAGATGTTCCATGTGCATTTGAAAAGAATGTGTATTGCTTTTGGATTAATTTTACTGTATATATGTTAGGTCCATCTGGTCCAAAGTCATTCAAAGCCATTTTTCCTTGCTGCTTTTCTGACTGTATGATCTTTAGATTAAGTGGTGTGTTAAAGCTTCCTATTATTGTATTACTCTGAAACAGAGATGAGCAGTATGCCTGATAAAGAATTCATTTAGCTCTTTCATTTTGACTTTCTTGTTCATTTGGAACTTATCTGTCTCATTTTGTCTATTTCTCTGTGTATTAGGAAGACCCACTATATCTCCTGGTCTTGAAAGTTGTTACCTTGTGTAGAAGTCCTCTGGTTCCCCATAGCACAAATCCTCCCTGGTTAACAGAACCAGCATTCCAGGGAGGTCTCCTAGGTGGGCTGCATGTGCCCTAGTGTGGGTGAGCTGCATTTGAATTCAGCCTGCTGCAATGACCTGTT
Organism: Nyctereutes procyonoides; assembly: GCF_905146905.1. Lineage (NCBI taxonomy): Eukaryota > Metazoa > Chordata > Mammalia > Carnivora > Canidae > Nyctereutes > Nyctereutes procyonoides. The sequence continues at coordinate 19,945,445 of NW_026575040.1, read as the reverse complement.
TTGCCTGCTGTGGGTGCTTGAAGCAGGGTTTGGTCACTGGGCAGAGTCTGCTCCTTTTCTGTTAAGAGGAGTGTGTGAGATGGCTATGGGCTTATAGGTAGCTAGGTAGGGCTGCCTGTCAGACAAAGTGTCTTGCAAATAGTCTGTCTGCCACTGGGGCACTGAATGGCAGGACTTATCCCCTGCACAGCCACCTAAGAGGCTCAGCTGCCAGAACAGCAGGCACATTGGTGTGTGTGGCTGATTCTCCTCCCCAGTGCAGTAGTTGGGAGTGGTGCCTGTCCCTGCTAGGATTGCTTGCAAGGTAAGACAGACAGAGCAGGAGCTATTTTAGAGGTATTCTTATGTTTGCAATATAATCCTGTTTTCATTTTCCTTGACCATGTTGACTTCTGCATTATTAGGTAAAATAGCCACTTCTGTCTTGACAAGTGGTCCTATATATGAGAAGTCTATCAGGCTGGTCCCAGCTCCCTTCATAGTTGTCAAAGCTGCCGCCTTTGTTGTTAGCAGCCTCTAGTTGAAGGTGGGCCAGAACCTATCCCAATACGTCCGTCCCAAAGTGGAGGCTCTCAGTCATTACCTAGATGCAGGCTGATTAGAAGGCAGACCCTCGGGCAGGCAGACCCTCGGGCAGTCCGGGTGGCTAGCGGTTTAATGCCACCTTCAGCCCAGAGCCTGATCCTGGAGACCCGAGATCGAGTCCCACGTTGGGCTCCCTGCATGGAACCTACTTCTCCCTTTGCCTGTTTCTCTCTCTGTCGCTCATGAATTAAAAAATAAAATAAATAAATAAAGGCGGCAGACCCTCAGGCAATAGGTGAAAAAGTATGTAGTTAAGCCCCTTCCAGGAAAACACTAGGAGTTGGACATTTTTGCCTGCTTCCTCTGCTCTGTGCCCACATGTATGTATAGCTGCAAGTAGCTACTCCTGTGCCCCTTAAGAACTACTTATTTGCTACTGTCCTGTGGGATTCATGAATGCAAGCCCCAATTCTATGAGAGCCAAGTGAGTAACAGTTATGTCCCTTGGGCAGCAGTGGAAAAGCTGGGGCACAAATGCGTGTACAAGTTTCTTCCACAATGACGCTGGTAACTTCAAGTGGCTGTAGGGAGACAAAAGGAAGAGATGTCCACTAGTTTCCTCAGTCTCCAGGGAATGCAGGTTGCCCCTAGAGGTGTGCTAAAGCCTGACCTGCAGTCAGCAGCTTTCAAAGTATGCAGATGGTCCCTTTTAGTTAAAAAACTAGGAAATACATTATTTTGCCTGCTCTTTGCACTGGGCCTAGAGAGGGTAGCCACACCAAGTGTTCACATGTCAGTAACCACTCCTGTTTGCCACATTCTTATGGAACCCAAGTCTCACTGGTGTTCAGAGCTAGGTGTTCTGGGAGTCTATCCCTCAGGTGGAAGTCTTAAACGTTGGGGAACGAGATGTACAGTCCAAAACCCTTCACTCCATAGGGAGAAACTACGAGTTGGGTTTTTTCCTGATCACTGGTCTTGTGCTAGGTGGGGTTTAAGAGTGTGTCTGTCTTTCACATCCATTTCAATGTAGCTATTTTTTCACTTGGCCAATGTGTAAGTCACTTAGTTTCTGGATTTTTTTCAGCAGTAATTGCTCCGTACGTAATTGTACATTGTATGTCCATGGGTGGAAGTTCAAGAGGCCTCCTATGTCAGTCAACCCTCTCATCTGGTAGCTTGTTTAAATATACCCATGCCTGGGTCTCATCCTAGAGATTCTCATTTAATTTGCCTGGGATACGGCTCTGGCAATGTTAATTGTATGGCTGCCCCATATGATTCTAATATGTCAGAAAACTTTATAAGGCCTGCTCTCTGGATGCTACTGTAGCTCATCCTCAACTATTTTGACCCAAACATTCCTGAATGCCTAATCTCTACTTCTCATTAAGCCAAAGGAAGTAAAATCACTTAGTAGGATCCACATTATTTCTGAGATTCCATTTACCAGTAGGAATGAAATGTTACCATATATATTATGCATTTTGAGAACATGAAGATTCTTTTCGCTATCAGTTGTGAGACAACTCAGCATATTGAGCATCTTCAAAGCCACTTCTGACCTCAGATGAACGCTGAAGGTTGTCATAATCTTTCAGCCCTGGGGAAAAAGAACTGTTGTTGGCAATAATCTCAACAGTCCTGGAGAATTTTAAGAATTGACAAAAGAACGATAAATACCAGTAGATTTTAAAAGTCCTATAAACTATAACAAGACAAATACAATTCCCAATGATTCAAACTTCTCAAGTATAACATGAATTATTTTGTTGCTAAATGAGAACAATGCCTCACACCTAGCAGACACATTTTAAAACCGAATGAATAAACACTGAAATTGAATAAATAATTGAAATTTATTGCCCCAATAAATAAAAGCAAGCATTGATAAAATTTTAAATTTTTCTTTGGATAACAGGACTAACATATACTTCAGGCCCAATGAATATTTCTTCCAAAATTATAAACTGTAATTATTGGCATTGCATTGCTATGCTAATTTTTTAAAAAGACTGTGAATTTCAAAAACATTTCATTAGACTTGCTGTCTTAATTACACTCAAACTGGGAGAGATGATCACCTGTCAGTCCTGGAAGAACTGGTAAGAAAAAAGATCCAGTCCAGTCACAAAATAAAAAAATAAAAAAATAATCAAATTACTCCATAAAAATCTATCCAATTTTCCAGAACACCTTTTGGCGCTAGATTTTTTTTTTCCTTGAATGAATAAACATATATTGAGCAACCACCTGTGTGCCAGGTATAATACTAGATGTTGTTTAGAATATCAGCTAGGGGGAAATCCCTGGGTGGCTCAGTGGTTTGGTGCCTACCTTTGGCCCAGGTGTGATCCTGGAGTCCTGGGATCGAGTCCCACATTGGGCTCCCTGCATGGAGCCTGCTTCTCTCTGTCTGTGTCTCTGCCTCTCTCTCTCTCATGAATAAATAAAAACCTTAAAAAAAAAATCAGCTAGGATGGAGTTAGACAAAGCTTAATTCTAAGCTCTGCTCATTGTTAGTGACATGGATCAAGCTACTCAATTTCTCTTAAGCTCCTGTTCCTCATCTGCAGAATGAGGAATGATTAAAGGGTTGTGAATATTCTAAGATATTCTATGCAATGTACCTGGCTGTAGTAACTGGCCTTAGAGTCTTACAACTCTTGAACTAGATGGTACTACACGTATGCAAATGTGTCAGCAATGATACTGAGAGGTTTTGACCTATATATATTTTTTTAAACATTTTATTTATTTATTCATGAGAGACAGAGAGAGAGAAGAGGCAGAGACGCAGGCAGAGGGAGAAGCAGGCTCCTCGCAGGGAGCCCAATGTGGGACTCGATCCTGGATCTCCAGGATCATGCCCTGAGCCACAGGCAGACACTCAACCTCTGAGCCACCCAGGTGTCCCGATATTTTCTCCTTTGCGATGTTTCCCCTATATATTTTTCATTTCCACTGTATAGTCTTCTAATGTATTTTCTGGTAGTTTTTCTAGTGCATCTTCTAAGAAATAGGGGAAATATATTACTACTAAGTCAAAAGCTATTAGCTCTGTTGTTTTGGTAGTATGAAGAATCTGAGGGCACTGAAGAGAAACTCTGAACAATGCAATGTAGACACTTATAGTTTAACAAAACATTGAATATGCTTTATTATCCTTTTGCTTGGCAAATCCTTTTAATTAGGTGGGCTATCTTTAATACTCCCTACATTGCATTCCTTGTATCATGAGTGGCTCAATCAGTTAAATGTCCAACTCTTGATTTTGGCTCAGGTCATGATCTCTGGTACTCAACAGGGAGTCAGCTTGGGGATTCTCTCTCCCTTTTCACCACCCCCAACTTGTGCACACTCTCTACAGAAAACATCTTAAAAGAGAGAGAGAGAGAGAAGGAGGAAATATGTAACTGTCTCATTAGATGTACATTAGAAAATTGTGTTAAGTACCACACACTAGATAGGCATACTTTTCATTGGTGTTCCTAAACGTTGAATGCTTGGCACCAAACTAAACATATATCACTTTATTGTAATATACTAAAGCAATTATTTAAAAGAATCGAAAACTGCGTTCCTCAAAAAACTAAAGAGCCTATCTCTTGTATTTTTTGGTTGGCTAATATTCTTTGGAGCAATACTCTTTAAGTATTAACTGATTCTTACCAATTCATTGTCCTTATTTTTATTAGTATGCTCTGTGGCTCCTGAAGTAAACTATTTCTTCACCAGCAAAGCAAGTTACAGGCAAAACCTCTTTAAGAACTCTGCCATACAGTCTATGCTCAGTCCCTCCTGGGATTTCTTGACAAGTGAATGCATCAGCCAAACCCAGAAATGCAGGTTGATCTATCACCACTAAACAAGTAGGCATAAGCAAAATTTGGTATGCAACCTAAGAAAACACTGCTGTTCAGCAAATCTTCCCTACGGTGCAGATTTGATTAATGCTGAAGTCATAGAATGCTTCTTTTCGTATTGTAGTTCACTATTCGTAATTTATTCTTTGTATCTTTCAAGTTATTGGTTATTTAAAAAATAAACTCCAGTAAACCTCACATATGTTTTCCATTCAGTCACACTTACCAAATATCTTCTATTCACCAGGTACCCAATATGTGCCTGGGATAAGATAGAAACCATCCCTGCACCTTTGGAGATTATGATAGTAGTTAGCTGCCTGGGTTTGCTGAATGATATGGAGAGGTCTGTTAAGATTTTTTTATTACTAACATTAAAAAAAGAAACCTACTGGCAAGATCATAGGGAAGCCACAGAATCAATGAGAGGTTAGAGAATGAGATCCAGTAACTGGTCCCAAAGGGAAGGTTATGCAGCAGAAATACCACTTTCAATCCCTGTATAATAGCTTCAATTAAGATATATAAGCCAGGGAAAATTTTGGAGCAGGACTCACCTAGTGGCACCAGAAAGTAGAGATTTTTACATTCAGAACATAACCCATTTTTAAGAAAAAGGTCACTTCTTTCAAAACAAATTCATCAACAGACACAGAAATGATTCAAATCAGCCTGAGGCTAATTAATACTCAATATAAAGACACGCAGGGCAAAATTTTAAGTCACCTTTTCAATTCTATCACATAGAATAAAAATAGTGATTTTAGAAAATTCTTCCTAGACTTTGAAACTGGGTTCTATCTTTTTTAATATCAACTTTCCCCTTATCAACAATTTTAATTCAGCAGGCTACTATGTTAATTTTTATAAGGCAGTCTTCATTCAATATTGAGAATTTACACTATAAATCTGTGTAATTAAAGTCTGATGTGTTCTTTTCAAACTTCACTTAAAATGTAATCTAAAAGACAAGGGAAAAAAACCCATATATAAATTAGCCCTTAAAATTATGGGTGACAATTCACTGTTTTAAACTACTAGCTGACCAGTAGGAAATATATTGCCCCTCACCATCTTCCTAACAAGAGAATGGGAAATAGTATGCTCATAATAAGTAAATTTTCTAGGTGACACTAAATGCTAAAAACTAACATTTTAAACCCTATGTAACCCTGTCTTTGTGGACTAAGTGCACTGCACTTAATTTAGCCATAGCTATTCCCAAATCCTAATACCCTCAACTTTTCTCCCAAGACAAAGTGCATTACTATGAGTTTTATGTGGTCACACAGCCAATCCTATTAGTTAACATTTTAACACTAGCTCCAACGATAGTGGCCTTGAAATGATTACTTTAGATATATTACCTGATTGGTTCCTCATAAAAAATCCTGAGCTTAGTCATGTATCATTTCCATTTTCCCAATGAAGAAACCAAGGCATAGTCAAGTTGACCATCACTCAAGTAACTTTTACAATCCTCTCTCACAGCAATCACAGGAACTTGTGAGGACCAGATCTGAGGCTCTGGATAAATCCCTTCTACACACAGGCACTTGCATGAATATAAACCACTGCATCCTCCATCTTCTGTGTGATAAAAAGGCAAGTTACCTAAAAATTTTTCAATCTATTAAGGAGAATCCTTATCTAACTGCTATCTACAAGATAAACATCTTTCAAGGTTTTCTAATTATAAGAAATGATCTGAGTTTTCTTTAAGTAAACTCTATATCCTGACATCATAAGTTGCATGCTCTCCTGACTGAACCAGCCATATGCTCCTCAATTAGTTTTTTTTCTGCTACCCTACAGGGTTTTGTAAGACAGATGTTAAAGGAACTTCTTTTCTATGACTTCCAATGCTACATTACCCTTAAGCATTTAGAGAATATAAAAGTTCTCTGTAGCAAGTGTCTGGAAGATTCTATGCTTTTGTGTTATACTAACTGCCCAGCAGAGGTCTCAATCAGACAAATAGAAATAATAGCACTGAACCATGCCACTTCTCAGGCACCATTTTAAAGGGACAAGTCAGTGATCCAACCAAGCTTATAAGGTTGCAGGGGGGTAAAAATGGCATCTGCATCCATATAGTTTATAATGATATCTGGGGTCTCAAAATACTATGAATTCCTGACAATTAAGAGAACTGTCTGGATGTTAAAACTGAGATGCAATGTCAGTTCTTCCTTTCAGCTCAATTTCCCAAATTGATAGTCTCAGGCAATAGCTTGCTAACAGGATAGGAAATTTACTAATGGTAAGTAATCTTAAAATGTTTATATTAAAGCAAACAGAAATCTACTTTAGAGTGAAAACTTGAAGTAATTTAACATAGGTCTTTGATTTCATATCATTTCCCCTAATTGTTTTATCAATAATGTTGTTTACAAATAAGAACACAAAGGCAAAAACCACACTGGAATTTGGATCTTCCAGCACTTGGTCCAGTGATCAGTCACTTTTTCACTAATACCAAAATTAAAAAAGTTCTGTCCTCAAAAAGCAATATAAAAACTAACTTAATATCCTTAAAGCTGCAAATAATGTAGAAATATAAAAACATTAAATATGCAATATATATTTTTAATTAAATATATCTCTTGCTTCAGTAGCATTTGGGAGGGAAGGAATTTTCTTCCCACTAATACTTTTTTAAGTACCTTTTAAACAAAAAATTTGTACGTTAGAAATGATCTTATGTGCAAATAATTTGTGACCAAAAACTGTAAGTTGTTTCCTAAAAACAATTAGAGCTCTTTAAAAAAAAAAAAAATCATACAACGTATCTTAAAAGGCACTGCGATTCCTTTACTTCTACATCATTACTATGCTGGAAAAAATCTTGTTCTATCAGGAATCTCAGATTGAATAATGTCCAAAGTGGAAAGTATACAGTGCCATTTCAAGAACACACTGTTCAGCTCTCACCCCCAACATTAAGAGCTGCCTATCAAAACAATTAAACCAGGTCAAAACAGTCCAACATAATTAGCATAATGGCCTCACATATTGAAACCTAAGATGCTAAGAAACCAAAACAAATACTGAAAATCTTATTTTGATGAGACTATCAAAGTTTTTAGTTCCTTTTTCTAAGCCCCCTTTCTATAATATAATAAAAGGAATATTTTACTGCAAAGAAAATTTATTTTACATATTGCTAGCCATGAATTTTTGTCATTAGTTCTTACATAAATACCACCTACTGCCACCATCCAAATGGCAGAACCATTTTATGTCCACATTTCACTCTGTATTTATAAAAAAAAATTTGCATGACTTACATAAATGTAACTATCAGTTGAAGGTTTAACAATGAAGATGCAATCTAACATCCACAATATCTGATGTTTTACAGACAGCAATGTACAAGAGATGTAGTTTTAATTACCTTTCATTTGAGTGACCTTATTTAAAATATAAATTGATAATTTATAAGTTCTTAGGCTCCTAAGGAGATTTTCAAACGCACTTATAGAAATGGAGTGAGATTTTTTTTTAAGAAATATCTTCCATGTCCACATCCTCTTGTAATTTCTGCACCATTTTTTCTTCCAGCTGCTTTCCTTTGCCTTTAAAAATAAATTTAAAAAACTATCAATTCAATGTGACTTTGCCAAACTCTTATTAACATTTTATAAAGGATCTTACATGTTTTTAAATAACATTAGCCATTTATAAGAAATTTACACAGGTCTTATGATATGCCATGCATGAAGTAATAAGCATTCCATATACATTTCCTGACTTCACCATCCTAACAACTTGCATTTTAAATATGAGAGCATGGAGACCCATAGGCAGATAAAATTTTCTCAAACCACTCAATAAGCCCAGTAAGTCAAAGAGCAAGGATTCGAACCTTGGCCCCTTGGATCCAAGAAACCTACTTTTAAACTGTACTTACCTACCCACAGAGGGTTACCTAAAAAGTTAAATAGTGGCTCAATTCCTTTGTTTTGGGGGTAAGTTCATATCATCTATACATGAAATAATGCTCCAGGATTTTGTCTATTTTGTTTTAATAAAATGAGGTACAAAAATTAACCTTGTTAATAAGACTTTTATATAAATCTATTCAACATGTGGTTACAGAATTTGACCTTCCCCCACTCACACCCCCACCCCCCACCCCCGGAATTTGACCTTTACTAAATAAAGCTTAGGCATGAAATCATTCTCTCACCAAAATTTCTCTCCCTTCAGGTAATCTGTATACGTAAATTATATAAAAGATGGTATCTGTTGCCAGCTGAGTAAAAGACTGGTTTTCTAGCACCTCACAAAAGAAACTATGTGCACAGACGACTACCCAAAATGCAAGACTACAAGCAAGTTACATAATCACAAAAGAAAGGTTTTAATATAAAAGAGTAGTTCTCAAACCTATATATCAAAATCAGTATCAGAATCCAGAAAGCTATTAAGGAACAGAAGCTCAGACTCAAAATTAACACTAAGTTCCCCAAGCAATTCCCAAACTAACCAAAGTTAGAAAACCACTACTATAAAATGTTGTTCTTTTATAAAAACAAGCCTGAAGCAAAATCTATGAAATTAGCACTCAAATCTTTTTTTTTTTAAAACTTTTTTTATTTATTTATGATAGTCACAGAGAGAGAGAGAGGCAGAGACATAGGCAGAGGGAGAAGCAGGCTCCAGGCACCGGAAGCCCGACGTGGGATTCGATCCCGGGTCTCCAGGATCGCGCCCCGGGCCAAAGGCAGGCGCCAAACCGCTGCGCCACCCAGGATCCCTCAAATCTTTTTTGATTAGCTTACGGAATATGATTTTATAAAGGGGGGAAAAGAAACACCATATGCAATAAGTTGGAACTAGGAAATACACAGTACAAATTATATTTTTATAAATCAAGTCATATCATAAATGAGATATTTATCTGAAAAAATATCCATAGAAAGTTGGCTGATACCCATTACACAGACCTCAAGGATACAGATTTTTCAACTCTTTACTGAAAGAGAACCCCTGAGTAATGCAGTACTTACCTGCAAGAGGGGCCCGGATAAGATGAATGTTTTGCTTGACTTCTTTGATGTCCTGAACTTTCTGTAATTCTTTATTTTTCTTTAATCTAGGATAAAACATACCAAAGTCAAAATTTCAGTTACTATAACTTCCTTAAAAGACATTCATAAAAATCTTATTAGCCACGTATATGAGCAATGAGAACTCAAAATTATTTTCTAGTTCCTAATTAGCTTAATAGGATTCCTACACTACAAACTTGTTCATTGGATTGTATCCCTAGTACTTACTTGGGAATAAAGTGGGATTTATATATTTGCTAAGTGAATGAAGAAATGTGATTGAAGCAGAGAACGAAATCTTAGACATCAATGTCTATTATACAAATATAGTACAAATCTCTATTTGTTAAAATACCTAGATCTTTTCTCCTCCAACTGAGAATACAGTCTCTGTTACCTAGTTTTTTTTAAAATCAGTACAAGAAAAAAATTAAATAAATAAATAATAATAAATAAATAAATAAATCAGTACAAGAATACAAAACATATACAAGACTGTCATTTTAGACAAACATTTGGGCTCCCTTTCAATGCTTCAACATTTTTTTAAAGCCAGAAAGCTGTTGGCACATGCTTTTCAGTGACGAAATCAAAAACAAATGACCCTACTCTAGAGAAACAGATTCCAGGCTGGAACCAGGGAAGTAGAAGATGAGGCCACATCCTGTTAGCCATAAATCAAGAAAGCACCTAAAGAAAAATGAGAACTTGTCAAAATGACATGGGAGCCTGCTGGAAGGAACTCCAATTGGCCAATCTGGAGCACTTAGAACATCTAAATAAATAACGACAAATAAGTAATAACCCATTAAATATCATAAGAATGAATACACAAAAACATATGAATAAATAATGAATATATTTTGAAACTGGAAAAGTTCTTTTATATGGGAAAGCCAACTAATAAGTGTCGAAGAAATTACTGAGTTAGAAAAATCACCATTTGGCAATAATCACTGTAGTAACAGATTCAGACAAGACTAACGGATGCTAATACCAGTAGGTGCCAGTTTCAGAAATAAGGCATCCTATGCAGAGTATCAAAGTATTTCCACTAAGATATATACTGATTAAAAAGGAGGAAAAAAACCTGTCCAATGGAGAAAATTGGCAGACACCTCTTAACTAAGGGATCAGTCACTTGCGACATCTGCTTCCTAAAATGTGTGTCCTTCTCATGCACCATCATTTCTGTGATATTCTGGCCAAAGGTGTACCTAATGTAATCTAATCATGAGGAAAGCATTAGACATAATACAAAGTGAGGCACATTCTACAAAATAAATGACCTATACTCTTCAAAAATGTCCATGTCATTTAAATGCAAGATGCAGGATTTTCTATTGCTATATTCTACTTCTATTGCTATAAAGAACCAGTGAAATCTAAGTAAGGTTCTATAATAGTACTGTTCAATGTTAACTATACTGTAGTTACATAAGAGCATGTTCTTATTTTTAGAATATATACACTGAAACATACTCAGGAAAAGGGCATGTCTTCAACTTACTATAGACAAGGATACAGTAAATGTGGCAAAATGCCAACAGAATATACAAGAGTCCTTTATACTATTCTTGCAAATTTTCTGAAGTTATGTGAAAACAAAAAGTAAGAAAAAAACATCTCTGGATTTCTACTAGTAAATATTTTTCCAAAAGTTACTTGATACATTTATTCATACCTATTCATTATAAACTTAGCTTGGCGCTTCTGTTTGATCTCTTCAACTCTCTTCATTGCATCAACTACGAAAAAAAATTCACACAAGTTAGCAAATTTTTGCACATCCAAGCAAGAGCTTTAATGATCATTCCTTTATTCTCATTTAGGAATGGGTTAAATGCAAAACTCATAGCAAAAACAATCCTTGCTAAAATAGCTAAAGAAGATAGGTACTCTTAACTGACATCACTGTTAACTCTTTACCTTTCACAAATATGTCTCTATTTTACAAAAAGTCTTTATGGCTACATTTTCCCTCTACTTTAAACCAGCTCAATGCTTCTCAAACTTTACAGAAGATTAATGGCAACTAATCCCATTCTTAGCTTGTCCTCTCCATTTATAAAAGCACCATTCCAAGCATAAATATCACTATTTCTCCAAGTGCCTGGGATATGATCTGCAACATGATGAACATTGGTAGAATGAATGAAACCAATCTGCCACGTTCCCAACCACTAATATCCAACTGTTTTGGAAAATGTGTAGACGAACTGAATCCAAACATGCTCTAGAATCTATATCGGCATTGTATAAGAAAGACAAACCATACATGTAATTCTAAATTTTCTGGCAACCACATTTAAAAAAAAAAAAAAAAGGAACATGACAGATTTTGTTTAACCACCAACATATCCAAAACACTGTTACTTCAACATAATATATAAAATTACCAAGGTTATTTTATGCTTGTTTTCACAGAAGTCTTCAAAAACCATGTATTTTATGTTCACAGCAAACCTTTATTCAGATTAGCCACCTTTTAAGTGCTCAGCAGCCCCTCTGGCTAGTGGTTGCCATATTGGGCAGCACACTTTCAATCTAACTGCTCACATTCTATGGATGTGAAGAAGAGCAGGATATTCACATAATCTTAAAATATCTCCCCACAATTTACTTATTAATTACAAAGGATAAAATACTAACTTTACAGTGAAGAAACTGGCCAGAGGCCACCTTAACCAATGATCAAAGCTAACATGGCCAGTTATAGGACAATAGCAGGTGCCTTCTGACAGGACACAATAACAAGAACTCAGCATCATATCTAGGGTATTCCTGTCAAATATCCATTACCCAAATCTAACCTTGAGGTAGCATCAGACAAAAGTCAATTAGGGGTTTTATACCAAACACTTGACCCATACTCTTCAAAACTGTCAATGTCATGGAATATAAAAACTTGCGAACCATTCCAAATTCAAAGAAACCAAAGAGACGTGACATGTACTATTCTTACACAGGTCTGATTAGATAATAATACTGCATCAATGTTAATTTCTTGATTTTAATAACTACCTCAGTTATAAATGAGAAAGTTCTATTTTTTTAGGAAATATTCTTATTCTTTAATTCTATTAAATTATTTAGGGAATAAAAGCATTATGTATGCAACTTAAAGTTCAGAAAATTACAGAAGGATAGAAAGAGAATAGGTAAATTTAATAAAATGTTAACATTTCAGGAATCTGGTGAAGGATATCAGAATTCTGTGACTTTTCTGTTCAATATAAAATTAAGTCAAAAACATTTAAGTGTAACCTGGGGACCAGCCACATTGGCATCATCTGAGAGCTTGTTAGAAATGCATTATCTGGGGCCCCTGGGTGGCTTAGTCACCTAAACATCTGCCTTGGCTCAAGTCATGAATCCCGGGGTCCTGGGATCGAGCCCCACATAGGGCTCCCTGCCCAGTAAGGAGTCTGTTTCTACCTCCCTCTGCCCCTCCCCCCTGCTTGTGCATACATGTTCTCTATCTCAAATAAATAAAATCTTAAAAAAAAAAAAGAAAAGCATAATCTTAGGCTCTACCCAGAAATGCTATATCATAATCTGCATTTTAACAAGACTCCTCAGAAGGCCCTATGGGACTACTGGTATTAAGAGGATGTTTGTATAAATAAGACAAAGTCAACTCTAATTAAATTTGCACATGCTAAATATGCTAGATATACAACTTTGACTTTCAACAAAAATTGATAAGGCCAAGTTCTAGTATTCGAAAGTATATTTATATCTTAAAGTTCCTCAGAAGGCAAAGAAAAAAAAAAAAACAGAAGTAGCAGGTAAATCCTAACTATCCTTTTCTAAACTAATACATTTCAAATATTCCAGAATACTGAAAAACTTTAAATGTAAGAAGTACATGATATTACAAATTGATCTGCAATACAGAGACATGAGGGATAAAATACAAACTATTCTTCCTAGTATTCTGTTTTGGAAGTTCTCCTGTTTCTGTGAACATCAGCATCTTAAAGACTGCTGAGTTCACATCTTCACACTATTCAAAAATGTAAGCAATGAATATAAAACTGTCAACAGATTAGCTTACAGACCTGATATGTTGAAATAGGGGTTGTGAGGAAATAACAAATCTTTTAGAAATGTAAAAACATATTTTTCTGGAACACTACTAACACACTACTAACAATTTTTATTACTTGTGTTAACAAGCAGGAAATAGTTTTAAGTTCCAAAAGACTCCTACTGTCTACACCAAGCAGATTTTCTTTGAAAAATCTATTTTTAGGATTTCAAAAGGAAAGGATAATAGAATCTATGCAGGAAAATCAACAGGGCACTGCTTCTTACAGATTTTACATATGTATAAATAAGTGGGAATAAAGGAATTAGAAAATTCCTGGTATTCCTTTGTAACTTACTAGTTTTATTCCATAACTCTCGCTGGTATTTGACAGGTTCATTTCTACGTTTTTCAAATTCAAATGAATTATCCTGTAAAAAAGGGAAAGATAGGATTTTAGGAGAGATACAAAAGAAGCATTTCTTCAAACTTTTCTCCTTTTCACAACAGTTCCAAGTGTTCAACTATGGACACATAATAAGATTACCCCAGGGTGACCCTAGTAAATGCAAGTTTCCTTACTTCTCCTCTATATACCAGATGTACAAGACAGCCCAATGGAAAATATCAATCTATATACAAGTGATTTTTAAGAAGACAAGAGGAGGATATCAGCCTCATCCTCTAGAGGGTCACACACCAATCATGGATTTCACACAAACTGAAGAGGCTTCCCTAATTTCCCATTCTTAGCTGAGACTCACAGGCAGAAAACTTTCTTTTAGGCTAAACCATATGATTACCACTTTTCATAGATCAAAAAGAGTCAGATATTGAGACCTTCATATGGTTCAACCTACATGTCTAACATGTTTATGTATTTCAATATTTATATACCGTTATTATAGTATAAAGGTAGAAAACTACATATCTTCAAAAAAATGTGGTGCTGCTCTGCATGACATACTCTTCTCTCAGAAACTCTTCAGGTATCCTCTAAATACAGTTGGTATTTTGACAGTTAAAAATCCTATTTACCTTAAAACAATTTTAGAAACACTACAGATTTCTTAGAATAACTATAGGTGTACTTCTTAGTTTTCAAATCTTGAAATAGGCAAATGGAACAGCACTAACTCTGTATTTACCTATTTCATTTATATACACATGACCTATTCAGTCACAATAACCTCAGCAATGACAAGGTAACTGGTCACCAGCAAATGACTGTGACTGGCATCCTTTCTTCACTAATGCAGTTGTCACTGGCATTTGAAGTGCTGTTTATTCTCGTCCATACTGAAAATTATTTTTGTGAAAATAATTGTGATTTGGCTTTGCATCTTGTCAAAAAATATTCTCCCCATTCATTGAAAATGAAGCCAGGAAGGGGCATCATTGTAACTGCTTAGATACTGCCCTTAAAGTAGTAGAGAGGTTGGAAGGAGGAAGTCATGGACAGAAGGAACAGACAGATCTTCTTCCTTCAAAGGTACCTCATGCAGCAGCTTTCACCTCCTCCTTTTATAGGGGTCAAATACGGATAAGTTCCACCAGGCCCTTAGAGCAACTCAGTAACCATCTGGTGGCGATGGAAGCTCATGCATGAAATTCCCTCACCTCTGAGGGAATTCCCACTATTCCTCCTTCAAACAACACTATTAACTAATTTCTCTGCTCTCAAAGTCCTGTAAGGAAATCCAGAAACTAACAAATGAGTCTATTACAAATCTCATCAAAGCCTTCAATGCTGTTCAAGAATCCTTTAATCTCTTAGGTTCCTCTCAAAATCCTTCAGTAGTAATTTCCAACTTCACCCCAACCCATTTAAATGATTTTCCTTTTTGTTTGCAGGAGCTAAAATAAGGAAAATCACTTCCATAAGTTGAATTGGGAATTTTTTTTCTTTTCAGAATTCTACAGATCAATGGTTTTTAGGATCATGTGAGAATATTATTATGATAGCCAAATACAAATAAATCGGCTCACCAATCTTATTATAGCAAATCTTGTTATAGTTAATTAAATTACATACCCTCCCACACAAAAGTTAAAATTTTGAAAACTGTAAAAATTATATTGATAGCTAACTATACTCACCACTGTAAGCTCTTTACCAGCTGCTTTACGGAATGCTTTAGTCCACCTGACCTTGCGAGGATTGCGCTTCTTTTTAAAGTTTTTATGACATTTGGATTTACAGAATCTGAATACCTAAAAGAAAAGTTAAAATAGTGGAGTCAACATTAGGAATGTTTCTATTCTAGGATGTTACCCTGCCAGATAAAATATACTGCAAAGTCTGAGAAAATGGCAATGGCTCTCACTAACAATTCCTTCTAATTACAACACCATCTAGAAATATATGAGGCATGTAAGATTAAATGTAAACTGAACTATCTTTTGACTATTTTTGACTATCAAATGTCATCAAAACTAAAGATGCAGGGCCCCAAATATATGGTTCAAAACTCCTTTTCATAGATTAGCAGTAAAACCTTAAAATCACCTTGAATAAAAACAAGTTTCAAGGAAAGTCATTTATTTAAATCCTTTCCCACTTAGAAATTCTCTATATACCTCAATGGGGGTGAAAATCTCAAACACCTATTCTGATATCTCCTTTGGTTCTTTCTATCCTTTTTGTTTTTGTTTTTTGTTTTTTGTTGTTGTTTTGTTTTTTAAGATTTTATTTGTTCATGAGAGACACAGAGAGAGAGAGAGAGGCAGAGACACAGGCAGAGGAAGAAGCAGGCTCCATGCAGGGAGCCCGATGTGGGACTCGATCCCAGGTCTCCAGGATCACGCCCTGGGCCGAAGGCAGACGCTCAACTGCTGAGCCACCCAGGCATCCCTATCCTTTTTGTTAAAAGCACAAAATAATTTCAAAAAAGCAACTAACATTAGGCATAGATTTGTAAAGTATTTACTCAGAGGTCTACCAGGAAAATTCTTCAATACTTTTAATTTTCCACCTTTATCCCAGATGATATGATCCTTTACCAGTGCTAACTTGATTTAATGATGCCTCAGTGTGCCCCTGAAATGGTTTTTTGGGACTCATTATGTCTAAAATACTTATTTTGTTACTTTGTAATCTCTTAGAACACACTGCAATTTGTATATGTAGAGGAAATCTGAAAAGAAAAAGTACTACTTTGGAGTATATGGATCTTGACAAAGAATCTTAAGTTGAATTATCATACCTAGAAGATGTGACCCATAAAAAAAGGTCAAAATGAAGTATAAACATTTCAAATTGCGTGTAGATCACAAATCTGTATATATTATCACAAGCCAAAATACTTTTCATTTTATGTACACTTTGTTCAACGGGGGAAATTCAAGCAGGTCCCTATACACACTAGAACATCATTTTCTTAGAAACAGTATGTAATATCAATTTAATCTGACCTAGATCAGTCCTTCCTAGCGGGCCCTCTCCTAAGAGACAGGAGACAAAACATGTCTTTATTGTTGAATTACTTTCAAAGCACATAGAAATACAGGAATACAAGTGGGTCTCCTGGAATATCTCACTATGAATCCATATCAGTAAATTTTTTTCTTTTTTCTTTTCTTTTCTTTCTTTCTTTCTTTTTTTTTTTTTTTTTTTTTTTTTACTATTTTCAGCCCAAAGGACTATTACCTTTGAAGTAAAAGCCTCCTACATTTATTACCTACTAGGTAACTCCTAGACAAGTTTCTGAGGTCTGAGGTCTACCAAATGAGAGGTCTGAACTTGTCTTGGGTCTCCTCAATTCTAAACAGAGTCAATGGAAAGTTACAGAGAAGTCACCTTGACTTCTGTACCTAGATGTTAACTAAAAAGGACAATGAAGTACCTGAAGAGACTGGAATCATTGGAGATCCAATCAACAATCAATAATTAAGAAGGATATACTATGTATCTGGTATCATCAGGTGCTAGGAACACAAGTATAATTAAAACATGATACTCTACCTCCAAAGCCTAGGCTAGCATTGTAGTAAGTCTCAATTTACAGAGGAGGGACTGAGATCAGGATTGGACATAAAACAATATATACAATGATCATATTTAAGTAATATAGAAATACAAAATAAGTGGTTATATCTACGGTGGGGTAGGTGGTGGATGGATTGTGAGGCAAAACTTCATAGGCTCAAGTTTCCCTTTTAAGCTAGTCATCCATCATCATTCTCAATTTTCAACATGCAAACAAATGATGTAATACTTCAGCTTCGAAGTTCTTCTTCAGCTTCTTTCTTCTACTGTATGAATACTTACCAAGCACCCATTAAGGGTGCACAAGTTTTTCATGTTTGCAAAGTATATGAAAATATGGAACATTAACACCTATTCTACCCTTAAAAAGCTACCCAGGAAGCATGAGATCGAGCTTTCTATGAAAAACACTCTGAAAAGCTAAGAGAAAAAAGAAAGACTGGTTAAGAGGCTATAAAAATGACAAGTGCTTAATCTGGAACCAGAGTGGGAGGGTAGAAAGAAGGCAAAGACCACTATCCTTTGCACAGGCAGACTGATAAGACTTCGCAACTAGATTAAAAAGGTAAAATGTTGAGGCACCTGGGTGGCTCAGTGGTTGAGTGTCTGCCTTAGGCTCAGGTCATGATCCTGGGGTCCTGGGATGGAGTCCCACATAGGGCTCCCCACAGGGAGCCTGGATCTCCCTCTGCCTATGTCTCTGCCTCTCTATGTGTGTCTCTCCTGAATAAAATCTTAAAAAAAAAAAAAAAAGTGAAAGATTCAAAGATGACTCTCATATTTCTAGCAAACCTGTCTAAGCATATGACCGCGGTATTAATTCAAAAAGCAAAAAAGATTTGAGGTAATTAGGAACTCTTTCAATAGGCTCACCATTAGATACAACAGGGATTTCCCCATCCGGTGGAAAATTCAGACTAGAGCTAAGAAAATACAGATTTAGGAATCATTAACACAGAAAAAAACGAGATACCTATCTTCCTTAGTGCTTCAGGGCCTCTGCTTTTTATAACCTCAGGCAACTCTTGCTTTGAACCCACAGATCTTTCCTAGAGTAGACTGGCTCCTCACCAATTCAAAACTGTCCTTGCTAGCAAGAGACTTCCTAATCAACATGAACTTCCACTGTGACTGCCAGATGAACACCTAACTCTAGATAGCTCCCATGATCTGTTGTTCTAGTTCCTATATCCACAGGATAAACAGTGCTCAACAAAAATCATAAAATTATGATGACCTACATCTACAAAGCCATAGTGCCACTGTGAATTAAATGCCAACCTAACAATCATTTAGTTCGTTTCTATAGACTTTTTACCATGTTCCTGAGAGCAAATATTCAAAACCTTTGCATGTTCTTTCAAGTTCCCAAACCTAGCTTTGGTCCCACACTTTCAACAAGAACCCCTTGCTCCTATAAGAGACAGAAGGTGATGAAGCAGGATGTAATTCCTTAGTACATTAAAATCACCTGTTAAATATAGAGTCCTAGATCCTTTTCTCCTCTACACAAAGATACCAATTTAATAGATCTAGTGGAAACCAGGAATCTTTTTTTTTTAAACAAGTGTCTAGTGATTCTGAAGCAAATAGGAGGTCAAATTCTAAGAAACAATGTGTTCAACAGAATGAGATTCATTCTGCTAGAAGACAAATTCATGTATCACTCACAGTCTTTCACAACAAGGCCCCATATATTATGTTTATATACGTATCTTTTTTTTTTTTACTTTTATTTATTCATGAGAGAGAGAGAGAGGCAGAAACACAGGCAGAGGGAGAAGCAGGCTCCATGCAGGGAGCCCAACGTGGGGCTCGATCCCGGGTCTCTCCAGGATCACGCCCTGGGCCAAAGGCAGGCGCCAAACCGATGGGCCACCCAGGGATCCCCTACGTATTTTTTTTTAAATATAAACACTTACACGTGTATTTGTAGCTTTACCCCAAGCCTCTATCACCAGCCACAACCCACTCACCTCCTTAAAGAGATTGCTTCGCTGCGCCTCCGCTCCGCTGTTCACTTTACTTCCATCTAGAATGTCCTCTCCTGCTCACTTTAGGCAACATTCAAGATCCAAGATAAATGACCTCTCCTTTCTGGGCCGTTTCATATATGACCCTGCTCAACTCTCCTCCAGCACCTTTGTGATATATTATTACTACGAGGCCATTAGGCAACATTTCTATCAACTTCTACACGTCACGGACATTCCCAAGTCTTACTGATCTCTTTGGACACAGACCTTAACAACGATGCTTGACTGGGCACGCACTCAACAACGTTTTCCGAATTCAAGAACTTCCCTCACGTACAAGAGCGGCCAAACGGCCCAAACACCGCCCCCACCCCCAAACTCCCAGACTCCATCCGGCGCAGGCTCATGTAACTCGGGAACCTCATCGCCGCCAGTATCGGCAGGGGTCACCCACAAGGAGAAATTCCCCAGGCCGAGGGCAAGGCCAGAGCTCCTCACAAAATCACCCTCTCGTGAAGGCGGCGCGGAAAACCCGAGCCAACCCCCGACCCCCACCCCCGGCGCAGGAGGGCCCGGCGCCGCGCTGGCGAGGCCTCACGCCTGGAGGAGCGTCGCAGAGCGCGCGCTGGTCTCGGCCGCCTCACCTTGCAATCGTTGCGGACAAACATCATGCCGTGGCCGGGGTAAATAGGGCCCGAACAGAAATAACACTTCTCAATACGCATGCTGAAATCGCGTGGGTTCCCACCGACCAAAAGCCCTTCTTGAAAGGAAGTGACGTAGCCGCGTCACAGGAAGTGATTCTCTTCAATACCCGACCCGGAAAAGAGGGAGCGTCTTTCGCCCCAGAGAGCTCGGAGTCCTACGTGACCGCGCCTCCGAGCGGCCGTGAGGCGCAGGCGCGGAGCTGCAAAATCGGCCTTGCGTGGTGCTTGTCTCCCTGCGAAGCTCGCCCTCACGGCGCCTGGTTTTCCTCTCTACCATAGCCTATAAGGTCAGCGTTTACTCATAGCTCATGTGGTTTGTGCTCTGACCCCGGCCGACTCTCCGCACCTGGGAAGTCTCCGGGAACGCCTTTCTCCTCAGCCCGGCCTCAGACCCGCCCCTTCCGGGCGTCCCCGGGCCAGCGGGGCTGCAGCCTTGAGGAGCTGCGGCCGCCGGCGGCTTCGGACGCTGCGACAGAAACACGATTCTCTGAGGCTTGGAGAACGTTACCAACAATTTTTGAAAGACTTGTAATTATTTTTACTTTTCCTCCTTTCAATTGGTATACATGTGGTAAAAACAAAAGACATTTTCGTAGGAAACTAAGGTTCCTTCCTCAGACCCCAGGACTTCCTCCGCGGTGGCAGTCGGTTCCTTTTATTACCTGTCAAGAGTTTTCTCTGCATAGAAAAAACGTGGTTTGTTTTGTTTTAGATTTTATTTCCACGAGACACACACACACACACACACACACAGGCGGAGACACAGGCAGAGGGAGAAGCAGGCTCCACGCAAGGAGCCCGACGCGGGACTCCATCCCGGGTCTCCAGGATCACGCCCTGGGCGGAAGGCGGCGCTAAACCACTGAACCACCCGGGCTGCCCCAAAACATGTTTATTTTGGGGCCTGTGTCTCCCCCTCCTTTTTAACACTAATGAGCATCTTATGCTCATTAAACCCTTTTCTATGTTTCTCTGTTATCTGTCTCCCATTACTGAAATAAGTGCTCCGTGAGGATAGGGATTTTTTTTTTCGTCGTTTTTGTGTACAGGCACAGAACAGTTTCTGGCACATAAATATATATTTTATTGATGAATATTTTAACATTCTTTTTTTAAAAAAGATCTATTTGAGAGAGGGGGCACACGAGTGGGGTGAGGGGCAGAGAGAGAGAGAGAATCCTCAAGCACACACCCTGCTGAGCCAGAAGCCTTTCACCAGTCTCCATCCCAGAACCCTAAGATCAGGAGCTGAGCCAAAATCTGAGGTCTGTGGCTTAGCCAACTGAGCCACCCAGGTTCCCCTAACATTCTTTTTAATAGTTTTGTATTACTGTATGAAAATATCATTTTTATTGGCCGCCTGTGGATGGACATTTGCTTCCTACTTTTTAACATAACAAGCATCCTTATAATCCTGATGGGAGAGTCCACGTTGTGTGAATGAAGGTATTCGTTGTTGGAAATCAATCAACCAAGATAGAAGGAAAGTAGCAAGCAAAAAGCAATTTATTAAGGACAGTATTCTCTCAAGGCGGGAGAGCAAGAAGGCCCAGAGGTGGGAACCCCTCTCAGGGCAGAAGGGTCCTTTCCTTTTATAGCCTCGAGGTCTTCCATATAGAGGGGGTGGTTTCTAATGGAGGCTGCTTCCAATCACTTGGGAGACTCCTCCTACTAGTTGGGTGGGGGAGTATTTTTGACCCTACAAGGTTTGTACCAAGACCACCATAGTCTTTGCCCATGATGCACTGGGAAGCCTAAAACCACAATGTAAATGTATTTTAATGAGTCTAGGGGTTACCCTGTGGCAGAGGTGGAAGAGAAGAGCTATGTTCTGCACCTGTGGCTCTTGGTCTGTTAGCCCCAGGTTTTGGAAGCCACAAAGCCAGGATGTTGAGAGGTCTTGGAATCCACAGAATTAGGATATTGGGCTCCCAAGCTTCTAATGTGTAACCTATTTATGACCATCCTTGCCTCTAGCTCATGTCTAACTAAATGCCCACTGTATCACTTACTGATACACTTTTTTTTTTTTTAAAGAGAACTTATCGTCATAGAACTAAGTCAGGATATGATATGTAAGCTTTTAAAATTTGGAAGATAGTACTGAATGCTGTCTAAAAGGTTTTATCAGTTAACACTCAACAACCAATAAGATACTAATTTTACATTCTTGTGAAAAATCTTTACCAGTCTAAGGTTAAGATTGGTTTATTATTTTAACTTGCATTTCTCTATGAATCTTTCCAAAAGTTTGAAATCCATTTTGTTCTGTGAATTGTCTGTTTATGTCCTTTACACAGTAGTCGACTATGTTGATTCTTTTTTTTTTTTTAATTTATTTATTTATGATAGTCACAGAGAGAGAGAGAGAGAGAGAGAGAGAGAGAGAGAGAGAGGCAGAGACACAGGCAGAGGGAGCCTGACGTGGGATTCGATCCCGGGTCTCCAGGATCGCGCCCTGGGCCAAAGGCAGGCGCCAAACCGCTGCGCCACCCAGGGATCCCGACTATGTTGATTCTTAAGAGTACTTTACATATTAAGAAAGTTAATGCTTTGCTGATATTTAGGTATTATTTCTCAATATATTGATATTTTAAAACTTTTTCCTTTTGTCTGGTAATTATATTTACTTTTCTTCTCTAATCATTTGCCTAGTAATTCCAGAACAATGTTAACAAAGGCACATACCAGAAATATTAGTAATAAACATTTGCCCAATACTTCATTGTCAACCAAGAGACTAAAAATTATTTTATCCTGGTCTAATCCTCTCCCTGTTCCCATCAACAATTGCAGAAGAGCCACACCAGTCCTCCCAGGCTATTTATACAATTCCTTCCCAACTCAGTTTTCTCCTGCTACTTGAACAAGAAATTTCCTGCCCTTCTCACTTACATGATCACCCAGCATCCTCCTCTTACCTTCATGTCAAAGACTACATCCCTTATCTGTGCTCTTAATTCCATTCCCTAAAGTTTCATTAGAGGCTTTGTTCCTTTCAATCTATGAGCATAGTCAGTGCTTCACATTAGATTGAATGGATGAGTAGCCTGTCTTTGAAGCTTTTTTCTTTCTAATTATTACAACAGAATACATGAGAAAGGAAAAAAAGACATGTATTCCACATCCAATAAATTAAGCTAAAGTCTTAGAAATACTGTTTCATTTATCCTACTTGAGAGTCATAACTCCTCAATCTGAAAATGTCTTTTATCATTACCAAAAAATCCTCAGCTCCTGTCTTTGCATATATTGCTTCTCATTTTCTCTAATTTCTTCTTCTAGAATTCCTATTGGACATAAATTGAAGCTTTTTTTTTTCCCCTCTATATCTCTTCTCTCATCTCTCTTCTCTCTTACTTGCTCTTTATCACTGCTGAAGTGTGTGTAATTTCCTCCAAGTTTCTAGTTCACTAATTCCCTCTCCAACTGTGTCAAACTTGCCGTTTAACTTTTGAACATTAAGTCTTGAATATCAATGACTAGATTTTTCACACATGAAGTCTTTTTTTTTAAATAAATCTTGTATCTTTAATAATGCCTTCTTTTCCCAGATATTTCCTCTCCTTTTGTGTAATTATCTTAAACATTTTTACTTTATGGTCCCCATCTGATGGATATATTATTTGAAGTCCTTAAGTGTAAAATACTGCTGTTTTTGATTTACTGATCCTTGTTCATGATTGACACTGAGTGAGGAGGAATGCGTTGTCATTTTTGAGAGTTCATCTTTAGTAGAATGTTTTGGAAGAGTCTTGTAAAGTGCTCCCTCTGAAAAGATTTGGCTTTGATTCTACCAAGTAGTTCAGAATTATTACCACAAATCACATTTTTATGTTAATTTCTTGGCTTAGCCATTCAGAGACAAAAAAAATAAGTATTATAAACGTGATCATCAAACCTGTGTAAAAGACTATACATTTTACAGAAAAGACTAAGACATAGAGTGAGCCCTGGCTTTCTGTTTGGGAGTAGGGACTTCCCCATTCCCGTGCCCTACCTCTGCTATATCCAAGATTTTCTCTCCCTGCTCTTGGCCTGTAGTCCTTAAAACCAAGCACCTTGATTACTAACACTGGCTGGCAAACGAAACCAAAAGCAAACCACACTCAGGATCAGGCTGTAATTTCTCTCTTTTGCTGCCATTGCTGTTGCCCTTATTATTGTCTGTTTTGTGGGGGAAGAGGTGGTCACAGGATATTTCCGCTACTTTATTGAGAGATCAACAGTACATTTAAAAAATACATTCATTGTATTTTATCCAGCATTATGTAAATGTTTTATAATGGAAGAACTTTCCAGTTATATAGTCACCAATATTGCCCAAAACAGAAGACCATGAAATGCCTTTCAGAAATTTCCAGTTTATAAAAATATCAAAACATTCCCTTTGAACATCTTAGATTGTTAGCAATCTTGACATCAACTTTAAGATACAGAACATACTTCTCAATTTTCTAATTTTTCATAATAAACCATAAACATGTTACTCTGTATAAACATTTCTGTGTTTTTTTAATGAATTTATTTTTTATTGGTGTTCAATTTACCAACATACAGAATAACACCCAGTGCTCATCCCGTCAAGTGCCCCCCCCCAGTGCCCGTCACCCATTCACTCCCACCCCCTGCCCTCCTCCCCTTCTACCACCCCTAGTTCATTTCCCAGAGTTAGGAGTCTTTATGTTCTGTCTCCCTTTCTGATATTTCCCACACATTTCTTCTCCCTTCCCTTACATTCCCTTTCACTATTATTTATATTCCCCAAATGAGAACATATAATGTTTGTCCTTCTCCGATTGACAGCAAAGGATACAGTCAACAAAACTAAAAGACAACCTACAGAATGGGAGAAGCTATTTGCAATGACGTATCAGATAAAGGGCCAGTTTCCAAGATCTATAAAGAACTTATTAAACTCAACACCAAAGAAACAAACAATCCAATCATGAAATGGGCAAAAGACATGAACAGAAATCTCACAGAGGAAGACATAGACATGGCCAACATGCACATGAGAAAATGCTCTGCATCACTTGCCATCAGGGAAATACAAATCAAAACCACAATGAGATACCACCTCCCACCAGTGAGAATGGGGAAAATTAACAAGGCAGGAAATCACAAATGTTGGAGAGGATGCGGAGAAAAGGGAACCCTCTTACACTGTTGGTGGGAATGTGAACTGGTGCAGCCACTCTGGAAAACTGTGGAGGTTCCTCAAAGAGTGTATAAACATTTTTGAAGCTGTTTTTATTTTCAAATTCTATTCCTCTTTGAACATTAATAGTGACTCCTATTTTGAAAACTGTTTCAGTTAACCCTGTTGCCACGGAAGTCTTTTGTGCAGTCCACCCATAACCTACTGTGTCATGGCCCTTTTCTGTGTAGTGGCAACACAATTTTAAAGAAAGCTGCCTAAGTCCCATTTGTCATGGAGTTTATATCCTTTTTTAAAGATTTGAGAAAAAAAAAAAGTGTGTGAAGGGTAGAGAGAGAGGTAGAATCTAAAGCAGACTCCAAACAGAGCACAGAGCCCTGTACAGCGCTCAGTCTCACAACTTTGAGATCACACCATGAGCCAAAACCAAGAATCAGATGCTCAACCAAATGTGCCACCCAGGCGTCCCTGTTGGATCTTATATCTTAATAGATGGAGACAAACATAAAACTGTATCAAGTAGTGATTATTGACAGCATGAGTGGGAGGGGCAGAAGGAGAAATATAATGAAGTATATTCACACATCAACTTGAGTAGACCACTTTTTAATTATAAGCTTAATTGGCACAAAGTTCACTGAAAATACACTTCACTTTTACAGTCTTATAAATAGAAAAATACACAGATGCACAAAAATGATACTATGATACCAAATTCAAACAAATGATTTCCAAAGAGAATACAGGTTTATTTCAATAACTGAAGATGGTTCTTGCATGTCCACTATATCATATGTATGTTTGTGTGTCATGCTTAAGTCCAATGGGATATGTAGCTAATTACTCATTAGCAACATAGAAATATTGAAACATACAAATATTGTCTTCTATTTAACTACATAATAGACCATATAAAATGCTGTGTGATATGTAGCTGTAAAATTATAATTTGCTCCACTGAAGTCTACAGCAAATTTAGAAGGCACTGCTTGTGATAAGGACTCTGCCCTGGTAATGTCTGGATCTTTTCCTCACTGGAATACAGAATTCAAACAGGACTCAATGACTTTCTTAGTATTTAAAAGAAGTATTCATTTCAAGAATAAAAATATGTAAGATCTCACTACCACAGCTAACTTCCTTAAAAGAGTGGTAGTAAGTGGCAAAGAAATGGGATACATACTCAATAAAAAGCTATTTGAAAATTACCATGTAAAAGTAATTACTTCCATCATAGCTGTATTTCTCCAATTACAGTTCTTCCAAACATTTGCCACCACAAAATATGTTTATTTTTATTCTTTGTTTAAATTATGATGAATGGTATTCCTTCTTAAATAGCCATTAATCTCTTTGGAAATTTTACTCTAATTTACTTAAACCATTTTAATAAAGAATTTTCCCCTTTACCTTTATAAACACCTACCATGAAGCATATTTTAAAACCACCTTTAATATAAAGACACTTAGGCAATGCAGAGGAATCCATGACGTTGGCAAGACCCAGCAAGTGCAATAAATTCCTGTGATCTCAATAAAAAATATAGGCTATAAAGGCTTCATTTTTCTTATATTGAGCTATAGTATCAATGCAACTGCTTAAATACAACTTTTCTTCTCCCAATAGCAAACATTTTATGTAATTAGAATCTAATTCCACCAATGTAAAAATAAAACAAGTTGCAAATATCAATAACATAAAGTGTGATGATGAAAACAAAAGATTAGTCCACAAGCTAATTAAAACTGAAGTCTGAAGATGCCCGACCAACATTATAAATATAAAGAAAAAGCTGAATGCTTACTTATCAAAAATAACTTCAGCAGAAGCACCAGCTATGTTCAAATGTGACCAGCACATAGGCCAAGTATAAATGCACAGATCACAGTGAAATAAAGCCATAAAAATCTAATTCCCTGATCCTTTAATCAACCCTTCAGAGCAGTGGGAATATGGTAAGGAGCTAGAAACCCCACTTCAGTTGCTCATACTACATTAAGATAGCCCTAGCCTCATCCCCAAGCCCTTTCCTACTAATAAGAGTCACAGTGAGTATATAATTAGTCAATCTGCCTTATCCAGAGTCTATAGATATAACCATAATTTATTCTATATTCATTTTAAAGAGATTGTTTATATAAGTTAGTACTCAAGGACACTGAACTGATGTTTGTATATATTCGTATTTAACATTGGTTTATTTATTTTTTTTAAGTGGTTTAAATGGCATTTTACAAGGTCACCTATACTACAAGTAGAATTTTTTTTTAATTTGGATTAAGAACTGATAGTTTTAGAATTGTATCTAAGATTTTGAGTGTTAGACTCTGGACTGATGTATTTTAAGTCAGGAAATGGTATCTTTAGTCATTCTACATAATAAATTCACTCTTCTGTGGCTATAGAATCCTCAATCCTGAATCATCTACTGCAATGGGCTAAGGTTTAATAAGGCACTTTCGGCTGTGTGAAATACTTCTCATAATTCTCGGGCTGAATCTTAAGTATTTACAAAGCTGCAGCAAATTAATCATAAAACCAAATGCTTTATTGATCCTAAGTGGGACAGTAGAAGCCGTTTGTACACAATGCCTGTTCATCACTCTCTGTGATATGTATCACCCATAGAGAAGATCACAGACATGGGCCACTTGAGTTACTGTGTAGCTCACTGGACTCTTCAACAGCCACAGATCCCCTTCTCCTTTGCTTCATTCAAGTGATCTGTGGAGGTATGACCATTGGATCGGACCACTCCTTCAGGAATCCAGGATTTGTCTACACATCGTTCCATTCGCTTCATTATCAGGTCCAGGAGCATCTCGATTGCTTGGCTTATGTTTGTCCCATTGGCAGCACTAGTTTCAAAGTAGGGGATTCTGCAAGACAGAGACAACTCAGGTAACAACATATGGAGGGAAAAGACAGTGACTTTGCCCTTGATAACTTCAAAAATGAGCGTAAATATATAAGATGATAAAAACACTTTACTACAGGGGCACCTGGGTGGCTCAGTCAGTTAAGTGTCTGCCTTTGGCTCAGTTTGTAGTCCCAGGGTCCTGGGATCAAGCCCCACATTGGGCTTCTTGCTTGCTAGGAAGTTTGCTTCTCCCTCCGCCCCGTCTCTACCCATCCCCTTCCTTGTGTGTGCTCAATCTATCTTTGTCTCTCTCTCCGTCTCTCTCATAAATCTTAAAAAAAAAAAAAAAGAAAAAGAAAAAAAACTACCATAACAGTGTACACTAAAAAGTTTTTTTTTAAAAGACAATAAAATAATTGACACTAAATTCCTAACAGACAAAAACTCCTGGAAATTTTCATTCCCATTTCACAGATGATTAGACTGAGGCTCAGAAAGATGAAGTAATCTCCCCAATTTCATAAAGATAGAAAGTAGCAGGGCTAGGATTTGAATCCACAGCTGCTTGATTCCAGCGTAACCATAAATTCTACTGGTTCAAATTAATCTACTTGTATGAGGATTTCCAAAACAAATCCCTTTCGCTTGCTGCACTTGGGGGAGAGAGGGACTCACACTTCCTGTAGGAGCTGACAGGCCTTTCAACTGGACCTCGGCAATTCTCTCCTCCTTTAGGATAGCTCTTAAAAACTGGTTGAGGAACTCTCAATTCATTTAAACATTTATCCACCCACCTGTGAGTACTGCAAGACATTGTTACTCCACTAATTTTACCATGCCCATGTTCAATCCCCTTCATATACTGACTCTCAAATATCTTAACCAGTGAATGGTATACTGAGCAAATTACATGGTCTTGGCGTTTTTAAACCTCCTACCTGGCTACATCTTTGGTTATTGTGAGTCTTCTTAATTCCATCTTCATCTGCTGCCTTGCCAACAAAATGATAATGCATCTTTCCCACTCCTCTGGTCACATGCAGTATTTGATTACCAAGTATGAAGAGGGCATCCTTTGTGTGGATTCAATAAATATTTATTTATTGAGTAGTTATGATGTTATTTTTTTTAAAAGGGGGAACTTCCACCTTTCTGGTTCAGTTGAGAAGCCCTTCTCTTTTTTAATTTTATTTTATTTATGATAGGCACACAGTGAGAGAGAGAGGCAGAGACATAGGCAGAGGGAGAAGCAGGCTCCATGCACCAGGAGCCCGACGTGAGATTCGATCCCGGGTCTCCAGGATCGCGCCCTGGGCCAAAGGCAGGCGCTAAACCGCTGCGCCGCCCAGGGATCCCAGTTATGATGTTATTGAGTTAAATCTCTGGAGCAGTGTGTGATGCTGCCATTGTTACGAGAATACTCTTAGATTGAGAAGTCTCAGAATTTCAGCACTTATATTTTTTTCATCATGCTTTTTCTCAACTATGCTATGAAGAATCATTTAATGTCTACAGAACATTTCTCATACTTAAAAGAAGGCTTAATCATTCTACCACTCTTCAGAAATATATTGTTTCATGGAAAAGCAGCTGAAAAACCCATCCCTCTCCCCAAGAATAATGAGCTGAAACTGGAAATACAAAAAGAGAGTGAGAGAGAGGACGAAGAGGAGGGAAGGATGAAAGGAAGGAGAGAGGAGAGGGAAGGGAAGGAAAGAAAGAAGGAAATAAAGTTGTATTGCACATCTAATTTTTTGAAATCCCCTCAAAGTCCATTATAAATAGCAAATTCAAGTCCTAAGCGTCGAGTTCCTCAACTGACTCTCCATTAACCTATTTCTACTTTCCATAGTTTTTCCCAGTCAGGTCCTAAAAATTGCCTCACAGTTATTTTTGAGGCATAAATTAGAAACCATAGTTTAAAATACCTTTAAAAACTATAAAATATAGAAGTTACAAACATCTTGGACAATGGTTAAGAGCCATAACCTCGGAGGCCAGGCTACCTGGATTTAAATCCTAGTATGACTTCTTACCAACTATATAACTCTGGCAAGTTATCAAACTCTGTGTGTCAGTTGCTTCATCCATAAACCTAAATAATATTATTAACCATAGAATATCAGTACTCTTGTAAGGATTAAATAAGTTAACATTTGAAGTGTTTATATCAGAATCTGACATATATGAAATGTGTCATTTCTGACGTGTGTCATTGACAAGTGTTACTTATTTCCAACACAGAATAGGTTAAGTTACAAAAGTTTGCTTGTAATTGTGTTAACACTCAGAACACATCATCTCATAGAAACAATGTCCCTGAGTCATGGACAATCATAGCTCCAAGAGATGTGAGCAATATTATAAACATTCAATTTCCAAAGTAGCTTACAAACTATTTGATTTAATTTATAAGGTAGCTGATCTACAGTACTGCCCTAAATTCTAGTACCTGGGGCCATGCTTCCTTCCCTATGTCAGGGATGATTCACTCAGACCTGTCCTTCCCAAAGTGCTTCATGCTCCAAAGCATCTGCCTACCATGAATCCGCATCAAATTCCTCATTCCCCCAAGTGATCTTCACTAAATACAGAGAGAAACAGATTTTACTTTACTGATTAATACTGAGGTATAAATGACTGGTGCTTCTAGCAGGCCTATAAGCTATTGTCTAATATATTTACTCAAGCAAAATTTTAATTGGTAGAACTTCAGGGTTATAGGAGTTGTTATAAATGTTTAAGTCATTCATGTTAATATTGTACATCTTTTAATAAGATGTAGCTTAGATTTAGAACTCTAAATTCAAGTAACAACCTTCTCTCCTTCAAGTATATTTTCCTGCCATTTGTGAACCTCCAGGTTATGTGACCAAGAGTCTGGTTAACAATCTTAATCTTTAGAGTAATCATTCAGACTCTTCTGAGCAACTGGGGCAATGCAGTTTTTGTTTCTACAAGAATTAATGAATGTTCAAGTTCTGTTCTCCACTCTTTAAAAGCTGCCAGAAGAGAAGTGAGATCCACAGAGAATACTCTGAAATAAGACCTTCTTTCCAACAAAATTATGCTCCAGAGACAGGAAAATGGACTGTCCAGCTTGTCCTAAGGGCAGGGGAGAGTCTAGACGATGGAGTTAGTACTATTTTTATGTCTGTATCTTCTTGACGTCCACTTTTATAAGGCATTTAGGCTACATTATCTGAACACTTCTTATCTGCAAAGAAGATAATAGTAGTTCATGGGGTCATGGCAAGGAGGAAATGAGATAATACAAGTTAAGGACTTAGCACAAGCCTAGCATCCAGCAAGTGCTCAAGAAATCTTAACCTAATGGATTTTTCTTCTCTAAAAATCATATTCTGCTTTTCCTAAAGCTTACTAGGCAAAAATTTAGTAAAATTAGCTTACATTCAGGAGGGTCAGCTGTCCCCCTTTTTAGCCATAGGAAGAATGATAATGTTCCTTCTCTCCACATGGTGGTGCTAATGTAGCATGAATTTACTAGGGGCAGTGTCGCCAAACCTTTGAAAAAACCCCGTGCAGCTAATTGTGCTATCAATCCAAAAATGACCACTCAACAGCCATTTGGAATGCATGCAGAACACCAATTTTGGTACATTTTTTTTAAAAAAGAGATTAATCACAAATGTTAAATAAAATGAGCAAAAGGGCAAACTACTTCAAATCAATGACAAGGTATTGATGGTATTATTATCATTTGCAGGTTTTTGCCAGGATATCTATATCCTGCTCATGCAATAGGTCAGGATCCACATCAATCTGGTTTCTTTTGTATTATTTATTTCCACAAAACTAGAAAATCCTAGATTACAGTTAGAGGTTGTCAGGAATGAAAGCAATTATATTTGATGAGTCTGTCAAATAGTCTAAATATTTGGCTCACATATGGAGCTAGATATAGAAAATGTTTTCACTTAATTAAGAAATGAGTCTCACTACTTTTCACAGTCTGTTGTCTTACAATAAAGGGCTGGTGTATGGACTGGTTCAACCTAGGAGATTGTGCCAAATGAAATCTAGATCCTCTACTAAGTTATGTGGGGTTCTGAAAAATCAGTCTTGTATGTTTAGGTTTTTTTTTCCCCAAGTTTTTCACCACCAGGTTAAGGCAACTATTCCTTAAAATTTCCTACCAGGTGCCATGACTCTCTGGATATGCCATCCATCACTGAACCTCGTGGTAAATCCCTCTGGGAAATGTGATTTTCATCCAATGAAATGAATCACCAAGGCTGGAATTTCCAACTTACATGCGAGTTCCCAAATAGGACCACTGTTGTTTGTTCAGGCACAGTACTTGGAGGAATTATTATTTATTCCAATTTAGAAAAAGTTTCCCATGGGTGGAAATTGCACAAGTCACGAAGCCTATAAATCAGCCACTCTTAATACTGGCAAATGTTACTGATGATACAACGTATGTCCTACAAGGAATATGGATCAGTCAAATCCTGATGTTTAGTTTCAGCTTATGTGTGTGGTTTTAAAACATGCCCAATGATACAGCATTATTTCTTAAATAAAGGAAGGATGTCATGAAGTATGCAATGAATCAAATTACTCAAGATCAAGCTATTCATACATTTCATCTAGTTCAGACTAGATAGGACACTGAGCATTCTGCTGAGCTAAGCCATTTGGAACCCAGAAATGGTCTGTACTCATATTATTACTGTTGTAAATAAATGCTCTTAACACATTCTTCAATCCAGAAACTCTTGGGCACTTTCCTTATTAAGAGCCATCCTCCTTCAGTGGGGAAAGAATTATCTTAAATTTGCTACCCTTAAGAAAATAAATTTTAAAGGTTCTCATCAGAAGAAAAAAATATAATTGCATGTAGTGATGGATGTTAACCATACCTATTGTGATCGTTTTTGCAATATATACACATATCCAAACATTACATTGTACACCTAAAACTAATACAATGTTATATATCAATTATTTATCAATTTAAAAACATTTGCTGCCCATTCCTTTGTATAGCACATGAAATATGTATACATTCAATTACCATGCTTTCATCATATTCATAATTTTCTGTATTTCCTTCAACTCAGAATCAAAAACAAAAGGCAAAAAAAAAAAAAAAAAAAAAAAAGGCTTGTAATGACTTTCAACTATCCTGTGTGAAAAAAGAAGAGTGGGAAGGCATTTAGATGCAGCCATTTTTACTCACCAAGTCCTTGCCTGGCAACTTATGGCTGGCACTCCCTCAGTACCAATCCTTGTGTCCCTTCCCAGTCTATATCACAGCTGATTTAATCAACTATGAAAAAGAAAAAAACCTTTCCTCAAACATGGATTTTCCAGTGATGGGTCATTAAGCACACTTCCCTCACCTATGCATGGCACAGTAAACAATTGCTTCATATTCTGTGCATAATGATTTGCCAACTATACTGTCAAGGGAAGTATCTGCCAGCACACGCACCTGATAGTAACTTGACATGCATGCCAGTGGTTCTCAAAGCGCTGTCCTCAGCCACCTGCAGGAGCAATATCTAGGAATCATTTAGAAACAAATCTCTGGGCTCCAAGCCAGATCTACTGAATCAGAAATTACTTGGGAGCCAGAGTTCAGGTGATTTTTGACACACACTAAGTTTTGAGAGCCAATAGTATCACCTGAACTAGGAATGTTACCAATGCTGTTTTTTTGTGTTTTGTTTTTTTTTACCTAAAGATTGTATTTATTTATTTATTCATGAGAGACGCAGAGAGGCAGAGACACAGGCAGAGGGAGAAGCAGGCCCCATGCAGGGAGCCCGATGTAGGAATCAATCCCAGGACTGCGAGATCATGACTTGAGCCCACAGCAGATGCTCAACTGCTGAGCCACCCAGGCATCCCAGCCAATGCTGGTTCTGTTCGCTCTTCTAACATATTTGACTTTGTAGCTATTTTTAAAAGTGTTTCAGCAACAGTGTAGACTGTCCTCATTTTGACTGGCAGGAGAACAAATTCGGACAAACTTCTGTTTTGCTCCTTTGTCTGGCTTCATTTATATTATTATTGAATATAATATACTAGAAAGCATTATTTTGCCCTTGTTCTAAAAAAAAACTAAAAATTACAGGAAATTAGCGGTAAATGGATTATTTGCCTACTAAACATAAAATGTCTGATACTCTTCATTATACATTCAATTCACCCTTTCCATTTTTAACTGCTACATGAATGTCTTATTCTCAGATTTACTTGTCCTTGCAGAGGAGAATTCTTGCAGACAAATAGATTTTCCATATTTGTACTATAACATGCTCTTTATTAGGTTTGTGAAGTTTTTCTGAGACAGTCTTTCATTCTCCAAGCACATATATATTTAAGAGAAGCATTTATGAATCAATGATTTATTTTTAGGTACTGGGGAAAAGAGACAGCACAATAGTAACAAAAAAAAATGTGAATTTATCAGACAACATACAAATGATAGAAAGATCTGCCATAAACCATACTCTATTTTACCACTATTAGCATAGAGATAAACTGACCAATACAACCTTTTAGTACATGTGCAATCAAAAATATCAGGATTACAAATGAAA
Organism: Nyctereutes procyonoides; assembly: GCF_905146905.1. Classification (NCBI taxonomy): domain Eukaryota; kingdom Metazoa; phylum Chordata; class Mammalia; order Carnivora; family Canidae; genus Nyctereutes; species Nyctereutes procyonoides. The sequence continues at coordinate 19,910,696 of NW_026575040.1, read as the reverse complement.
AAAATTCTGTGAAAATGATCATTAAACTTATATGCCAAATTTGTGAAATGCATGTGTACTAAATCATTTCATTAAATCTTCTGAAACTGCCAAACAGCCTACAGAACTATATATTTTTTTAAGATTTGAGAGTGAGTGTGCACGTGTGTGTGTGTGGAGGGAAGGGGCAGAGGGAGAGAGAATCTTAAGCAGCGTGGAGCCCAACACAGGGCTTGATCTCACAACCCTGAGATGATGACCTAAACTGAAACCAAGAGTCAGACACTTAACCAACTGAATGACCTGGGTGCCCCCAGAACTTTATTCTTTATTGGAACTTTATTCTTCCAAATTCCTAAGGAAATTCTGTTTCCATCTCTTTCCATTCTTCTCCAGTAGATTCCATTATCTTACCTGCTAATCCCTTCTCTCATTTTAACTTAATTCAGAAACTTTAGATAGAGCCCCTCTTATGAAGTACTCCCCAGACCTTGTGAGCTGGGCACAGACAAAAGACTCCCTCCAACTTCCCCTACAGACAGAAGGCAATGTTGGGCTTTTTATACCAGGCAGGATGTGGAATCCTAAGAACCAGAACAGAAGAAACCAACAAAGTCTGAAGAAGTCGAGAGGGGGATAAAGTCAATCCTGGCTCTCTTCCAGCCCTTGAGAACATACTTGTTGGATCTAGCCAATTTTCCTAAATGCCCTATTTCTTTTGGCCTCACTAACCTACTTCTTACAAGCATGGCCTAGGTGCACGGTTTCCATTGCTTCATCACTTACTTCCTCCTTAACCCCTTGCAACATAGCTCCCAGCTCCCAGTTTCAACACTTCACTATTCTTGGTATCTGGCCCTCCCTCTTTCCTTCCCACTACACAATATGAATGCCTCTCAAGAGTAGATAAGCATATCAGAATTGCCTGTGGGGCTTTGCCAGTCTCCACCTCAGAATCACTACACCAGATCAATTGTGTCAAAGCTCAGAAGTGAGGCCCAGATCTGAGTATTTGTTAAAAGCTCCACAGGTGCTTCTGACGTGACAATCACGTGGAGAGGTTTTTAAAGACACCAGTGCCCAGGCCCTCACCTGTGGTGGTTTTGTACCATGTCAATTTGGTTAGGTTGAACATTTCTCAGAATTTCCTTTCCAGTTAGGGGAGATCACAGGAGAGATTCAGGGAGTTTTGGGGGTGGAAGCGAAGCAACAGCCATTCTGTAGCTCTCATACATCATTGTTTACCTACTGGCTCATCTGGTTGGCATAAACCAACAACCAGACCTATACCTGCTCCACCTTCCTCCCTTAGTTTCTCTAACTCCTGGGCCAGGTGTGTGTGCTTAGCTCTGTGACAAAGGTCCCTGGCTTCTCTAGGATACCCACACACCATCCAGGTCAGAGGCAACCCAGCACTGACCGGGTTTCAGTCTGTCATTATGGGGCCCAGCTGGTGTCTGCTGGTGTTTGCTCTCCACACCTTAAACCCACCTTCTTCCTGACTACCTGACCTGTGGACTTCAAGTTTCCGCATCAGAAACAAGACCTTAGAGACTGCTTAACCAGCTCTCCAAGTGCATAAGGTCAGATACCTGTAACAAATCCCTTTATATGTAAGTATGTTTCTTCAATTGAATATTGAACCACTGATAAACCACTCCAGACCAATTACCTCAGAAGCTCAGAAGTGAGGCCCAGACACAAGCATTTCTTAAAAGCTCTTCAGATGCTTCTAACATGGTTAAACACCATCTACCCAAGAGTGAAAATCTCCACATCCTATTGCAAATCTGTGCCGGATTATGTAAACCATTAGAGTTGAGGGGACTACACTCCCCAGCCCACCCTGCCTTGTTCCACCCCTAGAATTGAAAAAGATTTAAAATACTGTTCTGCCCCCACCCTACTTATTTTTTCTGATTTATTCCTTTTTCTTTTCCACAAATATAGCCCCTACCCACCTAACAGATCACCACAATCTCCCTGTCTCTAGTCTTTCCTCCCTCCATTTCACCCCACCCACCACCCCTAGACTGATGTAAAGAAGTACTTATCACATCCCTCCATGCTCAAAAGGCTTTCAGCAACTCCTTGCCACCCACCTCCCACACTCACCCAAGATCAAATCTACTCTCCTTACCTGGTATTCTAAACTCTCCAGACTCTGACTTCTTCCCACCTGGCCAACCTATCTTTCTACTTCTTTCCCAATGTGAACACTATCCTCAAGTGTTCTCTGGTCCTCCATCAGCCCAAAGAAGAAAAAATAGTCATCACACAATAAAGAGAGAAAGGCCCTCCTCTGGCCTCCTTGGATTCTGTAACCAGGGCCAGTAGCTGGGTAACATCCCCTACATACCATTCCACACTACCTCTCTCTCTCCTTCCCCTTCTCAATTCTATTTGCTGCCTCCCACCTATATTAAGGGTAATTAGCATACACATTTGAGTTCTCATTGTATCAGAGGTAGAAAGTAAAGCACAAATTCCTTTGTAGAGGGGACCTTGACATTTTTAATAAGCAGCACCTAACCCCTTCTTTCAGGTCCATTTAATGCTACTGTGATGCTATTCCCAGAGCTCAAGGAAGACCAGTTTTTAGATGATTCTCCACCATAAAAACATAACCTAAACCAAGGGAATCTTCACAATCCTCTCCCAGTAGAGAAATTTCAAAGTGCATAGGCCTTCTTATATGCTGGGGCTCTCTACAGCAGCACATTGAAAGTTTCTTGCTGAATAAAGAGAATTTTCTTATCCCATGCATCTCCTACGTTCATTTTGGGGAAGCTGACTTATAGTTTGGGCATCTGCCCTCAAAAGTGTCTTCCTTTAAACAAGAGATTAATAAAATGGTATTGAAGCATGGCCCTCACCCAATGTTTTTCCTAGGGTTCCCACTATCACATAACATTAATATGTAAAGTAGGTGTTTATACCTCCCAAGGCCTACATCTGAGTGTGTTGTTTCAATTTTTTCCTTTTGCATTTTCCGTTACCCATTCATGTGCTAATTTTTGAATTGGGAATGTTTTCACTAGATTTTTCTACAAAAAGACTCACCCATATTTCTCTGCAAGTCCTCTTGCATCCTCCTCTTTTACTACTCTCTGGTCTTCCAGATCACTCTTATTTCCACATAACACTATATCTGGGTTTTCACAATATGCATGCATTTGTAGTTGGCCTGTAAGAAAAATTATTATAGGTAAATAATATAAGTGTGTGATCAATGGAGAATATATGAAAAACTGTAATATGGATATATGGTCATAAGGAAATGATATGCTTTCAAAGCATCAATAACCTAATCTGCAAAACTGAATGATGGGATAGAGATCTAAACCTTATCCTTAAGCATATATCCCACCTTATTTGTGTCAGAGAGGAGTAGGACAATTCGCTACCCCTCCAAAAGTGTAGGCGTGAACGTGAGCAACCATGGTTGCACACACATGTGGTTTCTACTGAAGAAACCATTTGAAGAAAAAATTGGAGAATTTTTAGTGCTTATTGCTAATCTTAAAGCTTTGCTTTTTGTATAGTGTCTCTCCACAGCAACATTTTAAAAAGAACTGTCTTCCTATGAACTAGCTTGTTTCTATCTAAAATGTTTTCACATTTTTCTACTATCCTAAGGCAGATTCAATTCAATTAAAATAAGCAAAATGTAAGACTAATGAGAGAAAACCTAGAATAAATAGGAAGTGAGTCTGTCACCAGAACCAAGGGGAAGCAAAAGACTACAATTCTTATTCCACAGCTTTTATCACTTTTTACCTGAAAACCTATAAATAGGCATACTTTATAAAAAGCAATTAAACAAAAAGAGCTTCACTAATCTAATTTTCCCACTAAAAAGAGCTTTCACTAATCTAATTTCCCAAGTAAAATAAAGCCTTATTTCTTATTCACCACACCCCATAATGAAATTAAAGCAGCCCAAACTATCACAAGAAGACCTAGCTCAAAGTTGGAATGACCTAATTTATTTTTTATCATGGTTAACCAAAAAGTGTCGACATTTTAGTTCCTCATTACAAAGTTATGTTCATTATATCTTATCGAGAGAAAATCTAGTCAGCAAGTATTCACTGACCATTAACATAGGCAAGACACTTGGTGCAGATTTTCAGGGCCCTGACCATTGCCTTCAAGAGACAACTGGGCAACAAGGCCTATAGAGAGACAAAACCAGTCTATTCACGTTTCCAATAACTGCCATGTGCTTTCTTTCCTCCAGGAAGCTGGTAACACATGCTGTCCCCATGTGCTTGAATACCCAACCACAACCTTCCTTCCAGGAATCCCCACTCTTCTTTTATGACTTGCCTCTCAGTTACCTCTACTGTGAAAGCTTTCTAGTCTCCAGAGTGGCTCTGTGCTCCATTAACCCCCGTATGTGTCCAGTGTCATGATTATGAACATGAACTCAGAATTGACTGTCTAAGGTTGAATCCTGGCTCTGCAATTTATTAGCTGTGTGACCCTGAGGAAGGCCATTTCTCCATCTGTAAGTGGTAATAATAATGGTACTTACTTCACAGAGTTAAGGTATGGATTAAATGAGTTAATTCAGTGATTCTCCAGGTAAGGTCCATGGGGCTTCTTCAGGTGCTTCTAACATGGTTAAACACCATCTCACCCGAGATCAAGTCTACTCTCCTTACCTGGTATTCTAAACTTTCCAGACTCTGACTTCTTCCCTCCTGGCCAACCTATCTTTCTACTTCTTTCCCAATGTGAACACTATCCTCAAGTGTTCTCTGGTCCTCCATCAGCCCAAAGAAGAAAAAATAGTCATCACACAATAAAGAGAGAAAGGCCCTCCTCTGGCCTCCTTGGATTCTGTAACCAGGGCCAGTCAGTAACTGGGTAACATCCCCTACATACCATTCCACACTACCTCTCTACTTCCCCTTCCTTTTCTTTTTTTTTTTTAATTAAAAAAAATTTTTTTAAATTTTTATTTATTTATGATAGTCACAGAGAGAGAGAGAGAGGCAGAGACACAGGCAGAGGGAGAAGCAGGCTCCATGCACGGGGAGCCCCCGGGCCAAAGGCAGGCGCCAAACCGCTGCGCCACCTAGGGATCCCTCCCCTTCCTTTTCAATTCCACTTGCCTTACATTACCAGGAAACTCCTTAGAAATGCAAATTCTCAGATCCCACCCCAGATCTACTTAATCAGGAATGCTGGCATATGGAGCCCAGAATCTGTGTTTTAACAAACACTCTAGGTGATCCAGATGCACACACACACTTGAGAACCATTAAATTAAAATGTTAAAGCATTTAGAAGTGCTATGTAAGTATCACCAGTAATGATGTTTAATAGTGTTTATTTTGGAGACTCCAGGAAGTATGATTATTGGTGATTTTTCTTTATATTTTTTCCTTCCCAATTTAAAAAGAGGGGTGTAGGGATGGCTTTTCAGATAGAATACTAATAATAAAAATATAGAGGCAAAAACATGCAAAACATATACCTGTTGGGCTCTTATACCATTCATGTGAGGCTATAGAAGCCATGTTTACAAATTCAGGCTACTTTAGAGTTTCTTTATGAAATAGGCTGCCTCTAAATGAGGAATGACTATGGGCATGACTTTCCCATCTGAGCTCCAGGAGGACAGATGAGTGAATACAACACCACCTGATTCCTTTCAGCTATCAGATTTAAGTTCAGAGGACTCAGCTCTCTGTTCAGTCTCCTGAATTCAGCAGGGCTCACCTTTGGACTTGTATGTATCCCATTTTCCACAGTACATGGACAGCTTTGGAGTCCAGAGAAAAAGGACTGCAATGGCAGCTCTGGAGAAGCAAAGGGAGGGTGGAGACCTGCTCTCCTCTCCCTGGGCAAGTCAGGCCCCAGGAATCAACTACCTGTTCAATGCAACAGTACCTTTGTTCTAGTATGTACCCCTCAAAAAGAAAAAATGAATGATCCCTGTAATATTCAAAATGTTAATAGGCAGAGGACAAATAAAATGTACAGATAATAAATTTTTATTCCTAATTAAGATTTGATATTATGACCTTTGACACTGAACTTTTTTTTTAAAGGGGGTTTGGGGGAGAATATCTTCCATTGAAGATATGAAATCCGCAAAATGTGTAAGTTTTCTCTACCTGTGCAATAAGACTTCTTTTACACTATAAGGAAAACAAAAAAATGTATAGATTATACATAATTTTCCATAATTTTGTTATTTATCTAAATCATCTAAAAAGTCCAGATAGGCAAGAGCCATCTGTCTCAGAATTTCCATTTCTACCTGTGAAAACAGGTGGGTTGTTGATCTCCCAATGTTAAGACTGTATGAGCACATCTCTAATAAGAATCTTATAAAGTGTTTGACTTAAAGCCCAGAACTTGTTAGAATGATACAAAGAGGATGATGAGCAAGGGCTGAGGATAAAGGACTAGAAAATAGCCATCATCATTCAGTTTTAATTGAAATAATGAGGTGTGCAACACAAGCACCTAACAAAGTGAAGCCCATAAGCATAACTAAATTTGAGGAATTTGTACTTAAAGTATTAAATAGCTCTTCAAACCATAATGATTAACTTAGTTGAGAAGGAGCATAAAAGGCTTCTGAACTGAAAGCCAAATTCCATGTCCTCAGAGAAGTTGACTACTGGTTAAGTCCCAGAGTCTTCATTCTAAAATAAAGACACACCACCTGCCTGAATCTTCCTCCAGGGTGCTCGCGAGGGTCAGATACAAAGTATGTGGAAATGCTTTGAAAATCATGATCTACCACATAAATTACTTATTTAAAAACTCATTCTTAAAAATAAGATTTTCTACTATTAAAACTATAGCCAATGACCCCTTCATATTTTTTTATTTTTAAAAAGCAGGTATTTTTAAATAAGTGTTTCATTTTAAGGATTTGGATGTTAAGAATTTAACATCACAGCCTTCCCCAGTAGATTCTCTAGGTTTGTGCTATTACAACCAATAGAGAAAAATGTATGTTTGCCAACTGTTAGTGGCAGGATTTTAAGAGGCTACTAACCAATCATTTAAGAGATTGGGATCTCTGCAAAGAGCCAAGATGAAGGTAGATGTGTGTTTCTCTCTCTCTCTCTCTCTCTCTCTCTCTCTCTCTCTGTGTGTGTGTGTGTGTGTGTGTGTGTGTAGCTCTGAGTACAGAAGAGACATAGAGCCAGGGGTGTGATCTATTAAGCCTTCAAAACATATTTAGCTCTATGTAGTAGATGTATTAAGCCCTGGTTGATATAAACCTGATAGCGTACAATAGGCAAGCAGATACTTAGAGATTTAACTTCTCTGGGCTTGTTTCCTTATCTATAAAATGGGGATAAGAGCATCCTCTGTGGAAAAGTCAAAAAGATTACATGGAAAGTGCTTCCATGTTCCTACAGGATAAGTACTCAAAAAAATCAAAGTTAGTATTACTAGGGAAAACAGTATTTCAGTAATGTTTGCCCCCAAAGTAAAACCTTGCTCCTTTAACAGCATTTTTAATAGTACTAGGAGCTCCTCCAAAACAACTTACAACAGAAGCAGAATTTCAGAGAGCATTGTATTGTGAGAAGTGGGGAGCAGGAGACAGAGAAACAATATCACTTACTTATCCAGTTTCTGACATTGAGGAAACTTTGCTCATTTGTCAGATCAAAAAGCAGAAGAAATCCCATAGCATCTCTGAAGAACGCTGTTGTCAAGCTACGAAACCTAGGAACATAAAAGCAGATTGGTCACCTAAACCACGCCCCCACTCCTGAATATAAAACTAACAATAGTGCCGTTGGCCTCTTCCAATAATTCATCCATGACAAATTGGGTTTTTAATAATGTGCCATTGTTTTTAATAACTTCACATTATATATGCATATAGTATTTTTTAATTACACAAAATCTAGCAAAGTATGCTATCAAATTGATACCTAGAGCTAGAAAGCATATTTGAAAATATATTGAGGCTTTATAAAATGCCAACAATTATCAAAAGTTCTATTTGGAATCCAATCTCTTAGAGAACAAAGTGATGGGTACCAGAGGGGAGGTGGGGGTGGCTGGCTGGGTGGGTGAAATTGATAAAGGGGATTAAGAGAACACTTATGCCAAGCATCAAGTAATGTATGGAATTGCAGAGTCACTATATTGTACACCTGAGACTAATATAACACTGGATGTTAACTGTACTGGAATTAAATAAAAATAAATAAAAACAAGCTGTGTACATTTTTAAAAATTAAAAAACAAATTGAATAATGATATTCCAAAAGTGTACAAGACAGTTATTTATCACTTACATAAGTTTTTGTGTTAATGGACCATGTGATTTGAAAAACTAGACTGTTGGACAGGGATCACAAGAACTAGCTCATGAGGGATGCCTGAGTGGTTCAGCGGTTAAAGTGTCTGCCTTCTGCTCAGGGTGTGATCCTGGAGTCCCGGGATCAAGTCCCACCATCAGGTTACCTGCATGGAGCCTGTTTCTCTCTCTGCTTAGGTCTCTGCCTCTGTGTCTCTCATGAATAAATGAATAAAATCTTTAAAATAAAAAAAAAGAAAAAGAAAAAGAAAAAGAACTAGCTCAGGAGATCTTAGTTTCAGTCAAGAATTTACTGTACAATTAAGAGTTAATTAGACTAAAAGCAATGGTGCTTGCTGTGTATATTTTCCTCATCCTGAAAAAGTTTGGCTTGACTTGATGTTACAATGGGTTCCATGACCTTTTAATTTCCATCTCTAAAGACGTCTCATAACTCTGATAACCATTTCTTTGGCTTTAAGGTGGGAGTGGTATTGACTTAGTCCCTATGCTTTCGTGGTACTCTCTCTCCCAAAGCTTTATTCTGCTCTCTCCCCTCTCTCTCCCTCTAAAGGTTGGTTTCCATTTTATTTCAATGCAAAGTCTGCAACTGACAGGCATAGACTCCAGGAAAGGAAGTACTGGTATGAATTTGTCACCTAATCTGTTATTTTAAGTTTTCTCAAATATTTCTAATCCATGTTTTTACAAAGAGTTCTATATTTTAGGAATACATACCAGAGTAGTTATAAATGAAAATATCTGATATTTAGATTTGGCTTCAATATAATTTGGAGGAGGGGCTAAGAAGGGGTAGAGGTATATATGAAATAAGGCCACAAATTGATGACTACTGAGACTTGGAAATATGTACATGATTTTATTATACTATCCACTGCAGTATATATTTAAAGATTTCCATAATAAAAAGTTAAAAAGAGAACTCTTCAGGTGCACCTATGTGGCACAGCTGGTTCAGCATCTGACTCTTGGTTTTAACTCAGGATGTGATCTCAGGATCATGAGATTAAACCCCTTGTTGGGTACTGCACTCAGTGTGGAGTCTGCTGAAGTTTCCCTCTGCCTCTCCCTCTGGCCCTCCCCTACCCTGGCTTACTCACTCTCTAACTCTAAATCAATCAATCAATCAATCAATCAATCAATCTTAAAAAAAATACTTCAAGGAAACTGTGAGAAAAAAACAAAAGCTATAACTAACTGAAAGAAATTTTATATCAAGATTTCATGTGGCTTATTTTAATCAAGCAACTTCTGACCATATGAGTTAATTCCAATCAGATTTTCTGTGAGGTTTCAATAATCAGCTGAGAATAATGCATGTATGTCTGTAGTTGTCTTTGTGGCTGAGTAAATAACAAAAGTAAATGGAGCATAGTGTCTTTAAGAAAAGAACGAGAAGAGAAACAAAGAAAGAGGAGGAAAGAGAATGGGAGGAGGAGGAGGGAGGAGGGAGAGAAAAAAGTAGAAAAAGTAGAAAGTCCCTAAGTAAAATAGTCTATTTGAAAAGGGCTCATTTTTCCTTTGACCTTGTATGAAATAGACATCATTATCATTTCAGACTGATAAATTTCCTGCAGATTTAGCAGCAAGTCTTATCTAAGTTCAGTCAACTAATCAGCTGGCCTTTTCCTGGCTCAGGTACTGTGTGAAGGGCATAGCTGGTTTTCGCTTTCCTCCAGTAAGGAACAGATAACTGAAGATCTCATACCTCTCTTGCCCTGCTGTGTCCCATAATTGTAGGTGGATTCTCTGGCCTCTGCCAATGGCTCCATCTGGCCCATTGGCTCTGTATACCTAAAACAGCAAAATGAAAAAGAAAACCTTTGAGACCAGTGAAATCTTCTCACTTTTCTGTTCAGTAAAGTGCCCATAAGCATCTAGACTTCTAAAACATCCCATATGGAATACAACCTTGTTTGTATGCTATTCAAATAATTGTCTTTGGATAATATAATAATTTGTATTAAAACATAAATATACACATATATTTTTATAAATATATTATGAAATATATAAATAACACATAATTTGTATAAAAATAATAATCCATTCACCTTTCCTCAAAGTTCCCTCAAATCACTAGTATTTTTCCCTATCCCATCTTTATTTATTTTTAAAGATTTTATTTATTTATTCCTGAGAGACACACAGCGAGAGAGAGGCAGAGACACAGCCAGAGGGAGAAGCAGGCTTCACACAGGAAGCCTGTGCAGGACTCTATCCCAGGACTCTAGGATCACATCCCGAGCCAAAGGCAGACGCTCAACCACTGAGCCACCCAGGCATCCCTCCCTATTCCATATTTAAAAAGTATAAAAAGTATTCTGAAACAATTTTATAAGAAGGACCTCTAGGGGATCCCTGGGTGGCTCAGTGGTTTCACGCCTGCCTTTGGCCCAGGGCCCAATCCTGGAGTCCCAGGATTGAGTCCCGCGTCGGCCTCCCGGCATGGAGCCTGCTTCTCCCTCTGCCTGTGTCTCTGCCCCCCCCCCCTCTCTCTCTGTCCATAATAAATAAATAAAAATAAATAAATCTTTAAAAAAAATAAGAAGGACCTCTAAAGATCTCTTTCTCCATAAAAGCAATGAAACACTGGCAAAAAAAAAAAAAAAAAAAAAAAAAAAAAAAAAGCCAAAATCCACTTTTTCCAAACTCTGAAAATTAACAAAGACTCACAACATTTCAAGAAGCATTTAAGAAAAATGGCTGAATATCAGTAAAAACAATAAATTTTGTGCCATTTTAACTTTTCCTATCCCATACCATTCTCCCCAACTCCTAGTAGCCTTGAAAACCAAGAGATGAACCATCTGGGGCTAACAAAAGCCTAACCAAAAAACTTGAAAAAGAAAAGAAATGAGATGTACATAGGGATATTTGAAAAGCTCCAAAGTGTTCCTTGGAAAGTTCTGGGCTGGTCTCATGTAAAGGGCTGAACATATGCCTAGGAAAGAATTGAAAAGACCTTATTGTCTTATCTCTGGCTAACTTTGATGCTCTTCTTAAGCAGGAAGTGAAGGCTAAGGCAGAGCTACAAATTACAGGAGCATTAGGCACATGTTCCCAAATGGGCATGCACACATGAACACGAACACACACACATACATACACACACACACACACACACACACACACACAATGTGTCAGAAAAAGATGACAGACTTACTAGTTCAAGAAATCTGTCCACTCAGGGACACCTGGGTAGTTAAGTCAGTCAGTTAAACATCTGACTCTTGATTTCAGCTCAGGTCATGATCTCAGGATAACGAGATAGAGTCCCAAGTCAGGCTCTGTGCTCAACACAGAGTCTGATTGAGATTCTCTCTCTCCCTCTCCCTCTGCCCCCCTTCTTAGGAAATGGGGAGGAATCGGACTCCAGAGGTGCTAGATTATATTATTCAAAATGTCCAGCTTTCAATAAAGTATATGAGACACAAAAATAAAGTATGGTTCACACACAGGGGGAAAACAAAATCAGCAGAAACCATCCCTAAGGAAGGTCAGATGTTGGACTTACTAAATAAAGACTTTAAATCAGCTATTGTAAACATGTTCAAAGAACTAAGGGAAATCATATTTAAAGAATTAAAGCATGGGGGTGCCTGGGTGGTTCAGTTGGTTAAGTGTCTGCCATTGGTTCATGTCATGATCCTAGGGTCCCGAGATCAAGCTTCAAGTCAGGCTCCCTGCTCAGCCCAGAGGCTGCTTCTCTCTCTCTCTCTCCCTCTGCTACTCCCTCTGCTTGTGTTCTCTCATTCTCTCTCTCACTCTCTCAAATAAATGAACAACATTTTTTTTTAAAGAGCTAAAGAATAATGCCTCATTGAATAGGGAATGTTAATAAAGAGATAAATATTGTAAAAAGTAAGTTGCTGTAAAAGGAATAATAAAGACAGTGCTTCAGGCTGAGATAAAAGGACACTGGGCAATAAGTCAAACCCATAAAAAATAAAGAGCACCAAAAAGATAACTACATAGATAAATATAAGAGACAGTATAAATGCATTTTTATAATTCTTTCTTCCATCTGATTAAAATATAATTGAATGAATAATTATAAATCTATTGATGGGCACATAGCATATAAAGATGTAATTTGTATGACAATAACAGTGCAAAGGAGGGAGTGGGAAATGAAGCCATATGTAAGCAGAGTTTCATGATAGTATTGAAATTAAGTTGGTATTAATCCAAACTAGACTGTTAAATTAAGATGATAGTTGTAATCCCTACTGTACCAACTTAAAAAATGACTCAACTATATAGTAAAAATAATGAATGACAAGGGAATTAAAATGTTATACTAAAAAGTATATGACACAGGCAGCCCCCGTGGTGCAGCAGTTTATCGCCGCCTGCAGCCCAGGGCATGATCCTGGAGACCCTGGATCGAGTCCCACGTCAGGCTCTCTGCATGGAGCCTGCTTCTCCCTCTGCCTGTGTCTCTGCCTCTCTCTCTCTGTGTGTCTCTATGAATAAATAAATAAAATCTTTAAAAATATTAAAAAAAATAAATAAAAAGTATATGACACAAAATTAAGTAGTCATGAGAAAATATAGGAACAAAAAATAAGACAGAAAACAAGTAGCAAAATGGCAAACATAAATGCTTTTTATCAGGAATTATATTAAATAAATTACTCCAAATAAAAGGCAGATACTGACAAAATGGACTTAAAAACATGATCCAACTATGTACTGTCTACAAGAGACATACTTTAGATTCAAAGACACAAAGAGGTTGTATATAAAAGGATAGGAGGAAAATACCATGCAAACAGTAACTAAAAGAGATCTGGAGCTGTACTAATATCGGGAAAAAAATTAGACAAAATTGTTATTGAGGACAAAGAAGGATATTTTATAATGATAAAAGGGTTACTCTATTGAGAACATATAGGGAGAAAGGGGGAGAAATAAACATGCCAATCATTATATTGGAAGACTTCAAGACTCACTTTCTATAATGGATAGATGAATAAATAGGCAGATGAACAAGGAAACAGAAGGCTTACCACCACTATAAACCAAGAACAAAACAGACATCTATAGAACACTTCAGAACATATTCTTCTCAGGTACACAGAAAACATTCTCAAAGACAGGCAATATGTAAGATCATAAAACAAGCCTCAATAAACTTAAGTCTGAAATAATACAAATTATGTCTTCAATCACAATGGGGTAAAATTAGCAATTATTAGCAGAAAAAAATTGGAAAATTCACAAATACATTTTACACAGTCTTAAATTAACAGAGTCTTAAATAACTGATGGGCCAAAGAAGAAACACGAGGGAAACTAGAAAATACTTTTAGATGGATAAAAATAAAAGCACAACTACAAAAAAAAAGATCAAATGAAGCTAAGGCAGTTACCAGAAGGAAATGTATAGCAATAAACACCTATATTAAAAAAAGAAGATCTCAAATCAATAACTTAACTTTCAAACTTAAGAAATTAGAAAATAAGAGAAATTAAACCAAAAGCAAACAGAAGGAAAGAAATAATAAAGAGTGGAAATAAGGTATCTTCTCTTTGAAAACATCAAATTGATTGACCTTCAGCTAGACTGATCAAGGATAAAAATAGAAGACTCAAATTCCTAAAATCAGAAGGCTTTCAAAAGATCTCCTGTATAACCAGATATACTATAAATAATAAAAATTAAAATTAAAATAATTTGTTAAAGATTTAGTTATTTGAGAGAAAGCACAAGCAGAAGAGGCAGAGAGAAGGGGGAGAGGGGATCTCAAGCTAACTCCATGCTGAATAGGGAGCCCAGTGTGAGGCTAGATGTCACAACCCTTAGATCATGACCTGGGTAGAAACCAAAAGTCAATGAACTATGTCACCCAGGTGCCCAAATTAAAATAATTTTTAAAGAAATTTTTAAGAAGGACAACACTACCAACCTTACATATATAAAAATATTACAAATGAATACAATCATATGCCAAAAAATTAATTAATTAATTAATTAAAAACAATCATATGCCAAAAAATTAAATAATCTATAATAAATTGAGAAATTCCTAGACACAAACAACTGAAACTAACTCAAGAAGAAATAGAACATATAAAGAAACATCTAACTAATAAGGAGACTGAATTAGTAATCGAAAATTTCCCACAAAGAAAAGGTCAGGCCCAAATGTCTTCACTAGTGAATTTAAGCAAGTGCTTAAAGAAGAATCAACACCAATTTTCCCCAAACTCTTCCAAACTATAGAAAAGAAGGAAACACTTTTCAACTCATTTTATAAGGCCAATATTATCCTAACACCAAAACTAAAGGTATCATGAGGGGGAAAAAAATCTACCAACCAATATCCATTCTAAGTATTGACACCAAAATACTAGCAAACAGAATCCAGCAACATATATAAAGGTTAATATACCATGACAAAGTGAAATTTATCACAGGAACAGCAAGGTTGATTTAACTTACAAAAATCAATCAATATAATACAATACATTGTAGTAGAATAAAGGACAAAAATCAATAACTATCTCAATAGATGCAGAAGAAAAGCCTTTGAAAATATTCAACGTCTTTCATGATAAAAAAAAATACTCAAAAACAGAAAAGAGGGGATCCCTGGGTGGCGCAGCGGTTTGGCGCCTGCCTTTGGCCCAGGGCGCGATCCTGGAGACCCGGGATGGAATCCCACATCGGGCTCCCTGCATGGAGCCTGCTTCTCCCTCTGCCTGTGTCTCTGCCTCTCTCTCTCTCTCTCTCTCTCTGTGACTATCATAAATAAATAAAAATTAAAAAAAGAAACAGAAAAGAATGTCCTCAGGTTGAAAAACAGCATCTATGAAAAAACACAGAGCTTACATTATACCTAATGGTGAAGGTCTGAATGCTTTCTCCCTAAAATCAAAAACAAGATGAGGATGTCCCCTCTTATCAGTTCTATTCAACATTTTACTGGAGGTTCTTGCCAGGGTAATCAGGCAAGAAAAAGAAATAATGCATATCCAAATTGGAAAAGAAGTAAAAGAGAAGATGGTATGATCTTGTATATAGAAAGTCCTAAGGAATAAATACACACACACACAATTTGAACTAACAAACAAGTTCATCAAGGTTTCAGTATACAAGATAAATTCACAAAATAAATTATATTTCTATAGTGGCAATGAACAATTCAAACTGAATTAAGAAACAATTTACAAAAGAATGAAAAAGATACTGAAGAATAAATTGAGCAAAGAAGTGTACAACTTAAACTTTGAAAAAGCTACAAAACATTGTTGAAAGAAATTAAAGAAGATCTAAATAAAATGGAAAAATATCTCATGTTCATGGATCAGAAGATGTAACATTATCAAAAACCAATATTCCTGAAATTTATCTACAGATTCAGTGCAATTCCTATCAGAGTTTCAGCTGGCTTCTTTGTAGAAATTCCACTTCAATTCAAGTGGAATTGCAAGGAATCCAAAACAATCTTGAGAAAGAAGAACAATGTGGGAGGACTCATGTTTCCCAATTTCAAAACTTAGTACAAAGCAGATGTAATCAAGATAGTACTGGCTTAAGGATAGACATCTAGATGACTAGAATAGAATTGACAGCCCAAAAATGATATGTCCATATTCATGGTCAATTGATTTTTCAACAAGAGTGCCAAGATCATTCATGGGGAAAAGAATGGTCTTTTCAATTGTTGGACCCCTACCCACACTGTATACAAAAATTAACTCAAAATGGATCACAGACCTAACCATAAGGGTTATAACTACTTATATGTATATATTTAAAAGGACATTTATCCAGAATGTATTTTTAAAACTCTGAAAAGTGAAGAATAAAGACAACCAATTTCAAAATAGGCAAACAATTTGAATAGACATTTCTCCAAAAATTACACAAATGGCTAATAAGTACATGAAAAAAAATTATTGCTCAAAAACATGTCATTAGGGAAATTTATGTCAAACCTACAATGAGATATCACTTCACATGCACTGGAATGGCTATAATCAAATAGACAATAACAAGAGTTGGTAAGGATATGGAGAAAATGGAACTCCTTCCATATTGCTGGTAAGAATATAAAATAGTGCAGCAACTTTAGAAAATTTGAAGGTTACTCAAAGTTAAACAGAGAGTTATCATATGGCAAATTAATTCTATTCCTAGGTGTATACACAAGAGATTTGGAAACATAAGTCCACACAAAAAAATGTATATGACCGTTAATGGAAGCATTATTCATAATAGCTAAAAAGTGAAACAATATAATTGTCTATCAATGGATGAATAGATAAACAAAATGTGGTATATCAATGCAATGGAATATTATTTGGCCATAAAAAAGAATGAAGTTCTGATACATGCTACAATATGGATGAACCTTGAAAACATTACGCTAACTGAAAGAAGCCACACACAAAAGGAGGCATATTGTATGATTCCACTTACGTGATATGTCCAGAATAGTCAAATCCATGGAGAATAGATTAGTGGCCAGAGAAAGGATAAAAGAGGAATGACTGCTAAAGGGCATGAGGTTTCTTTTGGGAGTGATGAAATGTTCTAGAATGAGATGCACAACTGTGAATATGCTAAAAACCACTGAACCATATACTTTCAGTGGGTGAATTTTGTTATGTGAATTATATCTAAATAAGGTGCTTTTTTAAAAAACAAGATCATAAAATGGAAATTAATAAATATAATCATATACATATATACTGATTCTACAATTATATTTCAATACTAAAAATTTCATGAAATCCTATTCTCACTCAGTGGGTCTGAGTCTCTATTAGACTCTCTGTCAGAAAAGACCTAGAGTAGGAGGGAATGCATTCTTCTATCCTGGAAGCCAGAGACCCTGTACCTTTTCCAGGTAGAATATGCTCCATTGAAATATCTTTGTCATTAATCTCTTGACCACTTGTTGATCCATGTCATGGTAACAGCTGATTCTTCAGCAAGAAATGTAGTTCATGGTGAAGGCAACTCTAACACAGTGACCCCCTGCCATCCCCTCCACCATCAGAATAACTATCAGTCCTATGGCCCCTTATATTAAAAAAAAAAAAAGTGCCCCTTCACCATTCAGTAGAACCTCCTCCTTAGTTTCTTCCCAGATCAACATTCACTACTGGCATTCTCACTCCTAGGTCAACCTCCCCCTCCTGGCAGCATGATGAGTTCTGCCACTTAGCGTTCCATGTGGGACTGAATTAAGATAAAGGTCATTAAAAATGACATCAAAGGTGGATGAAATAGTCCACAAAACAGGAGTAGGGGGATCCCTGGGTGGTTCAGCGGTTGAGTGCCTGCCTTCGGCCCAGGGCGTGATCCTGGAGACCAGGGATCGAGTTCCATGTCGGGCTCCATGCATGGAGCCTGCTTCTCCCTCTGCCTGAATCTCTGCCTCTCTGTGTCTCTCACGAATAAACAAAATCTTAAAAAAAAAACAAAACAAACAAACAAAAAAAAAAAAAAACAGGAGTAGGAGGGTGAGGGTGGTTTGTAAGCTTCATAACAAAGGCAGACAAATAACTTTGTAGAGCTCTGAGGGAACATACAAGCCAAAAGGGTATCAAGGGAAAATTAAAAGAAATCTTCCCTTTTGTCTCCTTGGTTTTATATTAAATGTCATTTAGCACAATCTTTTAAATCACATTGCAAAGACTGAACATACTACACTTTCACATGCACCCTTCAATTTTATATTCCAAACTTTGTCCTTCTAATTCCTACAAATAAACTAGACAGACAGGAAAGCATTGATTCACAGATCACATTGTCATATAGAACTTACCACTCTTTTTTCCCTGAAATCAATGCCCACTGTCGTGATAAATTTGGAGTTAAATTTGCCATCTGTGTACTGGTAAAGTACACTGGTCTTCCCTACTCCAGAGTCTCCCAAAGCTAAAAACTTGATGAGGTAATCATAGTCTCCATCAGACATAATGAAGAACTCAGTGGTTCACCTGTAAAATACAAACAAATGCATATTTTAAAAAAGCCATTAGGAAATATTAGAATATTCCATGAATACTATCAGTTACTCTAATATCCAGTTCAGTAAGTACTATGTGACACTTATATGCCTAAGGGTTCTGTGAAGAGGATTAGATACTATTCACTGCCCCCAAGGGTCTAATAATTTGCTAGAGGAGATGTAACAGAAATAATAAATAACAGCTTAAACTTAATGTGCATATTACAGTACTATTAAGACAAAAATTCAAAGTGAGAATAAAAATTAAGAAGATAACCACCACTAAGTCTTACATGCAGATACAAAAATTTTAAAAAGAAATAAGGAAGGAGAATGTTACAGGAATAATAATAGAGTGCAAGTGGTTCCAATTCCCCCCCCCCACACACACACACACCTTTTTTCAGTCTCCTGGTCCTAGATCTCAGGCTTTTCTCTTTTACTTGGACATTTAGGCAAGTTCATTTATCCTATTCATTTTCAAATGTCACTATAGTTCCTTCAAAGACAATACTAAATTCACAAGTAAAATTTGGCTTGTGGCATTATTATTATTATTATTATTATTATTATTATATTATTACATACCTCATGTTAAGTCAGACTTTCTTAGAATACCACTGCTCCCCTGGAAACTGAGTTCAGATTTGGGCAGCCACTGTTCAGAAGTCACAGTTGGCTCATCTACCTATACTTGCCTTGGTATTCAAACAAGAAATGCTACCAATTCAGGTTTTTGATATTGACTAAAACAAAAGTGCAACTTGGAGAAGAAAAATTCTTGTTTTTACCAGCAAAGCCTAACCATGGTTATTTTTATCCTTTGCAATGAGCACTTCTCATGATTTGTTTTTATTCTCTAAATAGATTCAAACTACTGAAAATATCAGTCCAACTGAAAATGTAATCTGTCTCCAGGGAAGGCTTACTTATTTTTATGCTCCCATTTCTAATACCAATAAACCCTCCTCAAAATCAGAAAAATAATGAGCTATCCTACTACCACCTGCAACTCTACATGCCCATTCAAACATGCATATTCTCCCATCCATACACATATCAGATGCCCTATATTAGATGCTAATTTTCCTTTCATTGTCTATTTCCACCCAGCCTCACATTGAAAAACTTTACTACCATTCTCATGCTTCCTATAGGATTATTTCTATAGGTCCATAAAATTAATAAAAATTCAAGCAAGGACATTTATTGATTTTCTATGTTTCTTCCACTACCCCATCCTCAATTTGGTGACTCATCTTATGCTCAAAAATCCTGAATACTAACCCCCAAGAGCCACTGCAATTTACTTCCTCGTGGTGCCTTAGTAAAGATCTAGGACCTCACATTCAGATATGGCTGGTCAGCTGATAAAGGCAGAGATTCCACAAACATTCATAACTCTATTTGCACACTGTAAAGAATGACACTTCACAGATGATGGCTTTCCTACATTATAGCTTCTGTATTCACAGGTTTGGGTTGCCCGTATTAATGGTATATAACGTAAGTCCTCTCCAGAGGATGACCAATATGGTACAAATAAATATGCTAGTATCATATTATAGGATCTCATTTGGCTCCCAGTTATTCATTAATAAGAGCTAAGAATTTAAAAGCAGGCCCAAATAATGTTTAATCATTTTGGAAGTTCCCCTAAAAATGAATAAGGAAGCAGAAGGCAACTTCAAATTCTGCAATGAGAATGATACAACAACACTGTGGTTACCTTACTTCCTCTCTACTTTCAGGTTGAACAAAGGTTGGTCATTTCTGTATCTATGTTTTTATATCATTTAAGGTACAGGAGAAAATGTTATCACCAATGGCATCACTCAGAAGAGTGCCATTAGGATTCTCTAAATCCACTTGAATGGAATTCAAAGACAGATGAAACTATCTCTGCTGCACCAAAATTTAATGTGCTAGTTACTAGGGGAGAAGAATCACAAATATAAGTCTAAAAATGTTCTTTGTGGGTTTTTCTATTCATGTTGATAGCAATACATAACAATTTATTCCCAAACCAAGCCATTGTAAAGGAAGTATTAACAAACCAAATACCACAGCTAAAGGTATAAATACCACCATCAATATTAATCATAGTTTGCACTCTTCAAATCACATCTCTAGGCAATTATCTGCCTTGTTAATCTGAAAATAAATGTCCAGACCTTTCACTCTCTGGGTTCAGTTTTCCCAAAGATGAAATACAACCCAGAGAGAATAACTCATTTGCATAGTCTAGAAAATAAATCTAACTCCAAGTCCAATGTTCAGTATACCTCCAAGCTTATTGTCTGTTACTCAAGTTTCCATAAGTGCATGTTGGGCTTAAAATGACCAGGTACTAATTGTACAAGGCAGCCTAAGAGGAAACACATGATTTCTGAAGTCAAGAAGAACTGGGCTGAATCCCATGTCTCCCACATGCCCGCTACTCAGATGTCTCTGAGTCTTGTCTTCAGGTTTCCATTCTATGAAAAAGAAGATACTTTATACTCATTCACACCATTGTTCTAAAGATTGAACAAGACACTCTTTGTGGAGTACCCAGCACAGTGTTTAGCATATATTAGAACTCAGTAAATGTTAGCTCACTCTCTTCACACCATTCTGAACAGATCAGACTGGCTCTAAAGACCCAGATCAATCACTGAAATTGCCTATGAGCAGCTCAAAACACATTTCTAATACAAAGGATTTCTGACTGGCTCAGAGTAATTTGCTGAGTCAACACAAATCACTTTTAAACTAATTCTGATCTTTTTTGGCTGGTTTAAAACATTTTCAATTCATTTCAAATTGATATGCCTATTGAAAAAGAAGTTATGACCAAGTTAAAAACAGGTTCAAATCTGTATAAAACACTGCAGTCCATTCTAACAAGCTCATACTTGCTCAAAAAAAAAAAATCTGAATGGTTCATTCTAGTTCAGAATGAAAGACTCAAATTCAAAGAGGTTACACCCACAAAACTATTTCTGACTGATGTAAAGTTACTTAGGCTAAAACTAAATATATCTAATGAAAATTACTTGGGTCTGGTTTCAATAGCTCAAACTGCTTCAAACTAGTTTTACCTAGCTCAAATAAGTTCTGACCTGGAAGGCAGTCAGAACTTGCTCATGTGAGGTTTGATTGGTTCAGAGTATATTTTACTGAGTCAAGTTAGTGTTGACCAGTTAAATATCTCCAACTGAGTCAAACTTGCTCTAATTTTATCAAACTGCTTATAACTGGTTCATGTCATCTATAAAATTGTTTTTACTGTCCCAGAATGATTAAAAACTGGTTCCAACCAGTCCAAGTTGACTGATCAGAAAGATGTTCAAACAGTTCAAGACTAAAAATGTAAAATGATAAACAGAAGCAAAAAAAGCAATGGTTTGGTGTTTTAAATCTATGTCAAACTAATAAACTCAGATTTTTACTGATAATTACCTCAATTGCAGATAGTCTATACCCCAAATTGATCTCCACTACAATATAGTTTCTTTCTATTTCTGAACAGTTTTTATGTATTGGAGAACAGTAAACAAGTTGGGAGAAAGGAGTACAGACACACTGGCAGAGGAGAATATGAGAAACAATAGGAAAAGGTGTGATGGGTGACAGAGATTTCCTTGGTTGACAACTCACCATTTTATCTCAAGGATCACAGCAAAACATTAATCCATGATCCAACAATAAAAGAGATTTCGGGGATCCCTGGGTGGCGCAGCGGTTTGGCGCCTGCCTTTGGCCCAGGGCGCGATCCTGGACACCCGGGATCGAATCCCACATCGGGCTCCCGGTGCATGGAGCCTGCTTCTCCCTCTGCCTCTGTCTCTGCCTCTCTCTCTCTGTGACTATCATAAATGAATAAAAAACAAAAACAAAACAAAAAGAGATTTCAAGTTAAGGAAAATCTGTAGCAAATTTGGAGGCTATGTAAAGTGTGCCCTAAATTGGTCACAATGACTAGGCTAGTCTGGGTTAACAGACCAGAATTCTAAAAAGTAAGGACACTGCAAGGAAATAAAAGGACTTAGGAAGGAGGCAGGCCTTCACTGATAACAGAGATTTTTCAGGTTTTGGGCAGGGTATTGAGGGTAACAAGTTTCTTATCTGAGTTTGCAGCCAATTAGTCAAAGCCTAGAATTAGTGGAACCATTTCCTGTTTCAGCAGAAAATAATTCTAGTGCATAGCAAACTATAGCCCCAAACCCGTCCTGCAGTCCAATATATGTGTTTCACCACTGCTTATCACCACCAGATGAAGAAAACTTAATATTAAGTTTAAACTGCTGGTAGGTCTTCATATAGAACCACCTTCATATCAAAAAAATTATTTTTGTTTCTTATTCTTGTTACTCCAGTCTTGAGTAGTCAGGGGCCTATTCCCCATAAAGAAAAAATTCCATTCCAAGTATGGAAATAACATAAATTATTTTTATGTTGGCATTTTAGAGCAGGAAGGGAAACACTGAAAACACATGGTGCAAGATTTGACATTTGGGACATCCAAACAACATTTTGTGCATAATATTTGCAGTGAGCATTCCAACCTATTGATGCTTGAGAAGTTAGTTCATGAAGGCTTTTCCCAATTACATTACTCTTGCTAAAAGCGGGTCAGAAGCCTAGGTCAGATGCCCACACACCAAGTACTTTACAATCCATATCACAGTCCTAAAGTCAGGGGCTACATCCACACACACTTCCTCAGTGCCATTCTATAATGGATGCTCCAATGAGAATACAAGTAAGTGCATCTTGGGCAGTCTACTCACATGCTAACATGGGCTCAATTCTAGCATGTTGTTGAGAAAGAAGAAAAAGTGGAGGTTAAGAACATGGACTCCAGAACCAAATCACCTAGATGTGAATATAGTCATTTCACTTTAGATAATTTAATCCCTGTGCTCACTTCGGCAGCACATATATTGAAATCAGAAAATTTGATCCCTTGGGGTGCCTGGGTGGTTCAGCCAGTTAAGCGACCAAGTTTTTTTTTTTTTTAATTTTTATTTATTTATGATAGTCACAGAGAGAGAGAGAGAGAGAGAGAGAGAGAGAGAGAGAGAGGCAGAGACATAGGCAGAGGGAGAAGCAGGCTCCATGCACCGGGAGCCCGATGTGGGATTCGATCCCGGGTCTCCAGGATCGCGCCCTGGGCCAAAGGCAGGCGCCAAACCGATGCGCCACCCAGGGATCCCAGCGACCAAGTTTTGATTGCAGCTCAGGTCCTGATCCTCAGGGTCCTAAGATGGGCCCTGGGTAGGGCTTTGTGCTCAACTCAGTATCCAACTGCTCCTCCCCACCCCCCTGACATGCACTCTAATAAATAAAAATAAAATATTTAAAAAATAAAAGAAAAAATTGGGACGCCTGGGTGTCTCAATGGTTGAGCATCTGCCTTTGGCTCAAGGCATGATCCCACGGTCCCAGGATCAAGTCCCACGTCCAGCTCCCTGCATGGAGCCTTCTTCTTTCTCTGCCTGTGTCTCTGCCTCTCTGTGTTTCTCATGAATAAATAAATAATCTTTTAAAGAAGAAAAAAAAATTTTAAAGAATATTTAATCCCTTTGCTTCAGGTTCCCCCATTTTAAAAATGGGAATGATTTTTTTAAATTAATTTTTATTCTATTAACTCTATCACGCATATGCTTTCTTATCTTAAGTTCTTTATAACTGGGATGCATCTTTCATTTCACAGTCTTATAATGTAAGACATCTTGCAACTGTTACTAAATGAGGTAGCACTGGAGATAGTTGTATGAAAATATTTCATTAGCATCTTCTAGCAAGATCACAAATGCACCATCAACACATTTTAGATTTGAAGGAGCTGTAAACCTATCTCAGGAGGCTGTGGTAAAGATAGAGTTAATGTATACATAAGAGTTTAGAACAGTGTCTGGCACACAGTAAATCTTGTATGACTATTAACTGCCATTAGCATCATCATCTTGCAATCTAGCTCCCAATGGTAAATATGCAGACAATATTCCTTTCTTTCCAAGAACTATAAGAAAGAACTATGCCCCTAAACTAAAAACTAATAAAAGAAAAAATTAGGAACTTGTGAAGAGCACTTAAACCAAAGTTCACTTCTTTAAACTCTGTATCTCCTTCAGGAAGTAGCATCTGAGACACCTCAAGGAAATGTCTTCTAAAAAGTCAAGAATGTCTCTAATTTGGGACATGCAAAAGACTTTCTTACTCAGTTCACTTCCATCTATCCTCCCTACACAAATATTTTTTCAAAGTGCTCTCCACCCTCACTCTCACCAGACTAACAGTAGAAAGCAAGGAACACCCACTTCCTCAACATACACTAAGTAGTGATAATTGCCTTCAGAGAGAAAGTCAATGATCTTCTTCCTTATTTAAAAAATAAAACATATCTTAATTGTTCTTAGGGGAATAAGATAGAAGAGAGTGGTTTTAGTCAGAGCAAAGGAATTAGATTTCTCTCCCTCCCTTCTCCATCTCCACTCCCACCCCCCCCACACACACACACACAAACACACCCCTAGCCCAAATACTCCATAAAGCTTCCTATGAAAGTCAATCCTAGACTCCAACCTTAGGATACCCTATCATTAGGCAGACTCATTCTGAAACTAATTCAGATAGGTCAGCCATTTCTTGAAAGACAAATTTTCTATCAGCCATATTTAGTACAGAGAATTTAAAAAGAGGGAGGAATAATATTAACTGAATAGATGTGCCACAAACAGTACTAGACATGCATGATTTTATCAGCACACCACCCTTAAAGATAACTCAAGGGTCTGTACAAGACTTATACTACACAAAGAGTGATATTTTCTTAAATATAATGGGAGGTAGGGTCAGGTTCAAATTCTGACTGTTTCTTTAACCTGGTCTGAGTTCTTTACACTAAGCCTCCATTCTTTCAACTATAAAATGGAGATAACAATGGTTAAGTGACATTATCCACAGAAAGCTTTTAGTGCATTGCTTATATTAAATGTTCAATAATTGAAACTTGTTTTTAGCAATACTATGACTAAAAATCTCATCAAGTTCTCAGCAAGGCATGTCACTTTATGATCTATTCTTAATCCACTACCTGAACCTTTAGAAAAAACATAGGAAAAATTCAGTTTAGGTGCAATCACTTATGAGGTCTCTATCCATTATGAAAGCTATGCTGGCATTCCAATATAACACTGAGTTTTATCTTGTAGGATTTTTGGCAATTTCAGAACTGAAATGTTCATCAGTTGAATACTTCAATTTCCAAAAGAGGAAACTGAATGAAGTCCAGAGAAGACAAGTGAACCATATAAAATCAATCAGCCAGTTAGATGTGGAGCTGAGCTAGATTCCTAGTCTTCTAAATTCTAATCCTATACCCTTTTCTAACACATCAAGTCTTTTGTTCTCTCGGTAATCCTTCCTTCAAAGCCAGGAACTTCAGTTAGAGTTGATTTGATTCGGGAATCAAAAGTTTTCTGTAGCGCCAGCAATTATAGGGATGAATTACTTTATAACTAAGGCTTAGACACACAGAAGTTGGTATGAAGGACCTGTACTTCTGTCTCTCTGTCACAAAGCTCTTTCTTCTGATGAGTTCCCCCCAAGGAGACAGGTCATAAACTGAAGGCATGTCTGCCTCTTGTTGGTCACAACAAATCTAAGAAATTATGTATCTTGATACTTGTACTATCTCCTGTAAATCCTCTTTATGTCTTTCTTTCCTGTGGTTTCAAAATGTAAAGAGAGCAGAAAAATCATGGTGTTTTTCATTTCCCTACAGATTTATTTGCTATTGAGTTTGATGCATTCCTTTCAAATCAAGATTATTTCCTGTGGTGCTGCCTGAAATTCTCCATAAGGATACTTCTTCAGGCTCATTCACTAACTCTTTCATTCATCAAATATTTATTGAATGCCTATTCTGTGCTTGGTGCCAGAGCACAATGGGGAGCCAATATTCAACATTAAAACCTTACACTTTGGGGATCCCTGGGTGGCGCAGTGGTTTAGCGCCTGCCTTTGGCCCAGGGCGCGATCCTGGAGACCCGGGATCGAATCCCACATCGGGCTCCCGGTGCATGGAGCCTGCTTCTCCCTCTGCCTGTGTCTCTGCCTCTCTCTCTCTCTGTGACTATCATAAATAAATAAAAATTAAAAAAAAAAAAAAAAAAAAAAAAAAAAAAGTCATAGGCTTAAAAAAAAAAAAAAAAAAAAAAAAAAAAAAAAAACCTTACACTTTTAGCCACTTCCCAATCTATATTCTAATAACTATACCCACTTCTTTGCATTTTCAAAAAAGCCAGTCCTCAAAAACATTTTAATCTTCCCTCGTAAACATAGTACAATATGACATCAAAATTCACATCCCCATATTGTTTTTTCCCTGCCGATATGTGCACGTCACATGTTTGGCATGCATATAAAGATGCAAAAGGAATAAAAATGTAAAGCTTAACAGAGAAAAAAGAGAAAACTTTTAGAAGAGAAACATGAGGTATACTGTAAGAAATTTTAACTAGAAAACATTTTGAATTTCTTAGAAAGGTTAATAATATATTACAGTGTTCCTATAGAGTTTATGGACTTCACTTGCCTTGCCCAAAGTGATTTCTACGTAGAAATAGGAAAATATGAATATAACTATTACTTTTCAGACAAAACACAAAACATCAGCATTTTTGAGACCTATATTGTCTCATGTTCTGTTGTACATATTAATGTCTCCTTATTCAAGGATTCATTTGGAGAAAAATGTTCATGCAACAATGACGGGCATGGAACAATAAAGCCTATTGGTGTTTTTTAAATTTAATGTTAAAAAGCAGTAGATTTTTCTCCTTTTGTTTATGGCACCATTGATCTAGTCTTGGTTCTGAAGAATACACATAATAGAGACAGCAGAAAGGGGGAAGAGAAATCATACAGAGTGGGGCAGGACAGAGAAGGCATTTTATAACAAATCAAGATAGGAGTAGGGACAACTTGTGGTTACCAAATAAGCCCTGGTTACAATTGTCTTAGATCATTGCAATTCCTAGACCCTAAAGTAAAATACATCTACTTTCACTATAAAAACAAGTGTCCCGCCCAATAGTGGGGCTCCCTATTTTTGCAAGAGGAGATAGCCTCTGCCTTCTGGGCACGTGAGTTTCCTCTTTTCAATTTCTGGTCTAGGCAAGAGAAGACAGGTTTCTGCCCTAGCTAGAAATCTAGCTTTTCCTTGTCTCCTAATTGAAAGATGAGTTTGATTTTATCTAAATTGGGAATACAATATAACTGCATTAGATATTCTCCTATAACCTATGATTCATAAATGCATTCCTATCAATACAATGTAGTAATATTATGGATCCATCCTTAACAGTGAGGGGAGATATTCTTGGCTAAAAACTGACAGGATCTAAATTCACCTATCATTTGGCTTTATATTTATAAATGTGCCTGCTACATAGGAATATTTCATTCTCCCCATTTAAAAAAGTGAAAAGACTAACTTGTAGTAGATAGTGGTATTCCAGCAAAGCAAGTTATTCAGAGAAAAATAAAATTACCTGCAAATACCATTAAATATAAATTTTCAAATGCCGGCAGGACATTCGAATATATCTTCATTTGTAAAAAGCTTCCTCTAGACATTTGCAAATCCTTTATGAGTATTAAAGAGAAAGACTAGGGTAAAGAAAAAATAAAGAGTCTCAATCCAAGACTCGATCTACCATTTCTGAAATATTACCATCACCTCAGTAGGTGAGCAACATAACCCAGTAAACAAATAATACAAGCAACTACACATTAGGGAAGAGGGGGACACTGGAATTATTCTTGAAAATAGAAAGTGTTCTCCTGGAAGGCCAGGAGATGATTGTGCGATGATTCAAATGATATACTAGATGTTTTGTTGTTTTTTAATTTATAGAGACCATTGATTGATTCATTTACTTAAAAGACCTTATTTGTTACTTAAGTTTCTTTTAGGGTCAGAATATGAGTGTTTATAGGAATTTATGGAAGGTAAGCACTGGGTGTTAAATTACTTATAGATTATGGTAAGTACCTTTTGTTTTATAGATATAAGGTTAACAGGGAAGGGCACACTATAGAATATGGCATTTATAAAATATAGGCCATACTGTGGCAACAGGAGTGGTTGTTTGGTTTGCTGAGCAATATCTCAAACAATATGAGAGCAGTCCTATAATGGACACAACCATATGTGACTTCAATGTCCAACCCATGGCTAACTATGGTTCTTAATGACACCACGAAGCTGGAGAGTCTCCAAGAATTTGACAGAAGCACAAAATCTGTAAAGTCTACTCCCACACAATGGTTGCTTTTTATAAGCACATAGAAGATGGTTTTAATAGACATTGGAGTCAAGGTCTCCTATATTCAAACAACAGGACACCACCACCTCTCTGTGTAGAGTAAGAAGTAAAATGCCTGATGGATATCAATATGTCACAGCTCTTCTTATGATTATAAAAGATTAAAGCTAGAACACTGATCTTATGGCCTTAAGCCTGGCACTTTTCCACAATACCATAAGAATGACACTGACACTTTATAAAACTCTCAAAGAACGTAGTAAATAGATTTTCTGAAAATGTAAATGGAGGAGTGACTTAAAGTACCTGGAAGGTAGGATAGCTTCAAGCCCAACTGGTTGACAGAGGGAATTCTGTTATTGACAAGACAAATGGTGGCATCTTGCTATGTCAGAGTGCCACCAAAGTAGTCTAGGGCCTGGGACTCAAAGGGAGAAATATTAGAAGTGACATGCTGCTCCCCTAGCCAGGAGTATAAGGATGACAAATCAAGCAGCACTCAAAGGACTTGATATTGGAATGTGCTTTTCCAAGGTTGCAAAACACACCACACCTTTCCATTATTCACTTAGAAATGGAGTCAAGAGTTCTGCCAAGCTTTGTCCTCCCAGAGCACAGCACATGTGTGGTGAGGCCTTTGACCAGCACAGCCTGGCTCTCTCTTGCATCTCACCTGCTTCAAGTTTTTTGTGTGCTGCCATTGTCCAAATAATAACAATTACATAAATATACCTGAGTTGACAGTAACTAGGGAAAAGAAGAGCTCCTTTATCACTGCCTTTTTTTAAAAAAATGAGAATGTGACTACTCTGTATTTATTCACCCCATAGAGAAGGTGTGTCCAGAATATATAATACCACACTGCCTTTCCAGACCCAACCATTTGCACACTAAGATTATTATTTTCACTGTTTTATAAGTGTGATTTCTACAGTATACTGAAATCATTTCACTGATTTCTTCAACAAAGGACAGAAATCATACTGTCACTTTTCTGTGATGAGAGATGCTACACCTGTGTACTTGCAGGAACTGTGAATGTTGAGAGCTCCCATCCTACATGTCCTACTCCAAAGGCTAAACTGAACCATTGGTTTCATACACAGACACTTACAATGGCTATTAAGATATGCCAGATATGGTTCCACTTTTCCCTTGTCCTGCCTGCCCCACACCCTCACCCTTATTGGCTAACATTCAGCACAGCTGTCCTCAGCTCTTAGGAATATGCTTTTAGGGTACATGGTGGCTTATTGATGCATAGGACCCATCACTTCACAGCTGGCATTCTTTTCAACAGTCTAACATCCACCCTACGACCTCCCCATGTTGGGTTCTAAAAGCCTTTTCTAATAATTGCCCTTGTGCCATGACCTCTCTGCTTTTTTCCCCTTTCTGGCTTTCTTGTCTTTTTTTTTTTTTTTTTAAGATTTTATTTATTTATTTGACAGAGAGAGATCATGTGTGCAAAAGCAGGGGGAGTGGCACACTGAAGAAGAAAGAGAAGCAGCCTCCCCTACGGAGCAGGAGCCTGGTTCGGGACTCCATCCCAGGACCCTGGGATCATGACCTGACTGAACCAAAGGTAGACACTTAACCAACTGAGCCATGCTGGTGCCCACTGGCTTTCTTGTCTCTTATCTCCAAGTACTTTCTCCAAACTCTAGTTTGTGTGTGCAACAACTGACCTTACATCAACAATGCCAGTCAATGAATGCACTTTTTTTTTTTTTGTAACACAGTGAGCTGCCATGTTAACTTCAAGGTATTGTACCCTCCTCAATAAGCTCAAAAACTACTGTGTCTTTAAGGACTTCTACTTTTCCAACAAGGAAAAGAGCTTTCCCCTATCTATTTCTGGGAATAGAGCCATTTCAGGAACACAAATACTTCTCAATACTATCCTAGTTTTGGCTTTCCCATAATGTTAATGAACCGGCAGCAAACTGATACAAGTTGGTCCTGAGTTTAAAACATCCATAGGAGTCCTGGGTGACTCAGTCAGTTAAGTGTATGACTCTTGATTTCAGCTTAGGTCTTTTTTTAAAAAAAATAATAAATTTATTTTTTATTGGTGTTCAATTTGCCAACATACAGAATAACACCCAGTGCTCATCCCGTCAAGTGCCCCCCTCAGTGCCTGCCACCCAATCACCCCCACCCCCCCTCCCTCCCCTTCCACCACCCCTAGTTCATTTCCCAGAGTTAGGAGTCTGCCATGTTCTGTCGCCCTTTCTGATATTTCCTACCCATTTCTTCTCTCTTCCCCTCTATTCCCTTTTACTATTATTTATATTCCCCAAATGAATGAGACCATATAATGTTTGTCCTTCTCTGATTGACTTATTTCACTCAGCTTAGGTCTTGATCTCAGGCTCATGAGTTCAAGGAACGAACGAATGAATGAACGAAAGACATCTGTAAATATTTCTACCATGTAACAACTTAGTTCCTTTATTTATTTTAATGATTTTAGTCACCACTTATTTGAGAGAGAGCGTGCACATGAGCAGGGGAAAGAGCAAAAGGAGAGGGATGAGCAGGATCCATGCTGAACTCAATCCCACGACCCTGAGATCATGACCTGAGGCAAAATCAAGAGTTGGATGCTTAGCTGATTGAGTCACCCAGGTGCCCCACAACTTAATTATTTTAAAAACACTGAAATACTTCTGCTCAGTGAGGGAGACCATCTACAAAATGATAAAGCAACCTACTAAATGGGAGAAAATATTTGCAAATCATATATCTGATAGGAGTTAATACACAAAATATATAAAGAAAGTCATACATCTTAATACAAAACAACAACAAAAACAAACAAACCACCCACAAATAATCTGATTTCAAAATGGGCAGAAGACCTGAATAGATATTTTTCCAAAGAAGACGTACAGGTGGCCAACAGACACATGAAAAGATGCCCCAAATCACTAATCATCAAGGAAATGCTAATCAAAGACATGGTGAGATATTAGCTCATATCTTCTAGAATGGCTATTATCAAAAAGACAGGGGATGAGGATGTGGAGAAAAGGAAGGCTTCTATGCTGTTGGTAGAAATGGTGCAA
Organism: Nyctereutes procyonoides; assembly: GCF_905146905.1. NCBI lineage: Eukaryota > Metazoa > Chordata > Mammalia > Carnivora > Canidae > Nyctereutes > Nyctereutes procyonoides. The sequence continues at coordinate 19,879,036 of NW_026575040.1, read as the reverse complement.
CCACAGTGTAAAACAGTATGGAGGTTCCTCAAAAAAATTAAAACAGAACAACCATATAACCCAGTAATTCCATTTCTGGTATTTGTCAAAAGAAAATGCAAAAACTCAAAAAAATATATGTACCCCATGTTCATTGCAGCATTATCTACAACAAATAGATAATTTAGAAACAACCTAAATATCCATCAACAAATGAATGATAAAATAAAATGGTATGGATACATACATACACACATGCACAGAGGAATACTACTCAGCCATAAGAAAGGAAATACTGCCATTTGTACAACATGAATGGACCTTGAGGATATTACACTAAGTGAAATAAGTCAGACAAGGAAAGACAAATCTGTATGATCTCACTTATATGTGGAATCAAAAAACAAAACAAAACAAAACTCCAAGCTCTTGATACAAATTGGTGATTGCCAGAGGCAGGGACTATGGGGTGGGCTAAATGGGTAAAGGGAATCAAAAGGTAAAAACTTCTAGTGATGAAATAAATATATTATAGGAATGTAATATACAGCATGGTGACTGCAGTTACTAACACTATACTGCATATTTGAAACTTGCTAAGAGAATAAATCTTAAAAGTTATCACACAAGAAATTCTGTATGTGACAGATGTTAACAAGACTTATTGTGATCATTTTGCAGTATACACAAATACTGAATCATATTGTACACCTGAAACGAATACAAGGTATATCAATTATACCTCAATTCTTAAATTTTTTTTAAATATAATAATTTTTTTAAAAAAATTGATATAGGCTCAGAATATCAAACTATTTCCTGATGTTTTAGCACCACTAAAACAATGACACTAGGATTCTTAGCTTTAGTGTCCATTAGGTGTCAGTAAGTTACAGAGAGCTGGACAGAGATCTTTTTGGTCCCCCTCAGGTCTACTCTCTCAGCAATGTATTTGTAATGTGTGTTGAACTACTCCCTAAATAGTATCATATTGTTTAATAGCTGAATCAAAAGGAAAGAAAAGAAACTCACCTAATGGACAAGGTCTAATAGGATGTACTTATTGATTCTCAGGAAGTCTTTCCTTGTTCCACCTATTCAGTATGCAGTCTTGGAATGGACTGTTTGCATTTCTGTCAGCAGCTGTTTATAGAATGGGGTGTGCCTTGGATTTACTTATGCAAAAGGACTGAGGAACTACAGTGTACTTGCAACCATCCAGCCAATTTCTAAATCAACCTGTCGGATCACAGTTGGCTATTTCGCTATTGCTATTGCCTTCTAATTTTATTGCATTTTGGTCAGTAAATGTGATCTGCATAATAACAAATATAAGGTCTGTTAAGGTAAGTTTTATGAATGTTCCAAGATTTCTTTAAAAAATTTGTAACCTTGTTGTATCCAGAATTACATACATACTAGTTCTAGCTAGTTTTTCACTCTTATATAGATTTATTTATGTTTTGCTCTTTTATCTGTTCATTTCTGAGAAAGGTGTGTTAAGAAACTGGATTGTATTTATTTTTATGAAATAAATACAAGGAAATGTCCTAAAGGAGATAAATATAAAGCACTATAAAAGAACAAGGCTTTGCAGTCCCTATTCAGAGAGGCATTAAATTTCTGGTCCTCAATTTGTGTTTTGTAGAACTCTGAGATCCATGAAGGTACTTCAAGAGTTCCGTAAACTTTTATTCAAATGTCCATTTTCCCTTGTTATTTTTTTGAATTGGAATAAAAACTCTTAGAGTCAAATGAGTTATATACAGATTTAGAGACCTCCAAATTGTTCACTTATGCTGCTTGGCTAAGTTATTTGCTTCTGCTCTTCTAGCATATATGTTATTTGAAATTTCTATAAATGTATCATTAATTTAGAAGGCTATAATTTGCACTCAACTTTTTTCTTTTTCTCTTTTTTAAAAAAATTCAGAGTGGATTCATGTGTCCACTCTTGTGAAATTATGTAATATGTCAGCCATACTCAATACATGACAGCAAGGCTCAGGCACATCTGTTCAGCACGTTTGCTTTCATCCTGTTAGGACTGTCAATTGAGCAATAAAAAAAAATGAACACAATATGTTTCATCAAAACATTCAGTTATAAAAATAAAAAACAAAATGTAAATGCAATAAAATTCACTTATATATAATTATATAAAATGAACATTCTATTATAGATCACTGTAGAGATGGTTTTATGTTTGGGGAACTTCTTGTTTGACTTACATAAATATGATTGACCTATCCTAAGTTTGGGTTATTTCTTGTCTATAGCAAATCAGTGTCTTTCACTGCCTCAGAAAACTGCTTTGGTTCAGCTAGTAGCAAAGTTTCTTTAGCAAGTTTCTTCAAATGAATTCTTACATGGCACTCCAACATACAAAACCAATGAGAATGGAACCATTTCGATGAAAAAAATGAAGATGAGACCTGACTTCCAAGGCCTGTGGCCCAATAAAGACTAATAAGAGCTCCTTGTACACATTTAGAAACCAATGAGGAAAGCTCTACCTTTAACCCAACTCTGAATCATCTCATTTGGTTTTGTTCCTTAACACTTCCTGTCTGCCTAAACACCTGAGACTGACAACTCATTTTGTAAGGCCTGCCAGACTTTTCTATTGAACAGCTCCTAAAGATGCCACCTCTTGGATCTCCTCCACTTACCACAATCTTAGTAGTTTTCTCATCTGGGAGGGAAAACCTAAAATGTATTGATGTTCCTGGTGAGGATTCCAAGAAGTGTTACCTAAAGCCTGAGAGAGTAAGATAAGCCTATAGGAAAGAGTCTTGTAGACAATGCTCAATGGATCACTCACAAGAAATCCTGGGTCTAAGTCTAAATAGTCCTTGGAAAATCCAGACCAAACTGGCCAGAAGTGAACCAAGAGGCAGCACTCCTGACACCCCACCTTGGGTCAGGAACCAGTATCCTTGAAATGGAAAATGGTAGGAGGATGTTTGTAAACAGCTACATTGGTGATCCTTTCCTAAAGGGTCTAAATGGACACACTGAGCCATCAGAAAATATATCCAGATTCATCTAGACTCAAGAAGCTATACTTGGGGTATAATTCTCAAAAGTCAAGATGTGTTTTGAAGAACAGTTTGAAATATTGATAGAGCAAACTTAAAATAACTCAGAATATATTATTTTGTGCTATGTCCAAAGCCACTGTATACTAAATTATAACCAGAATAGCATAGAGGCACAAACTTTTTTTTTTTAATACTGATGGGAGAAAAACAGAAAATTCTCTTCACTAACTTGATTTTTTTCTATGAATTCAGGAGAAATTGCTAGTATTATATTTTATCCACAGAACCCCTTGTTACAGCTAATGGCTATGTCATGAAGAATGCTTTTATATGAAAGTATTACTACTTAAAACTATTAGAAAATTCCAGGGAAGCAGAAAGGGGTATAAGGAAAATGGGAAAAGAGCAATCTCTAGTGTTCCCCACCAGAGCAGGCAGGCTCATGTGAAGGGGACACAGAACCACTTCCAGACACAAGGGGTTAAATACAAATGCAGGTGGTCAAAGTCACAAAGTCAAACACCAATAAGGTAAGGGACAGATCAAAAAGGGGAGAAGTGGCTTATGGATCGTGAGAGAGTGTTCCATGAATTCAGAAGAACATCTAGTCATACAGACTGGAGAGACCTTCTAGCTCATTACAGCCAGCAGGAGCAATATCTAGAAAAAAAGGCCCCTGGTAGCTCTTGATTTATCAAAAACCAGAGAGATTCTCTTACCCTCTAAGTCAAGGCAATTTTTTCCATCTACTTGCTCTCCTCTGTTAGTCCATTCAATTTCAAAGGCTCCCTAATTATTCCAACCAAGTTCCTTCACTAAAGTTTCCTCTTTCTATCCTGGAAAGATGGAAAGCCATGCATCTAGGTTAGCATTTGGTCCCCCAAAACCATACCTGTCTTTGTTATCAGCTAAGCCTGAGACGCGGGCACCTATGAGAACCAAGCTCCTGTGCCTGAATGATATTTTAAGTCAGGGTCTAACGTATATAGGGGCCAATGTGAATAGGCAAGATGGTCACTCAGAAAGAATCTAGAAAGCCTTGTTTTTTTTGTTTTTTAAAAAAGTACATAAAGAAACCTCAATTAAATTTACTGACAGAAAATAAAAATTTTGACTGTGAATCAGTAAGAGAACAAGTCAACTGGATAAAGAAAATTATAGACAAGAGGAGCATGAAGCACATGACAACACCATGAGGTCATAAGAATCCATGAATTTATAAGAAATTGATGAGCAACTTCAGAAATTTTGAGTGGTTAGAGGGCATTAAAGAAACAAATGACATTAATTTTTTTAATGAGGATGAAATGAGATTCTATTTATAAGAGAGGTGACTGTAAAGTAGTAAGAAAAGGTTTTATAAGCCACACATGGAAAAAAATCAATCTCGCAATTCTATAAACATGTTCTAATAGTCCACTTTTTAAAATATAAAGACCTTCCACATACCAACAAATTAGATTATAAAAGTTTATAAGTTGCATGTTTTGACGTCAGGAATTATCTTTCCACTAAAAAAAAAATAAGTAAACAAAAAGCAATGCTATCAATGGTATCCTTTTTAAATTAGAACCTTCCCACATATATCTGCATATCACATAAAAATACATTGCTATATAGCTATCAAGCACTAAAAATAAACTAAAACTTCGAATAGACCCCAATGATATTAATCAATTTTTAATGAGAAATCACCTTAAAAATTCATATATGAATGTCCCAGAAAAGGTTTTACATATTCACATTTCAGAGTCCACTGTATAGAAATTACAATTTTTAATTTGAAATAATTTCCCTTAAGTGCTGGTGCCTTTAAGTAGTTGAGATACACATTCCTTCAGCTTCTATAAAATAACTCTAAACTGTGAACATTTTGATAGGAAGGGAGAGATATTAAAGTTCAATTACCATTAATCTAAAAGGACTTAATCTTAAGTTCTCTGTAGGAAACAAGAGCTCATAAAAAAACATATATAGGCTTCTACTATTAGGAAACTGGACATTTTTCATATCCACTCTAGGAGAAGAGGTTTTACATTTTGCTCAGATGCAAAATGTTTAAGAACTCAGGAGATGCAGTGTGATTTTTCAAACCAAAATGTGGGGCATGTGGTCTGTCAGTGGGTTTTTGTGACCCTTTCAGGAAAAGGAAATATAGTTTAGAAACATAGTTTAGTTGTCAAAGTACTGAAATTTCTAAAGCATCTCACTAATTTATGGGGCAAATGCACAAGAATATGTGAAATGAGGCAGTCCCAGAAAAATTCACAGATTTGGTCATCACAACACATCTCCATGCACATACGACATGTGTATTTATTTGCATTCCCTGTGCTTTTGACCCTAGGGCTCAGAGCTGAGGCCCTATTGATTGCCACAGTAGGGAAAAGGGAAGGGAAGTTGTTTCAAAGGAAACATCCTTACGTATTCATGTTCCTTTTCTCACAGCCTCAGTAATTAATAAAATAATCACAAACTAAGCCAAAAGCTCCTCTACCCACTCCACTCCCACCTTGGAAACCTGTCTTCATAAGCCACATTCTACTCTGGATATTCCTTTAACCAACATTTGGTTAAACATAACTCAAATATGTATGAGTGTTTTATTTTGCTTAACTCATATGAGTATTATGCTTCTTCTAAGTACTCCTCTCCCTTCTAGTGAATGTGTCTCAACTCTCCAGCAAACTTGCACATTTCCTGAAGACTGTCTCCTTGTGAATTACTTATCCACCACCCCTCATCACTAGACTAACAACAGGCCAGCTGTCACTCAACTGCTAATTGTGCTTACCATCTGGCTTTCTCCAACAGCCTCTTCCTTCCTCTGGTTCCCTCTGTTCATTGCTGATTTCATTCAGGAGTGACCCAAAAAAAGTGTCTTGGGGCTCCACTGATAGCTGCTCTTTTTTGATAAATTAAATTGTATTAGTGTTCAACTCAACAGTATTTGAGAAGCAACTTCTATGTTGCCCAATACTGTGCTAGCAACTATGAATGGCATGAAAGAAATATGTGACCCAGCCACTCTCCTCAGTAAGTTGGTAATTGGGATGATGAAACAAAATGAATTAATTTTCAACAAAGGACAAGTAAGATAATCAGGAAACAAAATGTCTAGTATGCCATGTAGACCACCCAGCATAGGACATCAAAAGCACAAAGGGCTTGAAGTCAGAAGACCTAAACTCTGCTACTTACTTCCTAGCTATGAGACCTACGGCAAGTCACATAACCTCTCCAAGTCTATTTCTTCAATATGGAAATATTTATCTAGCAAGATTATTGGAAGGACTAAAGAATACATTATGTGAATGCATTTTATAAACTATAAACTGGTGGGTAACTATAAGATGGTGGTTTTATAAGACAAATAGACTGTGGGAGGTCAGAAAGAGGCAACTATCTGACCAAGCCTTCAAGCAGGAATCAGAGCCTGAGCTGAATACCTTCCAAGCCAAGAAGGACTTGGCAAGGTAGTCAGGAATAGGAAAGAAAAAGCACATTTGGTGCATGGCTGTGTTTCAACTTCAATTTAACAAGTATTGAGAAACCCTGTCAATTACTTCAAAGGCTACAAATATGACTAAGATAATTCTTCCCCTAAAAATTTAGTCAGAGAGACATAAGACAACTATAAATTCAAAGGAATGCTTATAAGGTAATGTGGCAAGTTGAAGAGGGCTAGATGACTAACCATCAGTGTGTGGGTTTCTAGTTCTAGCTCTGCTACTGTCTGTGTGCCACTCAGCATGGGTCACTATCCCTCTCCGGGCTTGTCTCCTTAAATATGAAATAAGAGGTTTTGACTCATGGTGTCTTTCCTAGAAAACATTCTATTCTCTGATTGTAGGTTCAGAGTCCGGGGTTTAACCATAAGAAAGTTCAATGGTGTCATGGCAGCAGGTATCTCTGGTATCACTTCTTACTCCTTAAAGATGAAAGCCTAGACAAGGTCACCAGCAGCGGGAATGTGGAAGGAATTCAATAGATGTTAATTTAAAAACAATAGAATGTAGTGGCTCAGTGGGCACAAGAGAAAGCAGCAAAGACAAAGAGCTCCAAAAAATGAAACTGGGTGGGGCACCTGGGTGGCTCATTTGGTTAAGCATTCGACTTCTGGTTTCGGCTCAGGTCATGATCTCAGGGTCCTGAGATCAGGCCCCATTTTGGGTTCTGCATCAGTGTGGAGTCTGCTTGCCCCTCTCCCTCTGCTTGCTCCTCCCCAAGCTTGCTCACTCACTCACTCTCTCCCATAAGTAAATAAAATCTAAAAAAAAAAAAGAATGAAGCTGAGTGATCAGACAGCAAAGTGGTGTTGCAGACAGAAACAGGCCATTGAAGTGGGGAAAGGGAAAAAGTTGGAGTGGATATAAGGTTGTCATGGTGGGTATAAGGTTGTTAGACAGGAGAGATGACAAGATTGGATTAGGACAGGTGGAATGTTAAGGGGTCAGCAAAGACACACAGAAATGCCTGAAAACCACCTCCATTCCCTATGGTCCCATATTTATCTCTGTCCTTGGGACAGAGGCAGGGGGGCCAATGGTGAAATGTCAAAAAAGAAGGCCATGACTGTGCCTACCACAGAAGAGGGAACACACAAGACCAAGGATCACAGCAGGCATTATCAGCCAAACTAAATTACATGGGACACGGTGGGCAATCCCTGCTGTTCTGACAAAATTTTGTTTGCATTCCTCTGTTGTAAGGCATTTCATCTGGCAGTGATTAAAAAGGAAATGTCAGGAAGACAGCTGGATGTCATTTTGCCTCCACAGCATGTTCTCCTTTAGGGAGCCAACATTAAGGCATCCACTCAATTTCAAACCTCAGACCCTTGCCCATCATCATACACCACCCATCTGACTGCATGTTGATGAAAACATATTCTGACCAAGAGTAATATCATTTTCATTGGGCCTCTTTCTGTGTCTCTCTTTCTTGACTTGAAAGCATTACCACTTTTATAACTGATATTAAGAAATGACATGCCAAAACCCTTCTCTAATTACTTAATGCCTGTGGGTTTTCAGAGAAGAATTAGCAGAACTAAACCACGTTCCCCCATGTTTTTGTTCTCATTTAAAACAATACTGCTATAAATATGCATGTGCACATCTCCTGATGCACACTAGCAAGATTTTCTCTTGAAAACTGCTTCCCAATATTTTCCTTGCTATATGAACATGCAGGAGTTCTTCATATATTCCAGATACTAGTCCTTGTCAGTTACAGATGTCGCAAATATCTGTTCCCTGTTTGTAGTTTATCTTTTTACTTTTTAAATTGCTCTTAATCTTTGAGTAGTCAAAAGAAATCCTTATTTACCTAAAGATATTCTTCTATACTATTTTCCTAACATGTTGCCTTTTACATTTAAGTCTTTAATCCACTGGAAATTTTTTAAGGTCTATGTAGGGATCCAAGTTCATAATTTTTCCCTGGAGAATATATAAATGCCCCATGAGCATTCATTGAAAAAACTGTCCTTTCTCTAGTGATTCACTATATAAGGGAAGATCTGTTTCAGGGCTCTTTTGTTCCTTGGTCATTTTTACTATCCCTGGGCCAATGTCACAAGACCTTAATTACTATAACTTCATTATACAAGTCTTCCTCAACTTACAATGTGATTATGTCCTGATAAACCCATCATAAATTAAAATATCTTAAGTCAAAAATGCATTTGATACACCTAATCTACTAATCCTTAAGGCTTAGGCTTAGAAGTGTTCAGAATACTTACATTAGCCTCTAGTTGGTCAAAATCATCTAACACAAAGCCTATTTTATAATAAAGTATTGACTCTCTCGTAGTTGATTGAATACTGTACTGAAAGTGAAAATCAGAGTGGTTGTCTGGGTACAGAATGGTTTAAGTGTACCAGTTGTTTACTCTCATGATCAGGTGTCCAACTGGGAGCTGAGGCTCACTCTGGCTATACAGCATCAGAAGAAAGTATCCTACTACATTGCTAGACTAGGAAAAGATCAAAATTCAATATTCAAAGTGCAGTTTCAACTGAATGCATATTGCTTCCACACCATAAAGTCAAAAACTCTTTAGTTAAATCATTGTTAAGTCAGGGACTATCTGTACAACTTTGTGCCTGGGAAGACCAGTCTCCTCAACCTTACTGTGGATATTCTTAACCTTTCATATTTCCATCTAAGTTCTTCAAAAACCATACGGGATTTTGATTGGGATTGCATGAAAATCTATATGGATCAAACTGAGAAGATCGACATATTCATGATATTGAACCTAGCTGTGTATGTACATGTTATCTCTCTCCACTTATTCAGGTCTTTCTAAATGACTTTTAAAATATCATTAAATAAATTCTCTTCATAAAGACTTTTTACATCTGCAGACTTATTGATAATTTATAGTTTTGTCACTATTGTGACATGTTTTAAAAATATACATATATCTTCTATTATTTAGCCGCACTTATTCTAAACGTGATAAACATAGATAAAAATAATTACATTTTGCTTCTTTCTTATCTAATCTTTCTACTTTATATTTATATTTCTTGTCTTACTGTGGCAGTTAGGAACTCCAAAAGTATTTAATAGACAGTCTTGTCTTGATTCTAACATTTCATCATTAAGAACATTTGCTATAAAAAAAAAAAAGAACATTTGCTATAGTTTTTGGTAGATACTTTTGGGGATTAAGGAAGTTCTCCGTCTATTCCTAGTTTTCTAGAAATGAGTATTACGAATGGGTATCAGTCTTATCAAATTTTATTCTGGCATCTATCAAGAAAATTATGTAATTTTTCTCCTTCAGTCTGTTAATTATCAAGCTTTTACATTTATTGTGCCTTTGATCTTTAGTTTTCCAGTCTCCTTTCTTCTTCTCTGACCTTCCTGACTTCTATTCTTTTTTTTTTTTTTGTATATTTGTTATTGGAGTTCGATTTGCCAACATACAGCATAATACCCAGTGCTCATCCCATCAAGTGCCCCCCTCAGTGCCTGTCACCCACTGACTTCTATTCTTGATTTACACTTTCACCCAAGATTTTTCTCTCAAAGTCATTCTCTTTCTTCCTGGTCAGTCCTAGGATGGGGAAGACTGTAGACCTCAGAGTTGTTCATACATACTTGAATGAATAAAAAATGAGGTATATAGTAAATGCCAGGTATTTGAGGTGATTACCCAAAACTGATCTTCAAATTACATTTATATAAGGTTGTTTTTTTTTGGAGCTAAATAAAACAAGGCTACTTGAGATGCAGTCTCTTAGAGACATAATTATCATAGAAACTTTTTCAATTGAAATAGTGTTTCATCCCCTAGAGAAGTAACAGAAAGTCATTAAGCTATCTTTTGAATTTTCTTTTCAAGACTATTCTTGACTTCAAGTACCAGAACTCAAGCTCCCCCATTACAGCAGCTAGCAATTAGAGGTAATAGATTTCAAAAATGGGCATTTTGGAAAGATGCAAAGTGCTGCTTATACACACTCTGTAATTCAACATTATCACTCAGAAGGGTCAGCCCATACCTCAAAACCTCGGTTCAGAACCTAAACCAGACCAGCTACAATGATGATCTAATTTGTAACAAACAATCCAGAGATGGAGGGAAAAACATAGGCATTTCTTTTTGTTTAAAGCAAGGTGAACAAATCTGATTTTGGCCATGATGCATCAAGGGGGTTTATAGTTCTAGGGAAGTCTGGGCAGGTTCTCTCTTAATAAAAGATTATATGTTTGTTTATTCATTTAATAGGTGAAGCACCCAGTGCACGCTGTGCGAGGTGACAGAAATGCAAATAAGACACAGCACCTATCCTCACAGAGTTTAGCATTTAATGGAGGGCATGGACCACCAAAGCAAGATGCCAAGTATGGTTAGTATCTATAGTAGGCATAATGGAAGGATCTCATGAAACTAATACCTAACCTAGACATGGGCTGGGTGGGTCCCAGGGGAGGTTTCTGAGAAGTGGAGGAGGGGGTTTGATGACTTCAGATACAGAAGTTCTCTAAGTACTCTGCAGTCCTAAACAGTATATATAAAGGTAGTATTCTTTGGGGGGAAACACTCCATAGCTCCATGGTGTAGAACAGGAGAGGGAAGGAAAAAAAGCTGTAAGATCCATGGACCCTATCCACAAACTCGCCCCATCCGACCCCACTGCCCATACACATATACAACCCAAGAAGCTATGGTTAAAAAAAAAAAAAAAGTCAAGATCCTCGAGAGATACTTGGAGAAACGACTGAAGATGAGTATCACCCAGGTTCCTCATCTTTCTCATCTTAACATGCCTCTTGGTATGCTCTGGGCTCTACCCAATCTGCCATCTCCCCCTGCTAGTAAAAGTGTGAACTTAATACTTTTTAAAAGGTGACAATACCTTAATTTTAAAATTAAAGAAGTTGAAAATACGTTTCTAAGCTCTACAAATATTAAATTCTAATTATTTAGGATGTTCTTTAGAAAAAAAAACATTGCAAAGTTTTTTTATTGGTCTATGTAATTATCCTAAAATCTGTTTTAGTCCATCATGTGCATCTACTTGACCAAGGATGTTAGACAAGGTATGTTCTAGAAATGAAAAGGGATACTTATGCAAATGAAACAGAAATCAGCAAGCAACTCTATAACAAAATACTAAAATCTTTAGTTCTTAGAAAAGCAAATTAAACATCACAATATAGTATTAGAGTCTATATCTGACTCCAAAGAGCCCACAGCCACTTCCTCCAGTAAATAAGTTTTATAACAGTATTTAAAAACAGTGCCTTTTCAGTTTGTGATTTCTACCAGCCTTTAATCACTTTTAAACATTTTTAATAACTATTAAAGACTGAAAAAAAAGATTTTGATCTAGCCTAAACAGTACATTTTTAAGTTGTTTTAGAGGGAAATAAACTTGGCTTGACTGACAAATGTGAAATGACAAAAATTCTAAGCACAGGAGGATGTAGGGAAGGGTAGTACCACCTGGAACAGGTATGGAAGTACCTCTCAAGTAACCTACACCAAATGTCCCTTAAATATAACTGACACTAAATGCAAAATGACATACAAATACCCGAAAGGTGTCAATAGTCTCAAGTAAAGTTTGATAAGTAGACTGGCCTATGGTGACTATCAAAAGACACAACAGCAAAGCTTGAAGTCACTGAGGAGGGAGATGATTAAATTCAGGCACCAGCCTACAAGCACATCAGTTAAAACATCGTGCATTTAACAAACAAACATTGAGAACATGCCTTGCACTCATCACTATGTGAAACAATGAGGTAGTTCTGGATGACAAGGGTCTAATAGAAGCACTCTCCGTGGAAATGAACAAGAACTGCAAAATATGTGCAAGATGCTAGGCAGGTGGGAGTGCCGGGCAGAGAGGGTTAGAAGGAAGAGGAGAAGCCCAATATGCCTGGTGGGGCAATCAGGAAAACTTCAGAGTAGCATCTTGAAGTAGTCAAGGACTAAAATTGGTACACAAAGGGACAAGTGATACATGTGAATGAACAAAAATCACACAGTTCATAAAATGATGTGATAAAGGACTTCACATTTCATATAAACATCATCCTTTAAAGAAAACAAAAACTATCAACAAAATGATCTTTGATGTTAATCTGAAAGGTGTAAATAACTATTGATGGAATTAGGTAAGGGCTGTCTGGTATTCAAAGTACAAAAGCCAGACAAAGCTTACAGCCATGATAAGGGAGCAAGTGCCAGCTGACAGCCTGGGAGGGTGGTAGTGGAGTGAAGACATTTGCACTTGCAGAGGCATAAGAGGGAGAAGGGTATGGCACACTGAGGGGATGGGCAGATGGATGACTAAAGGAGAGTGCATGGACATAGGAGAGGATGTGTCCAGACAGAGGCTATGAAGGTGGGAGAGACTCTGCAACCGAGGCCTGAAAGGACTATTCCATAACATAAAAAGTCGGTGTTATCCTCTGGGCAATGGAAAGCCACTGCAGACTTTTATGAAAGAGAGGAACACAAAGCATATAGCTTAGAGGGATATTTCCAGCAGCCACATGGAGACTGGGAAGGCACAACAGATGGTCAGGAGGGGATGGGAGAGATGGTGATTTGACTTGTGTCAGTGACAGTGGGAATGAAAAGGAAAGGATTAATTCAAGACATATTTAGGAAGTAGAAAAATCAGTATAACTTCTTAACTCACTGGTTTAGGAGTAAAAGATAACCAAAACTTTGGTTTGGTAACAGAATGAATTAACAGAAAAGATGACTTGAGATGATTATTATAACCAACACTTACTTTTGTAAGCCCTTCTTTTTAAATTTAAATTCAATTAGTCAACAGTAGTATATCATTAGTTTCAGGTGTAGTGTTTAATAATTCATCGGTTGCATACAACACCCAGTATCTAAGCCCTTTAAAATACCAACTCACTTAGGGGCACCAAAGTGGCACTTGGTCAGTTAGATGTCTCTTGATTTCAACTCAGGTCATGATCTCAGGGTTGTGAGATGGAGCCCCAAGTCAGGCTCCATGCTCAGCATGAAGTCTGCTTAGGATTCTCTCTCCCTCTCCGTCTGCCCCTCCTGCTTGTGCACTCTCTCTCTCTCTCTCTCTCTCTCTCTCTAAAATAAATAAATCTATATAAATAAATCAATAAATATTTATAAATAAATAAACACCAACTCATTTAATCCTCACAACAACCCTATGAGGGCTCTAATTTTCAGATGAGAAGATTAATATACAGAAAGGTTAAATAACTTCTCCAAGCTCACTCAACCAGTAAACCATAGAGCCAAGATTTGAACCCAGACACACTACTACAATGCTACAGCATACCAGACATGATCAATTAAATGTCCCTTAGACATGTTGGACATCCAGGGAGTTGTGTTTAACTGGTATTTGGAAAACAGAAGTAGGCTTCAAAAGAGAAATCAGGGTTAACAATATGGATTTTAGAGTTATCAACATAATTGATTCCTGAGGCTATGGGAGAGATAAGATGACCATTCAGAATGAAGGGAAACCCAGAAGGACACTAGGAAGATTTTTTAAACAATAGTCCACAGTCACCAAAGCACAGAGGTGCCAGCTTAAAGACATCAGGACTTTCTCCTTCTTGTGAAACAGGGGAGCCATTCAATATTTGCTGCGTGATAAATCTAGCATTCTCAACTAAAGGTTCCCTGCTTAGATAACATCCGAGAGAAGAGAAACCTAATGGAGTATGAAATGGAGAAAACAAACAAACAAACTGATGCTCTCATTTCTTGGAAGAATGATCTGTATCTGCATTCTCAGGAAGTGGCTCCTGCCTCCAGTGCATCAGCAGTGATGCAAACTCCTCTCCTCAGCAGCCCTCTGATCTCACTCATCCTTTCTCCACCCTCCCACCCCCAACAGAACCCACTACTATTGAGAGGGCAGGGCCCCAGCCATACTGCAGCAACACCAGGAGCACCGAAGCAAGTAAGTAAAGGTTCCCTTGCAAATGAATTAGGGCTTCTTCGAAAATCAGCTTTTCTTTTTAATGGGCTTTACATGACTCATCAGCTATGAGGTATGCAATGCCCGGGGCTCTAGCTATAAATCCACCAAGTGCAGAGGGCAGAAGAAAGGAAGGGTAGTGAAAAGATGAACACAGATCTCAGGAAGCTTTCATCCTAAAAAGAGAAAACAGAAACAGAGGGAAGTGGTGAGCATTTCCTCTTTGAGCACTCAAGTACTGAGGGTCTTGAGAAGGCGGAAACTGGATCAGCAGCGGAGGCAGCCTGAGTTCCGGGACCTGTTCAGAGGTTCAGGTCTCGGTTGCTATGGTGCCATCATGCTGGCCGCAAGGTTTCATCAGCATTTTCTGCCACAGTTCCTGTCGTGTGGGTAGCAGCAGCAAACAAAAAGAAAAAATAATGGTTTTTGTATTCTAATAGCTGCAACCAAGATGGGGATAAACTCCTTTGGAATATATTAAATCCAACCTGATGTCTATGGGTAGGATGCCCTCATGAATAAACACTACTCCCCAAAATATTTTTTTTTTCAAAACTGTGTGTGTGTTAATAATCCAAGAATCTAGACAAAGTCAACTTTTAATTAAGGCTTTTTCCCCACAGTGATTCCTGACAATCGGTGCTCTGGAGTCACAGGAAAAAAGCCTGAACTCACAGCAAAGACAACAAAATGAGGAATTTGGTCAGCGGCCTGGAGTGGAAGTCAGGACATCGCCTTGACTCTGACACCCACCAGCCGCATGACCTGTGTGTCTGCATCCAGATTCCCTCTTCGTGTAAGGACTCACATACAGGGAAGACTATAAGATGAGACACAGTGAGACTCAGCCACCTACAAGCCAAGGAGAGGAGCTTGGAACAGATTCTTCCTCACAGTCCTCAGAATAAACCAACCCTGCAGACATCTGCATCTCAGACAATAAGTGTCTGCTGCTGAGGCCATCCAGTGTGTAGTGCTTTGTCACAGCAGTCCGGGCAAACTGGTGCATGCCCAGAAGTAGACACAATGGTTTAATGAACATCAGACCCCATGAGAACCAAACCCCAGATCTTTCACTCCTGCATACTATCACTAAGCATCTATAAAGGGGGATCCCTGGGTGGCTCAGCAGTTTGGCATCTGCCTTTGGCCCAGGGCGCGATCCCGGGGTCCCGGGATTGAGTTCCGCATCGGGCTCCCAGCATGGAGCCCGCTTCTCCCTCTGCCTGTGTCTCTGCCTCTCTCTCCTCTCTCTAGGACTATCATGAATAAATAATTAAAAAAAAAAAAAAACTAAGCATCTATAAAATATACGGTCCTTTCCTTAACATAACCACAATACCACAGCCAAATCTAACAAAAGTTAACAATTACTTGGGGGTCAAATTTAATTCATAGAAGAAATACACCTAATACTAAAACACATGCTTACATAAAGCTTTCCCCCATTAAAGCTGTAACAATATTAAAAATAAAATCCCAAAAACCCTTAAGCTTAGAGCAATTCCTTAATCAGCTCTCTTATTCAACATATTATCAGAGAATAAAAATCTGTTACTTTGTTAAAGTTAAGAAAAGAAAGGAAAATGCAGTCAGGATTCTTATCCACGATACAGTAACTGAAAATGTATTTTTCAAACTCCACCCCAGAAATTTAGCATGTGTCTTAAAGTCTTTAGTTTAAAAAAAAAAGTTAACATGTGCAGTGGTATTCTATGTTAAATCACACATATTCTAAATACATGAAAATTGGCATGGTGGAATTTGAAACCTCTACAAAAAACATAAATATATATATATATAAACACAAAACTATACCTTGAGGGAGGGAGTATAAGTTGTTTTTCTAAAATTTTAGAAAAGTTGCTCCCAACACTTCACCAATTAGACAACTTCCAATCACATGTCCTCTTCAAAAAGGTTACTTTTTGCCTACATAATACAAAGAGAAATGTTAAAGTCAGAATTGCTTACTTATAAAAGGTTTTCAAAAGAGTCTTTTGAAAAGCAGTCCGCTCCATCAACTTTCAAAATCAGGCATCTCTGTAAAAACCCACAATCCAGCTAATTAGTCTCAGCTGTTCGTCATATGGCCTGCAGACCAGTCAAGTGATTTTCCCCTTTTGAGCTTACTAAAACCCAATTCCACTGGCCTCTCAGACAGAACGTGGCTGTATTAACCTCTTCTGGTGTTACTAGACTAGTACTCCAACTTTCTTTCCCCAATAAAAAAGGAGAATATTTGTTTTCTTGAGAAAGTCTAAGTATTGCATTCTCCAGGCCCTTAAAGGTTATATTAACATTGTTTCTTCACAAATGCAATGCCTGATACAAACCAACAACACAGGAGATCAAATGGAAGTGCAGAAGGAATGGGGCTAGATAACTTACCAGACCTCTCCTGGCCTCCAGACCTATAAATAAAACTGTCTACTGGGAGGTGCACCCAGAATTTTTGCCAGCATTTCAAATTCAACATATCCTGCCCTTGACTTACCTCCTTTGCTCTTCTTTCCAAACCCTGCTTTAGACCCCCTTCTCTTCCTGTGTCTTGAGTAACACAATCCCAACACCCACCCACCAAGAAATCTGACGGTCCACGGTGACTCCTCCCACTCTTCCCCTCCCATTTCCAACTGGCCACCAAGTTCTAGAGATCCTTTCTCCTCCCACCTTTATTCCAAGTTTTTATTAGTTCTTGTCTGGACAGCTACAATCAACCACTTACTTGGTTTTCTGGACTCCAACCTGGCCCTGCTACCAATCCACCTCCCACACCACACCCAAAATGATCTTTCCAAATGCAAATGGATGTCCATCACTCTCCTCTGCAAAACCCGTCACTGACTCCTCACAAGCTCCATAATAAAATCCTTACTCCTTAGACTTCTGCCTTCGGTATCACCCACCATCCCCTGCTCCCTGACTCTAGCCACAAGAACTATTTATAACTCTCTAAAACCAGTGGTTTTCAAAATGTGAAATCAGTATCATCAGCATCAGCAAGACATGGTTAGAAATGCACATTCTTGGGCTCACTCCAGGTGTAGTGAATCAGAAGACATCAGGATGGCAACACGGTCTCTGTTTTAACAAGCCCACCAAGTGATTCTACTACACAATAAACCAAGAACCGCTGCTCTAAGCCCACCAAGCTAGGTTCACCAAAACACGTAGCCCTTTGGCTCCTTCTGCCAATAACGCTAAGTTAGATGCCCTTTCTCTGTGCTTACTCTTTCCTAGAGCTGGTCAACCCTAATGGTGATATCCAATTTATTTCTCCTTCTTGGTTGGTAACTATCTTGGAGACAGGAATTGTATCTTTGGTTCGCTCATCCCACAATCACTTGCTGAGCATATAACGTGTCCCTGAGATGCTGGGCTTAAACTAATTAATCTATTCTTTGTCTCTAGAGGAAGCCACCCTCTAACTTTGGCAGCTTGATGTATGACTGAAAAGCCTATCCAATCTATAAATTCCTATCACTAACCTCAAGAACTGTGGGCAACTAAAAAAGCCCGAACATAACCAATCTGAAATCTCTCAGGGTGAATGTCATGGAATTTTTGGTTCACATCTTATGTTGACTCAGATGGACAGACATGGTTTATAAAGGGAGAGAGAGTGCATTTTCATGAAGATTTACGTACTCCTCTATATTATCTCACAGTAACCTCTAGAATTTGAAGAATAATTTAATAAGGGAATGTACCAAGATTTTTAAATCCCAGATTAAAATTCATTAAATTATCTTTTCTTAATTACAGTAGTTGAGGAAAGTTTCATATTAGCACTTCTCAATCTTCAGCATGCTTAGGACTCTCACAGGGATTTCAATAAAATGTTAATTCTGATTCAATACATCTCAGTTCTCCACTTCTAAGGAGCACTCGGGTGATTCCCAGGTACTACTGATGGTCCTCATCCAAGAATAGCACTTTGAGTAGCAGGTAAAGGTAAAACTTCTATTTTGCATAGAACTCTGGTCTTCCCATTACAGCAAACTTTTTTGACCCCTCTGCATTGAAAGCTTTCTAAAATGTCTTTCCAACTTCAGGATAAAGACGGCTTTCTAAAACACCTTAGTTCTGCTACATCCCCATATCTAACACAGCAAAAATAGATGGGTTTTCTTTTAGACATTAACTCACAAGGACAAAGAGAAAATGATTAGAAACAACAGCAACAAAATGTGGAAGCTAGAAAGTAAATGGACAAGAGATAACTGATTACCAAACCTGGGAAAGGTGATTCTTTATCTGCCACTAGGGAAAGCCAAAAAGCAAGTCATCACAGGATATGCAAAAGAGCTCAGGCATTCAGAGCCCCCAAACATTCCTGGAGGTGACGGGATGGTAAAGACTAAAAATAATGGAAGTTTGCTTAGATCCCAATTCTCTAAATACTGAGATACCTCCACCTCCCACCTACATGCTAGAACTTCCAGAATGCAGGCATTCTCCACAGGCAGGTGGTTCAAATGTTCTTCTCTGGAGAATTCACCTAGCCCCAGAGGGAAGACCTAAAGGAAAAAAACAAGCCTGGGACATACTGATCTGACTAAAATTATGAAATAACTGTTGAGGGTGGGGATGGAAATGGCATACACATGTGATAGAGGTAGGTGGGGAAACGAGTTAAAATTGTCTTTCTCCATGGTAAAGCGTCTAGTCATAGGCATTTAAATAATGCTTGAAACTGAAAATCGACCATAGAAATATCCAGTATGTCATTTAGAGACAAGGGATGTAGCTACGAGCAAGTCACCTAATTATAAGAACTGAAAGCAGTTGTCTCTGCGGAGCAGGAAATGAGCTGGGGGAGGGAACTAATGGTTTTTTATAACAGGCCTGTAGCACTATGTCCATCTATAACCTTAGTAAAATTTTAAAAGTTAACTCATACAAAATACAGTAGTACATCCCACTCCCCTTCCATGGTTTTGCTTTCTGGGGCTTCAGGTACCTGGGGTCAGTAGTGGTCCAGAAGCGGATGATCCCTGAGGATTCATCAGAAGGCCAATAGTTGCCTAACGCTTCATAACAAAGCCTACGTCACTCACCTCACTTCATCCATCATGTAGGCATTTTATCATCTCACATAATCACATGAAGAAGGATGAGTACAGCACAAAAATATATTTTGAAAGGGAGAGAGATGGAGACCACATTCACATAACTTCTACTCAGTATATTGTTATAGTTATTCTATTATTGTTAATCTCTTACTGTACCTAATCTATAAGTTAAACTCTAGCGTAGGTATGTTCGTATAGGAAAAAACATAGTATACGTAGAGTTTAGTACTATCCACAGTTTCAGGCATCCACTGGGGACCTTAGAACATATTCCCTGTGGATAAGGGGGAACTACTGTAAAATGTAATGTCCATGCTTTACTTTTTTTTTCTTGGAGATTCAGGGCATCACAATAAGCATCACTAACTTGTTGTGCTACCTCCTCAGCATCTAAGACCTACAGTATTTAGATCCCCTGCTGGGGATCTGGGCTCTGGAGACTCTGAATCTCAGCTTTATCACTCACTGGCTATGTGATCTTCAACTTCATTAACCTCTCTGTGCTTCAGTTTCTTCATCTATGGAACGAGGATAATAATAGGACTATTTTGTAAGAATTTAATTATGTGATACATATAAGTGCTTAAAATAGTGGTCAGCCCATAGTGTTCAGTAACAGCTATCTTTATTAAGGTCTGTTTCCCCCTGTAATAAATGCCTCCTGATCACCATACTGATTCCACCTTTTGTTCATTTATACTAATTCTCCTTGCTCCCACCTTCAGCCAGATGTCTCTCATCATAGTAATCAGAATGCGTTCCTAGAATAACCACTTCCCCTTCCAATGCTGTTTCTAATTGACAAAGCACCTGGGAACCAAATAATCAAGCTTCTTAGAACTGCACATTGGGGATCCCTGGGTGGCTCAGCGCCTGCCTTCGGCCCAGGGCGCGATCCTGGAGTCTCAGGATCGAGTCCCACGTCGGGCTCCCGGCATGGAGCCTGCTTCTCCTTCCTCCTGTGTCTCTGCCTCTCTCCCTCTCTATGTCTATCATAAACATATCTTTAAAAATTTTTTTTAAAAAACTGCACAAAAATGGAGGAAAGTGGGCACCAAGGAATGTTCTGAAAGTCTGTGAGGCAGAGCAACAAGTTTCAATATTTGAACCATCTATCTAACTACTCAGAACCCTTTTGGGCTTACTTCCTAACTATCAACTGTAGGTCAGTAAGCTGGGTGACACTTAGGGTGACCAACCATCCCAGTTTATCCAGGACTGTTTTTGTTTTAGCACTGACAGTCTTGCATCCCTGAAAACCTCAGTCCCAGCCCTGAGAACCTTCCTGAGCTTGTTTCATCATCTGTAAAATAAAGGGTAATATCTACTTTGAAAGTCTGTTGAGGATTAAATGAGAGAATGTTTGTATACAACCTGACAAATAGTAAGCAGCAAGTGGTAGCTCTAGCCACTGTACTAGTTACAGTTACCAACTCTAATATCAGTGGCAAAATAAATTTTCTTAGATGCTTACCATGTAACTTGGTTATTTTCTTCCTGGCAAAAATAATTTGCCTTATATACAATAGATATTAGGAGACTGAAATGTGTGCCTCTGTGAATTTCCTTCTGCCCTTGCCCTACACAGTTTTATTTCAGAGACTAAGACATATTAAAGATATTTAATATTTCAACATTGCTGACTTCTCCACTGGGCAAAAGCCTGGGAGGATCTAACCATCTTTTGACACATGTATCTTTTTTTATACAATGGGAGACCTGGAGTATTTATGTCTGTAGCTGCTTCCAAACCTTGGACCAATCAGCATGCCACCTCACAAAGAAAGACATCAGGCATCATACCTGACATTCTTTTTTGTTCTCCCAATATCCCCACCTGGTGCCCAAAGCCTGTGAGCACAGGAAATACTGGAAAACCACAGAACCTCAAAAACGTTGAGGAGCACCCAGTCTAACCATTGGGGTTGGAGCCAGGACTAGATTTCTCCAAACTGGCCTGATGCCCACTGGCAGCAGAATCACCTGGAGTACTTGATGAAAATCCAAAGTCCTGGGTTCTATCCAGGCTTCTGAATTAGGCTCTCTGAGAGAGAGGCTAGGGAATTTGCATTTATAACAAGCTTCCCAGGGGATTCCTGGTTAGCTATAAGAAGGTTTGAGAGCAGCTGTTCTAGGGAGACAACAGATAGCAAAACATACAATTACAGTTGGTCAAATGACCTGTAAAGAAGACCATATTTGACCTCTACCAGCCTCCTATTTCAAATCTGTAAAATAAGGATACTAATACTCACCTAGCAGGATGGTGGTAAGAATTAAATGAGGTAAATAATAGCCTTGAACACGGTTTCTCACACATAGGTGCTCAATAAGTATTAATCCTGCCCCCTCCTTCCTTATGTATTGCATTCTAATGAAAATTTATAACAACAGGCCCCTTTTTTGAATAAATGTCACCAAAGAAAGCAGATGGCTAGCCTAAGTTGAGCCTTAATGTTAATAAGTCATGGACTAAAAGGCGGAGGCCAACAGCTTTAACCAATGATTGAATTGCAAAATGTCCCTATGGACAGAGCTTCTCAAACTTGAGTATGCATCAGAATTTTCTGGATGGTTTTAAAATACATACTGTGGGCCCTACCTCCAGAGTTTCAGATTCACTACTTCTGGGCTGAGAATCTGCATTTCTAGCAAGTTCCATATGGTGCTTGCTGGTCGGCCCCAGAACCACACTGATCATCATTCTGCAGCCCCAGAATCCAAAATCTAATTGATCTGACACTTTGTAATAAAAAGGGAAAAAAAATAAAAAATAAAAAGGGAAAACTATGCTATATGCATTTCCTGTTTGACAGCAGACTGGTTAGTTCTATGTAAATAAAGAAAAAAGTAATAAACCAGCAATTTCCGAGGTGCTGCTGCCTCTGCCCTTGAGAATCTTTGTGGTCATGTTCTGTGAACAGTGCAGAGAGAAGGCTGGGAGATTTGAAGGCCATCTCCCTGCTCACCCTATGTGCGACCCTGAGTGAGACACTTGATCTCTCTGAGCCTCGGTTTACATATCTGGAAACAGGGGTGGGCTCAGTCACTGATTCCCAAACCTGGTCGTGCACCATTAACCATTTTGGCGCATTTCAAAGAAAACATGGATTCCCCAGCCCTGACTGTAAACGAACAAATTAGGATCACCAAAGGAGAGACAGAAAAATGTGTGGCTTTGTGTGGGTATGTTTTAATAAGTCTTCCTGTGTGATTTTCACAGGCAGCCAGTTGTGAGGAACCATTACCAGGGTGATCTTTCAGGCCTCTTCCAGCAGTTCAGCTCTCGGATCTTTTTGATTTCTAAGTCCCTATGCCCTGAGTCTGTGCTTACCGAGTAACGGTCTTCTTTTATATTTGCTCCCCATGGAGTTTTACTACAGTACAATAGTCCTCAAAGAAAAAAATCTAGGCTGCTTAACAGTTCCACTTCTCACATATCAATAAACTAGCATTCTGGTTTTAGTTTAAAAAACAAAGTCCAATGTAAGAGAAAATGGGAATCACATAGGACAAAATCTGCAAAGTAATCTTCTCTATCACCGACTGCTCATTTACTCTGTCACTCATTATTAGCATCTGTCATGTGCATGTATGATTCTAGGGGTTAAGCACATAGCACTTCACAAAACACACAAAGTTCCTGCCCTCGTGGAGAGAACATGTTAGCAGCCAAGAGACAGACAATAAGTGAACATAAGGATAAAAATATTTCGAATAGTAATAAACACTGTGAAGACAACAACACAGTAACAGGATAGTGAGTGACCAGCAGCTACTTTCAACAGTCACCAGGGTGAAAGCCATCACCCACTTCTTTGAGGGGGTGATATTTAAAATGAAATCTGAATGATGCCAAGGGACCAGCCAGGTAAGGATCTAGAGAAAAACACATCGAGGATGAGTTAAGGGCAAGTGCAAAGGCTTTGAGGAAAGAATGAGCTTGGCATCTCCTAGGAACAGAAAGGAAGGAGATGAGCCTGGAAGATGGAGGCACAGGGATGAGCTGAGATCATGGAGGTCAGGATGGCCCAGATCATGAGGACCCCAACAGACTACGGTCAGAACATTTGAATCTTGTACCAACTGCAATGGGAAACGGCAGAGGAATTTAAATCAGAAGAAGGATGTGATCTGATTTACATTTTTAAAAGATCACTGGCTTTGTGTGAGGAATGGGGTGTGGCAGAGGCAGTGGGAGGGGGCAAGAATAGGACCAGAAAAGCAGCAACATAGGGAAGAAATCATGGTGGCCTTTAACTGGCAGCTGCCACACGGCCATAGTGAGCACTCAGATCTTTCTGGATGGCTTTAACTTAGGTTAAAATCCTAATATACTGGGCAGCCTGGGTGGCTCAGCGGTTTAGCACCGCCTTTGGCCCAGGTGTGATCCTGGAAACCCGGGATCAAGTCCCACGTCAGGCTCCCTGAATGAAGCCTGCTTCTCCCTCAGCCTGTGTCTCTGCCTCCCTCCCTCTCTCTCTGTGTGTGTTTCTTATGAACAAATAAATAAAATCTTTAAAAAAAAATCCTAATATACTTGTTTCACTTCCTGTAATATTTCAGAAAGGTCAAGGAAGAGACACTGGTTATTAAAGTTCCACCCGAAAGTCATTTCCTTCAAACAAAACAACACAACTTTGTCTTGTCCATGTTACACCTGGTTACAATCAAGAAATATTAGCATAGGGACATGGAGAGAACACAATGGAGAACCAGCAGACAGACTTGTTTTCTAGAACCTTCAATGTCATCAATTAACCATGTGGCATTGAACACAGTTCTAAACCTCTGAGGTAGAAGGCAGGCTGAGCTACCCGGTTTCTACAGCCTACCAGCCCTTAAATTACATGATGCTGTAAGTATAGTAAATAAGGTTTCCCTAGCTGGGTGGCAAAACGGGCTGATGACTTAGGGTAGGCAGTTTTTGTTGTTGACCTTTAAATCTTTCAGGGAGGCTCTAGATAAGCAGAAAACCAGTGTGAATGAAGAAATTGTCCATCTCAATATATCCTTGAGAAACTCTAAAGTCCAAGGCACCCCTGGCACAAGGGTATGGTTGCTGGGTGGAAATATGGGGAGTAGTTACTCCTGGCCAGCTGAAAGCTCATCGTGCCTAGGTGCTGAGAGCACAGGTATCTGAGGAATTTAGAGACCAAGCCTTCAGTCACAATGCTCTCTGTGGGTTTCTGGCAGGCTTCCCCTTATGCTGAATCACATGGCAGACTTCAGACAGGCTGTCATGACAGGGTCCATTTCTATCAAATGGTCCACCTGGCATTCCCATAAGGACCTACTCCATGTGACCTCGGAGGGCAATGGTTCTCAGTCCCAAATACCCAAGAGAATCCTTTGTGGGGACTTTAAAAACAATATCGATATCTATGCCCTATTCTACATTTTATGACTTAGAATTACAGTAAGAGAGAGATGTGAAAGACAACAGTGGTAGAGTCAAGCTAAGTTAACTTTATCTGATGGAGAGAATGTGTAACTCAGGAAAATGCAGACAAGGGAGATTCAGTGATTTGTCTAAGGCAGAGTTTTTCGCTCTCGGCACTGCTAAACTTTGGGCAAGATAATCCTCTGTCATGAGGGGCTGTCCTGTGCCTCTCTATCCACTAAATACCAGTAGTAACTCCTTGATTGTGACAACCAAAACTGTCTCCAGACATTGCCAAATGTCCCCAGGGAAGGAGGAGGTCAAAATCAGACCCAGGAACCACTGGCATGATATCACATAATTATTAGCAATATTAGAGACTAAAACCCAGGCTACAAACTCCCTGCTAGGTTGGCTCCCCCACATTCAAGCAGGAGCTCCAGAACACGGGATGAGTCACTCCCTGAGGAAGCATCACAACTCAATTCATGGCTTTCTGTGCCTAAGCAGAGCAGAGCAATGGACACTTAACCTTGCCCCTGAACACGGAAGCCCAGTCAGGAATAGCCAGCAGCTTGTTTGGCCACATTGGTCTCCTGTATTTAACTAGAATAACAACTTATCTTTTCAAAGGCTGTAGACCTTTTTACTCATTCTTGGGGTCACTCCCTTGTAGTGGTGAGATTTATTATGAAAATTAATCATGTGTTGTAAGAAACAAAGAAATCCTGACTAGAACCATAGGTTACATTTTAAATTTTTGGGGTATCTCAAATGAACATTTAAGTCATAACCTATTTCTATGCATCTTATTCCTCCCTATATTACAGCTACTATAACCAGAATAAAAACACCTTATCATAAGGTTTAGTTAGTTGGCTGAGACCCTGTCTTTGTTTTTAATGATACAAATACACAGTAGATAAGTAACCAGTCATACCCAGATAAGAGCTGACCAGCCCCTCATGTGGTAGGATCAGGGAAGGATAGATAAACTGCAGTTAATAAGAACGAACAGATTTTTTAGTCTCTTGGCAACCAATTTTATTATTATGCTTTGACCTGGCAGCTGGTAAGGCTTTATATGAATTAATCAACAAACCTATGAAAAAACAAGATTAGTGGCTCTGAAACATGGTATTCTAGTGACAGAGAAAGCATGTTCATTTTCAAGGCTGCTTTTTTAAATAGGTATAATTTTAAGATAATAATAAAATAACCCAGTGTTTTATAAGAACACTTATTGATAGGGAAAGGTACCTGTATCTATATAATTTATTCATCCTTCCCATATCTCTTCCATATTTATTGTACCACAATGTTAGGGGATGGGGGATTTCATAGGAGTAGGCCACAAAGCAAGCAGGCTGTCAAGAAGACAATACTGGGTTGTTGTGGAATTATTGTCAGTAAATCCACGGTAATCAAGGCATCTTATAATAAAAACTTAAAAGGGATAAAAATGTTAACACTACCTCAAAAGGAATAAAAACACATTGAATGACAGGATTTCTGGCATCATCACAGGGAATACAACCAAATGGTGACTTTTGACAGTCCTTTGGCTCTCAGAGAAAAGTCAAGTGTGTCTCATGAGAGTGGCTTTGCCTGCCACATTTGGATCTGCGGACTGGAAGGACAGTATGATAAGGGAGTGATCATAGGATGGTGACAACAGAAGTGATTTAGAGTGGAAATTATTGAATCACTATATTGTGCACCTGAAACTAATATAACATATAACACTGTATGTTAACCCTACTAGAATTAAAAAAAAAAAGAAGTGACTAACGGTCAACATAAATATAAACATAAATATATATATATAAAACATAAATATAGATATATAGATATAGATATCTTATGGGAAGGCATTATGCAATAGACAATCCACTGTGCCTGGAATTCCATTCCTGGCTCTGTCACTGACTTTGTGATCCTACAAAGTGACTTAGAGTCTGTGGAGATGAATTTCCTTAACTATAAAAGACTAAAATAAAACTAAATCTTCTTCAACTTCCTTCTATTTCTTATACTCCTTGAGTTTACAAGTCAATCCTCTCTGTCCTTAAAGTTTTTTTTTTTTTAAGTAATCTCTACATGCAATGTGGGGCTTGAACCCTCAACCCTGAGATCAACAGTCACATGCTCTACTGACTGAGCCAGCCAGGCACCACTTGTCTATCCTTAAGATGGACACATGTGCAGTCACCAAAATAAGACATAGCTCAGTCATTCTTTGGACATTATCATGATCAATTCATTTCCTATTCATAAACAGGGGTTTACCAAACTAGAGCTGCCAGATTAAGTACAAGATACTCAGTTAAATTTACATTGCATAAAAACAACAAATAGTTTCTTCATGTAAGTATTTATGGAACATACTTATAGTAAGAAGTTACTCATTGTTTATCCAAAATGCAAATTCTTTTTTTTTTACCTGCTAAATGTAGCACCCTACCTCTGACCCCACATTAAAAGTTTGATTTTTAAGAAACAAAAGTCTGATTCCATATATGTGGGTAGTTCTAAGATGGCTGGGGCCCTAAATGGGAGGCCTTCTCAAGGGTAGCATATACAGAGGCTAAAAACAAACAAATAAGTGAAAAGAGAAAATAACTTTCAGTTTTCCTCTTGAGTAAGTGAGGCATCAAATTTTAGTTAACAGTAGGTAAGATATGAGTAGACCTCACTCATACAAAACAAAGAATGTGGTGAGCCTTCTGTGCTGCTTGACCACACAGGAGGCCAACCAAGCTGGATACTCACTGCTCCACATCTCACCCTCCGGACATAAAGTTAATTACAAACCCTTTATCTCATCCTCCAACTCAGTGCTCCTGTCTGCTTCCAAAGTAATCAGCTTAAGGGAAACCAGATCATAAACTTAAACTTCCTGACCAAGAGGCAGAGGAATAAATGTGGTCTAAGCAAAAACTGCACAAGGCATGAACAGCAAAAGCAGTGAAAGGGAAAAATTACTCTCTTCAGAAGATAATCTTGTTTTGATAATACCATACAATCTTGCTTTTCAGGGGCTCACACTATTTTTTGTTAACTTTAGCTTTATTTAAGTATAACTGACATATAAAATTGCAAGATATTGAAAGTGCACTCATGATAATTTGATGGACATTTACATTGTGAAAGGATTCCCACCCACCCACCTAGTTAGCTAGGAGCTCAGACTTTAAATATGCAAGCTCTTTTATTTTCAGGAAGTTTCAAACATATAATTTACTAGGGAAAAAAAAATATATATCCCATGTATATGTAAAAATAATCCTTTTCCATATTTTGCAGTGAAGATACAGATAGGACAGACACATTCCAAGATAAGTTTAAATAATAATGGATGCAGATTCAAGTTTTAAATAACTTATAAGATCAATTTCCGTACTCTCTAGGCTGATTAATTCCATTTTCACTGAGAAAGGGCAGCAGGAAATCCTACTCAACTGTAGCCAATACTGCTCTATCAGAAGCGGCAGGACAAGATGGACTAAAATAAGATATTTATAGCTGTTGGCTAAGAAAAATTAAATGTATGGACTATAAGTTTTCAATTATAAAAATAAATCCATGTTTATTCATTAACTTATTGGCATACTCAGCAAGAGCTTATCAAACATATAAGACTCAAAAAATCAAAAAATATGGGCACCTGGGTGGCTCAGTGGTTGAGTGTCTGCCTTCAGCTTAGGTTGTGATCCTGGGGTGCTGGGATCAAGCCCTGCATCAGGTTCCCCATGGGACCCTGATTCTCCCTCCACCTATGTCTCTGCCTCTCTCCCCCTGTGTCTCTCATGAACAAATGAATAAAATCTTTAAAAAAAAAAAAAACAACTCAAAAAGTGAGCTGAAGTCATGCTCTTCCTCCAGGATAATATCCTCCAGGATATTACAACCTAGCCATAAGACATAGAAGGCAACATATGCATAAACGGTTGAAGTTGATAGTCTAAAGCAGTTATGTAATTAAATACCAAAATGTGTGTCAGGAGTTGCAATTTCAGTTAGAAGCCAAAGAGAGATTAATTGTAGTGCAAAATATTCATCAAGAAATGAATTTCCATTTTCTTGGACTGGAATTCAGCACAAGCAGCAGTATCACTGGAGGCAGGCCCCAAATGCCCCCACACATTCCGCCCAGGCTCCTCACTGCCACCGTGGGAAGAACCCAAAGCCTTTACCTTTCCAAGGAGGCTAAAGCCATTGTCTTGGGAGAATGAGAGGATAGAATAGAACAGACATAGGAGATGTTAGTGTAACTATGGACATTGCTTCTCTTAGGTGAAGTGTGAAGGCTCAGAGAGAAAGCAACAGTAGAGTGATCCTCATTTCTCAGCTCTCATTCCCTTTTCATTCTTTCTACACATATTTTTAAAGCTTATTACGTGCCAGAAGCCATTCTAGGTGCTATGACCCTAGAACAAGACAAATTTCTGACCTTCATGAAGTCTATTCTACCAGTGGGAGACAACAGCGGCATGTGTGTGTGTGTGTGTGTGTGTGTGTGTGTGTGTGTGATGACAGTTACTGCTATAGATACTCCAAAGAAAAGAAAAACAAGGCAAGGTTAGAGGGCAAAAAATGGTGAGTGGGGTGAGGGATGTTATTTTAGATGGGATGGTTCAAGAAAGCCCCTCTAAAGAAATGACTTTTGACTTGAATGGAACAAGTGAGAAGAACATTTGAGGAAGACATTTGAAGGAAGACTATTCCAGGCAGAGGAAACAGTAAATGCAAAGGTCTTAAGGTGTGGGTGAAGTGGAGTAGACAAGGGGAGAATGATGGAAGACGAAGCCACATACCACATAAGGGGTTTGTAGGCCATGATGAGGACTTTTTCTTCTGAGATAAAAAGCTCTTGGAGAGTTGTGAACAGAGGAGTGAGTGGCATAATGAGCTCTGGCTGCTGCATTGACAGTAGACTGTAGAGTGTGAGGGCAGAAGCAGGGTGGCTCTGCAGGGGGTTTTTGAAGTAATTTCAGTGAGGAAACGATAGGATCTTGGTAGAAGCAGTGGAAATGGTGAGATGGTTTTTATCCTATATACATTATATTTTTCCAAAGTAGAACCATTGAGACTTGCTAAAGAATTAGATGTGGGAATGAGAAAAAGAAAAGAATCAGGGGTCACTCCAGAATGTTTAGTCTGAGAATCTAGAAGAGTAAAATTGCCATTAACTGAGATGGGAAAGATTAAGTGAAAAGCAAATTTGGAAGGGGGAAATCAAGAGTCTGGTTCCCAGAGATTGTTGCCCACTCTCAAACCCTTACATCTGTTCTAAAACCAGAGCAACAGAAATTGAGAAACTGATCTTAAATTTCATATGAAAATTCAAGAGACCCAGGATAGCCAGAACCATTTCAAAAAAAAAAGAGCAAAATGGGAGGACTCACACTTCCTACTCTCAAAACCTACTACATAACTACAATAATAAAGACACTATGATACCAGCATAAGGACAAATAGATGAATGGAGTAGAATTAAGAGAATAGAAATGAATCCTTACAAGTTAAGAAAGAAAGGTTAGGAGAAAGGAAAGAAGGTGGGAAGGTAGGAAGAAAGCCTGAGATAGCTAAATGAGTTTTCCTCAGGCATGAAAATAAAATAAATTCATGATTGAAAAAAAAGAAAGAAAAAGAAAGAGAAAGAAAGAAAGAAAGAAAGAAAGAAAGAAAGAAAGAAAGAAAAAAGAAAGAAAGTAGGAATGAAAACCGACATAAAATACAGGGAAAAAATGATCTTCAGTCAGAATCTTTCAGTACTTTATTAACCTTTCTTAATCTCTAACCATCTGTAGAACCCTGTTTTCCAGATTGTTTTGTCCGTAAAGCAAGTTTTTAGGAAGGCAAAAAGGGGGCCGGGGTGGGGGGGTTAGGAACAATGGATCACGAACAAATTAAATCAGCAATTATTACAGAAAACTTCTAGGTGGTAACACTACTCCCCCCTCCCAACACCCGAGGGAAAAGCCCACCTAAACGGGATAATCCATGGAATAAGAAAAAAAAAAAAAAAAAACAGCTGTTAGCCCACAGACGTAAGGAAGAGGACCCTGGGGCAGACAGAGCATTGTGAAGCCATGTGGCCCAGGTGGCCAGCAGGAGCCATAAAGCTGGGAAGAAGAAGTCGGGGGCTCACCAGATTTGCTTCATTTCAGGCCTGACTTTGCTTAATTAACTGGTGAGCTACCGGGACAAAGACAAGGATTTGGCGACGGTTATCTAAGCTGTCTCCACATCAGCGCTGCCAGCAGACCAGACCCAACCGAGGGCCCGGCTGCCAGGCTGCGGTTCCCGCCCGCCCGCCCGCCCGACAGCCGACAGCCGACAGCCGGGAGGGCCCTCTCGCACCGGCCAGCTGGCTGTCCAGAGCCTCATCAACAGGGGTGCAAAGGCGTTAAATAATTAGGCTGAAAACAACAGGAGGGAGGAGAGAACTCTGGGGCAGAGCAGGGCGTCTGGGAGCTTCCTGGGACCTCCCTCCCCCTCCCCCTTGGGGACCCTGGCACCTGGCCGTCCCCCGGAGGCCCCCGCCGCACCCTGGAGCTGCACCTAAGCAGCGCCTCGCCCAGGCTGCCCCGACCCCCGCGCCGAGGGCCGGCGGGAGGCAAAGCCGCTGTGGGGCGGGCTCGGACGCCAGCCGCCGGCGGGGCTCGCAGCCTCGGGGTCCGGCCCCAGAAGCCGCCCCGCCGTCGCCCGGGGGGAGTCGGAACCCGCCGGCCGCCGGGGTCGCGCGGCGCCTCCCGCACCTCGCGCAGCCGCGGGGCTCACCTGGCCGCACCTCGAGGTCTCCCCGCCGCGGGCCTGCGCGCGCGCCGCGTCCACCCGGGCGGCCCTTTTTGGGTCCTTGGCGGGTATTTTCCGTCTGGCCCCACATCACTTCCCGTAAAGGAGAGCGAGGTGGGGGCGGGACCTCCTGCCACCTCGGGGAGCACCCCCGCCCCACGCCGCCGGGGCGCTAGGCGGGCGCCCCCTCGCGCGCCGCTCCCGGTTCCGCCGCACCCGCCGCGGGGCCCTCCTGGGAGCCACGGGACGGCTCCCGCACGCTTCGTTGGCCGCTACCGGGTGTCCACCGGCCTTTCCTGGAAAGCGTGAAACCTTGAGAGAGAGAGAGAGTTGTCTTCGGGTTGAGGCGCAGGGGGGACATTTACAAACCTCCAGGATCTGTGAGCTGCGGGGGTGCATCCGATCGGCGTCCCCACTGGCGTAGGGGTCCTGAGCAGCAGCGGCAAAGCCGGTCCCACCCAGGGTTCCTGAGGCCCAGGGGGCTCCTGCGCCAGGTGCTCCCTGGCCCAGCTCCCCAGGGGCCACACCCGTGCCGAACGTCCAGCTCTGCCACGCTCCATCCCGCCTCGCCAGCTCCTCCTTCGGATCCGGCTGGGGCCTGGCCTTGCCGGGGCAAGGGAAAGCTCTGGGGTTCTTGGAAATGACAGGAAGGAGAAAAAGTAAAATTCTGGCAGGAAAAAAAAAATAATGCATTTCTGAGAAGGAAATGACAAACGAGGTCTCTGCTTGTACAGTCTAGTTCGGATTATAAAATCACTCTAAATTTCTAAAAGAGAGCAAATCGTTAAAAAAAAAAAAAAGGCAAAATACAGCACCCTAGAGAATAGCAGCTGTAAGGTGAAAACTGCGAGCCTTTGCTGCCTCCCAGCGGCCTCCTTCTCTTAGCGCTGACGAGTGAGTGCGCTTGCTTGGATCTGCAGCTGTGAAGGTGGTTCAGGCCACCCCGGGTTACCACTCAGAGGCAACCAAATTTCTCCTCCAGTGGCGTCGGGGTGTGGACAGTGGCCTTAATTCTGCGGACTCCCAGGCAAAGCACCTCTGAACCAAATAATTCCACATCGAAGCAGAGCAAAATGATTGAAAATCTAATCCAGCTTCTCTTACCACCTGTTCCATCTCACTGATCTGTGTCTACTTCCACCACAAATCTCAGCTGTCCCAGGTCCACCTACCCAACCCCATCATACTCCAGTCTGCAGCTACTCACAGTTTATACTACAATTAGCTTTTCAAATATATGTCCAATTTACAAAATCACTTATAGGATAAATTATATCAAATTGTGAAATATTGAATATGCATTCAATGTAATATTTAAAGGGAAATATAACAGAGTAATGTCAGAGTGAGAGATAACAGGTTTCATCAGGGTGATAGTGTCAAGGGATGTTCCCCAGCTAAGAAAGGCCAAAAGACTGTTGTTGGTAGCGGCTAAGACAGGAAAAGTAGCCCCATGTTCATGTGTAAAGGAGCAGTTCTGGGAGTTACTGATCAGTTAACAACTGAGGTACCAACAATGCATCAACTGCTAATGGCTGATATGCTACAAGGAGAGGCTTCCCCTTCAAGCTTCCCCACTCCTGAAGCCAAGCAGGGCTGTAACAGGAATTTATCAAGAAGGAGATAAAAAAAAAAAATAGACAATGGTAATGTGGCCCATTCATTTCCCTTTCATTCACGGAGTCCAATTTAGGTGCTAGAGATGTAATAGTGAACAAGGAAAATTGGCCCCTGTTGTCAGTAGCTTGATAGATCAACAAGTAAGTAGTTAATTCCAATGTGGTGAGATAAGATCCTCCATAAAGGAAGTAAGAGTGTTACTGGAACACAAGTGACACCAAATCAAGACTTCCCAGAGAAAGTGACATCTAAATTAAGAAGGGTGAACAAGGTAGGAAGATGAAGGAAAAGAGAGCAGAGGAAAGACCTGGAGGCAAAAGAGAGCATCAGTTATTAAAAGAACTGAAAGAAGTTCAGAAAAGCTGAAAAACCAAGTAGAAGGAATCAGAGGAGAAACTGGAGGAAGAGCAGAGGCTGGATTTTGAAGAACCTGGAATGATTATAATTTATTTACCATTTACTATGAGTCAGCCAATATGCTAAGAAGTTTGCATATATCCCCTCATATACTTCTCACAATTGCCCTCTGAAATAAGGACTATTTCTGTCTCTAAATTACAGATAAAGTGAGCCTTAAAGCAATGAAGCAACCTGACCAAGATTATACAGCTGAAAGTGGCACAGTCAGGACTAGAACATAAAACTCATTTTCAAATGGCTACAAGGTTAAGAATGGGTTTCAGAGGCCAATTAGCATGCTGAAATCCAAGTAAGGTATAATAGTAATCTGGTTTAAGAACATGACCATCAGGATGAAGATGAATAAACAGATTTGAGATACTTAGGAGAGTAAATCAAGAAGGCATGATTGTAGGTGGTGAGGGAATGGGAGAAATCCATCAAAATGCCTGTTTCTGGTTTGGGCAACTAGGAACCATTGAGCAAAAGGAAGAGAGTCCTGTTGCAACAGGGTAAAATAGGCCATAATGAACAAGTGTAGGACATTTTAACTTGACATTATCAACATTGGGAGAACGTATAAGTGAGACTGTTCAGTGTGCAATTGAATAAACTGATCCGAGGCACAGAAGACATGAATGGAAGTTATTGCCCAAGGGGTACTCAGAGACATGAAAGTCAATGAGCTAGTCTAGAAAATGTACTAAGAAGCAAAGAGGAGGCTTGAAACAAAACTCAAAGTCTGAGAAAAGAGTGCCAAGGGAAGTAGGAAGAAAACAAAGAGAAAAAGTTATTAGAAAAACTAAATATGTTTAATATATCTTATACCAATTCAAAAACCCTCTCTCTACCACTTCTTACTCTAGTCACAGAACTGGTCACAGTATCTCTGTTGCTATATTTAGCAGTAAAAGGGTATCACGTGGGCAACTTACCTTCAAACAGTTTAGAAAAAAAATAATGTGTGTGTTCATGTGTGAATAAACATATATGGAGAGAGATTAAAGCAAATGTAAAATGCCAACATTTGCAGAATCTGGGTAACAGGTATACAAAAATTTTTTGTGCAATTTTTGTACCTTTTTATCTAAATGTGGCATTATTTCACAATAGTTTTTTTTTAAGAATTTTTAGAAGTCTCTTTAGGAAATCCCATTGGATCAAGCCTAGTGGCCCACTTAAAATCCATCATTTTCTTGGCTTTCTCTCGCACTTTTTTACTCCTACTATCTGCTCTCTTGATCTTAGAATGGATTTGTGATGAAATTGGAGAAACTACCACTTTATTTTTCCATGGAAGGCACTGATGACACTCCTTTCAGGATGCCATTGGTGAGGAGGCCACTGACATGTTTGAAAAGCTCAATGGTGGTTGCTCTTTATGGGCTGAGATTGACAGTTGAAGATGCTGCTGCAACAGGTCTCCCTAGCATAAACTAGAAATAAAAGAATCCCCACTCACTTAAGCTAAAGGCATTCCCTGTCCCCAGCGCTGGTCCCAGGCCTTGCTAAAGCCTGCAGGTAAGTGCACTCCACACAGGGGGTACCTCTGGATCACTTGGCTCTCGTGGCCAAAAGGGCTTGTGTTCCTGGGAACTACAGGATTATAACAACTGGAAAGTCATTTCAGGGAAAGCTACTATCCTGAGGGCACTGCACAGACAACCAACCAAAACATGCCCCCAGTCTGCCTGTAAATAAGGCCCATTTATTTGTTTCACAGCTTTAAACTGATGGACAAACGCTAGGTTTATCAGATATCTCAGACTACAGAGGCACTACTAGGAACATAGCCAGGGAAACACCATCTTTGCACCCTCCCTAGGCTTCATCACAGCTAACTGGTACTTCCCAGAAAGTAGTTTATACACTCATCTGAAGTTCCAATTCTTAAAACTCTAACCGAGGGGACACCTCTGTATCTCCTGGTCTAGGGGTCAGCAGGGTCTACAATTGAGTCCAAAGAATTATATATATTCACATAATTTAAAAGTTCTGCTTAAGGATCTGGCTTCCAATTAGCCTGAACCCAGGTATTGACTGAGATCACAGGTCTTAGCACATCATCAACAGTTGGGACCCATTACGAATAAATCAGTCTACTTAGAAAATCACAAAGGTTTCAAAGACAAAAAAGAGGTAGAGCAAGGTTGAACAATAAAATTCATCTCCTCCATAAGACTAGTCCTTCAAGACTGGGAGAGGTAGCTGTTTTGCATTATACTTAGAAACAAATATGGAGAGTCAAGTCAATTGGAAACAGAAAAATGTGTTCCAAAAAAAGAACAAGACAAAACCTCAGAAAAAGACTTTAATGAGATGCAAAAAAGTAATCTACCTGATAGAGTTCAAAATAATGGGCATAAAGATGCTCTCCAAACTCAGAAGAATGGATAAATATGTGAGAACTTCAACAAAGAGGAAGAAAATATAAGAAAGAACTAAACAGAAATCACAGAGCTGAAGGACATAACTGAAAAATACACAGTGGGGTTCAACAATAGACTAGATGAATCAGAAAAAAGAATCAGTAACCAGGAAGACACAGCAGTAGAACTCACTCAAACAGAGCAGCAAAAAGAAAAAAGAAATTTAAAAAGAGAAGATAGTTTAAGAGACTTATAGAACAACATTAGGCAGAGTAAGATTAGTAATGCAGGGTAAGAGAGAAAAAAGGCAGAATATTTATTTGAAGAAATAATGGCTAAAAATTTACCTAACCTGGGGAAAGAAACAGACATCCAGGTACAGGAAGCATGGAGAACTCCAAACAAGATAAATCCAAGTGATCCACATCAAGAAACATTATAATTAAAGTGTCAAAAGTTAAAGAGAGCATCTTAAAAGCACCAAGAGAAGAACAACTTCTTATATACAGGGGGCCCCTTAAGACTACTGGCAGGTTTTTCAACAGAAAATTGCAAGCCAAAAGAGAGGGGCATAATATATTCAAAGTACTGAAGAAAAAAACCTTCCAACCAGTCATACTCTACCTAGCAAAGCTATCATTCAAAACTGGAGAGGTAAAGATGTTTTCCATATAAGCAAGCATTAAAGGAGTTCATCACTACTAAATCACCTTTACAAGAAATGTTAAAGGGACTTATTTAAGCAGAAAAGAATATGCACTAATATCATCAAGAAAATATAAAAGTAAAGATCTTACTGGTGAAGACAAATACATAGTAAAGTTAGGAGAATAACCACTTATAAAGCTAGTATTAAGGTTAAAAGACAAAAGTAGCAAACATAACCACAACTACAATAATTAGTTAACAAATACACAAAATAAAAAGATGTAAAATATGACATAAAAAACATAAAACATGGTGGGGGAATAAAAATGTAGAAGATTTATAATGTGTCAAAAACTTAAGTTGCTGTTGACTTAAAAAATACTGCTATATACACAGGCTGTTATATATGAACTTCATGGTAACTGCAAAGGAAAAACCTACTACTGATAACACAAAAGATAATGAGAAAAAAAAAAAAAAAACCTAAACATAATACTAAAGAAATTCATCAAACCACAGGGAAAAAAGCAAGAGAAGTAGAAAGGAACAGACAGGAAATACAAAAACATCTGGAAAACAATTAAAATAGCAGTAAATACCTACTTACCAATAATTACTTAAAATGTAAATGGACTAAATCCTCCTATCAAAAGACAGAGTGGAAAAAAAAAAGACATAGAGCAGCTAAATGGATTAAAAGGAAAAAAAAAAAAACAAGACTCATCTATATACTGCCTAAAAGAGAATCTCTTCAGAAGTAATGACAATATAGCCTGAAAGGAAAAAGGTGGAAACAAATATTCCATGTAAATGAAATGAAAATGAAAAAAAGCTGGTGTAGCTGGTATACAGACTTTAAAACAAAGACTATAAAAGACAAAGAAGGGCATTACATAATGAAAAGGCAAGTCAATCAAAAAAGAGTATATAAAAATTATAAATATTTATGCATCTAACATAGGAGCACCTATATATAAAGCAAATATTAACAGACAATAAATGGAGATATTGCCTGCAATACAATAATAATGGTGGACTTTAACACACCAGTTTCCTCAATCATCCAGACAGAAAATCAAAACGGAAACATTGGCTTTAAACAACACATTAGATCAGATGGACTTAATAGAAAAATACATAACATTCAATCCAAAAGCAGCAGAATACACATGCTTCTTAAGTGCATATAAAACATTCTCCAGGACAGATCACATGTTAGGCCACAAAACAAAAAGACCAAAATCATATCAAGCATCTTTTTTATCACAATGGCATGAAACTAAAAAGTGATGACAAGAAGAAAACTGAAAAAATCATAAAATGTAGATTAAACAACATGCTACTGAACAATCAATGGGTCAACAAAGAAATCAAAGAGGAAATCAGAAAATACCTTGAGACAAATGAAATGTAAATATAACAATTCAAAATCCACAGGATGCAGCAAAAGATGTTCTAGTAGGGAAGTTCATAGCAATACATGCTTACCTCAAGAAACAAGGAAAATCTCTAACTTTACATCTAAAGGAACTAGAAAAAGAATAAATAAAGCCCAAAGTTAGTAGAAGGAAGGAAGGAAGGAAGGAAGGAAGGAAGGAAGGAAGGAAGGAAGGAAGGAAGGTCACAGAAATAAATGAAATATAAACTAAAAATAAAATTAAAAAGTCAATGAAACTGGCTCTTTGGAAGGATAAAAAAAATTGACAAACCTTTAGCTAGACTCACCAAAATGAGAAGGCTCAAATAAGTAAGACTAAAAATGAAATAAAAGTTATAACTGATACCGCAGAAATACAAAGGATAGTAAGAGACCTCTATGAATAATTATTTGCTAATGAACTGGACAACATAGAAGAAATGGATAAACCCTTAGAAACATACAATCTTCCAAGACTGAATCATGAAAAAATAGAAAATTGGAATATACAAATTGCCAGTAAGGAAATTGAATCAGTAATCACAAACCTTCCAACAAACAAAACCCCAGGACCAGATGACTTCATTGCTGAATTCTACAAAATATTTAAAGATTTAATATCTATACTTCTCAAACTTTTCCAAAAAGAAAACCAAACAAACAAACAAACAAAAAACTGAAGGGGAGGGAATGCTTCCAAAATCACTTTATAAGGCCCACATTACTACCCTAATTCCAAAACCAGATAAGGATGCCACAAAAAAGAAAATTACAGGTCAATATCCCTGATGAATATAGGTACAAAAATTCTCAGTGAAATATTAGCAAAACAAATTCAACAATACATTAAAACTATCATACACTGTGACCATTGACGTTATAGGAAGAACCCTGCCTTAGGCTGCTGTAACAGAATACCATAAAATGGGTGGCTTAAACCACAAATATTTCCCACAGTTCTGAAGGCTGTGAAGTCCAAAATCAAGGTGCTGGTGGATTTGGTGCCTGGCAAGAAGGCCCTTTTCCCATTTGTACCTTCTTATTATATACTAACATGGCAAAGAGGATGATCATCTCTCCTGTATCTCTTCTTATGAGGGCACTAATTCCATTCCTGAGGGCTCCCCACCCCTACCTTAATTACCTCTCAAAGGTCCCACCTCCAAATACCATCACATTGGAGCTTAGGGATTCAATAAACGAATTTTGCCAGGGACTCTAGGGAGGGGGGGGGCACACTTAATCCCTACCAAATCCTTATTTTAGAAAGAACCAACTCAAAGCCTCTTAATCTGCTTTCCCTAAGGCAGTAAATTAGAAGCAATTTAGTCAAAGAATTGCAGACATTAATGCTACCTTCAAAGATTTGAAGGATGTGCCAGAGGGTCTCTATATACCCCATTCAATTCATCTCTTTGGGCCTTACAAAAATTAGATGGAAAAGCCTCTAGAGATGGATGGATGGAAATAGTTACACAATGTGAATGTACTTTTTTTTTTCTAAAAAAAAGATTTTATTTATTCATGAGAGACCCAGAGAGAGAGAGAGAGAGAGAGAGAGAGAGAGAGACTGGCAGAGAGACACAGGCTGAGGGAGAAGCAGGCTCCATGCAGGGAGCCCCACATGGGACTCGATCCTGGGTCTCCTGGATCAGGCCTTGGGCCGAAGGTGGCGCCAAACCGCTGAGCCACCTGGGCTGCCTGTTAATGTGTTTAATGCCACTGAATTCTACACTTAAAAACTGTAAAATAATGAATTTCATGCTATGTAATTTTTACCACACACAGAAAACAAACTAGATGGATTATGACAGAAAACAATGGACTATCTCAATTTGTAGCTATTCTGTATACAGCATCCTTTTTCTTTCTTGAAGACAGCTTTTTTGAGATATAATTCTCAAACACTAAAGTCCACTATTTTAAAGTGTACAGTTCAGGGATCATCGGGGATGTTGGCTTATAACATTTTTGTGTGTGTGTGGTATCCTCATCTGGTTTTGGCATTAGGGAATGCTAGCCTTATAAAAAGAGTTTGAAAGTGTACAATACAATAAATTGACAAGGTTGTCACTGACCACCACTATCTAGTTCCAAAACATTTTCACCTTAAAAAGAAACCCCGTATCCTAGCAGCCACTAATCTACATTTCCTGCATTTGCCTGTTTCAGACATGTCATATAAATGGCCTCTTGTGCCCAGCTTCTTTCATATTTTCAAAGGTTATTCATGTTGTAGCATGTCACTATTTCATTAATTATGGCTGAGTAATATTCTATCATGTGTTATAATTTGTTATGCATTGACAGATGTTTGTGTTATTTCCACTTTTTTAAGCTATTATAATAAGGATGCTATGAACAATCATACACAAATTTTTGTATGGATGTGTTCACTTCCTTTGGACATATACCTAGAAGTAAAATTACTGAGCCATACAGCAATGCTGTTTAACTTTTTGAGTAACTGCCAAACTGTTCCACAGCAACTGCACTGTTTTATATCCCACCAGTGACGTGTGTATCAGGGTTTCAATTTTTCCATATTCTTGCTGACGCTTGTTATTCCATCTTGTTTGTAGTCCTCTTAAGTTTATGAAGTGGTATCTCATTGTGACCTTGATATAAATGGCTGCAAGATCTTTATCAAACGAAAAAAATTAACTCTTTCTCTGCCACTAAACTGACCAATGCATCATTCTCAAAAGGAGGATCAAAATCAGTTCAATTTAACTTTATGTTACATGGGACTATCATTCCTTGTTTCCTGGTCTCAATCCTATATTTGCCACATCCCAGAAAGGGGATGTTCCTTGAACCTGGGTACCACAACAAACAGACTCCTGCAACAGAATCCCAGTCTAGCTGTAGTCAAGCAAAGCTAAGCCTGTCATGTGGTAAATACTTGGTACATGAATTAAAATTTTAATGTATACTTTTATGTGCATAGAAGAAAAAGTCGGAACACCTGGGTGGCTGAGTGGTTGAGCATCTGCCTTCAGCTCAGGTCGTGATCCTAGGGTCCTGGGATCAAGTCCCACATCAGGCTCCCTGCATGGAGCCTGCTTCTCCCTCTGCCTATGTCTGCCTCTCTCTGTGTGTCTCATGAATAAATACAATCTTTTAAAAAAAGTCTCAAAAGCTCACACTAAACTGTTGAATGTGCTGATTAAATAAATGTATACAATAATTTCAACCTCTCACTTTGTTCATTCCTGTAGTTTGAATTTTTTAATGTACATATACTTTAATAATTTTTTTTCTTCACTCTTTTAAAAATTACCTATGCTGGCCTCTATTCAACATAGATAGCTTACATGAAGTTATAATAAATTTACTTTTCAAGAAATCAATAATAAAAATGAGTTGATTTAAATAAAGCATCTTGTACATGTGATTACACTGATGGCTGTCTTTGAAAATACAAGTTTAAGATTAGAATAAAAGGTAATGAACAGTTCCTACCAATTTCAATAACACTATATGAAAAATAGCTTCATAACTAATTCTACCCTTACCACCATTATTAATGCAAATTCGTTTAGGTTACCAAACAGATCTGTGTCATATCTGCCATCTTATATAATATCATCTATTTTCTCTAAAACTTCAACTTGCTCTGAAATACATCATTTTTCAATTTACTCCACCATTCTGCCTGGGGCTAAAAAACTGCTCAAGTATATTAAACTGGGCTAATTGTAGGCTATTTGAGGAGCATTCTGCCCAAAATGGTTAACTTTATTTACTTCATCTATAACCAGTACTATAAACACCATTCCTAGCTATTTTATAAACAGCGTCTGGTCACCTCTTGCTCCTGCATTCCTAGAAAAACAAAACCTCAACTAGGAAACAAAATATTCCTGAAGACATTCATTTTAGTTTAAAAAAAAGTCGCAAATAAAAGTAAACATTAAAATTGACAGCGCTTGTTTTAAAATCATTACATATGATTTATTTGTGTTTAAAACATATTTGAGAAGTTTTCATTAGATTATTTATAGTCAATGTATAATTTCAATAGAACATTAGACAATTACAATTCAACTCCATGTAGTATTAACTTTTCTTCTCTTCTGATTCTTGTGCCAATTTCAACTTTTCTTTTACTTCCATCTGATCTCGGTAGTACTGTTCAAATATTGGTTGATAAATATACATCCCTCCAGCAATTCCAAGGATGCTAGCAAAAAGCAGTTGTGGAAGAGTCAATCTCCCAAACATTTTTCAACAAATGCCATACAATGCTTTCCCCACACAGTGGTTTTGAAAAATTAGTCCACATCCAGGAAAATATCTTCAGATCTGTGTACAAAGAAAATGAAAAACAAAGCAATACCTTAGCACACATCCTTTAAAAGATTCCATGTCACTACCTTCTTTCAGAGTGAGTAGTATTTTCATCATAATTTTCATAATATGTAAATATCACGTGGTTTAACTAACATAGGAATATAAATAAATAGGAAGCATGACAAATGAGGGTTAGGGCATGGTGTAAGACAAAGCTAAGTCCCATTACAGAATGTTCTCAATGGTTTGAAGTGGGTAATTCTTAAAATGGCAATGAGGCTGGGAAGAGTCATACTCTACACCTTTATATACCATTATAAAACTAG
Organism: Nyctereutes procyonoides; assembly: GCF_905146905.1. Classification (NCBI taxonomy): domain Eukaryota; kingdom Metazoa; phylum Chordata; class Mammalia; order Carnivora; family Canidae; genus Nyctereutes; species Nyctereutes procyonoides. The sequence goes on along the minus strand of NW_026575040.1, from coordinate 19,836,208 downwards.
CCACTACAAGAAACAGCTCCCCACAAAAGTTGAAAGTGACTGCCAATCCAATCTGGAAGTAGAAGAAAGAGAATTGTTACTTTTCACTATTAGCCTTTTGGGTTGTTTTGTTTACTACTTCATGCTTTTTTTTTTTTTTTTTTGCCAATATGCATGATTAAAAATTTTCACAACAGGCTAAAAGATTTGGAGTTCATTCTGATGCTTTAGAAGGTACAAGTAGTCATCAAACACACACATGTAAATAACTGGCCATCCATTTTTTTTTATAAAAATATAAAGATTTGGGCAGCCCGGGTGGCTCAGCGGTTTAGTGCCGGCTTTGGTCCGGGGTGTGATCCTGGAGACCGGGGATCGAGTCCCACGTCGGGCTCCCTGCATGGAGCCTGCTTCTCCCTCTGTCTGTGTCTGTGCCTCTCTCTCTCTCCGTGTCTCTCATAAATAAATAAATAAAATCTTAAAAAAAAAATAAAGATTTGACAGATTTTACTTTTAATGACTGAGAAGTAAAGACTCCATTATTTCTCAGAAAATTATAGTTGTGAGCACCAGTCTCTGGAGAAAACAGATGTTTATGAAAGAGGAAAACAGAGCGACGGATTTACACGTTTTCTTAACGTTTCACCCTCTTCTAGGCCTCCGAGGTTACAAAAATCCCTAGTGGCAGAACTAGTACCAGAAACTAGGTTGTCCTTAACATCGCTAAAATGTAATATAAATTAATCTGGGAAATGCCCGTTTGCTCCTGGGCTCTTGCGGTTAACTAGATAAACGACAGTTTACCAAGCATGCTATGGTTCATTGCCTGAGTGTGGGGGGAAAAAAAAAGGGGGAGGTAGGGGAGCCATTTTCAAGTCAGCTCCTTGGAAGATAAACCACAGGAAATAGGAAACCCTTGGCCACTAGTTTGCTAAGTGACCCTGACCGAGTCATTTAACTTTGCCGAACCTCATTTTCCACATCTGTGCAAAAGGCTGAATCATCCCTAGGCCGCCTACCTCGTCCGACAGTTATTGTGAGACCACCAAACAGTGAGATGCTACACCAACACGTTTACAATGATCATCACTATTATTACCACTGAGGCACCACGGACCGTCGAGCGGCCGCTTCGCATCGCTGACAAGCCTCCCGCAGGCCCCAGCCTAGCGGCGCTCCGGCTCCTTCCAGCGGTTTCCGGAAGAGAAGCTCGGGCGCAGAGACAACGAAGCCAAAGGCGGGCAGCAGTGTCACGAGGACGATAAGCCGCAGGCAACGCGCGGGCCAGCCCGCGGCAAACAAAGCCGCCGCACCGAGCGGCGGACACCAACCTCGGAGGTTCTTGTGCCAGGGCGCTGCCGTTTCCCAGCTACCCCCGCGCCTGCGAGCGACGGCGGCTGCAAAGGCCAAATTTAGTGAGCGGAAGAGCAACGCGCGCGCTATTCCCGGCTCCTCCTTTGCGGGGTCTGAGGTGGCTGGGGATCTTGAGCCGACCTAGAAGCGGGATCAGGATGAAGCAAGGGGGCGACGATGGCCGGCTTTTTTTCCGCGGATTCCAGAGCCGCTCCCACGAGAAGGTGAAGCTGCGAAAGAGAAAGTCCACTTTGTACCTCAGCCCCCGGAAGAGCAGCGAGCGCCGCGGAGGTGAGGGGCGGGCGGGGGCGGGGGGAGGGCGCCAAGCTCCCCGGCTGTGGCGGGAAGCCGCGGACCGCGAGGGAGGGCTCCATCTGCTGGGCGGGGTTGCCGAGAAATCGTCGTGCGCTGGAGCCGCGATTCTCCGTCCCTGGCCGCTTGTGCGGCGTTTTATTCTGCGTGGGTTAATCCTGCCGCGGCCCGGTGGAGTGAGTTGACGTGACGTAGCCGGCCGCATTTTAAGAACGGGGGCAACTTACCTGAGGTTTCGCGGCTGCCCAGGGATTGATTCCTGGGGTGACCAGGTCTGACTCCCACTCCATTTATTACAGCCCCTCTCCCGCCTCCAGCCTTCTCTTTGGTCCGTTGTGAGGATGTTGACAGGAACCAAATCACCCCCCAGCAACTGGGCTGTTGATCTGTCAGAGGCGGTCTTTAATATAAGGATGGACTTCTGCATTTAATAAATATTTATTGTGCGCCTTGTATGTGCCAAGCACTGTGTGAGCGGCATGAAAAGAATGCTGAGTTTCCCCTGTGGAGACCTGAGACGAAAAAAGGGGAGAATCATTTTTGCCAGATGAAGGAGGATTGTGACGGGGAGAGGGAGAGGGGCCGCTGGGCCGGAGTTCTCTCGCTCTTTTCCCCTGACCCTTCCTTCGGTAGAGAAGTTGGATCCCTCAGGGTTAAGGAGAGTAACGAGATTATAAGTGACCGCACTTGTCACATAGCTGAACCTTTAGGTATTCAGAATCACTTGTTCAGGGCCCAGTTCTGAGTATTGTGTACTCTGCACCAGTCCACAGAGTAAAAGGGTTTTTTTTTTTTCACAGGGTTTCCTTTCAGCGGCTGTAGTTCAGTGGGGATGTTTAAGTGCTTCTGAAGGGCGAACGTTGAGATGGGGCGTGTGTGTTGTGTTGAATGTACCAGTTATCTGAAAAATATTTAAATGTGTTCCTGGAGAATAATGGAGGACAGTGGCAGGAACCTAGAACTATAGCAAAAGACTCAAAATGGATTAGAGTACAAACAGGCAGGTCTGAATAAATTAAAGCACCTCTCAGAACCAGCCAGTTGAACTCTGTTGTCAGATGTTTTTTTAGGAATGCAGCAATACAGATTTTAATATAAAGTCGGATTTTTAAATGTTGACAAATTAACATTCAAAAAAAAAAAAAAACAACTCTGTATTCAGCCTGCAGGCTGTCCACTTGTGGCAAAGAGGCAGCAGATAGCCCTGGTTGTGAATTCTGTTTCGCCATTTACAACCTTTTTGACTTTGGACAAGGCAGTTTAACTTCTTAGTCTTGTTTTCCTTATAGGTAAAATGGGGCCAATACCTACCCTTTAGCACGATTTGGAGGATTAAATAAGGCAACATGAAGGAATGAACTCTTGCATAGACTAAACAACAATAAGAGCTATTTAAAAACATGCAGAGGACCATTTGATATGCCACTGTTTGACTCCTAAATTAGTAATTTGTTAGCTGGTTTCTGTCATTAGCTACCTAGATAGGCTATTACCTAATTAGCCTAAGGCCTTAGTTAACCTGATCTCTTTTTCATTGTTATCTTACTATTCTCTTTATACAATTAATTGCAAGAAAGATTGGTTAAATGGAAGGAGTGATGATTACCCAGTGGTAAAGCTCCAGCCCTTGTCTGTCAGCCAGAGTTCTCTACTGTGCGTTGAGTCTGAGCAATGAGCAAGGCCCCAACTGGAACAGCAGATTTTAGTTCTGCAAGTAGAACTTGCCTGACTTTTGTGCCACAATTACCTGTTTTGTTTTGTTTTTTAGATCTTCTTGGTGAAAACGTTTATTTGGTCTCGTTTACCATAGCATTACGAATATGTAACTGTTTTTTAGTCCAGACAAGTTTTGTTCCAGATGAATATTGGCAGTCTCTTGAAGTTGCACATCACATGGTTTTCAAATATCCTTTGTAGTTTCTTTTCCAAATTAGAAATGTGTATTCATCTTAGAAATTGTGCCAGCTTCTATTGTATTTTTTCAATCAATTTTCCATATATTCTCCAAGTAATTTTAACTTATCAAAGTACACCATTATTTTATACTAATATTTCTTCTATATCTTTCTTTGATGTTAATACACTTGACTCAACCTTTAGCCAGCAGGTCTTCCCATAGTGCTCAGTACTGTGGAAGATATAGATGAAGTAAAAAACACATTCCCTTCATGAAGAAATTATGAGTTTAATTGGCCATTGCATTTTTAACTTAAATAACCAGTGTGAAATGCTGTGTTTTTAAGTTTCATTATCAAAAAAATAGAAATTTTTTATGCACAGACATTAAAAGAGATTGTTTCAGTGCTATTCAACATTAGTCCTTAATATCACTAATTATGGTTATTTGACCTGGGAATGGACAGAAAGATTGAGGGGTTACACATACCCCTTAATCTTTGCAAGCATTTACAAGATTCTGCATCTTTTGGGAAAAGATAGTGTTCAGCTACTGGTAAGTTTATATAAAAGTAATGAAAATAGTTATCAAAAGTAGATTTATTCCACCCTTTTTAAAAGGCTCATGTATATTAACTAAATGACATTATTGGTATCACAAAGTTTTGTGTTTTTTTTTTTAAAGATACTTGTTGCTAAACCCTGACCATATCTGGGAAGCCCACAGTTACAAAGACATACTATGATGTGTAACCCCTTATTATGTGCTAAAACACAAAAACAGCATAAAAGTGTCCTACTTGAAGGAATCCTGTTAAAATTTGCAGACTTTCAGAATGACTACATTATATATTAATTATTTGAACCTTAGAAGTATTCTTCCTTCATGAAAGCATCACATGAGAGCAGTGTTGTATCTTGTTTTTTTAACTTGTGAGCAGAAGACCGTGTTATATGAGCTTATGAAGACTAAATGTATATAAACCTACTCAGGATTTAGTGTTGGAATTTAATCTTAGAGAAAATTAATTTGACAAGAATTTAATGATATGTACAATCATTGTGCTATATATGTAGTAATTAGGCAGCAATAGTAATAAGGTTGTAATTCCTAGATCATGAATTTCTGGTGTCAGTTGCCAAGAAAGGGTAGTGAAGAACTAGTGGTGCCAAAGTTTTTCTAAACTCACTCTCAAAATCCTTTAAGCTGTCCTCAGATTAGACTCAGAAGTTTGGGCCTTCCCCATTTTCTGTTAGGGAAGTGGCCCAAAATTCCAAAGGCTGTCCAAATCCTGAGGGTTTCTTGGAGCCTGGAAACACATGGAAAGATCATGGGGAAGGAGAATGTAGAGCATTAGCAGAGTTTCTCCCATTGACACATGTAGAAGTTAGGAGCTGTGAATTTGCTTCTCTTGTCAGGTCTTCTAGATTATGTAGAGTATCCATAAAGTCTGGAACCACAGGCAAATATGCATGATGTCATCATGGATATCTTATATCCCAAGAAGTAGGTTATATTATGAATGAAGGAGTCTTCAAGATAGAAAACTTGCTATTCCTTCAGGACCTAGCCACTCTCTTCAACCTGTAGCTGACCCACGGGGCCATCTTGTGCTTTAAAGTAAGCCGCCTCTTGCCCTCCCCCCCATCCTCACCCCATTGTCCCCCTCAAAAAACCTCCATCCTATCTGGAACTTGACCAGGTAGAGAAACATTAAGATGCTATCAGTCATTCATACCTGTCATACTGATTTTTTTTTAAATGTAGATTACATAATTTTGAAACTAGAAGGGGTCAGAGAAGTGAAATCAATAAACCAAGGTCACAGCATGTTGAGCTCTTACAAGACAGCTTCTCCCTAAACTGCATAAAATATGAGTATAGAATTAGGAATGGCTTAGAATTGCACTGTCTGACATGGTAGCCACTGCCACATGTGTCTATTGAATATGTGAGATGTGGCTAGTCTAAATTGAGAAGTGCTATTACTATAAAATTCATACTAGATGTCAAAAACCTAGTACAAAATAAAAATGTAAAATGTTTCTATAATTTTTTATTTTGATGGATTGGTAATATTTTAGATATGTCAGGTGAAACAAAATAAATAAAATTAATTTTACCTGTTTGGGATTTTTTTTTTAATTTTTTAATTTGGCTACTATAAAATTTTAAACTATGTACGTGGCTCGTGTTATATTTCTACTGGACAGCACTGGCTTAGAACACGTGAGAAGAAAGGGATATAGAAGGGAGACCTGAATGGGGTTCCACAGTGGGGGCTTTCAATAGTCAGAAGACATACAAGGGCATTTGGCCTCTGGAAGCTTAATGGAGGAATCAGGAGCTTAAAGAACAGGAGAATGGTAAGCTGCCAACACAGTATCATACTCAAGGTTTACCCCTTGCATGTTCCTTCTCTTTGCCCCAAATTAACTTTTCACATGAACTACTTTCAGGCCTAGAGGTAAGAAGAATATAGATCTCTATGCAGAGTAAACAAAAGGTATGTACATAGATGCCTTTTGCTCTATTTTACAGGGCAATTATTTTTTTTAAGTGAAATTATGAAGTACAGTATACCTTTAAGACTTAAATATTTACAGATTACTGACAAAGAGGAGGAACATAAAACAAAAGTGTTAGAAGCCACTGACACCTGAAAGTAAAGCTACTCTAAAGTTAATAAAGATTGGTCCAACAAAAATACAAATTTAAATATATTTTTAGAAACACATCTTTCGAACAAACCTAGATTAAATTGTGCTCTATCAGTGTGTTATTTTGTTAATGATAGCTCGGACACATTTTTTTTAAAACTCTCAAAGATGTCATTGTGTAATATTAGAATTACTAACTGTAATTAAGTTATAATACATTTACTCTTTAGTTTTACTTTTTTTTTAAGATTTTTATTTATTTATCCATGAGAAACACAGAGAGAGAGAGAGAGAGAGAGAGAGGCGCAGAGACACAGGCAGAGGGAGAAGCAGGCTCCAGGCAGGGAGCCCAACATGGAACTCGATCCCAGGTCTCCAGGATCAGGCCCTGGGCTGAAGGTGGCACTAAACCGCTGAGCCACCCTGGCTGCCCCTAGTTTTACTCTTAAATTTACTTTTTAATGTCATCTGATTACTGTGTTTTTGTAATTGTAGAATACTTGTCCTTTTATGGGGAAAAAAAAGTAATTTTATCATCTGTATTGCAGGATGAAAAACAATGTAACTTAGTAGTTAAGAGCACAGGCTTCAGAATCACAAAGAGCTGGGTTTGAATCCTAGCTTTGACACTAAGTAGCTTTGTAGCCTTGAGAAAATTATTTAATGTCTCTGTACCTCAGTTTCCTCACTTATAAAGCAGTACCTATCTCACAGAGATTGTTAGGAGGACTGAATGAGGTGATATATATAAAGTACTTGGTATGATACCCATCACACACTATTATAAATGATTCATAAAAATTTAACTTACTGTTATGCTAATGGAAATCACTAAATGTGCTTCCAAAATAGAACCTTAATGCAATGAACTATTTTGTTGGCTATCTAAATTAAAAGCAGTAGTGTTGTAATATATAAATTACAGAGAGAAAGAATGAGAATGATAAAACTACTTTGGGCATTTTCCTGAAAAATTAATGTAATTTTTGTCAAAAAACAGGTATTTTTGCAGAATAGACTAATATATTATGTCTATTTTTGTACTAAGAAGGGCCTTCAGTTGATAGTCGGATCAGTTTGTTGATTTTTTATGCTAATTCAGTGTGAACTGGTACATGTTTTTAAATATCTTCTTTTTTTAATTAAAAAAAAAAAACAACTATTGAAGATTTGGATTCCTAGACTTGCCCAAGCACTTCTATCTGCTATAGCAGACATCAGACTCTACTCCTTAATGAAGCAACTAGAAAATCACCAAATGGCAAGATGGGTGGTAAGTGTTAAACCTTTTAGAAACTAGTCACTTATTTCATTCCTAACAGCATAAAACACATGGAAAAATATCGATTCTTAAAACAGGTTCAAAAGATAATTTGAACAGTGTTATAGAGGTACTTCCATAATGAAGAACAACAAAATGCAAGTGGTGCATGCCATACCTCCTTCTGATTGCACCCTGGGTGATTGAAGCCACCGATGCCCTCAAAATCTTTGAGAGGCTGAACCCTAGGAGCAGCCTTTGGAAACATCTTCACTTCATTGGTCAAACCTGTCATAATCCTTGCCTCACTTTCTATAAAATTCAGTTAGGAATAGTTCTTTTTTGTCTTTCTTTCTTCCTTTCTTTCTTTCTTTCTTTCTTTCTTTCTTTCTTTCTTTCTTCTTTCTTTTTTTTTTTTTTTAAGATTTTACTTATTTGAGAGAGAAAGTGAGAGAGCATGAGCAGGAGGAGAGGGAGAAGCAGACTCCCCACTGAGCAGGAAGCCTGATGCAGGGCTTCATCCAATCAATCCTGGGACTCAATCCCGAGACTCTATCCCAAGACTCCAGGATCATGACCTGAGCCAAAGGCAGATGCTTAACCAAGTGAGCCACCAGGTGCCCCCAGTAGGAATAGTTCTAATTATTGGCTACCTCACAAATCACCTCCACTGTTTACATCCATTGTTCACACCTCATACTTGAGACTGAGCCTAAGAAGTATGTTTTCACTGAAGCATTCTTTCACCTCTAGCTAGTGTTTGAAATAAACTCTGTAAGGGAGAATATGTAGTGTAGAAAACTGTCCTTTGTCAAACTGGCTTATTTCACAGTGGGGAGATAGATTCCTGATATCACATTCAAATTTTGATTTTCTCATTGAAACCATATCCTGAAGAGTGACTGGATTCTTTAGTACTGTGATTAACCTCCTTTGGCTCTTTCTTAAATTAAATAAACTTATATAAGCCTGCTTAGAAATGTTACTGCCTTTTTAATAGTTTCTACTGGAAAATATGTTCTGAATTCCAAGTGACCAATTTATCAACAAATTTCTAGAATATAATTTTTATTAATCTATTAATAAATATTATAATTTGCTAATTAAGATATTTCTGTGGGTAGTGTTTTTATTTGCATTAAAAAGACAGCATGGTTTAGTGATTGAGTGGTTGTTAATTGATTCAAGGATAAAATCAGTCTCCTTATTTTGTGCTTATATACACTGCTGAAGGCTCAACCTAAAATGGCAAGAATGTAATACCTTTGAAATTCTTCCTCTAAAGTACTAAGTTGTTATAGTTTAGGAAAAGCCTTTATATCTACAAAACTTTGGAACATTTTTTAAAGGCTATATTTGAAGAGATAGGAAGCCAGTACCACATGTATAACATCCTTGCACTAGCTAACAAGTTTCTTTTAAGACAGTTGCTTTGTAGATTTGATGCTTCTGCATGTTCTTCCAAAAACTGTTTTTTTTTTAAATTTTAGTCAATTTACCTGAAAGTATAAACTTACTAACTTTAACACATAATATATCTGGTATTATTATAGACCTATGTGTAATATAACTCCTTAAAAACAATCTTTGGGCATGACTGTTTTCAATATCGTTTATCTTTTGATGTGATTTTTTGCAATATGTAGACTTGATATTTTCCATAAAAGAAGATAATACTGAGCTTTTCCAATTCTCCCTCCCTATATGTTTGCTTATAATTGTTCTTAGTTTTTTTGCCAGTTAAGCTCTTGGTTCACATGGTATTGCTGTACCAGAACTCTTACAAACACCATGGAAACTGTTCTCACTATAATTGCTCTTTTCTACTATCCTTTGGAAGGTTCAAAGTCTATGAACAGGTGAGATATATTACTGTTAATAATTATGTACAAAACGTGAAAGATCTTAAGTATCAATATATTATAATGTCCAGTGGACCCCCAAATGTTCATGAGGTTTATTAAAACCACATTATCAGTTGATACATTTATTATAATAGGAAACAGATATATGCAAACCAGGTAATGAAGGGCAGTTTAATAAAAGGACTATGTATACATGTTTAGGCAATGTTTAGAAAAGCCAATAAGGAAATAACCATAGTACCCCAGGGTTAATCATAGGGGGAAGTTTCTGCTACCCTTTGGCCCCAAGGAGAGGTAATTATTATGGCAATCCATACAAAACTATAACTCTCCCCAGTAGGAGACAGGCACAGCTCACCATAGCAAGGAGGGAGCTGGGGGAATAAAATACCCTGACTTAACTCTTCTGTGCTCCAATTAGTCAAAGCCAGTCAGAAGCCAGAATGCAAGTCAGCTCATTAATATAGTCCAGACAGGTCAGCTTTCCTGCACATAGAGCAAGTGAAGAATAGAGGAAAACATATCTGGAAGGGCAAATAGAAAATATATGGACCCAAGAGATTGCGTCCAAGATGGAAGCATGGGAAGATTCTGAACTCACATCCTCACTCAGACATACCACATCTATAGGAACTTATGGGTCATTTCCCTCCAGAAAATCTGAAAATTAGATAAATTGCTGTCCACAACAAAGGGTAAAGACAGAAGAGGCAGAGACACTGTCACAAAAAAATCCAACCCACAGTATAGCAACACACACCAGCTAGGCATTTCTTCCAGAAGAGCAAGGGGTTGGTGCCTTACATTAGGCACTCTGGCCCCTGCGATCTGCACTAGAGAAACAAGCACCCAGAACATCTAGCATGGAAAGTCAACAAGTTGACATCCAGGGGCCCCATGTGCTATAGGAAACTGAGGTTCCCCACTTGAAAGTCTCACATGAAGTCTTGGTTACCCTTGAGACCCAGTGGAAAAATAGACATTTGAAAAGTGTCCAGCAATAACCCATAGCAGGAGGGATATCAGAGGTGAAGGTGGTCCCTGTGGAGCAAAGAGTTCAACTCCACATCAAGGACCCCCTGCCTGGGGACTCAGGAATATGAATCCCTGTAATGTCTCAGGGACATCAGTGGGGTTTCGCTCCAGAAGACCCTGAGAACTATAGGAAACCTAGACCTCTTAAACCTCTTAAATGGCCTGCAAACAGTATCACTTTCTCCAAAACCAGCAAAGCAACAGCAGTTTAAAAATCATCTGAGCTAGACATCAAGATTTATTGACAGATTTTAAGGCATGTACCATAAAGGCTGGGCACTTTTCCCAAGAACAGGAGTTCTCATATACACCATTTTTTGTCCCATCTTCAACCCAGCTAGTCAACATTTGCTAACACTGGCAAATGACAGTGTGATACTTTCCATCTACCTTGCTAGCATAGCTTGCCTCACTCTGGCATTCCCCTGCAGACCTGCCCTACCCAACTTGGCAGGTGCCCCTCCAAAGCAGCTGCCACCATGCCATAACCAGGGGGCAGCCTCTGTTGGCACTGCTACCCTTCCATAGTTACTCCAGCCTTGGGTGAGGGAGGCATCTCTGCCCATCAGCTCACCCATACCAGTTGTGGATGGGCCTCATAACCAGCTACACTGAGGCCTGATGCCATCCATCAGCATGCCCACAGGAGCCACAGCCAGGCCTCTAGTCAGTCAGCTGTGCTAGCCTGTCCATGAGCACACCCACAGCAGTTATGGCATGTCACAAAAGGAGGTCACACAGCCCATACAGAGGATAGTCCTGGAATGCCTGGTACTGGTGACCAAGAAAAATTGTACTTCTAGGCCCATGGGACATTACCTTTAACCCAGGAGATATAGCTGACTTACCTAATACCAAGAAACAAACACAAAGAGATACAATAATATATTTTAAATGAGAACAAGACAAAACCTCAGAAAAAGAACCAAATAAAGTGGAAACAAGCAATCTACCTGAAAAAGAATTCAAAGTAATAGTCCTAAAATGCTCACTGAACTTAGAAGAGTGAATGAACTCAGGGAAAACTTAAGGAGATAGAAAAATATTAAAAAGAACCAACTAGAGCTGAAGAATGTAATAACTGAAATGAAACATATACTGAGGGAATCAACAACAGATTAGAAGATGCAGAACAGCAATATGGAAGACAGGGTGGTGGAAATCATCCAAACAGAAAAGCAAAAGGAAAAGAATTTCTTAAAATGAGGATAGGGTAAGGGACTTCTAGAACATTAAACAGACTAACATTCACATTATAGGGGTCCTAGAAGAAGAGAGAGAAAGGGATAGAAAACTTATTTGAAGAGAAAATAGCTGAAAACTTCCCTGACCTGGGGAAGGAAACTGACATCCAGGTCCAGGAAGCACAAGAGAATCCCAAACAAGATGAACCAAGTGTTCTGAAATAAGACATATAATAATTAAGATGCCCAAAGGTAAAGAGAGAATCTTAAAAACAGCCAGAGAAAAGCAACTAGTTATATGCAACAAAACACCCATACGCCCATATTAGCTGATTTTTCAGCAGAAGCTTTGCAGGCCAGAAGAGACTAGTGTGAAGTATGTTCAAAGTGCTGAAATGAAAAAAAAACTACAACCAAGAATGCTCTACCCAGCAAGAATTAAAGGCGAGATAAAAAGTTTTCCAAACAAAAGTTTAAAGGAGTTCATTACCACTATACCAGTCTTACAAAAAAATGTGAAAGGAAATCTTCTAAGCAGAAAATTTTTAAAAATTATGAAAGAAGACTTTTACTGGCAAAAACAAAATACAGTAAAAAATAGATAAATCACTTCAAGCTAGTATAAAAATTAAAAGACAAAATTACTAAAATCAATTATATCTATAATAAGAGAAAATAAAAATACAAAAAATATAATATCAAATACATAATGAAAGGATAATGTACTGTGCTTTTAGAATGAATCTCATGGCACTAAAAACCTATAACGCGCACACACACACACACACACACACACACACACACACAAAACAAACAGAAAGGAACCCAGCATAACATTATGAAAGTCATGAAATCACAAGAGAAGAGAGCAAGAGAAGAGGAAAAGAACAGAACTACAAAAACAAACAGATGAATCACTGATCTCTATCTCTGGAACGAATAATACATTGTTAATTAATTGAATTTAATTTTAAAAAGATAAAGGGGGGGAAGATATTCTCAGTTTAAAATTTCATCTAAATAAATAAATAAATCCAAATAGAAAACAGTTAACAGGGATCCCTGGGTGGCGCAGCGGTTTAGCGCCTACCTTTGGCCCAGGGCACGATCCTGGAGACCCGGGATCGAATCCCATGTCAGGCTCCCAGGGCATGGAGCCTGCTTCTCCCTCTGCCTATGTCTCTGCCTCTCTCTCTCATTCTGTGTGACTATCATAAATAAATAAAAAAAAATTTAAAAAATAAAGTTATAAAAAAGAAAACAGTTAACAAAATAACAATAAGTTATCACCTATCAATGATTACATTAAATGTAAATGAACTAAATGCTCCAGCCAAAAAACATGAAATGACTGGATGGATTTACAAAAGGAAACAAAACTCTCATCTGTGTGCTGCATAGAAGAGACTCACTTCAGACCGAAAAAACATACTGAAAGTGAAGGAATGAAAACAGATATTCCATGCAAATGGAAGTGAAGGAAAAAATGAGGGTGGTAATACCTAGACAAAAATAGACCTTAATACAAAGACTATAATAAGAGACAAAGAAGGGCATTAATAGTGATAAAGGGATCAAGCCAACAAGAGGCTATAATTGTAAATATTTATGTATCCAACATAGCAGCATTTAAATATATAAAGCAAATTATTAACAGACCTAAAAAGGAGAAATACAGTAGTAGGAGGAGACTTTAATGCCCCACTAGCAACAATGGATAATTAGTCCAGACAGGAAATAAGGAAACAGTAGTTTTAACGACACATTAAACCAGATTGGCTTAACAGACATAGAATATTTCATCCCCAAACAGCAGAATGCACATTTTTTTGAAGTACACATGGAACATTCTCTAAAAGAGATCACGTTGGGCCAGAAATAAGTCTCAATAAATTTAAGAAGATTGAAATCTTATCAAGCATCTTTTTTTTTTTAAAGGATTTTATTTATTTATTTGACAGAGAAAGATAGTGATAAAGATTGTAAGAGCATGAGTGGGGAGGAAGCTTCTTGCTGAGCTGGAAGCCCAACTAGGGACTAGATCCCAGGACTCTGGGATCATGACCTGAGCTGAAAGCAAATGCTTAACATCTTTTCTGACAACAGTATGACACTAGAAATTAATTGCAATTAAAAAAAAAAAACCGTAAAAAAATGAAGGCCCAAAACATGCTACTAAACAAGCAATAGGTCAACAAAAATCAAAGAGAATCCAAAAATACCTTGAGACAAATTACAATAGAAATACAATATTCCAAAATCCTTAGGATGCAACAGAAGCAGTTCTAAGAAGTTTATAACAAAACAGGCCTACCTCAAGAAATAAGAATAGTTCCAAACAATCTAACCTAATCTAAACTTAGTAGAAAAAGAACAAAGACCCAGTTAGCAGAAGAAAGTAATAAAGATCACAATGTAATAGGGACAAAAAATTAGAAACGATCAGTGAAACTAACAACTGATTCTTTAAAAAGATAAACAATGTTTAAAACCTTTAGCCAGGCTCAAAGAAAAAAAAAGGACTTAAATCAGAAATGAAACAGGAGAAGTTACAGCCAACACCATAGAAATAAAAAAGGATTATAAAAGACTATTACAAAAAATTATATTCTAACAAGTGGGACAACCTAGAAGAAATGGATAAATTTAGAAACATAATCTTTCAAGACTGAATCAGGAAGAAACAAAATCTGAACAGACTGATCACTAGTAATAAAATTGAATCAGTAGTCAACTCCCCCCAAAAGCCCAAGATCAGATTGCTTCACAGATGAATTCTACAAAACTTTTAAAGAAGAGTTAATTAATTTCAAAAAAATTAAAGAGGAAGGAACTCTTCTAAATTCATTCATTATGAGGCCAGCATTACCCTGATATACCAAAAAACAAAAACAAAAAGCAAAATTATAGGCCAGTATTTCTAATGAAGAGAGATTCAAATTCTTCAACAAAATACCACAAACTGAATTCAACAATATAATAAAGGTATCATTCACCACAATCAAGTGGAATTCCAGAAATGCAGGGATCATTATTTGCAGATTAACATGATGTACCGCATTAATAAAATGAAGGTTAAAAATCATATGATTATCTCAATAGATGCAGAAAAAGCATTTGACAAAATTCAACATCCATTTATTCATTCTGTATAATATACAATACATGAATATACCTCAGCATAATAAATGAATATACCTCAACATAATAAAGGCCGTATATGAGAAACCCACAGGTAATAACCATACTCAATAGTGAAAAGCTTGAAGCTTTTCATCTAAAGTCAGGAACAAGGATGCTCACTCTCACCACTGTTATTCCACATAGTATTGGAAGTCTTAGCAACAGTAATTGACCAGAAAAAGAAAAGGCATCAAATTGGTTAGAAAGAGGTAAAACTCATTATTGTAGCTAACATACTACATATTGAAAACTGTAAAGTCTCCACCAAAAAAAAAAATATTAGAACTAATAAATTTAATAAAGTTATAGGATACAAAATGAATATACAAAAATCCGTTGTTTCTATACACTACTAGCAAAGTAGCAGAAAGAGAAACTAGAAGAACTATCCCATTTATAACTGCACTAAAAAATACCTAAAGATAAATTTAACCAAAGACCTGTGCTCTTAAAACTCTAAGACATTAATGAAAGAAATTGAAAATGATGCAAGTAAATGGAAAGATACACCATATTCATGGATTGGAAAATTAATATTGTTAAAATGTCCATATTACCCAAAGCAATCTAGAGATTCAGTGCAGTCTCTATCAATGTACTAATAGCATTTTTCTCAGAAGTAAAAGATAATCCTAAACTTTGTTTGGAACCACAAAAACAAACAAAAACCCCTGAATAGCCAAAACCATCTTGAGACAAAACAAAGCAGGAAGTATCACACTCCCAGATCTCAGATTATACTACAAAACTATAGTAATCAAAAAAGTATGGTTCTGACACTAAAATAAACCTATAGATGAATGGAACAAAATAGCCCAAAAATAACCCACACTTTTTTTTTTCAAGATTTTATATTTTTTATTGGAGAGATGGAGTATGCATGAGCAGAGGATAGGGGTGGAGGGAAAGGGAGAAGCAGGCTCCCTGCTGAGCAGCAAGCCCAACATGGGGCTTGATCCCAGGACCCTGAGATCATGACCTGAGCTGAAGGCATATGCTTAACTGAACTGACTGAGCCACCCACATGCCCCTAAACCCACAGTTGTATGGTTAATTATCCACAACAAAGCTAGGCAAGAATATATAACAGGGAAAAGGCAGTCTTTTCAAAAAATGGTGTTGGGAAAACTGGATAGTTACATGGAAAAGACTGAAACTTGACAACTTTATCAACCCATATACAAAATATAAACTTAAAATGTAAGACCTGAAACCATAAAACTCCTAAAAGAAAACAAGTGGTAAACTCTTGGATGTCAGTTTTAGAAACATTTTTTTAGATCTATCTCCCCAGGCACGGGCAACAAAATCAAAAATAAACTATTGGGTCTATGAACAGCACAGAAAGGAAAACCCACCAACAAAATGAAAAGGCAACCTACTGAATGGAAGAAGGTATTTATTTGCAAATGATATATCCTGTAAAGGGTTAATATCCAAAATACATAAAGAACTCATACAATTTTTAAAAAGTAAATTAAAAAATGGGCAGAAGACCTAAGTAGACATTTTTCCAAAGAAAATTTACAGATGGCCTACAGACATATGAAAAGATGTTCAACATAACTAATCATCAGGGAAATGCAAATGAAAACCAAAATAAGAGGGGGATCCCTGGGTGGCTCAGTGGTTTAGCGCCTGCCTTTGGCCCAGGACGTGATCCTGGAGCCCCGGGATCGAGTCCTGCGTCAGACTCCTGGGATGGAGCCTGCTTCTCCCTCTGCCTGTCTCTCTGCCCATCTCTCTCTCTGTGTGTGTCTATCATGAATAAATAAATAAAATCTTAAAAAAAATAAGATATCTCACACTTGTCAGAATGGCTATTACCAAACAGACAAAAAACAACAAGTTTTGGCTTGGATGTGGAGAAAAGGGAACCCTCATGCACTGTTGGTAGGAATGTAAATTAGTGCAGCCTCTGTGGAAAACAGTATGGAAGTTCCTCCAAAAACTAAAAATAGAAATATTATAGATGTGATCCATGAATTCCATGTCTGGATATTTATCCAAAGAAAATGCAAACACTAATAAGCACTCCTATATTTACTGCAGCATTATTTACAATAGGCAAGATATGGAAGGAACCTAAGTATCCATTAATAGATGAACAGATAAAGAAGGTGTGTGTGTGCGCGCATGTGCTACTTGCCATAAAAGGAATGAAATCTTACCATCTGCAACAACAATGGATGAACCAAAAGGATATTACTGAGATAAGTGATATTAGTGAAAGAAGTCAGACAGAATGATAAATACCATATAATTTCACTTAAAAGTGGAATCTAAAAAACAAATGAATAAACAACATAAACAGACTCACAAATACAGGGAACAAACTGATGGTTGCCAGATTGGAAGAGGAATGGGTGGATGGGCAAAACAGATGAAGGGGATTATGAGGTACAAAGTTCCATTCATAAAATAAATGGTCATGAGGATATAAAGTATAGCATTGGGAATATAGTCCATAATGTTGTAATAACTTTGTATGGTAACATAACACCTTTTTTGTGGTGAGAATTTTGTAATGTATATAAATGTCAAATCACTATATTGTATACTTGAAACTAATAACAATACTGTATATTGATTATACTTCAATTTTTTAAATAAATTAAACATATGGACCAGATTTGGGCTTATATAAATGGGGATGCAAATACAAAGCAATTGGAACAACCAACATGAGCAAACAAACAGCTGTAAAAGGGCTTCATTTTATTGTGGCCAGGTTGTCCATCCTACCATACACATGGTAGGAAGCATGGGAGAAGGGAAGAATAAGAGATGAGGCTGGAATGGGACTTTGCCCTTCTCCAGAATTTGGACTTTTTTCTGTAAGTAGTAAGGACCTCTTGAAAGCTTTTGAAAGTATGACATAATAAAATATTTAGAAAGAATTCTCTTGCAGTGCCAGTATTTATTTAGGATATACTGAAAGGGAGAAAGCCATAATTTGGTCTAGTTAAGAAGCTACTATCCATTCTTCCTATATAGAAGAGTTATTGGGAAAATTGAATCAAATAAGATTATTTCTGTAGTAGACTCCTGACTGCAAGAAAAGGCATTTACTTAAATTTACTAATATGATGAGAGCTTTTTTTATAAGGCTAAAAGTAAAAATAAGAAAAAGGCACCTTGTGGCCAGGCCTGGAAGAAAATTACAGAATATCTCAGCTACATAGATGAAATGGATGAATTATGTAGAATCCAAGGTAGTTTTGAGGAAAAGTCAATAGCCCAGTCTGTTAATCTGTTTTAGTTGTCTAATTTTAAGGCTTAGCTAGTCTTCATTTCTGTCCTCACTACCAATTGTCCAACTTTCTCACATTCAAATTTAGAAAATCTGACCTAGGTCTTTTTTTTTTTTTTTTTAAGATTTTACTTATTTATTCATGAGAGACTGAGAGACACAGAGAGGCAGAAACATAGGCAGAGGGAGAAACAGGCTCCATGGAGGAAGCCCGACGCGGGACTTGATCCCAGGTCTCCAGGATCATGCCCTGGGCTGAAGGCAGCGCTAAACCACTGAGCCACCCGGGCTGCCCTGACTTAGGTCTTTTAAATGTCATTATCACTATTTGGACATAGTTTCACACTGGCCAGACTTAGATTGGCTGCCTGGATTCAGTTAGGACAAGAGGGTCCCTGTTTCGTTTTTTTGAGGAAATTACTTGGCAAAGTTTTAAAATTGGGAGATCTTACATTAAATCTGGGTTTCTGGGTCTCTTGAAAAAATGAGAGGCTTTGCAACATTTTACGCCAGGATTCCTTCACGACAGTATTTGAACCTCCCTCTATGGTCTACATCACTTATTTTTATTACTTATGTGGTCTCTAAGCATCTGAATTTGAAATCCCTGCTCTTAACATCCTCACCAACATTAGAAATTTCTCTATAGCTTCTTATTAGTTAGTAGATATGTAATGGTACCACAAAGTTTTATTTTTTGTACTTTCAATTTTTAGCAGAGCTAACACTATTCCCATGTGATAATCTACTGTCCATAGTCCTCAGAAGTAAATTATTATAGTGTTCTTTAGCCATTTATTGAGAGAAGTCCTAATAGTAAAAATCCACATTTCTATCCATGATCTTAGAGGTTTGTCTGGTAGGCTTTTTATCAATTATACATATAGGTGTTTCATTTGGATAAAATTAGCACCTTACTTTCAAAACAAAATTGTATATATTCAGAAGCCCAGTATTGTTTAAATAATCCTAATATTTCCTTAAATGCATTCATTAATTTTTTCTTAGAAAATGGCTTTGTGTGACTTTCTTTTATCTTCTTAGGAGAGACTTGATATCTTTTTCCATCAGGAAAGCAATTGGCAGTTGTATGGCTAAAAGTTAGTATGCCTTCTGGAAAAACAAGGCCAACATTAAGACATAGAATAACTTCTAAATTTAAAATACTAGAGTTAGGATATTAGAATAGAAAAAGATCTTTGTTATTACCTCTTTTTATGGATGAGAAAAATTAAGAGCCAAAAAGTATAAGTAACATACCCTAGTACACATAGCTATTTATACCAAAAGGGAAATGCTCTTTTTTAAAAAAGTTATATCACAGCATAAATAATAGAAAATTTATAAACTCATTTCCTAGTTGTCTTGACGACATATTTTCCTTGTTTATAGTGTCAAGTACTCCTCCCTGGTGGCCCTTGCCTTCATAATTCGTCCCACAGCAGTCATTCCATGGATACCTTTGGTCTTCAGACATTTCTGGCAAGAACAAAAAAAGCTTAATCTTATTCTGCACCAGTTTTTACCTATAGGGTAAGTATAGCTACAATACATCTATTAATTTCAATAACCTATAAATTACAGATTATGAACAAGATTTTACATCTTGTCAATTATTGTATCTTCTAACGTCAATGAGAATTATCAGACTAAGGAAACTATTTCCAAATTTATATTTTATATTTTTATATTTACAATTGCGATTATATAATTATTTTAATTCGCTTAAATGGGGATCTTTTGATTTTTCTCACTTAGAACTTTTCTACACTTCATTTCCTAAATATTTTATTTATTTATTTATTTATTTATTTATTTATTTATTTATTTATTTATTTATTTTTTATAAATTAGTTTTTATTGGTGTTCAATTTACCAACATACAGAATAACACCCAGTGCTCATCCCGTCAAGTGTCCCCCTCAGTGCCCGTCACCCATTCACTGCCACCCCCGCCCTCCTCCCCCTCCACCACCCCTAGTTCATTTCCCAGAGTTAGAAGTCTTTATGTTCTGTCTCCCTTTCTGATATTTCTCACACATTTCTTCTCCCTTCCCTTATATTCCCTTTCACTATTATTCATATTCCCCAAATGAATGAGAACATACACTGTTTGTCCTTCTCCGGTTACTGTGGCCAAGTTCAAAAAGGGTGTTGCCTGAGTTCTCCTCTAGGATTTTGATGGAATCTTGTCTCACATTTAGATCTTTCATCCATTTTGAGTTTATCTTTGTGTATGGTGCAAGAGAGTGGTCCAGTTTCATTCTTCTGCATGTGGATGTCCAATTTTCCCAGCACCATTTATTGAAGAGACTGTCTTTCTTCCAGTGGATCGTCTTTCCTCCTTTATCGAATATTAGTTGACCATAAAGTTCAGGGTCCACTTCTGGGTTCTCTCTTCTGTTCCATTGATCTATGTGTCTGTTTTTGTGCCAGTACCACACTGTCTTGATGACCACAGCTTTATAGTACAACCTGAAATCTGGCATTGTGATGCCCCCAGATATGGTTTTCTTTTTTAAAATTCCCCTGGCTGTTCGGGGTCTTTTCTGATTCCACACAAATCTTAAAATAATTTGTTCTAAGTCTCTGAAGAAAGTCCATGGTATTTTGATAGGGATTGCAATGAACGTGTAAATTGCCCTGGGTCACATTGACATTTTCACAATATTAATTCTGCCAATCCATGAACATGGAATATTTTCCATCTCTTTGTGTCTTCCTCAATTTCTTTCAGAAGTGTTCTATAGTTTTTAGGGTATATTTTGAGAACCATTTGAATGGTAAATGGTTCTCCAACCTTTTATTTTCAGGTTGTAGGTGTCCTTCTGTCTAAAATGAGTCTCTTGTAGACAGCAAATAGATGGGTCCTGCTTTTTTATCCAGTCTGAAACCCTGTGCCTTTTGATGGGGTCATTAAGCCCATTCACGTTCAGAGTTACTATTGACAGATATGAGTTTAGTGTCATCATGATATCTATTTAGTCCTTGTTTTTGTGGATTGTTCCACTGAACTTCTTCTTAAAGGGGAATTTTAAGAGTCCCCCTTAAAATTTCTTGCAGAGCTGATTTGGAGGTCACATATTCTTTCAGTTCCTGCCTGTCTCGGAAACTCTTTATCTCTCCTTCCATTTTGAATGAGAGCCTTGCTGGATAAAGTATTCTTGGTTGCATGTTCTTCTCATTTAGGACCCTGAATATATCCTGCCAGCCCTTTCTGGCCTGCCAGGTCTCTGTGGAGAGGTCTGCTGTTACCCTAATATTCCTCCCCATGAAAGTCAGGGACTTCTTGTCTCTTGCTGCTTTAAGGATCTTCTCTTTATCTTTGGAATTTGCAAGCTTCACTATTAGATGTCGAGGTGTTGAACGGTTTTTATTGATTTTAGGGGGGGGGGATCTCTCTATTTCCTGGATCTGAATGCCTGTTTCCCTTCCCAGATTGGGAAAGTTTTCCGCTAGGATTTGTTCAAATACATATTCTGGCCCTCTGGCCCTTTCGGCACCCTCGGGAACCCCAATTAAACGTAGGTTTTTCTTCCTCAGGCTGTCGTTTATTTCCCTTAATCTGTCTTCATGGTCCTTCAATTGTTTATCTCTTTTTTCCTCAGTTTCCCTCTTTGCCATAAACTTGTCTTCTATGTCACTCACTCGTTCTTCCACCTCGTTAACCCTCGTCGTTAGGACTTCTAGTTTGGATTGCATCTCATTCAATTGATTTTTAATTTCTGCCTGATTGGATCTAAATTCTGCAGTCATGAAGTCTCGTGAGTCCTTAATGCTTTTTTCTAGAGCCACCAGTAGCTGTATAATAGTGCTTCTGAATTGGCTTTCTGACATTGAAGTGTAATCCAGATTTTGTAACTCTGTGGGAAAGAGGGCTGTTTCTGATTCTTTCTTTTGAGGTGAGGTTTTCCTTCTAGTCATTTTGCTCAGTGCAGAGTGGCCAAAAGCAAGTTGTATTGGAACGCGGGGGAGTATCACTGGCCTGTCTAGCTGGTCTTCTGGGGGAGGGGCCTGTTGTGCTGATTTTCAGGTGTTAGCACTTGGGGGAGCTGCTCTGCCCCTGCCTGCTGCAGGGCTCTGCGGGGGTTGTTTACCCCGTGAGGCCCCAGGAGGAACAGCCGCAGTTGCTATGGCAACTCTGGAAGCCTGGATTCAGCCTCCGCAGGAATTACGGGGCTCGGGGCTCTTGGCTCTCCGTCTGCAGGGCCTGGAGGCTCCGTGGCGGGGCCGCTGATCTGCTCAGCTCGGGGCAGGAGCGTCCTCGCTGTCCTGGGCCCTCCCGGCCTCTGCCTGTCCCGGGGGAGGCCGGATCCTGGGCTGTGTCCCGGCGCCCTGTGCTCCGGAGCCTGCGCTGTTGGATTTGCGCTCCCGCCCTGCAGCTCCCTCCCTGGAGCCGCTCCGGAGCCCCTCTGAGCTACTCCGGTGCGCGCTGCAGCCCTTAGGGAGCTCGGAGCACTCTCCCAGGGCGCAGGTGTCTGTTAGTGTCCCCAGGGAGCCCGAGGGCGTCCCCGCCCTCCTGTGTCCTGTTCCAACTCCCTGCCAGCCCCTTGCCGCCAGGGAAGGTTGGTGCAGCTCCTGCTTCTCCGGGACGGGGCTCTCCTGTCCTGGGGACACTCGCCCCGGCCTCAGCCCGGCTCCTCGCGGGGCCCCTCCCCCTTGGATGCCTTTTGTTTCTTTATTTCTTTTTCCCCCGTCTTCCTACCTTGATAGAAGCGCGAACTCTTCTCACTGTAGCGTTCCAGCTGGTCTCTCTTTACATCTCAGGCCGAATTCGTAGATTTTCAGGATGATTTGAAGGTTATCTAGGTAATTTGGTGGGGACAGGTGATTTGGGGACCCTGCTCTTCCGCCATCTTGCCCCTCCTCCCCTAAATATTTCTTAAGTACGTTTTAGAGATACTTGATTCTTTTATATTTGTATAAGGCTTTGTAATTTATAATGTGTATTTACATATTACCTCATGACTTTCACAGTTCTTGGATCTAGACGATGTGTTTTAGTTTGTAGTAGAGGAAATGGTTTGGGTGGGGGGAGGGGGAACTTGGTGAAATTAAAAATGCATTAGCCCAAGTCAGTGGGTTGGTTGCTGTGATGGAATGGGGATTGAAACCCACAGTCTTCTGTGCTCAATTCAGTAGCATATATACTAAAATTGGAATATTACAATAAGATCAACATGGCCCCTATGCAAAAAAACAAAAAGCAAAACAAAAACCCATGTCTTCTAATTTTGAGCTCCTAGGGTCATACTTATCCCAAGTATCTAGTAGAGTATCCAAAAGTTATTTTTTGAAGGGCTGAATGCATTCTGACTCCTAGAACAGTAACCTTTTTAATATACTAGTATTCATTCTGTATGAGTATTTTTGGGTAGGAGTTAAAAAGGACTAAATCATCTAGAAGCCAAGTTGCCACTGTTTTCATTTCTCAGATTTATTAATATTGTTTTTAATGTATTGCATTCATTCAGCAAATATTTGTTTAATCCTAGTACATACCAGGTACTATTCCAGATGCTGGAAATATAGCAACTGAACAAGGTCCCTGCCTTCATGAAGTTTATATTCTAGTGGGAGAAGACAAAAAACTAAAAATATAGGAGAAATATATATTTGTCAAGTGATAATGCTATAGGGAAAAATAATGAAAGATAAGGATAGAATGCTGGTGTAGGAAGGAAGTATTGTTATTTTTTATAGGGTAATTGGGGAAGACTGCCATGATAAGGTGACATTGGAGCCAAAACCCAAAGGAATTGAGACAAAGAATATTCCAGGCAAAGAGATCAGCAAGTGCAAAGATCTTGATGTAAGATGTATTTGACATATTTGAGGAACAACAAGGAGACTGGTGTGGCTAAAGGAGAGTGAACTTGGGAGAATACGATAATGAGGTCAGAGAGATAGCAGGAGCTCAGATCATGTAAGCTTTTACACAGAGAGATAAAAAGCTTTTTTTCTCATCAGCAATACAATGTATTCTGATAATATATTCATTCAACAAGAATTTAGCCTGCTTTATATCAAGCATTTGAGGAGTCAGAAATGAGTAAGTTGCAGTGTCTCTCCCAAGGTCAAAATGGGGTGAGGGAAAAGAGATACATCAAATTTTTGACCAGCAATATACAGTGTTCCAAGTGTTATATAACAGTATGTTGTAGGAGAACAGATAATAAAAAAGCCTAATTCTGCTTGCAGGGGAAACATTAATAGAGGGTTTATAAAGTAGATGATGTTTTAAATAACATCAAGAATAAACATGAGTTTGCCAGGCCTAGGGAAACAGCATGCTTAAAGCTGTAAAGGCCTGAAGGAGCCTATTCATATAAATCAAAATGCTTATCTTGTTTATTTTGAAGGGAAAAATATGAAAGAATAAATGAGATGATGTATGTGAAAATTGAAATTGTACAGTGCAACAAATATGATTCACAGATCTAATTAGTCTTACAGTGTCAAGTGTTGGTGCACTGAGTTGGCCCCAACCAACAGCCTTCTATGTATTAAGCACCCATTAAAACTAACCAGTTGCAGGGGATCTGGCTGGCTCACTTGATAAGAGCATGCAACTTGATCCCAGGGTCATGAGTTCAAGCCCCATACTGGGAGTAGATTTTACTTCAAAAGAACACAAAATTCATCTACACCTCACTTTACAGATGAGGCAGTGGAGGTTCAGAGAAGGAAGTGAGACTTGCAAGGTCTTTGGGCTGGTCAGGGTCAGAACAGGGACTAGAACACCAAATCTCTAGCACCTCGGACTATTTATTAGAAAGAAAGAAAGAAAAAACAAAAACAGTTGTAATCAAGAATCTCTAAATATAGAGAAAAGTCTTGCATTAGTCTTAGGAAAATTTCTAATATGTATGGATCTACTTCTCTTTGCCTTTTACATGACCTTGGGAATTTAGGACATCATTTTGTCATTCATTCTGTAAAATCAAATATAATTCAGTTGCCTTTCAGCTGCCACATTCTCACCAACAATTAGCAAGACAAAACAAAGATATGGGACATCATTATAGATCTTACAGGCATTAAGAAGATAAGAGGATATTATGAACAACTTTTTGCTAATAAATTTGACAACTCAGATGAAATGGGCAAATTCCTAGAAAAATACAACTTATCAAAACTGACACAAGAGGAAATAGTAAATATGAATAGTACTATATATATTAAAGTGAATTTGTAATTAAGGACTTTAAACAAACACCAGGCTCAGATGGCTTCACTGGTAAATGCTACCATATATTTAAGGAAGAAGAAATGTCAGTCCACATAAAATAAATTCCACAGAATAGAAAAGAATAACATTTCCCAGCTCCTTTAATGAAGATACCATACCCTTCCAAAATCTGACAAAGACGTTACAAGAAAAGTCAATTATAAATCAGTATCTCTCATGACTATGAATGCAAAATTCTTAAACAAATCTTACTAAATTGAATTTAGCAATATATTAAAAAGGAGAGTGGGGTGCTGGGGGGGTTTAGTCAGTTAAGCATCCAACTCTTGGTTTTGGCTTGGCCCATGATCTCAGGGTTGTGAGATCCAGCCCCATGCTGGGTGTGGAGACTGCTTAGGATTCTCTCTCTTCCTCTCCCTCTGCCCCTCCCTTCTCCACTTGTGCACACGCTCTCTCTTTAAAAAAAAAAAAAAAAAGGATAATACATCATAGCCAAGATTAATGTTAGTTCAGGAATGTGAAGTAGGTTTAGTATTTTTAAATCAGTCAGTAGGATTCATGACATAACAGAATAAAGGAGAAAATTCATAAGACATCTTTATTTTTTTTTAAAGATTTTATTTATTTATTCACTAGAGACACACACACAGAGAGAGAGAGAGAGAGGCAGAGACACAGGTATAGGGAGAAGCAGGCTCCTCACAGGGAGCCCGATGTGGGACTCGATCCCAGGTCCCCAGGATCATGCCCTGGGCTGAAGGTGGTGCTAAACCACTGCGCCACACCCGGGCTGCCCACAACAATCTTAATAGACACAGAAAAGCCATATGATAAAATGAAAAGCCTACTCATGATGCAAGAGGAGGAACAACCATTAGAAAATGTGTAACATAAGGGGACTTCACTAATATGATATTTCTATAAAATGTTATAGCAAATCCATACTAAGTGTTAAAGCACTGAAACCCTTTTCCCTGAGGTCTGGAATGATACATGTATGCCCATTACTTCCACTGCTATTTAGTAGATGTCCCAGCTGGTGCAGTAAGGCAAGAACAACAAATGGTTGGAAAGGAAGAAATAAAATGACATGGCATGATTGTATGTAGAAAATCCAAAAGAATATAGAGATAAACTAGTATGATTAGTAAGCAAGATCACCATGTTCACTGGATACAAAGTCAACATACAAATATTGATTTTTATCTGGATGCTAAAACTAGTGGGTAAAAGTTTTTTTTTTTTTGTATTTTTTTTATTGGAGTTCAGTTTGCCAACATATAGTATAACACCTGTGCTCATCCCATCAAGTGCCCGCCTCAATGCCTGTCACCTAGTCACCCCATCCCCCTGCCCACCTCCCCTTCCACTACCCCTTGTTTGTTTCTAGTGGGTAAAAGTTTAAGAAATAAATAACAGAATATTTATACAGTCTCAATGTGTCTCCCCATAAAATATTTTTTTTTTAATTTTTATTTATTTACGATAGTCACACACAGAGAGAGAGGCAGAGACACAGGCAGAGGGAGAAGCAGGTTCCATGCACCTGGAGCCCGATGTGGGATTCGATCCCGGGTCTCCAGGATCGCGCCCTGGGCCAAAGGCAGGCGCCAAACCGCTGCGCCACCCAGGGATCCCAATATTTATTAATTACAAAGGATAAAATAATAATTTTACCATGGAGAAACTTGACAGACACCTCCTTTAACCAAGGGATCAAAGTTAAGAGGTGCCTGGCGGGCTCAGTCAGCAGAGCATGTAACTCTTGATTTCAGGGTTGTGGGTTCAAGCTCCACAGTGAGTAAAGAGATTACTTAAAAATAAAAATCTTTTAAAAGTAGATAATTTTAAAAAGAAAAAATGATCAAAGTTAACATTTCCAGTATTTGGACAGATCACTAAAATGAGATTCCTGATCAGAAGCAAAGAAAACACCCTTTCACTTCTTTGGTATTACTGCCATAACACATAATCTGAATCTGTTCATGGGAAAGCATCAGCCAAACCCAAACTGAGGTACATTCTAGAAAATACCTGACCAGTGTTCTTCAAAGATGCCAGTCATGAATGACAAGGAAATATTAAGGAAATATTCTAGATTAAAAGGAGACTACAGAGACGCAAGTGAACACAACAAATAATCAAGGTTTTCTTTTTCTTTGTATAAAGGACATTATTGGGACAATTGGCAGAATCTGAACAAGGTGTAAATTAGATAGCCATGAAAGTTTAATATTTCCTGGTTCTGATTGTGATTTATGTAAGAGAATTTTCTTGTTTTTAGGAAATACCCACTGAAGTATAGGGATAAAGGTGAATGATGTCTGCAACTTATTAAGCAGTTCAGAAAAAAAATGCATAAAGAAAAAGAAAAGGATAAAGCAAATATGGTAAAATGTTAACATTTGGGGAATCTAGATGAAGGATATATGGGAATTCTTTATAGTATTCTTGCAACTTTTCCCAGAAATTATGTCAAAATAAAAAATTAAAAGGAAAACAAGTATCATTTACAGTAGTGTCAAAAAAATCAGATGTCTATGAATAAAATAGTGAAAGATACACAAGAACTCTACACAGAAAGCTCCAAAACATTAAGACCTAATAAGTGGAAGAGTATACCATGTTCATGGATGGAAGACTCAATACTTTAAAGATATCATCTCTCCCCAAACTGTGATATGTATATTCAGTGCAATTCCAATTAAAGCCCAGTATGGGTGTGTAAGTGTATGAACTGATAAAGCTGATTTAAAAATTTTAGGCTGAAAAAAAAAAATAAATAAAATAAAAATTTTAGGCTGAATGCAAAATACCAATATTAACTAAAAGAATCATAGAAATATTGGATGACTTACACTACAAGATATTAAAATTTCTTACAAAGTTACAGTAATTATGACTACTTAGAATCAGTGCAAGGTGGGACACTACCATAGAATGGTGGGACACAACAGTCCAGCAATAGGCCCAGACAAAAAGTTACTCATTTATGATAACAGCAATAAGGTAAATACAGTAGAGAGAGGATAGTCTTTTTAATAAATATATAATTAGCTAAATATCCATATGGGAAAAAAATAATATTGACCCCTACTTGCCACCATCAGCAAAAAAATAAATAATAATCCAGGGAATTATAGACCTTACTGTAAAGGTAAAAGAGTTGCACTTCTTTAAGATATGATAGAATATCTTCATGACCTTGAGGCTGGCAAAGATTTCCTAAATAGAATATAGTATTAACTATAAAGGAAAAGATAGATACACTTGAATACATTAAAATTCAAGACTTTTTGTCTATAAGATTCACACCAGAAGACATTTGCAGTATAAAGCACACCAAAAAAAAAAAAAAACTTCTATCAATTATATACAGAACTCCTACAAATCTGTAAGAAAAAGATAATAGAAAATTGATGAAAAGACCTGAACAGGTACTTCAAAAGATATTTAAATGGCTAAGAAGTATAAAGGTACTCACCTACTCACCTCATTAGCCACCAAGGAAATGTAAATTAAACCCACCATGACATGCTAGTATACATCTACCCACATGTCCTAAAAGGATATAGAGGCCTTATATATTCCTGTAGGAATATAAATTGATATAACCACTTTGGAAAACAGTAAGAATTTGCTAAAACTGATTGTACTTACACTGTGGGGCCCAGTAATTCAACCCTCGGTATATACTAGGCAGAAATATGTGTGTGTGTGTGTATGTATGTATATATGAAACAAAAGGTGCATAGAGGAACGTTCATTGCACTGTTCATAAGAGCTAAAAAAGTTAAGCAGTGTCCATCAACAGAATAAATACATTGTGGTATATTAATTCAGTGGAATACTATATAGTAGTATAAATGAATGAACTACTGCAATGTATAAAAAATGTAGTGAAATCTCAAAAACATGATTGAAAGGAACTGGAAAGGAGTCTACAGTGTGATTTCATTTTTGTAAAACTCAGTAAAAGGTAAAATATCCACAGTATCCTAAGTCAGGATTGTGGTCACCTTTGGGAAGGGAGTAGAGATTGACTTGAACGACAGAAGAGCCTTTTGAAGTGCTGCTAATGCTCTCTATCCTGGTCTATATGACAGTTACACAGTTGTGTCCATATAGTGATGATTCATGAAGGCTTATAGCGTTCTTTTCTGTGTACATGTTTATGGTAGGCAGCCTCTGAGATGGCTCCCACTAATCCCATCATCTTGATATTCACACCTTTTTCTTGTATCCTCTGCCTCCCCTCCCCCGAGCTGGTGCTGGACATTTTGACTTAATTCTAACAAACAGAAATGTGGCAGAAGAGATGTCACTTCCAAGATTGGGTTATTAAAGGGCTGTGGCATCTATGTCAGATGCCCATCTTACTCTCTCTTTGCTGGCTCACCCTGAGGGATGCCAGTCTCCATGTCAGGAGGTAGTCTTAAAAAAAAGAAAAGGTCACGTTTGGAAGACTGAGCCCTCCCAACAGCCACGTTGAGTGAGCTTGGAAGGAGATTTCCCCACCAGAACCAGTTAAGCCTTTAGATGAAACTCTAGCACCAGCCATTTTAACAATTCAGAAGAAGCTTTGACCCAGAGACACCAAGCTCAGTTCCACTTGGATTCTTGACCCATGATGAACAATGAGGTATTAAATGTGCATAGTTTTAAGTTGCCAATGTTTTTTTTGTGCAACGATAATAGTGTTTATTACTTTTAGAAACTTTCCTTAAATACAGCTTCTATCAGTGAAAGATCTTTCAATGTGTAAATCCATATTCAGTTGGAAAAATTGTAAAGGATTTTTACAGTGACTCTTGATGCCAAGTATTTTCAAAGCTGTATGCCAATATTGAATTTTCAGTAAGTAAGTTCAGAATGTAAATCACTCTTCTATTTTGTTTTTCAGGTTTGTCACTTTAACTTTGTCTCTGATAATTGATCGTATTTTTTTTGGTCAAGTAAGTAAAAATATATTAAGCTAACAAATATTCTTAATCTAACCATTTATTATACTAAAAACTCAACCTGACTTACTAATCAATGAGTATTTGGGAACACGGGCAAATAACTTTTTAAAAATGTTATGAGATGTGTAAAAAAAAAAAAAAAAAAAAAAAAAAAAACTATTGGCATTTGCCTTTCATTCAATTTGCTGTTTTCCATAAAATAGAATTGCGTATTCCTAGTTGCAGTTAAAAGGATTCTATTTTATGGCATTGTTGTCAAGTTTGCATTATTTAGTCAGGTTTGTAACGATAAAGATTAAATTTTTAAATAATCTTAATTGGCCTCAAGTTAATCATCCAGAACTTCAAACAATCACAATACTCCTCTTCAAGCATTTTATTTGCATTTTATTTCACATTATAATGTCATGACTGTTGGTAAGTTGTTTTTAAGTTCCCTGATTTTAAGTCACTTAGAGGCTTTGGAATCAGATTACCACAATTTGAAACCTAGTGCCCTCATTATTAGCTATGTGACCTTGGGTAAGTTATGTACCTTTCTTGCCAGTTTCCTTAACTAGAAATAACTGGTACCTGTTTTATAAAGTTGAAGATTAGGTGAGATAATGCATGTAAATGCTTACACTAGTGCCTGGCAGACATGAGCATTTCCTGTTAACTGCTGTTATTGCTGTTATCTTGTGCTACAATTCAAAAGGTGATGTTTTCAAAACTTTATCTTAATGTGTGATATCATAAGGTACTAAAGTTTTTAACATGGGTAACACGCATACTCATGTAAAAAACTATCTTTGAGGATCTTATCTCTTATTGTATGTGTAATTTACATTGTTAAAATATATGTTTATTCATGCTTTCTTGAATTGCAGAAACCTAGATTTTTTTATATATTAGCAGAACACATTAAAACTTAGAATATTAAAATGAATGATTTCATGTGGTCATTAATCAAAATTATTTAAAGCATTATTTGGTTTTTAGAGTTCATTCAAGATTCTGCCAAATTCCCTAATCCCAAAGATTCATACTTGGCACTAACACATTTCTATTTCTTTCTATCAACTATGCCAGTGGACCTTGGTTCAGTATAACTTTTTGAAATTTAACGTGCTGCAGAATTTGGGAACATTTTACGGTTCTCATCCATGGCATTGGTACTTCAGTCAAGGATTTCCGGCTGTCTTGGGTACTCACTTACCCTTCTTTATTCATGGCTGCTTTCTGGCCCCAAAGAGGTACCGAATACTTTTGGTAACTGTGCTGTGGACACTGCTAATTTATAGGTAAGATTTTATTTGTCCAAATCATTAAATTTTTTAATGTTACCAAGAATTTAAATTCTTCAAAAAAATAAACTGTTTCTCTTCTGCAAATGTATAAACTCCAATGATTTGTTAGTGGGGATTATTTAGCAGACAGAAAAAGTAATAATTAGGTTGATGCTCAGAATGAATACTTCTGATATGTACAGTTCGCTTCACAAGGAATACAATTTTTAAGAAGTTGAAAAAACTGTGTTTGGTTTTAAAAACTGAAACTACCACAATTTTGAGTATTGAAGAACCAGAGAAATTACATTTTTTAATGAAAATGTGTATGTATATATATTATTCCAAATTTTGAGTAATATGACTTAATTGGATTGGTAATAGAAATCTTTAGAATGTAATTGTACTTTACAACTTCACATTGACATCAAATGTTAGGATTAGGATTACTTTTAACATATCATTACTTTATAACTAAAAAATAATGAGACTACATCCTGAATCATGAAATTCAGTCTCAGTATTTAGAAAACTAGATTATATTTTCAATATATTTATTTCTCCAACTATCATGTAATATGGAAAAATAATATTTTCTCTTAATATCTTTTTTTATTATAGCATGTTGAGCCACAAAGAATTCAGGTTTATCTATCCAGTTTTACCATTTTGTATGGTGTTTTGTGGTAAGTATTTTTGTTTAACAGAAAAAGTTGAGAAATAGATAATAGAGAAATAGACAATATAGAAATAGGATGATAAATTTTCCTTAAACACTAAAATACTTTTCAATTACTAAATGAGAAATGCTTCTTAATTACAAGCTATATTACTGCAGTATTCCTTTTGCAGCCCAAATATACTTTTTTCTGTGTCCTATAATGTGATATAAAAACATAAGGATTTAATATCCAAAGGACCTTTGGGTGGTGATGTTTCTGGCTAGTAGGTATCTTTCATTATAAAGTAAGGAAATTTGTCTATTTTAGAATGGCATTTTAAGTTTATGATTAAACTATGAAATTCTTCAGTCCACAAATATATTTATTGCTGTTGAGACTTTTTAATGCTTCTTCATGCCCATCTGCCCCCTTTAAGACTCATTCTAATGCATATGCAGTTTTTAAAGTGATCCCCATGCCTGATTTTATTTTTGGCCTTTTCTCCATTTTTTCTCTAGGTCTTTTGCAGTAATTTTTTTACATGTGACTTCTACAAAGTCTTATATTACTCAGCTCTGGAAAATGTGAATTTTTACATTGGTTGGTTTGGGAAAACTATGAATTGAAACTTTATTAACTTCGGGCTAATAACAGTCATAATAAATGACTGTTGGCTTCCCTCAAATATTAATCACTTAAAAAAAAATCACGGGACTGAGGAGGGAAGAAATAAGTATACAACTGAGTTTGGAAGCTGGGAAAAACTAGAGTTAATGGTATCAAACTTTTTATACTTAAAAACAAACACAAAAAAACTCAAAGTTAAGCAGCCACCTTTGACCAAGTATACATCATCTACAAATCTCAGATGTATGTACTCTCTCCAATTGATATACAAACATTATATAAGAACACATATATAATTGATGTATGTATATACACACACACCCATATACATCTAAATATTTGATACATCCGAAGTACTGAAACTAGAGTTCATTTTTGCCACTACTTTATAGTCTCACTTCATATACAGATGCAGGCACAAAATATAGGCATCTAACAGCTATTTGGCAAGTCATAAGAATAGTGGGCCCGTCACCAAAGCAAACCTGCAAATCTGTACATGAATCACTGTTCAGAGTTAAAATTCTTCTTTACAACCTCCTGAATTGGAATTAGAGTTATAATTAAATCAAGTTTGGTTTCTGCCCAGATGTGTTGCCATACTGGAGGACAAATATTTGTGTGTTGTTTTGATAGTTTAGGAACTTGGTTTCATTCCATTTTTATAATTTGAGGTTTTCTAGCAATCCACTTCTGTGCCATGTCTTTATAGTGTTTTAGAGAAAGACTAGGTTTTCTGAATCCTCATTCTCAGTCCAAAAGAATGAATCTTAAGTGGCAGGTTTCTGGTAACCTGTTTCCAATCCCAAAGATTGAGATAAAATGTTGATGAGGGTTGAAGATGATCCCTAATGAACAAGAATCAGCCTTTGTTCCGTCCTTTGTCCACTCACAAGGATCTTTAAAGGACTGAGAACTAGCAAAACCCCTCATCTCAGAGGATATGATGCCTCCTCTGGATACATATACCTAAGGTCCTTGAATTGAACCTGAAGATTCTAATTCCTAGGAGACTTGTTCTCCCACTAAGAGTCAGCAGTGAGCTCACCTGGACATCAGTCTTTGGATGATCAGGAACAGCGTCAGACAGGTGTCCTCTTGGAGTTGTTTTAAATGGCTTGTTGGTCTTTTCTAACTACATAAAATCTTGAGTTTTACTGTACCTCCAATCTTTTTTGTGACCAATTGTAACCTGATTTTTATATAAACATGACAACTCTCAATCAGCAATTGCTGTGCGACAACCACCTTAAGACCCCATGGCTTAAAACTTTATTATTGTCTGTGGTTTGGCTCACTGTCACTTCCACCACAGTTTCTTGGACAAAGCAAGTCACAAAGCCAGGCAGATTCAAGAGAGAAACTTCCGGCTCAGGTTGGGATTAGACACACAAAGAGGGATAACTGCAGCCAGGTTTTCAGACTATAGTAACTTCTCTTGCCTAATCTGAATTTCCAGCTCTATCCAGAATAGGACTAACTCTGGAAAACACACCTTCTGTAACTGGCTCTGATCCTTAGTGAACTGTATAATCTTGTGCCTCCATTTCCTTATCTGTAAAGGAAGGTGCCATTGGTCTAATAACATTGAAATTTTTAGTTGAATCTCTTGTCATTTGAGGTTTCCAACACCTACTAACTCTAGGTTGGGTATCTGCTTCATCTGTTTTACCACAGAAGCCAATACAGACTTGCTTGTCTCTGATTAGAACACTTTCTCCATAAGCTAATTGTCTTATCAAAACTGCACATACATGTTTCAAAAGCCATTCCATTAACTTGTTTTAAAAAACAATGGTTTCTCTCCTCCTTCCCCATTCCCCTCCTCAGGGACATTTTCACTCTTTCAGGTGGTTATTTGGATATTTATCTCTTGACATAAAATGCTGATAATGCCTTTCACCATCTTTGGTTTTGGCACTACTTAGGACTTCTATGAAAATAGTTTTATTTCCTTAGCAAAGTAGCAATGTAAAATTCTCCCGATACCTCTGTGCCCAATATTCTCCTTATTGTTCTTAATAAAGCCTCTCTTGAAAAAAAAGATAAAAATTAAAAAATAAAGTCTCTTTCCCAGGCCCATTCTCTTGTATTTTCCATCACAGAATTAAACCACTCTTTGTTTCTTTCATGCAAACAGTGAATTTAAGTTAACCAAACAGCCTTCCCAGAGAAACATCTCTGGTTAGTAGAACTTGGTCGAGATCATTTTCTTGGGCGTTTAGATCAGAGTTTCTGTTTAGTCTTGCCAAAACATGGGTGCATCCTTCCTACCCCTGTGTTTGATGAGATCAGCAACGTACAGCCCTTAACTTCTCCATTACAATGAACCTTACCTTGGTAAGAAGGAACTGGTATCATTGCTTAAGAA
Organism: Nyctereutes procyonoides; assembly: GCF_905146905.1. Taxonomy (NCBI): domain Eukaryota; kingdom Metazoa; phylum Chordata; class Mammalia; order Carnivora; family Canidae; genus Nyctereutes; species Nyctereutes procyonoides. The sequence goes on along the minus strand of NW_026575040.1, from coordinate 19,801,142 downwards.
TACAGACTGTAACACTTAAATATCCGTAACTTAAAAAATAACTGTATATCAAGATAAATCATAGGATGATTAGGAGATATGGCTGAGTAAAGAACGAACCAACTCATATAGGGCCTTCTTACATACTCAAGTTTTTAGATTTTATCCTGAAGAGTAGTCAGTTGGGACATAATGGACTTACAACTTTTAATATTAGTCTGATGATAGTGATTAAGAGTCCAATATGCTTATTATAAACTCATGGTACAAAAAGAAAAAAAACCCTATAGTGCCATCCTCTAATCATCTAACTCCATTTCCCAGAGATAATTATCAGTCTTATAAATTCTTACAACTTCTTTTATGTATCTTTTTGTTGGCATAAATAACAGGAGCAAATTCAATATTCTGGGATGTTATTTAGCCCTGAGTTAGAGTTACTATGGTAGCAGGCCCTTATTCACTACTCACTTTCCACAGTTTTCAGTAACCTGCGGTCAGCCGCGGTCAAGAAGCAGATGATCCCCTTTCTGACCTAGCTTCAGGTCAGTAGTAGCCTAACGCTATGTCACAATGCCTGCGTCATTCACCGTACTTCATTTCATCCCATAGGCATTTTACCATCTCACATCATCACAAGGAAGATGGCTACAGTACAATAAGAAATTTTGTGACCACATCCATATAACTTTCATTACAGTGTACTGTTACAATTATGTATTTTACTAATGTTATTAACCTTGTACCATGCCTAATTTGTAAGTTAAACTTCATCACAGGAGTATAGGAAAAGAGTAAGGGTTCTGTACTATCGGCAGTTTTAGGCATCCACGGAGGGGTCTTGGAATGGATCCCCCACAGAGAAGGGGGGAACTACTGTTCAGACAGTAAGTTTTTATTCTCATGGAAATTACATGAGAGGCTGAAGGATTTCTGTAAGTGGTTTACAGAAGCAAGCTTGTATTTGCAGAATCTTCAAGTAATTGGCAGAGGGAGTTTCACATTTCAGGTTAGGTAATGCTTAAGTTACATTGTGCTATCCATCCCATTCTGAAGCTAGCTCATTTTAGGGTGGATCTTTTCAGTGAGAAGGGTGTGTGCATATGATTTGTACATACAATTACACAGACTTACTGGATGGCAGCTACTAGGATCATGTTACCTTTTGTGAATACTGAAGAAACCATACTGCTTCCCTGTAAGAAAACCATGAATCTTAAGCTTCTCTTGTGGTGCAGACTAAGCACTGCAGCTGTAATGTATTTCCAGCTCTCCATTTAACAACTCCAGTTTTTGAAATCTGGTAATGTTGGTAATGTTCAGTGTCAGATAGTTTGAAAACCCTGGAAGTATTCAAATTCAAGTCTATTCAACTGTTCCTTCTTCCCTTCTCTTCCCAGCATTTTCTATATATTTTTTCCCCAAAGAGGGAGATTCAGTTCTCTCTGAAAGGATCCATCCTAATATCACCACAAAGAAAATATAAGCATTACCTAATTTAAGACTCTTCTCTTTACTGAAGCTGCTGGAAATACAAGCACATTTTCTTCCAGCATTCTACCCACAATGCCTTTTTTACAGCATTCACCGCCATGTACTCCAGTTTTATTATCACCCATTCTATTGTGTCCCTAATGCCAGCTTCTGAAAAGCTTTCAAGGAGTATTTAGTGAGTGAACAAACTATTGATGAGTGAACATTTCATAATGCCCACGTTATGCTTCATTTGAATATTCCTGAGGGTAAGTTGTCTTCTAAAATGCCTTGCTAAGGGTAGGCTTTAATGTAGCTTTTTATAATCTGAGGCCACTAAGTATATTTAGCTTTTACTTCTCTACCCAACAAAGCATAGCTCCTAAGCTTGCTGGCCTATAGTTCTGTGACTGTAACTATTACAGATAAGAGAAACTTCTGGAATCCTACTTCAATTTAATAAAGTTAATTCTAGTTCTCAAACTTTCAGTAGATTCCACATTTTACCACTGCAAACATAAATCTAGATATGTTTTAATGTAGGTTTAGTTTTCTTGATCTTCTCATTTTTTAATCACACTACTTTTTAGAATATGCTTTGCCTAATCAGCTAGTTCAAGTAGTTGTAAGAGTGAGGGATATATGACATTCCAACTAATAGAATAAATGATAGGTAACCTAAAACATTTCATAGAGGAACAAAATTGAGCATCTAAGATCCCTTGACCAAATTTGGTTCAGCTATCAAATAAGTGGCAGGTATCAGAGATCTTGGAATAACTTCATCTTGGAATAGATATTTTATTATTTTTCCTTTTTTTTTTAAGATTTTATTTATTCATGAGACACACAGAAAGAAAGGCAAAGACATAGGCAAAGGGAGAAGCAGGCTCCCTGCAGGGAGCCCAATGCAGGACTTGATCCCAGAACCCTGGGATCACAGTCTGAGCCGAAGGCTGACACTCAATCACTGAGCCACCCAGGCATGCCTATTTTATTTTCAATTGTTAGATGTTATTTATGTACAATATATTATTTATAATCTTCAAAGCGATGAAAACAGATAAAATCTGTAAAGGCACCCTACCTAATTAAGATACATTTAACTGTACAACAAAATGTACCTTCAGTTTTTCTTAAACTGAATGTTAATACTGTTTTTTTTTTTAATTTATAGAAATGGTTAAGTTGCAAAAATGAGTGCCTTCAGCTAATGTGAAAAGTACCAGATGTGATTCAAGTAAATTACAGGTCTTCATTTACTTGTTTTTGAACAGCCCTTCTGAGGCCAACTTTATGTTAGTGTCTTTAAGTGGCAACTGTTCAAAATTAATTTTATTCATGTTCAATTATTGTCAGTGATTGAGCCAAGCTAAGACAGCTGATAGCAGTCAATTAGGTGATGATCATGGAAAACAGTGCCTTGTCCCCAGCAGGAATTAGTGCTAAAATTGCAGGCAAGCCACAAGACTGGATCCTGGATACCCAAATTCCAAAGAACAATTATCTAATTCCATGGAGACAGTACATGTGGAGTATGAACAAAATGTCAAGTTCATTAATAAGCTTATTCTTTTCCATTGCAAAGGTCTTGTCTTTTATGGGTACTTTCAACAGATTCCTATGTGCTTATTATGAGGGACTATTGCTGGGGAATAGGACTATAGGAAGGGACAGGGGACTTTTAATTTACTCTATTTGTTCTGCTCGGTTTTCTGCTACATGCAAGAATTACTTTTACAAATTAAAAAAAAAATTGTTCAGCATCTCAGAGTTGCCCAACACTATAGTGAAAGATAAGACATACTTTTTCAGAAAAAGATATTCATGCCACCATACACATAGTAACTACTGAAAATCTCCCAGTGGTGTATTTTTTAAGAGGACACACTGCCACACATCCTCCAGAATTACGGAGACTTATATGTACACAATCCATTGCTAGTGTTTGGGAGATTAAAGAGGAGAGATAGGTAAATGAACTTCTGTGTAACAGGACAAGCACTGGACAAAATACTGCTGGAAAAGTTACTGTTTCCCCATTTGCAGATGGGGGAAATAATGCTCAGCAAAGTAAAACAATTTGTGCCAGAATTAGAATTCAAATCTGGGTCTGCTGGAATCCCTAGCCATAGTTTTCACTATCCCTCCTTTTTTCTAGAAAAAGCTAAAGACCTGAGGACAATGAGAGTGAATAGTTGGAGAAATTATAAAGATGACCTACTGCTTATTTCTTGTTTTTCCATGACACCATTTCAGTCTGTGCTACTTCCATTAAAAACTACAAATGTATTTGCAGTTAACATTGGCTTAGCTATCCTAAAACAAGAATGTCAAGTATTACAGTTCAACATGTCTATCTTCATACAGGGTACTCACTAAACCACCTGAAAACATGGAAGAAACCAGTTCTCAGTTTCCTATTTTTATCGAATATGCTCCTCGCCCTCTATACTGGTTTAGTTCATCAACGAGGTACTCTTGATGTCATGACTCATATTCAAGAACTCTGTTACAATAATCGCAATAAATCTTCAGCTTCAGTATTTATCATGATGCCTTGCCACTCTACTCCTTATTATAGGTAATAAAAGTTGTTCCACTATGTGCTATTAAGAAAATGAAACTACTTTAAAATTCCTTTCAGATTCCTGAATTTAATTAACTGTTCAAATGACGAAGAAATCTGAAACTTCCACTCATATATATTCATTGAATTTTAAAAGCCATTTGAACTATGTCAATGAAAATCATATATATCACTTTTAAATACTGTGTTAATTTAAAAATGTGAATGACTTACATTTAAATGATCCACTTTAAATGTCATAAAATATTTTATAGGTTATTTGAAGGTACCCTTAATAAAAGAAATTGTTATCATTGAACTTTCTACAGATCTTTGTAATACATCTTAAATTCTTATAATTTTGAATCTATCTCAAAACACTAGATTCTAATCCAGATTTAAATACTGGACTGCTGCCCTGGTCTTAAACCAGTTTTTTTTTTTTTTAATCTTTTTTATATTATTAGTTATTTCACCTGTAAAAATTAGGAAATTCAATTAGATACTATTCTAATGCTTGAATTAAGTATTTCTGAGAAATACATCACTAAAACTACCTTAACTATGCAGGACATTTAAAAAGAAATCCATTTGGTCCAATGCTTCCAAATTGCCCAATAACAGTATGAGGGTAAACCAACCATTTTCCTTTAAAAAGTTCTACACCTACTTAACCTGACTTTAATCGATCTGAAGTTGATTTTCCATGTGCACATTCAGTCAACTAAATATCAAAGCTAATGTCATTTTAAGATAATTTAACACTTTTGCAATACTCTACCTTGGTCATTAATGCCAATCACTAATACACAATTTGGAAAAGTTGGGACTGCTGGCAAAAGCCACAGGATATATATAATACCCAAATATCCCTTCAAATTGTGAGGTTCACCTACTATGTAAAAAGAACTGAGAGTGGTACATTCACTGTCCCTCTGGGTTCACATTAGCAATAACACTGCTGAGAATAGGAATTCTAGAGCCAAAAAAAAAAAAAAAAGGAATTCTAGAGCCATCAAGATAGTCTCCATACATGGTTGTAGTTGTTGATGTCTTAGGTTTAGGCTGTAAGTAGTTCACCAAGTTCTCATCTTATGGTTTTTCAAACTGCACAATGGAGAAAAAAAAATTCTCTAATGCTTACTTTGCAGTAGAAGACTTGCAGCTTTTTCTCAGCTTGTTTTATTTTTTTTTCCTGAAGCAAGAGCTTCCTCTTCTAAATCATACAAGTCAAAGTATTAGGGCTTGTGTAAATTTACTTTGAATGCAGTTCATAAATAACATAAACCTCTATCATGTATTTATTCTTCCTGTGGTAGTTACAAACATGGCTTTTGCAGGGCCCAAGTGACTGCCTTAAGTTGTCATAATTCATCAGTCTTTTTTGCATGTATTCTAGTCTATACCACAATAAAACCATTACTTATTTGGATTTTAATCAGTGAACATATGTTGCTCCCTCTTACTAAATCTTAAATAGAGGAACAACAAAAAAAGAAAAAAAAAACACACACACACAGGAACAACTTATTTAAGGATGTGATCCATCCCTTTTCAGAGCAGAAAGGGAAGAGAACAGGAATCCCTTCTGGTTCATGAAGTTTTCTACCTTGCCAATTAAGCCTATAGGGAATTTTACTCTCTTATTAACAAGTCATTCAGCTCATCCCAAAGGCCCCTTCCATTCTTGGAAAAGCATACTAATGTTAGAGAGAATATGGAGTCTCCCACACTGCTATTTCACCTTGAAATGAAGTTTCATGCTTTAATCTGGATGTGAAAAGTTATGTTGCTGCTGCACGGGAGAAAGTACATTAAAGGCTTGCTTCTTCACCTTAATGGGACCTGGTTTAGATTCAGACTTCACATTTTATCATGTGAACATGACAGATCTGGAGACTAATTGGAAAACTTTGACCTTTTTAACTTAACTAAATGGTAACTTTCTCTTTACAGCCATGTCCACTACCCACTTCCCATGAGATTTCTCCAGTGTCCCCCAGACCTGACTGGAAAGAGTCAGTACCTTGATGAAGCAGATATATTCTACCTAAATCCCTTAAACTGGCTATATAAAGAGTTTCACAATGATTCAGCATTGCCTACTCACTTGATCATCTTCAGCATTTTAGAGGAGGTAAGGAAATATGAAAAAAGGGAAAACTCACTATTTCGCCTCTAGTTTAGCTCTCAGGTAAATAGACAGCATAGCTTTTTTATGGTCCCTTTCAACTCCCATTATTTTGTAATTGGCTCTTTTCCCTGGTCAAAATCCATCTCAGTTCTGTAACTGTCAAAATATATGTTACTTACCAGGAGTAAATTCTTTTATTAATAAATTATATTGTTTTGGGGTACCTGGGTGGCACAGTCAGTTAAAATGTTTGATTCTTGGTTTTGGCTTAGGTTAGGATCTCAAGATTGCAATCTCAGAGTCATGAGATTGAGCCCCGAGTCAGGCTCTGTGTTCAGCATGGAGCTGCTTGAGATTCTCTCCCCACCCCTGCTCTGCACCTCTCTACCCACTTGTGCTACCTTTCACTCTCTAAAATTAATTTTAAAAGAAAATATAGTTTTATTAAACAAGTGGTAGAGGCGCCAATCAGGTCATTCTAAAATTTTTGAAACCAGACTCAACAAAATGTAGCCTTTATTTAAACATTTATTTACTTATAGGAAATAAGTGCTTTCCTAATTGCAAGCAACTATGAGAGAACTGCTGTGTTCTTCCACACTCACTTGCCAGAAGGTCGAACTGGAAGTCACATATATGTCTACGAACGGAAATTAAAAGGGACACTCAACAGAAGATGAAATTCTGAATTGTGTTTAAATCTTTCCTGAAGAAATAGACATTGTTGGGTACAAATATTCAGATGCTGCATAAATATGCCTGTAAGCACTGAGTAAGATTCATGGATCTAGAAAAAAAACTACTGAACTGCTTTACCAAATATCACTACTGAGGAAATGTATGAAAAATATCACAAGTATAAAATATATTAATACAAATGCCAGATTTTAAATAAAGACCTTTAGTTTTCCTCATGGTGTAGTTTTATTGTTTCTTCCACAATATTCAGATGTGCAAGAAATTTCACAAGAGAACAAGTCAGCAAGCTCATAAGGCAGCAAATTCTTCACAAGTCAACGGGCTCTTGAACCCACAAAAAGACAAGAAGCAAGTGTAAGATTATAAAATGTTAAAGATGAAATTCCATCACAATGTACTTTTTTCAAGCTCTACTGCAAACTTAACACAAATATCAGTGTTAATTACACTTTGTCATATGATCTGAGCTTGCTTTAAGCTCATACACTGAAAGGAAGACTCATTTCATGCACAAAATCTGTTGCATGCCCGGCTTCCTTAAAACTACAGTTGAACATTTCCAGAGCCAAAAAAATTCAGCAAAGCTAAACTACAAGAAAATGCAAGTTAGTAAGCTTTTGCTTGATGCTTCTGAGTAATAAAGTCATCAAACTGATACTTAGAAATGATAGAAAGACATTATCTTGATAATTTCATTTTAGTTTCAACACCAAACATTGTAGAAAGCATCCATGTTTCTGTTACTGTTTTCTAATTTAACTTAATCATGATGATCAATATTTAGGGTCAAAAGGTAATTGCCCCAATTCTATTTCAAGATTTGCCATGTGTCTTCCATTAGTGCGACCATATTTATGCCATTTACCTTCCCTTTTATAAGGTTGTGGCTGAGGGTGCTTCTGCTCTTGTTTTCGATGCCTGGAGTTTTCAATATTTACCATACGTTGCTTTTTATCTGGTCGACTGAAAGCAGTAAACACATTTTTCATCTATGTTAGAGTTAAATTTAAACAAACAATTTTAATGTTTTTCTCCATTAATCTATTATCTGAACACTCTGAAAAAGGATGTTAGTCTGAAGTATAATCCTAACACAACCAATACCAAAAAGATTCAGTATTCCACTTTTATCCTACAGAAAAAATAGACAAGCATATTGTAGTGGCAAAAAAGGGAAATACTCAACAGATAAATAAAAATGTGACAATAAAATAATGAGATGTGTTTCCGTTATTTCTCCTCTCATTCAGAAGCAACCCCTCCCCACTGGCTTCATTCCTCAGCTGGAATATATACATCTCTCACAAACTAAAGTAAGTCTTTTTTTCCTTTTCCTCTCTTATAGCCCCAGCTAAGGTTCATAAGCAAGGTCTATGTTTACTGCTCTCCTGAAACTCCGTATGATTAGGCTACTTCTGTCACTACCTCACTGAAACAGTCCAGAATGCCATTCATGGCCACCCAATTCCCCAACTAAGAAATCCAGTCTCTTATTTAATGTTTAAAGCACTTGACACATATATATTCATTTCACTTGAGATGATCTTTGGATTTTCATGCCACCACACTCCGGTATTCTTAGCCTTCTTTCTCTACAACCCTGTAGGTGTTAATGTGCCCCAGGAGTTTCATAAATACCCCAGCCTAGACTATCTACACACACAGAATCTGGGCGAGAAAGAGTCACAGAACTAATGGCCAACTAATTCTTTCTACTTGGCTGACAATAGGTACAAGGCACAGTTCTCATCTCCAATTCCCCTTACCCAAAACATCTGGTATCCCTTACCTTAGTGATACCACTATACAACTAGTGACCCAACCCAGAAATCTAGAATTGTTACTATCTACTTCTCTTTCACAAGAAATACCACCAATTTTACTTATGTTATTCAAATCTGTCTCCTTCCCACTCCTGTTCTCTAGTTCAGATACTCATCAGCTCACATCTACTTTTTTTCAAAGCCCACCGTCTCTAGCTTCACTCTTTGAAACCATTCCTCCAGGCTGTTGCCAGTGATCCAGAATGCAATGAAGCAAGTCCTTTAAAATAAAACGAGGTCCTTCAGATCTTCACAAAAGTTCTGTATCTTCTTTTCATACCCTAGCATTACCCTACCTCCTAAAAGAGCCATGTCTTCACATCTCCAAATCTATGCAAATGAAGTTCTCCTTCAATGTAATGTCCTACTCTATCTGCTTAGCAAATTCTCATTTCTCCTTTAAAATCCAGTTTAAAGAAGTTCAGTTCAAAGACCACCTCACCCCTGAAGCCTTCTCAAACATCTCTGGGCTAAGGCCACCATATGCAATGTACTTCCGTATCTCTTTCATTTCTTATATTTACCTAACTCTCCAAAAGCTTGTGAGCTCCGTGATGGCAAGAACTTTTCATGTTTTGTAAGGGCAGCCTCACAATGTTTTGCTCATTTCAGCACTAGATATTTAATGACTTAAGACACCAAAATCAGTCTCATTATTTTATAGACACATTACATTTATTCAAAAAGATATATATAACTAAAAGATAAAAATAAAGCTAACATTTGAAGATTAGGTGAGTTTCATTTACAGAATATAAAGCTGATAAGCAATGGATAGTCATTTTTAGAAATATATGTAAAGCACACACATTGTTAACTTGTGGCTTACTAAGTTTGCCTCTACCTTTATGAACAATAATTGTGTAGTAACTGTATTAGGTATCATAATTTAATTGGTAAATGGAATAGACAAATAAGTGGGCCAACCCAAATTGTTACATATGAGCTCTTCTGATTTCAGAGTGAAATCTGTATAGTTCACCCTAGCTTCCCAAAATGAGTAAAAGACTAAAGGAATATAATTTCACTTAAGGTGATTATCTTTAAAAAAAAAAGGTGATTATCTTTTCGTAAACTAGAATGAAAAGAAACAAAAGAAGCTAAAATAGGATTGCATAATCTTAATGTATTTTTAAGGCAGAAATTAAACCATTTGCTCAAGTCAAACTGATTATATAAAATTTTCAGATCTTATAACTGAAAATTTATATAATCAGTTTGACATAGCTATTAAAATTTTATCTTTTGACTTAATTTATTCTAAGTTCTCTGGCAATAAAGGACTTTTACAAATAGCACTTTTATTTTTACAAAAAACACTTTATGGATAGTAACATTCCAAGATGTTAAAATGATAAAAATGCCACCCAATCTATAAACGTTAAAAACTATTATAATAACATGGTGCTATGTAAACCGACCTGGGTCCATATGGAGGGGAAAGAGTGTGACCAAAGAAGTGTCTATATATAAATCCATCCAACTTCTCAAACACTCCATCATTATCTACTTGATATTCCTTCATGTCTTTAAGATAATCTTTAACATCATTAACAAAGTCAGTGAAGAGCTTCTGATCATGTATAAAGACACCATTTAGGAAAAACTTATTGATGAACTGATCAAGTTCTTTCCAATGATGAAAACTATCCAGTTTTTCTAATAAATACCTTTCAATTAACTGTCTAAATTCATCTATCTTTACAGGATTCAACACTTTCATATTAAAAAGGTTAATGGATTCTTGCTGAGCACATTCAAATACACCAGAACAGGACTTTCTGAAAGAATCATAATTTTCACTACAGTCATGCTCAGCACTGCATTTCTGTGAATTTGTATTTTTTCTAAATTCTTCAAAGTGAATTGGCTTTTCTTTCCTTCCTTCTTTTTGCATAGTAGGGCCTCTATTCTGGTTTTGTGTACGTGCCTTATACTGTGGGTGTATATATTCACTAAAGACTGTTGGTTTTTTAGTTGCTTCTTCTTTTGTGGCACCAAATCTTTTATTGCCCTTTTCATCAAAGATATTCTTGGTGGTATCTTTGAAATGCCTGAAAGTGGATTTAACTGAATCTGAAAATTTTTTCAGATTTTCTTTCACAGCTTCTTTAGCTTGTTTAATTTTTTCTTTATGATGCCTCACAAACTCCTTGGTAGAATTCTTCATGGCATCAAATGTTTCCTTAACTGAACCCAAAAATGTTTCCTTTGACTTATTTTTAGCCCTGTGGTTTCCTCTGCTCCCTTTCTTTTTTCCCTCCATTTCTTGTTTTGCATTTTGATCTTTTGCTTCAATATACAGTCTTTCCCACAAATCAGAACGCTGCTGTTCGAAGTTTAGCTTCTGCTCCAGGTCCGTGAGTCTTTCCCGTAAGATTTCCATTTCCTTTTTGTCAGTCGCTACATTGGGAGAGTCTGGGTTGCCATAAGATTCACTAGAGCTTAACTGCTGGAGTTCCACCTTTAAGGCCATGGTTATTAGTCGTTCTCTCTCCAGTTCCCTCCTTAGCATCTTCGCTTCTGACAAAAGAGTCTCCTTCTGATTCAGGAAGCTGTGGGTCTTCAGCTTTTCTTCTTCCAGGTGCTGCTTAAGTTTCTGATTTTCTGAGATTAATTCAGTCCCTGTCCCTTTATCTTCCAATATCCTAATCTGTTCTCTTAGTTTCCTTAACTCTTCCTGTAATAAAGATAAGGCTTTTTCTTCCTTCTCCAGAGATATTCTTAAATACTGATTTTCTGTAGCAAGATTCTTTTTCTGAGTTTCAAAGGACATCTTCTCTTCTTCAGTAAGGGCCCAGCATCTTACAAGTTTTTCCTTTAATGCCTAATTTTTTTTGAAAGAAAAATGTCAAATGCTTTATTTAAAAGTTCAATTTAAATCTTTAAGACATAACCCTATATAGAGTATCCTTTATGCAGTATATAGATTTGTAGTGTATATATATATATATATATATATATATACATATATATGTATTTCAATACATAAAAATTAGAAAACACAAGGTTTACATGCAGGAAAATGGATAGCACAGAGCTACATCAAAATAGTAACAGCATGCTGAAAGAATTTAAAGACTGGAAAAAATGAGAGCCTGATCCATCCCAGTAAGATTTCTAAAATAGAGCCAGGGGTAATTCTGATTAGTATTTATTAGTGATTACTGATTATTTCCCATAATCCTATGAAAGCCTGAATGGTTTCTAGGCCCACTTACAAGTCAAGAATAAAGGAGATCGGTTTTCTATCTTTTGACTACAGAACTCCAATCTCTCCTACTAATAAGTCTCCTAAAGAGAACTTAGGACTAAAAGCTTCTCTGACCCTTGGGTGAAGGAGATGATCTTCTATAAGAAGGAAAATTATAGCTAGAGATGATTTGAGGATTCAAAATAATTCTATTTATATTCTCTACACTCTTTAAAAGGAAAACATTTCAATAATCTTATTCCTATCTGAAAGATCTTCACTTTGTGCAAATTAACATCCCTAAATAAGTTCAGGTAAGTCCTCCAAGTTCTCCCAGCACTTTAAAGAGCACTGAATCTTGGTAACATTTATAACTAATTTCTCTGATTTCAAATAATCTCCTGAAAAGACTATCACCAGATTAGCAATGTAAGCTGAGTCAGCACCCTTGATAGAGAGGAAACCATGTTCAATTAGATTTACAGAATTTTGCTGCATTTCAAAGTAGCCTTAAATGATCTCTTTCAACATACATATCTGTAACCAACTTTCACTAAAACAGCAAGAAACTAAACAACATACTTAAACAGGTTAATGGTTACAGCATTACCCAGTTAAAATATCTTATCAGCAAATGATACTTACAACAAACAAACAAATGTCCTTTAGGACAATGACAGTATTTCCACTTGAAAAATAACTATCAGAAAGGGAGACAGAACATGAAAGACTCCTAACTCTGGGAAACGAACTAGGGGTGGTGGAAGGGAAGGTGGGCAGGGGGTGGGGGTGACAGGCACTGAGGGGGGCACTTAACGGGATGAGCACTGGGTGTTATTCTATATGTTGGCAAATTGAACAATAAAAAATTTATAAAAATAAATAAATAAATAAATACATAAATAAAAAAATAACTATCTGAAATGGATGGTTCACTATCTGGTTCATTAATCACCAAAGAACAAATTAAAATTTTAAATTTCATTATATTTAAAGGCACATGGGTGGCTCAGTCAGTTAAGCATCCAACTCTTGATTTAGGCTCATGATCTCAGGATCCTGAGATTAAGCCTTGAGTCAGGGCTGAGTGTGGAGCCTGTTTGGCAATCTCTCTCTTCCTTGCCCTGTGCCCCTCCCCTGCTGCTCATGCTATTTCTCTCTCTAAAGAAATTGTTTTTAAAATGTCATTATAATCATTTCATCTGTGCTGCATGTGAGAGAAAACAAGTTTCATGTACCCATAGAAGTGGACCATGGGGTAGTACGGACTAATGTAACAATTCATTACCTTTAAATGCAAAAGCACAAGGGGCCACAGTGACTGATAGGTATATTCTGCATTCAGTAAACTCCATAATCTTGAATTAAGTGCCTGATAAGTAAATCCTGCGCAGGTCTCCCACCAAGATCTCTAAAATCCAAACCACACTTAATAGCTGGAGGTAAAATGCCTGCAAGAACTGACTCAGTAAAGATTTTTTTTTAAAGATTTTATTTATTTATTCATGAGAGACACACAGAGAGAGAGGCAGAGACACAGGCAGAGGGAGAAGCAGGTTCCATGCAGGGAGCCCGACGTGGGACTCGATCCCGGGTCTCCAGGATCACACCCTGGGCCACAGGCAGGCGCTAAACCACTGAGCCACCCAGGGATCCCTAAGACCTGGTAAAGATCCATGCAGGGTCAGTCTCCTAAAAGCCAACAACATCCAATGGAACCAGAAACCTTGGTGATAAAGAGTATGCCTGTTCTTTTTATAACATCCTTTGATCAAGACAGGAAAAACTACACTATTTACAAACAACTTCAGTAGTGCCTGCTTAAAAGACAAAAATCCAGATGTCAAATGAGATTCTGTCTTCTAAAGTAAGATAATCCTTGAGATCCCTGGGTGGCGCAGTGGTTTGACGCCTGCCTTTGGCCCAGGGCGCGATCCTGGAGACCCGGGATCGAATCCCACATCGGGCTCCCAGTGCATGGAGCCTGCTTCTCCCTCTGCCTGTGTCTCTGCCTGTCTCTCTGTGTGTGTGTGACTATCATAAATAAATTTTTTAAAAAATTTAAAAAAAAATAAAGTAAGATAATCCTAACACTATAAGGGATACATAAATTGTGAAGGAAATCTAGAGGAATGGAATAAAAAAGGGAGAGTTTACTTTTCTACCCTGAGTTTTATCTACAAGCACCACACCCTTCTTATGAAGAACCATATAGGAGACCAGCTATTACGCTGGTCCTCATAAACCCACAAAGGTATTAATGGACAGCACAGTCCTGCTGTGTTAGGTGAGTTTCAGTAGGCAAGTATAACACGCTCTCTTCCATCAGACCTAACAAGAAACCAAAGAAAAAGACTGGCTGATTATTTCCCTTGATCAAGGAAAGATCTTTGAGAGAAGCTACAAACTCTCCTTCTTCTCATGACTGAAAATGTTTGGCTAGTTCTGTGAAAATGTTAATAACAATTATATATATATTATTAATGATGTTAATTATAGTAATTTAGAAATCTCTTTCCCATCTATGAAATGAAAGCCAATACCTGATTAATTCATAGGGCTACGGTGGGCAATGAGAAATTCTGTATGTGAGCTAATCATAGCAGTGACTAGGATAATCAACAATTATTACAATATTATTATTGACTCACTAATCTGCTTTGTACTTACATCTGAATAGTGCAATAATTATTAGCTAACAATGCTTTTTTATAAACTTTGTTAATAGTACATACCTTATAATCTATAAAAGATTCTTGTTCCTGTTGACATTGGGAAAGATAATCCTTCATATCATTCAATTCATCTTCATGTATCTTTCTGAATAACTGCTGCCGCTTCTGAATCTGAATTGTGCCTGAAAAATGACATTTTTATTAGGGATACACACACACACACACACACACACCACAAACGTTATGATGACCAATATTTGAAACATAAAATAAAACATTGAATCTGTATATATTTACTAATTAATCTGGATAGGATTATTTTCTTCAAGGCCAGCATTTCACAGTTCTGTAACTCTGATTACATAAAGAATAAGTAAAATCTCATGATGGCCGTCATCAAATGGTGGTGGATGAATGTTAATATAAGTAAGTCCAAGCAGGTTAATATTTTTTTTTAGCATACACCAAGGGACATTTAAGCAGTTCACTATTCCTTTTGACTAAAACAAGCCAGGCTACATTACCCTTAAAAAAAAAAAAAAAAAGCTTATATAATGTTTTTAATCTTACTATATCAACGGCACTCAAGTTTGTTGTTTTTGAGAGTTTGCTGAGGTACATAAAGTGTTGCCTAAAACAGGGAAAGAAACAAACCATGGAATCTATTCACAGGATGAAGTCAATAAGGAAAAATAAAAGTCTATTTTTTCTCACTATATTTTGCCTAATAAATGATGTAACAGCCCAAAAAGTACAACAAGGAAAATAACTGGCTGCAATTACCCAACCATTCTCACATCTAAATCATTTAAGAGTTCTGCATTAGTTAGTTCTATATTAGAGGACCACCATCCCCATACCTGCAGTGACCAGTCTTAAACCAAATAGGATTCTCTGTATTTTCACCCTAGAAACCAAATTGTTAATTTGCCAAGACATGCTGTTCACATGCTGTTGCATGCCTCATGCACGAGAGAGAAAAAAGAACACTGAATCAAAAATAAGGCAAAAGGCATTTGGCAACCTGGACCTTAACATCTATCAAGTGGCATACTATTATATATAGATATCATAGGATTTGTAATGAAAATGATTTTGTAATGATATTTATTATTTCTTCCCCTAATGCTAAAAGAAAAAAAAAAACTTTTAATTTCTTCAATGATCCTGAAAAACACTAAGGGAAAAAACTTTTGCCAAATTACAAACAACTGTTACCAGCTATGATATTCCTCTGTTAAGGTTCACTTCCTCTCTTTCAATTTTCCAATTTATAAGCATGGCAAATTTGTCTCAATATTACTCAAAAGATTTTTGGATTTTTTAAATGTTGAAAATCATTTTTTAAATGTAACTATCAGAATAACAGAAATCGTTTTTCTTTTCAAACTGCTGACAGGATGAATTCCTTCGCCCTCTGGAAAATAATCTATGTTGTTGAGATCTGAATTTGCAGTACTATTATATAGTTTATGTTGGACAATTATCTTAATGTGGCCTTTCCTAATCTAGTAACTACTGGGATTTTTTTTTTTTCCATCTTCAGCCACCTAACTATAAAGTGTTACCACCCAAAGTTCAATCTTTGGCCTTCTTGTCATGTCTACAGATTTGCCTATTTTAATTATTAAAACACAGTTTTTGCTATGATGCAGTTTTGCTATGTAAGAGTTCTCTTCTGACTCCAATCTTATCAGAGCTTCCAGCCAATACACCTAGCTGCCTGTTGGGCACAGTTTTCGAGAGTTCTCACAAAAAACAAACAAACAAACAAAAAAAACCACCTTAACACCTGCCGAATAAAGCTGGATAAAAACAAATCAAACTGCGTTATTTATCATCTAGAAAACCTTTCCTAGAAACACCCTCAATTCCAAAAATAAAGAACCTACCACACTTCTGAAACTACCAATATCACAAGTATCCTCAAAGTTTTGTTTTCCATTATTATTTTGGTGTCCCTTATTTCACTTATTTCATCCCCATCCACTATAATTTTCAAAGTCCTGATGACCAACTATCAGGATTACAAACCCTCTTACCTGACTGTCTTAATTTTTCCCATACCATATGCCTTCCTGCACTTTTTCTGAAAAATTACTGCGAGGCCACTCTATTAACCCTGAGTTACAGACCTCTATAATATACAACACTGACACCAGCCTACATGTTCCAACATTTTATTTCATTATTTCTAATTTATCTACTCTGCTGTAGTCCAGCTAGTCTTCTCACTGCTCCGAAAACCAGCAAAGTTTACTTTCAGGTTATCGGTTCTCCATTGGCTGCAATGTTCCACTTACCCTCTGCCTAGCATAAGCAAGCATAAGACCACACCCCACTCAAATCCTACCACCTCCAGCATAACTCAGTAAGTATAGTTCTTGACTATAATCCCTGTCTGTGCTACATAACTTAGCACCTAGTTGTATTCTATCATAGTGTCTGAAGAGCTGGGTAGCCTGTCAATACTTAAAGTAACTCCATGAGAAAATCAAATCAACTGAACTCTTCTGCTGATTAGAATACTGACAGCCTACAATGTAAAGAAAGAGTAAGGAAGACTGGTGCTTCATACATGAAGATTTTTTAAACTTTTATAAGCCCTTTCAGAATCTGAGGCAATACCAAATACCTGTAGTACACTGTTTTACTATCCTTGAACCTGCTAGTTTTCCCTTCTTTCTAGGACAGACAGGATTCTCCAAATTTATAGAGCTAAGGCTGGTGAACATTCTGAGTGATTCACTTAAATAGTATACTGTGTTAAATAATTAGCAAGCAAAGAATGATTATGGAGTATGCACTGACTAACTTCATGGTGCATGAGAAATTCAAACTGGCTCTGAAATCAACTTCAAGGAGTTCTTGGTATGTGGAGATCAGTGCCAGAACTAAGGAAAAAAAAAATGTTGACCTTGAAAAGCTAACAATCATTCAGGTAAGTTTTTATATGTTTACTGGGCTGATCTCATCACCATGAAAAACTATTTCATATTACCCAGTCTTTTCATATTCTGAAAAGATAATTTTAAAAAGTATGGGAAAATTTTTTATTAGATATAATCATTTAAGTAAGTTTTACAAGTAACCAAAACCTTAAACAGAGCAGCAATCTCAATTTTGAAAGGACTCCTCTCTAAATTGTTCTTTCTATAAAGCACTGAAAGGTCATGCAATTGATGGGGTTTTAATGCAATCTACATGAACATTAAATCATTGCCCAACTATTTTAGTAAGAAAGAAAAGATTAAGATAAGACCTTCTCCTCTGTTACCTCCATGTTTACCTGTGGGGAAAAAAATCATGCTCAAAAATGCATTCATACATTTGTTCCAGCTAGATAATAAACACAATTAAGCGTAGTACTTCAAGTCAAATCTCATTACAATAAGCTTCAAGGAAGAATACAAATTACAGTATTTCAGTATTAAATTCAAGCAGGCATCCACCAGGAGTCTAACCACTTATTTTTATCAATATAAAGTTAAACCAGAAGAAACACATTTTACAGAGTCTAACTTTAAACAAGTGTTGTCTCAAGTTTATTCTAACATTACACTATGTTGAATAATGTATCTTTTCCACAAATTAATATAAAGTACCTTTAACTATTTTTGCATAAGGAACACACTGTTGAAAGGAATTAGCAAAACAGGAATATTCCAAAAGTTAAATTGTAGATCACATCAGCAAAAAAATCTAGAAGTACTTCATTTCATGTAATGCAAATTGAAATTTGTAAAGTTGACAAAATCTAAAACATTTGTTTAAAGTGTTTTTTTTTTCAAAATTCTGATATAGAGTATGTTAACGAGTGTGAACTGTTCAGTTCTCAAACAGTCTCATCTTTTTACAGACACATTAAATAAGAATGGGGGGCACTTGGATGGCTCAGTCAGTTAAGTGTCTGCCTTTAGCTCAGGTCATGATCTTGGGGTCCTGGGACTGAGCCCCCACATCAGGCTCCCTGCTCAATGGGAGTATCTGCTTCTCCCTCTTCCTCTGCTCTTCTCTCTCTCTCCCAACTTGTTCTCTCTGCTCCGTCTTGTGTTCTTTCTCAAATAAATAAATGAAACATTAAAAAAAAAAAAAAAAGACTCAATGGTTAGGCTCCCAAATGAAAAATTACATGGAATTCCTTCCTCTTTTCATCCACTTTTAAAAGCTTTGCATTAAAGATACTTAATATACATAATTACTAATATGGATAATTATAAGCAAAGCTTAGGGGTGCCTGGGTGGCTCAGTTGGCTAGGTGTCTGCCTTCAGTTCAGGTCATGATCCTGGAGTCCTGGGATCAAGCCCCTGGGTGGGGAGCCTGCTTCTCCCTCTCCCTGTGCCCCTCCCTGCTGCTTGTGCTCTGTTGCTCTGTGCTCTCCCAAATAAATAAATAAAATCTTAAAAAAAAAAGACAAAAATTAAACATGCGTGCTAAAAATTCCTACATTTTTAAAATAAATACCACCTAATGTAAGCAAAAATAGCTTTGTGAACTAGGTAGCACTATTCCTGTTTTTCAAATGAAAAACCTGAGGTTTAAATAGACTATAAGCCTTCCAAGGTCATAAAATTAATGATGACACAGAAAACAGATCCCGGAATTCCTCACTCTTAGCAAATGCCCATACACTACACCATCAAATTACGTGTATCAAATCTTCAAATACTTACCATAGAAATGTCCAAATCCCATGCTGATTGCAATCACCAAAGCAAGTATAACACACTTATTGAGACCACTGCTGAACTGGCGTTTACACAACTCCTTAGAGGGTTCACTTTCTTGTTCGGGGAGTAGCCTTTCCTCAGATTCTGAACTAGAAACAGTCTTCTTCCTAGCACGGCGTCGTCTAAAAGCAGGACTAGGCTGATGACTGGTTTCATCACTACTTGATTCATCGTCACTAGGCTGGGATGAAAATACTATTTTAAAAAGAAAAATGTAAATATTAAAAATTTTAGAAAAGCTTTTCCAGTAAATATTATTTAGTATAATCAATGCCATCCCTACATGCCCTTTTACATAAGACAGCCAAAAACAAAACCAAAACAACACAAATGAAAACTCAAAGTTTTCAGGTTTATCCACATAAAGCCAAAACAAAAGATTTCAATTGTGATACATAAGAATCTGTTAATCATATTCTGTGCCTTTGAGGATCTATCTGGTTTTATTTTTAAAACCTCTCTTATAGTTAACACTGTTAGAACATCATTCTCATAAACTAGTAAACTTCTTTGCTATTAGAACCATAAACAGATACAGTTTCTATAAAGAAAAAAATTCTCTTCTTCATTCAATTTCAAATAGAGGGAATTTAAGTTCAACTACTTAAGGAACACAGGGAAGTATATGAACAGTTCCTGTGACTTACAAAGTACAAGAACTACCAAAAGTTCTCTATTGGGTATATCTGGACCCTAGTTTCATTTCCATCCTTTGAGTCCACAATCAATATTCAAAAACTATACAGTTTAACACAGGTTTCCAGAAGTCAGATGAGCCCTTCCCTTCGACTGCCACTCTTACTAGAAGGTTATTAATTTTACCCTCTAGTAAATATGTCAGCATGAGGAAGTGACACAACAGCTATTCCGATATTAAGGACTAGTCTGGTGCTGCTCCTTTATGAAAAGAATAGTAAAAAAGAACAACAAAAAAAAATCCATAAGAAATCTAAAGTCGTGGTAATATATCCACTAAAAAAAAAAACAAAAAACAAAAAGAACAAAACAAAACACCTTCAGTTTTTTCAAATGTAGAGCTTATTAACAATGTTCCATCAATAAATAAACTACATATTGACACAGAAGGTTAGATGTAATTTCCAAAGGCCAGTTAAAAGGGGGGGGGGGGAGACACCAAATGTAAGGAGATAAAATGTGACCCTCAATTTGATACAAACAGCTCCAAAACAACAAACATTCATGCTTCAAAAAAGTAAAACAGTTCTTTAGAAGACAGGATATCCATGCCACAGGAAAGCTAGTGACTTGGGTTAGGCAGTAATTTTTAAAGATGGGTCACAAAGGATTCAGTTAACTTTCACACCGACAACAACAAACACAAAGACAAAAAGAACTACTGAATGAATGAATGTTCCTAATACTCAGTGATACAGATGCCACTGAGAGATCTTTTGGTCATGACCCTTATGCCCATCATGTTTATCTGGTTATTCTTGATCACTAGTTTTTCCCAGATGCCGTCGCCTCAGCTGTGAGGTTACATTTCTTGGACAAAAAGAAAGAAAGGAAGACTTAAACAAAGCATTACATAATACAAAAAGGCATTCAAGATCATGGCTGGATATTTAAGTCAGACTTCAACAATATTAAAATGGGTAAATGTAAAAACAAATCATTTGTCGAAATTCCTTAAATAAGTTTAATTAATTCTACAATAGCATATTGCCTTCATATAGATTCTAAGTAAACAAGCCAGCCTCATCCATATTAATAAATTGATATCCTTATCCAATGCTTCCATCTTTTTTAACCTATACATGTCATAGCTGAAATATTTTGATTTTTAAATTTCTTTCAAAGCTTAACTTGGCCCAGAGTCCAAGATGCAGGCAATGCAAAGGCATGCAATAAGCTTAGCCAGCTTTATTACAAGATCAATTTGAACACCTGTTTAGAGTATCACAGATGACAACAGTTATCTTTAAAGCACTAAGTAAATAGTAAATGTGACTAGGCACACTCAGCTCTAGAAAAGCTGATCAGATTTAGTCACACCACCTTGGAAAGCGAGTTGGCTAGGAACATGGTGTTTCAGCTGATCATCCCATCCCCTTATGCATTCAGGAATCTTCCACAGCTTCTCCCACCACCTTTCTTTTGTGAATAAACAGGAAAAAAAGATGTATAAAGCTTTAATATAAAGACTAAAAAGGAAAGAGAGAATTGAAAATACTTATTTTAATTATCACTCCACATTGTTATTTGTGCTCCATCAAAATTGATCACACCTTTAAAAAAAACAAAAAGGTATGTGCAATATAAACTTTTCTACAACTCCCAACTTTGCTTTCTTGGGGGGAAGTCCTGTGGGGGCAGTGGATAGTATTCTTACATGAACAAAAAGTGTACTGCCATAAGAATCTAATTCAGAAGAAAAAACCTGAAGTTGAAATCCTACAGAAATGGAGAAGAAAGGAAAAATCAAAATAACCAGGCAACAGGTAGTCGGGATTAACAGACCAAGAAAAACAGGTGAAAGAACAAAGAACCCTGGCAACTGATTTATATATAATATTTTCAACATATTCCAAAATATGATTTTTTGAAACTTTATAGCACTTTGTTTATTGAAATAATTCATTCCTTCAGGAGAGATAGCAATGGATAAAAATATTCCTAATAAAATATGCCTTTTAACTGAAATTGTAAAATTCCCAAGAGCTGCAAGGAGATAAAAATCAGAGTAATGAGCTTTGAAGTATCCAAGTTCCTGAAAACATTGTTTGTAAGATCGATTTCTTAAATGTCTGCCTAGACCCTTCTGCAATCCTCCTGCTTCAATGTGACTTTTTCCAGCCCATGAATATTCTCATATTCAACCACCATCTATAGTCTTCCCAAAAAAGAAAGGAAAGAGGGAAAGAAGACTACTTGAGTACAGCACAGACCCTGGAACTAAACGAATAAAATAAAATTTGAACAAAAAAGATTCTGAAGTCAATTCATTAGTCCTCATAATACATACACTATATACACCATTCTGGTGAAGGCTGGCCGCTAAGAATGCCAGAGGAGTATTTAAATATTTGAAAAAAGTGTTTTCAAACTCTTGCTTATAAGCAAACTGTCATTAAATGAGATAGCTAAAAATCTCTATTTGACATTTTATTAGCTTGAAATGGCATAACAGCAATTCCACTGCCTGGTTCTGGCAAGTATAAATATTAAAGAATGGTAAACTCTAAGAAAATGACCTGAAATAAACACGTCCTTATTTCTGCATCAAATTAGAAAATTTTAGGAGTCACTGACAGTGTTCCAACTTGTCTTTCTCCCAATTCATCCTTGAGTTACAAATGTTGGTTAGTAACTGTGAGTTCATCATAATAGGTCTGCTTCTTTTATTTCCCAGTAACGTTGTGTCTAAATATTTATGTCCACCTTGAAAGATGTAATATATATCCCTGAAGCTAAGCCAAAGAAACACAGAAAGGAATAAGCTAAGTAACTCACATTTTAACCTCTATATCACTGTGTGAATAGCAGACATTAAGTGCATTAATAACGTGACTTAAAATAGGCACCCTTTCATGACTCAATCTAAAATGAGAGATACAAAGGTCAGGGGTTTTGGGATGTTGTTGTTCTGCTAGCTCTTTGAACACTGTTTAGCACATAAGTAGCATTCAATAAATGTTTGCTAAATGATTAATAACTGAAAGGATCTAACAGACTTCGATAAGAAGCTTTTTCACAATTTCTAAAATACAAAATTTGTATCATTCTAAGTAGAAATCGACTTTCTTCTGCTTTTTGTTATAATGGCTCAATCTTCCATCCTTAAATATCTAAAATATGTCAAATTCATTTTGGAGTGTTTAAGACAATAACAAATCTCCTTGAAGATATTATTTTTCATCTTTTACTTAATAAAAGATGGCATTTCTTGTTGTGACAATTCTGCTGTAGGCCCTGTGACCTAAGAAAACACTAAACAGAACAGTAGATTTTACCAAAAAAATTTCAACTGTAATAAAAACTTGTCCATTATGTAAAATGTGGTCCCAGGAGACCTTACATCTCTAGCAGTATATTCTTTACACAGCTCTTACCAGTTTCTGGCTGACAGAATGTGTACTGGCTGCTGGAAGAAGAGCCCATGTTTAAGTCTTCTGGACTCTGTGCTTCTTCAACAATTAGAGTTTCTGGATTTCCAATTTCTTCTAACTTAGGTGGCTCAAGGGTAACAATATCAGAATCATCACTGACAGTTCCAAAATAGACATTGTCTTCAGATGACTTTTCTTCTTCTCTCTAAGGAATAATTTTAGACAGTAAATTTACTGTCAGTGTCTAATAAATTTAGAAAGTAAGTTATTTAACAGCCTTATATTTTCTATGTAGTTCAAAGTGTATACCAGGATTTAAGTAGTATGGTAATTTGGGCTTAAAATAAAAGATAGGAGTCCTGCCCAAAAGACAAAGATTACTCAATACCAAGTTCATCTTTTAGTTTGAAAACACCATCAAACCCCTTAGCAATTCTCTCAGAATTAGATCAAACTGTTGCTAATCATCATGGGCTGCAGAAGCTGATAGGCCCACCTTTAAAGCCAAGGACCACAGAAGGGCGAGGATTCATTTCTCACTAATTCCATGGGTTTATCTGAGCATAAACTCTGTAGTCAGAAAGCCCAGAAAAGAGTGATTACAAATTTCTCTCATTAGACGTATTACAAACTTCAATAGCTATGTCATATACAAGTCATCTAGTTTTATCCAGAAGTCAAGTAAAACATCAAAAAACAAGATTTAGTTTGTTCTCAACTTTAAAAGCAAACCTTCATTTTTAGGTAAATCCTAATAACTTAATCTCTCAATATAATTCAAGAATGCAATCTAGTTCCAAAGAAAAGCATATTAGAGGGGAAATGAACAGAAATTACTTTTGCAATTACTTTGGTAAGTTAAAAGACATCTCACCTAAGAGTTTAAGACAGAAGCTAACTCTAATCATAAAGGTGACTGATCTATGGAGTCTCAAAATTTTTAATAGAAGTTGTTTATAATTCATAAAGCAATAGAATGCACAACCTGAAATGGAAGCTTTAATTATTCCTTAGTATTAATTAACAAATATTGTATGTCATATATCCATAGAGTACAACACAAGTTTACCTCAAGTGCTGACTTTGTTTCCTCCAAAGCTGGATAAGCAGCTTCTCCCATTAATGGTGTGCCATTTTGGCTACTCTCTGATAAAAAGCAAAGATCAATTCAATCAATTACACTTAACTGAGTTTTTGTAGTTCACAAAGATTATAATTTGAGTACATAAAATCTATTCCTAATTTTTAAAAGTGGATTTAATTAAATATCACATACAATGATAAAAGTCACTCTACCTTTGCGTTTAAAAAGAATTCTCTATTCAAATTATTTGAAACTGTCAGAATTATTTCAGATACTGAATTCACTTAAGATCTACTAAAAAAAACAATATAAATCTCTAAGTAAACATAATCTCTACTTTACAATACCAAAGTAATGAATCCAAGGTATCTGTAAAAACCTGTTAATTTGGAGGGATGCCTAGGTGGCTTAGCAGTTGAGCATCTGCCTTTGGCTCAGGGCCTGATCCCAGATTCCCAGGATTGAGTCCCACACATCAGGCTCCTTGCAATGGAGCCTGCTTCTCCTCCCTCTGCCTGTGTCTCTGCCTCTCTTTCTGGGTCTCTCATGAATAAATAAATAAAATCTTTAAAAAAAAATCTGTTAATTTGGAAAACCAATTTTTAGACATCTGATGGTACATTTTCTGAGTTCATGAGGTTTATTCAAAATTCCTAAAAGTATCACTATTCTAATGATTGTCAATGCCTGGTAACACAAGAATCAAAACTATAGCTTCAAATTATGAATTCTTTGGAATAAAAAAGATTCAAAAGAACACAGAAAAATAAGATAATGTCACTATAACAGATATATTTTATAAGAAACTCCTCAAATAAAAAGGTGTACAAAAAAGCTGGAGTTCATAAAATTATATTTTTAATGAAAAAAGCTATAAAAGTTTAATACAAGTCAAAAATATTACAAAATGATAAACATATACATTTTATACATAGCAAAGAACATAACCAAATGTTAACAGTACTTACAACCAGATAAAAAGAATTATAGGTGACCTAAAATTTTTTTTGCTCATCATTTTTTTCTGTCATGAACATGTATTTCTCATATAAATTAGCCCCTTCAAAAATTAAAAAACAGGAGAAAAAAAGAAAAACTATCCCATTTGTATGTGTTCCATAGCCCCTAACAAAATATTAATCTGAAATTAAGACTCTTCAACAAAGATGGACTTGGGTCCAAAGACTCTCAAGGAAGTTTGGAAGTACTTTTACATATGTGAGTATATGCATTACTTGGGAGTAATAATCCACAGCTTTCAGATTCTCAAAGAGCTCTCTGACCTATCAATGATGAGAATCAGTGTTCCAACACGAATAATCAATATAGGCTGAAGACAAGATTAAGAAGTACAATCTATCATATTTCTAGGCATGACATACTCACTTTAATCTCCTGAGTAAATGTTCTGTTTACATTTTAATGCAGTTTTTTAAAAAGTTTAAGAAGTAATTTAAAAATGAAGAGTATAGCATTTAAATACCTTTGACCACCTCTAACCAACAGTAATTTGAAGCATGATGATAACTAGAGAATCCGAGTTTAGTAAATCCCTTATGATTAATTATTTTGTACATCACTAGCCTTAATCAACGATTAGTAGTATTTAGCTACTGGTTACACTTGTAGTATCAGAGAGTTATACAGAGGCCCAAATATATACTACAGCTGCAAATAAACAAACCTCTGGGCATTAGGTACCACTACCTACCTAATCCACACTAACATTCTAGTCATTCAGTGACCTGATCACTTAAGTCAGCTAGAAATGCTGCCCACCTAGAAAAAAGGTTAAAGACCTGTTGTTTACACGTCAATATTTAAGAAAAAAAAAGTCAGACCTTTTTTAGTATCTTACCTCCCGGCTCTGACTGCAATACTTGTAGTTCCTCTTGCTCTAAAGATGTACATTCTGGAGCGAGCTCACAGCTGTCACTGGCTGTACCATGTTCAGAATTCACCATCTCTATATCAGACCCCTATGGAAAAAGTGATAATCAGTTATATGTCTATCAGCTGCTCAAAGTTGGACACGACTACAGGTAGATTATTTCCAGTGTTAAAAGTCTAGATGCCATACTCCAAAAGGAGTGGTATCTAATCTAACTACCTTTTATTCAATTTAGTCCATAAAGACCTATGGCAGGAAAATGGCAGGATGGAATCACAGGCTAAGATTATTTATATATATATATATTTATACATATAAAAATTTACATATTTATATATGTATATATTTATACATATATAAATTTAAATTCTAACAGAAGTCAACCAAAAGTCAAATGCTCTACTCGATAATAAGCCCAAGCAATAAATTTGATCCCAGAGAATGTTTTTAAACTAAACTTTAGCTATTTCTATTAATTTACTTCTACTCAACATTTATGAAAGTACTATGTAAGGCACTTCACTATGTGTTATGAGGTATAAAAAATACAAATCCAAAATACAAGTTTATAGCCTATTCAGAGAAATTTCCATATGCAAATAACTATTTACTGTGACAATGTAGAAAACTAAAAAGCCTAAGGGCAAGGATTAAAATGAATCTATAGAATGAATGGAGTAAACTTTCCCTATAAAACTTTAGAGTATTATTTATTTTTCCAAAGTTGTCCTCCCTACTGTGATGTTAGACTGTCTTCTCTATAATAAAACAATGGATCTTAGTTTTTTTTTATCCTTTATTAATTAGCAAAATAAAATTAGCCACTAAGCTCCTTCTGCCTATCCCCAATGCCTCTCTCCCAATTTTTCCTGCAGTTTACTGATCCATGAAATCGAAAGGTCTAAGTTCTCCTGACATATATAACTCAAAACAGTAAAAAAAGAATTCATGAATGAAAACTCTGAGTGTAAAGACACTTGCTTAAGGTGGCAGAAAAATGATAGAAAACAGGCAAGGTTAGGGCTGAACTGGGGATTGCAGGGGAGACCAGTTCTGGCCTAGGAACGGTGCCAAAGGGAATGATGGCAAAGGGAATGGAAAAGGAAACCTGCATAAGAGACATTAGCAGCAGAACCTGAAAACTAGATACAAAGGGAAGAAGGATAAAAATACAAATATGATCTACTGTAAGACAGGATGTCTCTAGGGGGGATCCCTGCGTGGCTCAGCGGTTTAGTGCCTGCCTTCAGTCCAGGGTGTGATCCTGGAGTCCTGGGATCAAGTCCCGCATTGGGCTCCTTGCATGGAGCCTGCTTCTCCCTCTGCCTGTTTCTCTGCCTCTCTCTGTCTGTGTCTCTCATGAATAAATAAATCTTTAAAAAAAAAGACAGGATGTCTCTAATACAGAATACTCCAATGACACACTTGGCTGAGTGCTAGAGGTTTACTATCTTGCTTCATACTACAGACTCACAAGTAAGTCTCTCACAGCTTCCTTGCTCCTATACTATTAATTATCCTGAAGGAGAAATAATTCCTATGGGGGATGATCTATGCTTTGTAGAAAACAGGTTAAAAATAGAAAAGTCACTTATTAAAAAAAGAAAACAGAAACCACCCCAATCTCAACTGATAACAGCTGCTATCAAATTTTCAAACTTTACTGCAGAATAAAACATCTCTTTTGGTTAATGTTGATTTTAAGAAGACATGAGTAACCAACTGTCTAAACCTTAAATTATCAAAGTAATTATAAAAATACCATTTAAATTTTTATTAATCAAAGAAAACAAGTCAAGGCTTAAGAGATTCGAAAAACAAATAGAAAATCTATAGATAAATCCATTAAAACTTTAGAAATAGATGATTTTTAACTTAGTGCTTCTACATTAGAATTTTTTAAAAGACTTTATTTATTTGACAGAGAGAGAGCACAAGCAGGGGGGGCAGTAGGCAAGCAGGCTCCCCAGTGAGCAGGGAGTCCGACATGGGGTTCGATCCCAGGACCCTGAGATCATGACCTGAGCTGAAGGCAGACACTTAACCAATTGAGCCATCCAGGTGCCACTACTCATCAGAATTGTTATGACTTTTCTACAATAAACACATATGTTTCCAGTGTGGAAAATAAATTAATGCTTATTATATGCCAGCTATGTAATATTATACTTCTATAATAAAACTCTTTTTTTTTTAAGTATTCTAACCGTAGTCCTTTTTCTATCAAGTTCTGTTAGTAACATAATGTAGCATAACATATCCAAAGTAGAACACATGTTCCCCATGCTCCTTTCTGATCTGTTTAAATGCAGGCTCTGACATTTTCTAGTTACATAACCTTCGCCAAATTACCTAACCTCTCTAAGCTCTAGTTTTCTCATCTAAGAAATGAGAATGAAAACACTCTATACCACAGAAGTTGTTCAAAATTCTATGAGAATGTAGGTAAAGTACAGGGCCTAAATAATAATAAACCCTCAATTAATATTTGCCTAATGTCTCAAAGCCAAGGAAAGCAATGTACAATAATGCAGAAGACATTAGCTCATGAGGAGTTTTCAGAAGTGAAGATTAATGTGGGTGGGAAAATGTCCAAACTATAGACAATGGAACCTCAGGTTTTAATGTAGAAAAATACTGGCCTTCAAAAAAAAAAAAACCCAGCTGATACACTATAATATTACAAATGGCCTTATAAAAATGTTAAATAGCATACCTCATGATTGATGACAGTCCAACCACAAGATGAATCACTGTCACTGGAATTTTCAGACATTTTTCAGGTCTACAAATAAAAAACATATTGTCACGTGGGATACATTTTAAAAAATTCTATAGGAAGCACTATATGTGCCCAAATGCGAAAAGTGGCTTACTGCCTGCCTTCTAGGTGAAACTGAGACAACCCACCCACAGATTTATCACACAGGACATATAACTGCATACTTGCATGAACAAATACAACCAAACTTTTAAGACAAAGAGATCCTCCTGAACTGGAATAGTAGAAAGTCATACTGTAGGAATAAAAAAGCTGTGGTCTGAAAGAAAATGTAAGATTTGGCCAAGCAGAACTGAAGGGAAAGAAACCACTTTGTGTGGGTAAATCAAGGTTTCATTAAAAGATGAAATAGGTGACACCTAAATACAGTGGTGTCTGGGACCCTGGCCTGGAGGTGAACACAGAAGAAGGACATTAATGGAAAGAGTGATGAAATCCAAATAAAGTCTGAAGTTTTAGTTAAAAA
Organism: Nyctereutes procyonoides; assembly: GCF_905146905.1. NCBI lineage: Eukaryota > Metazoa > Chordata > Mammalia > Carnivora > Canidae > Nyctereutes > Nyctereutes procyonoides. The sequence continues at coordinate 19,771,573 of NW_026575040.1, read as the reverse complement.
AAAAAAAAAAAAAAAAAAAAAGATCAAATAGGGGAAGAGCTCCTAGGCCAAGCAAAATGAAGTCTAAAGTGTTGGCTACATGAAGCAATGGAGATTTTTCAAGCAGGGACGACACAATCAAACAGTTTTTATGAAAATAATGGTGTCAGCAATACTTCACCTAAATTAAAATGGTAGGAAAACGACCAGAGATTGGTTAGAAACTTGTGGTCACTGACAATAATGTAAACTTAAGTCCTAAACCAGCATATATATATATATGTACTGGTCACTCTAACTGGTTTATTCTCCCCTTTCTATCTGAAACTCCTATTTAAACTTCAAAACCAAGCTAACTAAATGGTAATCTTACTGGCTTTGCTGTATGTATTTAAGTCCTATAAATGCTTTTATTATTGTACATACATGGAAAACACACAAAATCCATCTTGATGGTTGGTGTTCTAACAGAATTCTATTTCAGACAATTTAATATGGAACCAGTGTTCAAGTAAGAACAAGGCAAAAAAGAGTGGTCTAAAAATTTTATTATTTTAAAAGGAGAAGGTGTTGGGATGCCTGGGTGGCTCAATCTGTTAAACATCAGACTCTTGGATTTCAGCGCAGATCATCTCTGCACTGAGCATGGAGCCTGCTTAAGATTCTCTCTCTCCCTCTCTCTTTCTCCTTCTGCCCCTACCCTTACCTCCAAAAAATAATAACAAAATGAGAAGGCGCTTAGTCACTAATGATAAAAAATTAGCATGTTTTCAGAAAAATTATTCAAAATCTAAAATAAGATATAAAGATGACTGTATCACTTTTACAGTCATGTTAGAGCATTTTCTAATAAGTTACCTGAGATCACCCAATTACCTGATTTCCTACTTAAAACTGATTAGGGCCCAGGCAGTTTATAACTATAAATCTAAAGGTAAACTACTACAGTGCAATAAATGTTTTCTTTCCAGTAGAGAAGATTACCCCAAAGGTTATATACAGAGTATTAACCAATTATATATCTTAGCAATTTTATTTCAGTATTCCTTATTAAACTGAATATATAACTCCCAATGCCTCATGAACCAGTTTTCATGAGTTTAAAAAAACTTTTGATATGTTACAATTTGTACTTCATTTTTTTAATAATAATCTGAAAATTATTGGTTGACGTATGAGACTACACAAAGACAGTAATTAACTTAGCAAGAGGAAAGGAGAATGGTCAAAGAAGGTTTTATAAATAAGGTTGCAATGTTTTTTAGACATGCTCTCTCGCATTAAGAGTTATTACAAAAAAATAAAGTTCTGTTTCCTCGTTAAAAAAAAGACACTGGAAGGGTTTCCCAAAAGAACAGAAAAAGCATCACAGAGCAAAAACAAAGGCAGAAAAAAATCAAGTATGAACATTCTAAGGAAGGCATTAATCCAGCATGAGTGGAATATTAAAAGAGTATCAGATATAAATCTTTAAAAGTGCATATATTAAGATGAGGAAGCAATTCAAGAGCCCTCAACCTGCAGGATACAAACCATCAGTGCAATAATCCCTGGAGAAGATGAGCGCCTACATTTAACCAAGACTGACGAGGGGGAGAAAACAAAGAAGGGAAGAAGTTGGGAATGATTTTAGAAAACATGAAAGATTTTTTTTTTTTAAAGGACTGAATAACTAAATATAGACGAGGAAAAGAGGTATTGGTAGGAGAACTCCCAGGTTTCTGGTTTAACAAGAAAAACCATTCTATATGGAACAAGAAGGAAAGCTGGCTGAAGCCTAAAAAGCATTCTTCACCATGTGGAAGATGGTAATTAACTTCCTCTAAAGCCCACATTCTCACGCTCCATCTCATCCCTGAGATTTACCAGCTTTATTTTGTTAATAATCTTCCAAAATTTGTGGGTTACCAAACCCAATCAGAGATATTTAATGTGTTTATCTCCCACCCTCTCTAAGTAATTTCCATTAAACAGTTCTTTTAAACAGATAAATTCCTAGCTTTTGTTTTCCAACAAAGTAATCTAAGAGCTCAGTTGATGAAATTAACAGTGCCAACAATTCAAAATAAAGTTATATACACTGCTGAATTGGGATGACTTTTGCATAACTGAGTTTTTCAAATCAAAGAGCTCACTTAAATCAGGGCCCAGTTTAATTCTTTGTTTACTCATCTTGAAGTAAGAACAAGTTTGACATCTAGGCCAAAGGAGAAAAAGAATCCCTATTGACCACAACACCAGAAACAGTTTGGATAAGTAAAATTCACAGCCCTACTAAAGAATCCTTTTAAGTCAGCAGTTCTCAAAAAGTTGGGTGCACTGCAATTAAAACTTTAAAAAAGTAAATTTCTGAGCCCCACCCTAGACACACAGACTCTAAAAGCTGCCATTGTATCTGAACTTCCCCACTTGACAGTGATCTTCCTAAAATGATAATTGTATTATATTACCTCTTTAAAATGTTAAAAAAATTTTTTTTAAAGTTAAGATTTTCATATGGTCCTTAGGATAATGCTCAAAGGTATTGTATAGCTAATGATTTATCTCTAGCACCTCATCCTCTCTCCATCCACTCCCTTTCCCCTCATGATTTTGATTCCCTTAACTCCAGGGCTTTGCAAATATTCTAATCAGTTCCCTATCCCATTACCTCAACCCAAACTCCTGTACCCACCTTTGGTATCTCAGCTAATGCATTACTTCCTTTGTGAACAATTCCCTGACACCATCCCCAAAGACTAGTATTTTCCCTAATCTACTACCTGAAAGAGAACGCTGTGCTGTAATTGCTTATTTACCTGCCTATTATATATTCCCAACACACAGCACATTGCTTGACACATATTAGGCACTCAAAAAGAAGAAAGATAAAGACTTCTGGATGATGATGCAGTAAGTAACACAAGTCTAAGATTTCCTCAAGGAACTCAAGATTCTAGAGGAACCCATGAGGTTTGTTATTTTGACCAAATGTAAATGCACAAACCCTTAATTATTAGCTTTACTAATAGTTCAGAAATATGCAGAGTTTATGGAAAGTTACAAGGCATAAAAAAACACAAAGTTATAAAGCTAAGGGCGCCTTATGAAGATAATTAAGCTTGAAGCACTTTTCTACACTCAGGCTTCCTTTCATTCCTGAGTAGTTTCTTTAATCAGTCATACATATCCATAATTGCTTAGGTTTCTTGGGTATTCAAATATAATCTCTACAAAACTAAAATCACTTCCTGCTGTTCTTCCTGTCTTTGGTTTCTGAGAAAAGCATCAGCCAAAAACAATCTGGCTATAAGGAAAAGCCACAAAATATCAGATCAAAAATCCTAGATTTAGGATAATTCAAACCCCACCTTGACCCAAAATGCCAAGCAAGTCTAACTCCTTCCTTATCCATTCCCCACTTCCACTGCATAACCCAACTTCGACAATTCCCACTTCAATTACAGTAACAGTTCCCTAATGGATCTCTACCTGCAATCAATTTCCTTCAAGTCACTCCTACACAAGGCTGAATACACTAAGTTTATTCTAAAACTTAAATCTGCTCATTTAAACTTCTGAATCACACTGCCTTCAAGATAAAACCCGAAGTCCCAGAATAAGAGATTTCAGAACAGGAGACATTATTTATATTGACTCTCACTTCTTAAGAAATCCTAAAGAATATTTCTTCACAACACATAAGATTTTATATGTAGAACCCTATGGAAGAGAATGACAATAATCATTACAAACATGATTTCAACACAGAATATAACACATATTGGTGATAACAGGATTCCATGGAGTTTCATCTCATTTATGAAGCTACTTACAGCAGAAAAGTCCAATTCTACACTGGTATAATCAAATTCTTCAGCAAACAGGAGGCCTAAGGTGAATAACATTTTAAATTCATTCCTTTATCCATCTGTTGAACATTTACTGAGCTCTTAGCACTTGCTAGGTATTGAAAATGCTATACACCAAGATTCAAAACAAATAGGAGTCTTACCTCCTGGGGCTTAAATTCTATTCGTAGTAGAACTATGTTGAACTTTATCTGGGCCCTGTGCTAGACAAAAGCAAGAAACACTGAAAAAATCTCCCAGTCCCTGCTTTGTCTTCTGACAAATGACTAACTGCAAAGGACCAACTTGCCCTCACAAAACGCAGTTAAGAGTCATTTCCATCCCTCCTCATGATTCCCTTGTTTACTTGTCCCTATAAAACCCCTTGGTTTTCTCCCTGAGATGTTTCTAATTAATGAACTTTCTCCATATTGTAATAACCTGAATTAAAATCATCTCAGTTGTCCTGTGCATTTCATTTTCCACACTGGAGACATTCAATCAACAATATAAACAGCGAGGTGTATTTGATGGTTTATTTCCTAGTATGGACAAAACAAAGGAGAGTAGCACAGAAAATGCTGGGTTGGAGAGGATTCATTTTTATTTTTTATTTTTTTCATTTTTAAAAACATAGGAAAAGCTTCATTAAAAAAATATATCTTATCATCTATTTTGAATAGGTAAGGAAATCATTATGCAGTTAACTGGGGGAAGAGCGTTTCTGACCAAACAGCAGGTACAAAGTGGAATGAAGCCTGCCTGCATCTCTGAGTAACAGCAAGGAAGCCTGTGTGGTAGAGAAGAGTGGCCTAGCAAGAAAGCAGGAAGAGACAAGAACCGAGCACTAACAGGCAGGGATGGACCTTAGGGCCTTACGGATCCTAAGCCTTTTTTAAGCTTTTTATTCTGAGATAAACTAAAAGTCACAAGAATTATGAGGAAAGAAACAGCACTCTAGTAGCCTTACTGAGACAGCATTGTGAAGGTAGAGCAAAGGCAGAAGCAGGTACATCACTTGCAAAGCTACAATAATCTAGCTGAGAGATGATGGGGGTTTGGACCAGTCAGAAGTGGACAGGTAACACATGTATTCTGAAGGTACAGCTAACTAATAGCACTTTCCGAAATACTGAACGTAAGGTGTGAGAGAGGACTCCTGGGCTACACAAATACAAAAATGAAATTGCCACTGAGACAGGAAGGCTTCAAAAGCAGTAGGTTATGAAAAGAAAACCAGTGAACTGTCTGGGGGCATGTTAAATCTGAGACAGTGATAATCACATCCAAGTAAAAACATCAAGCAAAATGCTGGAGCCTGAATTTAGGGGAGTTATAGTCTAAAGATATAACCGTAAAATAATTTAGGTGGCAGCTGTCAAAAGAAATAACACAGCAACAATTTTATCTCATAATGTACAACTAGAGTGAGTATTACCTGATATGATGGTGCCCCTCATCCTTCTTGAATAGCTACATTTTACTATGGAAAAGTGTACGGTTTCCTGCCACCATATCTTCTAGAATTAGGATGGAGAATGGAGGCATTATTCTCCCACACATCCAAAATTCCAAAGCAAGCCAACCAATGGGCTGTTAGCAAAGGTCCCAAGAAATGCTGCTGTACTTCAAAGATGAGTCAGTCCAGCTAGCTTTCAAGAACCTATTTCTAAATGCTTTTCAAAGACTCTGGAACTTTCACCTCCCCAAAAGGATATCATGGTTTAAAACAGATCATCTTAAGAAAGGGAAAAGAATCCAAGATCTCAACTAATAAAAACTTTTTTAAGATGTCTTTTATACTCTAGTTTTTGTCCAGTAACAACCCCACAGAAATGTTTTAAATGAGCCTACCTTGATCTGGAACATAAATATCACATTCATTCAGTCAGTCAGCATATACTTATTGAGCCAGTGCTATGTGCCGTGCATGAATTATTCCAAGTGCTGAGGATACAGCACAGTGAGGTATTGAATCACCAACACCTTCCCTGAAGAGAGTTCATATTCTAGTACCACAAATAAGCAGAATATATAGTAAACCAGTTGACAGCAAGTACCGGGGAAAAAAACAAAGTATGAAAGAGGAAAACTGAATGCAGGGAATGGAGGGTGGATAGGGATTCAAATTTTAAACAAGGTTAGGGAAGGTCTCCTACAAAACAGGAGGATACCTATTTCTCCATAACCTTAACAGAGTAACAACCCTCTTTAATTTCTAATCATCTCATGAGCAAGAACGATCTCCTCATTTTAATCTGCATGTCCCAGATAACTTAGCGGGATTGTACATCTTCTCCAATGTTTATTGGCGATCCTTATTTCCTTTTCTGTAAATTATCTAATGTTCCTATGTTACACTCTCTTATTGCGTTATCTTTATTGATGTGTAGTTCTTTATAAAATGGGTCATGAAATAATTCACTGTTAACACAAATATTTTCTTCTAAAATGCTTCAATTTTTAAAAAATTTCTTCTATCATAGATGTATTTTTAAATTTTATGTTGTCAAAGATAGAAGATGGAGAACAAAGTGTTCTTTAGAACATCTGTATTTTAGGGACACCTGGGTGGCTCATTCAGCTCAGGGCATGATCCCAGAGTCCCGGAATCGAGTCCCATATCGGGCTCCCTGTAGGGAGCCTCCTTCTCCCTCTGCCTATGTTTCTGCCCCTCTCTCTTTGTCTCTCATGAAAAAATAAATAAAATCTTAAAAAAAAAAAGAACATCTGTATTTTATATCTTGCTTTAGAAAGTCTTTCCTAAGATTACAACATTATTCTCCTATATTGTCTACTAACACTTTTTCAATTTTGGCTTTTACATGTAGCTATTTAAATATATGTATCCAGATTTTTTCCCTTTAGTATTAGAAATTGTCCTGATTATTGAAATTGCATACTTTCTATGATTTGAAAAGCCACTTTTTTTTATTATATAAAGTTCTACAGATTTATGAATCAGTTTCTGTAGTCTCCATTCTATTCCACTCATCTATATTCCTTGTACCAATACAATGCTATTTTATATATTATGGTACTTATCACTAGTACCATATTTCAACTCTTTCCTAAACATATACAACCACTCTAAACACTTACATACAAAGATGAACTGATTGCAGGTTACAAACAATACTTACTCCAAGTACAATTTTTTTTTCTTCCCATTCAAAAGTCTCCCCCTGACCTTGAAAATAAGTATTCTCTATAAAAAGTCAAACTCTGTGGAGATATTCAGAAGCTTTCACTACCGGCTCTAACCTACCAATCACTTAGGTCTCCCTCTTGAACTCTCACCTGGACAAACTTGCTGTTTGCCTCCAGGACACAGAATGGACGGTCCTACCTCCACATCTTCACTTACTCAAGTTCTATTTTCTGGAATGGTTTCCTCCTTCCTTTCTTCTGATTTTTATATTTAAGGCTCAGCCCTCCAAAAAGTTTTCCTAGATCATAGTATCTGACACAATTATCTCTCCTTCCCTTGAATCTACAGTATTTACTTCTTACTTCTTAGCATAACGTACCTAATGGTAGTTTATATTACTTTTTTCCTTGAATAACTTTGCTTATTAGTACTACATTCAAGGCTTTGATAAAAAGCTCTAATTTTAACCCCACCCCTAATTTGCCTGTTAAACTTAGCACAGTTATGAATATTTTTTAATGGTGCCTATTCTCAAAAGGGATTGAGAGCCACTAAAATCACTAACCACAATGAAGATGTCGAAATAGAAAAGCTTAAGAAATCCACTATTATCTAACAATTTCACCCACTCTTCAGCGCTTCCCAGCAAAGTCTCCAGCAGCAAGGAAAGAAAATTTGATGATGTCTAATACAACATCACCCAGTGGTCTTACAAGGTTACTGTATTCCTCAGCTCTAAAAAGACCTCTTACAAAAGCCTAGCAGAATCTATTTTTTAAAAAAGATGGAAGTCATCGGAGAAGGACAAACAGTGTATGTTCTCACTCATTTGGGGAATATGAATAATAGTGAAGGGGAATATAAGGGAAGGGAGAAGAAATGTGTGGGAGATATCAGAAAGGGACACAGAACATAAAGACTTCTAACTCTGGGAAATGAACTAGGGGTGGTGGAAGGGGAGGAGGGCGGGGGGTGGGGGTGAATGGGTGACGGGCACGGAGGAGGACACTTGACGGGATGAGCACTGGGTGTTATTCTGTATGTTGGTAAATTGAACACCAATAAAAATTAATTTATATATATAAAAAAAAAAGATGGAAGTCTCCAGCTGGAGCTGGCTTCTGTATCATTTCATCTTACTTTCAGCAATCAGAGATGATGATACTCTTGCATCTATCAGACCAGCCTTTCTGATGTAATACTGAAGATGCTCTCAGTTTGGTATTAAAGACAGTGAAGTCTAGTCTATATCTATGCCAAGGCATTTTACTCTCTAACTGTTGTAGCACAGACAGCCCTCCTTAAAGTGCTACACTTTAACCTCACCCCAACATAAACTGTTGTGATGCCACTGATCTACATTAACAAGTCACTTTAAAAAAGAACCCTACTGAACTCATTATCTTGTTCCTTGAAACTGTTAGTAAGCACATACTTCACTACATTCTCAAGCATCTTTAGAAAAATCATCAGTAGAAATTTCTTTCTGATTGTAATGTTAAACTAAATGGCTTATCTTGAACAGCTGGCTTCAGTAATAGAAGAGTTTTCCCTCATGATACCCAGCCTTGGTAAAAATATAGACATCGTAATGTATATTGTGGGTAGAAGAGTATCTTTATCCTTGGTTCCATTTTATAATTCCTATCACTATGTTCCCTCTGTCTCACTCTTCTTTTGTTACCTTCCTGCATTTTATCTACCTCTTTAAGTTGCTTCAACCTTCTGGCAACAAGATAAATTCATTCATTCACATTCATTCTGCAAATATGTATTAAACTCCAGTTATATAAAACTATTCTAAATCCTTTTATTACAATTACTATCCTTCGGGGCATAAAACAGACTTTGATTAGGCAAAATGCAAAATGAAGCAAAATGTGCAGGTAAGAGTGTGGAGGGTATTTCAGGTAAAATTGAGACCATAAATAATGGCAACGAAAAGCATGGGCAAGAATGTCTTCCTCAACAGTGGGAGTACATACAGTTTATTTTTGCTGTAAATTTAATTTAAATGCACCTGGGATATATCCTTCCAAACATTTTATATAAGCATTGTCAACAAGTTCCCTAACCTTACTTTTTCTAATTAGCCATATAACAAATTATTTAATGTTTTAAAAATTAAAAATGACTTTTTTTTATAAGATTTTATTTATTCATGAGAGACACGGAGAGAGAGGAAGAGGCACAGGCAGAGAGACAAGCAGGCTCCCCATGGAGAGCCCAATGCAGGACTTGATCCCAGGACTCCAGGATCATGACTTAAGCCAAAGGCAGACACTCTCAACTACTGAGCCACCCAGGTGTCCCCTAAAATGACTTTAATGACTACATAATGTATTATGTATCTATCATAACTTATTATCCTATTAATGGATGTTTAACTTGCTAATGGGTTTTTATCATCAATGAAAAACAGTGATACAGGACACCTGAGTGGCTCAGCGGTTAAGTGTCTACCTTTGGCTCAGGGCATGATCCTGGAGTCTCGGGATCAAGTCCCGCATCTCCCTGCATGGAGCCTGCTTCTCCCTTTGCCTAGGTCTCTGCCTCTCTCTGTGTGTCTCTCAAGAATAAATAAATAAAATCTTAGAAAAAAAAATAGTGATGCAAGAAAAAAAGTCATCAAAGACTTTAAGTTAGATGGTTCTGACATTATGCTTTATGGTAATCTGGCAAATTCACATTTCAAAAGTTATTTTGACTAGGGGCCCCTGGGTGGCTCAAGTCAGTTAAGTACCCAACTCGATTTCAGTTCAGGGTTGTGAGATTGAACTCCGCCTTGGGCTCCATGCCGGCCACAGAACCTGCTTAAAATTCTCTTTCCCTCTCCATCTCCCCACCTAAAAAAATATTGGCATAAATACTCCTGTAGTTAGATGGTGAGAAATGTATCTCTTTCAGGAATTAAGGAGTCTTCAAGCTGTTCATTGTGGGAGGGAAAAATCTTCCATTTTATTTTTCTTTTTTCAAAGTAGTCTAATCTTAAGTGATGGCTCAGTTTATACTTTTTTTTTTTTTTTTACCACTTACAATGCTGACCCTATTTCGGTCCCCAGATGCTAGCAATAAATAAACCTAGTTTAGGAGTCCCTAGTACCCAGCAGGTCTTTTTGTGCTGTGGGAAACATAAATACTACCCTAGAGAAGTTGATTTCAAGCTTACTGGCTAGATGATCAAGTAAACCCTTTATTTGAAAAAGACTAAATTTCTGTAGGACCTTTTAACCTTTACAGTAGATAAATTTTGCAACATATTTTCACCAAGCAAAGGCAAAGCTAAATGGCCTTCCAAAAACATCAAGGAGAAAAGATCTGACAGGTAATTCTGAATATGGAACTAAGTTCTGGCTGCCATTTTGGATGCTTAAAACACAACATAAAAGCTTCCCACCACTGGTGTAAAAGGTAGAGGATGAAAGAGATGCAGAAATAAAACAGCCACTTTCACATAAAATACTTCTGAATTAAAAAAGAAAGCGAATTTCATTGTTCTCCTATCTTGCCTCTCAAAGGAAAAAAATCAGTTTTTTGCCAAGGTGCATCATTCAGGAATCGCAGTCTCCATTAAACTTCATAAATGTGATGTTACAAAAGACTTTCAATACATCATTTTCTGTTTGCCTTGTGAAAGATCAGCATTAATAATAAAATTTTAAGATCACTTGGTAAAATAGGGCTAAAGATTTAAATATACAAAATGAAACCACAAAGACTCAAAGAAAATGGAAAATAGCTTTATAATCCTAAGGTAAATAAAATATTTTTCTAAGCTTTACACCAAACTCAGAAATTGGAAAGGAAAAGATCTTAAATAAAAAGCATAAACTTATTTGCCAAAAGTCACTATATATAAATATGAATGATATACTGGAAAGATATCTGTGATATGTATGACAGAGTTTTCAAAACACTTCAAGTGCACCAATAAACCAGTACAAACAAGGCTACAACACTGAGTGGAAAATTTAGCAACGAACATGCTGAAACAATTTATGGAAAACATAAAAATAAATTTACAATAGTGAAAAAAATACTCAAACTTAATACCAAAGATAACAAAGGAGGAGCAAAATTATTTTAACACCTAACCAATTAACAAAGACTCAACAGGCTAATAAGTTAGATAGGGGAAAACAGACATCGTAAACAGTGGAAATGTATACCATCATCCTTTAAGTGATTTCTTTTAACTTTTATTTAAGTAATCTCTACATCCCATGTGAGGCACAAACTCCCGACCCCTAGCTCAAGAGCCACATGTTCTTCTGAGTGAGCCAGCCAGGCTTCCCTTCCTTCAGTGATTTTTAACAACAAAATTTTATAGGCAGATACACTGTGACCCACCAATTCTCTTTCATTTCCTATTCATTTCATTTCTAGGAATTATCTGATAGAAATACTCACCCGAGTATAAAAATATATACACCTACATGTAAGAATGGTTGATGGAACAGTTTTTACAACATAAAATTAGAAAGTGAAAGGTATACCAAGAGTGAATTTATTAAAATTAAAATTTGTAATATCTATAATTAATGCAGCCATTGAAAAGAGTAGATCAACATGTCCTGTCATGGAGAAATATCAATACATTTTAAAAAGCAAGACAAATATGTATATTAAAATGCTATTTACATTAATCTATATGCAATATTAAAATGTTAGAGTATCTTTCAAATATAAAAAAACTAAAATTACAGTATGTTGGCAAACTGAATTTGAATATTTAAAAAAATTTATATTTAAAAAATATAAAACCAAAATTACATGTATCTGCTAAATTTTCAGGGACCAGTTACTAACTTTATAGTCAGCAGAAAAAAATTTTTTTTCTAAAATAAAAAGACAAACCCAATTTAAAGTACAGTATATGACAAGTACAAATCCAATCATCTTCTGAAGATGACAAGTTAAAGGGCTTAAAGGAGTCATAGAAAAAGGTTTCCCATCTGAGGAATGAGAAGTCAACTGTGGAAAACTGACACTTTGATGAAACAGAGCTTTGATGAGGCCACAGTGCAGTAATTATGGCAATCAGATGTGGGTCCTATGGCTGCCCTGCCTCTTGTTACTATATTCATCATGTGAGTGGATACAAAGATAACCATAACCTATCTATAGTAAGTTACCCTTCCTAGTTATAATGGAGCGGAATTTCATTTAAAAACACTGAAATCTATCACTAAAGATAGGTATCTGGAAAAAAAAAATCTAGAACAGAGTAGTAATTTCACTTTACCCATGCCCAGAAAAAGGCATCAACACAGTGACATGCAGCAAATTAACTTTTTGATCTAGAAAATAAATTAAGAAGTGAGTCAATACACAATTTCTTCACAAGTTTCCTTCTATGATGTAACATCCCTCAAATTGGGAAACAAAAGCAACTACTGCCATATTTGAATATAAAAGTACTCTTTTTTTGTTTCCCTCTAAAGGAAGCCAGCCACACCTTTGATAAAAAGTCTGAAATGACGCGAGTCAACAATATGAATTCAAACACCATAGGGAAATTAAGATGCCTTTTAATATGTAAACAATGTTTTCACCAGGTGTTTCATTCTGAGAAAAAATCCTGGTTTTCTGAGATTGTTTTATCTTAAATCTGGAAGAGCCTGAAAGAGCCAACATATACATAAAACTTGACCAAGTTCCATACTCACTTGGGCACCATGAGGCTCTGGTGGCCCCTTTTTCCCTTTCATGAATAAATAAGTAAACTATTGGGTTTTTGCTTGTTTTCCTCTATTCTCAAATTTTTAAAAAGTAACTAATTTTTGCTTATTATAAAATACATATCCATCATGTATCTATACCCTTTAATTCATCCTAATTTTATGAAAACCAAAGGGATTTTGCACTTCAATTGTTTTCCATTTATAAATACAGAACAATGAAATATACATCCATCGTTACTTTTTAGTATTAATATTAGAAAGTTAGTAAAGATAGTGAGTTATCAACAACTAACCATATGACAGCTGTTACCAACTGATGCATGATGCATATTTCTTTGCCTTTCACTTTCACTTATATTTACTATCATAAAGTCCTCAGAAAAGTTTCTAAAAGACTCTCCTACTTGAATGTTCTGTATGTCCACCTTAAAGTTAATCTCAACGATAGATGCTGTAATAGGCAGGGTTGACTCCCCCAGAAGGTGTCTAAGCTCTGAACTATTTCTGAAAGACCAATGCTTACACATGCAAGTATCTCTCAGAGGACCTAGGATTTGATATTCAGTGTAGGCTCACTGTTATGAAATCAACTTAAAGTGACATTTTAGAATATTAAACACATTTAGAACATTAAAAAACATCCACTTCCTATTGTTAGAACTTAAACTGATGATCTTCTTAGACTTTAGATGTGCGATTAAAAAAAAAAAAATCAAAACCAAAATCAAAAGTCCAACCATAAAAGCACACTGCAGTTTCAGGACCTTTAACGCAGCAGAGTGCAAAGTCACAGTCAGGAGAGGGGCCAGGTTTCCTTCAACCTAGAAAAAGCCAAAAAAGCTCTACCAAAAACATCAAATTAAGATTCCCATTTAACTGTTATCCATCAAACTTCCCAATCAAGAAATACGTATGACATTCTAATCACACTTCAAATGTACAATGTACTTTATGTAAATGTTACTTATGTAGGCCAATAATACTTTCCATGGGCAGATCACTCTGCCACTTATAAAGTGATATCATTCTCACACCTGATTTGATCTTCACAAATACTCCATGAAATAAAGCAACTGGCTATTATGTACAATGTACACATGGAAATAAGATAGAGTCATAAATTATGTGCTCAACATCATTAAACATCCTCACTCCCAATCCAATGCTCTTTTTACAGTTCATCATGATGGCAACATGAACCAGAAGGCTTTAGGATAATGATTTATGGACAAATACTAAAGAAAAATTAGACTTCTTACTTCCTGTAATGAAGGAAGAAAATCTTTGACTCACTTTACTAATTTTTTAATACTTCCTTCAGAAAACCCTACAGGCCCTTAATCAAGTTTCCACACATCATATGTCCTTTAAAAAAAGAAAATCCCTAAACTTATCAGTTACTTATAATCCTTCCCACATTATAGGGCTAAATTTCACCTTAGAACTCAAACTGAGGAACTTTTTTCAAGTCTATCTGGTGCAATATGTTGGACATGACCTTTGAAACACACTCATACCACTAATTTGTTTTAATCTAGTCAAAACTATAAAAATGCCAGCAAGGAAATTCTTGAAAATATAAGTTATCACATACATTATGGCAACTTCCTCACCTAACCACACATAAGCATGCAAACAATCCAGCCTCTAGTAGTTCTGCATTGTTAGATGAGTCTGCATTTTCTGTTTTAAAATATCCTGGGCTTAACAGGCCTTGCTGCTGTGTCTATGTTCTTTACATGTAAAAAACTACTGCTCTGGGATCTTAGCAGTTCATACTCACCTAGCTTGTTTAAATCTTTATTTAACTTAGATAAGAATATAACTACACAATCTAAACTATAATACTGTGGAACCAATTAGTAAATCAAACACGTTCATCAATTATGTTTCTTATGCTCTGAAAGTGGACCCAAGTATCTAATAAGGATATTGAGCCAACACAATACACAAATATACAAATTCAAAGTACAAAACAGTGAAAAGGAATTGAAATTTGGAGAGGAAGCAAAGCTTCAAAGAATAATCTAATAAAATATAACTTGAAAAACAAAAAAAGCTTTACAATGGATATTTTATTAAGACCTCATGAATACTTGGAGTTGAAGTTAAACCTCAATTTTCGAGGACTGATAACTGCAAAAAATACATAGAATATTCCTACAGAAGACCAATGGGACCCTTTCTTTACAACAGAAAACAAAATGTGGGCTAAATAATATACCCACACATATCCAACATATCCATAATAGAAAATAAAAGTAAGCACAATCCAAAATATCAGTACCATATAAAATCAGGTACTCAAAGTGATTCAATGAAAACAAGTTTTAAAAGCCCTCATTTCATCATCGCTTAACCTCTTTATTTCCACCAGCAAATGCTTACAAATAATAAATTTAAAATTCTCCTATTTCCAGATCTTTTCAGATTAATAAACCCATCTTTTCTCAGTTGATAGATTTACAGGAATAATCAAGATTACACTGCCTCAACTAAACACTAAGCAATTTTGTAATTGATTTTATGTACAAAATGAAAACAGATTAAAATGAGAGGTACAAATGCTAAGAATTATTGTCATATTTGGAGGTTTTTTTCCTTTTAAATCCAATTAATGCATTTCTTGCCCCTTCCAAATAATTTACATTTCAATTGTTATTCACATATTCTGTGGATGGAATAACAGGGGCTCTATGTAGGTTTTTTTGTTGTTCCTTATTCGCTTTTTTAAAGCAAGGTTTAGAGTCCATGGAATTGCTGCACTTCTATCCTTTTAAAAACTAAGTTCTTTCCTTCAGAAAGTTTGAAAGACACCAGAATGCATTAAAAAGGAAAAAAAAGGTCATTTGTAGTTTCACCATCCGATCACTTTTATAACTTTGAGTTTATTTCTAGTAGACATGATCACTTCTGGTTCTACAGCTGCGTTTACAAAATTAGAATTATACTATTTTCTAACATCTTTTCATTTAAAAACTGGTACTTCCCACACCCTTGAATATTATTTGAGAATGATTTAATAGCTTCTTTAATCAGAATTCTGTCTTTAGCATAAAGGGTTAAAAACTATGCATTAAAAAAGTACCCTCATTTTCTCTGTCCCTTCACCTTTATGATAAGAACTCGGGAAAGAATAGTAAACTAAACCACTCATACTAGCGTCCAAGGTGTGATAAATTATATCCCTCTGAGAAACGTGGGACCTAGTAAGATTCAAGCCCTAAACCAAAAATATGAAGCGCTAACAGACATTTCAGGTACCATCCAATGGATGTAACGTTACTCGTGGAGGCAAATCTAAAATTCGCAAGGCTCCCTATTCCAGCTACAAGAAAGCTCCACTTCGTTTTTAAATAAAGCAAATGTAAAGCAGTGCAAATTCCACCCACTCCACAAAGTACCGTAATTGACGGAGTTCGTTAAAATTTCCGCTCCCGAAGGCAGAGCTGGATTCGTTAAACAAAGGTAAGTATGTAGCGCATATAAGGAACTGCGTAGAAAGCTGCTCCAGAGGAGTCACCTATTAGGAAGACCACGCTAAAATGGGCCGGCTGAGGGGGAAAGGATAAGGAAGATCGGATCCGTCAGCCTGGCGTCTAAGCAGAAATCTCAGCTGCATTATTTAATATTTAATCTTTCTATTCCTGGCATCACGGGGCTCAAACGTCACCAAAAAAGATGGGCCGGCTGAGAAACCCGGCCGGGTGACGCACATAGCATCTTACCATATGGATTCTAATCCACCAAGACCAAGAAGAGCCCAAGTCAGCCCAGGGAAGGAAGGAGGGTCCCCCGGGCCATCAGCTCCCCCACCCCCCTGGCACATCGCCCGGGTAAGCGAGCAGGGATCAGAGGCTGCAAGACCTCCCGGCCCGACACCTCAGGGGTCGGCGCAAGCCCGGGGGGCTGCGGACTCGCGCTCAGAGACCTCCCTTGCGCGCGCTCCCGCCAGAAGTCGGCGCCTCCTCCGCCCCCGGAGCAGCCCCAGCAGCAGCAAGCGGAGCCTCACAGAAGACCCCGCCCCTGCCTCCGCCAGACCACTCAGCTGCGGATGCCGGACGGTCCCCGACAGGCGGCCGCGACTCCTCTCGCGGGCTTCCAACCCGCCTAGGGCCGTACCTGAACGGGCAGCGCCACCCCCGACCGACTGTGTTGACTGTCGCGGCGGCGGCGGTCACAGCTCCGAGCACAGTGACGCCTCTCTTAAAAACAACAACCTGCTTGCAGGCGTCCGCAGCCGGGAGGCGGCGGCCGGCGGGGCGCCGCAGCGCATGCCGGAACTCGTAGTTCCGCCAGCTCCTCAGGTCCGGCGCCGGAGGAGGCAAGAACTACTACTCCCAAAGACGAGCGCAGCCCGCCGCGGCTCGGCTGCCGGAAGCTGGGCGGGGCGACAGCGATCCCCACAACATCCGGGCCCCGGCCCCTGAGTTGCTCCGCGGCCGGTTGCTATGGAGACGGGCGGCTACTACCACTCCAAAGGATTCGCGGTTTCACCTCGGAGGCTGCTCTCTGGATTAGGCGGATTAGTCGATACCTATTGATCCACCGGACCGTTGACATTCTCTTTGCTGCTTTAATTGGGTGTAGTAAAAACCCTGCGCGTTCGCTGGTCTTGCCAACCGCTGCCGGGAAAGACTGCGTTTACGGAAAAAATAAAGAAGATACCGAGGATGACCGAGTACGACTGGGTGGGTTTGGGTAGACGGCTAAATGTTTTTGACAGTTCTTATTCCTTACTATAAATTTGGGGCACCTTGTACTGCCACTCGCCCCACCCCCCAAAAAAATACATTCCTAGGCAACCACTGGGCTACACAGATGTGCATCGCGTTAAGCCAGAATTGCCCCTGGAAGTATACAATTGGGGATGCTGTGCAACTCGTACCTCGTTGAAAACAGCGGTGATGGTGATGGCTTTAGATGAGGACGTGCCTTGTTAATTTTACATTTTCTTACACTGTGCCTTGTTCAAAAAGGACAGGAGCAGGAAAAAAATATGGTGCACTTGTATTCACTCTTGGTGGAAACGTAGAAAGTTAAGGTTTAAGGTTAAAGTTAAGGTTCTGTTCCCCAGTTGTGGCCAAAAAAAAAAAAAAAGAATTAAATAAGAAAAGCATTAACAAGATTAACGAGGCAGATGATGGGCCTGAGCAGAAACAAAAAGGTTCCTCAAAATTAGACTTTCGGAGGGTGTTTTTGTTTGCTTTTGGTGTTGCTATGGTTAACATCGCCTGTGACACACCACCAAAAACAAAACAAAACCACGATTTTTAATTTTACAATTACACCTTCCATAAAGAGCATTTTTATTATATCTAAATGGCTTGTTCTTGTTTATCTTTTTAAAAATGTGTAGGTGTTTATAACAAAGAAGTCTGAAAAGTGACAGTGGCTTGGCTTTCTCTAATTCCAGGGGAGCCTGAGAACTACATTTGTGAGAAAGCTAATACCATGTCTTTGTAGATTTTTATTCTTTTCAAGGCACTTTCATAGTCTTAATTTTTTAAGACATCAATTTAAAAGGAATCATTTAAAATTAACTTTTTTTATCCTTAAGTAAATAATATTTGCTGATCCTGTGTGTAAACTGACAAAGCATTTGAAATAATCCTTTTATAATTATTTGAATTAGGCTGTTTGGTTTTTAATTGTATCTAATTTGAACTCCACATTTTAAGAATATCAGATTTGAAGAGAGTAAAACCCAAATAAGAAAACTGCACTGAGGCCTATGACATAAAGTAAAAGCAGTAAGTATTTTGTTTCTAAGTCTGTAAACATTTTTGAATTATCCTGGAAGTCAGAAAGATTCTGGTAGACACATTTCCAGATTGTGTGGTACAAATTATGCTAACAGAGTTTATCAGCTAATTCGTCTTCTGTTTTGACTAGATTTGGTTTACTGTATTCCATTTTGGGCTCCAGAATGTAGTAGAAGGTGATTGATGAAAGGGAGTCCTCTGTGACTGAGATTGCCCTGGCAACCTGACTGGGTGTCCATAAAGTAAGTTGGGGTTGGTACTTTTTCCTACAAGTCATAGGGCAGCCACCTTCCACTCAAGAAGCTTTCCCTCTGCTCCAGAAACCTAGACTTTGAGAAAAGCTGACCTGTTGAGAGATACCATTCGATTCTGGTGACTTGCTATTATTATCCAATGTCTGCTCTTGATGTTTAAAACAAATTAATAGGCAAGGAAAAAAGAAGTAGCAAGATCTGATGAGTTCTACTTCCAGCTTTGCCAGCTCCCTTCAAGATTATGAATATGAAGTATTAGTAAACTGTACTGTACCAATGTAGTGTTATTAACCTGCAAACGTCAGAACTGAATCCTGGAACATTATCCATATGCATTGAGGTACCTGAAAGGAAATGGTAAAAACTAATTCTATTTATATAGCAATTTATCACTTAAAATTTTCTTTCATTTTATCTCCAGAACAATAAGAACTATGGTGGTTTTTTTTCTTTTTTTTTTCTTTTTAATTTTTTTTAAATTTTTATTTATTTATGATAGTCACACACACAGAGAGAGAGAGGCAGAGACATAGGCAGAGGGAGAAGCAGGCTCCAAGCACCGGGAGCCCGACGTGGGATTCGATCCCAGATCTCCAGGATCGCGCCCTGGGCCAAAGGCAGGCGCTAAACCGCTGTGCCACCCAGGGATCCTGGTAGTTTTTTTTCTTTATCAAGTTTTGTTTTAACCAATTTACAGATGAAAGACAGGTGAAATCATGGTAAGGTATTGGAACCTAGGTCACAGTTCCTGCCCAGTGCTACTCCTCCAACACTCAAATCTGAACAAAGGAAAAGAAAGTGGATTAACTACTTCATATTTACAGAATAGAAATCAGCTTTCAAAACAAATCAGGTCCCTGACCTTGAGAAACTTAACTTTGCTGAGACATTAAATTAAATGACCCAGGAATTCAGAATGAGCGAGGTTATGCTAAAGAGGGACCTGATTAATCTGACCCAAATGTGAAACCCAAAAAAGGTTTAAATCCTTATTTAAATCTGACACAACAGCTCTGTAAACATTCTAATCTTTATTCTAGAGTGGGAGACATTGAGATTATATGTTACTGGTATTAAAAATTTAGAATTCATAAAGGGCCTCAGCCACATGCATCACAAGTATCCATTCTAGAATTTTCAAATAAAAGGCACTTTAATGCATATAAACAATCTATTTAATACCACCTTAAAAGATGAGTTACAGTACCCTGCAAACCACCTTGAAGCGATTTAGATATAATAATGTAAACTTTGATCTGGAAGGATTTAGGTCTTAAGTATTCCAGAAGCTGCCAAATTTTTTGTTGTATTTTTTTTAATTTTTATTTATTTATGATAGTCACACACAGAGAGAGAGAGAGGCAGAGACATAGGCAGAGGGAGAAGCAGGCTCCATGCACCGGGAGCCCGACGTTGGATTCGATCCCGGGTCTCCAGGATCGCCCCCTGGGCCAAAGGCAGGCGCTAAACCACTGCGCCACCCAGGGATCCCTTTTGTTGTATTTTTAAGCGATTCTTATCACAAATCAGAGACCTTATCATGAATAAATCTACATATTCCTTTATGCTTTATGAATAACAAAATCACTTAGTTCTGATAAAAAGAAAACCAGGGGCCAAGGTGGAATCACTTGCCCCCAGGACAGCAAACCAACACTTAATTGCAGTATCAACCTCTCCAGGAGTGAAGTTTTAAGCTAATCAATCAGAAATTTTCTATTAAGCACCAATAAGATGATCTGTCACCTGGGCCTGCCCTCTTCCCCCCCCAAAAAAAAAATTTGGGGTGATCTGCATAACAAGGCCCTCTGTCCTTTGCCCTAAGGGAAGGTGACCTTGTCTAAAACAATTTTTTTCTTTTTTAAGTAAATTCGTTATTTAACATATAATGTACTATTACCTTCAGAGGTAGAGTTCACTGATTTCTCAGTCTTATATAATATCCAGTGTCCATTACATCACATGCCCTCCTTAATGTCCATCATCCAATTACCCCATCTACCCACAGCCACACCCCTCCAGCAACCTTCTTTGTTTCCTATGATTAAGAGTCTTTCATGGCTTTTCTCCCTCTCTGATTTCATCTTACTTTTACCTCTATTCCCCTATATATCCTTTTGTTTCATAAATTCCACATACGAGTGAGAACATATGATAATTGTCTTTCTCTGACTTATTTCGCTTAAGCATAATACCCTTTAGTTCTGTCCACATCATTGCAAATGGCAAGATTTCATTCTTTTGATGGCTGAATCATATATATATATGATATATATTCATATATATATATCACATCTTCATATATATGATATATATTCATATATTCATTCTTATATATTCATATTTCAATATATATTCATATTTCATTCTTTTGATGGCTGAATCATATATATATATGATATATATTCATATATATGATATATATTCATATATATATATATATCACATCTTCTTTATCCATTCATCTGTCCATGGACATCTCAGCTCTTTCCACAGTTTGGCTATTGTGGACATTCTGCTATGAACACTGGGGTGCAAGTGCCCCTTCAGATCACTACATTTGTATCTTTGGGGTAAATAGCTAGTAGTGCAATTGCTGGGTCAGTCATAGGGTAGCTCTATTTTCAACTTCTTGAGGAGCCTCCATACAGTTTTCCAGAGTGGCTGGACCAGCTTGCATTCCCTTTCTCTGCATCCTCACCAACATCTGTCCTTTCCTGACTTGTTCATTTTAGCCATTCTGACTGGTGTGAGGTGGTATCTCATTGTGGTTTTGATTTGTATTTCCCTAATGCTGAGTGATGTTGAGCATTTTTTCATGTGTTGTTGGCCATTTGTATGTCTTCTTGGGAGAAATGTCTGTTCATGTCTTCTGCCCATTTCTTGACGGGATTATTTGTTCTTTGGGTGTAGAGTTTGATAGATTCTTTCTGGATTTTGGATACTAGCCCTTTACCTGATAAGACATTTGCAAATATCTCCCAGTCTGTCTTTTGGTTCTGTTGACTGTTTCCTGTACTGTGCAAACACTTTTTGTCTTGATGAAGTCCCACTGGTCCATTTTTGCTTTTGTTTCCCTTGCCTTTGGAGATGTGTCTAGCAAGATTGCTGTGGCCGAGGTGACAGATTGCTGCTTGTGTTCTCCTCCAAGATTTTGATGGATTCCTGTCTCAGAGTTAGGTATTATATCCATTTTGAGTCTATTTTTGTGTATGGTATAAGAAAATGGTCCTGTTTTATTCTTCTGCATGTGACTAATTTTCCCAACACCATTTGTTGAAGAGACTTTTTTCCATTGGATATTCCTTACTGCTTTGTTGAACATTAGCTGACTGTAGAGTTGAGGGTCCATTTCTGGGTTCTCTACTGTGTTCCACTGAACTATGTATCTGTTTTTGTGCCAGTATCATGCTTACGATGACAGCTTTGTATTAGAGCTTGAAGTCCAGAATTGTGATGCCAACAGCTTTGGTTTTCTTTTTCAGTATTCCTTTGGCTATTCGGGGTCTTTCCTGGTTCTGTACAAATTTCAGGAATATTTGTTCTAGCTCCATGATAGTCACAGAGAGAGAGAGAGGCAGAGACGTAGGCAGAGGGAGAAGCAGGCTCCACGCACCGGGAGCCCAATGTGGGATCCGATCCCGGGTCTCCAGGATCACGCCCTGGGCCAAAGGCAGGCGCCAAACCGCTGTGCCACCCAGGGATCCCTTTTTTTTTTTCTATTTTAAAATTTAACTTTTATTTTAAATAGGAAAGCATTTCTAGTGCTACAGGCATCAAGGTATTTAAAAGGCATCGAAATTTGATGGCACTTTGGTAGGGATTGCACTGAATATGTAGATTGCTCTAGGTAGCATATTTTGATAATATTCATTCTTCCAATCCATGAGCATGGAATGTTTTTCCATTTCTTTGTGTCTTCCTCAATTTCTCTCATGAGCATTCTATAGTTTTCTGAGCACAGGATCCTTTGCCTCTTTGGTTAGGTTTATTCCTAGGTGTCTTACAGGTTTTGGTGCAGATGTAAATGGGATAGACTCCTTAATTTCTCTTTCTTCTGTCTCATTGTTAGTGTATAAGAATGCGACTGATTTCTGTGCATGATTTTATATCCTGCCACTTTGCTGAATTCCTGTATGAGTTCTAGCAATTTGGGGGTGGAATCTTTTGGGTTTTTCACATAGAGTATCATGTCATATGTGAAGAGTAAGAGTTTGACTTCTTTGCCAATTTCGATGCCTTTTAGTTCTTTTTGTTCTCTGATTGCTGAGGGTAGGACTTCTATGTTGAATAGTGGTGATACTGGATGTCCCTGCCATATTTCTGGCCTTAGAAGAAAAGCTCTGTTTATCCCCATTGAAAATGAAACTCAATGTGGGATTTTATATGACTTTTATGATACTGAGGTATGCTACTCTACCCCTACACCGTGAAGAGTTTTAATAGAGAGAGGATGGGGGGATCCCTGGGTGGCTCAGCGGTTTAGCGCCAGCCTTTGGCTCAGGGCGCGATCCTGGAGTCCTGGGATCAAGTTCCGCGTCGGGCTCCCGGCATGGAGCCTGCTTCTCCCTCTGCCTGTGTCTCTGCCTCTCTCTCTCTCTCTGTCTACATTGAACAAATAAATAAATAAATCTTTAAAAGATAAATAAATAAGGAGAGGATGCTGTACTTTGTCAAATTCTTTTTCTGCGTCTACTGAGAGGACCATATAGTTCTTGTCCTTTCCTTTATTAATGTAGTATACCACATTGATTGATTTGTGGATTTTGAACTACTCTGCTGCCAAGGAATAAATCGCACTTGGTTGTGGTGATTTATCCTTTTCATGTACTGTTGAATCCTATTGGCTAGTATTTTGGTGAGAATTTTGGCATCCACATTCATCAAAGATATTGGCTTGTCTCCTTTTTGGTGAGGTCTTTGTCTGATTTTGGAATAAAGGTAATGTTCGACTCATAGAAAAAGTTTGGAAGTTTTCCTTCCATTTCTGTTTTTTGGAACAACTTCAGAAGAATAGATATTAATTCTTTAAATGTTTGTTAGAATCCCCTGGGAAGATCTGGCCCTGGACTCTTGTTTGCTGGGAGATTTTTGAATACTACAATTTCCCTGCTGATTTTGGGTCTGTTCAGGTTTTCTCTTCCTATTTCAGTGTTGGTAGTTTATATGTCTCTAGGAATGCATCCATTTCTTGCAGATTGCCTAATTGTTGGCATATAGTTGCTCATAATAGGTTCTTTGTTTGTATCTCTTTGGTATTGATTGTAATCTCGCTTTCTTTCAAGATTTTATTTCTTTGACCCCTTTCTCTTTTCTTTTTCCTAAGTCTGGCCAGGGGTTTATCAATCTTATTCATTCTTTCAACCAGCTCCTAGTTTCATCGATCTGTTCTACTGTTCTTTTGGTTTCTATTTCATTGATTTTTGCACAAATCTTTATTAATTCTCTTCTCCTGCTGGCTTTAGGCTTTGTCTTCTGTTCTTTCTCCAGCTCTTTTAGGTGTAAGGTTAGGTTGTATATTTAAGACTTTTCTGGGCAGCCCAGGTGGCTCAGCGGTTTAGCGCCGCCTTCAGCCCAGAGCGTGATCCTGGAGTCCCAGGATCGAGTCCCACGTCGGGCTCCCTGCATGGAGCCTGCTTCTCCCTCTGTCTGTGTCTCTGCCTCTCTCTCTCTCTCTCTCTCTGTGTGTCTCTCATGAATAAATAAATAAAATCGTTAAATAAAAAAAAGCACTGTGGTCTGAAAATATGCAGGGAATGATCCTAATTTTTTGGTACCAGTTGAGAACTGATTTATGACCCAGTAAGTATTCTATTCTACTCTGTATGCACTTGAGTATAA
Organism: Nyctereutes procyonoides; assembly: GCF_905146905.1. Taxonomy (NCBI): domain Eukaryota; kingdom Metazoa; phylum Chordata; class Mammalia; order Carnivora; family Canidae; genus Nyctereutes; species Nyctereutes procyonoides. The sequence continues at coordinate 19,747,069 of NW_026575040.1, read as the reverse complement.
TGTGTATTCTATTGCTTTAGGATGGAATGCTTTGAATATGTCTGTGAAATCCATCTTGTCCAGTGTGTCATTCAAATCATTTGTTTCCTTGTTAATCTTCAATTAGATGATCTGTCTATTGCAGTGAGTGGGGTGTTAAAATCCCCTACTATTATTGTATTATTATCAATGTGTTTCTTTAATTTTGTTATATAATTGGCTGCTCCCATGTTAGAGGCATAGATATTTATAAATGTTAGATATTTTTACTGGATAGACCCTTTAATGATGATATAGTGTCCTTCCTTATCTCTTATTACAGTCTTTGGTTTAAAATCTAATTTGTCTGATACACGGACTGCTACCTCAGCTTTCTTTTGATGTCCATTAGCATGATAAATGGTTTTCCATCCCCTTATTTTCAATCTGGAGGTGTCTTAGGGTCTAAAATGAGTCTCTTACACACAGAATATGAATGGGTCTTGCTTTTTTATGCAATATGATACCCTGTGTCTTTTGATTGGGCATTTAGCCCATTTACATTCATAGTAACTATTGAAAAATATTAATTTAGTATCATTGTATTAGTGTAAAGTCATTGTTTCTGTATATTGTCTCTGTTCCTTCTGGTTTGTGTTACCTTAAGCTCTCTCTTCACTTAAAGGATCCCCTTTAATATTTCTTACAAGGCTGGCTTAGTGATCACAAGCTCTTTTAGTTTCTCTTTGTCCTGGAAGCTTTTTATCTCTCCTTCTATTTTGAATGACAGCCTTGCTGGATAAATATTCTTGGCTACATCTTTTTCTCATTTAGCACCCTAAATATATCATGCCAGTCCTTTCAGGTCTGCCAGGTCTTTGTGGATAGGGCTGCTGCCAGTCTAATGTTTCTACCTTTGTAGGTTATGGACCTCTTGTCCGGAGCTGCTCTCAGGATTTTCTCTTTGTCTCTCAGATTTGCTAGTTTCACTATTAAATGTCAAGGTGTTGACCTATATCCTAGGTATATTTTGATCTGTTTGTTAGAAGAAACTACATCTCAAAATTGTAAAGAAAGGAAAAAAATATATGTATATATACAAAAATAAAATACATTGAAAGATTAGAATGTAACTGTAAAGATGAAAATTTAAAAAGACTTTTTTAAAAAGAGAAAAAAAGAGAATATGATCAGACAAGTGAAAAGAACAGAGCAATACATAGATTCTGGGTGTATTTGGTCTGTTAGAAGAAACCATATCCCAAAATTGTGAAGAAAGAAAAACATATATATACAAAAATAAATACAATGAAAGGATCAAATGCAACTCTAAAAATGAAAATTAAAAGTGACTGAAAAAAGTTGATAAAATAAGAAAGAGGTTGAAAAGGAAAGAGAAAAAAATAAAATGGAAAGACTAAAGAATCATGAGGAAGAAACCATAAATTCTATATACTATTTCCTCTGTATTGGAGTGGTAGAGTTCTCTGTGAGCAGTGAGCTTGGAATTAGGCAAAGGTTCTGGCTGACCTTCTGTAGGAGGGGCCTGTTGCGCTCATTCTCAAGTGACTGCCCCTGGTGGAATTCCACCACCCTTGCCAGGGAGTCAGGCTAAATAAGTGGCTCTGGATTGCTCTATGTGGCTTTTGTTCCCTGAAGGTTTTCAAGCCCCTTTAGAGGATAAAAATGAAAGTGGTGGCCTCCCAACCTCCAGCCCCAGAGTTGAAAGCTCACACCCCCACTCCTCAGAGCGCCCTCAGGGAGAAGCTGTCAATCCCTCCCGGCTCTCTGGCCTCCATCTGCACTCCATGCTCACCTAATCTGCAACCCAACGTTTCTATCTCAGGCGCACGACCTCATTTCAAGTCTCCAACCCTGCAGACTCTGCAGTGCACATCTGCGCTGCTCCTCCTGAAGGAGGGGAAGGGTCTTGTGGTGGTTCTGCCACCCCCTGGGCCCCTGCACAGAGACTGGCTGCCCAACTACCACTCTCTGGTTCACCGTTTATGGCAACCCCAAGCTGAATGCCTACTACAGGCTTGCTCACTGCAGCCAGCTTCCCTAATTCCTGAAACAATCTTTTCTTTTGCTAGGAATTTATCCTTCCTATGAAAACCTTCCATTTTGTACCACTCCTCCAAGCTACCCTCCACTTCCTGGATAGGATGCTGCCTGAGTCATGAAAAGCTTAATAAAGCCAATTAGATCTTCAAATTTACTTGGTTGAATTTTGTTTTTTAACAGTTGCTATTGTTACATTTGGAAGGTCCTGATATTCAAGTCCTCAGATTAGGAAACAAAACAATCTAGTCCATCTCCTTTATTTTATATTTATAGACAAGGAACTTGAATCCTTGTGAAATAATTTCATCAAATTCACAAAGCTATTAGTGCCAGTATCAGAACACAGAACTGGTGACACCTAATAGGTGCTTTTTACAACTCTTAGAGCAGAAGATACACAAATACCAACAAGATTCCCAATTAGTCTGCTTGACATGTTCTTGTATAAACCATGCAAGTATGATTATGGCCCTCTCTTTCCCCACACTCCTTTGCCTATCTCCCAAAGGCCTTTAACTCCTGACCATGGCTTAGCCACATCTTTCATAACAAGTGTGTGTAGCCCAGTACTCACAGCCTCATGTAGGGATCAGCAGCTTGAGCATTACCTGGGAATTTGTTAGAAATGCAGAATATTGGTCCTACACCAGACCAGGGGCAGAATCTACTTTTTAACCAGATTTCTGTGTATTTTTTATGTACATAAAGGTAAGAGAAGCACTATACAAGAGAACACTACTATGGACTTCTGGTTCCAGATAACTTCTCAGGGTTATTGATAAAACACTTAGTAAAGCACTACTAAGATTTGGTTCCTGATTAGCAAAGTCAAAAGAATGAAGTGGACTTTAAAGGTGGCTAGGTCAGTGGTTCTATCAAGAGAAATATTCATAAAATAATGATCTAATTCCCAAGAAGTAACCAATGAAGTTTTTCTGAGGCCAAAGACCAAGGCTCTGAGCTCAAGATATTAAGACAATAGTACAATAAGTAAGCACCTCAAACCTTTGTCAATTAAAATGTCAATCTTTAAAGAAATGGATGGTTAACCTGGAGAACTTGAGGAAAAAAGACGAGCAATTTCATCTCTAACACCTGTTTGCAATACGGTAATTTACAATAAGAAAAAGACTTTTTCCCCTTATGCAAATACAGCAGTAAAACAAGTGCTCTTGGACTGGATTTTCAAGAAGATCCAAAAGATTTCTCAAAATTGTTTAAATAAATTCTTCTGAAAAGTTACTTTGCCTTGTGTATGCCATTAAGGCAAAGCATGAGAACATAGTATACAAGTCTATGATACCACTTCATTTTATAAACTATAAATTTACAAACTTTATAAATTCTATGGAATAAATGGAGTCTCTAGATGATATCCAAAAGAAGAAATAATCCAGGCTCCCTTATTTTACAAACAGGAAACTGAAGCATAGAGCATCAGACTTATCCAAATTTTCACATTCCTGGCAAGTTTAGAAGACTACAACCTGGGTCTCGTAACTCCAGTGCTCTTTTCACTAACCTTAATTCAGATTTTTAAATACAGAAAACTACTTTCATAAAGTTTATTAAGGATACTCTTCAAGTAGAACATTAATAGTTGACTGAAGAGTTGATTGAATATGGTTTTATATTGTCCTCCTTTGTCAGAGGGTTAAAAATACCTTTCTCCTAGTTTGTTTCTTCTATAATGTGATTTTTAATCAGTATGTAATTCATTTGAAGTTTATTTTGATAATATTTGAAGGCAAAGATATTTTTAAAAATAGCTAGCTAGTTTCCCAACATTTACTGAGTTGGTTCCTTATATGTTTGTTTTCCATAAAGCAAATTGTAAGGCTTAGGAATTTTTTATTATTCATCATTACATTTCCAACATCTAACAATGTGTAGCACACAGTAAGTACTCAATAAGTATTTGCTGAATTAATGAATGAATGATAAAGTTTATATAGTCTGTTCCATTTGAATTCTTTTATCTTCATTAACAAAGCTTGATGTTTTTAATAGACTTGACTTTATGAAGGATAAGGCATATTATGTGCACGTTAGGAAGCTATAGGCACTTTTGCATACATTCTTTTTAATATCTCGCTCCTTCACATCCCCGAATAGGTAAATTATTTGTATTTTAAATATTTATATATTAAAAATTGTAGTAAATTGTAGTAAACACCACCCAAGTGTTTGTCCAGAAACCTAGTAGTCATCCTTGATCTGTCCCTCTTCACCACGACCCACAATCAATCACCAGGTCCTGTGAATTCTACTTCCAAAATATATTTCAGATTTATTTACTTTTCTCCCTCTCTATACCACCTCCCTACTATAGATCATTGTCATCATCACTTGTCCTTCTGTAGCTCCTTTCTATATCCATTCAAAGCCCTAACAGCAGCCAAAGTAATCATACTAAACTTGTTCCTTAATGACATGCATCTCCTTAAAATCCTTCAATAGCCTTCTATTGCTTTTAACATGAAAATCCAGATTTTTAACAGAGTCAACAAGACCCTTAAGATCTGGCCCCTGCCCTGTATTCTCATCTCAAGCCATTTTCACTCTAACTTATTTGACTTTGGCCTCGCTGAGTTTTTCTTTATTCCCACTTCTGTCTTTTCTGTCTTAGATTCAGTGACACTCACTAGAATGGCCCTTCTTAGCCCCCATACTAGGTTAGTACCCCCTAGAAGTTTTCATAAATATCTTGTATTTTTTCCTCCATAGCACTTATCACAATTATAATTATTAGTTGTGTAATTATTTGCTTAATGGTATGACCACAAGGCTAAAATCCCTAAATGTTTATTTTGTTCTCCTCTCATTCTAGAATTCAGCAGTATGTCCTCTTCTAACTATGCCTTATTACAGATTTTCTCCAAGATTTCCAGATGTTTTGATAAATTCTCATGATTCTAATACAGGATTTTTAAAAGCTATCTTATACATACTTTTGATAAGTTTGCTTTGTACAGAGATTATGTCACTTAATGACAACTAGCCACTGCCCTCAAGAGAACAGAATTTCCAAAAAAGTGAAGTGGACGTGCTTTTTTGTTTTGTTTTCTTCTAGCTTTACTGAGATATACTTGACATATAACAGTGTATAAGTTTAAGGAGTATTACTTGATTTCTTGTAGGTATGTATTGTAAAATGATTACCACAATAAGAATACATCCATCACCTCACATAATTAAAGTTATTTTTGTGGTGAAAACATTTAAAATCTACTGTCTCAGCAACTTTCAAGTATATAATACAGTATTGGTAACTCTGCTCATCATGTTGTACATTAGATCCCCTGAACTTATTCTTCTTATAACTGGAAGCTTGTACTCTTTGACCAACCCCCATACCCTGGCAATCACCGTTCTTTGGGTTCCCTTTTCTTCACATCCTCACCAACCCTTGTTATTGGACACTAGCCATGCTCACAGGTGTGAGGTGATATCTCATTGGGTTTTTAATTTGCATTTCTCTGATGATTAATGATGTTGAACACCTTTTCATGAATCTGGTGACCATCTGTATATCTTATTTGGAAAAATGTCTATTCAGGTTCTCTGCTCATTTTAAATCAGATTGTTTTGTTAGCACATTGTATGAATTCCTTGAATATTTTAGATATTAGCCCCTGATCAATATGTTTTGCAAATATTCTCTCTCATTCCATAGGTTGTCTCTTCATTGTGTTGATTATTTCTTCTGCTGTGCAGAAGCATTTCAGTTTGATGCAGTCTCACTTATTTTTGCTTTTGTTGCTTATGCTCTTGGTGTCATATCCAAAAAATCAATGCCAAGAACAACATCACAGAGATCTCCCCTGTGTTCTTTTCTAGGAGCTTTGTGCTTTCAGGTTTTATATTTAAGTAACTAATTTTGAGCTAATGTTTGTGAGTGGTATAAGACAGGGTTGGTGCTAACTTTGTTTTTTTCCCCAAAATTTTGTAATGGAGAATGATTTGATGTGTTTATATTTCAGGACAAGAAATGTGCTTCAGCTTCAGCTTCAGGCACAGAAATGAAACCTGAACAACTTCCTCCTTGTGTGAACCCTGGCAATCCTGTGTTTTCATGTATGTTGGACCCAAAGACACTCCAGACAGCCACCTCACTATCAAAACCTAAGATGATTATGTATAAAACCAATTCAAGTAATTATGGTGAATTTTTACCTATGCCACAATTTTTTCCTTGCAATTATACTCCAAGGGAGCAAGTATTTTCAAGCCGTATCAGAGCTACCGGATTTTATCAAAATAACTCTCTAAATGCTGCACCTGACAGAACAAGAACCCTTGATTTTCCTAATCTTCAACACACTCTATGAATATATATTCCTTTGCATATTTAAGAGAAAATATATTCAGGAAAGATGAGCTTTATATCCAAGGCTAGAATACCTAACTTGGAATTTAAAAGTATTTTAATTTGTTAAAAGAATACCTTTAAGAAATAAAGCATTTGAACTGGTAAATGAATGATAGTGACTTCTTAAATAAAAATGTGTTCAAAATAGAAAAAAGTAGACACATTTTAGTGCATTTTGGTTTTATTTAGTACATGTTCTCCAAAAGTTTCAAAAGGCTTTCAGGATCTCAATTGTCCACTGAGTATATTCATTAAGACAAAGGAATATAGGAGCACTAAGAAAAAAATTGAATTAAGCAAGACCATCTAGTAATTTCCCACTTTTCTATTATTTCAGCTAAAGGCTTAGAACCTGGGGGAAATGTTAGTTTCCACTGCTAGGCTAGTAGAAGAGAAGTCTTGTTATTCATTCATTCATTTTGGCAAATATTTATAGAATGCCTGTTTATGAGAGGCATCATACAATACAAATAGAACACAGAAATAAAAGACAGTATCTTTTATTAGTTTCAATGAACTGTATTTTAGGGGACTGAGATTAAAAAATTAGTAAATGTGATAATTTATGTAAAATATGCAAGAGGTCTTTCAGACACAAAGACAGATTACTCAAACTGAAACAAAGGACATCAGGAGAAGCATCTTGGAGAAGGTAAAACCAAAGGAAAGTTCAGTTCAGTAAGAAGAAGCAATACATAAAAGAGTACAAAGATGCAAGAGATGTGGTACATTTCTTATAAATGCAAATAATTTGATATATCATTAACACAGTGTGAGCAGTGGTGGATATGAACTAAACTATTCTTCAAATTCTGTAATTCCTCTGTATACAGAGATTTATTTATTTCAACTGCCATCTGTTGAAACCACACTTTAGTTTGAGTATCTTTACTTGAAAAAAATCACTGTTGGTTTCAGGTTCCAGATACTAATATCGAATTAGAAAAATAATCTCGTGAGTTGCTAGGGCATCAGAAAAGTTGGATCTTCTGTTCACAAAAAAATGGTTTGATGTGAGGAAATAGCTCAAACTCTGCCTCATTAAATTTTTCCAAATACCTCAAAATTTTCTATTTGATAACACAAGCAAAAACAAAAAATTAGTTTTGTTCACTTCCTCTAAAACATCAAAAATCCTGGAACTGTACAAGATATCCAGATGAATAATGCAAATTTAAAAATTTGAGTTTAGTACCTTTTTCTCCACAAAATCTGTTATATAACCTGTTTTTCCCCTTTGTTGAAGGTTCTCAATTTGTGGCAAGGGAGGTCAACTTTTCAATATTTAGAATCCAGATAATAACCTAAAGTTTCCTATTATGCCAGGTGGTGAGGCCTTTGTTTTGTTGTTGCAAAAATTCTCAGATAGGCTATGTCTCAGAATTAAGCTCATTATCTGGGCCATTATGTAATCATTCAGGGCCTGTTTTAAGTCCAGGGATATTCTAGGCACTAAGGGCCTACCCCGATGGAACTTAGATTCTAGTATACTCTAGCGGGAAAATAAAAGACACAAAACCATATGTATAGATATATATGTGTTTAAGTATATATACATCTTTACATACTGTAAATATGTTTACACATGTTATACATGTTTTATATACATATAGGCATATATTTACATTTATACATATGTATAAGTATGCATATGTAAATTATGTATACATAATTGCATATGAATATATATGCCTGCATATACATATAAAACATGCCAAGTGATAAATATGTAGAAAAATATAATAGGGTTGGGGGAAAGGGAGTGCTTGGGCAAAGCATTATTTTTGGTAGATTGGTCAGGGAAGGTCTCTGATAAATTGATGCTTGACCACACCCATGAAGGAAGTGAAGGGAGTATCTGGGGAATGTAGAGCTGTTGTGAAACAATTGAATTTGTGGTCTGGTGTTCAAGGCAGAAGCCCAAGTTGAATACGGTCAATTTGAACAACAACCACACAATGAAATTATCTGAAATGATGAGACCCAATAGGACTATAAAATATTCATGGAAAAGAGACCTAAGGACTAAACTCTAGGGAACTCCACCATTTAGAAGTCATGGGAATGCAATGGAATTGGCAAAGAAGTCAAACTCTCACTCTTCACAGATGACATGATACTCTATGTGGAAAACTCAAAAGATTCCACCCCCAAATTGCTAGAACTCATACAGGAATTCAGCAAAGTGGCAGGATATAAAATCATGCACAGAAATCAGTCGCATTCTTATACACTAACAATGAGACAGAAGAAAGAGAAATTAAGGAGTCTATCCCATTTACATCTGCACCAAAACCTGTAAGACACCTAGGAATAAACCTAACCAAAGAGGCAAAGGATCCTGTGCTCAGAAAACTATAGAATGCTCATGAGAGAAATTGAGGAAGACACAAAGAAATGGAAAAACATTCCATGCTCATGGATTGGAAGAATGAATATTATCAAAATATGCTACCTAGAGCAATCTACATATTCAGTGCAATCCCTACCAAAGTGCCATCAACGTTTTTCATGGAGCTAGAACAAATATTCCTAAAATTTGTACAGAACCAGGAAAGACTCCAAATAGCCAAAGGAATATTGAAAAAGAAAACCAAAGCTGGTGGCATCACAATTCTGGACTTCAAGCTCTAATACAAAGCTGTCATCGTAAGCATGATACTGGCACAAAAACAGATACATAGATCAACGGAACACAATAGAGAACCCAGAAATGGACCCTCAACTCTATGGTCAGTTAATGTTCAAGAAAGCAGTAGAGAATTTCCAATGGAAAAAAGTCTCTTCAACAAATGGTGTTGGGAAAATTGGACAACCACATGCAGAAGAATAAAACGGGACCATTTTCTTATACCATACACAAAAATAGACTCAATATAGATGAAAGACCTAACTCTGAGACAGGAATCCATCAAAATCTTGGAGAACACAGGCAGCCACCTGTCACCTCGGCCACAGCAATCTTGCTAGACACATCTCCAAAGGCAAGGGAAACAAAAGCAAAAATGAACCAGTGGAACTTTATCAAGACAAAAAGGGTTTGCACAGCACAGGAAACAGTCAATAGAATCAAAACACAACAGACAGAATGAGAGAAGATATTTGCAAATGTCTTATCAGGTAAAGGGCAAATATCCAAAATCCAGAAAGAATCTATCAAACTCTACACCCAAAGAACAAATAATCCCGTCAATAAATGGGCAGAAGGGGACACTTAGCTGGCTCACGGGCTGAATGTTCGCCTTCAACCCAGGGCGTGATCCTGGATTCCCGGGATCAAGTCCCACATCGGGCTCCCTGCATGGAGCCTGCTTCTCTCTCTGCCTGTGTCTGCCTCTCTCTGTGTCTCTCATGAATAAATAAATAAAAGCTTTTTTAAAAAGAAAGAAATGGGCAGAAGACATGAACAGACATTTCTCCCAAGAAGACATACAAATGGCCAACACATGAAAAAATGCTCAACATAACAGTATGGAGGCTCCTCAAGAAGTTGAAAATAGAGCTACCCTATGATTGACCCAGGTAAATACTAGGTATTTACCCCAAAGATACAAATGTGATGATCTGAAGGGGCACTTGCACCCCAGTGTTTATAGCAGAATGTCCACAATAGCCAAACTGTGGAAAGAGCTGATATGTCCATGGACAGATGAATGGATAAAGATGTGATAGATAGATACTGGAATATGACTCAGCCATCAAAAAAAATGAAATCTTGGGGATCCCTGGGTGGCTCAGCGGTTTCGCGCCTGCCTTTGGCCCAGGGCGCAATCCTGGAGTCCGGGATCGAGTCCAGCGTCGGGCTCCCGGCATGGAGCCTGCTTCTCCCTCTGCCTGTGTCTCTGCCTCTCTCTCTATCATAAATAAATAAAAATAAATCTTTAAAAAAATGAAATCTTGCCATTTACAATGATGTGGATGGAACTAGAGGGTATTATGCTAAGGAGAAATAAGTTAATCAGAGAAAGACAATTATCATATGATCTCACTCATGTGGAATTTATGAAACAAAACGGTATCATACGGGAATAGAGGGGAAAAAAAGATGAAATCAGAGAGAGAGAAAAGCCATGAGAGACTCTTAATCATAGGAAATAAACTAAGGGTTTTTGGAGGGGTGTGGATGGATGGATGGGGTAATTGGGTATGAGCATTATATAGGGCACCTGTTGTGATGAGCACTGAGTGTTATACACAACTGAAAAAATACTGAACACTATATCTGAAACTAATGTTGTACTGTTGGCTAATTGAATTCATGTGCTATCTGTTGGCTAACTGAATTAATGTACTATATGTTGGCTAATTGAAAAGAACACCATTCACTTGAACAAAAAAAAAAGTGTGTTTAACAAATGGTATAGGGAAAACTGGACTACTTTCTTATATCATAAACAAAAATATACTCAAAATGGATTAATAATCTTAACATGAGACCTGAAACCATAAAAATCCTAGAAGAACATAGGCAGTAATTTCTCTGACATTAGTCATAGCAACATTTTTCTAGATACATTTCCTAAAGCAAAGGAAACAAAAGCAAAAATAAGCTATCGGACTACATGGAAACAAAAACCTTTGTACAGCAAAGGAAACAAGAAAACAAAAAGATACTTACTGAATGGGAGAAGATATTGCAAATGATACATCCAATAAGAGATAATGTCCAACATATATTAACAACTCAACGCCAAAACACCCCAAATAATCTGATTAAAAATAGGCAGAAGATATGAACAGACAGTACTCCAAAGAAAACATACAAATGGCCAACAGAGCAGGAAAAGATGCTCCATATCATTTATCATCAGGGGAATGCAAATCAAAACCATAATGAGATATCACCTTATACCTGTCAGAATGGTTAGTATCAAAGAGAGAAGAAATAATAAGTGTTGGCAAGGATATGAATAAATAGGACCCCTCAGATACTGTTGGTGGAATTCAAACTCTTGTAGCCACTGTTGAAAAGTGTGGAGTTTACTCAAAAAATTAAAAATAGAATTACCATATGACCCAGTAATTCCACTATTGAGTATTTATGCAAAGAAATGAAAACACTAATTTGAAAGATTATATGCACCCCTATGTTTACTGCAGCATTATTTACATTAGAATGTGGAAGCAACACAAGTATCCATTGATAGATGAATGGATTAAAAAGATATGGTATACAATGGAGTATTATTCAACCATAAAGAGAATGAGATTTTTGCCATTTGCAACATGGATGGATCTAGAGGGTATAATGCTAAGTGAAGTAAGTCAGTCACAGAATGTCAAATACCATATGATTTCACTCATATGTAGAATTTAAGAAACAAAACAAATGAACAAATAAAAAAGAGACAAAAAAAAAAAAGACTCTTTAAATATAGAGAACAAACTGGTGGTTGCCAGAGGGGAGGTGGGTGGAGGTGATGGCTGAAATAGGTGAAATGGACTAAGAGTGTCTTATTGTGATGAGTACTGAGTAATGTGTGAAATTATTGAATCGCTATATTGTACACCTGAAACTAATAACTCTGTTAATTATACTGGAATTTTAAAAAGTAATAAAAATTAAAAATTAAAAATAATTTAAAAAGTTTAAAAAAATGGAGTCACTTGCCCCCACTGACAGCAAACCAAGATATAATTGCAGGTATTTGACCTTTAACCAATAATCTGGAATTTCCTGATCAGCACTAGTGAGGTAAATTGCTTGATGTGACCTACCCTTTCCCCAAAGGAAGGTGACCTTGCCAGAAAAAGGTCCTTTTTTTTATTATTACCTTGTTTGTCTTGCCCTGTCTCTATCTATAAAAGTCTTCCATTTTGTATAGCTTTTCAGAGCTTTTCTACGTGCTAGGTGGGATGCTGCCTGATTTATGAATTGTTGAATAAAGCCAATTAAAGCTTTTAAATTTACTCAGTTGAAGTCTGTTTTTTTGTTTTTTTTTGTTTGTTTTTGTTTTTGTTTTTAACACATAGAATCGGAACAAGGAGAGTTAGTTTGAATGGAATGTTTCATGGCATCATGTATCCAGTTATACACAGGAGGCTTCCTATTTCCTATAAAGTTTAGGCTAATTACCTTTGTTTATAAACCTTTAAGACATACCTCCCTGGAGCTAACTCTTGTGTACCATCACTAAAACCAGGTTTATTCTTCAGATCATGACAAGATTACCAGGATCTTCTCTTTTCCAATGTCCACAGTTTTTAAAATGTAATTTCCCTTTCTAAAATGTTTAAAGGCATGTGACCCTAGGACCATCTCAAGATAGTCTGCAAGGAACTACTTTTGGTTGTATTTACACTTCATTTTATCCATTTTATGAGCTAAATAAACATGTTTTAATTTAGTAAACAAACTAAACAGTATAGTAATAGAAATAGTAAACTCACAATTATGAACAATGATAGTAAAAAGCAATCAACTTATTTGGTCAAATATATTAATGTTATTTTTCACAAGGTGAACTATATTTCTAGTAGTCTTTTTAGTTTACAGTTAAAGAAAGGAAAAAGACCTAAAACAAACTGGTAAAATATTCCTTTCAGAAGATAAACTTCATTTTATTTGAAGCTGAGAGTTCATGCTGTATTTCTAGTAATGATGAGTCAAAAAATGGAACTGAAGTGTCAAATATGCTGATAATTGTGTAAAGGTAGGAAAGTTTGCCAAAAGTGTGTGTGTGTATGTGTGTGTATTTATTTATTTATTTATTTCCTAATGTGCTTTAAATATTTTCTATAAGAATTGATTTTCAAACTTTATCTGGAATAATTTTTAGAACAATTACAAATTCATTTATTTGTGTGTTTTAGAAAAATTACAAACTCATTTATTTGTGTATTTTAGCATATTCCAAAGCTTTAGCAGTTTGGTCATGGTGCTTTGAAGAATGAAGAAATAGACCAAAGAATGGTGGGCATCAAAGCAAAGTTTATTGAGCAATAGTACAAAGCTCCGGAAGATGTAGGACCCAAGAGTGTTGTTGATTTGGTGGTTAAATTCAGAGGGTTTTATGGACTGTTTGCTGTGGGTTGCTTTAATCTGATTAATCCTCCATGCCCCTGCCCCTAATAAGGTTTGTGTCCACAAGCCCATCTACCTATCAGGTAGTTGTTCATGTGGGAAGGGGGTAGGGTTCCTTCCAGGGTGATGTTTTGGATCCAGAGGGCTGTCGTTGCCACTGCCTTAGGCATGCCGGCCAGTTGCATGGCCACCAGATCAAGCCCTTTGTTTAAATATCCCCTGGCAGCCCACCCAGGCGTGAGTTAGGACACCCAAAGGCCATTCCCTTCCTTTCTGTCACAAACAAGTTATAAGTCCTCCCAGTAGGAAGACTTAAAGTTGGGGCACTAAGTAAAGCCTAGAATAACAGGATGGGGTCTTTTTCCTTTTACTGGTCATTTTCCTCTTAAGATGGGGTAAGAGGTGGGGCTTATCCCTGCCTGCCTTTCTTCTATCCTTCATTATTTTTTTTTTAGTTCATATTTAAGAAATATTACTCTGTAGTTGTCTTCAGCTACATTTATCTTTAGAACTGATTAGTATAGGTTTAGTAGTCAAAATGCGATGCCATCAGAATACAAATAGGCTATATTATCCTATCTTTAAAAAAATAACCTTTGGCCCCGTATGTCTACTTCTAGCTTTCACTCCGTTTCTCTGCTCAGTATACAGCAAAACTACTAAAAAGTGCTACTTCCATCCTTTCTTAAACCTATCCCTCAGTGGTTCAGTCTGCATCTGACTCTTGGTTTCAGCTCAGATCAGTATCTCAGGAACGCGGGATGGAGCCCTGTGTCAGGCTCTGTGCTCAGCACAGTTTGCTGGTCTCTCTTCCTTTGTTCCTTCCCCTGCTTTCTCCCTCTTTAAAATAATAAATAAAATATTTTAAAAAATTAAACCTATTCCATTAAAGTTTTCCATTCTGCGACCTCACTGAAACATTTGTTGAGGTGAGCAGTGTTCTCCACATTGCCTAATCACACCTTCAGGTTTCAATCCATGTGTTATGTCTCAACATAATTTCACACAACTGGTTCATTCCCTCTTGAAACAAGTTCTTTACTTGGCTTTCTGGCATTAGTTTGCTAATTTCTTTCTCCTTCACTAATCATTTCTCCTTGGTCTCATTTGTTTATTTATATTTATTCAGCTGACTTCTTTTTTTTTTCTTAAGATTAAACAGGTTTTACTTTTTCCCTCATAAGAATATAAAATTATTGAAGAGGAACTGCTCATTATACCATGTGCCCTATTTAATGTCCATCACCCAATTACCCCATTCCGCCACCAGCAACCCTCAGTTTGTTTCCTATGATTAAAAGTCTCTCATGGGGGATCCCTGGATGGCTCAGCGGTTTGGTGCCTGCCTTCAGCCCAGGGCATGGCCCTGGGGTCCCGGGATCAAGTCCCGCATCGGGCTCCTGCGAAGAGCCTGTTTCTCCCTCTGCCTGTGTCTCTGCCTCTCTCTGTGTGTCTCTCATGAATAAATAAATAAAATCTTAAAAAAGTCTCTCATGGCTTTTCTCCCTCCCTGATTTCATCTTATTTTCCCTCTATTCCCCTATGATACTGTTTTGTTTCAAAAATTCCACGAGTGAGATCATATGAGAATTGTCTTTCTCTGATTAACTTATCTCTCCTTAGCATAATACCTTCTAGTTCCATCCACATCATTGCAAATGGCAAGATTTCATTTTTTTTTTGATGGCTGAGTCATATTCCAGTATCTATCTATCTATCTATCTATCTATCTATCTATCTATCTATCTATCTATCTATCATCTATCACATCTTCTTTATCCATTCATCTGTCCATGGACATCTCAGCTCTTTCCACAGTTTGGCTATTGTGGACATTCTGCTATGAACACTGGGGTGCAAGTGCCCCTTCAGATCACTACATTTGTATCTTTGGGGTAAATAGCTAGTAGTGCAATTGCTGGGTCAGTCATAGGGTAGCTCTATTTTCAACTTCTTGAGGAGTTTTCCAGAGTGGCTGCACCAGCTTGCTTCCCTTTCTCTGCATCCTCACCAACATGTAGTTTCTTGGCTTGTTCATTTTAGCCATTCTGACTGGTGTGAGGTGGTATCTCATTGTGGTTTTGATTTGTATTTCCCTAATGCTGAGTGATGTTGAGCAGTTTTTCTTGTGTTGCTGGCCATTTGTATATCTTCTTGGGAGAAATGTCTGTTCATGTCTTCTGCCCATTTCTTGATGGGATTATTTGTTCTTTGGGTATAGTATTTGATAGATTCTGGATACTAGCCCTTTAGCCTGATAAGACATTTGCAAATATCTTCTCCCATTCTGTTGTCTTTTGGTTCTGTTGACTGTTTCCTGTACTGTGCAAACACTTTTTGTCTTGATGAAGTCCCACTGGTTCACTTTTGCTTTTGTTTCCCTTGCTTTTGGAGATGTGTCTAGCAAGAGTTGCTGTGGGCGAGGTGACAGAGGTTGCTGCTTGTGTTCTCCTCCAAGATTTTGATGGATTCCTGTCTCACAATTAGGTCTTTCATCTATATTGAGTCTATTTTTGTGTATGGTATAAGAAAATGGCCCAATTTCATTCTTCTACATGAAACACACTTTCTTTTCTACCTGCATATTCTTGTCTCCTTCATCATAGGTTAACTGACCACATAATCATGGGTTTGGTGGATTTATTTCTAGCTCTCTATTCTGTTTCATTGATCTATGTGTCTATTTTGGTGCCATTACCATACAGTGTTGATTACTACAGCTTTGTAGTATCTTGAAATCTGGGATTATGGTACCTCCAGTTTTGTTCTTTGTTCTTTTTCAACATTCCTCTATTTGGGGGTTTTTTGGTTCCATATAAATTTTAGGATTATTTGTTCTAGTTCTGTGAAAAATGCCATTGGTATTTTTATATGAATTGCATTAAATCTGTAGATTGTTTTGGGCAGTATGGATATTTTAACAATATTTTTTCTTCAAATCCATGAGCATGGATATCATTTGTGTGTATTATCTTCAATTTCTTTCATCAGTGTTTTATAGTTTTCAGAGTACAGGTCTTTCCTTTCTTTGGTTAGGTTTATTCCTAGATATTTTATTATTTTTGGAGCAATTGTACATAGGATGGTTTTCTTAATTTCTCTTTCTGCTACTTCATTATTAGTGTATAGAAATGCAACAGATTTCTGTACACTGGTTTTGTATACTGCGACTTTCCTGATTCATTTATCAGTTCTAGTTTTTTTTGGTGGGGTCCTTAGGATTTTCTATATATACTATCATATCATGTGCATATAGTGAAAGTTTTACATTTTCTTTATCGATTTGGATGCATTTTTTTCCTTTTTCTTATTTAATTGCTGTGGCTAAAACATCCAGTACTATGTTGAATGAAAATGGTGAGTGGACATACTGTCTTGTTCCTGGCCTTTGGGGAAAAGCTCTCAGTTTTTCCTCATTGATGATGGAGCTCTGAGTTTTTCATAGATGGCCTTTATTATATTGATGTCTCTTCTCTCTAAACCTACTTTGTTGACGGTTTTTATCATAAGTGGATGTTGTACATTGTCAAATATTTTTTCTGCATCTATTGAAATGATCACATTATTTTTATCCTTTCTCATACTGATGTGATGTATCATCTTCATTAATTTGTGAATATTGAGCCACTTTTACATTCCAGGAATAAATCCCACTTGAATAATTTTTTAAAATGTATTGTTGGATTTGGTCTGCTAAGATTTTGTTGAGGAGTTTTGCACCTCTGCTCATCAGACATATCTCTCTCTCTCTCTTTGGAGTGACTTTATCTGGTTTTGGTATCAAGGTAATGCTGGCCTCATAGAATGAATTTGGAAGCTTTCCTTCCTATTTTTGTTTTTTTTTTTTTTGAAATAATTTGAGAAGAATAGTATTAACTCTTCTTTAAATGTTTGGTAGAATTCACCTGTGAAGCCTATCATCCCCATGGATATGCTCACTCAGTTTCTACTTATGAATCAATAAGTAGGCAATCTGTTTTGTTCAGTCTCCTGAGCTTTGTTAATGTGAATCTGATATTCAGAGATGGGTCAGCTCTTGATAGGTCTTTGAGAATGAGATTGAGCTAGATCAGTTCAATAAGATAATGAAATACACCCCTGTTGTCAGTCTTTTTGGGAGATCACCTATGAATCTTTTTCCCAGATCCTATGTACAAAAATCCTTTGCCCATGAGGTGCCTGGGTGGCTCAGTCGTTATGCATCCAACTCTTGGTTTTGGCTCAGGTCATGATCTCAAGGTCGTGAGATAGAGCCCTGAGTCAGGTTCCACACTCAGCACAGAGTCTGCTTGTGCCTTTCCCTCTGCTCCTCCCCCCCACTCACTCACTTATTCTCGCGCTCTCAAAAAAATAAAATCTTAAAAAAAAAAACCTTTTGCCTCTATTTGCCACATGGATGAGGCTCACTGGAAAGTACTTGGCTTGCTAGTGACCAGTTCTCCTTCACCGAACTCTAAACAGGTTCTTCTGAGCCACTTTTTCAACTGGGCCTTGTCCTTGGGGCTTGCCCTTAGGAGCTCAGTTGTTAGCAAGAATATTGCTAAATTGGTTTAGCCAGAATCCCCACCATCAATTTTTATCACTTTCTCTTTTTAAGATTATTTATTTATTTATTCATGAGAGACACAGAGACAGAGAGAGACAGAGAGGCAGAGACACAGGCAGAGGGAGAAGCAGACTCCATCAGGGAGCCCAATGTGGGACTCAATCCCAGGACTCCAGGATCATGTCCTGGGCTGAAGGCAGGCGCTAAACCATTGAGCCACCCAAGGATCCCTATCACTTTCAATACCTGACCAAATTCTTCATCCCCCACCAATCCCCCAGATGATACTCAGTCATCCTGGCCTGCCTTCAGCAAGAATCCAGTTAGGTCAGTTTAACCAGAATCTCCCTACCACTGATGTTTCCTCTTAGTAATTTTCCATCCACTTACAACCCCAACCTCCACCCCCAACTTGCTCCTTAGCTATCAATCATTACTTGTCCATTGTCCATGGAACTGACCCCAATTCTATACTAGAGTCTCCTATCCTATACTGTAGTAGGCAGTAGTTCCCAAGTGGAATCTGTTTTTACTGCTGTAACTACTGTCCAGCTCCTGTCTTCCCTGACTCTAGGAAACCAGGACAGGATATGTTTTTATAAACGTATGTGTTTACTTTCCATTTAGCTATTTGACAACATTTATTTATTAGGACTGATATTATTATTTCTGTCAGTAAAGAGCTAAAATGTATAAAAGAAAAATTACGCCAAACCTGGTTTGGGAAAAACCATTTTTGGTTGATGTAATTCACAAACCTCTTTCTGGGAAGGAAAAAATGAGTGTTCCTCATAAAATGGTTAAGTACTTTAATGAGACAAAGACAAGTTTCATGAAACTGGTTACCCATCTACCCTAGCTGACTCTCAAGTGACTATCAGTCAAAGGAAAAGTGATACATTAGAAAATATTATTTTTTAAAATTAAGTCTAACAATAATAATTTCCTATTCCTGTATAGCATCCACTGCAAAAATGGGCTAGTCATGATCTTTCCTTTGTAATAAGTATTTTGATACAGTTTTGATATTTATTCATAGCCAAATTTGTCAAAATTTTATCTTTAATAAACAGATATACTGTGTATTTATGTATGGTAATCACATAGTAGTAGGGGATTAAAGATCCCTTTAGTCAGTTAAAGATCCCTTTAGTTTAAATTTCTGTAACAGCTACATTTAGCTTAATATCCACTTGGTATCTTAAAATTAATTTCAATCAAATGATTGACATTATGAAAAATACTAAAGGACTACCATAAGAATTTTTACTTATCTTTTATTCATAGGCCTTAATAATAATTGGCACTAAAGGAGATGGGGAGTGTTGAATCAATATTTTGACTCTGTCACTACCTCAATCTAAGACAAAAGTCCCTTGCAGACTAAAGGAGATTGCTTAAAAGAGGTCAAGTATTTTGTGAATACAAACTCATCTATTGCGATAAATAAAGTCCAAGGTTTTATTTAGAGAATAGGATCAAAAATGTTAATAATTAGTTAAGATTAGCCCTTCTATTCCTCCAAGGATAGATCTTTGCCCCTAAGACAGCTATTGGGCCCAGTCTTTTGGTGGGGGGAGGGGGAGGTGGGTGGAGGATGGTAATCAGAAGAGCCTGAAGAAGCACTAGGTTGGTTAACATTTTGAATATCAAACTGGTATTTGACACACATGGAGACCCATCTTTACTTTGGTAACGTTTATTTTTAAAAATAAAAACAAACAAACCAATGTTGATTATAAGAGAAAGCAATCCTGCCTTATTAGAAGTTCTATTAACTGGAAAAGGCTGCTATGTAAGTTGTCTAAAGTTGCTTTATAAAAGTAAAACTCTCAAGATTGCTGAACTAGGATACCCAAACATATTCAAAAAAGTATTGTGGGGATCCCTGGGTGGAGCAGCGGTTTGGCGCCTGCCTTTGGCCCAGGGCGCGATCCTGGAGACCCGGGATCGAATCCCACGTCGGGCTCCCGGTGCATAGAGCCTGCTTCTCCCTCTGTGACTGTGACCTGTGACACAGGTCTCTGCCTCTCTCTCTCTCTCTCTCTCTCTCTCTCTGTGACTATCATAAAAAAAAAAAAAAGTATTGTGTTGGGAAAAAAAAAAGGAAGAATGAAGCTGTTTTATGGTCCATTTGAATAACATCAGATGACCAAATATTATAAAAACTTATTCCTAAAAGTTGTCTTGTTTTTCTAAAAATCCTCTAAATACAATTTTGATAACTGCTATATACGAAAGGGAAGCTGTACTATTTTTGCTTAATGTTTGCATAATCACAGTGGTACGATCCAATTCCAGTATCATAATATTCTGTGCTAATTTCACCCTTTGTTGTCTTTTTCTTTTTCCTGTTGTACTTGAAGGTACTAGAAAACATCTCATTAGAAAACTTACCTTCACCAGATAGTATGAAATATGATCAATGTTTTGGGGAACACCACATATAGTTAAAATAAAAAATAAGGTTTCCTAAAGAGTTGTGTTAGATGGAACTGGTCTACCCTCCCACAACAGAAGATGGAGAAATAAAGGTTTTGTGCATGGAATTCTAAGTGAACATAAGTACTGATTATACTAAGGTAAACCATTCAATTAAGTAGTTATTTAATTTAAAAAATTATAAACCTGGTCCTTCATTTTCAAATTTTACCTTGTCAAAAATGAATCAGTAATGTCCCCATACTTGTCACATCAAGAAATATTTTGTTAGTTATAAGGGCAAGCTGAATTCAGTAACAACAACAAAATGTGTATGTAATTAATCTATGTATTGAAGAACAAAGAATTAAATCATTCTTAATTTGATTTACTTATACAGAAACGATTCAAATCAAATATTTAATTTTTTTGTAGATTTATAATATTTTGTCCTCTACAGAACTAGAGAATGAAAAAGAAAGTGATTCTGTACAATCAGCCATAATATTTACAAAGATTTCTAATGCCTCCAGTTATTTTTGAAAAACTTAGTATCTAGTACAGTACCTAGTTGCTTCAGCAGTCATTAAGATTTTACTTCTGTTCCTTGAATTATTTTCCGAATCTTCTCAGCATCATTTTGTACAATTTTGTTGGATGGATCAATCTTAAGGGCAGCTTCATAATCCTGTAGGCCTATATTTAAATAGTAATGATGGTCGATAAAATTAATATCTTATAAATACTTGTGTTATATGGAGGATATTTTTTAATAAAAATAACCACTAAGAACATGGTTCAGGACAAGTATCAAGTTTTAAATCAGATTCTCATTTTCGATATGTGTCTCTATGTAGTATTTCCAAAAGATTGCATAAATTTTTCAGTGATTTCAGGAATACTTACACTCATTACACTCAGGATTTAGTAAGAAGCAATTCTGTTTTTTTTTTTTTTTTTTAAGATTTTATTTATTTTTTCATGAGAGACAGAGAGAGAGAGGGGCAGAGACACAGGCAGAGGGAGAAGCAGGCTCCATGCAGGGAGCCTGATGTGGGACTCAATCGTGGGACTCCAGGATCACACTCTAGGCTGAAGGCAGATGATCAACTACTGAGCCCCCAGGCATCCCAATTCTGGGGTTTTTTAAAAATATTTTTAAATGTATTTAAGTAATCTCTACACCCAATGTGGGGCTCAAATTCATGATCCCAAGATCATGAGTTGCACACTCTTTGGACTGAGCCCTCAAAGCATCCCAAAAGCATTTATTTTATTTATTTATTTTTTTTAATAATTATGTTTTTTTTATTTATTTATGATAGTTACAGAGAGAGAGAGAGAGAGAGAGAGAGAGGCAGAGACACAGGCAGAGGGAGAAGCAGGCTCCATGCACCGGGAGCCCGACGTGGGATTCGATCCCGGGTCTCCAGGATCGCGCCCTGGGCCAAAGGCAGGCGCTGAACCGCTGCGCCACCCAGGAATCCCCCAAAAGCATTTATTTTAAATTCAAGTACAAATAAACCGAGTATAAACTCATGAAAGCATAAACAGACTCAATAAAACTCACATATATCAGGGACATTTTTATTACCTCATTGAAAAAGTAATAAATGGCATCTTATTTGGAAATTCCAGACTTAAAAAAATCATTTTGGTAGACTCAATCCATACTTTATATAATTCATAGACTACAGTTTGTGATTTTTTTATAGATACATCTGCAGAATTCCTTTGAGAAAAATTGGTTTAAAAGGAAAGCATTGTGGACTATTTGTTAAATACACATAAATGAGTCTAAAGCTTTACCAAGATAAGGAGTGAGAAAATTTCTTTGAGAATAAGGAAACTTGAGTACCAAGTGCTACTGATTTGCCAAAACACTTGAAGAAAATCACTTAACTTCTCCAAGCCTCCATTTTCTCATCTTTAAAATGAAGAGTACTTTTAGCTCAAAAAGTCTATGATGCTATAATTTCTAAAGAATGCTTTAAAATGTTTTATTCCTGTCTTGATAATTTTTAACTTCATGAAACTGGATAAGAAACTTAAAAAAAATGGATGGGAACATAAATCTAATTTGGATACTTTGGTTAGAAAAACCTCCTAAAAATGTCAGAAACAAGTTTAAGGGCAGCCCCGGTGGCTTAGCGGTTTAGTGCTGCCTTCAGCCCAGGCGTGATCCTGGAGACCTGGGATCAAATCCCATGTCAGGCTTCCTGCATGGAGCCTCCCCGCCCCCCCTAATAAATAAATAAATAAAATCTTTTAAAAAATTAAAAGAAAAAAAGAAACAAGTTTAAAAACAAAGTCAGAGGGACCCTGGGTGCCTCAGCGGTTGAGTGTCTGCCTTTGGCTCAGGGGGTGATTCCAGAGTCCCGGGATCGGGATTGAGTCCCACACTGGGCTCCCTGCATGGAGCCTGCTTCTCTCTCTGCCTGTCTCTGCCTCTCTCTCTTTGTCTTTCATGAATGAATGAATGAATGAATGGGTAAGTAAATAAATAAAATCTTTTTAAAAAGGTCAGAAATAATAAAACCTTATAGACTAGACCATTCCTTGAAAAGGTATCATAAAGGAGTATGCCTTTAGGCCTTGAATAAAAGAAAGTTGACTGGCCCTCTGGGTAAGGAGGAATGGGAAGAACATTAAAGATAAAATGCTGACTACCACAAAATTTTGCCTTTGGAGCAACATGAATAACTGAAAATGGTCCCTAAATACATTAAAAATGAAAAACAATAAAAAAAATAAATGGCTTCTATAAGCAATGAGGCTGAAACCAAACTTGGTACAGTCTCACAAATATAAGCAAATTATCATACAATGTGGTAGATCAGTTGTTTCTGAGCTCATATGTATGTCTGTCTATATGACTAAAGCAGTTCATTTTAAATTTCTACCATCTCCTAAGTGACTCATTTATAACCTTTATCACACATCTTTCCATAGAAAAGTTGTCTGGATACTACAGCATTTTCCTAAATCTAAACTTGTTCACATCTTGTTTTAACTCCCTTCTACAACAATAATTTTTTAAATACTTCAAAATCATTTTTAATTTTGTCAGATAAATTGCAAAGAATATATTAAGTGCTAAAAATATAAAACAGTAGAGTTCTAAAAAGTTATTATCTTAAATAATCCCAATAATACTTCTTTTTGGAATATAAATTGGAACTAAAAACATTTCTATCAATTTCTTACCTTCTATGTACAATTCGAGTTGACAGAATGCTGTCCCACGTCGTATATATGCCTTCATTCTTCCATTAGCATTGTCTGGAACAGGTGGTGTCAATAATTCTAGTGCCTTACAAAATAAAATAAAGACAATTTACTAATTCAAACTTGAGCAAAAACAAGATAAAATCTTAACTTTAAAACAAGCCTCTAGCCTCACCCACTGAAAGTTTGAAACTAGCACAGAAATTTATCAAATACTTCTATTTATGTTGAACGATTTAAAGAATTCCTCAGTTGTTCTGATACAATATTCATACCCTTTCTCCCAAAGTGATGATTTGGTTTAACTGTGAAACCTCTACAGCTTTACCTTTATTAACAGAAATGATTAAATAATATTGGAGGTCTTTATATTCAAATTGGGTGATCCAGTTTATTCATTTATTCGATAAATATTTGTGCACAAAATTGTGATAGTAAAGGGAAAACTGGATCATAAAAATATTGTCAGATCTTTCAATAGCTTAATGAGATCAAAGTATGAGGATGTGGTTATATCCTTCATATTTTCAAACTCAAGGAGCCACATAAGAGATTTGGCACGTGATTTTCCCTTAAAACAGGTTACTCTGACATGGGAAAAAAAAAAGAAAAAAACTAGATGTTTAAGATAATGACATGATATTAATAATGAAATTAGGATATAACAGGTTATTCTGAACATTGGGAAATTATTATAGAGCTATTCTTCTATTGTGTAGGTGGTAGTGATAGCATGAAAACACCAAGTTTTCCTTCTTCAACCTTGCATTAAGTCTGCAAAGCTTTACTAAAATAAAGGGTAGGGATCCCTGGGTGGCGCAGCGGTTTGGCGCCTGCCTTTGGCCCAGGGCACGATCCTGGAGACCTGGGATCGAGTCCCATGTCAGGCTCCCGGTGCATGGAGCCTGCTTTTCCCTCTGCCTGTGTCTCTGCCTCTCTCTCTCTCTCTCTCACTGTGTGCCTATCATAAATAAATAAAATTTAAAAAATAAAATAAAGGGTAAGCACAAACTGACAAGCATTTACTAATTTCCTTGTGAACTTCACCTGATACACCGAGGCAATATAGTACCTTGAAGTCTCAAAAAAAATCAAAACACCAAAAAACAAAAAACAAAAAAACACCAGCTCCTTGCCTATTCAAAAAAAAATCTTTCTTCCAGTTAAAAACAAAACAAAAAATACAAAAAACAAAAGAAAAACACATAACTAACAATTACATAAATTTATTCAATTACATAAATTTAAAAGAAAAAAGATTAAGGGCATCATTTAAACCAATAAATAAGAGAGTAACAATTTTAAAGCACGATATATAAATAAATATATATCTATACCTTAGAAGAATCTTCAATGGCCTTGTGTAAGTTTTTTAGTTTTAGGTGGCAAGCAGCCCGATTCAAATATAACAGTGGAATCTTGTTATTTAGTCTTATGGCTAAGTTGTATGCATTAATAGCTGCCAAGTAGTTTTCTGTTGCAAACAATTTGCTAATGAGACAAAAAGAGAAAAGGAAAACAACATAACATTGAAATACAAACACAGAAATAATATCTAATGATATTAGGCAGAGGAGATGGCATACCTCCCTTTTTATCCTCTGTATAAAGGACTTCATAGACTGCACTGACTCCACCTTTCCTCCACGTACATCAGCATGTAACCTGAAAGGGATTGACCTCGACCCCAACTCCAAGGGTAATCATCTGTAGTTTAAACCAATAGGCATATTTCCATCCTCTTGACCGTAATGATTGGCTTGGGGGAGTTTTGTGACCTAAATTGATCTATTCAGAATGAAACCTATGACTTTGTTTCCAAAGTTGGAGAATGAAAAATCAGGAAAATTCCTCTTGCTAGATACAAATGAAGAAAGCACAGAGCCCAAAACTGTTGGTGACCATGGTTAACACCATGGAAACACCATAATTAAGCTGGAATTATGAAAAGAATAAAAAAGGCAGACAGAAACGGAGTCCTTAGTGTTATAGTTAAGCTGCTGGATCAAGCTTTACTTAAAATGCAACAAACCTTTAACTTTTTAGTTATATAAACCAATAAATTCCTTTTAACGTAGAGCCAGTTTAAATTTGTCTTTTTTTTTTTTTGGTTACTTGCAAACAAAACCATCTAATAGATCAAATCTTCCAAAATTCTCTTCAAATAGATGTATCTAATTAAAAGATTTAGTTAAAATGTAAAGTGTTTTTTATGAAAATTCTTAGAATTCTGAAAAATGCACAAATATAAGGAAAATAGAAAATACCAAAAATAAAAGTACCATATAACACTTTGCATTCATTTCCAGTTGCTTGTACTGCATACTGTACAGTTCTAGAACATGATACCATCAAAAGTAAAAGCACCCAGTAAATCATTAGTAAAAGGGAAGATGATACCACTTGTGACATCTAACCTAAGCCTGACTCAAGTTTAAAATAACTTGCACACACTGGAAAAGCTAATTCTCTGGTAACAGTTTATGTTTCTGAAATGCCTCATACCAGCCAGGATATTTCTGAATGAAAGTTAACAGAATCCCAACAAACTGGCTTAAACAAGTAAGTAAATAAATTATCTCACATTTAAAAAGTCCAGAGGGAAAGGCTACATGCCCAGTGAAATCAGCCGCTTGAGGATGTTATCCTGAGGCCTAAGGTTCCTTCCATTTCTCCATTCTACTGTACTCAGCAGCTACTTCATTGTAAGACTGGTTTTCCTTATGCATGTAAGGTGGCTGCATAGTTTCAGGTGCAACATTCAAGGACAATATTCATTAGAAGAAAATGGGACAGTATCTTCTGGCATATGCTCTGTAAGAGCAAGAAAACCTTTCCCAGAAATCTCCTGGCTCACCTCCTTTCCCATCTCACTGACCAAAAGTACCTACCCTTAAAAAAATATTTTGCCTTACTAAAACCACCAGTCTCTCCTTCTTTTCCTCAGTCTTTCTCCCCCCACCCTTGTCTTTCTCTCCTTACTTTTACTCCTTAGTACTATATATTGCTGTTTTGGAGCATCTAAGAAAATTCAACAATATGATCATCTTTTCATATTAAGATATATGGAGATACACTTGTCTTACAGTGTTTTGTTTTTTGTTTTTTTTACAAAGTAGTCTCGGATCTGAGCCAAGATTTCTGAAACCAGTCTCCTCTTACTGATGGACAGAGTTTTTGTTTCCCAATTCTTTGCTTTTATAAACAACATTTTAATACATATTTTTGTACATCTAGCTAAAAACAAAACAACAACACAAACAAATAAACCCACCAGAAGTGTAATGAAAACAACCCTGATTCGTTGAAGTCAATCAGAATTTATCCTGGGACTTGAATAGGGTCCCCATCCTAAGTCACAAGGGTAAGGTCTACATACCTAAACGAAAAAGGGTCTCAGCCAGTAAGGATAAAGGGAGACCATACATTTTGGCTAGATAACCTATAGTGTCTACTACAAGCCTTTTGTTTTAATTGTGATAAAATATATGTAACATAAAATCTACCATTTTTAACCATTTTAAAATGTAAAGTTTAGTGGCATTAAGTATATGTAAATTGTTGTGCAACTATCACCAAGTCCACCTCTAGAACTTTTTCATCTTCTGAAACTGAAACTTTGTACCCCTTAAACATGAAGTCCCTTTCCTCCTATCTTTGACAACCACTATTCTATTTTCTGTTCTATGAATCTCACTGCTCTAGGTACCTCATATAAGTAGAATCATACAGTTATTTTTCCTTTTGTAACTGGCTTATTTCACTTAGCATAATGTCTTCAAGGTTCATCCATGTTGTAGCATATAACAAGAGTTTCTCTTAAAGACTGAATAATAATCTATTGTATGGTTATACCACATTTTGTTTACCAAAACATCCATCAACAGGCACTTGAGTTACTTCCACCTCCTGGCTATTGTGAATAATGCTACCATGAACACGGGGTTACAAATATCTGTTTGTATCCCTATTTTCAATTCTTTCATATATATGCTCTGAAATGGGATTGCTGGGTCATATGGTAATTCTATTTTTAATCTTTTTGAGGAGACTCCATACTGTGTACCATCTTACATTCCTACCAACAATGTTCAAGGGTTCTAATTTCTCAACATTCTCACCAACACTTGTTATTTCTGGTTTTTTTCATCATAGTCATTGTAATGTATGTAAAGTAGTATTCCATTGTGATTTTTATTTGCATTTTCTAAATAATTAGTGATATTCAGCATCTTTTTATGTGCTTTAGCAGGGTTGGGGGGAGAGAGGCAGAAAGAGAGGGAGACAGAAACTCATGAGGACTCTGCACTCAACGGGGCTTGATCTCACGACTCTGAGCTCAGACCTGAACCAAAAACACCAACAGTGGGAAACTATACCAACTGCACCATCCAGGGGTCCTGCAGTTCTTTATATGTAGTCTGGATTTTAACCTTTTATCAGTACATGATTTGCAAATATTCTCTCCATTCTATGGGTTGTCTTTTCACTCTGTTAATAGTGTCCTTCATGCATGTCTTTCAAGCTTTTAATTTTGATGCATTTCAATTAACCTATTTTACTTTTGTTGCCTGCGTTTTTTAAAAAAATATTTATTTATTTTGTTAGTATATCTATCTTTGTATTTAATTTAATGCATCTTCTGGAGATAATTACATTGTTTCACAAATGGCTAAAATATGAAGTGGAGGGGTCAACAGTCTCATCAGATTCTTTTTTTGGGGGGAGTTCTAATTTTATTTATTTATTTATTTATTTATTTATTTATATTTATTTATTATTTTTTTATTGGAGTTCAATTTGCCAATATATAGCATATCATCCAGTGCTCATCCTGTCAAGTGCCCCCCCCTCAGTGCCCATCACCCAGTCACCCCAAACCCCCGCCCACCTCCCTTTCCACTATCCTTTGTTAGTTTCCCAGAGTTAGGAGTCTCTCATGTTCTGTCATCCTCACAGATATTTTCACTAATTTTCTCTCCTTTCCCTTTATTCTCTTTCACTATTTTTTATATTCCCCAAATGAATGAGACCAAATAATGTTTGTCTTTCTCCAATTGACTTATTTCACTCAGCATAATATCCCCCAGTTCTATCCATGTTGAAGCAAATGGTGGGTATTTGTCATTTCTAATGGCTGAGTAATATTCCATTGTATACATATCCACATCTTCTGTATCCATTCATCTTTTGATGGACACCGAGGCTCCTTCCACTCTTCAGAGTGTAGGGATAGAGGGAACATTCCTCAGCATCTTAAAAGCCATCTACGAAAAGCCCACAGCAAATATCATTCTCAATGGGGAAACACTGGGAGCCCTTCACCTAAGATCAGGAACATGACAAGGATGTCCACTCTCACCATTATTATTCAACATAGTACTAAAAGTCCTAGCCTCAGCAATCAGGCAACAGAAAGAAATAAAAGGGGGATCCCTGGATGGCGCAGCGGTTTGGCGCCTGCCTTTGGCCCAGGGCGCGATCCTGGAGACCCGGGATCGAATCCCACATCGGGTTTCCGGTGCATGGAGCCTGCTTCTCCCTCTGCCTGTGTCTCTGCCTCTCTCTCTCTCTGTGACTATCATAAATAAATAAAAAATTAAAAAAAAAGAAATAAAAGGCATTCAAACTGGCAAAGAAAAAGTCAAACTCTCCCTCTTTGCAGATGACATGATACTGTACATAGAAAAACCAAGACTCCACCCCAAGATTGCTAGAAGTCATACAGCAATTCGGCAGTGTGGCAGGATACAAAATCAATGCCCAGAAATCAGTGGCATTTCTATACACTAGCAATGAAACTGAAGAAAGAGAAATTAAGGAGTCAATCCCATTTACAATTCCACCCAAAACCATAAATACCTAGGAATAAACCTAACCAAAGAGGTCAAGGATCTATACCCTAAAAATTACAGAACACTTCTGAAAGAAATTGAGGAAGACACAAAGAGATGGGAAAATATTCCATGCTCATGGACTGGAAGAATTAATATTGTGAAAATGTCAATGCTACCCAGGGCAATTTACACATTTAATGCAATTCCTATCAAAATACCATGGACTTTCTTCAGAGAGTTGGAACAAATAATCTTAAGATTTGTATGGAATCAGAAAAGACCCCGAATAGCCAGGGGAATATTAAAAAAGAAAACCAGAGCTGGGGGCATCACAATGCCAGATTTCAGGTTGTACTACAAAGCTGTGATTATCAAGACAGTGTGGTACTAGCACAAAAAGAGACACATAGATCAATGGAACAGAATAGAAAACCCAGAAATGGCCCCTCAACTCTATGGTCAACTAATATTCAACAAAGCAGGAAAGACTATCCACTGGAAAAAAGACAGTCTCTTCAAAATGGTGCTGGGAAAATTGAACAGCCACATGCAGAAGAATGAAACTAGACCATTCTCTTAACACCATACACAAAGATAAACTCAAAATGGATGAAAGATCTAAATGTGAGACAAGAATCCATCAAAATCCTAGAGTACACAGGCAACACCCTTTTTGAACTTGGCCACAGCAAATTCTTGCAAGATACATCTATGAAGGCAAGGGAAACAAAAGCAAAAATGAATTATTGGGACTTACTCAAGATACAAAGCTTCTGCAACAAAAGAAACAGTCAACAAAACTAAAAAAAGATTTCATTTTAAAGAGAGAAAAACAGAGTGCAAGTGAGCAGAAAAGGGAAGGGCAAAAGGAGAGAGAAAATCTCAAGCAGACTCCCTGCTGAGTGCAGAGCCGCACTCAAGGCTTGGTCTCAAGACTCTGAGACCATGACCTGAGCCAAAATCAAGTTAGATGCTTAACCGACTGAGCCACCCAGGCACCCCAGTGCTTTTGATGTCACATCCAAGAAATACTGCCAAATCCAATGTTATAATGTACTCTGTCCTTGATTCTAAGAATTTTATAGTTTTAGCTCTTATTCTAGGTCTTTGAACAATTGAGTTAATTTTTATGTAAGGTGTTAATAAGTAAGGGTCCAGTTTCATCTTTTTATATGAATTTTCAGTTTTCTAACCACTATGTGTTAAAAAGGCTATCCTTTCTACATTAAAAAACTGTTGAAAATCATTTGATCATAGAAGGGAAGCCTATTTCTGGACTATCTATTCCATTGGGTCTATATGTCTTTAGAAATCTTATATAACATACACATTTGAAGAACAGTTCCATATTGGAGGCACCTGGGTGGCTCAGTTAGGCATCTGACTCTTTCAAGATTTTGTTTATTTATTTGAGAGAGAGAGAGAATGAGAGACAGCACAAGCAATGGGGAGAGGTAGAGGGAGAAGGAGAAGCAGGATCCCCACTGAGCAGGAAGCCAAGCGCATGATTTGATCCCAGCACCCTGGGCTCATGACCTGAGTTGAAGGCAGATGCTTAACCAACTGAGCCACCCAGGTGCTCCAAGCATGTGACTCTTGATTTTGGCTCAGGTCATGATCTCAGGGTTGTGGAACCAAACCCATCAGGCTCCGCACTGGGAGCCTGCTTCAGATTCTCTCCTCTCTCTGCCCCTCCCCACTCTAAAAAAATAAAATTAAACTAATAATTAAAAATTAAATGAAGAACGGTTCTATTTTTCATCCTTAATGTAAGTATATAGTTTTATAATATAACAGTTAAGTCAGAAAAATTCTCCCAGGTTCTAAGGTTAAAAGAGTTTACAATGAGCACTATTAAAAGAACCATTGTAGAAGACATAATAGCAAGAAATATGAAGCATTAAAATATTTTAATGTTTACATATACATACTAAAACATAAATCCAAATGAACATTACATTCTTTTAATGTAATGCCACTACAATGCCACTACAAACATCCAAAGTTTTGCTTTATGGCTTTCAGAATGATGTTAAACTTGGAAATAGCCAAATCTCAAAAGGAAAGGGAAATAAAATTAAACCTGTAACTAAAGTGCAGTAACCGCTGAGCATCAAATTTAAATAGAGAAGCTAATAACCATGAAGTCTCCCTTAATGTTCCCCCCCCCCAAAAAAAAAGGCAGTGTCAGGGAAAAGAATTATGCAAAGGTACTCATTAATTCAACACATACTGAGTGTTTATTATATGGTACGTACAGTGAGAACAAAGAGAAATGGACAATTGCAGACATTCTGTCATTTTAATGATAACTGACTGGTACGCCTTTATAAAGAAAGAAACATTCTGATTTGCAATGGCCAAAAGGGCCAAACATTTTATACAAGAGTTGAGTGTGGGAGAAGCAGCCAGGGGCAGGACCAATAGGAAAGAAGAGCTGTAGGACGAAGTAAAGAAAAGGGCAGAAGAAAGCTAGGAGAAATCAGAAGTAGTAGGGCTTAGACACGGCACTAGGGATGGGAACAACACACATTCCAGCAGAAGACAGAAGAGCTCTGTTGTGTGGGCAGTAAGAACTGGAACAGCCACCTTCCCCTGAAAGGACTTTAAAAGTCCTTGTCTCTTTCAGCATCTCATTGTTCAAAACAGAAAACATTCTTGGGTCTCTTGAGAGCTTCTAAAGCTGAGTATCAGCATGCCTTAGGGTACATCAAGCAGTACGACTTAGCAATCACGAAGGAAACAGGAAGAGGAAACTACATACTAAACAAAATGACACGTTAGGCCATAATAGGTACTGTGTTACAACAGAATATTATGGGCTATGATATAAAATGCATACAAACAAGCAACTGAACAAAATGATAATTACCTCAAAGAAATTACCTTAGAATATGGATTCTAAACTTCCTTAAGTCAGGCAAAAGGTAGCAGTATAAGAAAGCTGCTTTATCTCCAGAAACAGTTTTTATAATGTAGCAGAGCAAGGCAGATTTGGCAGCTCTGTCCTGAAAGCAGGCAGGTTCAAAGGACTGTTGGGAAACGATTCTCCATGGGAATCTTCTGTTTATGAGTGTCTTATGTCAGATGCATCAACAGCTTTTAATTGGGACAATCTTTTCAAAGATGTTTATATAGCACACAGCCTTGGAAAATAGAGATAGTGTCTTCCTCTGAGACAAAGAACAGATTATTTGCTGTTCAGTATTAAAAAAGGATAGTATCTCCTTGGGGGGCAAAAGTTGGATATGTTTGGTTACGATCTTCTTATAAAAAATTGTGTTCCTTGGGGCACCTGGATAGCTCAGTCTGTTAAGCGCCTGACTCTTGACTTCAGCTCAGGTCATGATCTTGGGGTCCTGGGATGGAGCCCTGTGTCTGGCTCCTATGCTGCAGAGTCTCCTTGTCTCTCCCTTCTGCTCTACTCCTCCCACCGCAGAGTCTCCTTGTCTCTCCCTTCTGCTCTACTCCTCCCACCCTCCCCCGCCCCAACTTGTACACACACACACACACACACACACACACACCACACACTCTTTCTCTCTAAAATAAGTAAAAGTAAATTTATAAAAAATTATATTCTTTAAGTATGGTGTCCTCAGCTATGGCTCAAACCTGGGCCTGCCTTTGTATTGGCTTGTAGGACTTGAGAGGCAAAGAGAACCAACATGAAGTTCACAGCGCTTGCTGTGCCTTGATAATAGTCCTTTGTCTCTGACTCATGAGTCTTCTCCCCCATATACATGAAACTGTGGTAGGCTAACCCTTCACAGTTCATGCCAGGGCATTGACCCAAACCTAAGGATTAGAATGAAATTCAATTTGGCAAATAGAATTGTATACTGTGTTGGGAGAACATGGTCAATAATCAGCATCAAAAAGTCCAACATGAGGGATCCCTGGGTGGCGCAACGGTTTAGCGCTTGCCTTTGGCCCAGGGCGCGATCCTGGAGACCCGGGATCGAGTCCCACATCGGGCTCCCGGTGCATGGAGCCTGCTTCTCCCTCTGCCTGTGTCTCTGCCTCTCTCTCTCTGTGACTATCATACATAAATAAAAAAAAAAAAAGTTCAACATGAAGTTAAAGGACATCCAGACAGGCAGATAGAATCCAACCACAGAACATACACAAACAAGCAAAAATATAGACTGGCAGACTAAGTTAGTCTGTTAGCAGATAGCAGACTTCTACAAACAAAGCTGGGGTTCAGAAGTAGAATTAGTCTGGTAGCAAAAGGAAAAGCAAAAGCAAAGCAGTTCCTTAATCTTAAAAGGACTAGAATATTAGGCAAGCTACAAAATCTGGCACTTAAGCCAAAAGAACAAAAAGAAAATCCAGGGGGCACCTGGGTGGCTCAGTCAGTTAAACATCTGAGTCTTGATCATAGCTCCGGTCTTGATCCTGAGTTCATGAGTTAGCTCCACGTACAAAGAAAAGAAAAGAAAATTCAGACTTAAGATAGGGTAGACAACGACTTTATGTGATAATAGCAACATGAGGCTGGGAACTAGATTGTAGAATAATATATATCCTTAATTCCCTCCTATATAACTTTACATTTGCTGTAGAGACTGAGGTATGATGATGGGATTCAAGTGGCCCTAAGGTGGGAAGAGAAGGGATTTAAATCTGAAGTTAAGACAGGGTCCAAAAAAACTTATGCTAAAAATCAAGTACAGAGTAATGTCAGTGACACAGAAAAATGGTCCATTTACTTTATATGATTACAAGTGTCTAGAAGGGAAGCTATTAAAGTTATTTACAGATTCTGAGTCATGTAAGGCTGTTAAATAATATCATACCATGGACATATCTAAATTAGAGCATCTAGACTCTTTTTTATGAGACGTTCTCAGTAAAAAGCTGTGTGGTACATAATGTTAATTGGAAAAGGTAAAATGCTCTCATGAGCAAATAAAATTACCTAAGCTTATATATTTTCCCGGAAGATAGACATTTGGCATTTAAAACTAAGACAGCAGTGGAAGGTTAAGCAAAGAAAAATGAAAAAGCTATTGCTCTTTTGAAAGGATTGCCCACCTCTACCCTTTTGTGAAACAAGTGTCCCATGGGTTTTAGCATAGAAAAAACAGTTGGACTGTTTTTGTCTGTGTAAATATAGAAGGCTATCACAAAACAAAGCCTCTGGAGATAAAAGTATTTCATCCTTTGGCTTAAATTCAACACACTACTTCTGAATCAGTCCTATTATGTCTACTTCTATCTTTTGTACTGCATTACATTGCTAGCAAGGATACATTTCTAACAAGTCTTACCTTTCATCTATTTGTACTTGGCACTATGATTAACTGTACTTTGCTCTGTTTCTCTAGGTGTTATTAGTTACTAAGTTTTCTTCCATTCCTCCTCATTTTCAACTCTCTTCTGTTGGTCCTCTTATTTTGCTTCTTTCTTGTTCTAATTAGAGGTAGTAAGGAAAATGGTACAAAACCAAGAGACTAAAAGTAACGACAATCTACCAGTCATGTCTGCTGCAAATTTTACTTTTGCACTAGATTGCTGCCAATCCTTTGCTTTTGCCAGCAGTCAATTTTATCTCTATGTTTTGATTTTTAATTTTAACACACACACACACACACACACACACACACACACACACACACACACACATGCTTTTACTGCACTGGTCAGTCAAAATGCCAACCCTGGCTCAACAATCTTATCTGCCCTTTCTACTTTTAAATCCAAATCACTTCATTAGCATATCAGAAGACCAAACCTACACTGCCTAGCACCTTTAGCCAGTCCCAGCATCATGACATCTGTACCAAAAGACTATCTCACCATGTCAATCAACCCTGTTATCTTTGAGCACTAATCTAAAAGCACACTTCTCCCTTGTCTTCATGTTGCTGGCCTTTCCTACTCCCATCCTCCCATTCCCCTCTACTCCTTAGCACTTTTTTTTTTTTTTAAGTAATCTCTGTACACACCCTGATGCTTGAACTCAAGACCCTGAGATCCAGAGTCTCCTGCTTTGCTGATCGAGGCAGCCAGGGGCTCCTCATTTGTACTTTCTTATTCCTAGTTCTTTCCATAATAGACTCTACCTCCCAGTCCTGTTTTATACCCTCAACTTTTCCACAGAATCCTTTCTAACATAAACCTGGCTCTGCCCTGAAGGCAGTGCTAATCTTAATCTCTACCACCCTCTCCCCCCAACTCCCCACATGAGGGTGTGGAACTGCAGGAACTGGCATTGTCTAGGCTCTCTTCTGCTAGAGCCAAGCTATAAGTCTTTTATAGAAGTCCCTATCCTTTGGGACTCCTGACATGTTTACCCTATACCCTTCTAGTCACTGTTGGTACTGGCTTTTTAAAATCACTCTTGTGATATTCATTAAGGGCTTTGAAACCTGGTTCCCATCATCTGTTTCTATCCCAACTTCTGCCATGATTCCGGAAGATTCTAAGGTTTATGTATATAACCCATTTATCAATTTAGTCTTGAAATACCTAGAACACCTACTCAACATACCTTCCTTTCAACTCTACTTTTGCTACCCACTGCCAGGGCCACACATTGGCTTCCATCATCGCCTGAACTGCACTACCTTAGAAATAGCAAACTCTGGAATCCCAGCCGCTAATCAGAACTTTCTATTCTACGACCTTTCCCTTTATACTACATCTTCAATCATACAATGCCCTCTAATTTTTTTTTATTTATTTATGATAGTCAGAGAGAGAGAGAGAGAGGCAGAGACATAGGCAGAGGGAGAAGCAGGCTCCATGCACCGGGAGCCTGACGTGGGATTCGATCCCGGGTCTCCAGGATCGCGCCCTGGGCCAAAGGCAGGCGCTAAACCGCTGCGCCACCCAGGGATCCCAATGCCCTCTAATTTCTTAATGGCTCCATTTTCTTAGCCCATGGGCCCCTCGTGGCACCTCTTCCTTTCTAACCCATCCTGGACTTCATGGCTAAATATCTGAGCTATTTTCCCATGAACAATCTAGTCCCTTGCACTACTAGTCTTTTACTGTACTTGTCAGTTAAAACTCCCACTCTGGCCCAAAGATCTATTCTTAAATCCAAAAGACTAAACACTATAGGAGATAAATTACACAGCTATACTGACATCTCTAAGAATTCATGTTCTCCAACCTGGCAGGGCGAACAGTATTCACTAATCAATTTCCCTTATCTAGGCCCATACTTGTCTTCACTTTCTTTCCTCCAGTCTCAGAAAATGAAGTATCTGTCCATTCCAAGTCAATCTGTCAACATTTTCTAGAGCAAAGTAATCAATCCAACAGGACAGCCCATTCAGCTTTGGTCATTTCAGCATTCTCAGATTGCAAGGAAGAGCAATTTATAATCAAACCACTTAAGACTGCCTTCACAACTGGGATCCAAGGACAGGAAGTGGATTTTATTCATCTGTGAAGGAGTTAGAATACAAGCTTTGTAATCATATTGACCTGGAATTGAATCCTGGTTTTACTCATTAAGCATCACCTTAGCCATGTTTTCTTAACTTATCTCTCCCTGTTTTCCATGTTCGCAAGATGGGGATAAAAATACTAATATACAACTAGTCACATTGTTATAGGAATAACATGTGAGCTATTTTGTGTATAGCTGCTAGTTTCTCAATAAACATTTGTTGAATAGTGCATAAATAGTAGGTTCTACCTAACTACAGTTGTTAGGATTTAATGACATAATATATATACACAAAAGCTCCTGTATACTATCATAAGAGATGAACATATTATCTGTGATCTTGATGACAGCAGCTTAGAGATAAGCAAATGTAATTAAAGCAATGACTTAGAATGTTACAGCTGGGGGGCAGTGCAAGCAGTTAGCCAAGAAAAATGGGTGAAAAACAAGAGAGACTTCCATTTAATATGTGGTGTGTAAATTTTGCCCCCCCCAAATATTTGTTATTCTAAAATTTTTAGGTGAATGCAACTTTTAAAAAGAGGAAAAGGAAAACAAAATCAAGACAATCCATTCATTCTTGGCTTTCACCTAATTTTCTTCCCTCAGCTCAGAGAGATTTCAATCATCTCTTCTTTCTCTTGCTTCCAAAGCTATTCAAATCTTTTATATTCTTAAGGAAACAACACAAAACAAAAACACTTTAAATTTTCTACTCAAAAATAAATAAATAAATTAATTAATTAATTAAAATAAAATAAATTGTCTACTCCATTGGCTTCTGGGAGTATTTTTGTGTACTCCTTTCTTTTGTAAGACCTTCAAATGTCGGTAGGTCACGGAGTGTTATCCTTAGGCTACTACTTTACTGGCTTATACACTCTGTGGATATATCGGCTACTTTTATAAATTTAACTACAGTATAAATGCTGATAACCTCCAAATCTATTTCTACAGTGCTGGCTTCTCTCCTCTGGGTTCAAACTTGCTGGACAGTGTCACCCAGACTGGCCCAGAGACATCTCAAACTCAACATATTAAAAACTGAACTTAACCTACATCCTCTCCTGACATAGTTTCTAACCTATATACCACACTATTATTTCTTGTCTCTTCAGCTTTTGTTCATATTGTCTCCATTATTTAAAATGAATGCCTTTCTTTCCCTTTCTCTTAAGAGTCCTACTTGTCACTAAGAGGACCTCAGGTGCTACATTCTCTATGAAGGTTTTTTTGAACCTACCTTCCTCCCTTTAAGAGTAGGTGCCCCTCTTCTCCATTCTCATTTTACCTTGTTCTTTTCTATATATTGTATTTCCCATATAGTATAATAACTATTGTGTGTATGTCTCCTCCACTGATCTTTGTAGCTCAGAGCCTAACCTACAGTCTGGTAAATAGCAAGCAATCAAAAGATGTTTATTTAATGGTTGAATAGAGAGGAAGGGAGGGAGGGAATAGGGGAGTGAGGGAAAGGGGAGAAAGAGGAGGAATGATCATGTAGGGCTTTAGTGGTGGAAGTAAGAGAAACCAACCTGTCAGACCCAGGCCTCTGACCTTCAGAAAAACTGTCATTTCAGCTCAACTCCACATATCAATCCCTGGTGTAACAAGAGAAAAAAAAAAAAAAAAAACAAGAAAGAACAGAGAAAAGACAAGAAAAGAAAAATATAGACATTGTGGTAGACAGATAATGGAAACCTTCTCTCCCAGGGGCACCTGGGCAGCTCAGCTGGTTAAGCATATGCCTTCGCCTCAGATCATGATTCCAGGGGTCCTGGATTTGAGCCCTGCATCAGGCTCCCTCTCAGAGGTGAGTCTGCTTCTCCCTTTCCCTCTGCCCTTTCCCTTGTTCATGCTCCCTTTCTCTCTCTCTCTCAAATAAATAAATAAATAAATAAATAAATAAATAAATAAATAAATAAAACCTTTATTAAAAAAAAAAAAAGGAAATCTTCTCCCCAAAAGATGTCTATATCCTAATCCTCAGGACCTGTGACTATGTCACCTAACATGGCAGGAAGGATTCCACAGATAGGCCTAAATTAAGGTCTTCAGGTGGGAGATTATGCAAATAAGACTACTCTAATCACAAGGATCCTTATAAAAGAGAGAGGGAAGCAGGAGAATCAGAGTTAGAGTAGGAGATGGGATTATGGGAGCAGAGGTCAGAGTGATGTAATTGCTGGCTGGAAGCCACAAGCCAAGGAATATAGGCAGCCTGAAAATTGGAAAATAAAGGAAATAGATACTTCCCTATGGGCTCTAGAAGAAACACAACCATTACTTTGATTTTAGCCCAGTGAAACCCATTTTGAACTTCTGACTTCCAAAACTGTAAGATAATAAGTTTGTGATATTTGAAGCCACAAAATTTAAGGTAGATTGTTATGGCAACAATAGAAAAATATTATAAAAGCATATGAAATGAAATATAACAAGTAACATCTACAACTCAAAATATGAATTCAAATTGCCATTCATAACGTATCAAAATTCACTGTTTTTGATAATTGTATAAAATATTCATACATAGATCAACATATAGATAAATAAAAGGACTTCCTGGATATAACATGATCATTTATAAGATAATTTGGTAATCTTTTAAAGATGGATATGAAGAATCAAAGAAGCTCTAATTTCTAAAAAAAAAAAAAAACACTTTTTTTTTTAGAGAGAGGGAGGTTTTTTAAGTGGGGAGGGGCAGAGGGAGAGAGAGAATCTTAAACAGACTCCATGCCCAGAAGACTCCAGCCCAATACAGGGCTCGATTTCACAGCTCTGAGATCATGACCTGAGTGGAAATCAAGAGTTGGAAGCTCAACCGACTAAGCCACCCAGGTAACCCTAAAAAACACCTTTTAAGAGAGGTATGAGGAAGAACTAATGCTAAATGTAAGCTATTTTAAAAGGGATTTTAATAAGTAACCGAAAGATGTCATATATTTCACTTCTGTGACATTTAAATACAAAAACAAAAATAGGAGCCTTGTTAATATGATCTGACTTTTTAAATATGGAAGCCTCGCCTACCTAATTTGCTTATTTGCATTATCTTTCCCCAACAACACATACACATAAGCACATATGTCAAGATATCTTGAAAATATTTTAAGACTAAGGTGTACCTAATTTATTATAAATCTCATAGCCAGAGTTCAAACAACATACTTTCCTTTGTCCTTTAGCCATTCTGGGTTCTTTTCTTCTTCTTTTAAATCAAAAAGTTCAGGAATATCAGTATTCAGTGCTCTTCGTGCCTCTGCTTGTTTGTGTAACCACTGAAATCAGAGAATAAAGTCTAATGAAGGACACAAAAGTCATATTTTTATTAACAGCTACTTTGAGATATCTCAGCTTCTACCATAAGATGGAAATACTATTTGTTATGGACTAAATATTTGTGTTTTCCAAAATTCATATTTTGAAGTTCTAATCCCCAATATGATGGTATTTGGAAATAGGACTTTGGGGAGGTAATTAGATTTAGATGAGGCCATGAGGGTGGGGACCCCATGATGAGATTAATGTCCTCATTAGAAGAGGCACAGCTCTTGCACTCTGATCTTGGACTTTCTAGACTCCAGAACTTTGACAAAATTCTGTTGTTTAAGCCACCCAGTCTAGGATATTTTGTTAGAGTAGCCTGAGTAGACTAATATACTATTTGATAATGTGATTTTAAACTTTCAGTTTTTGTCCTTTTTGGCTTAACATTACTAGCTAGTCAAGATCAAATGTATGGAAATTTCTAGTGCAAATTTCCTACAAATTTCTGGGAGTTCATGTGATTATTATTTTATTTTTCTTGTTCATAACATATTTGTTTTTCCATATTGAAAAAATATAAATGACTTTTAAATAATTATAATTTTCTAATTCTAGAAATAATTTTACAAATAATAAAATTTAGAATACATTGTTTAATAAGAAAATAGTAATATTTATAAATTGTCATCATGTCTTAAGGATCTTTAATTACTTCCACAACTTTTCAATTGTGAGAGGCAACAATTAATACCTTGTAGTAAAGAATGCAGTTCTTAGTGCCTATATACAACTAAAGATACAACATTCAAAATCCCAGGTCCCAGGAATTTATAAATTTATAAACTGAATGAGAGATATTCTAGAATGTCACATTAGAAATTACTGATGTTAATAATAATTAGTTGTAATAACATTAAAATAATACATGTCCAAATCTCTTACCAAACACATATTGATCCCTTACTAAAATACAAGTTTATAAATCTAAGATAGGAAGTGATGCATTTGACAAAACAGATGGCAAGTGTAACAGTTTATCTTCTGGAATAAGCAATAATACTGCATACTAAATCAATGTTCTCTCAACAGTGTTCAGGAGGCAAAAAAAAATTCTGCAAAATATAGTTTTTTTTTTCAAAACAAAATACTAAAATGTATTCAAGCAGTAATATCTTAAGTGTAATAAATATTTAAGAAATTCAAAACCCAGTATTAGTTTTAATAGATGAAATAAAAAATCAAGTATTTTCATTTGTGATCACTGTAACTAAGAACAAGTATATCTACCTCCTCTTCTTCTGCTACTTGTGATTCTCGAAGAGCCGTTGGAAATACTCGAGGGGTAAAGTTGATTTTAATACTGCCAATAGAGCGAGGAGCAGGAATACTATCTTCCTTTAATTTCTCCAAAAATATATTTTCTGAATCTCTTCCTTCAAAAGCAATATTAGCAAATGAGTTATCTTTCTCTTATTTTCTAGATAACAATCAAACTGACCTTTAAAGTAATCACACATCAAAGCTACTTCTAAAATTCTATACAAATAAACCAAAGATAATCTCTGCTAGAAGCAATGTAAAATCCATCATCAAAAGTGTGGCACCTAGTTATCTGTTCTTTAATCAATGACTTCAGCTACTTTTCTAGGATTCTCTTTGTTAAAACAGAAAGAGAATTTTTTTTAAAGATTTATTTATTTATTTATGATAGACACACAGAGAGAGAGAGAGAGAGAGAGAGAGGCAGAGACACAGGAGGAGGGAGAAGCAGGCTCCATGCCGGGAGCCCGACGCGGGACTCAATCTCGGGACCCCAGGATCACGCCCTGGGCCAAAGGCAGGGGCTAAACTGCTGAGCCACCCAGGGATCCCAGAAAGAGAATTTTAATTTACATTCATTCCAGGGAAGGGCACCCTAAGCAACTCTACATCCACTTTAGAAAGCCATCATTACCAATGCTATCTCTATTTCCCTTAAAATCCTACAGCAATATCTTCTATAAGCTTCCTTATGACAGTATAAAAATTTTTCAGCCATCAGAGATAGCTAATGAGAATAAACAAAGAGCAATAATGAAAAGCTATACATTTTTTAAAGATTTTTATTTGTTAAGATTTATTTATTTATTCAGAGAGAGGGGGGGGGCAGAGACACAGGCAGAGGGAGAAGCAGGCTCCATACAGGGAGCCCAACGTGGGACCCAATCCCGGGTCTCCAGGATCACACCCCAGGGCTGCAGGCAGCGCTAAACCGCTGCACCACCGGGGCTGCCCAAAAGCTATACATTTTTTGTATAGTTTGATGTAATAATTATTAAGTCAATATAAGAGGAGAAATTATGCGTTAGAATATAACATATATGAGGAAAAGGAGGGAAAGGTAACTTTAACGATGCAAAAGTACAAAAAATATGATACACTGATTTAAAAGGCAATGTCAAAACTTTAAAAACAGATTTTCCACAAATATGAATGAAGAGGAATATCCTTAATATAAAATGAATACATACAAAAAAGAAAAAACTTCTAAATTAAAAAATTTAGAATTTAGAGCCCCTATTTGCTTACAACTAAGTTTGTGCAATAGTACTCATGTTCCTGAGTCATGTGAGGAAAAAGTCTTTAATAAAATTCCTAGTTTCTTTTCTCTAAAGAAATAAATGAATGCCTCTGGCATTACTAGTCTACAAATAGTCTTTTTGGATCTGAGTTAAACACTTATTTAACCACACCAGCATACATTTCAAAATGAAGCACGCAAGCAAAAACAACACTGAATCCTTGCTCATTGTATTTTGAAAATGTCACTATTTCCTAAAGAAAGAAATAAATCCTTCACCTTAGCCTCTATATGGTAGTACTTGTTCTCAGTATACCAAAATAATGACCTAATATTGTAAATAGATTACAAAGAAAAGGGATATGTCTACTTCAAATGGACTCACTTTCCCAGAAAATATTAAAGTAATCATACCTTTCGTGGCAAGATTTCTAGATGACGAAATTTTAGTAAGGCTCTTATGTTTTAATTTGTGTCTCTCTTCTTCAATTTTCTTTCCTTGTTCACAAAATTTCTCTTCTCTCTGAATTCTTTTTTGTTCTTCAGCTTTTCTTTGACATTCTTTCCAGGCTTCCAATTCTTTAGTTGCTTTTATTCGTTCCTTTTCTTTCATATCTTCTATTTTTTTCCTCTCTTCTTCTTCAATCTGAAAAATTACAATTATCAAAACCTTAAAATATACAAAAAGCAACACTTTTAAAATAATAAATTCATTATAATTAATTAGTCTTACCTCTAAACTCTTGTCATTGTATATGCAGCAATAGAATAGTGAATTAAAAATTAAAATGGGAATGATAAATGATGTCATGGAATAAAGGTTTTAGTTTTTTAGTTCCAGATTTACCATTAACTATTGATAAAACTTTGAGCAATCTTCTCTAGCCCCAGTTTATCACATGTAAAATGGGGGCAGGCATTCAGTTAAATGATATCTAAGGGTTTGGTAAAAAAAAAAAAAAAAAAAAAATATTTTTCTTAAAATCAACTCACTTCTCCCAAAATTCACACACACACACACACATCACACACACACACACACACACACACACATTTGCCTTTCTACTTATGCCAGTCTCCCCTTGTCTTGGGACTGAAGTTGTGCCAACCCTCCCCGAAGGAATGAGGGAATAGTAAGAAAGGAAATGGGAAGGATAAACTAGGGGGTTTGTCTATGGTGGGTGGAAATGTTTGAACTTCGAATGCTGCTGCCAACTACATTTGCAGTAACAATTACTTGAAGTTTCCACAAGAAAAGCTAACTATCAGATGAATTTGAAAGCAGTACATTGTACAGGAGTGTGCTTTTTTCCCTTTCACAGACTTCCTTCATATGGGCAAGGAAAGAAAATCTTGTGAAAGAGTAACTGGTTGGTGTATATAATTGATTCTATGTGTCTGACTTTCCTGTGGTAACAAAAATATTCTCATCTCTATCCTCTAGAAAACAAAAATTCTCATCCCTGTCCTCTAGAGAAGCAGTGGCTAACAGATATTTTCTCAATGATGGTAATGTTGTGCTATTTGATACAGAAGCCACTTGCCACACATGGCTATTAAGCACTTAAAATATGGCTGATGTGACTGAAAAACTACATTTTTATTTTATCAAGTTTCAATAATGTAAATTTAAATTAATTTATATTTAAATAGTACCTTTGGCACAGCTCTAGAATAACATGTTGGGATGAAGTTTCCTAGACGCTGAATTATTTCAGGATACAGAATAAACATAGG
Organism: Nyctereutes procyonoides; assembly: GCF_905146905.1. Lineage (NCBI taxonomy): Eukaryota > Metazoa > Chordata > Mammalia > Carnivora > Canidae > Nyctereutes > Nyctereutes procyonoides. The sequence continues at coordinate 19,702,641 of NW_026575040.1, read as the reverse complement.
TATGAAACTGCACTAAAGAAGTGTTCTTTAGTGACCTAACACCCTCCTCTGGAAGACTGTTTGTTATTTTCCTATTGGACTGTGGAACACTGACTTTAAAATAAATTTCACATATTACTGAACAGGAGTTTCCTATAGTCCCAGAATTGCATGTAAGGCCTAAACGAAGCACCAAAGATAATAATTTTTACATGTTCTAAATTCAAAGACTCATCAGTGAGCTGCCAGTAGGTTAGGCCAGGAAGAATCTTACATGTGGCAATGAGCCAGCTTTTAAATGCCTGACAACAGGGCATGAGAACCAGTCAGTGTGAGCCAGAGGCAGCCACAACCTAAAAGGAGATGAAAACTTCACCCAGTTTAATGATGGGTTTGCCTTTTCTCCTGCTTCCTCTCTGCCCCAACACATGGAAGAAAGGAAAAGTGTGTGGCGTCAGAACACCCTCAATCCCTCATAACCCCTATAAGTGGAGTGAATTTTGAGTTTTTAAAAATGTGTAAGACTAAGTCTTAATTACCAAAGAGGAGACTGTCCTTATAACCAAAAGGAACAGGAAAATTATGGTATTACACCAAAGGTGAGGTAATTGAGAGAACTATATATATATACATACATGTATAACTTAATTTATAATAAGTTTTATAAGAAACAAAAAAAAGTCTAACTCTTCAGGAGGTAATGGGAAAGAGGAGGGATCAAAAAAGGCTTCATAGAATAGGTGAGAGACTAGAATGAAGAGAAAAACAAGAATACTACAAAATTCCTTATAATAAAAGGAAAGGGGAGACTAAATATATGAAAGACAGACAAATACTAAAAATTCTTGAAGTTCTTTTATTAAAAAATATAACATGGGAAACATAGCACTTAAAGGAGGACTGTAGCACACTGTCTTGATGACCACAGCTTTGTAGTACAACCTGAAATCTGGCATTGTGATGCCCCCAGCTATGGTTTTCTTTTTTAAAATTCCCCTGGCTATTCGGGGTCTTTTCTGATTCCACACAAATCTTAAAATAATTTGTTCTAAGTCTCTGAAAAAAGTCCATGGTATTTTGATAGGGATTGCATTGAACGTGTAAATTGCCCTGGGTAGCATTGACATTTTCACAATATTAATTCTGCCAATCCATGAGCATGGAATATTTTTCCATCTCTTTGTGTCTTCCTCAATTTCTTTCAGAAGTGTTCTATAGTTTTTAGGGTATAGATCCTTTACCTCTTTGGTTAGGTTTATTCCTAGGTATCTTATGCTTTTGGGTGCAATTGTAAATGGGATTGACTCCTTAATTTCTCTTTCTTCAGTCTCATTGTTAGTGTATAGGAATGCCATTGATTTCTGGGCATTGATTTTGTATCCTGCCACGCTACCAAATTGCTGTATGAGTTCTAGCAATCTTGGGGTGGAGGCTTTTGGGTTTTCTATGTAGAGTATCATGTCATCGGCGAAGAGGGAGAGTTTGACTTCTTCTTTGCCAATTTGAATGCCTTTAATGTCTTTTTGTTGTCTGATTGCTGAGGCTAGGACTTCCAATACTATGTTGAATAGCAGTGGTGAGAGTGGACATCCCTGTCTGGTTCCTGATCTTAGGGGAAAGGCTCCCAGTGCTTCCCCATTGAGAATGATATTTGCTGTGGGCTTTTCGTAGATGGCTTTTAAGATATCGAGGAAAGTTCCCTCTATCCCTACACTCTGAAGAGTTTTGATCAGGAATGGATGCTGTATTTTGTCAAATGCTTTCTCTGCATCTAATGAGAGGATCATATGGTTCTTGGTTTTTCTCTTGCTGATATGATGAATCACATTGATTGTTTTACGAGTGTTGAACCAGCCTTGCATCCCGGGGATAAATCCTACTTGGTCATGGTGAATAATTTTCTTAATGTGTTGTTGGATCCTATTGGCTAGTATCTTGTTGAGAATTTTTGCATCCATGTTCATCAGGGATATTGGTCTGTAATTCTCCTTTTTGCTGGGGTCTTTGTCTGGTTTTGGAATTAAGGTGATGCTGGCCTCATAGAATGAGTTTGGAAGTACTCCATCTCTTTCTATCTTTCCAAACAGCTTTAGTAGAATAGGTATGATTTCTTCTTTAAACGTTTGATAGAATTCCCCTGGGAAGCCATCTGGCCCTGGACTCTTGTGTCTTGGGAGGTTTTTGATGACTGCTTCAATTTCCTCCCTGGTTATTGGCCTGTTCAGGTTTTCTATTTCTTCCTGCTCCAGTTTTGGTAGTTTGTGGCTTTCCAGGAATGCGTCCATTTCTTCTAGATTGCCTAATTTATTGGCGTAGAGCTGTTCATAATATGTTTTTAAAATCGTTTGTATTTCCTTGGTGTTGGTAGTGATCTCTCCTTTCTCATTCATGATTTTATTAATTTGAGTCTTCTCTCTCTTCTTTTTGATAAGGTTGGCTAATGGTTTATCTATCTTATTAATTCTTTCAAAGAACCAACTCCTGGTTCTATTGATCTGTTCCACAGTTCTTCTGGTCTCAATTTCGTTGAGTTCTGCTCGAATTTTAATTAACTCTCTTCTTCTGCTGGGCGTCGGGTCGATTTGCTGCTTCTTCTCTAGCTCCTTTATGTGTGAGAAGGAGCCTCGGTGCCCATCGAAAGATGAATGGATAAAGAAGATGTGGTTTATGTATACAATGGAATATTACTCAGCAATTAGAAACAACAAATACCCACCATTTGCTTCAACGTGGATGGAACTGGAGGGTATTATGCTGAGTGAAGTAAGTCAATCGGAGAAGGACAAACAGTGTATGTTCTCACTCATTTGGGGAATATGAATAATAGTGAAGGGGAATATAAGGGAAGGGAGAAGAAATGTGTGGGAGATATCAGAAAGGGACACAGAACATAAAGACTTCTAACTCTGGGAAATGAACTAGGGGTGGTGGAAGGGGAGGAGGGCGGGGGGTGGGGGTGAATGGGTGACGGGCACGGAGGGGGACACTTGATGGGATGAGCACTGGGTGTTATTCTGTATGTTGGTAAATTGAACACCAATAAAAATTAATTTATAAAAATTAAAAAAAAAAAAAAGGAGGACTGTATAGTAACAGGAAAACTCAGAAAGGTAAAAAAAAAACAATCATCACACGAAGAAACTGAATTTTAACTGCTTTGTACTATTAAAAATAAAAATACGCCATTTAGTATGGAGTATTAATTTAATATAGACAGCAAGTGTAAATAATAGGGGATAATGAACAGGTCCTAAACCAAATTCCTGAAGAAGGGGAAATCTATACTTAATTTGGAATGAATGTCTGGTTTATTAAGGCATTATTCTTTATAAGCCAATACATATTATGAATTACATGCAAAAATCATAAAGTATTAGCAAACTGAAGTGAGGGAATTAAATTATAATGCATCTTGATAAAATAGCACATTTCTTATTTGTGATATTAAGAAATCAAAAGAGGAAAACAATGTGATCTTAGTACATGCCAAAACAGCAGTTGATACTAGGAACAAAAGAAAAATTTTAGCTTAATAAAATGACTCCTATAATGTCATACTTCATGGTGAAGAATTAAAAATATTTCTAGCAAAGTCATTAAATCCAGTATGCCTACTATTTTGCTAGTTTCCTAGAGATCATAACCTATACAATAGAATTTTTAAAATAAATATAAAATTTTATATGTATTAAAGTTTTATGTTTTAATAGATTTTTAAAATATAAAAATATAAATATAGATTAGAAGGAAATAAAATTGTTATTATTTGCAAATAACATAGTTTATTACCTAGAAGAACCAAAATAACAAACTGACAAACTATTAGAACTATTAGAAAAGTAAGTTCAGCAAAGTAGTCATATACAAGATCAACTTATATGAACTCATAAAAACTTACCTTCCTACAAACTGGCAATAAACAATTAGAAAAATAAAATGGAAAAATAATTTCATTAGCAACTGATAACAAATTTTTAAAATGTCAAGAATAAACTTAACAAAATATGAGTAAGTCCTAGCTGTATGTTAAATAGTTTTTCTGAGGGGGGGCTCCTGAGTAGCTCAGTTGGTTAAGCGTCCAACTCTTGATTTCAGCTCAGGTCATGCTCTCAGGGTTGTGAGACTGAGCCACATGGGGCATGGAGCCTGCTTAAGATTCTCTCTCTTCCTCTCCCTCAGCCCCTACCTACTTGCTTGCACACACACTCTCAAATAAATAAATAAAAAAATAACAATGATTTTACTGAGGGGTAAGTCCAAATAAATGGAGATAAATGCCATGTTCCCGGAGGGAAATCTCAATAATGTAAATATATTCATATTGTGAAAATTAACTTATAAAGTCAACGTAGATCTAATTAAAATACCAAGAGTACTTCTTAGGGAGCCTGATAGGTAAATGTGAAATTCACCTGCAAAAAAAAAAAAAAAAAAAAAGTACAGATTTTATAGAGGCACTAAGGGGTTGGCAATTCCCATGCACAAATATCAAGTAAAAGCTGGACAAATCTATCAAAAAGAACCATTTCAGAGCACTGGAAACTAAGCAAAGACAGCCTGAAAATTGAGAAGTGTTCATTCTAGAATAAATGCTAAAGTTACAGGTAAAAACAGTAAGATGCTGTGCCCTGCCTGAGGTTGCTGCCAACCACCCACTGCCAGCTTGAATAATGAGACTGGCAGTTCTGCCAACATGAAACTAGCAAGAAAAACCCAACAACTTTGTTGGAAAAAAGGGTAGACTCATTTCAGGGTGGGGAGGTGAAAATCCATGGCTTTGGTGGATAAAAGTGATAGACTTGGTTGGTAATGAATAAGGAAAATTTCAAATTGGGGTCTGCAGTTGAAGTCCTGGTTAAGGTGAGTGCCTGACTAGTCAGAAAATTAACAGAAAGATCATGTAAATGAAGAAACCACAGAAAGTCTATGATAAGCTTACCATACAACTCTGGCTAAACAGAAAGCTATATACTTGTTAGGGAGACCGGAGGAAGCTTGGCATAAAGTGAAGAAGGCAGGACACCTGGCTGGCTCAGTCAGTGGAACGTGTGACTCCTGATCTCAGGGTTGTGAGTCTGAGCTCATGCTGGGTGTAAGAGATTACTTAAAAATAAAATCTTAAAAAAATAAAAATGAAGCCAAGAAAAGTCTGAAAACTGGCTCCAACTTTGAATGTATTCTAAAAGCTATCCATAAACCAATCAGCAAAGGGTGGGAGCCTCTACCACCTCTGCCCATATCATTAGTTAACAATTAAGTTATGCAGACACAGGAAAGATTCCTAAGGAAGCCAGCCTAAAAAATAAGAATTAAAAAACTTAGCAGAGACATTAGCAGCTGTGTGTCAAAGGAGACTAGACTCACTTCACAAAGTACAGGCAAGTTACTAAAAAATAAACAGCCCTCAATACGTAAACTAACAAACAAAAATAAACCAAAACCCAGAATTGCTATAATCTATTAACTAAAATGTATGGTTTTTGAAAAAGTAAATAAAACAAATGGTATAGTTTTCAACCAACAATAGTTCAGAAAGTAATTGGTAACAGAAACTTGTCAAATTGGATGAAAACAAGAAGTTCAAGAAACCCAGAGATATATACAAAGAGATAAACACAAAGAGATATACCTAGATAAAACTTAGTGAAAACTGCTAAGTTAATACAAAAGCCAAACAAAGAAGAAAATCTTGAAAGTAGCAAGAGAAAGAAGGTTCATCATATATGGGAAATGACAATCCAAACAAGCCTAATTCCAAATTAGAAACAATGGAAGACAGAAGACAATTAAATGCCATGTTCGATATACTGATGGAAAAAATATATAAACTATGAATTCTATGTTCAGCAAAACCATTCTTCATAAATGAAGATGAAATAAACATATTCCAAGTTAAATAAATCCATTGTTAGCAAACCTGCCTTGCAAGATATACTAAAGGAAGTTCTTGAGGCTGAAAGGAAACGGGCACCAGACACTAACTTAGATCCACAAGAAAGAATGAAGAGCATGGGAAATGGTAAATATGTCCATAAATATAAGAAACAATACAAATGGATAACAAAATGTGGTATATAAATAGACCATTATTCAGCCTTAAAATGGAAGAGAATTCTGACACAAGCTCATGCTATTATGTAACAAACTTGAAGACATTATGCTAAATGAAATAAGCCAGTCATGAAAGAACAAATATGGTATGATTTCAGTTACATGAGGTGCATAAGGTAGTCATCATAGAAACAGAAAGTAAAGTGGGGGTCTGAGGGAAGGTGGGAATGGGGAGTTATTATTGTTTAATGGGCACAGTGTTTTACTTTTGTAACATGAACAAAGCTCTGGTAATGGATGGTGATGAAAGTAGCACAACATTAATGTATTTAAAGCCACTGAACTGAACAATTAAGGAATAAAATAATAAATTTTATGTAATGTATATTATATCACAATTTAAGAAGAAGTTTAAAAAGACAATACAATTCAACATCCATTTATGATAAAAACTCTCAAAGTGGGTACAGAGGTGACATACCTCAGTGTAAGAAACCCCATATATGTCAAGCTCCCAGCTAACATCACACTCAATGGTGAAAAGCTAAAAGCTTTTCCTTTAAGATCAGGAACAAAAACAAGAATACAAACTTTCACCACTTATAATTCAATACAGTATTAGAAGTCCCTAGTCAAAGCAAGAAATATAAGACATCCAAATCAGAAAGGAAGAAGTAAAACTGTCACTATTTGCAGCAGAAATGATATTATATGTAGAAAACCCTAAAGAGGGAATCCCTGGGTGGCTCAGTGGTTTAGCGCCTGCCTTTGGCCCAGGGCATGATCCTGGAGTCCCAGGATCAAGTCCCATATCGGGCTCCCTGCATGGAGCCTGCTTTTCCCTTGGCCTGTGTCTCTGCCTCTGTGTGTGTGTGCGCGCGTGCACGTGTGTGTGTGTCTGATGAATAAATAAAATCTTTAAAAAAAAAAAAAGAAAGAAAAGAAAACCCTAAAGATTCCACCAAAAAACTGTTAAACAAATTCAGTAAAGTTGCAGGATATAAAATCAATGTTAAAAAAAAAATCTGCTGCATTTCTGTATACTAATAATGAGCTTTCAGAAAGAAAAAGAAAGCAATCCCATTTATAATTACATCAAAAGAATAAAATACCTAAAAATAAATTTAACCAAGGAGGTAAGAGACTTGTATGTTGAAAACCATAAGACATTAATGCATTAATGAAAGAAATTAGAGAAGACACAAATAAATGGAATATTCCATGCTCATGAATTAGAAGAATTAATATTGTTAAAGTGTCCATACCACACAAAGCAATCTACAAATTCAATGAAATCTCTGAAATTCCAATGGCATTTTTCACAGAAATTGAAAAAAACAATAGTAAATTTGCACAGAACCATTAAGACCCTGAATAACCAAACAATCTTGATAAAGAACAAAGTTAGAGGCATCAAGCCCCCAGATTTCAAGCTATTTTACAAAGCTATAGTAACTGAAACTTAAAAGTATGGTATCAGCATAAAAACAGATAGATCAATGGCATAGAATAGAGAGCCCAGAAATAAACTGATACATATATAGCCAATTAATTTAAGACAAAGAAACAAAAATATATAATGGAGAAAGGACAATCTCTTCACAAATGATATTGGGAAGACTAGATATCTGCATGCAAAAGAATAAAATTGGACCACTATCTTACACCAAACACATAATTTAACTCAATATGGATTAAAAACTTGAATGTAGGATCTAAAATCATAAGACTCCTAGAAGAAAACATAGGCAGTAAATTTCTTGATAATTGGTCTTGATGATGTTTTTTGGATTCGACATTAAAAGCAAAGATGAGAAAAGCAAAAAAATAAACAATGGGGATATCAAACTAAGAAGCTTTTATAGCAAAGGAAACCATCAGCAAAATGAAAGGGTAACCTGCCGAATGAAAGAAAGTATTTGCAAATTAAAATATCTGATAAGGGGCTAATATCCAAAATATATAAAGAACTCATGCAACTCAACACCAAAAATACAAACTATTCAATTAAAAAATGAAGAGAAGATCCAAATAGACATTTTACTAAAGAAGACATACAGGTGGCCAACAAGTACATGAAAAGATGCTCACATCACTAATTACCAGGGAAATGCAAATCAAAACCTCAGTGAGATTTCACCTCACACCTGTTAGAATGGCTAAACCAAAAAGAAAAGAAATAACAAGTGTTGGTGAGGATACAGAGAAATGAGAACTCTTGTGCACCGTTGGGGGGAGTGTAAATTGGTGCAACCACTATGAAAAACCATATGGAGGTTCTTCAAAAAATAAACAGTAGAACTACCATATGATCCAGTAACTTTACTTCCAAAGAAAAGGAAAACACATATTCAAAAGATAGATGCACTGCCCCAGCTTTACTGCAGCATCATTTACAGTAGCCAAGACATGGAAACAACCTAAATATTTACCAAAGGATGAACAGATAAAGAAAATTCGGAATATAAACACAATAGGATATTGTTTAGCCACAAAAAAGAATGAAATCCTGTCATTTACAACAACATGGATGGATCTTGAGGGCATTATGCTAAGTGAAACAAAACAGAGAAAGACAAATATCATCCGATCTCATTTATATATCGAATCTAAAACAAAAAAATCTGGGATCCCTGGGTGGCTCAGCGGTTTGGCGCCTGCCTTTGGCCCAGGGCACGATCCTGGAGACCCGGGATGGAATCCCATGTCGGGCTCCCAGTGCACGGAGCCTGCTTCTCCCTCTGCCTGTGTCTCTGCCTCTCTCTCTCTCTCTCTCTCTCTCTCTCTCTCTCTGTGTGTGTGTGTGTGTGACTATCATAAATAAATAAAAATTAAAAAAAATAAAACAAAAAAATCCTAAGCTCATAGATACCATGAACAAACTGCTGGTTGCCAGGGATGGAATGCTGGGTTGGGTGAAATGAGTAAAAGGGGCTAAAAGATATATATTTCCAGTTATAAAACAAACAAATCATGAGGGGGGAAAAGAGGACTGCTGATAGTATATTACATTGTTTAATCAAGAAAAGAAAAGATAATACAGACTTTTTTGCCTTTACTCCTCTTTATTTCATTAAAAACCTGTGATTTTTTAAAAAGCGCTAATTTTTAAAGTAAAATTATAACAGGTGTTGTTGAGTTATAACAAATATATATACATGAATGGCAAAGCAGCCCAAAGATAATAGTGATAATAGTACTGTATTAGAGCAAACTTGCTATGTCTTATTGGAATTGAGTCAGTGTTTACCTGAAATAGATTATTATAACTTAAAGATACATCTAGCAACCATTTAAGTATTATAGCAACCTGAATATATATATATATATATATTATAAAGGAGCTCTAGTTTCAGCTTTGACATGCAAAAAGCTTAGACGTTGTCACTCCAATCTTTGCAACAACAAAAAAAGATAGACAAACTGAAAACTAGAGTTCTTGGACTCATCAGAGAAGAAAGTTGCAGGGCGAACAGCTACCTTGAAATCTGGAGAGAAAGGTGTATCCAAAAAGACAAGGATCTGCTTGCCTGTAGCAAAAGTAACTAGAGCTATAAACAAGTAGGAACACTTAAATGGTAATTTTGACAAAACACTGGGGCCTAAGGGTGGACTAGTAGGAGAAGGATAAACTCTTTGAGGCCCCAGTCTTAAGGAGTGCCCCCATATTTTTGTGGGCTTCACCTCCAGAAACCTCATTAGGCTACAATGGTGAAGCTCTGGATAGGATAACTTTTGAGTCTCTGGCAAAGGGAGGGGAAGAATAATCATTGTAATTTACAGAAATATCCAGAGCATTCTCCTAAAAGACCTACTATCCAGAAAAAAAGGACCCCGCCAGAGCAGAAGTCCCTTATCCCTGCTGGGGGAAAAGAATCTCTCCCACTCCAGTCTTCTCCAGACTTCCTGTCCCCCACCTAAGGAAAGAAGAAAATAGTTAATAGTCAGGGATTGAAGAAAATAAACCTTGGCACTACAGCCAAGGAAGGGAATAGGAGACAGTGGGGAAAAGCTGCCTCACCGGGGGAAAACTTGTAAAGATCACAGCCCCAAGATATAGGCCCCCCAAAAAAGTGATATTGAATTGAAAGATTATGGACGCTTTCCCTCCCTTATAATGTACTACCACACCAAAAGTGTTCTAGGATAATGAGAGTATATTATATAAGAGAATCTTACAATAAAGACTCCCTCAGAGGAGGAACAGTTGAAGAAGCCAAGAGTCAAAGGAGGAGTTAAAAAAAAAAAAAGGCACTAGAGGCCTTCAAAGCCTCTCATATCTACAGCCACAGCTAACATTAAACATAGCAGCCACATTAAAATAAATCTATACCCCAACAACCTAATAACCTAGTTTCTACCACCTAATACATATCTAGCTTTCAGCAAAAAAATTTCAAGACATGTCAAGAGGCAAGAAAAACACAACATAGAAAGACAATAATCAACAGAACCAGATTCAAGATATAACACAGAATGATCAGACATGAAATTTAAAATAACTGTTTAATATGTTAAGAATTCTAATGGAAAAAATAGACAATGTGCAAAAATGCCCGACTCCAGGCCTGAGCCCATGACTGAGAGATCATGACCTGAGCCAAAATTAAGAGTTGGATGCTTAACCAACTGAGGCACCCAGGTGGCCGAGGTAAGAATACCATAAAGTATTATCATACACATGTAGCTGTATATACTTCTAACAATGAATTCCCTTAAGAAAAAAAAATTAAAATACTAATTCAGTCTAAAGTTTAATAAATATAGTTTTTAAATTTTTCTTGGAAGTTGTAAACTTCTGAAATTATGTAGTTGTTTGTGTTCTATGGAAATGAGAATCTGATGTTTAAGAATGATATAAGCATCTGTTACAGCCAAGCTAAAATGTAACAAAATTGATTTTTATTTACTTCTCTTCCCACTGTGAACTAAATCATGGTCCCCAAATCTACATGTTGAAGTCCTAACCATCAGATGTCACAATATTTGGAGATAAGGCCTAAGGTTAAATGAGACCATAAGGGTGGGGTCCTAATACAACAGCATTAGTGTCCTTATAAGAAATAGAAACCAGAGCTCTCTCTCTCTCTCTCTCCACTTTGTAAGAATGCAGTGTGTAGGCAGTCATCTGTAAGTCAGAAAAAGAGTCCTCATGAGAAAGTGAATTGGCCCACACCTAGATCTTGGCCTTCCCAGCCTCCAGAACTGAGGAAATAAATTTCTGTCACTTAAGCCACTTACTCTGTCATTTTTTGTTATGATAGCCTGAGCCAACTAAGACACTTCTCTTTTCCCTTTGGCAGATTTTCAAAATAGGTGAAAGGGGCCCAAAGAAAACAGTAAGAGCTATAAGGAGAGCCAATGGCTAATTAATTCACAAACCAAAAATAAAACTCATGAATTACTGAGAGGAATTTGTTCAGCTTTCCAACAAATCTGGACATAGGTTATTCTCCCTTTATTTATTTATTTTATTTTTTTATTATTTATTCATGAGAGACACAGAGAGAGAGGCACAGACACAGGCAAAGGGAGAAACAGACTCCATGCAGAGAGCCTGACATGGGACTTGATCCCGGGTTTCCAGGATCACACCCTGGGCTGAAGGCGGTGCTAAACCGCTGAGCCACCCAGGCTGCCCAGTTATTGTCCCTTTAAATTTAATTCATTAAATTGACATCTGAACTTACTATAAAAGCCTAAGAATTTATAAGTAACTTGGAAACTACACATGTACACAAGGATAAAAGCAAACTCTCATTACGCTAGTTGGTTCTCTCTCTCCTTCAATGGAAGTTATTATGTAGTAGAAAAATCTGTTTTTACACTATATAATTTCACAACCCTGTCATGATTGTTTGGTACCTTTTAAAGATTCAGTTTCAGCTTACTGATGGAGAAATTTTCCTTAAGCCAGTACCCAAGTTTACTATACACAGAGACAGCACTGATGTATTTAATGTTATGTATTTTACAAAGTTCTCCTTTGACTAGCCTTCATATTCAAGGAACAAAGGTGCCTCACTGGCTCAGTCGGTAGAGCACAGGACTCATGATTTCCAGGTTGTGAGTCTGAGCTCCATGCTGGGTATGGAGATTACTTAAGAATAAATACTTTAGGGCAGCCCCGGTAGCTCAGCGGTTTAGCGCCACCTTCAGCCCAGGGTGTGATCCTGGAGACCCCGGATTGAGTCCCATGTCAGGCTCCCTGCATGGAGCCTGCTTCTTTCTCCCTCTGCCTGTGTCTCTGCCTCTCTCTCTCTCTCTCTCTCTCTCTGTGTGTGTGTCTCTCATGAATAAATAAATAAAATCTAAAAAAAAAAAAAAAAGAAAGAATAAATACTTTAAAAAAATTCAAGAAATCAAACAATGACAGAATTGAGGAAGAGAAGGAAAACTGCTTCTCAAACCAGGTTTGGACTACTGAAAATGAGTTAATATATTTTTGTATCCTGCCCTTTATCTCATCCTTGGTTCTCAGTAATAATTTTATTTGTCTCTGATAATTGACTTTTGCAATTTCCTTTTTAGAGATGCCTAATTGCATTCTGCTACTTCCATCTCAACCAATTTTGCTGTTGAGAAGACAGGAACCATTCAACAACTTCAGTTCTTTCAATTTTTCTCTAAATAAAAGTATTTCTTCTTCTACACTCTGTTCTTTTGAAAGCCAACAAATACCCTAATGGGTAGAATTAATTAATTAATTAATTTTAACCATGCCTCTGGAAAAGATGAAAAAGCTTGAAGTAAAAGTGGACATATGTAGGATTGCTAAAAGTCTACTTCTATACAAATGCTGTGAACCTGCAATATACTTAGACAAAAAGGAAGTAGGTCAGCATAATTGACAAAATGCATATATAAGAAAGGCAGTTTTAGATAATACTGCCTTTTCTAATGTTACCACATTAATGAGTAAAGTTAATTTCTCACATGCTTAGAAATTTGTTAGATTTACACATAAAATTAGTACATTCCTATTAGAGCAAAAAGAAATTAAATGTAGGAAAAATGGGGCACCTGGGTGGCACAGTCAATAAAGCATCTGACTCTTGGTTTCAGCTTAGGTTTTAATCTCAGAGATAATAATGAAGGTAACAGGTGGGTTTCAAAGATACATTTCAAATTAAAATAGCATTGAGGAGCAAATCAAAGCCACAATGAAATGACATCTCACACCTACTAAGATGGCTACTATCCAAAAGAGATTATATGTTAGACCAAAAAGTCTTTAAAATGTTAAGACTATTCATCATCTCAAGCATCTTTTCTGACCACAATGCCATAAAAGTAGAAATCAGCAATGAGGAAAATGAAAATCCACAAATATATGGAGATTAAACAACATTCTCCTGAATAACGAATGGGTCAGAGAAGAAAATAAAAGGGAAATCAAAACGTATATTGAAACGAATGAAAATGAAAACACAAAATACCAAAACTTATGTGATGAAGGAAAAACAATTTATAAAAGGGAACTTTATATTGATAAACCTCTACCTTAAGAAAAAAAAAGGATCTCAAATAAATAACCTAACTTTATATGTTAAGGAACTAGAAAAAGTGGATTAAACCCAAAATTAGGAGAAGGAAAAAAATAATAAAAATCAAAGCTGAAATAAGTGAAGTAGGACAAGAATGACAACAGAAAAGATCAGTGAAACTAAGAGCTGCTTCTTTGAAAAGATAAATAAAATTGACAATTCTTAAGCTAGACTAAGGAAAGAGGAGACTCAAAAAGCAAAATCAGAAATAAAAGAGGAGACATCACAACTGATAACAGAGAAATATTAAGGATCAGAAGAAACCACCAAGAATATGATATAACAAATTAGAAAACCCAAAAGAAATGGATAAATTTGTAGAAATGTACAAGCTACAAAAACTGAATGATGAAGAGAAAATCTAAACAGACCAATTATAAGTGGAGAGTGAATCAGTCGTAAAAAACCTCCCAACAAAGAGAAGTCCAGAATGAGATGGCTTCACTGGTAAATTCCACCAAATATTTAAGAAAGAACTAATACGTATCATTTTTTAAAAATCTTCCAACACTAAAGAGTGGGGAACACTCCCAGATTCATTTTATGAGGCCAGCACTACCTTGGTGCCAAAGTCAAATAAGGACACTACAAGAAAAAAATACAATAGGCCAATATCCCTGATGAATATACATGTAAAAATTCTCAACAAAATATTTGCAAATTGAATTCAACAGTACATTGATTGAAAGGATTATACACCATGATCAAATGCGATTCATCCCCTGGATGTAGGATGGTTCGAATATATGCAAATCAATCAATGTCATATACCAATCTCAAAAAATGAAGGGTTAAAATCATATGATCACTTCAATCAATATAGAAAAAGCACTTAACAAAATTCAACATCCTTCCATTAAAAAAAAAACTCTCAACAAATTAGGTCTATATGGAACATATCTCAACATAATAATGGCCATATATGACAAACCCATAGCTAACATCATAATCAATGGTGAGAAGCTAAAAGCTTTTCCTCTATGATCAGGAACAAGACAAGAATACGCACTCTCACCATCTCCACTCAACACAGTACTAAAGTCTAAGCTAGAACAATTCAGCATGAGAAGGAAATAAAAGTCATGCAGATTGAAAAGGAAGACATAAAAGCATCTGTATTTGCAAGTGACATACATAGAAAACTCTAAAGACTCAAAAGGAAAAAAAAATCCTGTTAGGACTAATAAATCCAGTAAAGTTTCAGGACACAAAATCAATATAAAAAAATCAGTTGCATTTCTACTAGTTTCTAATAATAACAAACAAATATCTAATTCTGATAGTTTTTAATAACAAACTATCAGAAAGAAAAATTAAGAAGAAAATCTGATTTACAATAGCATCAAAAAATAAAATACTTAGGAACAAATTTAACCAAAGAAATGAATGACCTGTACTCTAAAAACTATAAAACATTGCTGAAAGAAATTGAAGAAGACACAAATAAATGTAAAAATATTCCATGTTGACGGATTGGAAGAAGTAATATTGTTAAAATGTCCATACTACCCATAGTGATCTACAGAGTCAATGCAACCCCTATCAAAATTCTAATGTCATTTTTCACAGAAATAGAAAAAAAACAATCCTAAAATTTGTATGGAACCAAAAACAGATTGTAACTAGTTAAAGGAATCTTGAGCAAGAAAAACAAAGCTGGAGGTATCATATTTTCTGATTTCATAATATATTACAAAGCTATAGTAATTAAAACAGTATGGTATTGCCATGAAAACAGACACACAGATCAATGAAACATACTAGAGAGCCCAGAAATAAACAAACCTGTGCATGTGAGCCCAGAAATAAACCTGTGCATGTATGATCAATTAATTTTTGACAAAAGCACCAAAAATGTACAATGATGAAAGGATAGTCTGTCTAATAAATGGTGCTAGAAAAAAATGAATATTCACATACAGAAGAATGAAACTGGATCCCTGCCTTACACCATTACAAAAACAAACTCAAAATGGATTAAAGACTTGAATGTAAGATCTGAAACCTAAAACTTCTATAAGAAAACATAGATGGTAAGTTCCTTGATATTCATTTGGCAATGATTTTTTAGTCTTGACACTAAAGGAAAGGCAACAAAAGAAAAAAGGTGAAACAACATCTTAAGAGCTTCTGCACAGCAAAGAAAACATCAACAAATGAAAAGATAATGTACGGAATGGGAAAAATATCTGCAAGCCACTAGCCAGTAAGGGGTTGATATGCAAAATATAGAAAAATTCATATAATTCAGTAGCAAGAAAATAAATAAAAACATTTAAATGGATCAAGGATCTGTCTAGTCATATTCCAAAGAAGATATATAAATGACAAGTAAGTGTATATATTCGAAAAAAAACCCACTATCTCCAAGAAATGTCTATACTATCATACCATGTTCACTGTAGTATTATTCATGATAGCAAGATAGAGAAGCAAACTTTTTAAAAAAGATTTTATTTATTTATTTGAGAGAGGAGAGGGGCAGAGGAAGAGGGAGGGTATTACGCTGAGTGAAATAAGTCAGTCAGAGAAAGACAGTTATCATATGGTTTCACTCATATGTGAGATATAAGAAACAGCATAGAGGATCATAGGGTAAGGGAAGGAAAACTGAATGTCATCAGAGAGGGAGAAAAACCATGAAAGACTCTTAACTATAGGAAACAAAATGAGGGTTGATGGAGGGGAGGTGGATAGGGGGATAGGGTAATTGGGTGATGGGCATTAAGGAGGGCACATGATGAGATGAGCACTGGGTGTTAGACAAAACTGATGAATTATTGAACATTACATTGGAAACTACTATATGTAGGCTAATTGAATTTAAATAAAAAATAAAATATATATATTTTTTAGAAGATTTTATTTATTTGAGGGGGGAGGGACAGAGGGAGAGGGATCCCAATTCAAGGCTCAATCCCAGGACCCCAAGATCACGGTCTGAGCAGAAATCAGATGCTTAACTGACTGAGCCACCCAGGCATCTCTACAGAAACAATTTTAAGTGTTCATTGATGGGTGAATGGTTAAAGAAAATGTGATATATATGTATACACACACACATACAGTCATTATGTTCATTATGTATACATACACCTATATATACTATGTATATACTTTATATAACATATGCATGGTTTATATGAAATACAACATGGTATCACATGTAGAATTTCTTTTTTTAAAAAAGATTTTATTCATTTATTCATGAGAGACACAGAGAAGGACTGAGAGAGGCAGAGACACAGGCAGAGGGAGAAGCAGGCTCCATGCAGGGAGCCCGACATGGATCATGCCCTGGGCTGAAAGCAGCGCCAAACCACTGAGCAACCCAGCTCCCCTAGAATTTCTTTTTTAAGTTGAACTCATAGAAACAAAGAACAGAATGGTGGTAGCTAGGGGCTAGGAGGCAGGGTAAAGGGGAAGAAGTTGTAACAGGGTACAAATTTTTAGCTAAAAGTGGTGAGATCTAATGTAAGGGTAACTATATGAAGTGACATATGTATTAATTAACTTAACTATGGGATTCCTTTAACAAAATATATGTATATCAAATGTTCACATTATACACTTTAAATATATTACAATTTATGCCAATTACCCCTCAATAAAACTAAAAAACAAAATACTTAAAAGCCACCATGACAGCACTTTGAAGGAATAACAAACAAAAAAAGTGTATTTGGTCTGTAAAACTTCTCAATAAGAAATATCAAAGCTAATAAAGAAGAAAAGTAAAATTCAAAAGGAACAGTGATACAAAGACTGGGTATACTAACAGCATAATTAAGTGGCTTATGATGCTAATAACTGTTAATAACAAACAAGGTAAGAGAATGAAGATTTCACATATAAAGAGTAGATCAAAAAAGTTAGAACAGGAGATGCTGGGGATCCCTGGGTGGCTCAGCGGTTCAGCATCTGCCTTCAGCCCAGGGCATGATCCTGGAGACCTGGGATAGAGTCCGATGTCGGGCTCTCTGCATGGAGCCTGTTTCTCCCTCTGCCTGTGTCTCTGCCTCTCTCTCCCTCTCTCTGTGTATCTCATGAATAAATAAATAAAATATTTAAAAAAAAAAGAACAGGAGATACCAAAACCACAGAGTCCTAAGAATGGTTTATAGGGAAAATGCTAAATGTGTAAAACCAAGAATCAGGATTGTGAGAGAATCAATAGGGTCAACAAGGTGCTGAGGTACACTGAAAGGGAAGAAGACACAGAAAAAAAAGGGGGGGGGCTGGGAGACACAAAAAATGCTAGCAATATGACCATTACATTAAAAAATAGAATAAAAAAGAGCCAAGCAGTTCCTTGTGGTGTTTTTGTACATTGTACACATTTCCAATAAACAGGGCATCTGGTTCACTGATAACATTTTAAGGCCCTATAGTAAAACCCAGACAATTACAGAAAGCAATTCATACCTCATCTGCATGAGTAGGCAAAGTTGTTTCATACTTTGAGATTTCTGATTTCAACTTCAGGAAAATGACAGTAGAAGAAAGCACTTCAAATTCAATTTACCTAGATTAAAAGCTTAGAGGGCAAAAGTGAAGTAGTACTTCCCCTGAAGAAGAAAACAAAAAGAAAACTCAGAAGAGGGCAATCTCTAAAACAGGAAAGAAGAGAAAAAGCAGGCCATAGCAGTGAAAATTGTCAAAGAGAGCCTGCTTCAGATGATTAGCCTGGCATCAATATTTCAAACTTTCATTAATCACTTCAAAACCTATACCTTCATCTCAGTCTTTCCCTCTTGCTTCCTTCATCCTGAAAACAAAGGCTTCTTTTAACTATGTGTCCTTAAGAATTTTCCAAATCCTGTTATTCATTATTCCTGCCCTCTAGTGTCCAAAGATAAAATATCCCACTCTTAGCTAAGACTAATTTTTTTCAGCTGTTCCAACCTTCATCCCACCCTGTTCCATCACCATCAATCCCCTCCCTTGGTTGTATTATCAACTTCTCCCTCTTTACTAGCTTCCTTCAATATATAAATACACTCAGGTTCTTTCCATCTTACAATACAAAAGCTCTGCCTCCACCCTGGCAACCACTTCATGCTCATTAGCCAGAATGAGCTTTTGCAACATACAAACCCAATTAATTTGATAGTCTTGCTGAAAAATCCCTAGAGAGTTCCTATTACCTTCAGAAAAATTTTCAAAATATTAAGATTTTATTTCTCACCAACAAATCTTGCCTCATTGGGCCATGTTCTGTCATGGATTTATCCAAGCGGTCTGTAATTTTTCCATTTATTCCTCAGATACCTGTGACTCATTCTCCAATACTCAGCATAAACAACACTGCCTCATATTTCCTGCCTATACTCTCAGACTGAGATACCAGTCTTTTGTCAGTGTTCTCTTTTTATCCTCCCATGACTTCTCAGGCATCCTATGATGTAATCTCTTTTTTCTTGTCTGTCATCTTCTGTATATCATGAGTAAACTGAAAGTGAAGACTGACTTGTTCAACTCATAGCAACACCTTTCACAGTATTCAACAAATGACTCTAAAATGAACGAATGATAGATCAGCACAAAGACACCAAAAAGCTGATGCTATAAACCAAGTGGTAAGCAACAAAGACTTCAAGATTCACTTGAATATGTGTTGCAATGTGTTCAAATTTTAGTATCATTTTACAACATCTAAAGCAATTGTTTTGTGGGGCTTACAAGGGAGCCTGTCTTCCACTGGGCCTTGTTATATGCAGACGTGGATCATCTCACTATCAACCTAAGGATGAGCAGACACAAAGAAAAGGCAGTGCTAAAGGATGATGCAGAGACATGGAATCAGAGCCTTGTCTTAACTATATCTGATCACTGCTTTATCTCTGAACTTTTCCCGCTGGATGAGTCAAGTCCTCTTTATTACTTAAACCCTAATCTTTTAAATTCAAATTAATCGAATAAAGTTAATTGCAAAATGAACACTGAGCTCTTGAGGAAATGTCAGTTATAGATTCTTTAATCATTTCAATATGTCAAAATGAGAATATGAGATAAGAAATTACTTGTAAAAATTAATCAGAATAGGTAAATCTATAAAGAAAAAAAGTGGGATTAATGGTTGCCTGGGGCTGGAGTGAACGGGAGAAATGGAGTGACTCTTAAAGGGCACATGGTTTCTTTTTGGCGTGATGAAAATATCCCCCAATATTGTAATGGACGCACATCTCTAAATACTATAAACTAATGAATTGTAAACTTTACATAGGTGAATTGCTTGGTAAGTGAATTATCCTCAAAAAATATATTGCTGATTAAAGCTTTAACTTGAGGTGGCTCAGCTGGTTAAGTGGCCAACTCCTGATTCTGGCTCAAGTGTGAGATCAAGCCCCACATTAGGCTCCAAGCTCAGCGGGGAGTAAGAGCCTGCTTGTGATTCTCTCCTGCTTCTGTCCCTCCCCTTGCTTGTCTGCTCTCTCTCTCTCTCTCTAAAATAAATAAATAAATCTTTCTTTAAAAAAGCTTTAACTTGGAAGCCTCAACAATTAGAAAGATATTAATATCAATATCTAGTGTTTAGCTAGGATCTTATTTTAAATAATGTCCATTATTACAAAATTTAAAAAGAAGTAAAACACTTTTACCATAGAAAATTATAATATTTTTACTCCCTTGGAAACAGAACATTCTCCCTAAAACAATCTATTGTTCAACCTTTATGCTCTTCATTTTCATCAGATTTTCACACATGTAAGTAGTAGATAGCCTCTCTAACACAGTAAGTCCTATAACCAAAGTCTGAATAAAGAGGTGAAGAAGTACAGTGGTTGGAATAAATTATCCTACACAGTTTACTATTATCTCTTTAATTAGAGGACTTTCCTATCAATCTGCTATTTACCTTCATCATAACATTTAGTGCATATTTTTGATCTTCTCGTCTTGCTGTAGCTTTTGCTTCCGTAGCTTCTTTTGCTCTTTTTTGTGCTTGTAAAATAGATTTCTCCCTTATTCTTTGCATCATCTCTTTGTCAACTAAAATAAGAAATATCACTAAGTTAGGATTTTGATGAATGTTTGACTTACAAGAAGACTGCTTAACATACTGATGCAGGATGAGACTGTGGGGGGGGGGGTACCCAACTTCACATGGAGAAATGAAAACCTTTCTCAATATTAAACTGGCCAAGAAGCTAACATTAAAAAGTAAGCAAGCAATTATAACAGCAATTAATTACTACAGAGGGAGAGAATGAGAGAGAAAGAGAGAAAACATGAATGAGAAAAAGTAGGAACAAGAGAGAGGATGAATAAGGGATGATTAGGACAAGGTGAGGGCCATAGAAGGGAGAGAGCAAGTAGTGAAATGAGAGGGGGAGGGCACAGTATGGAGGGAAAGAGTCTATATTTATCCTTCTCCTTCTCTGTCAAGCAACCAGAGCTATTTGCTTATAAACTGAATCATAATAAGTCATCACTATGAAGTCTCCTAGAAGAGATGAGTTTTTTTTTGTGATCTACAATATCACACAAATATATATATACTTCTTCATTAATGCATTAAATAATATATAGCAACAAGTATAATAAATACTATAATATCAAAGTAGTGAGTATAAAAGATAAATGTACTTGTGATATAAATGTACTTGTGATATTTGTTGGTAACTGTTGTTGAGAATGCTAAATTTCAGTTAGCAGTTAAAAAGTATGGATTTTTAATTTTCAAAGAAATTGTCTTAAAAAGAAAAAAAAAGCATGGAATTTTTACTCATTCAAAAATCTTGGCTAGGACTTAAGACTGGAATTAAGTCTGAAGCCTTTCCCAGCCCTCATCCTGTTTAATAACAAAGTAGCAGACAATTGGACCAGCTTCAGGGGCAAAGATAACTAAAAGAACCTACTTTCACATCTAAAAGAAATGAAAAGTATATCAAGAAAAAATTTCAGGAAAAAAATTAAGCAAATATGTTTTGAAAAATGAGGACGCCTAGGTATATAGACTAGAGTTCCACATACTGTACATGAAAAATAATATTGTTAAATAATTTCACTGAATTGCACGTGTAACTGAGTTTGATTTCTAAAGGAATCTCAAGCCTGGTTTTTAAAGTAAAATCAATGTTCAATACTTATTACATAAGCTAGTTTTAAGGCTGTTTTAGTCTAAATCAGAGGTTGGCAAACTTTAGCCAAATATAACCTGCTGCCTGTTTTCCTCAAGCACACAAGCTAAGAATAATTTTTTACATTTTTAAATAGTTGAAAAATCAAAATAATATCTTGTGACATAAAAATTAGATAAAATTCAAATTTTGGTATCGATAAATATGTATTGTTTATTGGCTACTTTTGTGCTACCATAGCAGAACTAAGTAATTATGACCACGTGGCTCATAATATTCAAAATACTATCTGGTCCTCTACAGAAAAAAATTGTTACATCTTGGTTTAAGTGGTCAAAATTTGGAAAGGATGATCATATTACCATGAGAGAAGAATCAAGCAGGTATGCATTGAAAGCAGATGTATAAACCAGAGAGGGAGATCATGATTAAGAACAAAAATACCATTCCCACTCCTGGAAAAGATGGCCAAAGAGGTTAAGAAGGAAATTTGACATAGAAGAAACTGTCATGTAAGGAAAAGTAACAGGTTCTCTGATGATTTTTTTTTTTTATATCCTAAAATGTTGGCAGACTAAATGTTTCCTGGAGACAGATACAGATACATACACACACACACACACACACACACATACACACACACACACATTTAAGTCAGTGGTTCTCAAGCCTGGTCAGTCATCAGAATCACCTGGGGTCCCACCACTCCCAATCTGTTTATCTTAAAATAAGCCATTATAGTAGATGATGGTTCTGGACCCGTCTTACTTTAAAATTTAAGTTTATCAATAAGAGTTGAAATAAATTAAAGTGTTTACATTTAAATCTTAGGTAAAAAGTCAGAACACCCTGGGTAAGTATCATGACATAGTCCTAGTCCCCATCTCAGACTTACTGAATCACAAAGGAAGGAGTGAGTAGGACAGCAAGAATTTGGTTTTGAAAAACTCTTAAGTTAGTCTGGAACTGATTAAAGAGCTAAAGTAGTCTGGCTATGGTAATCTACCTTAACCAGTACTTCCTGAGCTGAATACTAGACTTAAAATATTTAATTTATTTATTCATGAGAACAGAGAGAAAGAGAGAGATAGAGAGAGGCAGAGACACAGGCTGAGGGAGAAGCAGGCTCCATGCCTGATGTGGGACTCCATCCTAAGTCTCCAGGATCAGGCCCTGGGCTGAAAATGGCGCTAAATCATTTTTTCACTTTAGAGAAAAATTCTACCTGGTCTTGGGGATTCCAAAATTAAATTCCACTGCAAGATATCAAGAAATAATTAATATAAAGAATGACTGTGACTGCAGGATGCCTAGCTAGCTCAGTCAGAAGAGTATGTGACTCTTGATCTCGGTGTCATGAGTTCAAGCCCCTGTTGGGTGTAGAGATTACTTAAAAACAAAAAGAATGACTGCAATCTTCCCATTCTCAGTAGTTCCTACTCAAGACTCAATGCCAGAGGCCTAAGAGAAATTTTAGGCCATAGGTATAAATCCCTAGAAGATATGACAACTAGAACAGGGAGAAGAAAATAGAGGTAAAGCAATAGAGGGCAATTACTGACCCACAGAGCCAATAGAGTACTTATTAAGAGTACAGAGTACAGGGATATCAGCTTTGCACATCCCTGGAAAGCTTTGCCCACTCACAGAAACTGACTCGATTGGTCTAGGGTAAGTTTCAGACCTGTCTTATTTAAAAGTTATGGGGGATCCCTGGGTGGCTCAGCGGTTTGGCGCCTGCCTTCAGGCCCAGGGCATGATCCTGGGGTCCCGGTATCAAGTCCTGCATCAGGTTCCCTGCATGGAGCCTGCTTCTCCCTCTGCCTGTGTCTCTCTCTATCTCTCATGAATTAATAAATAAAATTTTAAAATAAAATAAAATAAAAATAAAAGTTATGTAGGTGATTCATATATGTAGCCAGGTTTAAGAACCACTGCTCTAGAGTCAAACCACTAAAGCTCCAGTTCCAGTCTGCCCCTTAGTAGTTGTGTGACCTGTGCCAATTATTCAACCCTTCTGTGCCTCAGTAGCCTCACCTTAAAAAAAAAAACAACAATGGGGTAGTGGGGGGTAATCTAAGTAATAGGTTGTTCTGAGGATTACCTAATACAAAATAAGTGCTCAATAAAGACCATACCTAGAGGCTTTATCCTCTGAAGATACAAGGCCACGTTTGAGAAGTATTATAAATGTGCTCTAACTTTTGAACTATTCAATCTTTAAGTTATTTAAGTGGTAGCTGAAGCACTATGTTATTTAAATCATGCTCACATTCCTATTTTTTCTTCTAGAAGAGAAACAATTGTTTTGGAAAAAATTTTTAAGGTATAAAATATAAAAAAACACAACCAGATGAACATCTTTTAATAAAAAAACTTACCACCTGACACAGAAAGGGTCTCCCACATGGCCGCTTCTTTTTTATATAAGGTGAATACAATAGTGTCATTCCCAATCTTGGCTTTGCTGTTTTCATCGTCTATGGGCGCGTAGAGAAACACTTCAAATAAAAATGGAGAAAAGTTGACCTATTCAGAAAAGGGTAAACAGAGGTTAATTTAGTTACAGAAAATAGAGACACAGGCTTCAAAAAAAAAAAAAATGAGAGAGGCCAAAATCATTTTCTTTTTTTAATGCCTGTTATAAATTTACTCGAGGTCGCGGAAGATACACAAGGCATATGAGGAAATTGTGGATAAAATAATCTCTGGTCTGATGACATCTGTCTAAAGATGAGATATCACCTCATGGGATTCAGTTTAAAAAAAAAAAAAGAACTAAATTTTAGGACGCTTATCTATCTGCAAGGCCGCGCCTGTGCCGAGGCACGCACACAGCAGCGCTCAGAGGCTGCGGACCGCGAACGCGGGACGCGGCGGGCCAACTGCAGCTCCTACCTTCAGATAGTTTTCCGTGCAGAACACGTCGGCGTCCCTGACGCAGACGCCTCGCAGAGGCACGGAGATAAACACCGCAGTCTTCGTCTGCTGCCAGTTGTAATCGCTAACGAGCAGCGGCATCCCGGGCGGTGGCCGTCCCAGAGGATGCGGATGGGTAGGGCAGGCACCCGCTCGGTTGCCAGGGAAGCCGGGGTTACCACGCGCCAGCTCTTCCGGGTCAGGCCGCGGCGCCCGGCCTTCCCAGCGTGCCCCGGGCGCGCCCCCGCAACCCCCTCGCGAGCTCGCCTCGTGCCTGCCCCGGCCACCTGCGCCGGCCCAGAGGACTTCTTTGGCCCTTGTCGCTTCCCCTGGCCTGAGTGAATCACCGAAGAAATAGGGCTTCGTTTTAAGAAAGGAGGCTTGCGTCTGAGAATGCGAAAAAAAAAAAAAAAGAAAAAGAGAGGGAAGGGAAAGGAAAGGAAGAAGGAAGGAAGGAAGGAAGGAAGGAAGGAAGGAAGGAAGGAAGGAAGGAAGGAAGGAAGGAAGGAAGGAAGGAGGAGGGAAGGAAGGAAGGAAGTGGGAAGGAGGGAGGAAGGAGGAGGGAGGAGGAAGGAGGAAGGAAGGGAAGGAAGGAAGGAAGGAAGGAAGGTGGGAGGAGGAGGGAGTGGGAGGGAGGGAAGGAAGGAGGGAGGAGGGAGGGGAGGAGGAAGGAAGGAAGTTAGTTATGGTAAAGAAAGTATAAAAGGGACACCTGGGTGGCTCAGCGGTGGAGGTTGAGCACCTGCCTTGGTCTCAGGGCATGATCCCAGGTCAGGGAATCGAGTGAGGAGTGTGAGGAGCCTGCTTCTCCCTCTGCCTATGTCTCTGCCTCTCATCAATAAATAAATAAATAAAATCTTAAAAAAAAAAAAAAAAAAAAGGAAGGAGGGAGGAAGGGAGTGCAAAGTCCCCAGGCCAAAGCAGCCCTGACTTTTGTTCTGATGGAGGCTGTCAGAACATCATTTGGTGTTCCTGTTTTGGAGATTTCCTGACCATACAGATGTCCTGTACTGGGAGCTTGGCCTTAACTATTGGTAGTGCTCCAAATCTTGTCAACTCTAAGGCTACAAAAAAAAAAAAAAAACAAAACAGAGGTAGGGTTCACTACATGGTTTAAGACCTGGGAAGAAATGGCCCTATGACTCACGTGACAAATGCTTGGCTGCAACTCAGCTGTAGGATAGTTTGGATTTACAGGGATACATTTTACATTTGCTTAAGACTTAGAACTTTAGCTCTGGAAGTAAACTTGTAGGTGATGTAGTTTCATTTGAGGAACTGGAGACCCACACACTTAACCCCATTGCCATTTAGATTAGTGGCAGAATTGTGATTAAAATCCTGATCTCTTAACTCCCGTTTTGATGATCGTTCTCCAGGTTGCTTCCTCTAGATTCAGTTTATAAGTTACAGGAATTACATCTTCAAAATTCCTGGCTGGCCTGATTCCATTGGGTGTCTGACTCTTGGTTTCCATTGGGGCTCTGATCTCAGAGCCAGAGAGCAGAGGCATGGGCTGCATGCTCTGGAAAGAGTCTATCAGATTCTCTGCCTCCCCCTCTCTCCCTGCTTACTCTCTCTTACTCTCTCTAAAATTAATTAAATCTCTTTAAAAAAAAAAGGCAAGCAAAAAAGGACAGTGAATTTACATGAAATTTAAGCACCAATGAACCACTTGCCTCCTATGGATTTTAAACTTTTTACTTTTGCCAGCCATTAAAACAAATTTCAAGCTTCTTGAAAATAGAGGACAGTTTAGGAGCAGGAGACTTGGGAAGAAAAAAAAATATCATCTTTTCCCCCAAACAGGCCACTCCTGTGTACCTTATCCAATTTTGTCAAGGGTTCATCATCTCAAGGTTCTATAACTTTGAATACTGGGAGCCATTCTTAGGCTTCTTTTCACTTGTCCTCACTTTTGGCATTTTCTCCCCTTTGATTCTATTCTTACTTCTACCATTTTGTTTCAGACTTTCCTGTGTCTTGAAAAGATTTATGCAATTCTTTCATATAAAATTTTAAATATTAGATTCTCTGACTATATAAAGACACAGGTAAAAGTATAAAAGGCGTCCCTTTTATATTTTCTTTACCGTATGGAAGATAATGAAAGGGATACTTTGTGTGGTTTGGGCCTTTAAAAAAATTGTTAGCAATCACTTTGTTAAGCATATACACACCTCTGCATTTAAATTTTTCTCTGGACTTCCATAGTCTTACTAAATTTTCTACCCTCTGAATGATCTTTTTAAAATATTGATAAGTTTTATTACTGAATCATTACATCAACTAATACCAACTTAAAACATTAATTTGTATACATTGCTTTATGATTTACATATTTAAACAGTGTTTCACAGCCTTGAAACCTTCAATCTTAAAGTCTTAAACTATTTCTTATTACATTTTTAAAATGAATAAGATCTAATTTAACCCATGTTTAGGTGGAAGTTTGGTATATGGCAGAGGTGGCTCTGCATGTGATAGGGAAAAAGCACAGAAAGGAATGACATTGAATGCACTGTTGCTATGAGAAATGGTTACCAAGAAAAAGTGGGATTAGATTTCTACATGCATATGGTGTCATACACAAAAATGAATTTCAGATGAACTAAACACAAAAGTTTGGCTATTAGAAATACATATCCAGCAACAAAGAATGTGAAGATATTTTACATATAAACCCTTCAGCCAAATACTACAGGCACATATGTAATTGAACAAGTTGAGTTCAGTATTCACTGAGCAAGGTAGAATACATACCACTGAGTGTCTCAGTAAGAGGATGTTAGAATTTAAGGAAAGGTCGGAGGGAAGAAGGATTCCCTCTAGATTGGGTTCTTTCACAAAGAAAGGGTAATTCTATGATTCCTTAAAGAAGTGGCTCTTCATAGCAGTTTCCAAGCAAAAACCTGAAAACAAGTCAAATGTCTATCAATAGTTATATTTACACAACAGAATATCATAGAACAGTGAAAATGAATTAATTATGGTTATACACTGGATGGATGAGTGAGAAGAGTAAGTAATCTATTTGTTAAGAATTCTTACCTATGGGACACCTGGGTGGCTCAGCGGTTGAGCATCTACCTTCAGCTCAGGGCCTGATCCCAGAGTCCCGGGATCAAGTTCCGCATCAGGCTTCCTGCATGGAGCCTGCTTCTCCCTCTGCCTCTCTCTCTCTCTCTCTCTCTCTCTCTCTCTCTCTCTCTCGTATCTCATAAATAAATAAATAAAATCTTTAAAAAAAAAAAGAATTCTTACCTATGTGGTAAAACAAAACAAAAAAAAAAAAGTAGGGCACAAGAAAGGACAGTGATTAACTCCTAGGTAAAGGCTGTGCCAATGGGACCCCTTGTGGGCTGATGTTCACATAGACACATGAATTAAGACAGAGGTTCTCAGAGTGTGGTCCCCTGACCAAAATATCAGCATACCTGGGGACTTGCTAGAAATGTAAATTCCCAGACCCTATTCCAGGTCTACTGAACCAGAAATCTGGAAGTGGGACGCAGCAATCTGTGTTTTACCATGCCCACCAGGTAATTCTGACCCACTACCAAAGTTAGAACCACTAGGTTAAGGGCTAGGATTTATTGGTGAAAAATAAAGCTTGCTTACAAAGCTAAGGAAAAAACACAGGCTCCGGTCATCTGCCATTATTTCAAGGAGAAGTATATTGGGGCCAGAGCACTATGCTGGATCTTGTGTGAGCTTACATTATAGGAGAGGAATTCCATCCCCTCATTGCTCTCCCTTCTTATAGGGCAAACATGAAAAGAATCTTGCCAGTAGGGTAATCGCTGGGACACCAGGCAGTCTTGGTTTAGGTGCAACTATTTATAAGATTTATCCAAGATGGACACATAGGTGGCTCAGTCAGTTAGGTATCCAGCTCTTGATTTCCACTTGGGTTATCATCTCATAGTTGTGGGATTGAGCCCTAGCTCAGGCTCCATGGTCAATGGGGAGATTAGGATTCTCTCTCTCCCTCTCTCCCTTGCCCCTCCCCCTGCGGGCTCTCTCTCTCTCTCTCTCTCTCTAAAATAAATCTTAAAAAAAAAAAAGGCTTGTCCAAGAAAGTCAGCTACTCAGTATCTGCACACTTTGAGTCACATGGAAAGTTTAGTTGTAAGATAGTACCATGGCCAGTTGAGTTCAGATGCAGTCCCTCCCACTGGAAGACCAGAGGTCCAGGTCCTTTTGGCTGGTTTCCTAAGAAAACCCAGGGAGAACACCCAAAATCATTTTCATTTGATTCCATTAATTACATCAAAGCAAGCCGTCAGAGCACCAAAGAAATTGCCAAGTTATATTTCTCTCTCTGTAATTTTGGGTGATGGATATGTACTATTTGTATTAAAGTAAAAATTTAAAAACTAGCTCTATGGTAGAGGAAGGTCTCTATTTTCTTCCTACATACTGTGAAGTTCTTAGGGAGTGAAAATGTACATTATGAAGCAACAATTAAATCTGATTTGTTATTCTTAACCTAAAATTATAGTTATAATTTTGTTTATTTTTGATGTTCAAATTGTCATATTGGCAATTGGAAAGGGTTGACTAGGACTTTTAATGCCATTCTAGAATTTTAAAAGCCCTTTAAAGATCCTCTATTCTTAAAACATGATGATTTAGACCCACTTTGAAATTTTTTCCTCTAGGAAATGGAATCAGTCATTCTCCAAGAAACCTTAGTTTATTTTAATGGCGAATAGCATTTCAGACCAAAATCTAGGCACTATATTTTACATGCACTGATTATTTTACTATTTCAAATTTGGGCTTTAGAAAAAGACAATGTGGTTTGCAATTAGACAAGAATATATAGGTTAGAGCTCATTTAGAAATTATAAAGTGCCTATTCTTTTCCTTTTATTTTTGGTCCATATATCTTAGATTTATAGTTACAGAGTATAATTCATGATGATTTTTCCTATTAGATTCCTTTAGCACAATATCAATTATTTAATTTGTTTTAAAAAGTCTGATCTAACATATAAAGAGCTTGAAAGTAACCACTCCACCTGTGTAAAAAGCTAAACAAAACAAAATATCAAACCTCTTCTTAGATCCATAAAAAAAGCAAGGTCCCGGAGCAAATCACTACCCCCCAAAATAGAGAGACCAACAAATGAATACAGAGAATCACAACCAATCAGAGAAGAAATCTCCATGGGAACCAGCATCAAGGTAGGAAACCTGAACTGTAGTTTACAAATCGCTGGAGCTCATTGTGGGTAAATCCCAGACAAAAATTCCATGGGCTCCCCGCCATCAGGGAGCCCCTACACTTTTGTGAATTTTACTACCTGAAGCTGTGCCAGGTTCTCACAGTCCACATAAGAGAAAAATCTCCTGGTGCTCCCAACAGGAGAGGAGAAAAGGAACCATTCTGAAATACGCAGAGCATTCTGTTCTTTTTAGCAAGATTTGCCCTCAGAAGAAACTATTTAACCAGGTCCTAACCTACTGGAGTTTTATCAGAATTTAACTGAATTTATATCATCCAATGCATATATTAGAGAAGAAAAATCTAAAGTCATTCATCTAAGCTTCCACTTTAGGCAACCAGGAAAACAGGAGTAAATTAAATCTGAAGTAAGGAGGAAGAAAAAAGAATAAATATTAGAGCAGAAATCAATGGAATTGAAAACAGGAACTCAATAGAGAAGATCAATAAAACAGTTGGTTATTTGAAAAGATTAACAAAATTGACAAACCTCTAGCCAGGCTAACTAAGAAAAAACGAGAGAGGACACAAATTACTAATATCAGAAATAAAAAAGGGGACATCACTACAAATTCCATGAATATTAAAAGGATAATAAAGGAATACTATGAACAACTCTATGCCTACAACTTTGATAACCTCAATGAAATGGACGAATTCACTGAAAGACACAAGCTCTCAAAACTCACAGAAGAAGAAATACACAATCTAAGTAGGCCTATACCTGTTAAATAAATTGAAGCAATAATGAATAACTTTCCTGACACAGAAAGCACCAGGCCTAGACAGGATCACTGGTGAGTACTACTAATCTTCTAAGGGAGAAATTATGCCAATTTTCTACAATCTCTTTTAGAAGATAGAGGCAAATATACTTTCTAAATCATTTTGTGAGGCCAGACATACAAGCTTCCTAGAAATCTCCAAAGAGCTATAGCCAGCCTTGTGCCAAGTCTTTTTTCTTTCTTCTTCTTCTTCTTTATTTTGTACCAACTCTTGAAGTTGGATATTGTCACTCCTCCAACTTTGTTCTTCTCCTTCAATACTGCATGAATGGATAAATAAAAATCTTTTTTAAAAATTTTTAATTAAAAAAAATGAGCTGAAGACCTTAACAAAAACACTTCCAGAGAAAATATACAGATGATAAATTAACATATGAAGAGATGCTCCACATCTTATGTCATCGGGGAAATGCAAATGAAAACAACAATGAAAATAAAAACAACAACATCAACGAGATACCACTATACATGTATTAGAATAGAATAGTTGACAACACCAAGTTGATGAGGATGTGAAACAACATCTTCATTCATTGGTGGTAGGAATACAAAATGGTAAAGCCACTT
Source organism: Nyctereutes procyonoides (assembly GCF_905146905.1). Classification (NCBI taxonomy): domain Eukaryota; kingdom Metazoa; phylum Chordata; class Mammalia; order Carnivora; family Canidae; genus Nyctereutes; species Nyctereutes procyonoides. The sequence continues at coordinate 19,671,476 of NW_026575040.1, read as the reverse complement.
GGAAAACAGTTTAGCAGTTTCTTAAAAAATGAAACATACTTGGAGCACCTGGGTGGTTCAGTCAGTTAAGTATCCAACTCTTGATTTTGGCTCAGGTCATGATCTCAGGATTATGAGATCAAGCCCTGAGTCAGGCTCTGTGCTGGGTGTGGAGCCTGCTTAGGATTTTCTCTCTCCCTCTCCCTCTGCTCCTTTCTCTCTCTCTTTCTCTCTCTCTCTCTCAAAATAATAAAGTAAATAAATAAATAAAACTAAAAAACAAAAATAAATTTTAAAAATTAAAAAACAACAACAAAATGAAACATACTCTTACTGTATGATCCAGCCAGCTCCTTGGTATTTGCTAAAAAGAATTAAAAACTTACATCTATACAAAACCTGTACACAGATGTTTATGGTAGCTTTATTTATAACTACCTAAATTTGGATGCCACCCAGATGTCCTTTAGTAGTTGAATGAATAAATAAACAGTGGTACATCCAGATAATGAATATTATTATGTACTAGGAAGAAATGAACTATTGAGCCATAAAAAGACAAGGAGGAAACTTAAATGCATATATTACTAAGTGAAAGAAGCCAATCTGAAAAAGTACATACTATATGATTCCAACTGTATAACCTCTTTAAAAGGCAAAACAACAGAAGCAGTAAAAAAAAAAAAAATCAGTGGTTGCTAGGGGCTGGAGAGAAGAAGAAGAGATGAATAGGTACAGTACAAAGGATTTGTATAACATAATTATGGATACGTGTCATTATACATTTCCAAACCCTTAAAATGTGAAACACCAAGAATGATCCGTAATGTAAACCATGGACTTTGTATGATAATGATGTGGCATTGTAGGTTAATCAACTGTAACAAATGTACCATTCTAGGAGGCTGTGCAAGGGCATATGGGGAAGCTCTGTATCTTCTGTGAAAATGAAACTGCTCTAAAATATAAAGTATGTTAAAAAAAGAAAAAAGACAAAATCTTAATTTATTATTAAGAAGAACAGCTCTTAGGAGAATTTTGTATGCCAGTTACTAAGGAGTATTATAAGAGAAAAATATAAACAAATATAAATTTTTTGTTTTGTCAACAATTTTTTAAAACATTTCATAACTGAGTAACTCAGTTAAGCCTCTGATTCTTGATTTCTGCTCAGGTCATGATCACAGGATCATGAGATTAGGCCTCCACGTCCAGCTCTGTGCTGGGCATGGAGCCTGCTTAAGATTCTCCCTCTCCCTCTCCCTCTACCCCTCCTCACCCCTCTCTCCCAAAACCAAAAAAATATATAACTGAGTTTAATTTAAAATTTTATCTTTAGATAAATGTAGATATTTGTTACCAAAGCATTCAACGGTTAAAAGTTCCAATATTTATCAAAGAATATCAGTAAATATTACCACATTAATATAAAAATTAATACAGTTAATATTATTAGTGAAATATTAAGCCATTACAGTAGTTCTAAAACAAGACAACAAAGTATTTAGTAAAATATGCTCTGTTTTCTTACTTGGACTAATATACTGTCAAAATGACCTGGAAGGCCAAATTCAAATTTGAATTCTCAGTCTCCTGGAGTTTTCTGCAGAAACATAGCAGAGGAAAAGCCTATATTTCAGCAAAGAAATATACACACAAGAAGTACAGGCCAACCAATGCGATCTTGAGAAAGAAGAACAAAGCTGAAGGTACCACACGCCCTGATTTCAAACTATACTACAAAGCTATCATAATCAAAACAGTATGGTACTAGCATAAAAACAGACACACAGATCCATGGACCAGAATAGAGAGCGCAGAAATAAACCTGTGCATGTGTGATCAATTAATTCATGACAAAGGAGCCCAGAATATACAATGGGAGAAGGACAATCTCTTCAATAACTGGTGTTGGGAAAATTGGCCAGTCACATGCAAAACAATGAAATTGGGCCACTACCTTACATAAACAAAAATTAACTCAAAATGGTTTGAAGGGTTGAATATAAGACCTGAAGCCATAAAACTCCTAGAAGGAGTGGTAAGCTTCTTGACAGCAATGCTGGCATTGAATTTTTGGATTTTACTCCAAAAGCTTAGGCAACAAAAGAAAAAATAAACAAGTATGACTACATCAAACTAAAAAGCTTCTGTACAGCAAGGGAAGCCATCAATAAAGTGAAAGGTAAACTACTGAATAGTAGAAAACATCTGCAAATCATATACTTGATAGGAAGTTAATATCCAAAATATATAAAGGACTCAAAAGCAAATAAGATGAATAGTCCAATTAAAAGATGGGCAGAGGATTCAAACAGACATTTTCCCAAAGAAGCCATAGAGAAGGCCAACAGGCACATGAGAACATCTTCAATATCACTAATTCTTAGAGAATGCAAGTCCAAACTATAATGAGATACCATTTCACACCTATAGAATGGCAGTTATAAAAACAGGGGTGCCTGGGTGGCTCAATTGGTTAAGCATCCCAACTCTTTATTTAGGCTCAGATCACGATCTCAGGGTCCTGGGGTCAGGCTCCTCACTCAGTCCAGATTCTGCTTGTCCCTCTCCCTCTGCTCCTCCCTGCTTGCTGTCTGTCTTAAATAAATAAATAAATAAATAAATAAATAAATAAATAAATAAATCTTAAAAAACAAACAAAAACAAGAAATAGCTAGTGTTGGAGAGGATGTAGAGGAAAAGGAACCCTCATACAGTGCTGACAGGAATGCAAATTGGTATAGCCACTATGGAAACTAGTATGGAGGTTCCTAAAGAAATTAAAGCTAGAATTAAGCATATGATCCAGCTATACCACTTCTGTGTATCTGAAAAAAATGAAAATATGAATTTAAAAAGATATATGCACTGCGATGTTCATTACATTATTTACAACAGCCAAGATACGTAAACAACTTAAATGCCCATCAATGGATGAATGGTTAAGGAAGATCTGATATATATATATATATATTATACTACTATACTACTATGCTATATATATATACTACTCATATACTATTATATATATATATGAGTAGTGTATATATATAGTGTATATATATATAATATATGCAATATATATATTATATATATAACTACTACTCAGCCATAAAAGAAGGAAATCCTGCCATTTGCAAAAACATGGGTAGACTTTGAAGATATTTTGCTAGGTGAAATAAGTCAGACAGGGAAAGACAAATACTGTATGATTTCAATTATATGTGGAATATATTTATGAGAATATAAGAAAATATGAGAATAAACAAAACAAAACTCATAGAGAGAACTGATTCGTGGGTATAAGAGGGGAAGGAGGTGGGAGGTGGGCAAAATGGGTGAGGTAGGTTAACTGTATGGTGACAGATGGTAACTGGATTTATTGTTGTGATTTTTTTGTAGTGTATACAAAGATCAAATTATTAGATTGTACACTTGAAACTAATAATGTTATGTATAAATCTTAGCTCAGTTTAGAAAAAGAAAAAGCAGCAGCAGCACAGGCCACCCTCTGCAAGCTAGCTAACAAAAGACTTTTGATGTTCCCAGGGATGCTGGGCAGGAATTCCAGATTTGGGCAGCCCAAACATGGTCTAGAAAAGGGAGCATGGTGGTACATCCTCTTGACCCACAGCTTCTTTGCCTTTTGGAGAAAGTGCAAATAGAAGAAGGTCAGAGAAGGGCCCTCAAAAGCTAGGGGTTCAAGATCCAAGGCAGGAATGTGGGGAATATTAACATCCTTTCCAGCTAAAATCATTGATTGTTTGATTATTTTACACTTGATGGTAAAATTTGGTACTACAATCTAGTATTTGAAATCAGGCTAATTGGGTTAGAACCCCACTCTACTTTTATTAACTCTATGATCTTGAGCAATTTCGGCACCCCCCTTCCCTGACCCTTAGTTTCCTCATTCTGTAAAATAGAGGCAATAATATCTATTTGTAGGGCATTAGGATGATTAAATAAGATTTTGTGTAAAGTGCTCATTATTGTTGCTATATAGATATTTGAACAGATCCAGGGCTTTTCTCCTCTACTTCAGCATAAGCATTTTTTTCTGACACACATCCTGGACATGAAATGGCTTTCCACCTGTGTGAGAATAAAGATGAAGCTTTTAATAATCTTGAACTGAATGCTGTTGACTTTGACAACTATGCTATGATAGAGACTACAAATCCAATCTCCAAGTCTAGAGTATTTCTCAGATCCATTCACTTTTCACTGCCACTGTCTTAATTTCTTGAGTTATCAGTAATCACCTAGTAGAAGAATAACTAGGTAAGCAACCAAGTATCTGAGAGTATCTAACACAATCTTATCTTCAAGACCCCAAGACTCTCCTCCTTGACTGAAGACCCAATTTCTAACCTGCAGCTTACAGCAGACACTTCAGCAAGTATGAGAGAAAAACAGAAATAAGCTCTGATGATAAGACTGAATGGCTGAAGTTAAATGAGAATGAAGGAGAGTAATATTCTCTATTAGGATGCAATACATGACTCTATAAGAAGGATTTGATTACTGTTTCCCCCAAGGGGAAAAACATACTGTGGATGGTGAGGACATTGACATATTATCCTTAGTTCATAATCTTTGAAATATTTTTGTATAAGGAGTACTTACCTAAAGGTTGACCTAGAGAAGATTGAAATTTCCTTTTGATTTGACACCTCTTCTGATGCAGTTCTTGCAGTCATGTTGAGCCAGTTAAGAAATAGGAAATATATCTGACAATCCCAAATATTTTTACCATTTACTATTTTTTTGTAAGGTAAAAGAACAAACCTTTGTGACTTCCCAGGGAACCTCTTGGAAACAGATGTTTTAGGTCTAAAAGACATTCTGGAAATGTATTATATATATTTAACATGTTAAAATATAGAATAAAAATATATTTATATTTATTTGTAGGGTCTAATCTTAGCATAATCAAAAAAGTTATCATGGGAGATTTTGTCACTCAATTAAGAAAGGGTCATAGAAGTAAAAAAAACAATGAAGAGTTTTACTTGGCTATTTATTAACCAAGGTACATTGAAAGTGACAGAAATCATAGAAGGTAACACCATTATAAGGAACTTTAGCTTTTTAGACTTGAGGACTTCTGTGTTTGTTTTCATGTTAGTAATCAAGAGCATGACAAAATCACCACAAAGCACAGAAAACTTGGAAACTTTCCAAGTGAGATACAAAATTTTAGTTATCTGGGTGTATTACAGACTGTAAAGAATAAGTTTTTTTAACTACTTTTCATTAACAACAGACTAAATGCTCTAAAACCAATTTATCATTTAAATGTAAGGGAAAAAAATAAACTCCAGTTTTGCATTGATATGATTACTGGCAATAGATGTATCTTAAATTTTTAAAAAATCTTAAATTTTTAAATATTATCTCAATAAAAACTAAGCAAAATTTGCCAAAAACTGTAACACATTTCATTGCTTCTATTTATTTATTCATTTATTTTTAAAGATTTTATTTATTAATTCATGAGAGACACAGAGAGAAAGAGAGAGAGGCCGAGATATAGGCAGAGAGAGAAGCAGGCTCCAGGTAGGGAGCCTGATGTGGGACTCGATCCCAGGACTCCAGGATCACACCCTGGGCAGAAGGCAGGTGCTAAACCGCTGGGCCACACAGGCTTTCCTCATTGCTTCTATTTAGACTCATCCTCTGTGCAAATAATGAGCCAAGGCAAATAAAGTTCTTTCTGTATAACTTCTATAATTTTCCTCATATTCTTATCTTCTTTAACATTCCATATCAAATACTTTAGAATAAAACTACTCTCTTCATACTTCCTTGCCACTACTGCACCTAGGATGGTCTCAATCACTCACATTTAACCAAAGAAACTGCTTACACTTCACAGAAACTACTGGAAGAGACCACTGAGGATTACCTGTCTGTCATATACAGCAAGCATTTAATGGACCAGTACAGCTCATAAGTACACATAATATGGCCAGTCATCTCTTTCATGCTTTAAGCTTCATTAACAGGACCCAAAAATAGAGCTACTCTATAACCAAAAGAATATAATCCAAAACTGTATGCATGAAAATTATGCACAGAGTAATATTCTATATTACTTAGAAGTTATCAAAGCATCCAAAGATTAATTAATTAACTCAATTTAAGATAGTTCAAGGTCTTAAAGTTAACATTTAAACTGACACACTATAGGACATAATATATTCTTGATGTTTAAAAATTTTGTTAGAATTATAAAGCAACTAGGTTAAACAAAAAAATTAAGATTTATTTATTTTAGAGAGAGCACGAATGGGAGGGGTGGAGGAAGAGGGAGAGAGAATCTCAAGCAGCCTATGGGCTGAGCCTGGAGCCCAACAAGGGGCTGATCTCTGAAATCATCACCTGAGTGGAAACCGAGAGTCAGTTGCTCAATGGACTGTACCAACCCGGTGCCCCAAACAAAATTTTTCATTTTTCCTTATCCTGAATATGCAGGAGTCATATTGGTTCATCAGATCCATTCTATATAGAAAACACAGGAAGTTCTCTTTTTAAGAGAAAGCAAATCCAAATCTTTAAAAAGAATAAAATGTGTATTTGTATTTTACTTCACACTGATATAATCAGGAAGAAGGTATAGCTGTTTTTTAAACCTAAATTATCAAATAAGTTTGATTTGATTGCATGAACTTGATTTCTTATTTTAAAAAAATGCTTCTGGGGATCCCTGGGTGGCGCAGCGGTTTGGCGCCTGCCTTTGGCCCAGGGCGCGATCCTGGAGACCCGGATCGATCCCGTCGGGCTCCTAGTGCATGGAGCCTGTTTCTCCCTCTGCCTGTGTCTCTGCCTCTCTCTCTAGCTCTCTCTCTGTGTGACTATCGTAAATAAATTTAAAAAAATTTTAAAAAAATGCTTCTAAGCTAGCAGCTTCTGTGAGAATAATTTTTTCTCTAAAAGATTACCACATTTAAAGTATTAGTTGTAGAGTTCATTTTGGGGAAATTTTGAAATGATTAGATTTATATAAGTGCTTTTTAGTCTCTATAAACGAAGGTTTCTCACCCTTGCCACTACTGACGTGGAGGGCAGCTAATTCTTGGATGTGCAGGGCTAGCCTGGGCATTGTGAGGTGTTTGGCAGCATGCCAGACCTCTTCTCACCAGATGCCAGAAACACCTCCGGGTTGTGACAACCAGGAATATCTCTAGACATTGTACTCAAGGGGAGAAGGGGACAGTTGCTGTAAACCTAATCAGAATAGTGCGCCTTTAAGAACTTTAAAATTTATTAATACAGCCCAGAGGTAGGATTGTATCTCACTTAAACAAGCAGAGATAACGGCTTTTTTCACTTGTAGATGGCCCAAAACATAAGAATCTTACAGCTGCAGCTTAGCAGGTTAGCAAGGGGTTAAAAGTAGACTACAGGAAAATTGGATTGCTGGGTCATATGGTGGGTGTATGCTGAATTTTACGAGAAACTGCAGAACTATTTCAAAAGTACAAATGTTGCATTCCTACCAGCAATGTATGAAAAGTTTCAGTTATTTTGTATATTCGCCAACACGTGACATTAGCCCTATTAAAAAAGAATTTTTTTAAGCAAATCTAATAGATGTATTGGTATCTCTTATGCTTTTGATTTGCATTTCCCTCGAGACAAATGATGTTGGGCACCTTTTTATGTGCTTTTCTGTATTTGTCTGTTAAAATCTTTTAATCATTTTTTAAAAAAAAATAGTCTAAGTTTATTTTGCGCTGTGAGCATGTTTTGCATATCTGGATACAAGTCCTTTGTCGATACATGTTTTTCAAGTATTTCCTCACATTCTGTGGTTTGGATAAAGCTTAATTTATCAACTTTTAAAATATTTGTCCTTTTGAGTTTTATCTAAGAAATGGTTCCCAAGCCCAAATTCACAAAGTTTTTGTTTTCAACTAGAAATTTTATAGTTTGAGATCTTAAATTTAGATTTGAGTTCCATTGTGAGTTTTTTAAAAATACAGTGTCACATGTGTAAGTCCAGGCAACTCTTTTTTTTTTTTTTTTGCATATGGCTATCCAGTTGTTTCAGTATTATTTGTTAAAGAATCATTTTTCAACTGACTTCTCTTGGCAACTTTTCCAAAATCAATTGACTGCGTATGTGTGCATCAAAACAGTTTAAAAAAAAAGTCTTCTATATTTAACCTCTGTTTTTGCCATTTCCAACATTCTTTTAATTTTTTTGGTGTAGTTTCTCTCTGGTCTAATCCCACCTACAGAACTTTAATGTTTCTGTTAGCACAAGTCTTATCAGCGCATGAAACAGTTAATGTACTGCTTCTCTCATTGGAAAGGCTTGTCCCTCTGTGCTATTGTAGCTTTTGCAGTCAGCTCTCTGATGATGTTAGGAAAAGTTAGGGTTTTGTAAGATTGTCCGACTTCTTTTATTGTTAGGGTGGAAGTGATGTTCTTTGTAACTTTCTATATCCTAAACTTATGCTTTTAGTTTTGATACGTAGTATTTAAATTGTCTTCAGGTTTAAATGTTAATAACTTTGTTTTAAGTAGTTAAGAGGTTATTTTTATTTACTAAATATATAGGTTTCTTTTCAATACCATTTGACCAGGCAACATAGTGTGCTTGATAAAAGTTCTCTGAAATGTGTTCAGACTCCATGACTTAGGATATGGAAAAGTTTTTGCAAATGTTCCTTGAGTGCTTGAAAGGAATGTTTATTTCTTTATTTAGCACAGGTTACTAGATCAAGCTTGTTCATTTTGGGGCCAGGTGCTCTTGGTTGCTTATCTAAAAACCATTCTCCTCTTTTCCTTGCTTTCAGAACCTCTATTTTGTTTGTATATTGGATGGCAGTATTTTCAGAAAAGTTGGGTCTAGCTCCAAAGGAAGAATCATGTTTGGTCTAAACTAATGATTCCTATTTCTCAAAGGGGAAGTCTGCTGGAGACTTCTGAAGGATCTTCCTCTTTCATAAAAATAGAGCAACATGAGCCTCGTTTCCTGCTTGCTTTGCATGTTATTCTGTAAGAAAATGATATATGGAGCAGTGGTATCCATCTTGCAATCGTAAGAGGAAAGCTAAGAGAACCATAGAGAAATCTACATGGTTTCCTGATATTGAGCTGATGAATTAACTGGTCCTGGAACTATCTTCAAAGTTCATTTTATGCGAAATAATAAAACGATAGTTTTTGCCACATTTGGTTAAATATTCTAAATGCATCCTGATATATGTTTGTTTAATATATAAGCATAACATATACTTGAGGTCTCATTTTCAGATACAAATTTTTTAAAAATCTCACACAATTGCTACTTTTTTCTTCCTATAATTCTAACTTTTGCTTTATGTATGTCGAGGCTCTGTTGTAAACATATGTATTCATGATTATTCCATCATTTTGGTGGGTTTTTACTTTTATAATTCCAAAATATTCTCCTTCCTACTGATATTTTTGTCATTTTTTTTGTGCAATCTTTAAAAAAAAAACAAATCTTTTTTCCCCATTTCATTGAGATACGATTGACATGTAACATTAGTTTTAGGTGTACATGATTTGATATATATATATTGTGAAATGATCACCACAGTAAGTTAACATCCATCACTTCACAGAATCTTTTTATGAGAATTTTCAAGATCTGTTCTCTTAGCAACTTTCAAATATATATCAATATTATTCACCATGCTGCACATTACATCCCCTGAACTTATAAATTTATAACTGAAGTTCATAACTTTTGATTCTTTTACCCATTGTGACCATTGTGACCCCCACCTTTCTGCCTTTGGCAACCACTAATCCATTTTCTGTATCTGTGACATCAGTTTTTTTAGATTCTACATTAAAGTGAGATTATGTAATATTTGTCCTCTGACTTATCTCACTTAGCATAATGCCTTCAAGGTCCATCCATGTTGTGCAAATGTCAGAACTTCCTTTTTATAGCTGAATAATATTCTATTGTAAATAATGCTGCAATGCACATGAGGGTGCAATTGTCTCTTTGACATAGAGATTTCATTTCCTTTGGATAAATACCCAGAATTGGAATTGTTGGATAGTTCTACTTGTAATTATTTTAGGAAAACCCATACTGTTTACCATAGTGGGTACCCTAGTTTGCACTCCCACCAATAGTGTAAAAGGATTCCCTCTTTTCCACACCCTCATAATACTTGTTACCTCTTATCTTTTTGATAATAGCCTTAAATTCTATTTTGTCTAATACTAACATTACAGTAGCTTCTTTTGATATTTTCCTGTTATACATATTGCTATCTCTTTACTTTAAAAATTATGTTTTCTGATGACCAAAAGAATCCATGTTTATTGCTGAAAATACCAAGGAGAAAGTCACACATTCTTCCATTATCCAGGAATAACCACAGTAATATTTTGGCATGTAACCATTCCAGACAATTATCTCTAGGTAGGTATACATGAATATATAAATTATTTAAAAACTAATTGTGATCATCCTGTATATAACTTGTGTTTTTTTAAGTTTTTAACTCAACAATTGTCATCATTTGTTCCACTTTTCTATACAGCATGAAGTTTTAATTCTTCATAATTTTACATTATATAGATAGCCTTGCTTTTTTTTAAAGTATAGAATCATTTAGAATTTGGCTTTTCCACTTCTTAATGAATATCATTGTACATCCCTCATTTCTTTGCTTTTGAAATTTCTGCAGGTATCCCTGTAAATAGCATTTGGACCAAAAAAATTCTTTGATCTGTCAGATATGTGAATTTAATCCATTTACATATATGTAACTACTGATAATTTGGTTTATTTCCATTTTTGTTTTTTATCTGCTTTCCTATCTTCTATTGGCTTATTAAATGTTCTGTATTCTGCTTTACCCTTTTTTAAAGTTCATTGTATTTATATTATTTTAGTTGTGACTTAAATTGTGACTTTTTAAATACACACTTCACAGTTTTTCTTTAAAAAATCTTAAATTATTCTAAAACACCTGAACTGAGATCAAGAGTTGGAGACTTAACAGACTGAGCCCCTTTCATATATTTAAATAGAACTTCCATCCATTCAAAGTTTACCTTGATGTAATTTTCTTGTCATTTTTATTACCTCTTATGCCAAGTTGCATCAACTGACACATTTACATGCATCTTTTCATGTAAGACTCTAGAAACCTAATGGTTATTTCCAACAAATTTTGGAGGTCTTTTGTAAACCTGATCTTACAATTCAGGCAAGTTTGTTCTTAATATTGCTATAGTGGTGTCTCTGTTTCAAGGATTGTTAAGCTGCTGAGGTTGTAGAACTTTTCTCCAATTAATTTTCTCTTAACGGAACTGAATTCCTAATTTGTTAAAATCAGAGATAGGTTATGCTCAGATTTTCTAAGGGAAACTGAGGACTCAGTGTTATGTATAAACTTTACAGGGGAAATAAAAAGAATGCATGACCTATCCAAAAATACTAGTTTGGTCCTCAGTATAAAGTTAAATTCCTAAAAAAATTTTAAAAATTAAAAATAAAATAAAATTCCTGGTAAATTTCAGGTTATTGCCCTGGCAAATGTTTTCTGGAACATTTCCTACTCAAAACCACGACTGTCATACCTATAACCTAAGATTGTTCTGTTGAATGTCAAGCACTTAAAAAAACAGTTGTTTTTCTCTTTAAAAACTAGCTTTATTCAAAAGAATCCGAAGCATAACACTATAGGAACAAACTTACAATACATATTGTTCAAGAAAGCCTGCCACACATAATTTCTACTAATAGTAGGTCTAAATGTTGATAAATAACATTCTTTATACAATGCACAAATGACATTTAGTATGAGCCTTACAAAGAATGGCCAACAATAACATGGACTGTTTTGATAGAACTTCTATTTGTCTTGCTACTTATCTACAGAATAAAAAACTAAAATGTGGAAGATAAACTCTTCTTAAATTTTACCATGGTGTTTAAAGAAGAAAGAAAGGGATCAAAAGGAGGAAATTATAAGAATTAAAGATTTTAAAAAGAAAAAGTAAAGTTGGCTTACCACTATTAATAGTTATTATTAAAAAGTAATTCAGAATTGATAATTTTTGGTTTAATACTTGGAAGCCCTTAGACAAACTATCCATTATCCACTATATTCAATCAGTTACCAAGCCAATTTTATTTCTCTGAAAACTAACTTGTACAAAACCATACAAAGAAAATAAACAATTTGGGGGTAACCTAGTCATTTCATAAATTAAAATTTTTCCACAATGCAATTCATGAATCATTTAATACTAATACTTCTTTAAACCTCTATGATTTAAATAGAAAGACTCATTTCTAAGAGATTGTATGTGAAGATACCAAGAAAAAAATGAATCCTTAACATGTAATTCTAAATTTCTAGCCCCCAAAACAGACCCATGTAAACACTGGACATTCAAATAAAATATAATGGAATTATACTACCATATGGTACATGGCATTTTTAAAAACATTAAGAACCAAATCAGATTTATTGCTATGTCAGTCTTATCAATAATTAACAATCAAATTACAAAATACACTACATAACTACGCCAAAAATGATGCTGTATAGAGATATCATTTATGTAACTTAGGTAAACATTTATCTTGTAATATACATCACTAATATAGTAAAACCTTATTCAGGATAGTTTGAACTGATAAAAGTCTAAAAATTTGAATGCTTTAAAAAGATATGCAGTTTAAGCACTCATAGCATTTTTTTTTTGCTTTCAAGTATACAATTTCAAATATACAAATTTGCATTGGCCAAGTATTACATATTACAATCCATTTGGGTACTTGTTTAAAGACAAAAGAATGTTTTTTTTAAATGATATTCTCAAATAAATGCTCTATAAAGCTTAACGCTCTTCCAAGATCAAACATTTTTTTCTTTAAAATCTTCATTATGACTTTTATTAACAAACCTTTTCATCAGATAGTACAAAGTAAACACCATTCAAGCCTTGGATCAATGGTTACAAATTCTAAGTAAATTAGAGGACTTTTATGGTACTTTAAAGCTTTAAATGAATATTAGCATTTCTACTTATTTTGCTATGGTGAAGTGAATGGTATCTTTTTTTGGCTGGAAGATATCAGAGTAGGTTCAAAGTCTAGTATGTAATTTTAATGGTAAAGGCTAAAAAAAATCCTAATATGCACAATCAATTAAGATAATAATTCCTTTGTGATAACTGTGAGAGGAAAATAAAAATTTTAAGAAGTAAATTTTAAGAAGTATTTATTGTATTATGAGTGTTATGAATTGCTAACACCAAATTTTACCCCCTCTCCCATTTCAAAACATCAGGCCATCTACTAATCCATAAATATTGATGTTTCACATACTTCATAGAGTAGCTTAAACATACCAGCATAAGAAATAATTAGTATTACATAGTAATTTCCTTTGCCATAGGAATAAATGTTGGACAAAGTCTGGAAACATTTTATTTTCCAATTTGAATTACAGTAATTTTGCCACAGACCACAGCACTAGTGCATGTGTTACTTTAGACATGCTCTAAGAACAAAACAAAAAAATTACTGCAAAAATACATGTCACCAATGTGGAACACACTCAGATTTGTATAAAAGTACTGAACTAATATCCCAAAAAGAGGTATATGTAAACAGTACATAAGGAAGAAATAGTTTTAATATGAAACAGTCATTTAAGTCACATACATCATGATAAGAAGCAGGACTTTCTTTTATAAAAGATATTTTAACTAACAAGCAACATCATCTATATCACCTACAGAACAAGGAAAGTACAAGTATTTAGAGTAAGTTTTAATATAATTGCAAGTAATGGATTTTGACAAACTATGACAAAGATTAAGATTATCCATTGAGTTTCATTAAAAACTTTAAACTAAATATAGGCCTCTGATGTATTCATGTCTGAGATAGCCATTTTTCATTTCCCCTAGACCCTATGTCTTGGGAGATGTTAATGCCAGCCCTAGTCTCCTTACTCCAGGAGTACCTCTAAACTTCGACCTCTGTACCAAGAGTTAGAAAAATGCAGATGCGACTTCTATACTGTTCTACTGGATAAACAGAATAGGCAAAAGGGGCAAGTTACTAACATTTGGAAGTGAGAAAACTCTGAGTTCAAAAGTTGAGGAAAGAAAACTGTGAAAAGTCCAAAACAATTAAAGGAAATTGGGAAGTACTCTTAAGATAGCATCCATCAATTCAATAAAAAGACTGCTTCCCACAGTGCCTGAAATGTGGTCTTATTGTTGGAAATCTTAGATATTAGATAAAAATCTATTCTGAATAAACAGCCTTAAAAAGGAAGTTTAATCCCACTTTCTTCACTATCTTCATTTGCATTTTGGTGGAAAACATTTTTCCCTTAAACCTGGCCAGCCATAACCACAGGAAAAAAAATGGGAGTTCTAAGTGGAGGAAAGATGAAATTTTGAAGCACAGAGCAACCATTAGGGGAAAAGGCAAGTTGGCTTGTATTGTATTCCGCCGGAGGGTTTAGGATGGAAAGAGGGCAACTAGGAAACACTAACACCAAGAAACGTAACTCTTCTGAATCACATTAGGAAAAAGGAAAGACCTCTGTTTCTTTCTACCTCCTAAATTGACTGGTTCTCTAAAGAAAACTGAGCGCTAGTTTACTATTGGTTAACTACATTATGGTTTAAATAAGCTTTTATGAGCTTTCCTAACAATCTAATTATTTTATATAACGTTCCAAACTACTATTTACAAATGATCTTTGGGAGCCTGGATGCTCTTAACTTTTTAATTAAAAAAAAAAACTAAAATAGCACAAATGTTCATGCATATGAAATCTCTATACACTGTAAGAAAATGAAATCCAAAAATTCTTTAGAGCTCCCTTAAAAAAATCATTACTTACATATTTTTTCCTGTTAAATACAATTACTATAGTATGCTGGACAATAAGTACTAGCATTTTTAATATGTTCAAGACAAACAAGTTTGAAAGAATACTAGATAAGGACTCCTGATACTTATTTGGATGATTAAAGTCAGAATTCATGGTGACCCACACTACTGAAGTTTTTTCCTACCAGTAGGCAGAGTTGGAAGTCTTTAAAAAAAAATGATTTCTTTATATTGTGCTAATCTATGAAGAATAAACCCTACTACAGGAAAATCTTGCTTTATGTACATAATCTCCTAATCTGGATAACAAGAATCCTAATAACAGTACTATAAAAGTATTTCACATCAAAGGAAAACACTGTTCACAAAACTAATTCTAAACACTCTATCTGAATAATTTTTCTTTTATTCAGCTAAGCTGTTTCAGCATTAGTGAGTCCAGTAGCATCTAGAACAAATGGACTAGGAATTCTCTACTGAAATGAATAGAGCAAGTTCTGGGAAAGGAAATGACGATTTAAAACTATCAGCAACCTAGCAGTCATGAGAAAGCCTCACTGCTGAGAGTTAGCCAAGTTAAACTTAGACAAAACTTGAGAATATAAGAGAAACTTTACGATTTCCTTCTTAGTTGTGCATATGTGCCTTTGTATATATGTGTGCATGTGAGATGAGGCCTTTCATGAAGGAAAAGGATTACATGAAAAAAAGGTGCAATGCTACTGGAAGATTATTCCACCTATGTGTATTTCTTTCCATTACAAATATTTTTAAATGTTCAGGGCAACTCATCACTTGTCCTAACAAAGCCGTACCAATTTGTATAATAGCCTTCTTTGGGTCAAATTGAACATTCTTCTAGTTCCTTAATTTTCCTATCAAAAACCATCTAGGTAGTTTTTGACTTAGTCACATAGAGACAAATGTCGAGCTAGTTAAGAAGAGTAATTCAAATACATGAAAAGATTCACAAACTTTGATCAAACTATGATTATAGTTTGCCCATGACTCACTGGTAGTCAACCATGGGTTTTTCTTTTGAATATTTACAGACTCTTATTTAAATAAGGTGCTCTGAAGACCTAAGCATTTGAATAAAAATTCACTTGTAAGTTTTCAAAAACTATTTGGAAACAGAAAAGAATCACATTACAAATCAAGTACCTTTAGACTAGCTTGGAAGAAGTTACCTTACTTTCACAAAACTACTTAAACTGTAACCAACAGATGGCTTAAGAAACTGCATAATTGATTTTAACAATAAGTACAACTCAAGTACTACCATGAAAAGGTTAACTTCTGAGGACACTGGAAGATCCTACTCAGTATCTAACTATGTTGTCATAAAAACCATGATTCGATGCTAAGACTGGGCTTGTAAC
Source organism: Nyctereutes procyonoides (assembly GCF_905146905.1). NCBI lineage: Eukaryota > Metazoa > Chordata > Mammalia > Carnivora > Canidae > Nyctereutes > Nyctereutes procyonoides. The sequence continues at coordinate 19,655,237 of NW_026575040.1, read as the reverse complement.
ATGCAGTGCATCATTTCTTCAAAATCAGCACTCACTAGGATTTCAAGAACAACATAACTAGGTCCTTAAAGATTTATAAAATCATGTAGTTCTAATATAAACTATAAAGTAAGCAACATGGGATCTTCAAGTATGCTACTGAACACATCAAATGTCAGAGTCAGCTAAAAATACTGCATTTTAACCTGCTTCAATTGGTAAAGTTGTCACACCAAGGAGTACCTAGTATTAGAGTCTATGCCATTTCATTTCCTAAAATTTTAAAGATATATAATTTACAACTATATTGAAAATATTTTGTACTCACCTCTAACTAGTCACAGGTAAATGGAGAAAACCTTCTACTACCTTGTACCATATGAAATTGCTGTTTTTGTAGGTCAAAATTAAAATGCTATATTTAAAAAAATAAGTTTTATTCAATCAAAATATGCATGAGCAATAATTTTCTACTAGGATATTAAATACTTCATTTTTTAAAAACTTGTCATTTGTTCAACTATATAAATTGTTCATATTCCCCAATTACTGCTTAATTGGAGAACACGTTTCTTAATAAGAAAGCTTCACATGATGAAAAAGATGGTAGTTTGCTGGATAAAGGTTTGGTAACTATAATGGACAGAACAAAATTTAATATCCCAATTCAATTAACTTTGCTTTAGTAGCTTCTGACATATGAGGTCAAGCGCTGCCATGTAAAAGTGTGGGCTCATGTTTATTAACCAAAGGATTTTTTTAATCAAAAATTTCATGCATAATTTTAATTTCTTGGCAATATGCTGCTACTGTCATTTCACCAGGGTTTAAACAGTAGTAATTAATTATCTTTCGCAGATCACCACATGGTCTTCAGAACTTTTTTGGTTGCAATCATAATGGTGGCCCAAGTTTGGGAGCTTCACCAACATCCAACCATCGTATGAATTGCTATGAATTGTCATACAGTTTCTTTTCTTTTTTTTTTTTTTTTTTGTCACAGGTCATGATCCACTCTAAAAACAGGTTTCCACTGTTCTGAATCTTAATGAGTACACCTCTGTCTCCATTCTTGATCATCTCCCAGGAGGATGTTCTTGGGTCCATCTTTACACTTTCCCCAGTCACCAGAGAAACTCCTGTCTACTTCAAGGCCTTGAAATTGTTGTTTGTAAGTTAGCTTTCACCCTGGCTCTTAATTGGTCTTTGCTCAAAATGGAGTCTCATCTCCCCTGAGGCTCGTCTTTAAATCCAGATCCCCATAACAAGATTTTTCAAACCACCACTGAGCAGTTCTTTTATCAGCTGAGCCTTCTAAGGCCAATTTGATATTTCCACCCATCTCATTTGCAGTATGTCCTGGCTTGAAATCATATTAAAAGACGTATTCACAAATCTTCCGAGGATATTATGTTATTTATTTCTCTGGAAAATAATAAAACAACAATAATCAAAGGAAACTGAAGAACATACTATTAAAATTCTAAACAGCACAACTAGAAACATACTTCACTTCAACTCTAATTGCAGTCATTTTTCAACTGATCTAATATTAGCAATTTCATGTGGTACAATCCACAAGTTAATCAACAAATACTTACTGAGCATCTACTATATGCTAACATCCATCTGATATCTGTACAAACAGATATCTTGGAAAGACAGACTCAAAAATAGAAAAGTCACTAGTTTCAAGGACCCTAATGGGAAGAAATCTGGTATCATACCCTATTATCTTTTTAAAACATCCATTAAAATGTATGCTTTCTTCCATGTTATAGCTACATATACTTTTTTCTGAAAACATGTCAAATAGATCCTTGAAAGAGTTTTAAACTGTTTAATGTAATATTGCCAAAGTTCAGCTCTGCAATGTACATTTTTCAATGATTCTAACTTCTAAAAGTCAAAACTTGCCTACATTTGCTATATATTATTTTGAAGCTTCAAGAGGCTTTTATGTTTATGATTAACAACAACTAACATTTATTTGTATAGTACTTTCTAAAGCACCCCCATATACATTAGTCTCATTTAAGACAACAAAGACAATACAAAATTTGCACTGGTGATGAAGTAGAATATTAATAAAAACTAAAAGGCAAATAATCTTTTTGCATGTGCATTTAAAAAAATAATGTCAAACATTAAAATCCTGTGTCATCAAACCTCTGTAAGACACAGGAAAAAAAAACCTTTAATTCCTGTGACTAAGCATCACTGCCCACTGCAGGTGGGCCAAAAGTTTCTCGAGTACGCATTAACTGGACATCTTTGTCAGCCATGCAGGTATCACAGCCCCATACTGCTGATGCTTCCGCAGTTAGGAGGCCATAAGCCGTTTCAGTCATTCCAGTGCAGATCCGATGAAACCACTTCTGACAAGAAGCTTCACATAAGATGGCATCCTGATCATCATTCACTTCATTTGTACAAATTCCACAAGGATACACTGGGTCAGAAGAAGAATGGCCATGACGGCTTGGGTGGAGAGAGGATTTATTGCTTTTCTCAGTGGTGCATGTATCTGGGGCACCTCTTGGTTGCCGTGGTTTATTCTGTGTCCCATTTGCATGGCTGTTATTTGTAGCTTCTGTGGTGCTTGAACGGCTGTTCTCTTGATTTACTGCATTGTTTCGATTAACATTTTTTAATTCAATATTACTCTGATTCACCGTGTCATCCATATTTAAGTGAGGTGGATGAGTAGAGGAATTTTGATTAGTGTTTTTGGTTGCTCCTTGACTAAAGTCTTGTTTTGGAGGTGGTGCTTTTGCTTGACCGAAAGTGTTTGGGGGAGGAATAAAAGAATGATTAGATTCTAATGGAGAAGTAAAATTTGAATTATTTCCAGGGACAAAGTTAGATGCTAAGTCAGGGTTAGATACTTGGTTAGCATTCTGTGGAGGAATCTGATTGAAGTTTTCAGCAGGATTTTGTCTAAAATGTTGATTAGGCATGTTAACATTCTGACTCAGTGCATTGTTATAAGATGGATTTCCAAAGCTTGAATTATCATGTGGCCCAAAGTTAAATGCATGAGGTCGATTAAAACCCATGCCCAAAGGATTCTGAGGAAATGGGTGTGGCTGATTCCTGAGTGAGTAAGGACCACAGTATGGGGAAGACATTCTTGGAGGAACGTGAGGTGGCATTCTGAATGTGCTATAGCCTCCAAAGCCAGGATAACCAGGGCCAAGATACGGATTTGATGAAGGTAGTGGTTTATAGGAAATAGTATTATAGTTGTCATCAAATGGATTAGCAGCCACTAGATGGTCAGAGTTTGGGTTCGGTGGTGGAGCATACTCAGACAATGGAGGAAAAGAAGGCCCCTGAAATGAGAATGTAGAGTAAAATATAGGTTTATATCAAAGAAGTCATTAAAATCGCTAACTTAACATGTAAGAACCTAGCTTTAATCAAATTTCTCTTGCTATGTGTTATGAAAATCTAATTCTTCATTTGACCTTTCAATTCTAAATAGTTTTTCATACTTAATTATATTTAATGATTAAAATGTGTAGATTTCTTTCCTTTACAAAAGGAAAGAAGGTATGCTTTTCTGAGCTCAAACTCATTGTTACTTCAAATTCCAAAGGTATTTAATCTTCAAAAGAAGCTTCATTATATAATTTTCATTTAATATGCGTAACCATAATTCTAGAATCTTTCACATAAACAATAAAATTAAGTAACTATAAATAGGATCTAAGTTTTTTTTACTAGCTTAACTTCAGGGAGTAGCTATTAAAGTTTTCCCCATGCACTAACTACTATGCTTTCGGCCTCAGAATGGAAAATAAAGTTCTAGTTTTAGCCACATTGCAAGTTTAACACATGGTAGCCAAAATGGGGAAAAAGTAATCTGTACACACATATTTATTCACAGTCTTTAAAATAAAAACAGTGCTTCAAATTTTCAAAGGATAAAACCAAAAAAGCCGGTTTTTGTGACTATTTATTCCAGCACAGGTTATATACAAAAGATACTTCTGTGACTGCTTAATGATATGTACATTCTACTGAATCATTCTAACAGCTGAACAGTGCTTCAGGTTAAACTTGTGTCCATCTATTTTAAAATCTTTTAAATATCTACGGTTTTTTAAAAAGATTTTATTTATTTATTCATGAGAGACACAAAGAGAGAAAGGTCAAGATATAGGCAGAGGGAGAAGCAGGTTCCATGTAGGGAGCCCGATGTGGGACTCAATCCTGGAACTCTGGGATCACCCCTGTGCTGAAGGCAGACTCTCAACTGCTGAGCCACCCAGGTGTCCCAAATATTTATGCTTTTTTAGTTAGATTTAAGAATAGGCATTTTAATTTGTCTAGGTTTCCTTCTTGCAATATCCACTTTAGGCCTATACACCCCAAAATAACCAATAGTTGCAGAGTAAAAAATAATTTAAAAATCACTGCAGAATTCACTCTTAGGTTATGAATGAGAATAGGAAACAAACCCATGACCAAATTTAAATTTACCTTATCAGCTTCATCTTATAAGTGAACAAAAACTGTTATTAAAGAAAATGTCAATTTACCTGTGTATTTGTCTTGCGTTTTTTCTTGTCTGGGCTTCCTAGTTGTACACCTGGCCCTCCTAACCCATCCAGTCCACTATCACCACCTAAAAAATAAAATCCAGGTAACATTTCCACTTGTAACTGAAATCATTTTATATCTCTCACATCAATATCATAATTATCTGTTAAAATGTGTTCTATTTTTGTTAGATAAAAGCTATACTGTTTTTTTTTTTAAAAAAAATCTCTGTCCTTCAAAAAAGGCTTCCCTATAATATCAGCCAGAAATATTCATCTCTATTCTCACAGTATTTTTTATTACTCTCTCAGTGAGAAAGTCTCTATCCTACCCTCAAAGCTTTAGTCATCTGGTTTCTTATCCTTGAGGCAACCACTAGTTTCTGCTCTATCTTCCAAAAGATAATCTAGATAAATTCCAGCATAGTATCTTTTGACAGGAGTACACAAACCATGGCATGCATACTATACACAATGCTCTCTATATATTGCTTTCTTCTTGGAAATCATTCCATATAATTACATACAGAACTGTTCCATCACCTAATGACTGAATAGTATTTCATGGCATGACTATACCATAATTCATTAAACTAGCTCTCTCCCTATGAATGGATATTTAGGTGGTTTCCAAACCTTTGCTGCCTGCAATGAAATGCAGACATTTCTTAAATACATGTACAAATCATTCATAGAACAGGAATTATGACATTAAAGGTATGTGGTCTTTAAATTCTTAAGGGTAATTGTCAAAGTATAATTATGTATTATTTTCTCAACAGTGTATAATCAAGCAAAAGCAAAAGGTCAACTGTGAATTAAAGAGGCTTAAAAATTTATCAATACATAACATTGTGAATGAATTAGTGTCACTGATTTGTATACTTAAAAATTGTTTAAATGGAAAGTTTTATGTTATATAGACATTACCAAAATAAAAACCAAAAAGTACAGAATTGACATGATCTAAAAAAATAGTTTATCAACAGAATTTTTTCCCATTTGAAAAACACTTTTTATGTGGAGGATTCTGATCATTAAAAAAGTAGATAGAATAAAATTATGATACATATATAGATACACATTTGTAATAGATTAATAAGTTCAGTGAGTTGACAATTAGAGGAGACCTGATCACATATGTGGATTCTGAGAAAGGTTCTTTAAACTGAGATGTACAGGATAAAAAAAATTTAAATTAAAAAATAAACTGACTTACAGGAGGATAACAAATCTCTCATATAAACAGCTTAAGAGCCTCTAGGCAGAGAAGAGCATATGTAAAGATTCTTAAGTAGAAAGAAGCCCAACGTGTTTGAGAAATTTAAGAGAGACCAGTGTGTTAAGGGACTCTGGAGAATGCCACTAGAAGAGGTTAAAGAGATAGGGAGGGACCAGATCATTTAGAGTAGTATGGACTGAATGTGTCCCCTCAAATTTTCTATTTTTAAGCCCTACCCCACAATATGATAGTATTTAGAGGTAGGACCCATTACCTTGAAAAAGGTAATGAAGGTTACATTAGGTCATGAGGGTCAGGCCCTTATGATGTGATTAGTAGCCTGAGGAGAAAGAAGAGTGTGCTCTTCGCCCCACTGTGGAGCACAAACACAGCAAAGACCACGTGAGGACGCAGGCAAGAAGGTGGGCATCCACAAGCCAGAAAGAGAGTACTCACCAGGAAGTGAATTGGCTAGCACCTTCATCTTGGACCTCTCAGCCTCCGAACAGTAAGAAAATAAATTTCTGTTGTTTAAGCCACCCAGTCTTGCAAGATACTTTGTTCTTGCAACCCAAGCAGACCAAGACTAGAATAAGCAGCACCTTCTTCTCAGAGATTTGAGTTTAAACTCCACAAGGGCCCTCCTGTGAATTTACACATTCTAATAATTCCAGCTTCTTTCCTGTGGCCTTAGGAATGGTAGCTGCTTCCTAGTTGATACCTCTGTGGAAACTTCAGTATCCTATTGTGCCACTTCAGTTTAATGTCTGTTAACAATACCTTAAATTCTTTCTACTAAAAATAACTGGTATGGTTTCTATCTCCTGACTAGATCCTGACTGATATATATCTCAAGTGCCACTAGCCAGAAACTGTCATTACTATTAAGTTAACATCATTCCAGACATCTAGATTATTACCTACCTACTTCTCCTTCTGGAATACAGAGCAACAGTAATACCTTTACAAAGATGGGATACTATTTTTAAATAAAAGCATTAAACTTTATTATAATGTGATAAAAAAACATTGAATGTTTAAGATAATATGGTATCACATCTTATTCTACTTTTTCCATCCTGTTTCCATCCATCTACTTTTCTATATCTAGATTCAATTCATTTCAGCTAAATTGTCTTTTATTACATCTTTGAATACTTTTTCTGCTCTATTTGTTGAGTACTGTATTTGGGGGCACCAGTTATCATTACACTACAGAAACTTTTAGCAGCATATCTATTAATTAGCTCTTCTGACTACTGTTTTTCTTATCTACTTAATCTAAATATCTGTAGTTTTTCTATCTATAACTCAATTGCTAACCATATCTATTATGTTCTTTATTTTTAATTTATTTGTATAATTATGTTGGTTTAGTCCTCAATTGGTTTCCTGAGTTCTGCAATTTACCTTTAATCTAATTTTGTTGTATTATCATCCTGTCTTTGAACTCTTGTTTTTACTTTTGTTTTTGTTTTTTTCATTAAGGTCTACCACTTGAAGCACATATGAGATATTTCCTTCTGTCCTTTAGGTTATGAGTCTTCATCTTCTGCATGCTATTTCTTTTTTCTTTCTTTTGTTAATTCATTAGTTTACTATAGCATGTTTGCACAGTTGTGCTTTTATTTTTACCTTGCAATTCTGTCTAGATCTTTTATTTGCTCTGATTTAACATGGGTGCTTTCTGACTCTCTTTTATTCACATCTAAGATTACTTCAGTTAGGAGATATGCTTTATGTACTGAAATAATCATGTGATTTCCCTCCCTTTAAATTATTTGTGTTCAACCTAAAACTGATATTCCTGAAATAAAGCCAACATATTCACTTTTATATGAATGTTATCATTTTCATGTGACTGGAGATATCTCTTTAGAATTCTTGCCTATATTATTAAGATTAACCTCTTGTGTTTCCTTGGAACATCCAGGTTTTTAATTCTGACATTTTGTTAAATGCTCATCTACCTAGTCAGAAAGTGTAGTAACCCATTCTCATGGGAGGTTTCCCTGTGTTCCCTCATTCAATTTGTATCCCTGGAGACTTCTTTTTTGTCAGAGAAAGTTCTCCTTCTCTCTCTCTTTTTTAAACCTTCTATTTCATGCATTGTTTTCTTACTCAAAAGAATAAGATAAAGAGTAGTCATTTAATTTAATGTAAGCTATGTAAGTCAGCTCTACTTTTTTCTTTTTTTTTTCTTTTTTTAGTTTTTTTTTTTTCTCAGCTCTACTTTTTTAAAAAAGAAAAAGAAACAGAATGTAAAGGAGTCATACCACTGGTAAAAAGCAGCACTGAAATCTAAAACCAGAGTTTTGTTTCCTTTTAAGTTTTTCACCATATTCACAAGATTGTATAACCATTACCGCTATTTAATTCCATAACATTATCATCACCCCATCATATACTCATTAGCAGTCATTTCCCAGTCCCCTAGGCCCTGGCAGTCATAAATCTACTCATACATATTTACCTATTCTGGATATGTCATATAAATGGAATCACAATATGTGGCTTTTTATAACTTCTTTCATTTACACTAGAGTAATATCTTCAAGGTTTATCCATGTTATGGTATGTATTATTTCCTTCTTATAGCTGACTGTGTGGATATACCACATTATATTTATCCATTGATCAGTTGGTGAACATTTGGGTGTTTCTACTTTTTAGCTACTAAGAATAATGCTGCTATGAATATTTATGTACAAGTTTTTATATAAACATATGTTTTCAATTCTCTTAGTATATACCCAATAATAGAATCATTGGGTGATATGGTACCTCTAAGTTTAACATTTTGAGGAATTGCCCAACTGTTTTTCCATACTGGCTGTGCCATTTTCCACTCCTACTTGCTAAGTCTAAGGGTTACAATTTCTTCACTTCCTCTCCAACACTTTTTTGTTTCTTTTTTATTTTTTAAAGATTTGAGAGAAAGAGTGAGAACAGGGGTAGAGGCAGAGAGAGAGGGAAAGAATCTAAGGCAGACTCCTGGCTAAAGGCAGAGCTCAGTGCAGGGTAGAATTTCATGACTCTGAAATTACAACCTGAGCTGAAAACAAGAGTCAGATGCTCAACTGACTGACTCTTCTGTTTTTTAAATACAGCCATTCTAGAGAGTATGAACTGGTATCTCATTGTGGTTTTCATTTGCATTTTCAAAATTACTAATGATATTGAATATCTTTTCATATACTTATAACCATTCATATGTATTTTTTACTTGAAGAAATGCGTACTCCAGTCACATTTACCTATTTTTTAGTTAAGTTGTTTATCTTTTTTGTGTTATGTTGTAAGAATTCTTTATGTATTCTGGATACTAGACTGTTATCAGTTATAAGATTTACAAATATTTTCTTCCAATCTGTGGCATATCTTTTCACTTTGATAGTGTCTGTCCTCTGACACATAAAAATTTTTAATTTTGATGAACTCCAATTTATCTATTTTTCTTTTGCTTGTTTGGATAGAACTAGATTTATATTCTAACCTGCCTCCCTAAAATCTTATCACAAAAGACAAAAATGAAAACTTCTGGTTCAAACTACAGGAGCTCCTATTTTTAAATTCTTTGATGTGGTAGGAATCCCATTTTAGTAGATAGTAGTAAAGAACTAATAGTGAGATCCAGTCCAACTCTCAGTCATTGATCCAAACTCTGATGGTTCAAGAATGATTGAATCTATTACTAATTTATAACTGTCCAGTAGCCCATATAAAATGAACTGATGATTCCATATTAACAAATCGTATTCACTTTTCCTTAACAGTATATACTGATATGCTGAGCACAGAAATGTGTTGTTCTCAAATATGAATACCTAGAAATTTTGATGAATGTGGTAGGAAAAAAGAATTACCAATGATTTTAGAGGTCAAATAATAAAGTGTTATATAAATAAACAAAGGTACCAAACAACAAAGTCCTATATTCCTAACATCTGTCATAGGTATTTTATAACAAAAATATAAAAAGAAAAACATAATTCCTAAAAATATAAACAATTACTAATAAATTAGTCACTAATCTCCAACCTAGAATATATAAATTCCTTTTTTTAAAATTTTTTATTTATTTATGATAGTCACAGAGAGAGAGAGAGGCAGAGACACAGGCAGAGGGAGAAGCAGGCTCCATGCACCGGAAGCCCGACGTGGGATTCGATCTCCAGGATCGCGCCCTGGGCCAAGGGCAGGCGCCAAACCGCTGCGCCACCCAGGGATCCCCATAAATTCCTACTTATAGCATTAAGAATACTGAAAAATAGGATGCCTGGGTAGCCTAGTGGTTGAGCATCTACCTTCCACTCAAGGCGTGATCCTCAAGTTCTGGGATCAAGTCCCACACTGGGCTCTGCAGGGAGCCTGCTTCTCCCTCTGCCCATGTCTCTGCCTTCTATGTCTCTCATGAATAAATAAATAAAATCTTTAAAAAATGAATACTTAAAAATTATAATTTTATAATTAAAATGCTGTAATTTAAAGATGGACAAAAAGCACCCTTAATTAATGTTATGTACCATCTCTGTTCACTTTCCAAAAATTGAATAACAATTGTTTGTATTCACTATAAGGCAAGGCTCTGACATTTGCAACTATATATTTTTTTAAGATGTTGTTTATTTATTCATGAGAGACACGGGGGGGGGGTGGGCAGAGACACAGGCAGAGGGAGAAGCAGGCTCCATGCAGGGAACCCAACGTGGGACTCAATCCGGGTCTCCAGGATCAGGCCTTCGGCTGAAGGTGGCACTAAACTGCTGAGCCACCTGGGCTGCCCCCATTTGTGACTATTTAAATAAATTTTATTATTTTCAAGTAATCTTTGAATAAAACCACCTTAAGTCCTTTTTAGAAACTGACTTTTAAGGTATTAATTTTTTATTTAAGAGTCTAACATTCCCCCCGATAAAGCAAATTTTCAAGTTCCCACTGGTGTCTTTGCTCCATTTATTATTCGTCTAAAGAGTTAAATATATAACATTTTCAGTGGTTTTGACTCTTGGTCTTACCTGGGTCCTTCCTGCTGCCTGTAATACTGGTAGTTCTTCACTATTAGGTAATCATTATGTTAGATCAGATAAAGCTAATTAGAATACAAGCTACCAACAATTTCCATGATTCTTACTGTTTAAAAATAAAGTGAAAGGCCAGGATTCAGGGGAAGGGGAAAGTAGTGATTATACCTAGTCATTAAGGTTACCCTCAGAGCTTAGGTACCAAAGCTTCTCTGTAGTTGCTCTATATAGCTGCTGCTGTTAACTGTGCAAGGTAAATCATGAATACTGTCAGGAGCTGAAAGCTGTGGGGCAGAAAACCAAGAAAAGGGGAACTGTCAAAGCTTACTGTTAACACTAGCCACTGTGATCCTTTTAATCAGTTAATACTTGAACTTCTTTATCTCATCTCTTCACTCCTACCTGCCCAGCGACCTCTGAATGTACAAGCCGAATGGACAATGGACGTGGGAAAAGGTAATGACAATGGAACAAGAGGACTCTTTCATCTTAAGAAAGCAAAGAAATGTTATCTCTCTAGATATTATCACCCTATGTTATGCCACTCAATCTCAATTAAACAAAATAAATCTCTTATCTCGTCTTTACCCTTTAACCTTTATCTAAAGCTGAAAGTTGAAGTCATGTGTCTCTTCATAGTCTTACAGAAAAGTCTAATATATTAAGGCAATTTTTCTTTTTTTTCTAGATTTATTTATTTAGTTATGATAGACAGGGGGGGGGGCAGAGACACAGGAGGAGGGAGAAGCAGGCTCCATGCCGGGAGCCCGATGCAGGACTCGATCCAGGGACTCCAGGATCGCGCCCTGGGCTAAAGGGAGGCGCCAAACCGCTGAGCCACCCAGGGATCCCCTGGCAATTTTTCTTATCTAAAGAATCTACAAATTATGTTTTTAAAGATTTTATTTGTTTATTCATGAGAAACACAAGAGAGAGAGAGGCATAGGGAGAGAAAGAAGCAGGCTCTCCATGGGGAGCCCTATGCAGGACTCGATCCCAGGACCCTAGGATCATGACCTGAGCCAAAGGCCGACTTAACCACTGAGCCACTCAGCCATATCAGAATGTACAAATTGTTAAAGATTTTCTTTTTTGAAATCTATTTGTAAGTATAAAATTATTTTTTCTACTTCTAAGTACTTTTTATTTTTGTAAACTGTGGAGTATTTGCTCTAGGGCTTTTATGTATTTTTTTTCCTAATTATATATTATATAAATTCTACCTTTTTATTTCTTCTATTAAAGAATCTATTTCTTTTTAAGATTATTTATTTATTTATTTATTTATTTATTTATTTATTTATTTATTTATTTATTTATTTATTTATTTATTTGAGACAGAGAGAGAGAGAGAGAGAGAGGCAGAGACACAGGCAGAGGGAGAAGCAGGCTCCATGCAGGGAGCCCGACATGGGACTCAATCCCAGGACCCCAGGATCACGCCCTGGACTGAAGGCGGCGCTAAACCGCTGAGCCACCAGGGCTGCCCAAAGAATCTATTTCACTTTAAAGTCCTTAAAAAGGAAGTAAGGGTATTGTCCTGTACACTAGATGTGGTATACCTTTTACATCATTTAAGTTTTCATTTTTAGCTTTACCTTATTTGCAATAATGGTTTCGTTTGTGATATTGACTATTCTCATAAATAGTGACTGTTTTTTTTTAATATTTTATAATGGGGTTCCAATCCAAGATGGTGATGTAGGAAGACCTTGAACTCACTTCCAACATGGACACACCAATCTACACCTATTTATTAAGCAATTCCTCTTGAAGAACAATTGAGGGCTAACTGAACAGCTTCTGCACAACAAAAGATATAGAGACCACATAGAGAACAACAAGAAACACAGTAATGAAGGGAATCCTCACCCTCAATAGCTGCAAACTTTAGTGGGGAGGGATAGCACTGAAGGCTGACTATGAGCACATTCATCACCTATGAGGCACAGAAAAAGGTACTAAAAGGGGAACTAAAAGGAACCAGCCTAGAACTCTTGCCAAATGATTGGGGAGCAACCCTGTGGGTTGGAGGACTGGTGAGCACCATGGTTTATGTTTCCCCTCCACCTTGATAGAGTGGATAGGAGCAGGGTCCAGGTATCCTGGCTGACCTACCACCTCAGTGAGCCTAAGGCTTTTAGCCAGCCCCAGCTGTTCCAACAAGGTAGCCCCAGTATAGCACACACAGGGACACCCCTGTTCAGAAATCACTACAGTTCCAGCCCTCTGGCCAAGGTAACAAAAGTGCAAAGCACCTCAGAACATTCTAGGCCCACACCACTTTAGCGCTAGACAAATTGCCAGGGCACACCTGGTGCAGAGTGCCTTAGGACCTCCTGGCCTGTGCCTGCTTTGGCTTCCAATGCCCTCTATGTGGAACATCCCAGGACCCCATAATCTGTGTATGCTTTGGTTCCATACACCCAGCTACAGTGCCCCTTGAGCCTCAGGACCACTCTCACCCTTTGGCGTGCATCCACTTCACCTTCAGTGGTTTTGTCAGGGTACCCTCACAGAGCCCTGGGACTCCAACTCACGCCTACTTCAGCTTCAGCTGTCTGGCCAGGGTGCTTTGTGCCTGGAGAGTCCTAGGACCACACTGGCCCACACCCACTTCAGCTCAGACCATCCCACCAGAGCAGCCCCAGCACAGAATTCCCCCAAGACTACCAGTCCAGCCAGCCATACTCCAACCAGGCAGCCAAAGTCACCAGGCACACATGGTCTACACAGAGGATGATCATGCATAACATCAGACCATTCCTTCGAGTTTAGAAGCGGCTGTTCTGCTTAATTCACAGAAAATAGAAAGTCCGCCAAAATGAGACAGGAATATGGTCTAAATGAAAGAATAAGACAAAGCCTCAGAAAAAGAACTAAATGAACTAGAGATAAGCAATATGCCTGATAATGAGTTTAAAGTAATGGTTATAATGATGCTCACTGGACCAGAGAAAAGAGGGGAAGAACTTAGTGAGGACTTGAACAAAGATATAGAAAATACAAAAAAGAACCAATCAGAGTTGAAGATTACAAAAGCTGGAGGGAATCAATGGTAGATTAAAGGATGCAAAAGAATGGATCAGTATTCTAGAAGACAGAGTCATGGAAAGAACCCAAGACAAATAGCAAAAAGAAAAGAGAATTTTTTTAAAAAATGAAGATAGGTTAAAGGATTTCTTAGACAACAAGTAAACAGACATTTGCATTATATGGGTTCTTAAAGGAAAAGTAGGAGAAAAGGGGGCAGAAAACATATTTGAAGAAATAATAGTTGAAAACTTCCCCAACCAGGGGAAGGAAACAGACATTCAAGTTCGGTAATCCTAGAGAGTCCTAAACAAGATGAACCCAAGGAAGTCCACACAATGACATATATTTATTAAAATATTGAAGATTGGGCCGCCCTGGTGGCTCGGCAGTTTGGTGCCACCTTCAGCCCAGGGCATGATCCTGGAGACCCAGGATCAAGTCCCACGTCAGGCTCCCTGCATGTAGCCTGCTTCTCTCTCTGCCTGTGTCTATGCCTCTCTCTCTCTCTGTGTCCCTCATGAATGAATAAATAAAATCATTTAAAAATATATTGAAGATTAAAGATAAAGAGAAAAATTTTAAAGCATCAAGAGAAAATAAAATAGGTACATACAGGGGAAATCTCATAAGGCTATCAGCAGATTTTTCAGCAGAAACTTTGCAGGCGAGGGACGCCGGGTGGCTCAGTGCATGAGCATCTGCCTTTGGCTCAGGTCATGATCCCAGGGTCCTAAGATCTAGTCCCACATCAGGCTCTTCTCAGGCAGCCATTTTCTCCCTCTGCCTATGTCTCTCTGTATCTCTCATGAATAAATAAAATCTTTTTTTAAAAAAAAAGAAAAAGAAAAAAAGACACTTTGCAGGCTAGAACAGAGTGGTATGATATATTCAAAGTGATGAAAGGAAAAAAACCTATAACCAAGAATACTTTAGGCAGCAAGATTATCATTCAGAATTGAAGGAGAAATAAAGTTTCCCAAACAAAAGTAAAAGTTCATTATCACTAAACTAGCCTTATGAGAAATGTTAAAGGAACTTCTCTAGGTGGAAAATAAAAGGATATAATTAAAAGTAAGAAAATTATGGGGGTGCCTGGGTGGCTCAATCAATTGCATATTTCAGAGAAAAAGAGCAAATAATCACCAAATTTGTATGGAATCACAAAGAGCCCAAACAGTCCAAGCAATCTTAAATAAGAAAAACAAAGCTGGAGGTATCATAATCCCAGATTTCAAGCTATACTACAATAGTTACAGTTATCAAACAACTTAGTACTGGCACCAAAACAGTAACATAGATTAAGAGAACAGAACAGAGAGCCTAGAAATAAACCCATGTTAATATAGTCAATTACTCTATGCAAAGGAGGCATAATGGTGAAAAAAATAGTCTCTTCAAGAGCTGCCTGGGTGGTTTAGTTGGTTGAGCATCAGCCTCTTGAATTCAGCTCATGTCATGATCTCAGGGTCATGGGATTAAGCCCCATGTCAAGCTCCATGCTCAGTGGGAAGTTTGTTTGAGATTCTATCTCCTTCTCCTTGCCCTTCCCGAACTGCTCACACAAGTACTCTCTCTCTCTCTCAAATAAATAAATAAATACATAAATAAATAAATCTTTAAAAGACATCGTCTCTTCAATAAATGGTGCTGGGAAAACTGGACAACTACATTAAAAATAATGAAACAGGACTACTTTCTCACACCACACACAAAACAAACTTAAAAGGGATTAAAGACCTAAACATGAGACCCGAAACCATAAAAACTCCTAGAAGAAAACAGGAACCAATTTTTCTAACATCAGCTTTAGCAACATTTCTCTAAATATGCCTGCTAAGACAAGGGAAACAAAAGCAAAAATAAACTATTGGGACTACACCAAAATAACAAAGCTCTCACACAGTAGAGGAAACCATCAACAAAAGGAAAAGATAACATACTTAATGGGAGAAGATATTTGCAGATGACATATCTCATGAGGAATTAATATCACATAAAGAACTTCTACAACTCAACACCAAAAAAAAAATAATCTAATTTAAAAATGGGCAGAAGACATGAACATTTTTCCAAAAGAGATATACAGATGGCCAACAGACACATGAAAAGATGCTCTACATCACTAATCATCAGGGAAATGCAAATCAAAACCACAGTGAGATATCACTTTACACCTGTCAGAATGGTTAGCATCAAAGAGACAAGAAATAACAAGTGTTGGCAAGAATTTGGAGAAAAAAGGAATCCTTGGACCCTGTTGGTGGTAATGCAAATTGTTGCAGCTAATCTGGAAAACACTATGGAAGCTTCCTAAAAATTTAAAAATAGAAATACCATATGATCCAGTAATTCCACTAACTGGATATTTACTCAATACAAAAGCACTAATTTGAAAAAACATATGCAACTCTGTTTATTGTAGCATTATTTACAATAACCAAGATATAGAAGAAACCTAAGTGTCCATTGCTGGATGAATGCATAAACAAGATGGGACGGACGGATGGACACACATGTGCGTCCATGTGTGTCACACACACACACACACACACACACACACACACACACACTGGAACTATCACTCGGCCATAAAAAAGAATGAGATCTTGCCATTTAGGATAGCATGTGTAGACTTAGAGGGCATTAAGTTAAGTGAAATAAGCCAGATAGAAAAAGGCAAATACCATGTGATTTCACTTTTATGTGGAATCTAAAAAAAAAAAAAAAAAACAAATTTAAAAAGCAGAAACAGATTCATAAATACAGAAAACAAACTAGTGGTTGGCAGAGGGGAGGGGCTGGTGAAGGAGAGTGGGAGATAGAGGTTTCCAGTTATGGAATGCGTAAGTCAGGGGGGTAAAAGGTACAGCATAGGGAACAGAGTCAAGAATATTATAATAGCATTGTATGCTGTCAGATGGTAGTGCAACTACTTGTGGTGAGCATAGTATAAAGAATAGTTGTCAAATTACTGTGTTGCACACCTGAAACCAAGGTTAACACAGTGTGTTAATTTTATTTCAATTAAAAAAAGGTTTAGTATTTTCTATTTTTTCCTTCAAAAACAGCTTTGCTTCAAGAGTAGTTCAAATAAGTATACATTTTAATTAGTATGCTGATTAAATGACACAAACTGAGTCTGTGTCCCTCCCAAAATTTACATGTTGAAATCCTAATCCCCAGTTTGATAGTACTTGGAGGAGGGGCCTTGGGAGGTAATCAGACCCTGCCCTCATGAATGGAATTAGTGTCCTTATAAAACAGACTTCTGAGAGATCCTCTGGCCCTTTCACATGTTACAACACAACAAGAAGACTGCCCAGGAAGTAGGCCCTCACCAGATACAAAATCTGCTGGCACCTTGATCTTGGACTTCCTAGCCTCCAAAATTGTGCCAAATAAATTGTTTATTGTTTATAAACCACCCAGTCTATGGTATTTTGTTATAGCAGCCTGAGCTAAGGCAGTGCTTAACACACTGCCTGGCACAAAGTGGACCCTCAAATACTAGTTTTCATTTTGCTTTCCTTTAGACAAAACTACCATAAGCTGACTTCATTTCATTTTCGTTTGTTCTTTTTCTTCCTTTTCTTTTTCTTTCTTTCTTTCTTTCTTTCTGTCTTTCTTTCTTTCTCTTTCTTTCTTTCTCTTTCTCTCTTTCTCTTTCTTCAGATTTTTTTATTCATGAGAGACACAGAGACATAGGCAGAGGGAGAAGCAGGCTCCCCACTGGGAGCCCAATGTGGGATGCTACCCCAGGACCCCAGGATCATGCCCTGAGCTGAAGGCAAGATGCTCAACTGCTAAGCCAACCAGGTGTCCCACTTCATTTCAGTTTCTATAATATTTAACACCCTATCAAAAGATCTAATGTTAAGCATTGTCAACACATTCAGTCGACAATCAAATATCGGCATTTTATAGTAGCACAGAAGTCTGGGATATAATGTCAGTTTATTCTATCATTTACTATGGATGTGAACATCTTAGCTAACAGTTTTGCCTTCATCTGAAATTTACTTCTCTAATACTGGTCTCTACCATTTTAAATGGCAAAATTATGAATTGTATGTGAATATAGTATTATAAGAAATGGCCTTATATGATTGAAATGAAAATGCCATCATACCCTTTAAGAATGTAACACAGAAAGTGTCCACCATGTGATGCCCAGAACCTAGAGCAATCTGGGTATATAATAAATATTAAATTCTGAAAACCCTCAACATCTGTGATTTAAGATTTCAAATATTTGTGATGCTTGGACCAGCTGTTCTCCCCAGACTAATGATCTTTTTATTACTGAAGTGCCTGAGGTTTAAAGTTGCTAACAGGGGCTCCTGGGTGGCTCAGTCAGTTGAGCATCTGCTTTTGGCTCAGGTCATAATCCCAGGGTCCTGGGACAGAGCCCTGAGTTGGCTCCCTGCTCAGCAGGGAACCTGCTAATCCCCCTCCCTTAGTGGCTCTCCCTGCTTGTGCGCTCTCTGTGTCAAATTAATTAATTAATTAAATCTTTAATTTAAAAAAATGAAGTTGCGAACAAATGTAAAGCTTATTAAAGGAGGGTGGGTGGATGGCATTCATGTGTGAGGCTGACTCTATACAAGGATGCCTCTAATAATAAGCTTATTTTATTAACAAAGTCAATCAAATTTTTTAAACAAAAAATTTCAGAAATAAAGGAGAACAAAACTGCAAATATTCATAAAAATCGTGTAATAAACAGCTTGTATTTGCTTAGCAAAACTATGAAATCTGAGGGGTTTCTGCTTTTATAAATTTTTTTGGTTGTCTTTTCTATAAAGGGAGTCTTCATTTCTGCTCAGTTCATATTCACTCCCAATCAAAACAAGAAAAAATATGCTCTTTTACTTAGTAATTGATTAAATATACCTAAACGTCAATGTTGATCACATTACTTGTATTTTAGAATGAGTATTTTAGAATACATATTCTATTTCTGTTTTAAAAGTAAACAGGTAACTTTAAATGTACCAGGCAGTGTTGTAAGTGCTTTTACATATACTAACACAATGAATTCTTTAAACAACTCTATGACATAAATACAAGTATTATTTTCATATTGCATGAGAAAACGGATGCACAGAGAGGTTAAGTAACTTGCCAAGGACCACACAGATAGTAAACAGTAGAAATGGGATAAGAACCCAGCAGTTGAAAAAAAAAAAAAAAAGAACCCAGCAGTTGGGCTCCAAAGACAAAAGCTGTATTATTTTTCAGCATTGCTATTACCATGTCTATAGAGACTGGGAATAGAAGAGACCTATAATCATTCTTGACTATAAGTCAGGGATGTCTTAAAGGCAAAGATGACTTATACCCCTTGAATTGCCTGCAATAAGAGGGTCAGAAGAGAGAATTGTATAATCTTCCTAAGAGGTAACCCCTCTCCACCTCTGGAAAAGCAAACTTGGAAGACTAAATTACCTAAGTTGTTGAAACCTCTTGGTCAACATTCATCAAATTAGATTTCAGAAACATCTGTTGAGCTTATTTAAATATAGAAATATAAATAATAATTTCTCCCTATAAAGAGGAATTCTCTCCTATAATCTAGAGAAAACAATGTTTCTTTTTTTGAAACTCTTGAATTTAATGTGATAAATATTATGATCAAGATGAGCACAAGATGTTGAGGGAACAAAAGGAAGTCCCATCTAATTTTTTAAAATTTTATTTATTTATTTATTTATTTATTTATTCATGACAAACACAGGAATAAATGTGTTTATTCAAGCAGGCTCCACACAGTTAGCCCAATGCGGGACTCGATCCTGGGACTCCAGGATCACACCCCGTGCTGAAGGCAGGCGCTAAACCACTGAGCCACCCAGGGATCCCCATAAGTCCCATCTAATTTTGACTGAGGGAGGAATATTAGGAAAGACATCCTGGACAGTTTCAAAAAGCTGATGCTGTGAGGATGAGTAACCTACTAAAGGTGGGGAAAAAAGAGAGCAAGCCTAACAGAAGGAACAAAATGTGAAAAGAAAGGTTTAAAGGCAAGAGAAGCCACGACGTCTAGAAAGGAGCACACTTGGAGCATAGTGTTTCATGGAGTATGAAGAATGAAGAACTAAGGGGTAGGCCTGGACCAAATAAAAAAGAGCCAATATAAGAAAAGTTGGATTTTTATCCAGAGATAACTACTGAAGAAGTTTACCAAAAAAGAGTAACATGACTGAATTGTGTTTTGGAGCACATTGGCAATGGAACATAGTAACTAAGACTTTCAGCCAGAGTTTAGCTCTAGGTTTGACACTAGCTGAGTAAACCTGAATGTTATTTAACCACATAGTACTTGACCTTTCTGAGCATCAGTTCGTCAACTGTAAACCTAGAATGATAACAACATCTAACTCAGAAGGGTTACTGAGAGGATTAAACAAGACATCCATTTAAACAAATTAACAAAAAAATTTTTTTTAAATAAATAGAACAATTAACACACTGCTTGGTAAGTGGTCAATAGGTAGTAATTATTTATCACCAGCAATAGTAATATGGAAAATGGATAAAGAGGGATAAAACAGGAGGCCAGGAAACCAGCAAGAGGCCCATGATAATAAAGAAATAAAGTCTGAACTCAAGAAGTGGTTATAGAAAGGTCAAGGAGATGGTAGGTACAAAAAATAGTAAGGAGACAGATACTCTAAGACTTTGGAACAGTGCTGGGTGGGAGTGGGAAATGGGTAGGGTCACTGGATAAATGATATACACCAAGACCGGGTGGGAGAAAGAACATACTGGACAACCCACAGATGGGTACCTTTCAATCAATATGTTAAAAACAAAATTCATTTATCTTTCCTTCATAAATCCGCTCTTCCTTTAATATTCCTGTGACACTATTCTTTTGTTTTTTTTCTTCTGCCTCTCAGGCTACTCCTTCATATTCTGCTTTTCAGCATCCTCTTTTCCCTTTTGTCTCCTGAATATCGGCGTTCCCAAAGTTGCTTTTCTCAATGCTTTTCTCTTCTTACTTTCCACTGTCTTGGGTGAGCTATATACTCCCAAGGCATCAATTAGTATTCACTTGTTTACTGATAACTTCCAGATCTCTATTTCTGGCTCAGCCCACTTTCCTCAGTTTCAAACCATGTAGATCTATTATGCACATTGAAGCATCTCAAGGGGATATTTGTTTAATGTGCTGAAATTCAAACTACTTTTCTGATCATCTGCCTACCCCTCCTATGCACCAATTAAGAAATATAACAAAATTCCCTAAAATCTTTCCTTTCATTGGCTCTTCCCCTCTACTTTATGACTACATAAATTATGTTGTTTCTCCAATCTTCATCCAAATCCTCCATATACTCATTAGACATGTGCCTACATTTTTAGCAATGTCTACTTTTAGTACTTTTATGATATCTCTAAGCTATTCTCCCATTCTAAAGCACAACCCTGGACACCTAGGTGGCTCAGTGGTTGAGCATCTGCCTTTGGTTCAGGTCATGATCCTGGGGTCCTGGGACAGAGACCTGCATCAGGCTCCCCGTGGGGAGCCTGCTTCTCCCTCTAAGTTTCTGTATCTCTCCCGAATAAAATCTTTAAAATATATATATATATGAAATAAATAAAAAATAAATAAAACACATTCCCAACCTCTCCAATGTAATTGCTAACTCTGGTTAAAAACTTTCCACCTGGAATGAATGCCTCAACTTCCTTCTTCTTCTCTAAATTTCTCTTTCTTCATTCTCTTTTTTCTTCCTCCAAGACTACCTCTTCATTTCACTGAAACCTTGATGCTATTCCCATCTCTCACCTGCAGAGATCTGACTTCTGAGAAAGCAGCCTTGTCTCTCTCATCCCTAGTTTCCCACATTGAGTGCCCCTAGCACGTGGTACATATTTTAAAACATGTATTGAATGCTTTATTAATGAATTATCCACTCTTCTGCTGCTTTTCAGTTTCACCCCTCTCAGGTTCTTCTGTAAGTCTACAAATATGTTTATCGTTTTTCAAGGGAAATAAAAAGACACTTTATCTTTCCAAGCTACTGGCTATGTCTTTCTGTCTACCACCAAGCTTCTTTACATCACATCTTTATCACTTAATTTTCACTACTTTAAAATGTGGTTTTCTCCCAAAAGTGCCTTTAAAAAAAAAAAGACTTTATTTATTTATGAGAGACACAGAGAGGCAGAGACACAGGCAGGGAGCCTGACATGGGACTCAATCCCAGAACCCCAGGATCATGCCCTGGGCTGAAGGTAGCACTAAACCGCTGAGCCACCCAGGCTGCCCACCAAAAGTGCCTTCTTAAAACCACTACTGACTTACCAGGTCTTTTTCATGTTCTTTCTACATCACTCCCACAAAGGAATACTCACTGCTTCTTAGAACTCTTCTCCAGGAGGCATTCCTTGATTTCCTTAAAGATAGGTTATATGTCCTATTATTTCCTGTAGATGACCACAGCACTTATCATGCTGTTTGTAATTACTTATTTGTCTCTATGCTAGACTAAAGATTTCTTGAAGACAGCCTTATGCCTTCTTAATATTTCCACTGTCTGGCACCACGACTGCTCGATAAATATTTGCTGAATAAATGAATGGATATTGTGATCAGATCAACACCTAAGAGTTCTAAGAATATTGGATAATACTGGGAATGTTGGTTAAAATAAGGATGACAAGGTAACATTCTAAGAGAACAATCAAAAAGCAGCATAAATATATGAACGAGTTACTTCATGTATTCACTCATTCATTCATTTGGCATTTACTACAGGCAAAAATGAGGGGAGAAATAGAAAGATAACTAAGATACTGTACCTATCTTCATGGATATTTCTTATAATCAAGAGCTGAGGGTCTGGGGATGGTAAGAACTGGTAAAAAAAAAATAAGAGATACTTTGCCACTAAATAGAAATTCTGAATCTAATTTTAAAATATCAGGACAAGTTTAGAAGACTACAGATCAGCTTCCTCTGGCCCACTCACCTTCTTGATTTAGGTCTATCATCATCAGTTCTCAAAACCTAGTAGGCATAAAGATCACCAAGGGATCTAGTTGAAGATGCAGAGAAATCTCCCAGAAATCCTGATTCTGTGGTTCCAGACACCTTCTTTTTAACAAATATCCCACGACATATGATACTTCCGGTCTACAGAGCATATTACTATAAAGTCCTTAGTCATCCATGTTGTCATAATTTTGCCATATCTAAGCTCCATCTATAGTATTATTTGCTTACTAATTTCTTTAAATTGAATTGAAACTGTGTATCTTAGCCTTATCCTAAACAAGAGGTTTGATAACATATTTTTTTATAATACACACAAAATAAAGACATAACTTACTTAAAAGTCTATCTGTATACATCAGTGGATGGGAAAAAGTTTAAGAAGCACTGCTCACAGTTTATATTCTGCAAAGACCACATCCTGCATGCAGTCTTAGGATATAAATTGCAACAAAAAGTTCCAAAGCAGTGCAGTTCAGCAGAATTGTGCTTCAGAAGAGCTCCTGTAGATATTCTGGTACCTTTTATAAAATAACCCAGAATGTCTTAAAAATTAACATTAAAGTCACTATAAAGTGACTTATTATAAAAACCCCTCCTCATATTGACTTAATTTAAAAAGTGCTTTGCCTTTTATTCTGTTACTTAACTCACAGAATATTCTTAAGATGACACCTGAGCCAACTCCAAACAGCTAAGGCACCAAACTTAAAAGCAGTAACTGAAACAAAATAAAGACAAAGCTGTGCTCTAGAACTATAATAAAATACCCATCCACTTTTTAAAAAACTACATTTAAGGGCAGCCCCGGTGGCGCAGCACCGGTTTATTTTTTTTTTTTAATTTATTTATGATAGTCACAGAGAGAGAGAGAGAGAGAGAGAGAGAGAGGCGCAGAGACACAGGCAGAGGGAGAAGCAGGCTCCATGCACTGGGAGCCCGATCCCGGGTCTCCGGGAAAGCGCCCTGGGCCAAAGGCAGGCGCCAAACCGCTGCGCCACCCAGGGACCCCAGCGTAGTGGTTTAGCAACGCCTGCAGCTCAGGGCATGATCCTGGAGACCCAGGATCGAGTCCCACGTCCTGCTTCTCCCTCTGCCTGTGTCTCTGCCTCTCTCTCTCTAGCTGTGTCTCTATGAATAAATAAATAAAATTTAAAAAAAAATTAAAAAATTAAAAACTACATTTAAGACTGATAATTGAGTTCAAAGGTAGAAACTTGAAACCTCTGTTTCTTTTCCTTCAGCCCCAAAGTAATTTATAATAATAGGCAAAATAATATGGCAAAAATATCAGAGGAATAATTGCATCTCAGAAAGGTCTATTCCGTAAAGGGTCTGGCAACTCAAAACCACAGACAGAAAAGAAAGCTAAAATAGAAAACCTTTACTCAGTGAAAGACTGTGTTGATATTAAGCCTTAAAAACAATATTCTGCTCTAAATTATGTTTTTGCTTAAATGGCTAAGAAAAATCAATCTCCACCTAAATATTTGAGTGCTGTTTTGTGGATACCACATTGTCATTGTGTTACAATCCAGTTCTATAGGTTTAATCTCTAGTCATGTGGAACAAAAACATGGATGAATGACTGTGGTTCTTGATCTCTATAACACTTAAGTCAATTGGAAATTTACCTTACTACTTACTGATTTATAAAGCACTTTATCCTGTTTGGATGAAAGAATTATTGCAATAGCCTCCTAACAAGCTTCCCTGCTTCAGCCCTTGTTCCCTAGGGTCTATTCTCCACAGAACAGCCAGAGAAATCCTATTAAAAATAGAACTCTTGGGGTGCCTGGGTGGCTCAGTTGGTTAAGTGTTTGCCTTCGCCTCAGGTCATGATCTCGGGGTCCTAGGATTGAACCCAGTGTCCAGCTCCGTGTTGGGGCGGGGGGAATTCTGCTTCTCCCTCTCTCTCTGCCCCTCCCCCCTCATGCTCACGCTCTCTCTCAAATAAATAAAATCTTTAAAAATATATATATATGTATATATTTATATAACTCCTCTCACCCTATCTTTCTACGCTGCTCATACGTACTGCACTCCCTTTGCTCAGTCTCTGCTGGTTACCATAACTTCTTTTCTGTTGCTTGAATACACTAGGCAAATTCCAGATCCAGGGCCTTTGCACTCGCTGTTCCTTTTGCTGAGACTGCTCTTCCCACACATACCCATATGGCTCTGGTCTATCACTTATTTTGGGTCCTGCCTGAAACATCATTTTCCAGATGAGTCTTCGTACCTATAATCCCTACCTCTCCACCTAACCACTTCACCTGCTTTGTTTTTTCTCCAGAGCTGTTACTGTTTGACATTCTATGCCTTTTGTTTATTATCTGTTTAGAGCGTGAACTCCTGCTGGGTGAAGACTCTTTCTGCTTTGTTCGCTTTTGTACCCCCGTGCCAAGAACAGTGCATAGCACACAGTACATGTTCACTAAATATTTGCTTAATGAACAAACAGTGTCATTTCAACTTTGGGACTTTCAGCCTTAACCCTATTTAGAGCTGAAAATAAAAGCTGGCGGATATCCCCCAAATTTCCAGGCGGTATTTGGCGTCTGTGAACTTACATGCATTATCTTTTGTCTGGTACAGCGTTCCCTCCGATTTTTCTTAGATAGTAAGGCAGCAGGAAATTTCCTAACTAGCGTGCAAGGAAGAAGCAAACCAATCACGTATAAAATTGCTTTTAGGTGATTTGATGCTCATCCATAAGCCAATAAAGAAAACGCCTTTTGAATTTATACAGTGTCTCCTCTTAAACCCAAGGAAAATAAGCTGTAGATTTGTTGCCTTGGAGGGTGGGAAGGGGGGGCTGGGGGAAACGCGAAGGCCCGGGAGCACACCGTCCTCAAAAGCGGCAACTCCTGAGCAGTCCAACTTACTTTTCGGGGGGTGGGCATCGTTCGTGGTCTCTGCCGGGGGGTGTTCCTTTCTCACCCTTCGAGGTGCCTATTGTGCTGTCTTGCGAATGAGCCAAGGTGGGAGAGGAGCGGGGTACGGAGGGATGCTGAGCGCGGCTTCAACTGCCGCCTAACACAAAGTGGAGGAGGCGAGGGCTCCGCGCGGGTGTCTAGGGGCGAGCGGGCTCCGGGGCCGCGCGCCTCGAACCGCAGCCTCGGCCCCGGGGCGCAGGCGGGACGCGGGCTGCGCGGAGTTAGGCCCGGACGGAGCCCCGTGGCCTCCCAGCGGCCGGGCACGCGGCCCCCGCGCGCCCCGCGCGCCCCGACCCCCCAATCCCGCGCCCTGCCCGGTTACCTCGAACTCTCTTCAGCGAAATGGGATCCTTCTCCTGTTCTGCTGACATTACAGACCGCAAAGCATGACTCCCCCCCAGGCCGCGGGAATTCGGTCTCTTTGATGCTGCGGCGGCGGCTCCTCCTCCTCGCGGGGCCGCTGCAGCTGCGAGGCGAGCCTCCGAGCCGAGGCGCGGCCGAGGGCGGCGGGGACGCGGCCGACTTTGCAAAGTTTGGGAGGAAGACGAGGCCTCGGGGCGGCCGGGCGGCGTGCGGGGGCCGGCGGGGCTCAGCGGCGGCGGCCGGGAGCGCGGCCTGGGGGCGGCCCCCCGCCCGGGGCCGGCATGTGCGGAGGACTAGCGCGCGCCGCCGCCGCCGCCGCCTCCCACTCCTTCTTCTTCGCCGCCGCCGCCTCGGGAGCCGCTGACAGGGGAGGCAGGAGGCGGGCGGGCGGGCGGGCGGGCGGCCGGGCCCTGGCGGCGCACTCACAGCGCCCTCTGAGGAGGAGGTCTGCGCTCTCGCCGCTCCCGAGTCGCAGACACAAAAGCCCCCAGCCTGGAGCCGCCTGCAAACCCCGCTCTGGGGCGGGCGAGGGACGTGGCGCGGCCCCGCGGCTTCCCCGCCCTGAGCTCCCCAGCCCCGCGCGGGGACGGACTTCGGGGGGCGGGGGCCGCTGCCTGGTCCCGCGGCGCCTGCCGCCGCCGCCGCCGCCGCCGCCGCCGCCGCCGTCTCGCGCTCCGCCTCGGCCCAGCCCCCACGGCCCGCGCGCGCCTCTCGCTCCGCGCCGGGACTCGCGGGCCCGCGGCCCTCGCGGCCGGGGCGGGCAGTCGCGCGCCGAGGGGCCGCCCCGCCCAGCCCCGCGCCCGGCCTCCCCCGCCGCCCGCCAGGCCTGCGGACGCCCGGCTCTGCGGCCCGCACGGCCCGGCCGCGCTCCTGCGAGGAAACGGCGTCTCCGAACTTCGTCGGAGGCCACAGCAGGCATCTTGGCCTCGCGGCCGGGGATCTGAAAGAGGAACGTAGGACCCGAGAAAACTTTGTAAGCGGGAGCCTGCGAGTTCTCGGCCGGCGTGTGGAGACCCGCATTGCCGGCTCCGTGTCCGTGGTCGGGACACCTGTTTGTGGAATGCCCCAACTTCAAGTTTTGATCACTTGACTCTTCGAGAGAGAGAGAGAGAGAGAGAGAGAGAGAGAGAGAGAGCGAGCGATGAGGAATTTAATACAAGAGGGGAGGGTGGGTGGGGCGGTGAGAAGACCGGCCCTGAGGTAGACGTTACATTTTCGGAGAAGGAGCCCCAGTGTGATCGATTGAACATTGCATTTGGTCGCTGATTCCCATCCCTCAGGTGGGCTTTGTGACCTGAGGCAACCTAGGTAACCTCTCTGAGTCTCACACGGCACGGTCTTTAATAAAAGGCAGCGGGGCTGCATCTCTGAGGTCTCTTCTGGTCTCTTCTGGTCCTGACATTCTTTGACGTACGTTGACAAAACTCTTGTCCCTGTTTGTGCTTAGGTTTAATCCTGCTAAAGAGAATCTGTAGGTGCAGGCTCTGAACTTCAGTCAGGTGAGACTGAGCTTATTGCGGTGTTAGAATCACTGAAAAGCACTCATGAATCGTAGGAGGACTAACCACAAACAAAAGGCGGCTCATCCCTCCGGAGACAAGACTCCTGAAACTCACTCCACAGCACATACAGTAAAACGACGAAAATAAACATGAAGCCAATGTATGGTCCTAAGAGCTACGTAACAGGCAAGCACCTCAGAATCAGCTTTTTTTTTTTTTAATTTTTATTTATTTATGATAGTCACAGAGAGAGAGAGAGAGAGAGAGAGGCAGAGACACAGGCAGAGGGAGAAGCAGGCTCCATGCACCGGGAGCCCGACGTGGGAGTCGATCCCGGGTCTCCAGGATCGCGCCCTGGGCCAAAGGCAGGCGCCAAACCGCTGCGCCACCCAGGGATCCCCAGAATCAGCTTTAAAAGGATATGGATGTCCAGGGGACAATTTTCACCCTTTCTCTAGTAAGTTTTGAGGAAATGTCTCAGAAGATCGAGACTGGGGACAATTTTGTACAGGAGGCACATAGGAGGGGAAGCCCATCCTCCTCCCCACCCTTCAGCAGCTAGAATGCAAGCTCCGTGCAGGCAGGAATTTCATCCACTGAAATTTCGCTACTGTCTCCTCTGGTCCCTAACAATGATGGGCAAGTGTTCAACATTTTCTGTTGTTGTTGAATGAACGTGTGAATTATCAGACTGGAAATGGCTCTGGGATGACAGGATTGACGGTTTTGTTGAGTGTGATAAAGCCTAAGCTAATTTTATGATAAAGCAAAACCCTATACCTTACAGGGTGTTGAGAGATGTACTTTGGAAATATCAGCCAATATGGAAATGTAGAGTTTTCTTTATATAAACCTTAGTGCGAGGAAAGTGGTTGAGCAAAATCATTGCTGAGAGATTTTGAATTCTTTATTGTAATTCCCTAAAGGTAGACACTCAGAAATAATATGTAAATCAAGAGAAGCGAATTGGCCGGTTTCTAACGATTTATCAAGAATAAAAAGACCATCTTACTCAGCGATGGATTTTTAGATTGATTTGACTTCCAAATTCTGACTACTTACTTGCTACATACCAGAATTACTTGGAGGACATTCTAAAATTTTACATTCCCTAGGGGTTCTCCCTATCTCTGGGCCTGCTGTTTCCCCTGCTAGTCCTCTCTCTCTCTCTCTCTCTCTCTCTCTTCTCTCTCTCTGTCTCTCTCTCTCTCTCTCTGTCAAATAAATACATAAAATATTTTTAAAAAATAAAATTTCAGATTCCCAAACCCCTCCCCAGATTTACTGAGTCATGATTGTTGAGAATGAGGTCTGGAAATCTGTCTTTAAATGTTCTCTGTGTGATCCTGCAGCAATGAGAATTGTGCTTTATATTCCTTATGCTTCCAGTATGACAGAAAATATCCCTTCACTTTGCTGTTGTAGTTTTATCCATGAGACTTGATTATGAATTCTGGAGTTCATCTTTACTCCCTCTTTCATAAAGAGAGATTCAGGTAAATCTATTGTTGGTGGGCTTACTCCACTGTTTAAAAATACATGCTCAGTTATGCCTTAAACTCAGTAGAAAGCACAGCTTAGGGTCAGCAAACTTTTTCTGTGAAGGGCCAGATAATAAATATTATAGATTTCACAGGCCTTGTGTTCTCTGTCACAGCTACTCAACTCTGCTATTGTAGTAGGAGATCAATCATAGGCAATATGTAAACTAGTAGATAGGGCTGTGTTCCATTAAACCTTTATTTATAAAAACAGGCAGCCAGAAACTAATCTGCTGACTCGTAGACTGGAGGTTGGATCACATAAAGGACTTTTGAGCATAGGGGACAGGCCTCTGCTGCAGATACAAATGAAGGGGGCGTTAGCTAAAAATGGATAAACTACTCAGGACCAATGAGAAATGAGATCCAAGGACGGAATACAGGGAAATATTGATATTTTATCTTATTCTCTTTATTTATTTATTTGAGAGAGAGAGAGAGAGCTCAAGTGGGGGTTGAGGAGAGGCAGAGGGAGAAGAAGAAGAGGAGGAAGGGACAAGCAGACTTCCTGCTGAGCCCAACAAGGGGCTTGATCCCAGGAACCTGAATCATGACCTGAGCCAAAGTGAGATGCTTAACTGACTGAGCCACCCAGGCGCCCTAACACTGGTATTTTAAAAGATGGGTAGAGGTAGAGGAACCTGTAAGGGAAATTGAGAAGAAATGAAGAATAAAAAAACAAGAGTGTTAGGGCAATTGAAAAAAAAAAAAAGAGAAATGATCAACATTATCACATGCTGCAGAAAGAAGTACTCATTTCTGTCAGCAGCCATCCTTTGCCTGGAATCTACTAAACTCCTTGTTTCATATATTTTGAAGTATTGAATTTATAGTTTTTGCTTTAAATATATAACATCTCAAATTTTGCTTATCTGTATTGTGGAAGGTAGCATAGTGATGTGTTTAAGTATAAAGACTGATATAAGTTGGTTTAGATTTACATGTAAACTTTTTTCCAAGAAAAAATATTCCTGTAAGTTCTATATTCAAACATTTAAAATCATAAATGTGTTTAAAATCGAATAGAAAGAGGGGCACCTGTGTGGCTCAGTTGTCTGCCTTCAGCTCAGGTCATGATCCTAGAGTCCTGGGATTCCTCCCTGCTCAGCGGGGAGCCTACTTCTTCTCCCTCTTCTGTTCCCCCTGCTTGTGCTCTCTCTCTCTCCTCTCTCTCTCTCTCTCTCTGTGTGTGTCAAATAAATAAATAAAATCCTTTAAAAAATTGAATAGAAAAAAGAAACCAATTCTAGGTGTTCAGGAGATTTACAACATTGGTTTAAATCCTTTCTTGATATAATTGCAAATGTGCTCAGTTTAGCAACGTCTACATTAGTCAACCACATCCAGGAGCCCTTTGTTGACAAAAATAGATGGGCTATTGAAAGCTCAAAATTGGGGGCACCGGGGTGGCTCAGTCAGTTAAGCGTCTGCCTTCAGCTCAGGTCATGATCTTAGGGTTTTGGGATCAAGCCCTGAATCCTGGCTCTGTGCAATGGGCAGTCTGTTCCTCCTCTCCCTCTCCGCCTCCCCCGCTTACATTCTCTCTCTCTCTCTCAAAAAAAAAGGAATCTTTAAAAATAAATGTATAAGAAAAAAGAAAGCACAAAATGGAAAGAATCACAACAGCAAACTTTTGAGGATGGCTTGAGTCAGGATTCAATTGGGACACAAAAGCCACACAGTAATCTGAATAGGGTAAGTTTAATACAAAGAATTATTAACTATGGTAGGAGATTGCTGTAGGGAGGGATTGGATAGTAAAAAGTCAAAAGAAGGCTAAAGCATATGGAAAAAGCAGGGGCACCTGGCTAGCTCAGTCAGGAGAGCATGTGACTACTTGATCTTGGGGTCCTGAGTTTGAGCCTCACATTGGGTGCAGCAGAGATTACGTAAATAAATTCATATTTAAAAAAAAAAAAGAAAGAATGTGGGCAAAGCATTCCCTTAAGGGGGGAGAAGCCACTCCTCTTAAGGCTGAGGTAGAGTACCCAAAGAAGAGGGTCCTCTCTTTCCAAGCTAAGATTTTGACCTAATTGGAGACTGCCAGAGGAAGCTGTTGGCTCTTGCATGCTGCCTGTATGGAGCCTGGCCCTGGATAAGTTGCCAACACTACAGAAGCTGGAGGCTGGAAAAGACATGGGTGCTGCCCACCAAGAGAAGAAACCGTAACAGGAAGGCAAGCACCTTCCTCCTGCACCCACTACTGACAAAGTATAACATCATCCCAGCTGGAAAGCAAGAACATTTAAAAGGGGTCTATCTTAATTTTTGCAGAGCAGGCAGTGAAGGATAAATTGAGGTTGAGTGCTAGCATGCACTTTAACCTAGGAAACCTCCCTAAGTGACCTCATTATCAACAGCGCCTCTAGTTCTGGAATATGCTCTATCAAAAAATAGTGCCTTCCAAATTTTTGCTATCTTGTCCTAAATGTATATTTGTTTTCAAGGCTATGGAATATGAGGCAAAGTTTAACTTCAAAATACCCTTAAAGTCATTCTCTTTAACCTCCTATATCCCATCCATTAATTTTATAAATTCCATAAACTTTACCTCCTAAACATTTCTCAGATGTGTTCATTCTCTATTCCTGCCTTTATATCTTTTCTAGACTAATACCCTAATCACACAGTAGTTTCCCCCACATCCACTTTAATCTCTATTCAAATCCATTTTCCACTCAGTAGCCAGAATGCTCCTTTTTATTTTGAAAAAATTTAGATTCACAAGAGATACAGGAAAGGCCTGTGCCTTCTTACTCTGGCCTCCCCCAATGTCAACATCATGTACAACCACAGTGTAGTATCAAAACCCAGAAACTGACATTAGTACAATCCATAAAGCTTACTCATATTTTACCAGTTATGCATGCACTGGTATGCATCTGTATGTGTATTTATTTGTGTGGTATATAGAGCTCTATGTTATTTTATCACATGTATGACCACCACTGCAATAAAGATACTCAACAATATCATGCCACAAGACTCCCTGATAGCAAGACTCCCTTGTTATTATCCTTTATGGCCACACCCACTCCTTCATTCCTAACCCATCAGGGGCAACCTCTAATCTATTCTGTATTTTCATAATTATGTTATTTCATGTAGGTTACACAAATGAAATCATCAAATATGTAACCTTTTGAGTATTACTCCCCCATATATCATAATTTCCTTGCATTGTATGTGTCAGTGTGTTGTTCCTTTTAACTACTTAGTGATACTCCACGGTGTGGATATACCACAGATAAAGCATTCGCTCACTGAAAAAGACTACATGGGTAGTTTCTACTTTTTGGCTAGTATGAATAAAACCATTATGAACATTAATGTACAAATTCCTGTGTGAAAATAAGTCTTCGTTTTTCTGGGATAAATGCCCAAGAATGCAGTTGCTGGGTTGTATGGTAAGCCCATTTTTAGTATGAAAGTCACTGCCAAACTATTTTCCAGAGTGTGGAGTGTTCTTTTTAAAACACAGAAATCATCCTGTCATCACTTTACATTAAACTCCTCAATGGCTTTCCATTGCTATTATAATTAAGACTAGATTTTTCTTAAGATGTACTATAAAGCTTATAGAATATGATTTCCACTGATTTCTCCAGCCTCATCCTATGCCACACCCCTTGCTCTTGAAGCTTACGGGCCTTTAAAAATTTCCTCCAACATTCTCCAGCCACGAGGGCTTTGTAAATGTTTCCTCTTTGGGGAGTCCTCTTCTCCCAGGTTCTCATCTAATTAAGTCAAATTCAACTTTTTTAAAAAAAATTTATTCATGAGAGACACACAGAGAGAGGCAACGACACAGGCAGAGGGAGAGGCAGGCTCCCTGCGGGGAACCCAATGCAGGACTCCATCCGAGGACCCCAGGATCATGACCTGAGCCAAAGGCAGATGCTCAACCACTGAGCCACCCAGGCGTCCCTTGACTTTTTTTCTTGATGTATTTATCCCAAGTATTTATATCCTCAGGGAAGCCTCCTTCTAGTCTAACTCAGGTTCAGTTTTTTCATCTATCCTTTCCTTCATCACCTCTCTCAGTTTGAAATTACATATTAATTTATGTGAATATCTAATCAAATTTTGTCTTCACTGCCAGACTTTAAAATTCATGAGAGCAAAGGTTGTGTTGATTTTTGCTTAGTATTGTCTAGCATATATCAGGTGCTCAATAAACATTAT
The DNA here is from genome assembly GCF_905146905.1 of Nyctereutes procyonoides. Taxonomy (NCBI): domain Eukaryota; kingdom Metazoa; phylum Chordata; class Mammalia; order Carnivora; family Canidae; genus Nyctereutes; species Nyctereutes procyonoides. The sequence continues at coordinate 19,621,895 of NW_026575040.1, read as the reverse complement.
TTTTCTGTGAGGCGCCTGGGTGGTACAGTCAGGAAAGCATTGACTCTTGGTTTTGGCTCAGGTCCTGATCTTGGGGTCCTGAGATTGGGCCTTGTGCTCAGTGGAGAGTGTGCTTGAGATTCTCTCTACCTCTCCCTCTGCCAACCCACCCCCCAAGTATGGGCACTCTCTCTCTCTTTCTAAAAATAAATTAATAAATCTAAAAACAAAAGAACAAAAAACACATTAATTTTTGAATGAATGAATGATGTACTTGCAAAGAATTCAATGTCAAAGCCTTAATATTCAGTAAGTGTGTTTATCCATTATTTAAGATGTAGTAACTACTCTAAAACTGGTGGGAAAAAAAGATAATTAATTACTCATGATCAGGGTAGTCTGCCAAGCAACAGATTCCTTTAGCTGAATTTCAGATCCATACACAGTTGATGTTAATACATTCTGAAATATATATTATTTCAGCTAAGATTTATTTTTAAATATTCTATTAGATAAATATTATTGGAAAATAAAAAAAAGAGAGGCACCTGAGTGACTTAGTTCAGCATCTGCCTTTGGCTCAGGTCATGATCTCAAAGTCCTGGGATTGAGCCCCATGTCGGGCTCTCAGCTTGGCAGGGCGTGTGCTTCTCCCTCTGCCTCTGTGCTCTCTCTCTCAAATAATAAATAAATACATTTTTAAATAAATAAATAAGGAAAGGATTAATAAGGCATTTGTAATCCTTTAGAAGTATTAAGGAGGCTTAGATGTCAAAAAAGGGAACAAATGACTGGGTAGCTCTCCAGTTTGATCATTGTCATATGAACCTGACAAATCTTTTGTAATCAATGCCCAAAGACTTTAGTTTAACCTAACCATCATAAGAAAGTCCATGGTACCTTTCCTGAGAAAATGTGGTTAAAAATATTCATAGTTAAGTAGAGGTGACTCGAGTGAGGCACCTGTTTTTGATCTTTGATTTTAAAGATGGTGAATCATGTGCTTTTTATGTGACAGCTGATGAAACCAATATGGCAAAGTGATGTGGGATTTTTGCCTTGTTTTGCTCTGTTTCTTATAGCAATGGGAAAAGAGGCAGATTTTTTTCAGGATGTAAATACTGCCAACATAGGCAGACTGCAACACTGTGGGTGCTTGAGAAATTTTTTAAGAGCATGTGGGAATGAGCAAGAAATGTGCATACTCGTGAATGAAACACAGCAAAGCAGGACTACCTAAGAAACATGACAACTCTTGGTGTTAAAACAACAGACTGTAAATATGGAACAATTGGCATTTTATGAAATCTCTTTGAAAAGACAGAAAATGTGCAATTTTAAGCCTTTTTGGTTTGTATGTGTGTTTGGACGGAAGAGCAGGAAAAAGAAGGCAAGGTAATAACAAATAACAACTTTGTGCAATAACCTTCAAGTCTCCCCATTTCTTTGTAAGTTCACATTTTCTGTGGAGATACAATTTACATATCATAAAATTCACTGTTGTCATGTGTACAATTCAGTGTGTAGTATTTTATTCACTTTTCAGTATATTTTTGTATATTCAGAGTTGTGCAACCATCACCATATCTAAATCCAGAACATTTTTATCACCTCAAAAAGAAACCCTGTAGTGGTTAGCAGCCACCTTCTATCATGAATTTCTCCTTCTCTCCCCCACCCCAACCCCCCAGCCTTGGCCACTGCTAATCTACTCCCTGTCTCTATGGATTTGTCCTCTCTGGATATTTCATTTTCTAGAACTGGAATCATACAATATATGGCCTCTTGTGTCTGGCTTCTTCCACTTTGCATAATGTTTTCAAGGTTCCTCCATCCTATGTATCAGTATTTCATTCCTTTTTCTGGCTAAACAATATGCCACTGTAAGGGTGTACAGAACATTCCCCTTTTAAATTTTAAAATTTTGAATTATTTTCAAAATTACAGAAGAGGTACAAGAACAATCAAAAGAGCTCTCATATATCCTTTACCCAGATAAACGAGCTAACATTTAGCCCCATTTCCTTTCCTTCAGGCTCTTTTCCCTCTGTACACACACATTATTATCCTTGTTGCTCTTATTATTTTTCTGAACCATCACGCCTCTCTACCCCTAGTACATTCAGTGTGTATTTCCTAATTATGAGATGGCTTATATATCTTACATATCACAGAACAATGATTAAGGAATGTTTAACACTGGTAAAATGCTAGTATCTAATACACTGTCCATATTTAAACATCACTAATATTCCCAGTAACGTCCTTCATACAAGTCTTTTCTCTGTGATCAAAGATCCATATTCCATTTAACCATTATGTATGTCCCTTTGGTCTTCCTTTATCTGGAACACTGCCTCAGTCTTCCCTTGTCATTCATGATGCTGAAATCATGTTGTTCTACAGAATGATGCCCCATTTTGATTTCTGTGGTGTTTTCTTAGGATTTGATTAAGATTTTTGCATTCGTGGCAGAAATAATGGATCAGTGAGGCTGTGTCCTCCTCGGTGCATCATTGCAATAGAGGCACATGATACCAAAGTTTTATTACTGGTGGTGTTAACTTTGATCACTTGGTTAATATGGTGTCCACTACATTTCTCTACTACAAACTCATCATTGCTGTAAAGTTAGTAAATACTCTCTGGGAAAATATTTTGAGATTGTGTTTCTTTCCTCATGAAGCTTTCATTCACTACTTTTTACATCCATTAATGATCCCTAACCTAATCAGCTATTATTATCCTAGTTGCAAAAACAGTAATTTTTAATTCTGTCATTCATTCTATGGTTCTTAGTTGGAATTCTACTGTAAGAAAGATCTTGCCTTACTTGTTTTTCCTTTTCCTTCCTTCCTATCAGAATAAGCTTATTTTATTCAATGGGTTATATTATTATTCATTTTTCATTTTTGATACTCAATTTGTCCCAGATTGGCTGTGAAGAGCCCCTCAGGTGGCTGCTGTGATCTTTTGAACATATCCCATAATTCCTTGAACACTTCCTTACTTTCTGACTCAATGAGATGTTCGGGAATCCAGTACTGTCTCTGCACCAGCCTTGGGATTAGCAGTTTCCCCCAAGGAGCGTTGGTCCCTTTTTAGTGGGGAATGATATTTTTTAAAAATATTTTTTATTTAATCATTTGAGAGAGAGAGAGCGGGAGGGAGGGTCAGAGGGAGAGGGTAAAGTAGACTCCTCACTAAGCAGGGAGCTCATCATGGGGCTTGATCTCAAGATCCCGGGATCATGACCTGAGCTAAGACAGACACTTAATCAACTGAGCCACCCAGATACCCCAGTGGGGGGAATGATAATTAGAAAACAAATTCTGGGGATCCCTGGGTGGCGCAGCGGTTTGGCGCCTGCCTTTGGCCCAGGGCGCGATCCTGGAGACCCGGGATCAAATCCCACGTCGGGCTCCCGGTGCATGGAGCCTACTTCTCCCTCTGCCTGTGTCTCTGCCTCTCTCTCTGTATGACGATCATAAATAAATAATAAAAAAAATTTAAAAAAAAGAAAACAAATTCTGAGTGCTTCGTTTGCTATTGCCACTAAAGTGTCACTGCTTACAGGCTTTTTGGGGGGAGAGAAGAAGGGAATGCAATTTCATATAGTTCAACCACATATATTAAAACATGAATTCATATCAATACATGTGGATACCTCTAATTCTGAGCCAATTTCATATGGTTCTTCTTTGCCTTTATCCCTTCTCTCTTTGTATCTTCCCCTGCGGTGAGAACTCTGGTTCCCTGAGCTCCCATTTTTATTAGGGCTTTTGTCATTAAATAAGCAAAATGTGAAAGCACAGTTTTCATTTCTAATTTCAAAATTGTATTAACAACACACACAAATTACAAACACACGCACTCATGTATATGTGTACAGATATTTCAAGAGTATATGGTCATTCATTTTAATGAGTTTTAGTCAGGTCCTCTTTTCCCAAAATGCAAACCTTACCACTTACCACTCTACTATTATGTCTTCATTCTTTTGGATTGTAAAATGCTTTGCTTTTGAAGAGCTATCTATTAAAATGTAAATTACAGCTTTATAATTAGTTAATACCTTACACAGAAATTAGTAGATAGCTCTCACGAGGTTGAGTTGGAGGGAATTGGAGGTGAAGAAGTTTGGGACAGAGAGAATTAAGGATCAAAGGAAGTCGGGGAGGGTCAGATAATACACAAAGTTAAAGCTTTCTACTGATCAATTTTCTTTTATGTATGTATTGATCTCAGCATGAATATTTGTGTAAACATATGTCATCAGTACATATAGTGATATAGAGTCAGTGTACGTAGAGTGGTCAAGTGCTCATTTTCTTGGATCCAGGCTGCCTGACTCCAAATCCTGCCTCAATGTATATTAGCTGTGTAATCTTGGGTAAGGACTTGGCCTCTCTGAGCCTCACTGACTTCATCTGCAAAATAGGGACAATAAGAATATGTATTTCATAAAGTTGCTGTGAGGATGAAATGAGTTAATGTATATAGAGTGCTTAGAATAGTGCCGAAAACAGGAAGTGCTTTGTAAATGCTTGCTATTATTGCTGTATTTAGTCTCTGTTTTCTTACAAAGATAGAATCAAATACTATATACCTGTTACGTGAACTCGATTATATTCCCTATGTTTATTTCCCCACCAATGAGTAAAGACCTGCCTTATTCTCTTTCATGGCATCATAATAGTCATTTATATGGGTGTACTCTAACTTAATTTTTAACCCCTACTGATGAGACAGGATGTTTCCATTTCTCCTATTATAAACTGTGCTAAACATTCTTGTACATAAATCTTGTGCACTTTGATAATTTTATATTCTTGCCAAACTGCCCTGTAAAAAGTTGAATTAAGTTGTATAGCCTTCAGTAACTTGTTTTAATTTCCTTCCTCCAAGAGGAAGGAAAACCAATTCCTCCATTGGTTTTCAATGATGTTGAAAACATCAATGATGCTTCCATCCCATCCTATCCACAAAGGGCATGTCCTACCATCAACAATGTCTCGCGCTAAATGATTCGTAGTGGTTCGATGGTGCAGTAGACTACAAGTTGTCTCTCAACTGCCTTCCTGCCTCTGTCTTTTCCTTCCTTCCTTCCTTCCCCTTCCTTCCTTCCTTCCTTCCTTCCTTCCTTCCTTCCTTCCTTCCTTCCTTCCTTCCTTCCTTTCTTTCTTCCTTCCTTCCTTCCCCTTCCTTCCTCCTTCCTCCTTCCTTCCTTCCTTCCTTCCTTCCTTCCTTCCTTCCTTCCTTCCTTCCTTCCTTCCTTCCTTCCTTCCTTTTCAGAGTAACAGAACTCTGTCTCTATACTTAGCTGGAAAAATGCCTAGAATGAAGACTATATTTTCTAGGGTTTCTTGCAGAAACGTGTAACAAGAGACTACGCTCTGAGCCGTGAGATGCAAATGTCCTTAAAAGTAGGAGCCATTCTCTTCTTTCCTTTATGTCAGCTGGAACAGGATGTGAATATAATAATGATGCTCCAGCAGCCATAGATGATTGCAAATGAACTCAAAAAGGAATCCATGCATAGGTGGAGTAAAGAGATAAAGAGAGCCTTCAAGGCTGACACTGTTGTGTCCCTGACCTGCCTTGTACTTAACCCTTCTAGTCTTCTTACAGAAAGAGACATAAACTTCTATTTTGTTCAACTCACTGCTATTTTCAGTTTGTCTCTTTCTTCTGGTGAAACGGAGCCCTAATAAAGCTTTATATGAGAATCTCGGGGTTAAGGGTTATGAGGGGAAGGTGGTGAATAATTTGAAAAAGCCTCTTCAGATAAAAATCACTAATATAGGGCTTGCATATTTTTTGGACATTTTAAAATTCTGTTTTTTAATATTTGTTTCCTGCCCCTGTGAACTGGAACATTGAAACATTGTATATTTAAATAAATTCTTGCCTGGATCAATCAATAATTTTTAATAAATAAAAAAGGAAGCTACTAAATTTAATATCCTTAAATTTTAAATTTTTTTGAGTTTATTTGGCGCTTTGGGCATAAATTGGGTGTCGGTATATATTAGTCTGGTTCTGTACTGTTTTGTCCTGTGTATCTTGGTATGGAAAATATACTGTCTTGATTGTGGTTTTATAGTAAATCTTGGTTTATGGTGGTATAAGTAGTTGTTTTTTACCTGCTATATAATACACCACAATTTAACTAAATGGTACTTTACTTGTCCTGCTAAGAGAAAGGTTATTTCTAGATTTTTACCATTATAAATAGTTCTGCCAGGGAAAATTTTGTATTTCCTTGTGCACCTATGAAAAAGTATTTTTCTAGAATAGATACCTCAAAATGCAATTGCTAGAAGTTGCCAGATTGATGTTCAAAGTAATTGCATTAGTTTATTATATCCCTCCTAGAAGAGGGTTAAGGGATCTTAGAGCTTTCAATTCTTGCAAATAGTTATTATTGTCAGGCTTTTTCATGTGTGTCAACATCACGAGTATGAAGAATTATTTCCTTGTTTTAGATCCAATGATTTGTAAGTCATTTGGATTTCCTATTCTGTAGATTGCCTATTTTATATGTCTATTTCCATCTTTCTGTTGTGTGGCTTGAAGTTTTATTGCTTTTTTGAAATTCTTTATAATGTCTGGATACCAACCCTTTGAGGTTAGTATTTGCACAAAGCTTCTTCTAGTACATGCTTTGCTTTTAATTTCGTATAGGTTATCTTTAGTCATGGAAAGACTATAAAATTTAATGTAGTTGAATTGTCCATCTTTTAGTTGTAGTTTTTGCTTTTAGTTACATGTTTTAAACTATCTTTGCCCCTCTTGATATCATAAACATTCATTTTCTTCTAGAGTTTAACAATTTAGCTGTATTTTTCACAGTCCAGCCTTGAATGTTTTCTTCATTTATTTATGGCATGAGGTAAGCTTCTAATATTCTCTTTTTCATTTGGAAAATTCCATGAGAAACCATATTAGGGTTTTCTTTTGAATTGCCTTACATAGAGATCAGGGGTATTGACATTTTTGAGATAGTGAATATTTCTTCCATAAACATGTCCTACCTTCTTCTATGAATAGGTCTTCAAACATACCCTTCAATAGTTTTATAATTTTACACCTATTTGGTATGATTTATTCTTAGTCCTTAATTTTGTTGATATGGCAAATTGTACTTTCCTTTAAAACTGTATGTTCTGGGGGTTTGTTGATATTTACAAACTTGATTGCACTTTGTATTTTGATCTCATAACCCATCAGTCTTACTTGCCCCCTCTGTTTAGACTCATAGATTATAGATTTTTCTTGGATTCCTACATAGGTGCTCACATTATATGCACATAATGAAGTTTTCTTTCTTCCTTAGCAATCCTACCTACCTATGTGATGCTGTCTAGCTCCTCTAGCACATTGTTGAAGAGGAGTGGTAATGTTCTCAAGGTTTGTCAATGTTGTAGCACATAACAGAACTTCATTCCTTTTTTATGGCTGAGTAACTTTTCACTGTATAGATGCACCACATTGGGTTTATTCATTTATCTGTGGATGGACACAGGTCATTTCCAACTTTTGGTTATTGTGAATAATCCTATCAATAAAAATCGGTGTATGAGTATATCTGTTTCAGTTCCTATTTTCATTCTTTTGGGTATATACCTAGCAGTGAAATTGTTAGCCCATATGGTAATCTATGTTTAGCTCTTCTGAGGAAGCTGAACTGTGTTCCAAAGTGGACGCACCATTTTATCTGATTAGCAATGTATACGGTTTCCAATTTCTCCACATCCTTGCCAGTATTTTTATTACAGACATCCTAGTAAGTGTGAAGTGGTTTCTCACTGTGGTTTTGATTTGCATTTCCCCAGTGACTAAGGATGTTGAGCATCTTTTTATGCTCATTGGCCATTTGCATCTTCCTTTGGAGAAATGTCAATTCAACTCCTTTGCTGATGTTTGAGTTGTTAGTCTTTTTCTTGTATTTTAGAAGATCTTTATATTTTTGTCATATATAGTCAGTTCTGATTTAGATTTACCCACATGTCTCCATGTCTTTGCTCAACAGGCTTTTTGGTAAAAACAGCTTGATTGAGATAGAATTCATATACTATATAATATACCCACTTAAAGGGTAAAATTTAATGGTCTTTAGTATAGTAAGCCTATTCACAGTGGTGAACCACCATCTGTGGTGGCAACCACCACCACAATCAATTTTAGAACATTTTTGTCATCCCCAACAAAGGACCCTATACCCACCATCAGTCATGTCCTATTCCCTGAAACCTGCCGGTCTTTTGCAACCACTAATCTATTTTTGTCTCTACAGACTTGCCTATTCTGAACATTCCATACAAATGGAATCATACAATATGTGGGGTTTTCTGACTGGCTTCTTTCTCTTATCATGTTTTCAAAAGTTCATCCTCGTTGTACCATATATCAGTACTTCATTTCTTTTTATTGCTGAGCAACATTCCATTGAATTGATATACCACAATCCATTTTCCATTTATCAGTTGGTAGACATTTGGGTGTAAGGAATAATGCTGCCATGCACATCTGTACAAGCTTTTGTGTGAACATATGTTTCCATTTCTCTTGGGTATATAACTAGGAGTGAGATTGCTGGGTCAAATAATAATTTTGTGTTTAACTGCTAAACTATTTTCCATGATGGCTGCATCACCTTACATAACTATGAGTAATGCATAAGGATTCTAATTTCTTCACATCCTTGTCAACACTTGTTATTACCTATCTTTTTTATTATAGCCATCCTAGTGGGTATGAGGTGATATCTCATTGCCTTTTTTATTTGAATTTCCAGCTCATCATTGCTTCTTGCTTCTCATATCTTCCTTGTGGATTTTTTTAAAAGATTTTATTTATTTATTCATGAGAGACAGAGAGAGAGAGGCAGAGACACAGGCAGAGGGAGATTCTTTGTGGATTATATTTCTTCCTTTCTGAAGTATATCCTTTATTTAGCAAAGGTGTAAGAGTGGTAAATTCAATCTTAATCTAGAATTATGCATATTTAACTTATTATATGATAGTTTATTTGGGTATAGAGCTCCATATTGTAGTTATTTTTCTTTGTGATGTTTTGAAGATACTATACTACCATCTTCTTTTATTATCACTGAGAAATCCTCCCACTGCAATCTGTATAATCTTTTTTCCCTCTTTCTGCCTTTTAGTTCTTCATTTTTTCTTTGATGTTCTGCAGTTTCATTGAGATATCTGATGTGGATTTATTTTTATATTTCTAGATTGAGATTTGTACTTCCTGAATCTGATGAGTTCATAAATTAGTCATTTTCTCTTTGAATATTGTTTTATCCTTCATTCTTTCATTTTAGAGTGGCTGTCAGAAGTATGTCAAATTTCTCTTTACCTCTGTTTTATTTTTTCAGTTTATCTATTTGTGTTGCATCCTGGATAATTTCCTTACATCTTCCAATTTTAGAATATTCTTTCAGTGTATTTGGTATATTTAACAGATTTTCAAAAATTCAATGACTGTACCTTTTTATTTCTAGAAATTCTATTCATTTTAAATATACTTTTTAAAAAATAGCTTATTCTCTTATGCTTCTCTATGTTCTCCACAATCAGTACAACATCATTTCAAGAAGTTACTCTTCTATTTTTCAGTTTCCCTTTCATTTCCCAAATCAGGAATTTTTTTAAAAAAGTAAGAATTCAGCCATCTTACAAGAGCTTATTTAGGCCCTATTTTATCTGTTATTTCTAGACCATCTAGTGGGAGCATTTTTAGTATTTCTTAACCTTTTAAAATAAGAATATTAAAAAATAAAACCAATTAAAAAAACATTAACTCTTCAATACTTTTTTTTCTAGTTACAAAAGAAAATCCAACACATTTGTGGGTAATAGAGATCATGAGAGTCCCCTCATGTTCCTACTAGTAGGTGATCACTGTAACATCTGAGTATTTTCCTCTAGCTTTTGGGGGCATATATCAACAAACTGTTATCTATAAAAATGGGCTCTTCTGAAATAGCATTGTATGCCTTGATCTCTCTTATCTTGTTATATACAGATGTGCCTCCTGTTAAATGGCTGCAGAGTATTTCATACTATGGATATGCTATATTTGAACATTCCATTATTGATAAACATTTAAGACATCTTCCATTTTCTTTTTTACTCTTATCAGCAATGTTATTATAAGAATCCTTGAATATTTATATGAGTACCTGTATTATCATTTCTGTAGAAGCTCCTAGAAGTGGGATTACTAGGTTGTAGGGTGTGTGGATTTAAGGCATTATTTAATACTGCCAAACTACTCTTCCAAAGGTTCAGCCAATTCCTCCTGCCTCTGATGACTGCTCATTTCCCCACATCCTGGCCAGCACTGGTTGTTATCAATCACTTTAGTTTTTCCCAATCTGATGGGCAAACATTAGGTATTGTGTCATTTTTCACTTGCACTTCCCCGATTGCTGGTGAGATAGAGTATCTTTTCCCATACATTTATTGGTTAATTTAATTCCTTCTCTGTGCATTTCTAATCCACTGCCAAATTTTCTCTTCTTTTGTCTTTTTTCTTATTGTTTACAAGGGCTTTTTCTATATTAGTGGTATTTTCTTCCAGTGTCTCACTTGCCTCTTGTTTATAGTGTCTTTTACTGTATGGATATTTTACATACAAAAAATAAAACTTTAACCTGAATTAGAACCCTGTCTAACTGGTTGAGCTCTTAGCTTTTAGGCTACCTACTATTTAGTTCCTGAGGTGATCAGCCATCTACTGGAAAGGGGAAATTGTTATTTCCTTGCTGCTATGCAGTAAATGCCAGATGAAAACAATTTTTAGATCCCTTAAATAGACTCTATTCCTGTTGCTTGGAGTGGACTCTGTAATCATCCCATACAGGATATGAAAGTCATCATTCTATAAAGTGAAAGCTTTTATTCTCCATTCCCTGAAAGAAAACAAGAGTAAAAGAAAACACATTTTTTTTAACTAAGGAAAACTTTTTTTTTAACTAAGGAAAACTTTTATTTAAACTGTGCAATCGATCAGTATTTAGACAGCAGTTTCATAAACATTTTGGCATTTAAACTTTTACTCATTTTTGGCATGACCTGTTGGATAGTATATAAACTACCCTGGGGAGGGGGGAAATACTAGGCAATATTTACTATGATGCTAGAAAAAGAAAACAAACCCACATTATTAAACAAAATGTTTTAAGAAGACATTAAAAAGGTACATTCAAAATCAAGGCAAACATTTGCTTTCTTCATGCAATGGAGTTCACAGAGCTGATCCCCTGAGTCAAGTATAAAATTAAAATAGCTCAGCTCTAGAGTCCATTAGCTAGTCTGCAAATGCTGCCCTTACAAGAAAATGGTATACAGAGTGAAAGGATCCAGAACACCCATACTATGATATAATATAGCTGGCTCCCACACTTTCATTTAATTCACATCTTTGAAGAAAAGAGAAAAAAATCGTGCATACACAGACATAAAATCTTGTCCAACAATGGCAACAAACAAACTTACATAATATATGTTCTCTATTCTACTGATAGGCTAAGGCAATGTGTATGTATGCAGGCTCTGCAAATTCTTTTAACAGGCTCAAGTCGCTAAATCATCAGTAATAATTTTCATTTGCAAACAGAATAAATATAGAAAATATGGTAACAGGAAGAAGGTTTTAGGTAAAAATTTAAAACATTTTTGTTGTTTTTAAAGACAGTTCTGTAGAAAAATAAACTTCCGTAACATAAAATTTTAAAGATGATTTTAAAAAACTGTGTCCATATACCAGGAAATACTTACATGATATAAACTTGAATAAATCTGCAAAGATGTTCAGATTCATGATAATCATTATTGCTTCCCAAGAAGCTTTAAAGGTAGATTTTAGTAAACTAGAATTAGGTGCCAGTAAGTGTTGCCTTATATAAAATTCATTCCAAACAGTTTAGAGAAATGTTAAGATGCTCCATAACCTTGAAAAAGTAGATCTGTAGATAAATAGTAGCACTTTTCTCCTCACCCATCTACCCCTCCTGAGATATCTAACCCTGTTTAAATCTGTAGAAGTCAAAATATCAAAAGAAGGGAAAGATCTAGGGGAGTAGAGACACGGAGCCTTACCTGCTCTTTGGTGAAGGTCAACTCATAATAACACCGTGACAACTTTTCTGACACTCACTCCACAGGTAAACTTCAGGTCTTTTTCAAGGATGCATGGTGCCAGTCATGGTGCCATGGGGAAGCCTGAAGCAGCCTATCTGAAGAGATCCCATTGGCAAGCACAATAGATAGGAACTAAGGTTCTTAGATAACTGGTCCCCATCAACACCAGATTTGTTTCTATGGCGAGTCCTCTACAGTCAAGATTTGGAAGCTGTAGGAGCTTTATTGACATCTTATCTCATAGTGCTCTACCTCTGGTGTAGCAGTCTTGAAGTAAGTTCCATATTAAATTATCTTTTAATCAAAAATGCCTCCACAATAAATGGAAATTATAAGGAAGGAGAAGCATGGAGGTCCCAGCTTTAGATCTGAGTTTTGACTATTGCTCGAATAACCAAGATTCCAGGAATGATGTTAGGCATCTAAAGTTAAATTAAAAATTCATGAGTCCTGTTCTCACGGACTTTATAAACCAAAAGGAATAGATAGGCATTAGATACAAATATAAATAAAAATGTAAATATACATTTTTAAAAACCATATTAAACTGATATTTTAAAAAGCGAGATGTTGCATAATTAGAAAGGCTATCCAAGTTAAGCTAATTAGCTATTATTTATAGGACTCCTTTCATAGGAAATTTCATTTTTGGCAATTCTTGAAAGATCTTTAGTAGCTGTGAGGGTATGGGGCACACTTAAACAAATCTTGATAGTCTCTGTGATTAACTTTTTTCTACTATGAAAAATCATGTTGTAGAATAATACTTAATACTTTTTTCCAGCTTTCTTGATAAATTACAAAATATATCAGTTTAAAGGGTAAATTTTGATAAAACTTGGTAATTATATAATTATGTAATTGATATATTATGGTAAATAGAACCATAATAAAATGTACAACAATGTCATCTTAATAAAATGAAATTGAGGTTGATGACTTCATATTTTGTACTCTCACAAGTACTGTAAATTCCCATTTCCTTTTGTAGATTTTCTACATTACAGATGAAGGTTTAAATACTAGCCTTTATCTTTTAGGAATTACTTTCTTCTGTTAGTTTTGGGTGCATATACATGAAATGCAAACATTTTTCATTTTAGCACAGGCAAAGTATAATTGAAAAGGCTGCCCTATTAAAAAAAATGTTAAGAAATGTTTCACAGCCTCCTAGAAATGACTTTAAGATTATAATTATTTACACTTGAATTTCCCATTAAGTCTGCACAGTACTATTGCTTCATTCTTCAAAACAAATTATCCTCATTTCATGGACAGAGCAGGAACAGAAATAGGTTATGAACTTGCCTACCAAACAATTCTCAAAATGGTAAATTATTAGAATTTAGGTGCTCCAATAACTAAACTTACACTTGTTCTATTATACAACTCTCCCTCAACTTTGCTCCCTCCTAAATTAGTGTGAAGAATTAATTAGGTTGTAGTTCATATAAAAACTATGACTCCTCAGATCTAGCAAGGAAGGATGACCAGTTACATGCCTGGCTTTTTCCAATTTACAAATTCCTATTTGGATATGGGGACTACAGAAAAATCACTAAAGATAAAATCCAATTCTGAATACCTAATCTATTTGGCAAATGCTTAAATAGAAGAGGACTTTGGAAACCATGAAGACCTTATTTCTAATGGAACCCTAGGTACAAGCATCTGTTTTCAGACACAATTTTGGCTAGGAGAAATTGAAGGTTTTAATGGAGAAAAGAAGGAGATTAGGAGATGGCAAGGGAAGAGTTATAGCTCAGCCTCCTAAATTCCTCCCATGAATAAAGGACACTACTAAGACTTTTCTCTGTTGATTGGCTATTACCATGTGAACAGGCTGTGTTGACACTGTGGAAAGCACCATGGAGCTTGGGTAATTAGATATAATTTCTTAGCTGAGAAATGTATCCTAGTAGAAATCCTACCTACTTTGGAATTAGACCAACTTGGGTTTGTATATAGGCTAAGCCACTTAACTAGCTGTGATCTTTGGCAAGTTAGACATTTTAAACCTCAGTTTCCTGATCTCTAAAATGGGGAAAATACTTGCTTTGCAGAATGTAGCTGTTTGCAAGAATGAACCATGTGTTTGGCACACCACATATGTTCAGTATATCATATTATCTCTTCCTAGGGACTAGAGTCAAAAGCAGCTGAAAAATGACCAGCACATTATCCCTACTCAGAATATCATCATAGCTCTATTCCATAACGGAGACAGCTTTATCTCCTTAGTAAGACATACTGAAGATTAGAGTTAGAACTAGAAACTATCCTTCAAAACTAAAAGAAGATTTAACTTGAATAATCCAAGAATTACAATGAACTAGAGCTGTGGAATCTAAAACTTTCCAGGAAAAGGGGCAATTGAAATCAAAGAAAGAACATGACAAAGAAGGTAACACTGCCTAGCATTTGCACAAGCTGATAAAATGAGTGGAGGCTCCTACTGAGATTGATAAGAAATCAAGGGGTTACCAAACTGAAAATATAAGAGCTAGTGAAGCTGAAGAAAGAAACCTGATTTAAAAGGTAGACAGGTGGCATGTTGCAAATATGCTTTTAGAAGATGAAGAGTGTGAGTATGATCCTATTCATCTACTGAGTCCCTATGTTTGAGATTTATTTCTCCCAACCCTCCCCCAGCAACATAATTACTTAAGAGAAAAGCAGGAAGTTCAACTATATTAAGAACAATTATTGGAAATTTCTGATGAACTTCCAAAAATTGGAGCCAAATATTCAGGAAACATTCTGTTAAATGCATAGAATTGAGATGTTAATTTATGAAGCACATATTAAAAAGTTTAAAGCTGAACTGTATTTGCAAGTGACCTAGAGGGGAAGTTTAATGTGTGCATTTGATAACTACATGCCAAAGTTTTCATAACTTTGAAATTTTGAAGATCCCTAAGAGCTACATGACTTCAGAGTTCCAATCTCTGTAATGCAACATCTTGTAAGGATCAGAATTCTACAGTAATAATGTATCTATGGTATAGGCAAAATAATGGCCACCCACAGAAGAGCATGCCCAAATCCTTGGACTCTAAATATGTTACCATATGTGGCAAAGGGACTTTGCAGATGTGATTAAATTAAGGATTCTGAGATGTGGGTTTTCCTGGATTACCCAAGTGGACCCAATGTAATCACACGAGTCCTTAAAATTGGAGAATCTTCCTGGTTAGGGTCAGAAAAAAGAGATATAATGATGGAGGCAGGGTCAGAGTGATGCTACATTGCTGGTTTTGAAGATGGAGGGAAAAGTCAATAGCCTCTAAAAGTCAGGGAAAAAAACAATGAAACGGATGTTGATTTTATCCCAATGAGACCTGTGTCAGCCTTCTGACCTACAGAAGTATAAGGTAATAAATCTGTGTTGTTTTAAGGCCATTAAGTTTGTGGTAATTTGTTACAGCAGCATTAAGAAAATACAGCATCTGTCTGATAAAAATGCAAGACTGTCATAATCTTAAACACTTTCAAAGGCTTAAAAGGGAAATTGCCTGAGAAGATTAGAGCCTGCAAACATACACATTGCATTAGCCTGTGATCTTAATGTCCTGAGCATAAATCAACTTAACACAGAATTCTATGTATATGTTCTTCTAATCATCAATAAGTCACAAGTAGACACAAGTAGACAACTGGTTGTATATGGTAATCTCCAGAACCCTCTGTGCTCACAGCCCACAAAAAATTATTTTGACTATTAAACTAAAGTAATTTTACCAGAGATCCATGTGGCAAATTGTTAGGAACACAGTTTACAAAATATACATTTAGTCTTAGAAAGATCATGACTCTTTCCATATGGTTGGAACTTTCTTTTACATTCAGTATTAAAAATTTACATTCAATGAAATATAAACATATATCGGAATCACTACAGCCACCACTGAAATGGAACCACATCTGGATATTCTTGCATAAAAAAAAAAAGATACTTTCAATTCCATCTTTTTGTGACACTCTTCAAAGGTGTCTCCATATGGACTTGACCAATGATCCTGAGTAGTCAACATGAGCGAGTTTCTGGTAGAAGTCCTTAACAAAGTCAAGACAAACTAATGCAAATCACTGTCATTGTTCCTAATGTTGGCAGTGCTCTTGTTTGAAGCAAGGGCAAATAAAAGGCTTTTCCCTGAGGATCGAATTTCCCAGGTGTGCCAAAGCTGGTCTTTTAAAAGCTACTTAGTGGATAAAAGTGTGTCCTTACTTTTAGGCTAATCAAAATATAAAACCCTAGATTTCATAAAAGGATTATGGTTTCCTCCAAGGTTCCCCCTCAAGTTTGAAACACTAGGGTTCCTTAATGCAATTAAAATATTTCAATTTATGGACAACTTTAAAGAGCACATCAATCAAAGGACAGCCCACTTAAACAGTGATATGATTCGTTTGCCCACTATATGCTACTGCTCCCCAGAGATGAGAACGTCCCTATTACTTAGGAACTGCCTCAAGCCTTCGAAGTTAACCAGGTAGTGCTTTAAGCAGGAGGAAGACTGCACAGACTAATTCAGGGGTTGCCATATGCTCTGGAATGGAAAAACTTGCTGAGATTTCTGTTGACATCTCACTCTCAAGGTGCTTAGGAAAGTAATCACATCATTTGGCAAAAACATCCTGTGACTGAATCAGCAGATTTAATGGAAAGTCCCTATGTACGCTATTTGGATACAGACTAGGTTCTGGAGAGGCAAGTTTGGTTAACATAAAAACAAGAAACAACAGTTTAATGTACAACTAAATCTGTCTATATGAGGAGGTAACCTTAAATATCTTTGGTTTTTTAAAAAAAATTGCTGATAAAAAGTACTTGAATAAAAACACTGATAAATACCAACATAATTGTATTGCTTTTAATTATGTAAACTTAGCCCTTTGATATCTTTGCTACTAAAGCTAGATTCCTATCAGCCTCTAAATAAATTTATTTCAAATCTGCTCATCTTTACTTACTTACAGGCTAATCTATATATTTTAATGGTCTTTGGTATGAAAATACTGATGAGCAGTATCTTGTAATATTTGGCATAAAAATGGCGTGTGTGTATCAGTACTTACAGCAAATAAGTCTTTGGAAAAGAATATAGTTACCATTTGCATATTAGCCCTGTTGGAATGAAATACCATGAAGTAACACCACTATGAGAGATGAATGAGAATCTTCACATTTTAGTTACAGTTTCATACATAAGACTTCAAAGAAGCTAGCTTTGGCCAAGTAAAAAGAAGTCTTTGGTGTATACTAAATATCTTATTCAATGAGACCAAAATATTTATCTTTGGTGAAAAGATTTTTTTTCTCTCTAACAAGCAGTTTCAACAATTTAAAAATAATACTGTATATGAAGATTTACTTGCTGAAGAAAAAAAATTACAATTGAAATTCTTTGGAACTATCTGCAGGTAAAGAACTTATTTTAAATGCTCTGGTAACAATAAGGTAGTTGAAATTACTAGTCTATTTAACTACAACAATCAATATAAACCCTATTATTTTGGGTTAGTAACTACTTACATAAGCTTCATACCTAATAGATGTTTCTAGTTAATTCAATTTTGGGGGAAATAATAGTCAAATTTTTACTTTCTACTGAAAATTCTTTGGTAACAGGATTATTATGAAAAAAATCTGCATAAGAACAAAATGAAAAGGTGAAAAAGTTAAAATGTAATGGTAAATAATTAGCGAACAGTTATAGCCTAAAGATCTCTAATAACCATGGGCCTATCATCAAACAAAAAAACAAAAAACAAAACAAAACAAAACAAAAAAAACAAACGAAATACTTTCCTCAAGGACTTCCAGATCACCTTTTTAGGCATTTAAAATGATTCGAATTCATGCAGTCCTGGACACATCTTCCATAACTATGATGGATGACGTTTCAACTTTGGATTTTATTTGCTTTTTAATGAAAGTTTAAAAACTAAAACTCATTGTTTTCCTTAATTTTGTATGCTGATAAACGTTGGCCCCACATACCTACTTACGAACCAAGACACCATACCCTGTCAATTTGCCCATGCTTGCATGAGGCAGCTTAAAAGTAACAAAATGTTCCCTGAGTACAGGAAAAAATAACACTAGAATAACTTTAAAAGGAGGTAGTATAAAACAGGAGCTATAAAGGCAGGAGCAGCATTTTTCCTCGCCTCAGATTGTTCACCTAAAGCTCTGCTTTTTTTGTTCTGCCATGAAGCCCATACTTAGATAACTAAATGGGGACTTTGAATTTAGTTCAGAAGTGGTTGCTAGCACTTAATGTTGGTCTGCTTCTGAACATATCCAGTTTGGCACAAAGCTACAGATTAAGAAACAATAAGAGATGCATCATCAGACACTGGGATAGGAGATGATGGAGGTGGAACTATCATCCAGTAATAGTCTTTTGATTTTAGAACACCATTTAGCATAACTTCCCCCCTACCACTCCATCCCATAAATCAAAGGTTTCAAGGGAAACCCATTAAGATTCCTTTTAAAATGAGGCTCAGAAGTCATTTCCAGATAAGGTGAAGAAATACTTACAAAAAAATATGGGGTCCCCTCTTTACACCATAGATTTAATTCTTTTTCCTCTCCCACTGCTGAGTACCTATGTAGGTAACTGTCTCATGACTGAAAGAAGGCCTATATTCTATGTGGCTGAGTAAACAGTTTGCTGATTTCAAACCAGCAAGAGGATTAACTCACTCCTGGAGTTAGCATTCCTCATTCACAGCATTGACACTGAAAGAAGATTAAATAGAGTACCAAATTCTCTTAAGAATTCAAGAAAATACAAGCAAGGTGGTAGAGCTCTGAATACTTATCCCTAAACCAAACCTGCATGAAAAACAAACTAAAATGCTTTGATAAGATACTATACATCAAAATAGTTATTGACAAAATCCAAGAAACTCTTAAGGCAACTTTCTGTACTCCTGTCCTGAACAACTTCATGAATATTAAAAAGGCATAAGGCAAAGAATTTCATAATATATAATGGAAGGCACTGTTACCATGATAACCTCTAGTTCATTTTATGGTCTACTGTTACATTTATCTTTATTCTTAATATTTTATGAAATTACTTTACCCTTTTTAAGTCAAGGTGGGATTAAAAACAAAAACTAAAACTTCAACTGATTCTTGTTAAAAAAAATCTATTTTTTACATGGTGGTTTGCAACTAATTCTGGAAACGGTGAGGATGCTTCGCAAACTAGACAGTGCAGCCTTTGGCTGACTGTCAGGCAAAGGGGAAGGTAGAAAAGGCACGGCTCTAGGCAGCTAAGGTTTGGGGTACAGCAGGTAAAGCACTCAGACTCTAATGCCCAAAATATAAAGGCCCTTGAAGCCACAATATTCCCTATATGCTACTGAATAGTTCTGTTCTCAAAAGAGAGACTTTTTTTGTTTTGTTTTGGTCATTTGTAAAATCAACAGTCCCACTTTTTCTCTTCTCAGTGGTATGACAGTCCTCACAGCCAGAGGTATTACATTCTCCAAACCATGCAGATATCATAGTTTTCTTAAAAAAAAAAAAAAACAGAGCTTCAGATAAACATTCTTACTCATATACCTATATGACTCCTTTGATCACACACACTACACATACAGCAATGAAAACAAAATGCTACTAGGAAGTATCATTGGTTATGGAGCGGAGATAAACTATCACAATAAACGAGGTAACAAAGTTGTCTTCTGAGTTTGCCATCTAGCAAACTGAGGTAGATACTCAGCAAAGGGGCTTTCAAAAGTCTTCCCTTTGCTCCAGTGATATATTTTATAATCCAGTCAATTAATCTTGACTGTCTTTTCACATTGCTGACAATGAAACATTCAAAATACATGAGTTTAAAAAGAAAAAACAAAACACATTCAAAAAAAAAAAAAAAGCTGAAATACCCAATAAGACATCAAGATTTTCACAAAAGGCTTTGGCTCCCTGTTCATTGTCCTTCGAACAGACTTAAAGATGAGAATACCTGAACATGGCTGTCTAGATTGGGAAATCATTTTTATCAAAGCGTAGCATGGAAGATGGTGGCTGCAGAAGTGAACAGGAAGTTTGCTCGGCATCCAGTGGCCCTGCCTGGTCTTCACACTTCTTCACTGAGGGATCCCCACCGGAATCACTGCCAGTGAAGGAACTGGAGGTCAGGGGTGTGGTGCTTATGACTGAAGACAGGTGTATCTCATCATTGGATTCGTGGGAGAACCTTCCAGAATCCCCAGTCTCGTGGCTGCCTTCACTATTCGCTGAGTGCTCGGTATCAGCTGCAACACCAAACGGTCTTGGGAAGCTGGCTGTCTGACTTGCGGAGCTAGGGGAGTCTTCATCACTGATTAACACAGTAGTGCCTGGCTGGTAAAAGCAGACTGCTTGAGTAAATCTTCTTTGAGGCTAGGCAAAAATACGTTAAGACACTATCAGTGATGGTAGAGTGCTCTTGAAAAATAATATATAAGGTTTTATATGTTCTATATATTCTGAGATAGTAATCTGTTCCAGGACATAGGTGAAAGGCCATCATCATGAAGAGATTATCTAGGTCAATAGCTCCCTACCCGAGTGGCAGCACATCAGAATTACTGGGGCAAGTGAAGTGTCCAAAGACTTCTTCAGTGGCTTTTGATGCATACTCTTGCCACATCCCTTCCTTGACTGCCCCTCATTCCCTACTGAAAAAGCACAGCTCTGGTTCCTATTCTGTCACTTCAGTGATCACGTACCATGGATTTTGACAGAGTTATGCCCCAAGTTAATAAAATGATATCCAGACAGGAAACGAAAATTAAAGCATTCATTTACATTTTCCTTTCTTTTTAATTATCATTTCATGATACCATGGGGTGCCAAAATTTTTTCTCATTTAGGTGGGTTACCTGCTCAACCTTTATCTTCTTAGAATCTTGGAAAAAAAGCCATTTTTTCTTCGAGTTGTTTTTAATTATAGGACCATAGCTATTAATTATGAGGTCAGTTCCTCCCTGGAAAAATAAAAGAAGAAAATGTAAATACTATATGTTTCAGTTTATTACAAGTAGTACACAAAATTTTTAAATGTTAAAAGAAAAAACTGTCCGAGACATCACTATTTCTTCTTTTACACAAGCAGTACACCACAAATTCAGGGTATTTGTTAATGACCAAAAAGATATAATAGATTTATTCTTGGAGATATATATGTTAAAGTATTTGGGGTGAAGTATAATAATTCCAAAAGTTATTTTCAAATGTTACAGCAAACAAAAATACATAGAAATATGACAAGATACTGACAGTTATTTGTGCATTCATTACATTACTCTTTCAACCTTTCTACATATCTGAGAAACTTAAAAACAGTTGGGAACAAAAAACAATAGGCCCACATATTTTTAACAAGATGGCAATAAACAGAGGATTAGCTCTCAGGCTAAGCCAAGGAAAAGGAGAGATCTGACTTCTCTGCCTCATACAGGCTCCGTTTCACTTTTCAATTAAGATTCTCTTTTTTTCATGTCTTCCTCCCCCATGCCTCTTTTCCTCAATCCTTTCTCATGCCCAGTTCCAAGTGTGTAATAACAGAACACCGATGTGTTTTAGTACTTTTTATGCTTATTTAGAAGTTTTATGTTCCAGTGTCCCAGATTAATTGGAAATAAATTGAATGGATTACATTTGTATCAGAAAATAAAAGCTAAATTAAGTTGCAAACAAAAAAGACAATAGGAGTAGCAAAAAAATGAAGTCATTATTATTTATTCATTATAATATATAGCACTGTACTAGATTCGAGTAGACTGTATCCATTAAATATAATTGTATAAAACTTAGTATCAAAATTGCCTAAAATTTTGTTATATTTTTGCTATTCTAAATTTTAGGGAAGGGTTGAGGAAGAATAATTTATACCAGGATTTGTCAAACCTTCCCTGTAGAGGGCCAGACAGTAAATACTTTAGATTTTGCAGGCCTCATATGGCCTCTTTCTCATTTTCTCTTCTTCCTTTATTCCCCCTCTCCCCCAAATTACTCTTTAAAAATGTGAAAAAAACAGTCTCAGCTTATACAAAAACAGGCTGTGGGTTGGCCTGGGGTGGGCTATAGTTTGTGGATACCTGATTATACTGCATTGGTTAGGAGAGCTATTATAATAATGCACACTATCTAATGTTGCAGTATGACTAAAAATAATTTTCAGATAGTGTTCCTAATGTTTATCACTGTACTATTATTACGTATAGTGGAAAGGACATGAAGTAACATCCCCCAATTACATTTCTTTACTATATCCAACTTCCTCAGGCCATAAAGGGAAGGATCTTGAGACATCTATTTAGATACTCCTATTTTTAAAAATAGTTTATACCTGGCATGTTCTAATGTCCAAGGCTGTTAAAAAATCAAACTAAGTATAAAAGTAGATTTATAAAAAAAAAAAACTGCCCATGGAGTAAATATAGGACAATCCAAATTATTGTAAATATAGACTAACGACCCTGGTGTCCTTGCCTAAAACATGGTAGCTCCATATAATCCCATCTGATTGAATTTATGTTATTGTCTCATTTTTTCCTACATCTCTTTAATCTTTTATTCCTTTGTCTTTTATCCATCCCTTTCTTCTTCTCCATGTATTTTATGTAAGGAAGGATCTGGGGTGAAACTGGTTTATATTTCATTAAGTAAAATATGGTTATAAAACATTGAATGTATGATTTTTTAGCAAGCCAATTTCACACATAAAGGAAAGATGAATGGAGGGAAGGATTACACAGCAAATCAGTATCTAAGCTCAGAGTACCTTTGCATCAATGAAGCTGTTTGGCATTATCATTGGCATTAAGGATTCTTCATTTTCTACAGTGCCTCCCAGGTTCTTTCCTACTTCATTTCCACTGGCTAGGGAGACACTAGTACGAGATAACTGCTGAGTTCCATTCTGTGCCATCTTGGAAGCAGATGACTTCCTGAAATATTGCAAGAAAAGGAAAATCTTCCAATTTCAAAGGAGTTCTAGATGAATGTACCAAGTTTGCCCTATAATAACAACTGCAAACAGTGGAGTTCTTCAATGCTTGTTTCTCAAATATTTTCAAAAACCGAGTGTTAGATTTTTACCTCGAACTCACTGCTGCAAACTTTTATGCTTTTAGGAAACTTCTTTCTTTTTGCCCCAATATCTGCTTATATAAAATTATTTTTTACAGTTAATAAAAACTTAAAAATTTACAAAGTACTATTATTTATATTGTTGATTATTTCAAACGTATGCAAAAATTACAATTTTAAAATTTAAATGTTCTTTTTCAGGCCTGCAGATTATCACACTAACATAACAATTCACTTGCCAGATAATGATGGCAAATTTATAGCAGCACTTCTTCTGCAAGATTTAGGTATCAATAATACAATGTACATAAAAAATTTTTTTGTATAGAAAGATTTTATCAAAAAATTCCTAAAGTGATAAAAAAAATTCTTAGTGAGAAACTTGTACAGCTAAATATACAAAAGATGTTAGAATGTTTTCTGTAAAAAAAATAAAATAAAAAAGGAATTCTTTCTGTAACATAATATGTTTTCTATATTTTTATGCACAAGTACCATACACATAGAATAAATTCTGAATAGTCAATGCTAATGGAGGGAGTCTAGCAATAAGATTATTCAAAAAATAATGTGTATCTGACTTTGCTTTTTTAAAATACAACAAAGAACCTTAAAATAAATGAAAGCAAAAGCCAAAATATAAAAGGTTAGAAATAGACAAATTTACTGAATGCTGAGAATTTAGCCAAAGTCAAATTACAAATGAGATTGCCTAACAGAGTTTACAAAGAACGAATCCCTAGTTATTGCATTTATTTTAACTCCATGTCTGGGGAATCCCAAACATATGTCCTATGGAAATAAGAGAGGAGCCCTCAATGGCAGACTACTTAGATAGGAAAATATTCCAGACTATAAGGAATTTCCTCAATCGGCATATACATCAGATTAAATGTGCTATTTTTTAAAAAGAAACCAAAGCATATACTTTGTACTTCTCAAAATAAAAAGGAAATGAAGAAACTAGGGCCTTATTTAAGAACATTTTATTGACAGTAATGTTTTCAAATGGCAAAAAAAAAAAAATTCTACTTCCAAAGTGAGCACATCTCTATGGTAAATTAAGAACTTAAGTAACATTATTTTGAAGTGGAAAATCCCAGTGACTCTAGAAGGCACTTGATTTCAATTTGCTTCTTGCAGTTACTGTAATTTAAATGTTTTTTTAACCACTTTGACATGTCTAGCAATGGAAACACACCTGGCTTTACTTCGGTATATCAAGATGAGAACACAGATGAGGATGCAGGTCAAGGCTATGCCAACGCCTACAGCAATGCCAGTCATTGATTTTTGGTCCAGATGGTAATAGCCTGAATAAACTAGAAGCAGAAACACATTTACTCAGAATCGATCAGAAAAATAAATTATTCCATTTATCATAATTTTAAGATTGCTATTTACTTTTCTATAATTTTTCTTCCTCTCAGGAAAAATTTTGACAGTATCTGTGTCTAAGCAGAAGACTCATTACTTTTTATCAGTGATCTCAAAGATCAGTTTATATTCCCATACTGAAGATTCTTTGTTTTTTAAGATTTTATTTATTTATTCATTTGAGACAGAGAGAGAGAGAGGCAGAGACAAAGGCAGAGGGAGAAGCAGACTCCATGCAGGGAGCCCAATGCAGGACTTGATCCCGGCACTCCAGGATCTCACCCTGAGCTGAAGGCAGATGCTAAACCACTGAGCCACCCAGGCGTCTCCCATACTGAAGATTCTAAATATGAGTTCTAAATACTGTATTATTACATCAAACATCAGTTAATAACTTATAAGGCTAAAAGGCACAAGGCATAGATGTTTCTTAAACCAAAGGGTACCTTTCATGTCATGTTACTTTAAAAGCAGATATGTGTATTATTAAAGATTAGTTTTCTATATACATATTTGCATTTACATAGCAGTGCTCCTCAAACTTCAATTTGCACATGATCACTAAGGGATATACTAAAATACGATTCTGATTCACTTTGTTGGGGGGGCATGATTCTGCACATCTCACAAGGTCTTGGGCCATACTCATGCTACTACTCCCTAGACCCTCTGAGTAGCAGGTATCTGAGATGTGAATAACCTTGCTCTCCTTCTCCCATGATAAGGTGGCTACTATGGGTACAGGTACCTTCCTCCAATGCTTAAATCTATCTGCCCTGCCTTTCCCTTTTTTCTTCCTCCTTCCCTGTTTCTCTCTCTCTCTCTCTCTCTCTCTCTCTCATTCTCTCTCCACCCTCCAACCCCCCAAGCATTGAAGCACTCAATGACTACCCTCTGAGGAGCTATGAGTCCTTAATCCTGCTGAGTTCAGCTGGTATTTCCTCCATTTAAAGCCCCCATCGCCCTCCACAGACCCACTCTCCCAAAGAGGAGGAAAAGAAGGTATCTTGTGCTGTACTACAGGGATCCCAGGCTTCCTTTGGGACAGGACAGTTGCTCTGAATGGAGTGAGGGTGGCTCTTTAAAGATATTTCTTCCAATTGCTTTTCTGGAGAGAAACAACTTTCTCTCTGGAAAAACTGTTTTTCTGTGGTAAAAACTCTTAATGAAAACCATGCTCTCAGCTTCAACACCGCACACCCAGCACTGTTTATTTCCATGAAACAAACCTCCCTGGAAGCCTCCTCCCATCAGTTCTGGGACCATGTGACTCCTTTGTCTTGGTGGCTGCACAGCTGGGAAGAGAAGTAACTGGGACACAGTGGTCTGAAAACCACAGCTCATTGTGAAGTAAGTTTGTTTCTTATAGAGTGCAGGAAACAACAGCCTGTAGCAGCATGGCATCAGGACTGCACCAGCAATTCAAGAAACCAAGTGCAGGTTTAGGGATATGGCCATGGTAGGAGAGAAAATAAAGTGCAGGAAAGCTGAAAAAACACTCTACGTTCTTAAGAAACATCAGTGACTGTGGCAGTATACAGACCTTTGGCATCAGCAGAATCCAAACGTCTGGGCTTCTGATTTGATTCAGAGGTTTCCTTTGGAAGTACTGCTAGCTCCACAGAATTTGAAAATGGTCCTTCCCCCACCTCATTGGATGCAGATATCTTGACAATGTACACATTTCCTGCCACCAGGTTTTCTAACAAAGCCATGGTTATTGCCCCTATAAATATATCAATTAGAAATTAAGTAAACCTTATTTTTTATCTTTTATTCATTCTTTCAAACACACAGTCATGGCCCTTTACTCAAATATTTTTCCAATTATAAAAGTAACACCATGTTCATGATAGAACATTTGGAAAATACAGACAGATATAAATAAGATGACAATCTCCCTCTGTTAACATTTTAGTGTTTCTGTGTACGTGCATGTATGTATGCGGGCACTGTACATGTATGAGTACATATTTATGCATTTTTTTATATTTTAGAGTTTTCACTTAACATTGTACCATGCACACTGCCTTTATTAATCCTTCTCTGTAATTTTGTTTTAGCAGTAGTTTTTTAAAGTAATAGGTATTTTTGTTTAGTTTTTTTTTTAAGATTTTATTTATTTATTCATGAGAGACACAGAGAGAGAGGCAGAGACACAGGCAGAGGAAGAAGCAGGTTCCCTGTGAGGAGTCTAATGTGGGACTTGATCCCAGGATCCTGGAACCATGACCTGAGGCAGAGGCAGATGCTTAATTACTGAGCCACCCAGGTATCCCTGTTTAGGTTTTTATATAATGTTTTTTGCCCCCCAAATCTTACATACATATGTATGTAAAAATCTTATATCTATCTATCTATCTATCTATCTATCTATCTATCTATCTATCTATCTATACTCTACATAGATATGAATACGAACAGCATTAAAAACATTTTGCAATGGAGTATTTCAAACACGGGTAAAGAAAGAATGGTATAATGAACCCATATTCAACAGTTCTAATTAGATTTTCTAAATTCAATGTGAAAGGCTTTTTTCTTTTGGAAATGTTTAGGGGTACCTAGCTGGCTAAGTTGGTAGAGCATGTGACTCTGAATCTTGGGGTTGTGAGTGTGAGCCCTACACTGAGTGTAAAGATTACTAAAAAAAGTGAAACTGAGGGGAAAAAAAGAGAAATGTTTAAACTACTTATGGTAATCACTGATCTTGTTCTTCTTAAATTAGAAGCAACACAATAATTTTTGCAAGTGTGAATATATTTTCCCACTCTCCCAATCATTATCTAAAATTTCTTGAAAATGAACAGGAAGGAAAATGCCAAAGTTATACAGGAACAGAATGCTGAAGACCTAGACCTCAGATTAACTATCAAAACTACCACCAGTAATCCATCTAGCATCTACTTATCTCCAAAGTAACCATCACTTGAATTTAAATGATATTTGGTATCAAAAGGTGTTTCCTTGTTGGCAGGATGGCTAAGAAGGATACTTATTTGTCTACTGCTATTACTTGATGGGTCTTTCTACTCTTGTTCTGTCACTGCACCAAAGTATTTTTCTTACAAAAGGGACTCCCACCCTAGGAATTAACTCTAATGTTAAGAATGTAGGTGTAACAGAATTCAACCAGAAAATTGTTCCAGCACGGCATTTGTGAGTCGATATTCACAGGGAATCTAGCTTCCCTAAGGTGACTTCATCTCATTTTCCCCTCCACACAGAAAACCACTACAACAGCTTCGAAGAACTTACTATAGCTTGTAGCAGTCACCTGTAGGCAAGACCTGACTATTATTCTTTTACACTTGCTAGATATATTTCATGAGGCAAGTGAAATGTGGGGTGATTTCAGAACTCAGGTCATGATTCAGAGGCCACCTCTGAGGTCACATGGTGTGAGGCAGCTGAACCGAGCAGCTATGCGAGGGCTGACCATGGCTTATTTTCATGTTCTCTGGTTTCAGCTTGGCTTGAAGAGAGTGTGAGCTACTTGAGTACACAGCTGTTAAATAAACAAACTGATCCTTATTTAGATCAGGAAGAGTCTTTCTACTGTTACCATGTTCTCAGGCAGGTGAATAAAAACTAAAGGTGCATTGTGACGTGTTACAGTTAACTAGAAGGAAGAACATTTCAATTTCTTCACAAGAGGCATATAAATAGTGTTTCCATTTTAGCACAGAATACTTTACATTTAATTTTTTTAAATGCTTGTCAAAAACCAGTCCCCACCTGAAATTAAAGGTCTTTTCATTTAATTCAGGTTTTACAAACAGATGAGCTGTGTGGACATGTGCTGCAAGCGCTCCTCTTCCTGCCACAAAAAGAGTCTTCCTTTACACAAAAAAGAAAACATTCTGGCTCCTCTATGAGGAAAAAAGCAGTTCATTCAAAGCAGTTCCCAACTATTTAAGTGATGTGCCTGTCCTTATATTCTCTCAGCGCATTATCTCAATCTCAATTATTGTGATTATGCCAATCACTGCCTTTCATAGGTGTCTGAATCTTAGCTATCCTAGGATTTTCAGAAACCAGACAGTACAATAGCCTCAGTGTTGGATCAATGTTGATCAAATGCTGGCATGCTACCAACTAAGTAATTTGTGACTTGGGGCACATTACTGAACTTTAACTTCCTCATGGGGCAATAATCCCCACCTCATATAATTATTAGAAAGGATTAAATAAACTACCACTGGCAAGTGTCCCGACGTATATAAGTGTATATACTCAATGAAAGTGAGTCTTCTTCCTCACCTCTGACCCTCTCTTCTTCCCTTTGAGGACAGAAATTTTTTTTCATATTTGAACAGCTTAAGGTGGCTGGCATAATGCTTGTATACAAGATAAGTCTAAGTGCCAATTGAACTTATATTAAAATATGAGCTACTTATCACCAAAAGAGTGTTCATTTAGGATAAAAAAGCATAGGGTAAGATTTTGAGGTTGGAGAAGTGCTCCAGAATGCAGTCTCAGAACTCACTTCTGTCTACACTCTCTTAAGTGATTGTTTTCATTCCACATTCTTAAAGATCATCTACTTATTTATACCTTCTTTCTATACCTGTCCCATGAACTTACCCCTCTTACTGCTTAATCAACTTCTCTACTTGGACATCTGGGATGCAACTCAAATTTAACGTGTTAAAAACCAAATCTTTGATTTCCTCTCTTTTTTTTCCTTCCACTCCTCATCAATCTGCAGCAAACCTCATAGGCTGTTCTTTCAAATTGTGTCTTAATAGCTTCTTATTACCTTCCTCATTGTCACCCCAGTCCAAATGCCCACTAACTCTCACATGGACACTTGTATATTCAGTGGTCTCTCAACTCCTACACTTATCAACTTATAATCAGTTTTTCAGATGGTTGATAAAGCAATCCTTTTAAAATGTAAATCTGATGAAACGTCTTTCATCTCTCTTAGAATACATTTTGTGGTCTACAAAGTCTGGCCTATAAAATCTGCCCTTGGTTTCCTCTCCCCTGATTGCCTACTATGGGCTCTTCCCCTAGCCTCTAGCCTCCCTGGCTTTCTTGCTGTTCCTCTCACATGCCAAGCACACTTCTGTCTCATGGCCTTTGTGCTTCCTCTAATATGTTTTTTTTTTTTTAATTTATTTACTCATGAGAGACACAGAGAGAGAGGCAGAGACACAGACACAGGCAGAGGGAGAAGCAGGCTCCATGCAGGGAGCCTGACCTGGGACTCGATCCCGGGTCTCCAGGATCACGCCCTGGACTGAAGGTGGCGCTAAACCGCTGAGCCACCCGGGCACATAACTCTGCTTAGATGTCATTTTTTCCAAAAGGACTTAGCCTTACTACCTCCATCACTCTGTCTCTTCCCCACCCCACCCCACTGTAGATTTTTCTATTGCATTTATAATATATATTACCTGGATATCTGCATATTTGTTTGTGTGTCACCTGAGATATAAGCTTCAGTGGGGAATGAACATTGTTTTGTTCACTGTGGTACTGCCAATGTCTAGGAAAGAGCCTATCACACAGTAATCACTCAGTAAGAATTCATTTAATAAATCAGTTTGTTCCTATTATTGATACTATGATTTATTTGATGAATGTTGAGTTAAATTCCTTTATTGGAGGACTTTAATTTCCAATGTGAATCTCTAATAGGAGGAAATGGTATATTATTTAGGCTAAACTTATTTTAGTCCTATAACTTTTTTTGTTGTTTTGTTTTTAAGAAAGAGCATCTTTACAATTGTGGGAACCTCATGCTACAAGGAACAGAATTCAGGAACTGCTATAGTATATGGCATGACTTCCTATAGTGCCTTTTAGAAGTTACAATAATTGACTAGTTTGTGCTAATTTGTTGCATATCAGGAAGGTAAAGGGTTTTAATTTTTGACTCACTTTAAATTACACACAAGTATAATTTCATATCATGTTTCTGCTCAACCACTTTACCATGTACAGTTTTAGCTACAAATATCATCTGGTCAGAAGGAATATTTTTAAAATATTTTCACTAGTGAAAAAATCTTATTCCACTTGGCAATAAATATGTGAATTAATTATACACATAAATATGTATAAGTAATATGTAAGATTAATAGATATAGAAGAAATAGTTATATTTTCCCTCTTCTTCCTCATATTTTTCTACACTTTCACCTTTCTAAAAGTTGCCACAATTAAACATTAAAGGTCATTGAACATTTTATTTTTTTCTTTGAATGCTATAATGTATTTTTTGCTTTCAGTTTAAAAGTGAGTGACTCAAGGGGCACCTGGCTGGTTCAGTTGGTATAGCATGCAACTTGATCTCAGGGTTGTGAGTTCAAGCCCCACACTGGGTAGAGATTACTTAAACATAAAATCTTTTTAAAATAGATAAACAAAAATAAAAATAAAACTAGGTGGCTCAAACCCTTTATGTTATTTGCTCTCAAAAAAATAAACTCAACTGTTTTTTACCTATATTGTTTATTCCGTCCTTCATGAAATACCAGCATTAGTTATAAAAAAAGGTTCTCTACACTTAAAATGCAAAAGCTTTTTGCTGAGAATTTTTCCTAAAATCACAAGAGTAGGATAATGGCAAAAATAGATTTTTTTTCTCCCGTGGATGATTATATAGTTAGAAAGACTTATATAGATGTAAAAACCTGCAATTACAATCCATTTTACTACTGGGTCATCAATTAGGCAAAATGTTGTTTTCTGAGACTTGTCTGAAACTGACTAATGAGTGAGTACATTAAAAGGAACCAAAACAAAATACAGTTTCTTTTTTAAGCAGGTACAAATGAAGAGCTAAAGGGAAGAAGTGCTCATGTGATAAATCAGGTTAGCCAGTGGTCAAATGTGTCAATAAATCATTTTAGAATTAACTAAACCTGAATTATACATTTTAAAAATATTGTGGTAGTTTGGTAAGAATAATCGCCCCAAATAAATTGTACTCTCATCTATCCACAACCATGGGCAGTCCTCTCCCACACTAATGCTGGGCTTGCCTAATTTGCTTTGCCCAGTGGGACATTAGCAAATGTGATACAAGCAGAGGCTTGCAAAGCTTTGTACGTGCAGCGTCTTCCCTCTTTTCTTGATGTTAGAACTCTCTCTTGCTGTTTTTAAGCTACTCACACTCCGTTCACACTCTGTTGAAATCATGAGATGATTTCAGTCTCATGAGTGACCTCAGGAGAAACCAAAAGAAGTGCCCAGCTGATCCCAGTTCAAACTGCTGACTCACAGAACTGTGAGAGAATAGGCTGGCTAATTTTTAAAGTGGTTTGTTAGGTAGCAATAGATAATTCACGCAAATATAAAATTGTATTGCTGGCAGGTAGTCATTATTTTCAAGTCTTTTCAGTGACTAGGAAAGCACTACTTAGTGGGGCTTCTGCATAATGAAAAATATGAATGTATGACTATTAAAATTCCAACTAAAGTACACCATTTGTTTGTTTTACAATTGCACAGAGTTTTATATTACATCCACATAAGTGTCTTTAAAGTTTATCTTCTCAATTAGGTAAATATTCCCTTTAAAAGGTAAAATGTATGTATAAATGCCTAATACTGTAAAAATGTTTAGACTTTGGAGATGGCCAACAAATTTCCTTCTTGAAATCCTTCTGAAGCTTTTAATTGCCTGGCAAACCGTTCTTTTCCCAGTATGCATGTCTGAATGAAGAACGTGCCAAAATAATGAAGCTTTACTATTTATGCGATGGCCTATCTAAAAACTGGCATGTCGGCCTTGCCCAAATGGAAGATTCAAAAATATAAAAAGGATATAATGTTAAAAGTATGTAGTAAGAATGTTGAATATTTTAGAATTCAGTTTTTCCTAGCTAAAAAAAAATAGTGTTAAAACTTAAATTCCCTGTACTTAAGTGTATCCTGATATTCATATGGGTCGATTTATTTGTATACAGACCATTTTAGTATAAAGGTCTGCTCCCTTAAGCCAGATCTTCTTCCAGTGCTTGCTACTCCAGTGCAAGACATATCACCACCAGAAATCTAGTAATCAACTATAATAATTCTTCCTCCCTTACCCCATTCTTTCTCTACTTAAGCTACCAAGTACTGTCAATTTTATCTCTCTAGTATCTTTTGACCATCCACTCCTTTCCATCTCAGTAACCTAATCCAGGCTTATAGTTTCTTTCCTGGACCACTCTCATCACCTCCTAGTCTCTACATTACTTTTACCATCCCTCCTACACCAAACGTGTTCTATTCACAATAGTCATGAGTGATCTTTCTAGAATATGAATAAGATATTCATGCTTAAAGTATGCTAATGGTTTCCCAATGCTCTTTCAATAATTACTTCATAAATATAAATTCAAAACAAACTCTAGGTCCTTCTGTTTGCTTATCATCAATAATCTTACTTTTCATCCTCTTTGATAATTTACGATTATATTTATTACCTTCTCGGTGTAGGACCTGCCACTCTCCTGCAATCCAGGCCTTCCTGGATGCATATAAGATGGTATAGCGCGTCACTACAGTCTCTGGGCCATCAGGGGGTTTCCAAGAAACCAGAGCAGTGTCATCCTCTATCAATGTCACTTTTACTCCAACTGGTGGGCCTGCTGGTGCTGTGCACACATGTAGAAAATATTGTATTACCAGGATTAAATGGTGATAAATACTCAAATACCTAGCTGATAAACCGATACTCAGGAAAAAGAGTGTGAAAATCTAGAAACTGCTATAAAAACATCTCAGAATCACAGCTTTTACAAGTCATTAGTAATAAGAGTAAACTTCTATTTTTTTCTTCTTTTTCTGAGAGTTAATTTCATTTTTATAATGCTTAAAACATCCCCCCCCCAAAAAAAAGGGAAGAGATGGTAGATTTCTAGAATCTAGAATTTCTAGAATCTAGAATTTTAGGGCTTTTGATATTGTTTTGCCAAATTGATGACTAGAAAGGTTTACAATTCCACCAGTAGCACCCCAATAGGTACTGAATCTAAATTATGTTTCTTTCTTTTTTAAACACAACATTTTATTTATATATTCATGAGAGACACAGAGAGAGAGAGAGAGGCAGAGACACAGGCAGAGGGAGAAGCAGTCTCCATGCAGGGAGCCTGAGGTGGGACTCAATCCTGGGTCTCCAGGATCACGCCCTGCGCCGAAGGCAGGCGCTAAACCGCTGAGCCACATGGGCTGCCCAAATTATGTTTCTTACTAAAACGTACAGAATATATATTTCACTTGATCTAGGAAGCCACTGAAGAAAATAATTCTGAGACTAAAACATTTAGTTATTCTCTAAAAAATTGTGAATCGGTGATTTTACAAGGCTTATTATTAGACTAATAATTTATATCTGTGAAAGCAGGCAAGTCCTGGGATTTTAATTGACCCTATGTTTAACATAATATAAGCTAAAAGTGTGAAGAGTTGGCTTTTGGCACCACATCACATATGGAATATAGCCAGAAACACAGCCAAGAGGCCCTAGGCTCACTGAAATAAATTTCCTTCCTTTGCATAATTAGAATAGAGCTGCAACAGTCCTTATATAGATCACCTATTTGTTCACCCTCATTCTAGAGAAAAGGAAATGCAGGTCTATAAACATAAAATACCTTAGTGAGAGGCATAGGTAAGCTACAGAAATGGTGCTTGATAGGGTATCATCATAGCCACTGCAAAGTGCACAGCCAAGCCGCCACACACATTACTCCTAATGTGGGTTCCTAACATTATTAAATACACTATTCACTCACTTCCATTTTCAATTATTTGGGTACATTCTTGAACAGCACACCTGATTTTGGAAAATTTAGTGTTTCCTAAAGAGACACTAAATTTAAGTCCACTGGCTTGTGTGATAATATACAGTGAGAGGAAAAAAATTTACTATAATAAAAGAAAATAAATTTCACAAGAAACGAAACAAATGCATACAGGTCAACCAGGGTGGCAACCACGGTAGTATCTTTTTTAAAGCGACATCTCTCTTTTTTAAACATTTAGATAGATGTCTTTACCTTCTGGAAGCGTAGAATGGTAGACTACGGGACTCCAGGGACTGGAAAGCTGATCCACATGCAGTCGTACAGCAAATTCATATTTGGTGTTTGGTTCTAGACCTTGAACCAACATATGAGTTTCTGATCTATAAAATATGTAATGAAGTTGTTAATGCTGGTCATACATTGCTTCTAAAAGATTATCAGTATTTCAGTCAATACAGGTAAGCATACTGTTATAATTTATTACCTCATTTTCTTTAAAAGAATTTTTTAGACTAAAAAAGCAAACATATTTGACCACCTGAATACTATTTAGTATTATCCTATAGAAAGTAGCCTACAAATTGCCTCTCTGACAGGAAACTATGATATTAGCAGTATAAAAATATCCCAACACAAAGGGATAAGGGATTTCCTCCGAAATACTGGAAGTCAAATAATTCTTTTAAACCGTAATGATGGGCATTTTTCTAACTGCAACCAAGAAAACAGAATAAGATTTATTTTTTGATCCCAGGGTGAAAGTGGTCTTTTGTTTTTTCCTTTAAACATGCTACCTTTAGCCACTTGAAAGTATTAATAGCTTCTTGCCTAATCTTGCTGCATGAGGCTGAGGAAACAAAAAAATAAAATAAAATAAAAATCACTTACAGAAACTAAATGTCAAAAAAATGTAGTTTTCAGAACTGAATATGGTAAAGATGCAAAATTCCCAGCCATTTTATAAGTAAGGTAAGTCCTGAGACAGATGCTTACAGCTAAAGGTCAAGCTGGCCCAAGATAAAATAAATGTGAATGAAGTGAAGAGCAAAGAAAACCAACATTAATAAAATCTACATACGTTTGAAGGTATAGAACCAAAGAAGCATTCTGTAGGCCGACAGGGTTACAGCGGATGGTGTAGTTAATTATTTGTGCAGTGGTGAACGCAGGCCTCCTCCAGTGCAGGAAGATGGAAGATGAGGTGTTAGCCTTCGCATAGAGATGGTGAGGTGGTGGTGGAGGAGGAACCATGCGATCACGAACAGCTATTGAAAAAGACAACGTTAATTTACCGCATGGCATAATATTATTATAGAAAGTGGCAAAATGATAAAAATCACAATTCTCCACCCTATTAGTTGACTTTAGGTTCTCCTTCCATTAAAGAGGTTCATAGATACATCTCGGATGTATTATTCAATTCTGAGCAACTCTTCCAAGAGTTAGATGAGGAATCACATATTATCAATACTTAGATGGTAGAACAGAAGCACCAAGAAGTCAAACTACTAGCCAAAGACATTCAGAAGGCCAACGATGGACTTACAACTACACTGAGACCTCTTCAATAGCAATAAAACAAAACAGGTCTTAGCAGCAGTAAAACTGAAGGTGACTGGAAGCAAATAACCTCAAGATTAGAGCACGTAGGTATTCAGGGCTATTTTTCTGTTACATTTCTAATGGTTTTCTGCTTGCAAAAGTAAAATAGGTTTTTATAATTAAATACATCTCACTTAAATATTTATTTTGAGCATGTACTTGTTCAAGACAATATGTTAGGTGCCATGGAAAATATAAAACCACCAATGATTCCATGTAGTAATGAGACTTAAATTTACAGAAGGAAGAGGAGAACAAGGCCTGTGAACCATAGAGTGACGTGAGCTACCATAACTCTTACTTACACACGCATCCCGGAGTGCTGACGGTCTGATCAGCCTGATAACCATCTTCTATGTTATTATAAGCCAGCAGCCTCACATGATACTTTCTTCTGGGGTCTATAAAGAAATTGACAGGTAATAATTTGGTCCAGCCCTCTAGATATCAGTCCTTTAGAGCCTTTGTAGATTTTGGTTTAAAAATCTTTTGGATACTGGGGTGCCTGGGTGGCTCAGCAGATGAGCGAGCATCTGCCTTTGGCTCAGGTCATAATCCCAGGGTCCTGGGATGGAGTCTTGCAACAGGCTCCTCAGAGAGAGCCTGCTTCTCCCTCTACCTATATCTCTGCCTCTATCTCTGTGTCTCTCGTGAATAAATAAATAAAATCTTAAAAAATATATACATAAAAATAAAAATCTTTTGGGTGCATAACAGTTCTAAGTAAAATGAGATTTTTTTCCTTGCTCTATCTCACATAATGACTCAGCAATTCACCTTAGTATGACATTGCTACTGTGACTGTTTCCCAGTGATTTACAATTGTACTTAACCTCGCTTCAAACAATTACGTTACCACTGTAACTCTCCCTCTTCCTCCTCAACTGGCCAGAGATAGATTCTTGATTCTAAAAGCCCTGGGAGTCACCTGATGGATCACATGTAAGAGATGACATTACAGAGACGTTTTTTGTTTAGTTATTTGAAGGTTGGCTACCTTAAAAAACATGGAACTCAAAGTGAGAATATTTTCCCCCTCAAAGGTAAGGATAATTGTAATTGTCATCCTTTAGTACCTTTAAAAAGTTTTAAAACCACGTGTTATTCAGATTTATTTCTACATGTGCCCTTTCCATAAACCTATTTTCAAGTTGACAGCTAAATTCACCAAGAAAGAGGAGCTGGAGCTCCCTCTACTGGTGCTAACTGTCGCAATATGAAAATCAAAGTCCATCCCATACATACAGAAACTAAAATTTTTCAGGTTTTTAAGGAAATAAGTGGTTATACATTTAAAATTTTTTTTAGTATTTGTGGTTATACATTTTAAATCACATATTTTAGAGCATATTCAAGAAGTTTTAATGATAGAGATACATTTAAATATAACTGTTTATGAAAACAGTTACCTAGAGAGTACTTCCTTAGGACAAAAGTAAATACCTATTGAGAAATAATGTATTTCTTTTTTTCTCCCCAGTTTTGCTGAGGTGTAGTTGGTGAATAGAAATTGTATATATTTAAGGTATATGAGTTGCTGTTTGACCTATGTATACGTTATGACGTGATTTCTACAATCTAGAAATAAACATATTCCATCATCTCACATAGTTACCATTTTTGTGTGGGTATGTGTGTTGAAAACAAGATCTATACTCATAGTAAATCTCAAGCATATAATATAGTATTGATTACTATTGTCACTATGCTGTGTACATCAGATATCCAGCACTTACTCATCTTGCATAAGTGCAACTTTGCATCCTTGAGCAACATCTCACATATCCCCCACCCCTGACCGGAGCCCCTGCCAACCACCATTCTACTCTATGCTTCTATGGGTTCAATTATTTTGGATTCCATACATTAGTGAAATCATGCAATAACTGTCTTTTTCTCTCTGGCTTATTTCACTTAGCATAATATCTTCTAGGTTCATTCATCTTGTGAAATGGCAGGATTTCCTTCCTTTTTAAGGCTGAATAATATTCCACAGTGTATATAAGCCATATTTTCTTTATCCATTCACCTGCCAGCAGACCCACATGGGGTATAGAGATTACTTAAATAAATAAACTTTAAAAATAAAAATAAATAAAAATTCAAAAATAAAATGTGAGGTTTATTAAACTTTCCAAAATAATTTAAATCTGTACATTTTAAAAACTGATATATTCTATTAATATTCAAATGCATTAAAACTATGTCCTAAAATATCAAATTTTTATTTCTGTTTCTATTCATTTGACAAAATTAAAACCACAAGAAGAAAAATTTATATAATTTAGAACATTTCTATACTTTTTAGATAGGAAGTAGGAAGACTAATATTTTATTTTATCATAGAAACTGGTTTTTGATACTTTGTTTTATTTGAGTAACACAAAACTTCTGTAAGTGTTCTTCCCATTCTATAGACTGTGGTACCAAGGTGTTAAGTACCAGGTCCAGTGTTACACAAAGCTAAATTAAGTACTTGTGGATATTTCTATCACAAAGAACACACAGTATCCTTTAAATTTACACAAATACATGTGCTTTTGTCACAGCAGGTAAGTTTGTCATAATCAATTTTAAAATAAAAATATTTTCAAACACTTTATAAAATAATTAGAGAAAACACAGAAATACATTTGGATTTCATTACTCAAATGATTTCCAACATTAAGCCCTGACATTCTAAGATTCAAAGATTTCTGTTCAGGTTAATGGCAACTTAATTTGAATCTGTGTTCTTCTTTCTTTCCTCCTAACATACTGTTGAACTCATTAGTTAACTGAATCCTGAGTGCCATCTTACAAATACTCCCTCTGAATGGTTACAAATGGAATTCATTTGGCCCTCTGCAGTCTAGTTCTTCACACATATTTCTTTATTCTGTTTCTACTCAATCAGAAGAGTCTCTTTAGGAAAACCTTGTGAATGTAGAACATCATGCCAGGAATTAGGAGATACAGAAAAAGGATGGATGAAACAGAGTTTGCCCAAAGTAGCTCACATTCTCAGGGAATGTGATAAGGTCAGCTCTTACAGAAAGCTGATTTTGATGAGGGTTGTGAGTATGGGTGGAAAGATTAATCTTTTTTTCACTGTGCAAACAATCAATCAACACTTCATGAATATTTTTCTGTAATGGCTATTTATTTTTAGTCCTAAAATCAATTCTTCATTTTCCCTTCTTTGTCTTTAAAAAAAATGAGTTGCTTACATTAAATTTTAAATCCCAAATTAACCTTTTCTTGTTGATCAGAATCAGTCATGTGTCCTGAGAAAATGAGAGAACAGCACACCTAGCACCTGTACAACCCACTCAGCACTGCAACAACCCAGTTCGAAGAGGAGCAGCTCTTCTGGCACCCATCTGGAAATCATCCAAGTTGCCAGAGCAACCATCTCCAATGCTGGGCTCCTTCCCCTACTGTTTCCATGAGGTCAGGAAAAGGCAAACCATTAGGCTGACAGATCAAGTACATCAGGTGCATGAGATTCCTTTCCATCCATTTCTTTCCATTCCATTCCACTTCTATCTATTCCTTTCTATCCATTCCTATCTATCTTGCACGGAAAAGGTATAACAAGAGCCAGGATAATTTTGGAAACTGTTTTACTGGAAAAAATTAAGGAGAAGGAAAGCCCATTTAAAGTCTGTTCAGGGGCTCTTGGGTCAGTTAAGCATCTGCATCAGCTCGTCATGATCCCAGGGTCCTGAGATCAAATCCTGCATTGGCTCCTTGCTCAGCAGAGAGCCTGTTTCTCTCTCTCCCTTTGCCCCTCCCCCTGTTTGTGCTCTCAATCTCTCCGTCTCTCTCTCAAATAAGTAAAATCTTTAAAAAAAATATGTCCACATGTGATCAATTCTTTATGTTCTCCAAAGAATCTCATTTAACAAAATTAAAGTGTCAGGTTGGGGGTCAAACTGAGCAGCAGGCCATGTGCATTTGCCATGTGCTTCTCTTAGGCTATGAGAAATATGACTCCAACCTCAAAATCTAGTCACCTTATTATTTTGGTTTGTTAATACAGAGACCCTGAAACAACATGTTGTAGCACAAGTCCTAAAACTCTACAGTTCTGAAAAGACCCTCCAACGCATAAAGGACAAAGCAGAGTCCCAGGATCAACACTGCAAAATGCCACAGGGAACCATTTCCAAGAACTGCTAACAGTCCCTCTTGAATCAAGCATTGCCACGTATGTGGTGCTTGGTTCCACAAGACTCAGCAGATGTAGGCTCTGTGGTTTAGGGGGAAAAATAGCAGAGTCAGAAAGAGCAGCCACAAAGAATACTACAGACCTTCTCAAAACCCAGTAAGAGGAAAAAGAAGAAAGGGAAAGAGGGGAGAGAGTTGGTCCCATTTTCTTCAAAACTCAACACAAGAGGCATAAAAATCACTCATTGGGGCTAATTCTTAATGGTCTCAGGGATGATGGCTCAGACAGGTAGTATTTGCATTTATGG
The DNA here is from genome assembly GCF_905146905.1 of Nyctereutes procyonoides. NCBI lineage: Eukaryota > Metazoa > Chordata > Mammalia > Carnivora > Canidae > Nyctereutes > Nyctereutes procyonoides. The sequence goes on along the minus strand of NW_026575040.1, from coordinate 19,581,456 downwards.
TTAAACTTAAAGATTTAGCAAAATATAAAGATGGAGGGTCAGGAATGAAAACTGAAAAATTTAACACAAACCTCCAGTGAGTGTCTGCTTAAGTTAACATAATCATGGTCCCAGCCAAATTAACTTAAACTTTAATTATGGAGTCAACATTTGGCCAAAAAATGAAGATCTCCTTCCTAACATTGCTATGACTACACTCCTCTCTTCTCTGGCTCTAGGACTTGCCTTATCTTATTTCCTTCCTGATTCATTCTCACCACTAACTCTTCCACTTGAGTTTGTCTCACTTGAGAAGAAATCAGAACCAGAGGTCTGGTTAGCCAAGAAAGATTCACAGGTTATCAAATATTTATCAAATGCCTACTAAAAGACACTATATGAAGACTCAACAATTAGAAAGCTGTAATTCTTGGGGTGCCTGTCTGGCTCAGTCGGAAGAGCATGTGACTCTTGATCTCAGGCTTGTGAGCTCCATTCTGAGTGTAGATATTACTTAAATACATTTTTTTAAAATAAAGTAAAAATAAAAAAGAAAGCCATAATTCGTGCTTTTAATTTCAATCTACCAGAGTACAGATGGACAAATTAATATTCTGTAAATATTATTTACTAACTGTATAGACTTGAGCACTTGAGCACATTTTGTAGTTTTCTAAGCCTTGTTTATTATCATTTGGAAAAAGACAAATAATCCCTTACAGGAATTTTAAGAGTATTAAATGAAATCATGGCTATTAAGGACTTCATACAGTTCCTACAATTAGTAATCACACAGTATTATAATTGTTGTTTTTATAATGAGGAAAGTTGCCCAGGAGAACAGAAAAGCTACTACCAAAAATATAGTACACTTAAATGTGGGAATCATCTTTGTAAAGGCAAATAAATATCAAGGATGTTCATTCATACAACAAGGTCTGGAATCCAGAATGTCAGTAAGTGAGCTGTTGGCAAATACTAAAGCTGAGCTTGAACTATTCTCTGTCCTCAATATTCCCTGGTTTGTGGATCAGGCAAAGGCTCTCAAGTGTGTGTCTGACTTGTATATATGATTGAAGGAGCTGTGTCCTGTGTTTATGGCCACAAGAATGCTTGCTATTAAAAAAAAAAAAAAAAGAATGCTTGCTGTTTTGGCAACCATGTCACATGGTGCATAATCCTCTCAGTTTCAAATTCACCTTCACCCACGTCTTCCATGTTAATTTAATAATCTCTCATCTGCTAGCAAAGAAACTACCTGATGATATAAAAGCTTGAGAAAACAACATAATAGACTTCTTCCCCAGTGGAAGAATAGCAGATTGTTTCATGAACTGGAAATATGGAAGTTGGAGGGCTAGCATCAGCAACAGCAAGCAGATGGAGACAACAAATTCATTCATTCTGTTAATTATATCCAGTTTTAATAATTATGTATTTATTACCCTCAATGAAGAAGAAAAAAGTTTAAAAAAATGAGATTTTCTGTAATGCCAAGTCTTTTAAAGATGTACTGATCAAGGACCTAAATTTCATTCTAAAAGCCCCTGATTCAGGCAGCCCAGGGGGGCTCAGCGGTTTAGCACCGCCTTCAGCCCAGGGCCTGATCCTGGAGACCCGGGATCAAGATCAAGTCCCACATCGGGCTCCCTGCATGGAGCCTGCTTCCCGCTCTGCCTGTGCCTCTGCCTCTCTCTCTCTCTCTCTCTCTCTCTCTCTCTGTGTGTGTGTGTGTGTGTCTCATGAATAAATAAAACCTTTTTTAAAATAAAAAATAAAAAAGCCCCTGATTTAAGAATACTCTCTCTGTGTCTCTCATGAATAAATAAAACCTTTTAAAAAATAAAAAATAAAAAGCCCCTGATTTAACAATAATAGTGCATTAGCTGTATCTTTATACATTTTAAGTAACCTTCAAAAAATTTTGCTATAATACAAACAATTTTCATTGCAACATGTTCCCAAAGGCCACAAAACAGCAAAAAAACTCCAGGATTTTACTTGAATAACTTGCACTTCTTTTATAGACCACTAGATGGCACCTGTGTGCATGTACGGAGCGTATTGGCCCCCCTCATCCCGCTACTGAAGGTGGGAGCTATTCAGGTACCAGCTGAAACTATAGAGCAATTCAAACAAGTATGCACGGAATAGGGCTATTGCTTAAGTTTCAGCAAAAGAAGGTCTGTATGAAATGCAAACAGTGAAAAGGAAGAAGGGTGACTTAGATCAGTACTTGCCATATATATAAATATTTCACATGGGGTTTAAAAAACTGTGTGCTAGATTTTGCTTTTGTCACCTGAGCTCTACAGAGAAGGATGCTGAGACAAACAAGGCAACTTTCCTAATGACTCAGCACTACTCTGAAGCTAAGAGATAGTCTAGCACAACAGGGAAGGTCTCAGATGTCAGGCCCAGGCTGCCTGGATTCCAGTACTAGCTAGGCCATTACTGTGCAACCTGGGGAAGTTATTTTCACTCTCTGCATCTTGGTTAAAATCAATTATAAGATGGGTAATGATGATGATAACAGAATCTACCTCTCAAGGCTGTTGGGAAGAGGAAATCAATTCACAGAAAGTGTCTACCTGAGCACCAGTGTATAACAATAATATACTAATAAAAATGTCAAAAGTAATAAAATAATTACTAGCAGCATCACATTACTCCTAATTCCTGCTCCCTCCCAGGTAGAAGGGCAGGCTGGCATAGTGTTTAAAGGATAGACTCTGGAACAAGACTACTTGGGTTTGAACTGATAAAATGGGGATTAGATGGATTTATATTTATAAAATGCTTTTTTAAAAAAGATTTTATTTATTTATTTATTCATGAGAGACAGAGAGAGAGGGCACCGGGGCTGCCCTACAAAATGCTTTTTTAAAATGCCTGGCACAGTACTAAATAAATGACTATAGAGGAGAGGCTTGGTTGGAGAATTAGAGGATTTGAATTTTAATCTTAGATTTAGTAGCTGTGTGGCTGCAAAAGGCAGTCCGCTGGAAGTTGGTTTCCTCATCTTTAAGATTAGCAAGTTGAAATATATCAGTTGTTTTCAAATTTGTTTAGGTAATAGTGTATTAGGGAAGCTAATTAGGGAAGACAGAGGTACAAGCAAGTATCATGCAAGACAGGAATAACTACAGCAAAGAGATTTGTTAAGACTAAGCGAATTCAAAAGAAGGAAAGGTTACAAGTAGTTTTTTATTGTGGGGGAGGAGGGCTTCATTGAAGGAGTCATGCGAGCAGAACTGGACCTTACAGTAAGAATAGGGAAGAAGAGATTAAGGCCAAGGAAAGAATACAAGCAAAGGCTCAAGGACAAGAATATGTGGATCAGGGATGAGTAGTGGGGAAAAGTTTGGCACGGGTACATGAGTGAAGATCACGCAGAAAAGTTAGGCTGGGGGTAGATCTCAGAGAGCTTTGAGAACCAGGTTAGCCATTGTGGATTTTGTTATATAGATACAAAAGATGGCTTGACTAAATGGAATTGTTGAGAGAAGGGATTAATGAGGAGTCAGAAAGCTCCCAAGTTTCCAGCCTGGGTGGACCAACAGAAATGGAAGAAGACTCGCAGAGTCAAGGACATGCTGAATCAGAGATGCCAGAGGAACATGCACGTGAAGCTGTTGAGCAGGTGAGAAAGCGTGGGCTGGAGCTGGCAGTGAGGATGGAGAACTATAGTCAACAGTCATGTACACGGAGGGCAGGGTACCAAGGAGGAAAGACAGCAGGGACTAGAAAGCTGGGCGGCAAGTGGTGTTAAGGAGTCATGAGGAGAACAAGGAAAGTAAAATATCATGGAAGCCATGAGAAGACCAGCTGACACTGTCCAGTGGTACTGAGAAGTCACTGATTACCCTCAGTGACATCTGGTATCTAGGTCCTTTAAGAGAGTAAATTCATCAGGAAAGTGTGGGGTTGGCGGGTAGCAGAAAACATGGACTTAAGTAGCAGGGAAGTAGGGATAGAGCTATAAAGGAGAATGAAAATGAAAATTAATTATTTTCTGACATGTACCAAAATGTTAATAGTGCTATCTAGCTCTATATGGTAAAATTTTTAGTTATTTTGCTTCCTATATTTCTGTTTACAATAAATATGAATTGCTTCAGTAATAATAAAATAGTCAAGAATTATTGGAGGAAATTATCTTTTATATGCCAACAAGCTACTATATACTTTATATGCATTATCTTAAATAATCCTACAACAGCCTTATATATTACTAATATTTTATATAGGGATGGCTGGGTGGCTTAGTGGTTGAGTGTCTGCTTTCAGCTCAGGTAGTAATCCCGAGAGTCCTGGGATGGAGTCCCGTATGAGGCTCCCTATGGGGAGCCTGCTTCTCTCTCTGCCTATGTCTCTGTCTCTCTCACGAATAAATAAGTAAAATCTTTTAAAAAAAATTTTTATATAGATAAGGATAACTTCTACTTAAATAAAATAGCTTTCATCTCAAAATTAAGCATTTTTCTGTACAGAATATCCAAAACTGTATTTCAAACTTTCCACATTCTTCAGTATGTTAGAAATAACTGAAACTTGTTTTAGTGCTTCAAAATCATCTTTCTTAGCATCAATTACTCTATTTCCACAGCACAGAGCAGTTGGTTTCTTTGCTTTTAACTTATTTTTGTTGACCTTAAGCTCCAATTCTGTTTCTAGGCCTATTTTCTCAAAGCCAGGGGCCCTGTAATCACTAATGTTAGAGAAGCCAGATAGCAAAACATGTGATAACATGTGTAAATTAAGAGAACACTTTCTAAAGAACGGTATCATTTCTTAATGAATGGCTTTAAGACTTAAACCCCTTTTTCGGGATGTCTAGGTGGCTCAGCAGTTTAGCCCCTGCCTTTGGTTCAGGGCATGATCCTAGAGTCCCAGGATCGAGTCCCACGTCGAGCTCCCTGCATGGGGCCTGCTTCTCCCTCAGCCTGTGTCTCTGACTCTGTGTCTCTCATGAATAAATAAAATCTTTTAAAATTAGAAAAAAAAACCTTTTTGGCTCATTTCTGGGTTTTAGGTTATCTCTGAAGTAGGCCCTGAATAAATGAGTGACATGAATGTACATTCAAAGTAGTTAAATACACAGTAGAACAAAAATAGAATAACCAGAGATGTAACATTAAAGAAAAAAGTAAGGAGAAAACACTTAAGAATTCCAATCTTATCAGATTTTGTTCATCGTTCTGCCCTTAAACTTCTTGAGGATACAAAAGATAAAAACTAATAGGTTCAGTTGGTAGGAGGTTCCCACGGTAGGAGGTTCCCACACCACACTTTCTCCCAAACACTGAAGACCAAGTGTTCTATGATAGAAGATAAACTGAGACAGCAAAACTGATAGACATCCATTCAAACTCCACAGATTCTTTGTTGTAATACTAACACTTCTAGAAATTTGGTTTCCTGGAAAATGTATAATAGAAAACTATTATTTATCAAGTATATAGCTGTGGACCAACAAAAAGAGATAGCATTGGGGTCATGAAAACCAGGCCTTTGTTTCCTTCAGCTGCTGTGTTGGTGACATTCCAGAAGCCTTGAAAAGAGTCGGGCTGGAGTGGACAGGTCCAGGGTAGATAAAATTAAGAAAACATTTGAGGTCAGGACCATGAAAAAACTTTTATCTGACATGAATAATGCCACTTCTGGCATTGTTTCTAAAATCCAAATCTAGGTTAAGACTTAATGAGTTTTATTCCCCATCCTTCTATGGAAACTTCTCAGGTGGTGGGGCAAAAGTCTTCCTAGGACCCAAAGGAAGATAAAGTACTTGCTTCTACTTTGGGACAGTCCTTGCCACTTGGTTCAATTTAGACATGGAACATGTTTAGTAAGACATCTTAAGAAAATACAAAGCAGGGGATCCCTGGGTGGCTCAGCGGTTTAGCGCCTGCCTTTGGCCCAGGGCGTGATCCTGGAGTCCTGGGATCGAGTCCCACGTCGAGCTCCCTGCATGGAGCCTGTTTCTCCCTCTGCCTGTGTCCTCTGCCTCTCTCTCCCTCTCTCTGTGTCTCTCATGAATGAATGAATGAACAAATGAATAAATAAATAAGAAAGAAAATACAACGCATTACTTTAAAAATCACTACTTACTACTTTAAATTATTTACTTAAAATACCAGTATAGAAAGCTTTGCTAATGTTAGCCACAAAGTGTCACAATTAAGATGGCTACAAAGCATTAAAGAAATCAAACAAATTAGACTATATTTGCAGAGGTAAGTAGCAATCTGAAAATCTGCTGATACAAAATCATCACATGTGAAGTCCGGAAATGTTAAATTAGGAAACCCTCAAAATAAGTAAGAAAGGTGAAATTCTGAAGGATGAAACCTAGTATCTGGCCCAATGTCCACTTTTAATTTAATCTTTTGTGCTACAAGGTTTTGTGTGAGTCTTTTCAGTGCCATTGTTCCCCTGTGGTTGGACTAGAGAGCCCCTTGGTCTGGCTAGCCAGGGTGACTGCACTGCCCCCAAGCCTGTCCCTCAAACACAATACCCCCCATATAATTATTCAGAGAAGAGGCCAACAGTATGACTGCTGTGACACCTGGGTCACGGCCTCTGACACAAGATCTGGGGCCAGCCCAAGTCTGGTCCAGCAGCAGAGGAGCAGGAAAAATGCTAAGGGGGAAGGGTGGGAAAGAAAAGCAGAGTGGAATACTCTGCTTTAAAATGCTATGTTTAAGCACAGTAACAAAAACACAAATCATATGTAAAAAATGTGATTTGTGTTCATGTTATCCAAACCTTGTTAGATTGTATGTTTCTCTGAGAGAAACCTTAGAGAGACGAGAGCAGGCCTCTTTCAAGTGGGAATTCTTTGTTTTCTATCATCAGACTTACATTAGGATGGAAAAAGTTAACTCATGATGGTTAAAACAATGCCTGACATGAATGTGCTCGTATGCTAATTTAAAAAGGTTTTTTTGGCTAAAATAATGTAACTTTTACTTAAAGCCTAGTTTAAAATTTTATTCTTTGTTTATAAACTGAATTTCTATAAGGAATTAATGATAAATATTTGTCACATCCATTTTAAATTTAAAGGATTTTTGTCAGTGATCCCTATGCCAAAATGTTATGTCTGTTCTGTGATAATACACATATTTGAATGTAATATAGACACGTTGGCAGATGGAGTGTGCAATCCCCCACTGCCCAAATTTCCCCGTGTTCTGTGTAACAACTCTCTATTGAAGCTGATGGTAGAGTATTTGTCTAAACCTGAAATGACTCAGTCCCTTTTGTTCTGCCCCCCCTGAAGGGCCTTAAGACAAATAACACCTCTCACTCCCAGTGAAAACATCCCCTCTCCTACTGAGTTTAGGATAATTTAGAGGAAAGTTCTTTGTATGTGACATTTGAGAATCAGTTTCTTATCAAAATAAGTACATCCTACTCATAATTTCTCTTTTAAACACCACCCCTCTGAAAAACTGAGATTGTTTTTGCAAAATCCAGAAGCAAATGGCTTTTTCAATCATACTGCCTTCACTAATATTTTGGTCATGTTATTTTTTGAACACGAGATTTCAGTTTTATACATCTATCAAGCTTTCAAGACTTCTTGTAAAAACTATTTTTCATTTTTGACAAATGCATTACTTGAGGTTGTCTGGATAAGAAATATTTGGTGTTGAAGATTTCTACTTGAACATTGCCATGAATGAATTTGATTTACATCCAAACCCTGAAAAACAAAACCTCCCACAAACATGTTTTTTTTTTTTATCCTTTATATTATTTTCTTATGACACTCCTTTCGTGAATCCTTGCGGAAGAAAGACACCTCACGGGTCCAATTTTGTAAGATGAGAGAGCCACGGAGTCTCTCCACCACATAACCAATTAGTGGAATTATGCCAGTGGTTGATATTGTCTAGGGGTGGGGAGGAGAAGGTGGCAAACTCCAGAAGAGCAGTGGGGCTTGACTTTCCCCAAATTTAGGATAGCTTTATGTGAACAGTACTAATAAGACTGGTCTACATATATGTTCCTGAATAACTTAAAAGTGAATATAATGGAACAATGGCTGATTATAAGAATTCAGAATTACAAGATTAAAAAATGTGTTAGAAGGCAGCCCAGGTGGCTCAGTGGTTTAATGCCTGCCGTCAGCCCGGGGCGTGATCCTGGAGTCCCGGAATCGAGTACTGCGTCCGGTTCCCTGTATGGAGCCTGCTTCTCCCTCTGCCTGTGTCTCTGCCCCTCTCTGTGTGTCTCTCATGAATAAATAAATAAAATCTTTTTAAAAAGTGTGTTAGAATGGGGAGGAACATGCAGCTTCCTAGGACAATTAAGAGGCTATAAAGATTACAAATAAAGTTTACTTAAGAAAATGAAGTAAATTACTTTAATTATGTTGATATTTCTATCATGAGCAATCTTTACCCTAAAAACATCCAAGTACTTGACTTATGATACTGTATCTGGCTTAGCATTTGTTTAAGTAGCTGCTCTGTCTGCCAACACACTCATGCTGTCTCACATACATCACTGCCTTACAAACAATATTTTCATAGACTGACAGAGAGAGCCTATTCATGACAACCAAACTTCCCCTGAAGCCATGAAATAAATTTCCTTCCAGGACTAACATTTCTCTGTTTCACTGTCATGGGCTTGCCATGCCATTTTGACCCTTTTGTGAGGCAACATGAAAATACCATCTATCATCTCCTGAACCGCAGCGACTTGGTCGGAGGTGCACAGTTTCATTGCAAAAACATCTGTGGTTTGATAACCATTCCTCCAAATCTCAGCCCTCGGCAGTTAAAAGCATGCTTACAAGATGGGAAGGATGCAGGTAGACAGCTTGAAACCAATCTTAAATTTCTTCTCAAGTGGGAAATGCATGCCAGTGAAATATCAGCCTCATCAATCATAGTGATAAAACACGATCATGTTATTTATTTATGCCTCCTTTAGAATTCACAAGAAACACTATGTTACAACAATTTATTTAAACTTTGCTGAAGGTATCACTTGGAAATAGATTTTAATGTTAGCAGATAAGGGAATTATGGGAGTTCTTTGACACAAGCAGGTGCAGGTCATTACCATGTTAATTAGCTATCAACAACAGCCTACTCAAATTCTACATAAACCTTAAATCTTTCAGGTATTAAAAGACATTGAAGATCACTGGAGTACTGGAAAGTATTCAGTATATCTTAAGATGATTTTCAACACATATAATAGAGACTCTCAAACAATCTGTACACACAGAGTTAAACCAAAAGGATAAATAAAACATTTAACAGAAGATCTAAGGTCTCTTATATTCAATATCTTTCCGCAGTGCTACTGTTTTAACCATGTGTATAGTCACTGTAAAACCATTCTTAATGTGGAGATATTGATTAAAGATTACAAACAAAGGGCATTTTTAACCTTTTAAATTAAAAAAAAGAATCTTGATGATTTGGTTTGTTACTTGTTGATTTGTGTGTATACTTGCACACATACAGGTGTGCAAGTATACACAGACACACACACATTTCTTTTGTTGAATCATCACACTTCACACCTAAATACTTGGACATGTTTCCCCTGAGAACAAGGACATACCCTCCTATACCTCCATAATACTATGATCACATCTAACAAATTTAACAAGAACACAATTTTATCTAATATATAACTCATTTCTAAATTTCCCAAATTGCAGAGTGCCTGGGTGGTTTGTCAGTTAAGTGTCTGCCTTTGGCTCAGGTCTTGATCTCAGGGTCCTGGGATCTAGCCCTAGGCTGGGCTCCCTGCTCAGTGGGGAGCCTGTTTCTCCTTCTCCCTGCCCTCCCTGCTCAGCTTGTGCTCGCTCTCTCTTTCAAATAAATAAGATCTTTAAAAATAAATAAATAAATAAAATAAACTTTCCAAATTGCTTCCAAAATGTCCTTAATAGCTATTCCCTCCTCACCAGCCCAACTGAGGGCCACATGCTGCATGTCGTATCTCCTTCATTTAGAATTGCTCCCTGTCTTCTTCCTATCTTTCATGACAATGACACCTTTCAAGAATCCAGTACAGATGTTTTGTAGACTATCTCACAATCTCTATTTATCTGTTTGTTTCCTCATTATTAGATTCAGATTAAACATTTTCTTTCTTTTTTTGGGGGGGTAAGACTACTATATCAGTGAGATTATGATTCTAATATAGGGTCTTTTATTATGGGAAATAAAATTAACATTTTTTGCAAGTGGATTTGTTTTGAATTTTGAATTTGTTAGATTGCTTGTTGAAGGGGAATATTATGGTTTCAAAAGCTTTCATAAGCGCAAAATAGTCTAATTTCTTCACTGGCCAATCTTACCTATTTATCTACATTTACTTATATAAATGTTCATATTGAACTCTTGCCTGACACTGAGGACAATAACAAGAAGAGAAAAGAACCAACATACTTTTAGGCTTCTTGAAAGATTTCTAGAAATACCTGATATTTTCTTATACAAGTAGTACAAATGTAGATTTCTTTTCTAAAAAATTCTCAATGAGCCACACTGGAATGTCAATATGTAATATGCACACAGCATGCAAATTAAAACATACAAGGAACCAGGGCCACACAAGTGTGCCACTGAATCAACATGGGAAAGAGAATATGATTAAAACAATCCCTGTAATTTCTCAGGATAGAAATGTGCGTTAGCAAAATGAGAGAGAATGATGTCTCCTTACTTCTTGAAGTTCTCAGAGGTTTAAAATGTAGTTTCTATAGTTTTGTGGAGTCAGAATTAAGGCCCATCTGCCATGATTTTTCTTCTGCAACAAAAGGTCATTTTATGAAAAGAATGGGAATGTTTTCAAGAAAGGGAAACACACTAAAAACCATCTTAATTGGCCATCCAGATGGAGAAGGGTGAAAGTTCAAAAAAATTATTTTAATTATTTCCTCTACTAATATCTCTAGATCATCCAAAATCCTATAACTTGTCAAATGATCCTAGAAACCACAAGAATCTTCTTTCCTTATTAGGTTAAGTCATTATCAAGCAAAAGTTAATATGGTTTCCAATACATAAATTCATAGAGAATCTCCAACAATTTGAGCATATTGAATTTTTCTGGAGGTACTATATTTTGTGAATTTAATTACTATATTACAATTTTTTTCTAACAATTAAAATATCCTGTGTCCCACAGCTAGCAGTTTTTGTGGTTTGCTTTGGTTGCAAGGAAGCTCAGAGGTAAATTTACAGGCATTTCTAGCAACTGTACAGGCCCTTACAGCATGCAATAAAGCTGCCAATATCCTAGTTTCATCGCTTTTCCAACTTTTACTTATCTTTGTTCCAATTTCTTCATCTAGATATATTCAATTAAAAAATAATTTTTTATTCCTCATCTAGGTATGTTCAATTTAAAAAAATACTTTTTTATTCCTCATTAAGATTAAATGTTATAGAAAGTTTATAAAACTCAGACAAGCAAAAAAGGGAAATAAAAATAAAATATCCTAATACAAGCATCCAGATATAAGCATTTTTAAAATTAGGTTGTATGTTTTGTCATTACCTTTTCTATTCATATACACACATATTCAGTATTTTTAAATATTTTATAGCCTGCTTTTTTCACTTATACTATTAAATATTCTTCTAAAACATTCCTTTCAATGTCCACATTTATTCAAATTATATGGATGTACTACAGTTTATTTTACTAGACCTCTGTAACTGAATATTTAAGTTTCTTCCAGCTTTTCACAATTATAAATGACCCTGCATGCACACACTATAGTTAAATGTGCACGTTTATGGGGTGATTGGGTGGCTCAGTTGGTTGAGCATCTAGCTCTTGGTTTCAGCTCAGATCATGATCTCAGGGTCATGAGATTCAGCCCTGTGTAGGGCTCCACGCTCAGCTGGAAGCCGGCTTCTCTTCCTCTGGCCACCTAGCTCACACGCACTCTCTCAAATAAAAATAAATATTAAATGTGTGTGTTCATTAGTATTTTTTCTGATAGGTGTCTACTAACAGAACGGCTACATAAAAGAGTATCTGTATCACACCCCTCCTTTTGGTGTTACACAGTAATGCCTAGAAAAGTTGTGCATCAATTTAACTCCTACTATTAGTATGAATGTTGTTTCAAACAACATTCCCAAACCCTTACAAACATTGAGACTTGGATCACCTATTGATTTATTTTGTTAAATTTTGTGCTTCCATACTAAGTCACTACAAATCTTTCTTGCAAAAGGAAGCAGGAGATAAGTACATTTGAAATAATAAGTCAGATATTATTTACACCATCTACTTAAGAAGATGGACACACTGTGGTAATCAGGCAAAACTGCCTGCGCAGGTTTCTTAAGTTATTGTTAACTTTCTGGAATGCTGAGAAAGCGAAGATGACATTTTAACCTTCAGCTGAAGCAACAGCTCTAGTTTCCATAATAAACCAAGGTAAGTGTCAATGAAGTTAGCTATCTTGGTTAATTCAAGAGGCCTCTACCTATGCAGGGCAGCCTACATTTTCTGGGATGTTATGCAAAGTTTTTCAAGGTTTCAAATGTTTTAGAGTAGAAAAATTTGTAAAATCTCAATAAACTCTGTTAGGATTATGTTATCACACTAGTTTATCCAAATCAACTGATAAATCAGAATGTTTAAATAATGAGATACTCCAGTATTTAGCCTGTTCTGATGATTACTCTATGACTGTTTATGTCATGCCTTCTTGAATTCTTTCATTATCCCATCATGGATCTTCATCTAGTTAACCTATTATCCTTCATATGTCAATTCAATATCAGTTTCTCCAGGAAACCTTTTTCTTTTTTTAAAGATTTATTCATGAGAGACACCGAGAGAGAGGCAGAGACACAGGTAGAGGGAGCCCGATGTGGGACTCGATCCTCGGACTCCAGGATCACGCCCTGAGCCAAAGGCAGAGGCTCAATCACTGAGCCACCCGGAGCGTCCCTCTCCAGGAAATGTATCCTGACCTCCACCTTCAAGCTACCTACTGTCTAAAAGCCTTGTAACTCACTATGCTTTTCTATCACAGCACTTACTGAAGTTTGCATTATGATTTCTGTGGTGATTTTATGAGTATCTATTTTCTCTTCTAGATTGTACAGCTTCATAACTGGGAAGTTACTTAGAAATATCTGATTCAATATTTTAGAATAGTGGTCTCCAAATCTTTTAATTTCATCTTCCATTAGTAAAATATTCTTCTAGCATGCGTTTTCTTTTTGTTTTTTAGCATGCGTTTTCATAACACATATACTATTATTTATAACATATATATGTATGACTGTACTAATATACTATGCACACTAATTATGAAATAAACATGTACAAATATTTTTAAAGGCTAAGGTGCAAAATATTTTCTTCCAGTAATGGTCTGTCTTGCAGCTCCCCTCCACCTCATGGAGTGTGCAATTAGTACAAAGCTAAAAATTTATTTGTATGAACTTTTTTTTTTTAAGAACAGGCTTAAAACAAAAACAAAACAAAATCCACAAACATAATTACTGCTTTACAATTTTTTTTCTATTCACCCTGAAGTTTCTTTCATGTGCTAATGGTGGTATTTTAAAAACCTCCTCTCCTTTAACTTACTTAGATCTTTAAGGACCTCACACATCTTAAGACTCTTTACATTCACCAGAAACTTCCAGAGTAGTCTGAGGGCTGACAAGCAGTATGATTAATGGACAGTATTGATTTAATTTTCTACAAGAGTTTTTCCTTCTATAAGGAAAATGGTTCGTAATTCATGTCAAACATTTTGCCATGTTTACAGATTTGTAAAAATAGGAGAACAAAAAGCTTACTGAAGTTTTTCCATCATTCAAAAGTACCATTTGAAAGTTCTGGCCTATAAAACAATCAAGAGCTGATCAGTGGCTAGGAGTATCTTCCTAAGACCAAAGAAACACTGCTTTTATTTGTCACCATTTTAATGAGGCTTTTACTAGCACATACAAAAAAGAAACAGGAAATAAAACACTAAAATCAGTTTAATAAATAAGCTTCAAAATATAAATACAAAGTGCTGTAGAGGACAATTGGATATTTCAGAAGATACATAAATTAAAGGTTCAGGATAAAACTCTTAGTTAAAAAATGATTAAACAGATGTCATCATCATCAGATAGTGCATGATTAAAGTTTCTTCAAACGCCTTAATTTGAAGTGTCATTTGAAATCAAGCTAAACATTCTGTTTTAGAGACAAACAGTGGGACTAATTTTGATCTCACATACTTTTTATATGTTATATATAAAGAAAAACTTCACTTTTTGCCATATGAAGAGGTATATACAAAATTGGTGATTCTCATTCTCATCCACGTTTTGATAGTACCTTTTTTTTTTTAAGACTTCTGTTGTTCTGCTTTCCTTAAAGGAAAAATATTTCAAATGGAAATTTAATTTGAGGGAGTCAGAGGAAGGGATATTTGCTAGTAGCAAAGGAGACAGAGAAGGATGCTTTGCCCAGGGCATCCCTGACTCAAACTACTCTAACAGCAAACCCCGAACTTAAGTGACACCAGACTCAAAACTGGAAACACATCACAATTGGCATTTCACTTTATGGACTAGTAAAAATAAAACAACACACAGCCAATTGAAATAATGGAACTTCCTTATCCTGCTTATTTTCTCCATCTCCACAGGGGCCGTACTTTATTTAGGGCGCTTTTCAGTGGCATGTGAATGAGACTCCACAAGTACTGTAAATCTTTACCCAGCACCATAGGTCAAAGGGTTATCTGTGCTATGTAGTTTTAGGGTAGATGATTTTCTTTTCTTTTTTCTCTTTCTCCTTTTTTAAAGCAGAAGAACAAAACGAATGCATATGAATCAGAGCAAACTAATTCAGGTACTAAAAAAGTTCCTCTTCTACAGATAAACTGCTTTCTCAAGAAACCACTAAATATCAACTTTTCAGGCATTCTACAAAGAGAAACCAGATGCAACTGAGCCCCCTCCCCACCTCCATTGTCTGCTAGAAAACTTGCCACACAGCTGCTAAAGCAGTAAAACAACTTGAAACCTACAAAAGTGATGACCATTTAAGCAAATGCATCCCTTTGGACGTTCTTGGGGAAAAGAAAAAAACAAAAGTAGTAGCTGTGTATCGTTTTTGTTCACCAATTACACTACCTTTAATAACAAGACAGATGTTTTTCACAGAGCTTTCCATGTTTTAGAGCATTCTGAAAAGTGATGACTATTCAAGACTAAGAATATAAAAGCCCAGGAAAAAACATCAAAATTCTTTCCTCAATTATTTTTTGGGGTTTGATACAGAACATTGAACCTTATTATTTTTCAAAGATTTTAAAAGCATGTTTAGGACAATATGGGCACTTATTTCTCCCTACCTTCTGTCTCTCCAAATGATTTTTCTAAAGTGAGAAATAAAGTTGTTAGGCATAATGTCCCATAGGATGTGATTAATACAATTCGGATACAGGCAATATACAGCAGAAGAGTGTAAGGCATTTATTCTTTCAAGAGTCATTGTCATTTTAATGCTGTTCACAAGCCTCTGAATTTATGAGGCAAAAATGCAAATTGTGATGATATTGATATTGCATAAAATATCTTCTGTAATTTCTTACAAGGTTTAGTTTGGATTTGCCACCTATATTTCTCCCATAACATAGCAGCAATGACTTACCCAATCCTCTTCTTTCTTATTTAAAATTCCTCTATTTTTGTGTGGCAAGTAAAAGAAACTGATAAATGTTTAGAATTGCACCAAATTAAGATTATACGTAAGACCTTACCTATATGGAAACTATAGAAAGAACTTCAGTTTCCTGAAATCTAGGAAGATGATTTTTAAGAAAGACTGTACTGAAAGTGATTAACACAGAAAATGAGAAAGTTCAAGTTTTCACAGAGTAAAACAAATTTCAGCGAGATTTGTTGGATGTGTCTCACTTTCCTGAAAATGACCTAATGTCCTTTGTTTTATAGTTATGCTGCAAAGGGTTCTTCTCAAGTTTTTTGTCAGTTTCTTTGAAGGTGGCTAAGCCAGAAAGATATCAGGTCTCTTGGAGCAGGGCTGCATCAGCATGCAGCCCTAACTCCCAGCTGCACACAGATTCACCATTTCAGATCTGAAATCTATACATATTAAGCTGTTACAGACATCTCCATAAGACACCAACCTTTTCAACCCAACATGATCAAAACTCAACTCAGTATCTCCCACTTCTCCAAACCTGATTTTGCCCCCACCCCAAATCCATGGCAATCACTAATCTCATTCTGACTTTTCAAGAACGTTATACAGGGATCCCTGGGTGGCGCAGCGGTTTGGCGCCTGCCTTTGGCCCAGGGCGCAATCCTGGAGACCCGGGATCGAATCCCACATCAGGCTCCCGGTGCATGGAGCCTGCTTCTCCCTCTGCCTATGTCTCTGCCTCTCTTTCTCTCTCTCTGTGACTATCATAAATAAATAAAAATTAAAAAAATAAATAAATAAGAACGTTATATAAGGGAAATACAGAATATAACCTTTTGAGACTGGCCTGTTTCACTCAGTATAATGTCATTGAGATTCACCCACAAATTGTTGCAAGCAGCAATATAGTTTATTGGTCTTTATTGCTGAGAATATTTCAATCATATGGATATATCGCAGTTTGTCCATCCATTCACCTATTTTTTCTTTAAAGATTTTATTTATTTTTTCATGACAGAGAGAGAGAGAGAGAGAGAGGCAGAGACACAGGCAGAGGGAGAGGGAGAGAAGCAGGCTCCATGCAGGAACTCGATCCTGGGTCTCCAGGATCACACCTTAGGCCAAAGGTGGGGCCAAACTGCTGGGCCACCGGGGCTGCCCCATCCATTCACCTATTGAAGGACATTTACTGTTTCCAGTATTTGGGGTGTAATAGAGCTATACATTTTTGTGTAGGTTCCTGTGTGAACCTAAGTGTTCGTTTTTCTAGAGTAAATACCTAAGATGGGACTGCTGGGTCACATGGTACACACACATCTAACTTAAAAAGAAAGCACTTAAGGCTTTTCCAGAGTGGCTATACCATTTTGCATTCCTACAATAATGCACAGGAGTTCCAGGGGTTCTGCATCCATGTCAGCACTTGTATTGGTTGTCTTGGCATTTAAAAATGTCCAGTTATTCTAATAGTTATGTAGTGGTAGCTTATTGTAGTTTAATTTTAAATTTGCATTTCCCTAATGGCTAATGATGTCGAGCACTGTTTAGTAGACCCCTTAGGTGTGACCCCTATATCTGAAGGCCTCCCATCAAGCTATATGTAATCAGTTAAAACCTGACTGAACTGCGATCAAGAGTCAGACACTTAACTGAGTCACCCCGGTGCCCCATGATTGTTGTAAGCCTAAAACAACTTCGCATCTGCCTTCTCTTCAAGAAACTACTGTCTTAACTCATGCCCTCATCTTAGATTATTTCAACAACCATTGTATTGATTTCCTGTCTTCAGTGACTCCCTCCCTGGCCCATACTCACTGCATTTTCTAAACCTATTCTTGACACTGTCATTATGTTATCTTTCTAAAACAAGCCATATTTTACTCTCAGTGAAAAATTTTTGATGTCTCCTCATTGCTTGTGTTGTAGGAGAAAGACCAAATCAATTATTAAGGTACACAGGGTCTTTAAAATGTGGTTCCTATTTAACTCTATGGCTTCAGTCCCTACAACTCCTACTCATGCGACCCATGTTTTAGTCATAGTACACCAATGTGGTTACCTCTTCAATCTTCTTTTTGTACCTCGTAACTTTCTATTATTGGGATGACTTTCCTCCATTCTCTACTAGGCAAACCACTCTCCATCATGCAGTAAAAATTAGCCATTTATCCTTTGTGCTTCTAGAACACTGCCTATACCTCAGTTTTGTCTATTAGCACTTTTCCTATGGATGCTAATAGGTCCTTCATGCTGACCTTAAATACTTTGGAAGCAGGTATGCCACCTTATGTTCATATTCCTTGTCCCCAATACAGGATCTGGTACAGAGTATGTGCTTTCAATTAATATACACTAATTTTTAAATTTTAACAATAATGGAAAATAAACTTAATATCCATAATTAGGGTGGATAAACTTTAATATGAAAATTTTAGGAAACAAGAAATGGCAATTAAATTGGTATACATGCAATCTCATGTTATTAAGCCAAATAGCTTTATAGAAATATAAAGTTCTGAGAAAAAAATATATATATTGTATCAATCTTAAAATTAGAAATTTTGTATTTTCAATCAGCACTATCTTCTAGGCAAGGTCGTCATGAGGTATTAGAAGAAATCATACAAGTCAAAACTGCATGTTGTGGGGATGGTTTCACTTTTGTGATTCATTTACTGGTAATTTACATTAACTTAATGGTAACCACAGCAGCCTATTATCAGTAACTTCTAAATTGAGTTCATCTTCTGATTTGCAAGGTCACCGAGCTTCCATGTCATAAGTCTTCTATGAGGGGCCCAAAAAAACAACCAAGAAAGCATAAAAGTCTCTTTATCTGAGACCTACTGAGTTCCATAAAACACTGTACTCACTGTATTCACAGTGTTAAGGAGGGCTTTGTAAACAGTATTGTAGCTCTAAGAGCCTATCCTAAAGCTCAATGGTAGCAGCTGAGTGGGCTCAAAAATATTCTTCTTTTGAGTGGCTAATAAATACTCCTGGTTTCACACTGTGGTTTCAAAGAATAGTTTATATTACAGGTTTATGGAATCCATGGCTGTATTACCTTTACTCCTTGTTCATTTAAAAACAGGAAATTTAAGTAACTTAGCAATACGTGTGTGTGTATATGTGTATACATATACACGTGTGTGTGTGTGTGTGTGTATACACACACAGTGATTGTAATTTCCAAAAGTTGAGCATACACTGATTAAAAGCAGCAGAATATGCTGTTTTCTGAAGAAATCTTTATTATTTATGTTTATGGAAATTGCCATGTGCAACAGGACTGTAGCAAACGGGGAGTATAGACTTTTCTAACTACTCTGAATCAGTAAGCAAGCGAAAAAGCAAGCTCACAAAAACCTCTTTCAGGGAAGAGGTAGGTCTGAGCTGCTTCGCATCTTACTTCTCCACATTATATTTTACACACTGCAACAGAAAGCTATTTTTAAACAAATCTAATCATGTCACTCACTGGCTTAAAATCATTTAGTGGCTTCATACTGCCCTTAAGATAAAGTCCAAATTTCCCCATGTAGCTTACCAGGCTCTGGCAGCACTCTGTGGTCAAATAGTAACACTTTATCTCCTCTGGAACATGGTGCCCTCATCTCTTGGACATCCCATGTGAATTTCACCAGTCCTGAGTTCCAAGTTCTAGGTTCTTCCCCTCTCTCTTTTCAGAGCAGATTTACCATGAAGTTGTGAAAATTTTTTTAATTTTCAACCCTTCACTTGTATGGAGTCTATACCTACAATGTAGGTACAAGGTTCTACACTGACAGTATATTTTTACATTATTTTTATGTTATTATATATTATTTTATTAGGTTCCATATAAACCTGTACTTGTCCTGATTCTTTGCCTGACTAATCTTACTCATCCTTTAGCTCTCAATCTAAATATTACTTCTTCCTGGAAGCCATCCCCATACCAACCCTAAAACAGATCAGAAGTACCTGCCAAATGTTGTCAAAGAGTTTGTCACCTGGTATTTTAGTTGCTTATTTGTTAATCTTCCTCCTAGACTCAAATGCTACGACCATGTTTACATTAAATATGGCAGTACCCAACAGTGGGACTACCATACAGTAAGCTTTGTAAGTATCTGAGAATGAAATAATGACTTTGTGAATGAACACTACTGAGTCACTGGAACAAAACACAGGGAAGAAGGCCCCAAACTGGAAGATTATACCTGAGACTTTGTGATTGCATCCACTTCCTGGATGTCTGGGAAAAAATGCATTGATTAAAGGATGATACCCATAAAAGGCCATGTATTTCCCCATATGAAAGCTGAGAAGTATGGGGGTATAGGACTAGAAAGAAAATATGCAATATAAAGTGCAATAAAAGTAGACTTCAGAGAGGGCTAGTGGCAACAATAATTAAAAACTATAATTTGCCTGACAATTATGAGAGTTAGCAATATAGGAACCCAGAAGGCACAAAAACAAATTCTGAATGATTTCCAACAAGAGTAACAAACTAACACTAAAATCTATCAATTTATAATGAATTAATATTGGCTATTTAAAAAAAATACTAGATCATCTAGACCAGTATTTCCCAATTCAATGTACATACTAATCACCTAATAATCCTGAAACACAGATTCTGATTCAGTAGATTTGGAGAGGGATAAGGGAAGTCCGAAATTCAGCACTTCAGTAAACTTCCAGATTATGCTGCTGATCCTGGGACCA
Organism: Nyctereutes procyonoides; assembly: GCF_905146905.1. NCBI lineage: Eukaryota > Metazoa > Chordata > Mammalia > Carnivora > Canidae > Nyctereutes > Nyctereutes procyonoides. The sequence goes on along the minus strand of NW_026575040.1, from coordinate 19,561,077 downwards.
CACTTTCAAGAGCAACAACACTGGAATCTACAATTGGCAAGAGACAAAAGACAGGACCTAAAGACACCAGCAGATTGAAAGTGGGGGTAGGGGAAACATCTATCATGCAAATGGAAGTCAAAAGAAAGTTGGAGGCTGGAGTAGTAATAGACAAAATAGATTTTATTTTTAAAAAAGATTTTATTTATTTATTTGACAGAGAGAGCGAGAGCAAGCACAAGAGGGGTAGCTGAAGAGGGAGAGGCAGAAGCAGGCTCACCACTCAGCAGGGAGCCCGACATGGGGCTCCAACTCAGGATCCTGGGATCATAGCCTGAGCTGAAGGCAGATGCTTCACCAATGGAGCCACCCAGATGCTCCCAAAATAGACTTTAAAACAAAGACAGGGGGTGCCAATAAAGTTTTATTGGAATATAACCATATCCATGCATTTTTGTATTTCATATGGCTGTTTTTGTGCTACAGAGGCAGAAGTGAATACTTGTGGCACATTTTATAGCCCACTGTATAAGTCTGTTCGGGCTACCATAAAAAATGCCACAGACTGGATGGCTTAAACAACAGAAATTAATTTCTTATAGTTCTGGAGACTGGGAAGTCCAAGATCAAGTTCTTGCAGTGTTCAGTTTCTGATGAGAGCTCTCTTCCTGACTGAAGAGAAGCCACCTTCTGAGACAGCCACCTTCTGAGTCCTCACTCACATGGCAGACAGAGAGTTCTGCCGTCCCTTCCTCTTCTTATAAAGGCACCAATGTATCGTATTAGGGCCCCATCCTTAAGACTTCACTTAACAGTTAGCACCTGCTCAAAGGCCCTATTTCCATAACCAGTCACTTTAGGGGTTAGGGCTATAACAAAAGAATTTGATGAGGACATAAATATTCAGTCCACACCACCACAAAGCCTAAAATATTTACTATCTGGTCTATTACAGAAAAGACTGCCTACTCCTGGTCTAAATGTTACTTCTCAAAGTGGGTAGGAATGCAAAGATTTTAGGTCCCACCCACACCTTTAAAATCTGCATTTTAACAAGATCTTTAGGTATAAAGTTCAAGAAGCACTGGTTTCCAAATCTAATGATCAGGGTAAATCACGTGGAAAAAAGTTTTTTAAATACAGATTTCCAGGCCCCATCCTAGAAGAAAAATTTTAAAATTACAAGAGCTAATACTTGTTGAGGACTTAGAGTGCAGTTTTCTAGGAACTGTGCTAACTTTTATGTACATTATTTCATTTAATCCTCCTAATGTTCTAAAATAGCTGTTTTTAATATTATTATTAACCCTATCTAAAAGATTAGGCAAATAATCAGTATTTAATTTGTTAATAAATTACAGAGCTAATGTCAAACAACAAAGATAAAATTTACTTCATGGATATTTTTCTTTTAGCTGTCAGTGCCAAGTGCCTCCTATAACAGAGCATTATAAATGATGTACCATGGGGATGACTGACACCATTTGAGGTCGCAAGATGATTCCCAGAGGATTGACACTTAAAAGCTGGGAAGATTTTTCCAAATGGAAAGAGATATATCTCCAATTTTGTTCAGGGAGTATCAAAAATATTTTAGGATGGCAGATAATCTTTCATCCAAGAGAAAGAGTTTAAGGAAAGATTACCAGATGATGCACTTTAACTTCTGTATAGTTCTTACAGTTCCACAAATCTGTAAACATTTTGTCTTTAAATGAAGATAATTGCAAACTGGCAAAAAAATCTTTGTTATTCTCTTTTTACATAATGTCTTATTAGATAATGTAACGGTACTCTTTTAGTAACAGGATCTTTACTTTTTTAAAAAAAATTATTTATTTATTTGAGACAGAGAAAGACAGAGCAAGGCGGGGGGGAGGGGATACGGAGGAAGCAGAGGGAGAGGGAGAAGCAGACTCTCAGTTGAGCAGGGGCCCAACACTGAGCTCTATCCCAGGACCCTGAGATCATGACTGGAGCTAAAGGCAGATGCTTAACTGAGCCACTGAGGCACCCCAGTAACAGGATTTTTAAAGAAATGGATGCTCCATTTCTTCTGAGGTATTGATTTTTAAATTTTTCAAGGATTAAGGTTCTAAAGATTGAGCTGAATACCTATCATACCTGTTAGGTTCAGATACTGCAGAGAATGAAATATTTAAAATTTTTGCTTTCCTAATAAATGTAGAAAAAAACAGTTGAGTATTTCCTAAAATCTGCACTGAAGTTTCAACATATTTTGGCTAGCTAACAGATTAAACACAAGAAAGGGTAACTTAAAAGAGAATCAATAGGGAAATAAGTGAAATGCAATACAATGTTCCCTTTGTCATAATTTGTCCTCCCACTTTGTCAGTCAGGCCTACAGAATAGGTGGTTTCCAAAATTATTCATGTAAGAAGTCTACTGACTTCAGCTAAATGAATTTTTTAATTCTTTGAAAGGAAGAAATGGAAGAGCGCAGATACTGTTCAGAGGATCTATTTCTACTAAAAGTGGAATTTAACAGTGATAAAGCACAGGAAGAACTGAAGAGAGGCAAAAAATGTGAAGTATGTCCCCAAAGATCTTGCCTGTGGTAAATGACAGCAATGTCAATGGAATTTCTACACCAGTCCCTAAAAATGATCTGTTAACAAATAATTGCAAAGCGATCTCATAGAAACCAATGCTATTTTATAAAGTCAGCACTAATTTGGATGGAGCACTTAATGATGCCTATATTGTTGAGTATACGTTTAGAAGAAACAGAAGAATCCTGGCATCTGTAATGATATTTGAGTTGGTAGCTGACATCAAGGCATCAAATTATTTGAAATGAATTTATAGGCTAGAAGTCAGTATGCTAAGATATACTTGAAACTATACACAATCAGAAGATTTGTTTATAAATCTTTATATAAATATAATCTTTATTTATAAATAAATAAAGGTGTATTTTTTTTACTCTATCTTAAGAGGTGCAGTGAGAAAGTTACAAAACAACCACAATACAAGGATTTCACCTGTAACATGTTTCCAAAGATTTTTCTGAGTGTTATCTAAGGCTTCCTTGTGTGAGAGGAATGAGGGAACACAGTCTCTGAAAAGACTTTGGCTTGCCTTAAAACGTGACTTCCATATTTCGTAAACTGAGTGATTCTCGTTCTCTTCAAAACAAAATCACTATTATAGTGAGGTTCACAATGAACCCTCTCTGATAAAAGTAGTCTTTTTTTATGCCACAAAATCTTGTCCTGTCTTGACTAATGGAAAGATTACAACTCCCTCCAGCTATATGAGTTTGGCTCACCAGTGGTAGTTCTTGATTTTCTCCCCTCAGATATGTAATCACACAAATCCTATTTTGTTATGGTAAAGGATAACACCCGTATGACTTACTTTTACCATGCTTCTATACAAACTGGCTAAGGGACTCTAAATAATTACTTGTTACCAGGGACTGTTTCTTTTGCCTCCTATCCAACCGCCCCCCCCCCGCCCCCCGCAAGAACAGGGAATTCCAATTTTGGATTTCTCAAAAAAAGATCTGTGAGTTTTGAAGGTGTGCAAGGAATCTAGGAACATTACTAATGATTTCAAATAGCTCGGATCTTTATAATTGATGCTAAAGCTCATGCTGATTAATCAAGCTTGCCATGAAATTTAACAGCACACATTCTTTGGCAAAATGGAAGCTTAAGATTATAGGTGTCCCAAACACTAAACTAACAACAGCACCAACTAAAAAATTCCCTCTTCTTCCCATTATATAAATACTGAACAATTAAGAGGTTTCTGACAGCTTATGAAAACAGTCCTCTTTGCAATTAAAAACTCTAACCTCAGAATTTGAAGCCAATTTCTGAAATAAACAGACAAAAAGAAAGGAATGAATTATTTCAGTCTATTATCAGGGAACACAAGTGTACTACTAATTTTGCTTCAGTTTATTGTGTGATAAACTTAATGAATGTTTTAAAATTCTGCTTAGAACAGGTAAACATGGGATCCCTGGGTGGCGCAGCGGTTTGGCGCCTGCCTTTGGCCCAGGGCGTGATCCTGAAGACCTGGGATCGAATCCCACATCGGGCTCCCGGTGCATGGAGCCTGCTTCTCCCTCTGCCTGTGTTTCTCTCTCTCTCTCTCTCTCTCTCTCTCTCTCTCATAAATAAATAAAAATTTAAAAAAATTATAAAAAAAGAACAGGTAAACATGAAAAGTGCCAAAGGGGGGAAAGTGAGTGAAAATAATCACAACAAAGATGCAAATTTTGAAGAAAACCTCAAGCCACATTTTAGAACAAATCATATAAACATTAAATCACAAGCTAAAATGCTTTTTTCCCAACCCCCTAAACCATTTCTAATTAAAAGCAAACTGTGTATTTACAAATCATTAAATTAGAACAAACCAGCAAAATCAAAATATTTCCACTGCTCCACCAATATTTATATCATACCAATAAAGACACAAGAATCTTTCCAGCCACTTTAAAAACCAAAACATTCTACATTTCTGAACTGAACATTAAAGGTTTAGCATAAAATGTTCTAAACAACTTTCATTACTAAGTACAATCAAATTTAGTTAATCAGAACCTTGGGAGAAAATCAGGAAAGTAAATTATGTTAATATCTTTTGGTTTAATTCTTCTTGTTCTGAGCAGAGTTCACATCTGTTAAATCTTTTTATTCAATACTACAATGCTTTATTTAGAAAAATAATTTGTAAATTCTTGTTAAATGAAATGAAATACACAAAATCATTTATTTATTTATTTATTACAGAAACAAAGAACTGTATGGGTTACCAAGGAGAATGTGTCCCAATAACATACTTTTTAGTTGAAAACTTAATTACCAGAAGTAACAAAAGGATGTTATTAGGGTATCAGAGAAGGATTAGTTTGAAAATGAAATTTTGAGACATCAGTTTGCTACTCAAATTGACACTGAATCAGCAAACAGAAGCATTTAAATTTCATTTCCAAGCCCACTTAGTAAATCTAGTTCTAGTTAGAGCATCTTTAATGTACAAAAGCTCTGTGAAAGCAAGTATTCACCATGCAAGACACAGATAGGGTTCCCTTAACCTACTGCCCTCTGCACACATCACTCTCTGTTAAACAGGCAGCTACCGCCAGATGCTCTTGCTAAAAATGGTCACAGATGGTCAGTTGTCCAGTTAACAGAACATACTGCCCTCATAATAGCCAAAAGTATGAAGGAAAGGAATGAGAACTCTTAACACTTGCCTGCTTAGTGGGATATATCCATTCAACTTGCTATAAGGTTGGCTAGGCCTCAACAGTGTCTTTCTAAAAAAGGAAGACTCTGTAGACCCTAGGGCTCTCAAGATTAAAAGGCATCTTAAAGGTGATCTAGTCAATAGCTGTACAATGCTTGCACCTACACAACAGCATCTCTGCTAGCCAACCTGTTTCAGCCCTGGCTTGGCACCTCCAAGAAATGGAACCTGCTGACCAACAAGGAAGTTTTTTGGCTGTTGAAAGAGTCCTCTGTTACCCTGCAGTGCAATTAGCCCACTACTCAATCTAATTCCACAGTCAGGAAACATGGAGTTAATTTTAACAGAGGTATATACCGACTATAACAAGATAATTTCCCAGTTTATGTATTATACAGTGATTTTAAGCCGAATTAGTATAAACAAAGGATTTTACAACATAAAAACACAGGCAGTAATCTATGTGATTTATTTTTAAATACTGAAGGAAATAAAAGTTCATAGTGTTAAAAGCTATTATTCAGAGATTATAAAAAATTTCAATAAAGATCGATGGGTCTTTTTTATATTTATATGAACCCATAGAAAATGTTTAAATTTTAAAGCATTGTACTTATTTGACAAAGTTGTTTTTTTTTAAAGATGTTATTTGTTTATCTGCTAGAGAGAGCACAAGCAGTGGAGAAGGAGAAGCAGGCTGCCCATCGAGCAGGGAGCTAGATGTGGGGCTCGATGGGATCATAACCTGAGTGAAAGCAGCTGCTTAACCAACTGAGCCACCCATGTACCCCTTAAAAATTGACAAAGCTTTAATAAGATATTTCCCTAAACTTTTCACAAGCAGTGCATTATTCTATTCTTCCCAACAAATTATTCACTTGTTTAAAGTAAGCTATGTGTTCAAGAAGAATGCTCTATGTCCCTATCTTTTGTATATTCTATTTAATTGCCTTAACAGTGAAGAAACTGGAAATACTGAGTTTGATGTAGGATTTTTCATCAGCAATTATCCCAAATCCTGTTTAATACTTGATAACTTAGTAGAACTCTTTTGAAGAAATGATTTGAATATAGAAAGGGGAGAGCATACTGAGAAGCCATGGCTAGAAATAAACACTCCTGACTTTGGTGACACGTTGGGCTAATGTCTCTGTATCGATGGTTCTAAGGAAGGTCACTACAGAACATATGTAACTTCTTGTCATTTAAACTGTGTGACAGGGATCAATAGTGAAATTTATTTAAGCAAATGTGGATTAAATTAAAATCTAAGACAACAAGATTATAAGCAAAATGCCATCTGGAAAACTACAGCAAAGAACCAGAGGATGGGGTCCTATGTCCCTGCCTCTAAAAACATTCTCACCACTGCTTGTCATTGCCCAGGGTCTCAGGACTCCTGCTGTTTTCACAGCCTGTGCCGTGAGGCCAGAGAAATAAGTGGAGCTACCCACAGTGGGATCACTGTGCCTCTTTCCTTTCTGTGCTCCAAAGGGTAAGTCTGTAGCAGGACGGAGAGCACAGTATGCACAGAAGATGCTATAACGTTCAGTAAGAATGTAGTTTAGAATCATAATTAAAGTTGCTGCTTTAACAAATAACTAAGCAATAACTAAGTGTGCATTTTATAACCTGAGTATATCTCTTTATACTCATGTACTTGCCGTAGACATAAGTTTCTTTACTTTCTATTATACATGTTCACCTTATGAAATTCTTCACTCAGCAAAGACAAGATGAACAGAGAATAAAATTGTGTCTTTCAGAACTATGATAAATCCAAACCCAAAGTTAAGTGCTTTTTCTCTGGTGTTTGTGTTAGAGCTACAAAAATGAATATTTATAGTGACAAGGGTCATGTGTAAGAGCATTATTTTGTGTGTAATTTAAATATACTTTATGGGCAGCCCGGGTGGCTCAGTGGTTTAGCACTGCCTTCAGGGTGTGACCCTGGAGACCCAAGATGGAGTCCCATGTCAGGCTCCCTGCATGGAGCCTGCTTCTCCCTCTGCCTGCGTCTTTGGACCTCTCTCTGTGTCTCTCATGAATAAATAAATAAAATCTTAAAATATATATATATATATATATATATACATATATATATATATATATATATATATATATACTTTAAATGTGAAAATAATACACTCTCGGGCAATTTCTAAGTTAATTATTGTATATTTTCTTATCATGTGGTGATATTGCTATTTCACATTCCTATTTTACATACACCACATACTCACAATAATTGATCAGATCTCACTCTACCAGAAGAGAACTGTAGAAAGAAAACCAGAGGTGGGGGAAAAACAGACACAATGTTTATCTGATGTTTTGTCAGTAAGTCAGTTCTTCTGCCTTATATCCAAACACTCTTTTCCCAACTAGTCAGAGAGGAAGGAAAAAAGGAAAGCGCAATATGGGCGCACTCACCTAAACCACTCAGAGTATAGAGAAGGTCACTGGTATCCAAGAAAATGGGTCCATTTTCCTGCTGCCCTTCTTCTTTATAATACAGCTTGTACCCCTGAATGGTTGCTGTGTCCTCAGCATCTTGCTGCCACCTCACAGAAATGGTGGTACAGTTCAGAGGCTCCAAATGTAACTCTGGAGACTTAGGAGCTAGAAAAATTCACCAGAAATGTATGTTTAAAAAAAATCCATAATTCATACAAATACATCCAGTTTTAAACCAATAGCTGCAAAAATGTGCAATTCCAAACAATTATATTTTAACTTTCAAAATTCCACAATGATATTAAGCTGTGAGGCAGAAATAAAAATATAAAATACTGCCTTAAAAAAACCCTCCTAAGATATATAAATAAGAACACAATACCATCTTAAATTGCGTATTTTAATTTTTTTCAAGAGACGAGTACTTCTTACTTTTGACCATCCAATATTCCTCTGTGTAGAACAGGCATTATTATTAATCAATGAGCAACAAAAAAAACCCAGTCATGTTACATCTCACATTATTAAAAGAAGAGGATTTAGGACTTCCTAGCCTTATGGTCTATTAAACTGATGATTTTTAAAAAATGTATGGCAATAATATTAATTAGGTCTCTATTAACATGTAGCTTTCAATAATTCAGTTTGATTTGGACTCGCCCATCTATGAAGAATTTACTAAGCAAACTAACAGAGTAACCAGAAGTTTTATACACTATCGAGCTCTGTGTCAAAAGGCACTATGCAACAAAAAGTTTAAAATTATTTTCAGTTAAGGCCTGATCGATGGAATATTTTCATTCACAAAACACCATTTAAATATAACTTAGATTTTTAAAAAGGAAATTTTTTAAAAAATAAAACTATTCTTCTTCAATTATGTTTACAAATTTACCTTTCACACTTGTAGCTTTGGGTGTCCTATGTGAAGTCCACACGGACGACTCTCCAAGCCCCACTTTGGTGGCAGCAGTAATCCGTACCAGGTAGACACTATCAGGTTTCAGGCCCTCCAGAAGGTACTCATGGGTGGTCCCCGGGAGCTCCAGAACTTGGATGGAATTCTCAGTACTCAGGCGGAAGGACAGGCGATAGAGGACTACCTGGCCCCGCCGATATTTGGCTGGGATTGGTAGCCAGGAAATGAGAATATCGGTGGGACTTCTACTTGTTAAACTAATTTCAGGAGGTCTCAGGGGCACTAGTCATACAAGAAAACAGGTTGTTTATGAATATTTAGAATCAAAACTGTCAATCAGCACACCAGTATTTACTGAATTCTCTTATGAGCAACACATAACATAATAAAGGAAAGATACTTTCTGCCCTAGCAGTGGTTTTTAGGCAAGTAGATCACAAACCAGAAAAAGGAAGGAAAAATAATGAAGGAGGACAAGCACAGAGAACCAAAGACAGCAAAGTGTCCCTAAAAGTAAAAGCCCAAGTCCTCACTGTGGCTTCATACAAAGCCCTATGTACCAATATGATTGATTCCTCACAGATTCTGTTTCTTTTCTAAGATTTTATATATTCACTTGAGACAGAGGGATAGAGAGAGAGAGAGAGCATGAGCAGGGGGAGAAGAAGAGGGAGGAGAAGCAGACTCCCCACTGAGCTGGGAGCCCAATGTGGGGCTTGATTCCAGAATCATGAGAACACAACTTGAGCTGAAGGCATAGACCCAACCATCTGAGTCACTCTCTGCCCTTCCTCACTGATACCGTGCCCCAATCTCCTACTGCTTTCCACTTGTTTCTTCCACCCCTTAGCAATGTCCATTTTCTCTGCCAAGCATGCACTTCTCCCAGTCACCTGCCCAGAAGGCTCCCTCACTTTCATTTCCTTCAGGTTTTCATTGAAATGTCACCTACTCAGGAAGCCTTTCTTGGGAGACTGTCTCAAGTCTCAAACCTTCCCAACATTTCATACTCCCTTTCTCTGCTTTTTCCCCAGTCTCCTAGATACTTATCACTATCTGACACAGCATATAATTACATAATGGACTCTTTATCTTGTTTATTGTTCCTCTGCCTCCTCTCCTGCTAGAAAGTGAGCTCCATGAAATCAGGAACAATTTTTTGTCTTTTTTGGTCACTACTAAAGAGCAAATAACCCATAGCAGGTACTCAATGAATGAAATAATAGGTGGAAAAGAGAAAATCAATTTATTAAACATTTCTGAGTCCTTGATGTGTATGAGCTTGTGAATTCTCACAGAAACCAAAGGAAGTACCAGGATCACTTCTACTTTATAGTTGAGGAAACTGAGGTACAATGAGGTCAAATCACTTGACCAAGGTCACACAGGTCATTACTGAAGGAGCACATGTAGGCAGACTAAACAAAGTCCATATTCTTATCCCCTCTTCTTTACTAGTTCTTATATAACAATACTTCTTCTATCACAGGGCTATATAGGGGTTAAATGAGATAATGGAGAGAAAGTTTTTAGAACAGGCAGGGGCAAGCCCTCCAGTATTAGTTGTATCTGTGGCACACTACTATGCCCCTGCGGAGACCCACATAGCTCAACCTGAAAGTATGGGTTTAGGAAATGGAGGGAAACTGGTGTAGAAATATGAAAAGCAGTCTCAAAAGTCTCTATGTTATTCAGAAAACAAAATGAAACTTCATTAAATAAAAAAGTTACAGAGTAAGAAAAGGTTTAAAGAAAAAAGACTTTGAGATCATAACTCAAATTGGCAAGCTTTAACAAGTAGCCTGCTATGGTTAGACTTCTTTTCTTCAAGGATATAGGGAGGAATACACCACAAACAACCCCCACAAACCCCAAAACAACACCCCCCCAGCCTGTGTTTCACCTTAGATATGCATGTCAAAGGTTAATTAACTGTGATGAGAACTCGAGAGCTCATAAGTACTGTGATTTACTCTAAAATAGAACAGACCCTTAAATGAAAACTGAATTTGGAATTTAGCATCCAGATCAGCATTTTTTTTTCATTTAATCAAACTCTGAATTTATAAACATCTAAATAAGTATCACAATAGAAATGACAGTTAAGAAATCTGGGACCAGGGATGCCTGGGTGGCTCAGTGGTTGGGCACCTGCCTTCAGCTCAGGTCATGATCCCGGGGTCCAGGATCGAGTCCCACATCCGTCTCCCTGCAAGGAGCTGCTTCTCCCTCTGCCTATATCTATGTCTCTCTTTTACAGTCTGTGTCTCTCATGAATAAATAAAGAAATCTTAAAAAAAAAAAGAGAGAGAGAGAGAGAGATCTGGGACCAAATGAACAAAGAAAATGATGTGGAAATCATTTACATAAAAATGTTCTGAGGGGCACCTGGGTGGTTCAGTTGATTAAGCATCTGCCTTCAGCTCAAGTCATGAACTCAGGGTCTTGGATCAAGCCCCATATCTGACTCCGTGCTCAGTGGGGAGCCTGCTTTTCCCTCTCCCTCTGCCCCTCCCCTTACTCTCTCTGGTTCTCACTCTCTCTCTCAAATAAATTTTAAAAATATTAAAAATATGTTTTGAAAATTAAGGGTAGGTTATTTTGTGAGGATGAGAAAACATTAATAAAAGAAGAACTGTATAATTAAGCATTAAATTATTCCCTTTACACAGTGAAGGGTACAAAAATGGGTCTACTAGAGAGCCCCTGGAGAAAGAGAGAAAGATGACAAATCAGAAGAGAATCAGTCTCAAGGGCGGCCCCGGTGGCGCAGCGGTTTGGCGCCGCCTGCAGCCTGGGGTGTGATCCTGGAGATCCGGGATCGAGTCCCACACATCGGGCTCCCTGCCTGGAGCCTGCTTCTCCCTCTGCCTGTGTCTCTGCCTCTCTCTCTGTGTCTATGAATAAATAAATAAAATCTTTAAAAAAAAAAAAAGAAAATCAGTCTCAAGATTTTCTTAATGGATGGGATTTCCCACCATTACAAGAATATATGGAGGTATGCCCTCAAAAAGGACAACTCAACTTCCAACCCATGGCCAGTTAACAAACTGAACAACTATTACCTTCTTCCTTAAGCAGAATAAACATACCTAAAAACAAACTAACTGTTGAACTTTTAAGAATTTTTTTAACTGACAGTTTATTAAATTTCAAAAACTCCCAGGTTCAGAAGTCCAAGACCTCTGACCTCTGGTTATTATATACACTCAATATATTTACTCATTATATTTATATTTAGTCATGCTTAGAAAATTTCACATTTTGTTCTACTCACAAACACTACAATGTTGAAAAAATATTTTTTTAAAAGTCAATGTATTTACCATTTAAACTAGGAAACTTGAAGAAATAGAGTAATATAAGAATTTTATTAAAATTTATGTTATACAGGGGCACCTGGGTGGCTCAGCAGTTAAGTGCCTGCCTTTGGCCCAGGGCATGATACTGGAGTCCTGGGATCAAGTGCCAAATCAGGCTCCCTGCATGGAGCCAGTCTCTCTCTCTCTCTGCTTATGTCTCTGCTTCTCTCTCTCTGTCTCTCATGAATAAATAAATAAAAATCTTAAAAAAAGTCATTAAAAATAAAATAAATAAAATTTATGTTATACATTATAAGTTATAAAGACTCTTTACCCTTACACTACTGTCAAAAGTTAGAGTCAAATTTGAAATGGCAAACTAGCCTGCTGGTTACTATACCTGTTTTGATTATATTTTTAACCAAAAAAGAGGATATTTTTTCTAATTTAAAACACTTTTACTGATTGAAATGGATTAAACATATTAATGTTCATACTTAAAATAACCTACACTGTGTTTTCTTACCGTCCTCTAAAGTATTCTGTGTCACATGGTCAGACATCTGGCTGGCTCCCATTGGCATATATGCCACAATATAGAAAGTATAATTGCTGGCAGGTTCTAAGTCATCAATAATATAATGAGTTGTGTCATTTCCGATGACTACTTGATACTCTTCATTATTTAAACCTAGATTAAAGAATCAATGTTTAAAAATTATGAATATTAGAAATAAAATTAACAGGATCAATTTCTCTTACTATGAAACGCCCATCCTCCTGTCTAACCTTTGTTATCTTTTGTGACCCTTTAAAAAAATGTGAGTAGGAAGGACTTTATTTTCTAAAAGTAACTATGTCTTGCTACAAATTAGTAGTTTGAATACTTCCCTGGTAAATCAAATAGAAAATAATCTCTTCCCAACTTGTTTTAGTATCTAGTCAAAACCTGCAACAGAGACAATGTATGGCAGTAACAGCAACAGAGCTTAACACTACCGAACTCTGTAGTTTGTAACAGTGTAAATTTTACTTGCTTAAACTCACAGCTTCTTTTTTCTTTTAAACATAAAAGGAGAGACAGTAGGGAATGTAATGGCTTTACTCTTTATAAAAACAAAACAAACCAAAAGTTGTCCTGCAAAAGATCTCATTTTGGCTCTAGAGATTCTATTAAATTTGACTGACACAAGTTCTTTTTATTTATGCTAAAAGCAAAAGAACTAGGAGGCATAGAATGTGCTTCAAGACACTTTGTTCCACAATGAACTTTTTTTTTTCAAAGAGGAAAAAAAAATTCTCAGCAATTCTTAATAAAATATGCATGGCAAGGTATAGAAAAGAATTTGTCTTTGTGGTATTTAATTCCTACAGAGCAAATCTGTAAAGGGGAACAAGAGCACTGGCAGCTACTGTGCTTTGCGAACAATTCACAGTAAATGCATGTCAACTTAATCAAAACTCTCTAAGGATGAAGGCCCTTCTCCCCACACTGGATTTATAAACAAAACAGAAGGCAAATTCCACTATTAAGTTTTCCCACATTTCTGAATTAACTTGATAGCATTTTAATTAGACAAGATTACACCCATTTCACAACAGACTGGCTAATGGCTCGTTAATTAGGAACTGCATAGTACGATTTCTGACCTACCAAACAAGGTCCTTGAGTTCGAATTAAAAAGCCTTGTTCTGTCCTTGAATAGGACCACTGAGCCGCATGTGGAGGCTCTAATGAAATGACCATAATAGCGAACAAGAGTGGTCTCCACCAAAACCAGCATTCCTTTTACCTTCCTAAATCACTAAGAAGGGAATTAACATACTCCAACATGCTCAGTTAGACTTTCATTCTTCTTGCTAACACAACCCCTGATTTAAATTCAAAATATTCCTTTTCAAAATACTACTTCAAAGTACAAAAAACAAACAACAACAAACCACCTGTTTCTATGGACAATCATACCATTGTTTTTGGATGTTTGTTTTAATATCTATTGCATAAAATCTAGACTGAGTATACAACTAAAATTTGCGAACTTCTATGGTTTCCATGAGAGATTCGTAGAGAAATCTCTAGGATTTATAAGTAGTTTTTCCTTTCCCTCTAATTTTTTTTCTTTTTTTGCCAAAAGAAAATACTAGGGCAAGAAAGATTGAAAAAAAAAAGTAGTTAATAGTTCTGAATAAAAATTTTTAAGACTGCTCAATTTTCAGAGAGTTCTCAAATGTTTTCAGGAAACATTCAAAACATACAAAATCAACTTATGGGGATCTGATAATGTTTACTTCTCCCCCTTAAAAATAACATGCTATAGTGATCATAATTCATATTATTTTACAAAGCAGTTGCAGCATTTTTCTTATGTAACTACATACTTAAATTGGTATATTGAGTTTTAGCTAAAGAATTTATATCTTGGCTGGAAAGAAATTCATTACTCCACCACTCTAATTTTTAGCAGGCAGAGATGGGACTTATTTCTAAACAGAAAAATCTTAAGCTATACTTATATATACAAAGTGTACAATAACAACAGACTATAGTAATATAATACAATAATAAAAACATTTAGCAAAAGTTGATATGCAGGTGATAGATTATTAAAAGAGATAAATGCCATAGAAGTATAAAAATATTTCCTGGATTATGTAAGATGTCATTCATACTGAAATTATTGACAGCAAGTAACAGTGAAAAATAAATACTTCTCAAATTTCTTACCTTCTGCTTTCATGTAATGCACAGAATAAGCGATGACTTTGTCTGAATTATAAAGTGGCCTCTCCCAAGCTAAAAGAATTGCTGAACTTGACATGGTTTCAGCATGCACGTTGTATGGAGCACTGGGTCTGTCCTCTGACATTACTACGGTTAGTCTGGCTCTAGATAGAATAGATCCTTGGCTGTTCTCAGCCATGCACTGATAAATAGCATCATCTTCAGGAATAATCTGGTTAATTACCAATTTACTAGGAAAGAAAAAAATATTTTTATAAAAAACTCTAAGAATGATGTAAAAATTGATGTAAAAAAATTGCTAAGTTCACTCTCATTTTAAGTGACAAAAGTTACTAAAAACAAAATGTGTAATCAACCCTACTGAAAAATCTATGCGTTATTTAAAATTACTCTTATTTTCTGAGTCCAATTAAGTAATAGTGATATTCAAACCCTGTTTGCTTTAGGTGAGAGACTAATTTCTTTTTTAACATTTGGCTTTTATAAGAGAGTATATTACTCTGTAATAGTGTCTAATTTATATAATATTACAATGTTACAAAAATTCAGGTCAACAAAAAATTTTAAAGTTTTGTTAAGCATGACAATGTTATTAGAAGGTTCACATTTATACTAATAAAAATGAGTTCTTAAAATCATTAAGTTTCAGGTGTGGAAAAATTCCTAGAGAGTTGAATATTTCCTTCTAATTTTCTCATTTTATGGAAGAAGGAACTGAGACCCAAAAGGATGAATATGCTTGTTAATAACTTAGCTATTGGCTTATCAGGACTAGAGCCCATGTCTGGGGAACTGTCCAACATTTATTTAATTATAACCTACCACTTCCACAATCCACATATGAAATACAAAAGGATCTGTGGTGTGCTGATGTTATAATCTTAATTTCTTGTTTATTTTAATTTTAAATACCAAGATAATTTAGATATTTAATATTATAATCAGTTCACATAACAATTATTAAAGCCATTAAATTATCTAAAATAGTAGCAAAGTGACATAGCCTACCTGTTGTACATTTTAATTCTACCATTTGAATGTATCTTCCTCCCGTTTTTCAGCCATGACATTTTGGGTGAGGGGATTCCTTCTGCTTGACATACAAACCGAGCAGTACCAGCTCGAGGCCTTGTTAAACTTTCTGGCCATTCAACAAATGAAGGAGGAGCTGTTTTTAAAGAAAAAAGAAAAAAAACTCTGTGTCCCCAACAGGAATGATACAGAGTCAAGGAAGAGTATAGCAAATGACTTAAGTCTCATCCTTGAAAATATTTAACATTCTGAGCCTTTATCTATGCTCTACACATCTTTCCAGATGCCTTCTCTTGGCATTGATCATTTAGATGTCCATTCCCCCAGGGTTTTCCCTATTGAGACCCTCTGTGTAAACACACTAAAAATATGATACTATAATCCTACTTAACTAAGCCCAATAATATATAGCCACTTGTGAATGCATACAATCAACAGATTAAAATTTTAGATTGGTGAACGGGTATGTGGCTTTGTGGGTAAGAAAGACCGTAAAAGAGATGCTTAAATAAGACGGAACATAATGGTATGCAGGCAAACATGTTAGTGACTTTAGAATAATAATTACATTTTAAAAAATAATTTATTTATTTATTCATGAGAGACACAGAGAGAGAGAGAGAGAAGCAGAGACACAGGCAGAGGGAGAAGCAGACTCCATGCAGAGAGCCTGACATGGGACTCAAACCCGGGTCTCCAGGATCATGCCCTGGGCTGAAGGCGATGCTAAACCCAGAGCCACCCAGGCTGCCCTGATAATTTCATTTTAACATAGGGCTTTAATTTTCTCCTAAAATTCATTGTTGGATTACAATATTTCTCATATCAATGCTACAAAATTCAATAAAGGTAGAAGCTATGAATGAGGTAAAAGAACAAAAGCTAAATACAAGATTCTCCTGAATGCAGAATGAAATAAACATACCCAATACAGTCAAAGTTGCCATGGCAACTGTAAAGTTGCGTGTGCCTGGGGTAGTGGCCCGACAAACATACACTCCAGCGTGTTGCAGCTTGACATCAGATATCATGAGATTACCATTTCCAAGTACACGAGTATTAAAGACATCAATGGATTTGTGAT
Source organism: Nyctereutes procyonoides (assembly GCF_905146905.1). NCBI lineage: Eukaryota > Metazoa > Chordata > Mammalia > Carnivora > Canidae > Nyctereutes > Nyctereutes procyonoides. The sequence continues at coordinate 19,544,332 of NW_026575040.1, read as the reverse complement.
CTATTTCCAAGAGAATACTTTAGTTAAAATAATGTAGCATATAAAAAAATAATAATGTAGCATATGATCTAAAATTATGTCAAAAGATCACTATCTAATCATTTCATGAAAAGTATAAAATTTTCATACAAAAACCTTTCCTCTACACACTGAAATGCTAAAAAGTTAAAAGCCACTTATATAGGAAACATGTGTTTTGTATATAAAATAAACATTTTATCAGTTTCATTAGAATGAACTAAGTTCAAAGACTTTTTTTCCCTGAGAAAACTTACCAAGGCGGCTCCAAGAAATGATTGGTTTGGGATTTCCTGTGGCCACGCATTCCAAAACAACAGTCTGATGAAGAGACGTTGTTATGTTCTGTGGGCCTGCTATAATGGTTGGTGTGTAGAAGGAATTAGACTCTTTAGCTTTGAGGAGGAAAAGACACAATATGAAAATAAATTACAAATAAGATATAATAAGTGAAACAAGTTAAAATATCCTTAAGTTATTCACTTTAAAAATAACTTGAGATATAACTCACAATAATATATAACTCACCATTTTAAGTAAGTCAATGATTTTTAGCATTTTCAGAGTTGTACAACTATTACCACAATCAATTTTAGAACATTTCCATCACCCCAAAGAGAAACATCATACCCATTAGCAATCTCCTCTCCCCACAGCCAGACAAACACTAATCTTTCTGTCTCTCCAGTTTTGCCTATCCTAGACATTTCATAACAAAGGAACCATGTATTATATGGTCTTTTGTGACTGGCTTCTTTTCACTAAGCATAACGTTTTCAAGATTCTTCTACGTTGCAACATGTATCAGTATGTCATTTCTTTTTATTGAGTAATAATAACAGAATAGTATTTAATTACATGGATAGGACACATTTTATTTATCCATTCTTCAGTTGATGGACATTTAGGTTGTTTCCATATCATTCACTTTTAATTGAGGCTCAAACATTCACTTAATCCTTTTGGTAATCTTGTTAAGAATTTATATGACAGTAGGTAGGAGTGCTTCTGTCTTTAATCTTTCATACCAGGAAACTAACAGATACTACCTGATATTAAAACACAGTATTAAAAATGTAATTTCAGTTTTTCAATACTTTCCAAAGAGATTTTTTAACCTTCAAGGATCTTTTGGGGATCTTGTAAAAAATAAACATTCATATGAAGTTCAACAATGTCTTTAGTCCAGATTTTCTTCCACTATATTCAAGTAAATGTAAATTGTTTAAAAATTAAAATAAAAAACTAGCATCTATGTACAATTCCATTTTAATAAGTATCTCTTTCTTCATATTCATCTCTTTAGCTAGTTTCCCTTCTAACTACATTCATGTATAGCAAAATATAGAAAATTATGTTAACGTGAACAATGATAATTTCTGGGTATTGGAATTGGGAATATTTTTAAACTTCTATCTATGCTTTTTTACATTGTTTAAATGTAAAAATTTTTATTTTTTTTACTTTTATAGATATCACTCTTTATAATAAGCATGTATCATTTTTATAAATGCAAATTATAATTTTTCTTAAAACAACAAACAAAACAAAATACCAAACTGGAAGAAAATATATCTTTATTCACAAAACAAATATTCATTCTTCCTTAAAACATGTTGACATAACATAAAACAAGCTGGCCTATGAAAGAAAAAAGTGGTGCCTAACAGGGATTAAAAAAAAATGACCATTTCCAACTAGATTACAACAATCTAACTGAAATTAAAATACCATTTTATGACATACAGAAGAAAAATTAATAGCTGGGCCAATAAAAATTGAAATCACTCCTGTGTGGTACCTGGAATCACTGTTAGAGAGGCTTCCACACTTTTACGTCTGTGGGCTATAGTAGCAGCGACACAACGATAATTTCCAGCATCTTTTTGACCAACATCATAGATCTGTAATACTCCTGTTGGTAGGGCAGCTATCCTGTTATGAGAAGAAAGATGATTAACTTCTTTGTAGTAGATTTTATACCTTAGTTTAGCATGTATTCTATAATTAATATATTCAACCTTTTTAGAGTGCCATATGTAATACATTAAAGACCATTTGAAATATTAGCTTGATTCAACTGTTTTCATTTGGGTCACTACAGCTCTCCAAAACACACATAACTATGCAGTAGGTGGTTCATGAAATCTTCCAGTCCAATTTTATACACAGTTACATTTGCCATTATAGCTATATAACTGGTGGTCCAGAGCTTCGTATAATTTTTCCAAATCCCGATTTCTTGTCCATTAATACAGATGTATTCTCCAAAATACACTTAGATGTATGTTTAAAAAAAACCCAAAAAACAAAAAACACTTTCTTGAATAACGTCTTCCATCTCAGTACCTGACCATTTTGAAATGATTTTTACCTACTTTGGAATACTGCTACGTATTAGGACAGAAATCAAACTTTATGAAGTTGCCAGTAAGTTCTTGATCCTTAAACCTCAACACCTTCAGAGCACTAGGGATGTGTTTGCGTGTGTGTATGTGTGTGTGTGTGTGTGTGTGTGTGTGTAGCTGAGAGGAGACTGAAGTGGAAGGTGGAGAGAGAGTGGGCAGCTACCAGAGCACATGAGAAATCCTGCTATTGCCAGCAGTAAAGATCTAATTTGGTTTCCTAAATCCTTGGTCTACAAAGCAGGTGCTCAGGTGGTCCTCTGGTTGTAAACAATGTTTGAGGAAAGCAATAAAGTAGTAAAATAGGGTATCTGAATTTTGATCTAAACCAAAAAACGGAAATTATTCCCCATGTGCCAGAGACATCATGATGATCTAATTCTTTCCCTAAGTTTGAAATGTCTTTAAGAAGTTGGTAATAGCTAATGTAAATGAAAATAAACTCCATGATGGTCTTTCGGCCTATAAGTCTCCTGACACCTTCAAACTCCTGCATTATCTCCAAAGACAAAAGCTGCATTTACCTGTCCATAGTTACAGGTAGAGTTGTCCGATTTAATTCCCATGTTATGACTGCAGGAGGGTTTGAGGAAATCTTGCATGCAAATCTAGCAACTCCACCTTCTTGGACCTCAGTAGAAATTGGTTGAACTTCAAATGCAGAAATAGCTATAAGATAAAGTTTGACAAATTTAGAATAAGTACAGGTACTATTATACTATACTATACTTGGAAATAATATCATGATAGATATTATTTACCAGACTTGAACTCCAAGTTCACCAGCCCAGACATAAGACCAACCCAACTTAACTAGTACAAAGATAATTTAGGCAATAATTTTGGAAAAACCACTGACAGTTGCCTAGCTCAGGGAATCTGGTCTTTCTCAGGATGAAATTCTAAATAAGTTATTTAGAACCTATTTGGAGAAAATAAATTAACACAATAAACAATAATGGAATGTAATCACATACCTTTTTTGTGTGGTACAAGCTACAAATCCTGCCATATTTCAGAGAAGAGGGAAATTGAGAAAGAAAGATTAGACAAGTAAAAACCATTTATAGGGATTGGTTTTGAATTAAGTTTTGAAGACTCAGTTGGGATTTAGATAGAAGGGGAAAAGAAGACATTCTAGGTGAAGGGAATAAAGTTAAAGCAAGCACAGAAGAAACATGTAGCCTATGTTCACAGGATTTTAAGGAAACAGCCAGGACTAACTACTGTAGAATATTTCAGAATAAGAGACCATGGAAAAGTAGAAAAAGAATAGAGATAAAGCAGATTTGTGCTATGGCACAAATTAAGACATCACTGAAATATTTGAGGAAAGGACAATAGTAGTCCTGATAATAACAATGTTTGGGAGAAATCAATCAGGCATGGATACACACGATAGAGTGAGAAAAGGAGAGCCTTAAGTCAAAAGACCAGCAGGCTGTTTAAATAGGAATGACAGAACTGGGTGGTGGCAGTGAGAATGGTGAGATTCTACAGATATCTCAATGGAAATAAAGACTTGGTTCTCCCTGGACACAGATATGTCGCTCTGTTTGGAGTCAAATGAGGTTGGTATTGATGGAGCTGAATGAGAAAGGAGAGAACGAAGACAAATGGTGTATGTGCCTGATGAATAAAAGGTAGAAGACTCAAGAGACTATTTTTAGACTCATGTATTTCCCACGTGGAGATAAATCTTGAAGTGTTGATATTTCTAGAGAGAATTCTTCTTTCTCATTCTAGGCACACCTCCAGGAGCTAGTCATCAGTGTCCATGCTTTTATATTTTGATAGAGCCCAGACTCTAGGTAACACTGTGGTTTTCCTTCCCTCTACTGTCTTTCAGAATAAAGAAAGGGCCTCAATGATGGTCTTACTCCTCCTCCACAGACTCCAGTTCAAAAACTTCATATGGCTTTACCGTTTATCAACAAAGTGAGAAGTTACAAAGAAAAGCAGAGGGAATAAGGTCTACATGACTTATGCTTCGTTAGACTGGGAAGGGTAAAAAGTGACAGAAGATGACACTTCTGCCTTAGACTTAGCTTCATCAATCTGTAAATACATCCTAAGACTTTAAAGGTATAGGACAAAGCCAGTGAATAATGGTGAAAATATTTGTAGGAGCATCTACTTCCAAAAAACAAAGTAGGGGTAGAGTAATACTTTATGTGTATGTAACTAAAAATTTCTGCTTCCTCAAGAACAGTGGTTCTCAAACTATCGTCAGTGGATAACAAAGTCAAAACCATTTTCACAATCACCATCATCTGCCTTTTTCACTCTTATTTTTCAAGTGTACAGTGTTTTCTACAAACTACATGATGGATGATACTGCAACAGACTTAATGCAGAAGGAGATATGCCAGATTTATGAAGCATTAATTTCTCTTATTGATCCTCTATTTACTTTGTTCATGTTTGAAGGTGTGAGTTTTAGTTCTGGTTGTCATTCCTAATCTGACCTATATTCAATTTACAGACTTCAAAGTGGGAAATTTATCTTATTCTCCAGTCTTTACCACTCTAGACCAAAATATCTAATATAGTGTAATTTTTCTTCATAAAGCAGTTGTTTCTTCAGCCCTATCTATCTCACTTCTTCCATCACCCCAATAAATCAAGCACCTGACTCAGTATGTTTTATCTCCTATCTCTTTCTCATCTCTGACTTCTCTCCATCCCTAATAGTCCCCTCTTCGATCCAGGTCTCTATCCTCTCCTGCCAGAAGTCTAGTAGGCACCTCTTCGGTGGTATCTCGCCTACCAGCAAAGTTACCTCCAGAGTGATAGTCAAAAAATAAAATTTTATTTGTGTGGCTGATTAATTAGTCTCTGCAAATTAATTACTCTCTTGCCTCAATCACTTACAGTTATGTTCCATGAGCCCTGAACTACTTATAATTCTCTGAATATACCATGATATTTCACACCCGTAAGCATTATATGAGCATATCCTTCTCTCTCAAATATCCTAGGTCCCTCTGTCCACCTGGTGAAATCTTACCATTTATTTTTTAGCACCTAGTTTGCTTGTCCCAATCTTTGGGCTGATCCTTTTCTCTACAAATTCTGTACACTACAGACCCCCACTGCTACTTTTATCCCACAGAATTATAACCACTCCTTCACATTTTTTCCTCCCCTTCCACAGTATGAGCTCCTTAAAGGCTAGTAATGGGTCACATTCTTTGCAGGATCCCTTAAGATAGTAAATGGCACAGACTCGGCGCTAAAACATTTGTTGAACTTACAAACTTTTTCCTCCAATTATATTAGGTCTTTAAACACAGTAACTAGAAATGTGGGGAGTTTCCCAGGTACAAATATTTCTCATCTTAAGAGGAGAATAATGTTTTTTAGTATTATTTTTTTGTTTGCTAAAATTCCAAATGGTCCTCAATATTTCAGTGGCATTATCTTTAGAGACAAAAATCTGGTCCCTCACTATTAAAGGATTTTTATGAAGATTAAATAAACCAGTAATTGAGGGCCCTTTATATGACTTTAAAAATAAATGTAATTATTGAGAATAAAGATAATCACTTTTGCCTTGAGTAATTTCCTTCTAACCACTTAGGCACCTGAGTGTTGTTTTCTAAAACCATAAACTTCATCTAACCAATTAAACAAAATCATCTTTCTGAACCTTTTCTTTTCTTTTTTTTGAGAAGCTTCCTGCTCCTCCCCATCCCCTTGCCAGATGCATAAATTTATGAAACCTCTAAAATTTTTATTTTGAAAATGGAACTAACTTTGCATTTTGGGTCAAATGTACTAGAACTTTGGAGTCAGAAAACTCCAAGACATAAGAGGTAAATGGATACATCCTCTGACCCAGTAAGGGTATTTCTTTTGGGGACAGGGGAAAGGACAACTATTGAGATATAATCATGGGGCACCTGGGTGGCTCAGTGTTTGAGTGTCTGCCTTTGCCTCAAGGTGTGATTCCCAGGGTCCTGGAATCCAGTCCCACATCAAGCTTCCTGCAGGGAGCCTGCTTCTCCCTCTACCTATGTCTCTGCCTCTCTCTCTGTATCTCTCATGAATAAATAAAATCTTTAAAAAAGAGATATAATCACATAGCATATAATTCATATCCTGTACAATTCACTCATTTAAAGAGTACAATTCAATGGGTTTTTTTTGTATATTCAGAGTCTGCAACCATCTTCATAATCTATTTTAGAATAATTCCATCATTCCAAAAACAAACTCCATATCCTCTAGTTACCATTCCCGAATGTGCCCATCCCCTACCCAACTCCAGTCCCAGGCAATCACTAATATAGTTTCTTTCCTCCCTCCACAGCTTTGCTGGGTTGAGAATGACAAATAACATTGTGTACAACATGATTATTTGATACATGTATATACAGGGAAATAATTACAAAAAGGTTAGTTAGTTAACACATCCAACAAGTAAGGTATTTCTTTATCTCACTCTGGTTCTCAGCAAGGTCTCAAGCAAGTATAAAGATTTTTTTAATCCCTCAAATACCTTTATATTTAGCATTTTTATTTTCTCGTCTCTTGAAAATTCAACCTGCTTGCAAAATCATTTTTCCTAAAGAAGACCAAGCCAGATACCCCTTGAGGCTCTCCTCAGTGCCTCTGAGACTAAAGAAAAAAAGGCATTTATGATTCAACAAATAAAATTAAGTTGCCATCCTTCTGTCCATAACTCCTCCATCTGGATACCAACCCCATTCTCTTTCCTCACCTCGGGGAACCTGATGTATCTGCCAGTTATCTCTCTCTCTCTCTCTCTCTCTCTTTCCTGCATATTCAAATTCTTCTTCTAGATCCTTCCCTCAGCAGATAAAAGTGATTTTCTCCAAACCTCAAAATACAAGAACAAAACTTCAGACCTCTTTTTATGGTATGTTATCCCTCTAGCAGCTATCTACCTTCTCTCTTCCCCATGGCATTAAAACTTTTCTAAAAAGTAGTTCATTCTAGTTGCCTCCCTTTCTTCCTCTCTGACTTTATACTTTATACTTCTTCCCCTATTATCTTATTGAAACAGTGTCAATGACATTGCACACTCTTATTTCTTACACACTTTCTTATCTATTTCTCTGATTCCTCCTTCCAGTTTCCCTTTTCAAGGGCACTCCCTCCTCCTCTGCTCTTCCTTCCAAAGATTCTTTCTTTTCCCTCCAGACTATTTTTTGGGTTACCTTATCCACATTCAGTTTTCAATGACATCCATCTCTTGCTGTTGATGCCCTAAAATACATCTCCAGCTTAGGTCACCAGCCCCAGAACATCATACTCCTGGCTCCAATGTGCTACTGCACATCTTCACCTGCACCTTCACCTTATAAAAGGTACTTCCAACTCAACAAGTCCAAAATGAAATCATTTTATTTTCTCCAAGCCTGTGTCTTTACTTGTTTGTCACATGACTATCCAGATACTCACCTGAGCTAGACACTGTTAACTCCTTCTTCTGCACTCTCATTCACTTGTTCCCACTGATCTTAACTCCTAAACACATGTCAAGTCCACTCCTGTCTTCCTCTCCCAATGTCTCTCACTGGAATCACTATAAAAGTCTCTTATCTGGTCTTCTTATTCCCATTTGTTTTCTTCCACACTTCAAAAACAACCTCTAAAATACACAAGTATTGGATATAGCTGTACAGGGCTCCCAAGCTGCTTCTGTCTATTAATTCAAAGGCTTCCATAGGTCAACCCATTACTGCTAAAACCAAAAAAGGAATAATCTCACAAAAAATGTGATTCCGATTTTAAATGTCAAAAAGCACTGTGCCTTAGCAACCCCTCCTTCTAAGTCTTTAAACTGCTTAGCCTCATTATAAGTAAAATTGAATGTATATATCCTTGCTACATCAAAAGGAACAAATAGCTTTCTTTATGCCAACTACATATTTTTCATTCTTCTTGGCTGAATACATTCTCAATAAACAGGTTTATTTTTTTGCAAAAAGAAAAAGTATTTTGACATCAATTACTCCAAATAGTTTATATGGTAAACATGAAGCAGTATTTAAAAAGTCACTCAAGTATATTTTAAAAACACTTAATATCTCTATTAGAGATATACAGTATAACTATGACACAAGCATTTAGTTTCACAAGTCACACAATATCAATCCCATTATCTGTATAATCACATCATTCATTTAGGTTGTGGTTTACTCATGCTGGCAGGCTTTAAGTGATACAATTATTCATAAATAATGGGCCAGATTAACTATCTCCCCAGCCCAGAAATGGATCTTAATTATATTAACTTTTGAAAAAATTTAGGCTAAAGTAACTTCTTCTAAGTTTATTCATTCAATAAATATTCATTGTCTAGTATATTCCAGGTGTCAAGGATTCAATAATGAACAAAACTAACAGAGGTGCTACCCTCAGGAATCTTTGTCTAGTGATACAGAAAGGCATTTAACTAAATTACTATGCAAGCATGTAACTTCAAACTGTGACAAGTGCTTTCAAGAAAAAATACTGAGTATTATGAAAAAACATAATAATGTGGTTATAATAATGATAGAAAAACAATAGCTTAACATATTTTATTGCCAGGCAGTGCTTTAAGTGTATTATATTTTCCAATTTATTTAAATTACACAACTATTATTACCCCAAATTTCAACTGAAGAAATTGAAGCACAAGGAAATTAAGCACCTTACTATAAGTTCTGCAGCTAGTGAGTAGTGAGGCTGGGATCTAAATCCAGGCAATCTCCAGAGACTCTATATGAATTCTCTCATGAGTAAAAGTTTGAGATCCCCAAGCTCCTGTTGAAGATAAAAATTTCTGGTTCTACATTCAAGTAACTCTACTGCTCTGGTACAAGTTAATATGCATTGACTTTCCAGTTGGATAAGAATATGTGTTAAAATCCTAAATTTCAGGATACTTGGGTGGCTCGGTGGTTGAGCATCTACCTTTGGCTCTGGTTGTGATCCTGGGGTCCTGGGATCAAGTCCCCCTCAGGCTCCCTGCAGGAAGCCTGCTTCTCCCTCTGCCTATGTCTCTGCCTCTCTCTGTGTATCTCTCATGAATAAATAAAATCTTTTTTAGAAATTGTAAATTTTCAAAACGCAGTAACACCTTTAAACTCCTGCATACTAGGACCTGAAGCGAAGGCTATTATCACAAGCAGGAATACCTCTATCTCTAGGAACGCATTAAAGATAAGAGAGACTGGAATGTATGTAAATTGAATCATATTATCTCAGTCTAATATTTATTTAGAAATCATATATATATGTGTGTGTGTGTGTATATATATATATATATATACATTTATTTAAATCTATTTGAGGGGTGTCTGGGTGGTTCTGTCAATTGAGCATCCAACTCCTGATTTTGGCTCAGGTTCATGATCTTGGGTCATGGGATTGAGCCTCATGTTGGGCTCCGTGTTGAGTGTGGAGTCTGCTTCAGATTCTTTCTCTCCCTCTTCCTCTGCCCCTCTCTCCACTTGCTCTCTCTCTCTCCCGCTAATTAAATGAACAAAATCTTTAAAACATTAAGACATCTATTTGAAAAACAGTTTACCTAATGGAAGTGCTAGCTATTCCTATATTATTATTCTCCTAGTTCTAAGCTCCATACATTTGATCATCAGAAAGCCAAATCCCTAGGGAACACTTAAAGGTAGGGAGACCATTTAAAAGCGTATTAGAACAGTAGATGAGAGACCGGTTGTGGATCTAAATGATGCAGAAGATTATGGAATGGAAGGGAGGGCACATATAAGAGATGAAGTACACCAAACAGCATGATTTGGCCACGAGGTGTTCAAGGAAAAGAGAGGGAAGGATCCAAAAGGCTGAGGTTTCTGACCTATGTACCTGGAAGGTTGGGGTACAGTCTGGTGACTGCACAGGGAATGCAAAAGAAGAGCTCACACAGACTGGTGAATCACTATTACAGACTCTGATTTCCTCAGGATGAGAAGAAATCAGACATATGAAGGAAGACTGGGACACTGTAAAATTTATAAAGTAAAAAGCTAGGGATTAATAATATAAACCTCGAATATCTATCCATCTTGATTTTTTTTTCACTGGTTCAGGTGGTTCAAGTATCAGGCTGTCATTAAGAGTTGAAGAAAGACATCCTTGAGGTTTTAGAACAGCAGCCTATAAAAATAGCAATGTATAACATGTAAAATTAGCAGAGAAAATAATTTCTTCTTAGGCTCTGCTGGGATAAGTTTGGGAAGCACAGTATTTACTGTTCTTCCAATTTAACTTACTCTCATTTCTTGATGATAGAAGTTAAGGTATTAGAAAATTGAAGCAGAGGACTAAGGCAAAAACCTGAGCCTAAGTTGGTTTAAATAAAATCAGGAATAAAATCCAATAAACTACAGGACATAATTTAGGCAGATAGAGGGGGGCAGTACAGCAGTACATCCTTGCATTTAAGAGTGCAGATATTAGGGGCACCTGAGTGGCTTGGTCAGTTAAGTGTCTGCCTTGGGCTCAGATTGGGAGTCCCAGGATCCCAGGGTCCTGGGATCGAGCCCCATGTTAGGCTCCCTGTTCATCAGGGAGTCTGCTTCTCCCTCTCCCTACCTCCTCCCACCCCCAGAGTCTGCTTCTCCCTCACCTCTCCTTCATCCCCCACCACTGGTGCACTCGCACGCGCGCGCTCTCTCTCTCTCTCTCAAATAAGTAAACAAGATCTTTAAAAGAAAGAATGCAAATATTAAAATCTATAGCCCTGGGTTAAAACCACAGTTTTGGACTCATGTTCAGGTGCTGTGTGCCCTTGAGAAGTTACTCAACCTCAGTATCCCTCAGTAGGGGATAATATCTTATAAGGATATTGTAAAAATACTAAATGATACACACATCTACATATATGTACACATATACACACAGAATAGCATGAGCATGTGCTCAGGCACTGCCTATCACCTAGCAAACCTACCTACTAGTGGTGCTGGAGGCAGTAACAGCAATGAGATGCCCTGCTATGAATCACTGCTTTTACTTTCAGAATGATGACTTGCAGAAAGGCAAACAAAGGATGTTAGTGACCATTATGCAGTAAAAATAAACTTTACAGCCCTAACAAAGGCAGAGGTATTCTAAGATTTAAAATTCTTTTCTACCAAGCCAGACTATGTAGGCTTTATGTAAAAGAACATAAAATGGGGAGAAACAAATAGTTTTCCCATTTTTCATGCATACAGATGAATTATTTGGAGAGGATAAAATACTTCAGTGATGAAATAATAGGGGATAAATTACAAGAAGACAGGTAATTAAGTTCAGCTCTCCAGTGTTATAATTATGTGTGACATTTTTTGTACTTATATTTTTCCTGTAATATACATAACCAAGAAAAAATAATATTTAAAAATAAATTTTATATGCTTACATGGGTCATGGAATGAAAAGTCTGTCTATATAAATTTTCTACTGTTGCTCCACTACGTGATTAAATCTCTCACTTTTAATTTTATTGGCCTTCTTTTTAGTACTTTAAACTTCTCATTCTTTGGGTTGACATCACCATGAGCTATGTATGCTTGAGTGTCTCCCCAACCAGTGCCCTCAATCTGAGAATTACTAGAAAAAGAATATCTGAATAGGTATTTTTCAAAAACAACAAAAAATTGTATAGAATTTTAGATGAAAACTTAGAAACTTTAGAATAGCATACAAATATGCATATCTCTATCATCAGAGCCTTAAACTTGTTTTCTAGCAAATATCTTTCTATTTTGAATTTTTCCTCACCTTTTTAAATTTTATTTTTTAAATTTTTACTTAAGTTTAAGTTACCATACAGTACAATATTGTTTTCAGGATTAATTTTTATTTTTTTAAGGGGGGCATTAAATAGCAAAACATCTCTTATGTTCTTATGCAAATCTTGGCTTTCTCCTTAATATGGACTTTGTTTCTGCCAGTTAGGTATGATTTTACAAGACTATAGCCTCCTCGTGAAACCTGACCTCTTTCTTCCCTCCACAGTCAGTGCTAACATAAACCAAGAGCCCCACAAGAAGTCATTAAAGCAGTGCTGTTAAGAGGCCAGAGCTCTATAAAATAGGTAAGAAACAAGGTCTCAAGAAACATGCACCATCCTCAAAAATAACCTTGCAAACATAATAAATGTAAGTGCCTATTTTATTTGTGACTTCCTTCTTTCCACCTGTCTACTTAATCATTTGCTTCTATGATTTATAGTCAGAAAAAAAAAGGATCAAAGACGCTAAGAGGAAAATGTTCTCCAAATCTTTATTTGATCAGAAAGCAACATATATGTATATTTCTATACTGGAAATGCTGGCCTACAATATTAAACTAATGTGCCATTCATGTTTCTTTAGAAAGGTTGCAATGAATAAAAAAGAATACTTGGTACATGTGGATTTTAAAATGAACTAAAAATTATGGAAACAGTCTGAAATGAAAAAGCCTTTCAATAATTTAAGTTCACAAAGGATGGAGCAAAAAATAAACAAAAGAAGTTCACAGATTATTCCCTAGTTTAAGAAGAACATCACTTTCTTTTGTAAATTGAATTTAAAGTATTCTTTCATGAAACAGGAAATACTTCAGGCAGTCACAACCTTGCTGCAGGGTTTACACCAGTGGTTCTAATGCTGTGGATCAGCCAGGGTTCTAGAGGCCTCAGATGGTCCGAGACTCCACCCACTCCTTGGGGAGTCCTAAACAGCAGGGGAACATGGCCACTAGTCACATTCCAGTGCCCCTGTGCTGTTTCCATCTAAGTCACTGATTAGTAGCTCTGAGGAAATGTGCAAGCTCATGAAGAATACAGGGAGATTTCTATCTCAGACTCTCCCATGTGTACAATTCCAGAGTCCTTCACACAGCTTCAAGTTTATTTCTATGACACTGGTCTTTCAAGTCATGCATTTGTCTGTTCTAGACTACTAATCGAAACATAGTTGTGAGTTCTTACCTCCAGGTCCAATTCACTTTGAGTCTTCAAACTTGGAGACTGACTTGCAAGTGAATAGGAAGTAGAGAGACCCGATTCATCACTTAATCAAAGCATTAGGGTAACTGAGGCATTACCTTACTGAGATAAAAACCTGATCAGGTAACCCTCAGTCACCCTGATGCTTTGCCTACTGAGGTAAAAACCAGCCAAGGAACAAGTTTCAAACAGAAATTTAAAATTTATTATATCCTTAAGTCTAGGCAAGAAACTATGTACTTTTTAAAAAATGATTTTATTAAAAAAAAATCACTTCCTTAAGAGAAATAATGTAACACATGACAGATGTCAACCTCTTTATTCAGCTGTACCAAGCATAACATAGTTATTTTATAAGTGGTTTATTATCTGACTTCTAGTCAAGTTAATATCCTGCTTGAGGGATCCCTGGGTGGCTCAGCGGTTTAGCGCCTGTCTTTGGCCCAGGGCGCGATCCTGGAGACCCGGGATCGAATCCCACGTCGGGCTCCCGGTGCATGGAGCCTGCTTCTCCCTCTATGTCTCTGCCTCTCTCTCTCTCTCTCTCTCTCTCTCTCTCTCATAATAAATAAATAAATAAATAAATAAATAAATAAATAAATAAATAAATAAATAAATAAATAAAATTAATATCCTGCTTGAACCACCTTACCATCTCCTTCCCATTTGCAACAGAAAACTCTCTCATCTCCCTGAGAAGTTATGGTAATTTTGGCTATACCACTCCCAACTGTATAACCCTCAGCAAATTACTCTTCTTAAATATATGTGGTTATGTAGGGGTGCCTGGCTCACTCAGTCAGTAGAACATGCCACTCTTGATCTGGGGATTGTTAAATTTAAGCTGTTGGATGTAGGGATTATTTTTAAAAATGTCATTATGTAGGGACACCTGGGTGGCTCAGTGGTTGAGTGACTGCCTTTGGCCCAGGGTGTGATCCTGGAGTCCAAGGATCGAGTCCCACATTAGGCTCCCTGCATGGAGCCTGTTTCTCTCTCTGCCTATGTCTCTGCCTCTCTCTCTGTGTGTCTCATGATTAAATAAATAAAATCTTTAAAAAATATTGTTATGTAAAATAGAGTTCTTTTTTTTTAAATAGAGTTCTTAAGAAGGTTTTTTATGGATTACAGAAGGTAAACTCATGAGAGCACTTAGCATAGTGCCCATAACATTAAAGACATTCAGTGACTTTTAACTATTTCTATTATTTTATTGGACATAAATTTTCTCCCTTACCACCTAAAAATCTCTCCCTCTTCACCTTGCTTCTCTCCCTTCATTCCTGGTTCTGAGGAAGAAGTAACCATTCCAATCTGTGCCAAGGTTAGCCTTCTCCTGACACTCTTAATCCCCTCCCTAAAAACCATCTCTGGGCCCCTATTTCATTTATTATTCCCATTCTCTTGCATCACCTTCTCATTACTAGTTTCTTCCTTTCTGAGCTCTCTCACTCTCTCTTCCCAAATATCCATATTCCTTTGTCTCTGGAAGACATTCTGGAACAGTATGGCCTGGACTGAAGAAATGACTGGGGATAGAGACACAGGGACAGAATAGAGATGTTTGGAATGTAGAATCAGTATGACCAGAACTTAGTGGCAAATGTTCCAACAGTGCAACTTAACAAACATTTTCATAATACATTGCTATTGACAGTCCAATATCAAAGAAGCTTAATGTATAACCAAAACAATGCCTAATGATGCTATTATATCGTCAACTAATGGAACTCAGAGCACTTAAAATGACTATATTATACACAGGAAAAAGTTTGTGATATGCTAAGTGAAAAAAAGATACAAAATTATACTGACAACTGTTTCATGATGATTCAACTAGAGAGTCAGAATTCACTCTTATGACTTCTTTTATTCTTAATAAAATATGAACAGGCCAACCAAAGCTCTTTTTAGCAGACATCTAAGAGCTAGCACTTGACAACAATCCTGGGCTTAATAGATTGGCACTGGCCAATGTTGATGCAGAGTAAAGCAAAAGGTTAGTGCACAGGACTACAAAAAAAGCAAAAAAAAAAAAATTAAGCAAAGACATTTTACCTCTTTGATAAACTTAAAAGTAGCTCAAAAGAACTAAAAAAAAAAAAACATGTTTAGTTATAGCAAAGGATACTTTAGGAGAGAAGCAAGATTGAGGCAGGAAATTTTATTGATTGGTTTATTGAATAAGTGAATGTGTATGTAGGTAGCTACTATAAATATGTAATAAACATTTGTTAGGGGATCCCTGGGTGGCTCAGCAGTTTAGCGCCTGCCTTCAGCCTGGGGCGTGATCTTGGAGTCCCGGGATGGAGTCTCACATTGGCATGGAGCCTGATTCTCCCTTTGCCTGTGTCTGACTCTCTCTCTTTCTGTCTCTCATTAATAAATAAATAAAAATCTTTAAAAAAATAAACGTTAGCAGAAAAATTAATGTAAAAGTTGCTGCTTATTTTTCACCTTAAAGAATATGGTAAAAGATTCCAAATTAAGTGGAAGTTTGAATGAATTTCTTGGTCTCAAAGTACCTTCCACCACACTATTATTCCAGCAGTATATGTTGTCCTCCTGGAAGTTAAATCTCTGACACAGAGGTAGTTGTGGTACAAAGAGAGATCATGGAGTCAGGAGCTCTAAGTTGTGGTCTTGGCTCACTTTCTCACTACCTTTAACACACACAGAACCTTATCACACTATTGTTGGGAATGCAACGTGGTACAGCCACTCTAGAAAAACAGTATGGAGATTCCTCAAGAAGTTGAAAATACAGCTACCCTATGACCCAACAATTGCACCACTGGGTATTTACCCCAAAGATACAAACATAGTGATCTGAAGGAGCACCTGCACCCCAATGTTTATAGCCACAATGTCCACAATAGCCAAACTACACAAAGAGCCCAGATGTCCACTGACAGGTGAATGGATGAAGAAGATGTGGTATACACACACACACACACACACAATGGACTATACACAGCCATCCAAAAAAAAAAAAAAGAAAGAAAGAAAGAAAGAAAGAAAGAAAGAAAGAAAGAAAGAAATCTTGCCATTTGCAACAACATGGATGGAACTTGAAGATATTATACTAAGTGAAATAAAGTCAATCAGAGAAGAAAATTATCATATGATCTCACTTATATATGGAATTTAAGAAACAAAATAGAGGGTCAAGGGGAAGAGAGGAAAAAATAAAACAAGATTGAAATCAGAGAGGGAGACAAACCATAAGAGACTCTTAATCATAGAAAACAAAGTGAGGGTCACTGGAGGAGAGGTAGAGGAGACAGACTAACTGGGTCATGGGCATTAAAGAGGGCACATGATGTAATAAGCACTGAGTATTATATAAGATGGATATATCAAATGACCTCTACCTCTGAAACCAATAATATGTTATATGTTAATTAAATTTAAATTTAAAAAAAATTTTTAAAGATTTTATTTATTTATTCATGATAGACATAGAAAGAGAGAGGGGCAGAGACAGGCAGAAGGAGAAGCAGGCTCCATGCCGGGAGCCCGACGTGGGACTTGATCCTGGGACTCCAGGATCACGCCCTGGGCCAAAGGCAAGCACTAACTGCTGAGCCACCCAGGGATCCCTAAATAAAAATTTTTAAATGATTTTTAAACACCACACATAGATCAGAACCTCCTTTGAGGTAGTGCCATCTACCCTACAGGTTCTTTTGAGTAGGGAGTAAGATTACAGGCGTGAGTGTTCTATATGTCCTACACCTGGGGGTATGAACGGACCTTAGCTATGAGGCAGAAAGCAAAGCAAATTGAGAAACAGGGCTGAACTAAGGTCAGGGACCTGTATTTTTTCCAAGCTCTGTCATAAATGAGCTGTATGACCTGTCAAAAGTAAGCTCTCTCTGTCCTCATACTCACAATGGTAGTGCTCTTCTCAATTCATTCATTGACTCTGCCCCCCAGGCTGGGTGCTGAGCTGCAAAGAATGGACCCAGTTGCTTAGGGCTGGGTGTGAGAGAGATACAGGCCCACAACCATGGTTGCTTATTGGCAACCCAGCTTTCTCTTAGGGAATATGAACATGTCCCTAAATCAGACTGTGGTGATGGCTGCCCCAAATGAATATAAAAATATTTTTTCACTATATACTTGAAGTGGGTGAATTGAATAACATGTGTACTATATATCAATAAGGCTGATTTTTAAAAAAGAAAAAAATAGTAGTGTTCTTCTCAGCCATCACTGTCATACTTTCCACTTCTAAAGAACCTTTCCAGAGGCACAGTTAGTCCAGTATGCCCTGATCCATCTTTGAACTTGAAAATGTAGGATTCATGGAGCTAAAAGAAATTACTGGTCCAGCTATAGCCGCTGCAGCCTTTTAAAAAGACCCAACATTGATGATCTTAATCTAATGATATGTTCCAAGCTATCCATAATTTTCAATGGCAAACTTACTAAGGCTGAGGCTTAATTATTAAACAGAGGACTCTTTTTAGTAGACTCTCCCTACTGTTCCACTTTTTGGTACCCTTTCCAATGCATATACACACAAAAGAACAAGTATGATTAAGCTGACATCTGTCTCCTAAAACATACAAGGAGCTAAAAAGCCAGAAATTAGTAATTTCAGCAGGCCAAAAAGTCATAATGCTTTAGATATAACTGCCCATCATGAAATATCTACTAAAATGAAATTAACTCACAGTTAGTTATGATGGCAATGTCCTTTGTGTGAAGTTAGAAGACTTATAATTGGACTATGAGTGACTTAAAATCAGTCCAAAGGTGCCTGGGTGGTGCAGTCAGCTGAGTGTCCGACTCCTCAGTTCAGTTCAGGTCATGATCTCAACAGTCATGGGATCAAGTCCTACATCAGGCTCCATGCTCAGCACGAAATTTGCTTAAGACTCTCTCTCCCTCTCCCTCTGCCCCTCCTGGCTGCTCTCTCTCTTTCTTTAAAATAAATGAATAAGTCTTTTTAAAAATCAGTCAAAAATTTCTTACACTGGGATCCCTGGGTGGCGCAGGGGTTTGGCGCCTGCCTTTGGCCCAGGGCACAATCCTGGAGACCCAGGATCGAATCCCACATCAGGCTCCCGGTGCATGGAGCCTGCTTCTCCCTCTGCCTGTGTCTCTGCCTCTCTCTCTCTCTCTGTGACTATCATAAGTAAATAAAAATAAAAAAAAATTTCTTACACTAAGTATTTACAGCATCATTAGATTGTATGTTTGAGTTCTAGTATACAAGGAGGCAATGACATTCTTAGACCTGTGCATAAACATATGTATCATAAAGCACAAGAATGTGCTGGGACTTAGACCAGATTTAGCCAGCAGATACCATGTTTATGAAAAAGAATGCAGACAGTCAAATTATCCTTGGTCTAAAGGGTCTTGTCAAGTCTGGAGCAGGGAACTATTAAGCCTGAAAGTGGCATAAATATATTAAGTAGCCAGCAGATGTTAAGAAGGTTGGGTACAAAATATATGAAAAAAAGAAGTGGCATTGACTAAAGACAGGAAATTTTCCCAGGCCACACCTGTCCTTACATGTAGAATAAAAACCCACATGCTATTATAAAATCTTAATGGAAAGGTAAAGGAACTAGAATAGCTAAAACAATTTTGTTTTTGTTTTTTTGGGGTTTTTTTAAGGTTTATTTATTTATTCATGAGAGACAAAGAGAGAGAGGCAGAGACACAGGCAGAGGGAGATGCAGGCTCCATGCAGGGAGCCCACTGTGGGACTCGATCCCAGATCCTGGGATCACACCCTGAGCTGAAGGCAGATGCTCAACCGCTGAGCCACCCAGGCATCCTAATTTTGAAAAAAAGGAACCAAAACTGCAGGGTTTGCTCTACTTTATTTAAAAACACAATTTCAAGAATTATGATAAAGCTATAGTAATCAAGGAACTATGGCAAAATTGGCAAAAGGACAGAGTCATAGATCAGTGGAACAGAAGAAAGAGTACAAAAATAAACCAAAACAAATATGTCAACTCATTTTTTACAAAGTTGCAAGAGAAATTCAAGAGAAAGGATGATCTTTTCAACAAACAGTGCTTGAACCACTGAACCCCCATATACAAGAAATTAATCTTCACCTATATTTTATACCTTATGTAAAAACTAACTCAAGGGGCGTCTGGGTCGCTCAGTTGGTTAAGCACCTGACTCTTGATTTAATCTCAGGTCATGATCTCATGGGTTAGGAGATCCAGCCCCGTGGCTGGTCTTTGCTCAGCCAAAGTCTGTTCAAAGATTCTCTCCCTTTGCCCCTCCCCCCACTTTCTTTCTCCTGCCCTCAAATAAACAAACAAAAATTAACTCCAAATGGGTCACAGACCTCAAGGTGAAACATTAAACAATAAAACCTTTTGAGATAAAATAAAAAATATCTCTGTGATCTGGGTTAGGCAAAGTGTTCTTAGGACACCAGAAGTGCAATCCATGAAAGAAAAAAACTTATCAACTAGATCTCATCAAAACAAAACAACTTCTGCTCTTAAAAAAAAAAAAAACTGTTAAAAGAATGAAAAGATAAGCCATAAACTGGGACATAAAATTTGCACATCACATATCTGACAAAGTATCCAGAATACATAAAGAATTCTCAAAATTCAGTAATTAGGAAATACACAGTTAAAAAGGGGGCAAAAGATGTGAACAGATACTTTACCAAAGAAGATGCATGACTAGCAACTAAATAAAAGATGATCAGCCTCATTTATATATAAAAAAAAGATGATCAACCTCATTAGTTATAGTAATAGGGAAGTACAAATTAAAACCACAATGGTATACTACTACACACCTATTAGAATGGCTCCAAAAAAAAACCAAACCAAAACAAAACACAAAACCACTGACAATACCAAGTCCTGTTGAGGATGTGGAATACCTGGCATCCTCATACACTGCTGGTGGGAATGCAAATTGGTAGTCACTCTGGAAAATGGCAGTTTCTTGAAAGTTAAACACTTATCACACTTATCATAAGCACTTAAAGCATTCCCATTTTTTAGATATTTACTCAATAGAAATGAAAACCTATGTTTACACAAAAGCCTATATAAGAAAGGTTACAAAATCTACAAAGATATCCACAAATACATTTATGTTAAAAACTGGACTTGTGATATATGAGTAAGTGCATTTCCTAGTTTGAACAGACTAGCTCTAACGGACTGGTTTGGGACAATTGAAAAAACTTGAATATTATCTAAAAATTAAATGTTATTAAAGGGGATCCCTGGGTGGCGCAGCGGTTTGGCGCCTGCTTCTCCCTCTGCCTATGTCTCTGCCTCTCTCTCTCTCTCTCTCTGTGTGACTATCATAAATAAATAAAAATTAAAAAAAAATAAAAATAAATGTTATTAAGGAATAACTGCTACTTTTCTATAATATGATCATGAAATTGTGAATTTTAGGAAATATTCTGACTTTTCAGGGATGAATATTGAAGTATTTAGGGGTAAAATATCATGATGTCCATAATTTGTTTTGAAATACTATAAATTTATGAACTAGATATGTCAAAATGGTTACAATTATTTTTTAAAGATAATAGTTAAGTATTTATTATGCTAGTCTACTTGTCTACATGTTTTTCATAATAAATATGAAAAGAAAACAAGAAAGGTTACAGAAGCTTTATTTATAATAGCCCCAAATTGAAAATTACCTAAACATCTTTCAACCGGTGAATGTATAAACTGCAGTAAATCTATACAATGGTATACTACTCATCAATAAAGAGAACAAGTTATTAATATACTCAACAACAGAGATAAATCTCAAATGCATTAGGCTAAGTGAAAGAAGCAAAACCCAAAAGGCTATACACTATATAATTTCATTTATATGACACTCTGGAAAATGCAAGATAATGTGGCTGTAGGTGTTAGGGGAAGGGGAGGGTATGACTACATGAGCAGTGAGAGAATGTTTTGGGGTGATGACACTATTCTGTTATCCTGATTGTGGTGATGGTTACATAGCTAGGCATATGTCAAAACTCACAAAACTATGGACCCAATAAAGTAAGCTTTACTATTTTTAAAAAGATTTTTATTTATTTTAGAGAGAGAGAGCAAGCATGAGCAGGGGGAAGGGCAGAGGGAAAAAAATCCTCAAGCAGACCCCACTCCCTTCCCCACTGAGCACAGAGCCCCATGTCTAGGGCTCATTCCCAGGACCCTGAGATCATGACCTGAGGTGAAATCAAGAGTCAGACACTTAACTGACTGAGGCACCCAGGAGCCCCATATAAGCTTTAAGTATGTAAATTAAAAAATAAATTTCAAAAAAGGCTATGTTCTTTACAAAACAGAAAGCCTTTTAATTTTCTAGTTACTTTTAATAAAGGATCATAAATTAAGCAAGATGACAGGACACATAAATTTTACAAGCCAACTCCTACAGACCATCTTTACTTCTGTGAGGTGACACCTGATTTTCCCAGTACAGAATTCTTTCATACTCCCAGGATTTCGGAGTATGCTTCTTGTTCCATTGTTTTATCTACTTTCTGCCCATACCTACAGGACAAAGCCTATGTCTTTTCATCTTTGTGTTCCTGGCATAACACACAGAAAAAAAGGGCACTCGAGATAATTGATAAACAAATGAAGAAGATAAACCCTAGGGTACATATACATCCAGTTCCATCACCAACTCCATCATCTGGAGCGTATATAGTATAATGTGTGCATAATAACCATCTGAAGGACCACATGATGCTAAAACTAAGTTTACATTATCTTTAGCATACTGTAAATGAAAAGTGTATGCAAAAGTATTTATCCTAATAGGACGGATCTATGATCCTGAGGAACAGGAAGAGTAAGAAAACTAGAGCTCTCAGGACATCTGGGTGCTCAGTGGTTGAGTGTCTGCCTTTGGCTCAGGGGGTAATCCCAGGTCCAGGGATGAGTCCCGCTCGGGCTCCCTGTGAGAAGGCTGCTTCTCCCTCTGCCTATGTCTCTGCCTCTCTTTCTCTCTCATGAATAAATAAAATCTTAAAAAGAGAAAGAGAGGGGAGGAGGGAGGAGGAGGGAGGGAGGGAGGGAGGGAGGGAGGGAGGGAGGGAGGGAGGAGGGAGGGAGGAAAAAAAAAAGAAACCTAGAGCTCTCCTATTCCTCTTCCTATGGAAATGGTGGGAAAGCAGTCACACCACTGCTGAGGTGTTAGTAAGGCATCACACACACATATGTGAACACACACATATACACACACACACATAGGCATGTATCTAAAAAAATGAGCCCTTCCTGAGCAGCTCAGCACAGTCCTTTGCCTCTTGATGCCAGCAGCACACTGCAAGATTGCAATTCTGACAGGGACCTTTCACAGGCTGCTGACACAGCATATGCTGCAGATGCTTGTCAGTTCCCAGGCCCACTGACATTCTGAGCCCATCTTGGGAAGTCTCATAATACTTAGCCTGACACAGATTCCATCAGACAAGGCTTGAAATTATTTAGAAATGAGGTCCTAAAACCACCTAGTTTGATCCAAAGAACCTTATATGTGAAATAGATTTTCTAGAGTGGTGACAGGGTTTTGGAATTCATGTTTGATGAAGACTGCTGAACATCTGAGTGCTCCTTCAGGATTAAACTGCACCACTAAGTGCTTAAACAAAGGTGTACTGTTTTGCACACACATTTGTGCCACAGCCATACTTCTACTCTCCTAAAACAGAGGTGGAAAGAGTTCCACTGAATGAAGGTTTGCAATGCTGAAACCACAACTACTTCTGACAGCCTCAGCTACAGTTGAAGTACAGTCCTCTTTAGCTACACCCCTGGCCTATGTTCTGTTGGTGTTATGGTGACCATCCTAAAGAGATCAGCACAAACTAGAGAGTGACAGGCAACAGGGGTGGCTTCTCAGGACCAGATCATAAGAACACCAGAAGGAGATGCAGAAATGTGATGCTCTAAGAGAAAGGGTCTGTCTTGGTAGAAATTTAAGGAAGAGATCAGGAACAAGGGAAATCACACACCAAGCAAAATAAATAGGAGCAGGCTACCAACAGGAAAAATCCATTGAAATAAAACTGGTTTTCAATGATTTTTAAACCACCATAAAATTACTACCAATACTCCTTGTCTTCCTTTTTAGAACTTATGAAAGTAAGCCACTATTCACTTTGCCTTTCACCTTTCCCAACTTCTACTTAATCTTGTGTTAAAAGTCTTTTTTAAATAATCAAACTCCAGATGGTACTCTCATAATCTAGACAGAATCTTGTTAGTTGGAAGTAAAATCTGATCTTACTTTGAAAGACGTCCCCAACTGGGATTTTCCTCTTCTCAAATTATCTGTCTTCCCAGCAACAGTGTGTGGTCACAGAAGTGTACGAGACATGCTAATGCGTTTATCAAGTGATTATTCTTGGCCCCTTTGCTGGCAAAAACAAGCAGGAAACAGTACAGAAAAAACATGTCTAGTAAGCCACATTATCCAGCTTCAAAGCTGTTCAACTTGTGTGGCTCCTATGAATTCAAGGGGAAGAGAAAAAGCGCCATTGCTTTGTCTTCACCAAGACCACTTCCCCTTCAGCCGTTTGCCAAGTGTTTGTCTTATATTGCCTAATCCAAGAGATGCCTTTCTTATGCCTTGTTGTCATTCCATAAAGAATTAGTTCTGCTTAATAGCTCAACTGTGCAGGAAGAACATTCCATGCAATTTTACACTTTGCATCAGTCAGAGAAACAGAAGGATCAAGAAAGCATTAAGAAGAGTGAAGTTTTGTAACAAAACTCATGTCACTTAGCAACTTCATCCAAGTAGAAATTTATAATGAGAAAAATACAGAATCCATCAAAATTACAGAGAAATGTTTCTACTAGGATTATTTTTGCTTTTCCAAATGATTATCTCACCCAATGTAATTCAAGAGCTTTGATACATTAAATTATTTTTTGCTAAACTTTACAGTATTCTTTTCCACTGCTGTTATATATATTGCTTTCTCAGATTATAATCAGCCTGGTTTTCCTTTCTCTTCTTCTTAATAACTTCACACTAAGTGGATTTTTAGTAAATGCCTGTTATGCAGTACAATTCATTAAACTTTATGTAATCACAATTTATTGTATCAATTAAATATTCTATATATGACATTCAATTTATAAACTGGGAATCAATTACTATGAAATGTCTGGGTACCTCTTTCATATTCTAATAGCTATTAAATTGAAGACAAAGCCTGTTTAACTGAAAACAGAAAAAATGTATATATATATATATACACACACACACACTCTCACACGCATACATGATAAACTTGTTAAAGTGAATTCATAAAGTAGACTTTGAGTTCTAAGCTACCAATCCACAATATAATGAAGTCTTTTAATAATATTTAGCTTACATTTTTATTAGGCTTGACCACATAGCCCTAAAGGGGAAAAGACAGAATTAACTTACTACATGTGTTTTATATATATATATATAATATATAATATAATATAATATTACCTCATTTAATAGTCTTAAAAACCTTAACAGGTAAGGAATATTACCCTTACTTATGGGGTATGTGTTCTGAGAGGTTAAGCCACTTGTTCAGGGTCATAGAAATAGTAAGAGTGGAGCCAGGAGTCAAAATGGTGTTACTGTTTTTTAAATTCCACTCAAGCTGCAGCCCTAGAGAAGTAAGGGGCTTCCCTCAAGCACTTTAGAGCAGTACTGCCAGTCTCACCTTGTGAATATACTCTCCCAATAGGAAATATACATTCATACACAAAGCACAGTTTCCCTCTCCCCCAGTTTCTCTCCTTTAGTAATTCCTGGAAGCAGCAACAAGAACATATTTCCTGAAAAGCAAAACCCACAGGACGCTTTGCAGTCAGGGAAGGCTTTGCAGAGGAGGACATGTGTGGTTGAAGCCTGAAGGACTAATAGGCAGCAAAGGAATATTAAGTGTCATCCAGGCAGAAGGTGGAGCATAGGCAGAGGCAAAGAGCAATGCACAACACATTCAGAAAAATAAAATCCCACATAATGGGAATGTGAGGTGTATAAAAGAATCAAGGGGTAAGGTGAGGTGGGGAGACATGGAGACAGGGTGGTAAAGGATGCAGCCACCAGGCAGGCAGGGGCCAGGTCATGAAGAGCCTTGCCTATTTATGCTCCAATGCTTTGCTACTCTAAGCATGGTTGGTCCTTGGACCAGTCTTCTAATTGGTTTGATTTGCAGTATATCAGGATCCACCCCAGCTTATCAGTTCAATCAGCACTTTTTCAGATGCCTAGGTGACTTATATGCACTTTAAAATTTGAGAAGCACAGTTCTAACCATTTAGGTTGCATTCTGAAGGGAATGACAAGCTACTAAAATATTGGAAGCAAAAGATACACACGGTCAGATTTGAAAGCCATACGCAAGACTGATTACAAGTAGGTACAAATGCAAATGTGGGTTTTGTTTTTTTTTTAATGGTTTACTTGCTATTGGAATGATTGTTTCATAAGTGCTTCCTGCTTTTATACTGTATCTATGGTTGTCAGGACCTGGGAGGTGGGGAGAATAAGGAATAGTGGGTGAAAGGTTACAAACTTTCAGCTATAGGATTAATGAGGTCTGAGGATCTAAAGTACAATACTGTGGCTACAGTTGATAACACTGAGTTGAATAACTGAAATTTACTAAGAGAACAGAACTTAAGTGTTTTCATACATACACACAAAAATAAATATGTGAGGTGATGGATATGTTAATTAACTAGAAGAAGAGAATCCTTTTATAATGTATACATATATTAAAACACCATGATGTACACTTTAAGTATCTTACAATTTTATATGTCAATTATAACTCAACAAAGCTGAAATTTAAAAAAAAAATCTTCCCTATTTATACAGAGGCTTCTAATGTTAGGAGGAACATACAAGTTTATCTCAAACACCAAGAATGTACCTTCTGTAGGACAAAAGCATGTCTAATCATCTCCAACTACTGATTTGAATCAAATTTATGCAATCACGCTCCCTAAACTGTTTCATCAACTCTAAACTGTTGCATAAACAGCTCACTCTTATTTTACCTGCTGAGGGCCTTTGAATTAGTTAGGTAGGGGCAATACAGGCTACTTATAAATAATTTTTTAAATGAGCAAAACATACATTCTTCTAGAAACTTCTGCTAAATTATATGCAATGTTTAGCTCAGAAGAATAAAAGCATAGAATTCTGGACCACAGCCATATAGAAATCCTCTATAGTGTGTTCAATAAGCCAAATCAAAACAACACATGGTTTATAGGAACGGGCTGAACAAGACTTGCAGCTCTTATTTCAGCTGCTGTCAAGTGTCACATTCATTCAAAGAGAGGAAAGTTAACTGATAAAATCTGCTTTTTAATGCCTGTTATTGACAATAGAGAGAGCCAAACAGCCTGACTTTTTCTTTGATAGCATATAATGAATGTCATTGAAAAGATTTAGTACTTAAAGAAACATGACCTTGCTAAAAAAAAAAAAAGATAAAACTGATAACAGCAAAAATGTAGTTATGTGTGTTTGAACATGAAATGCATCATCTTTTATAGTGACCCAGAAGTTATGATACTTCTACCCATATTTAGTCCTTACAGCCACCTGACCCAAGACTGATATACCAAAAGGATCATGACTTTGATATGAATAAAACTACATTCAGAACCAAGTGTAAACCTGGATACCCAGCTTTATGTAGAGTGCTGTTCATAGCCTAATTGCTCACAGATACACATTTACTGATGGGAAGAGTCCACAGAAAGGTAGAGTAAGATGGCAAAGAAAACTGAGGTAAAACAGTTAGTGTGAGAGGAAAGAAAAAGAACAAAATGGGAAAAATAAAGGGAGAAATATTACATGACAAGAAGACAAGGACGAGATCAGGAATAAATGGTGCAAATAAAAGGAAACAAACTTTATTTTTTTTTATTTTTGGAAACAAAATTTAAAAACAAAGGAATGGGGTGCCTGAGTGGCTCAGTAGTTTAAGTGTGTGCCTTCAGCTCAGGTCATGATCTCAGGGTCCTGGGATCAAGCCCCATGTCAGGCTCCCTGCTCAGTGAGGAGTTGGCTTCTCCCCTGCCCCTCCCCTTGCTCGTGCTTTCTCTCTCTCTCTCAAATAAATATTTTAAAATAAATAAATAAAAATAAAAACAAAGGAACAGAGGTACCTGGGTGGCTTGGTCAATTAGATGCAGCCCATTCTTGAGTTCAACTCTGGTCATGGTCTCAGGCTCTTGGGATGGAGCCCTCTACTGGGCTCCGTGCTATGCAGGGAGTCTGCTTAAGGATTCTCTCTCCCTCCACCCACAACCCCCCCCCCACCCCCGTGCACTCTCTCTCTAAAATAAATAAATCAATCTTTAAAAAAAAATAACAAAGGAACAAATCACTGCTAAACAATTATGACAATAGTTACTAATACATTTTAGTTTGGTGACAAAGTACTGCAGCTGACTCTATTAGTACATATGTTTAGCCAGAATTATTTCAAAGTGATCCCTGCTGGCACTATGAAATAAATTCTTAAAAAATTATCTTGGAAAATGAATAGTTAATAGAATTACAGATTTTCTTAAGGTATAAATGACCTTACTGACAGTTTAAATTTATGATTGTAATTATGGATGTAAGAATGTGACCAAATTCAACAGTATCAAGGGGGCCCACAACAAAAAGTATTTGTACATTAAGTGAAAAATAAAAACAAGTTAAATAACCAATATAAAGTGAAATCTATTTAATAGGATTACAACAACTACTTTGGAAAATAGCTTTGCAGGTTATTAAAAAGTTAAATATGTATCTACTATACAACCTGGCCATTTTACTCCCAGGTATCAAGCCAGGAAAAAGGAACTCACAGTCTACACAAAGATTTATACATGGTAGCTTCAACAGCTCCACACTGTTGGAAAACAACCCAAGTGTCCCTTAACAAATGAATGAATAAATAAGCAGTGGTATGCCCACACAATGGAACACTAGTCAACAATAACAAAATGAAACTACCAATATATATACAACACGGATGAATCTCAAAATATTCGTGACGAATGAAAGAAACCAGACAAACAAAATAGTACATATTATATGATTCTATTTGCATAACATTCTAGAAAAGGCAAACTAAGTGGTAGTAACAGAAAGTAGATCAATGTTACCCAAGGATGGGGAGGAAAGATGGATTACAAAGCACAAAGATACTCTGGGAGTGATGAGTATGTTCATTATCTTCACTGTGGTAATGGTTTCATTGGTACATACATATATCAAATTCACCAAGTTGTGTAATTTAATATGTACAGTTTATTGCACAATCATATCTCAATAAAGTTTTAAAGTTTTAAAAGACTGATGGAAAAAACTGTGTGTATGGACATGCATATGTCTGTAAATATACAGAAAAAAAAAGCCTTGGAAGAATCTACACAACCATTAACAATATCTACCTCTAGAGGAACTCAGGACTTAATTTAATTTCCATTATTTCAATATTTATGGTAAGCATCTCTTACTTCCATAACTTCAAAAATAGAAATCATTTAATATCCTCAAAAGCCTCATTTTCTGAAACTGTAGGTTGTAACTGCAGCATAATAGTCTAGAAGTTAATATTTTCTTGGTTAGGATATTTACTATAGGTATGTTTAGACAGTTTTACTTTGTTATTAAATCACTTCTATTTTTAATAATCAAAAGATCTTCTCTAAGCTAAAATATTACAATTCTTTAAATGCATTTAGTTGATACCTGATCAGTTTAAATATTTGCATTGTCTACTCAAAATTATCAATTAAAAAACACTAAACCCCCAAAATTTTACCTAACACACAGTGAGAGACAGAAGGAAAAGGTAAACTTTTTACCTCCCTGAAAAGACTTGCCTTTTCTCCTCTAAAATGCTATATAGCAGGTATGTTTTTTAAAAACACAAATAAAGGGATCCCTGGGTGGCGCAGCGGTTTGGCGCCTGCCTTTGGCCCAGGGCGCGATCCTGGAGACCTGGGATCGAATCCCAAATCAGGCTCCCCGTGCACGGAGCCTGCTTCTCCTGTGTCTGCCTGTGTCTCTGCCTCTCTCTCTCTCTCTCTCTCTCTCTCTCTCTCTCTGTGTGACTATCATAAATAAATTTAAAAAAAATTTAAAAAAATAAATTAAAAAAAAACACAAATAAAAAACAAAAACAAATTTTTATGGTAAGGGCTCAGAAGGAAACAGTGAATTAGGTCCACCAATTAATAGCTGTGTGACTGTGTAAGTTATTTAATGTCTCTATGGCTTAGTTTCTTAAATATAAAAGGATGAAAATTTTATTTCACAAAGCTGTTGGGAGGATTAAATATCTATATAAAGACTTTAATTCTGCCCATCCTTTTCCATTCTTCTGTAATCCTGATTCATTTACAACTTCTGTCTTCCAATTCTTCCTCATCCATAGGTGCCATTAGCTTACAAGACCCATGTCTTTTCTATCCTACACAGATGGTCTCCTGCGCTAACTTCTATACCCTTTGCCTTTTCCCACTTCACTCCTCCATCACTACATTTCCTACTCATTTTTCAACTCCATCATGATGATAGTGATGGACCAAATGGTCCATCCTCAGCTGATTTGGACTCCATAGCATCTACAACAGTGGAATTTCCTCATCTGGAGACTTCCTTTCTGATTACCACTATTTTCTCTCACTACTTTTTTGACCCGCTTTGATGATCCCTCTTTGTTCACCCATTCCTTAAGTGTAAGGCTGACTGTGTCTTCAGTCCTCTTATCTTTGCACACAACCTCTTTTGTTAGCAACCCCATCGACTTCTGGCACTCAATGTGCTCATAACTGCTAAATCTACGTTTCTGGTCTTTTTTCTTGGAAAATCTTCAATTCTACCAACAATATGGCTAAATGTCTCCATCTAGATGTCCCAAAGACACCTAAAGTTTGGTATGACAAGACTAAACTCACTTCCCTTCTCACTCATTCTTATTCTTTCCTCTTCTTTACCCTTTCTTCCTCTACCTGCCCCCTAGCACTTTCTTTCTGCCTACCCACCCCCATTTTCCTTTCTAATCCAATTTAATGATATTACCAGCCAAAAACACAAGCCATAAATCTTCAAGTTATCTTCTTCAAGAGTAAAATCACCAAATCTTCATTCCCACACTCTTTTGCATATCCTTTCCATCTGCAGTGTATTGACTGCAAAAGTAGCTAACATTCTTTACTTTTCCATATCAATGCTGTTTCGGATGTAACTTTGCAGCTCCTTCCCACCTCTCAAATCTGAGCTACTCCTGTGACTTGCTTTGGCCAACAGAATGGGATAGAAGTAACAGCATGCTAACTCCATGCCAGAGCCTTGAGAAACCCTTGTGTGATTTCCCTCACTCTCTTGGAACTTGCAACAGTCATGTGAAGAATCTCAGAAGAGCTTGTTGGACAATGAAAGACATGTGGTCCAATCTCTCCCATCACTCCAACCAACAAGCAGTGATATGGGTTGAGATCATCCCAGACCAACCAGCACCCATTTTCCCAGCAAATCTGCCAGCTGACTAAAGATACATGAGTACAGCTGAGATCAGCTTTTGACACTTGTAAGCAGTAATACATACTTACAGTTTTAAGTCACCATGTTTAAGAGTAGTGTGTTATGCAGTGATAGCTAAACTGATCCACTTTCTTGTCTACTCTCATGTTTATTGCCCTAACTCATGCATCCATCTCTGAGTTGGCTGTTGGAAAGGTCCCATAGTTGGTTCCCTTATTTTTTCTCTCACCTTGTAATCACTCATGTATATATGTGTGTATACATTATAAAAATAATTTTACTAATTATGTATATGTATATATAAAGTGAGGCAATTCACAAACCATGTAACCTATAAATAATCAAAAAATTAAGAAAAAGGTACGTCAAGAATGCATAAAATCTATGTAGATGCTAGTCTATTTTGTCACTACCATAAAATATATACAAATCTATTATAAAAGTTAAAATCTATATAAACTTATGCAAACACTTATAAGCCATACATGGTACCATTTGCAGTCAAGAGAAATGTAAACAATCATAAAGATGCAGTGTTAAATCATAACTGCATTAAATTAACTGTGTTACATACTGTACTATTATAATAATTTCATAGTCATCTCCTATTGTTATTGTGGTGAGTTCAAGTGTTGCCAAGTATCCACTTAAAATCCTCTCCTTGTGAGCATATCATCTCTCCAATAAATTGCAGATAGTGGTAAAAAGTGATTTCTTGTGTTCTTGCTATTAGTGATTAAGTTTTGGAGGAGTGAGAAGTTATATGCAGATTCTTGATTATGCAGGGGTTAGATGCACAGGCATTGTTCAAGGGTCAATTGTGTGTGTGTGTGTGTGTAAACAGAGTATTTGCTCAGTGAATGAAGATGTAAGTAATAAGTAAAAAGTAAGATAAACAAGTAGATGACAACTCTCAGTAGAGAAGGGAGAGATTACAGTGAGATGAAATGGTAAAAGGACAAATGATTCTGGATACAGGATTTGATTGGGTCAAATTAAAATAGAGCAATAAAGGCATTCCCAGGCCTCACAGTAACCCCGTCAATTACACAACTGCAACTTAGCCTTTTAAATAAAATGAATAAGCTTACGTAGAATCTTGAATCTTTTTTTCTACACTGATAAGTCTTTGACATAAGAATGTGAACTCTAGAGGGTTAATGGATCAATCACTAGCAACCCACACTATAGTCAAGATGGTAAAATGAAATGCTTGGTCAGAGTTCACTGACCACTGGTCAAAGACAGACAAAGATCCCTGTCTCAAATAATAGCTTTAGTCTTCAGAGAGAGGGGCTCATTTTCTGTACCAGAATGCAGCTTTGCTGTGTGTCTCAACCAAATCCACAAATTTCAGGTGGATTTGCCTTTTTTTGAATATTATAATAGCTAATTGAAAAGCAGCTAATTCAATTCTTAATTGTTAATCTGATTTGATCATTAAGACAATCAAAATAATGGTATAATATCTGGTTATAATAATTGTGCTACATCCCAAATTGAATCAATCATGCGGTAATCTGATTGATAATTCAAGGGCCATGCTAAATCAATGTAAGCCAATTTGGTGCAAAGCACAGATATGGTTTTGACTTTTCAACATATGCCAGGGCAAATGTTATTTCAAATTATTAGTAGCCTTTTATATCATAAAACTTAATGCAAATCCAAGTTATTGTTAAGACTTGGAAGTAAGAAAAATACTAAAAAGACACAAGATAAAATTTAAAAAGTAGCTGTTCAATAATTCAAGCAAACAAAAAACATTTATAATCATAATTAAATAATTTAATTTCAGAAGGCACTAATAGGTCACTTTATCTCTGACAAAATATGGAAATGTATTTTAAATCACTCATCTAAAGACTGTTTATTCAAACATATAGAAGAGAAATACAATAAACACTTATGTATAGTCCACCAAACTTTATTAAATATTAACACTTTGTCATATTTGCTTCAGATGTTTTTTAAGACTCTAAAACAGTACAGATTTGGTTGAAGCTTCTTGAATACCTCTCTCTGACCTGATCTTATTCCTTCCATTCCCAAAAGTAACTACTATCCTAAATTTAGTGTTTAAGTCCCATGGGCATTTTTTCTTTTTAAAGATTTTATTTATTCATGAAAGACACACAGAGAAAGAGAGAGAGAGAGAGGAGAGAGAAAGAGAGAGAGAGGCAGAGACACAGGCAGGCTCCAAGCAGAGAGCCTGATGTGGGACTCAATCCCGTGACTCCAGGATCACGCCCCTGGCGGAAGGCAGGCGCTAAACTGCTGAGCCACCCAGGGATCCCCCCACGGACATTTTATACTATCACTAAGTATCTATGTATTCATAAACAAAATATGTACTGCTCTGCATACTTTCAATCTATATACAAACACATCATGCTGTATTCTGTACTTTATGCTCAACTATGGGGTTTTTGGCTATTTATCCACATTGACACATATAACTAATCATTTTCATTTTTTAATACTTTTTTAAATTTTTTATTTATTTATGATAGTCACACACACACACACACACACACAGAGAGAGAGAGAGAGAGAGAGAGAGAGAGAGAGAGAGAGGCAGACAGAGACACAGGCAGAGGGAGAAGCAGGCTCCATTCACCGGGAGCCCGATGTGGGACTCGATCCCAGGTCTCCAGGATCGCGCCCTAGGCCAAAGGCAGGCGCTAAACCGCTGCACTACCCAGGGATCCCCTAATCATTTTCATTTTTAATGAAATTAATTGAATTCATTTTACTGTATATAGTAACCCCACAATTTGTTGGCTATTTGCATTCATTCATTCATTCATTCACTCATTCATGAGAGACACAGAGAGACAGAGGCAGAGACATAGGCAGGGGAGAAGCAGGCTCCCTGCGGGGAGCCTGATGCAAGACTCCATCCTAGGACTCCAGGATCGTGCCCTGAGCCAAAGGCAGATACCCAACCACTGAGACACCCAGGTGCCCTGGCCATTTTCTTATTGATGGACATATAAGTTGTTTCCAACTTTCCATTATCACAAAGGATACATTAAGGAACATTTTTATATATGTCTCCTTATGTACATGGGTAAGAGTTTTTCTATACATATTCCTAGAAATGAAATTGGTGTGTCAAAGGGCATAAGCATTTTTATTTTTCCAGATATTGCCAAGTTGCTTTCTAAAATAGTTATACCAATTTAGATTACCATCAGTTTTCTCTGCCACTATTTGGAAATACATATTTTTATTAATATATATTCATATATTTTTGTCAATCTGGTGGATATAAAATAGTATCTTAAATCTTTTTTTCATTTCCCTGGTAGAAGTCAGCTAAGTATACTTTCCTGTGTTTAACAGCTATTTAGGTTTTCTGTTCTATTACCTGTCTCCTGTTAATAATCCTTTCTACTTGGATGTCTTCTTTTTCATTGATTTGTAGGAATTCTTTATATAATACTTAGCTACTTATCATTTGTTATTTAGATTCATTGTAAATATTTTAATTCAGCTGAGGCTCATCATTTCATTCCTGATTTATTTCTATTTTATTATTTTTTTAAAGATTGTTATTTATTTATTCATAAGAGACACAGAGAGAGAAGCAGAGACATAGAGGGAGAAGCAGGCTCCTCTCAGGGAGCCCAGTGTGAGATTTGATCCTCAGACCCTAGGATTACAACTGAGTCAAAGGCAGAGGCTCAACAACTGAGCCACCCAGGCATCCCTCATTCCTGATTTATATTGTCTTTTTGAAACTCTGAAGTTTTCAATTTTAAAAAAGTTATAGAATTTATTTTTTTCTTTATGGTTTGGGCTTCTTACAAATTATTTTTAAATTCTTCTTGATCCAGAATTAGGTACAAACCTAAAACTTCAGGCCACTCAAACCCTCTATACGTCTCTTCTGTTGTGGTTTCCATAGATGTTTCTCTTTTTTTTTTTTGAGCCAGGATATCTTTTTAAGTTTTCTATTCTTATATGTTTCCTATCATTGTTATGTATTTGGAGAAGAGAGAATATGTCAAAGCATTAACTCCATGGCCCATCTTTTTTTTTAACGGAGAAAAGGCTTTAGGTTAAGGATAAGTTTCTAAATAAACACTATTTCCAGGGATCCCTGGGTGGCTCAGAGATTTAGCGCCTGCCTTTGGCCTAGGGTATGGTCCTGGAGTCCCAGGATCAAGTCCCACATAAGGCTTCCTGCATAGAGCCTGCTTCTCCCTCTGCCTGTGTCTCTGCCTCTGTGTGTGTATGTGTTGTGTGTCTCTCATGAATAAATAAATAAAATCTTAAAAAAAAAAAGAGACTATTTCCCTTGCTTATGTACCATAAAAGCTTTGAGACATTGTTTCAGGTGTCATGATGCAGTCCACATTGTGACTACTGAACTCTTAACCACTTACACTTTAAAAACAAACATACACAAAACAGCTATAAAAGATAATACATTTTTTCTATCTAAAAATGTTATTTATGCAGTGAAATTGAGCAGCAACTTCTTAAAACATACACATAAACATCTTTGATGTTGCTGAAGTTAAAATATAGGAATAATCCTTAGGAATCTCTGTTTAAGGAATTCAAATGGCAACCCCACAAGGGACTTTTGAGAAACATCTATTTACAAAGTTCTTTAACTTCACAGGAGAATTTTATCATACACAGATAGGATATTCTAATAACATTGAATACTATAGTTGTAATTTTTCTCTTAATCTAACAATTTATCTCTCATTTATTAAAATAGTAAAATATATTAAAGCCAAAAACATTTAGTAAAATATCAGCTGTTTGACATTCTTTTTATTTAAAAAGAAACAAGTAATATATCTATTGTTTAGTTGAGGCTACAATGACAGGCATCCAAAGACCTCAGTGCCAAAGTCTGCACATTTCTTTCCTGTCTAATGAATTAGTTTTCATCATGCCCATGGCAAAGCCATAAGACAATAAATCCGAATTTACAGGCTAATCAAGAGATTTTCCACCTTCCTTCAGGGATAAGAACACTTTCTCGAAATAATCCCAACTATGTTTTTAATCTTATTGATTCATTGATTCTATACACAAAGCTATTAGACTATTAGGAATTCTAGCCCTTATCCCTAAAAGCAAGAGCATGGAGTTAGGAGCTGACTTGGGGCCTTGAGAGTATTTGAAGCATTTGTAAAAGTGACCTAAGGGCAACTCCAGGCCCTAAAGGATGCTTTCAGTGTTTGCAAAAGCAGCAGGAAGTTCCTAATCCCTTTTTCCTTAAAAGAAGAGATAAATGTCTTTGATTTGGGATCAAAACATCCTGGGTCCTTTGGAATTATAGTATCCAAAAAAAAAAAAAACCCTGAGTACTAAGGATCCAAACTAGAGGTCTGTGGGGAAAATAATATTGGTTTTAAGATTAAAGCTAATCTTTAAGTTAAAAAGGCAGTGAAAAAACTCAAAAAGGAATTCAACTGCTATTGGTTTGGTCTATCAATTAACACCAACTCCAAGTGAGAGCAAACCTAAGAGGAAATCTTTGTGATAAAACTTTTAGATAAACAATTCATTTCTTTCTGAATTGGCACATATTGGAGAAGGCATACGTAGATTATCCATTAAGTGCATGGCTATTAAAATGCTCAACACTTGCTCACATGAATTCATTTTTTCAGATACCATCCAAAAGCTACCAGAGAGACAGAGAATAGCACTTTCCTTGAAAAGAAATATTATTTATTACTTTATAAATGAATTTAGATTGACGATCAGCTGATTCTCCAAATAAAATTTTGTTATCAATCATAATAACCCAGTTTGTTGTTAACTAGACTGAGCTTCCATTCAGGATAAACAACCTATAGCTGAAGAATGACAATTACTCTGCCAACTACAGAACCTTCCTCTTCCTCTCTAATCCATGGACTAAACTAGTAATTAGCCCTTAGTTCTATGAGAGGCAAGGAGTCACTGAAGAGGTTTTGGACCATCAAGAAGATTTCAATAGGACACTGTGAGATCTTCATAATATGGAACTATCTTCATGTGCTGAGTGGATCTAATCTTCAAGAATACAATATAATCTAGTTTAAATTTTTTTTCTAAATAATATTAGGAGAAAAAAATGACTTCTATTCCTTTCTTTTTTAATTTTGTATCTACCTAATGAAAATATACAAAGATATAAAAATTCTTAGGATTATAATTGCTGAATTCAACACAGCATAGAAAAAGTAATTTCAAAAAAAAAAAAGAAAAAGTAATTTCACAGAAATATATGTAACAAAAGTATTATATATGTGTATATATATTTATAAAACCTAATAGCCCTTAAAACTCAAGATGTGATTATGAAATTAGAAGAATTTTTCATTTTCAAATGGGATTCATGTCTAGTAATATCCTCACATGCAAAGTGTGGTGTGAGCTATGGTAAAAGATGTGGCTTTAGCCACATGATGAAACAACTTAACAAACAAAACAACTTAATGAAAAGTGGAAAATCCAGCCATTGATGCAAAGGCTTTAGTTACATGACACAATTAAGTGACAGAAACATCCAAATCTCTATGGGTCCATCCTAGTGTCATAGAAACCTTGCTTTTACAGGAAAGTAGAATATATATATATATTTAATACAAGTACAATTTTCCAACTTATTTTAAACAGAATACTTTAAGTAAAAATATGAATGTTATCTCACATAAAATAGTATACACAAGAAGGCACATTACACCACACCATTTCCTATTGAAAACTGTCAAAATCTGGGTAAAGTACAATATTATCCTGCAGTGGAATTCTACTAGTAGTTAATGATTTTACAAAGCCTTACAGGGTAAAAGCTCTCTCCTGCTGATTTATGAGATGTTTCTTTCAACCATGCTTCTCCAGTAATTCTATGTAAGGGAGGAAAAAGCAAGAGGCCACAGTGAAGGTTCCTGGGATTTGCCATCTAAAAGCTTTTATTCTTCCAAAGAAAGAAAGTTATGACCTTTGACATTGTGCTATGGTGCCGAAGAAACTGCTCATAAATGTATGTCAGTAATGAAGCAGAAATCAATAATTTCATTTAATCTAGTGAACTATTATGTAGTGGGACACAATATGTTTGAAGAGCCAAATGTCCTTGTCTTATTAGTGACACCTACGTTGCTGTTTCATTAAGATAAAAGTTTTCTCTGTTTTATATTTTTAAAATTCATAATTTTCACTATCATATATGAAAATGTCCAGCATTTTAAAGTTAGCATGAACTCTTTTCTTGAGAAAAACATCTCATAAAAATTCATGCAAATTTTAGGGCAATATTTTCCTTTGACTTCAAATATGGTCATACTGCATTTATGATAGGTCTCTTAAGAATCAAATTACTTTTCATAAAGAATTTTACACATGTGTACATATATAACTGGTTTTATAAATATACACACTTTTAAGCCTCTATATTAGTTGGATGGCTTAATAAAAATGAATAACTGAACTGCTTAGAAAACCATAGTACCAAAAAGAAGGGTTAGGGAATTGATTGTTTTCTTTATTTTAATTGGTTTTAATAAATTATTTCCAATATTTACAGGTTAATAAGAAACAGTTGTAAAAATAAATAAACAAATAAATAAATAAAAAACAGCTGTATTTGTTATACTATGTCAATATTATTTGCAAAGTTGATATCAGAAGATAAAGAACAAGAAAGTTTGTTTCTCTTCTTTAAGATTTTATTTATTTATTCATGAGAAACACAGGGAGAAGCACAGAGACATAGGCAGAGGGAGAAGCAGGCTCCCCACACAAGCCTGATGCAGGACTCGATCCCAAGACCCTGGGATCATGACCTGAGTCCAAGGCAACCACTGAGCCACTCAGGTGCCCCAGAAAGTTTTTTTCTTTAAAAATCAAGCTTTTTCTCTTAAGGTGAAGACCTAGTAGGCTAAAATTTTATGTGTACCTATTTTGAAGGGATTTAATAGATGGCACGGAGAAGTTTAATAAACAAATAATGAATGCCTATTAATGATTTCATATATTCACTGATTTTTTAAAGAGTATGTTCCCAAGGCAGAACTGTACATATGTAAGTTATTTCAAATAAAATACAATAACAATTTAATCACTTTATTTACACTAGTTAAATAACTAAATTTTCTGATAACAATCATGACACTGATAAAAGTTTCAGGAAAACAAAAAATGGTATTATTTTGCTAAATCATAGCACAGTAGTATTATTTCTAAATTCTAATATATTTCTTTTTTGTTTTTTGCCCAGCATGGAGCCTAATACATGGGTTTGAACTCACAACACTTAGAGAACTAACAACCCTGAGCAAAGATCAAGAGTCATGTGCTTAACTGAGTCATCCAGGTGCCCCATCATTTCCAATATATTTCTAACTTCTAATTATTTATATTTCTAGTTTCTACAGTAATGTTGGATAATATTAAAACAATGAGAAATTATCTTGCTGTTAAGTTTTAGGCAAAATTTTGTATCCCTAAAAATTGTGCTTGTGTTTTCTCTAAGACTTTAATAATCTATTAATCGCCTAGGACAAAGAGTGTTTTTCTAATCTTGTTTTATTGAAACTCTTTGTGGCATCTGATGTTGTTTCTAAATTCTTTGAAACTTCTCCTTTGGCTCCTATGACTTAGCACTTTTCTGGTTTTTTTTCACCCCCTCCTGACAATTGCTTTGGTCTCTGTTGATTGACTTGCTCTGTACACTCATCCTGCTCAAAATCACCCATGATTTAAACTCCACTTGATAACTGGTAATGCTCAACTCAGCATCTTTATGCCATGCCTCTCCTGACTTGCAACTGTTCTTTGGACCACCTGCTAACCAGTTCCACCTAGACATCTCAGACACCTAACATGAACATTTTCCATGCCAAGCTCATAACTTTGATCCTTGTATTGACTCCTTTTCCTGTGTTCTCTATTTTAGTTGGTGGCACCACCATTCGCCAAGTCACCCAAACTAGAAATATTGACATCATCCTGAACTTCTTGCTCTCCCTTATTCCCCACATCTAGCAGGTGTTGCAGATTTTTAATCCTAATTATAACTTTGAGTTCCTCTTTCTTTCATCCCCTTACTACTCTAATCCAGACCCTTATAAACTCTCACTGTGCTGCTCTCAACAGCCTCCAACCTGCCTCTAGCCCTGTTTATTGGACTTCTGTTTTCCTCCCAGATTCCAGTAGAATAAAAAACACAAACGAGCCAATCTAATCTCCTGCAGCTCATCACTCACAGATTAAATTCCAAGTTCCTTAACATGGTATATGTTATAGAATGAGTCTTTGCATGAATGGATCCTGCCCACATTTCCAACTGCATTTCTGGCCACCATTTCCTTGAAATTCACTATCCAGGAACACCAAAAAAGCTTATTATTTCACACATACTATGTTGTTTCTCACTACTACAACTTATTGGACTATCTATCCCCCTCATTTAACATCTAGTTTTCCTTTAAAGTTTAACTTAGGTATCACTTCCACAAGAACCTATCCATAAGTGCCCATCACCACTCCACCCCAAATTCAGAGATGCATGGAGAAGTATTTAGAGGTAAAGTGTCAAAATATCTGTAACTTTTTTAGAAAAAAGGATGAAGTAAAGTGGCAACTATTAATTAACAGCTGGGAATCTAGGGGAAAGGTATTCAGGTATTCATTATTCTATTCTGTCTGTAGATCTGAAATTTTTCAATATAAAAAGTTGGAGAAAATAACACCACATATGCAACTCTGCTAGGAATATACTCTACTATTGCACAACCATACTGTTTTAGTTATTACCTATTTATGAATTCCTTTCTCCCTCTAACAAATCATTGAAGTCAGAGACTATTTTTTATTAACTATGGCATTCTCAGGACCTAGCAGAGTTGGCTTTCGATAAATATTTGTCGTAGAAATGAATGATAGTCCGAAGTAAAAAATAAGCCTACACACAAAATTCTCAATCAGCAAGTATTGTAGTGTTTACAATGTGCCATGTATGTTGGGTGCCCTGGCAGCAGAAGGGAGTATCACTCAAGGTCACCGAAAAGTCCCATTAACTAACATGGGGATGTGACAATGAGGAAAGACAGAAATGTAGTTGGGAGGGATGATGAAAATTAAAATGAAGAGAACCAGGATTATACAGAGAAGTGAAGTTAGGAACTTAGTCCTTAGAGATCAGGCACATAGTTTCTAAGTACAAAGAGATTCTTCAGGACTCCATCCTTATTTCAGTTCCTACAAAATAGTACACAATAAATATAGATGCTTTCTCCCACTAAAAATACACAAAAATGCTGCACAGAACATAGTCAAAACAATATCACCACCACTAACAAAATGTTAAGTTCAAGGTCAGAGCAGTAAATTCTGGTTTGATGCCATGATATCTTATATGTGGCTATAGGCACTAAAGGCTTCTAGAAAGTAAAAGTGGTTTTGTTCCATCACAACATAGTTAATGGAGACCTGAAGTCAGGATCTTTTTTTTTTTTTAAAGATTTTATTTATTTATTCATGAGAGACACACAGAGAGAGGCAGAGACATAGGCAGAGGGAGAAGCAGGTTCCACGCAGGAAGCCTGATGTGGGACTTGATCCTGAGACTCCAGGATCATGCCCTGAGCCAAAGGCAGACGCTCAACCGCTGAGCCACCCAGGTGTTCCTGAAGCCGGGATCTTGAAAGCACTTGGAGAAAGGATCAGTAGAAACATTCATTCACCAGCCAGATTAGCAATAAGAAAGCTTTATTCTCAATGAAATGTTGCCCATGAAAAATACAATATATATATATATATATATATATATATATATATATATATTATATATATATCACTTGTGTAGAAGCTAAATCTATACAACTAATGTAAAGGAGCCAAGAATTAACCCCAAAATTGGTTCATGACCAGTGAAACCTTGGGGCACTGAAGAGAAATAAGCACTTCCATAATATAGTATATACTAAGCCTTGCTGAAAAGGAGATCATGGTAAAGAATTAAAAATCACACAAGGAAACAATCTGCCATAAGGGAAAATTACCAGACACAGAAAAGAAGGAGGCTGACACTTCAAGAACTTGAGATAACAGTACAGTAGAAGGAAATTATAATAAAATAGCTTAAATCATGAAAGAAAAGACAAAAATAAAAGCCATAAGCAATGAATAATATCTTCCTGTTCCTCAGTTACTCCATCTTTAAAATGCAAATAAAACTATGTGTCTCATAAGATTGTAAGGATTAGACAAACTAAATACATGTAAAGTGCATAGAAAATGCCCCTCCCCCACTCAGTTGGCATTATCTATTATTTGGCAGTAATGTCAGATGCCATATGATTTCACTCATATAAAGAATTTAAAAAACAAAACAAATGATCATAGAGGAAAACCAAGAAACGGACTCATAACTATAGAGAACAAAGTGATGGTGACC
This sequence comes from Nyctereutes procyonoides, assembly GCF_905146905.1. NCBI lineage: Eukaryota > Metazoa > Chordata > Mammalia > Carnivora > Canidae > Nyctereutes > Nyctereutes procyonoides. The sequence goes on along the minus strand of NW_026575040.1, from coordinate 19,501,992 downwards.
AGAGGGGCGGTGGGGGGAGGGGAATGGGTTAACTAGGTGATGGGGATTAAGTAGTGCACCTATTGTGATGAGCACTGGACATTGTATTTAAGTGCTGAATTACTAAGTTGTACACATGAAACTCATATTACACTGTATGTTAACTCACTGGAATTTAAATGAAAACTTTAAAAAAAGCCATAGGGAGTAACACAAAAAATATGCAAAAAATAAGAAGAAAATAACAAGAAGAAAAAAACAAAATAAATTTAAAAAAAATAATAAGAAGAAGAGATGAATAAAGCCTAGCGTGAGACATCAATGAGCAGACCAACATATGCATTATGAGAGTTCTAGAAGGAATAGAGAGAAAATGGGTACAAAAGAATATTTGAACAAATAATGGCTGAAAACCTTTGAAATCTGATGAAAGAAGTAAATGTACATCGCAAAAAGTTCAATGAATTTCAAGTGGATAAATTAAAAGAGATCCACAAGGATATACATTTATAATCAAATGTTGCAAGATAAAAAGAAAATCAAGAAAACAGTGATAAAAGAAACTCATCACATATTTATTATTATTCCTCAAATAAGATTAATAGTTAATTTCTCATAGACTGTGGAGGCCAGAAGACAGTGGGGGTGACAAATTTAAAGTGACATAAAAAACTGTAAAACAAGAACTCCATATCCAGAAAAACTGTCCTTCAGAAAGGAGAGAGAAATTAAGACTTTCCAGATAAATGAATGCCAAGGCAGCATATTCCATTAGACATGGCCTATAAGAAATGCTAAGGGGAGTCCTTCAGATTGAAATGAATGGACAGTAGACAATAATTCAAAGCCATATAATGAAATAAAGATCTCCAACAAATGTAGCTAAATAGGCAAATACCGAAGTCAATATTATTCTATTTTTTGGTTTATACATCCGTTTCTTATTTCCCACATAATTTAAAAAACAAATAGATTTATATATATATATATATATATATATATATATATATATTTATATCTGTTTACTGGGCACACATGTATAAAGATGCAATGTATCATAATAACATTAAAGGAGACACTGAACTGCACAGAGCAGAATAAAAGTAAGGTGACATCAAGTCAAACTAGATTGTTAAAATGTAGGATATTAAGTGTAATCTCTATGGCAACCGCAAAGAAATATCTAAAAAATATGCACTAAAGGAAATGAAAAGGGAGTCACAAAGGCTCACTACCCAAAATCAACTAAACACAAAAAGAATGCAGTAATGAAAGAAAAGGACAAGAAAGGTACAAGACACTCAGAAAATAAATAGCAAAATGTAAGCAATCCTTCTTTATCAGTGACTATATTAAACATAAATGGATTAAACTATCAAAAGACAGAGGCTGGGAGAATGGATTAAAAAAACAGGATCAGGGATCCCTGGGTGGCGCAGTGGTTTGGCGCCTGCCTTTGGCCCAGGGCGCGATCCTGGAGACCCGGGATCGAGTCCCACGTAGGGCTCCCGGTGCATGGAGCCTGCTTCTGTCTCTGCCTCTCTCTCTCTCTCTCTCTCTCTCTATCATAAATAAACTAAAAAAAAAAAAACATAAAAAAAAAAAAAACAGGATCAAGGGGGATCCCTGGGTGGCTCAGCCGTTTCGCGCCTGCCTTTGGCCCAGGGCGTGATCCTGGAGTCCTGAGTCGGGCTCCCGGCATGGAGCCTGCTTCTCCCTCTCCTCTGCCTGTGTCTCTGCCTCTCTCTCTATGTCTATCATAAATAAATAAAAATATATTTAAAAAAAAAAACAGGATCAAAAAAAAAACAAAACCCAGGATCTAACTACATGCTGTCTACAAGATATTCACTTTATATCCAATGACATAAATACATTGAAAAAAGTTCCATAAATAGGACTGGAAAAGGTATTCCATGTAAGTGGTAATCAAAAGAGAGCTGGGGGCTGTACTAGTAGCAGACAAAAGCAACATTAAGTCAAAAACTGTTCTAAAAAACAAGGAGGACATTATATACTAATAAAAGGGTCAATTCATCAAGACCACTTAACAATTATAAACATATGTGCACCAAACAACAGAATCCCAATATAGATATGAAGCAAATACTGATAGAATTGAAGTGAGAAACAGTTTTATAGTAATAGTTGGAGACTTCAATACAGCACATTCAACAATGGATAGAACATCTAGACAGAAGAACAATATGGAAATGTAGGACTTGAGCGATACAGTATACTAATTAGACTTAATAGACACATAAAAACACTCTACCCAATAAGAGCAGAACACACATTCTCCTCAAATACACATGGAACATTCTGCAGGATAGACCATATGCTCAGTTGGAAAACAAGTCTCCATACATTTTTAAAGATTAAATTCATATAAGGTATCTTCTCCAATTACAGTGGAATGAAGCTAGAAATAAAAGAACAGAAGGAAAACTGGAAAAAATCACACACATGTGAAAATTAAACAACAAACTATTAATCAATGGGTCAAGAAAGGAAAGAAAGAGGGTAGGGTGAGGGGGGAGGAGGTGAAGAAAAAGAACAATAACAACTCCTCTGAGACAAATGAAAATGACAGTGCAGCAATACTCAATAGATCTGTAGCTGTAAATCCTACAATAAATAAGAAAAAAGATCTCAAATCAATAACTACATCTTGAAGAATTAGAAAAAAAAGCAAAAACTAAACTAAAAGCTAACAGAAGGAAGAATAAAGATTAGTAATGGAGATAAATGAAAGAGGCTAGAAAAACAACAAACAGGACCAAAAACTGGTTCTTTGAAAAGATGAACAAAATTGAAAAATGGTGAGCTAGACTGACAAAGAAATAAAAATAAAAAAGGTATAAATAAAGAAATGAAAATGAGGACATTGCCACCAACTTTACAAAAATAAAAAAGATTGTAAGACAATATTATGAACAGTTGTATACCTACAATTTAGATGACCTATATGAAATGTACAAATTCTAAAACACATATTATCTACATGACTCAAAAAGTAATTAAAAATTGCAACAGCCTACAATGAGTAAAGGGACTGAATCAGTAACCAAAAACCTCCCAACTAAGAAACGTCCAGGACCAGATGGCTTGATTGGTGAATTCTACCAAACATTTAAATTAGAAATAACATCAATCTTCTCAAACTCTCCCAACAAATAGGATAGAACACTTCCTAACTCATTCTATGAACCCAACTCTAATACCAAAGCAGATCCATCACATGAAAATTACACACCAAGAAAATAAAATAACAGACCATCTTTATGAATATAGATACAAAGTCTCAAACTGGATCTAATGTCATATTAAAAAGATGGTATTGACCAAGTGAGATTTATCCCAGGAATTCAAAAGTGGATCAACAGAAAAAAATTAATCAATATAATATACAACATTAACAGAACAAGGAAAGAAACTATATGATCATCACAAATGATAAAGGAAAAGCAGTGAAAAAAAACCAACACCTTTTCATGATAAGACACCCAGAAAACTAGGAATATAATGGAACTTCCTCAACATGATAAATGGCATTTATGAAAAATCCATAGCTAACACCATACTTAATGGTGAAAGACAGAAAGCTTTTCCATATAATATATATATATATATATATATTTTTTTTTTTTTTTTTTTTTACAGGATGCCTGGGTGGCTCAGCAGTTGAGCGTCTGCCTTTGGCTCAGGGTGTGATCCTGGAGTTCCAGGATTGAAACCCACATCGGGCTCCCTGCACTGAGCCTGCTTCTTCCCCCTCTGCCTGTGTCTCTGCCTCTCTCTGTGTCTCTCATGAATAAACAAAATCTTCAAAAAAAAATTTTAAAGAAAAATACTCTATTTTTCAGTTTAGTTTCTCTTACATTAGACTGAGTAGCAAGTAAAGCAAACATTCTTCCACGTTGCCAGTCAAGTAATAGTCTCAAAAGGGGGTAACATGAACAAGATTTTTCAAGAGCAAAAGGAAAATAAGGTCCCATTTCCCAGTTGAGTGTTATTTCTACAACTCCTACCAAAAAACAAGACAAACTCGAGGTCATCAGAAACCTAGTGTCCTTTAGGAAAAAACATGCACATGAAAACTCTACCACCAGGTAGAGTAATTCAGGTACAAAATGCAAACACTTTGTTTACTTGACAAGTGATATATTCTTCACTTGGTAAGAGTTATGACAAGTTCTGCAAAACTGCTTGAAATAAGTTTTGTTAGTACCTTGTATGTTACACATATAAGCACTTTCTCATCAGATGTTACCGTCTTTGTGGTGCTAGTAGCCATATTTCTGCTTTAGGAACAGGATGTGCAGACTATTCAACACTGTACTAGAAGTTCACATCAGAGGAATTAGATAAGAAAAAGATATAAAAGGCATCCTAATTGGGGGAAAAAAGTAAAACAATATCTTTCACAGATAACATGATTCTATATATAGAAAATTCCAAAGAATCTACAAGAAAGCTACTAAAGTTAATAAATGAACTCAGAAGAGTTTCGGGTATAAGATCAACACACATAAAGTCATTGTGTTTATATACACCAACAATAAACTATTCCATTTGCAATAGCATCTTAAAGAATAAAATACCTAGGTACAAATTTCATTTAAAAAGTGTAAGATTGGATCCCTGGGTGGCGCAGCGGTTTGGCGCCTGCCTTTGGCCCGGGCGCGATCCTGGAGACCCGGGATCGAATCCCACGTCGGGCTCCCAGTGCATGGAGCCTGCTTCTCCCTCTGCCTGTGTCCCTGCCTCTCTCTCTCTCTCTCTGTGTGTGACTATCATAAATAAATAAAAATTTTAAAAAAAGTGTAAGATTTGTAGACTGAAAACTATAAAACACTGCTAAAAGAAAATAAAGATCTAAATATGCAGAGGGATGTATTGTTCACGGACTGGAAATCTTAATATTGCTAAGACATCAATATTATCCAAAGTAATCTACACATTCAATGCAATCCATATCAAAATTCCAAGATTATTTTATGCAGAAATGGAAAAGCCAATCTAAAAATTTATATGGAATTGCAAGGGGCCATGAATAATAAAAAAAAAAGTCAAGAGAAAGATGAACAAAGTTGGAATACTCACATTTCTTGATTTAAAATTTACTGCAAAAAAATAAAATTTACTGCAAAGATACAATAATCAAAATAGCATGAGACCAACAGGATAGCACCAACCATCCAGAAATAAATCCTATAAACCTATAGTTAATTGATTTCAACAAGGATGTCAAATCCATTCAATAAGGAATGAAGTCTCTTCAATGAATGGTGCCCGACAACTGGATTTTCACATGTGGAGTGAAACATGCGAAGCTAAACCCTTACCACTGGATTTGGTAATAGATTTTTAGGTCTAACAACAAAACCACAAGCAACAAAAGAAAACATAAATTGAATTTAATCAAAATTTAAAACTTTGTGCATCGAAAGACATCAAGAAAATGAAATGACAAAATACAGAACTGGAGAAAATATCTGCAAATCATTATAACTGATAAAATGAATATCCAGATTATGGGAAAAAAATCCCAAAACCCAACAACAATAAAAAAAATCAAAAGCCCAATTTTTAAAAATGGGCACTAGATATTTCTCCAAAGAAAATATATAAATGGCCAATAAGTACATGAAAAGATCATTAGTCATTAGGGAAATGCAAATCAAAACCACAATGAGAACACTTCATACTGTGGGATGATAATAATAATAATGAAAATAATAAGCATTGGCATGGACATGGAAAGCTGAATCCCTTGGACATTGCTGGTGGGAATGTAAAATGGTGCAGCAACTATGGAAAATAGGTGACTCCCCAAAAGGTTAAATGTAGAATTACCATATGATCTAGCAACTCCACTCCTAGGCATACGCCCAAAAGTGGTGAAAACAGGAACACGGATACTTGTATGCCAACGTTCACTGCAGAATTATTCACAAGAGCCAAAAGAAAGAAAAATCCAATTATCCATCAACAGATAACTAGATAAATATAACATGGGTATATTATACAATGGAACCTTCCTCAACCATGAAAATGAAGTACCAGTACGTGCTACAATATGGATGAAACTTGAAAATACTAGGCTAAGTGAAAGAAGCCAGACACAAAACTTCACATATTGTACAATTCTTCTTTTATGATATGTCTACAATAGGCAAATCTACAGAGACAGAAACCAGATTCATGGTTCCAGGGTATAGGTGAAGAAAGAACTGGGAAGTGTGGGGTTTCTTTTTGGAGTGAAAGATATATTCTGAAATTAGATAATGGTGATAGATGTATTAAACCCACAGAATTACACACTTTCAAAAGGTAAACTTTGTGATATGTGAATTCTACCTCAATAAAACTGCTGCTAAAGAAAAAAAAATGTCCACACTAGACATAGGCTATCACTATGCCCCTCTTTCGAAGCAATAATAATAATAATGACACATAGTCAATCATTTATTTAAATTTCAACCTTTTGACTACAAGAGAGCCTCACTCCATTGAAGGTTATTTAAAGATACAATGAGTCCTTTTGCCTCGTTGCATCCGAAAGAGCAAGATGGGTCACCAGCAGCTCTACTGGAGCCACCCAAGGAAGTCTGGCCAGGGCTCTCGTTCTTGCTGTGTCTGTTCAAACCAGCATGGTCTGATCTGGAAATACGGCCTCAACGTGTGCCGCCAGTGTTTCCGTCAGTACGCCAAGGATATAGGCTTCATTAAGTTGGATTAAGTGAACTTCCTTGAATGGGTCATCCAAGATACCTACCTTAACTGCAGATGTCCAAGATACCTACTTTGATGCTGACTCATTGTACATAAAATAAAAATACTCCAATTATGAAAAGAAATAAAGATACAATGAAAATCTGCTTTAGCTCAAACTTTCATTTGTACAGATATAGCAACAAATGCTGAACCTCTAAAAGGACTGGAGCTCAATCTCCCTGCATTGAGGTTATACTCAGGATAAAATAGAAACATATTATTGATTTTATTTGAAAATTGCCTATTTACTACATCAACACAACAAAGTCTTATACAGCAGTAAAGGGTGAGCTGCACAATGATAAAGTCATACTTTAAAATAAATATTCAGAAATTAAACGTGTCTTTTATATCAGGGTCAGTTCCACTACTATTCTCTTTTCTATATTCGGGATTAGATGAGATATATTTGAATATATAGAGACACATTTTCACACAATACACAGGAGAAAATCTTTACCTAATACTGCAAATTCATGACTAGAATCAGCACACCTGAGATCTAGTAGTTGTATCCTTGGGCAAGGCACCGGTCACTTCTCTATTGACCAACTTGTAATTTCTCAATGTACCATTTGCTAAGCAATAAAGTTCTCTCCCTAAATATCATAGCTTCCAAGTTGACATCTGGCATACTGAAAATTAAACTTAAATTTCACAAAGTTTCTTCTGCCTATATACTATCTTTCATGCATTATTACAGATTTCTAAAAATGTAGTAAATCATCGAGGTAAAGATACTTTCAAGCTTTGAAGAAATCGTTCCATCACTGGGATAACTTTTGGTAAAAATTTTGGTAATCTTACTACTTTACTGAGTTTGGTCCCTATGACAGAGCATGGAAATGTGACTTTCTTGAATACATAAAAAGTGAATTATTTTTATTAAAATAAAAACAGTAAATACATCTGTTGCAATTATTTAAGAAAAGCTGTAATCTCTTTAAAAAGAAATGCCAAAATGGCAATACCAACATCAAAGCATTTTTTTCCTATTATGTGTTCACTTTGAGGTCAATATTTTAATTGGAGTTACTTTAAATCCAATCAGAGGGGCTCAAGCTAACTCAGTTTGAAAGCTGAGGGAAAAATTAAACCTTATCATTCTTAATAGGACTTGGTGGTGGGTGGGGGCAGGCAGTATAATCTATTTCTACTAAAACACTAATAATACATTAGCAAAACTCTGTTAAGATGAAATTGGCACTATTTCTTTTAAACACTGAGTCAATAAACATCAGAATACACAATTAATTAGCCAAAGCAGACACATTTGTAAAGCTATACCTCTTGCGTACTATGTCAACCTTCAAAGAGTACAACTATTATGAACTTCCCAGGGCCAGGCAACGTAATTTATTTTGATTTATTTTTCTGACTTAAGTCAGAAAATAGTACTAGTTCAAATTATCAGTATTGGTTTAAGACTTCACCCCACCAAAAGTAGATTCTCCTATGATACATGGCAAGAGTATGAATTCTTAAAAGTACCAAGTTAAATAATGGCCAAGCTACTTTAATTTTTTTCTCAGTGACTTAAATGGCTCTCTTAAATTTTTTCTCAGTGACTTAAATGTGTGATTTAACTCAGTCTTATAAAAAAATATAATTTACTGGCCATTTTCTCAGAATTACAATAACAGAATTACAAAAATAAGGGTACTGTGTTGCTGAACACCTGTGCCCCCTCCTTTTTGTCCAGCTGCCCATTTTTACAGGTAACACAAAGTAGGGATCAGAATGATTAAGTAATTTGTCTAAAGTCGTATAAATCATCAGCAATGGAGAAGACATAAATGATTGGCTCTCTTGCCTTTTGTCATTCTGTTTTTCCACTGCAGCTCCCAGTAACTCAATAAAAATATATAGCAGCACTAAGAATATTTACCAGATATTGGTACCTGTCAACTTCGTAATTTCTTTATGAAAGCACAAGAACAAGAAAACAAGAACTCAAGAACATTAAAATTCTGTTTTACACAACTATTATTTTCCTTAAATATAAGGAAATGTACATTTTTCTCTTCTAGTTTGAACTGATGATTTGTTCTACTCAAAGCACTTTTTTGGAGTAGAACACATGGTACTGAATGTTCAGTCATCCGTGCTCAGGACTAGAGCCACTCATTAAAAGATTCTGCTTTCTCCTTTATCCATCTCAACTGTCACTTGAGCTACCACCAGTGGCTACTGGCCTCCACAGGTGACCAATTACCTATGGGAACAATCTTAACTTTTACTGTCATAAAAAAGCTAACCAAAATGAAACCAAACACAAAAAATGATACCTTGAGAAAGATGAGGACTATGCAATCCCTGCGTACTACTACTAAGTAATCTAAAACAAGCATTTGTCATGACAACCACTCAAAATTTGTCTGCAACTTTCTGCATACTAGTTAACATAGTACGTATGGTGTTTAACTCTTACTTGTTGATGCCCTCTCAAGACACTACCATCCTTACATCATTATCTAGAGGAAGTTAAATTGTTTTTGCCCCAAATAAGTCTATGGTACCGTTGAATTAGCTGAAAAGATTTCTGTTAACCATTCACCCAGAGAACCACCTACCACACAGCAAATGTAATTCTCTGGACTATTAATCTCATACAGTTTTACTTGTCTCCATGCAGAGCATCACAAAAGATGTTCTTTAACATTTGCTACACATGGAGATTTCTCCTATCTTTTTCAACACTGGAGCCCATCACATCAAGAATATACAATGTACTGAGTAAACAGAGTTAAGTGAAATTTGCATTTACGCTTTGTCTAGATATCCTCAAGAAAAGATCTAAAATACTGAAATCAAAATGAATGGACCTATAGAAGGATGAACTCTTAATATCAGGTTTCAATGTGCCATGTGTGGAAAAGGAATGAAGAGGCAATATCACCCCCACTTAGACAAACAATGACTGAGACACATTTTTTTTAAATCAAGCTTTCTTCACAATACTTAAAAATAATAACTGGTTCTCCAATCAATACATTTAGCATTATTAACACCAAAAGCTTAGATTATCAAACATAAGACAGAAACAGTTAAAATGGCCCAGTACCAACTTGGAAAAAAAATTTCTACCTCTTCAGAAACAAAGTAGTTGGGATCCCTGGGTGGCGCAGCGGTTTGGCGCCTGCCTTTGGCCCAGGGCGCTATCCTGGAGACCTGGGATCGAGTCTCACGTCGGGCTCCCGGTGCATGGAGCCTGCTTCTCCCTCTGCCTATGTCTCTGCCTGTGTGTGTGTGTGTGTGTGTGTGTGTGTGTGTGTGACTATCATAAATAATAAATAAAAAAAATTTAAAAAAAAGAAAGAAAGTAGTTCTTAACCAGGATGATTTTGCCTCCCAAAACACATTTTTTTGTTGTTACAAATGCAGTGGTGGGGAGGCGGGGATGCTACTGGACTGGCATCTGGTATGTAGAGGCCAGGGATGCTGATGTACATTCTAGACTGCATAAGACAGTGTCCATAATGAAGAATTATCTAGCCCCAAATGTTGATTGCACCAAGGCTGAGAAGAAATCCTGAGGAATGTAACCCACAGTAGTAATACAGTCTCCACTTTTTTAAGTTGGTGAAGATCCATTTTGAGTAGTACTAAAAAGACTACAAAACAGTGACAATAAAAAGGCCATTTTGGAGGATTACTCCCAAAGGATACAATTTAGAGAAAGTAGTCTTTATAAAGTAGCATCATTAAAAAACAAAACAAAACAAAACAAAAACAAACTATCAAACTGTTCTAAACAGGAGTTTATTATCATTTCATAAATTAAATTATTAGAAGAAAATTTCCTTGAGATGCCTGGGTGGCTAAGTTAGTTAAGCATCAAACTCTTGATCTCAGCTCAGGTCTTGATCTCAGGGTCCTGAGTTCAAGCCCTGCACTCAGCTCCACATCAGCATGGAGCCTACTAAGAAAGAAAGCGAGAGAAAGAAAAATTTCCTTTCTATCAGTTCTAAGAAATAAGCCCATTGAGGACACAAGTTTGAAACAATGATTGCAATCTCCAACAGTCACTTAATTAACCTAGCCACAGATGCTAAACCTATTAAAAAATGTATATACATAAACATGAGAAAAGGGCAAGCCTCCCAGAAACTGAAAAAACAAACATTTTTAATTCATGCCTTCTGCTCAGCCTATAAAAATTTGGCTTTTAACACTCATCAAAAGCAGTTTCTGAGAACCAGAGGTTGAAAGAAGAAAAAAACAAGGAATGTAAAAGTCAGGAAAGCATTTGTCAGATTACTGTCAGAGACCTTTGTGAGGATGACACCTTTATCCTCTGCAATACATATCCCTAGAGCGATTCACTTGGCTTCAGGATTACAGCCACTGAAGGTAATTTAGTACATTTTTACCTTTTTGCACATCACTATTGTCAATTGCTGACTGTGAGCTTGTTCCGTGCAGATTACTACGTTAAGGCCAACATTGCTTCAATTACTACAACTGTGTTTTCTTCCTCTCTTATTTATCAGCTTTAAATGATGAGCTTAAAAAATGCTTTTCCAAAGAGTCTGAACACTCAGAAGTATTAAAATAGTCCTGGAGGTGAAAAATTGGGGGTACAATTTTTAGGTTTCCTCTTGAAACATGTCAATAATCACAGCTGTTCTTAAAATTCAAGTATGATCCTCAACAAAATGGCTAACATTATTATTTTTCATGAGTCATTACTAATTTAAAAGCTAAAAGTAAAAAAAAAGTAAAAAAAATAAAAAAAATAAAAATAAAAGCTAAAAGTAATTCTAATTGAGTGAATCTGCCTAGGAGAGATAAAAATTATCTCTCAAAACTGTAGTCAGGGATATTAGGGTTTTCAAAAAGGTAACCTCAAATTATTTATTTATTAATCAAAATACTCCTTCAACTTAAAGTCCTGCTTAAAATATTTGTTTTTGTGGGTTTTTTTGGTGTGGGTTTGTTTTGTTGTTTTGTTTTGTTTTTAGTTTATTTTGCGATTCCTTTAAATTGCTCTGGACTCCATCAATAGGCCCAGCTGTTAAATTCAGGAGCAATGACAACAAATCCCTTGGCAAACAACTGCTGAGCATGAGACCCTTTCTTTAGAATAATCAGAGATAGTTGACAAAAAAGGGCCATACCAAATGCCCTTTCAAAATTTCATTAAGAAGCTGAACAGAAATAAAATAAACACATTTATATAGATCCTTTTTTTCCCATTTATATACATCTTAAAGCAAATTATAATTCTACCCTCCAGTGGATCCTGCTTGGTTATAAAATTAAAAATCCAACAATTCTGAAAAACAGTGAGATAGTGTTACAGATGATGAGAAATGATGAGAAATGATCCTCACTTAATCAAGTGCAAAGTGGGAAAAACTGGTTCTATTATCCAGAGATTATCAGGTACCTGATAAACCTTTTAAGAAGACAGACTGAAAGAACCAAGTGTCATTGTACATAAGCCTGTAGAACTTCATGTGCTTTTACTTCCCTGGCTTAAGCAATTGTAAGATGGTCAATTTTTAAGTTAAACATGTACTCTTGAATCATAACCCCTTCTCTTTAAAGATGACTTTCCTTGGATCTCAGAAAGAATCTTCTGAACCTTATCTACAGTGTTGGCAGATTGGTCTCTCAAATACCTCAATTCTATCTTATTTTTCTGAAATCAAATGACTTTTGTGTTACCTCTACTGAAATTAGGGCAGGTAACTTAACAGCTTGAAGTGAATATGCTCACATGTAAGAGATGTTTCCCTTTACAGCATCCACAAATCTCACTCAATAAGTGACAATGTAGCAAAATCTCATCCATCGTGGGTCTTAGATCATTAATAAAATTCAAAATGTAGGCTAATAGTCTCATAGCTCTTTCTCTTTTCAATCACCCACCTTATTTTTTTAACATGAGTCATTAAATGTTCTCAATATATTTTTACTCATTTTAAGACCAACTTTGGCCTATAATTTATATCTATAATTTATATACTACTCTTTAAAATAGAAGCCATACTCATAGAACAGTTTTTCATTCATCTAACAACAAAAGTCCTCAAGTTTCACCTCCTTTTAAACTGAAGTGATAAACGTTTTATTCATGGAAAACAAGCTACATCCTTTTAAAGGAAATCACTATTGCTGTGTAGAGATATAGACCACTTCCCCCACCCCAGCTTTTCACATGCAAAAATGAACCTCAAAATCTTTAGGGGAAAAAAATCATCATAAAGTTACAATACAATAATGGTCTTCCAGTTAACAAATGCTCTCTTAAAAAAAAAGATTTTTCACCCAAGTGAACGGTCCTGAAATACCTAAGAAATATAAACTGGCTTTATGTTCTCTTTCCCTCTATCCTTAGACTTCAATTTCCACCTTTTATGGAAAGGAAATAAACAACCAGCTTCCTGTTCAATCACTAGCTTACAGCCAGTCTTTTACACATCATAGAACACAACCCGCCTCCTCCTTTACTTCTCTCAAACGTCTCTTATCTTAATTTAAACTTGCTGAAATATGAGACCATTTTACCACACTAATGCTTTCCTATGAAATTTATCTTAATGTTAAGAATGCAAGAAACATCAAAATGTCCATAAATTATTTCTTATTCCTAAAATGTTTAAATTATTTACATACTGAACACTTAGCACCAGTGAAAGTGAAAACTGGATTTGCCAAAAGCTAAAAATATTGAAATTTATAGGAAATGGCTTGATCTTCTGTTCTTACTATTGTATACAACTAGAAAAAAGGGCCTCCCACATACTCTCCTTCCTATTCTAGTTTCATGAAATGTAAAATGGCTAAAATGTCTATCAATTAAAAGGATTACCTTTAAAAAAAACTAAATATTACTTTAACCCTATACTTTCCTTTAAAAATGGGATGCCTTAGAAAAACTAAGTTAGACAAATTCTTTTGTGCTTGGATGAACAACAGGAAAGCAAAGCCTCCAGGCCTTTGGGGAGGAACCTTGTCCCTGCAGCCGGCTCTGATGTGCTTGGGAGATAAGGCTCCATAGTGACACTTAAGGAAAGGCCTGTTCACATTTGAATTTCTGCATTCCTCAAGAACAATTCATGGCAATAACTAACTTTGCAGAAGAGCTACATGAAAGCTTTGGCCAATGAATGAGGGTCATCTGCTCTTTATCACAAGGGTAAACCTCATCCTGGCCAGTTTCTAACCTTTTAACCCTGTGAATTCCTAATTTACACATGAATAATGGAATTCTTGCCTAGAGAGCAACTTTCAGCTTCTAGTTCCTTAAGTTTAGAAACCAGGACTTGATTGCCTATGTGTTAAAAACTCTAAAACTTGCAGAGATTAAAGTTTTAGATTTTTAGAGGCTATATTATTACACTTCTGAAACAAAGATATGTTTTCTGACAAATCTTTGATCAGGAAATAAAAACAACATACTTGCACCCTGCTGCTATCAATAACTAGGAGAGAACTAGCTTTTTTAAAAAGCAAAACAGAATGCCCACTTAATGCCTATTCTCTTCCTGTTTAATATGTATAACATCTTTACCCTGAACCAAGGATAAAGTCATTTGAGCCTATGTCATTGGACATTGCTTTTTATTTTTTATTTTTTGAATTTTAAAAACATTTATTTGAGAGAGCGAGCACACACGAATGAGTGGGGTTGGGGTTGGGGTTGGGGGTGGTGGTGGAGCGCAGAGGGAGAGGGAGAAGCAGGCACCCCACTGAGCAGGGAGCCTGATAAGGACATTGCTTTTTAAATATCTAAACTAACTTTGTGAGTTCAGAATCTCTAAGTCTCATATTTCTAAAGAAAAATCTAAAACTATGCATTTTAAATCTGTAATACTGAATGCAATTTCCTAGCAAAATATCTCCACAGAGTTCAATAAAACATGTGCCTATGAAAAGTGTGGCCCCTACAACTGAGTACAGTTGACATGTAGCAGCCATGTCTACATATTTTCACTAAAATTAAGCTCTTGATACTAATTATATGAAAATTACTTCACCACAACAGTCTTCAAAACTATCATATCTAATAATATCCATAATTTTTACAGTTACACAAATCTAAAGAGTCTAAAAAAGACATACTAACCTTTGTTTCACTGTTAATAACACCTATTATACTATACAGACTTTAAAGCTCTATGTGTTTTCAAGGCATTTCTGGGTACCCTAGAATTTTGTCAGGCTTCTAAGGAGGTCCCAGAAATAATGTGTGGTCATGATAAATGCTTCATCCTTTCAAGGCCCATCTGCCCTCCTCCGCCTTTCTATCCTGCTCCTCTTCTCTCCGGCAAAGAAATACAAGCTACAATTCCTGGGTATGAAACATTTTCCACAATCCTGAAAAGGTGACAAAGTTACAACTCTATACAACACCTTTATGTTACACAAAAATTAAATGAACAGAACAAAGGCATTAAAAGCACACTATCTTGAAAACACAGAAAAACCATAAGTCAACAACAACAAAATGATTTTTGGCCAGTGATTATGGCAACAAAAAAAATGTTTATCAGAAATTTTCTCAGATTTTTGCCATTCTTGAGGGGGGAGGATAGAACTGGAAACTTTTCTACTTTTCTGATATATTTCAATGTTAAACTATCTTTGCTTGCAACTTATTTCTACAATTAATCATTACTGCACAAATAAATTAATAACATGGTAGCATAAATATGGTCATACACTGTTAAAAGTCAAAGTCACTTAGAAAACCCCTGCCAATGGCTTCCTAAATTTCACTTGTGTAGACTATTTCCTAAATAGTCTGAAGAAACTATTTCCTAAAGATTATGTCTTTATCTCAAGAGATCCCTCTTCCTATTGTTCATCCTGTAAATGATCAATTTGTCAAGATAGCACAAAATCTATCTTTTGTGGATTAACAAAAGAATGTAGCTAGAATACTTGTAAAAACTATTTTTAAGATACAGTTGTTGTGGTTTTAAGATTTGCATTGTCTATTGTCATCTTAAGTGTTGCATGTTTGATCCCCTGGAGAGATGGAAAACCTCAGTGGGAACAAGGAGTTGCCCATTCATCCTAGGCCCATCTTTACATTCAACAGTTATCAGGTCAACCACCAAGCACTGGATCACTTGGACAAATGGCTGATCTGATGGAGCTGTTAATACAAAGGAAATCATTAGACAGCAAACTTTATGACAACTGGAATAAAAGACGCAGATCTGGTTTAAATCCATTAGGCATAATATGGAAATGGCCTTAACCTCTTTCTCTCCCAGCAGAAAAAGGCTAGGAATACTTCAAAGGCTTGAGAGTTACTGACCAATGCTCTCTCAACAATTAAAAGGCAACAGGAGTGATCTTAAAGCACTCAGGGAAATGGAAGGTTGGGCTATAAGAAAGAGTTAGCATTCAAAGGCCATCTACAAAGCAGAAAGATTTGCTTGTGATTTTTAAATTTTGATTATTAATTTATGAAAGATGAGATTTTAAAACTTTCATTGCATTAGCCAAACTTTTACACCAAACTCTTTCTCATACACTTGTAAATTTATACAAAGCCACTTCTACAGGTTTAGGTGTTTGAAATCTTTTTTTTTTTTTAAGATTTTATGTATTTACTCATGAGAGACAGAGACGAGAGAGAGAGAGAGAGAGAGAGAGAAAGAGAGAGAGAGAGAGAGAGGCAAAGACACAGGCAGAGGGAGAAGCAAGCTCCATGCAGGGATCCCGATGTGGGACTCAATCCTGGGTCTCCAGGATCAAGACCTGGGCCAAAGGCAGAGACGCTCAACCACTGAGCCACCCAGTCATGCCTAGGTGTTTGAAATCTAACTTGACTTTCCTTCTCAATCATTCATTTAAATTTATATTTTTTCTTAGATTTTTCTCCATGCCTACCAACTACTACCTCCAGGAAAATTCTTTATGTTTGTGTGATGTGATTTTTAGAGTTAGCACACAGTGAATCACAAAATCATTAAAACACAGCAATGAAAAGCATCAAACAATGAAGAATTTATACACTTACTTGACAAGGTAAGATGTGCTTTTTGACTAAGAATGGCTCCATATTTGTTCATTGCCAAGCACTGATAAAATCCTTCATCAGACTGCTCTCCTCGCTTGCCTTCCACTTCACTGATGTATAAAGAGCCGTTAGACAGAACCTGGATCCGTTTATTTTCAGACACTTTTGCTCCATTTTTCAACCATGTGACCTTAATAGGAACTTCTCCATGAGCCTGGCAATCTAAAATGACTGGGTCCTTTCTTGTGACAGTTACATCCTGTGGTTCTTTTATAAAAAACAGTTCACTAAAGCACCACACTCCTATAAGGAAAAAAAGGGGGGGGGAAGCATATCCAGAATTATAGGTATAAAGCCATTTCTTAACACATAATTGTAAAACATATTCAGGGTGTAGCATGACAAAGTTTAAGAAACTATATTAGTTAACTGATAAACATCTTAATAAACCAATCTAAGTTTCAGCAAAACTTTTCAACAAATCAGAAAGAACATCTTCAACATTTATCTAAAAGCACAGGGAAGATTTCATGATCTTCTATGCCTTCTAAGAATCCAGTTCTCAAGCTTCTTGCTACAGTATCAAAATCATCAGGAAAACTCATGAGCACAAGCTGTTTGCTACTTTTACAAGCTTGTCAAAAAGATCTTGAACAGAGTAAGTCGTAAAAGTCTAATTTTACAAGAAATCATTAGCAAAACTCCAACTCTGTGAAAAAGGAAGTTTACTTCTTTGTCCCTTGAAGGGTTTTGGGCTCCTTGGCACCTACTCCTTTGGGAAGTGCATTTATCTTTTGTGACAAATTACAAGTTTGCATTTTTATATCTGTCCTTTACTGCAAGGACTCTGCCTCCTCTCCTTGAAAGAGATCAATTTACTTAATTTCTGCAGAGTAAGGTAGGTATTTAATGGACAGTTGACTTTGAAATGTTGGTTACTCTTGCTGATTGTACTCAGTGGGTGATCAGATTAGAAAACATTTATTTCCTCTTTCTTTCTTTCTTTCTTTCTTTCTCTTTCTTTTTTTCTTTCTTCTTTTCTCTTTTCTTTTCTTTTATTTTTAGAACTACTAACTGCTGGAAAAAAAATGTGTGACTAAATTGGTCCTTACTATCTAATAGGGATAGGAGATTGCTTAATCAACCAATACCCATTTTTATCAGAGCAGAGGAAAGGTTTTTACTCTAAGCATACCCATCGCCCTGGTCCCTGCCAGGAGAAAGCATCCGATGACTGCCTAATACCCTGTCACCTCCCGTACTGTGCGCAAAGGCCACCTGAAGTCTGGCATATTGATTGGGGAGTGTTAGAGGAGTCTGGGAACATTTCATCTTCCTTATGATGTTCTAAATACATGATTACAAATTCCCGGGACTGATCTGCTTCTCATCAAGGCAGGTCCTCGGAAACCTCACACACTAGCCGCACTCCCACGCTCGGGCTGCCGACTTCTGACACAAGCCCAGGGCGACGGGAGGACCCTCACAGCCTCGCGCTGCGAGGACCACTCCGGAAGGCGCCCATTGTGTTTCCGAGTCACATCTGACTTTGATCCTTTTCTCATGTTAACAGAACACCAACTCCTCCAGAAAAGATGAAAGTCCGGGGTTTGTGATCTGTAAATAAATAAAATAACCCCTTCTCCTGAACATCTCTCCTCCTCGCCCCCACCCCCACCCCCCGCAATCGTCACATCCACCTTACACTTTTTTTTTTTGTATCTCTTTGAAGATAAACCAATGCAGATGCAAACGATAAAAAAAAAATCAGTTCATCCAAGTTTGCATAAGGCTAACCTGAAGTTTGGAGGAATCTTCACATTGGTACACACCTCAGGGCCTGCTTCAAAATTCAAAATACCAAAAAAAAAAAAATTTCAAAATACCTGGAGGGGGGTTTGCGGAGGGGGGAGGGGGGTTTGCGGAGGGGGGGTCCTATTTAAATACTTCGTTTTCAGCTCTGGGTACCTTTCTCCCCTCCGGAGCACACACTGGCCACGCACCTTCCAGTCTTCTTGCCTTCCCCATCCCACCCCTCCCTTCTCCTCCTCTTTTGATCCGGATCCGAGAAAACGCGGGCACTAGGGGTGCTGCCCTGGACTCTGGTTCACCTATTTCTCTCCCCTGCCCTAAAAGGCGTATGTGTGGTCGGGGTGGGGGAACCCCGCTGCAAAAGGGGAAGCCGCGAGAAGCCGCGGCGCCCCCTGCGTGGCCAGGCTGCCACTAAGGAAACAATATAAATAAAGCCACGTGCGCCGCGGCGGCCGGGGCGGGAGGGCGGGAGGGCGGCGCGGAGCCGGGGCTGGCCGCCGAGGCGAGGACGCGGCCAGAGCCCGGACAATGGCGCGAGGAGAAGGGGGGGAGAGTGGACAGCGGGCGCCACGGCCACGCAGCCTGCCCCTCGGGGCGCGCAGCGCGGCGGCGCGGGTGCGGGGGACGCGCCCCCCGGAGCCCCCGCGGAGCCCCCGGGCCGCTCAGCCTCCAGCAGCGGCTCCCTACTGGCCGCAGGACGGGGCAGGGTCCGGCGGTCAGCTCGCCGCCGAGGACCCGGCAGCCCCCCGGCAGCCCCCCGGCAGCGCCCCCTCCGCCGTTCCCTCCTTCCCCAGCCCACTCGCGCCTGCTCACGCCCCACTGGCGCACAAGGAACGCAGGGGAAAGCGCGCCCACCTGGAGCGGAGCCGAGGAGCAGCAGGAGCAGGAGCGCGCGGAGCAGCATCCCTGGCGGCCGCAGCCGGGCGAGGGGTCGCGGAGAAGGCGCCATTCAGCGGGGCCGCGCGGGCATGCTCCCCGGTCCGCCCCGCCGCCGCTGCCCGCCCGCCGCCCCGCCGCCCCGCCGCCCCCGGGCTCCCCGCGCCGCCGCCCCCGGGCTCCCCGCGCGCAGCCTGGGCTTCCCGCTCGCGCTCCGGCGTGGCCTGGCCTGGCCTGGCGGGCGGCGGGCTCTGCAGGCCGCGGAGAGGCCGGCGCACGGACACCCGCTCGCGGGAGGCGGGGGGCCCGAGAGTCCGGCCTGGGGGCGGAGTGAGGCGGCGGCTGCAGGGGGCGGGGGCGGGGGCGGGGGCGGGGGAGTGGACAGCGCCGCTGCCGGCCTGGGGACTACTTTCTACATCTGGCCCCTGGTCTGGGGACCGCGAGGTCGGCGCGGCCGGCGGAGGGAGACGCCGGGAGGGGGCCCCGGGGCGGCCCCGCGGGGAGGGGGCGGGCCCCGCCGGACAATGCACCTGGGGGTCAAGCCCCGGCTGAGGGTCCCCGGCCCGCGGCCCCGCCCCCGTCGAGGCCGGAGCCACAAAGGCCGAGCCCCGCGGCCCGGGCTGCCCGGGGGCCCCTCTCCCGCCCGCGTGTTTGGGATTCGGGGAAGGAGGGGGCGCGGCGGGGGAGGGATGGTGCTGAGAGACTTGGAGAGGCCGGAGACTTTTCCCCTGATGGCCCCCGCCCATCCCCCGCCTTGCCTCGCACGCCGAGGCCCTGTGGAGGGAAACCGGCCTCTTCCCACTCCGGGGATGTGTCAGCCGGACTGGAGGCATCTCCCGGGGCTGAGCCCCACATCTGGGGACGGGCGGCTCTTGCCCTCCCCGCCCCCGGGCAGATACAGCCCTGGCTTAGAAACGCCTCCCGAAGGATTCGCCGAGCTGCTCCATTAATTACCTTTGGAGAGGACGTTTTATTATGTTGGCCAAGTTACTCGAGCTCTTTGATTCGTGAGAACGGTGCGCGCAGAAGGGCCCTGTCCTAACAGTTGAGGCGAGATCAGGGGATTTCTAGGTTCTCTGCGCTTGCCTGGGGGGAGCTGGGCTTTCATAGGATGCCTGGTCAGAAGTTCAACGGACCGGGAAAGACAGAAATGTTATTAATTTGTTCACATCCCTTAAAATTAAGGATAACAAGAGGAGTTAAAAGGTACATTTATTTTTTTAAAAAAATGCAGTCAGGTTGCTAAACATACATGGATCATAGCATTTCCATGTGGATTAGCATTCGCTAATCCAAAACTAAATCTGTGTGTGGCACATGATGAGGGCACAGGCTACAAGCTCTCCTTAATGAAAGCTGCTGACAGAAATCTAGCTTTTGTCACTGACATCCACACACTGCCTTCAGCATGCTCCCCAAATCCTCCTTATGAGAAAAAGGTTGGGGGGTGGTGCGAGGGAGACCAACCGTTTTAGAACATCTGCTGGGAGGGCAGCACTACCTTCCCCGGAAGCTTTCTCTAAGGATCAGCCTGTTTAACAATTCTAACCCATGTTCCAACAGTAATACCCTTGGCTATACTGCCTCCAAGACCTTACTTAAAATTTAGATGCATAGAATTGTTTCTAAGCGACAGAATAAAGGTTCATGGAAAGGGAAAAATGTTGAGGTAATACAATGAGATACTTGCAAGAATGTTTTGAATATCTGATAAATTTACACCGATTTACATGACGTTCGTAACTGTGCGCCTAAGCTAAATTCTCTAATTGTATGACATTCTTCTTCCTCTTGACTCCCCCTTCTCCCAGTTTCCTTTCAATTGACCCTAAGTGCTCATATTTCCTGCATAAGAATTGCTAATAAGATGCTTTTATACTCTCTTTCTTGGATAAATCAGTAGAATAAAGGCTGGGGGAGGGGAGAGATAAGCTAGAAAGCAGGGGAAGAACTTTCTTTTTTTAATTGCCACTTTGCCTTCCCTTTAGCATTTTAATTGATCATAGAAGCCTTTGATTCTTATAGGATGGCTTTGCATGTTGAGTTGCATTGGAGATAGCATTGCATCAAATATGAAATAAAATATGTGATGTGTATATGCATACATATATATAATGTGCTGAGATTAAACAATTCTATGGAACTTTTCTGATCCATTTACAATCTCATGTTAGGTGGTAATAGACTTACTCTGATGATGTAATTATACCATATTACATAAAATTTGCAGAATACCCAAGGTTACTCAGTAGTAAGTGTGGTAGCTGGGAACCAGAATTCATGTGTTCTGATTTGTTGTCCTTTCTACTATATAATCCTTTTGGCCTTTAATTTAAACTATTTTTTCCTTTTTTTCCCCTTAAATATTTATTTGAGGTGGGGAGGGGCAGAGGGAAAGGGAGAGAGAATCCTCAAGCAAACTCCCTGCTGAGTGTGGAGACCAACTTGGGGCTTGGTCTCAGTACCCCCTGAGATCTTGACCTGAGCCAAAATCAAGAGTTGGCCACTTAACTGACTGAGCAATCCAGGTGTCCCCTCTTTCTCTTTTATTTTTTTTTAACACATATATCCTGTTGACTCCAGAATTATAGCATACTTCTTTAAATAACACAGTACATATCTTCTTGGACAGGTATGTTTTCTTTCATGTATAATACTTATATCATGTACCAGGAATGTATAAACTACTTAAGGGCTCATTACACAGTTCTCAAATGCTCCATAGATTCCAGTATAGGATCTTACATTTGGTAGTAACCCTGTGGTGATGAAAGGCAGGTTTTTTTACTGTCTCACAGACTAGAGTTCAAACTTCAGTATTTTGTAGATAAGTTATTGTCTCAGATCTCATCTATTTAATGGGAATAAGTGTAATACCAGTGGGCTGCTATGATATAATGCGTGGAAAGTACCAGTGTGTAATAAGTAAAAATTCCCAAGAGTGATAAATCTTTGTCCTTTCAGAGTGGGGTTAATTTTTAAATATTTATGTTTTTAAGAGTCAAATCTGATTAATTTGTTTGGTGATTGCACTGATGGTGACTCTAATTATTTCTTTCAAAAGTTCCTAAATTGGTCCTGAAAGAGGTAGGAAGTGCCTAGTTGTTTGATCTCCCAAAGTTATCCCCTTGAAAGATAAATCTCATTGAGATAAACAACTATCTAAACTCTATTTCTATTTTGATTTCACATGCTAAAACAAGAACAATTACTTTTGGGCTGAAAAGACTAGAGCCTATGTAGTTGAGAACTGCAATCTGAGGGCAAGTTTAAAAAAAAAAAAGGAATTGGTGTTTCCTTAAGTAAATTCAAGTCACCTAACCCAACTTTGGGGGGGAAAATCCCATAACTTCACCCATTAAGTTATGAAGCTATACCAAATGAACTTCAAGCTCTCTGATCTCTGAACATCAATCTGGTTCCATGGAATCTTCTTATAACCTTGTGTATGTTTGTGAAACAAGAGCATAAGAAAAGAGTTGTTCAACTTTTCACTTAATATGTATTGAGCGCCCACTGTGTTGGTTAAAAGATTAGGCCCTGGACAAGCATCAAATGCTATGATTGTGTCATGATTTCAGAAACCACTCACCCATGAGCTTAATTTTTGCATTCAGAAACATTCTGAAATGGATTTTTTTAATAGGAGGGTGGTAACCATTTTGTGGAATTGTAAAATGGTGCAGCTGTTATGGAAAATGGTATGGAGGTTCCTCAAAAAATTAAAAATAGAATTACAATATGATCCAGCAATCCTATGTTCAGGTGTGTCTCCAAAGAAATGAAAATAGGATCTTGGATCTTTTTTTTTTTTGAAAATAGGATCTCGAGGAAATATTTGCACACCCATGTTCATTGCAACATTATTCACAATAAACAAAATGTGGAAGCAACCTAAATGCATCAAGAGATAAATGGATAAAGGAATGTTCCATATACAAAGTATGTGCTGGAATATTATTCAGCCCTAAAAAGGAGGTCCTACCATGTGCTATAACATGAATGACTCTTGAGGACATTATGCTGAGTGAAATAAGCCAATCACAAAAAGACAAATAATTACATGATTCCTCATTCATATATGAGGTGTCTAAAGTGATCAAACTCATAGAAACAGAACGAGGAATGGTGGTTGCCAGGGGCTATAGAAGGAAATGGAGTTGTGGTTCAATGAGAATGAAGTTTATAAAAGAAGAGAAAGTTCTAGAGCTCAGTTGTACAATAATGTACATATAGTTAACAATAACTTACTGTCCACTTAAAATTGTTAAGAATATATTATGTGGGATTTTCTTCACCACAATAAAAAAGAGTATTGTAAATGCATAGGAAAGGCAGTGGTGATGACAACAAGGCAGAAGCCCATGTTTCCTAAGAATACATATATCAAGGTAAGTCAAGGAAAATAGAAAAGCAAAACACATCTAGATTTCAACAAGACATCTGACCACCTACATCTCATTATATTCTTATGGAAAAATACTAATTGGCTGTTAAAGGGATTATGCAAAATCACATTTGATTGAAATATCTACTATCATTTGAGGGCTCCATATTGTCAACTTCCTTTCTGAAATCTTTTAAAATCTATTCTCCATTCACTATCTCCTGCAACTGGCCGTGTTCTAGCTCTCAGTACCTCTCACCTGAGCCATTGCAGTAGACTGGGCTCTCAACAGACTTCTCCCAATTCTTCTAATCTTTCCATGCTCTGATCCATTTTTATAATGACTATCAGATTAACTTGCCTGTGATCAAGCTTTTCTTCTGATCAAAAATTTTTCATTGCCCCCTCATTGCTTGTAAAACACCAAAATGTTCATTATATAACAAATGTCTTAATCCTAATGGCCCTTTGCTCTGGCCCAAACCAACCATTACAACTTTACAATCCATCTCTTCCTAAATGTATTCAACACTCAGGCCAAAGTGAATCAATCAAGTACTGTTGATTGCCCAATAGCACTTGAATTGTCCTGACTCTGAGCCTCTGCAGAAGCTCTTCCCTGAGCCTAAATATTCTTCACCCCACACTGTTTTGAGGGCCTTCTAAATTTTATCTATGTTTTCAGACAGCACAGATGTTATTTAGTCTAAAACCATACAGTATTTTTGTGGCATACGACATACATATTTTATCACTAGCATTTTAAGGGCACAAATCATGTATGACTCATCTGTGTATTCTTTAAAGTGAGAAAGACATTGGCCTTGCAATGAACAGGAACTGAATAGATATTTATTCACTGAAGAAATAATGAATTACTATGCTGAAATTTCTATTAAATAGGTGGAGAACAATTGGAGAAAGTTCTTCAGAGGAGTAGTGCTAAGTCCTGTACTTGGAGATGAACCTGTCTAGTCCACATTTACTATTATTGGCTTGCATTAAAATACAAAGGACATATTTATCTGAATTTGCATGTAAAACAATACCTGGCCAATAAGTTGCATGATAGAATGAAAATTTTTTGTATTCCTGATAGTGGTCTCAGAAGGTGGAAACTAAGAAGAGACTTTCTGGGGGGACTTTTTGGTGAAGATTTGTTACTAGTTATTAGTTACTAGAACAGAAAAGGGGAAACAGGAGCCAGGAGTAACTCATAAGACACCAGAACTGAATTGGTCATTCCAGGGCAGGAAAGGGGAGGTGATCAACGGTTGTGGTGGAAGAGAGCACAACATGTTCAGAACTGAGGCCAAGAGTATTGGGCATCCCCTTGCATATATACCAGCAATGGGAAGAGTCTCAGAGGAACTGCTGAGGGCTGACCACTCATTCAACAAAGTACTGAGCATCCAGTGTGTTCCAGGCACCAATAAATGTTGCAGATACAATTATAAAAAAAATTACGTAGGGGCACCTAGGTGGCTCAGTCTGTTAAGTATCTGCCTTTGGCTCAGGTCATGATTTCAGGATCTTGGAACTGAGCCCCGTCTTGGGCTCTCTGCTTATCAGTGAGTCTGCTTCCCCTTTTCCTCTGCCCCTCCCCCCTCGCTCGTGTGCGCACGCTCTCTCTCTCAAATACATAAATAAAATCTTTTAAAAAAAAGAAAATTATGTATATACTGAATATTGTGATAAAGTGCAATATTTGGGATACTTTGAGAACAGAGCTTAAGAAATATTTACCCCTATAGAAGGATGAGATGAGAAGGGAGAGAGCATGCTACCAAGAAGTATGAAGGGTCTCAGATTTTGCCCTGCTTCCAAGCGAACAAGTTAGCCCACTACCATTTTGTGGATACTGGTAAAAAACACAAAACTCCTGTGTCGGAGATGAAGGACAGTTATTACTCATGGCAATAGCAGTAGCCAAAGTACCAGCAATTTTGCGTCAGTTCCCTAAGCACACACAAATCCCACACAGTTTATATAGAAAGGGCCGGATGTCACTTAACATACAGTTGACTATGTTATGGGAGAGAAATTCTAAGCTTAAGAAACCCAAATCTTGGGATCCCTGGGTGGCTCAGCGGTTTGGCACCTGCCTTCAGCCCAGGGCCTAATCCTGGAGTCCTGGGATCGAGTCTCACATCGGGCTCCCTGCATGGAGCCTGCTTCTCCTTCTGCCTGTGTCTCTGCCTCTCTCTATCTGTGTCTCTCATGAATAAATAAATAAAATCTTAAAAAAAAAAGAAACCCAAATCTTAAAAAAAAAAAATTGCCCAAAACTTATAATGGGCAGTAATCATGCCTTGCCCTTGTCCCAGAGAGAGACACTGTCTTCCTCAGCTATTCACTATACCACTATCCTTGAAGAGACAGACCAGAACAAAGTGTAGCTGGTATCTCTCTTGCAAGCTGTTCTCTCTCGGGCAGAAATTCGAGAGAACCATGAAGAATTGTCTCCCAAAACATGCTTCACAGAGGAGCTGATATCTGTAGTAGATGTTGAGAGTGGGTAGAAGTTTTCTAGTTGGACTGGACTGTGGCTAGCCTTCCAAAGAGTAAAGTATGAATATGGCATTGAAGTATGAAAATTCAGGATATATTCAGGAAACCATGGGAAGGTCAGTATAGTTTGAGTACAGGTCACAGTGAAGAATGGGAGGAAGAGAGGCAGGGACATGTCCAAAGAAGCCTCATGCCATGCTTAGGAGCTTGAACTTTGTCTGGCAGGCCATGATTTCCCAAAGGCTTCCCTTTGGTCAATTGCCTATGGTGCACTCTTGCTATCTGCCTTGTGCCAGGCACTTTAGCAATTTTATCTCACGCAGTCTTCATAACTAGATAGGCTACGTATTGCTATCCTCATTTGGCAGATGAGCAGAGTCTTGGGGAGGCTAAGTAGCTTAATCTGGTTCACACAGCAGGTACACAACACAAGCATGATGCTCCTCCAAGTCTAGTTGACTCAGAGTCCTTGTTCTTAGAACCCTGAGTGTCCTGTGAAAAAGTTGAAGAGAGGGAGAAGTGATAGCAGGAGGCAGACAGATAAAACTACTGACAGGTTCTAACAAGAAAACGTCTATTAGCCAAGAGTTGCTTCTATATTTCTTATGCTCTGAAATGACACTACCCACTGGTTCTTACTGGCACACTTTCCATTCTCCTATCACAGTCTACCTGAGGCTACCACCTGTTTTCCTCCTTTGCATGGACCAGGAAACCTCAGGCAACTGGTATAGCTGAGGTGTGTGTGATGGGTGAGAAACATCTCCCTTGTTTTTAAAACAGCATGGAATTTAACTGAGATAAACTATCATTTTTTTGGCTAGTTTGATTCCACTTGATAAACAGGACTCAAAGCTGGGGCATAGAGAAACCTAACTTACCTGCAGTTTGTGAGAAAAAAGATATCAATCACAAGTGAGCCAAAAATGGGTGTAGTTGCAAACCTGTGCTGTGTTCATAGATATATATTGTCCAGGACAAGGAAGGTTTAGGTTTACTATATGCCACTTTGGTCATATTATATTCATCTCTGAATACCACATTTTATGAGTCAAAGTCTAGCATTCAGGCAGAGAAGAACCAAGAAGATGAAATATTTGGAAGCCAGAATAATAATATTATCAAAAGCAATAGCTAATCCTACTCTACAGAGAAAGGCGCAGCCTTGGAGAGGTTAAGAAAGTTGCTTAGAGTTATATAACCAATGAGTGATAATGCGGAATTCAAATGTGGACTTGTTGCTTCATGTGTATTTGTTTCTTTAACCACACCAAGAGCAGCATATTACTGGATTCATCATCTTTGATCCTGTTCAAAAGTCTATAGAGACTGGATTTAAGACTGACTGAGTTTTTGTTTCTGGAGTTCTATTGCAAAGCATTTAAGAAATAACAATCAAAAACATGTATGCATGAAAACATAGCAATGGGATGTCTAAATATAACTTTTGGCATCTAAACTTAATTATTCCCTCCTTTAGCAATGGGCTTGTCTTCATTTTTTTTAACATTTTATTTATTCACTTGAGAGAGAGAGAGAGAGAGAGAATCAGAAACAGAGCATGCATAGAAGGGAGGAGGCAGAGGGAGAGGGAGAAGCAAACTCCCCACTAAGCAGGGAGCCCGGTGGAGGGGGAGCTCGATCCCAGGACCCTCAGATCATGACCTGAGCCGACAGCAGACACTTAACTGACTCTGCCATTCAAGTATCCCTTGTCTTCAAATAAAGGTTCTATTTCTAGGGAGGCCTGGGTGGTGCAGTCGGTTAGGTGTCTGACATGGTTTGGACTTGGGTGGTGATCTCAGGGTCGTCAGATCCAGCCCCCTGTTGACTCTGAGCTCTGCTGGAGTCTGTTTGGGTTTCTCTCACCTCCCCCTCTGCCTCTCCTCCCCTCCCTGCTCTCTCTCTCTCTCTCTTACTAATGAATAAATCTTTTTTTAAAAGTCCTGCTTGTAGTGCTGCTTGATACAACTGAAGAAGGAGGAAAAAAAATAAGAAATGGGAAATTTGAGGTTGCTAAGGAGGAGTGTGGTTAAGATCTGTAAAGCAAAAGTAATAAGAAGAGGTGGAAAAATGATTAGAGCAAAGAAGTAAAAGTTGTGGAATACATTCACAGTATGATTGTGGGATTTAGAAATCCCGCACTTTCAAAACCGTCCTGCTGCAGATCTCCAGACCACTGAAGAGGGGAAGGTTTTTATTCATGCTCTGCTTAGTGGATGAGAAAAAGAGAAAAGTGGTGGCGAGGGAGGGAGCACTGTGTACTAAGATATTGGCCACAACACCTTCATGCTTCATTAGAGGCACTCCAGGGGTCTAAGGGTCTTCAGCACTCCATTTCTAGACACACCCATGCTAAGCTTTTATTTAGTACATTCATAAATCTTTTATGACTGTCCTCAACTAGTGCACCATGCCTCAACACCTTTACGTAGCACCTAGCAAAGTGCTTTGCACACAGTGGGCCAGGGGGTCCCCAAATTTTCAAAAGGAGGAATAAATTACTTTTCACTTTGTGTCCTGATGAGTAGAGTGGTGCTGATAATCTAGAGTCCATAGTTGGTATGCATGTGATGGGGCTGATGTGGAAGTAGGGAAAGATCACAGTTAGAAGCTTCTGAATTATATCCGCCCCACTCCCAATTCACCTGGCCAGTGTTCCAAGGCCCAAGCTTCAAGGAACACCAAGCTGTCTCCACTCCCTGCCATGGGAAATGTTGATGGCACACATGGAGAGATATAGTATCACTTTCTAGACTTTCTAGCACATAGTTTACTGAGTTAGGTTTCATGAACCAACAACTTTTTTTAAAAGATTTTTTAAAGTAAGTTCCGCATCCAATGTGGGGCTCGAACCTACAACCTTGAGATCAAGAATCGCATGCTTTATGGACTGAGCCAGCCAGGTGCCCCTGAACCAATAATTTACTTGATTAATTCCTGAAAGACCTCTGTAAATTGGTAAGTAATTTAATGTTTCATTGAAAATGAATTTTATATCACTGGGAAATTTGAAGTCTATCACTTTCAAGTCTATCACTACATACTGGCTTGCTATTTCTCCTGCTCCTATCATAAATAATAGCACTTAGTATTTAGTAAAACTTAGTATTTACTAATTGCCATTTAATGTGTGCTGGGTGGCCACAACCACGTGGTTCACCATCTTATCTGGGAGCTCATGAACCTGTAGATCCTTGACGAAGTCACATGTTTCCAGCTAACATACATTTATGTTTCTCTAGTTTATGAGTTGTATAGCTATCATTGCCAAAGGATAATACAATAGGTGAAGGTGATTAAAGGAGAAGAGTTTTAATAATTGGCCATTACAGTTAGAGAAGAAAAAGTAAATAAATGTAGGGATATATATCACCATACAAGTAGATTATAATTCTTTTGCTTTGGTTAGCATTTTTCACAAAATTTATATTCTGCAATTTCAAACTTCTCATTAAGACTAAGACTGATGACTTAAAATACTAGTTGCCCTATATTTATTTTTTTTAATACTGTCTGTCAATAAATACTCATTTTATAACATAGAGTAACTTTCATATGTAGCATTTTTTGGTGATAATGTGATCGTGAACAATGACTGAGTAGTTTGATATGTTCTTAGTTCAAAGTTCTCACACTAGTGAAGGAGGGTTCATTTCTTCTAAGTCTTAACAGCCTTTGAGAATGCAAAGCATCCTCTCCAGAGTGGAGAAAGGCTCTGTGATACACGAGGTAACAGCAATATGTACACTGTGCTGGAGAGATTGACTGGGTAGGAATGTGTTTAAGTAGAGGACAGGACAATGCAAGATAGGATATAATTTAAAATATTAATTTAAATGTTATTAAGGTAACACATGTAGATAGAATTAAAAGTCATGATGCAAATGAACAGTTCTGTGCACCTTGCCCCACCTTGTCAGAACCTCCACCTCCCTCCTCCAGTCTGGGCTGGTTTACTCCATCAGCCTGCTGCCTCGCTGTTGTCTTGGGACTCTCCTTCCTAGCTCTCCAGAGTTGGAGCCATGTTTTCTGGATCCCACATCATCTTCTTTCTTGCATATTCCTTTATTTTGTTAAAACATATTCTGTAGTAGATCTCCAAAAAAGGAGCTTGGAAGGTATTAATTTGAATCCTTGAATATTTGAAAATGTTTGTTTCACTCTTTGTGCTTGATTGATGGTATGGCAAGATACAGAATTCTTGAATGAAAATCATTATCCCTAAAAAAAAAAAAAAAAGAAGAAGAAGAAAAAAAAAGAAAATCATCATCCCAGGGTGCCTGGCTGGCTCAGTCAGTAGAGCATGTGACTCTTGATCTAGGGGTTGTGAGTTCAAGCCCCATGTTAGGTATAGAGGCTATTTAAAAATAAAACCTTTAACAGATGCCTGGGTGGCTCAGTCAGTTAAGTGTCCAGCTCTTGGTTTTGGCTCAGGTCCTGATCTCAGGATTATGAGATTGACCCCTGAGTTGGACTCTGCACGGGGTGTGAAGCTTGCTTAAGATTCTCTCTCTCCCTCTTCCTCTGCCCCTACCCCTTCTCTTTCTCTCTCTTTCTAAAAGAAAAGTTAAAAAAAAAAAAGGTAAATTATCACCCTTCAAAACGTTAAAAGCATCCATTGTCTTCTGTCATCATTTTGTACTGAGGAATCCTATAACCATTCTGACTTACAATTATTTGAATATGGGGGTTTCCCTCCTTTTCTGCATGTTTTAAGGATTATCTCTTTATCAAAGGTGTTCTGAAATTTCATCATGATATGCCTTGATATGGCTTATTTTTCATTTATCATTCCAACAACCAGTGGGGTCTGAGTTGTAAATTTCTTGAGAGCAAAAACTTTACTGACTTATATTAGCTTGCAAGGTTATCTGATCATGACTTCAGAAAAATTAGAAAATTGTATTTTGAATAGTCATTTTCAGTTGTTTGCCTAACTTATCCCAATTTAAATTTTTTTGTAATATGAAATTTCAAAAGTAGTGTTCTTTTCTAAAAAGTAAACCAAATACCATATAATAATGCCTTCCATGGGGATCCCTGGGTGGCGCAGCGGTTTGGCGCCTGCCTTTGGCCCAGGGCGCGGTCCTGGAGACCCGGGATCGAATCCCACGTCGGGCTCCCGGTGCATGGAGCCTGCTTCTCCCTCTGCCTGTGTCTCTGCCTCTCTCTCTCTCTCTCTGTGACTATCATAAATAAATAAAAATTTAAAAAAAAATAATAATGCCTTCCAGGACAGCCCTGGTGGCGCAGCGGTTTAGCACCGCCCACAGCCCAGGGTGTGATCCTGGAGACCCGGGATTGAGTCCCATGTCGGGCTCCCTGCATGAAGCCTGCTTCTCCCTCTGCCTGTGTCTCTGCCTCTCTCTCTCTCTCTCTCTCTCTCTGAATGAATAAAAAAATAAAATAAAATATTTTTAAAAATAATGCCTTCCATTCATACAATTTTTACAGTTTGTGAGGTGTTTTCACAACTTGATGTCATACAATATTTTATCAGCTATTTTATAAAAAAAGTTTTTTGAAGATATATCATAGAAACAGTGAACAAAAACTCATTTGACATTTTCCTTTTTCTATCTTTTAAAGAAACAATAGAAGTGTGTTTTCTTTGATCAGGGATCAATCTGGCATTTTCTTTGCCCCAGATAAATTAAAAGAACGGGTTAATGAAGAAAAGCTGAGTGGTAAAGAATGTAAGAAATGAGCTAGGTAATTTGCATGTAGAAATGGAAAAACCATAGAGAGAAAAAAGACAAAACCTCTAAACAACTTGATGACCTGAGAGAGGAACCAGGCTAGTGTATTAGAAGACATAGAAATTGAAACAAAATGTTATACTTTGCATACAAAGCTGACAAACGAGTCCAACTTTACAATTACATAAGGGCCCCACTTGCTGAGAAAAATGTAAGCAACAAATTCTCCACTTTAGATGCCAGAAAATCGGGAGAATTTCTGTGACAAATCTTTTCCTCAGTCTCTGATTTTACCACCAAATAAGTATCTTTTGGCTTCCCATCCAGTCTAAGAATAGAAATATATCTCTTACTTTTGTCTTCAGTCTAAGACTAGCTTCCGTGGCTTTCTACAGTATGTGAATGCTCATAAGGGTAGAACAAAAATTCAAAATTTTGTTAAAACCAGATTTGTTTCACTAAATTTTTTTTTTGCCTAATGTTTTTTTAAAGTTCAATAAAAATGCAAGTCTTAGACTACATTGACAAAAAAAATGCTCATTTTAACTCTTAAACTTCACTTGATTTGGTACCAAATATATACATGAAGCTCTTCCCAAATTTTTACTTTTATTTTTATAGTCATTGTAGTTCTTAAGAGTGAATTCTCTAATCTTGAGTCTAATGACTTGGTTTCAATTATTCCCATCATTTACTTAGTTTCCTAACATTGGGCAAGTTGCTCAATCTCCTGAACTTCAGTTTCACCACCTATAATATGTGGATGATAATTAGTATCTACATGACAGAGTTGTTAAGAGGACTAGATGAGATATCACATAAAAACGGCTTGGTAGAGTGCCTGGCATATAGTAAATAAATGCTCAATAAATGTAAACCATAATATGTTTGCATATATACTGTACAACTGGGTTCCATGTTCAAGTAAACACTTAATACTCCAAAAGAGTTCCAATTTGTTTTTTCAGTGAATATAAGGAGGCTTCTTGGCTTCCAAAGAGTCAGAAAAATATCTGATGCAATCTTTCCTCCAAATGAACTACCACAATCAATGCAAAGGTATCCAGTTCCATGTCTATGATGACCAAAAAGCTTCAAATTCACCTGCCCTATCAAATAGGGTTATACACCTATTTGTAGGGTATATACATATACCTTTTCCAGATGTCAATGATCAGTGTTACATCTAACAGTCATCTGATGTAGAAAGAATTTCACTAGACTCTGAAGTCATTTGTTAGATATTGGAAGCAACTATGACCAGATAAGAAGGTGTTGTGTATAAGGAAGGTGCTGAGCGGGTTATGACACGGATTTACCCAGTTTTGTTTCCTTACACTATTTTGATAGGCCGTATATTACTCATGATACATAACAATGGCTGGTTAAAGTTCCATGGTTTAACACAATAAAAGCTTATTTAATGCTATCCTATGTGCCCTGTAAATATTCATGGTTGGCGGATGAAGATCACATAGTCATTCAGGGACCCAGGTCCTTCCACCCTGTGGCTCTACACCATCAGACAGGACTTGAGTCCTCTGCTGGGGATTCTATACCTGGCCTTCAGACTGAGAAAGCGATAATAGAGGACTTTGCAGGAGGTATTTGTGGGGCACATAATTTCAGCCCTTGTTTCCATGGACAAGAACTCAGCCACATGTCTAATACAATGGAATTATAATCGTGTAATCTCTGCCATAGCCCAGTTCAGAAAGAAAGCCAACAAATACTCTGGAAACTATCAGAGAGTGTGAAGTCAACTAGGCACCATTGTCTGGTCAGAGAAAAATTCTTGGTATCTATGGTCAAAAAATGGTTTGACAAGAAGAATGGTTTCCAGGGGCAAATGCTTACCTTGTATGTGACATGGCTAAGTTCCTTAACCTTTCTGAACCTGAGCTTTCTGTCAGTAAATGGGAATCGTGTAGCATTTACTTTTTAAGGTCGCAAGGACTAACATAAAAAAACGTTTGTAGGGGCGCCTGGGTGATTCAGCTTGTTGGGCTAAACACCTGCCTTTGGCTTGGATCATGATCCTGGTATCCTGGGATCGAGCCCCACATTGGGCTCCCCTGCTGGTGGAAAGCCTGCTTCTCCCTCTCCTCGCTTGTGCTCTCTCTCTCTCAAATAAATAGATAAATAAAATCTCTTAAAGGAAAAGATGTTTGCAAAATCCCTAAAACATAATAAACACCTAACAAATGCAAGCTATCTATCATCATCATTATTACTATTATCAAGATACTTTACTAATATTCTTCTTAAAGTCCCTCTAGTTTCTTCCAAATTCTCTCATATTCTATGTTTTTATGGTTAGCTTCACTTTTGGGCATCAAAGTCTGTATCAGTTACCTATTGATGCATAACAGATTACCCCCAATTTAGTGTCCTAAAATAACAGTAAATATACTTCATCTTTACAGTTTCTGTCAATGTGTTACTTTTCTATGGCTGCTATAACAAATTCCACAAGCACAATAACTTAGAATGACACAGATCTATTATCTACCATCTCTGTAGTTTGGTATTCTAAAACTCATCTTGGGGGGCTAACACCAGGATGTTGGCAGGGCTGCCTTGCTTGGTGAAGACTCTAGGGAGAAGCTGTTTGTTTGCACTTTCCAGCTTCTAGAGGCTACCACATTCCTTTTCTCATGCCCTTTTCTCCATCTTTCAAGCCAGCATAGTGGTCGAATTCTCACACTGTTTCCCTCTGACCTCTTCTGCCTTCCTCTTCCATGTTTAAGGGGACATGGGATTACATTGTCCCACAGGGAAAATCCAGGATAATATCCCTATTTTAAAATCAGAACCTTAATCTACTACCTTGATTCCCCTTTGCCATGTAATATGATGTATTCACAGGACCTGGGAATTGTGACATGGGCATCTTGGAGAGATGGTCTTTATTTTATTACAGTCATTAGAAATTCAGTTGTATCTTACCTGATTTTAGTCAAGACATCAGCTGACTTGGAGGATGCACTTTCCAGGCAATTCATCAAGTTAATGTTGGTTCTTGGTGAAAGGCCTTGGTTCCTCCCTACATGGGCCTCTCTTCTACTACCTGCAAGGGTTCCAGATATGACTAACAACTCCCCCCAGAGTGAATGATCCAAGAAAGCAAAGCAGAAATGGCAATGTCTTTTATGAGCTAACTTCAGAAGTCATGCACCAATATTTCCGCCATATTCTATAGATCACACAGACGAACTCTGTTACCATGTCAGAGGAACTATATAAGTTGTGAATACCAGAAAGTGAGGCTAACTGGGACCATATTGGAGGCAGGCAATCACACTGCCACACCCTTCATTTGAAATCCCTTTTGACATCTCCTGCCACCACCACACTCCTGTTGCTTCTTCCGCCCTGTTTGGACTCAACAGGACCCTTCATTTTGTTCATGTGTTTGCAGGTCAGTTCCCCTTTCCTTCATTTTGAACTCATTGAAGTTGGGGGTTACCCTTGTTTGGTTCTGAATTCCACATCCAGTGCAGTACTGTTGAATTAAATTTAGTTGAGGAAAGAAAGTCTGAGGACCAGAACTTGAAGCAAACTCTACTCTTATAAGGGAAAATTGCTGAGTTTGGATGGTAACTTATTTGAATTTGAATACTAATCAGAGAAAATCTTGAGATAGTAAATCCCTTAAGTAATAAGATATCTTTACAGTAAATGTGAGAAACTTGAGGGCTGGGGGCAAAGCATGTCTTCTTTTGATTGCTCCCCTGCCTTGAATAAAATTGAAACTTGATGACTATGCTGAATACCTACAGTCTTTTTAATTGTCTATTTGGAAAAGGAGACTCCTCACTCTAAACAAGTTGCTCGTTCAACAGTTGACTGTATGATGAGAATAATTAAGGGTGATTGCCATATTTAGGTCCCCTATTTTTTCTCTCCAATTGTCTCTGTGCACCAGAGACTATTGACAATTCCTCCAAAGACAAGATTTATTTGAACCCCTAAAATTTAAGTTTCCAGCCACCCTGGGTTCTCTCCTTATTAAATAGCAGCATGAAAGATTACAGGGGCGCACACTGTGTTTATCCTGTGAGTGTCCATGTGAAATGTACTCAGTTTTCCAAACTGTGTATTGATCTAGACTCTTTAGAGAATTCTGTGTTAGTGAAAATTATTATAGCACCCTGTGTTAGTGAAAGTGATTTCAAATTAGACAGCTTGAATTTCTTAATAAAAGTCAAAGAGACTTTTGGTTAATATGAATTGAAAGGAAAGGGTCTGCCAGTTTCTGGCCAAAAGGTGACCCCTGAAAAGACATATTTGTTAGTTGTGAGTGACAGAGGTTACAGCGCCAGCCAGGACCATTTCTAAAGTGTTAAGCTGACCTTAGGTAACAAGGTCAGGAGGTCAGTAGAGGTCAGGATTGGTTGAGGAGAACCCTTCGCCTTTTGTGGAGAGCTTTTAAAAGGCTTCAGCTTTCTGTGCCTCCCTCTCTTCTTTCTGGACTCTCCCTGCATGGTTGTTTTCTGAAAGCCAGCATGATTTGAAAACTGACTCACTGGCTGACCTTTCCAGCCTCAGGGCACATGGACAGCCAGATGCTGGGGTTCAAGCCTCTTTCTGTTTGGTAGGGTGGCCAAAGCTACAAAGAGTGGACATGGGGTATCTCCTATCCCTCATGCTGACTGTAAGTAAAACATTTTGGGCACCTATCCCAAATACTAACACTGCTTTCAGCCCCAAACTACTTAAGAACCTTCATATAAGCTTCTGAGACTTTGCACATGGTGTATGCTCAGCATAGGGCTGTATTGGTTTCTTTGGCATCTTGCTTGCTTATTACTCATGTAGTACTTTGGACAATGATTTCTTATTAAAGAGACATTGTCTTTCCCCTTTCTGCACATTTTAAAGCGCATTTGGACAAACAGCTTTTAAAGAGAGCAATTC
This sequence comes from Nyctereutes procyonoides, assembly GCF_905146905.1. NCBI lineage: Eukaryota > Metazoa > Chordata > Mammalia > Carnivora > Canidae > Nyctereutes > Nyctereutes procyonoides. The sequence goes on along the minus strand of NW_026575040.1, from coordinate 19,465,040 downwards.
AGTGACTTGCTCACCTTTACCATAACTGACTCAGGGACATTTCCTCTTCATTAATGTCTCTCCGTCAATTTAAAAAGGAAATCAGCAAGACCTCACCATGAATTTTCTTTATCCCTTTACTTCCTCTTTACTTTTCTTTGGAAAGTCTGCTGGAATCTGGGTCTGACTTTTGAATATTTTCCAGGCTTCCAGCTATAGTGATCTCAGCTTCCTGAATCCACAGTTGGCTACAGCATCAGGGTGCTCCCAGATGAGGCTGATTGAATGGTTGAAAGTCAGAGCCTCCCCCTCAACCCACCTTTACACTCCCCCATACACCCCATGGTGTTTGCCTGTTGAGGACTTAGGCAGGCAGATGGGTGGTTCTGGCTGCCAGATGCTCACCTAGTTCCTTCTGCCTCCGTTTTAGGAGAAAATAAACAGGGGAGGAAGAGGAAATGATTGTGTTAATGATCATGGCCTCACAAAAATCTAGCATATATACTGGAGGAACAGAACATGGGAAGGAAAGGCCCTGAGCACTTGAGTGGGAAATTTGGATTTGTTTCCATCTGACTCAATTCAACAAATATTGATGAGTAAAATTCTGTAATGTGAGCAATGAGGATGCATAATGTAGGCCCACCTCTTCAGTGGAAGAGGAAGAAAAATATATACAAAACTTATGTACAACCAACATAAAGACATAGAAGCAATACTCATGGGAATTGAGAGGAGGAAGGGAGTCATTCTGATGGGAAGACTTTCAAAAGGCTATGTGTAGGGGGTAGCCATTTTAGCCTGGTCTTGAAAAATGGATATAATTTAATGAACAGATTTTGCTGGGGGTCGGGGGGGGGCGGGGAGAGCAGAGGTCAGGGAGCATATTCCAGGGAGGAGGAAGAGAAAACAGCTTGTAATAAATCCCAGAGGAGACAGCAGATATCAAGAGGTATACAGGTAGAAATTAGTGAGTAGCTTCTTGAACAATTAAATATTAGTGTGGAATCATCTTGAGGAAGAAAAATGTGAAATTATAATCACTACATGGAGAACAGGGAGAAAATTTAAAGACAAGATCATTCTGGAGGCTTAATTTAAAATTATTTTTGTTAAGAAAAAAATAATATATGTACATGGTAAGAAACACTGGCTCATACAGAACATCTTGGAGAAATCTTAGTAGTTATTTAGACATGATTGGGATTAGGGTAGAGGTTACAAAAGAGAAGATAATCTTCTACATGGAGTGATACTTCCTATATTTACAATTATTTTAGGGATAAAGAATAAAATTTCAATTAAAAGCTTCATACAAGGGATCCCTGGGTGGCGCAGCGGTTTAGCGCCTGCCTTTGGCCCAGGGCGCGATCCTGGAGACCCGGGATCGAATTCCACGTCGGACTCCTGGTGCATGGAGCCTGCTTCTCCCTCTGCCTGTGTCTCTGCCTCTCTCTCTCTCTCTCTGTGACTATCATACATAAATAAATTTAAAAAAAAAAGCTTCATACAAGGCCAAATGCTGAAATGGTGGTTGCTGTTACTATTTTGAAATTTTTTATGATGTTCATTGCTATTGTCATACTTACAGAAAAAATGAGACTTGAAAGTGCTTGACCCTGTGAAGAGAGGGAAGAAAACATCAAACATTACCTTAGGGAGTTAGTTAGAAAATGGAGGTTCCAATGGTACGTATTCATCCTCTCTGATGGTTGAGTAATATTCCATTGTGTGTGTGTGTGTGTATATATATATATATATACCATTTGCTTCGACATGGATGGAACTAGAGGGTATTATGCTAAGTGAAATAAGTCAATTGGAGAAAGACAATCACCATATGGTTTCACTCATATGTGGAATATAAGAAATAGTGAAAGGGACCATAAGGGAAAGGAGGGAAACTGAGTGGGGAAAAATTAGAGAGGAAGACAAACCATGAGAGATTCCTAACTCTGGGAAACAAAGGGCTGCAGAAGAGGAGGAGGGTTGGGGGTTGGGGTGACTAGGTGACAGGCACTAAGGAGGGCACTTGATGGGATGAGCCCTGGGTATTATATTATATATTTTGGCAAACTGAATTTAAATTTTAAAAAGAACAAAAAAGAAAAAGAAAAGAAAAGAAAATGGAGGTGCCAGGGGTACCTGGGTGGCTCAGTCAGTTAAGCTTCTGCCTTAGCTTAGGTCATGATCCCAGGGTCCTGAGATCAAGTCCCCACCTCATCCGGCTCCCTACTTAGTGGGGAACCTGTTTTTCCCTCTCTCTCCTTCTGCCCCTCCTTTCATTCTGCTTGTGTGCTCTCTCTCACTCTTTCTCAAATAAATAAAATCTTAAGAAAGAAAATAATAGAATAGAAAATAAAAGAAAAAAGAAAAAGACCATGGAGGTGCCAATGCATCAAGAGTGAGACTAGGATCTGGGACATTGAGTCCCCTGTGGACCCTTCCCTCCAGCCTGTGCTATAAGCTTGGCTCACTTCTTCAATCTTCAGAAACCACTGTTGTTTCCCTATCAATTTCCACTGCATCCTTCTAAGCCTGGGCCAATGCCAACCTCTTCCTTAAGACTGTTCTTTCCTGGGCAGCCCGGGTGGCTCAGTGGTTTAGGGCCTGCCTTCAGCCCAGGGTGTGATCCTGGAGACCTGGGATCGAATCCCACGTCAGGCTCCCTGCATGGAGCCAGCTTCTCCCTCTGCCTGTGTCTCTGCCTCTCTTGTCCCTCATGAATAAATAAGTAAAATCTTAAAAAAAAAAAAAAGACCATTCCCTCCCAACAGTGTTTACAACATGTTGCTTGTACTTTGCTTTTGTTTAAGATTGTATTTATTTATTTGAGAAGAGCGCTCACAGGCGCACCAGTTGAGGGGTGATGGGCAGAGAAGCAGATTCCCTGCTGAGCAGGGAGCCCAACTAGGTGCTGAGCAGCAGGCAGATGCTTCATGGACTGAGCCCCCCAGGCACCCCTCGGTTGCTTGTACTGTGAATATACACCTCTCAGCACGTCTGCCTCCCCCACTGGACTCTGGTGGGTGCCTTGCAATGAGTGGATGCCCAAGAAGCATTTATTGAGATAAAATGTGGCACATGGTGGGTTTAAAGTTTACTCAAGTTGAATTTTTAATGTAGGTATTGGAGATAGCCCCAAACCCCAGATGTACAAACAAAAGTAAAGTTACATTTCTGTAAATCCTATTGATTTTTCTCAGGGTGACAGAAATTTAGGGGGTCCCTCCTGCTTTCCCCTGGGACTAGATATAATTCCTGGAGGACTCAAAGAGAACCATATTGTTTTAGTCTTCCATCTACACAGTTCATGGCTGAGGTGTTCCTTATTCTTTGATTCTTCTCTGTGTCCCTCAGGCTCAAGGGAATTCATTCTACTACTCTGGGGCTGTGTGGGGCCAGCTGCTCAGACCCACTCTAGAGTGTACTCCCTCCTGTGTCTGCCAGAGGACTGGAGGGGGGATAAGTGTCCTCTGCTCTCACCCTCCCTACACCCCTCCCCCAGGCAAATTTAGAAAAGGCAGGAGGGACAAAATCTGCTTTTTCAGAGAGCTACTTGGTATGATTTTTTCTGTCTTCTTCCCCAGACTGGACTTGCCTCCTCCCAAAGCAGAAAATCTTCATCCTGGCTCAAGAGTGGGAAAACTCACTCTGATGTCAAAAGTTTTCCCTTCACTTAGTAAGGCACTGGATATCCTCTGGTCTAGCTACCCATTAAGGAAAGGGTGGAGGTTGGAACAGGAAATACTGGGGTGGGGGAATCATGAATATTTCAACCACCCAGGCATCTGGCAATGTGGGGCTCATGGTAGACAGAAGAGAAGCAGCAAGGTAGATTTGGGAATAAAAAACATAGAATGTTGATAATGGAAATTGAGAGTGAATCCATTTTCTCCTTGTGTGTCTTAAGGGGAAAAAGAAATCAATCAAGTCATTTTCTGAATTAAGCACTGTGCTAATTAGCCCTAAGGGACAGACAGGAAGCTTGCAATTTACTTATAAGAATCTTTTGTGATGTGGCCCCAGGGTCCCTCCATAGCCTTTTCCCACCACTGTCTTCCTTGACCACCCGCTTCTCAGCTCCACCCTTGGCCAGGCTGTTCCCTGAGGCTGGAATGTCTGTGGGGCTCTCTCCCTTCTCTTCCCCAGCCGGCCAACTCATCCTTAAAGGAGATCAAATTACTTCTCTTGAAAGCTTTCCTGATGCCTGCAGCAGTTTTCTCCTATAGCTCTCTCTCCAGACCAAGGTATTCCAGCAACCACTGACAGGGGACTAGCTGAGGGCAGGGACTGTCTATCCCCAGCAATTAGCACAGTGCTTGGCACATGGTGATTACTTAGCAATATTTGTTGACAGAATGGAGGGATTATATATACATTCAAGGAATTGCATATAATTCAAATCTACGGTGCTTATTCAAAACAGTAAAGACATCTGAGCAGTCAACAGTAGTAAACATTTGTTGTATGTTCTAAATATGAGGGGATCCCTGGGTGGCTCAGCGGTTTAGCGCCTGCCTTCGGCCTAGGGATCCCAGAATTGAGCCCCACATTGGGCTCCCTGCACAGAGCCTGCTTCTCCCTCTGCCTGTGTTCTCTGCCTCTCTCTCTCTCTCTCTCTGTCTCTCATGAATAAATAGTAATAAAATAAATAAGTTGCAACCCACCCTTCATTTTAAATAAATAAATAAATAAATAAATAAATAAATAAATAAATAAATAAATAAATAAATAAAAAGATTCCAAGCACTTTACCTTCCTACTGTTGTTTAGTCTGAGCCACAAACCTATGAAATAAGCACAACTTGTATTTCTGTTTTCAGATGAAGACACTGAGACCTGGAAAGGCCAAGTTATCTGCTTGGATTACTTGCCCAACCCTAAGACCAGTTGTCCAGCCTTGAGCAGGCTTCTTAATGTTTCCAGACTCCACAGTTTCCTCATGCTTGAAGTGAGGGTATCGGGCCCTGTGATCTGCAAGATCACTGGTGGTTTGGAAAACCTGGGATTTAATAGTCAGGAATGTGACTAAATTCAATGTGTGTCAATGGTGGAAGTGACAAGTGCAGGGCTTGAAGTGGAGAGAGAGGTATTCTGAAAGCAGATGCTGAGGGAAAGACCCAACTGGGAGGCAGAGGCAGTCACTATGTTCCCTTCTCACAGTGCAAGTGGTTGACTTGCCCCTCTTCTCCCTGCCACATGCCTTCCACACCGTTCCTTTAAAAAGCCGTTTCTTCTTTCTTTCTTTCTTCTTTCTTTCTTTCTTTCTTTCTTTCTTTCTTTCTTTCTTTCTTTCTTTCTTTCTAAGTTTTTATTTATTTCTTCTCAAGAGACACAGAGAAAGGCAGAGACATAGGCAGAGGGAGAAGCAGGCTCCCTGCAGGGAGCCTGAGGCAGGACTCGGTTCCAGGATCCCAGCATTGTGACCTGAGCTGAAGGCAGGTTCTCAACCCTTGAGCCACCCAGGTATCCCATGAAAAGCCCTTTCTGAAGTTTCTATAGTTTCTTTTCCTTTACTAAAGCTGCACTACATGCTACTCATTTCTCCTGCCTTTCCAAGGCAAGTGGGATGGATGCTGGGGGGGATCTGCTAAGGATGCAACCGCTAAGATGGTATTGGGCTCCTCATTCTCTAGATGCAGCCCAGGCCAGTCACATGGGGCCCCTCTGAGATGGCAAAGGGTGGCAGGTGACCAGAGCTAAGTAGGTTGTGGGGTGAAGAAATGCATCTCTGTCTCTGTTGGTTCCTTCAGTGTCCACACACCCAGTTCATGAATCCCACTCTTTCTACTTAGCATAGAGCTTGTGTTTCTCTCCCATCTTTCCCTCTACCTCTATCTAGTTTTAGTACTAACTACATTTTTGGCTTGGTGCAGTGATCTCCCTAATAGTCTCTTCTCTTTCTAGCTCATCTTACACCAAGCCGTCAGATTTATTTTAATCACAAGTCTGGCACCATGATGCCAGAGTCCCAACCTTCAGACCTTTCCCATTCTTTGTCCTTCATGTTCTGGTCCCAAGCCCTTTGTATTCTCACTTTCTACCATGTACAGAGCCACCACCCCACCTCATCTGTGTCTGTTGAAACTCCTCGGACCTAGTTCAAATGTCATGACTTTGATAAAGCTTACCCGAATATCCACACACTTAATCATCCAGAGCATATTTTGGTGCCTCTACTTTAGCAGAAGATCCTAACCAAACTTGAAGGTCACATTATTTTTGTAAATCTGCTTCCAACAAGTTGTAAGCTCTATGAAAGTAGGAATCGCATGTTTCCTATTTCCCACAGAGGCCAGTAGGCAATCTTCAGTTAATGGGCACTTGGTAGCTGCCGAACATGTGAAAGAACATAGAAATGTACAAAGGTGGAAAGCAGGTAGAAAGTAGAATGCATTCAGTGGGGTTGAGCATCATGAGCTAACACTGCCTACCTTCAACTAAGATAGGGAATGTGTAGAGTGCCTATTTTGCTGAAAGCCAGATATGATGGATATCTGCCAGAAAAAAGAATCCTGGTAGTGGTTCCTGTGCAGTTTTCTGCTCCTGGGCTTCCAATATGGTATGTCATGTTTGTCTGGATCCTCCAACCTCTTCCACATTGTAGGGAGGGATTTGTCCTGTGACCTCAGTTCTCTGAGAAGAATTATTGGTTCTTGGTTTATTTAGCATTTTTCTTTCTGTGTGGATGGGAGTGATGACCTCCAAGTTCCTCACACATGGGATCAGAAACTGAAAGTCTCTGTCAGGTCTACTTTGGATTAAGAAAGAGTCAGATGACTCCAATTTGAGAAGAGAACCCAGAGCACCTTTGGGTACTTGTGCAGTGGAAGTTGATCCCTCAAGAGTCCTGCCGTGCACGTGATTTAGTGTCAGCAATATCCAGGCTTAGAGTCTCTCCCCTCTCTACCTAATCTCCTAAGAAGGGACTCTAGGGGAAATTAGCCACCCCTGGAGCCATCAGCTATGGCCAAGGTCAGCGGGGCCACTCCTTAAATGGGTCTCTGTGAGCCTTGCAGAATCACAAGAAGCGCCTACCTCATGGTCAGAGATCCTTGTTTAAAAAGTTTGGCAGAAGAGAGAACAGGGCAGGAGGAAGAATAACCTCTGGAGGAGCCAAATGTTGGGTAAGAAGAAGAGCTATTACTGTCCAATCCCCAAAAGTTAGAAAATGAAATGAAAACACGACTTTAAAAAAATGTTATTGTTATCCTTAGGACAGTGTTTTGGAGGCTGAAGTGGGCAAAAGTGTAAATAACAAAGAAATTGATCTTAAATCCACTGATTTGGATCATACTTTTGAAGAACCAGCTTTTTGGAAAGAGGAAACAAGGTGACAGTTGAAAGGAGGCTATAAATTCCAAGGCTTGCTCTCTTTTCATGTTGGTGGAAACAGGAGGGTGTGATTGGAATTGAGTCAGGCTGGGAGGTGAGAGGAGGGGTCAAGTAAGCAAAGGTGAGGGTCGGTCGGGGGATGGGGGGGGTGCAGTCTTGGGGATAGGACAGGGCTCTGGTAGTCATGGCAGCTTCTGAGAGCAGGTTTGCTTCTGGCAGGATTTCAAAGATTAGGGAAGGCTTCAGGGCCAGAGCTTAGGTGGTAGTAGTGATTATGTGTTCAAATACAGGAAGGACCTCTCTCCCTCTGAGACCACAGGGAAGATAGAGTTTAGCTGTAAAGGCAAGCAATATGCGGACCAGCAGGGTGGCAAGGTGGCATGAGACTGCGCGCATAGCAGCAGCCTGACACTTTGATCTGTTATCTTCTTTCTTTCCAGGTGGGTATCTTCCTGAATTAGTTTTCTAGGCCTGCTCTAACAACGTATCCCAAACTGGATGTCTAAAACAATAGAAATTTACTGTCCCACAGTCCTAGAGGATAGAAGTCTGAAGCAGGCCTGGTTCCTTCTGAGGCTGCCAGGGAAAATCTGTCCCAGGCCTCTCTCCGAACTGCTGGTGGTATGTTGACATTCTTTGGTACCCCTGGCCTATAGATGCATCACTCCCGTCTCTGCCTTCACCCTCACATGGCATTTTCCCTGTGCCTTTACAAGGCCCAACTTCTTTTTTTTTTAATTTTTTTCAATTTTTTATTTATTTATGATAGTCACACAGAGAGAGAGAGAGAGAGAGAGAGAGAGAGAGAGAGAGAGGCAGAGACACAGGCAGAGGGAGAAGCAGGCTCCATGCACCGGGAGCCCGACGTGGGATTCGATCCCGGGTCTCCAGGATCGCGCCCTGGGCCAAAGGCAGGCGCCAAACCGCTGCGCCACCCAGGGATCCCACAAGGCCCAACTTCTTATAAGGACACTAACCATATCAGTTTAGGGGTCCATCCTACTCTAGTGTGAAGTCATCTTAACTCATGACATTTGCAAATACCCTACTTATGTAAGGTCTCATTCTGAGTTATGGGTTGTATTCTGAATCATTGTATTTTGGTTTTGGTGGGGGCGGGGGCGGGTACAATCAAAATGATCACAGTTCCCATGTTACAGATCAGCAGACTGAGGCTCCGAGAGGCTAAATGCATTGCCCATAGTCAGCTAGTGAGAGTCAGAATGAGGATTTGAACCATATCTCTCTACCTTCAAGGTTGAAATGCTCTCATCTTCTCTGTGAACAGAAAATGGGAAGTTTGAGAGAGAGAGAGAGAGAGAGAGAGAGAGAAGGTGGAAAAAAGGGAGGGAGGGAGAGACAGAAAGAGAGGGAGAGAGAGAAAGAGAGAGAGGTTAGCAGCAGTCTCTGTGGGAATTGAGCTTGAGAAGTCACAGGAGGGTTGTTGGCAAACGGCCAGATCTCAGTCGCGCTGGAGGACATAAAATTGTCGTGGTGGGGCTGCACAGTTGGATGTCAATTGATATGTTTTACTAACTCACAGTATTTACGCACGTTAAGATGGGAATTATAGTATTAGAATTTGAGAAATCCTGCTCCAATTTTTGAGGAACAACACATGAGCACTATTTTTAGAGCAGAAGGTCAGAATATAAAGGTAACGACAATAGCAATAACTAATTCTTCGAGAGTGCTTTATGGTGTATATAGGCGCTCCCCCTGTGCGGTACCTGTGGCCGTCCTTAATTTACTAACAAGGGAAGGGAGGCTCAGGAGAGTAATTACACGGCTTCCCCAGGACCTCCCAGCTGGTATGGAGAGGAATGGCCAGGGTTCTATCATGTCCTCTTTTCACTGAATCCCTTTAGATACTTCTTCACAGAGATGGTAGTGAGAGGAGCGGGAGCACAGCACAGTGAAAAAAGAGAAGCAGGACAAAGCCACGGTGGACACCATAAAGGGCACCATCAAAGGAACAACGGATCACACAGGGTGGGATCACAGAATCAGGGGAGAAAGAGGTGGAGATGAACAGCATCAGATGCTGGGGGCAGGTCAAGAGGATGAAGACTGAGAAAGTGTCTTTGAATTTGGAAATGAGTAGTTCCCCAGCAACCTCTTCAAGCTCTCAGAGCTTTCTGGAGAGCAGTGGGAGGAAGCTGGAGTGCAGGGGGTGGGGTGGAGGAAATGGGATGATGAGTGGCTCCATTTTTCATTCAGAAAGTTTGGCAGGGAAAGGGAAGAGAGAACAGGATCGTAGCTGGAGGGCACAGCAGGACCCAGCAAAGGTTTTTCCAAGGGGGAGGCAGGGGGACCTGCATGTCTGGAATACATCTGATTTCAAGGCTCACTTCTGCTTCCAGATGTGCAACAGTCGATGGTGAACACAATAACATCTCCATCTGTCAGCCGAGCTGTAGTCCTGCTTTCACGAAGGCTTCCATGTTTACTAACAGATGTTATTAATTCTGTTTGCATTGTAGTGGACAGTATATGGCCCGACACTTGTCAGAAGAGTCCCTGCACTGGATTTCTATCTACATTACCATCCCAAAACATTTATTACATAGTGGCCAAGAGCTCAGTTTTTGGTGTGAGACAGACCCGAGTGTGAACACTGGCTCTACTAGCTACGCAGCCTTGGGCCAGTTAGTACCCCTCTACCTCCATTTCCTCATCTAGAAGTCAGGGATCATATCTATCACCGAGAATTGTCAGCAGCATTAAATGAGCTAATTCATGCATTGTGCTTAACACAATGCCTGGAACATACTTAACACAAAGCCTGGCACATAAACACTCAATACATGGCAACTATTAGTGGTCTTGGGTGAAACAGTAAAAGCTGCTACTCCTGTTTTGTCCTTAAAATCAAAGTGGGGCATTTGCTTTTAGTTTTTGCACCTCCCCAGTGTACAGTGATTGCTCACAGTCTCCTTTTACCAGGATCTCCTTTAGATCAGAGACCAGGGGTGCTGAACTGGCTACACTCCACACCCCTCCCCCACTCATTCCTCTACTATCAGGTCAGTCTGTGTGTGGGAAAAGAGATCTGAGTCCTTTTCAAACAGATCTGGGATGAAGGGGGGAGGGGAAGGAGAGAGGAGAGAAGGAAGGACACCAAATGAAACTCTTTGATCTGGAAAAATACCCTCCAACACACACAGACAGACACACACACGGACAGACACACACACATGTGCGTGCATTTGGTTTCTATCCAGTTTGTGTCCACACGTCTTCCTTTCTGAGCCTCAAAGAACATTACTGAGGGTGTCTGTCTTTATAGATATTTTTTAGATACTTAAAAACCATAAAATCTAGATAAACCATCACAGATCCCCCTTAGCCCTTAAAATCACTAGGGTATTAGGTGCTTGGAAAAGTTACAGAATTATAAGAAATTTTTTTAACTTTGAGAAAAAAGCTATCCGTTTGCGGGAATGGGTGGTGTGAGAGGTGGAGGGCTGAAGAAAGGGCAGGCCTGCTGCATAGCTGCAGGCCAGACTGCCCCAGAACCCAGACAAATATAAACAAATATCCATGTCCACTGTGACTTTCTTTCAAGTTTTCTCGGCTCTTCACAAATACCACTTCTCCTTTGATCAAAGTTTCTTCTGAAGACCGAGGGGGAAAGATGGAACAGGCTTCCTGCTGCTCTCACCCCATTTTATCTCATGGAGACCCACTGCTGATTAGGAGAAGGCCACTTGGCCAAGGAGCCCACACATCTCTGCTCCTGGAATGTGCTCGCTACAGTACTCTCTGCTGTCACGGGAAGAGTGATTGCCTCTCCGGAGTGTGAAGATAAACAGATTTCTCTGTCTGCAAAGCCTGTTCCCAGCACCACCTACCCACCCCTGCTCTGGAAGGACCCTTGTGGGCATCCCCCCGCTTTAAAAACACCCCGAAACTATGACTGCTCTCCCCCCCAGTCTCTGTCTACAGTCACATGTGACTGTCATCTCAGGATCCCTGGGGAGGAGGCATGATTAGTACAACTCCTACTTTTCAGAGGAGGCAATATGGAGACAAACTGGTTAAAAAAAATAGGTGAGTAAACAGAGAAACGGGGGAAGAAAAGAGTATTAACACAGTAGTTCTCTGATGTCATTGTTGCCACCTGAGAACAGCTGTTAGACTTTTATACTAGGGTCCTCCAGGTTTCTTGCCAAAAGCTCTCTGGCTCCTCCTGTTTCTGTCACCTTGCAGCGGGCTGGGGACTCAGATCTTCATGGTGGTTACCTCATCTAAAGCCCCAGTGCATCTTCTTTGTTTATTTGCTGTGATTCTGTGGCAGGTGGGGATGTGAGTAGAGAGCAATTACTTCTGGAAGCAACTCAAATAGTCCTGTACTATGCACTTAATAATACTGCAGTAAAAATCTGACATGTGAGGATTCTCACCAGTGAATCATTGTGGGAGGTAGGAGTGAGCAGAGAGCAGCTTGGTTCCAAGAAGCCATGGGCCTGACTCTCAAAATATTTCTGGTGTTTCACCGCAAGAGCAATGAGCTTTGTTGTCAGGACGATGACAGTTACCTAACCGGCTCGATTTGCAAGCCCGGATTTAGCTTTTCAAAGTGAAGGCCCCACATGAATTGAAGGAAGAAACGCTGTCCCCTAATGGATTCACACATGCAGATCTCACGTCTGGTGGTGGGACCAAGCACAGAAAAGCACAGCCCTCAGGCCAGGTAGGAATTTTAAACCGATAACCTTAGCAGAAGAGCCTATTGGGTCAATAATCCCCCAGCAGCAGGTAACAAAGGCTGCTTGATGAGCTGCAGACAGAGCTCCCTGCCAGAGGCCCCTAATGGGCAGAAGTACACTCCCTGGTGTCTTCGTGCTTTTGTCCTAGAAAAACCTCTGCAGGCTCCACTGGTTCCCTTCTGGCGCCAGCTCCCCAGGCAGGTGAGGGAGGGAGGGAGCCCCACAGGAGAAGGGCTCCCCTCTCCCCTGGTAGTAGGAAAGCAGGTTGTGGAGGGCCAGAGGCAGGAGAGGGGGAAGGAGGTGAATCCAACTCCATCTTCTGCTTAGGGCTTGGGAGCTGGGGCCCTTGGCAATGGGCAAATGGATGTCCCCCAAGGATGGGAAATCTTCAGTACTCCCATTTTGGTTCCACAGGACAAGAAGGATGGGGTTTGGGGACCCCATCTCTATGGGCCCCTAAGAAAGGAACAGCTTTCCATCTGATCTCAGGCAAGAGAAGAGAGGCCCCACCCCTAGTCAGAGGTGTGCAAGCTCCATGCTGGAACAGGCTAGTCTGCCCTCTCTCCCTCCCATCAGTTCCCTACCCAGCACCCCAGCTGGTACTCATCCCCCAGGTCTCAGCTTGAATCTGTCTTCTTTGTGAGATCACTGTCTTCTCCTTCCTCTTCCTTAATCTCTTGATTCCATCACATGTGTGTCCGATTTGTGATGTTTGTATACTTGCCTCCCTCTAGACCTTTGGGCCCTTGAGGTCAGGATGATGTCTATCTGGCTGGCCTGCTTGGTGCATAGCAGCATCTCATTGAATGCTGAATTAATGGAGAAATGAATAAATGCATCACATCCAGGACATCTCCAAAGTGTCCCTTCCATTGTTCAAAAATGTGTCCCTTGGGATCCCTGGGTGGCTCAGTGGTTTAGCGCCTGCCTTTGGTCCAAGGTGTGATCCTGGAGACCCGGGATCGAGTCCTACATTGGGCTCCCTGCATGGAGCCTGCTTCTCCCTCTGCCTGTGTCTTTGCCTCTCTCTCTCTCTGTTTCTCATGAATAAATTAATAAAATCTTAAAAAAATATTTAAAAAAATGTGTCCCTCCTCTTCAACTGACATTCAGAGAGGGTCTTATAAGTGTCTGGTGCTGTGGCAGAGGACAAGGAGAACAGACACTAATACATACAACGCACACCACGTGCCAGGCACTCCACCAAGCCCTTCTCATTTACTCATCTAGACATCACAACTCTGTAAAATAAGCACAATCCTTACGATCCCCATTTTTCAGAGAAGGGATTTGAAGTTAGGTGGCTGCCTGAGGTCACACAGCTAATAAGTGGCAGAACTGGGATTAGGGAGGCACCTGAGTATCCCAGTGGGTTAAACATCTGCCTTTGGCTCAGGTCATGATCCTGGGGTCTGGCGATTGAGCACCACGTTGGGCTCCTGCTTCTCCCTCTCCTGCCCCTCCCTCCAGCTTGTGCACTCTCTCTCTAGCTCTGCTGTCTCTCTCTCTCAAATAAACAAATAAATATAATCTTTATTAAAAAGTGGGATTAGGACACTAGTCATACCGTCTCATCATTCTCTAGCAGCATTTGGGAGCTTCCTCCCTGAAGGTCGAGTTCAGAGGTGGTAAAGGAGTCCCATGGATACATTGCTAGCCAGGAAATTTTAGATAGGAACAAATATACCCATCTGCTTGGAAAAGCTGATTCCCACCTCTTTTTAGAGTAGGTTGTCATAAGTCAGAACCACAAATAGTTTGAGTATCCCTTGTCCTCAGACTTTATTTTTGAGAGAAAGGCAACGTTATGATAATTCACAATAAGGTGTAAAAGGCAGATGGCTTAATTTACTTAACTTCCAGAAAGGAGCTGTTGTGCTAACAAATGGATGATTTTAGGAGTGACCATGCACCATCCCTGGTGTGCTGTTGGATGTGGACATTGCATGCTGGGAGGGAGTTAGGAGGAAGGCAGAGGGTTGGTAGAGATGACTGTCTTAACAGTCAGGGAAACTAAAGATTTATTTATTTATTTATTTATTTATTTATTTATTTATTTATGTTTGTTTGTTTATGAGAGCACGGGAGCACACATGGGTGGGAGGGAGGCAGAGGGAAAGAAGTGTCAAGCAGACTCCCTCCTGAGCACAGAGCCTACCCATTGGGCTCAATCTCATGACTCATGAAATCATGACCCAAGCAGAAAACAAGAGTCAGATGCTTAACTGACTAAACCACCCAGTCACCTAATCAGTCAGGGAAGTTTAAATGCTCTGTTGAGTCTTGGGAAAACTTTGGAAGTTTTTGAACTAAGAAATGTCCATCCCCTTATTCATTCCTTTGAACAGAATTATAGCCACAGGTGCTACCGTGATGAATAATTCTTGCTCTGTGTACTCTCTTACACTGGTAGAGGAGACAAGTATGTAACCAAGTAACTATAACACAGCTGGACAAGTGTGCTAACAGAGCTGCCAAAGCACAAGATGGAGGGTTTACTCTGGGGGAGAGGTGAGGGCTGGGACACCCAGGAAGGCTTCCTGGAGAAAGAGACATCTGAAATCAGTCTGAATAGATGAACATGTGTTCAACAGGTAGAGACTGAGTTATAAGCGGGTGGAAGGCCACAAAAGGATATTTGAGGCACAAGGAAAAGCAGTAGCCCAGACATGGAAAATAATAAAGAATGACAGTCTTTTGAAGTTTTGATATAGAGTATTTGGAGAAATAGAGGTAGAGAAAGAGAGATGGTGGTATAATATAAAAAAGGAAGAAGAGAAAGGAGGTCAGAAAAGCTGTTGGGAGCCTGATGGTGAAGGGCCTTGCCTGCCTGCATCATGGCTGGAAGCTAATCCCAGCCTTTCTCCCATTGCTTTCCAAAGGATCACCAGTGCCCCTTGGGAGGATAGAAAACATTCCAGTGTGAAGGGGCCTGTGGTCTGTCCTCCAAAATGCTTAAGGAATCCTTGGATTAGACAAAATTAGTTTTATTTCACTTCCTGAATTTTCAGAGTTTAATGTATTCTTTTTTTTTTTTTTTATTCATGAGAGACACAGAGAGAGAGGCAGGGACACAGGCAGAGAGAGAAGCAGGCTCCATGTAGGGAGCCTGAGCCTGACGTGGGACTTGATCACCCTGACGTGGGCCTCCAGGATCACGCTTTGGCCTGAAGGCGGCGCTAAACCGCTGAGCCACCAGGGCTGCCTGAGTTTAATGTATTCTGAGAGGGTTTTTGTTTTTGTTTTGTTGTTAGCATGAAACAATGTTTTGTTGTATGAGACAAAATAATTTTTGTAAGAATTGATAAATCTTTAGTTTTGGTATATTAGGACTCTCCAGAGAAATAGAATCAACAGGAGTTGTGTGTGTGTACACACACATATCTATCTATAGAGATTGATTGATTATAGAGTTGACTTATACAACTGTGGGGGCTGCCAAGTCTGAAATTTGCAAACTAGCCAGGAGGCTAGAAATTCTGGCAGGAGTTGGTGTTGAAGTCTTGATTCTGGAGACAGAATTCCTTCCTGTTCTGGGTACCTCAGTCTTTTCTCTTAAGGCCTTCAACTGATCGGATGAGGCCCACCCATATTATGGAGAGTGATCTGCTTTCCTGAAATTAGTACTGATTTAAATGTATTTTTTTTTAATTTTTAAAAAAGATTTTATTTATTCATTAGAGACACACAGAGTGAGGCAGAGACACAGGCAGTGGGAGAAGCAGGCTCCATGTAGGGAGCCGGATGCCGGACTCGATCCCAGGACTCCAGGATCATACCCTGAGCTAAAGGCACATGCTCAACCACTGAGCCACCCAGGCATCCTTGATTTAAATGTTAATCTCATCTAAAAAATACCTTCATAGCACATCTACACTGGTGTTTGAGCAAGCGACAGGGCACCACAGCCAAGCCAGGTCGACACATACAATTAACCAGCATAAGCACCCATAAGGCACTAAACATTGCTCTGAACAGTGTGAACAACAGCAGTGAACTAAATGGATGAGATCCCTGCCCCCATGGAGCATATGTGCTTTTTTTTTTCCTTTTTAAAGATTTATTTGAGAGAGAGAGAGAGAGAAAGGAAGTGAGAGCATAAGCAAGGGGGCTGAGACAGAGGGAGAGAATGTCAAACAGACTGTGTGCAGAGCACAGAGCACAATGTGGGGCTTGTTCTCACAACCCTGAGATCACAACCTGAGCTGAAACTAGGAGTCAGATGCTCAACCAACTGCACCATCCAGGCACTCCTGGAGCTTATGTGCTTATAGAAAAGCCTGAATATCATTTTCAGAATGAGATGGGCATGGAAGGGGTAGGCAGGGGGGAGCAGGGGAGTTTGGGAGGCCAGAAAGGAGACTCTGATGATAGCATGAAGATATGCGGTAATTGTGTTAGGACTGGAGTGGGAGCAGAGAGCTTGGAGAGGCAGGGGCTGATGAAAGATCTCTTTTGGGGAAGAAATGAATGGTAAGTAAAATCATAGGAAGGACACCAACTCTATTTTGCAGAGAAGAAAACTCAGGTCTTGAGAGGTGATGTGACAAATTCAGGATTTCAGGACATGTGGTGACATTCCAGATACATGGCATTTCTCAACAGGTTTTTTTTTTTAATTTTTATTTTCTCCCCCTTTATTTTTTTTAATTTATTTATGATAGTCACACACAGAGAGAGAGAGGCAGAGACACAGGCAGAGGGAGAAGCAGGCTCCATGCACCGGGAGCCCGACGTGGGATTCGATCCTGGGTCTCTAGGATCGCGCCCTGGGCCAAAGGCAGGCGCCAAACCGCTGAGCCACCCTCTCAACAGGTTTTCATTGACATCCTGGGATACCCTGAATTACCGGTATGGTCCACATTTTAATCAACATGCACACGCGCACAGACACATACATGCATGCACGCTGAACATAGCCTATTGTGAAAAATCAGACCAAGATTTGAGCTGAATGGGTCAAATGATGGAATATAGAATCAATTACCTTTAACTTGAAAGAGGTGAGATGAAAGATCAGGTCACCTGGTTTCTGGAATATGTGAGAACTAGAGTAGACCCAGAACAAATCAGATTACAAAGAAGTAGAACAATCTCGGTTTGTTTTCTTGATGGCCCAGCACACCACTACAGGAGCAGCAGGAGTAGAGACCTTGGGGAAGGGCCTAGAGAGTCAGCAGTAAAACTTCACCATCAATAGGGAATGAGTCTTTCACATCAGCCAAGAGAAGCCCTGAAAGAGGCAGGCATTCAGGGCACACTTGCTTCCTCTTGAGCCCACCTGTGGTTCACACTGCTAGGAGAGGTTCTAACTTAATTACAATTAGCATTTGTTCTGGTTACATTTTGGAAATCTTTTCTATGGGAAAGCAGTGACATTTAGATATTTTAAAAATACTGGAGTGTGGACTGAACTCCTGTTACTCCAGGACAGCACCTGCCAGATCAGATACCATGTGTCCTTGGGCCACCAGCCTGCAACACTGCTGGATGTTCCTTGTCTCTCTCCTAAAACCTGGCGTGGAGTCAGACTGCCACTGTGGCTATTGTGTGCAGGTCCAGACCAAGCCCTGGCTGAATGTTGGGTATATTTAGAAAAGACTTCCACCATTCCATTCAGTCTGAGGCCAACCAGGATCTGTCTTTCTTCCTGGCTTGTCTTTCCAAGATGATGCTGAGCTAGCCCATCCTTCCCTGTCTACCTTCACATAGGTTCCTTTTCCCCAGGCTCAACATGGCCCAATCAAGCTGACTGTCAATAAAATCATATAACAGCTTGTGATTAGACACCAGTTGCAAGAGTAAAGTTCCCGACTACAGAGGACAGTGCAGTGACTGTGTAGTAAGGTTAGGGAAGACTTCAGAAAGTAGGTTGGAAACCAAATAGGGCCTAGTTGGTGAGAATTCAGCCCCATGAGATGCTTGGGATAACGATGATGACTATTTATAGAGCAATTGCTGGGTGCCAAACACTGTACTTAGTTAGCAGTTCACATATATCTCCTTCTTCATGGTGCACGTGGGCAACCAACACAGCTGTTTTGTTCACGGCTCGATCCCTGACATTCAGAATGGTTTCTTGCACATAGTGAGTGCTCAGTATATATGTACATAATACCTGAGAGATAAGCATTTTTGTTTTTCTGTCATAGTGGAAGGATTTAGGGGGAAAGAGAAAAAGCAACCTGCTAAATCCACAATGGTAGTCAAGACTCAGGCTCGGGTCCTGCTGATCTAGAGCTCTCACTCTTAACGACTGCATTGGAATCATCTGGGCACGAGAGAGGGCAGTGCTGAATACCCACAGCTTGTCACCTGGAACTAATGCCAGGACATACCTATCCTGTACTGTGGAAAATGAAATGGAATAATCAAAAGAGTTCAGCATAATTCTTACCCCCTTCCAAAACCACCCCTCATCACTGCCCCCTCCTCCTAGTCTATTCAGTGCCAAACCACCCAGAGGGCACACAGTTGCTACTCAATAATAATTATTTGAATACGTGTTTGTTCTGTTCGTTCCACACTGTTGTTTTTTTCTTGCATTTTTTGAATTGCTATTTAACTTGGTTGCATATACATCTGTTTGTCACATCTAGATTAGAAGCTAGTTCTCTGCTCTATTTTACCCCCTCTACTGCACCCAGGCCAGGGCTGAGTACATCGAAGGGTTTTACTAAGTCTAACATGAGTGAACAAGCTTGTTGTAAAACTCTCCATAGGCAAGGTTTTCAGAGTTCCCCAAGGTCTCCTCTTCTTTTTACAATTCTTTCAGTTGTTTCATTTGTATGACCCTAGGCTAGAGGCTGAGCAGGATGGGAGGATGAGAAAAAGCCTGGTTCCTGCCCTCAAAGGGTACACACATAGCAGGTGCCACAGATATGGTTATAAATACCATAACTCAAAATAGAAAGAGAGAGTTCCATTAGAGAAGCACAGATAAAGCTTAGTACAGCATGTCAGGGCAGGAAGAGATTGTTTCCAGCTGTTGAGATCAGGGAAGATGGCTTCCGGGATGTTCACTGTCTTATGCCACTCACCCCCATCAAAGAGAGGTGACCTCGGAAGACTTCAAAGGATACTGCTGACTGAGTGGATGACTAAGAACTGGAGAGCCTAGCCTGTCTGTGCCCCCTTAGAGTACTTTTGCATTTACTATTTACTGCAAAGTGGAAGCTTGTTTTAAAGGCTTGAATTGGCTGGAGAGAACTGAGAGAGAAGAGGATAGAAACACACCCCCTGGCTTTGGTAATCAAGTCAGAGGCAATTATGGAAAGAGAAGTCTATGAAGAGTGGCAAGAACAGAAGCTAGATCGCAAGGGTATCAGTTGGGAGAGTATAACGAGGAAATGAAGACATTCATGCATTTATTCAGCAAATATTTGAGTGCCAACAATGTGCCAGGCACTAGGACAGACACCGGGGATACAGAAATATGCAAAACCCATGTCCCTACGTTTGGGGACTAGCAGCCTATGATGCCTCTTTCAAGAAGATTGAAGAAATATTATATGTCAGTTGTAACTCAATAATTTTTAAAAAAGGAAGATTGGAGGTGCCATAAGGAAAATTAGGACGGTAGCACCACCAAGTAGTTGAGGGAGTGTGTGTTCTGTTTTGTTGTTTTGGTATGAAGGTGAGAGAGCCCAGGGTATGGTCTCAGGCTGAGGGGAGACAGAGATGACCAGTGCAGAAATGCCTGGGGGAGAGGTACCTAAAAAGCAAAATCCTAGAGAAGATGTGTGTAGAACACTGACATCATGCTGGCACTGTGCAAAGTACATCTTGTGAATGATCTCATTGGATCCTTATGATAACCCTCTGAGGCAGTTATTATTAGAGATGGGGACATTCAGGGGCAAGGTCTCACAGCAACTAGGTTGAAACAGAGATGTGAAGGTTCAACTTCAAAAGCCTCCAGAGGCTGTCCAGCACTTCATTGCTTTGAGGCCCACAAGACATTCAAATGAGTCTAAAACCTGCTTCAGCAGATTGACTTTGCAGTGTTTCCTTCCCAGCCTTCTGGCCACTGCTTATCTGAGCCTTTTGCAGTTTTGACCAGAGGAGACCATCTTCCCCCACTTCCGGCTGCCCTGAGTCCATCAGCAGTAATGTCCTGTGTGGATGGAACCCCGGTACCAAGGCTGAAGGCTCCTTCACCACCTCAGAGCCCGCCCTGCATCACTTATGGGGCTGTTGGTGTTTCCTCCAGCCGATCCTGGTACCCACTCTTCTAGCCCCTGCGTCCTGGTTCAGGCAGGTCCCCTCCTCCGACCCCAGTGCAGGTTCCTAACCTCAAGCCATGCTTAGCACACAGTAAGTCTACAGACTTGATTGACGAGTCACATTCTGCACTTCTAAAGCAAACCAAACTACGTGGAATATCATAAAAGCACAGGGCTGGTCAGACAAACCTAGGTTCCAGCTCCCCCTTCTAGTACCTAGAAGCACTGTGGCTCAGAACAAGTTAGTCCTTCTCTCTGAACTTGTTTCCTCTTCTCAGGACTGGGATAACAGAGCCTTCTTCGTACACTGTACTGAAGATTAAACGAGATAACTCATGTCATGTGTTAAATGTCTCCTTCATAGTGTGTTTCCAATAAATGTTGGTTTCTTCCCACCTTGCATGGATTTTTAATAAAGCACAACCCCTCACAAGAGCCTGCAGGATTGGTCCCCTAATCCCTATTTGATACTGTGGGGAAGTCTTGAAGAAGGAAATAAGACCTAAAGCATCTTTCAGTTTGCCAGAAATCTGTCTGGGTTTGCTTCTCAAAATAGAAAACTCTCTGCCTTTCGTGGGCTGTCACAAGAGGCATGAACACACTGGAAGCGTGACTTTAAAGCAACCAGGAGAAAGAAACTGCCTTTTCCAAGCCTGGGTGTGCTTTTGAGACATTTTTAAAAAGCCACTGCAGAATCTTCTAATAGAGTTCATTTGTTGGTAGAGTCATAAGATGCCTGGATAATTTTAGAGCAGGACTCATTCATTAGACCAGGAGAAAGCCAAAAGCTCAACAGGCAAATTCTCTTTCCATAAGCAACAAACAGATGAAACCATGATCGCCTTCTCACCCACATGCCACCTGCTCCCATTGTGCAGATGGTGTGGGGGCAAGAGCAGAAGGGAACGTTCTGGGACCTACCAACCCCTGCTTTCTCAACCCAGTGAAGCAACAATCCCCAGTGACGTCTGTATGACACTGCAGAGCCATCATTCTGACAACGCACTGGTCCCATTCCGCCTCTTAAACCTTGAAAGACCAAAAAGATGTGGGTTTGTAATGTAAATTTCAAAGCCACTTACAAAGTACTTGGTTAGTTAGTAATGAAGAAAAATGACTTGGCTTAACAAGATTTACACTACCATCAACAGACTTGACAGTGTGTGATAGGATTTCTCCAGCAATCTAAAATAATCGGTTTAGCTCTAATAAGAGAGACCAGGGAAGACACTGTTCTGCTTTCCCACAATCATCATCATCTTTTTTGGATGCTAAAAAAAAAATCTTTCATAGGATCTGAAAGTAATGTTTTCTTCTTCATAATGGATACATCCTAAATTTCTCTTAAGGTAGTACCAGAGAAGAGTTTTGACAACCTAACATTCGAAAGGTCACAACCAATCCGCAGGATAATCTGATTTAACGCACTAATTTTCCAGCCTCCATTCAAATAAATACGTGTGCAAAATAGATAAGACAAGCTAGAAGGAACGATCAGTTAATCTGGTTATGTGTTCACTTCTAAATCTAAAAGTTATTAGGAGGGAAAAGGCAGGATAACTATTTGAAAGTTAACTATTTCACAAAAAGCAATCTACCTTTCTCTTTTTTGTCCCCCTCACCTCTTTTCCATCTCCGTTCTCCCTTCTTCCCGTTCTTTAACTCTTGAGAAAAGTCAAAGGATGGAAGAGAGTGAAGGAATTTTCATCTTAAATTCACTTTACATATCCAGAACTGCCCTTGGGTAAAATTAGGAATTTGGCTCTGTTGGCCTTAAGTCCTTTTCCTGTCCTGCTCGCACTGCACAAGACTGATCCTGTTCACGTAACCCAAGAAGACTAGAAAACCACATTTTCTGGGCCGCTCCAGCCTGGCTGCTGCCAGAGATCTGAGGCTGCAGAATTCTATCTGTGATCTCCCGAGTGGCAATTAGGCAATTGCCAGCATAAGTGGCCATTTGTGCCCTCTGAATAGCATGCAAATGGCCGATGGTGGGTGCAATTCAATAGCACATGCTTAGTATCTGCAGTTTTACTTCGGAGCAAAGGCGAAGTTGGCTTCATCAGAGTTCTCTCTTTACCCCTTTCCTAAATATTGATGACTGTCCAAAGGAAGACAATTTTGATATGCCGGGAACAAGAGTGGAAAATCCAGTCTCATTTAGGAAACATCAGCACCATGATTTTAAAAGTCAGTTTAGAGGCAGCTGCTAAGCAGGCCAATTTTCAGGCTCTTTTTCAAAGCTGAGGGGAGATTAACAAATGGTCAACCCACATCTCTGCTGGAAACATGAATTAGTGGTGCCACCTCCTGGCAGAGACCACCTCCCACCTCCTAGTGAAGGCTGGGAGAGCCTGGCAGCCATTTTGTTTTGGGCACCAGAAGGTTCAGAGCTGGAAGAAATCACAGGGCTTCTTCTAGTCTGAACCACAAGAGGAAATTGAGGCCTGGAAAAGTGACATAAAATCAGTGGCAGAGCTGAGACAGAGGAACTCAATGAGCCATGTCTGTTGAATCCATACTAAGGGCTGATCACTGTACAAAGCACATTGTGTGCTCACAATAACTCTATGAGGTAGATGATATTCTCTCCCCTTTTCCAGGTGAGAGAAGTGAGGGCCAGAGAGTCTCACATGATGGCCAATCAATGACTGAGCTGCCCACTACCTACCACTACTTCCTAGCTGCCTTTCAGACATCTGGACATCATATGGGACAGATATTGAGCCCAGACTTCACTGTATCTGGAAAAAACGCTGCCACTGAACTACACATATTGTCCTATTCACTGGTTCTGGGAACCTGAATGGAAACAGGCCTGTCTGGGGAGGGGTCACTGGGAGTGGTGGAATGGGATCTCCAGAAGGCAAGTGTTTCCTGAGAAGTCAATCAGTAAATGACACTCATCAGACACCATGATTTTTGTAGATGTCAGGCCATCTTATGACTTGGAAAATAAGGTTCCTGTGTGGAACACAGCAGAAACCAAGCAGATACTTGTTAAATGAATTGTTCCAAAAGGGAATTTGGAGATCATCTCTCCATCTTACTCTTTCTTTCCCTTCCTCCACCTTCCTCCACACACAAACTCCTCTCCAGTTCCTTACTCAACTTGAATATCTCCAGGAAACTTAGTAGTTTCCATAAGTGCATATCATTAGGATTATTCCTGTTGAATTAGTTTGTCATCCAACAATTACACTCCATGATTCATTTTTTAAAAGTAATCTCTACCTCCAATGTGGAGCTCGAACTCATGACCCCTAAGATCAAAAGTCACATGCTCTGCTGACTGAGCCAGCTAGGCGCCCCTCCCTGATCTTATTTTTAACCCCTTGGGCAGCATAGGACCTATCTAGGTTGTCATCTATACAACAGTGATCAGGTTTCCACTGGGCTCTTCCCCTTTAAGTTAAATATCTTTGGTTTGGTTTAGAGATTTCCAAAAGGCCCACCTTTCTCATCACATTGTGTCCCCGGAACCCCAACCAGCCTCTGGGAAGATAGGCTCCTGAGGAGCAGGACTTCCTTCTCTTATATAGGCTCAGGAACACCCAGGCCCACTATGCCTACCCATGGACTTGTCATGTGAGGAAAAAAAAGAAAAAAAAAAAACACCCTATAAAGCCAGCTTTTTGTTGCTTTCAGCCGAACACTTTCCTAACTGACATTTAAGTACCTGCTTTGTACCTGGCTCTCTGCTGGCTACCTTACTAATGCCATCTCCAGTCATCAGGAGAATTCACTAACTATGCCCCACCCCTCACCCCAGCTTCCTCAGTGTCGCCACCTGTAACACAAGGGATCTGGACCTGGTCCTTTTGGTCCTAGGTGTCAATTCTACTGGCATCACCACCAATGGTCTTTCATGCCTACCCTGGAGTCCAAAAAACAGTGCTGGCATTTTTCTTCAATGATTTAGTCATAACTAATTTGCATAATATTTTCCTTCCTGGAAATATTTTTCATAATTGCTCTTGTTGGAGAAGAGAAAGAACAGGGTTTTACAGAATCTGTTCCTGCTGAGTTGGAGAATTGTTACTATTCCAAATCATTTCTCCCCTTCTCATTAATTCCTCAGGCCGGTTCAGACACCAGCCTCTATCACGTCAGCTCTGAGAGAGGGAATTGGGGGGTTGGTGGTGGCAAGGACTGTGCTATGGATTATTGCCCACTGGCCACCAGGCCCCAGGGGGAGGGACTACATGAAATACGTTGATTTCTGATGGGCCCAATACGTGTTGGTTACTCACTAGTGCCAGGACTTCTCCAGGGCTCTGTATGTTCTGAGCTGATAATGATGTCCAGTCAAGCCTACCCTGAGGAGTTGATAGGATTTTTGAACATTGTGAAGATCCTGTACATGTCAGGATCAATTTTAAGATCATGATAGCTCTTCTTTCCATATGATGATAGTTTTTATGACCAGTATTATTATCATTGCTTGTCACAATTCAGAGTTCATTGATGTGGGCAGTATCTTTACCCAAATACCTCCATGTGGCTGGAAACTGATTTGTGCAATTACTACATTTATCTGACCAAGCCGTATGCAGAGTTCAGAGCATCTAATTACTCTGGTACAAGAAGCATTTACTCTATTTCTAAAGGGGAAAAGCACACCTGGAGAGTAAGTGACAGTTGCCTAGCTCTATTAAAGACACCAGCATTTCTGACTTTTATTTCTAAATCTCTGAAAACCAACAGAAGGGTTAAAGCTGAAACTCTAATTCTAGCTCAGCTTCAGGGCTTGTGGCTGCCACTATGTTCTCGAGTTCCCCTGTGGGTAACGGAGGCAGGAACTGCTCCTGTGACTGCCACCGCATGGGAATAATCATCAAAAGAGAAAAGAGACAAAAATATTTTAATTGCCTTGTAACCTCTCCTTAGCTGTGAAACAAGGTGGCCTTTACAGCTGCCCCCCAGAGAGACTAAACACTAGGCCAGGACTGTTTTGAATGGAAAGCCATAAAGTCCAAGCATTTAAAAGGAGTGTTACTCTGTAATCACCGCTGCTATTTATAGAGCTTGCCCTGCTCCACAGGCTTAGGGCCGCACAGAGAACACCACTTGGCATCAGCCTTTACCAGCTGAGCTTGTGGAGATTGGGGGTAATGTCCTAGTGGGACCTGCAGTTGGAGGAAGTCTGAGTCCTGTGATACTGCAGACACTCAAACGAGGTTCTCAGGACAGGGACCAGAGCTTGAACCCAGGCTGGAGACTTCCACTGCACCAAGCCAGGCTGGAAGGAGGGTGAGCTGACCAGCCAATCCTACCACCTTTCTCCTCTCTCATACACAAAACTCCCAGAAGCTAGGATCTGTTCTCTTGGGAAAACACTTAACATTTTTGTTTTTATAATTAGAAGTTATCTCCTAACAAGAGTTGAGCATCTCTAGAGTTGTCTTGATTCGAGGATTTTGGGACCATCCTCTGAAGAGCTGGCTTCTGGCTCAGTCATTGGCTGGATGACAGGCATCTCCCATTCACACACTTTCTAATCCCTCATTCTTAAACATGAACAGAAATCCGAGGGTAACCAGACTGTTGGTCCAAATTACATGAATGAAAAAGTTCAACCAACAGAAAAATTGACTCCAGAGGAAACAAAGGTAATTCAGGGAACAGACTTTTTAAAAATTCTGTAAATAATACCCTCAGAAAAATGTGAGATGATATCATGTCCTTAAAACAAGAGCAGAGTGCTATTTTAAGAAGGAAAAATACAACAAAGAGGTCTTGGAAATTAATAATATGATTTATGAGATAGATATTTAATAGATGGAAATATAGATTTTAGAATATAGAAATACAGGAAATCTCCCAGAAAGTAAAATAAAACCAATATGGAAAATGCAAAGACACAAAAAGAAGACCCTAAGACACACACACACACACACACACACACACACACACACACACCAAAACACTATCAGAGAGAAAAAGAAAAGACATAGAAGGCCGATCAAGGAGGTCCAAACTCCTATCTTCTGAGTTTCTGAAAAAAGAATGAAGAATACGGAAGAAATTATGAAAGGAAGAATTAAAGAAAAATGTCTAATGCTGACAGAGAGAGGGGCAGAGAAATAGGCAAAGGGAGAAGTAGGCTCCCAGAAAGGAGTCCGGTGTGGGACTTGATCCCAGGATGCCAGGACAATGCCTAGAGCCAAAGGCAGATGCTCAACCACTGAGCCACCCAGGCACCCCTACTCAAAACCTTTCTTATGAATTTACTTAAAAATATGCTCTCGAATATAGAGGGAGCAAATTGAGGAAGAAGTAAGACCTAGGAAATACTGTAGCCCATCTTGGAAGGGGGCAAGGGACCCCAGAGGTTCCCTGAGCAAATAGTCCCAACCTGAGCAGGAAGCCAGGAATCCCTTCTCTTTCCCAGAAAAGAGATCCCTGGGAAAATAGGAACTTAATAAAATACTTAATTTAGGAACATTTTGGAAAATAACTAGGAGTATGATAAAGATAATTGGTGGAAAAAACAAAAAAGAAAGCTATTGAGAAATTCCAGGAAAACAGAAAGCTGCACAAAAAAAACTTTAATTATAGCGCATACACATTGTAAGTTAGTATGAACACTGTTTACCTGGTCACCACAATATGATGGTTGCTTACTGATTTTCAGCTGCTTGGTTTAACCAATGGATAGTACAAGGGAAACTCAAGGTTTCAGAACAAAATGAAACCATTATGAATCTTCAAAATGCAAAACTCAAAGTCAGATGAACAGGATTAAGAGAAAGGAAGGAGAGGAAGCCAGCTGGAAGAAAAAGTAGGGGCGCTGATAGGAAGCCAAGAATATTGTTTATAGTAGATGGAAGAAGAGAAAAATGTATTTTTTTAAAAACTTTTAAGATTTTATTTATGAGAGAGTGAGCGAGCAAGGAGAGGAGCAGAGGGAGAGGGACAAGCAGACTCTGGGCTGAGCGTGGAGCCAGACGCAGGGCTTGATGCCAGGACCCCGAGATCATGACTTGAGCTGAAACCAATAGTCTGACACTTAACTGGTTGAACCACCCAGGCACCTCCAAGTTTTTTTTTTTTATCTTAATTTCAGTGTGTTAACATACAGTGTTATATTAAATGCATCAATTTTATTTAAAATGTCTTAGTCCGGGATCCCTGGGTGGCGCAGCAGTTTAGCGCCTGCCTTTGGCCCAGGGCGCGATCCTGGAGACCCGGGATCGAATCCCACATCAGGCTCCCGGTGCATGGAGCCTGCTTCTCCCTCGCCTATGTCTGTCTCTCTCTCTCTCTCTGTGACTATCATAAATAAATAAATAAATAAAATTTAAAAAAAATAAATAAATAAAATGTCTTAGTCCATTTGGCTGCTATAACAAAATACCACAGTCTGGGGGATTATAAACAGCAGAAAATTATTACTTCCAGTTCCAGAGGCTGGAAGTCTGAGATCAAGTCCTCCAAACTTGAAACAATATTGCAGAGCATCTTCCAGCCTTCCCCCTTTTCTTTGTGGTGACTTCCTTCTCAGACCTTGAGAATTGTGACTTCTGGCATCTGCAATATGTTTACCTATTTGTTCAATCCTGGTATATACCTTCAGCAGTTCCAGAGTCACTAATCCAGGCCACTGTCAGAAACAAATAGAAGAATTGGGGGACAGCACTTACATACAGTGCCTCTAACCTTATAGTTTCTTTCTTTCTTTTTTTTTTTTTTAAGATTTTATTTATTCACTCATGAGAGACCAAGAGAGAGGGAGAGACAGAGACACAGGCAGAGGGAGAAGCAGGCTCCATGCAGGGAGCCTGACGTGGGACTCGATCCTGGGTCTCCAGGATCACACCCTGGGCTAAAGGTGGCACTAAACCGCTGAGCCACCCAGGCTGCCCTAACCTCACAGTTTCCTATCAAAATAGAGTTTTTGCCAAGTTACTTATTTTTCTTCATTGCTTCCTTTAGTGTATTCACTTTCAATTCGGTTAGGTTCATAATTTATAGTTTGTGTGCCACGTTGGGTTCCCACACATCCTGGTTGATTTTGAAGTTTGTTTGTTTTAAGATTTTATTTATTTGAGAGAGAGAGAGAGCGAGAGAGAGCGAGTGAGCTTGAGCAAGGGGAGGGGCATAAGGAGAAGCAGGCTCCTCACTGAGCAGGGAGTCTGCAGCAGGACTCCATCCCAGGACCCTGAGATCCTGAGCTGAGCTGAAGGCAGATGCTTAACTGGCTGAGCCACCCAGGCACCCCATCCTGGTTGAGTTTAGTTTTGGGTAGTATTTGAAACGTTACTATGGTTTCCAAAGAGAGAATGTTGCTCCCTCCTCATATCCACTACCCCATTCTAATTCCTCCCTTCTTTCACCCCCTTTCGCACCCTCCACCCCCGCTAGTGTACTTCTTAGGGCTGCCACTTTGTAAGTGCCACAAACTGAGTGGTTTAAAATGACAGAAACATATTGTCTCACAGTTCTGGAGGTTAGGAGTCTGAAGTGAAAGTGTCTGCAGGCCCGGGGCCCTTCTGAATCCTTCCTTGCCACTTCCCAGCGTTCCAGTGGTTTATGGGCAATCTTTTTGTTCCTTGGCTGGAAGGTCACCTTTACCACCACCTTCATCTCCACATGATGCTCCCCCTTGGTGTCTCTCTCCCCACGTGGCCATCTTCCTTAAAGGACACTAGTCCTTACATTGGCGTAGAGGCCCATCCTACTTCACTATGATCACTTCTTAACTAATTATGTTCGCAATGACCCTCTTCCCAAATAAAGTCACGTTCTGATGTACTGGAGATTAGGACTTCAGGAAAGCTTTTCGGGGCTGTGGGGAAGAAGGATGGGATCACAATTCAATCCACAACAGGAACTTTTCTAGTTTCTGGTTTCTCCTTCTGTACTTGTACAAGGGAAAAAAATACATATATATTTTTATATTCTTTCTTTCTTACATATCATATTATAGATGCTTTTTTACATGTTAGTTTTTCACTCAACAGTGTACCCAACAAATCCTTCCCTATCAATTTTATGGAGATCTCCATTCTTTTATAGAACTGCTTAGGGATCTCTGGGTGGCTCAGCGGTTTAGTGCCTGCCTTTGGCCGGGGGCGTGATCCTGGAGTCCCGGGATCAAGTCCCGTGTCGGGCTCCCTGCATGGAGCCGGCTTCTCCCTCTGCCTGTGTCTCTGCCTCTCTCTCTCTCTATCATGAATAAATAAATAAAATCTTAAAAAAAAGAACTGCTTGGTATTCTATTTTATAGATGAACTACTGTAGCTTACTCAGTCCCTTATGAGTCTGTCATTTTTCTTTTTTTAAATTTTACTTAAATTCTCGTTAACATACAGGGTAATATTAGCTTCAGGATTAGAATTCAGCGATTCATCACATATAACACCCAGTGCTCATCACAACAAATGTCTTCCTTAATACCCATCCCCCATCTAGCCCTTCCCCCTGCCCACCTCCCTCCATCACCCCTGGGTTTATTCTCTATAGTTAAGAGCCACTTACATTTGCTTCCCTCTTTTTCCCCTCCCCCTCTGATCATGTTTTGTTTCTTGAATTCCACATGAATGAAATCGTATGGTATTTATCTTTCTCTGACTTATTTCGATTAGCTTGAGACACTCTAGCTCCATCCATATCACTGCAAATGGCAAGATTTCATTCTTTTTTTGGCTAAGTAATAACCTTGTCTCCTATGAATGAGCATTTAGATTTGTAATTACCAGCTACAGTGCACTGGATAACCTTGTGTGCTTCTATTTTCACGTTGCTGGAAGTATGCCTGCAGGATAGTTTCCTAGGCGTGGTTGTTGCTGGGTCACATTGCGTTTGCAGTTCTGGTAGGTATTGCCTAATTTTCTCTGCAGTTTACATTCCAACTAGCACCATGTGGGAGTGCCTGTCACCCCACAGCCTACGGAGTGTATTGTCATTCGTTGTTTTTGCCAGTATCATAGGTAAGAAGTGGTTTCTCAGTGTTGTTTAATTTGCATTTCTCTAGTTATGGGTGAATCTGAACTTTTTTTTTCATGTTTGAAAAATACCTTCTCCATTTTTCTATTGTCCTTTGTCCCTTATTTAGCATTTTTATTGAGATGTAATTCATACACCAGAAAATTCATTCCTTTCAAGTACACAATTCAATGAGTCTAATAGATCCACAGAATTCTGCAACCATCAACACAATCTAACTTTAGGACATTTTCATCACCCCTAAAACAAACCTTGTTTCTACTCACTATTTTTCCCCACTCCAGGCATCCTGTGTAGACTAAGCCAGCCAGGGACCCCCACACTTTTCACTACAGAGGATTTATAGTATATTCTTATCTCTGGTTTTTTTCAAGTGTTTTCTGGCTATTTTTGCATTTCTGTTTTCCCCACGTGAACTTTAAATATCAACTTGCCTAAAAAAGCTTTTTGGTATTGCATTCAATATTTAAATTAACTTAGGAAAAAGGACATCTTTATAATGTTGAGTCATCCCACAAGAACAGGAGGTGTCTATTTGTTCAAGAATGGTTTTGTCAGGAGTGTCAAACTTTATTTTAAAATTGCTTTTCAAGGGGCACCCTGGGTGGCTCAGTGGTTTAGCACCGCCTATGGCCCAGGGTGTGGTCCTGGAGTACTGGGATCGAGTCCCGCATCGGGCTCCCTGCATGGAGCCTGCTTCTCCCTCTGCCTGTGTCTCTGCCTCTCTCTCTCTCTCTCTCTGTGCCTCTCATGAATAAATAAAGAAAATCTTTAAAAAAAATAAAATTGCTTTTCAATTACTGGAGGGCCTGTACTGAGTTCTTAGGAATGTGAGAACATGCAAACAGCATAGGCCACCTTCTATGCAATGTCTTAAGTGCTAATATGATTCACATAGTAAGTAATGTTTTAAAAACCTGCAGCCTGATTGACCAATGCCTTTGATGAAATTTTATCAATGTCAGCTGTAAAGGGATGCTTTGGGCAGCCAGGAAATGCCAGAAATACAGGATTATTTTCTTTCTTGGATCTTCCTTTCAGGGCTCTGCAGGGAGCCAGATCTTTCCCACCTAAACCATAAAATTTCTTGAGAAAGATAAACAGTTTCTCTCTTGAGGAGGGGGAGGGCAAGACTGATATAACCAATGGAGTCAATGATCTGAGACACAAAATTTCAGAATAGCATGGGGGAGAAAAAGTAAATTTTGTAGCCAAGACAGCAAAGCCCTTTGCTTTGTCACTGGATGTACTGCAGAGAGTTTACAAATATACACCCCCTCCTTCTTACTCTCACACACACTCACAGAGTGCACAGAATGACTGAAAAGAATTGATCAAGACACAGAGACAATGTCTGAGGGACAGAACAAAGATCCTGGCACAGCCACCCTTGCTAGAGGACCTTTAGCAAGTCCCCTGTGTAAGTGAAGAGTGATGTTCTAAGCCAAAAGCACCTGGATACATTAGATTTCTAATTAGTCATGTTTAGTCAGAAAATTTTATCCATTGCTAATACTTGTTATCTTAAGAATATTATTCACTACCAGTACCAGGTTGAGAACCTAAAAAGGTTATAGGAAAAAATGCAAATCTGGTTAGTTCCTATTGCCCGTTAGTCCCTGGCACAGGGACAGCCAGACTGCATCTCATTTATCTACACCTGTTCTACCTGGAAGGGAGGAAGGGCCACTGATATTCCCGATGCGGCGGTTGCCTCCAAGCCTCACCTGCGGGTCAGGTTCAGTGAGATTCAGGTGAGCTCATCAGGCCTAGATACAAAATTCTGAAATTCTATCAAGCCTGGGTCAGAGGACCACCCAAAGAGGCTGACCTCACTTCTAGATCGAAGTCTGCTCCTAATTTACTCTGTGACCAAAGGCAACCCCTTGCTGTGTTTTGTTTTACCTTTTTGATCTGTCAAATGAAAATAATGACACCTGCCCTACCCACTTTCCTGGCATTGAATAAAGTGAGACAATAAATGAGAAACACATTAAAGACAATTAAAAGCTATCTAAATGTAAGGGACTCTCTAGAGTGGTTCAGTAAGCTCTGTGTTCCAGCTATTTCCAGTGTCCTATTTAGGAAGAGAGGGAACAATTAGCTTTCAATCATTTGTCATGGGTTAAAAAAATATCCTCTCATACAACCGTGGTCAGAACAGTGGCTGAGTCACTGTTCTGACCACGGTTGTATGTATGTTAGATCATTTTAAAAGGGCTGAGAAATCAGTGTTCCACCGGTTGAAGAGATTTCCAAGTCCCCGTAACCTGGCCAACAGACTTCGGGATGAGGCCATCCCCACACAGCTGGCAGGGAGGCAGAGAAGATGAAGAGGTTGAGTCAGAGGGAAAAAGTTATTGTCACTCTGGAAAAGATTCTGACACAACTCACAGAAGTTGTGTCTGGTATATTTAACTAGGGAACCAGTATAATTAAAGAAACCTCACATTTATGTCTGTCCCTCTTGGTGTATGCATGCTTGTTCTCTGAGTTCATGCCCACGAATAGTAAGCATCTTCTGAGGAACTCAGTGCTTGGGAGTCATTTTGCAGCACAGAGATTTGTGAAATACGTCTACACAGAAGCCTCAAGTGAAATCTCAGGCAGCTGAAACCATTGAATGGTCCACACTGCAACTAACACCACCACCATTGCTCACAACAGGAACTCTGCCCCGGCTTTTTCTCTGGGTCTGAAGTTGATTTCAGGGAAACAGAGCCCAGGAAAAATTGGCTAGACTGGGAATATGGGTCTTTTAGGACCACAGCGTCTCATCTCTTGCCACTAGAGGACGTGTCCCTCTTCCGCACCTCTGTCAGTGTTGGAATAGATCTTATTTCAGTCATTTACACGCTACTATGAACAGGAATTTTTTGTCCCTTGTGCTATAATTTCAGTCTTCTGAGTATGGAAGTGGAAGGTCTTATTTGCTTAATTAAGATTTTAGTCATCAGCAAATGCGGGTGGGGGGCAAGTCCCATCGCCCTTGAGACTCACCACTCCTTCTGGGGATCCCAGCCTCCAGAGGGAACCAGGTTTAGTCACTTAGGTATTTGAGGGTCATTTGGGGCACACAAGTAGAAAGAAGGGGCTTTCATGCTCCCTCCAGAGCTGGCGGAGTGAGTGGCCTGCTGGCCCGGGGGGAGTGGCCAAGGCTTCCTCAGAGAAGCTCTTGTGACAACAGACTCCCTTCTGTCCCTGTCTGGTAGCCAGCTCCCCACCTCCTCTGTGCTCATCTAGGCTCCTCGGCTGCCCCCTCCCAGCCTCCACTTCCTCTCTCCCAAGCCTTCCCTAAGGTCTCAGAACCCATTCTCACCTACCTCCTCAGGGCCTCCCAGCAGTTTTAGTTCCTCCACCCACTCATGCTTCCTTGTGGATTTCTAGAGCTTTCCTCATCAGCCCAGTTATCCACAGGTGCTTGGGCTGGAGGGCCATAGCTCTAGCTTGCAGTGCCTGGATGCTAAAGTGCAGAAGACTGAGCAGGGGGAGGCAGAGACAGGGTCTCAAGTGGGAGCGAGCAAACTGAGATCTGGCCTGGAACAGGGAAGATTGGGAGTGGGAGCCCCAGTCATCAACAGGGCATCAGGCTACAAGTGTATGCACACGTGTGCATGGGGGAGGGGGTGGGGCATGCAGGGGAGAAGAGCTGTTGGCAATATTTACGGGTCCTGGAATACCTAACACAGAAGGAAGAAAGATCTAAAAACTGGATTTTGGTGAGAAAAACGCTACCAATTATATTGATTCTAATCTTCCCCCAATCATCCAAATGGATTCATTTATTCTATTAATTACAAAGTATAATACAATTATTGGAAGTGGTATTTGGTAATATGGATCAGCTTTCCTAGTTTACTGCACATGTAATAGGGTCTCTTCACAGGCTCACAGTTATTTGCCGATGACCGCCAAATCTCTACCCACTTTCAGATCCGCAGCTGCTGACCAAAGGCTCCCTGTGGTATCACCATGTGCAAAGTCCATAGTTCTCCCAATTCTGTTCCAGGGGCAGCATGAGACCCATCCAGTTGCCCCAGTGTGGATGTGAGAGTAGGTGCAGCCTAGACTCCTGTCTGCCATTCTTGTCCCTCCCTGCACAACAACTCAGGCCGCTGCAACCTCCTGCCTCTCACCATACCCACAACTCAACCCTGGGTTCAAATGCTTCTATCTCTCTCCTGTGTCACTGGAATGTTCTCCTGACTAGCACCTGCCCCTAAGTCTTTTTACCCTTAGGTAGAGCAAGCTTTCTGGAGTTTATGCCAAATCATACACTGTTGGCTTGGAATGGGATTCCTTAGCATTGAATATAAGGCCTTTTACAATCAAACCCCTATTTCTTCAGTCCAGTATAATCTCTGCTATTTTACTCATTGGGAGTAATTCATAATTCTCTCTGTTGAGTCCCTTGTTTTATTTCACCCTTTCTTTTCATGGGCCACACGCACTGCTGAAAATTAGAGGGTTGGTTCCAGTTCAAAGCCTTTGGCTGGACTGAGCTCTCTCAGCCAGAAGTCCTCCATCTGTAGTCTATTACTCTCCTGGTCGCATTTTGTTATTCTCCTTGCACCAGAAAAAACAAACAGATGTCTCTCCCACAGTCTCTGCCTTCCCTTCAATGTCAAAGGAGTTCTTTCCCAGGTGACCCCCTGCGACCCCGTGGAGTTCCCTTGTCTGCTGTGGCCTTACGCTCCCAGTTGTCCAATCTTATAGCGACCCCCAACTTTCTGGCTGTTTCTTTCTGATAAACCACCCCCTTCTCTGTCCCTGTCTTGGTGGTGATCTTCCAAGATTTCAGATGTAGAACTTCACCCGGGATGCTGGTTTCCAGCGATTACCCTATATTTGCTTCTGCCCACAGCTTCCATGGCCTTCAATCTGGGTCACCATTGAGGACAGCCTCAGCTGTACAAAGCAGTCTTGGTGTGATGTGGAGATCTCGTCTCCTTCCTCATAATTCACTTTGGATTTCTCCCAAGACATCCCTAGCAAGCAAACAATCTAAGTGGAAACTGTGCTTAGAGTGTGAACACAGTTCCCCTTTCAACCAGACTGCCATCCTTAAGCTCCTAAATATAAAATTTGGAATGGCCACACAGCAACTGCCTAGAATATTGCTTTGTTTTCAGCATTTAGCTCTCCCGGAGGAACTTCTTCCAAGTCTCTGGAGTTGCCTGGAGAAAGCCAGCTGATTTAGCACATTTTCAGGTGAGTCATGTCTAACTGCTTCTCAATTCTCTTATATCATGTGGAAGCATGACCTTGGCCCATTGATTCCAGTGCTTCCTATACAGTGGGAGCAGCCACAGATGGCTATTTGAAATGTGGCCAGTCTGGACTGAGATATGCTATAAGCATAAAATATATATTGCGTTATAAAGACTTAGCCCCCCCCGAATGAAAAGTATTTCATTAGCAATTTGATATTGCTTGCATCCTGAAATGATAATATTCTCTATATATACATATAGGTTAAATAAAATATATTATTACAATTAAACCTACATATCTTTTTACTTTTTAAAACATGCTACTAGAAAATTTAAAATTACACATCATCTGCATTATATTTCTACTGGACAGCGCCAGACAAGGACTTGGCTCTGGGTGAGGTCTTAAATGTCATAATATACTTTCCAAAGGCTTGTAGTGCTGCATGTTCCCCTTTCCCCACCCAGGCGATGCTTAAATTAGTAATTAGAGGTCTCGATGATAAGTCCTGAATTCCAATTCACATTGTTCCCAGATGGCAAGGGGGCAAGTATATAAATTGAGTCTCTGGGCAACCATAGTTATTCAGAGTCCCAGTAGTGACTGAGTTCACAGAGCTTTCTTTCTTTGCTTCTCACACTTTTTTTTTTTTGAAGAAGTAGACAAGGATAAAAGATTATTGAATTCCTCCTAGCTTAAAATCACACATCAACATGCATTCACAAGCATTACACCATTACATTAAACAGCAATACTATGAAAGCAAACCCAGTTGGCTGCAATCCATTCATCCCTGAGAGGCTGGGCATCCCTTTGGAGAGCCAAACATAAGCTAGCTCATTGTCATCAAGTCTGGAAGAATATTTATGCTACAGTTGGGCTAAGGCCCAGTGACTGAGTATTAACATAGCCATTAATCTGGATTGTGTTTTCAAGTCTAGCATCAGTGAAAATCCTGTTTATTTAAACTGGGATTATCTTTAGCTCACTGTGCTCATCACTTCTCTTTAATTTGAGAGAATATGCTTGTGTTTCTTATTTATAAAATATGTGTGTTAAAAGAAAAGCAATCCTGAGGAAGGCATGGGGTTTGCCTTCATAATAATCATTATGTTTCATAGGATAATGTAAATCTGAACCTAAATGATGAATTGAGCATACTCATGGTTGGCTTCCCAAGGAGAAAACACTCTGCTCTGGAGTTGGGTGACTTCACTCCTTTTGGTTATCAGGGTGTCTGCAGACCCCCTTGCCCTCTCTCCAGAGACCAAAAGCCCCCTCAATGATCAGCATCTCTGGACTGTGAACAGCCTTCTTCCCTTCTCAGCTCCATGTTGATACCAATCTCATCATCCTGAACATGATTTTACTGAGAATACCATCCCTTCAAACAAAACGAGCAGCTATGATTTTTAAAATTTCTTTTTATATATTAAGAAAGCTCCTAAGAATGAGCTGAAACTAATTTCAACAATCTAAACTTGATGCCACTGAAAAAAAGGAAACCAATGGCTCACCTGAGAGCACTGTTTGTGAATTTCCAGCTGCTGAAGTTGAATCTTACTGGTTGATACTAGCATCAGTTTATCGATCTGGCATTTCATTGACAATGAATGGAAAACAACTACTATAAAAATTAGATAAATTTCAGTTATTCAAGCTGTATCTCCATAAGCCTTTGCTATTCTTTACCTCATATGGGAGGCAGAATTTTTAGCAATTGCCTCCAACTGTTAAGTGCCCTATCCCTGCAAGCTGTGAATGTCAGATCTCACTCCTTGATTGTGTTATGCCTATGGCACAGTCAGCCTTCCAAAGGGAAGATTGTCCAGGGGGGCTTAATTGATTCGGGTGAGCCTTGAAAAGTAGGGAACTTTCTCCACCTGGTGGCAGAAGGGGCCATCAGGGAGATTCTAAGCTTGAGGATTCCACACACCATTATTGGCTTGGTGATGGAGGTGGCATCTAAAAGTTAAGAGTGGCCTCCTGCTGACAGCCAGCAAGAAAATGGAGACCTTAGACCTACAGCCACAAGGAATGGAGTACTGTCA
Organism: Nyctereutes procyonoides; assembly: GCF_905146905.1. NCBI lineage: Eukaryota > Metazoa > Chordata > Mammalia > Carnivora > Canidae > Nyctereutes > Nyctereutes procyonoides. The sequence goes on along the minus strand of NW_026575040.1, from coordinate 19,427,570 downwards.
ATGACCTGAGGGAAATGGAAGCATTTAAGAACCCGGCTGGCTGACACCTTCATTTTGGCCTTGTGAGATCCTCAGCAGAGAACCCTGCTGAAGCCTATGTGGACTTCTGTCCTACTGGATTGAGATAATGAATGGGTACTGATTTTAGCTGCTAAGTTTGTGATAATTTGTAGTGCAGCAAAAGGAAACTAATACAGCATGGAAATTTGTTTGTTGGATCCCATAGCTTTCCTGATTCTGTTGTGGTTCATAATCCACTGAGTTTACAAACTGTGTGGCCTCAGGTGAATTGCTTGTCCTTCTTGAGCCTAATAAAACCTGCCTCACTGAGTTTTTATGAAGATTAAATGGGATCCTCGTAAAGTGTTTACTGCAGACCTTGGTGCTCAGCAGGATCTCAATCAAGCTCCCTCTCCGCATGTGTGTTTATATAGTTCCCAATGTCCCACTCAATAGAGAGCTCCCTGCATATTCTTGCACAGTGCCAGGGACACTGGAGGTGCTCAGAACATGTGGGCTGGGTTGTATACATAAACAATATTCATCAGATCATAGTCATCAAATATCTGTTTTGCACATGTTAAAAAGATGTGTATTAGTCTGACCTCAAGCTGTCCAAAAGTTTGTAGGAGAGAATTATGCAAACAAAACATTGGAATACAGTGCCATTCATGCTAGTATATCAAATGCTGAGGCCACAGCACCTTTCCATTGGTCCTAAAGCAGTAATTCTCAAGTGGTCATGACAGGTGAAAGCATGCCCGGCAAGCAGGCGCTGAGAAGGCTGCAGCAGTTAGAGGCTGGGAGGCCTGGTTTGGGTGGAGCACAGGGTGCCATAGTGGGCTCTGAGGGAAGGTGGAACTCTTACAGTAAGCTGAGGACACCGCATTTCATGCCAACAGATTGGGCTTCAAGCTTCCAGTCCTGGGGAACTTTCAGAGGTTCTTTGGCAGAATGACCAGATCAGATTTATGGACTAGAAACGAAACAGTGGTGTGGGATGGAGGGCCTGCTTTGGATATATTGCAGATGAAGAGACTGGAAGAACCAAACAGGCAGCTAATTTAGTGTTAATCTAACTTTCAAGAAAAAAACCCACAAATCTACTGGAGCCCTTTATTTGTAGTGAGGCCCCAAGAGTCTAACATTTAGCTTAATATCCTTTATAAGAGGAATGTGTCTGCCCTTGATGTGCTCAAAGCAAATGCCTTCCTGTACAAGGAGGCATGATGTGGGTTCATTTCTGCAGAGCTGGTTAGCCCTCAAGGGGCGGAAGTAGAGAGGTAAGTGGCCCGACTCCCAAGGATTAAAAGCTATGGTCTGGATTTTAGCACAAAGAGGGAACGGGAACGGAACCTTCCCAGGGCTGGCTTGAATTGGTTTAGGATTCCCTTCTAACTGGGAAACTTCCAGGTGTCTAGAAGAAAGAAAAAATACATATTTCTGAATTAATACTTGGAACACCTGCTTTCATAGAAACAAGTTTGTAAAAAATGGTTTGGTTACAAAGCTGGCTTCTAGACTGAGCAACGGCTTGTCTGAAATCCAGTCCACTTGTAACTTTGTTATTATATTATCTTCAGGATCTTTTACTAACAACCAGACTTTTAGAATATGACCTATTTGTAAAGCAGAGATGATCTGTGATTATGAATTTAATAATCATGCCAATTCATCAGATACAAATTCAAGATGGTATGAGAATTCCTTATGTGGCTGCAAAGGACCAGACCAGAGTTACCCAGAATACCTGCTTGGAAACATTTCTATTTAAAAAATGAATAATGGTGGGGCACTTGGTGGCATAGTTAAGTGATTGACTCTTGGTTTTGGCTCAAGTCATGATCTTGGGTTTGTGAGATTGAGCCCCGCATCTTGCTCCATGCAGAGCCTGCTTCAGACTCTCTTTCCCTCTCTCTGCCCCTCCCTGGCCTCATGTGGCTCTCTTCCCAAAATAAATAAATACATCTTAAAAAAAGAGAAAATTTAAAAAAAACAAACCACAGTTTTTGTTTTTATTAGAATAGAACTTTATTTGTGGCATCAAGATTTTTAAACATTATTTTATACTTTAAAGTATGCAATAAATTTGATACATTAATCTTGATATATATTTACCATACAAGAAGATTTTTTAAAACAATGTCAAATGGCTTATAATCAAAACAAATTGTGTTAAACTTGGTAATTCTGTAGGATCATTTCAGCATTATAAATAAAAAAATGAAAACATTCCATTTAAATTTGAGTTAGGGTGAAATGTGTTTGTTTTCCAATTTTATGTCTATGTTAAAGTTTGCTTGATTACAGAGAAAATATAGGTTAAAATTAAGTGCTTATAATTTCTAGAAAAATAGAACATCCTTGCTTTATGAAGATGACCCAATTCACTCTCTACCTGTAGAGTGCATTTGGGACACTTTTCTACCTGGGATGAGAGGCTGTGTGGCTTGATACAGGTACCCTGCAGACCATCAGCCACAACTGGAGATGAAGGGGATGATGGTCTGTTGCTGGGAGCTGGTGGCAGTGTCTGGTTTCATTAATATCTTGTTTTATATGAGTCACAGAACCATCCAAGTGAGTATCAGTCAGATGAAAAGCAAGTTTTATATTTTCTCAAACTCTGATCTGCTATATTTCACAGAAATGATAAACAATTATATGGCAAAATCCTGTGTGAACAAAAATAGTTTTCACATTAAGTTCTCTACAATGAGGACATTTCAAAATGCATTGGCCCATATTAATATTACTTTGCTGATGTGGAGAAAATGAATTCTGATGGCATATATAAACACACACATACATATATAGTCAACATCAGAGATGTTCCTACTTCTTTGTTAGCAGATATTTTATTTTTAAAGGAAGAGATTCTTCTTTGGGAGTGTAGCTAGTGTGCATACCTGATTTGATAAAATCTGATGGTCAACACAAAGCACAAAGCATCTTCTGGTCAACACAAAGCACAAAGCAGCTCTCTGAAACTTACAACAATCTTCCCTGACAATGAGAGTGGGTATGATTGTTCTTTGACTGATGAAAGAACAGGAGCCCAGAGAGGTTAAGTAAGTTGCTTCAGTTTAAACAGTTGGTAAGTGATAAAACTAGTACTCTATCCGGTGGTCTTGCCTGAATGCTAGTTAACACAGGTGAAAATAAAACACAGAGTGCACCAATCTGTGAATGACCTTCCCCAAGCCGTGCTGCAGAGGTGGTGTGTGGAAAGCAGTTTTGCTACTTTGTCACACTGGAGATCCTTACCAGTGCGATAAGTACCCATAGTGTCATACCCCACAAACTTAAACCAGTAATCAGAAGCACTTTTTACAACTCTCCGAGTGCTTGCTTCAGCAGCACATATACTAAAATTACAACTCTCTGAGTATACATATGTATTTAAGAAGATTTATAACATATATTTACAATTACTCCTCAATCACCAAGATGCCATATTAGAAACAGGTTTAACTTTTTGCAAGAGCGTTTTCTTGTAATCATTCTAATATATGTATGAAACATATAAATACAAGTCTTGGCACACTTCATCTTCACAGGTGTACAGAACACATTCCCTTTTGCCTCCTTCTGCTCACTGCTACTTTTGACTGTTTACAAACTCATTTACATATCTGTAACTTCCTTGAGGTGAGGACTGAGCTAGATTTCTTTGAAGCTGACAGCTCTCACCCCCAGGGCCTTGCACAGGGCTAGGCACACAGCAGGCATTCAGTACACATTTGTTGAATGCATGCACATGATTTCTACATACTTCAATTTGGTTAAAGTAGGATTCTACTTGTTGCATTTTTCCCAAAGAATTTTGGATTTATAGTAAAACATCATTTTCATAGTAAACAGTATTTTAAAAAAGCATAAGAAATGTGGGTAATAGGCTTAATACAAATTACTCATTACAACTGTTCTTTGGTTATGCTTAACAAATTATTTGGTTTTTTGACTAAAGAGAGATACTAAAAATATAAAAATGCAACTACAGAAATTAGCTTAATCTGTAAACATAATAAACTCTGTAAACATATATTTACTACATAATTGTGCAAGTATAAAGAATGACTAGTAAAAGCAGGTACTATACATTTAACTTAGTTCTTCAAGGCATATTTAGAAATACTGCTCTGTGAAGCTTTAGTGTAGTGTCTGAAGAAGGAATTCTTTTGCTTTAAACACGGAGGAGTAATGATTATGCCAGTGAACCATAAAGATATACAGGCAAAGGCAAAGGTGTTAATACTCTTCACACTGCGAATCTTAATTCGCTTCACACATCTTACAAACCACCTTGTTCAGTAATGCTACATATTAACAAAAGCCAAATACTTTTAAAATTAAGAAGTAAACAATTTTTTTTTTGCAAGGGAGTCAGTGGACGAAAAAGAAAGGTAATACATTTTCCAAGGTTTTTCCAAAAATCTGGGCAGTAAGGTGCAAGAGGCAGGTCTACAAAACAATAAATAGCTGTAGGCAGCATGAAATACATTGTAGTTTAATCAATATTAAGGTATTCTTTTCCAAATTTCAGTTTTCCTTCTCAAAAAGCATCCAACTTTTCACACAAGACATTTATCACAAATATTTCACAGTTATAATTTCAGTAGTTTAAGAAAGAACTGCCTGGCAAATACTGTAAAAGAGGTAAATGTTAAGGACAAAACTATTTCAGGCACAAGGGACTTAAATCCTAGAGTGGGAACTCTAAAGATAGAAACATCTGTGTGAATGCAACGTATTATTTAAAAGTGAATGAAATAACAGTAAGGTTGTCATACTGCTTCTAATACTTTTATCGGGTTTGTCTCCACTATCTGGGAAGAAACAAAGGCCAAGTTGTAGTAGTTCCCTGGAAAATTTTAAGTCAAGATTTTGCTTAGACAAAAGTGGCAGTGAAACACTCTAGGTTGTTACATGGAATCTAATCAACGCCATCAAAGCCTTGAGTGTTCTCAATTGCCATCTGCAGTTTATCCCATAATTCTTCAAATGATTCATAGGGTGGCAAGTCCAAGCGATTAAAGCTGAAAGAACAGAGAGGACCTGGTTACGACAGACATTGACAAAGCAAGTGCCATGGTGGCCAATGATAATGCTATTCGTGATGTGTTCAACAATACTAGAAGGCATTTTATCACCAAGGAAGAAGGAAGATACAGTACTGGGCTCTAGGCATGGACTCATCCCATGACATCTTGGTGCTGTCCTCTCTCACTCCCACTTTGACCTCCAAATGTCTGGGTTCCTCTGTTATTTTAACCTCCCAAAGGGTATGTTCTAGCTTCTCTTGGGATGACCCATCATTCATGTGATGGTGGGCCACACATGGTCCATGGGTGAGATGGGCCTCTCCACTGTTCAGTTTCCTGGTCTCCAAGCCCAGGCCTGCCAGGCAAAGACATACCTGATCTGCATTGTTTCTGCCTTCTTCTCCCCCCTCCTACATAGCTGCCACTGACACAGAGCAGGCTAGACCTTCTGTACCCAGACTGTTAGAGGAGCTTCACTCTCTGAAAATGTGTTCTCTAAGGGTCGAAAAAACTGCTTACCATGTATGGGCTCTTGGCAGCTTTTCCGGGGTACCCCACTGTTCAACTGTAAATGACTGTGGTCCATTTGAGCCTGCAAAGAAAAGAGTTGCTTTGGTCTCATTTATTCTTTATGGGAATCCCTAAAATTTCACAACTCATTTATTCCAGTGTAGAACTTAAACATACTAATCTATGAACATACTACTAATAGTGAACATACCACTAATGAACATACATACTAATATTAAACCTACTAATCTAGTTTCTTTAAACTCAAGAGAAAAGAAGGCTGTGGTGTCCTTGATGGCTTCATTTTCCAGCCACGTGATGAAGCTTCCTTCCTAGCAACTCATCCATGGTCACCATATCACTGGGCCTCTAGGGTACCAGAGCTCTAGGACTTTTGCTGTGTGCTAGCCCTGTGTCTCCACATGACCATCTCCTTCACAGGTACACAGAGAAAATAAATATTTTCTTTTTTTTTCAGTCCTGCTGAAAATAGCTTTAATTTTTTCTGATTATTTAGTCTCAGTGCAAGAAAATTGAGGCAATAGGGAAAAATATAATAAAGGGAATAAAAATCACCTCAAAGTCCACTCTCAAATCTGAGTAAACCTTCTATCATGGATCGTTGTGTGTGTGTATAAATGGAAGTTTGTGTGCAGGTAAGCATGTGATCCATGCTGCATTTTTCTTTTATTATGGACACTTTCAGAAACTTTCTTTTCTTTTTTTCAGAAACTTTTTTCTTTGAAGTCTGCACTTAGCTCTTCCTTCCCTCCAGTCTCAACATCCTCCAATCACTCAGGTAATCAGTGCTGACAACCCAATGCAGAACCTTCTATACTTTTCCCCATGTCTTATAGTCATACCTAATTATGTGTGTGAGTATAACTGCCAGAAGCAGCACTAAATATACTGGATATTCTTGATATTAGTTTTCTCAAAAAGCATTGTTTTTCACACATCACACATCATAATTACGTTCAGTTAAAATTTCAGTACTCTTGTCATTGTTTTCCATAACATGGGATCATACATATTTCCCTGCCTCTTGATTCTCTCACCTAAATAATCCATTGTGAACACTCCCTTTAAGTCAACCAAGACAAACCTTACACCCCTTTTATTGAATAGATAATACTGTATTATAATATTAACAGCTTGAAGTGACTTCTTTTTGAGAATGCATAAGAATTTGAATTATATTCTAATACTACCAAGTCTGGCCCCATGTATGGGATATTTCCCTCAAATTCCAAACAATTCATGAAACTAATGGATGGCTGTAGGCCCGGACTGCATAAAACGGGGACGTGGAGCTAGACATGGAAAGGGGTGTTCAGCCTGCCTTGATCTTTCCCTACTCTAACTGGCTAAAACATGGAAGAAGAAAAAGGAGAGGAAGTCACAGGAAACCACTGAAAAGACAAATGCAAAGAAATCCAGTTGGCACATTTATTAGGGCACAGCTCTTATCTCATTCTTCTCACTGAGCATGGTGACTCTAGGTGAGGAAGCAACAACTGCTTGACAGGTGCTGCAAACAGATACACATGGAACTTAAGGAGATCGGGTTTGCCAAGGAGATGGACGGAGCTGGTGATCCCATCAGACAGAAGCAGCTTTCTCTTTGCATGAAAAATTCAGCTCAGCAACTACTGAGGCTGCAGTTCTGACTTGTAGTTTCCAGAACAATTCTAAACTTCGCTGTTGCTCTGAGCAGGGCTCCAACCTGAGCTACACCTTCCCTGAAAGATGTATTCCTCTTAGTATCTTTAAAAGCAAGTAAATGTCATTCCAATAAATAGCTGATTTGAGAAAAGTTGATCCATATCAGAAACAGCAGGTTTGTTTGTTTTTTTCAAAACACACCTCTAAATATATCCACTAGAAAACAGTTTGGTAGGATATGCAGAATTTCACTTTATAGAAAGCTCCATTAATAGTAACTATTCTGAATATTGAAAGATATGTACAGTCTTGTCCCTAGTCCTGCACATACACACACACACACACACACACATACACACACACACACACACATTCCATGATCAAATAAGTTTTGAAACCCCTTTTTTTCATAGTAAAGGTTCTGAATGTATTTTCCTCAAATGTATTCTACTATAGAACTCTGTTTCCTGCTGAATACTTACTAACATTCTGTGGGATGTTACATGTTGCCCTAAACCATCACCCCACAGACAATGCTCTTTCTGTGATGGAATATGTAGCAGGAATCAAATTTAAAATTCAAGAATGGAAAGTAACTCGAGGCATTTCATGTTTTATCCTTTGGTATCTGATTAGAAGGTGTAAATATATTCTGGCCTGCTTCAGTGTATCTCAGTAAATCATTTAAAACCCTTAATTCTTTTTTATTAAGCCCAGTGTTTGTATAAATGAAAGAAGCTTGACAACTAATCAGCAATAAAAAAAACAAGTGGCATCACTCAATTTTTTAATGATCTGCAGCAAATCCTTACCATAGAGTTCAGCAAATCCATTCATAGGCACTCGAGATGTGCCAGTGACAAACTGAAGTAATCTTATTCTTTTTTCTGAATCCATCATTAGAACAGCCTGAATAAGAGAAAAACAGCATTTAGGTACATCCCTAGGAAAAAAAGTAACAGAACTATCTTGAAAAATATGTTATTAGAATTTAATTATGGTATTAATGATCCATTATTAAATTTACATATATCTGTTAGTTACATTTGTGTTTCTGGGTGGCTTACAGAATTCCTAAAAACACAGAGTAACTCTGGGATGAGATCACAGCCTAATAAAGTGACAAAAATATATTTTTGGATGTAACTCGTGGCTTTTTAAAAATTATATTTACTGATATTATTAACACACACATTTCTCAATTAGATGGAAAATAACATTTAAAGCAGCCATGCAGGAGGCCCAGAGAATGCACTGCAGGTGATTACAAGTTCTCTTGGACAGTTCTACTGCTGGTAAGGAACCAAGAGCCCACCAAGGCTGTTCCCATGACTTCCTACATTCTGAACACTGACTTATCACTTATCTATAAATATGCATGGAGGTTGCAACCATATCCGGAAGGTAGATGTATACAGTACATTACATTGTGTCTTATCTCTATGTGATCCATTAGTATAGTTAATATGACTGAATCTATTGAAAAGTAATTTACGGAAACAGAAGCTTTCAATTACCTTCCAGAACCACTGTATGACTTGATGATTCACACTGTAGCCATTCTTATATTTTGTGTGTTCTCTCCAGTCATTCACATCGACATCTCCCAATCCACACATAAGAAGCTACGTGATAAGAAATGTCAAACTACAGACAAGATAAATAATGGACACAAAAATCCTGTTTGAAAATAAGAGTATTTCTTACCTCTAGTTCATTTTCATCGAAAATTTTGATAAGATCCTGTGGTATTAGTTCAAAAAATCCCTAGGAGAAGGAATGTATTTTAAAAATTGGTTAGCAGATTCCATTGACAGCCCTCTACTTTAGCTCCTGGGTTGTTCTGGAGAAATCCCACATGCACATAGGTTCCTACCACCACCTAGTCTTGGGTTCTTAAGTTAACTGAGATTCCAGTATTGGCAAGAAAATGTACATGTCCATAATCTCTTCTTTCTCACTGATTCCTCACAATGGCTATTTTGAAACCTCTCCACACTTCCCAAGGCACTTCCTCCTCCTCCATGTTACCCCTTCTTTACAGCAGATAACTTTTATTTGAGAGAGAAAACAGAGGCGATTATGGAATTCCCTCAACCTTCTGCACGCATCTCCATGTACCAACTGCCACTGACATCATTGTGGTCTCCCTTCCCACTGTCAGAGACAGGTGCTATCTCCTCTCTGTGCCTCATCTGCTTCCCCAAAGGGCTCCTCTCACTAAATCTCCTTCTCTTTATTAGCTCACTACATGCATTTATACTTGTTTAAGCTTATCTACCTTAAAAATAACAAAAAAGGGGTTCTTGGTTGGCTCAGTGGTTGAGCATCTGCCTTCGGCCCATGTGATTCTGGGGTCCTGGGATCAAGTCCCATATCAGGCTATCCACAGGGAGCCTGCTTCTCCCTCTACCTATGTCTCTGCCTCTCTCTGTCTCTCTCTCATGAATAAATAAATAATTTAAAAACAACAACAAAAAAAGCAAAACCATCTTTCTTCTCTTTACCGCCAAGTTATTATACCTTACTGAAGCCACCTGCCCCTCTGCAGCTCTGACTCCACCCGCTGCCATCTGCCCTCTGTGCCCCTGCTTCCCTCAGGCTGTCCTGGGAAAAGTCAGAGACAGCTCTGTGCCTAACTCTGATAAACACTTCCTAGTTCTGTATCTTTTTTTACTTCTTTGCACTAGGATATTGTTGAAAACACCTTCGTTGTTGAAACTTTGTCTGCTGTGGATGATTTCTCTTTCATCTCTGTCTGCATTTGCTAATTTCCTTTGAAGTCTCCTTTTCTACCCACTGGTTCCTTCCATATTGCTGTTCCCACATCTCTATGGTGGCCATCCTCTTTCATTGTTCGTACCATTCTTTCCAATTTCCCATCTCACATAGTCCCCAGCTCCAGGACACAAAGGCAGATGATCCCCAAATTCATGCTGCCCTCCCCAGACCTCTATCCTTTAAAGCATCCTGAGCTACAGCTCTCCCTCATGAATCCCACTCAGATACACACACAGCTGTCTTCCCACCACTACCACCTTAGTTCCTGCCCTTACCTTTGCTCACCTGGATCACTGGAGTACCTTCTCCCTCACCCCTGCTGCTAGCCTTGTCCAGCTCTAACTCACTACATGCCACTTCCAGAATGATCTGACTAAAATGTAAGTTGAATCCTGGTGTTTTATCATAGAACAGCCTTTGATACCACCTTCCTTCCCCTCACTGGATTTTCACAAAAGAGTCAAATCCCACCTTTGTTTCCAGGTTAGCAAACAGGCCCTTCATAACCCAGTTCTGGTCAGCTCTCCAGCTCAGTTTTACCTCCTGCATCATCTTATGAACTGCTGGCATTTTCTCCAACATGTACACAGTCTTATGGACAGACTTCACACAGACCACTCATTCTGCTTGGAATTGCATGTAGCGGGCCAAACGCCCTAGGCCTTCCCTGTCCCTCCCTGCACCTTTCCTGCCCTGGTTTCCACCTCTCCACTGTGCTTACCAAGCACAGGCCTCTGTCCACCTCTTCAGATTCTCTGCCCCCTGTAACAGGACCTATGTCTTTCTGCCTTGTGCAGTACCAGATACAGAGTGAGTGCTGAATACTGGATAAATAAAAAAGTACATGATAAATATCTAACAGAAGGTTTTAAGTTGGTTTAAGACACAAGAGTGCACTGGCAACAGCCTAAATGTTCACTAACTGGGGAAGTTTAAAACCTTATGGATTTATGAGTAAACTGCAGCCACAAGGAAAAATAGTTGCGCATCTTGACACATAAAGATTTCCAATAAATATTTGATAAGACAAGAAAGCAAGTCACAAACTAACATGTATAGTGTGATCCCATGTGGGAAAATAAATGGCCTATTCCACTCTCCCTATAGCACCCTTGATCCTTGTTCATCTAATGTAACTTAAGATGGAGGAGGAAGAGGAGACATGACTGGGAAAAGATGAGAAGGATCCATGACCAGTGTGAAGGAGGATTGTCAATGTCAACTGAATGGGCTTCTTGAATGAGTTTTAACAGTGAACACCTATTCATTTAAATATTTTTTACTATAAAAATTAAAAGTTGTTTTTAAAAAGCAAGTCATCCATTAATTATCACATGTGATGACTCCAATACTTGAAACTCAAGAATTATACTTTGAAATTACAGAAGAACAAACAAAAGTAAATGAATACCTCTTTAAAAGCAGCCATTTGCTTCTGGATTCGGTTTACAAATCGCCACTGTATTACAAGACTAAAAAGAAACAAAATATTTCATCTTTTTCATATGAATGAAGAAAAAAAATTTAAAGTATATTTACTCCAGTTGGAAACAAAAAATAAAGACTAGGTAAGCCCAAAAGTGAATATGAATGGGTAATACAGCATTTTTACAGAAAGAGAATAAAGAACATTGAGACACTGGCTATGAAGGAAGAAGGTACAAAGAGTCTCCCAGAAAGAACTACAAAATTATTTCCAGTAAAGTATATACTAAACATAATAAAATACATACTAACAAAATACTTACTAAATATATTCCTTTTTGTTCTTATTGGTGACAACTATTTCTGATCCACCAATTTTCAATTCATGTTGATGTGTCTAAAATTAAGCATGATATCTTGATATGTTATTTTAGTGAAAAAAAATAAAATATACATATTATAGTTATACCAGAAACCCAGTATTTTAAATTAAATCCATTCACAAGCTAAGAAAACTTAAAATATTAGTTTTACTAAAATAAACATGGAATGAGTCAAATGTCAAAGAAAGCAAAAATTCTTGCTGAGACAGCTTTTGTTACTGGAAAATAAATTTTAAAATAGAGCACAGAAATGTGTCGAGGATATGTATTATTTAGCTTCTAGACTTGTTATAACATTTGTTTCACAATTTATGTACCATTTCAATTAATCAAAATTTACAAACCTGTCCAAAAAGTTCTTCATCTATGACAAACCTGAGGTCCAATTCTGTTGGATCATTTTCAAGAATCCATCTTAGTGAATTGTAATATTCACCATCCTAAATGGGGAAATTGCATATTTAAAATTTGTATAAAAAAGGACACCTGAACCTGCAAATAAAGTATGCTGAGAATCTGAATACGTGGACAAAAGATGAAAAGTAGTAGGACATCTTTTCTTATATTCCAACAAATATTATAAACAGAGTGGGATGACTAGTAAGTGAGAGTAAAAGATGGAGTGGTGGTTGCCTGACAGTTTGGAAATCTATCTCTATGGAGGTACAGATTTTATTATCCAGTTGAAGGGTCAACTAAAGTAGTTTCCAGATGAATACTAACCCCCATGGATACCCAGGAGCACCCAGCACCTTTCTCATATGGCCTCTTGAGACTTGAATGTTTAGGTAGCTATGAGCAGGTTGTTATTTATATCTGGCCCAAGTTAAAGAAAAATCTCAAATGAAATACAGAACCTCAATTAACCAACTCAAATAACTATGAAATTTTATGATTCATAAAGAATTATACCATCCACATTAATAATGTCACAAGAAAGGAATAAAAAATGTACTTGGTCCCCAGGAAGAGATCTTAGAATCCATGTGTACACATAGTCTATAAGGCTATTCAGCTCAGGCAGCAGGGCTACAGTCAGGGATTTAGTCCTTGGGTTCCACTTCTTTAGAATAGCCTAACCACAAGCCCTTGCCTCTGGACTGTCATTTTGCAAACATATGCCATTCATCATAAAAGATCATAATTCAAACATTGATAGTATACTGAAGTAATTAGGGAGAAATTTACTGATATCTATAGCATTCTGCATCAAAAAAGAAGATGGATTGATGGACACATGGGTGGACTGATGGATAGGTAGGTAATAAAGTAAGTATAGAAAAAAAATAGTATGGAATCTTGGTGGTGGATACACATATTGGTCCATTGTAAAATTTTAAAAATATTATTAAGCATTAGAAAATTTTTGTATTAGAATGTTGGGAAAAATGTTCATTTGTATTTGGGAACATTATAATCTATTAATTTCTTCATCATCAAATTTTAACTTTAAAATATCCGGTTGCTTGCTAAATCATGCTTTCTCTACATGATAAGGAAAAAAGACCTACCACCGATTCCATATCATGAAGTGTTATTGGTTTGTGTAGCATCATCTTGTAAAATGGGCGGATGAAGAAACCTTTCAAAAAAATCAAATATATTGAAAATGATTAACAAATGAAACAAATGAGATAATTATACTTAAAGAAAGTTTTTATGTTTAATACTAACCATCCAACAGTTTGCCATGATAAACTGCCATTCCAGCTACTCGGCCAATAAACTTGAAGTAAGAGAGGTGATCCTCGTTACACAATCCAGAGTTTGGATTTATCTGTAGGGTGTAATTATCCCTGTAAAGACAACCACATTTAAATGCTTCTCTCTATACTTCTATATAAAATTTTTATTTTATTTTTTAAAAGACTTTATTTATTTATTCGACAGAGAGCACGCATGCACATGCAGGGAGAGTGACAGAGGGAGCTGCAGAGGGAGAGGGAGAGGCAGGTTCCCCACTGAGTAGGGAGCTTGATGTGGGGCTCAATCCAAGGACTGGGGGATCATGACCTGAGCCAAAGGCAGATGCTTAACCAACTGAGCCACCCAGGTTACCTTCAAATAAAAATTTTAATATGACAAAACTATAAATTAGCTCCCTCTTTGGAAGTTGTTTACCTCTATTAGAACCATGTTAGACCCCTGGATTTAATGTTTTTAAAAATAGTCACTTCTGGGACTCCTGGGTGGTTCAGTGGTTGAGCATCTGCCTTCAGCTCAGGGAATGATCCTAGGGCCCTGGGATCCAGTCCCGCATCAGGCTCCCCACGGGGAGCCTGCTTCTCCCACTGCCTATATCTCTTCTTTCCTCTCTGTATCTCTCATGAATAGATAAAATAAAATCTTTTTTTTTAAAAAGCCATTTCTGTCAAAAGGTGGAAAACAACTCAAATGTTCAACAACCGATGATGAATATGCAAAATGTGGTGCTCCTTTACACAATGGGGTGTTACTCAGCTTCATACAGGAAGAAAATCCTGACATATGCCATGCCATGGATGAACCTTGAGGGCGTAGCTAATGAAATAAGTCAGTCACAAAAGGAAAATCCTGTACAATTCTACTTCTATGCAGAAGTACCTAAAGCAGTTAAATTCACCAAGATAGAAGGCAGAATGATGACTGCCCGGGAATAATGGAGTTAGTGTTTCATGGGTACAGTTTCAGTTTGGGATAATAAAAATGTTTTGGAGATGGACGGTGCTGGCAATTGCACAACAATGTAAATGTACTTAATACCACTGAGCTGCACACTTGAAATGGCTAAAATGGTTTTATGTTATGTATATTTTGCCACAATTTTTTTAAGAGTGTTTTGACACATTAGTTACAGTTTCCCTTTTCTGGCACATTGTAAGATACAGTTTCCTTGCATCATACAACTCTTTGTTAGTTTCAAAGCAGCGACTTTTTTCTGTATAGTCATTGTGAAACTACTTACGTAGCAGAATATTCAAACAACCCATAATAAGGGTTAAACATTTCCTTTGAGATCAGGAAAAACCATTCTCTAGCGACTCCTCCGTAATCTAATCCCTTTTCACCATCGAACTCAATCCACAGTCGAGCCTTGAGGAAATCCGCTCTCTTGACACCCATAATCCTCCTGTAAGAGTCCTCAAGGACAGTTGCACGGCGAAGTTTCATTTCAAATTTGTTTGGAATGTCGTTCTGAAAACCCAGAGAAGAGAAACCTACAGTTTAAATAATCAATTCAACATGTTGGCAACTTTATTTTTCATGAAAGTTAAAAAAAACCGTTGTGCTCTTCCCTGTGCCCAAGACCCTTTTTTAGGGAAAGCATGACTAGGAATATTGTCTAATATTTCTTTTATGGTACAAAAGAATTCACACATTTTCTCTAATCACATAATAATACAGACTTCTGATTCTTATACTAGAAGAAGCAGGTATTGATAGTGGCCATCATGCTCACATGAAGGCATTTCATGAACAGTCCTTCCCATGTTAAGTTCCAGTGAAGACTGTCCGATGGCCTACAGTGTAGCCAACACCTGCTCTTTGTTGCCTGTGTGTTGGTTTGGGGTTTTTCCCAACCTCCATCTTTCCTCCTTGGAGCCCATCCTGCTGTATTCCTTAATAGGTTCTAACATTTACAGACCATACCAGGCACTGTTCCCAGCATTTTAATGGGTTAACTCATTTACTTCTCATAAGAACATGAGGAAGAAGTGACTAATATACTTTCCATTTTATGGGGGAAGAAACTGAAGACAAAAATTAAGAGAGCCCCGAGCTCTCAAGTCTCGATTTTTTTGTACATCCTTTGCTTCTGTGACAAATGCAGGTAACTATGCTTTTAGACAGCTCTTATTGTAAATTTTATAAAAAGATGTCTGAATATTTTATTCTTGTTTTGTGTGCAATGTTCAAGTGTAAGATGGTAAGAGAAAATTTGGTCACTTCAAAAGAAGAAAAGAGGGTTACTTTTAAGAAGAAAAAATCAATTTCACTCTTAATATATTTAGGAAAAAAGGAAAGCCCTACAGAAACATAATAATATAAGCAGTTTTTTTTAATTTTTTTTTTTATTTATGATAGTCACAGAGAGAGACAGAGAGAGAGAGGCAGAGACACAGGCAGAGGGAGAAGCAGGCTCCATGCACCGGGAGCCCGATGTGGGATTCGATCCCGGGCCTCCAGGATCGCGCCCCGGGCCAAAGGCAGGCGCCAAACTGCTGCGCCACCCAGGGATCCCAATATAAGCAGTTTTTATAAAAAAAATAGAAGCATAACATAGGCAATTTCCTCTGCTGCTTATGCAATTAAAAACAAAGGCAAGATCAGAGAAAACCAATTTTAGACTAGACACTAGGATCCCGGGCTGCCAAGTGATCCCCCATATACTGGGGTCTGCTCTGGGCTAGGCCCCAGCTACGTAGCTACAGTAATGGAAGTGGGAGGAAAGGGAATAAAAATGTGGTATAAGATATGATTCCTCCCTCAAGGAGTTTATAATCTAGCTTGTGTGAGAAAAAAATATAAATGTTACTAATCCTGACATTTACAAGAGTAAGAGAATTGCTAATAATAAAGAAATAGGGCAGCCCGGGTGGCTCAGCGGTTTAGTGCCACCTTCAGCCCAGGGTGTGATCCTGGAGACCTGGGATCGAGTCCCAGGTCAGGCTCCCTGCATGGAGCCTGCTTCTCCCTCTGCCTGTGTCTCTGCCTGTTTCTCTCTTCTCTCTGTGTATTCTCATGAATAAATAAATAAAATCTTTAAAAAATAATAATAATAAAGATATAAGCAATGTTCTGTGGGGCCCAAAAGATTGAGTTGCAATTGCAAGTGAGGTGATCCAGGAGGCTTTAAAAGCAAGTCCTGACCTGGAGGAGAGGCAGGGGAAGAGCAGCAGGCTAAGGGAAGAGCATGGGGGGTGTGGAGGGGGGCTGGCTAACGTATTTAACGGTGAGAGGGTGTAGGAGGGAGGGAAGGGTTGCAGTGACAGGAGAAGGCTGAAAAGCAGTCTGGGGTCAGAGCAGAGGAAGGGTAGATGCAGCCTGGGGGGAGCTGTGGAATCAGACTGTTCTGGAGACTAATGGGGTGCTTTTAAGGAGAGGCAAGAGGCAGCTGGCCAGTTACAGACCCTGAAAGAGACCCTGTGAGAGAGGAATGGAAATGGAAGTGAAAGAGGGCAAGAGGAGCGACTTCCATGTTTGGGCTGGGGAGGGGACCAGGGCATGGATTCTGGGGTCAGGAGCCTTGTGTTCAGATATCAGCTCCCCCTCACATGATTTTCTAAGGCTTGATTTCCTCATCTGTCAATAATAATAGTCACCCCATGGAGCTGTTTCAGAATTTAAGGGCATAATGCATTTCATGTGCATCCTCAGTATCTGGCGTGTGGTGAGCTCAATACTGACTAGCCACCCTTATTCTTCACCAATGAGATGTTAAGGAGAAGGCAGAGGAAAAGGTTAAAGACAACTCAAGGTTTTGTAGCAGTTTTTAAACATTTTTATTTCTGTCTTGCTGTTCTGCTTTTTTGTTGTTATGTGTCTGAACATGGATGTTTTTAATCCTATCAGGGACTTTTTGATAAACTAAGGATGCAGGTTCTTAGCCTCTTCCCCATGCTCTTGAGTCTCTCCTTCTGGAACAAGTCCATGTTTCTTATACTTTCTTTCATGTTTTTATCTCTTTATATACCTTTGCTGCATTCTGGGTAACCTTCTCTTAATCACCCATAAATGTCATTTTGGTCAAGAACATGGACTCTGGGGGCAAATGGGTGGCTCTGTGGTTGAGCGTCTGCCTTTGGCTCAGGTCATGATCCTGGGGTCCTGGGACTGAGTCCTATATTGGGCTCCCAACAGGGAGCCTGCCTCTTCCTCTCCTATGTCTCTGTCTCTTTCTCTGTGTCTCTCATGAATAAATAAATGAAAATCTTTAACAAAAATAAAAAAAGAACATAGACTCTGGAGCTAGACCACTCTTTTGGCTTTGCCACTAATAACCATGGGACTTGATCACATCACCTAATCTCTCTGTGCCTCATTATCCTCACATATAAAATATGGTAAAAACAGTTACTTCCTTATACAGCTGGTATAGAGATTACATGAATACATGTAACTTGCTAAGAACAATGTCTGGTTTGCAGTGAGAGCTCCATAAATACTACTACTTTCACTGCAGTTTTTCTGTGCTGTGACCCGTTTAGGAGAGGCTTTGTTTCATATCTCTTGCTGCCTGGAAGACATTCACAACTGGATATTATAACATGTTTTTAAGTGTTCAGAATGGCAAATGGAGAAACTTATGCTTCTTTTTCACCAATAATATTTTCATTAAGGGTGAAGATATTTACCAGACCAATAGATCAACAAAGTCTTAAAATCCCAAAGAACTTTAAGAAGTAGAAAGCCAATTTCCAGAACAATTTTAACACGAAGCTACAACTGAGGATGAGTTTAAAAAGTTGCTTATAGGGATCCCTGGGTGGCGCAGCGGTTTGGCACCTGCCTTTGGCCCAGGGCGCAATCCTGGAGACCCGGGATTGAATCCCACATCGGGCTCCCGGTGCATGGAGCCTGCTTCTCCCTCTGCCTATGTCTCTGCCTCTCTCTCTCTCTCTCTGTGACTATCATAAATAAATTAAAAAAAATAAAAAATTAAAAAAAAGTTGCTTATAGTTTAGGCTTTCACTAAGGCACATAATATTTGCACTAAAAATCTATTTCATTTTTTGTTAAATTTTGGATGAAGAAAATTCTGTGGTAGCAGACCCACCATCTTGAATCTTTGGAAAAGCAGGCTTCCGGCTTAGGGATGCAAGAAAATGTAACCCAATATAGCCACCTAATGGTAGTATTCCTAAACTGCAGGGAAAGGGGAAAAGTATGAGCAAATTAGAAAGGCATTACAGAATGATCATCATCAACAGAAATGAAATAGATGGGCAGATGATGAGTTTAAGTTTCAAATATTAGATTTGTGGTGATGGAAAAAAATATTGTACACACATCTGATGAAGCAGAAGGATACAAGCAACAAGAACACTGGTACAATCACAGTTGTATTTTCAAATTATGCAGAGATATGTCATATTTGAAAGCTGTAAAGCATGAATAACTATCTCTAGAAAACAACAGTCCAAGCAGAAAAGGAATCTAGAGTCCTCCTACACAATCAGGCATGAGGCTGGGGGATAATCTCCAGAGCTTGTTCAGATTCAACCAAGCCCAAGCTCCACAAACCCCACTAGGAAACCAAGTGAGAGCTCTTTAAAAGCGAACTTTAATACTATTGTTTTATATTACAAGATATCTTGCAAAATAAGGAAAAACACAACATAACTGTGGTTTTTGATGATATAACACCAAGTAAAAAAAATAGCCACTTTTCCCTATAAGAAACTATTCAAAGTTGTTAAAATATAGAATAAATTCTCTATTACTTCTAAAAATGCATTTTCCACACTTTAAGTCTATATAACAATCATTCCTAAGAACTCAACGTAAATATAACTAACCTGCTTCTTCAACTTTCGTCGGAAGAACTCATACTTTCTTTTGTAATCCCTGGAGTAGGGCACTGCCTTGAGTTGAAAATTTTAGAAAAATAAAGAAGGTTTAGGTTGTTTTTATTCTGGAGCAATTTTAAAATCCCCTCTGAGTATTTTATGAACATAAGTTAAAGGCATTAAAAGAGAATATTTGGAAAGAAGAGTTTAATTTGAAGGAAAACAAATACAAAACTTAAAAAATTGTAATTTCTCTGTTTAAGATTAAATGGTATTCAGCAATTCCCATAACTGTAATTTTCATCATGCAATATTCTTGAAATGCAAAAAGCCAGAAACAGGAAATTTCTTCCAAGTAGCGAAATATTAGAAATGAAAATTTCCATTTCTAAACAGACTTTCAAAGTGATTTCTCCATTAAGGGAGCAATTTGAAAAATGTACTTTTTTCCTTGAACTCTGAGGAATTGCCTTTTTTACCCATTATTTTAAAAGACCAAACATGGAGACTGAAGAGTCATTTCAAAGAACTGGATCTTTAATTTTACTTGTTTTTGTGAATTAGAAAACAGTTAAATTCTCAAAAACAAAATACGGAACAAGTAGCTATCTAAAGAAGAAAATTATTTTTCCTACCATTAACCTGACTCAAGAGCAGTATAAACATCATACACTGTAACATTTATGCTTAAAGATGAGTATTTTATATGCCAGCATTTATAGTTATCTCTACCAAAAAGTTCAAGACAGGCCCCTGGAGTCCATTGGGTGCTTATCTACTTTTTTATCTGGTACATTCTTGGATCCTCTTTGATCTGCTGAGGATTGCCAACATTCTTTTTCAGGCAATGGCAAGTACCAGCCTGAGCCCAGCAGCCCACTGCCTTAGCATTTGACTATCTGGCTCACTAGTCTCCCAAGGCTATTGCAAGGGTAAGGACAATGAGTTTATATGCTCTTTTCAAATAATTGAGGCCTGGAGTGGGTGGGGTGAGGAGAGAACAGAATTGCAGATGTGCCTTCCTCTCAGGGTCTGTAGGATAATGCCCTTGACCATTCACCCTTGAAAAGACAGGTGAGAGGACAATGCCACCGATCACACGGACACAAAGAGACTTACTGGTCCAGTTATTGCTACATTTTGCAACCGAGGATCTTCCCATTGTGTTCTTTTTATATCTGAAGAGGGAGAGAAAAAAAAGGTGTTCTTTATTTTCCTGCACAATATTCAGTATTTCAAAAAAATAATATAATGAAAAATCACATTGCACATACTGTGATTTATGTAGAAGATTCTTCCATCTGTATGAGTTCTTTCTTCCCATCCTGGCTATAATGAAGAATGTATTTCAATTATTTTAGGAGAGAGTTTTATATGTATGGGTAGAAAAACGGCACTGGTTATATGGTTAATTTGCATATTTCATGCTTAATAGAAAGCAATACTCTTTAATAATAACATTACTTATAGTTGTTGAAGAACTACTTATTCCAAAATACAAAATGTTTGAGGTAGCCAAATTAGATTGCTAGCAATTCTATAAACTTACAGGTAAAGGCCCCAGATCATTGGAAGAATCCAGTGACATCTTTCCTCTTAGATGAGCTGGAATTTTCAGTCTTGGATCTTCCTTTTATGGTAAATAAAGAAAACAACACACACACACAAATCTTAAAATCAAGAAAGTCAATCTGTTACCATGTTTTCTAACATAATTGATATTTAAAATACTCTCTTTTAAAGTCTACTTTTGGGCACCGGAGTGGCTCAATGGCTGAGCATCCACCTTTGGCTAAGGTCATGACCATGATCCCGAGTCTGGGGATTGAGTCTCACATCAGGCTCCCTGCAGGGAGCCTGTTTCTCCCTCTGTCTATGTCTCTGCCTCTCTCTGTGTGTGTCTCTCATGAATGAATAAATAAAATCTTAAAAAATAAATAAAAAATAAAAGTTTACTTTTATTTCATTTGTTTTACCTGTGAAATAATAGTTTCCCTGTCTAAAACCCATCATTCCCAGGCTACAATATTCAGTTCTCAGGTCTCAGAGTAGGATCAGTTTTAACTCATCATCTGTTTCACAGAAACCATTCAGAGAATTATGCCTCACTTGTTAGGGACTGGGTCACTATATAGGGCTCTTCTCTAAATAAAAACTGCTTGAATGAACGGGACATTAAACTAGACCAATGTAATTTTTGAGACCTTGAATATACTTCTTGGCACTTAATGTGTTGATCTATTAACATTTTTTAAAGTTAGGGAGGTAAGCTTGAAAAGTTTATTATGGTCAATTCATTATTAGGTTCAATTCAAATTGTTGAAAAAAAAACAAAATTCAATTTGTTTGGATTCACATATATATATTATTGTTTCAATATATTTTTTTTAAAGATTTATTTATTCATTCATGATAGACATAGAGAGAGAGGCAGAGATACAGGCAGAGGGAGAAGCAGGCTCCATGCCGGGAGCCCGACGCGGGACTCGATCCCGGGACTCCAGGATCACGCCCTGGGCCAAACGCAGGCGCCAAACCGCTGAGCCACCCAGGGATCCCCTGTTTCAATATTACTTTATTAAATAATTTATTAAACTATTTTAGTTTTATTAAGGTACTTTGGTTTTCCTTTTTTAAGATTTCATTTATTTATTCATGAGAGACACAGAGAGAGGCAGAGACACAGGTAGAGGGAGAAGCAGGGTCGCTGAGGGGAGCCCAGTGTGGGACTTGATCCCAAGACCCCAGGATCATGACCTGAGCCAAAGGCAGATGCTCAGCCACTGAGCTACCCAGGCACCCACAACTTTGATCATTTATTTATTTATTTGTGACTTTGGTCTTTTATTATTTTTATTTTTTTTAAAGATTTTATTTATTTATTCATAGAGACACAGAGAGAGAGAAGGAGAGAGAGAGACAGGCAGAGGGAGAAGCAGGCTCCACGCAGGGAGCCCGACATGGGACTTGATCCTGGGTCTCCAGGATCACACCCCTGGCTGCAGGCGGCGCCAAACCACTGCGCCACTGGGGCTGCCCTGACTTTGGTCTTTTAAATGAATTAATCAAAATCTAGTCGTCTGCTGTTGATTTTTAGTAATTTTTCTATTAGTGGTGAACGAACTGCTCAACAACTTTTTTATCTTAAAATAAAAATAGTATTTAACTAGCCTCCCCAAAGTTGTTGGGTATTAAATAGGACATACATATATCTCTTTATATATATATCTTTATACATATAAGGGTAAAGGATTATTACAAATCTCTTCCTAAGTATTTATGTCTATGAGTTAAAAATAGGAGGTAAATGTATTTCAACAATCCCCAAAAATATTAAAAATAGGCATAAATATTTCATGAGTAGAAATAGTACTGTTAAGAATTCAGCATCTCTTTAAAAAATATGAGAAAATGCAGGTTATATTAATGTACATCTAAAGGTTACAGGGAACTATCCATATGTAAGAGTTAAGACTGTTGCTCGAAATTCAAACTGGACAGAATTAAAGTTACCCAGGTAGTGGTTTTGGTGTTGTGGTCAATAAAGAAAGGCCTCCCATTTGGCGCATGCCGGACTTCCCAGCCTTTAGGGAGGAATCCTTGCTCCATTTCAGCCGCCTGTGTCCCCTGCTGCGCTGACTCACTCACGGGGACCTGTGGTTGAGGACATGCCGCACTCTGGCTTGGCTGCAGCTGACTGGTCTCCACCGTGGCCTAGCACATTAATTAAGTCATGTTGTCACGTTTTATAGAGAACACACAAACAGCTGTGGTTAAAAGGTAACTTAACCTGCAAACAGAATACATACTTAGAAATAGACCTAAATAGACCTAAACATTGCAGACTCATTTTGTCAAACTTTGATTTTAAAATAACTTCTAATTTCTTAGCTAATTCTCTAGCGGTACGATGATGCTGGCTAACATCCAAGTCTGCAAGTAGATGCACAGGACTGAGGAAGCTAGGTCCGAGGTATCCAGCCCAATGGCAAGGGGAGCCACAGCGCCCCTCAAAGGAGGCTCTCTCTGCTTGGTCCCAAAGATGCAGAGTGTGGAATTCCCCATATGTAGAAGTGGTTTCATATGCTGGGCAAACAAAATGCATGGCTAATATATGCTGCAGAAATGGATCATTGAAATGTAATATATTTGTTTGAGGAAATATTAGGCAGTACTTAAAAACCCTGGATTGATATATAAAACAGCATGGATAGGATTTTAAAACAATGTTGAGCAAAAAAAGATTTAGAATTATATGGTAATGAAATTTCAAAATCTGAAACACAGGAACATAAACACTACTTTGCATCATTTTGGCTCTCTACGTAAGTGTATATAACAGAGCCTGGAAGAACTGTGCGAGGCCATGGCAAGAAGAGGAAGTCTGCAGTCCAGAAGAGGGCCCTCACCAGGACCCAAAATGCTGCACTCTGACTTCGGCCTTCCAGCCTCCAGAACTGTGATAAGTTTCTGCTGTTTAAGCCAAAAAAAAAAAAAAAGACTGGCAATAACACCCAACAGATAATGTGATAATGCTTCTCTCTGGGTAGTGGGACAAAATGCTGGACTAAAAGGAATTTAGTTTTATCTGTACTATTTTTTTATATATTTTTAAAAGATTTTATTTATTTGAGACAGAGAACAAGCATGAATGGGGGGAGGGGCCAAGGGAGAAGCAGAGGCCCCCTCAGTGGGGAGCCTAAGGGGGGGTGGGTAGAGTGGGGGCGCCTTTACCTCGAAACCCCAAGATCATGACCTGAGCCAAAGTTAGACACTTAACTGACTGAGCCACCCAGGCACTCCTGTAAGATTCTATTTTTAAAAATAAAATGTCTAGAAACAAATATGGTAATTTGTTAATGGTGGTAAATTCTGGGTGTTAAGAAAATGGGTATGTGTTCTATTGTTCTCTATACTTTCCAGTGTTAAAAAATTTCCCAGTAAGAGAAAGGGTGATAAGATAAAACAAACATTTTCCTCAACACTTAACAGGGAAATATCACAAAACGCACTCACTGTTGCCAAGGACAAAGTACTATCACGACAAACTTCTTTAATAGATTATCTTTTAGTGAAATAATGATCTTAACCATTCAAATGACAAAATTATCCAATTGACCAGATCATTTACTCTGTCCTTTTATTCCCAGTAGAATTTGTTTTACATGATAACAAGTGGTAATCATGAACTTTAGAGATCTGTAGGAAATGGGAGGCATCCAATGTCAGCAAACAATTAGAAGACACTAGCAGGGGCACCTGGGTGGCTCAGGTTAAGCATCTGCCTTGGGCTCAGGTCATGACCCTGGAGTCCCAGGATGGAGCCCTGAGTTGGGCTCCCTGCTTGATGGGGAGTCTGACCCTCATCCCTCACCCTGCTCATGCTCTTGCTCACTCTCTCTGTCTCTCAAATAAATAAATAAAATCTAAAGAAAAAAAAAGATGCTAGCAGCATCTGATATATACCACAAAGCGATGCAATAGCTTCCATAGGAATATGATGGCTTAAATTATGTAAGAAAACAAGTTAACAGATAGATTGCATGATACCTGTACAACGGGCTTTGTCCAGGTAGTAGTTCTGGAATTGTGATCTACATAATATGATCTTCCTCTTTCATCTTGTTTTTCCTCCCAACCTGGTGGTAATCCAGATGAAGTAGGCAAAAGCTAAAGTGAAGAATAACAGGAAAACTGAATGTTAATAAGAAACAATCTTTTTAACAATCCTGTTAAAGAAACAATCCTCTTTCACTGCCTTCTCTCTTTAAAATGAGATTTTTTAAAGTCCTATGTTGACGTATATGAAATGAAGTATACAACATTTCGCTTAAAGAAAAACCAGAACAGACCATACTGATGAGTGATACCAACATTAATAAAACATGACAACCACACACTAAATGCTTTAATACAGATCATGTCATTTAACATCCACACAAACCTTAATGAGATAATTGCTATTACTAGCTGGTTTTAATTTACAAGGAAACTGAAGCTTAGAAAATTGGGCTAATTTCCTAACAGATACATTGCTAATAGGGAGCTGAGATCTGAGCCAGGTCTAGTCTAACTACAGAATTTATTGCCCAGATGTGCGGACTCAAGAGTCACCCCTGCCTTCTTTCTGTAAGGGTGGGGGGGTTGTTACTTATGAGTTTATTACAAATGAACAAAGAGGTCTGGTTATTCCCAGGTTTACTTAAAGTTGTCCAGGTTTGGCCTTCCTTTTGTCTTTTGAACCAGACTAGACTCTTCAAGGTTTGGCCTGATTCCCCAACATGCTTTACACATAAAATCTATCACCACTGGTCTGTTCACCAGATACACCATCCCCTAGACACACAGGGGTAGATGTCCATTGCTGACAGTTTCAATGAGCTGTTAGTTTACAAAATAATGAAATTTAAAATTGCCCAGCTTTACAAATGTCTCACAGCTGGTGAGCAGACAAATGAAATATAGTAGATACGTCTACACAACAGAATATCATGAACTACTGAGACTGTGTACCAGCATAGTCAAATCTCAAAAACATTCTATTAAGTGAAAGAGGCCAGATATATCAAATTATAACACTGTATGGTTCCTATTCTATGAAATTTCTAGAAAAGGAAACACTGTAGCTAGAGAAGGCAAATGAGTAGTTACCTGGGGGCTGAAAGCAGGTGCTGTGATTGAGGGAACTTTCTGGGGCAGTGAAGGGTTCTTAAACTTGACTGTGGTGATGTTTGCACAACTGTATCGATTTACTAAAATTCATGTATTTGTACACATAAAAATGAGGGGATTTTATGGTATATAAATCATACCTCACAAAAACTGTTAGAAAGACTAATCATGAATTGAAAAGAAAAAGGTATGGAAACAGCTTTTTCAGTACATATAAAAACCAAAAATAAATGCATGTACTGATGAATATAAATCAACTCTAGACTCTACTGCTCCTGTGATGCACTTAAAATTGCTTCTTGGATGAATGCCTGTTCGTCAATCAGAAATGCCAACATCTTCCTTGTAAGAGGACATTACAAAGTACAGTGGAAGAAAACCACAGATCTCTGCTTAGGCAGGTTCCAGCTGAATGGAGGAGGCCAGGCATGTGGCAATAATGAGAGAAAGGATGGTGAGGGCAGTCTTTCTGTGGCATCTACTCTCTTGTAGATGGTCAATAGTGGCTGAGCCAATGGCACAGGTGGGTGCTGCCTCTTTCTTCAGTACAAGATTGTGTCCCTCTATTGGTGCAGGGCCACCTTTTTAGATGGATGAGCTACTATTTGGTTCAAGGAATGTTGAGTCTCTGCACCCCAATGCTGGAATTTCCATGAAAGCAAAAACAATCCCTACATTTCAAAATTAATGCATCAACTGCCATTCAAAATTACATGTGAAAAAAGGTGAGGAGACATTCTAAGTGGGAAAAGAGAATGCACACAGACGCAGAGAAGGGAGAGAGTCGGGAAAGGGGGCAGCTTATTTGGAAGAAAAAGCAGGGACAGGGTGAAAGGCAGCAGGAGCTCCTTGTGGGTGGATGAGAAGGAGGGTACGCTGAAGGGGTGAGGAGCCTGGGAGTTTTTGTTGGTTTAGAACACAAGTAGGGGCTGTGTAAAGAAGAGATAAACTCAAAGTAATGAGAGCTAAAACAGGAAGAGATGGGGATGGAAGACCCAAAGGGAGTCAAGAGTCCAGGCATGAGCTCCAGTCAAGGCTGTGGCGAGAAACCTTACTGGGAAGAAGGTAGAAGGGCTCAGCGGATGTGGACATGAGTCTAGCAGAACTCCATCCAATTGGCCACTGAGCTTGCCGACACCAGTGCACATCTGCCCAAATGACTGAGTCCTGATGTGACACTTCACGTATGGGGCAGACACTGCTGCTCGATGCCAGGGGCCAGTGTACAGAGCAGAGGCAACTGGACACCACTGTCTCGAATGAATGCTGCCTGTAGACCACCTCCAGCCAGCACAGTGCCTCAGTGGACAAGCCCAGGTATCCCCCACACTCAACAGTGCAGAGGCCTTGGTTTCTTACTATGGGAGAGGCAGTTCTCCCGTTTTGTCTCTGAAGGGTCCATCTACCCTCTCCCCCTCTCCTCTGAAACTCATCTCCGAGAACCCAGATTCTGTGCTGGATTGGTTCATTGCTAGGCAGTCAAATGTTCATATTCAGTGTTCAAAAAAAAAAAAAAAAGTTCTTGAATTTCCTATTTTTACTGACAATGTGGGGAGGGTATAAAACTCACCACAGGAAGTGTAGGCTGTTCCTCAAAAGTATAGGCTTGTAAGCTGCCTCTTCTGCTGGAATGATTCTTATAAAAAAACCAAAAAAAAAAAAAAAGAGTGACATTAGCTTTAGGTTTTTGATTTATGTTTGAAAGGCAGATAAGATAATGGGGGTGGGTATGACAGGGCAGAAGGAAGAGTGGCTAGGGAGGGCACTCACCTTCTCTAGATACCTCTGTGTGCCAGCACCTTCCCCCTTGTGACTCACCCTTCTCCCCTGGGTTTGAAGGTACCTCCTGGACACTCGCTCTTGAATGTCAAACAGATACCCCTCACTGTGCCCCCAAACTGGATTTGGTTTTCCCCTGTCCACACCCACCGAAACCTGTTTCTTGTTGGTACTCCTTGTTTCAGTGGGCAGCACTGAAGCCTGGCAGCTGCTCCCGTCAGGTATTGGGGTGGTCACCTTACTCCCACCCCACCCTCCCCATCCCTTACAGGCAGGTCATTCATCAGATCCTACTCATTCCGTTTCTTTACCTGTTCTAAAATATATTCTCCTTGCACTTAGTTCAAGTTGAGTTTTTTTTTTTTCAATTTTGAGTTTCCATCATTTGTCACTGTTACTGCAGTAACACCCTAACAGATTTCCCTGCTTTAAGTCCTATTTCCTTAAGCCCACTATCCATGCTGCACGCTGTAGCCAGAGAGCCAGAGAGCGTTTTCCAGTGCAGACCTGGTCACATCATTCTCCAGCTCAGAGCCCTTCTGTGATTTCTCACAACTACCAGCAGGAAGTCCATAGCACAGAACATAATGAGCTCCCTCACTTGGTTGCTCTTGACAGCTCCAGTGCTTCCCACTTCAACACCCACCCTCTGAACATTCTAGATGTTCCCCAGAAGTCCCCTATTCTTTTTTTCTCTGTGTTTTTATATGCATGCTGTTGTCACTATCTGAATTTTTTGATGGACATAGAAAATGTTTAGGATAATACATGCACAATCATCAATAGCAATTGAGGTAGCATATATTAGAGGTAAAAGGTATATATTATTTTATATACTTGAATACTGTTTGAATTTCTAATCATGACAATATAATACTTTAAAAATAAATAAAAATAGTAATTATTTTTTAAATTAACATGCACATGGTATGAAATTCAAGAGGTACACAAAGCATATGTCCTGCTCACTCTGTTCCTCTCTTTAGAGATGAGCAAGATTATCAGTTTCCTGTTTAGTCTTCAAGAAATGATACACATTTTTTTTGTATGTAGAAAATTTACATAAATGATAGCATATCAAACACATAACTCTAGGCACCTGGTTGGCCCAATTGGTTAAGCATCTGCCTTTGACTCAGGTCATGATCCCAGAGTCCTGGGATCGAGTCCTGCATCAGGCTCCCTGCTCAGTGGGGAGTCTGCTTCTTTCTCTACCCCTCCCTCTGCTCCTGTGCACACATTCTCTCTCTCACCTAAATAAATAAATAAATAAATAAATAAATAAATTAAAATAAAAATAAAATCCAAACACATTGCTCTGTGTCTTCCTGTTTTTCACTGGCCAACATGTCTTAGGGATTGTTCTACACAGCATATCCATTCAAAGTCACTTCATTCTTTTCATGGCTGCAGAGTATTTCATTGAATGTTATCTATTTCTCTGTTTAGACCAAGCATGTCAGTTCTTATTCTCACATGTGTGCTAGTGACAGGTGTGGTATAACGAGGAGGAAAAAAGCAACCCCTGACATGCAGGGCTTGGCCTGGCACCATCAGTAGAGATTAAGACAAATCAAGACCACTTTGTAATCATGCCTGAAGACAGAGAAAACATGAATACTGTTGAAGCCACAAAATACCAAATATCTCTCCATTCTGGGGAATGTGAGTGACTACTCCTTTTTAACAAATTATAGCTTTAGCCTTGCTATACATAAGATTTGAGACACCCAATCACAGAATCACCCCTGCTTTTTTTTTTTTAAGTAGGCACCACACCCAGCATGGAACACAATGTGGGGCCTGAACTCACTACCCAGAAATCAAGACTTGAGCTGAGATCAAGAGTCAGATGCTTAATCAAGGGTATGGGGCGCCACCTAGGCGCTCCACACTCTTGCTTCTTGACAGCATCCAATGGTTCCTTAAATCTTCCTCAAAATCACCTAACATGAACTCCAATCCTTCAAGTCTTTTTTAACATACTCTTACTGAGACACACATGGTGTGTGTTCTTGATGAAATGAGTAATAAACCCAATTTGTTTAATTGCAAGTGTATTCCTGGGGGTCTCTGGCTGGAAGGCACTGCACTGGTTTGTAATGGATATTTAGAGTCCAGTTACCACTTGGATTATCCATGACTTTGCTCCATACTATTAGTGGAAATATTTGAAAAAATAACCATACTGGAAAGTCTTAGAGTCCCTAAAACATTATTATATGCATTTAAGACAAAATTTTTTCATCACAAGAAAAAAAAAATTGTAGCTATGTGAGATAACGGACATTAACTAGACTTACCGTGATGATAATTTTGCTATAATATCTATCAAATCATTACGTTGCATACCTTAAACTAATCCAATGTTGTCAATTACATGTCAATAAAACCAGAAATAAAAGACAAAATTTTATGTAAATGTTGGATACCAAATGGAATAATATATAGAATATAAAATCCTGAAGCTACAACAAAATCTAAGGGCATCTTACTGAGCTGGATACTGGCTGGCTGGTGGCTGAGTTTCTACAAATTGTGAGTCTGGCATTCAATTCTTCTGCAATATGAGTCTGAACATCCAAGTTATTTGATGCTGGAGGTGATGGGAAGGCCTGATTGCTATACATGGTGGCTTCATCTTCTCTTATAATTTCCCAGCTCTAAAATAAACGGAATAATCGTAAGCCACACATACTTTTATCTACTGCTATAATATGTGTCTATGGACAAGAACAAGAAAATTACATCTACCTCGGAAGATTCTCGATTATCCACACTTTCTGTTTCCTCAGATATCTGCCGTCTGGTAGTAAATGCACGCTGTGCTTGCAGTTGCATGTTACCATTCTCAGCATCAGTTAGGTTGTCCCTGGATTAGAAATATAAAAGCTGTCACCCATGTCTGCAGATAGTTAAAATGATAGTCAAAGATGCTGTGACCATTTTTTTTTTCTGTGACCATTTTATAAAATACCTTAGATCAGAATTCACTGGTTTGGGCCAAAGGCTATTTCAATATGCATAGATTAAGTCATGGACACATTGGTATCTTCAGGGTACCTCATGGAATTAAGGTTTTATGAAAATGTGTGACACATCTGACTTTGATATTTTAGTTCATCACCATGCCTAGGGTAATATTTGGCATGTAAGGGCACTCAAAAATATTTGTTAAATAAATGAATATCTGAGAGTTTCATAAGTAATTTTAGTATATTATTATTTTGCCTGCTATTATATGAATAAAATTTAGAGTAGCTCTAGAGAGATTATAAAAAAGAAGCTTTAAGATTTACATATACAGCTTCAAGAACCAGACAGTAACATTTTCTGGAACTGATCTTAAGCCAAGACTAGAGTTCCCTATGCATGAACTTAGAGGACAAAATGAAATATCATGTAAGAAACATTGTAATTAAAAACTTAATAGGTTACAGATTAAATAGTATCTGTTTTTGATCATTTATAGAAATAGGCCTGGTCTGAAAAACGATAAAAATAAAAACATGACTGAGTTTAGGCAAGTTTAGTAAATCAGACTGAACACCATTACCCCACTGAGTATATTTTTCTAGCTATTTGAATTTAATATAACCAGATCATCAGATCAGATTTTATACAAATATTTAATAACAAAATTATTGTTAATTTATTTAATGCCATATAAGTCCAGGGTAGTCAAAAGACCAGCTCTTACTGCACTATTGCTGAAGAAGACTTAATTTTGACAGATGGTCATAGGGGAATACTTCAGATTTTTCTCACCTGAATACCTGATTTAGGCTAGCTGAAAGTGACATCAACCATAGTGAAAGAAATGTGAGTCCGTTCAAGTCAGGCTTGCTGTAATACTGAGGTATGCAGTAGGACAATTTTGTAGAGTTTCATAGTGTCTTCAGTTTTGCAATGTGTACAGGTCCCTACAGAGATTGATGCTTCTGTCCCATGAAGAACCAGCATCACTGATTTGGTTTGGAAGGATTTGAGAACAGAAAATATCTATGAAAGTGCTTAGGCTGTATCAGACACAAAATGCAAGAGCTAAAAATTAGAAATTAATGGACAAATAAAAATTTTAAGTCTCTGTCAAAAAGTAGACTAATGAAAGCCTTCATAAGGCTATAAGGGAGGAGAAATGGAAGGGTATTTGATAATAAATGTGAGTAATGGGACATATGTGTTTATTTATAAATATACAGTCTGATGATAATAAAAGAAAAATGTCACTGAGAAGACATAAATTAGAATACCTCAAAGGTCATTCTATCCTTGATCTGTGTGTACTGGAAATTATGTATGTATTGAACAGATTGGCAAATGAGTGTTTAACAAAAACCTTGTTATTCAGTCCTTTATATTTTACAGGTAACTTATATGTAAAAATAGTTTACTGTAGAAATTAACATTTTATTATATTTCAGTAACAAACTACAAAAATTTCCAAGAATTTCTAAACCAGTCTAAAGAGAAAAACACATCTTCTGTGGCTGCAAAATAATTTTTAAAAAGAAGCAATTAGAAGGGTGTCATTTGTGACTCAGATAATTTTGAATGTTATCAAATCATTTAATAAAAGAAATTGGGGATCCCTGGGTGGCGCAGCAGTTTGGCGCCTGCCTTTGGCCCAGGGCGCGATCCTGGAGACCTGGGATCGAGTCCCACATCGGGCTCCCGGTGCATGGAGCCTGCTTCTCCCTCTGCCTGTGTCTCTGCTTCTCTCTCTCTCTCTCTCTGTGACTATCATAAATAAATAAATTTTAAAAAATTTAAAAAATAAAAAAATAAATAAATAAAAAAAGAAATTGTTGGACAGCCTGGGTGGCTCAGTGGTTTAGTGCTGCCTTCAGCCCAGGGCATGATCCTGGAGACCCAGGATCGAGTCCCATGTCAGCCTCCCTGCATGGAGCCTGCTTCTCCCTCTGCCTGTCTCTGCCTCTCTTTCTCTCTGTGTCTCTCGTGAATAAATAAATAAAATATTAAAAAAAAAAAAGAAAAGAAAAAAGAAACTGTTAAGGTGGCATTTTAAAAGCCCTGGACCATAAAAATCCTCATATTTTTATAGCTTATGGGTTCCTATACAATTATGAATCCATTTGAGACACAACTAACTTCAAAATGAAAATTAGTGGTCAAAAGTGTATTCAGATTACAAATGTGAAAGCCACCAGCACATACTGAGCGGTTGGTCTTTTCCACTGTGTTCTTCTAGATTCATGGTTTACATAGTAGGTCCTTCCAAGAATATCCTGCCTCTCTTCCCATCCTGGAGGTAGAGGAGAAGGTTCTTGCTGCTGCTGCAAATGGCAGGCAGCATCCGGTTGGTCCAAAACAACCCAGCCAGGCTGAAAAACAGAGTGGTAACAATTAAGCTTATGCTTGATTTCTTTTTTACCTTATAAATTATGCTGGAGGAAATTTAAAAAGAAATTTAGCATATCCAGTTACAGAAATTATGCAAGGAAGAATCAACTTTTAAGACCATAATATGAACATATGATAATGAAGAGTTTTTTCGGCAAAATAATAATATTTAAATTTTGCTTGAAACTCTTAACATTTCTCAAAAAAGTTTTAAAATATAGCTAGTAGAAAAAAAACAGAAAAAAAATTATTTTTTTTTGAAGATTTTTATATTTTAGTAGTCTCTATATCCCATGTGGGGCTTGAACTCACAAACCTGAGATCAAGACCTAGTCTGAGATCAAGAGTTGGACACTTAATCCAATTGAGCCACCCAGGCACCCCTACATTACAGATTTTTGAAAATAATGGGACAAGGCAATTCTCAAGTTCAAATAGAAACACAAACGATCAACAATAACCAGGACAGTTCTAAAAACAGAAGAACGAGAGGTTAACTCTACTGAATAAAATATATTATACAGGGTGGCAATTAAAGCTGTACAGCATTGGGCACACACACACACATACACAGCTCAACAGAATGAATTAGAAAGCCCAGAATGACTCATGTTTATAGGACTTTAGGATGTGATAAAGACAGTTCAAATTTGTGGGGAAATAGGCAAATTACTTAGAAAAAAAATACGTGGGGTGCTACCTCACATGTTATACCAGGATATCACAGATTGAGCAATGTGTAAATGTTACAAAGTAAAACCAACATGTATTATTACAATAAAGCTCGGGGGATTTAAAAGGTATGTTCCAAGAGTGAGGAAGCCTTTAAGTATAAAGAAGACTGATAACTTTGATTACAAAATCCTCAAATTTGCATATGACAAAAACTTCCAAATCCAAGTAGAAAAAAGAATGACAAACTGGGAAATGTATTTGGTACCATAATAACAGGCAAAAAAGTAATTTCCTTAATACATATATAGTCCTTCGAGGCACTGGGTGGGGATCTAGTGTTGAAGGACTGGTGTGTGCCAGCCAGCTGATGGCTTAGAAGGTGGAAAAGAATTCTTTGATGTTGGAAGGCTAACTCTGAAAAGACAAGGGTCAGGGAAAAGAGCTGGGAAGGAAAGGAATGTTTTCTGGCAGTCCAGAGGAAAAGACAGGGGTTTCTGCAGCAAGGCTGATCTCTCTGGCTGGTCTGGTGGGAGGGTTATGGAGGGAGGCAGGACAGAAAGTGAAGCAGGCAGAGGGGGTAGGGAGAGAGTAAGACAAAAAATTCTTCTGGAAAAAAGGATCTGGATGGGAAGTAAATTCACCCCTTTCTTACTTATTTTTTTCCTTTTTACCTCTTCTACAGTACTGACATCTCTTTAATTTGGCCTCCTATTATTGCTCTATTTCTCTCCTTTCCCTTTATTGACTTACTTTCTCTCTCCATCTATGTTTACCTTCTTCTCTCTCTCTTTTTCATTCCTTTAAGTTATCATAATGAAGGACCTACATACCTAAAAATCAGTCTTGTATATGTTAAATTTTATTGCTGGTTTCGATTTTAAAAGTATATGAACTCAATTTTTATATTTCACCCTCCTGAAAAAAGGTTGTTTAAAAAATATGGTCATTGGTTTTTCTGTAGATTATTGAAATTTATTAATAAAAGGGTCCTCACTACTTCTGTAAAGGATTGTAAAAGTGCTTAGAGCTAGGAAAATAGTACCACAGATTATTTCTTTAAAATCTTCTTAAAGGGCAGCCCGGGTGGCTCAGCGGTTTAGCGCCGCCTTCAGGCCAGGGTGTGATCCTGGAGTCCCAGGATCGAGTCCCACATTGGGCTCCCTGCATGGAGCCTGCTTCTCTCTCTGCCTGTGTCTCTGCCTCTCTCTCTCTCTTTCTCTCTCTCTCTCTCTCTCTCTCTCTCTGTGTGTGTCTCTCATGAATAAATAAATAAAATCTTTTAAAAAAATCTTCTTAAAGATTTCTCTCTTAAAAGTCTCCTTAGTGAATTTATGCTACCTAAGTAAACCTGAGAAGGAGAAAAGCTAATTTAATTAAAGGCCTAATTTTTAAAAACCTGTTTAAAGTTCAAGGAAATACAGTTGTACCTTTAAATATTGTTTAGAAAGACTGAGTTTTCTTTTCTTTTTTTTTTTTGTATAGAATGCCTCCCTATGAAACATGTATCAAGCTAACCACACAAATCACAAAATAATTTTATAAATATCAATGAATGTCATTTAATTACTAATTTAATGGAGTCAAAGAGTATTAGAAAGAAACCATTCAGAGCTAAAACATATGTTATACATCAATCTCACAAAATACATACAACTAAATCTAAATTTGCAGAGGGTACAAAAATCAAATGTTAAATAATAATCTATTACAGCCAGACTTTGAAGTACTAAGGAATACAGATTGCCCCAAGAGCAAGCCTCTTTTGAAAATGACAATTGTTTTCTTTAAATAGTAAAATTTTGTATATTCAGTTACAAACTAGATGTCAAAGACAAGACTTCTCTGGTCATTAGCTACACAGAAGATAAATAAGCACAGATTCATGTGTTTGAATTCCTAGGGCCTTTCATAAATAAACTCCTACATGCTTACATCTCCTGAAATTATAAGGTGCATTCTGAGGGAATTCAAATATTGAGACCTGAGACCACAAAATGAAGCAAAGCAACTCTACCCACAGAAACTGAACTGTGAATAAGGTACCTGTGATATGTGTGTGTGGGCAAAACTTGGAGCAGGTTCCTAAATAATGAAACACTGTTAATTTTTTTTAAGTTACTAAATAAAGAATTTTCTTCCTTTATGGCAGGCATCCTTCATTGCAAACAGAATTCAATTATGCAAGATATCCTGTGCACCAAAATGCCAGGCAGAGAAACTTCAACCCAATAAATATCTAAAAATTTTTAAAAGTGATTATAATATGATAAATCAGATAAAAAGTAAAAAAGAAAAGGTACTCAAATAAGCAAATATAGACTTAAGAGAAGATATCAATTTTTTTGCTTGCCAAACTAAGGGCTAACTATATTCTGTGATTTAAAGAAAAAAGTTCTTTCCTTCTATTATTACAGATTTTCTCATAAAGTAAAATCTTATTCCCAGAGGGGCACCTGGGTGGCTAAGTGTCTGACGCTTGATCTCAGCTCAGGTCTTGATCACAGGGTTGTGAGTTCAAACCCCATGTTGGACTCCGTGCTGGGAGTGGAGCCTATTGAAAAAAATGCCCAGAAAGCTCTGTTGCAAAAGCACAGCTTGTTCTCAAGCTTTCTTTCTCAAGGTATGTGGGTGTATGAAGTCGAGGCCAGTGCTGGGGGAGGTTCCTCACCTTTACAGTTCTTCTGGAGGTTTAACCAGACCCTCAGCAAAATGGCATGACTATTAAAGAAGGCACACACAAGAAAACTCTGCAAAGCAAATTGGTACCAATATACTGTGTGCTTTCAGTAAATGTCGCTTTAATGGGAATGTCAAGAGACAGGTGTTTTTCTTCTGGAAGAAATCCTAGAGGTCATTTGGTAGAATACAGTCATTCTACAAATGAAGAGCCATGGTTCAGAGACCTTCGACAATTCACACAGTCACTTAGCTCATTAGTAGCACAGCTTGGGATGAGAATTCCAGTCTCCGAATCCCCATCCAATTCTATCCCAAACACATGCTCTCTGCCTCTTCCTCACTCACCCTCAACGCATGTAGCTCTGCCCAAATACTTGACTTGGGCTTTTTCTTATTCTGTCATCCATGAAAATTTTTTTTTAAAGATTTTATTTATTTATTCATGATAGTCACACAGAGAGAGACAGAGAGGCAGAGACACAGGCAGAGGGAGAAGCAGGCTCCATGCAGGGAGCCTGACGTGGGATTCAACCCCGGGTCTCCAGGATCGTGCCCCGGGCCAAAGGCAGGCGCCAAACCGCTGCGCCACCCAGGGATCCCCATGAAAATTGTTAAATTCTATTTGCCCCAAATAAATACAGCCTTTTATCAGATCATTTGAATTCTTTCCCTCTCTCATTCCCTCCTTACTTCTGAACCCTCTCAGCCTCCCCCCAACCATGAGCAGAAAAGTAGTCTTCTCAAAATTTCCATATTTAACTTACAAATAGTAAATTGTATTCTTACTTTAATGGAAAGGAATAGGACATGGTTTTAGAAAATTCTAAAAAAACGGAAAGAGTTAATGACTTAATTACAATAAATGCTTTCATTTATAAACATCATATTCTCTATTCACTAACCTTTAAGAATGCTATCAATAATGGCCATTCATTCTACAGAAATGTCCTTAGAAGTAAGAAATAAATGTTTAATGAACACTTGTGTAAAATACACAAATGCCCATGTAGTAAATAATTTTTATTGTGTACATTAACTTCATTGAATAAAGTTATTTTTTCTTCAAAGTATAGTAAAATAAGAAATGAGATATTTTCTTTTCAGTTGAATCAAAAATTTATAAAATCTCACCTCTAGTTCCTCGGCCTGTTCTGTGTTATCTTCTTCTGAGCCACTGGTTTTAGGTAAATAAGTCATTTTTAATCTCAGATAACCTTTAACTCTTGATTTGTGACTGTAGAAAACAAAATAATTATTCACAAAACTTTAAGAAGAAAAGCATTCATTTAACAAGAATTTACTGAATACCTACTAGCTACTAGAGGAGACCCAAAGACAAGCTTGAGGACAGAAGATATCTAGGCAAAGGAGTGAGTGGTGGAGAAAATTTAACAAATACAAATAAATGTTATGAAATAAATAAGACATGAAGGAAGTGTGACTGACAGATTTGGGAGGAGGAGAATAAGCATCTGAGTAGGTGCTAGCAGACTGGGGAGGATTTTGACACAGGTAAGTGAAGGGAAAAGCATATGAGTGGAGAAAAGAGTAAAAATGAGGGAACAGATGGGAAAGCTGGGGAAGAGTAAAGGAAATGGTCATGGTTGGGCTTGGCTGGCCTACAGGATACATAGGGGAGGTAGGGTTGATCCAGAGGATGAGGTCCATGTGAAACAAGAGAACTTTTGATGTTATTTTGCACACACTGGGAAGCCAGAGTACTTGGGGAGATAGAGAAAGGCATCCTCAGAGATATGCTTTGAGGATCCTAATCTCCTCAGACTGTAGAGGATGACAGAAAAGTGGAGAGCAAGACCTGGTGTCTGGAACTTACTGTCTTTCTTTGACAGCTGTTTGAATCTATCATACATTAATTTATCTATTCTATTTTCATAATGTATCTTGTATCACCTCTTTGAATAATGAGTTGTCCAAGCTAAAGGCTGCTGTCCATTGTATTAATACTTAAAAGAATTTAAATCTGTCTATTGCCGCCACCAAAGCTAGCATCTTACTTAAGAAATCCTTCCTTGTCCTCACTTTCTGTATAGATTGTTTGATGATTTTTATAGATATCAGCTATGTAACTCATTACCCTTTTCTTTCTTCTTTCTTTCTTTTCTTTTCTTTCTTCATCTCATTTATTCATGAGAGGCACAGAGAGAAAGGCAGAGACATAGGCAGAGGAAGAAGCAGTCTCCCTGTGGGGAGCCTGATGTGGGACTCGATCCTAGGACCCTGAGCCAAAAGGCAGGTGCTCAACCACTGAGCCACCCAGGTGCCTCTACCCTCTTTCTTTCTGGACAAAAAAAGTCCCACCTTTTATTCTATATTCAAGAGATACTCCCTTCCCCACCTACCCCACTTAATCTCTTAGGTGTTCCTTGTACAGTTCTCATGAATTTGCAAACTGTAGCTTTCCTGAGTGGGTCAACAGAATCCCTGATGCTATTTTCCAAGGCCACTAATATGGCTCATGTGTCCATTTTTAAGGGAGAGTGCACAATGACTTCTTGATATAACAGATGGATACAGAAAACTTGCTCAGAAAATGGTTTATACAAGAGTTTCTCTATAGTGATGTGTTTCATAGCTTTTTAAAAAAGATTTTATTCATTTATTTATTTTAGAGATAGAAAGAGCAAGAGTGAGATTCGGGGGAGGGGCAGAGGGAGAGGGACAAAAGACTCCCTGCTGAGCAGCGAGCTTCATTCAGGGCTTGATCCCAGGGCCCTGAGATCATGTCCCAAACCAAAATTCAGAGTCAGCTGCTTAGCTGACTGAGCCATCCAGGTGTCCCTCATGTCTTTTCAACTAGACAATAAGCCTGTGGGTTTGCACCTAATGGGGCAAAGTAGCATCAGAAAGTCTAAGAATATAGTACATTTTCTATTGATTTAAAGTTCTTTCTGCACTTGCAGTGATATCCAGTGCAGACAGAAGATGTAAATTATATATTTTTAAAGATAATGATACTAGGAAGCATTTGACAAGGTTAAAAAGCAGGCTACTAGGGCAATCAAATAAGAGAAGAAAATATTTATTTATTCTTGGTATGCACATGCCACAATCAGTCTAAAGTTAAAGGAAGATAAGATTTACATTCCAAGACTTCTACAGAAGTTAAATATATGACTTCTCTTATAGAAAAAAAATATTAAGAGAGCACTATCCCTTTTATTTTGCTTTAACAATTTATATTACAAAGAGTAATTAAATGTTTTAAATGAAAAATTTTACTAATTTCCCATTATATATCTTTCATTTTGTATTTTCTAGTTTTAAAAGCAAGACAAATACTATTGTATGGATATACAGATGTACTTCATTATTTTGACTTTGACTTTTTTGACAGTAAATCCATACATGTCCTCACTAGATTTTACTTGACTATGTGGTATAGATGGTCAAAAGGAGTTTTATTTGGAGTTTCATTTACAACTTAAGCTTAAAAATTTTAAGTTTAGGAAGATGGACTTATGAACATGCTATTTAGGTTTTAAATCCTAGTCACTGCTCATGTTATTTTCTCTAAATATTTGAGTTTTCTGAAATATTTTTAATTAATATATGCAAGACATAGTTAGGCTTTTCTGAAATTGGTTTTGTGTACATCAAATTGGATATTGCTTTTGGTGGAAGTAATGTTTGTGATTTTTAAAAGGATAGTAGGACAAAAGTACATATACTTTAAGATAAATAATAAAACAATAACACCTTCTAGTCTGATAAATATTAAGAGGACAAGTCTTTCCTAAAGGGGTATGAATACTTTTCTATATGTTCAGAATTTTTGGTGCTGTGCATATATTACTTTTTAATCAGAAACAACAGTAAAGCTTTAAAAATAATATTTAGAAGTAGCTTATTTACACAGGTTTAAACTTTGAATTTCAAAAGAGACTACTATAATATATCATGAGATTTTAAAAATTAATGTTATTATTTTATATTTACTGACCTTCTTGGGTGAAGAACAAAATCCTTAAACGTATATGGTCTCTCCATTCTTGGATTTTCTGTCTAGAATAAAACAGTGGGTTTTCAAGATACATCTATAACATCAAAAACATGTACTTTTAAGGAATATTCATGAACTATGATCTAAGCCATAAGTGAAATTAGAAGTGAGAAAAATGTGGCTTTAGCTCATTAAATGGATATGACTGGTAGCTTGACAGGCCTTTCACTTTCCTATACCATAGAACTTGTGGCAGCATCACATCTTAGTACCAAACAGGCTTAGCAGGTGCACTGTGCAGTCAATGGAGGGAAGAAGTGGAAACAAAGTAGAGTGGTTAGCATGTTGGCACCCAAAAGGAATATGGAATATATCTGATGCAAGCAGGTGGGCATGATTAGAGAGTAGAGGCCATTCTAGGAGAACATAAAAGTAAATAGCCTGGAATGTAAGATTGGATTAAATATATTATCAAAAGTTTGTGATCTCTAAAGACTTTGGAGAGCCAATAAATATCTCAAAAGATTGATATAGTAAAGAAGTATTACCTTTCTTATCAAATTCAACAGCCCTTTGCTTTTATTATTCTTTACTTCTCTCTTACGTTTTGCATTAACTACCCATTCAGTCTTAGAACTTTCCTTAAATTCTCATGGCATTATTTTACTTGTCAGGTTGTTCCTGGTTCTTCTTGTCTGTCTTCTCTGATTGATCCATACTGCCTGAGGTTCAATGTCTGGCCTTTGATGCTCTCATCTATCTTACTTGGACAGCCCATCATTCTCAGAGATTCTGCTGTTACCTCGATGTGGTAACTCTCAATCCTTCCAGTCTCTTCCTCTACACAATTGATTTTTATATTTCTGTTGGCTGCCCACTTTAGACTTCCATTTTTCCTGTTTTCTCCTGAAATTCATTATGGCTAAAAATGAATATATTCTTTTTCAAAACAAAATGGCTTTTCCTCCTACCTTTTCTACTTAAGACACCACCTGGATCTCCCAAATTCAATCTGTATTATCATTACTTTTTGTTCATTTTTTTTCTCAACCTCCATTTCAGAAACCTGGTCCAAGAATGTTTCATTATGAAATGATTCCTGAATCTTACTTTCCTTCATTGTTGTTATATGCTTGGTCCACATTCAGGTTTATGCCCATCACATTGTAAAGGATCTTAGGTTCTTTCTGTGAGACTAAGCTCTCCCCATTCTACTTATTCAGCAGATTATGTCCAAACTGATTTTCCTCAGACATGCTCTCCTTATGTCAACCAACCTCAGTAACTCTCTATTTCTTACTGGGGTTCATGTAAGGGAATCTTGAAAATAAAATTAAAATGGAAAATTGAGATGAGTTTTCATAAAATAATATGCTCAAGAATTAATAGCAGAATATATTTTACAAATCAAATATTTACATTTACTATCTTGTGCATCTGTAAGTATTTATTAGAAAAAAAAGAATAAACACAAAAATTAAAATCATAGACATCTCTACCAACCGGTAATGGATAAAGAGGAACATCCACTTGACCTAGGAAATCATCTCTTGTCTATAAGAAAAAGAATAAAAAGTAAGATTAGTAATGTGTTCAATGTTTTTAGAAAAAATTGGTAAGCTATTGCCATCATTCACAAAAAAATGTAGAAGTCTTTTTTTGTTTAATCCCATGCAATATCAATGGAAAATAAAAGGGAATATGGTACAATTTGTGGTAATGGTAGAATAGGGTATATTAGACCTATCCCTTTGCAGATAATAATTATATACTCTGAAAAAAACAGAAAAACTATTTGAAAGTACTATGGAGTTACCACAAACAAGCAGAAACTGAAGGGGAGTCAATCTTTGGAAGAAGAAACTTATTGCACAGGATTCAAATTTACATGGCTTTTTACCTAATAGTACTTCACAGTTCATATAGCAGTACAATTAGAACTCAAGCAGAAATCTAACATCTTACTCATTTGGGGAGTATGAAGACCTAGCTAGAGGTTAACAGAATAACTAGAAAGCGAGGGGGGACAATCTCTGAAAGAAAGAAGCCACAGAAATCCCTACAAATCTATACATAAACTCTACCCAAATTCTTAGCTGATTTCTGAACTGTATATATGAAAGGCAGCAGCTGGAACATTGAGCATAGATTTTAGCTGATGTTCACCTAAGAGGAGAGAGCATTGGATCTCAGCTAAGTCAACAACTTGCTAGAACAAAAGTCAACATTCTTCAGGGAAAGAGAGTAAAATTTACTGTCTCAATCAGGTACCACATACGCTGTCCAATACACAATAAAAAGTTACTAAACATGCAAAGAAACAGAAAAATGTGATCCAGCACCAGGAGGAAAAGTCCTTAATAGAAACTGGCCACAAGATAAGCCAGATCTTGGAATTAGCAGAC
Source organism: Nyctereutes procyonoides (assembly GCF_905146905.1). Lineage (NCBI taxonomy): Eukaryota > Metazoa > Chordata > Mammalia > Carnivora > Canidae > Nyctereutes > Nyctereutes procyonoides. The sequence continues at coordinate 19,384,736 of NW_026575040.1, read as the reverse complement.
AGAGAAATGAAAGCAGCTATGAAAAAGATGCTCAAGGACTTAAAAGGAAAATAAAGTCATAATGAATTGAATGGAGGGGGAATCTCAGTAGTGAAATGGAAACTATAAAACTGAATAAGGGCAGCCCCGGTGGCGCAGCGGTTTGGCGCCGCCTGCAGCCTGGGGTGTGATCCTGGAGACCCGGGATCGAGTCCCAAATTGGGTTCCCTGCATGGAGCCTGCTTCTCCCTCTGCCTGTGTCTCTGCCTCTCTCTCTCTGTGTCTATGAATAAATAAATAAAATCTTTAAAAAAACTGAATCAAATGTATATTTTGAAATATATATAGGACTAAAAAATATAACATCTGAATTAAGGATCACTAGATAGGCTTAACATATGATTAAACGTGACTGGAGAAAAGTTCTGTGAACTTTTAAGATATACCAATATAATTTATATAATATGAAAAGTAAAAAGGACTTATGGAAAAGTTTCATGCAATCTAACATATGTGTAACTGGTGTGCCAGAAATAGAGAAGAGGGAAGGGACAGGGGGAGAAAGAGAAAGAGAGAAAGGAAGAGTATAGGAGAAAAAAATATTGGAAGAAAAAAGTAGCCAGCTTCCCCAAACATTAATATCTTACATAACCATAGTACAATGATTAAAACCAGGAATACTATTTTTTAGAGGAAATAGTAATACTTTTATATATCTAATCTTTTATTCTTAAGTTTAAATCATAAATAAAAATCTATATACATAATGGTATCTGTCACCCATATTTATCAAAGTAGTTATAGTAACATAAAAACCTTGACCCTACCATGCAAGTTGCCAGAGCAAACAAGGGTTAACTGTTCAATAAACTACTTTCAGTATCCATCCACATACTCTTTTTTAAATTAAGATATAGTAAACATATAACATTATATTACTTTTAGGTATACGACATAATGAATCAGTATTTGTATATATTGCTAAATGATCACAAGTTTATTTAACATCTATCACCACACATATTTTTTTCCTCTTGTGATAGGAACTTACAAGATTTGCTCTCTTAGCTTCAAAATATTCAATATAGTATTACTTATAGTTGCCATACTGCACATTACACTCTCATTTTTTAACTGGAATTTTATACCTTTTGACTCCCCTTATCCATTTCACCCCCCTGACTCTGGAAACTACCAATTTGTTCTCTGTATTCAAGAGGCATTTTTTTTTTAAGATTACACAAATGAGTAAGATCATATGGTATTTGTCTTTGTCTGATTTATCTCACTTAGCATAATATCTTCAAGGTCTGTCCACATTGTTTTAAATGGCAAAATTTCACTCTTCTTTATGCTGAATAATATTTCATCATATATATATATATTCTCTCTCTCTCTCTCTATATATATATATATATATATATATATATCACTACATATTCTTTATCCATTCATCCACTGATGGACCCTGAACGTTGTTTCTATAGCTTGAATATTAAAAATGGTGCTGCAGTGAAATGGAGGTGCAGATATCTTTTCAAGTTAGTGTTGTCATTTTCTTTGGAAAAATACCCAGCTGGTATAATGTTTTCTTTGGAAATACACATCCTATTTCTTGTCTTTTTGATAATAGCCATTCTGACAGGTGTGTGGTGATATTTGATTATAGTTTTCATTTGCATTTCTTTGATGATGAGTGATGTTGAGCATCTTTCCATGGGTCTGTTGGCCATATGTATGTCTTCTTTGGGAAAATTTCTATTCAGATCCTCTCCTCATTTTCTAAATCAGATTGTTTATTTGTTTGCTATTGAATTGTATGAAAAACCAGGAATACTATTAGCTAATCTACAGACCTTACTCAAATTTCACCAATTATCCCATTAATTTTGCTCCAGGATCCAATTCAGGATCCCACAATGCACTTAGTTATCATACCTTCTTAATAATGTCCCTTAATCTGGAAAGTATCTCAGTCTCTTTGTCTTTCATAATCTTGACTCTTATGAAGAATAATGGCTAGTTATAGAATGCCCATCAATTTGTATTTGTGTATGTTTCTTCATGGTTGAATTTAGGTTATGCACTTTTTTTGCAAGATTACCATAAAGATGATATTGGAACCCTTCTCAGTGTATCATGTCAGTAGTCAATAAACACTGGAATCTTATACATTATGGACAGTTAAGAACCACTAAATATTTGAGGAAAGTCTATAACATGAAAAACAGAGACCTAACCCCCTCCCCCCATAAAAACCAAACAGAAAGGAGTCAGATGAATCAGAATAAATTCAGACTGTAAGAGAAATACTTCAGAAAAACTACAATTAACATTCTCAGAGGTAAGAGATGAAACATCTGTCAAACAGAATAGGAGGTTATAAAAAAGAAGCACTTAGGGAACAAAAAAGAGCTGTTGGGAATTCAAAATATAACTGAAATAAAAAGTTTAATATAGATTGGGAAATAGAGTTAAAGAAATTTCTCAGAAAGTAGAACTAAAAGACAAAAGAAAAGACTTATTCCCAAAACAAGGAAATTATAGGATGAATTTAAGTCCACATCTAAAAAATAGGCATTCCAGAGAGAAAAAGGGAAGAAATGATCAAAGAAATATTTTAATAAACTTCTCTTAAACTCAAGCAAATGAGTTTTGAGAGTGAAAGGTCCCAGTGAGAGTTAAGCAAAATCCATGAAAAAAAGATGCACAGCAAGGCACATCATTGTGACATTTCAGAGCACCAGAAATAAAGAAATTCTAAGCTTTTAGACTTGGAAAGACACAAAGCAGATTATACACAAAACTGAAAGACAAGTGAATAATGTCTTTTAAATTGTGGGAGAAAAATATTTCTTACATTGAATTCTATACCTAGCCAAAGTATCTTTTTTAATAATAAAGGTAGAATAAAGACATTTTCAAACACTGGTTTTCTTTGTAAGGTAACAGAGGATGTACCTCCACCAAAATAAGGGAGTACATTATGGTAAGGGAAGATGCAGGAGACTCTAGATGGGAGACAAGAAAAGAGGAGCCTCCAAATGATGGGGAAGGGAACTTTCAGAATAACTATAGTGTAAAATCTACAGAAAAACCAGCATATAACTGGAGCAGGAAGACAAATGGTTATAAAAAGGATGTTTCCAGAAGACCAGGAATAACCTTATCTACTTAATAGGCTTTTGTTAAAACTAAATAATATACATATACTGCTTTACATAATACCCAGAATGTGATAAGCATTAAATAAATGTTAGCTGTCGTATTTGAAATGCTGGATTTTGTAATGAAGCCCTGCTCCTTTTCCAGAAAAGTCTGTGGACATTTCAAACAGGTACATACAAAAAAGGAGTATAGCTCGAGACTGAAACCTAGCAAATTAGCTTAGTTTAGGGCCACATTTCTATTTTAGGGCATGAGCAAATAAGTTCTGAAATGGGCAAGTTAGCTTTTAGTTATACCTTCAAAGCTCTTCTATAGTATGGTTCTTTACTCCTGTTTTTATTTCAAGTAGATGTTATACTCTAAATTTGGTCTTTAAGAAGCTATAAATAAGAAAATAAAATACAACAAAATATAGTAAAATCCTAACCAGGGCTGACTGAGGAATAAAATATTTTGGTTAATTTAGTTTAGGTTTCGCCAAATAGAGAAATAAGTCACTTTTTTGGGGGGGAGGGTTGTCTTATTGAATAGCCTTGCCCTTAGTAACCTGAATAGAGAAAACGTTTGCCTGTTTGATAATTCATGATCTTGCAGTGCTTCAAAAACATGGTTGTGATCAATCACCACTGGAGTTAACACAGTTACTGAATAGAATTTCTCAAGCTGGGCACTATTGACAAAATGAGCCAGATAATTTTTTGTTGTTGTGGGGGCTGTTCTGAGCATTGAAGGATGTTAGCAACATTCTTGGATTTTACCCACTAGATATCAGTGGCACCCCTCCACCAGATGTGACAATCAAAACTGTCTCCTACCATTGCCACATGTCCCCTGGATGGCAAAACTGTCCCTGGTTGAAAGCCACTGCTAAAGAAGGTATAAAACAGAATGTCTCCAACAATGAGTAAAAGACCCTCCCTTTTCAAATAACACTTTTACTGAGATATAATTCATATAATATACAATTCATCCATTTAAAGTGCACAATCAACTTTAGAACATTTTTGTCACTCCAAAAAGAGTGACACCAGTCACCAGTCACTCCCTATTTCCTCCCTCTCTCTTTAGCCCCAGGCACCTATCAACTATCAACTACCTTCTGTCTCCATGGATTTGTCTATTCTAGACATTTCATATAAATGGAGTCATATAATAAATGGTCCTTTATCACTGGCTTCTTTCACTGATAATGTTTTCAAGGTTCATTCACATTGTAGCAAGTATTGGTATTTTATTCCTTTTTAAATTCTGAATATTATATTGTATGGATATATCATATTGTCTCTTTATCAGTTGGTTGACATTTGGGTTGTTACCATTTCTTAGCTATCATAAAAAATGCTGCTATGAACATTCACATACAAGTTTTTGTGCTGACATATGTTTTCATTTCTCTTGGGTGTATACTTAGGAATAAAATTACTGGGTCATGTATAACTCTGTTTAACCTTTTGAGGAACCACCATACTTTCCAAAGTGACTATACCATTTTATATTTCTATCACTACTATCTGAAGTTTCAAATTTCTCCATATCCTAAACAACATTTATTATTACCTGGGATCCCTGGGTGGCACAGCGGTTTGGCGCCTGCCTTTGGCCCAGGGCGCGATCCTGGAGACCCGGGATCGAATTTCACATCGGGCTCCCGGTGCATGGAGCCTGCTTCTCCCTCTGCCTGTGTCTCTGCCTCTCTCTCTCTCTCTCTGTGTGTGACTATCATAAATAAATAAATAAATAAATAAATAAATAAATAAATAAATAAAATTAAAAAAAAAACATTTATTATTACCTATCTTTTAGATATAGCCCTCCTAAAAAAAAAAATAGATATAGCCCTCCTAGCTGGTACGAAGCAATCTCTAATTGTGGTTCTGAAAAAAAAATTTTTTTAAATTAATTGTGGTTCTGTTTGCATTTCCCTGATGGCCAATGACGTTGAACATCTTTTCATGTACTTATTGTTCTACTTATATCTCAAAATCTCTTAACTTAGAAATCTTCCCTACAGATTCAGTTTCCATTGCAGAAGCAGTGCCTGTCATTATGGAAAGAAGGAAAACATCTTATTCAATATATTGCTCCATATTCCTTGCTCACTGATTGCATTTCGTGAACAAAAACATAGAGCAAAAATCCCACATAATGGAAATTTTCTTGTCTCAAGTAATTCTGGTATATAAAACATTTTAAAATTTCTTACATCTTCTTTCTTTCATACAAGTGATTTGAAATGAGTTTCTTCTACTTAAAATGAAATGGTCCCAAAGAAGTATATTTCTAATACTAGAAGAATGAACCAATTTTCCAAACTAAAAGTCAATATACATGGTCTGAGGAGATGGAGAATATGAAACTGGGAACTATCCTGGAAATTCTGGGACATATGGTTGCTATAAATATAGGACAATTAGAGGTTCTTTTTCCATTTACAAAGAAAAAGCAATAGTTTTAAATTCATTCCTATGAAGGCAAGTCAGTCTGTGATGTTCATTAATGTTTCTCTAGCCAACCAATTGTTCCAAATTCTGAATATCAAGCATTTCTTTGCAAGAGTTATTTCCTATATTTGAACTGCTTGCAGCTTACTTTGTAAAGCAAATTTGCATTTGGTAAAATATAAGTAATTTTAAAACACCTGAAATCTGAGTAAGATTTCAGAACAGCAGGTGATTTTAAACAAGACCATTTGTAGTGGGCACAGTTCTGTCAATAAATAATACTATCATAGCTTTGAAGAATACTGAATCCTTGCCTTTAGAAAGTTTTCATTAAACTGGAGTTAGAAATAATTTCCCAGGGCAAATCTACTGTATAAAGCAAAATAATAAAGGAAGACTCACTTCCTCACAATCAAAGCCAGACAACATAGCCAAAGTATTTTTTGCTGTAATATCCAACTTTTCTTTCAGTTATGTTTTTTAATCAGTGAAAATGAATTTTATACATGAATAAAAATAATTTTACATATGAGTAACTTTATATGTTAAATACAGCGTAGTTTCAGTTTGCAGACTTAACTATAAGCACTTTTTTTTTAATCAAGATGATCTTTTAATTTTAAAACAAAGGTAATGCATATGCAGGGTATAATATCAAAAGGAAAAAGTTTCCTAGCCTCCATCTAACTCTACACTTTGTTCTTCCAAGAAGCAGTAGCTATTTTTGTGTGTTTGGTATGTTTGGGTCTGAAACTATTCAGAGTTTCTTTTCACATACTGTTATGCATCTTGCTCTTTTTCTCTTCAATAATATCTCCATGACTTTGTCCTTTGTCCAATATCAGACCATGTAGAGGTGCTTTACGTTTTTTTTTTTTTAAGATTTTATTTATTTGAGAGACAGCACAGCGGGGGCGGGGGGAGCGGCAGAGGGAGAGGGAGAAGCAGGCAACCCATTGAGCAGGGAGCCAGATGTGGGGCTCAATCCCAGGACCCTGATCATGACCTGGGCCCAAGGCAGACTCTTTTTTTTTTTTTTTTTGTCCAAGGTAGACTCTTAACTAAATGAGCCACCCAGGTGCCCAAATGCTTTACCTCTTTAATGGCTGTATAGTATGCCATTGTATAGAATACAAAATTTACTTCACTAGTTCCCTATTGACAGATATTTCAGTTGTTTCTAACCTTTTGCCTGTTACAAACAATGCTTCAGTGAATAAACTTCTATTTTTTATATTGCATGTATAACTGACATAATTTTCATTTTGTGTAATAATAAAGACTACAGTAGATTAATCTGAACTAATCTGAAGTGGAAACAGATCTCAGTGACTGACTGGATGTTACAGAAGGGAACTGTGTCCAGAGTAAGCCAAAACCACATACCAATTTTCAAAGGTCAAAGATTCAAGATCAAAAGTGAGCATTTGAATTTTTACTCAGTGCCAATTAACCACTGTCTTCACACAGCTATATTCAAATTATCTATATGCAAATGTCATGATTCTTCTGTATAGATCACTAAAACTCTAAAAAAATTAATTGAAGGGCACCAAAAAAGAAACAATAAATTAATAGCTATAAAAATATTGAAACTGCAGGTGCTCGGTGGCTCAGTTGGTTGTGTCCAACTCTTGGTCTCAGCTCAGGTCTTGATCTCAGGGTTGTGAGTTCAAGGCCTGCATTGGGCTTCACACTGGGCATGGAGCCTACTTTAAAACTAACTAAATAAAAATAAATAAATAAATAAAAATGTTCAAACTGTTGTTAATCATATTTAAATTAAATCAAGAGAGCAAGAGATATTCCAGAGATGATAAAAGAGTAAAAAGCTCTGAAGCTGAGACAATAAAAGCCAAATTACCTCTTTGTGTAAGGTAGAATTTGAACTTTCATTCTATTATTTATGTTACGATAATAAATATTTTCCTGCTTTGAACACATGAAAAGTTGATATCCTGACACAGAGGTATTAGTGCATGTGAATATCTGAGAAAAATAAGTAAGACTTTTATGAATGGACCCATTTATAGCATTTTAAAAAATGAGGGACTATATATTTTCTGCTTCCAAAATTTTATAAAATAACTATTATTTTTAATGAACAACTTTTCTCTCAAAATCTATACTACATGGATTCATACATCTTAGATGTTACCAAAAAAAAATCATAAAAACGACTCTAACTTTAGCTTGTTTTCTAACATATGCTGATCTTGTTAACTAAAACTACATGTGTATAGCTTCTACCTTCCTACTTCCATACTGACTCACTCTATACTATGACCTGCTTATTTTAAACGTTTTTCTGGAAGTTCAAGATTTATTGATTCAATCTTTTTAGTATGTTGAGGGGAAAATGGTGTTAGCTAAATAAACAGTATAATCTGATCTAGGCTATAAAGTCATAGTGCTATGGAAACTGGATGTCTTTGCTTAAAGCAAACATTCAACATCCCATGCTTGTGATCTGCTCAGCCAGCCAGCCAGCCCGTCTGGTAGATTTAATTCTAAGACACAAGCTGTACTTGTTCTTTGACAATAGCTTCATACTGCTTGAAAATTTGGGTACATGTGTTCTACAGCCTTTAGCAACTCTCACATTTTTATTTTTATTTATTTTTATTTATTTTTAATTTTTTTATTATTTATTTATGATAGTCATACAGAGAGAAAGAGAGAGGCAGAGACATAGGCAGAGGGAGAAGCAGGCTCCATGTACCAGGAGCCTGACGTGGGATTCGATCCCGGGTCTCCAGGATCCCGTCCTGTGCCAAAGGCAGGTGCCAAACCGCTGGGCCACCCAGGGATCCCAACTCTCGCATTTTTAAAGGGATATTTACATAATAGACGGGGGAAGGAAGTCAAACCACTATCTGCATCAGTTTTGGCTTGAATTTGAATTTGGCCTCCTCTGAATTTCAGCTTCTTTGGAGATTTCCACTTGATAATCATCACAGACTTGTGAGAACTGACAATTTACCTGGACGCATTCCTCTATCTTTACAAGCTTTAAAGTTTAGCTTATAATTTACTGTCAGGATTTTCAAATACAAGCCATTTTTTACAAATATGCTACAGAGGAGAAGGAGTTTAAAGCAGACACGAACAGGAATCAGACCGTGTTATCAAACCTGAACAGGATTTTATATAATTATTTTCAAAATTAAGCTTTAGTATATCCAACATACTTTCATAAGAAATTTATATTGTATGCTCCTAAACTAAAGGACTAGAGGGACACCTGGGTGGCTTAGCCGCTTGATTGTCTGCCTTTGGCCCAGGGCATGATCCTGGGGTCCCAGGATTGAGTCCCACATTGTGTTCCCTGCATGGAGCCTGCTTCTCCCTCTGCCTGTGTCTCTGCTTCTTTCTCTTTGTCTCCCATGAATAAATAAATAAAATCTTAAACAACAACAACAACAACAACAACAACTAAAGGACTAGAGAAGGTAAGAAGAAAGTTTTGCATTTATTACAACTTTCGCCCCCACTTCACAAAAGGTGAAGGGCTCATCAATTTTCTCCATTATTTCAAATTGGTATTTCCAACCAAAAGGAAAGTTACAAACGACTAAACATATAGTTATAATTTAACTAGGAAATACCACTAGATAACTGATAAAAAGGGAAAGGCTCTTCCTTCCAGAGAGAAAAACATTCATTCTTGACTGAAAATAAAGACATAGACTCACTCTTCTGAGTGCCAATAAATTATGTACTACTTTTTTCTTTCTAGGAATGTCTGCCAAGCTAATAGGGAATATAGAAAAAGGTAAACTTTCAAAGAGATTGAAACTAATAATCTCTGGACAATTCTATCTGAAGTCTAAATGAGAAATTAGTAGACAGCTTCCACTGTTGAGCAAGATCTAATGACTTTAAGACCCAAAGGGCTATGTAAAATCTCAAACTTAAAAACGAGTGTGAGAAGATGAACTTTAAATCATCACTATAAAATGGATTTTTAAAAAGCCAGGGCAGCTGGGGAAGTAGTATAGAGGCTTCTGCTGCCAGTCTTCGTTTAGAGTTTCAAAAGATTCAGATTGAGTTCATCTACTCAATTGTTTTTCAAACTTAGGGCAGAGGGTCTGAGAATCTGCAGTTCTTCCCAGTCATCAGGTGATACTAATGCAACTGATCTAGTAGTCACACCTAGAGAACCAGATCCCTATTCAATTCAATTTCTAAAGAAAACCAGGAAGAGTAAACAATGATAACAGCTAAAAGAGAAAGAGCAGGACATCTCAGTTTATCTATTTTTATCCTGGTTACTTTTAAATGGATTGGTAGTTTGAAGATAACATACTATGTAAATTAAGACACTTCAAGATGACAGAACAGAACTCCTCTAAAAGAAGCAAAAGGAGTCAGGTTCTTGCATTTCTTTTTAGCTTGCAAAAATAAAAACATATTTCCTAATTATAACAATCCTCTTTTCAAAACTTTTGAAAACTTGCTATTGAATAAACATAATTTCTGCAGCGTGTTCTGAAGAATCAAAGATCTGCTGGATACTTAGATCAAAGGTGGTCACATGGGATCCCTGGGTGGCGCAGCGGTTTGGCGCCTGCCTTTGGCCCAGGGCACGATCCTGGAGACCCGGGATCGAATCCCACATCAGGCTCCCGGTGCATGGAGCCTGCTTCTCCCACTGCCTGTGTCTCTGCCTCTCTCTCTGTGTGTGTGACTATCATAAAATAAAAAAAAAAAAAAAAAAAAAAATTAAAAAAAAAAAACAAAAAAAACAAAGGTGGTCACATAATTGGGAAACATTTGGTTAAATAAAATTTATAAGTTTATTTCCTGTAGGACTTTAGGAACTTAACTTCACTAGCATGTATAGTGACATTCTAAGAAATACAGCATGTGGCACTACACAAACTTATTTCTCCATGGGATAGGGGTATATATGAGGTATCTTACAGACTGGTGAGAAACACATTTCAAAAATATTGGTCCAGAGGAAAAACTATAAATTCCTTAGCATGGGATGCTAGGCCTTTCTTAGCATTTCCAGTCTACCTTGCATCCTCATATATCAATAAAACCTATGAGTTTTATCACTGAACAAATCCTGTATTTCCTCCTTTCAAACTCACTTATGCTTCCCGGAAAGTTTTTTTTCTCTCTGCCTGTGTAAATCCTACTTATGAGGCCCAGATCAATGCCATTCTAATGAAACTTTTCTTGATGAGACTAAATTGCTAATTTCCTCTTCTATAATTCTACTTCCCTTGTATCTTTTAATATCTATATAATAGTTCTCTTCCACTCCAAAAAAATTATTAAAGCTTTTTTAAAAAAAATTGAAACGGCCTGACTTACTTTATGTTAATTAATCCTTCCTTTATAAAAACTAGCTATTTAGACCACAAGAAGTACTCTATGATGTGGAGAGAACTTACGTAATACTTCTAACATTGTGAAACCAAATTAGCAATGTGACAGGAAATGCTACAACACCCAAAGAAGATGGTATCAGATTTTCCTTTTTAGGCAACAGATTAAGTCCTGCTTGCCCATTTCAAGAGGGTTAGTATGTTGAACACCATTGGAGCAAAAATCAAAAGGGTTAAACGAGCTGTTCAACTCTCTGCAGTCTGTCCGCCTTCTTCAACTTTGAACTCAGTTTTTTGCCACCACTGTAATATTGGTCTATTGATTCCCTGCTGTTTCTCACTGCTTTGACTATGGCTATGTTCCTGGATCATTTACTGGCTTTTCAGCCTCAGAAAAAGGTTTTCAACCAATTTTCTTTGAGTTGTAAGCGGCTGTCTTCCTTATGAAAGAGTAGCGTAACCTCTTCCCTACACTGTTTCCAGCCTTCCAGTGACCATGAACCACTCTCCCATCCTTGGCCTATGGAATCCACCACTTGCAATCTCCACAGGCACATAGTTGGTAAATTTTTAAAGACAGGATATTTTGCATGAATCTATTATTCAGGTCTCACTAGATTACAGCTCTGATCTCCTATTAATACCATCCCCAAGTTTAACAAATAGATCCATGAGGTAAAATCCACACTTAGATTCAGATGAAACTACCCCATTTAATAGTTTAAATATAACCTAAGAATCTTTAGAAATGTTTAAAGGGAAAGATTAAAAATAATTCCTAAGTTTTGCCATATTGTACCAGGCCTACCAACATCTTGCTCATAGTAGGAAGTCATTATTTAGCTCATTCTTTGGTCAGTTGCTCCAGATTTTAGTTTAGTCATTTTTAAAGGTAACTGAATCTGAAATCTAAAAACCACTAAACTTCATACCAAATATGTTTCTTCAGTACATTAGCTAGCATTAGTGGGTCTGGAGAACACCAACAATTCAGGATTTATCAAAAGTTTTCTGACTACTTGAATGAGGTGATCCTCCTGCTAACTGTTAAGGCACGCAAGCCTTGAGGCTACAGTCATTTCAACTCTCTGATCCTTAGTTAATTTGACACCATTTTATATATTCTCTTTGTCTTGACTGGCCCATCACAAGTTGGGAAGATGTCTTCTATTCTTCTGTATTTCACGACAAAAAAAAACAAAAAAACAAAAAACAAAAAAAACTGCTTGCTGGAGTTTCAGTAATATTTACCCTAATCAACAAGTAAGTATTAAACAGAAACAAGGTATAGTGACTGACAAATACTTTCAAAGATTTATTGTCAGTAAAACGAATATATTAAGACCTGAAGGGACTGGCCCAAGAATATCTCTAAACAACAAAGAAAATAATATATTATCAAATGATTCCCAGTGTTTCTTCTCCTCCTCATCTTCCTCCTACCTCTCCCTCTCCTTTTCTTCCTCCTCTTTGTTCTTCTTCATTATTTGTAAACTTTGATAGAAGACTACTTATATACTGATAGAAAGAAATGCCTTCTCTTTTTTTTTTAAGATTTATTTATTTATGATAGACACACAGAGAGAGAGAGAGAGAGAGAAAGAGAGAGGCAGAGACACAGAAGGAGGGAGAAGCAGGCTCCATCCCGGGAGCCCGACGCAGGACTCGATCCCGGGACTCCAAGATTGTGCCCTGGGCCAAAGGCAGGTGCCAAACCACTGAGCCACCCAGGGATCCCCAGAAATGTCTTCTCTAATAATTTTTGCCTTTTGAAATAATCTTTTAAGTTTTTAGAGAAATATCTCAGAAAAAGAAACTGATTATTCTTATGATTTGATTACCTGATCATTTGATCAAATGTAAATTTAAACAGTGTTTAAAGTTTCCCCTAGGGTTGAAAACTCATATAATTTTTATTGAAGAATATAATGATCAATGAAAACAGGGGAGCGAGGGGCATGTGGGTTACTGTTGTTTAAGAAAATAAGAACTCAATGGATTCCTTTAAAACCAAAATTTCCTTGGTACCAGTGGAGAAAAATAATGTCACTGAGATGTGGCTCAACTCCTTCAGCTATTAAAGCTACCACGCACTGTTAGCTTTAGGCGCCTTCCTCCATAGACTGGAGCACTGTCAAAATTACAGGGGTATCAATGGCTTGAGGCTTAGAATGTAATGTTCTAGAGTTGTCCAACAGAACTTTCTGCAATAATGTAAATATTCTATATCTGTGCTGTCCAATGTGGCAGCCACTAGTTACTGGTGGCTACTGTAGTGGCTACTGACCACTTGAAATGTGTCTAGTACAGATGAAGTTCAGAATTTTAAAATTTGATTTCATTTAAATGAATTTAAATCTCCATAGTCATTGTTGTGCCCAAGATTGCGAATCCAAGAAACCACCAAGGAGCCGACACCGATGCAAACACACGAGGGTTTATTTACAAGCTCGAGTTTGGGTCCAAGTATACTCCACACAGCAGAGCAGGGGCTTGGACCCCAAAGTAGGTTACAGCTGGGTTTTTTATGGGCTGGTGTAGGGGATTTTCAGAAGGGGTGGAGGAATTTTTTCCATTCCAATATGGGGGAAAGGGTAGGGGAGTTTCTTAAGATCTGATATGGGATTCTCTGCCGAGGGCATTCTGAGCTTTATTGTCTTTCCGATATGGGATTCCCTGCCTAGGACATTCTGCAGTTTTTCCTGTAATGTTCAGCTCTTATTCCCAGGGGCCTAAGATGGCTGTACTTGTGCTAATGCTAAACTTGAGGTGGAATGGCTTTAATTTTTCTCGGCCTCCACACCATATGTGGTTACTGGCCACTGCATTGGACTGTGGAGTTTTAGCAAATTTTTTAGTGAGAAAATACTCTCTGTTTTTTTTTTTTTTACTTTTAGTTCTTTCCCAGCTATTCAGACATGTCCCCAAAGTTGACTACTCCCCATCATACTGTATTTAGAATCATGCCCACATTTTTAAAAATAAGGTTGGTTTATCATACCTAAGGAAAGGTTGAGTTAAACTTTGTTAAGTATGCCTTGGGGAAATAAGTCACCCTAAGAAAAGAAGGAGAAACTATTGCCCAGAGGGACACAGCAGTACCTGTGACAATGCCTGTATATACAAAGCTAGCAATAGCAGTGCTTAACTGGACTGGATTTGTTCAAGAGTATGTGATAGCCATCTCTTGGGAACCCCAGAAATAGTGAAGAGTATTTTACAGCTGCCAGGGATCTTTTGTGGATAGAAGGGCTAAATCAGTGAAATTTGGGTTATAACTGTTATTTTGTCTCCACTAGCAACTGTAGACTGATGAATCGTGGGAAAACTGGGGTTACATTTATTGGTACGCAGATTTGATGGGCTTCTATCAGTATAATATATATAAGCAGTTTTACCATCTGATAACATTTTTAAGTGACAATCCAGAATAACATCCAAAATAATTTTGGAAGGTTAAAAAAAAAATCTCAAGAGCCAAATACATACTTTCTTTCAGTGAAGTGAAGGATAACTATAAGAGGAATAATTTAAAACCCCACCAGATGCACAAAACTATTTATATGAATTAAATAAAATTGAGTTTTTGTGAGTATCCCAAAGATAATAACTATATAAATATGAAATTATAAAAGCTGAGTTACTTAGCTTTTACCCTATTGATAACTGCCAACCAAACATTTTAATATAAAGATACATGGGCACACACCAGGGTGTGTTTCCTTTAGTTAAAAACAATTTTAAAATATGGAGATAATAGAAGATCATTTGGGGGCAGCCCCGATGGCTCAGCAGTTTAGCGCCACCTTCAGCCCAGGGCGTGATCCTGGTGACCCGGGATCGAGTCCTGCATTGGGCTCCCTGCATGGAGCCTGCTTCTCCCTCTGCCTGTGTCTCTGTGTCTCTCTCTCTCTCTGTGTGTCTCTTGCGAATGAATGAATGAATGAATGAATGAATGAATAAAAAGGGGAAAAAAAAGATCATTTGGTTCCAAAAGATCAAAATAAAATAAAAACCAAGTTACAATGTGATTTTTACAAAGTATGGTATTTGGTGTTTTCAAATATTATAAACTCTGAGAAAATAATTTAAATGAAAACAGCGTTATTGATGAAACTGTAATATCTTAAAACAACTATTAATACTCTCTGAATAGGACCATATGTGTAAAAAAATAAAAAATTAATAATGCTCCACAACAGAAAGCATCAGGCCTAGATGGGCTCACTGGGAAATTCTACCAAACATTTAGGAAAGAAATTATATCAATTCTCTATAAACTCTTTCAAAAGAGGACAAAAGCAGAGGGGATGCTTCCTAATTCATTCTATGAAGCTAGAATTACCCTAAAACCAAAATTAGACAAAGACATTACAAGAAAGGAAAACAATAGACCATTATCTCTCATGAACATTGATACAAAAATCTTCAACAAAACATTAGCAAATTGAATCCAACAATGTATAAAAAGAATTTATGCCATAACCAAGTGGGATTTAGACCAGGTATGCAAAATTATTTCCATATTTGAATATCAATTATTATGATCCATCATATCAACAGGCTGAAGAAGAAAAAAATCACAAGATTTTATCAGTAGGCGCAGAAAAAACATTTCACAAAACCCAATGGCAAACCATGATAAAAGCATCCAGTAAACTAGGAATAGAAGGGAACTTCCTCAATTTGATAAGGGATATCTACAAAAAAACTTCCATCTGACATCATACTAATGAGTAAAAAAAAAAAAAAAAACCCCTAGAAGCTTTCCCACTAAGATCAGGAACAAAGCAAGGATGTCTTCACTCACCACCCCTTTCAATAATGTAGTGAAAGTCCTAGTTGATATAATAAGAAAAGGAAACAAAAAATATACAGATTTAGAAAGAAGAAATTAAACTGTCTTTTCAAATTATATTATTGTCTTTGTAGAAAATCCCAAAGATTTGACAAAAACAAAAAACAAAAAACAAAAACAAAAACCTCCTGGAACTAATCAGCAATTATTCCAAGGTCATAGGATAAAAGGTTAATAGAGAAAATTCAATTCCTTTCCCATATACTAGCTATTAACAAGTAAAACTTGAAATGGAAACCACGGTATCATTTACATTAGCATCCCCCAAACAGAAATACTTAAATATAAACCTAACAAAATACAAGATCTATTGAAAAAAAAAAAAAAAGAAAGAAAGAAAACAACCCCACAAGACTGATGCACGAGTTTAAAGAAAAACAAAATAGAGGAAGAAATACTCCATGTTCACAGATAGGAAGACTCAATATTGTCAAGACATTGGTTCTTTCCAACTTGATCTATGCAATCTTAATTTTAATGCAATCCCAATCAAAATCCTAGCAAGTTATTTTGTGAATTTCAAAAACTGATCTTAAAGTTTATATGGAGAGGCAAAATAATAGTCAATAAAATAGTGAAGAACAAGAACAAAATTGAAGAAATGACATTACCTCACTATTAAACTACAATAATCCAGACGGTGTGGTAATGGTCAAAGATAGGCAGAGTTCAATGGAAGAGGATAGAGAGCCCAGAGAGACTCACATAAATAGTCAACTGATTTTTTTGTTGCTGTTATTTTTTATTTAAATTCAATTTAATGGGCAGCCCAGGTGGCTCAGCAGTTTAGTGCCACCTTCAGCCCAGGGCCAGATCCTGGAGACCCGGGATCAAGTCCCATGTCAGGCTCCCTGCGTGGAGCCTCCTTCTCCCTCTGCCTGTGTTTCTGCCTCTCTCTCTCTCTCTGTCTTCCACGAATAAATAAATAAAATCTTTAAAAAAATGAAAAAAATTTAACTAACATATACTGTATTATTAGTTCCAGAGGTAGAATTTAGTGATTCATCAGTTGTATATAACACCCTGTGCTCATTACATCAAGTGCCTTCCTTTTTTTTTTTTTTAAAAAAGATTTTATTTATTTATTCATAGACACAGAGAGAGAGAGAGGCAGAGACACAGGCAGAGGGAGAAGCAAGCTCCATGCAGGGAGCCCGATGTGGGACTTGATCCCGGGTCTCCAGGATCACACCCCAGGCTGCAGGCAGCACCAAACCACTGCGCCACCGGGCTGCCCCATCAAGTGCCTTCCTTAATGCTCATTACCCAGTTACCCCATCCCCCAAGGTCAACAGATCTTAAACAAAGGAGGAAAGACAATACAATGGATAAAAGACGGTCTCTTCAACAAATGATACTGGGATGACTGGATATTCACATGCAAAAAAAAAAAAAGAATCTAAATACAGACATTATTTCCTTCATTAAAATTAACTCAAAATGGGTCACAGGCCTAAATATAAAATGTAAAACTATAAAACTCCTTCAATACTGAAGAAAATCTAGATAATCTTCTGTTTGGCAATGACCTTTAAAATACAATACCATGGTACCTGGGTGGCTCAGTGGTTGAGCATCTGCCTTTGACTCAGGTCATGATCCCAGGGTTCTGGGATCAAGTCCCACACCAGGCTCCCCACAGGGAGCCTGCCTCTCCCTCTGCTGTGTCTCTGCCTCTCTTTGTGTGTCTCATGAATAAATAAAATCTTTTTAAAAATATAATACAATACCAAAGATATGATCAATGAAAGAAATAATTGATAAGCTGGACTTCATTAAAATTAAAAATTTCTACTCTGCCAAAGACATCATCAAGAGAATGAAAACACAAATCACAGTCTAGAAAAAAATATTTGTAAAAGACATCTGATGAAGGACTATTATCCAAAATATACGAAGAAGGCTTATAAATTAACAATAAGAAAAAAAATCAACAATAAGAAAACAAATAACCTGACTAAAAAATGGGCCAAAGACTTTAACAGACCCCTCACCAAAGAAGATAGACAGATGGCATTTAGGTTCACTGCACACAGATATTTACAGCAGTAGAAAGATTATTGGTTGTCAGGGATTAGAGGATGGAGAGATGAAGAGGCAAAGCATGAAGTATTTTTAGGACAGTGAAACTAAGATACTCTTATGATGGTTAGATACATGCCATTATAAATTTATCCAAACCCATAGCATTTACACCACCAAGAGTGAACACTAAATTAAACTATTGACTCTGGATGATAACAATGTGTCAATGCAGATTCATTAACTATAACAAATGTGCCACTCTGGTGGAGGATATTGGTAATGGCAGAGGCTATATGTTTCAGAGTATGGAGGATACAGGAAATCCTGGGCCTTCTGCTCACTACTGCTGTGAACCTTAAACTGCTCTAAAAACTAAAATGTATTAAATAAAAACAACACCAATTGAGAGATTTGGAATTTTTTAGTTTAAAAACTAAAAACAAGGAACCTATAATCTTATGGCTAGAAGCTGACTCTATCAATGCCATAAAGTCAATAAAATAGAGTCTGAATCACTATTTTCAATTAGGGATAAAAAAAGTAATAGGGTGTCTTCTTTAGAACTACTAATTGTTGCATAAAGAGTGGCTTTATGGCCCACATAAAGGACTTTCTAGTTGCTAATTATCTCCTGTTAATTTTTATTTACTTCTTTCTTTTGTACATCTAGTATTGATGCAGCTTTTCTCCCCAAGAATATGCAAATCAAAATTGAGTATAAGATGGGATCCCTGGGTGGCGCAGCGGTTTGGCGCCTGCCTTGGCCCAGGGCGCGATCCTGGAGACCCGGGACCGAATCCCACGTCGGGCTCCCGGTGCATGGAGCCTGCTTCTCCCTCTGCCTGTGTCTCTACCTCTCTCTCTCTCTCTCTGTGTGACTATCATAAATTAAAAAAAAAAAAATTGAGTATAAGAAAAATAACTGTGCTTTAATTTGTAATAGGGCTCTGAAAAAACCATATTCCTTTCAAAATATATCTTGGTCTTTGATAGAGCCTTATGTAGAAGCACTTCCCCAGATTTCTAGTCTGTATTTTTGTACTATGGTTGAACCTTGAATAACATGGGTTTGAGCTGTGCAGGTCCACTTAAATGTGGATTTTTTTTAATAAATACAGTATACTGTAAATGTATTTTATTTTCCTTATAATTTTCTCAATAACATCTTTTCTCTAGCTTATTTAATTGTAAGAATATAGTATATATTACATATAATGTATAAAATATGTAACTGGCTGTTAATAGGCAAGGCTTCCAGTCAACTTTAAGTAATTGTTTTGGGGGAATCAAAAGTTGTATGTAGATTTTCAACTGCACTGTGGCTAGGGGGAGTAGCACCCATAGCCCCTACATTGTTCAAGGGTCAATGATTTTTTAAAAAGATTTTATTCATTTATTTTACAGAGAGAAAGCACGAGGAAGGGGCAGAGTGACAGGGAGAAAGTCTTAAGCAGACTCTGCTGAGCAGGGAGCCCAACACGGGGCTCAATCCCAGGACCCTGAGATCACGACCTGAACTGTAACCAAGAGTCAGCCGCTTAACTGACTGTACCACACAGGTGCCTCCAACAGTGTTTTTTAATATATTCTTTTGTGTATTTCCTATTACTTAACTGTTAACCTGGATTCTTAAATTTATATGATTCATTTTGTACATGTAAAACAATGATCATTATGTTATACATTATAGTACCTTAACACTTTACAATGTACCTTCATTGTACTCTGCCAAAATATTATAAGGTAGATAATAATAGCTCCTTTTAGCTCCCAACCTCCAACTACTGGCCAAACAGACATGAAATTTTCAGTCCTCTAGACAACTCTGCCAAGTTTCATAAATTTTGTACTTCTTCAACATGAAATTAAGACTTAGAGAAGCATAAGAGGAATTACTATAGCTAATTCATCATAGTCTACATTTTCATTCTATGCAGGGATGAAGAATGTCGGTATCCTAGATGTTTAAACCCTAAATGCGATTTGTGGTGATTTAAATTTGAAGTAAGGTGTAGTTTAGGTGATAAATTCCAGGTCCTAACGATAATCTTTTAGTTTTGGTTCCAAAGTGAAAGCCTCAATTTCATTGGTAACAAATATATTATCAAAAATTACCTGATTAAAGAAACAGAAAATCCCATGGTAAATAATTGACAGGCTCTACCTCAAAATGAAACAAATATCATAAAAGAGATAAAGAATTAGACAGACACAAGTTAAAGAAGTAGTTTCCATCTTGAGCCACATCATTACTAAAATGACCTCAATGACTTAGGTAGAGATCCAGTCAAGGGATCAGTGGTTTGGTGCCTCCCTTTGGCCCAGGGTGTGATCCTGGAGACCCGGGATCGAATCCCATGTCGGGCTCCCGGTGCATGGAGCCTGCTTCTCCCTCTGCCTGTGTCTCTGCCTCTCTCTCTCTTTCTGTGTGACTATCATAAAAAATAAAATTCAGAAAAAAATAATAAAAATAAAACACTAAATTTAAAAAAAAAAGAGAGATCCAGTCAAAACAGTTTAGAACTAGTGTCAATTTTGTTAAGTGTGAAACTGCACTGTAGTTTTTATATATTTAAAAGGTCCTTAATCCATTACAGATGGATTAAGGATGCACTCTGAAGTGTTTATGGTTAAAACTATATGATGCATGGGATTATTCTAAAAATAAATAAATAAATAAAAATTTTTAAAAATCCTGGAAAGAAAAAAGGAGGGGAAAAGATGGATGACATGATTGACAACATTGTTGATAACAGCTGAAACTGGGAGCTTACCAGGGGCTAACAAGATTGCTCATTGTCTTATTCTTTCTAATTTTGTAGGCTTAAAAATTTCCATAATAAAAAGTTTAAATGTAATTGAAAAAAAGATAGGCAGCTTATAATCATTTAGGTAATTTCTAACAGTTACTCATCAGATTGCATTCAACCCAAGTGGAAACTTTCCTTTAGACAACTATTTTTTTGTTTTTTTTTTTTAGACAACTATTATTATTTTTTCTTTCTGATCCTATTTTTACTTGAATAACTTGTCCTAAGAAGCTTTATCCTATAGATACCTCCTACTGAAGGGTGGGGTGAAAGACCTTGGCTAGTGATGTAGTATAAAAGTGTTTTATAATATATAATAAAGCTGAGTTTGAGTCCAAATATGATGTTTACTAAATTTATGTTGAGTAAATCATTTTAACTTTTTTGAGCTTGTTCCCATATTCCTAAATATGGAGAAACTCACTGTCTCAGAGAGTTTTTTGCAATAGGATACCTAATATGATGTTAACTGATTTACGCTTTCACAGATAGAGGGTTAAAAGTTTAAAAAAGAATATATCAAAATTTTCTCCAAGTTAAAAAAAATCATAAAGTTTCAAGTTCAAGTAACAGCAAACATCCAATATCACATCCCATTAGGAGGCCATGACCATACCTTTTTATTCTTGTCCTCTACCCAAACATATTTTTAGTAGGTCTATTCTCTTTCTCAGAGGGATAATCATGGGTATTACATTTAAATGGATTGCCAAGGGATCCCTGGGTGGCGCAGCGGTTTGGCGCCTGCCTTTGGCCCAGGGCGCGATCCTGGAGACCCGGGATCGAGTCCCACGTCGGGCTCCCGGTGCATGGAGCCTGCTTCTCCCTCTGCCTCTCTCTCTCTCTCTCTCTCTCTGTGTGTGTGTGTGACTATCATAAATAAATAAAAATTAAAAAAAATTAAATGGATTGCCAAGAATGTAAAACATTACGAGATATGTTAAGGAAACCACATATTCTACTACAAAGAATGTTTAATTTAGTCTTTCTAGGAGTATTTCACATCTAGAATACATACAATGTATATTCAGACAACAGGTATGAAAATCAGGTACCTCACTTACTATAAGTTATCAAGAGTACCTTAAAGATTTGGTAAGTAAATATCACTATTAAGGTGTGGTTTGACCAAGTGAACTAATTTGATTTAGGAACCTAAAGAAATCACCTTCACACATAATTTATCACTAACCATGACTATAGAGCATAACTGGGTGGGGCATCTGGGTGGCTCAGATGCTTAAGCATCCAACTCTTGATCTCAGCTCAGGTTTTGATTTCAGTCATGAAATCAAGCCCTTCATTAGGTTCTATGCAACTTAAAATTTTAAAAAAGAACATAACTGGGTAATCATTGGAAGTTTCTTCTGTGGGGGAAATAAACTGACCTCTGATACTGATAGTCAGAAGTCTCCCAACAATGAGGTCTATCAGTTTAAAAGCCCCACACAATTATACAGCAGCCTCCAGATCACTTAGTGGTGACTTACTCTCAAATGTGAAGAGACAGCCAGACACCTGAAGGAAAATGTCCAATAACAAAAGAGAAACAAAAAAAAGTAATAGTAAGATGATCCCTAAGAATCAGAGAATATGCAAGACTCAAAACAAATTTACATAACCAAAATTTTAACATTAAAGAGAAGGGGGAACTTATGAGAAGTCTTCCAGAAAGTAGAATAAGGAGGCAAAAAAACAGAAAACAGGATAGAAAAGTAAATTACAGGAGCAATCCAAGAGATGAAAACTTTGGCTCATAGGAATTCTAGGAAGAGAGAACACAGAGAAAAAAGGCAGAAAGGGAATCTTCAGAGAAATAACACCTGATTTTTAAAACAGGCACATGGGGGCAGCCTGGGTGGCTCAGTGGTTTAGCGCCACCTTTAGCCCAAGGCATGATCCTGGAGACCCTGATCGAGTCCCATGTCGGGCTCCCTGCATGGAACCTGCTTCTCCCACTACCTGTGTCTCTGTCTCTCTCTCTGTCTCTCATGAATAAATAAATTAAATCTTAAAAAAAAAAAATAAAACAGGCACATGTGTTATCTTGATAAAAATTTAAATTAGTTAAAAATTATATAGGTAATCACATATCTCAGAGCTTAGTTACTCACCTGCCTAATGTAGTTATATGGACATTATTATATATTATGTTGTACTGTACTTGAGTTGTGTGTGTGTGTGTGTGTGTGTATGTGTGTTTTAATAGATTATGCTGTCTTCTCATCTAAACTGTAAACTCTTCAAAGCCAGGAATAAGATTTGCCACTCACAGCAGGCACATATTCTATTACTAAATACTTGTTAAACTCATTTGCTTTGAACATGACTTTAGTTTCCACTAAGCTCTGTGACTCTTTAAGAGGGTTCAGTCTTTCAGCCTTGGTACAAAAGGTAAAGGTCATTCTTAGCTAAAACAGTGACTTGAAACTCCAGGAACAACTCTAAGAATCCAGTTCCTAACATTGTTTGCAATGAAAAAAATCATTCTACTAAACAATGATAAATTTAAAGCTGCTCAAATGGCCTTTGTTTAAATACCCTTAAAAGTTTTTGCCCATTCAATCTTCTTTTCAGAAAATTTGATCTGAGCCTCCATCCAGACACATAGTTCTATGGTACCAGTTAGTGGAATATGTAGGCTATGAATCAGACTCCACTGTGGAAACTAATCCTTGAGTCACGATCATAATATTCCATTGGCATCCACCCCAGGGACAAGGTATTCATTTAAGAGTGCTACTCTCTCATGCAAAGGATGAAGCATCAAGTAACTCCCACTCATCATTACAGTCATCCCTTAAATATCCTAGTTTGGTTATCTGTTTGAGCAAGACTGTCTGGTCACCCTCATCTATCAGGATTCTATAGTCATCTCTACCATTATAAAGGGTCCCCTAGTTTTGGTCATTAATTTAATAAATATTTATTAAGTGTCTGTTTTAAGCAAAGCACTATTCTAGATACTGAGATATAGCAGTGAGTAAGACAAAAAAAGTCCCTGATTTAGGGAATTATATCCTAGTCAAGGAGAGTTCAGAAGAGTTTACCCATTTGCTTAATCTGTTCTCTAGAATTCTCCTCTGATCAATTCTAGAAAATTTACATTTGCTTGTCTGCTTGCTTACCTTCTATCTCCCCATCTTTGACTATTTTTTTTTTTTGCTATATCCTTCCTTTTCCCCATTTCTTACCTGACATGTTTAATACCTTATTAGGCTCCTTGAAATTAGGCTAAGCCATAAGCAGCTACAAAGTCTACAAAAACCCAGCTACCAATAAGATTTCTTAAAAGTGCTCCATACGAAGGACAAGTCCTATGATTTTCATGTCCTGATTTATATTTGAGAAGTAATATATACTTTTAAGAGGCATTACAAAGTTGTATGTGACAGATTTCTAAATATTCTCCTTATAGAACTATCAAAAGGATAGTTCAAAAAAAAAGGATAGTTCATAAGTAAGCACTGATTATATAGGGTTTTTCAATTTATTACATAAGTCAGTGTAAGATTCAAAAATTCTTGTTAGTACCCTAATTGATGCTGCTACAGGAAGGTATACTGAAAAGGTTCAAAATGTTCACAAAGAGGAAGATATTTGAAAAAAGCAAAAATACTTAAGAAACATTAACATTTCAATTGTGTATTTTTCAAATCTCATGCTGAGAGGGGGAAAAATTAATGTAGGCAACAATTTTAAAAACAACATAGACCTCAGGACACCTGGGTGGCTCAGTGGTCAAGCATCTGCTTTTGGCTCAGGGTGTGATCCTGGGGTCCTGGGATCAAGTCCCACATCAGGCTCCCCACTGGGAGCCTGCTTCTCCCTATGCCTGTGTCTCTGCCTCTCTCTCTGGGTCTCTCATGAATAAATAAATAAAATCTTTAAAAAACAAAAAAACAACATAGATCAGAACTGCAGCCATTATAAATTTGAGAGATTCTCTTAAGTAAAACTGCAAATGTTATAGACTAGTATTTTCAAACTCTTAAATGAAACTAAAATGTAATCCTGGAAGTAATAGTCAGAATTCTGCAAGAATCATATTAAAGTTCTTCTATAAGGCAGGCAGGCAAACCTATTCTTGAATGTTTCTTGGTCCAAACAATATCTTCTATATTACATAGTCTCAATAAGTAATAATTCTAATGCCTAGGTAGATTTAAAATTCTTTGCAAATTATTTTGGCCCTGGGCACAGTATACTTATAGCTCTCCTGTATACAAAAGGGGGAAAGGACTCATTGGATGCTTCAATTATAGACTGTATTACTGTTCTCATAAAACAATGGTCTTCTCAAAGTGTGTTTGAGAAATTAGGAGCATTGATATGATTTAGGAGCTTGTTAAAAATATGGAACTCTCAGGTACCCCAGAGCTAAAAAACCAGAATCTGCATTTTAATAAGATCTCCAGGAGATATACATGGACATGAAAATTTGAGAATTACTAATCCAATTGACAATGTAAGGCATTTTCTGATCGCAATCTTCAAAACATTAGATGGCAGTTTGCCAACAAAAATTCAAAAGAGAAAGGGAAAAAAAGGAAGTAGTCCTGGATAATATTATTTTAGTGATATCATAAAATGTTATACTCAGATTTTATAAAAGGAACAAAAGATAAAAAAATCTGTTAAGAATGTTTCTGTATTTAACAAATGACTGAACTTAAGACTGTCTGCCGCACCCACCAATATCCTTGACATAAATTTCTTTTTGCTTGGTAATATATTAAGGTAAATCACACAACATGTCACCGTGTAATGGTTCTGTAATACAACTGAATCAAGAGAAAGCCATGTTCCCCCCATTTCCCACCCCCACAGATATCCTAGAGCCTAACTAGAAACATGGTGGATTTGCTTGGTCCAGATGGTCTTTGTTGTTACTAGCTCATGAATTGAAATACAAAGTACATAAACAAGCTATCTGCTTGTCCTTTCAAGTTCTCAGATCTGCTCTAGTTCTATCTAAGAAGTTTTGTTAAATCTCAGTGTAGGTAAAATTGCTTTTCAGTTGCTGCTCCCATGTTGGGACACATTTGCTCACCTCTTGTTTTGAAATGCTTTCTCACATTGCTAAGTGTCTGTCTTCATCTGACTCTAGTATTTGGGTCTCACTCATGACAAACAAAGAATACTGAACCACAGGCTTGAGCAATACTTCAGGTATTTCCTGGACATGCTGACAAGATCCTTGCTTCCCTTTCTTAGCACTCATTCACGCCTGCTAACCAGCCTGCTGACCTCAACACACAGGCTAGCCACACGCAGGAACTCTGCCCAGCACCTTCTACAGGCTTCTGGTCCTAACTTCTGGTATATCTTGTTTACCATCACCCAAATGCAGAGAGAGAGTGGGTCTAGAAGGTGGAGTCCTCACAACAGCTAGTGCACGGTAGGCTCCATATCCTGGAAGAAGCCTGTGACAGAAAGACAGAGATGCCTATTCTCCAAGTAGTTTGTAGCAACAGACCTTTAACCCTGACTTGCTTCCAGGGAAGCTCTGTTTTTGTTTCAACTTCTTTTTGGTGGTAGAGAGGGGGATGAGAAAGTTAAGAATAATGCTGTTCAAAATGAGCTGTGACTATTCAGAGGCAGTGTCAAATCTGTACCTTCTAATGTATTGTTTCTTTCATTTTGAATTACTGAATCTCCATTTTTGTTTCATTGCTTATACTCAGTAATTCTACAGTTCAAAGGTAAAAGAGAGAGCTATAAGTACCCTTTTCCTCCTAGAGAAAAGGCTGCAATATCTTCATGGATAGAGAATTTGTCTTGTGCATTTATATCCACCCAATACTGTGTCTTCTATACATCAATCATTAAATATATATTGTGCCCATGCTAACTCATGCCTATTTTATGATACAAATATTTCTGCTTCCTTATCTGTTTCATTTTTTTTTTCCTCAGCCAGGCTTTCATTCTATCCTCCTGAGCCCACTCTTGCTGAAGTCACCAAGGACCTCCTAATTGCCACATTGCAGATGCGTAGGTTCTGTAGTGCAGTATGTTGCCATCCTTGATTTTTCCCTTCCCTTGACTTCTGGGCCTCCCTGCTTTCCTGGCCTCTCTGCCCCTCCAGGGGCTCTTCTCTTAGTCTCTTGACTATCTCTGCTTTCAATGTCCCCTGAAAGTTGGTGGTCCCCAGAATTCCGATTTACCACCCTCTCCCATCTCACTTTTATGTTTTTTAGTTCATCCTTACCTAAAGCCTTGACTACACTGGTAACTCCCAAGCTACATTTCCAGCTCTCGCTTCTCTCCTAAGCCCTGATCCTGTATCTCCAACAGCCTTACTTGACAGCAGCAATACAGGGGGGGACCCTCTCAATACAGGAACCTAATAATGCATGATTTCTTCTTCACCCTCCCTTCTCTTGGATTCTCTAGCTTAGTTCATGACATCACTTTTCACACATCTAGCCTTGCATGTGCAGTGCAGTTGCTCATGCCTAGAGCAATAATTTTCAACAGGAGTCAATTTTGCCCTGTACGACCTTTGGCAATATCTGGAGACATTTTTTGATTGTCACAACTAGAAGAGAGTAGTGTTACAAGCATCTAGTGGGTGGAGGCCAAAGATGCTATTGAACATCCTAAGGCCCAGGACAGCACCTCCACAAGAAAAAGTATCCATCCCAAATGTCAATAGTGCTGAGATGGAGAATCTCTGCTCTAGAATATCCTCTTTGATTTCGCTGCCTGATGAACTCCAACTCACCAACTACCAAGACTCAGCTCAAATGTCACCACTTCTGTGAAGTCTTTCTCTACCAACTAGGTCCTCTCCTCCAGACAAGTATTCTTGCATCTTTCTCACTTTCTCATACACACTTCTATTTTAGCACATCACATATTAGACTGAATTTCTGTTTGTTTACCAGTGTATCCCTATTACTAGCATGGGAGTTCCCTCAAGTAGAGACCGTATTTTATTATCTTTTATTCCTAGGACTTGGGGTCAGTGCCTGGCAAATAGTAGGCACTCAAATGCATGCTAGATGAATGAATTAAAGAAATCATATCTACAGAGAAATCCAAACTATTTCTGAAACAAACAATTCAGCTCCCTGAACTACTCTGAAGCTAATATTATAGTTCCTCAGTTCTAAGAGATATGCATTTATAAGCATACATCTCTCACCAAATTTCTAGAACTAGACATTCACATTGCATCACAGTTTTAGAGTCAATATTTATATGTTATATTGGTTTTTATAGGAAAGATTAAGTGTTGCTCAAAATTAACCAAATGTCTCTAAATATTCTGCTCAAATTAATAGGGGCTGAGAAAATAATGGAACACTAAAACAAATATATATTTAAAACACTTATTTTAGGAAGAACAACTAAGTAATCTTTTGAAATGTATGATCTTGAGATTAGTGTTCAAGACTTTTGAAATAACTGAGATAGGGTTTTTAAAGTTCTACTACACTAGGCTTAAACAATTTACCTACCCAGAATGAAGAAACAGAAAATAAAGAAAAAACTTATAACAAAAAGAAAAAATGTAAAGCCAAACTTTTGGGTAAAAATGTGCATATATGTGAAGAATGGAGGACATGTACAAACCTGGGTAAAATGCTGAGGTATTTTAAATAACAGGATAACAAAATCTCTGAGTATCCTAATAACATAACATAGGAGATTTGGAGAATAGATAGGAAAAAATAAAATAACAATTGAGTAAACTGTTCCAGAAAGTTTAGAAATCTGAAGAGTAATTTTTGTAACTAGATAAAAACTACTTCTTGACTGAGATGACAAAATATTACACACAAGGTTAAAACATCAATTATCTACTTTCAGATCAAAAGTCATTAGCCTTTACAAAAGTAATATCGTATTTCAAAAAGTATATATAAGAAACATATGCCAGTTATTATTATGTTCTTTGATAGCAAATAAAACATCATCATGCAGACTACAGAGTCCCATTTTCATTCTAAGTTGTAAACACAGAACAGAGCCCTGTTGCAGATACAGGTAAAAGTTTTCACTAGATTTTAAAATATTAGCCATTAATGAGCTGTTACTATTGAGAGCTAGAAACTGGATTCTATGCTGCTAGAGACTAGTAGCTAAACATGTAAGAAAAGAATTCGTAGACTCTCAGTGCTTTAGAAACCAGGGTCCCTGACCAAAGCAGTGATTTAATTTCACGGCTGCTCGGTAGAGATAGCTGACATTACTAAATGCTACTCTAATATCAACTTGTTAAATGTGAATCCAGACTCAGCATATCAGAATACTAACCCAGACTAACTGGAGTCATGGGAAATATTTTGGGAGCTGTTTATTTATAAATGAGTTACAATATGCCACTATAATTAGATTAATATATAATTATTGATAAACACAGGATTATTTCTAAAACCCCCGTATTGTTGCCACTGCTAAGTTTAGGAAAAACAACATTAGGATTTTTCTTTTAAGACCAGCCCTTACCAATCAATTAGATCAATTTAGATCTAGTCTATGTTGAATTTAGTGGACACTCTACTGCTTACCGGTACTTTTATATGGAATTGCTCAATAAACATTAAACGGAGGAACAAATTAAAACTCTCCAGCAAACTACATATTTCTGAACTATTTATAATCCAATAGTCTACCAAAAAATAGAATCTGCACAAAGCTAGACATTTGGCTGTCACAAAAAAAATACTTAAGTTAGCTTACCTAAGTTAAATAAAACTGATAAAAGTATGTATTTTTAGCTATGCAAAAAGGCATTTAGTCACACTTTATTAAAAAACATTAAAAATACTTTTTTTTCAAAAGTATCATTAACAACAAACTATATAATATTACCACAAAATCAACTATTTCAAGGCTATGTCTACAAATATATTTACCTATAAATATTTCTAAGTTAATTATACATTTCAGATTAATTAATTCATTAAATGTAAAATAAATTTACAAGGTACATGTAATTCAGTTTGCAAATTATTAACATGTTTCTTTATAGTGTCATTTCATTGCTTTCTTTCAGGAGGCAAAACAGTTTCATGGATTATAATCTCCTAAAGCTGTTTTTTTTTAAGTTTCATAAATAAAATAATCCTAAAACATAGATCAGAATTTGAAATCTGATCTTTATTCATCTTCAGTAAAGTATTTGCTTGTATTAACATTTGGGCATTGGGTAACAATAATATTTACGAGATTTCGAAAGAGAGAAAACTAGCAATTACTTAATATTTTATTTACCTAAAGCTACACGTCCAGAAGTTTAAAAAAATTTTTTTAAATATAGATATTGAGTGTTATATGAACACAGATAAACAGATAAGGGTTTTTTTTCCTCCTAAAATACTATGTACTGTCATCCAGAATTGGTTTAGCCAGAAAAAAAAAAAAAATTAATTTCCTGGAATCTGGTGAGAACTTCCAAATACAGAAATTTTAAAAATCTACTTAAGTTCAAATACTTTGGAAAATCTATTTAAATTCAAATGCTTTGGAAAGGCTCAATTATATAAAAAAACTGCTTTGGTTAAGATACATTAGAGTTAAATGACTAATAAACAAAATTACCAAAATAACAAATTAATAAGGTAACTAGGAGTATTTGGGAAATGCTTAGCAATTGAAACCAAATTCAAAAAATATAAAATTTAGAATTCAATGCTGTTGAAAGACTAAGTTACATTTTAGAAGGTAGTCAACTGGTAGCTAAAGGAAAACTGGGTGGAAACAAAATTCCTGTGGTTAAGGGTATATACAGATGCAAATGCCAGTTATTTTTCCTGTGCTTTAAAACAGCAGCATAATAGTTTTTATCAATGTTCTACTAAATACGCATATTTTAGAGAAACATTTTCTCTGTGTTCATTTGTGAAAAGATTTTCACATTTTTATGTAGGCTTTTTATTGTTTAGTATTTTAAATAAGTATTCTATATTTTACCTATTTCACATTGATTAAGGAGGGGAGAATGCTTAAATGAACACTTTTGAAAGTAGGAATAAAATATGGAGTTAGACATTAAAATGCTACATTACTTGAAGAAAAAAAATATACCAAGGTAAAAATATTATGAAATAAATTATTATTTAAAGCTTGTTTTCATGCTACAGAAATGTTTCATGGCTTAAATCAGTTTAGAGAGTTTTTTTTTAATGCATATTTTTGACACTAGTAAAATAACAGAGAGTGAAAAACTATTGAGGGTTCCTCAGATTTACAAATACGAAGATTATGACTATAAAACACTTGCTAACTAAGTTCTAATATATTTCAACCAAATAGTTCATAAAGCTTTTCTAGTATAAATTAACAATTACCAAGACCAAAGGAAACTTACCTTACAAGAATGCTTTAAAGAATTAGATAGTTCATTTGTGAAATCTCTGTTACTGTCTCTTGATAAGTTATCAACTTTATCTTCATTTCCAGGTGCAAATTTTATGAGTAATTGTGATGGTCCCCCCTTAGAACAATTGTGCTTGAGGCTGGATAAACAGGAAACATTTGGGTAAGTTCCTCCCAATGAAACACTTCTCTGTAAAATAGCATGGTTTTTGTTTATCTGTAAATTTGGTCTTTCCAACTGTCCATTGATATTTATTTGGTAATCTAGGTGTGGAGAGGATGGTAAACATGCAGATGTCCTCTGCATAAGCTTAATGCACTCTGAATGAGAATTAAGCTTGATTTCTGACATCTCTGGTTTGCAATCACCACTTGCTGTTTCACAATCTAATGTAGTTGCTTTTTGTTGGGTGAAATGCACTGAAACACAAGAATACCCTTCAGACGACTTTTCACGGACGGTCTGATTCAGACTATCATTCGCAGTAACAATTTTCTTTTGTAATGAACCCTTCCTGTGAAGTGGTCGTATGTCTCTCACTTCTCCGGGAGTACAGATTGTTTTAGATAACCGAAGTCCATTGACAGCTGTTGAAAGAAATCCCTTAGTGCTACTACCATCTTCACTGTGGGCAATTTCACTAGGAGAAATAATAAATTGGTGTGAGGTTTGATAGGATCCTTTGCTTGGAAGAACGTCTGTACTTGTTGGAGAAGTCGGTGGGGTATTTAAAGGACTCCTAGGAAAAATGACTAAGGATGAACAACGTTTTAGTGGAATTTTCGAGTTCCTGGTCACTGGCAATTTCATAATTTCTAGTCCATGCTCCAAGTCATCCTGGACAAAAGGAACGGTACTTGGACTTCTAGAAAGAATGTCACATGGAGTAGTATTCCTGTTTGGCACACTTCTATTGGAGGTGCTGTCAGAAGATAAATTTCCACCAAAAAAAGTATCATCAGTTGGTGGAAAAGCATAACCACTGCTGTCACTGATGATACTGTTTGTGTAGGAACCACCACTTGTGATACTTGTGCATGATCCATAATCACTACCATTGCTGCTGTAAGACCCATTCTCACTGGTGGAAAAGTTACTGAGGCTCCCACTGTGAATGGCCGAACTGCTTACAAGGTTACCATCATTCACAGCATTCAGCTCATTATCAGCCACAGCATTGTTGTAAATGCCATCCTTAAAGACAGATGTAAATGAAGCATCATCACCATCAGCTAAGACATTGCCAGATTGAAGACATCCACTGTACCTTGTTGGTTGTAGTGAAATCTGCAGACAGCTGCTCTTTTTATTAACATTTTCAGGTGAAGGAACAGATGATCTTTCCTGAGAGTTAACGTTTTCCTGTATCAACGGAGCTAGTGCAGTCTGTCTAGGAGTCAGCTTCATTTGAACAACGTTAGACGTTGAAATCCGTGTTGGTCTTTTGAAGCACATGTGAACATTGCTATCCAAATCATCTCCGGAGGTTTCTGACAAAGGATAAGTATTGCTTCTTCTGGCTGCAAAGTGCAATCGTAAGCTTTGTGCCATTTGTTCTCATTTCCAAACATGTTAAGGGCTGAAAGTCATAACAAAGATCTCTGTCGGTAGACAGGCTAGAAGCAGCTGCACTGCATCGAAGGAAAAAATCATTTGTGGTGCCTAAAAGAGCTCTTAAGCAGTAGTCTTTATCCTAAGTAAAACCTTAGATACCAGATATCATAGAAAGAAAAAGACGACCCATTCCTGAGACTGACGTTTCCAAATATTTTGAATCGCTTGTAGTCAAAATGCCTTCACTTACAAAGCACTTGATTTCCAGCGCCCTTTAAGCTGAGCTCAGCTGCAGCGCACTGCCTCAAACACTGCCAACCTTGTTTCAATTATACCTTCTCCAATTTGCATGAATGAGTAACACAAGAACAACAATCTTCTAGCATTTCAAGTTGAAACAGTATTTTTTCACTCCTGCTCTACTAAATGAACATTTAACTATGTGAATCACGGAGTCTATACTTTCTCCAGCAGAGTTTGACCACTAATATTTTTACCCATAGGGATAAAATTACAGGAAGTTGGTAGGAATGAAACCCCATGTAATTGAGTATCAAATCAAGGATTGAATTTCCAAATAGTAGACAAACTAGGAATCTTGTCAAGTTAGTTAATGTAGAAAGGCATATATTCTGTTAATTTTTTTTTTTTAAT
This sequence comes from Nyctereutes procyonoides, assembly GCF_905146905.1. Taxonomy (NCBI): domain Eukaryota; kingdom Metazoa; phylum Chordata; class Mammalia; order Carnivora; family Canidae; genus Nyctereutes; species Nyctereutes procyonoides. The sequence continues at coordinate 19,351,572 of NW_026575040.1, read as the reverse complement.
GAGTGAATTCAAACAGTTATATAAGTTTGGAAGTACCAAAACTCTGGGGTGAATTAAAACTCAAGCATTAAATCAAATGGATAAATATTTTAGCTTCCAAAACACTACTTATAAAAAGTGAAAGCTTACGGATAGAAACACAAAATTAGCCTAGTAATACTATTGAAAAATTGAGCATAGGTCTGAGAAAGAAAAGTTTAAGAGAAGCTGTCACCAAGCATTTTCTTCTGTAATTTTAAGGCCTTTTCCAGCCAAGTAGTACAGTCTTTAAATGATGCCATTTATATTTTGACTATTAAAACTCTGCCAAGAAATAGCCTAAGCAAACATTCCATTAAAAATATATGCAGATTAGACAGAAAAACTATACCCCAATATAGTTTGAGCACACAAGATATTTTATTCCACTGTCTCTGCAATTCATTCACTTAAGAGAGTGTTGTGGTAAGTAAAGAAGTCTAAAAAGGATTTAACACATCAAATAAACATATCTCAATGCCAAATCTGTTCTGAAAACTCTAAGAGCTCTTTGCTGGCCCCTACTGGTGTGCTGAAACAATCCATTTAGCTGTTTGATACCTATAAAGAAATACAAACCATGCTGCATATTTCTTTGTATAAACAAAGTACATACTTGTTTACATTTTTGAGTACTAGCCTTGCCCTAGAGGTGGAATTACTTACTACTGCTGATAAAGCTCCCACAGTAGAGAACAGTAGACTGTTTGTCCTCCTAGAGGTTGTGATTTTGTATATATATTTTTTCTGCTTTGTATTTATTTAACCTTTACTTTATTTTCAGTTTACTAGGTAATAAAAGTTTAATATTTTAATTTCTCCCCTAAATGTCATAGACCAAGCTTGGTATTCTATTTGAAAGAAACAAATTTATTTTTAAATAATACTCTAGGGTATATTTAAACCCCTTACCTGAATTTTATAGCTGGAACTCCAGTAATAAATATATACTGGCTCATTCATAGGAAAGTAAAAAGTAAAACAGTTCAGTTGTTTACACCACATGGTACTACACCCAAGTTGTATTTTTCTAAGTAAGATTTTTTCTAAGTAAAAGTAAATATGTAAAACATATACTTGTACTTTGTTTAAAAGAGAAAACGCCTTAAGATAGATCTGTTCTTAATCATAATTTTCTAAACAGTATTTTAATCAATTAGGATATGATGAAATAGAAATATGGAACTTATGAAATTATATTTCTGACCAGGATGACATAGCACTAGGCTTTAGAATGTGTACAATAATTGTAAACTTAGCCATAAAATTATGCTATTTTGGTTTTATATAACCTACCTCTTTTACGATTTTACAGACTTCAGTAAACATTCCCTTATCAACCTCTCTCTTTATAGAAGAAAGAGCCTCAATCTTTTCACTTTGTCTTCAAGTGACTTCAACTTTTCTTCTTGAATTAAGTTACAGGTCTCATAACTCAAATAATGGAACACTTCTAACAGGCTGATTAATGAGATCTAATTGCTCATGCCTGTGGCCTAAAACTTTTAGTTAACAGGCAAAACTTTTCTGGTTGTTGATATAAAATAATAAGCCTCCGATATTTGGCTAGATAAATGTTTTCTCTTCGGTAAGCTTCACTGGAAACATCAGTTTTATGTGCCCTAACTAGATTTCAAGCTTCCAGAGTGTTAGAACCATAACTACAGATTTCTTCTGATCTTCCTGGGCTCATGGTGGGTACCACTGAGAAACACCACACACAGGAGGCTAAATGGATGGACAGAAATGCTTTCTTTCAGTGTTTTTTTTCCCCCAAACGTTGATCCAGCTATTACTTCTGAAGAAGTATCAAAAAGCACCCAGCCGCACAAGAAGGAATGATGATAGAAGGAGGGCCTTCTTTCAAGGAGGGCCTCAGCCAAGGAAAAGTAAGATTAGAGAATCACATGCACTTCCCAGCCAGCCAGTCTGAATTTTGGCTGTAGAAAGGCTGAAGAGTTTGTGTTACTGGCTCTGGCCCGGGATTGCACAGAACCTTTACCTGGTGGACCTGTACCACCATTAGAGCAGTTAAGTGGAGAACCTGGGGCAAAATGGAGCCCCTTAGCCAAAGATATTCCAAAAAAGGAGCATCAGCCTTAAACGTGAGTGAAGAGCTGGAGAGTGGTGACAGCCCTCACTTGGGAGTAATCTATGCAAGTCTTGTAGAATTTCACATTCTGGAATTAAATACATAATGCCTTAGGATCAGATTGGAGCTCAGGACCCCACATTCTGAGAGTTTGGTTATTGATTATATATACAGAAAATAATGTGATGATCTAAATGTCAGGGATCGACCCTGGATAGCCCTAATGATTGACTAGAACTTTGAAGGCCAAAGCCCACTGTGATGATTAATTGCATATATCAACTTGGCTAGGCTCTTTTGCCCAGCTATTTAGTCAAACAGCTGCCCAGATGTTGCTATGAAGGTATTTTTCAGATGTGATTAACATTTAAACCAGTAGATTTTGAGTAAAGCAGATTACCCTCCATGATGTGGTGGGCTTCATTAACAGCTAAAGGCCTTAAGAGCAAAGACAGGTTTCCTGAAGAAGAAACAATTCCATTTCATTCCACTTTCCATTACAACATAGAAACCTTGCCTAAGTTTCCAGCTTCCAGGCTTGCCTTACAGATTTCAGATTCAAGACTGTGACATCCACTCTTACCTGAATATTCAACCTGCTAGTCCCAGCACACAGACTTCAGACTTGCCAGCCTCCACAATCACATGAACCAATTCTTTAAATCAATCTTTCTCAACTTCTCTCCCCATCCCTCTCTCTCTTTCTTAATCTGTGTGTGTGTGTGTGTGTGTGTGTGTGTGTATCTCCTGTTGGTTTTGTTTCTCTGGAGAACTCTAATATGACCACTAAATTTAAGCACAGTATCTCCATTCAGAATATAGAATTAAAAAAAAAGAATATAGACTATAGGCATTTCCTAAAGTTTCAGAGGCTGGATGTGTGCAGGTGTATCTCTTAGGTCAGGGACAAAGAAGCACTAACTTTTTGAATTCATTTCAAGCCACATCATTCTGAAACGTGCCATTACTGTCATCACCACTACTATATCATCACCAAACTGCTAGTTTATAACCCTTAGGTCTTAAATTGATTAAACAAGAGGGACACAAGACTACTCTTTTTCAAAAAACAAATAACACTTATATTACAAATATTTTCCAGAGGACCAGAAATTGTTTCTGCTTAGAATTTCATCTGTGCTCTTCACCGAACATTTTCAAAGAGAAATTGCTAGGAAAAGGGTATGTTCTTAATTTGGTTTTGAATGCTATAGGGGAATAAATGTAAATGACATTTACACTAGCACAGGACATTTACTGCTATACAATCAAGCCTGTTACTCTACCAATGGCTTTAGTTTCTATAACATCTCAGGTGATATGTACTCTTCAATTACCTGCTAGGACTAACAACAAATCAGATGATTAGAATGACACACACTACCCTGTTCTAATTATTTCTTGTTTCCTTTTCCCAGTGAAGTGAACTTCTTGAGAAAAGCTATATTTCTAATGCAGAGCAGAGTATCCAACGTTGATACCCTAAAGGGCATGTTAACATGTCAGAAAGGAATATATTGAGTGATGATATTTTAATAAGTTCAAAAAAATGCAAAAGGAAACTATACTCAGGGATATATATATATACATGATAAACAAGTTTTTTCAAAGCAATGAGAAGCACAATATTCAGCAAAGCATTAAAATGTAATATTTTAAAAAATAAAGTAAGAATTTATATTATATTTGGAGGAAGAAAAGGAGATGCTGCTGGGGAGGGCAAAAGAAGGGTTGTAGATTTTGGTAATGTTCTAGTTTGTAAGTTGAATAATAAGTGCACAGATATTTGTCTTATTATTTAAAATAAGGATTTAGGGTGCGCCTGGATGGCTCAGTTGGTTAAGCATCTGCATTCAGCTCAGGTCATGATCCCAGAATTTCCATGCTGGGCTCCCTCTCAGCAGGGGAGTCTGCCTCTTGCTTCTCCTTTTCTCTATCCCTCTTCCTGCTTGCTCTTTTGCTTTCAAATTTTAAAAAAAATATTAGGGATCCCTGGGTGGCGCAGCGGTTTGGCGCCTGCCTTTGGCCCAGGGCGCGATCCTGGAGACTCGGGATCGAATCCCACGTCGGGCTCCCGGTGCATGGAGCCTGCTTCTCCCTCTGCCTGTGTCTCTGCCTCTCTCTCTCTCTCTGTGACTATCATAAATAAGTAAAAAAGAAAAAAAAAAAGAAAGGATTTATATTACATACACATTTTGTGTGTTTATTTCATGATTTAAAAAATACAAATACGGGGCAGCCCAGGTGGCTCAGCGGTTTAGCGCCACCTTCAGTCCAGGGTGTGTTCCTGGAGACCCAGAATCAAGTCTCACTTCAGGTTCCCTGCATGGAGCCTGCTTCTCCCTCTGCCTATGTGTCTGCCTCTCTCTTTCTCTCTGTGTCTCTCATGAATAAATAAATAAAATCTTTAAAAAAATAAAAATAAAAAATACAAATACTAAATTTCACATGGTCTCATCTAGAAGGGAAACAAATCTGTAGAGACAGAAGGGGAAAAAAATCTTTGTTCTATAGAAAAATAAAAAATACAAATAGAAAACCAAAGGCTCTGCACCTGACCATATCTGATAACCAAACATCAACATCTTTCATGTCACTCAGCCTCAAAAAGTTAGAGGCAGTTAGTAATGAAGTCACCTTTGGTGATAAAAAGCACTTTTGCTTATTATGATTGCTAATGACTAGATTTCATTTGCAGTATCTTCCATTACTAGTTATCATTTTTTGAGAAGGAAAAAATATGTTATGTAGTCCGACATTAAAAACAAATTTTAAAAATTCAGTTTATTTGTTAGCCAAAATGTGAATGATTGTTTCTTTGTTGGTGCTTCTGTTTAATAACTGATATGCCTTGAATACATAACAATATTCTTACACCTTCATGTTCAAATCTTACAGTTTTAAAAAATATATATAAGTTGCTAAGAAAAGGTTTTGAAATAGCATTCCTAAGAGACAAAATTAGGAAAAGGATAAGACTTCAAGATAGTTTTTAGGAAATCAGGAATTAGAACTACCATTTCACAAAAATAAAATAAATAAGGCTTAACTTTGCTTTTTCTTTTCTTTCTCTTTCTCTCTTTCCCTATGTTAAGAGCTGGCAGTCCTTTAGAGGACTTTATTAGTGTAACTGAGGACAGATGGTCTTCCTTTGTAGAAGGGTAGGGGAGGAGAGAGTGAATGGGGCAAAGAAATCCACTGCAGTGAGGAGGCACAGGTGTAGCCCTCTGGGAGAAGGCTCCCTGAGCCTGGGCATACCCACTACACCACCCCACCTCACGCTGGATGAGTGTGAGGGAAAGGCAAGACAAACAGGCCAGCTCTCCTGCCATTCGGTTAGGTCGTGCAAGAGGTCTTGAGTAAGACTGCAATCTGTTGAGAATTGACAAAAAGAGAGGTGCCTGGGAGGAAAGTGGAAGAATACAAAGTAGCACTAGGAAGGAGGAAAAAAAATTTTATCTACTTCTCCATTTTGCCCAGAGCCTCCATAACCATCCTTAGGTCATCTGCAACATCACAGATTCCCAGCTCACTACTTGATGCTGTAGTTGAGATATAACCTTGCTTCGTATTTCACACTAGTACAATGTAACTTACCAATCGATTTTCATCAAATACTTCAAAAAGAAGCCGGTGCTGCTGAGGATGGACCTAAGTAAGAAAAACACAACCTTTCTTTAAAAACAAATGGACAATCAACCCGGACTCTGAGAAATAAATAAATGCTTGAAATGTTGCCATTTCCTAATTCCTGCTATTTACAGACTATTTTAAATTACACGAGACACTTAATACAAAATCAGACCAGTCCTACATCACCATTTTCTAAGTTTTACCACAACAATGAAGTGGATTTGGGTGCTTATTTTTACATTTTTCTCTAAAATAGAATAAAAGAATGGAAAATAATATTTCAAAAAATTATTTAAATGTCTACATTAAAAATATAGGTTATATTTTAACTTGTTATTATCAACCTTATTTGCTGACTTCTTATTTATCAAGTTAGAACTACCCAAATTGGATACTGATTTTATGGAAACTGGTGTTCAGAATCCTTTTCAGTACTGACTTGATAAAACTGTGTTTTGCTTCTACCATATAAAGGATACTATCAGTCAAAAAAATATATACTGAGTTTTCACTTACAGGATGATTTTATTTATTTTATTTTTCAAAGCTGACCCTTCCACATCTGCTAAAATATTTCAGCATATGAAGTAAATGATACAAAAAGAAAAAAAGTAATTGTATTAACACACAAAAAAAGTATTTCATAGGAGAAAATATTGCATAGGACTACAGGTTCAATCCACAATATTTAGTGTTTACAATGAAGATGCAACTGTAATAAATATAAAAAGGCATTAAAATATATAAATACATACTATAATAATGTAAGAAGGAATTATTAAAAGCAAATGCAGTCTTTATTTTTTTCATTTATTGAGATTTTCCAGGGCCTGATAAAGAGCCAGATATGTAAGCATTCCAATGCCAACTCAAATCGTTGAAATTTTTTATATTAGGCAGCAACGTATGATAAACTTTTGTTAGATCAATTTTATTCAGATTTTCTACATCCTTACTAATTTTTCATTGTTTCTATTTTTCTTAGTATATTCTTAATATTGAGCCCATTTTTTCTTTATGTTTTTTAAAATTTTAATTCCAGTATAATTAACATACAGTGTATATTAATTTCAGGTGTACAACGTAGTGATTCAACACTTCCACACATTACTGAGTGCTCATCACAAGTGCACTCCTTAATTTTTTTTTTAAATTTTTATTCATTTATGATAGTCACAGAGAGAGAGAGAGGCAGAGACAAAGGCAGAGGGAGAAGCAGGCTCCATGCACTGGGAGCCCGATGTGGGATTCGATCCCGGGTCTCCAGGATCGCGCCCTGGGCCAAAGGCAGGCGCCAAACCGCTGCGCCACCCAGGGATCCCACAAGTGCACTCCTTAATCCTCTTTACCTATTTAACCCATCCCCGCACCCACTTCCCCCTTATAACCATCAGTTTGTTTTCTATATTTAAAAGTCTATTTTTCTGTTTGTTTCATTTTTTTCTTTGTTCATGTTTTGTTTCTTAAATTCCACATATGCGTGAAATCATATGGTATTTGTCTCTCTGATTCATTTATTCTGCTTAGCATTCTACCCTCTAGATCCATCCATGTTGTTGCAAATGGCAAGATTTTAGTTTTTGTTTATGGTGGAGTAATATTCTAATATATATATTATATACATATAATACACACACACACACACACACACACACACACCAGTCTTCTTTATCCATGCATCTATTGATGGACATTTGGGTTGCTTCCATATTTTGGCTATTGTAAATAATGATGCAGTAAACTTAGGGATGCATGTATCTTTTAGAACTAGTGTTTTCATATTCTTTGGGTAAACACCCAGAACTGGATCATATGGTCATTCTATTTTTACTTTGAGGAAACTTCACACTGTTTTCCACAGTGGCTGCATTAGTTTGCATTCTCATCAACAGTGTACAAGGGTTCTTTTTTTCCCACATCCTCACCAACATTTGTTGTCTCTTGTGTTTCTTATTTTAGCCATTCTGGTATCTCATCATGGTTTTGATTTGCATTTCCCTGATGATTAGTGATGTGGAGCATCTTTTCATGTGTCTGTTAGCCACAGCCTGATGACTTTTTTATATACGTATACTGTGTCATCATCACCTAGATCAAAATAGCAAATGCTCCATTCTATTTTATGTATTATTTTCTCTACAAATAGTGCCTTCTGGACTTGTTCAACATTGGCATTCTGAATATGTCTATCTAAAAATGGTTTCCTTACATCCAGAAACAACCAGAGGCCAACCTACTGGCAGTCATTGGATGGGCTTCTGGGAGAGGTCTTTAAATGAAGCTGACTCAGCTGAGAGAGATGTCCCTTCTGCCCTTGCATTTCTCTTCCTGCCTTGGTTAAGACAGCTGGCTCTCTTACAGTCACATTGTGACCATGGAGCAACAATGGGGATGGAAGCCCCAGTCAAGGGTGAGACACCATGGGAATAGAAAAGTAGTGTAAGACAATAATCTTTTCTAAGAAGATATAGAGGAATTTGGGGAGGAGATGAAACTTAATTATGGGAAGAATTTGAATAAGAAAATATACAGAACAGTCACAGCAAGGAGATCACATGAGGAAAGACATGGGGGCAGAATGAGCATGCTCTCAGGAGATCAAAGTGATAACATTTTTGTATTAGAAACTGGCAAAAAACTTTGATTACTTAGGCTACAGCAAGGCCGAGGATACTGAAATCCAGAAAAGAAGTTATGACTTGATAGGTAGGGAAGAAAATGAACCTTTTAAAGGAAAAATGACATGATGTAGATCATATGTAATATTATTTTGTCAGTGATACACAAAATAAATTGGGCTGGAGAGAAACCCTGGAGTCCATAGGGACTGTGGTTCTAGGGACTCAAGCATGAAGTGTGCATGAGAGCTTTGCCTGAGATGGTCTCAGTGAAAAAAGGAAGGGAGAAAGGCCATGAAAAACATTTTGAGGAAAAAAATCAAAAGTCTCAGTGTCTATCAAAGTACCTGGCAGATACTGTAGAAGTTTGACAAATATTGCTAAGAAAATAGGTATAATAGCTGATCTAATAAGGCCTCTGCTGTCCTGGTTTAGCATTTAATTTAGCTTCCTAACAGGATTTGCTACATCAACTATCGTATCTTTTTATTTTTCCTACTGTAAGTGGATTGACTTACCTAAAAGACTGTCTAGGCTATCTTTACTGATCTACTCAAAAGTTGTTCCCAATGGCCTAAACAATGAAATCCAAAGAGCACGGAATGATCCCTCATGATCTGAGTCCAATTTGCCTGTCCAGCCTTGTCTCCAACAACTGTCCACCTGCCAACCCAAATATACATATATACTGTGTTCTAATGACTTTAGAAACAGACAACTCACCACTTACTGTACTTCAGTACATGCTGAAGTCTCCACTTGAAACACCTTCTCTACTTTATGTTCAAGCCTTAGTTCAGATGTCAAATCCTCCTTAAAGCCTTACCACACCAGTCACTTGTACTTCTCTGTTTCGGCTATTACAACACTACAATCTTCCTTTTTATCAAAGTTAATAGAGGACATGTGCTATTTCCCTACTGAAATACCATAAATGACATATGATGTTGTTTCCTGTATCTGAGACACACAATAAGTGCAACAATACAATTTAACATGTGTGGTGAGAATACTAATTCAAAATGACAGCCTGAACATGAATATTTACCCTCCCCCTCCTGAGATCCCATTTAAGTAATAGTAAAGGAGTTCATAAGAGGTATAAAACCATTACAGCAAAGATAATGAGGGCCATCAGCAAGTGGGCAATTTCAACAACTCCCCATTGGATAGATGAGGTAGGGATGAAAGCAGTAAGCAGAGCAGAGGCTGAAAACTCAAAATAATGCAATCTCTCTAATGAGAATGCTCATATAACACTTGACCTCTGGATGGTCAGACACCCACATCATCAGCTTCTCTTTGCATCTGATTTCAGCTAGAGGTTTTACGAAAAGGCAACCACCAGTTTTAATATGTAAAACTTAAATGGACGCTAAAAATGTAACATGTAATTGCTGAATGTTTACGCCTTGTATGTATAGAATAGGTGATGTTTCCTATTGTATCACCTTTTAGTATGATTAGATTACCAAAGATCACAGAGGTACAAACAGAAAAACTGTCCCTAAAGGAAAAACAAATGATTTAGGAAATAACAGAAGACATTTTTAAAAAGTATAAATAGAAATATTTGAGAAAGTTCTGAATCCATAAAGCAAAACAGGAGACTATAAAGAGGGAACAAGTAGAGAACAAAGAGGCGTTGGAAATAAAAATGACCATTGAATTCAAATATAAACAACGTAAGGTAAATTTGCAAAGAATCTCTCAAAAGAACAATAAGCTAAATTGGAGAAAGTATGAGAGGAAATAAAAAAGGATTTTCTGAATCCTCAGAATTCAGTGAAAAAACTGAACCCTAGTGCCCTAAAGTAGAAGTTGAGAAAACTATGGCTGCTGGCCAAACCCAGCCAGCCACCTGCTTTTAATAATTTTTATTTTATTTAATTTATGATAGGCACACAGAGAGAGAGAGAGGCAGAGACATAGGCAGAGGGAGAAGCAGGCTCCATGCACCGGGAGCCCGACGTGGGATTCGATCCCGCATCTCCAGGATCGCGCCCTGAGCCAAAGGCAGGCGCTAAACCGCTGCGCCACCCAGGGATCCCTAGCCACCTGCTTTTAAAAAAAAAAAAAAATTAATTTTTTTTTATTTTTTGCTTTTTTTTTTAAACAGCCCATGAAATAGTAATATTTTAAAATTTTAAAATGGTTACATTTTAAGTGGATATATAAGGAGCTACATAATAGGCCCATAAACTAAAGTATTTACTATCTGTCTCTTTTATAAAAAAGTTGGCTAGGGGGACCTGGGTAGCTCAGTTGGTTAAGCATCTGACTTTGATCTCAGGGTCCTGGGATCAAGCCCCGCATCAGGGTCCCTTGTCAGTGGGAAGTCTGCTTCTTTCTCTCCCTCTGCCCCTCTCCCCCTGCTCTTGCACTCTCTCTCTCTCTCTCAAATAAATAAAACCTCCAAAAAAAAATAAGTTTTCTGACCCCTATATCTTAAGACATTTACTGTATATAACATAGTTAATTTCTCTCTGTATCTAGCATGGTACTGGGTAAGATCACCCTTGAAAGGCATGAGAAAACAGTCAGTCAAACCATTTTCTGTGTTCTCTGGTTCACATGAAGAATTCTGGTTGAGGAAGAATCAGTCTAGGTGACTGAATCCAACCAGTTGGAATCCTCAAATGATAATTTGGGAAGAAAATTATTAAAACAATTACTTACACAAATGTTCAGAGCTTTAAGGAACCAGTAGTCTTTAAATTGAAATGTTTATCAACGGCCCAACACAATGAATTTAGAACTGTACACACAAGGCATATCCCTGTGAAATTTTAAAACACTAGAATAACTATCAAATATTTCAGAGAAAGAGAAAAGAATCACCCCTAAAAGAATAAGAATCAGACTTTTCAGCAGCAGCATGATAGACAACAATGTTATCATGAAGCCATGCTTCCAAGCTGCTGCTGCTGCTTCTTCTTTTTTTTTTGGATGTCTTCAAGCTTCTGAGGAAAAATTATTTTCAACCTAGAATCCCATGAGGGACCAAACTACTGGCCAAACATAAGCTGGCTATTTATTCATCTGTCATGGCTTGAAGTCAGTTTGGAACATGGATGTGTGAGCTGTTCAGCGATATGGGAATAACGGTCAGCATAACAAACAGAAACAGTTAAAAAGTGGTTTCTCCTGGGAAGCGGGAATAGCAAGAGAGAGAGGGGCGCCAGAGTCTGTCATTTTCTATCATGAGCCCCTTTATGTGATCTCATTTTAAAGCTATGTGTGAATTTTTTTATGAGATAATTCTTAGAAATTTATTAGAAGTAAAGCTATGGTCACACAAAAAGAGTTTACAGGGTCATATTTACAGGAAAGGTGAAAGCAGAAGAAGCAAAAACTAAAATGCTAGTGATGGATTTTTTGGGGAAAAAATTAGCATGTAAGTCTATAAATGCAAAAAATGATAGAGAAAAAAAATTGCCAGAGGAGTAACCAAAAATTTGAAGAAGAATCAAAGTATTGGTAAATGTCGATTTAGTCTACAGTGTTCATAAGGAATCTGAAGTAATGTTCCCGGAAATTCTACTGGTGGATGCAGGGAAAAAAACAATGCAGGTACATTTCAAAAAGTAGCTTTATTGAGATATATTTCACAAACCATATGATTGACCCATTGAAAGCGTACAATTTAATGGTTTTTAATATTTTCATAAAGTGTGCAACTGTCATGATTTTAGAACATTTTCATCACCTCAAAAAGAAACCCCACGCCCATTAGCAGTCACTCCTAATTCCCCCTCAAGATCTCCAGTCTCAGACCACCTCCAATCTATTTTTTGTCTCTAGAGAATTCATCTATTCTAGACATTTAATGTAAGTGGAATTGTATAATATGTGGTCTTTTGTAATTGGCTTCTTGCTACTTTCTTGGGATTCACCCATGTTGTAGTATGCATCAGTACTTCATTTCTTCTTACAGCTGAAAAATACCCCATTGTTTGTATAAATCCCATTTTGTGCATCCATCCATTTGTTGATAGCCATTTGGGTTGTTTCTACTTTTTGACCATAATGATTAATGATGCTATGAACATTCACATACAAGTTTTTATGTGGATGTATGTCCTAAGTCCATTTTAAAATAACACTGTGTTAAATGTTAAATGAATTAGATAGGTATTTTTATTTTCTCTCTCTCTCTCTCTCTCTTTATTTATTTTATTTTATTTTTTTAAAGATTTATTTATTTATTTATGATAGACACAGAGAGAGAGGCAGAGACACAGGAGGAGAGAGAAGCAGGCTCCATGCCGGGAGCCCGACATGGGACTCGATCCCGGGACTCCAGGATCGCGCCCTGGGCCGAAGGCAGGTGCCAAACCGCTGAGCCACCCAGGGATCCCCTCTCTCTCTCTTTTTAGAGAGAAAGGGCAAGTGGGGGAGCAGAGGGAGAGAGACAATCTTAAGCAGGCTCCATGCCCAGCATGGAGCCCAAAACAGGGCTCGATCTCACAACACTGAGATCACGACTTGAGCTGAAATCAAGAGTCGGATGCTTAACTGACTGAGCTATCCAGGTGCCCCAGAAACGTATTTTGACAAGCATAAAGCATTATATAAATAGAAAGTATCTTGGCATTTTTATTTACATGTTTTATGTCTGCTTTCTCTATATAGTTATTTTCATCAACAAATATAAAAATATAGATACATGGTCATGGAAATATCCAAACAGTAAAAAAGATACAGTAAATTAAAATTTTCTTATTCTTGTCCCATCCTCAGAGAAAATACTGTGGTTTCTTAGGTCCTTCTAGAAATATTTTATGCAAATACCAGCATATGAGAAAGCATTTTTTTGTTTCTGTCTTTACACAAATAGATACATCATACAATGTTCTGTGCCTTTGCTCCTTCACTAGTATATTTTGAAACTAATACTCTTATTAATACATATACATGTTTCTTCTCAAATAGCTGATGAGGATTTCATTGTATGGCTGTACCATAATTTATTCAGTGCTTTATTAATGGGATGTCCCCCATTTCTTCTTCCTATCTAAAAGAATTCTGATTTTATTCAAATAGTGGATGATAATGACAATGTATGTCAGGGATAGATGGCCACTCCCCACCCCCAGGGGCTGAATCCTGATTCTTCTAAGCCTTGTAATTCCATTCTCCATACCAAAAACTGGGTTAGAAATAATAAATGACACAATTCTAGCCCCAAGAGGTAAGAATCTCAAAGTCTCCTGGAAGACCTTTCAGAAAGGATGCTTCCCTTTTTAAAAGAGATGCATGGGGGGAAAATGCTCCTTTTTCTACCTATGGATATCATTGTGTGAGGCTATGATGTTTGGAACTGCTGCAAGCATCTTGTGACCTGGAGAGAAAGCCAAGAGAATCCCAGAGAGGCTGGGTCACACATGACTGTTCAGCTGCTGTGGTCACCTACATTCCTCTATGTATGATTTTTATGATTAGAGATAATAAGTGTGCTTATTGGTTAAGCCAATATGAGTTGTTGCATCAATCTATTACTTGAAACCAAAAGCACCCTAAGTACACTTCATCAGAGGGGCTAAATTTCCTAATATCTCCCTGATACTTCCTAGAATCTGGTGTTTCCCCTTTCATAATGCTCAGTACACTGGCACTTATTTTGAGAAACATGTTCATTGGGGTCCACAGGAGACAGTGAGCTTTGTTGAGGGGCTGTGGGCATCTCAATAGCAAGCACCACCAAAGTACCTGGAAACAAATATAGAAAACTCTCTCTCAAACTCTCTCAAAACACCAATTTTGTGTGTGTATGTAGAGGTAGAAGAGTATAAATATATGGATAAAAACACATAGGAAATAATACCAGAAAATCGCACAGTGGCATTTTTATAGTAATTAAATTATAGCTGATTTTATTTCTCTTAAAACATATATAATTCATTATATATATATTTCATATATCAATAACTGTTTTATCCAAATTTCCAGAACCAGGGTCTCTACTAGGCAGGTAGAAAAAAAGAAAATTTTACCACTTTGAAAAGCCAACTATGACAAACAAGTAATATGCTCAGCAAAGGGGCTCCTCAGACTCAAGACACAGAGTTCACCCAGGATGGTATAGTATGCACAACAGAGAGGACCCTGTTTTCCCATATTTTTAGATCCGTGTTTCCCTACAGATCATATGCATGAACATAGATACATTATGTAAATACAGTTGGCCCTTGAACAATATGGGGGCCAGGGGTACAGTTGAAAATCTGTGTATAATGTTGAACTCCCCCAAAACTTAACTGCTAATAGTCTACTGTTAACCAGTGTCTTACAGATAAACATAAATCAAGATAGTGTGCTTATTGTTTATTGTGTATGTTATATATATTAAATACATTCTTAAAATAAGTTAGAGGAAAGAAAATATTATTAAGAAAATCATAAGGAAGAGAAATACACTTATAGTACTGTACCGTATTTATAAAAAAAGAAAAACAATCTGCCATTTAAGCGGATCCATGCAGTTCAAACCTGTGTTGTTCAAGGGTCCACTGTATCATATACTGAGTATGACTACTAAGGATACAAACCAAGTACCACAGGAATATGAGGAATGGAGTGAGCTTTTTCAGATGCTCATGCACTGTGTTCACACACAGAGTACACAATATACATCACACCTAATGTGCCCAATGTTCTTCGCTCCCATAACTTGCCTCCTTTAGTCTCATCTGAGCAGCTAACTCTAAGTGTAGATTTTACTACAATTTGCTATGAAGCATTAACTTCAATTTGGAGTCTTTCCTGTTTGTTAATCTACCAGTAACAGTTCTCCGCAAAAACTTTCTTTGAACTTCATGTTTTCTCAAAGATACATAAAGGCTCCCTTCAACTTCTGACCACAATTTCCATTTGGTTAAATGCCCAATAGCCAAGTTTTGACTGTAATGGATTACCTCAAAAGCTATTTTATGTGAATACATTCAATTGAAAACATTCTGTGCTATGTATAAATAATGATATAAATGACAAAGAGGAAAGTAGAGGACCACACATAATAATGTCCTTTGTACAGAAAATACTAAATCACCACGTGTTTTCAGTTCTTTTCTAGCTGTGATGAATTAGCATTGATCTAAACACAGATTTATCTAGTTGTTGTTGCAATAAATCTGCAAAGTTCTGATGGAAATAAATGTGGAGTCTATGATCCCAGAGTAAAGTCACACTGGCTAGAACATTTGGTAATAGTGAAGTTATGGTAAAAGAAACAATGAATAAAAGACAGTGAAAGAATATAAACCTGCTCTATCATTTACAAATGGCTTCTTTCTTATTTTTGTGTTAATACTTCTCACTTAAAGTAGTACCGATTTTCAAGCATCTTTTCTAAAAGAAAATCAAGATCATCAAAAATAGTAAGATTTTTAATTCCAATTTTAAATAATTCTGAATTTTAATTACAATTAAAATTCCTCTAACAGGGATCCCTGGGTGGCGCAGCGGTTTGGCGCCTGCCTTTGGCCCAGGGCGCGATCCTGGAGACCCCGGATCGAATCCCACATCAGGCTCCCGGTGCATGGAGCCTGCTTCTCCCTCTGCCTATGTCTCTGCACCCCCCCTCTCTGTGACTATCATAAATAAATAAAAATTAAAAAAAAATTCCTCTAACAGATATCTACATTTTCTCTTTCTACTCCTACTGGCTTTGATATAGTTTTGGCTTTTGGAGGATCTGTCCATTTAGCTAAGTTAAATTATTGCCATAAAGTTGTCCATGTTAACTTTTATTATTATTGTCTGTGGGATATATCTTTTATTCTTTTAAAAACTATTTATTTATTTTAGAGAGTAAGAGTGGGGGAGTGGGTAGAGGGAGAGAGAATCTCAAGCAGACTCCTGGCTGAGCTTGGAGTCTAAAGTGGGGCTTGATCTCACAACCCCAAGATCATGACCTGAGCTGAAACCAAGAGTCAGTCACTCAGCTGACTGTGCCACCCAGGAGCCCCTGTACCTTTCATTCTTCATAGTGAGTATTTGAGTTTTCTTTCTTATTTGGGCTAGCTATAGCATATCAATTATTATTCTTTTCAAAAAACTACCTTTGGTTTCATTTATTTTCTTGACTTTTTATCCATTCTCTATTTCACTGATTTCTATTCTTATTTTCTTCTACTTTTTTTCCTAGGGTAGATCACTCTTAAATCACTGATTTTAACATTTTTCTTTTGAATGTAAGCACTTAAAGGTGCAAATTTGTCTCTGAGCACTGAATTAGCTCATCCCATATTTTGATAATGTTATACTTTAATAATCAGTTAAGAGGGCTTGTAATTTTCCTTATGATTTCATTTTTGATCCATGGCTTATTTAAAATATATTGCTTAATTTCCAAATATTTGTGGATTTCCCAGGTATATTTATATTACTGAATTCTATTTTCAGAGAACATGTTGAATCTCAGGTCTTTTAAATGTATTCAAACTTGTTTATGGCCCAATATGTAGTCTATCTTGGTGAATGTTCCATAGGCATATAAAAACAATGTATATTCTTCAGGTATTAGATGTAGTCTTCTATACATACCAAATGGGTTGGTTGACAGTGTTGCTCAAATCTCTTACGTATTTACCGACATTTTTTTGGTCTAGTTGTTTTATCATTATTGAGAGAGGAGTGATAAAATCTTCAACTATTCCCTACATCTATCAATTTCTACTTTATAATTTTGAAGGTCTTTTATTAGGTATATGTTCCTGATGACTAAGACCTCTTATGTTCATGAAATGTCCCTCTTTATCTCTAGTAATACTTTTCATCCTAAAGTCTACTTATCTAACGTTATAGTACAGCCTTACCAGGGTTTGTTTGTTTGTTTGTTTGGGGCTTTTTCTTTTTTTATGGCTTAGTGTTTGGTCTTTTTTTGTCCTTTTACTTTTGACCTGTGTCTTTATAGTCAAAGTGTATCTATTAAGAACATATGGTTGAATCTTGGGTTTCTTTTTTTCCCCAGTATTTATTGAGATGGTTGGTTTTATGACCATCATCTTTCTTTTTTTTTTTTTGATCATCATCTTTCTATTTCTATTCTATTTCTCTTTTATTCCCTTTTATATTTTTTAAAAATTACTAATTATTTATTGATATTTCATTTTCTTTCCTTTACTAATTTTTTGCCTATAATTTTCCATTTTAATTTTTTAGTGGCTGCTTTGAGGATTACCGTATGCACCTTAAGTATCACAATTTTAACAGCCAGAGTTGAGCTATTTAGATCTCTTTCAAGAGAACCTGCATAGCTGATCAATAGCCTCCAAATAACCACACACCTTTGAATCTATCCAGTATGTTCTCCTGGCCTTCTCCCAAAGACTGGGCATAGCAGGGATCTAGAGCCTGGTCATTCATGCCTAACAGAAGATTTCCCTAACAGATAATCTTTCCTGGGAAAATCTTCATCGGCTTGGGTAAGAGTTTCTCAGAACCGTGCTGCAATGTGGGGCTCTTCCTACCAATCCTTTTCCCCCTCCCTGCACAAGTATTAGCCTGCATCATGATGAGAAGGCTCTTTCCATTTGTGCATCCTTCTTCTTTAACCTTCACAGGTGCTTCCCCAATAAACCTCTTGTGTATCTAATTCTGAGTGTCTGTTTCTTAGAGGGCCTAAGCCAACACAGATGGTATGAGTGGTGGGGTTTTAGGACCAGTCCACACTTACCTGCTGTCAAGAAGCTCCCCACCCTGAGAAGAAAGTGGGACACATATAGTCCCTGGCTTAAGGTAGTGGTCAATTCCTAAAGACTTCTCCAGTGGTGTACTGGGGAAATGTCCTGGCTGAAATTCAGCTTGTACTGAGTCCACTGGTTCTGTGGTTCCACCCAGTAGTCATTTCCCTGGTTTTCAATGTAAAATTGGCATTGACACACTGGAACTTGGATCCCCTCACTACCACCACCACCACGTTGAATCCATGGCTTATGGAATAAGAGCTACTCAAAGTGAGAAAGCCAAGTGGAAGCCTCTGAAACTGTTCTCCCTCTGGTCAAGGTAATACATCTAAAACATTGATTAGATATGACAATAAAAGCACAAGCAATAAAAGAAAAAATAAATTGAACATCCTCAAAATTAATAACTTTCGTGCTTCAAAGAATACCATCAATAAAATCAAAACAGACAACCCATGGAAAGGAAGAAAATTTTTGCAAATCATGTATCTGACAGGGACTTGTATCCAAAAATACAAAGAACTATGACAACTTAATAATAAAGATAAATAATCCAATTACAAAATGGGCAAAGAATCCAAACAGACATTTCTCCAAAGAAGATATACAAATGTTCAATAAACTCATGAAAAGATGTTCATTATCATTAGCCATCAGAGAAATACAAATCAAAACCATAGTGCGATACCATTTCACACTAGGAGGGCTGTAATAAAAACATAGATAACAACAAGTGTTATCAAGGATGTGGAGAAATCAAAACTCATATACTGCTGGTGAGAATGTAAAGTGGAAGCCACTTTGGAAAACAGTTTGGCATTTCCTCATATGACCCAGCAATCCTACTCCTAGGTATATACTTCCAAATGACAATATATATCCACATGCTATTTGTTATAGTTAAAAAGCAGAAACAACCCAAATGTCCATCAACTGATTTATGGATAAATAGAATGTGATTATCCATACAATAGAATATTATTTGGAAATAAAAATAAATGAAGTACTGATACATGCTGTAACATGGTTAAACCTTGGAAACATGCCAAGTGAAAGAAAACAGACACAAAAGACCACATACTGTGTGAAACCATTTACATGAAATGGTCAAAATAGGCAAACGAGTCAGAAAGTAGATTGGTGGTTGCCTGGGATGAGCAGGTGTTGGAGAAAAATGAAGAATGACAGATAATGGGCCTGGGTTTTTTTTTTTCAGGTTAATGAAAATGTTCTAAAAGTTGATTTTGTTGATGGTTGCACAACACTATAAATACATTAAGAACCATTGAATGGTACAATTCGAGAGGGTGAATTATATGTTATGTAAATTATATCTCAATAAAGCTGTTTAAAATACAAACAAAAATCTTGCAAACTGGTGGGAATGTCAAAGATTAATACCACTACTAAAGCTCTAAAGGATACAAGGGTGGTTCCTATAACAGGTTCATTTAATTCTCCAGTGTGGTCCTTGCAAAATCCAGATAGATTTTGGAGAATGACTATACATGCAAGCTCAACCAAATAACAGCCTCAATTGCCCGCTGGTTCCCAAACACAGGGAGTCCAGAGTGCTCTGGCAACAGCTGAAGACTGGTTTGATGGGACTCGCTATCTCCCTTGGACTGAGTGTGCTCCCTTTGGGAACTTAGACCTCTAACTCAGGAAAGCCCAGAGTTCTAGGCTGGAAAGCACATAGTCCTCCATTTTGTTTGGAAATGATGACAGGTGGGGCCACTCCTACTTCTAACTCCTTTCTGTTGCAAGGAGTTCATACCCAAGTCTCTGGTTTAGTGAATAAACTGGCCCCCCATCTTTGCAGACTCTTGTCTCCATACTGGTGCGTCAATTGTGCCTACTGTAGGCCATTCCAGTATTCTTTGAGGATCCGGCTTCTGGATGATGTGACAGGTGATATAACCAATGGATCCCATTGTCATGAGTTCATTCCTGCACTTCTTTAACTATGAATTGGGTCCCCTAGAGGGTTGAAATATGTGGATTTCTAACCCTATAAAACGTGCATCTGTAAGTCCCCAGTTTTGCTGGCTGATGTTCTGCAAACTGAAAAGGAAAACCCATACCAAGAAGTAATCTGAGAATGAATTACTGGCCCTTTCAGAATGGGAGGGACCCAATTTTGTAAACTTACCCCAAAATGGCTATGGTCGTGAGGGTTAATGTTTCACAGTTTTTTCTTATAAAATATTTGTCTGGTTTTGGTATCAGGGTAATGATGGCCTCATGAATGAATTGGGACATGTTCCCTTCTCTGTTTTCAGTAAGACACTGTGTAGGATTAGAATTATTTATTCCTTAAATGTGTGATAGAATTCAGCAGCAAAACCACCTGGGCCTGAAGTTTTCTTTGTTGGAAGGTTTTTAACTTCAAATGCAGCTTCTTTAAGAGTTATAGAACTTTTCAGGTAATTTATATCTTCTTAAAGTTCTGGTACTACATATCTTTAAAAAGAATTGGTTGGGGATGCCTGGGTGGTTCAATAGTTGAGCATCTACCTTTGGCTCAGGGTGTGATCCTGGGGTCTGGGATTGAGTCCCACATCAGGCTCCTTGAGGGGAGCCTGTTTCTCCCTCTGCCTGTGTCTCTCCCTCCCTCTCTCTCTCTTTCTGTGTCTCTCATGAATAAAATCTTTAAAAAAATAATAAAATTAAAAAAGGAATTGGTTGATTTCATCTAAGTTAATGAATTCAAGGGCACAGATTTGTTCATAGCATCCCTTACTATCCATTTAATATATGTAGGTTCTTGATGAATTTGCTGGTTTTTTTATTTATTACTATCTTTTTGGCTATATCTCTCCATTATTTTTCAGTAGTTGTACTAGGGATTACTTAACTTTTTGTGGATTACTTAAAGTGAATATTGAGCCACTTGAGGTAATATGTAGAAGCCCTACAACCAAAAAGTTCATCTTGTCCTCACTCCTTTATGTTATACCTGTGATAAGTACTTACTATACCTACATAAATACCACCAGTGTTAGAATTTTTGCTTTTAACAGCCATAAATATTTTAAGTTATGCAAGAGGGGAACATAATATATTATAATAACCAATATTTACTCTCTGTGTCGCTTTTTCATTCCTAAAGTTAAATTTACCTCAATATCATTTACTTTTAGCCCAGATAATTTCTTTTAGCATTTTCTATTTATTATTATTTATTTATTTATTTATTTGTTTGTTTGTTGGTTTGTTTATTTATTTATGATAGTCACAGAGAGAGAAAGAGAGAGAGAATGGCAGAGACATAGGCAGAGGGAGAAGCAGGCTCCATGCACTGGGAGCCCGACGTGGGATTTGATCCCGGGTCTCCAGGATCGTGCCCTGGGCCAAAGGCAGGCGCTAAACCGCTGCGCCACCCAGGGATCCCTAGCATTTTCTTTAGAGTACATCTATTGGAAATAAATTCTTATTTTTCCTCAGCTTAGAATACCTTTATAACTCTATCATTCCTGAAGGATATTTTTGTTAGGTATAGAACTTTGAGTTGACTGTTCTTTCTTCCTTTGTTACCTTAATTATATTGTTTCATCATAACATCTAAGGAGAAACCTTTTGCTATTTAAATCATTATTCCACTACCATTTTCCAAGCTTTCTTCAAAATTTCTCCATTACCTTTGGTTCCAGCAATTTGACTAGGATGTGTCTGAGCATGGTTTTCTTTGCATATACTCTGTGTTTTTCTTTAAGCTTCTTTAAGTAAAGATTTGAAAGTTTTTGGCCATTATCTCTTTCAATATTTTTTTCCACCAATGTCTTCTTCCTCTTCTGAGATTTCAATGACCCAACTATTAAACTCTTTTAATATTGTCCACAGATCCCTCAGTCTCTACTAATTTTTTTTTCCAATCTTTATTTTCTGTTCTTCAGATTGGATCATTTCTACTGCTTATCTTTAAGTTCAGTAATGCTTTTCACTGTCATCTTCATTCTGCTACTGAGCTTATTCTGTGATTTTAAAAATTTCAGATATGTTCTTAAATTCTAATATTTCTATTTCATCCTTTTTTACAGTTTTTATTCTCTACTGAGAATATCTATCTTCCCATTCATTTCAAGAGTGTTTACTTTTACATCATGGAGCATAACTATAATGGTTATAATAGATGCTTTAATATAGTATCAGCTGTTCTGCTAACTCCAATGTCTGCATTATTTTATGATTGGCACTTCTCTTCTTTTGAGGATTGGTCATACTGTTGTAGTTTGTTGTATGTAAAAAAAAATTTTAT
The DNA here is from genome assembly GCF_905146905.1 of Nyctereutes procyonoides. Lineage (NCBI taxonomy): Eukaryota > Metazoa > Chordata > Mammalia > Carnivora > Canidae > Nyctereutes > Nyctereutes procyonoides. The sequence goes on along the minus strand of NW_026575040.1, from coordinate 19,329,264 downwards.
ACACATTCTGAATATTCTCTTGTGAGACTTTACATCCTGCTGACATCCTTAATACCTTTACAGTTCTTTATAGCCATCAGGTTAAGCTCAATTCCTTATTACTGCAGCATGGCTAAAATTGGAGGTGTCCATTTTTTTTTTAATTCTTGAAAAATAACAATAGCTGAATACCTTTTTAATGTGATAAAAAATAAAAAGCTATGTTTAATGAAGAAAAGCTGGGTTAATTCCCATTATAATTGGAAACAAAACAAACATCCATCCCTATTACAGCTAAACATTATTTGATATGTGTAAGCCAATTATATTAGAAAGAAAAAAGAGTAAGAGGTACAGAATAACTTCAATACATTGAAAACACATATATGTCTAAGAAAAACACAATAAAATCAGTAAAATAATAATAAAAGTATAAATAAATAAAACACTCAGCCACTTGGGAATTTTAAAATTCTCTCCTAAGTAATATTTGTGCCAAAGAAACAATCAAAACCAGAGGTTACCAAATCTGGAATTTATTCTGGTGAAAGTAAGCCAGAAATTTAGCTTCATTTTCCCCCATATGACTATCCAGTTGACTCAATACCATTTCCTCCAGAATCCAAAATTCCCAAACTGATTTAAAATTCTGTTTTCATGCCATACTAAATAGAGTAAGGGAGATCTCCTTCTCTACACAAGAAAAACCAGAAGCACTCTAGTTGGTGCTGTTGGCTGGATCTTCAGTAACAGCTTCTCAGACATTTGCTTCAGCAATTTCTTCCCTTCCAATTCACTTTATTAAAACAAAACAAAACGTATAAAAAAAATCTTCAAATGTGGAATATAGAAGAGAGGCTTCTGTTTTTCTGACTGAAATCCACTGTGGCACCATACAAGCCTCCAGAGAGGCTGGTGTTTTGGGCATGGTCAGCTACATCAACCATTGCTGAGCATGTAAGTAGGATGGGATTAGATGAATGTGGCAACACAGAGGTCAGTGGTGATCTTAGTAAGAGCATTTTTTATTCCAACGATGCAGATGTCAGTTAGATTAGAGTGGGTTAAGAAATGCATTAGAGAAGCAGACATGATAGGGGGTAGGCAACTCTTTCAAGAAAGTTGATTATTTGTTCTCCTGAGTGGCTCAGTGGTTTAGTGCCTGCCTTCGGTGCAGGGCATGATCCTGGGGTCCCAGGATTGAGTCCCACCTATGTCTCTGCCTCTCTCTCTCTGTCTCTCATGAATGAATGAATGAATGAATGAATGAATGAATAAATAAATAAAATCTTTAACAAACAATAAAAAAATAAAGTTGATTATTCAGGTAAACAGAGAAGTCAGTCCAGAAGTAGGTCAAGGCAGGACCTTTAGAGGATGGAATGTACCAATGGGAATGATCCAGCAGAGAAAGGGAGATTACTATTTTGTATCTCTACCACTGCTGGGAAGTTGTTGGTTCTGGCATAAGCAAGGATTCTAACAAATAGGTACAAAGAGACGTTGTCAACTTGAGGGCCACCCTGAGGAATCTGAAATAACTGCTTATTTGGAGTCTGCTCTTATGTGTAGGGAGGAAGGGTGAGGGGAAAGGCAGGAATGTGAATGAAGGGTATATAAGAAGAAAAGAATTTATTTAGTGGTAGGCCCTCATCATCTCTTGTCCAGATCAGTCTATTTAATAAATGACTGGGGAAAGAGAAATATCACATGATCTTTAAGGGAAAACACCAAAATCTGCTAAACTAGAACAAGACTATTATACAGTCTCTAAATCAAAATTAAAGTATAATAAGATAATTCCAGGTTTACAGTTGCTTTTTACTTCTTTGTTACTTATATACATGTTTTTTTATAAGATAAATGGTTCTAGGACCATGTCATCAAGGGATAACTAGATTTAACTCTTTTAAAAATTTAAAAAATCTAGACAAATTCTTATATAAAATACATTTTAGAATATTATAAATGGTAACATCATTCTAACCTGAGAAAATCTGTTTGCTGTTTTATTGAAATAAAATAAATACTTACTCTGAATAATATTTCTTCATTCCATTTTGGATTCAAAGTCTAAAAGACAATAAACATAGTATAACTAATTTTTTTATATTTTGTCACAGAAAAATAAAGTATATTTAAAACTTTTTTGAATACTGCTAAGTCTAACCTTTTTAATGGTTTTCGTTTGCATACTTGTAAAAACTCCATTCATTGGGTCATATAGCGTCACTCTCACATAAGGATCACTGTTAAAATAAAAAATAATAATAATTGTTGCTTATTCCCAAACTCAGATTGCTCAATTATTAGCAATTCCTACAATTATTTCCTATGCTTAAAAGGAAGGGTTCCTTAGGCAGCAGTAATTATAGTAATTTTTGCATCTTGTTAAAAAGCTAAAGTACCATGTTAGTGAAATAAAGAATTGGAAAGAAAAAAAAAAAGAATTGGAAAGAAAACCTTTTAGTCCAACTTAATGATTTCTAACCTTTTTAGATTTTTGAAATTTTTTTCAATTTTTATTACCTTCTTTCTTTTTTGGGGTTAAGATAGTTAATTTAATGATTCTCAAGACTAGCTTTGCAAGACCTCAGGCTGTTCCAAGTTATCTCATGAGTGCAAAGACTTTTTATAAAATAAGATGGAGTGCTTTCAGTTTAAAATAATTGTGTGTCATATAACCCCTTCTACCAAGATACATGGAAAAGAAAAAAAATCTTGTGATATTTAAGTTTGCAAAGCAAAAGACTCTAGACACTACTCGTCTGTGGTCAAATTTCTCCCATTTCTAAATCTCCCAAATACTCATGATTCTCTACCACCAACTCCTCCTCCCACTTCTTCATACAACCTTACCTTTAATTGAAAATGGTAATTGAAAAAAATCAAAACCAACAGGCCACTCCTACATACTGGTTTTCATCATAACTCACCTTTGCACCTAACCTCAGTGATTCAGGTATTGTGCCCTGTTTGAGGCCAATTCCTCCTTGTGCAAGTTCCTCCCACCTATTCTGGAACCTTGCATCATCTGTTTTCACTTCTCCCTTTTATATTTTCAGTTTTCTTTTGACCTAAGTTTTTCTAATCATATAAGTACATTTTTAACCCTCTCTCCTTCCTCCAGCAGACTGAGCTAGATTGTCTTTCTTCCCATCCCAAATTTTCCAAGAAAATAATCTCCAATAATATTAATAACAATAACGACTCATACTTATAAAACAATTACTCTGTGCCAGGCACCATTCTAAGAGTTTATATATATTAACTCTTGGGATCCTTATAACTACCTATGAAATAGGTATGGTTATTGTCTTTATTTTGTACAGAGAGATAGCAACTCATCACAGACTATACAGCTAGTCAGTGCAAGAGCAAGAACTGACACTCAGGCACCTGGTTCCAGAGGCCATATAGCCAATCACTTGTCCCTTTCTTTATTTCCTCGGTTCCCACTGCTCTTGAAAGCCCCAGAATTTGGTTTCTACCTCTCCTTTTGACCCACTGCTCTGAAATTGCTCTCCAGAAGTCACCAATTTTGCTTAAACAATCAACACTCTCCAGGAACTTATTTTGTTGGTCCTCTCTATATTCGATGCTACTGATTACTTACTCTTTGAAACTAATCTCATTTGCTTTCATGATGCAACCCCTTTCTGGTTGTCCTCATTCTTTTTCTTTTTCTTTTTTTTTTTAAGATTTTATTCATTTACTCATGAGAGAGAGAGAGAGACACACACACACACACAGAGGCAGAGGGAGAAGCAGGCTCCATGCAGGGAGCCCAACGTGGGACTCGATCCCGGGTCTCCAGGGTCAGGCCCTGGGCTGAAGGCGGCGCTAAACCGCTGAGCCACCTGGGCTACCCCTGTCCTCATACTATTCTAACTGCTCCATCTCGGTCTCTTTTTTAGGCTCCTCTCCTGCAATCTACTAGTTAAATACTGAAATTCCCTAAAGTATTACCTTTGGCCTTTTGTTCTTTCAACATTTCCCTTCACAATATCATCTATGGTTTTAATAACTATGTACTCTCAAATATAAATATTAAATGTAAATATACATACATATCTTCAATCTTACCACCCAGCTAGACACTTTCACCTGGATAGTCCACAATGTCTGTTTCAGAGTTTTGTCACCCCCCCCCCCGTTTTTGCCTTTTTCCATGTTACTTATTCACAGTCAACTAGCTATATAAAGGGGGAAAAATGAATTGGCAGGAGTTTTGAGGGAAAATAGGGTATAGGTGGAAGGGTGGGGCTTAAATAGAAAATAATCTTACACATAGCTAGACAGAAGATTTGCAGATATGCTTTTAAAAAAATAGTATACTCTGAGGGTAACAGAGGAAGATAAAATCACCATGAATAAAACACACTAGCAACTTCTTATCATTGCATAACCCAAAACAGAAGTCTCAAAAAATGGTCTGCATTTTCTGTCATGATTTACAGATACTCATGAAATACGTATTTCCAACATGGAAAAATAAAGACTAACACTGAGTAACAGATGAATACAATGCAGAGGGAAATCATGTACATGACAACAGCTATCATCTGGTAGCAAAAATAGATTTATGCTGATGTTAATATCAAAATTAAAGACATTCAAATAAATTATGCCAATACATTAGGAATACATTATTCCTAATATCATAAGAAAAACTACTTATTGCTCTTACTCATAACTAAAAGGTCTGAGAAGAATTTTGCCCATTTTTTAACTGGCTGTTTTTATCATATTATTTTTGAGTTGTAAGAGGTCTTTATGTATTATGAATTAAAGGCTTCTATCAAATACATGTTTTGAAAATATCTTCTCCTAATCTATGGCTTGCCTTTTCCTATTTTACCTGTGTCTCTCAAACAAAAGTTCGTTTTGTTTTAAAGATTTTATTTATTTATTCATGAGAGTCACAGAGAGAAAGGCAGAAACATAGACAGAGGGAGGAGCAGGCTCCCCTCAGGGAACCTGATGCAGCACTCAATTCCAGCACCCCGGGATCATGCCCTGAGCCAAAGGTAGATAGATGTTCAACCACTGAGCCACTCAGGTGCCCCTCAAACAAAAGTATTTAATTATGATCAAGTCCATTTCAATATTTTTCTTCCTTTATGGTTCACACTCTCTAAGTCTCATTTAAGAAATCTATATGTAACCCAGTAGAGCACAGTTTTTCTCCTATGTGTCCTTGTAGAAGTTTTAGAATTTTAGCTCTTATTCATTTTCTAAATGATATGTGGTAGGAATGAGGTTCATTTTGTTCCATACAGATAACCCACTGTTCCAGTACAAAGATTATCCTTCTCTTGAATTATCCTTATGATTATCCTTAACACTTTTTGTTGAAAAGCAACCAGCCATATATATGTGTGCATGTGTTTCAAAACTTTTTCTTCTATTCCATTGAACAATATAGCTATTCTTATGCCAATGCTACTGTTTTGATTACTATAGCTGTACAGTAAGTTTTCAAATTAGGTAGCATAACTTCTCCAATTTTGTTCTTTTATGAAATTGTTTTGGTTTATCCTATGTCCTTGACTTTCTATAAAAATAATGGAATCAATTTATTAACTTCTCCAGAAAAACATGTTAGGACTTTGATCGGGATTGTGCCAAATCTAATTAATTTGAAGAAAGATAAAACTCTAACAAAATGAATGAATCTTCTAGTTCATGAACATATTTATCCATTGATTTAGATCTTTGATTTCCCTCAGCAATGTTTTGTGGTTTTCAGTGCATAGTTCCTGCAAATCTTTTGTTAGATTTATTTCTAAGTTTGTTTGTTTTTCAGTAGGCTACATGGCCATTGTAAAGCCCAACATGGGGCTTGAACTCCTGACCCTGAGATCAAGACCTGAGCTAAGATCAAGAATCAGATCCTTCCAACTGAGCCACCCAGGGGCCCCTCTGAGTTTTATTTTTATGTAAATGGATATTTTTAAAATTTATTTTCCAATTGTTCACTGATAGGACATAAAAATATAATTGATTTTGGTACACCGAATTTGTATCTTATGGCCTTGTACCCTATTAGGTCTAGCAGATATTTTTGTAGATTCTTTAAGGCTTTCCATGTACATGATCATGTTGTCTGCAAATAAAGATAGTTTTCTTCCTTTTCAGTCTCCATTTCTTCAATTTTTTCTCCTTGCTACATTATACAGCTAGGACATCCAGTACAGTGTTGAATTGACTGTAAGAGCACAAAACCTTGTCTTATTCCTGAATTTAAGTAGAAAACATTCAGGCTGTCACTATTCAGGTTTAGAATATTTCCACCTCTCCCTAGTCTAGTTTATTAGGAGTTTCTATCATGAATGGGTGCTGAATTTTGTCAGATGCTTTTTCGCTTTCATTGAAATGATCGTGTATTTTTCTTGTATTCTATTAATATGATGAACTACATTAGTTAATTTTTGGATGTTAAACCAATCTTACATTTTATTCCTAGCTTGCCGAGATTTTTTTTTTTTTACCATGAACAGACGTTGGGTTTTGCCAAATGTACTTTCTACTACTGAAGAATGTATTTTTTTCTTCTGTATATATTAATATGATGAATTACATTGATAGGTTTTTTTAAAAAAAAACAAAACAGAAAATTTATTGTGTGACTGTTGAAATCCTTAAGATGATCCAAATGCCCCAACAGAGTTTAGTTGTTCCTACATGGAATCCACACTTGAATCTGAAGAATATAATTTTTGGGTGCCTCATTCAACCAGTCCCAGTGGTATTTTATCTTTTAGCCTTAGCACCCCAGTTGCAGCTTCTCTTCTTCTTGGCAGGATAGCCATATTTGACTTCTGAAGGCCTTAGGGCCACAGTTGCGGCACACCGTGTATGTCTGTGATGCTTTCCAAATGATGACGTCCCCTTTGTTATCTTGTTTCTACAGCTGAGACCAAAGAGGCTAGAAGAGAAGGCACTTCTACTATAGCCTACACTGATTTATTTTTTTTTAAATGTTGCATAAACTTTATGTTCCTGGGAAAATGTCCACCTGGTCATATATTGTTATATACTGTTTGATTTAGGGAGATTCAAGTTACTTCTTCTGTGATTAATTTTGGTAATTTGTGTCTTCCAAGGATTTTCTCTATTTCATCTATGTTGTATATAATTCCTTATTGATATGAAGTTGTGCAGTGTTCCCTTTTTGTCTTTTTCAATTCCATAGGATGTATAGCAATACCTCTGCTTTCATGCCCATTATGGTAATTTGTACCTTCTCCCTTTTGTTTATGATCAATCTAGATGGAAGTTTAAAATTTTCATTGATCCCTTCAAAAAAGAAGCTTTTGACTGCAATGATTTTTTTCCTATCATTATGTATTTTCTATTTCACTAATTTCTGCCTTTCTGTATTTTCTTCCTTCTCCTTACTTAGGAACTAACTTGCTCTTCTTTTTCTAATTTCTTTTTTTTTAAGATTTATTTATTTATTTATTTATTTATTTATTTATTTACTTATTTATTTATTCATGAGAGACACAGGGAGAGAGAGAGAGAGGCAGAGACACAGGTAGAGGGAGAAGCAGGCTCCATGCAGGGAGCCCGACATGGGACTCAATCTGGGATCTCCAGGATCACACACTGGGCTGAAGGCGGTGCTAAACCACTGAGCCACCCAGGCTGCCCTTTTTCTAATTTCTTAAGATCAGAACTCAAATCATTCATTAGATTTTATTCCTTTTCTAAGGTAGGCATTTTAAAACTATACATTTTCCCTTAAGTATTACTCTAGCTGCATCCCACAAATTTTGATCTTGCTATATTTTCATCTACATTGTTCATTCTGTTCAAAATGTTTTCTAATTTCTCTTGTTGTTTCTTCTTTGACCCATAGATCATTTAGAAGAATACTGTTTTATTTCCAAATATTTGGGATTTTTCTAAATATCATGTAATTATTTATAACTTAATCCCACTGTTATCAGAGAATATCCTGTATATAATTTCAATGTTTTCAAAATTCCTGAGACTTGTCCTAATATGGTCTATGTCAGTGAATGTACCACATGCATTTGAAAAGAATGTGAATTTTGCAGTTGTTTGATTTATTGTTTTATGGCCCAACATATTACGGCTGGCAGGCTCTAGGGTGGCTCCTATTATCCCCACCTGCTAATGTCAGGTTGTGTTACCTTTTATGTTACCTCCTCTTAAATGTAGGAAGGACCTATGTATCCTAAACAATACATTATGGCAAAAGTGACAAATGCATGACATTTTATTATATAAAGTTATAATCCATCTATTCTTAAATTCCCTCCTTTGCTAGCATTGAAAAAGCATGCTGTTAGGTTGCAAGCTACCATATGAAGAAGGTCATGCGGCAAGGAGCTTAGGGTGGCTTCTGGCTGACAGCCAGCAAAACTGAAGCCCCAGTCTGGCAATCTGCAAGGAACTGAATGTTACCAACAACCACATAAGTTTGAAAGTGGATCCTTTCTCAAATAAGCCTCAGATAAGTCCACAGCCCTGGCCAATACTTTGATTGCAGTTCTATGAGACCCTGAAGCAGACAACACTGCTAAACCATGCAAGGATTCTGACCTACAGAAACTACGAGATAGTTTGTTCTTTTAAGCTAAGTTTGTGATAATCATAGTCATGCTTAAATAAATAATACATTTATGGGCTATGCTAGTGAATGTACTATGTCCATCTGAAAAGAATGTATATGTGCAGTTGTTAGAAATAGTGTTCCTTATGTTGAAGTTGCTCATAATATTGTACAAATGTACGTTTTTGTTGATCTTCTAACCTAGCTGTTTCATCGACTGCTGAGAGAGGTGTTAATGTCTCCAACTATGATTGTGGAATATTTTATTTATCTTTTTTATTTATCCTTTTAATTCTGTCTAGCTTTGCTTCATATATTTTCAAGTTCTGCTAACATGTATACATTTATGATTGTTTTATAATTTACTTATGATTTATGATTGTTATGACCTACTGGTTACTCTTTTATTGTTATGACATGTCTGCAAATACTTTCTGGTGTTGAAATCTACTTTATCAGATATTAATATATGACTTCAGTCTTTTTATGCTTACTATCTGCATGGCATATTTCTTTGGGTCTATTTTATTTCACCTTAGTTTTATCTTTATATTTGAAATTTATCTTTTATAAACAACATGTAATCAGGTCTTATTTTTCAATCCATTCTAACAATTTCTGTCTCCTACTTACCTTAGTCCACCAATGTTTTTTTTTTAAATATAATTACTTCTTTTTTTTTAATTTTTATTTATCTATGATAGTCACACACACACACACAGAGAGAGAGAGAGAGAGAGAGAGAGAGAGACATAGGCAGAGGGAGAGGGAGAAGCAGGCTCCATGCACCAGGAGCCCGACGTGGGATTCGAGCCCGGGTCTCCAGGATCGCGCCCTGGGCCAAAGGCAGGCGCTAAACCACTGCGCCACCCAGGGATCCCAGTCCACCAATGTTTAATGTTATTATTGATAAGGTTGGATTTAGGTCTACCAATTTATTATTGATTTTCTATTCTTTCCCTTCCCCTTTTTTTCCTTTTCTTTCTTTTTTTCTTCCTTCCTTTTTTTTTTTATCATTTAGATCATTTAGTCTTCCTTTTCTGGCCTTTAATTATTTTATTTTTTCAGGAATTTCATCTAAAAATATGACTATAATTCTTTACATTGTTTTCAGTGGTTTATCTAGGTATTACAAAGTGCACCCTTAATTTTTTGTTCCACTTACATTTAATGTTGTACCTACTAACCAGGTCCATAACTGTGTTGAGGAGACAGAGCTGGTGTATTAAATTAAGAATATGCAGATTAGGATCTGCAGAGTGAGGAGGAATAAACCACCCACATGGGGTTGACAGGTAGCTTCCTCAGCATCTGAACTCCCACTTTGGGGAAGTGAAAACCCCACGGTCATTTTGATTGAAGGCATTTTACTATTCCAACACAAAGGAAGTAAAGTCACAAGATTTGTTACTTACAGACCCAAGAAACAGAAGAAAATGGGGAGAAGCAATGGGCCATACAAGGGGCAGTCCTCCGCTACTGGGTCATGAGTGAAGAAGAGAAAGAACAGGGTGACAAGCACCTATTACTTATAAAGTGGTTGGGCGGAGGTCACTAACTTTTTGTGGGTTTAACTCTAAGTAGTTATTTTAAAAAGGTGCCCTGGGAAAAGCATAGCGGTAACTTGTGGCAGGAATCCCAAGCTCAGATCCTTATCTAAATGTCCAGACTCTGCATGTGAGCAGGGTTGTCATAATGTAAAATGTGTAGGCAGAAACTAAAAATAGTTGTTCTTTTTGTGAAAATAACCCACTGTCCTTTACACCATAGTTGTTATATATATTCCATCTACATATAATAAAAATCCTGCAAGTAATGTTATAAGTTGTGATTTAAACAGGCATGTTATGAAAACAAAAATCTTTTTCATATTACCAAATACCATTTCCTTATTCCTTTCTGAGGATCTGAGTTTCTGTTATCTATTATTTTTTAGTTTTTTAGTTGGAAGAATTTCCTTTATCTCTTCTTACAGGGCAAGTCTGCCAATGATAAAATCTCATAGTTCTCTTTTATCTGAAAATGTCATTATTTTGTCATCATCCTGAAGGATATTTTCACTGAATACAGAATTCTGGATTGACAGTTGTTATTCTATTCTTCCATTTTCTTCCGGCCTACATAGTTTCTTGAGACAAGTCAGCCCTTAACTGAATTGTAGTTCCTATGTATGTAATATGTTTCCTTCTCTTTCTTCTGTCGGGATTTTTCTTTATACTTGGCTTTCAACAGCTTGACTATGATGTCCTCAATGGTGGTTCTTAGTGTTATTCTGCTTGGGATTTTTGAATACTATATATTTATATCTTTTGTCAATTTTTTTAATTGGCCATTATTTCTTTTAAAAATGTTTTCCTGGGGCACCTGGGTGGCTCAGGGGTTGAGCGTCTGCCTTTGGCTCAGGTCGTGATCCTGGGGTCCTTGGATCGAGTCCCACATCAGGCTCCCTGAAGCGAGCTTGCTTCTCCCTCTGCCTGCTGCCTCTCTGTGTATCTCTCATGAATAAATAAATAAAATCTTTTAAAAAAATGTTTTCCTTATTCTTTCTCTATTCCTAGGACTCTAACTTCATGTATGTTAGACTGTCTAATATTATCTAACAAGTCCCTGAGTCACTGTTCATTTTAAAAAATTTTTTCTATCTTTGTCTCTCTATCTCTTCAGTAGGCTCCACACTTAGTGTGGCATCCAAGACAGGGCTTGAACTCCTCACCCTGAGATTGAGACCTGAGCTGAGATCAAGAGTTGGACACAACCAACTAAGCCACCCATGGGCCCTGTATCTCTTGTTTGCTAATTAGGAAATAATTTCTATTGACCTAATTTTAAGTTCAATTAAGTTTTCCTCTTCATCTGAATTCTATTAATTCCATTAATTCCATTCAATTTTTAATTTCAAATATTGTATTTTTCAGTTCTAGAATTTTCATTTTTTATGGTTTCTATCTCATTCTTGAGATTTCTAATCCTTAGTGGTACAATATGTGTCAAGTATTAAACATGTTTTTGAGCATATATTCCTTTTTCTATTAAGAATGTGTTCCATCTTCCTGATTCCTCATAGATCAATTAATTTTGGAGTATATCCTGGACATTATTAGTGTTAAATTGTAGAGACTATAGGTTAATTATCTTATTAGTTTTTTTTTTAATTTTCATTTATTTATGATAGTCACAGAGAGAGGGAGAGAGGCAGAGACACAGGCAGAGGGAGAAGCAGGCTCCATGCACCGGGAGCCCAACGTGGGATTCGATCCCGGATCTCCAGGATCGCGCCCTAGGCCAAAGGCAGGCGCTAAATCGCTGTGCCACCCAGGGATCCCTAATTATCTTATTTGGACAAGAACCATAACCACGTTTCTTAGGCAGCAACTCATATCTCTATTCAGATCTTTTTTCTTTAGCTAAGCTGTTTTGAATCTGCTATCACATGTGTTATTCAGGGTCAGGAAATATCCAGAGACAAGTTTGGGAATCTACTCTCTGGGTCTATTTCTTCCAGAATTCCCACCATTGCCATGTGGTAGTTCAGATACTGAGAAATCTACTGGAAATGTAATCATTCCACTTTGCACAATAATTTACATAATATTATTATTCAATTATTCATCTATTTAGAAAATATTGTCAACCAGCACAGTTTAAAATTACAACCCCGGGAAGCCTGGGTGGCTCAGTAGGTTAAATATTTGCCTTCAGCTCAGGTCATGATCCCAGGATCCTGGGATCAAGCCCGAGTCAGACTCCCCATTCAATGAGGAGTCTGCTTCTCTCTTTGCCCCTCCCCCTGTTTGTGCTCTGTTTCTCGTTCTGTATTCTCTCTCTCTCAAATAAAATCTTTAAAAATAATAATAAAATAAAATAAAATTACAACCCAACCTAATATACTTACCTAGCTCCCAAGATATCCTTTTTCGCAAGGCCTATTCCAGCTATAACTCTGACCCTCACAATTCGTGAATTTTCCTAAAATATAAAAAATTATGTATTATTTTCACATACTTTATAACATATCTAAGATACATACTTTTAAATATATACATATCAAATAAAGTAATCAGGATATTAAAATTACTTGGAAGACTCTTTTTCAATAATTAATTTGATTAAAAGCTACATAGGAGGGACCCCTGAGTGGCTCAGGTGTTGAGCTTCTGCCTTTGGCTCAGGGCATGATCCCACTGTCACAGGATCAAATCCCACAGCAGGCTCCCAGAAGGAAGCCTACTTCTCCTTCTGCCTATGTCTCTGCCTCTCTCTCTCTCTGTGTGTCTCATGAATAAATAAAATCTTAAAAAAAAAAAGCGCTACATAGGAGAAAATAAAAACTACATTGTTATTCCTAGATAACTTGATTATCTACAAAGAAAAGACAAAAAACCCTAGAGTTAAATTATTACATTAAGAACTTACCACTGCTTCCAAGAAAATCTATAGTCAAATTCTTAGTACTAATATCTATCATTGTTGCTATGTACACAATAACACAAAATGAAGAGTTTATAATCATTAGTAATAACTATTTATAAAGGTAATTATTATTTTTAGGTTTTAATTTAAATTCCAGTTAGTTAACATACAGTACATTAGTTTCAGATATACAATATAGTGACTCAACTCTTATACAAAACACCCAGTGCTTGCCACAAGCACAGGCCTTAATCCCCATCACCTGTTTAATCCTACCTCCCCTCTGGTAACCATTAGTTTGTTCTCTATAGTTAAGCATCTGTTTCTTGGTTTGCCTCTCTCTCTCTTTTTCACCCTGTGCTCATTCTTTTAAAAATCCCATTTAATAGATTATACATTAAATAAAAACATAGTATGTTGATACTGTAATATATCAAGTAGATATGCATTAAATAAAACCATAGTATATTGATACTGTAATATATCAAGTCTTAAATTTTCTGGATATCTTAATGCTATTATAAGGTTTTATATAAGAATGTCTTTTGAGATACATATTGAAATATTCAGGGATAAAGTGTGATAAAGTACAATTTACTCTTAAATCGCTCAGCAAAAAAAAAAATGTTGAATGTGAGTGTGTGTGTGTTTGTGTATGTACATAAAGGGAATAAGTAAAATGTTACCAATTTATGGATCTAGCTGAGGGGTATACAGGTGTTCATTATACTACTATTTTAACTGTGCTGTAGATTTTAAATCATTTGAAATTAAAAGATGAGTAAGAAAATATTATAAAACAGAATGTATATTTTAAAGAATTCCCAGTAAGCAAAACTATTAGCTGCAGAGAAACAGAATTAATAAAAAATGTAAAAAACTGTTACGGGTAAAATTTTAAAAAGTTATTGAAGAACAATTAAATAAATGAAGAAATTCACTATGTTCATGGATGGAAATATTCTATATTACTGTCTGTTTTCTCCAAAGTAACCTATAAATTCAATACAATTCCAACTCCCCCTACCCAGATTTTTTTCATGAGTATTAACAAATAATTGTAAAATTCATAGCGGGGCAGCCCAGGTGGCTCAGCGGTTTAGTGCCACTTTCAGCCCAGGGCGTGATCCTGGAGACCCGGAATCAAGTCCCACGTCAGGCTCCCTGCATGGAGCCTGCTTCTCCCTCTGCTTATGTCTCTGCCTCTCTCTCTCTCTCTCTCTCTCTCTCTCTCTCTCTCTCTCTCTCATGAATAAATAAAATGTTTAAAAAAATTCATAGGGAAGAGTAAAAATCAGTACAGAAGTAAATAACATTCAATCACTCTTATACTATATACAAAAACAAATTCCAGATACTTTAAGCCTTATAAACAAAAAAGAAAGCTTCAAAAATTTCCCAAGAAATTTTAGAATATTTCCATGACACTGAGGTAGGAAAGGACAAACCCTAATGGGAAAAGTGGCTAGATTTGACATTAGAATTATATATCCCTTATACGAGAAGAGATGCCATGAACAAAATGAGAAGGAGATAGACAAGGCGCAAGTATCTAAAATGTGTGCCATTGACAAATTATGATTATCCAGAACATATTTAAAAAAAACCTCCTAAAACCAATAAGTGAAATATAAACCCAATACAAGAAATCATAGAGAATGGACAGTAAACATATGAAAAGATCTTCAATCTCACCAGTAATCAGGGAGAACTCTAATATGCTGTTGGTGAAATTATAAATTGAAGAATCATTTTGAAGACACTTTTGGAAAATCTACTAAAGCTCTAAATCAATAATCCAGAAATTCCACTTTTAGGTCTATTCCCTAGATACACTCTCACTCATGTACTCAAGGACATAAGCACAGCAGTATTCACAGGAGCATTTACAAGATCAACAAATATGAAATAGATGTTGCCGAACAGATAGCAACATAATGGGTTCTATTATACAATCATTCCATCAGCAAGTAGTCATATTCCCTTGTGAGCAGAGACCTGAAAAGGAGAAAATATATATATCATGGAGTATTTATTTCAATCTCTCCTATTTCTAAATGCCCTACTTCTAAATGCTCCACCCTCATTCCTGGAGGTTTCACTGAATAAATATGATAATGGAAATATTCTATTAGCTCCAAAGCTCAGATGACAAATTCAGATAATACAAAAAACCTTACTAAAGATGCTCGATAAAATATGTTTCCTCTAGCCCCAAAGAAAACTAAATCCATAACTGATTTTGCAAGAAAGAATGGAAATACTCAGGTACAAGAATAAGATAGAATTAAAAATTAGGAAAATACATGAATTGAAATTTCAGTTTTCTGCAGAGACTCATTCCCAAAAATGTGAAGAGATTTGCAATCACCCTTTCTTCCTGGGAAAGTCCCACTGAATAAATAGACCCATTAAAGTATTCTATTAGTCTGTAGAGCCAAATTCTCATTTCCCAGTTGTCTGGGAAATGGCTGTACTTTATTAGATAGGTACAGATCACCAACACTGAATTCTGAAAATCAGAAGTCTTTTCTGTGATGACTTAATAAATAAATACAAACTTTTTCTAGTGGTAAAGTGTAATCAAAAGTGTTATGAGCAAATAATATTATTTGATAATTTCAACTTTTATAAACACAGACAGGTGTTTATAATTTATATATAAACCTAATTGAGGAAACAGATTACCATACCCCTCTTATTTATTTATTTATTTATTTATTTATTTATTTATTTATTCATTCATTCATTCATTCATTCATTCATGAGATACACAGAGAGAGAGAGGCAGAAACATAGCCAGAGGGAGAAGCAGATTCCCCAAGGGGAGCCTGATGTGGGATTTGATCCCAGGACCCTGGGACCATGCCCTGAGCCGAAGGCAGATGCTCAACCACTGAGCCACCCAGGCATCCCTACCATACCCCTCCTAAAAAGTTAATCCATATTGGTAGAACCTCTACTGAAAATATGCCCCAAAAGTCTCATGGAGAAAAATGTAACAAGCGTTAATTTTAAAAATTCCAGGGAATGACAAATTACTCACAATCATAAACACATTTAACTTTTAAACCTCCTTGCATTTCCTACCACAAATATCAGAATTAGTTATTTTGGATGTTGTGGTTAACTGATGTGAAGCTATATTGATTTAAGATTCTGTCATAAAATTAAGAAATGCCCTTTATTTTCATATTTGCATCCCTTCAGTGCATTTTATAAATTGCTAGAAAATTGCCAAAGTGGACTTTTGCAACCAAATCCATAAGCAGAAATCATAATATCTCATAGTATCTTTGAAACTGAGAAACATAAATGCAACAAGCGACTAAACTCTTCAATAATTTTGGAAACAAGATATTCAAAATACTGTTAATAGACACATGGAGCTCAAATGAGGAAAAAGAAAAGAAAATTAAGCATCTTCTCATTTTTCAAAATGGGAACACTATCTCCAAATAGATCACAGCTCTTCTCTAAAGCTTGAGACTTCCCCTTCCACTCCTAAGAAAGCTTTCTTGATTTATGAAAATGAAATAGAAAAGTTGCAAATCCTATGCAAAGATATGTGGCTTTTCTCAATGATAGTGTGAAACAAAATGGTAATGTGTTACCTATGCAGGAGGCTACAGTAATTAAAAGTGGCTTTCCAGGCCTGAGATTTCTCCACAATTCATGAAAACAGCTACTAACTGCTCCCTAATCTTCTATCAACTCCCCCAAATCCAGGAATAGGAAATGCAGAGCTTTAGATCTTTCCATCCTTTCCAAATTCTTAAAATTTTTGTTCCTCTCTTCATCCTTCTCCCACCCTTCTGTTGCCTCCCTCCCACACCTAACTCCCCCTTCACACCTCCAGGCTACCTGTGTTTACTTATCTCTGAGATTTTGCACAAGTTAGGCTCCCTCTGCCTGGAATAGTCTTCCCCATCCTCTCCCTACCCCTTCATTGTTAAAGTCCTCTATCATCTGAGCAGTCATTTAAAATGTATTATTAAGGGGCACCTGGGTGGCTCAGTCAGTTAAGGGTCTGCCTTCAGCTCACTCAGGTCATGACCCCAGGGTCCTGGGATTGAGCCCCGTGTCAGGATCTCTGTGCAGCAGGGAACCTGCTTCTCCCTCTCCTTGCCACTCCCCCTGCTTGTGCTCTTTCTCTCCCTATCAAATAAATAAAATATTTTAAAAAATGTATTATTATCTAATGACAAAATAATTATCATTTTTAATAATTATCATGTTACCTGGAGTGATATCTATTCTATGATAATTATAAAAATGTATGCTGATGAAGATTGAAAGGAAATATGCAAAAGTGATAACTTTTTAAAAAATGAAATAAAATAATAAGATGATAGGGCACCTGGCTGACTATATCAGATGAACACCAGACTCTCAGTTTCAGTTCAGGTCATGATCTCAGGGTCCTGAGATAGAGCCCCACGTCAAGCTCCATGCTTAGTAGGGAGTCTGCTTAAGATTCTCTCCCCTTCCCACTGCTCTCTCTCAAATAAATATATAAATACATCTTTTTAAAAAAATAATGAGATGATAAAGGCTTTTCTCAAATAAATATATAAATACATCCTTTTAAATACATAATGAGATGATAAAGGCTTTTGTTTTACTTCTTAAACTTTTTATAAATTTTAAGTTGTAGTTTAAGAAAAAAGTCTTGTCCTTTCTTCAAAGTCCAAATGCCACCTTTTCTAAAAAGCCTTCATAGTTTAAATGAATTTTCCCCTCTCTCTGTTAAAGGCCCATTTTTATAGCACTTATCACATATGGTCTTCTATCTGAAGAGACAAATGATATGTCTTTCTCCACTATTAAAACTGTGAGATTTTGAAGCTCAAGAAACTTATCTTTTCATTATCATTGTATTCTCTCTGTGGAACCCAGCAGAATACCTGGAACACAGCAGGTGCTGACAAATTCTTGATTAACCACAAAAGTTTCTGAAGTAGCTGAAAATAGGAAGAATGCACTTTATCTAAAGCAAGAAACGTTTGCACAAATGGTGAGCCCAGAACACTGGCTGCCAGATCTAAACTCACCAAACAGAAGATTGCAAGACTGCTCTCTGTGGAAGCTAAGTAACGAAGGGAGGGGGTAACCAAATGTTCTAAATATTTATATGTGAGAGTCCCACTGTGAAATGAAAGATTAAGATAACCTACCACGAAATACTCCAGTCAACAGTACCTGCCCACTATATAGAAGATGTAGGTCAGCAAATGAGGGAATAAATTAGGAAAGAGGAAGACAAAAGAATAAAGAAACAGTGGCTCCAACACAGAAAAGAGATCAAGAGAATTCTCACAATGATGGCAAATGGAAGCCTGCAGGTGATGACTACTCATCAGGTATAGAGTGCAAGCAGTTCAGAAGGAATGTGACATAGCAAGAGGCAGTTGCCAACAAGAATGAAGGGAATGGATAGCATTCATTATATATATATGTAATATATGTAAATATACATATATATAACCCTTACATTGAGTAGTTTTAAAACTCTGTCAGTTTGCAAATTTGTGACAAGTATGCACGAAATGAAAGCAAACAAAAAATGTGCAATAATTATAAACATGACATAAGGGTTCTGATGTAAATAATACTATATTCATGTAATGCAATAATATAATCACTGCATATTTATTTTAAAAACTATTAGAGTAGAAAGGATTAATTTTTGTCCTCTTTTTGCAACATGTTTTATAATTTATGGTGACCATATTTTCAAAACAAAAGACTGGACTGGCAGCTGCCTTATTCCTCTGGCATGTAAAGTTACTGGAAGCATTTTATAAAAATGTAAATGCTAGATCACCTGTATTGGAAAATACATGAAATGAGGATGGTCCTAGTAAAGGTGGAGTATATGACTGCTATACATTTGCTATGCATGTTCAAAATTCCTCGGGAGTGTTTCGCAGTAATAACCGTGATAAACTAGAATAATCAGAATCCTTGGACTTAAGAGACAGCTGTAATTCTCAAAGTGTGTTCTCCAATGGTATGAGCACCATATGGAAATTTATTAGAAACACACATTTTCAGGCCCCGTATCTACTAAATCAGACACTCTGTGGTGGGGCCAGTAGCCTGTGTTTTAAAATACTTCCCAGGTGATTCTTATGGACACTAAAGTTGAGACCCACAAGTAGACAGCATGAAGGTAAGAATGGGAAGTGCTATAGTTAATGCAGTTGTGGGACTATTCTCCTAGAAAACTATACCTTTATTTATTCAATCAGAACTACATAATTTCCAAAAAAGAACAACTCATCATGAGTTCCCATTTTAACACTACTCTTAAATTTGATAGCACCATATATGCTTCTTAATACATGAAATGCCTCTGGAGAGATACACATCAAGCTGATAACCTATATTGTGGAAAAGATATTTTCATAAGATTTGTAGATGAACATTCACAGTAGGTTTATTCATAGTAGGCAAAAGCTGAAAACAATAGATGTGTCTGTCAAAAGGAGAATGGATAAACATCTGGTATATTCATACAATGGAATACTACTCAGCAATAAAAAGAATGAGTTGCTTATACAAACAACCACATGGGCGACTGAAAAACATTACGTTAGACAAAAGGAGCCAGATACAAAAGAATACATACTGTATGATTCCATTTATATGAAGTTCCAGGACAGGCCAAACTAATTCATGGTGATAAAAGTTTGCCTCTGGAGAGTGAAGTGGGAAGTTGACTGGAAGAGGGCCCCAGGGGACATTCTGGAGTGAAGGAAATACTCTTTTTTAAAAAGACAAACAAACAAAAAAAGATTTATTTGAGAGAGAGAGAGAAAGCCTGAGCAGGAGAAGGAGCAGAGTGAAAGGGAGAAATAGACTCCCCGCTGAGCAGGGAGCCTGATGCAGGGCTCAATCCCAGGACCCTGAACTGAAGGCAGATGCTTAACCGACTGAGCCATCCAGGTACCCCTGGAGTGATGGAAATATTCTATACCTTAATTGAACTGTGTGTTACATGTGTGTTAAAAACCACAGTACATCAAAGTGTACATTTAAAATGTGCGCATTTCACTGTTTATAAATTTTACTTCACTCTCTCCCACCCACCAAAAATAAATAAATAAATAAGGACATTATCAGACAAAAACAAAAACCATGAGAGTTTATTGCCAGCAAACACTAAAAAAACTTCTACAGGATATACCTTAGGCAGAAAAAAGTGATCCTAGATGGAGAGCCAGAGATGTGACAAGAAATGAAGAAACAACAAATAGAGAAAAAGTTAAATATCTGAGGAACAGATATTAACTATAAAGAAGTGCTAGTGATGATGAAATGTGTGTGCACGTGCCCATGCATGTATTTCGTGAGTTTCCCTAGCCTGACTGCCTGGGCTCTGCTCTTCCTTCCTCTTCAGATTCATCTCCTGACACCACTATTTCAGCCTTCTTTCCATTCCTCTCCATCTTATCTTCTACACATGCAGTAGTTCTGTTTACCTGATAGGCTTTTTGCCCCACTCTTCACCTGACGACCTCCTATTCATCCTTAGGTTCAGATCAAAGGTGACTTCCTCATACTCTCTCCCCTCCTTCATATCATACGTGATGAACTAATTTTTCCCATTTTTTACTTTTATCTCACATCCGTTTTCCTTGACATTTATAAAATGTCTGTGTGATTATATATTTACTGTCCTTCTCTTCCTGTAGGCTATAAACTGGTGAAGTCTGTCATTCATTATTATCACCTCATGACCTGATCTAAATGCCTTACACATAGTAACTGTTCAACGAATATTCAAGCAAACACTGAATTCAAGTACTTCAGACATTCACCTAAAACCTATTAACAAAAAAAAGACATAAGATATGTAAGAAGGGTTACAAGTTAATTTTGGATATGTTATATTTGTCACCTTACGGAGAGTCTCTTCTGTTAAATTCTTTTATTTGGGCAACTATTTGCAGTAGGACGGTGGAAAGATCAAGTGTTTGGTATTAAAGAAATCTGAGATTCAAGCCTACATCTGCAACCTAATAGGACCCAGTCCTTGAGGAAATCACAATCTCAAATTCTCTATCTATAAAATGGAGATAACACTATCTACTTTTGAAAAACTGTTCCAATGATTACAACTGAAGTATGAGACCATATGACCTGCTGCTTGGCAATCTATATAGCAGGCAATCAATTAAAGACAGCTCTGATTATATTTAGGTTGACTCTTTCACCTTAAAGGAGGATATTTTCATTAAGGCATATTTATGTACTGACATGATCGTTTACATTCATTGCCAGTGTATCTCATATGGGGGAACTCAACATTTGAGTCAGGCCATGGGGTTATTCCTCAAGACTTTAGCAAAGTCTTATCATAACCTTTTTTCATTTGTTTGTGCTGTGTCTTTCTCCCTACATTTATTTCCAGACTTCTCCAATCTTCTCCCTTCATTTATCCTCTTAAAACTTTGATAGGATGTGCAAGGGAGCCAGCCTAAGAAGGGAGAGTAACACTGATGGCCAGAGAATTCAGTCAGTAGACAGTGCTTTCAGCAATTCAAATCAGCAATCACATTCTCTCAGTACTATGGAATATTCTTTAAAAAAAAAAAAAAAGACTTTTACTTATTCATGAAAGACACACAGAGAGAGGCAGAGACATAAGCAGAGGGAGAAGCAGGCTCCCTACAGGGAGCCTGATGTGGGACTTGATCCCAAGACCCCAGGATCACTACCTGAGTCAAAAGCAGACACTCAACCATTGAGCCACCCAGATGCCCCTACAGAATATTCTTTATACCGGACACAGCTAGGGAATGGGAGAATCAGCTGATGTAAATATCCTTCTCTGACAGATGTCAAATACCTATGCCAGATCACTGAGAGTGACAAGACTAGAATTCCGTCCTGGTCAAATTTGATTTTCCATGCCCTTGTTCACCCTAAATGATTTACAAGTGCCTTCCACTTCCAAGATTCTATTCTTACATGATAGATAAACTGCTAATAGTTAACTGTAGAAAAATATATACATATAGCCCCTTCTAATCTCTTCCTGGTGTAGAGGAGTCAGTGTCAGGCCCACCTTAGGGCAGGGTTTGGGGGGAGGAGGGAGTTTCACAGAGAAGCATGGTCAGCATGCTCACCAGCACGGGGCATAGAGGAAAAGGGAGGTCACATCCAGAGATGCACCAGTAGGCGCCCACTCGCCTGGGACAAAGGCAACTCTGCAGTATTCCTACTAAAGCTGAAAGTGAGGTGCACAAATGAGAGTAGATGCCTGCGTGGTTGGAAAATTAGTTACACCAAAAACATAAGTAAATAGATTGGGCAAATAAGTAAATATAACGAGAATAATAAAAGTCAGAAATTTAACTGGTAGAAAAGGTATTTATGGCTGGAAGGTACTCTGAGGCATTAGATTTGAATTTGAGAAATGATATGAATTAATGATCTTTAAATACATGTATACAGACTGTATTATGAAAAGAGGAATACATTTATGTGTGTGTACACACACATATATTTTTTAACTATTTGCTGAGATGGCTCAAGAGCAATAACATCCAATAATAATGAGCACACTGAGCACCCAGATCTTGGCTTCAAAAAGGCATTTTCTCCTAAATGGAACTAGTGTTCCTAGGAAAATGGCTGGTTCCAGACAGTGGTGGGCCAGGCAAAATACAAGAGCTGTCTGGAACATCTTCCGCTAGAAAGTATTGAAGTATTCAAAGAATGATGGAGACCTGTCACAGTAACCTAGAAACCCCCTTGAAAGGGCTTCCACTGACCAAACTGTGATAATTTTAGCAACAAAATATTTATTGATAGTAAATAATCACAACCCATTGAATAAGGTAGAATTCCACATATCCATTGCTGATGTAAATACATATATAAGAAAGGGAAAGCTCTTCTTACACAGAATGCCAATTAATAAAGATAGGAATTTAAAAAAATAGTGTTTGATTCAGGCAAAGTCATCAATGAATGCTCAGAGTGGTGGATGGAAATCTGAGAAATGAAGAGTTGACTACTGGCATAATCTCTGAAGACGTCTCCACAAAATACTAATGGATTTTTTTTAAGATTTATTTATTTATGAGAGAGAAAGAGAGAGAGAGAGAGAGAGAGAGAGAGAGAGGCAGAGACACAGGAAGAGGGAGAAGCAGGCTCCATGCAGGGAGCCCGATGCGGGACTCGATCCCAGGACTCCAGGATCGCACCCTGGGCCAAAGGCAGGCGCTAAAACGCTGAGCCACCCAGGGATCCCCACTAATGAATTATGATGGGGGAAATAGTGACATTACAAAAAAGAAACCTGGCTCTCGCCAAAATGATCAAGTAAGCAAGGTTATCATGGACAGTGATGGGACAAATCGCTATCATGTACTCCCTCTTATGATGCACTGAGAACACAGCTTCATCTCTGTGATTTCTGCCAAAAAAGCATGACTTCACATGACCCTGAGGAGGCAGTAAACCGACCCAGGTGGAGGAACATCCTACAGGTTGTATGGTCTGTACTCTATTTCCTGTCAAAGAACTGACAGAAAAAATAGACTGCCAAGACATGATAAGTACATGCAACCTATGCTCCTACGTGGGCTCTTGGACCAGAAAGGAAAAAGAGAAATTACTAAAACACCTGGCAAATATTGACAGGATCTGCAGATTGGATGGTAGTGTTTGTTGTACCAGTGTTGATTTTCTGGCTTAGAGGACTGGACAGCTGTTATGTAGAAGTGTTCTTGTTTTAGGTATTTAGAGGTGATGGGGCATTGTGTCTGCAGCTTTCCCTCAAATGATTTAGAAGTAAGACTAATGAGGGGTGCCTGGGTAGCTGAGTCAGTTAAGAGCCCGAGTCTTGATTTCAGCTCAGGTGGTGAATTCAGGGTGATGAGATCAAGCTCTGGGCTCAGCAGGGAGTCTGCTTGAGATTCTCTCTCCCCCTCCCTCTGCTCAGTTGTAGTCTCTCTCACTCTCTGAAATAAATAAATATTTTTTAAAAATAATTAAAATGGCAAAAAGGATTATGGATGAACTGTGGTGAAATGTCAAGAACAGGAAAACCTGCATGAGGAGGATCGGAGTTCTTTGCACTGTACTTTCAACTTTCCTGTTGGTTTAATAACTAAAAAGTAAATTGCTGCAAAACAAATTATTTTTTATCCACTTCTTTGGTCCTGTGGAAACCTATGAAAAATAGAATGATGCTGGAATTAAGGAGTTGCACAAAGGAAGTAAAGGCAAAATCAACATGTGAAAGTTTGAGACAGATGCTAATGCAGCTAGCTAGGCTTCAACTGTGCTTCTCCTTCCTTGTGTACAGTGAATAAAGGTTTGGGAACTGGGTTCCCAGGCTCAGTATGATGCCAGGACAGGCAAGGTCAGCTTCTGCTTGGCACTGGAAGATCTAGAAGTGTCAACATATGCACTTCTGTTACCCTGCTGCTTATGCGTTGTGGTAGCAGTCACCACCAAAGGCATCCCTTCTTCTACAGGTGCAAATTGTATTTCCTAACTAACAGTGAACACTCTCTTCTCTTTCCTTTTCCTTCCTTCTTTACCTTGTTTCAGTCAGGTTTCAGTTGTAGGCAACAGAAATCACTCTAGATGTTTTGAGAAGAAACAAGTTAATACAGGGAATTAGGCGCTTAGAAAATCACTGGAAGAGCTGTAGGGGCAGGCTGTAGACTAGGCCTCCAGAGAACCTGGAAACACCTCAAACTGGCCCACCCAGGAAATTGCCACTTCTGCCCCAGTCAGGAAGGTAGATAATCAGGAACCACCACCAGATCTGTAGGCTTTGCAAACATACCCTATCTAGTCATCAGGAAGCTGCCACCACTACTGGTTCTGCAACTTCCTATTGATCCTCACAAAACAAGTTACCAGATACCAAAACATTTTTGCAGGAAAAGTCAAGGTCTACGTGACTATGCTTGTCAGAAGAAAAAGCCAAAGAAACAAGAACTTATGCTCCACTTCATTTCTACTTTCCAAATCTCAAGTAAGTGCACTATACTGGGAAATCTATCTCAAAATCCATTTCCAGAATGCTAAGTGCCAGAAAGTATGAGAAACATATTGTTTAGCTTCCCAACCTCTGCAAAATAGGGAAGTCCACTGAAAAGAGGCTGGAAGGGATGCTGAATTCCAGTGTACATATCTACCACACTCCTCCTCACCAAAGGTTAGTGGGAGTTAGCCCCTATTGTTAATCCCAAGAGACTGTCAGCAAATCTGGTATAATTTATATTCACTACTTCCTTGGTTTGTTTCGCTTTAATGACAAAATTCTGCACATGAGGCCAGGACCATCTCTTACTAAAATACATTTATATGTGGAATAAGAACTAAAATTCACTGAAAAGTAATAGAGAAGAATTATGATCTAAACTTTGGCCTACTTCAATGAGCCACTAATATGCTCATACAGTGCGACTCAGTGGTTAAAAATATTGGTTAAATTATAACTCTCCAAGTATCTTGTAACCCATGTCTGTTCATTTTTCTTTTTGTTTTAGTTTCAAATTTAAAGTAAGCATCATCACTTTTTCCTGTGAGAGAAAAGCTACCTTATTTTTCATCAACAGAGGAGGGCTGCCTATTTCCGTCTGTGAGTTCTAGAAAATAATGTTCTTCTTCTAAAAAAGAAAAAAAGTGAGGGGGAGGTCTTCTAAACCTTCTAAACCATCACTTTGTGATGGACCAGAAAATAAATGACAGGAGCGATGAAATGGCCACCTCTACCAGAAAACAAGTGATTTTTATCTTTCCCACCAGATTCTGAGCTCCTCACAAAACAGGCAGGAACTGTTTTTTCTATCTGTATCCCTGGTGGCCAGCACACTGCATGATACAGAACAGACAGTTAATAAATGTCTGTTGAATAAATAACCGAGTGGAAGAAGTGGAAGACAACACTCCATCATCATGTCTCTCACCTTCCTATCTCACTCCCTTCCTCAATGTGGACAAAGTAGACAGATGGAACTGCAAGGAACTTTGAGTCACAGGACAACTGGCCCCCCATCATGCAAACAGAGTGGGCCCCAAGCCATGAAACTTCCCTAGAAGTACAAATCCCTCAGGATGCAAGTTCAGGAAAACCTCATTTCAAAAGGTGGAGTTTCTGGCCTTTAGCCCCAATTGCTTACTGACCACCCACTAACTGCCATAATTCGTTTTATTTCCGCTGGGCGGAAGGCTGATGTGAGAAGCAGATAACTGAAAACACAGAACCTGTACCAAAGAGAGAAGAGTGAACAATGCCTTTGGCAATATTCTATGATCAATTTGGCTTTGCTGGAAGGGAATGGGATGAGAAATCTGGAAATCAGGAGCTACCTCTGAGTAACAACAACCAAAAGGAAAGAAAGTCCAAGGCCAGCCCGATTGGGTTGGATGTCAGCTTGAGGTTATCTGCATTGAACAGCTTATCATAGCAAAGCAGGGAGACCTGACTGATAAGAAAGCTATCAGTGGTTCAACACCGCACTATTCTCCTCTGATCTCCTCCGCTGAACAATAATGGACTTTAGCAGGAATATCATCTTTAGCCATCACATACTGACTGTTGTTTCTGAGGGTCTATCAAGCTGCCACCATTTTTCCACCACCACTTTGCTTCTTTTCTGCTAGCAGTAACTAAGAAACAAGCTCTAATATTACATGATTAGTCTCAAAACACACTGAGATAATGCGCCGGCATAAATAAGTTGCCCGCTGTTTATATACAAAGAACTGCCAAGATGAATGTAAAAGACATTTTGTAAAAGACATTTGAAGATATCAAGTTACTAAGAGAAGGAACTACCCCAACACTGTCAGAAGATAAATTAAATTCAGGGTGATGTATTACATTTAATTGGGTCCCATAAGCCAGTCAACAAGAACGCCTAAATTTTATTTTTTTCCCCAAACTGAACTAGTCAACTGTTAGACTAGATAGCTTTTCATCTCCCACCCATTCCCATTTTTGAGACAATCATCAAGAATGTAGGGAAGCCACATCTCATTTAAAACGAACAACTCATTCCAAATGGCTTTTTTTTTAACTAAGTGTGAGGCATAACCAGCCTAAGTTATTTCGAGAAGAGACAACTTTGCCTTCTCAAATCTCAAATCACTGACTTTTCAAAGTGAACAGATGTGGGAAGTTCTTTAAAGTATGTATACTTTTTCAGCTTTATTTTTTAAATATCGCTGAAGACCGGTTGATATTTAAACACAGCATGAACTTGCCACACTTGACACAAACTGCCAAACACGAGGAGTAAAATCTATCTGCCCGCTGTCCCATGGCCATCTCCAGCTAGAGGGTTAAAAACGATTTCAGATTAAAAAAAAAAAAAAAAATCAAAACAGCTAATGACAATTCACTTGGAAGTCTTCCTGTCAAAGTCCATGAGGTCAAGTCCAGCGGGCCTCCGCCAGCGCAGGCGGATCAACAGCCGGGATGCTGACCTGCAGGGAAACCGCCGCCCTCCCGGGGCTCCCGCACCCCGCACCCCGCACCCCGCACCCCGGACAGGGGGTGGCAGGAAGGGGCCCCGCGCACCCACGCCGCTCGCTGCCCAGCGCCCCTCCCCTGCACTTCCTGAAGGAAACTGGAGGAAGGCGGCGGCTCCGGGAGGAGAGGGGTGTGGAGTCCACAGGCTGGGAAGAGAATGCGGCTCGCGGAGGCTGAGGCAGGCGCCCCCCCACCCCCACCCCCACCCGCGCGCCAGGCCGCCCCAGGTCCGCACGCCGCCCTGCGCGCTCCCGGGGCTCGTGCGGGGGCAGCGGGGGCCGACAGCCGACCCTCTGGCCGCTGAGCCGCGCGAAGGGGAGCCCGCCCCGCAGCCCTTCGGCCCCCGCACCTCGTCCTCCGGGAGCCCGAAGACCTCCACCGCGCAAGTTGCCATTTCCGAACGGTTCCAGCAAACCGGACGCGCTCGCCCCCGCCCCGGAGTGGGAACCGTAGTGAGGAGGAGGAGAAGAGGGAGGAGGCGGGAGGAGGTGGAGGAAGAGGAGGCGGCGCTCCCCCAGCGGCCGCAGCGCCCCCTCCGGCCAGTGCTCGCCAGGGGCTCGAGGAAGCGCGGCGGGAAAGGGCCGGCGGCGCGCGTGCGGGGGCGCGGGGGTGGGGGCGCGTGCGGCGGGAAGAGCGCGCGTGGCGGGGGCGCGCGCGGCGGGGCGCGCGGGGACTCGGGGAGGAGGCGGGCGCGTGGCGCGGCTCGGGGCGTGGGGGCGCGCGTGCGGGGGGCGCGTGCGTGGAGGGCTCGGGGAGGAGGCGCGCGTGGCGGGGGCGCGCGTGGCGGGGGCGCGCGTGGCGGGGGCGCGCGTGGCGGGGGCGCGCGTGGCGGGGGCGCGCGTGGCGGGGGCGCGGGCCTGAGCGAGCCGTGCGGCCCGGGCGTCGCGCGGAGCTAGGCTGGGAGGCGGGGCTCGGCCTCCCGTCCCCTGGGAAGCACAGCTGCGGGTTTCCCCAGCAACAAGTCTCAGATCCGCTGCAGAGCGCGGCCTCTAACCAGACGCCTGGGATCAGGAGCGCTTAATCCACCTTCACCACAAGTCAGATCTGAGCGCGCTCCCGTGGCTTAGGCTGCGGATGCCACCTGAAGCTGGGCCTTGGGACCTCGAGAGGGAAAGCCCCGCGGAGCGAGGCCGCGAATGGGGAGGCCCGAAGGGATCTCCTCGTTCTTGGACTCGATCTGAAATTCTCTCCTTGTGATTTTTCAACACTGTGCCAATTCATAAGCGATTTCCTGTCGTACGGTCTGCCCTTAAAGCCTACCCGTAACGTCCAGCCGCCAGCCTTCACCCTCTGAACCTGCTTAGCTAAGCCTTGGCCTGCAGCGCCAGAAAACGAAGAAAAGAGAAGGAGTACAACTAGGACCCCCTCTGCTGCAGAACAGTCATGCGTATTTTATAGTCATGTCTGATGGATTTTATAGATCCCTACTCACAGGAAGACTTTGGTGTTGAATAACCGATCTAACAAGGGTAACATGATGAAAGATACTTTAATGTGGGCTGCTCTCTGAGGCATACCAAAAAAAAAAAAAAGTGTTCTTTGAAAGTTCTCCTTTAATCCTTTCTCAGTTAATATCTGCTGGCTGCCTCTCCTCTAACACTAGATTTTTGAGATCTTTAAGGTTAATTTTTTCCTCCTTCCATTCTAACCCCCCTGGACCTCCTCCATTGCCACTGGCATGGTTTCAACGACACTCCTTGCAGAGCTCTCAGACTCAGAGCTCAGTAGTGCAAGATGCGTTACTATTTAATTTTCTGTAACATGTTCCTAGGTTGAGCTTCCTGTCTGCTCAAGTGGTTAGAAGGCTTAGTCCTAATCACTGCTCTTCCTCAACCCTCTTTTTGCTGTAGTTGATTCTACATTCCAGCAGGCAGTTGTAATGCTACGTCACCTCAGAAATGGAGGGAATGGCACAGTCCTCATCCCTCCACGCTGGCATTAGTAGAAAGGTTTTTTTCCCCTCTCTGGTCTCTAATTGTAGACATCTGTATCCATTAGAATGACGACTGGCTGTTAGTAATAGTAACCCAAACAAACAGAATTTAAGGATAGATGTTATATTGTCTTATATTAAAAAGGCTACTTTGCTCCACAAAGGCATCAGAAATTCAGGCTCTGTAAAGCAGGGTGCTTTGCCATTTATAGGTGTGGTCCTCAGGCTCCAATGACTACATCCCTGCTCCAGGCAACAGGACAGAAGAAGGAATCAAGAAGGAAGTTCAGGTCTCATGTTTGTCTTTTTAAAAAGGCTTAAATTCATAGAACAGAACTGAGTCACATAGCTGTATCTAAATACAGGTAGGCTGGCAAGCACAGGCTTTTCTAGGGAGCCTTGTTGGGTCTTTGTTACTAGGGAGTAAAGGGACGGATACAGGGGAGAAACTAGCAGTGTCTGTCCTAGCATTTTTGCCCTCTGGCATTCACAGAGAGGTCAGCACTCCCAATCTGTTTCTGGTCTTCAGGCCACAGAATTTTAGACTCAAAAATGGAAAACCCTCAGGCCCTCTGACATCTCTCATGTGCTGCTGGCCCTCTGCATCATCTGCTTTGGGCACTCAAGCTGCCACTGGAATGCAGTGGGGATGACAGGTACCACTTTTGATGTGGAATGCCTGGGTGGTGCACTGGTTGAGTGTCTGCCTTTGGCTCAGGTTGTGATCCCAGGATCCTGGGATGGAGTCCCATATCAGGCTCCCTGTGGGGAGCCAGCTTCTCCCTCTGCCTGTGTCTCTCC
Source organism: Nyctereutes procyonoides (assembly GCF_905146905.1). Classification (NCBI taxonomy): domain Eukaryota; kingdom Metazoa; phylum Chordata; class Mammalia; order Carnivora; family Canidae; genus Nyctereutes; species Nyctereutes procyonoides. The sequence goes on along the minus strand of NW_026575040.1, from coordinate 19,299,042 downwards.
TGTGTCTCTGCCTCTTGTGAATAAATAAATAAAATCTTTTAAAAAATAAGTAAATAAAATAAATAAATAAATAAATAAATAAATAAATAAATAAATAAAGCTTTTAATGTAAGATTGTACCTAGGATATAGGTCACCTCTGCTCTTAGAGTCCACAAATCTGGGGATTTGTCATTCTCCAATCTTGAGAGAAAAACCCAAGTGCTAGAAAGGTGTTCTTCTTGGAGATAGTCACTGTGTCCAGTATTATCTAATAAAACTTTGTTATGAAGGAAATCTATATCTACACTACCAATATGGTAGCCTTGGTTATTGAGCACGTAAAAATGTGGCTAATACAACTAAGGAATAATTTTACAGTTAAACTTAAATGTTTATTTGTAACTGCCATATATTATGCAGCACAAGAAATGAGTCAAAATGAGTCTAAACATGCCCTAAATTGTAGACATTTTTAAAAATTAAATCTTGAGTACATACAAAAGATTATAAAAATATATAAGGTATGAAGAATGAAAATAAACAGTAATCTACTCATCCCCCACTATAAGAAAAAGAATTTTACCAACAACTTTTTTGCAGGTTTTGTGCCCTTTTCTCCCCCCACCAAGAGATAACTACTGTTCTGAATTCTATGTTTACTGTTTTCTTCTGTTTTTTAAATTGTTTCACCAGATGGGAATGTATTCCTAATTGATATGTTGTTCATTTTTGTGTCTTTGAACTTTATGTAAATGGGATCATAAAGTGACTTGCATTTTCCTACCATTCTACTTTGTGCGATTAATTCATGCTGGATGGTCGTAGTAGTTAATTTATTTTCACTGCTGTGTTATGTGCCATTGAATGACTCTACCACAATTAAATCATTCTTCTGTTGTCAGACATTGGGGGAACAGAGATTTTTGAGTTTTGTTTTTAATTTGTAAACACCTCTTATTATATGATTTAGCTGTTTTGAAATGTTTGTAGGACATTGTTTAGATAAATGACAGTGGTGTCTCTGAAATTTAATGATGGTTCAAAATTTTTGTATAAGTTGAGGGGCTTAGAACTCAGTAGAGTATGAGACTCTTGACCATGGAGTCATGAGTTGAACCGGGCATAGAGAGTACTTTAAAAAATTGTATCAGTTGAGATAAATTAAGCATCAGATTACTAAGCTTTTTCCAAAAGTTTATTACATTCAGGGACAAAATTATCAATTTATGGTGTTAAAAAACTGACCCCATTATGCCTTTTTTTTTTTTAACAAAGTAAATTCTAAACGTTTTCTCTCACTGAAACCCAGAGGCAGCATGGTGTTTCTTGTTTTAACTTTCTCTTTCATGCGTTTGAGGTTGATGGGCAGCAAGTCAACAAAGTACTCCTCAAAGGATCAAGAAAAAAATATCTTTATATTTTCAACTTTTCTGTAAGTTTGAGATTGTTTCAGATTTTTAAAAATGAAATGTTGGTTAAAAATACATAAAGGTCTCTGATGAAAGAACTAGTGCTCTTTGGAGAAATTGCTGATTCTAGTACAGGGGCAGGAAAGGTACGACATGAGCCTGGAGCAGATTTAGTGCCAGAAAATAAAGAACGGCTGAGGAAAAAAAAAAAAAAAATCAACCCCACAATGATGGAGGTATGTCCAAGATCTCCCAATAGCCAAAGCTGGAACCATTGGAGCAACAAAGTAAAGTAGTATTGAATTCTATACAAAGTATAAAAGAAATATACACAAGTCCATATTGATATAAGTGATTAAATAAATAGAGGAGAAGGCACAGTTTTATGTAGAATTCCAAATAATGTATGTAGATTCTAAAGGAGGGGGAGCATAACCCCCCTGCTGCATTGTGGGCTAAGCTTAATGACTTTCTCCCAAGCAAGACAATATGGAAAAGGGGGAAAAGTTGAAAAACCTGACAAACACAACCTCTGCCAGGTGGTCAAGGTCAACATCACTAGTGATAAGTCATGTTATACATATCATGAACATGGTACTTTACTTCTGTGAGACCAAAGACCTATAATCTCAGTCTACTGAGGAGAAAAAGCTGACAATCTGCAAATGCCTGATCATTATTCCTCAAAACTGTTAAGGTCCATCAAAAACAAGGGAAGAGGGGATCCCTGGGTGGCTCAGCGGTTTGGCGCCTGCCTTTGGCTGGGGGTGCGGTCCTGGAGTCCTGGGATCGAGTTCTGCGTCGTGCTCCTGGTGGGGAGCCTGCTTCTCCCTCTGCCTGCTTCTCCCTCTGCTTGAGTCGCTGCCCCCCCACCTCTATGTCTATCATAAATAAATAAATAAATCTTAAAAAAAAAAAAAAAAAAAAAACAAGGGAAGAGGGCAGCCTGGGTGGTTCAGTGATTTAGTGTCGCCTTCAGGTCGTGATCCTGGAGACCCGGGATCAAGTCCCACGTCAGGCTCCCTGCATGGAGCCTGCTTCTCCCTCTGCCTGTGTCTCTGTCTCTCTCTCTCTCTTTCTCTCTCTCTCTTTCTGTGTGTCTCTCATAAATAAATAAAATATTAAAAAAAAAAACAAGGGAAGAGGAGCATAAAGAGACAGGATAACTAAATGTAATAATGTGATATCCTGAGTGAGATTCTGGAATATAAAAAGGAACATTAGGTAAAAACTAAGAAAATCTGAATAAAGTGGAAAGTTTAGTTCATAACAATGGATCAGTATTTGCTTATTAATTGCAATAAATGTACCATAGTAACGCAGGACGTTGATAGCAGGGGAAACTGGAATGTAGGGTATGTAGGAACTCTCTGTACTACCTTCACAATTTTTTTTTATAAACTTAAACTGTCCTAAAAAAATTAAGTTTATTTAAAAATAAAGAAATGAATCAATAAGTAGATCCTAAAGTCTTTCAAAAATTTTTACAATTTTTGCCACCATAGTTTGCAAATATTTTGTTATATTTATTCCAAAATACTTTATATTTTTCCTTGTTATTTTGAGAATAGTGCCTTTTAAAAATATTACATAGCCTAACAGCTTATTGCTGGTTCATTATGTCTAAAATACTTCATTTCTCTTTCATGTAGACATTTGTTAACATCTTTGAATTTTGTTTCTTCCATTCTAACCTCTTGCATTTCTTTTTCTTATCTGAGTGTCCTGTCTAATAATTGGATAGACATGGTGATAACATGTATAACTGACATATTTCTGGTGTTAAAGGGAATGATACTTGCTGTATGGTTTCTGTTTTTGTTCTCCCTTTTTGTTTTGTTTTGTTTGCTGTCCTTTCTTTGGTGAAGAAATTCATTTCTATTTCTAATTCAATAATAAAATTACTGGTCATAAATGGACATTGGATTTTATTTAATAATGTCTTCTATATCTCTTGAGATGATCTTATTTTAAGTTTTTTAGTATGTTAAATTTTGGTAAGTTATGGCAATTATGATAAATTTTAGGCATCATGATATAGTCTTGGCAGATTTCAACTTAATCAAATGATTATTTTTCTTTTCTCTCATTGTCTCATGAGTACCAAGAGCTTACTTATGGTCATGGCAGTGGAGGAGGGTGTCTGGTTTCCTCCTGTTGTCCCTCTATATGTAGCAGTCACTAGTTTACCTGCCATTCTTTGGTTGTTGCCCCATCTCTGAGGGCTCTTCTTGTTCAACTGGCCCTCTCTTTTCCACCTTCTTTTAGCATTGTGGAAACTTCCACATGCTACTCCCCTACTAGTGTGGAGACAGAAATGTTGGGGTCTGGACTCCAACCCACTGTCAAATCACACCATACTGTCATTTCTACTACAGCTACTGCTTCTAGGCTATGTCAGTGTGAGAACTATCTGAGGTTTCCCATCTCATGGGGCTCCTGACAGGACGTGGGGCACACCACAGTTTCTCTTAGGTCCTCCATTATTGGGGAATTCTAGAATTGCCTCCTACTGATAGCTTAGCAGGGAGGATATAGGCAGGGAGTAAGGTCTTTTCTCAGAGACATTCATCTACACATTGTTGTCACTTCCAAATCTCTTGAGAGTAGGATAATGGGCTGCTTCATCATCATTCCTTCTACCTAAATTAGTATTAATGGCATCAGCTTTGACTCTTGGTAGTCAAAATGTAGACTTTTGAGGCTCAAAAAACTTTTTTCTCGACCTATTTTCTCTACTAGGAGATTCAAAGCTCTATTTTGAAACTCAGAAACTGAGCATTGACTCATCTCTCTTTTCATTTCTGTAGTAACAGCCCTCCCTGAGGGCAGTAAATACAAAAGGCACTCACTGCTGCCTGGGTGTGGGGAGAGGAAGGGAGCCAGGATATTCCAGGGATAATACGTAGTTATCAACAATAGAATTTCACAATAATACTGTGCCACAGCTTCCACACCCTTAGCTCTTTTGTAAGCTTCATACATGTATTTCTCACTAGCTAAGTCTGCCTGAATATCATGAAGAAACCTCAAACTTAATAGATCCCAAACTCAAATCATTTTTGTCCTGTATTCTCTGACTCTGGAAATGGCATTACTATCTATCCAGTCACAAAGGCTAGAAACTTCTGAGTATCCCCAAATTTTTATCCCTCACTACTTCTCCCCTCTACCCCATCAGTTTGTTATACAGTAGAAACTCTTCTCCCCCCAACCTCAGAGGGTTTTTGCCCCCATCTTATTGGAATCTATGACTAATGTTAGTGTACCCATCATTCTCCGATTATTGGCCCAAACAGGTAGGTGACTCTGTCTTTCTTGAGCAACTTTGTATCTTCTGAGACAAAGGTTTCAGCATGCTGTCAAGCAGCAATGTCCTGGACTCAGTTCCGGCTGGCTCCCGAGGACCAATTGTGTACATCTCTATCCAGCTATAGATTCATGAAGTCATGTTGGTAGTTTAAAATTAACCACAGGGTGATGGGGCACCTGGATGGCTCAGTCGGTTGAGCCTCTGCCTTCAGCTCAGGTCATGATCTCAGGATCCTGGGATTGAGCCCTGCATCAAGCTCCCTACTCAGTGGGGAGTCTGCTCCTCCTTCCTCTTCCCTTCCCCCTGCCTGTGCTTTCCATCTCTTTCTCTCTAATAAATAAATAAAATCCCTAAAAAAAAAAAAATACAATTAACTACAGGGTGAGTATTTACACCACAGAAACTGGCCAACACTGTAAACAAGAGTAATTTTTTTTCTTGGAGAGCCAGTGATTAAACATTTACCAATATACTACTGACATTATGGAACATGAGCAAGGGCCTGAGAAGACAAAACAGGGAAGGGGGTTAAACCAATGCAGTGGCTTTTGAGTTACTGAGTTTGATTAATATTGCTCAGTTGATTTGGGGCACATTCTCACTAAGGACAACCAAAGAACCATGTAGAATATACCTCAGAACTACCCTCCAGGAAAGAAGTATCTATACACTGATTGCCATCCTCTACCTCTGAGGCAGAGAGAAGTTGCCTCATGGGGTGTTAATCCTCTTATTTCCAGACTTGTCAGTGTGTAGAATGGGTAAGTTCTTGCAGGCATCTCAAGCAACAGTGGCAGTGAAACCCAAGTGCAGAAAGCACGTGATATGTTAAACAGCTGAAGTGGATTGCTGTCTGATTACATCTCTCTATGGCTGGTTGCTGCCGCAAGGACTGAAGTAAAGGTTAGGCAAGAGGATATGAGGCGCAGTGCAAGAGGAATCCGACACAAGGGTCAGTAGGATAAGATGCAGCTCCCACTACAGTAACTGGTCTCAGGGCATTAATTAATATTCGCTATCTCTCTCCCAAACCACCCAGTCTGGATTTCCCCCACCCTTGGCCAGCACTTCAGTAAGTCTGGGTTGTTGCCTGCTGGTGACTCAGATTTTTGTCCCCAGGGGATATGAACCATCAGTTGTATTAACCTTATTGGGACATGGTTGCTATAATAGCCCATTTACAGTTATCACTGGATGTGCAAGTACTCAGACATGCTCCAGTGAACCCCCAGAGTTCCACACATACCCTTTCTTAACTTTCTTGTGTTGACCACAACTAGCTCTGCATGATAATCATCTAATCCCTCTATCTCCTACTCTTTTGTTTTATTATGGATCCACTAGCATGAGAGGCTCAGAATGACTAAGTGATAATCAGAATTTCAGTTATAGTGGGACCTTTACTGTATCTCCTAGAAGAAGCATACCCCCACTTCAGGAACTAGGACTTCTTGTTAGAAGAGTCTAGCCTACTTTTACTCTTTGGGTCTTAGATTTGGAGTCTAGCTATGAGGAACACAACACCATATATCAGCCCATTGTAGTATGTCCACAGGCTTGTGTTCTTCTAGACCCCTAACATTTTTATAAACATAGCTTCATGATAATATTGACTATTGTGGGGCAGCCCAAGTGGCTCAGCAGTTTAGCACCACCTTCAGCCCAGGGCCTGATCCTGGAGACCCCAGATCAAGTCCCGCATCAGGCTCCCTGCATGGAGTCTGCTTCTCCCTCTGCCTGTGTCTCTGCCTCTCTCTCTCTCTCTCTCCCCCTGTGTGTGTGTGTGTCTCATGAATAAATAAATAAAATCTTTTTTTAAAAATATCGACTATTGTCATCCCTGAGCTACAAAAGGTAACCAGTGAGCCAAAAGTTGTCAGTAGCCCCCTTATCAGTGCATTCGTTGTTGTCTTGTGAAGTGTCCTCTTACGGAACAGAGGTGGGTGGTGAGTTCTCTACCTCCACGTTATAAATCCATCTAGTATTCCTCCCTCCCTGAACCTTCTGAGGGTAAGTTCTGAGGAATTGTGGAAAATAAGGCTGGGTATGTTGGGTGGGTGGGGACATGTTTTTTTTTTTTTTTAAGATTTTATTTATTCACTCGAGAGAGAGAGATTGAGAGGCAGAGACACAGGAAAAGGGAGAAGCTAAACCGCAGAGCCACCCGGGCTGCCCATTGGGTCTTGTCTTCAGCATGATCGGCCTTAGAGCTGCAGGAGATTCAGGTCTCTTTAAATGCTGCTGTGGAAGTTTTGTGACTCACTATGCTTGAACTTTGCTCATGCTGTCTTTCTGCCTACAATGCCCTTCTGCTTCACCTTTCTTTCACTAGAAGGCAGTTACTCATTTTTTAAGATCCCCCTCAAATGTCATCTCTCCCTAAAGTCTCTCACAATTCCAACAGATTCAGTTGCTCTGTTTTCTGTGTAATCAGAGCCTTTTATTTTTACCTTTTTTTTTAGTTTAATCAACTCTCATTCTTTTAAAAAATTGTTCATACCTTTTTACAATACCAAACACTGTGTCTTATAAATTGTCTTCTAGAGCTCCCTGAATTAGTCTGGGAGTTCCTTGAATATAGGATTTGTGTGTACCTTGCCATTGGATACATAGTAGCCAGGCAACTGCTACATGTTAAATGAATGAAAGTTATTTCCCAGCAATGGGGGAAATGCGTATGTAATACTCATATTTTAACCTTATACAATATTTATGGGTTTTATTTTTTTCTGACCGTTCATGATTCAGTTCTATTATAGATAAGCCATGTCCACACCATTCATACTGTGCATTTTGACCAAACATTGTTGGGTTTTTTTACTCCCAAATATAAAATAAACTTAAAAATAACATTCAGTTTTAGTTATTAATCATGTTTGAGCAATAAACTGAAAAGAGGATTTAGAAAAAATGTTATTACTACAACCTACAGCTTTATGGTCTTTCTACAATGACTTGAACTTCTAATTAAAATGAGTAACATTTAGGACTTTAAATGATATTTGCCTGAATTACTAAAAAGATAGAAAGGTAACAATTTGAACTGCAAAATGTTTTATATTAGTACCTGGAAAATAAAAGACAGTCAGTTCTACTATTCTAATTATTATTCTAATTATTCTAATAATTCTACTATTCTAATTATTATTCTAATTATTCTAATAATTATTCTAATTATTATTTGTCAGTTCTACTATTCTAATTATTCTTAAATCTGAATTAGAGAATTTATCTATAAAAATGATTTTGAGGGTACCTGGGTGCCTCAGTTGGTTAAGTGTCTGACCCTTGATTTTGGCTCAGGTCATGATCTCAATGTTGTAAGATTGGCTCAAATCATGATCTCAGGGTTGTGAGATTGACCTCGGCTCTGTGCTGGGGATAGAGCCTGCTTAAGGTTCTCTCCCTCCTTTCTGTCTCCCAACCCCCACTCTCTCTCTCCAAAAAAAAAAAAAAAAAAAAAAAAGTGATTTTGAATTAAACATTTAGGAAATTTATTTTATTTATAATATGTAGAGTAAAAGTATTACAAATGAGAGTTTCTACATTATTATTTGAAATTATTCAAATGTATGAATAAAAATAACACTACCTCCATATAAGACCAAGAAGACAATTTGGCAAGCAACTAGAAGCACAATATTTTATTTAAAAAGTGAAAATGATCTTATCAGTAATATGGTGTGTGTTTCTGTGTGTGTGCATGTGTGGGAGTGTAATTTTGTTTTCTTTATGTCACATTTCTGAGACAAAGAAGTCACTTCTAAGTTACATTCATGGCCTCAAGTGGGTAAAGTATTGAATAAACTATCTTCAAATATTCATACCAAATATAGATTAACATTCCAGTTTTGTTATTAAGAGATGGTGAGTGAAATGGCTTGAGGGTTTTGCAGAAAACCACTTATAAATTCAGCTAAAGGTCTTATCTATCTGCACAGACTTGTTTAGGTTTTAGTTGAAGAGGCTCACATGCCAGTAAATAATTTGCAAGCAATTTACTAAATAAATTTGTTGCATTTCAATTCTTCCTCCTTCTCTTGACTCATGTTTGAGACCAAAAATAAAATAACTTCTTCTAAGAAGATATTTTTGAGATTAAAACACTATAGCTGTCTAGTATGCAGTGAAAGTACAAAAAACAACTTGGCATCTCTAATTGGAAATAATTAAAAAATAACAGAATTTTAGAACAGGAAGGTATGTCCCTGATTGCATATGTTAAATGATGGATACTGTTTTGAAGGACAAAAACTATTTATTGCAGAATAAATTTAAAAATACAGACTGGAAAAGTAATGGTCTTTTCTTTTCTCTTTGTTCCACAATTGAGCTTTTTGGATCAATCTTATGCATAGAAATATGTTCCCTTTTAAAAAAAAAGATTTTTATTTATTCACTTGAGAGAGAGAGAAACAGAGAGAGGGAGAGCAGGGGAGAGGCAGGGACAGAGAGAAGCAGACTCCTCAATGAGCAGGGAGCTTGTCAGGGGGCTCAATCCCAGGACCCTGGGATCATGATCTGAGCTGAAGGCAGACACTTAACCAACTGAGCCATCCAGATGCCCCGAAAAATATGCCCTTTTTATGTGAAAAACTCATAGGAAATAATGTGAAATTTAAACAAATAAATTAATAACACTAGAGGAATATTTAAATTAAATATGGCATATTGATACTCTATATTTCCACAAATATAAATGTAAGCAACACTATGGATTATAAGACAAAGTGTTGAAGGGAAAGAAAAAGGAAGTTGTGGTTTACTATTTATCATCCAAATAGCTCTGGACGCTGGTTACTTGTGGCACAGAGGGGAGGATACAGGGATTTAAGGATTTGGTCAAAGGGGCTTTAGCCTTGTCTATGATATGTTAATTTTTTTAAAGAAAAATTTTTAATTTATTTTTTATATTATATTATAATTAGTTAAAATATGATAAATGGAGATAATGAATGGAAAATATTAACTACTTAACCAAAATTATTCCTGATTCTTATTTGATGATAATATTGTAAGAAAATAATTTTAGAATTACTAAGAAACAAAAGGCTTTTTAGAAGAGCTTAAATTTCTTATTGAAATGAGGAACCAAAGTGCTGCTTCACAATGGCCCCAGGACATTGTCACTTAAAAAGATGGAAGCAAGGCACTGCCGCCCACAGCCCAGGGCGTGATCCTGAAGATCCTGGATGAAGTCCCACATCAGGCTCTCTGTATGATGCCTGCTTCTCCCTCTGCCTGTGTCTCTGCCTCTCTCTCTCTCTCTCTCTGTCTCTATGAATAAACAAATAAAATCTTTAAAAAAAAAAAAAAAGATGGAAGCAAGAGAGGAAGAGAGGGGCACCTGAGTGGCTCAGTGGTTGAGCATCTGCTTTTGGCTCAGATCAGAGGCCTGGGATCAAGTCCCACATCAGACTCTTTGCAGGGAGTCTGCTTCTCCCTCTGCCTATGTCTCAGGATCTTTAATAAATAAATAAATAAATAAATAAATAAATAAATAAATAAATAAATAAATAAATAAATAAAATATTTTTAAAAAGAGAGAGAGGAAGAGAGAAATATGTATGTATGTATGTATGTATTTAGAGGGTGGGGGTGGGAGTGGGTGGTGATGAGCAGACTGGGAGGAGGAGAGGGAGAGAATCCCAAGCAGGCTTCACACCCAGCACAGAGCCCCACCTGGCACTTGATCTCACAACCCTGAGAATATGACCTGAGCCGAAATCAAGAGTCAGAGGCCTAACAGACTAAGGTACCCAGGAGCCCTAAAAGAGGAGTATTTAAATGAAAACTGTTGTAAAGTATGTATCATTTGTTTTTCACTGTCCAGTGGATCTTCCTTAGGAAAGCTTCCATTACTCCCACTTTATATAATTCTGAAAGACTGCCAATCACAAGTTCCCACGTTCCATACAATGATGAGAATATGGTCCAGGCTAGGCCAACCAAACTCTCTCTGGGGAATTTAAATTTTAAATGTAGAATCTAACAGATGACTTAAAAAATAAAAATTTGAAAAAACAGACAACCTGATAGGATACTTAAATACTACAGGAAGTATTTAAAATACTTAAACAGGCACTTCACAATGAAATATATCTAGTGGTGCCAGGTGTCTCAGTTGGTTAAGTGGCCAACTCTTGATTTGGGCTCAGGGCATGATCTCAGGAATCCGGGGATCAAACCTGCTTGAGGATTCTCTCTCCCACTTTTTCTGCCCCACTCATGCTTTATCTAACCTAATAAATCTTAAAAAAAAAATCCTTTAAAAAAGAAAGATATCTGAGTATGATCCAAAGAGCATATGAAAAGAAGGTGCATCACATCACTAGTCATAAAGGAGCTGCACACAATGAGATAATACTATTCACTCACCAGAAAGAGGAATAATTATATATATTTAAAGATTTTATTTATTTATTTATTCATGAGACACACACACACACACACAGAGGCAGAGACATAGACAGAGGGAGAAACAGACTCCATGCAGAGAACCTGATGTGGTACTCGATCCCGGGACTCCAAGATCACATCCTGAGCCAAAGGCAGATGCTCAACCGCTGAGCCACCCAGGCATCCCAAAAGAAATAATTATTAAATGCACAACCAAGTGTCAGCAAGATATGGAACAACTGCAACTCTAATCCTCTACTGGTGGGAATGTAAATTGTACAGCCTCTTTGGAAAGCTATTTGGCAATATTTACTAAATCTGAATATACCCTTACTTTATCACCCAGCAATTTCACTCTTAGAGAATGAAAACATGTGGGAACCCAAAGACATGTGCAAAAACATTCATTTATAGCTTTATTTCCAATGTCTCCAAATTGGAAACAACCCAAACGTCCATTGGGAGTATAGTATTCATTGAAGTAATATATAATAATCCTAACAAGCTACTTACCATGATGCAACAAGAAGGATACAGTATACTCATAGACATAATATTGAGCAAAATAAACGAGACAGTAAATGATACCATTTAAATAAAGTCCAAAGATAGTCACAACACATTTGTGTGATAAAATCAGAATAGTGGGTACTTTTGAGGGATATTGATTGGGGGAAGATATGAGGGAGGTCTCTAGAACACTGATAAATAATGTCCTGTATTTTGATCTATGTGTTAGTTACATGTTCACATGGTAAAGATTCATTGAGCTGTACACTTAGGATCTGTGTAGTTATATATGTCACACTTCAATTTTAAAAGTATGTAAAATAAAATCTCTAGCAAAGACACACACAGATGTATGGCAGTTAGAGCCTAGTTGTCCCAAGGCTGACCTCTAAAATTCTGTCAGTGAGCTCCCATCTCTGATGTCTCCAGACTTCCAAAGTTGCTCTAGTTTCTCTCCTTCTGAAGAATAGGTTAAGTTCTTTTTTTCTTAATTCTCTGGATCCTTATAATAAATTCCTTTCCCTCTTTTTCTTGACACACTAAGAGCTGATTTCTTACTGAGCCCCAACTTGAATTGCCAGGAAAAATGTTGGTATTATTCTTAAGGTAAATAGTAATGTTTAAAACAAGACACAAATTCCTCATAGGTAAAGTGGCCAAAAAACATTCTTCTTATAAATGATAGAGCCTAAGTGAGTGCATTGGAATGTTTGGCTACAAGTGAGGATTTTATATAACTGGCCTCTGTACTATAAGGGAATGCCATCTAACTTAATCATAATGAAATCTAGATCTAACAACAGAATTAAAGAAAAATATCCACACGGGCAAGAGAACCTAGAGCTGGGCTTTTTGCGGGTTTTTGTGTGTATGTGTTTTGCCAATTACTACTCCTGAGCACACTGGCTTGAACATGATTAACTGATCCTTAATATTTCTTAGTGCAAACAAGGTCAGAATTTTAAACAGGAATGTGGGGGATCCCTGGGTGGCCCAGTGGTTGAGTGCCTGCCTTCGGCCTGGGGCGTGACGTCGGCTCCCTGCATGGAGCCTGCTTCTCCCTCTGCCTGTGTTTCTGCCTCCCTCTCTCTCTGTGTCTCTCATGAGTGAATAAATAAAATCTTTAAAAATAAAATAAAATAAAAATAAACATAAATGTTTAAAATTGCTAATTAACAAGGACAATTCTGTTCAAAAGGGTGGATTCTGTTATAAGAAAGTCCTTTTTGTTCTGCTCAATACCTTGATAAGTTTGGGTATACAAAATGAGCCTAGAGCAAAGTTTGGGATTGAAAAATTGAATTGTTCTGCATGTAGAGGCAGAATAAATTGGAATTCCTGGTATACTCATTGAATGTAGGGGGTTGAGGAAAGAAAGAAAAAGATGACATGCACTGGGGAGAAATGAGCAGGAAAAAATATCCCTTAGTTTGCCCACTTTAAGAATAAGAGTATTTAGCATTCCTCGAAATTGCAATTTTACAATGTCAGCACCATATCTGTCCCCCCAAAATATTCAAACAAGATTACTAATAATGTTGTGTATGCGTGTTTCAAATAAAGGAGTTGTGTTTCACATAAAAGTTGGTTATGATGTTTAATAGACAGCATACAGCTCCATGTACCCTAGAGAACAAGATGACCATAAACTGAACCGTTGCCAGTGATAGACATAGGAACCTGAATATATCTAGAAATTCTGGAAAGAAATCTAGAGGAGTGCTTTGTGTTTCTACAGATCCTGGAATAATGGGTTCCAGACATTCTTGGCATAATCTCATGGACAAGGAAACTCCAATTAACACATGGCTTACACAAGACTTTACAAAAGCTAAGAAATAACAAAAGGGGAGTAAACACACCACGTAACACTAAAATGGACTTTCTGGTTATGATTTGCTAACCAGGACTCCCAGTCCTCTATGTCCAGTTAAATCCATCTTAGATATATTGTTCAGGAGACTATACCTGTTTCAGCTAAGAGACTGTCTAGTCCAAATAACAGAAAACCGACTCCAAAGCTTAAACTGTGAAGTTGGCTCACATAACCAGAAGTCTCACATAAGCACATAGTCAGGCTTCAGGTACAATATGATCAAGACTTTTACCCTATTTTCCTGCCGTTCTCCTCAGCTCCATCCTCTTCCAATTTTTAGGTTCTATTATCAGACTAACTTCTCTTAAATCACAGACTGGCTGCCAATAGGCTTCTTAACCTACATTAAATATGGATGAGTAAGATTGACTTTTCCATCAGTATCACTCAAATAAAAGGAAGAAGTTTCCTAAAAGCTTCAATAATTCAAATTTCATTTGTCAAACACAATCTTCAGGCTGATCTGTGCTGGATGTTTTGAGGGTAGCTGACCTTCCGGCCATGTAAGCTTTCTCCCTTTGTCTCATAACCTTGTCCACCAAAGTGAATGTTAATTCACCAGTTGCCTACCTTAAAAGATTCAAGAACAAGGGGAAAGACAGTATGGAAACAAGGCAGTACCGAATAGAAGTTGATGTGGAGCAGAGTAAGGCTAAGAAGGATAACCAGATGCTGAGAAGGAGAAATACAAACTCATTTCCTGATGATGTGACTTCTCTACCGCAGGAAAACCGCAACAACCAGGGCACTATGAATTGGTCTGTTGATGACATTGTCAAGGGGATAAATAGCAATAATTTGGAAAGCCAGTTCCAGGCTACTCAATCCGCCAGGAAACTACTTTCTAGGGAAAAACAGACCCCCATACACTGCATAATCCAGGCTGCTTTGATTCCAAAAATCATAGCAGCCTTTGTGTCCTTCTTGGGCAGAACTGATTGTAGTCCTATTCAGTTTGAATCTGCTTGGGGCCTCACTAACACTGCTTCCGGAACATCAGAACAGACCAAGGTTGTGGTAGATGGAGATGCTATCCCTGCATTCACTTCTCTGTTAGCATCATCCCATGCCCACATCAGCAAACAAGATGGGCTCTAGGAAACACTGCAGGTGATGTTTCAGTTTTTCAAGACTTGGTTATTAAGTATGGTACAGTTGACCCACTGTTGGTGCTCCTTGCAGTTCCTGATATGTCATCTTTAGCTTATGGTTACTTATGTAACCTTACTTGGACACTTTTAAACCTTTGTCGGAACAAGAATCCTGCACTCCCATTGGATGCTGTTAAGCAGATTCTTCCAACCTTAATTCATCTCCCACATCGTTACGATCCAAAAGTATTAGCAGATACCTACTGGGCCATTTCCTATCTTACTGATGGTCCAAATGAATGGATTGAAATGGTTGTGAAAACAGGAGTTGTGCCCCAACTTGTGAAGCTTCTAGGAGCTACTGAATTGCCCATTGTGACTCCTGTGCTAAGAGCCATAGGAAATATTGTCACTGGGATAGATGAACAGACTCAGGTTGTAATAGATGCAGGAGCACTTGCTATCTTTCCCAGCTGGCTAATAAACCCCAAAACTAGTATTCAGAAGGAAGCTGTCTGCACAATGTCAAATATCACAGCTGGCCACCAGGACAAGATATATTAAGTTGTGAATCATGGATTAGTTCCATTACTAATCAGTGTTCTAAGGCAGACTTTGAAACGAAAGGAAGCTGTATGGGCTGTGCAACCAACTATAAGCGGTGGAACAGTTGAACAGATTGTATACCTCATTCATTGTGGCATAATAGAAATATTGATGAACCTCTTAACTTCAAAAGATACCAAAATTATTCTGCTTTTTCTGGATACCATTTCAAACATCTTTCAGGTGAAACTGAGAAACTTAGTATAATGATTGAAGAATGTGGAGGTTTAGGCAAAATTGAAGCTCTATAAAACCATGAAAATGAGTCTGTGTATGAAGCTTCATGAAACTTGATTGAGAAGTATTTCTCAAAAAAAAAAAAAAAGAAGTATTTCTCTGTAAGGAAGATCAGAATTTTGTGCCAGAAACTACCTCTGAAAGCTATACATTCCAAGTTCAAGATGGCACTCCTCAGAACTTTAACTTTTAGATTGTACAGCTGAGGCAGAAAGTTGTTTGTATGTGGTTTATTTTGTAGAAGTTTGTCTTACTGTTGCTCTACTAAGAACTCTTTTATCATTTAAAAAAAGATTTTATTTATTTATTCATGAGAGATAGAAAGAGAGGCAGAGACATAGGCGGAGGGAGAAGCAGGCTCCATGCAGGGAGCCAGATGTGGGACTCGATCCCGGACCCCAGGATCACACCCGAGTCAAAGGCAGATGCTCAACAGTTGAGCCACCCAGGAGTCCCAATAAGAACTCTTTTAAAATGTATTTTGTTATTGTAGCACAGTGAAACTATACTTGACCAATTCCAAACTGTACAAACCATATGAAGCGCCTCCTCTCAGTGGGTTTCTTATTTCTATGTGGAATCTTGTATCTTGCAGTATCCTGTAAATAAAGATTAACAAATTTTTTATTCATTTGTCACCATTGGTACATTCCCATTCCTAAACGGTTTGCTGGCCAGAGACAGGATTACCATAAGTAGCTTACCTTAACCAGTCCTTACTTTGTGAGCCAAGAATGGAGTCAGCTTTCTTCAAGTCACAAAGGCCATATTGGATAAGGACCAGTACTAGAACAAAACTGGAGATCAATGAGAAAGAAAGACTGGCAAATGGAGGGATCCCTGGGTGGCGCAGCGGTTTAGCGCCTGCCTTTGGCCCAGGGCGCAATCCTGGAGACCCGGGATCAAATCCCACGTCGGGCTCCCGGTGCATGGAGCCTGCTTCTCCCTCTGCCTGTGTCTCTGCCTCTCTCTCTCTCTGTGACTATCATAAATAAATAAAAATTTAAAAAATGTAAAAAAAAAAAAAAAAGACTGGCAAATGGATCATGGGTAGGCACCGAGAATATCCACTGTGTATACTTTCTTACCTTCCTTAAATTCCTGTACTATTCTTCCCCTTGCTTTTTGTAATCCAATCACACTGACCTTTCAGATCTTCAACATCTTTGTCCCTTCTCATTCATTCTTCTAAGGTCTTTACTCAGGTTATTTTCTCTCTGTCTTCTTTTTAAGGTTTTATTTATTTATGAGAGTGGGGGAAGGGGAGGAGGGAGAGAATCCTAAGTAGACTCCATGCTGAACACAGAGCCCAATGTGGGGGTCAGTCTCACAATCCTGAGATCATGACTTGAGCTGAAACCAAGAGTAGGAGACCTAACTTACTGAGCCACCCTCTCAGGCTATTCTCTTCACCTAGAAGTCTCTTCTCCCACCTCATTCTTGGTTAAATAAACTCATCTGTCTGTCTCCCCTTAAAAGTCACTCCTTTGGCAAAGCCTACCCTCAGTCTCATACTAGCTCCCATGCTGCTTCTTCCAACTTGAACTTAAGCAAAAAGAGAATACAAGCAGTTCCTCTTATTCATGGTAGTGATGTTCTACATTCTATAAAGCTGCCACAAACACTGAATAGTGATTACTGAACCATTGCTCTTAGGGATAAGCCTTTAGGTTCCAGAGAGTTCTGATCACAACATTTTCATTAACCAATCAATACATTTTCTTGTGTTATGTGTGTCTCTGTTTAAAGACACTTTACTAGGGTGCCTGGGTGGCTCAGTCAGGCCTGCCTTTGGCTCAGGTGATTATCTGGGGGTCCTGGGATCAAGCCCCACATCACGCTCCCTTCTTGGCAGGAAGTCTGCTTCTCCCTCTCCCTCTACTGCTCTCCCCCTCTCCCTTGTGATCTCTGCACTCTAGTGCTCTCTCTCTCTCGATAAAACAAAATATAATAAAATATAAAATAAAATTAAAAAATAAAGACACTTTACTTAATGTATATTGTTAATTTACTGACATAGAATTCAGCCTACAGCACTGTAACTGATTTGCCTAAAAACTGCAAAAATATGCATTTTCTCCATTAGGTACATTACAACCTTCTGGCACTTAGGAACACTACCCCAAACTTCAGCACTCCCCTTGTGGGCCATTTTTAAGCAGTGACATCACCCACAAAAAGCACAAAAATGGGAAAAACATGGTACTACTGACATTAAAATAGGCATAGAGATCAATGGAAAAGAATAGAGAGTCCAGAAGTAAACTTACACTTTTATAGTCAATTAATCTATGACAAAGGAAACAAGAATATTCAATTGGAAAAAGACAGTCTCTTCAACAAATGGTGTTGGGAAAAATGTACAGCTGTATGCAAAAGAATGAAACCAGACCACTTTCTTACACCATACGCAAAAATAAACTCAAATGTATTAAAGACCTAACTGTGAGACCTGAAACCATAAAATTCCTAAAAGAAAACATAGGCAATAGTTTCACTGACATCAGATGAAGAAACATTTTTCTAGATGTGTCTCCTGTGGCACAGGAAACAAAAGCAAAATTAAACTATTGAGACTACACAAAAATAAAAACTTTTGCACAGTGAAGGAAACCAACGAAACAAAAAGGCAACCTGAATGACAGAAGATATTTGCAAATGATATTGCTGTAAGGAATTGATATACAAAATATATAAAGAACTTATACAACTCAACACCAAAGCAAACACATAAATAAATAAATAATCCAATTAAAAACCAGGTGGGGGATCCCTGGGTGGCGCAGCGGTTTGGCGCCTGCCTTTGGCCCAGGGCGCGATCCTGGAGACCCGGGATCGAGTCCCACATCGGGCTCCCGGTGCATGGAGCCTGCTTCTGCCTCTGCCTCTCTCTTTCTCTCTCTGTGACTATCATAAATAAATAAAAATTAAAAAAAAAACAGGTGGAAGACCTGAATAGTATTTTTTCCAAAGACAATATATATAGGTAGCCAACAAACAAATGAAAAGATGCTGAGCATCACTCATCAGCAGGGAAATCAAAATCATATTAAGATATCATGGGGATCCCTGGGTGGCGCAGCAGTTTGACGCCTGCCTTTGGCCCAGGGCATGATCCTGGAGTTCTGGGATGGAGTCCCATGTCGGTCTCCCTGCGTGGAGCCTGCTTCTCCCTCTGCCTGTGTCTCTGTCTCTCTCTCTGTGTCTCTCATGAATAAATAAATAAAATATTAAAATAAACAAACAAACAAATAAATAAATAAATTTACTTAAAAAAATAAGATATCACCTTATACCTGTCAGAATGGATAAAAAATGAAAAAAAAAACCCATGAGAAACAACAAACACCGGTTATTTGTTATGAAGAAAAAGGAACCCTAGTGAACTATTGATGGGAATGTAAGCTGGTGTCATGACTGTGGAAAACAGTACGGCAGTGATTTCACAAAAAGTTAAAAAAAGAATTACCAGATGATCCAATAATTCCACTATTGGGTACTTACCTTAAGAAAACAAACACACACACACACAAAAAAAAAAAAAAAAAAAAAACAAAGAAAAAAAGAAAAAGAAAAAGAAAACAAAAACACTAATTTGAAAAGATATATGCACCCCTATATTTATTGCATAATTATTTACAATAGCCAAGATATAGAAGCAACCCCTATCTATAGAAGATACAGATGAATGAATAAAAAAGATGTGGTATATATACAATGGAATACTACTCAGCCATAAAAAAGAATGAGATCTCACCGTTTCCAACAACATGGAGGGATCTAGGTCTAATAATAAGAGAAATAAGTGAATTAGAGAAGGATGAATACCATATGATTTCCCTCATGGGTGGAATTTAAAAAAAAACAAAACAAAGAGAAAAAATAGACTCAGAGAACAAACTAAGCTAGTAGTTGCTGGGGGGGGAGGGCAAGTAGGGGAATGGGTGAAATAGATAAAGGGGATTTAGAGTATACTTATCTTGTTGACACTGAGAAATGTATAGAATTGTTGAATCATATTGTACACTTGAAACTGATGTAATACTGCACCTTAATACTGTGTGTTGAATTAAGAAACAATTTTAAAAATGAAACAAACAAAAAATTCATAGAACCAAATAGATCTTGACAAGGACATTTGTTTACAGTTTGAGAGCTGAAATAAGAAGGCAGAATGTGTCCCTTGTTTGACCTCAGCTGGGAACAACCTTATCAGGCAATACAAACCTTTTTAACATTCTGCACATGTAAGTGTGAAGTATTGATTTAGGCATTACAAATAATTTTTAGCAAGTAGGCAAATTTGTAAATAAAAAAATCTGTGAGTAGTGATGATCAACTGTATATTGCTTGATAAACTTGGAAAGTCCAAGAAAGTGAATATGTCAGGCATGATTGGATCTAAGAGTTCTAGGTCTCCATCTCTCTCTCTCCATCCATCTCCTGCCTTTTCTTGGCTTCATTCCTGAAAAGCTCTCTCTACCTGGTAGCACAATAGCTGCTAGTAATTCCAAGTACATAATACACTCAGTTTACCCACAAACTAAACAAAAAACAAACAAAACCTTTATCTCCCATGCACTATGTAGTTAATCTAAGGGATGATTCTACTTGGCCCTTCTTGCACCTGTTCCCTCTTTCTGGCTGGAGGGAGTGTGTCAGCCTCACCTGACCCACATGGATGAGTCTCCTCACTGGGAAGGGCAGCTCTGTGATTGAAAGAAAGAAAATGGGCTCAGGTGGGTAAAATCAATAGGAGTTAATTATAGTTGAGACATTTTTAGAATTCTCTGCAATGAAAAAATAGTCTTTTAAAAATATAATGTTTAAGAAGGATAATTTTAAAAATAATAGATATAGTCACTTAGCACACTACCTGATGTGTGTTCCACATGAGGCAGGCACAGTTCCAAGCACTTACATTATTAACCCCTGAGATAGGTCTTATTTTCATTCCATTTCATATATGAGGGAACTGAGGCACAGAGGATAAAGAAGCATTCCCAAGGCTACATGGCTAGTAGGCAGTGGAGCCAGGATTCGAACCTAGCCAGTTTTTCATCTACCATACTATGTTATATCTCATAAAAATCAGAAAAGAATGCAGAGACAACTATACATCTGGATCAAGTATATCTTGATATTTTGTCACTTTTACTTTAGAGCATTTCCTTTAAAATGTACAGCCAAAGATTGCTCTGGCAATTTCTTTCCCATCTCCCCTTCCAGAAGCAACCCCTACCTATGAATGTTTTCTACTTGGAATACATGTGAATGCATCCATTAAGAATATATCAATTATTCTGTTTCCAAAATACATATGTGTATCATAGTTTCCAAATTCTTTTGCATCTTGCTTTTTAATTTAGCATTATTATTTTTTAAAGTGTCTAAGTTCATACACGTAACTCAGATCTATTCATTTTGTCTGCGGTTTATTATTCCACTGTGTGGATAAATGAGAATTTATCCTCTTCACCCAAGGGAGAATTAGAGTGACTTTGCCAGGTTTTATGAATCTACTATCTTAACTACTATAATTTCATACTGCATCTTGTCATCCTCGATGTAGTGCAAGTCCCCCTCAAAATATATCTACTGTCCTTAGGCCTTTACTCTTCCACCTGAATTTTAGGGCTTTTTTTTCTCAGATTACATCACAAACCTGGTTATGGGTTCGAGTTTGATTGGAATTATATTGAATGTGTAGGTTAATTTGTGGCAAATTGACACCTTAAGAGGGTTAAGTATTCCCACTTGGGGACATGACAAACCTTTGCATTTACTTAGGACTTCTTTAAATTCAATAAAGATTTAAAATTGTATCAATAAATATCTTGCAATGTTGGATTTATTTATACCTATCTAACTTGGTTGCCTCTGTGAATGGTGTCACTTTAATAACATTTTCAAATTGTTTGTTGCTGTGCTGTGGGGGTGCAATGCATTTTGTGTATTGAGCTTAAATTAACCTCGTTAGGCTCTCATAAGTTACAACACTGTCTTGGATTTTCTGTGTAGATAATCATAACATCTATGAATAATTACCTTTTGCTTTTCCCTTCCAATCTTTATACCTATTTTTTTCTTGTCATCTTCTTACTACATTAGCTGGGTCTGTTAAGATAATTTTGAATAGGAGCGATGATGTTGAGTATGAGCCTTCTTATGTCCTTTGAAATATTATTTCTAATATCTCACCATAAAATATGGTATGTGCTATACATTTTTTATAGTTATGTTTTATAAAGGTAAGCCAAGTTTCCTATTCTTAGTGCCTAACAAGGATTTTTACTTACCACTTTTAAATTTAATAATTGGATTTAAAAATATATTTTTAAAATCACCTTGAGGGGGGCACCTGGATGGCTCAGTCAGTTAAGTGGCTGCCTTCAGCTAGAGTCAAGACCCTGGGGTCCTGGGGACCACACTCAGCCCATCAGGCTCCCTGCTCAGCAGGGAGTCTGCTTTTCCCTCTCCCTCTGCCCCTCCCCCTTCTTATGCTCTTTCTCTCTCCTCCTTTCTCCCTCTCTCTCTCAAATAAATAGATGAAATCTTTTTAAAAATTTTGTCTTGAGATTTTTTTCTCATCCTTTGCTTATTTCCTACCAACCAGATCACAGACTATTCAGGTGGCTACTAACAGGAGTAAACATTTCTCACTTAGAATGAATTTGTAGAAAAACTCCTTTTCTCCTGCATCTTTAAAAGGATCATAGTGTTTTTGTCCTTTAATCCACTGATTTGGTGAATGTCATTAACACACTTTCCTTGCATTTCTAGGACAAATTCTATTTGATCTAGAGTAAATGTAGTCATCCTTAACTATTTTGTCTTTCATAATCCACATTGAATACATTAAATCTATCTGCAGACCCAAATGGCTCTTCCTTCAAAATATATCCTTAATCTAACCACTTGTAATTATCTCTGCCATTGGAATTAAAGTCATCATCACTTGTTGAATCATTGATCCATTCCCGTTCTCACTGCCTCTACACTTGCATCTCTGCGGTTGATTTTCAAACTGCAACTATAATGATCCTTTTGAAATGTAAATCAGATTATGCCCTTCCTCTGCCCAACACTTCAGAAGACTTCCCATTTTCCTTAGCATGAACACTACAGTTCCTTCAATAGCCCATATCTCCTACTACTCTCCCTTGCTCCTATATCCTCCAGATCAGCCCCATCGGTTTCCTCGCTGTTCCTTGAATACACCAGGTGCACTCCCACCTCAGAGCTTTTGTACTAACTGATTCCTCTGCCTCCACCTGGGAAATTCCCTCCCACAAATGTGTACATATATCTCTATGGCTATATATATACTAATACATACACACTAATACACTAATAGACACTATACATCTATATCCACATATACTAACATCCACACATATACTAATAGTTGTCTACATACATACATGTCTACACATAGATGCCTACATACAGGTCTGCCTAGATGTGTATGTCTACATATATTCCCTCAGCTCTCAGGGTTTTGCCCAGATGACACCTTTTGAGTGAGATGTTTCTGATACTATGGAAAACTGCAATCATGCTCCTTTTTCCTTTACTTCCTTCCTTGCTTTTTCTCCAGAGCAGTAATTGCCATATGACATACTATGTATTTGCTTATTTGTTTATTATGTTTCTCCCGCATTAGAATATTAGCTTCATGATGGCAGAGATGTTTGCCTGTTTTGTTCCCTGTTATATCTCCAGGGCTTATAGCAGTGCCTGTACATACCAGTCACTCAGTAAATATTAAATGAAGGGGCTATTGTTTTATTCATGGTTTGCCTCAAAATCTGCCTCCATCTCCCCCCATGGTTGGATTCAGATTATGAGTATTTTATTTAGGATTTGGGGAGCTATGTTTCTTACAGTTATCAATGCCTCTTCACCTTATCTACCTCAAAATAGACTTTTAGTAGTTTACTTACTTTTGTTAAATCAGTAAGTGTAAAGAAATGCACAACGTTATTTTAATTTGCATTATTTACTTACCAGAAATGTGAATATTAGTTTACTCTGTATTTCTTCCTGTAATGAGCTGTTAGTTAATGTCCTTAAAAATGAGTTAATACATGAAGAATGCTTTGACTATACTGGCATATAGTAAGTTCTGAATTAATGTTACTTGTTCTCATTATTACTGTTAAAATATTTTATTCTTGTTACTATAAGTATCCCTGGACCTAAAGAGGCTGGATTTAGCCCATGGATTTTTACCAAATTCCTTCTTTCTCCATTTATTTTTAACACATATTTTTAGAGCAGTTTTAGGTTCACAGTAAAATTGAGCAGAAGGTACAGAGATTTCCAATATGCCCTCTGCCCCCACATACTCATTTATGCATTATCAACATTCCCCACTGGAATGGTACATTCATTACAATTGGCAAACCTACACTGATGTGTCAGTATCAGGCAAAGTCCATAGTTCACATTAGGGTCCATTCTTAGTGTTGTACATTCGATGAGTTTGGACAAATGTACAATGATATATAGCCACCATTATAGTATCATATAGAGTAGTTTTACTTCCCTAAAAATCCTCTGTGTTCCTCCTATTCATCCCTTCTCCCTAACTACTGGCAACTAGAGATCTTTTTATTGTCTTCACAGTTTTGCCTTCTCCGGGAGGTCCTATAGTTGGAATCATACAAGATGTACCCTTTTCATATTGGCTTCGTTCACTTAGTAATTAATACACATTTAAGTTTCTGCATGTACACTACAGTCCTTTCAATGGCCCACATGTATTTTCATGTTTTGCATGGCTTGATAGCTCATTTCTTTTTAATAATACCCCACTGTCTGCATGTACCACAGTTTATTTATCTATTCACCTGCTGAAGAACATCTTGGTTGCTTCTAAGTTTTGACATTTGTGAATAAAGCTGCTATAAACATTCATGTACACGTTTTTGTGTAGACGTAAGTTTTTATTTCCTTTGGGAAGGGACCAAGGAGCATGACTGCTGGATCCAATGATGAATATGTTTAGTTTTGTAAGAAACCACCAAACTATCTTCCCAAGTGGCTATCCTATCTTGTATTTCCACCAGCAATGAACCAGGATTCCTGTTGCTCCACAATATCATCAGCATTAGCTGTTGTCAGTGTTCTGGATTTTGGTCAATTTCATATTTGTCTCATTTTAATTTACATTTCCCTGATGATGACATACGTTGTGGAACATCTATTCATATACTTAATATGCCATTTATATCTCTTCTTTGGTGAGGGTCTGTTAAGGTCTTTGCCCATTTTCTAGTAATTTTCTTATTGTTGAGTTTAGGAGTTACTTATTTGTATATTTATTTGTATATTTTGGGTAAGACCTTTATCAGATATTTTTTGTAAATATTTTCATACTTAATGGCAACTTCTTCATCAATGTTTCAAATACCATCCCTTCTTACCTATGGAACATTGTTTCAGCAAATCTCTCTAATGCAGGAGAGCATTAGATTTCCTTCTTTACTGTTTTTTCCCATCAGCATACAAAATGCCATTAATATCTCCCAATTACAAAAAAGAAACTTCAACAAGGAAATACTCTTGATCACACTTTGGTCTCCTGAACTTTCACTTTCTCTCTACTGTAAATTTTACAAAAAACCTGTCTAAACTTGTCTCCTCTCACCTTCTTTTTTCCAAATCTCTTTTGTAGTAATGGATTTTTTCAGACAGCATATAGACTTTGGAACAAAAATTAAAATAATAAAAATTTAATAAAAAGTTCAAAATATATGGGGAAATAGTGAAATAAGATTAACAAAATATTGATAATTATTGAGGCTGTGTAACAAGTCCCTGAAGGCTTATTATACTATTCTTTTTATTTTTATATGTTTGAATTTTTTCCATAATAAAATATTAAAGAAAAAATATGTATTGAAGTTTTTCTTCCACGCTTGACCCATCTAACTCATTTCCTTATTCCTCTACAAGTTGATTACTTTTATTGGTTTCTTTCAGTGCAGGTACAAGTAGAAAATGAATGCATACTCTTTACCTTCCTTTGTTACACACAAGATCACATGCCTCATACATGTTTCTGCAATTTGCATAGACTTGTGTGTGTGTGTATGTATTTCTAGTATCTTCCTAAATCTGTTGATCCTGCCCTCATTTCACAATTAATGTGCTGGGTAGTGGAGATGAACATTTTGAGACTGGTCAAGTAACAGAAAGTACATTTTTTAAGCATTCAGTGGTTTGTAGTTCACACTTTCCGGCATATAAAAGATCAGGTCAGGGGGCACCTGGGTGGCTTAGTGGTTGAGCGTCTGTCTTTGGCTCAGGTCATGATCCCAGGTTTCTGGGATGGAGTCCTGAATCAGGCTCCCTGGAGGAAGCCTGCTTCTACCTCTGCCTATGTCTCTGCTTCTCTGTGTTTCTCATGAATAAATAAATAAAATCTTTCAAAAAAATATCAGGTCAGAAGGAACAAGTCCCCATCTTGGAACCAATGGTACCATCCTATTAAACTGATTGCTCCTGGTTAGCTATACTAAGAAGCCTGATCCTTAGTATACCTGCCTAGAGATTTATTACTTCCCTACTTCCTCCTGGTTCTCAAAGTCTTCTTTTCCTGTGCCTTCCTGGGTTGTGTGAGATTATACTGGCTCAAGTTCCCTTATGGAAATGTGCTTCCTATGTTCCCAACAGATTGTCCAGTGTTTCAGGGCAGGCTCCTGTCTGTCTGTGGCTCCTTGCCATCCCTCTCTGCCACTCATTACTCTCATATTCCTTCCAGACACAGTCCTGTTCTTATATTGCCCATGTGGTCTTTAAGAACTCTACTCCTCACTGCAGATTGAATGTGAGGATGAGATGTGAAGCCCCTAATGCTCAA
The DNA here is from genome assembly GCF_905146905.1 of Nyctereutes procyonoides. Lineage (NCBI taxonomy): Eukaryota > Metazoa > Chordata > Mammalia > Carnivora > Canidae > Nyctereutes > Nyctereutes procyonoides. The sequence continues at coordinate 19,272,750 of NW_026575040.1, read as the reverse complement.
GAGCTGGCCTTATGTTCAGCTCAGCCTTGGCATTCCTCTGTTGAATATAAATATTGTTGTCACAGAACAATAATAACAGACAAGGCCATTCTGTGACCAGAATGGGTCAAGATAGAAACAAGACTATGTTATGATCATGTTTGTACACAGACAAGAACACGAACATTGTCCAAATGACAAAAGTGACCAACCAAACATGTCTTGGCTAATAGGAGTGACTGATACTTCTTTATCAATTATGGCTTTAGCTTTATTCTAGTCTTCCTCCTTCTATAAAAGATTCGTTAAGATACCTAATTATAGGATAGGTCCTGCTTTCTGACAGCCTCCAATCCAAAGCAAACTCCCACTTCTTTAAACTATTCCTAAAGTTATCTACTGAAAGCCCAAATCCGGGATTCCTGGGTGGCGCAGCGGTTTGGCGCCTGCCTTTGGCCCAGGGCACCATCCTGGAGACCCGGGATCGAATCCCACGTCGGGCTCCCGGTGCATGGAGCCTACTTCTCCCTCTGCCTGTGTCTCTGCCTCTCTCTCTCTCTCTCTCTCTATCATAAATAAATAAAAATTAAAAAAAAGAAAGCCCAAATCCTGTAGTCTTTTCAAGCAACTGTAGTTACTAAGATACACACCATAGTATGCTGTTTCCCTCACCCTTGCTAGGAGCAATAAACCCCTGTTCTGCTTCAGGGGCATTCTTACTAGTCTTTGGCTGGAAAGCATTAATCTCAGCAACCATGATTCAACATTAAGGGTCTTAAGGACCACCCAGGATGGAGTGAAAGTGGTAGACATTTTTTGAAGACCTAAACTGCACTGTGTTTCCTACAGTTACTCTTATCTCTGGCTCCTGCCTCACCAGTAGGGGCCTATAGCAGGGCTCAGAGACGAGCTGCAGTGCCTATACACCTGTCCATTGGTGGACACTTAGGTTGTTTCTATGGTTGGCTATTGTGAATAATGATGCAGTGAACATGGGTGTGCATGTATCTCTTTGAGCTGGTGTTTTCATTTCCTTTGGACATACACCCAGAAATGGGATTGTTGGGTCATATGATAGCTGTATTTTTTATTTTTTTGAGGAAACTCCATACTATTTTCCATGGTGGCTGCACCAATTTACATTCCCACCAATAGTGCACAAGGGTCCCATTTTCTCCACAGCCTCACCAACACTTGTTATCTCTTGTCTTTTTGATAATAGCTATTCTAACGGGTGTTAGATTGTATTTCATTGTGGCTTTGATTTGCATTTCCCTGATGTCCTTTGCACAGTGATGTGCATCTTTTCACATACTTGTTGCCTGTGTATATGTCTTCTTTGGGAAACTGTCTACTTAAGTCCTTTGCCCATTTTTAGAAATGGGATTATTTGGGTTTCTTTTCCTATTGACTTGTATGAATTCATTGAATATTTTGGATATTAACACTTAGCAGATAGATGGTTTGAAAATATTTTCTACCACTCTGTAGGTTGCCTTTTTATTTTGCTGATTATTTCTTTTTCTGTGTAGAACATTTTTAGTTTGATGTAGTCCCACTTGTTTCTTTTTCTTTTGTTGTTTGTGCTTTGGGTGTCATATACAAAAAGTCTTTGGCAAAAGCAATGTTAAGGAGTTTTTCCCCTATGTGTCCTTTCTAGAAATTTGACAGTTTCAGGTCTTATATAAATCTTAAATCCATTTTGAGTTATTTTTGTGAGTACTATAAGATAAGGGTCCAACTTCATTCTTTTGCATGTAGTTATCCAGTTTTCCTGGCACCATTTACTGAGGAGAATATCCTTTCCCCATTGAGTCCTCTTGGCTCCCTTGTCAACTATTAATTGATCAAACTATTTCCATTCTGAAAGAATAAAATGGCAGTACAGGCTGAAAATATAGAAGGAAAAAAATGAAAAACTGGCCCTGAGATGGCTTTCAAATATGAAAAGGAACATCTATCCTAATCTAGCATTCCATGGCTGACAACAGCAAAGTATGTGTTTAGAGAAAATATAGTCATCTAAACTCAAGTGAAAGAGACTGGTTTGGCTAACTAACTCATTATAGAGCTGTCCTCAATGAATTTATGTTTTGGAGAAATAGGTAATTAAGTGGAGCATATACATTCATAAATAATATATCATCTTTATTTTAGAAACTGCATGTTCAGGCAAGTATTTCCCCTTCCTTCCTTCCTCCCTCCCTCTTTTCCTTTCTTTTTTTCATGAGAGACACAGAGGGAAGGCAGAGACACAGGCAGAGGGAGAAGCAGGCTCCTTGAAGGGAGCCCAATATTGCACTCGATCTCGGGACTCCAGGATAATGCCCTGAGCCAAAGGCAGAAACTCAACCGCTGAGCCATCCAGGTGTCCCCAGGCAAGCATTTCTAATCTAAATTCAACATTAAAAATTTTTCACAAGGGCACCTGCGTAGTTCAGGTGGTTAAGCATCTGACTCTTGATTTCAGCTCAGGTCATGACCTCGGGGTTGTGAGATGGAGCCCCAGCCAGATACAGGGCTCCACGCTCAGCATGGAGGATTCTTTTCCTCTCGCTCCACCCCATCCCCACTACAACTCTAAACACTCTCTCTGAAAAATAAAAAAAAGTGCACACTTGAGGTTGGAGAGTTAAACTTTGTCATAGCTCACATGTATAACTTAAATAAGAAGTGGGGAGGGGGATCCCTGAGTGGCGCAGCGGTTTGGCGCCTGCCTTTGGCCCAGGGCGCGATCCTGGAGACCCAGGATCGAATCCCACGTCGGGCTCCTGGTGCATGGAGCCTGCTTCTCCCTCTGCCTGTGTCTCTGCCTCTCTCTCTCTCTCTCTCTCTCTGTGTGTGTGACTATCATAAAAAAAAAAAAAAATTAAAAAAAAAAAAAAAGAAGTGGGGAGGGATTTATGGAAAATCATAATTAAAAGTTTTACCACACAGTAGAGTTCTTTTTAAAAAATTACAATGCAGGGGCACCTGGCTGGCTCAGTCAGTAGAGAATGCAACTCTTAATCTCTGGGGTCATGAGTTTGAGCCCATGGTGGGCACAGAGCTTACTTAAAAAAAAACAGAAAATACAACTTAATGAAACTGCATATATATGTGTGTGTGTGTGTGTGTGTGTGTGTGTATTTATAGATCATTGATTTAAAGTCTTATTCTTTCTTGCCTACCTTCTTTCCTTTTTTTTTTTTTTTTGACTCCTTTATCAGCTAGTTTACATAGGGCTAGTTTGCCAAAGAGCTGGCTTCTACATCTTGCATAAATTATACTATTTGTACATTTAAAAAAGACAATTTAAACTCCCAGGTGATTCATTATTTTGTTAGTTCTATCATATACAGTCTTCTAGAATGATAAAAAGATTGAGGGTTTTACAATTAGCTTCAGCTGTTGGGAATAATGAGCTATCTTCCTTATCCCCAGGAAGGGTGTGAACCAGAGAACAGCTACGCAGGTTAGGCTGGTGGTTTCCTTCATTTAGATGCTACAGTGCATCCTAGCTCCAGAGGAAAAGTGCATTCTGGGATGGAGAATGTGATAAATTTTCTGGCTTCTCTGAGGTCAGTCTTCCAACAGGAGTTATTTTGCTTGAAGTTTTGTTTCCAAAACATGTAGACATTAATTCTTGGATATAAAATTCTAAACACAAAAGTCAAAAATTATGAGGGATTTTTGAAGCAATCATTCTTCATAGCTTTTTTTTCCTCTTGACTAGCATGGATAATTTGGAGTTAATTGTAGAGTTGATACTTAGGAAGTAAATCCCACATGATTTTCAGGTTAAAGGTGAGAAAAAGGGATCCCTGGGTGGCGCAGCGGTTTGGCGCCTGCCTTTGGCCCAGGGCGCGATCCTGGAGACACAGGATCGAATCCCACATCGGGCTCCCGGTGCATGGAGCCTGCTTCTCCCTCTGCCTGTGTCTCTGCGCCTCTCTCTCTCTCTGACTATCATAAATAAATAAAAAATTAAAAAAAAAAATAAAGGTGAGAAAAAAAAAGGAGAAAGGGCAGTTCCTGTTCTTTGATGAAACATTTTATTCCATCTGCAGAAGTAACTGTAGCTCACACACATGACTCACGTTGAAACAGCAGACTAACATAGAAAGTGCATCACGTGCTGGCAAGCAGTGTGAGATGACCGGTGGTTATCTCATTGGGCTGATGCAATCCTGGTATTTCCTGAATTGAAATACAATTTAGAACCGGAGGGAGAGGCCTTGGCTGTTTCGACCTTACCTGATTTTGCTTTATTATTTTTTTTAAAGCATTTGTCTGTTTTTTTACATGTGAAGTAATAATTGCTAACAATTACACTAAGTTAGACACTCCTCTAAATGTTTTACTCTTTTTACTTCTATGAGGTAGGCTTCCCATTTTACAGATAAGGCAACTGAGATTCAAAAATCCTATGTAATTGCTTTAGGTCACACAAAAGAAAACGTAGAACTCTTTTTTTTTTTCAAAGATTTTATTTGTTTATTCATGAGACAAACACAGAGAGAGGCAGAGACACAGGCAAAGAGAGAAGCAGGCTCCCTGCAGGGAGCCCATGCAGGACTCTATCCCAGGACTCTGGCATCATGGCATAAGCTGAAGGCAGATGCTCAACTGCTGAGCCATCCAGGTACCCAAAATGTAGGACTCTTCTTTTCAAAACCTCTTTTTGAGCATCTTTGCCTTCAATGGTCTGGTTGTGTTTAAGTCTTCCAGGAAGCCCCATTCTTGAAAAGACCATGCACACTGTAAGCTGTGACAAACATGATATTGACACCTTGGTAAACTTGGTGCTGTGTTTATCCATTTTTAACTGTGAAATCAGAACTTTCTTTTCTTTTAATTGTATTAGAATTTTATTCTTCTAACAGATGATTGTTTCAGACTACTTTTAGTACTTTAAGACTGTCTTTAGTGTTTTACCAGAAAAAGGTCACCATCTAAGACCTCCCCACCTTTTTAGGATTTAAAGAATATAATTTACTTATTATTTGGGGTTTTAAGATTATCTTCAGAAAAAAGGAAATGACAAAGTCTTAATAATCTTTTATGGCTTATTATTTTTTTCTGGATTAAAAACCAATATTTATATAAACAAGAGGTCAGAAAATAAAACAGACAAGGACTATGCTGGTTTGATGATTAACTTTAGCTCTACAAAATTCAAAATCTGTATGTCCTGCACTTCATATAGGAATGGAAGCAAACATGTAACAGTTCTGGAGGCCATATTAATGATGGATTCTATTTGGCCTTAGATATTTTGGTGTAACCATTCTACCTGGTAACTACACTAATCTAAACTATATGCACCTACTGGCAATTCACTAGGAAGGCAAGGAGCACAAAGCAAGTATAGCTTGATTGTTCAAGCTATACCTCCTTTACTTCTGAAACAGAGTTCAAGTGTTGTTCTCATATGTTCCTGGAGTTACTAGAATGTTTCAAAGGTCAAAGTCAAGTTCCTTGACCTCACCCATAGTGCAAGGTTATTGTCCTTTAGAGCCTTTGGCAAGTGCTACTTCAAAGTTCCTTTCTTACCTATCAATACTTACCTCTGTTTAAAAAATGACATGTCATTTCTAACTAATGGAAGATAGACAGAACTCCTCTATTAGAACTCTTATATTAGAATATAAATTCTGATTAAATGCCAAGTATGAATTCTAATCACATATATACAAAGAATCCAGCACAATTGATGCTTCACTTATTGCTTATTTCAAGACAAATTCATATCTCTCCCCATTTCATGACATGTTTAAATGTAATCAGTAAACTTACAATTGTAAGATGTAATACCCATAGATGAGGCTACTGATGGGAAGTGAGCCCATTTGCTCCACAGAACCCTGGAAATACTCAGGGATTAAAGTGCTAAGTACCTCAGAAGGAAGAGAGGGTAAGGTGTTTGAGTGAGCATGTGTGTATTTGTGTGTGTGTGTGTACGTGTGTGTGTGTAAGGAACAAAGGCAGGGGGATTGCTTGAAAGTCTGTATAAGTAATAGTCAGATTCCTAGGTTATCATCCACACTTCATTTAGTCAAATTCCCCCACCCTCCTACACTTAACAACAAAGGAAGAGGATTTTTGTTTTTGTTATATGCCTTTAATAATTAAACAATATTTTGAAACTGTGAACTAATACTACTTTGAGGAATGAGATATAATATGCAGTTAGTAAATTAGACTATTTTCAGTGGATAATTTGGAAAGTGGAACTTTAACTAAACACATTATAAGTAAAATAACCGTGTTTCCTTTCAGAGGATTACCCTTTATAAGAATACATCTAATACAGGAGCTAACTCTTTAATGAAAGATGAAAAGATTTCCCAGTAAGGTAAACTCTGTGAAGACATTAGAACCCAGAGAAGGAAAGTAGAAGATTACCTTTAGTTGATGCACCTACTCTTTTTAAATTGCCTGGATATCTTTACAGTAAGTGGTTATATATACCTAGAAATTCAAATGCTTTATTATGAAAGAATGTTGTTGAGCTATAGCCTAAGGAGATCAATTTAAAACTGTAGAATATCATGTAGAATATCAAGTGAAGCATCAATTGTGCTGGATTCTTTGTATATATGTGACTAGAATTCATACTTTGCATTTTGCATCAAGTATTTGATAAATACATTATTTCTTCATTAACTGTACAGGGTAGAAAGATTCTTTAAAAAATGTTTTAAAAACACATTATCTCCTCATCAATATTATGTTATGTCCCTGGCAGAAATCAAGACCAGTTACAGATACTAAATGGAGAAAATCTATAGGGTCAGGAGACATAGTTCAGGGCTTTATTACCTGGTTATTCAGTACAAAGTGTTATTTAAAGACCCCTTTGAAGAAAAATGGATAGTTCTTCTTAGAATCTTCTGCTCAAGGAGCAACTAAACATTATGACTGAAGTAGAGATCCAAAGAGACAGTCTGGTAAATAAAATAAGTCAAATATATTCCATTTCCTCATAAATTTACCAAAACAAATTTAATTCAATTGATTTCCCTATAAAAATGATCTTCCAGTTTAAGTAGGGATTCTTATATCACATTATAAAGAGATCTTAACTAAATCAGAATAACCAAATGTGATGAAGAAATCTCTAAGTCAAGAAAGCCTTTAAACCATGACTCTAACACCATCTTTTTATAGTGGCTTTGCAAGACATGTTAGTAAAAAAGTAGTTTATCAATTTTTTTAAGTATGTTCCACACCCAGTATAGAACCCAATGCAGGTCTTGAACTCATGACCCCAAGATCAAGACCTTAGCTGAGGTCAAGAGTTGGATGCTTAACTGACTGAGCCACTCAGGGACCCCTCATCAAATATTTTCTAAAGTCATGTTGTCATTCTTGAAGAAATAGAAAGGATCAAAACAAAGCTATACAATCAGCAATAATTTCAAAATATAACAATATCTCAGCATGTCTGTAAGGTATACTGAGATAGTACTTGGAGATTTTAATCTTGAATTTGTCTCTGAAAATCATTCTACACTTCACTGGTTGGGTAATGACATTCATTGGTCAATGAGGACAGACACTACCTACAAAGAAATAAATAAAATGATTTAATTAAAGGGCTGCAAGGATTTTTAAATTCACACCTGGCAAAAGAGTCTGAAATTGCAGCAATTTGGATTTGTATGAACCAAGCCTTTGACAAAGAAATGGCTGTTTTGGATTCAAAGAGGGCTTGGTTCCAAAGTTTGAACTAGATTGGAGGATCAGAGTTAGGCTTTATAAAAAGTAACCATAGAGTAGAGAACAATACACTATGACTCATGGGCAGTTTTTCATGCCCCAGACAAGAAAATCAAAGAAATTTCCCCCGGCAAAGAGAGAGAGAAATCAGAGAAAGAGGGGAAGGAGAGCCAGAGAGCTAAAATGTCCAAAGGGGCCACTCCCAGCTCCTCTGGGAGCAGTCAGACCTGTGGTGGGGGGACAGATTGATGGAACTGGGTTCAGCAAACAGAGCAGAAGGAGCTATGCCTCACTTCCCATATGAGACCCTGAAATGACACCCTTGCAGAGGGCCCACACCACCATACGTAGCTTCAGTACAGTAGATATGGTACTGTGATATGCTTGGTAGATGAAGAGAGCCTGAGTTGCTGCTGTCCCATGACCTGGACAAGATCCATGTTCCCAAGTACAACTGGAGCCCCAGGTACACAGACCAGCTGTGCTAAGTGGAGGTACACACAGGATAACGGATGGGAGAAAGGAAAGAACATGCTATATTTAAAATTTCTTTCTTGGACTCTGAATAGTTAAAACAAAAAAACTTGAATCTATTTTCAGAAAGATAAAGACATGAAGCATTAAGCAAAATCATAAAGCGAGGTAGGCCATACAAGCAGAGGCTTAAGGGATATTTGATAAGACTTGGCTTTGGGAAAAGAGACAAGATGTTATAGCTAGGCTTGAAAGAGAGTCCATTGCTAGTGACATGGAAGCTGAGAAGACCTGGGGTATGCTGGGGAGTCAGAGAAAAAATAAGGGGAGGTCACATTGGTCTGGGGAGAGCATTGGCTAAGAGCCTTTTCTCAGCCACAAGCCAAAGAGGATGCTGCCTCCAGCAGGGAGAAGAGGGCTTTGGGTTGAAGAATCAGCCCACACTTTGTGTTGTTCTCAAGGAAAGACAACAACTTGTCTTGGTCATGTGAAGTGAGAGCCACAATGTACAATCCTATTGGCCATGGGGGGGTCATACATACAGACTATGACAAACATGATGCCCAGGGATGTGTAATGTACGTCCTGTACCCCTCTACTTAGGGGCTCTAAAGGCTTCCTGAAGCTTGCCTCTCATCAGGGAGGTATGTCTACATCATAGCTCAAGGCCCTGAGAACTGGAGGTCAGTGGGAGAATAATGGAAGGCCATCGATGAAGGAATGTGAGAATTTTACTTAGGACCAACATCATCACCAAGGAACACCTACAGGGCTTCCAGAGAAAGATACAATACAGACTCTACACAGAAGCCTTTTAGGAGTGGGCATGTCTAAATGAGAGTAAATGTCTCTGTGGGGACTGTGGATAATTCACCAAGAGAAGAAATGAATTTGGAATTTTGCATGCTACTTGGAAATTGTAAATGAATATTTGTGTCCTTTCCAAAAATGATAGATATTGCCCAAGGGTTCTTAACTCATGAAAATGGCATTCATTGCCTTTGGGGAAGGCCTATTTGACTAAAACAAAGAAGTCTATTGAAGGGCTGAAAGGTAGTGTATGTATGAGTGCACGCATGCACACATGCGCAAGACACATATGTGTCCATGCATGTGTGTCTGTATTCTCTGTGTGAGTGTGGAGTCTGCATACTTGAGCTCAGAGTAGACACAATTGCCTGAAACCCTGCATGTTTTAATATGTTCGAAGTTTCTGGTCATAATGACTCAGATGGAAAGAAATGTAACTTTTCTTAATTGTCAATAAAAATAGAAAGAGCCCCTGATTTCTACAAATGGTGGGAAACATTTCATTCTGCCCTTTTAGGGTAACTCAGACATCTCCAGTTTGAAAGTTCATCTCTTTTGCAAAAACAGCTGAAATGTCACAGAGTATCTTACCCCTAAATATGCCACTTTGGCATAAGGATTATTTTGAACAATAATCCTTATGCCAAAGGATAGACAATTAAGAGGCAGATACAAGAAAAGCTCCCCCTTCCCTCCTCCTATTTGCCCAAAAGCAGAACATGCATTTATAAAGGTGTCACTCTTCCTGTCCTTCCAGAAAGGACAAAAGCTCATCTCTGGAGACTTCAGACCCTGTCAGCCTGGCGATGTCGCCAGAAGAATCTATATAACAAACTTTACTACCTAGCCTTTATCTACCATTAGGTACCCAGATATTTGCCTCCACAATTTGCTACCCCTAGAGACTAAATGTCCTTTCCCTGTGTCTTGTCACTTCTCTAAAATTTTTTCTTCCTTTGCTAAGATACTATACAAATTCAAGTTCTAACCAAACCTTTGAGTTGCTGGGGAAGGGGCCTCCCATGTATTCCACACGTGATACACATGTGATAAACTGTTTTCTCTTGTTAGTCTGTTTCTTTTTATAGAAGTCCTAGCCAAGAACTCAGATGGGCAAAAGAATTATTTTTCCTCCCCTTTAAACCCAATTCAGGATTCAAATTTAGTTGATTCAAAGTCAAACTCCATATTTAGGCTTTTCTAAAACTTCCTATGCTTTGTCTGCAGGGCTTTGCCCTGAGTGTCGGTGGCAGGTGGCACAAGCGAGTGTTACATTGTGGAGAGGAGTGTCTGGCCCACCTGCAGATCTGCTGGCCTTTGCACCCTGCTGACCAAAGCAATGCCTTACTTAGCTAAGGTGTCTTATTCTCTGCTGTGTGGGCAGCTGGTCATCACCTGCTTGGATCACTTGCTATGTGGTCCTGTCAGAACCTGCTTGGAAGCCAGGAGTACTTCCTAGGCCTCTCTGCTCCCGGTGTATGCTATCCTCAACTGGAATCCAGTCATTTCCCCAGGAACGTCCTCTCAGCAGTTCTGCAGCCCACACAGAGGCCATGGCCTCTGGTTCTTGTCCAGGACACACCCAAACCCAGAAAACCCACAGAAAGCCACAATCACAGATTGTTTCTGTGCCTAAGCACCTCACCCCACCATTTTGCTTTATTGTCATTCCTGTGTTGATGTGGAACATTCTCTAGGGTGGCATCCTTTCAAATTTTCACACAGAATATAGCATCTGAGCCTCCTGCTCTAGAAATCTCAAGTTTGAGGTTCTTTATCCCCATCTATACACCATACTCCCTCCTCAGCCTTTTCTCCAAGCTCCTCTTTCCAAGCCAGGAAGGATTTTTATTGCCTTTTTGTGTGACAGAAATTTGCCCTGACCTCATGTCCTAAACCCTATGGTTTATATTAAAAACTCTAAACTTAGCCCCCATGCTTTGGTTTAGAGATTGAAAGAATGTTTTAGAGTTTAAAAAACAAAACAAAGCAGAAGAGAACCTTGTTCTATTTCAAATGGCTGGCCTTTGTAGCTGGTGTGTGGATCATCGCCTGTTTGCCCTGCCCTGCCCCTATCCCTTCTCTGGTCTGGGCTCCCCACCCACCCTTCCCTATAGGCCCTCAGGGCAGATGGTTCTGGCTGGGTCCTCCCTGAGCCACACTGGCAGGAGGTGGGGCTAGGGTAGGAAGGGAGAAGTCTATTTCTCTCTGCCCCAGCAGTATCTCTAGCAGGAGGTACCTTAGTCCACTGTGGACCTAGCTCACTGCAGGAACAGTTTCCTTCTCTGTCTCCAGTCTTGCTGATAGTCATTGCTGGGTAACTTCACCTCTCTTTGGTTTGTCAGTTTCTCCATCTCCTGTGAATCCAGTTACCTATGTTAACTTCTCCTCTGTTGTAAATCCTTAGGGGGGCAGTTTCTGTTTTCCTATTTAGACCCTGACTGCACACCCAGCTTTAGAAACACTTGCTTTTGCAATGGGCTTCAAGAGTTAATAACTCTTTAAATTCCTGCTATAAAAATCCTAAACCTTCTGAAGACAGTGGAGGCTAAATTAGGGGTGAATCATGGTCAAAGAAGCTCAAAAATAAGAAATGGATTCATGTATTTTTGTAAGCTTTTATTTATTTTATTTGAGAGAGAGAGAAAGCAGCAGAGGGAGAAGGAGAAGCAGGTTCAGCAGGGAGCCTAAAATGAGGCTTGATCCCAGGATCATGACCAGAGCTCAAGGCAGATGCTTAACTGGCTGAGCCACCCAGGCACCCCACATTCACATGTTTTAAAATATCTCACCAGCAAAGCATGCACAGTTACTGCATTTATTGTATTGCTACTTGAATAGACATTTTTGCTGTCCTCATATACTCATGGGGCAAAGTTCTCAGGTATTCTCATAGTCATATGATCTTTGTTGGGTCCTACACTATTACTCTTACCTCTCACTTACAAAAGGTTACACCCCATTCAGTAGCTAGTCACACAACTCACTTGACTTAATGAGGTAATGGCACATATTCTCAGTTGTACACAATTATTTTTATATACTAAACAAAAAGTGGATATATGAAAATTTCAGAACACCAGTAAATCTGCAGATCCAAATGGGCAGACGCAAAGATCACACAAATCAAATATCTGTGGGGCCAGAGAGGAAACGTAAGTGAAAAAGTAGATCCTGTGTATTACATAAGGGAGTAATGAAAACTAGACGGTAGTTATGTTAATGAACAGAGAAGTGGTCTCTACCCAGATCCAGCTGATTATCCCATGTTAAAATGGGAAACTCTTGCTATGAAATTTTACAGTATTTGAAGAGAAGCCAGAAATCTACATCGCATATGAAAATCGCATGATTTGTAAAGTAATATTAACTAACTCAAAACGTTTTAAATTGTGCAAATTAAAAAAAAAACAACATGTCTTGTGCTAGATAGGACCTCAACTCACCTAACTGGACATTATACTTTGGAACAATTTATATTATGCATTCAAATATGCTGTCTGAACTCAAAAATATTTGTGGATATTTTAGAATAACCTCCATAATGTGGCTTACTCTTTTGAATATTCTCACTCATGTGAAATATACATTCTTTAGTGGAAGGTCAAGTTTTTGAAAATAGCCAGAATAATAATAATTACATGGATACCTTGTATAAACAGAGAAAAAGTGGAGCTAGTAAATTTGGGTTTACTTTTTGTCACTTTTACTACCCTCATACATATTTATTTGTCACCTCTTTGAGTTTAAAAAATATCTCTGGTATTCTCATTGCAACCATCCGAGATCAAGTAATGAACTCTAGTAAACCATTCCAATAACTTCCCATTTCTCTGGGCTCCCAGGCTTTCTTATATGCATCTTCTTATAGAGCAGCTAACATGTACCTAGCACAATGCTAGGGACTCAAAGAAAAACTGTAAAAAAAATCTCTGCCCTCAAGAAATTCACATTCTAGACATTCTAGTAGATATGAGGGTTGTGTCTTTGGAGAAGAAGGAGTCTCAACTCTGCCTGAAGGAGGGAATAGAGATGGACAGAAGCTGATTCATTGACTGGAACCTCAAGGAAACTGGGCCCTGCCATCCCAATCACTGATTCAATTAGTTACAATCTCCTCCTCTCCATGTTTAAAACAATAGAGCCTTATATTTCAAGTTTTATCTTTGCCAAGAAAACTGTCCTATTTGGTGTTCTGTGAACACGTTACCATGCTTTTCTGCCTCTGTGTTTACTTATGCAGCACTCTCCATGTTCCTGCTGAAACACTATTTGAACTTCAAAACTCAACTACTACTTCATCCGAAAATCTTCTGCTAAATTTGAGTTAATTCTTTCGAGTTTTACAGAACTTCTTGTCTGTATTTTTATATTTACATTCTGCTTTGATATACAGATTCTTGAGTTCTTGTCTCATTCCTACTAAACAACAGGGATATTTTGGGCATCATCCGAGTCTTATTTTTGATCATCTGCATGACCTACCTAGCATTAAGCTTTGCACAATGTAGGCACTGGAAATTTCTTGTATTGGTGAGAAGGTGAGTTCTCCATCTAGTGGTAAAACTGAAAAATTGCATGCAACTTTTGTCTTAGGTAACACAATTATGATATCAAAAAAAAGAGGGCCTCATTGATATTACAGATTGCTTCAGCTTTAATCTATATTGAGGAATGAACTGTGTTACTTCTCTTTTTTTTATTATAAATTAATTTTTATTGGTGTTCAATTTACCAACATACAGAATAACACCCAGTGCTCATCCCGTCAAGTGTCCCCCTCAGTGCCCGTCACCCATTCACCCCCACCCCCCGCCCTCCTCCCCCTCCACCACCCCTAGTTCATTTCCCAGAGTTAGAAGTCTTTATGTTCTGTCTCCCTTTCTGATATTTCTCACACATTTCTTCTCCCTTCCCTTATATTCCCTTTCACTATTATTCATATTCCCAAAATGAATGAGAACATACACTGTTTGTCCTTCTCCGGTTACTGTGGCCAAGTTCAAAAAGGGTGTTGCCTGAGTTCTCCTCCGGGATCTCGATGGAATCCTGTCTCACATTTAGATCTTTCATCTATTTTGAGTTTATCTTTGTGTATGGTGCAAGAGAGTGGTCCAGCCTCATTCTTCTGCATGTGGACGTCCAATATTCCCAGCACCATTCATCGAAGAGACCGTCCTTCCTCCAGTGGATCGTCCTTCCTCCTTTATCGTATATTAGTTGACCATAAAGTTCAGGGTCCACTTCTGGGTTCTCTGTTCTGTTCCATTGATCTATATGTCTGTTTTTGTGCCAGCACCACACTGTCCCGATGAACACAGCTCCGTAGTACAACCTGAAATCTGGCATTGTGATGCCCCCAGATATGGTTTTCTTTTTTAAAATTCCCCTGGCTGTTTGGGGTCCCCTCTGACTCCACACAAATCCCAAAATAATTCGTTCCAAGTCTCCGAAGAAAGTCCATGGTACCTTGATAGGGATTGCACTATACGTGCAAACCGCCCTGGGTAACATTGACATTTTCACAATATTAATTCTGCCAATCCATGAGCATGGAATATTTTTCCATCTCTTTGTGTCTTCCTCAATTTCTTTCAGAAGTGTTCTATAGTTTTTAGGGTATATTTTGAGAACCATTTGAATGGTAAATGGTTCTCCAACCTTTTATTTTCAGGTTGTAGGTGTCCTTCTGTCTAAAATGAGTCTCTTGTAGACAGCAAATAGATGGGTCCTGCTTTTTTATCCAGTCTGAAACCCTGTGCCTTTTGATGGGGTCATTAAGCCCGTTCACGTTCAGAGTTACTATTGACAGATATGAGTTTAGTGTCATCATGATATCTATTTAGTCCTTGTTTTTGTGGATTGTTCCACTGAACTTCTTCTTAAAGGGGAATTTTAAGAGTCCCCCTTAAAATTTCTTGCAGAGCTGGTTTGGAGGTCACATATTCTTTCAGTTCCTGCCTGTCTTGGAAGCTCTTTATCTCTCCTTCCATTTTGAATGAGAGCCTTGCTGGATAAAGTATTCTTGGTTGCATGTTCTTCTCATTTAGGACCCTGAATATATCCTGCCAGCCCTTTCTGGCCTGCCAGGTCTCTGTGGAGAGGTCTGCTGTTACCCTAATATTCCTCCCCATGAAAGTCAGGGACTTCTTGTCTCTTGCTGCTTTAAGGATCTTCTCTTTATCTTTGGAATTTGCAAGCTTCACTATTAAATGTCGAGGTGTTGAACGGTTTTTATTGATTTTAGGGGGGGATCTTTCTATTTCCTGGATCTGAATGCCTGTTTCCCTTCCCAGATTGGGAAAGTTTTCAGCTAGGATTTGTTCAAATACATATTCTGGCCCTCTGGCCCTTTCGGCGCCCTCGGGAACCCCAATTAAACGTAGGTTTTTCTTCCTTAGGTTGTCATTTATTTCCCTTAATCTGTCTTCATGGACCCTTAATTGTTTATCTCTTTTTTCCTCAGTTTCCCTCTTTGCCATTAACTTGTCTTCTATGTCACTCACTCGTTCTTCCACCTCGTTAACCCTCGTCGTTAGGACTTCTAGTTTGGATTGCATCTCATTCAATTGATTTTTAATTTCTGCCTGATTGGATCTAAATTCTGCAGTCATGAAGTCTCGTGAGTCCTTAATGCTTTTTTCTAGAGCCACCAGTAGCTGTAGAATAGTGCTTCTGAATTGGCTTTCTGACATTGAATTGTAATCCAGATTTTGTAACTCTGTGGGAGAGAGGGCTGTTTGTGATTCTTTCTTTTGAGGTTAGGTTTTCCTTCTAGTCATTTTGCTCAGTGCAGAGTGGCCAAAAACAAGTTGTATTGGAACACGGGGGAGTATCACTGGTCCGTCTAGCTGGTCTTCTGGGGGAGGGGCCTGCTGTGCTGATTTTCAGGTGTTAGCACTTGGGGGAGCTGCTCTGCCCCTGCCTGCTGCCGGGCTCAGCGGGGGTTGTTTACCCCGTGGGGCCCCAGGAGGAACAGCCGCAGTTGCTATGGCAACTCTGGAAGCCTGGATTCAGCCTCCGCAGGAACTACGGGGCTCGGGCTCTCGGTTCTCCGTCTGCAGGGCCTGGAGGCTCCGGGGCGGGGCCGCTGATCCGCTCAGCTCGGGGCAGGAGCGTCCTCGCTGTCCTGGGCCCTCCCGGCCTCTGCCTGTCCCGGGGGAGGCCGGATCCTGGGCTGTGTCCCGGCGCCCTGTGCTCCGGCGCCTGCGCTGGTGGATTCGCGCTCCCGCCCCGCAGCCCCCTCCGCGGAGCCGCCGCCCGAGCCCCTCCGAGCTGCTCCGGTCGGTCCCTCCGTGCGCGCTGCAGCCCTTAGGGAGCTCGGCCGCACTCTCCTGCGCTCGCAGGTGTCTGTTAGTGTCCCCGGGAGCCCGAGGGCATCCCCGCCCTCCTGGGTCCTGCTCCAACTCCCTGCGAGCCCCTTTCCGCCCGGGAAGGTTGGTGCAGCTCCTGCTCCTCCGGGACGGGGCTCTCCTGTCCTGGGGACACTCGCCCCGGCCTCAGCCCGGCTCCTCGCGGGGCCCCTCCCCCTCGGAGGCCTTTTGTTCCTTTATTTCTTTTTCCCCGTCTTCCTACCTTGATAGAAGCGCGGACTCTTCTCACTGTAGCATTCCAGCTGGTCTCTCTTTACATCTCAGGCCGAATTCGTAAATTTTCAGGATGGTTTGAAGGTTATCTAGGTAATTTGGTGGGGACAGGCGATTTGGGGACCCTGCTCTTCCGCCATCTTGCCCCTCCCCCCCTGTTACTTCTCAAGCAGACATAAAGCTCTCTTATAGAATGCTTGATCAAAACATTCAAATCAAAATAAAATCAAACATCAACATCAAAACAAAAAGAATTTGTCCAACAAATTTCTCTAGATGATACAAGGTGATACAAAGAATCATACAGATCACTTTATTTTATTTTATTTTATTTTTTATTTTTATTTTTATTTATGATAGTCACAGAGAGAGAGAGAGAGAGGCAGAGACACAGGCAGAGGGAGAAGCAGGCTCCATGCACCGGGAGCCCGATGTGGGATTCGATCCCGGGTCTCCGGGAAAGCGCCCTGGGCCAAAGGCAGGCGCGAAACCGCTGCGCCACCCAGGGATCCCCATACAGATCACTTTAAATGAGTACATTTTCTTTATTAAATCTAGATAAGTGTCACCATTGCTTTCTGACCCATGACATAAATATCTGAATAAATTCAGATAATCTCAGACTCTTTTAGTTAGCAAACTTGTATTTGCGACAATTTGTGAGCTAAAGGATTCTCTACAAGTTCTAGTTCTCAGTATGATTCTAACTATTAATCATTCAAGGACAGGTCCAGAAAAGTTAAAGTTAACACTCTGAAATGTAGGTTTTTATAGAAGTTTTTAGAGCAGGACTTCTAGTAGATCAGGACCTACCAAATGATCCAGAGGTTTTATTTGACAGTTTGAAGCTGCTTTCATGACGCTTTCTCCTTATTCTCTTTTCTCCAGGTTTAACAGGATTTCAGGAGAGAACAGCTCTTATCAGCAATGGTGTCCACAAGGGGTGATCTTGAGACCTGAGAAAATGTTTGGTAACTCATATAACAGTTTGAAAACACTACTTTAGCATTTATATCTTTCTTTTAAAATAGGCTTTCTAAAAACAAGGAAAAAAGAAAGTTAGGTTCATTTTGACATTAGGGCTAAAATAAAATGATGATATAATGCTTTCATGAGATTAATTTTTAAATGTCATATATTTTATTATATAGATATTCATTCTAGTTCTGCTCTATTTAGCACTTATAATTCCCAAGCAAAAATGTCTAGGATTTTACTATAATTTTTGTGATATGGTGACAGATTTAAAAAAAACATTTTTCAGCTCTTCTCATCAGTAAGTTCTTTTTTTTAAATATTTTCATGCATCAAGTTTTTTTAAATTTTATTTATTTATTCATGAGAGACACACACACACACACAGAGAGAGAGAGAGAGAGAGAGAGAGAGAGAGGAACAGACACAGGCAGAGGGAGAAGCAGGCCCCATTCCATGTAGGGAGCCTGATGTGGGACCCGATCCTGGGTCCCCAGGACCACACCTGGGACTGAAGGTGGCACTAAGCCACTGAGCCACCCGGGCTGCCCTCATCAGTAAGTTCTATGCTAGTTCCCCATCTCTTGAATCTGGATTCACTATTTGACTTGCTTTGAACAAGGGGAGGGGAGAGGCACTGAAGACTGTGTTATCAATGGCCAATGATTTAAACAATCATGCCTACAAAATGTCTAAAATCTCATAAAATGACTAATCTATGGGTCCAGGGGTGCCTGGGTGGCTCACTCAGTTAAGTGGCTGCCTTCAGCTCAGGTCATGATCTTGGGGTCCTGGGATCAAGCCCCATATCAGGCTCTCTGCTCAGTGAAGAGTCTGCTTCTCCATTTCCCTCTGTACTCTCTCTCAAGTAAATAATTAAGATCTTTAAAAAATAATTAAATGAAACAGACTATGGGTTCAAAGAGCCTCTAGTTTGGTGAACATTTCCATGTGTCAAGAGGGTATACATCTCAATTTCATGAGACAGAAGTTCTGTCTCCTGACAGAGTCCTGCTCAAGACTCTTCCAGACCTCTTCCTTTGGCTGTTACTGATAATAAACTAGTAATAGTAAGCAAAGTATGTCCTTGCATTCTGTGAGCCATTATACAAAATTATCAAACCTGAGGAGGGGTCATAGGAACTCCCAATTTGCAGCCAACTTGGAAGGAATTATGTATATCTTGGGGATGCACTGCTTGTGATTGACATTTGGAGGTGGGGGCAGCCTTGTGGGATTGAGCCCTTAGCCTCTGGGGTCTGTGGTAACTCTAGGTAGACAGTTTCAGAATTGAATTAAACCATGGGTCACCCACTGGACATCCACAGAGCATTGGAGAATTGCTTGGCATGGAAAACCTTCACACTTGGTGTCGGAAGAGCTATAACTAGAAAAAGTAGTTTTCTTTAGCCAGGCATCTTTCAGCTCTTTATCTGGGTAGCTGAACATCTTTCCATGTGGCTTGGGGCTCCAAGAGGACAAAATGAAAGCTGCAGTCTTGTAAGTCCTGGCATAGTGTCCTTCTGTTGCATTTTATTTGTCAAAACAAGCCACAAAGCCAGTCCAGATTCAAAGGGAGAGAAAATAGACTCCATGTCTCCATGTGGGGAACAGAAAAACCATCTTTAATCTTTAATCAGCCACAGTCTATCTTATGGCCATAAATTATTTGCATTTCTCCCACATGCAAAATACATTAATCTCCTCCCCAAATCTCCCAAAGTCTCATCCAACATGGCAGCAGGTCAGTGTTCAGAATTTCACCATCTGGATTAGGTGTAGATGTAAATGAGTAGTGTAGGTGTGGCCTTTTTCTATCTGGAACTTTGTGAACTAAAAAATTCCAGTTATCTGCCCTCTCCCTCATTAGCCCCCAAACACAATGGTGAGAGAGGGATAACAGCAATTGACACCATTCCCAGGGGAGGAAACTGAAGGCACATGGTTGCTTGAGTCCTTAACAATTCCAAAATCCAGCCACATACACGTTGCCAGTGTCTCTGATCCAGGCACTGTTACTTGATTAGGGCCTGCTTCTGTTCCCAGCTACTATTCTTGGCTGTTGGCTCTGTCCTCAGATATCTTTTTCCTTTTCCATTAGAACTGGTGCATGTTTACAGCTGAGTAATTTGTCAGTCTGCCTCTTGAGCATGAAAATTTAGGGGCCCAGAAGTCTTCATTTCAAATCATCTTTGTTCCTTTAGTCTAAGTGTGTATAATTCCTTTAAAAATGCTGTGATTTTCTGTACATTAAATTATAATCTACTTCATAAGACAAAAGTCACTTCCTCATTGGAGACAGGCTTTCTCTACTTTGGGCTGTGAAGTCTTAAAATAGGTCTTACAATTACGTTCTCAACTTGGTCTCGACTATGGTCACATTTTGCTGGGAACGCCCTCAGGCCATTTCTTGCTCTGAAAAACCCTGTGGGGGAGGAGGGCGGGGGAACAGTGGGAGAAGCTGAGAAAAAGAGTTTTATTTCCCAACCCAGGAAGCCCATGGTTGCAAAAATTTTCTCTATTTTCTGCTTGAAAACTGAACTGCTCCTTCTGTTCATGTCTCCTTCTATGTTTTATCATAGTCAGTGAAAAGAAGCAAGTTAGCCCATTTGGCACTCTACCTGGAAATATCCTTAGGCCAGATCCACAAGTTCATTAAGTACATGTCCTATCTTCCATGTCACTGTAGCCTTGCTCCACTAATTGTTCAATCAAAAAACACAAGTAGGGACACCTGGGTGGTTGAGTAACAGACTCTTGGTTTTGGTTCAGGTCATCATTTCAGGGTCCTGGGATTGAGCCCTGTGTCAGGCTGCACGCTCAGTGAGGAGTCTGGACTCCATTTGAGGATTCTCTCCCTCTGCATCTCCCCCTACTGTGCTCTCTGTCTCTCTCTCAAATAAATAAATAAATCTTAACACACACACACACACACACACACACACAAATCTATTTTTCCAGCCTTTAATCACAATTTTCTCCCTGCTTTTGCCACACTTTTAGCCTTTCACTGTGGCTGTCTCAAAATCACTGTTTCAGATTTCTGTCAACAGCACCCCACCTCCAGGAACTACTTTGTTTCAGTTACCTATTATCATGTAATAAGCCATCCCCAAATGCAAAAACCAATACCAATGATCTATCATTTCTCATGATTTGGTGGGTTAACTGCAGTTCTGTGGCTGTATTCACCTAGGAGCTTGCTGTGTGCACAGTGCACTTGTTCTTCAAAGTATGTCTCCATGTGCCTCCTATCATTTGGTGGTCAAGCCTAAGTCACTTTTCAGCAGAGAGCCTTCTAAGAGGACAAACCCCAACATGCAAGTACTTATCAAGTTTCCTTCCATTGCACTTGCTAATGTCCTATTGGCTAAAGCAAGTCATGCAATAAAGTCCAGAGTCAATGTGGTACATCATACCATGGCCATGAATATTGAAAGGCATGATTTTTGAGAGGGGTCACTGTCTACCATATTCTCCAACTTTATGTCTTCCCTTGTTCACTATGCTGAACTTATTACTGTGTACCTTGTGTTCCCTGACACAGAAATCTCTTCCTTGCCTCAGATTCTTTGTTTTGATTTTTTCTACCTGGACTACTTTATCTTCTCCTCAAACTGCTGTTTTTTTTATATTCTTCTAGTATCAGCTGAAATATCACACCTCCCCCTACCTAGGCATTATCATATTACCTTGTTCCTTTCTTTCTTCCTGTCTAAAATGATAGTGAGTTTTCTAAAGTGTTCACTTTTTTCCTCCCCCTACCAAAATATTAGATTGTGTGTGTGTGTGTGTGTGTGTGTGGCGGGGGGGGGGGTCTTGTCTACTTTGTTCACAGCTTGTATTCCCACCACTCCAAATAGGCTGAGCACATCATTAAGTACTTAATAAGTTTTTCTGAATCTTTATAAACACATGGGTGGATGAATAAATGAAGTAACTGAATCTTAGTGAAAAGGAATTTATAAGTGAATATATTTTTACAGAAAATATATCAAAATTTTAAACATCTGTTAACTACTAAAAACCAGGAGTGATCCAAAGAAGTCTTCTTTGATAACTGGATTTTAGGGGATCCCTGGGTGGCACAGCGGTTTGGCGCCTGCCTTTGGCCCAGGGCGTGATCCTGGAGACCCGGGATCGAATCCCACGTCGGGCTCCCGGTGCATGGAGCCTGCTTCTCCCTCTGCCTGTGTCTCTGCCTCTCTCTCTCTCTATCTGTGTGTGACTATCATAAATGATAACTGGATTTTAATATTCATTTTATAGTTTGCTGAAGTATTTAAAATAAGTGATACATTTGGAATTTGCTTCAAAATAATCTGGAGGATATGGAGAAATAGGTTGGGGGTACAGATGAAGTGAGATTGTGAATTGATACTTATTTAAATTGGGTTAGTGGTACATGAAAGTTTATTATACTGTTCTCTTAGCTTATATATTTGTTTGAACTTTCCATCATAAAAAGTTTTAAAATTACATGTAGACTATTAAGGGAGTGAAGACCATTAGAAAGGTCGTAAAAAATTTTCACAACTGTGAATTAATTTATTTATACTTCCACTTTTCCTACTTTTTTAAAAGAGAGGTTTCTATCCTCATAGAAGGGGGGCATTTTTAAATATCATCTAGAAATGTCATTGGCTACATAATTTATTATTTAGATATTGCGTTTAACCTGTAATAGACCTCATTTTAAGATATTTTTGGAACTTTGCACACAGAACAGATTTCTATAAAGCAAATCATTTCCCCATTGATTTTTTTTTTTCAGTTTTGAAGGAATGCTCTCCTACCTATTGTTGATTCCCTTTCTGCTAACTAGAGGTCAAGGGAGGAGATGGGAAGTACAGAAGCTCATGTAAGCACTGGCATTTTGCCTTGATCTGCAGCTCAAGGCAGGTATCTGATGCAACAAATTTTTCTGTTCTGTGCCTGGATCAAGAGTAACCAGGGAGAACAGGAAATTTGCTCCAACAGATGCCATCCTCAAGCTGACAGTCACTTTGCTAGGGCCTGATATCTGCTCATCTGTTGGCAGAATTCAATAAATAAGAGACTTTAAATTATTATATATCTTCCATACAAGTTTTAATATAGGGGAATATAAAAGAAATGTGTCTTTGTCTCAGGTATGAAGGAGCCTGAAGACTTAATTAAAGAGCTCAAGAACAAGTCTGTGCTTAAAACATTATCTGATATTTTCCACCCAGAACTAGAAGGAAACCAATATAAGGTTACAGACTGCCATATACTGAGCATTCATTTGACAAAAGGGGCATAGGGCCAAAATCATCTAGCTTACAGAGCCTACTCACAAATGAGCCATGGAACTGAAGATGTAGTTGTCTGGACAGAAGACCAGGTGGCTGGTTCCAGACAGAGCAGGATGTTGCTCTTCTACTAAAGACCCTCAAATGTATTACCAGGTAAATCCATTCAGGAAGACCATTCTGTTGGGCATCTCTGCCTCTGGAATAGAGATAAGGAAATAAACATAAATTTGTTTTAATGGAAGTCTCTTTGCTAGGATTTGTCCTCACCCACCACTCACATACAGCCTTCATACAATGCTGTCTAATTACAAAGGAGGAAAGGTCAAGTCACAGAAATGGAGGGAAGAAACCTAGGGAAAGAGGGGCATATCAGGCGATGGTGCTTTTGGGTTAAGTAACAGTGGGCTGTAAGTGTGGGTTGCTTCTTCTAGTGTTACCTTCCCAGGCAGCTGCATGTTCTACGGTAGGCCCTGAATTTGTAGCAGAAAAAGTGCTGGTCCAGAGGCCTAGTGGCCAGGCTATTGGTCTGGACTTACTAATTTCCAAAGTCTGCCTTCCCATCTGAACAAGGAGGGAAACTTCTACCTTCTCTGAGATATCAAGTTCTATAGGTCCAGGAATCAATAAATAAGTGGCAAGATAAAAACTTATAGACTACTGGAGAGGTGCAAAATAAGGCAGGTTTGTAGTTAGGGCCTCTGGAGAACCAGGGCTTTCTTCAGGTAGGTAGCAGATCTTTGAGAAAGTACTTCCCTACTTTGCAATTGTATTCAAAACCCCACCCTGATGTTGGCTTTTTCGAATAAATTGAATGAAGGTGTCTACCACAGTACTCAATGAATGTAAGTCTCCTGCTCCCTTCCTATAGATGAAAACCACCTTCCCACTGTAGGACTACCTTACCGGACAAGAAAGAGAAATGCTACTGATTTGCAATGCAAGCATAGGTCTATGTCAAGACTTTTAAAAAGGAGCTTATTAAAAATTTTTAAAAATATATTTGTGTAACATAATTTCCCAAAGACTATAATAGACACCAGTTACCAAATAAAAAATAAAAATATAGAAATATATTTTATTATAATTCAGTTAGATGTGAGGATGTTAGCACTTACAGATTCACACAATAAACTAGTAGCTTAAACAAAGATTCATTTAATGCAAATATTTGGCATCCTGCCAGAAAGACCATAAGGCTATTGTCAAATCAGTTAAATTTCTTTTACGAGCAGTAAGGGTGGCCATCTGCTATGGTTGGCAAAGAAATGAACCTATTTCAAAATGTAAACACATCTCAGTCTTCCTGCCCTACAGATCTCAAAGCAAGCATCTTGACTAAAGACAATTTGGATTATTTAGTATTCAATTAAAAGGATATCCAATGTCTTTAAACAAGCAAGATATTATTATTAGATAATAAATGTTCTATTACTTGCTATTATAAAGGACGACAATTTCTTAGCTTGATAGTTTTTGTGTCTTCTTGAGAAATTCTATGTCCATTCAATTCAGCAAACAAAGATAGAACTGCTACAAGTCACTGGGCATAGAGTTTTGAGGCATACAATGAAAGGGGCCTTTAAAGAGCCTTGGATTTAGTGGGGGGAATTGAATATACACATTTGCCCATAGAAGGCAGAGTACTACCAGAGTCCTCAATCCTGTGCCAGACGGGTCTTCTTATTTTATAGGAAGGGGTGGCAAAGTCGTCCCCCTCAGATGGCAGTTGAGGTGGACTTTGAAGGAAAGTATGACTCTTATTGTAAAAAACAATTAGAGAAATCTGAGCAAGATTTAGAGGCCTAGGAGTGTGTGCTCTGTTCAGGAAACACCAAGTAGTTCTGTTTGACTAGATACATTTTGTAAGATGGAGCTCAAAAATTTGTGTGGGAACAATAGTGAGCATCTATTATGTTTTTTGTCTGGGTTTGACTCCCTTCTTCTGGAAACAGCACCCTGATTTTCCTTTAGAGAAACTATACCTGCCCTCTTTTTCAGCTCATGCAATTTGAAGGAGCTGATTATGCAGTGCTGTGAATACCATCCAAGGGAGCTTGGACATAAAGTTATATATTTTAAATATCTTATTTAATAGAATGAAGAAACATAAAAATCTTCTTAAATGAAAAATGCTCAAACATATACAGAAGTAAAACTAAACAACACAGTAAGTCTCTATAACCTCATATCCAGACTAAACAATCATCAAGATTTTATCATTCGTCTTCTATCCTCTTCTCTTTTACTGAAGTATTTCAAAGTAAATCCTGAACATCCTGGGTTTTCACTTCTACATATTTTAGCATGCATCTCTAAAGAGTATGAACATTATCTTACAAACAAAATGCCATAATCATACCTTATGATTCCTTTGGATCAATTAATACCCACTCCACACTAAAATTTCCCTGATTATCTTGGGGTGACTGGGTGGCCCAGTTGATTAAGAGTCCAACTCTTGATCTCAGCTCAGGTCTAGATCTCAAGGTCATGAGTTCAGGTCCTGTGTTGGGCTCCCCAACTATCTCAAACATGTCTCTTTAAGCTGTTTTGTTTGAATCATGTTCTAAACAAGGTCTACACGTGGCATGTGGTTTTTTATAGCTCATAAGTCCATTTTAATTCACAGCAGCCCTCCTCATTCCACTTTTTTTCTCTTTATGCCATTGACTTGTTGAGGAAACCATGTCAGTTTTCCCTTAGAATGTTCTCAATTCTGGATTGGTCTGGTTGCTTCCCTGTGGTGGTGTTTCTCTATCTCCTGTATTTCTTATAAATGGAAGTTACCTGATGTCTGCTTGCCCCACATTTATTAATAGTAACCCTAAGATTGATTAGTGTATTCAGGTGACAACGGCCTGATCCTTCCATTATAAGAGTTCTTATCTATCTACTACCTATTCATTTCATTCATTGATGATCTTTCCCTGAATCTTCTATTTCACTAGGGATTGTAAAGTGGTAATTTACTAATTTTATCACTCTTTCCACACTTATTACCTGGGATATTTCACTACAGAAACATTTTTTTCTGGGTCATGTAGAGCTATTAGGTTATCTTAAATACAGTTGATAGGGGAAAGGCAAATTTCCTTAAAATTGTCAATTTTTAACAAGTAGAACTTGAAAAAAATTAAACCACAAAATATAACACAGATACAGAAAACCACATAAAATAAATTAATACTTTAATTAATTATGGTAAGCAAATACCCTTGTAACCATCACCTGGAAGAGGAAATAGAACTTTGGTGGCCATCTCAGAGATTCTCTTTGTGTCCCTTACTCTGATTTTTATGGTAATCACTTCCTTGCTCTTCTTTATATTTTATGATTTAAGTGTGCATCCCTAAATACTATAGTTTCATCTGTTTTTTATTTAATATCAACTTTCATATGACTTTTTAAAAATGTCTTTTTATTTTTTTATTTTTATTTATTTTTATTTTTTTTAAATGTCTTTTTAAATCTACAAGTTCTCCTTCCCTTTTTTTTTTCTGTAGAATTTATTTGTCAAAGAAACTTGACAGAACTGTAGGGTTTCCTAGACTCTAGGTTTTACTGATTGCATCCCCATGATACAGTGTTTCATAATTTATGTACTTCCTGTAAATTGGTAATTGGGTATAGAAACTTGATTAGATTTCAGTTTAATTAGAAAAAAAAGATTTCAGTTTGATGTTTAGAGGCAAGACTACTTCATTGTGGGTTGTGTTCTTCTGCTCTTCTGAGGCACATAATGTCTGTTTGTCCTTTTTTGTGATGTTAGTAGCCATTGATGCCTACTGTTTAGATCATTTCAATTCATTAGGGAGTGCAAAATGATGCTTTTCAATTTCATCACTCCTTTCTCATTTTGTTAGCTGGAATATTCCTCTATAGAGCAACTCCTCCTCATCTATTATTTGGTTATCCACTGGTACAGCTCACATAGGAAAGGCAGAATAATATTTGATTCTTTCCCTTTACCCAACTTTAAAAATAGAGATTGGTTGACTATCATCTTTAAAAAGAGGTAAGTTAATTTTTTTTAGGATCATTAAAACTCATAGATTGAAACAGATTTTAAATGTTTCAATCCATTGAAATGATTATCTGTATTGAACAGTTATCTCATCTTTGGCCAGTGGCAGCTTCTTCAAGTTGGCTCCTCAGTCCTTTTGATATGGCCTCAGTAGTCTTTGATAGCTTCCTTGCTATTTTATGGCAAGATATTCCATGAATTCATTCTGATACTTCCAATTCCAAGTCAGGACTCAATTGTTATTACTTAACGTCTTCTCAGGCACCAGAAAACTATAGAATTAGACTATCACAGTTATTATTTACATTGCCTTGCATTACACAACAGTCTCAGCAAAATCGCCCATTCTGCCACCACCAGTATTATTTCAAAAGTTAAAAAATTGTTTGCATATACCCCCTCCATTTTCTACAGTTGTATTTTATCAACATTTTCAGACATATATTCATCGTATATTCTCTCTAACCCTCATGTAGTCTTCATTTTACAAATAAATGGCTAATGCTCACCACTGGTCCTTAGGTCAATGTCTCTCTAATCATCTGAATGTCTGAAGTTTGTTCTCCAGTAGATTCTTTAGGCAATGTGCAAGGAAACAATATCGAATGCTCATATCTGCACAGTTTTCCCAACAAAAGATGCTGTCACACATTTTTTGGAAACCTGATAGGTGAGAAGTGGTAATGATATAGTATTTCGGTTTTTATTTATTAATTTGGCATAGTTTTATTTTGTATTTCTCTTTTTATGAGATGGTTGAACTTTTTTTTTTATGCTTAAGAAGCATTTCTTTTTCTGTGAGTTGTCTCTTCATATCTTTTTCCACTTTTCTACTTGGTTGTTGGTTTCCCTCCTCCTTCTTTTAGGAGCTCTTTCCTAATATTAGGGTTATTACCCCTTCTTATGTGATATGGGTTACAAATATCTCTTCCTACAATGTTTTTGTTAGATTTTGCTTATGGAATTTTTGCATATGATTCTATAATATGTTTAAAATCTTGTATGGTTATTCCCTCAAACATTGCTTTTTTTTGTCAGATTATTTTTGTGAGTATAATTATGTTCTCATTTTAAATGTATATCTGACTTACCTAGTTCCAGAAAATAATCATTGTCATTTTTGTTGGGATCATGTTAAATTTAACAATTAACTTAGGGAGAATTGATTATTTTATGTCTTTCCATCTAAGAACATAGTCTCTCATCTTATTTGCTCTGGTCTACCTTGTATCTTTCACTAAAAGTGTTGTAAAATTTTTCCTTATATAAATTTTGCATGTTTCTTATTAAGTTCATACCTGGATATATAAACTTTTTGGTTGCTACCAGAGTAAGGGTCTTTCTTTGCATTGTATCTTTTACAATGATTATATATATGAAGAATATTAACTTGTGAATATCAAAGGCTTTTGAGTTACAGATTTCTATGGTGACATTCTTTAGAAATTTTTAGAGAAGTAAGAGAATTAAGTATTTTAAGTAAGAAATGATTCATATATCAGAGCAGGATCAGGAAGGAGAGGAAGGAACAGAGAGATATGTACCTCAAAGGTTTAGGACTAGGAACTAATTTGATATTGAGGAGAGTTTGAAGGAAACGGCACATGAGGTTTCAGCTGGGTGACTGCAATGATGATAATATTAACAGATAATAGGAAGAGGTGAAGGTTGGGAGCAGAGAGAATGAATTTCAAATTGGAGACATTTAGACTTAGAAATTCAAAGTAAAATCTGAAAATTTAGATTTGGAAGCTATTGGGTAGAGCTGTAGGAGTATTTGAAATGACCAAGGAGAGAGAGTAAAAAGAGAATACCCAATTATAGAACATCAAAGGATTTCTTTCTTTCTTTCTTTTTTTTTTTTTTTTAAAGATCTTACTCATTTATTCATGAGAGACACACACACACACACAGAGAGAGAGGCAGAGACACAGGCGGAGGGAGAAGCAGGCTCCATGCAGGGAGCCCGATGTGGGACTCAATCCTGGGTCTCCAGGATCACGCCCTGGACCAAAGGCAGGCGCCAAACCGCTGAGCCACCCGGGCTGCCCAAGGATTTCTATATTAAATAATAGGCTGTAAAAGCTGACCCCTGAAAGAAACCAAGAATAGAGTTTGGGGAGGAAGTGAATCAGAATACAGTCATAGAAACAAAAGGACAGTGTCACTGGGTTTACTAATTACAGAATCACCAGTAATTTTCGAGACAGTCCTTTCAGAACTCTTCAGAGAGTGAGGTAAGATTGTGAAAAATTAAGTGAAGAGATCATAGTGAATTAGGGGCGGACTTGTGAAGAATATTTAAACTATGTGTATTTCTGTTTTTTTTTTTAAAGATTTTATTTATTTATTCATGAGAGGCACAGAGAAAGCCAGAGACATAGGCAGAGGGAAAAGCAGGCTCCTTGCAGGGAGCCTGATGTGGGACTCAATCCCTTGACCCCGGGATCACACCCTGAGCCGAAAGCAGACGCTCAACCACGGAGCCACACTGGTGTCCCAAAACCTGTGTGTATTTCAAACATGTGAAATCTAAATACAAGAGGTCTCATGATGTAATGTTTTAAATAATCTATGTAGATACCAGTCAAGGGAATGTGTGCAGATGACAACAGGTTGGTCTAAATTTTACTGTTATTTCTTGCTATGGCCAGATACCTAAATACAAAGTTCAGCCCTCTGAATATACATTCTTTTTTTTTTAATTTATTTATTTATGATAGTCACAGAGAGAGAGAGAGGGAGAGAGGCAGAGACACAGGCAGAGGGAGAAGCAGGCTCCATGCACCGGGAGCCCAACGTGGGATTCGATCCCGGGTCTCCAGGATCGCGCCCTGGGCCAAAGGCAGGCGCCAAACCGCTGCGGCACCCAGGGATCCCTGGATATACATTCTTATTTTAACTCCTGATGGATGTGGGTTTGTAGCTTCAAGTGCCACACATAACACTTAAGTGCTAAAAAGAATTTTTCCCTCTCCTAGATAAATGTATTTATGTAAGCACTTATAACAATCTTTATAGCTTATAGGGCTTACAAAATATTGTTATATCCTACTGAACTTCATAAAAGTTGCCAGAAAGTAACCAGGATAGTGATCATTATTCTTAATGAAGTATAGAAAAGGGAAAAGAATGATAGAACCAGGTCTAGATCTCAGATGTTCTTGACTCCTAGCCTCTGGGTATATGCTAAGAGTTAACTGAAGGAAATGCTTCTTCTAGGTATTTTAAGCAGAAAAAGACTTAATGAAGAGAATTAGATGCTTAGTATAATCTTTAGGCTGTGCCTCAAGAAATCACTCCCAGAACAACATGGTGGTTGACCATTAAGGGGACGAGTTCATACCTGGAATCACTGCAAAGATCAGGGAGCCAGACCAGGAAGTTCACGGATTCTGCTGCTGCTACCATCACTGCCACCATTCGACTGCATCTTGACATTCACGGAACTGGTGACTTGGCAATGGAATGTGGATCCTTGATAGGTGAGCATCTCAAGAATGAATTCAAGAACACCGCTATTGAAAGACTTTGTCACTGTGAGCTTGTTTGCAAGGAAGTCACTGAAAGCAAGGAAGGTAGCTTCTGCTTCATCTTCATCCTCCAGATCTTTCAGGAATGTACCTGACAGATGGAATGTAATTCATATCCAGAACCTAAGCTGTGAAGAAGTCAAGAAAATGCAGTTTTTGGCTTCCCAGGATCTGCTTATTATAAGAGACTGGAACAAAAATTGTGCAAGCCAGTCCACAATATTTGCCATAGAAAAGTCTTTGTTCAAGATATTGGCAAAAATAATAAACAGTCAAGAACCCTGTGGCCCACCACTGGAAAATGCTCTCCAGATGGCCATCATAACTCATATTAGAATAACTTGCCCAAGTTATAAATGGCAGAGCTGAGACCTAAGATCAGGTCTGAAACCAATGAACAGAATGTTGTAATGCCTTCGACTCTGATTCATTAATTCTCTTCAATTGTTTGAGCAATCTGTAATCCACCTAATTTTATCTATTTTTGGACTGCTATAAACGAGTATTCAAGTGCTGTGCTAAAACCATGTAATTCTTTAAGATCCTTTCATAACTTACCAGTTCCAATGAAAGAGATGCAGTTTGCCATTCTTGAGGGGAACTCATGATGGTTTAGTGATCCTCAAGCTAATCTAACAGTTCCCACTGCTGCTGAAAACCTTCTGTGGCTATACTGAGTTATAATTTGGATTTTTGTTCTGACAAAACAGTCAAAATAACTGACTTAAACCAGGAAGAAATTTCTCTCTCCTGTAAAACATTCAGTGGCAAGCAGGGCAGGGCAGGACTATTTCCCTCACTGTCATCAGGGCTTCCGGCTCCTTCTGTATTGTTACTGAACCAGCCCTAGTGTGTGGCTATTTACCTCAAAGACCAAGGGAGTTAAAACTAGAGTTCTAACCTCACAAGTGCATTCCAGCCAGCAGGGAGGAAGGAGGGCAAGTACATTTCAAAGAAACTTGCATACAAATCTTTTGATGACATCCTTTTGGTTGAGAACTTTGTAAGTGGTTCCACTTAACTAGAAGTGAAGCTGGTAAATGTAGTGTTTCATGCACAGGGCTAGGAGAATGCTGTTAGTGGCCAAAAGCAGTCTCCGTTATAGTGACCTCATTGCATCCTGCAACCCTGTTCATTTGCACCTTCATTATGTCGTAAAAATCTCAAAATGTCTTCTCTAACAACTGGCACAGAGACTGACATATTTTAGTCGCTTTATTATTTATTCAACAAACAGCCTGGTTCCTATGTCCTGATGAAATTTTAAAAGTGGTTTAAAAAAATAATTAGGTTTACCTCTAAGAAATATACTTGCAAAATTTAGTGTAAAACCCAATTTTGTATTTAAATCTTATTTCTCCATCGACTTCCAATATATTAGGGCACGTATTTCCATGATGGGAAGGGAGGAAAAGGAACTCAAAACAATTTGGGGGAAAGTTACAAAATACAAGTAAACTCCCAAAGCAACAAAGTGAAAAGGAAGTATAAGAGATAGAAGGATTGAAGGTTTAAGAGAAATAAAATCCACACAAAAATCAAACCTAATTCTAAATTTTAAGATAGAAGAAAATTTTCAAAAAATCACCAAATCAAACTACTACAGTAGGAGTTAGAACAAATATTTAAGTATAGTATAGTTCTTACTCTTAAGAAAGAGTTCTTAATAACATTATATGGTTAAGCACTAGCCTTTGGAATCCAATTATAATCCTGGCTCTTCCTGTTATTAGCTGTTATCCCTACCAGTTAATCCCCAAGCTAACATTTCACTTGAAAAATGGTATTCTTTCAGAATTATTCCAATGAGGAAATGAGAACACATGCAAAACACTTAATAGGTCTAGTGCAAGGAAATATTCTATACATAGTAGTATTGCCAATCTCATGATACATCTTATTTTTAAAATTTTTCCCTTCTCTCCAAAATTAAGTTACTTAGAAATCTATCTGAAAAATTGTAGTCTTTTTGTTTTTCCCTTTCTTCCTCGGATGCAGACTGTAGCTCCAGAGCTGGTCATATACATATTTTTAAAAATCTCAGATTATATTAATAAATGATCCCATTCTAGTTATTTAAAAATCATATATAGCAATGGACAGCAAAATCAATCTCTACTTCATATATTTAACAAAAAAATTTTGGTCTGCTATCACGATAATAGGTACTTAGGCAATTTGCATTTATGATATCAGTAATACCGGATTCTTTATATTCAGAGAGGAAATGCAGGAGACCAGTTAAGAGTTTATACCAGTAAACAGAGATTTCTAAACGTAGTCCTTACTATGAAACTTTTGCCCCGTTCTTAGCTCCTCAGCATGTGAATTCTTACTTCGTTTCTTCTATAAAGCATATTGTATTGGGATATATATATATATATATATATATATATATATATATATAAAAGCGGTACTTTTCAAAGAATGTATAATTACAAGACTGTAAGCCCCTCAAAAGTGGGAACAAGATCTCGATGTCTTAGTGTCTCTCTTAGGTTATGGAACTCATTTTAGGTGAATGACTACAGATGGGCCCTTCTTCTAGCTATAAAGGATGAATCAAGAATCTACAGCTGATTGGCTTTCAGGTGGACCTCTATGTTTTGTCCAAAGGGGCTAAAGAGGGGCTGGAGGGTAAGGAGGGAGCGCCTAATGGAAGATTCTGGTTAAGGATTTTTTTTCTCTTTGATAAAGGGCTGGGAGCTGCCCTTACCATCTTGTTTGGGATGTATGAAGATCTAAAACTTGGAGCTGTGATAGCCATCTTGTGACCACGATGAGACAGACACAGAAAAGCAAAGCTGGGCAGCTAAGGCGGCCCAGCGGTTTAGTGCCGTCTTCAGACCAGGGCAAGACCAGGGCGTGATGCTGGCGACAAGGGATCAAGTCCCACATCAGGCTCCCTGCATGGAGCCTGCTTCTCCCTCTGCCTGTGTCTCTGCCTCTCTCCTTCTCCCTCTGTCTCTCATGAATAAATGAATAAAATCTTAAAAAAAAAAAAAAAGCAAAGCTGAAGATGATGCAACAGAAACAGAGGAAAAGTTAATAACACTGAGCTAACCGAACATTGAGCCTGACCTGTCTTCGAAATTAAGCTAAATGTCTTTATGGCTTAAGCTAGTGTTATTTTTTTGTAATGTGAAGCCCAAAGCACCTCAGATACTATACAGTGTTTTTCCTCCAGATTTTCTTATTGGTTCACTGTAAACATTGGCCGATTTACCTGCTTTTATTTAAAAAAGTTTTTTAGTCATTGAGAATCCTAACACACCTATTTTAAAGTTAACATCCAGGTAATTCATTACTTTTAAGTGCTGATTATCTTTCTTAGGGTTAGTTTTGTTTTCTTCAAGTACTTTATTACTCTGTAGGAGTTGAAATTTTTTACCTGCTCACTTCTGATTCCATCCATACCTACAGCTCAGGTTCTGGTTTACAAGTTCAGTTCATTTTGTATTTCTGGCTCACCAAAATGCCTACGTTGGTTTGGGGGCACAGTTGTCCTTTAGAATTTTCTCCACTTCTCCCTACTATTTTTCTATTCAAAGCTTCAAAAATATACATATTCAGGTACCCCACAGACTAACATTTTAAAGCAAACATTATGTGAATAAGTAAAAGCAAAGATGTTTTCTGGGACAACATAAAGCTCTGTGCCATGTCCCACTCATCAGTAATAAAATCCTAAGTGAACAGTAGAGTTCTGACAAAATAAGTTCTGAGTATCCTTCTGGATTAATAGTAGAGAGCAGATTAAGAGCACTGTTCAGCCCTGTGTGGATTTTTATCCATTTCTATGAATTTCATGAGATCTAAGGAAGAATGGCATCAAGTCTGTCTGAAAATGGCATACTGCCTATATATAAAAGATTCTCACAAATCACCTTAAGACTCAGTCAGTTTAATATAAAATGTTTTTAATTGTTTTTGAAAACATTTAAAAAACAATTTTTGAGCACTTTCAATAAAAAAAGAGAACTGAAATGCTACTGCAATATTCAACTACCGTAGTTTCAGCAGGTACAACAGACAACAAAACACTGGGGAAATCTGACTTTTTGCACTAAATGAAAACATGAAACAGGGCTTGTTTTTTGTCATTTATGGTGTAGTAAAGCACATTATAGTACAAGACTATTATATGAACCTCAGATGCACTGCACAAAAAAAAAAAACACTTTCCTTCTTTTCAGTTCAAAAGTCAGTGCTTATTGCAATTATATGCAAAATTATTTACTTCATGAAGTCTTATCATGATAAACAGTATGAAAAATGTTTTAAACATGAAAACAATGAAAATAATTTGAGAAAGAACATATTCAACAATAACTAAGCAGAATTAGTAAACATAAAAAAGTAAATAACTTGTGAATAACTATGCTTGCCTGGTTAACACCGAACCAGTTTTAATACAGCCAAGAAAAAAAAAAGTGGTTACAGGAATACCTAGTACTGTACAAGATAAGTCAATAACACTCATGCACATTTTGTGATCATGTATTAACATGGTGAAGCAAACTAAACTTAATTCTTCCTGCTGTAATATTCTCATGTAAGAGAATAAGAAATAGAAATATCTCATTGAGATCAATGCACATTGCTACATAAGACAATTTTATCTGTCACTTTGATGACATTTTGTCTTTTCATAATGAAACACATTTAAAAAGTTTAATCTGTGGACTGTATTGGTTGCATTTATCCTAAGAGATGTGCCTACCACAGGTTCAACAAATTTAGTGCAATATATGAACCCCAGAAAGTTTGCTGGACGAATTCAACCAAATTTAAAGTGTTTGCTGCAATACTGTACAGAGGGTTAAAAATCCTCCAGTCTTTATATTTTTATAAAAAAAGATTTCCGTTATTTTTATATTAGTAGGAAGCTAATAATGTAAACAAGGGATTAGAATGGCCTCAAAATCTCCTTTTCAGAGTATCTCATATAGAAAGGCTCCCATCATTTGTTAAAAGAAATCACACAGTTTCCTTTGGGTATTGCATACTTTGGTGTGCAGTAGTGCTGTGTCTCAATGTACAGTGAAGAAATAACTAGCATCAAGAAAAAAATATCTAACAGATTATTAAATCAAGATAACAGCAAACACACACAAATGCCAATAACTAAGACATATCAATATATAAACCTCTGAGCCAACCGTAGCACCGTTTATTTATCAAAATATGTTAATACCCTACCTTGCAAATTTATTGAACAATGAAACCTTATTAAATTAAACCCTTCATAGCATTTGTTAAATATTCATTGATTGTAGTCTTCTGATTGGCTTAAAGGGAAGGAAAGCTTTGCTTAGGTTCAAGGTAGCATAGCAATGGTTTAATGTTAGCTTTAAAAACTTAATGGCAGTTTTTAAACCTATTTGAAAGGAATCCTAAAAATTCACTCAAATGGAGCTGTCAGCTAGTGAGATTTGTGTCAACAAGAAATTCATAAATAATCATTCATAAAACAAAATGGGAGCCATACAGAGAAACATTTTAAAACAAATCCTGAGTGCTGCTTTTGCAATCGTGGTTATCACAATAAATAAATTAAGCATGTAATAAAATGCTCCTCTTCTTCAAGTACTACTGATATCCCCTTTGTTTTATCAGTGACATAAAGATTTGTGGCTTCAGACCTCATGTGGTGAAATGTGTTTTGATGTCATCTCCCTCTAGTTTGTTTGTTTTTCAAAGGGATCCCATGATCGACTTTATTACTGTTTTCAAGAGTGAAGGAGTCAGTCAATAAATTGAGGACTTAAGGATATTGTAATCAAAAGCTTCAAATTAAATCTTAAATAGAATTTTAACATGTGCATGTAGCCGTTGTGATTAAGAAAATGCTTTTATTTTCCTTCTAAATTCCCGTCTCAACTACCAAATAATAAAACATAAAAATATTTTTTCTAACATGCTTGTATTTATTCTATTACATTACAGTATTTGGAGTTATTTACGTGTGTGTGTGCACGCACACAGGTACATGAATATCTCTGTGTGTGTGCTGGCTCCATACTAAAAATTAAATTTTAAAATAAGACTAATGCAAGGTCACAAATATTAAATGGCTACTAGTTTTTCCTCTTAAAAATTTTAGTGCAGCTTTTGCTTTCCTTAAATTAATATTTAATTTTCCATTATTTTCTCCTATTTAAGCCCTTTAAACTGCAGGTGCAAATGGTACTGAAGTCCCAGAAAGTCCTACAGAGATTTTTTTCTTTCTACAGTAGCTCTATGCTTCAAGCCTAAATACCAGTAATAACCTGAATATTATCCCTGCTTCAAGGAAGACCTTCTTGTCTACAGTTTACCTTAGCTATGATTCCATATCTAAAAGATAATGCCAACAACAACAAAATAGCCTATACCCTAAAATCAATGGTTTCCTCTACATTCTGTGCAGATCAACTGATGAATTAAAATGAACTTATACAAAATAAAGATCTAGACTGCTCTTGTAAAAGCTGGTTAGTCAATTGTTTACTAGCAAATGATGTGATTAAATGGGGGAACATTACAAAATTTAAAACCTAATACTTGTTCCTCTACAGCCTACTGTCTTCAGAAACTTGTTAAGAACTGAGGCGAGTCTAACCATTTCCTACTGAAGAAGAAACCACTTCTGCAGCAAACTCTTTTAAAATGTCACAATTAATAGTAAGTGTTTCTGCTGCGGGAGGCACTTCCATTAAGACAAATACAATACATATGTCTTTAGATACAGTGTGCTACATATTATAAAACACTATTTAACCCAACATTTCAACAGTAGGATGGTCCTTGCTTTCTATCCACTCAAAACCTGATGAAGTCATAGAGCTCATGGATTCACTGCAAATTTGTTGAAATAATGGGTCATTCTTTAATTCTTCCAGTGTAGCTTCATCATCTTGTCCCTGCTGACGACCTGGATCAAACAGTAGGTTTGGGTCTAAAGTGTTCAAATCATTGATGCTGCCTGAGAGCTCAGAAGACAACCTGATATCACTAGAGAAATCAGACGCAGTATTAGTGAGATCAGATGCTACCTGACCTACCAGCTGCTGGTTGGTTTGCAAGCTGTCTCCACTCAACAGGTCTTTAACAGTGCTACTGAAATCTAATTGTTGCTCTCCGATTTCTGATTGTGCTTGATTATCTCCAGGAGAAAAACTGATCTGATCGGTGCTATTACTTTTAGTGAGGTAAGATGGTGTTTGGAATTCATAAACAGAAGTGCTGGAATCGATCATATTCTGCGGATTGGCACTAGGAAAAACAGTGGAAGTTTCCAAAATCTGAGTGAGATTCATCCGGGCTGTGTAATTGGAGGGCAGGTTGTTCATGCCCAAACCTCTCACTGCATCATCATTGTCAGAATCAAGTTTACTCAACAAAACATTGGTTATTTTTTTACTGTTTGTTTGCTTCTGAAGAGCATTCGGGAAGGCTGTCTGCATCATGACTGTCAATGGAACTGATTGACTTCTTTGAGCTATGTTGTTGGCACATGCATCTGTGTGAACATTTGTGAAAACATGAACTTCTGGGGTTACTGGACTTCCAAAGGGGGTCACATTAGATCGGGGGATATTAGATACTGGATACAGGGTGCTTCCACTAAGATTACGTTGGCGATGAACAGCAGGGCTCACACTCCGGCATCTGAAGTTGCTGCTGGCAGATGAATTAGTTCCTTTATTATCAAGCGGGGCAGGGACTGCAAAACCCTCCTGTTTGTTGGTGTTATTTACAGTGGCACCTTGATGCTGCACAGGAGAGACAGGAGTTAAACGACCGAAGTGAGTGTCATGATGTCTGGATTGAGATTGGTAAGACTGTCCGGGCACAGCAAAAGCATGAGGTTTCCTAAAACGGTCTTCCACTAGTTCCTGATAGCTTGGGAGAATGCCATGGCCAGAAACTGATGAATTACTAACCCCACTGTACCCATTATTCATCCATTCAAGCTTGGTTTTGTCAGGGTGCGTGGCCATGGGTCTTTGCATTGGTTTCACAGGACTACTTGAGATAATGCTGGCATCATGATATGCCATACTGGAGCTTATTGGGGTAAATGCAAATGGATTCCTGCATTCAACAGGGCTGGGAGGGACACTACTGCTGCAGTTAGAATGTGGAGTACCAATGGGTGTGTGTCGGCTACTTCCTAAAGCACTATCCACAGGTGTGGTCTGGGCTAGCCTGGAGCAAGGGCTCTCCCGTGACAGACTCTGAGACCCAGCAATCATTTCTGATGTTGGAGTTGGGGTTGGGGTTGGGGTCGGGGTTGGGGTAGGAGTGGGTGTGGGTGTGTGGACTGGAGTGCCATTGCTATGGATTGGATGATAGAAGTGGGCACTGGAGGCATGAGATGACATTGGAGCTCCTGGAGTTACCGACTGACTTTGAAGGGTCATTCCCAAACAGTTACCGTAAGAATGAGAATTGTTCATTGATATTTGCTGCTCCATAAGCACCAGCTCTTCCACAATACTATCTTGTGTAAGCTCATCATCAAAAGGAAAGTAGCTTTCATTTGTTTGGGAAACAGAAGGCTCAAACTCTTTCAGTTCAGACTGTAGAGGTAACTGATCTGAAGACTGTGCTTGTATTTGATTCAAAGAAGATTCTTGTATCTGGCTTTGCAGCTGCTGAGTATATGTGTCCTGCGGCATTCCTTCTAATTCCCAAACAGACTTCTCTAAGTCATTGATATCAGAGTGCTCAGGAATTGTCATAACACTGATATCTTGCTGTTGTTCACAGCCGGCAGATATAAACTCAGAATCCTTACTGACCTGTTGCCATTCATTTGAATTAAAGCTACCATCTGGTTTTGAATCACTGTCCAAAAGAAAGACATTCCCTTCAAGTTTTACTTTTATATCTGGAGACGATGATGGTGTTTGCTGTTCTGAAGCTGAATCACTGGCAATGAGAGCAGAAGAATTCAAGGGTCGATTTGCCACCATGTGTGAACTGACATTTATTGATACCTTGCTAGGAATCTGAGCACCGGCTGTTGAACTTTCTATTTTCCCTGAATGTGGAACCTTTTGGTCCTTCTCAACACTGCCTGGTTTCTGACCTTCTATAGTAACTGCAGAAAGCTGTTCCACAATTGGTTTCTTTATGGGAGGCACCTGGGACTCTTGCAATGCAGAAGATAGTCGCTTTCTTGGACTTTTAGTGCATAATTTAGGGTCTTTATTTATTGAGTCACCATTAGCTGGTGAGCTGGTGCTGGTGTAAGTTAAGTTCTGAGTGGCAACTGAGAGAGTGCCAGTGCTTGGATTATTGCCTGTTGAAGTGCCTGGCAGACTTTCATTACAGCGACTTTTACATTTGGTCCTCTGGTCACAGACCTTAGTTGCTTTTACTTCAATGATACCTTCATTTGAAGGTTTTTGCACTACTCCATCTGTATTACTTTTCTGCCCCAAAAGGGCACTAGCTGTTGCTTTGGGAGCTTTAGTCCCATCAGCGTTCTCTTGGCACTGTACAGGCTGCTCATCTGATGATGTTTCGGGTTCCATCTTGACTTCCACAGCAGATGCTCCCCCAGTGCTGCTGGTCCTGGATCCAGGAGACTGAAGTGAAACAACAGAACCATTCTTGATCTGGGGAATGGTCCTTGATTCCTCTGTTGTTCCTGTAGCGCTGTTTACTGAGGCAGAATGTTTAAGTGG
This sequence comes from Nyctereutes procyonoides, assembly GCF_905146905.1. Taxonomy (NCBI): domain Eukaryota; kingdom Metazoa; phylum Chordata; class Mammalia; order Carnivora; family Canidae; genus Nyctereutes; species Nyctereutes procyonoides. The sequence goes on along the minus strand of NW_026575040.1, from coordinate 19,232,709 downwards.
GGCATTGCTGTTGCTGGGCGTGAGGGATATTGCTGTCATTTTCACCACATTTAGAGAACTCATGTGTGAAGTGGGTACAACAGCGGTTTTGATGGGACTGCTAGTAAAGAGAACAGTAGTCGGGGAGCGAATGGTGAGTGCACTGGTGTTGGCTGGTTTGGGTAAGATCTGAGGGTAGCGGTGCCGGGCAGAACGATCCCCACCAGGACTGGCTGGAACGTTCTGAGGAGTCTTTGGTGCCTGTTTCACAGACTGCATGTGCTGAGTGACCACTTGTACATTGAGGGGAAGAACTTTGCCGTCAGAAGAACTCATTGGACTGGGTGAAGTTACCAACTGCCTGGTCCTCTGGACCTGTTAAAAGGCAGAAAACAGGAAAGTCAGATTTAACAAGTCTAGGATATAAATAGAAATTCACATATCTATAATAAGTATAAGTATAATTAATACTATATAAGGCATTTAACAAAGGTAATGCTAAAAAAGAAAAAAAGTTTCTCTGTTAGACAAGAGTTCTATATCGATCTACCTACCTATCTAGATATCTATCTGACATCTATCTTATTATATCTCTATCTATGTTAGACCAGGTTCTATACAATCAGAAACATGTTATAAAAAAACGCAACAGTGAAATATAGTTGTAAAATACGTAAGAAAAACATTAAGATACTTTTCAATAAATAGGACTAAAAATTTCACATTTCTGATGAATACTTGCCAAAATAATCATTTTTAAGGAGATTATAGGAAAAGAAGACAAAATCTTGAAAAAACATGCAACGATAAAGGTATCTACCTCTGGGTCAAGAAAATGATTGTTTTATGAGTCTACCTTGGACATTAGCAATTAAACCACAGTGGGTAAGGTCTCAGATAAAACTACTGTCTCCCCAAGTTTGCTCTACAGTGAATAGCACATAAGTGTGGTTACCAGCTATACCATGTTTTAATGACATGATGGTAATGATGATGATAAGAAAAACAAAGATAAAAGATCTCCTTAATGATATTATCAATAACATAAAAGACCACTTTTTTTGGCATGATGTCCTCTTATTTTATTATTTTTTTGTCCTCTCATTTTAAAAGTCCCTCTATAACCTGTTTGGTAATAAGGAAATAGACTCAGAATAGCTAAGGGACTTGTCCAAGGTCCTATGTCCAGCAAGCCACAGCAATAGGTCTATATTAAAGTGTTATCAATACGAGTTACAACTCTGCATCATCTGAATGTTAAAAAGAAGAAAAGTTAAAAAAAAAAAGTTTGCAATTGATCATCTTGGCTTAGGTAGGGATGAAATAATTCTCAAAATGACTCATCTCTTAATTTTTTTTAAAATTTATTTATGATAGTCACATAGAGAGAGAGAGAGGCAGAGACATAGGCAGAGGGAGAAGCAGGCTCCATGCACCAGGAGCCCGACGTGGGATTCGATCCCGGGTCTCCAGGATCGCGCCCTGGGCCAAAGGCGGGCGCCAAACCGCTGCGCCACCCAGGGATCCCCAAATGACTCATCTCTAAGCTAAAGCTGTGACTGGTCATGTGTGCATACTGTGTATGTCTTAAATCTTTGTATTTTCACTTGTGTTCATTTTATAGCTTTGTACTTAACATTGTATATTATGAATAAAAAAAAAAACTGACAGAGCACCTGGGTGGCTCAGTCAGTTAGGTGTCTTTTTTATTATGGTTCAGGTCATGTTCTCAGGGTTACAGGATCGAGCCCCGTGTCAGGCTCCACCCACTGACCAAAGAATCTGCTTGAGATTCTCTCCCTCTCCCTCTGTGCCCGCCCACACTTTCTCTCTCTCTCTCTCAAATAAATAAAATCTTTAAAAGACAACTGACTGAACTGAATTTATCTGTGTTCACAAAAATCAATCTGTAACTGAATCTATACCAATACTTGCCTCCTTCTCATGTGGCATTTTTATTTATTTTTTAAAATAAAGATTTACTTACTTGAGTGAGAGCGAGCGAGAGGGAGCATAAAGGGAGAGGGAGAAGCAGACTCCTTGACACAGAGCTTGATCCCAGGACCCCAAGATCATGACCTGAGCTGAATGCAGCCACTTAACTGACAGAGCCACCCAAGCGCCCCTTATGTACCACTTTTAATTAAATAAATTATCTCCCACCATCCCAATGAAGTCTAATACTATACTATTTAGTTAATGATATTACCGGAATGGGACTAGGGACAGCTGCCACAACGATACCAATAGGCTGAGGAGAAAGGATTGCAGGATTTCCATTAGAAAGATTAGTCACTCCATTGGTTGTAGTGCCTTCTGTTTTTTTTGCTGAGGATTCTCCTGGCAAAGGGGACTGTAATTTCTGTTCTTGCTGCTTCTTCTGAATTTTCCGTTGCAACTGCTGTTTAGCATCAATAGGAGAAGGCAAAGTCTTCACTTGAGGCTGAAAAGAATTACTCTCAGCTGTAGGTATAAAAGCAGAAGGCTGGGTAATTCCTTTAATTCCTGAAAATAAACAGAAAAGAAAGCTAAAATAAATACTCTGTTTTATAAAAGGCAGTTACAACTCAATTTCTTTGAACATGTAGCCATCTACTGGACAAAGCAACCCAAACCAGCAAATTTTAATTTACAATCTCTTTATAAAATATAAGTGTTAGACTTTCGTTTATAAACATTTGCCAGTATGGTTTTAATTGATACCTTAAAATATGGTCCAATTCAGGTGACAGTTTCAGGTAAATCAGTAATAACAGATAAAAATGTTGAAAAGAGTAGTAGCTATGTCATAAATATGTAGAAGCTAAGATAAATAAATACCAAGGGAGCATGTTTCACATTTTATGAGATGTCAGAAATTTCCTTCTTTTAGCTCTCTAATTAGAAATCCATGCATTTTCATGACTTAAATATTCAGCTCACAAGGGGCATTCAAAAAATATTTGCTGAAATTATTCGTATTTAGAAAAATGTGTATAGGGAGAACAAGTCCTTTAATTCTACTACAAATCCACAAAAAGAGGTACTATTTTAATTGTTCTATACAATTATTCCAGTATGACATAAGAGTAGTTAAGCAGTTTCTACATAAAACTGAGGTTAAGGTATTGTGAAACACTGTCACTGAGAAAACTTTTTAAAACAGTAGTAAGAGCAACACTGAGAAGAAAGGAATGATAAACTAAACAAGAGATAAATTTTAAATTAAGAACATTTGATGATGTAATACAATTAATTTTTTAAAAAGTTCATTTCACATTTAGGGTGTAGCACTGCGATCATTAGAAAGTAAGCTGTGGCTGGTAGAAACAGTGGAGAGAAATGGGGAGGACTGCACCACCCTGCTGGTACACCTTGCCCTTTCTTTCTCTAGCCCAATTTCTGCTTTTCATCAACAACTTGTGGAGGAGGAGGGGACAGGAAGGAGAGAAAGAAGTGACTGTAAACTCTTTCCCACACACTCTTCAATAATCCTTCATCTTTTGACCTCCTTTTGATCACCTAAATACCATTTTTTTCCTCTTCAAATCCAGCTCAAACTGTACTGCGCCCTCTTGGCCTCCAGCCTCGGGTCTGGCTTTTCAGCACCTGCACCCAAAAGCCTCTGCCAATGGCTCAAAGCTCAGCTGTCTCCCTCCTGCCAGAGTTTCTGGACAGGAATGATTTCCAAGCAGCTGACTTACAAAAGGACATTTGTAACACAACCTGTTCTTAATATGGAGACTATATTTATAAAAAACCAAATTCACCTTCAAAGGATGAAGATTAATCACCAAAGAGGTTAAAAAAAAAATATGGTAGTGGTTGAGAACAAAATTTTGAGTCTAAAACTATTCTGAGTAGTGATATAATTGCTAAACTACTGAATACTTTCACAAAGTGAATGTTTAAATATGAAATTTTCAGTATTTTTGTTTAAAAAACACACCTTTCTTTACACTTATGCTTTAAAGATTCATTGATCCCATCATTCACCACTCTTTCAGTCAGACTTTGTGAGCAATGTGGGAAATAAGATTGAGAGGTTTCTTTTCTCATGATACCTCCTAAATCCTCAGCTCGTTCAAGCACTAATCTGGGTGTCAGTAGGGTAAGAGAAAGAGAACACAAAAAGTTGAAGAGCCCATATCTTTTAAAACCTCATTTTGCCACAAGATTAGAAGACAGCATGATGTAATGCCGTTAACCTGGGTTTTTGAGACCAATAAGTAGGAATTCAAATCCTGGTTCCACTGCTTATGTGGCCATGGACAAATTACTTAACCTCCCTGTTTCCTGATCTGTAAAATGGGAATTAATATCACCTGTCTCACCTGACTGCTGGGAGAAGAAATGAGGTAATATAAGCAAGCTACCTAGATAGATCAGGCTACCCAAGCACTCTCTTATTCATGTATAAGTAAACAGATTTAAGTCATACAGTTTCCAATCTAGACAGAGAGTCATGACAACGTTCTGCTAAGAGATTATTTTGCTGAAGTGAGTCCTCAGTTGACAGTAAGATGAAGGGATAGAATAATTATATACTCCTGCCGTCCCCCCCAGATACATAAAGCTTCTGATAAATATAAACTGAAAGAAAAATAATTGTTAAAATTATTAAGATTTTTAAAAACTGAAGTTATTTAAGAAACCATAATTATGGCTGGGAGAAATCTATTATAGATTTTTAAATTATTTACATTTAATAAACAGAAGAATCATCTCTGGAAAACAAGTTTCAAGTTAATACATTTTTCACAGAAATTATAATTTCCTAGAGTAGTAACTCCACTTACTCATTCTTCCTTAGGTTTATAAGGTCTGACTGAAATGAGACATTTAAAAACTTGCAACAGAACAGGTACTTTACACAGCTATTAATTTACGAGGGAGTTGTTTATTCCAAAACTAAAATTGTTGAATGAAACAATCCGTATTTGAATAAAAATATTCATGTTTAAGTAGAGCAATATACCATAGGGAAAATTAAAAAAAGTACAGCCTTAAGCTTTACAACGAAATGACTATAATTATTACTATTTTTGTTGGTTCAACAAACCCATCCGAACTTAGTTAAGTGAGGTGACAGTAAGCTCACACAAACACTAAAAAGTCAAAGTTGTTCTTTGGCGAAACTCTTATTTTGCTACCAACTCTAAAATGTAGTAACAGCTCTGTCATTTTTAGCTTGTTAATGGTAATTTTGTACCTGGTGGTGCTGCTGCCATTACCGTTAGAGCTGCCATCGACTTGGTGCCTATATAATGACTTTTTACAAGGAAGCGGGCTAATTCCAAGACTGTGTCAAATGGCTGGCTTAACACTTTCTGGGCCCATTCACACACCAGACGGCAAGCAGAAGAGATAACTTCCTCATCAATATTTTGAAGCTGCCCAGAAGGTTCAGTTCCTTCCAACTAAATAAAGGAAAAAGGAAAAGTTAACTTATAAAAGAAAGTTCAGAGAACTTAAACTGAAGCACATCAAAGACATGCATTCTTAATTAGAAGATGTAATCTAAATCTGTCGGGTCAAAGTCATATAAAATGCCCTGCTGGCAGGCACTTAAGAGCCTTGCAAATAAGAGGCCTATGCCTACACCAACCAGCAACACTGTGAGTATAACATTTAAATGGTTGTTAAATATATATATGAAGGCTAAGAGATATTGTGAATCTTTCTAGAACACTTTTATGACATCAGTAAAACAAACGATGCCACTCTCTGTATTTTCTCTTCTTTGTACTTTTTGCCACAAGTCTTTTTTGTATACCTAAATGGTATTAGATAAATATATAAGTAAATAAAAAGGAAAAAAAGGACATTCATACTACATATATTACCTCACAACTTAAGTTTTCCTCTTGACTATATATTGTCAACATATATCACGGATAGAATTAGAAACCAGGTTAGACACACATTCCACCTAATTTCATGAGCCATGATGACATAAGTCAGATATACTAAAATTTTTCAGCCACGATTGAATTTTTCATCTACTTTGTAAAAGGCATAGTTCCTGGTCCCTTGTTTTATCCAAGTGAGATTATGCAGTATGCATTTCAATGCTGACCTTAAGGTATAATTCTACTTATTTAAAAGAAAAGGCAAAATTCTTACCCCATCTCCAGTTTTGTGAAAATCAAGATTGGGCAGTGTTGGCATATGAACAAAGGCTTTTTTCCTTAGTCCACTGTAGCAATATGTAATAAACAGTTAAGGTCTCATTCTAAATTAAATGAACTGCATATATATATATGTATAATATATATATATATTATAAAATTCGCATTTGAGAAGTAACCATATATGAAATAATAAAATCAGAATGAGATAACATCTACTTTCAGAGTTCTTCAGTAAGAGAAAGCTTAATATTATAAACTCAGGACACTTTCAGTCTTTTGAAACTGGAATGGTCTTTATAGAATGTTACTGTCTTAAATGAAACAAAATGATTCTCATCTGTTATAAATTTTATGAATAAATGTTCCTAATAGGCTGTGCCAACCACCAGCAACAAACAGGTCAGAAGGAAAGGAATATCCAGATGGAAACCTGGCGCAGCACAGGGAAACTTTAGCCCAGGGCACTGGGACAAAAACAACTCTTAAGAGTGTCACAAGGGCTTTAACCTTTTCAGTTCTTTTTCCACTGAAACACACAGGATTATCACCTATAACATGCCAAAGGTCTATCAAGACATTTTTGCTTGTACTCAGAGAACAAGGATGGGTCATGCAACAAGTGATCAGAGAACACCTGGAGCTGTTTTAGAAAAGTAGTGTCCCTTTTTTCCCTTTTCCTCTCATCTCCACAGAAGCAAGTTTCTGTGCTTTGAAAAAGGCCAAGGGCTAAGTAAAGAGAAATAATGTTTTTCTAATTACAGAGACCCTCTATTTCATAATCTTCTTCCAAGAGTCGGAAGGACTTTAATAAATTCTTAATTTTCATTTCCTTCTGTTTGCTACTAAGTATGTCTGTCATAAGAGGGACCTTTCCTATGCTCTGGCTTTTATTTTAATACAGGTTTTAAATGGTTGGCTGAAAAAATACTTTAAAGAGAATATAATCTTCCAGTATAAATTCCACAAGAATTTTTCCTCAATGTTGTATATTTTGCTAAGGAGATCCCGATGTTTCTAAATTATAGGAAGAAAATAGCTAAACTCTTTCCACTTTTATTGATATGATTTATGATAGCTGCACTGTGGCAGATCTCAGTTGATTCTTACTGTTAAAGAAAAGGAGACCAGACCATTAAGAACACATATTACAGTGACAGAAGATGGTGACATCTATCATAATCCTAAAACAACTATTTGTTATTGCTCTTGCAGTTTGATATATAGCCAGGAAAATAATGTTTGCAATTATTCTACTAAGAACTTTGAGTTGTTTATATTTGTTGACTTAAATTTATTTCTAAATATAGTTGCTAGTTGAACTACAACAGCAGATGTTCTAAGTGATTACTAAAGAGATTACTAAAAACCATTCTGGTAAAGGATATTTAGATTTGCCTCTTGTGCCCAGACGACGTGCCTTCATGTTTGGAAAGACATTTTTCATGATCTTTCCAAAGTCAGCAGCACTTAATGGATGGTAACCAAGATTGTCACAATAGCTCCTGCAAAAGAAGGAGGGACCAATTTAGAGCAACAGAACTTAGAATTACACAGGACAGCGCTATTTTAATATGACTTGACAACTTTAACAAAATTAAAAACCACATCTTCAAGTCATTTGCCACAATTTTCACTGATCATAATTCTTTGGTGACTAACTCAGGTTTAGTTAGCTTGTTCATCCTCAGGGTATACAGTACCATTGCTTTCAATAGCATCCAAAAAACTCGCTGTAAGAGATACCTGCAGTACAAAGTTTTCCAACCACAATCCAACTCTGCCCTCTGAAATGAGTATATCCAGCTCAACCAGTAGGGTTCTACATTTCCACATAAGTATCAAATTCATATACTGAGATAATTTCCAGTATACACGTTATGTAAGTCAGACAGCAGAAACAAAACTGCTATATAGTTTAAAATAGAAACATGATATATTAGGCCTAAAAGGAACCTTAGGAATCATCTATACCAACACTCTCATTTTACTGATAAGGGAAAAAAATGAAGGCACAGAGAGAGATTCCAAAGGTCCAGTGTTCTCTCTTCACTTCCACCACTCTATTATTGCCAAGAAAAGTACTTTGTAAAGCAGTAACTTCAAGTGGGAAAAGGAAAACAAGTCAAGTCTTAACTACCACTCGCAATCAGGTGTTCTGCTTTTCTCTGTCTGCCAGTCATAGGTAAAAAGCCAATCCCTCCTCTACCAGTTCAGCAGCAGACCAAGGCCACATCTTGTCCTGGCTACCAAGGCTTTCCTCAGTAACTGCTGGCCTTTGAGAGAACCACTACCTGAGAAACACCAAAGGGAAAGCAGAGGGATTCCAAGATAATCCAATAAAATTTCCCCACCTCACCTCTTATTTCAGCATTGACCAGAGCAGCTTCTTGATAAAGTCATGTAGTGGAGAGTCAAAAAGAGATTTAGGAATAAGAAACAATGGAAAAAACTGGAAGGCCTGTAAACAGGGTATAATGGTTACTGGGACTTCAGTTCTTATAGACTACTGAATCTACTGGCTGTTGCTAGTATATAAAAACATTATATACACTTATATCTATTATATAATACATTCCTGAAGTGACCCGGCTTTAACAAGTCAAATTGGGCAAGACTTAGGAGGTAGGGCCCCTGGGGAGCCTTAACAGACACGGTAGGGGCAGGTTTGGAGATGAGGGTACTGTTCTTGATTGTGCCCTTCCTATATCCACACCAAATTCCAAATACCTCTGGTGGAGGTGTGGAGAGAGAGGAGTCACCCAGCAAACACATTCCCAACAATGTTGAAAAGGCAGGAGAAAGGAAAGCAGCTAACATGTACTGAGAATTCACTTTATAGGAAGTGTTAGATTAAGTATGTCATATTTAACTTGAAACTACACGTAACACTCTGAGCGGTTCAGGGTCAAGGCTGAAGGTACAAAGTGAAGAGGTGACTATTTTCTGGTGCTGACAATTTAAATGAATTGTATCAAATCATAACCATTTCAGTAGCAAGTCAAATCAGTCATTTTTATGGTTTAAATCAGCACAGAAAGAAAATATAAATGAAGTTCTTTTAACATTCATCCTCTACCTGGAAAGATTACTTTTCTTAAAGTCTCAGCTGCAAGGTCATTTCAAAAGTGTCTCTAACAACTATCCTATCTAAAGCAGTGCCCTCCTTGCCATATTGCCTACTGGTGTACTGCTTTTTTTCTCATGACTTATAATAATTATGTAACAGCCAATTTACTTGTTGCTTGTCACCTCCATTAGGCTATGTGTTCAACCAGGGCAGTGACCGTATTTACCTGGTTCACACTGTATTGTCAGCATTAAGAACAAGATTGAAGAGTCACATTAAATTTTAATATATTAAGTATGTTGTATTTAAAATAACAAACGTTAAAGAAACACATAAGGAAAAAAGAAAACAATGTTCACTGGTTTCCTATGACAGCATGCATATGTATGGACCTTAAAAAAATAACACAAAATAAAGAGAAGCAGGACAAGTCTAATGAGAAACATAATATATCCATTCTACTCCCCCTCTGGGATTTAGGTTTTAATGTTTTCTCAATATATTAGTACAGCAGAATTTTTTACTTTGGCAAAGTATTAAGATGATGAATGCAAAATTTGCTTGTTAAATCTTGAGTTGATTTCAGATTGTGAAATGTTTTTTGATTCTTATCCATTCCATTTAAAGAGAGGAATCCTGAGGTGTTTGGGGGTTCAACTGGTATAGCACGTGACTCTTGATCTTGGGATCATGAATTTGAGCTCTACATTGGGTGTAGTTTTTTTTAAGGAGGATATGTAAAAGAGGAACTCCCCTTTAGGAAGAATGACTTTTTTTTTTTAAAACAATCATATTATCTTTAATAAACTCTTTAGTGGATAAGTATAAAAAGTACCTTGTAGATGTATAAACAGCTCAAATTATTCCTCCTAAATCAAACAGTAGGCAATGTTAAGAATAAGACTGCTTATGATTCAAATACTTTGACATCTCACATGTCAAAAAGAAAATAGAGAGAGCCCCAAATTAAAAGCAACCATACAGGTTCTCAATTTCTTTAATATTATGAGATCTCAGAATTGGCAATGAGTTCAGAAGTCATACAGTTCAACTTACTGACAAATGTGGAAATGACTGTATTCCTAAATGATGGGTTACATCATTGTAAAAATTTTCCCTGATAGGGAAGCCTCTATATTGTGAGATGGCCTATTCAATTTTTAGTGGTTCTAATTTTCAAAGAAAAAGGATTTCATTATTAGAGCCCATTCTCTACTGGGAAGATACAGATATTCAATGATTTTGCTTTAACCTGAAGAAATAGTTTTAGGTTACCTATTCATAATTTTGAAATCAGTGCTATATAACAAGCTATAGATTATTCCAGCTCATGTAGAGATCTTGGTTAGTTTACATCTGTTTCCTGGTTCATAGCTTTAACTATAGGTTGATTAAGTAACATATGGCATCAGTTACCGTCAGAATGGCTAAAATTAACAACCCAGGAAACAACAGATGTTGGTGAGGATGTAGAAGGAGGGGAACCCTCTTACACTATTGGTGGGAATGCAAAATGGTGCAGCCATTCTGGGAAAACAGTATGGAGGTTCTTCAAAAAGTTAAAAATAAGACTATGTTATGACTCAGCCACTGCACTACTAGATATTTATCCAAAGGATACAAAAATAGTGATTTCAAGGGGCACATGCACCCCAATGTTTATTTTTATTTTATTTATTTATGATAGTCACACAGAGAGAGAGAGAGTGAGAGAGGCAGAGACACAGGCAGAGGGAGAAGCAGGCTCCATGCACCGGGAGCCCGACGTGGGATTCGATCCCGGGTCTCCAGGATCGTGCCCTGGGCCAAAGGCAGGCGCCAAACCGCTGCGCCACCCAGGGATCCCCCACCCCAATGTTTATAGCAGCACTATCCACAATAGCCAAAACATGGAAAGAGCCCAAATGTCCATCAACTGATGAATGGATAAAGATGTGGTATATGTGTGTGTGTGTAGATAATATATATTGAAATATTAGTGTATATATATACATTATATACAATGAAATATTATATATAATGAAATATATATAATATATATTGAAATATTACTCTGTCATCAAGAAGAATGAAATCTTGCCATATGCAATGATGTAGATGGAACTAAGCAAAGTAAGAGAAAGACAAATACTGTATAATTTCACATATTATAGGGAATTTAAGAAATCAAACAGATGAACATAGAGGAAGGGAAGAAAAATAAAGTAAAATAAAGACAGAGAGAGAGGCAAACCATAAAAGATGCTTAACTGTAAAAAACAGAGTTGCTGGAGGTACAGTGGGGGGGGGGATGTGGTAAAAGGGTAATGGGCATTAACAAGGGTACTTGATGTAATAAGCACTGGGTATTATATGCAACTGATGAGTCACTAGATGCTACCTCTGAAACTAATACTCCACTATATAAACGAACTTGAATTTAAATAAAATCTTGAAGGAAAAAAAAAAAGATAGCGTCAGCTAACACCTCAGTGTCAGATTATATTTACCCAAAACTTAAAAAATGGGAGTGAATAATGTTCTGTTCACAGGATAACATCCTAATGACATTCTTAAAAGGAAATCTTTTGTTTTTTTAATCTCATTCTATTTTTTTATAGTAGCACTTTCAAGATGTTGAAATTAAGCCTAACATTCAACATGATCATCAACACATCACTCAAAACCCGTCCAGCAAATCTATTCATTCCATTTACAAATTAACTATAAAAGTTAAACATTTTTGTACTTAGAGGTACAAAAATATAAATAAAAATCATAAAAGACCAGGAGCAAAAGTACAGCCTTAGGATACCTTACCATACCTGGACATTTTTTGAGTGCTTTGTATGCATTGCATTATTTAACCCTCCCAATGATCTTAAGGTAGGTATTTTTTTTAATCGTGCAGAGTTGCTTTTATACTCTTCTGAGATACTAAGTCTCAAAACCATTAAATAGGAGCTCCTGTTTTCTTATAGATGTAAAAAAAATAGCCATAGCATAATTTATATGAAAACACACACACATATCTCACTACAGGTACATGTGCTGGAATTCAAAATATGACATATGTCATATGAAGACAATGACAGTCTCTAAAATGCCCTTAAGCTCACTGTAATAGCACATTACTATCTATAAAAAGTGTGATCTAAAAAGGTCACCCTACGCTACACCAGGTAGAAAATCAAGGAAGACAGCGTTACATGTGTATAAAATGTTATAAAAGTAGCATAACATATATTTATTTTGTAGAGCAAAAATTTGAAATGGTGTAACGTCAGCCATAGACCACTACAATTCATGGCATACTATTGTCTTCATGCATGATTTCAAGATCCATACTTTGATCCCCTCAATCCATTTCCCCTACCTCCCCAACCCTTGCCTTTTGAAACTAAGAGTCAGTTCTCTGTATCCATGAACTATTTTTTTTTTTTTTAGATTCCACATAGAGAGATCATACAGTATTTGTCTTTCTCTGTCTTACTTCACTTAGCATAATGCCTGCAAGGTCCATCCATATTGTCTAAAGTGGCAAGATTTCACTTGTTTCTTTGGTGAATAATGTGTGTGTGTGTCTGTGTTTGTGTGTACCAGAATTTCTTCATCCATCAACAGACATTTAGGTTGTTTCCAATTCTTGGCTCTTGTAAATAGTGTGATGAATATGGGAGTGCATATATCTTTTCAAATTAGTGTTTTCTTTTTTGGATAAGGATCCAGGAGTAGAACTGCTGGGTCATATGGTAGTTCTATTTTTAAAGTTTTGAGGAATCTCCATATTTTTTTCCATAGAGGCTGCCTGCACCAATTTACATTCTCACCAACAGTGCACTAAGGATTCCTTTTCCCATTACCTTACCAACACTTGTTATTGCTTGTCCTTTTGATAACAGCCATCCTAACAAGTGTGAGGTGATATATCTCTTTTGGTTTTGATTTGCATTTCTCTGATGATTAATGATGTTGAGCAACTTTCCATGTATCTCTTGGCCATCTGTATGTCTTTTTGGGAAAAATGTCTGTTTAGATCTGCCCATTTTTAAAAATCGCTTTGCTTTTTGCTACTGAGTTGTATAAGTTCTTTATATATTTTGGATATTTAAGATAAAATATATATGTATTATATCCCTTATAAGATATATGACTTGCAAATATTTTCTCACATTCAGTAGGTTGTCCTTTTATTTTGCTGGGCTTCTTTTGTTGTGCCAAAGCATTCTGGATGTAGTCTCATTTGTTTATTTTTGTTTGTTTTACTTTTGGTGTCAGATTAAAAAAAATCACCACTGAGACCTAAGTCAAGGAGCTTACTGCCTAGGTTTTCCAAGTTTCATAGTTCCAGGTCATATGTTCAAGTCTCTAACTAATTTTGAGTTGGTTTTCGTGTATGGTCCAAGATACTAGTTCAGTTTCCTTCTTTGGTATGTGGCTGTCCTGTTTTCCAAGCCTATTTATTGAAGACACTGTCCTTACTTACTCCATTGTATATTCTTGGCTTCCTTTGTCATAAATTAATTGACCATATATTCATGGGTTTATTTCTCAGCTCTACTCTGTTCCACTGACCTGTGTGTCTTGTTTTTATGTGAATACCATACTGTTTCACTTACTATACTATTAACAGTGTTTGAAATCAGGGAGTGTGATGCCTTCAGCTTTGTTCTTTCTCAAGACTGTTTGAGCTATTTGGGGCCATTTGTGGTTACATACAAATTTCAGGATTCTTTGTTCCATTTCTGTGAAAAACGCCACTGGAAATTTAATAGGGATTGCATCAAATATGTAGATTGCTCTGGCTAACATGGACATTTTAACATTTTAACATTATTGATAGGTATGTATTTACTGTCATCTTTTTAATTGTTTTGTGGCTGTTTTTTTAGTTCCTCTCTATTTTTTTTTTCCTCCTTCAATCTTCATGGTTTGAAGGCTTTCTTTAGTAGTATGCTTATACTGCTTTCTCTTTATTATATGAATATTTACTATAGGTTTTTGCTTTGTGGTTACCAGAAGGCTTACATAAACAACTTATCTCTACAGTAGTCTATTTTAAGTTCATTAGCAACTTAAGTTTGATCACATTTTAAAGCTCAACATCTTTACTCTTCTCCTCCCATGTTTTGTTTTTGTATCTATCTTATATATCCCTTAACTAATTATTATAACCATAGTTATTTTTACTTTTGTGTTCTACACTTCACACTACCTTTATAAGTGATTACTACCTTTAGTAACTACTTGCCTTTCTAGTGAGATTTACTCTTTCAAATGTTTTCTTATTAATATCTTTTCTTTTCCACTTAAAGAAGTCCTTTTAATATTTCTTATAAGGCTGATTTAGTAGTAAAGAACTCCTTTGGCTTTTCTCTGGAAATCTCTTTATCTCTCCTTCACATCTCAATGATAACTTTGCTAGGTATAGTATTTGTGGCTGGAAATGTTTTTCTTTCAGCACGTTGAATATATCCGGCCATTCCTTTCTGGTCTGCAAATGTTTTTGCTGATGAATCTGATTACAGTCTTTCGGGGAGGGGGGAGGTTTCCTTTGTATGTAACATGTTGCTTTTCTTTTACTGCTTTAAAAATTCTCTCCTTGTCTTTAAAATTTTTAATTATAATGTATCTTGGTGTGGGTCTCTGAGTTCATCTTAACTTGAACTCTCTGGGCTTCCAGGATCTGGGTATCTGTTTCCTCCTCAGGTTAGGGAGGTTTTCAGCCATTATTTCTTCAAATAAGAAATTTGTGCCTTTCTCTCTCTCTTTTTCTGTGACTCTTATAATGGTGAATGTTAGTCTATTGATTTTGCCTAGTAAGTCCCTTAAGGTATCACTGTCTCATTCCTTTTTGCATTTGCTGCTCTGACTAGTTAAGTTCTATTGCTTTATCCTCAAGCTCACTGATTTTTTCTTCTGCTTCATTTAATCTGTTGCTTGACCCACTCTAGTAAATCTTTCAGCTTGATTATTGTATTCTTCAACTCTGTGACTTCTATTTGGTACTTTCTTACATTTTCCATCTCTTTGTTGAAGTTCTCACAACGTTCATCCATTCTTCATCCAAGTTCAGTGAGCATCTTTATGACCATTACTTGATCAGGTAAATTACTTATGTCTATTTCATTAAAAGTTTTTCTTTTTCTGAGGTATCTTATTCTTCCTTTTGGAACATATTTCTCTTCCTCATTTTGCTTGACTCTGTGTTGGTTTCTATGCTTTAGATAAAACAGCCACCTCCCCTCTGTCTTGAAGGAGTCATCTCATGTAGGTGAGCCTTGTTGTTCAACCCTGCCCTAACCCTTGGCTATCTCAAACTTTTGTGCTTGTCCAAGTAGTCTGTTATATTTTTAATAGTTCCCAGTAGTTAAGTATATGCCAAGACCTGTCAGTGCCCCCAAAAGGAGGACTTCAACACCTAGAATCGAGCTAATGGGAAGCCAGAGCCTCAGGTAACAGCTTTTAAAAGTATGCAAACATATATAGTCCTATGGGACTGTAAGTATAGCCCCATTGGCCATCAGCCAGCAATCTGGAGGTATTCTTTGGGCAACAATTGCAAAAATCAGGGCTGATGATGAGTGTGCAACCTCTCTTCTGAAAGAAACTGGTGAGCTGGAGCAAGACGGAGGCAGACTCTGGTGTCCACAGCCTCCACTCCTTGAGACCAGCTTCACAGACCACTAGATGTATGCCAAACCTGAATCTGCCCCTCAGATCAAAGCTCCAGAACAAGCAGAGACCTCCTACATACATAGAAAGACTGGGAAGTCTGCTGTCTGTGCAGTGCCTTCGAAGTGGTAGCCTTCTAAGAACCATCTCTCCACTTGCCACAGTTCTGTGAAACCTAGGAATGCAAGACTCTGGTGATCAGAGTCGGGTGATCAAGGGATATCCCCTGGGTGGCACCTCCAAACACTGAGGCACCAGACATAAAGCCAAGGTGCCAGACATGTGTAAAGATTCCCTCTGGGAAATGATGACACTGGAGCACAGCAGAGGGAAAGTGCAAGGCAGTACCTGCCCTCAGATTTCAGAAAAGGATTAGTTAACCCTTGGATGTATGTTTAATTAGAAGGCTATAGCCATAATTTGCTAATAGGTCTCCTCAGAAAGACCTATTGTCTTGCTATGCCCTGGGGCTAGCAACTGTTTAAGAATTCTTTTTCCATTGGTGATAGTCCTTTGGGGCCCATGCATATTAGGCCCCACTGGCCACCAGATTCAGGCGATGTGAAGATGTTCCCTGGCAGCAACTATAAAAGTCAGGGCACGAGTAAAGGTTATAAACTCCTTTTTGGGTGACATTGATTATTACAGTTCTGTGGGACCAGGTATGCAGCTCCCTGGCCTCTAGAGGCAGGTGATAAAGTCAAGAGGTATCTCATGGACAGTAGCTGCAAAAATCAGAACATTAAATGTGTATACAAGCTCCCTTCCAGGAAATACTAGTGATCTGGAGCATATCAAAGAGAGGATGCAAAGATGGTGTCCACTAGTCTTTGTCCCTATAGACTGTTCCAGCAGGATCTTAGATGTGTATATTAAATTAGATGCCTGCCCCTCAAGCTGATGCTTTAATATAAGAAAAGTAAGCCTCCTTACTTTAAGTACTCTGCTGCCTCTGAGTCTAGGCTTTGGGTGGGTGAGTCCAAATCTGTGTCTTTAAAAGCTGTGTCTCAGATTATTAGTCTTTTGGGTCTTTAGACATGAGCCCAACTGGTTTTCAAACTTAAGATGTTTTGGGGAGAGCTTATCTTTCAGGTTTAAGTCTTAAAAGTTGGGGTGCCCAATGTGGGGTTCAACTGCTTTGCTCTTTGTGAAGGAGCTCTGGGTTTTTGAGTTCCCTCCTGATTATGGGTCACTAGACTGAGAGTGGGGTTTATGGGCAGACTGTGTGTCCTAGCCTCTCCTACCCACTTCAATGTGGTTTTCTTCTCACTTTGCCTGATGTGTAATCATCCCTCAGCCAGGCTTTAGTTTAAGAAGAATATTTTCCATATGTAGCTATAGACTCAGTGTATCCATGTGAGGAGGGGAGTTCAGGATCTTCCTATATCACCAGCATGAACTGTTCTCCTCAGGTATTTTTATTATGCACATTTTAGAGACAAGGAACTTGCACAGAGAAGTGAAGTTGGAAAGAATTTAGTTATCCAGCCTAACCCACTCATCTTACAGATGAGAAAGTATTGCTAATTAGTAACTATAAGCAAACTGAATGCTTGGAAGGCAACCAAAATTAAATCATTAATTTTTTTCTGAACGTTTATAAAGAGAAGAATTAAAAATAATTTTTTAAGTAATCTCTATGTCTAACGTGGGGCTCAAACTCATGACTCCAAGATTAAGAGTTGCATATTCTACTGACTGAGCTGCCAGGTACCCCAAAGAATTTATTAAAAATTCTTAATTTTAGGGGTGCCTGGGTGGAACAGTTGGTTAAGCATTTGACTCTTGGTTTTTGCCTTGGGCTATAATCTTGGGGTTGTGAGATCGAGCCCCACATAGGCTCCACACTCAGCACAGATTCTACTTAGGATTGTCTCTCCCTTCTACCTTTTACCCCTTCCCCCTAAAATTAATCTTTAAAGGAAAAAAATTACTAATATTCTATTAAAAGCCTTTTAAAAAATAAGACATATAACTATTATTTTGGTAAGGCTTAACATTCATGTATTACAAATGATAATAAACAGTATGGGAATTTAGAGAGGTCTCAAAGACACAGAACTATTATTATTCCCTTAAAAGTATTACCAAACAATTTTGCTAGATAATCTGGAAGACAAATGAGGGAAAAGTAATATGGTAAACATCTAATTAGCTTGAGCCTTTGAAAAGTACAACAGTTGTTGAAATTCTCTAATATTTTTATAGTACAATTAGCTCCTGAGTCTCTAGAGAGAAAAACTCTTTGAAAGTGCCTAACCTTGGTCATAAACAGATTTGATTTTTCTTATTGTTTCATAGTCTGGGAAGAGTAATATTACACAGCTAGGTCTGAGGCACAGCCATAAGTCCACTGGGCTCTGGTATTTGGTGAGAACACTGGAGAAGTGTACAGTGTAATATATGTGATGGTTTAGTGTCCAGAGGACAGCACAGCTGGAAAAGCACAGCAGAAGCTTGTTAGGTTAGTTACGGTGTCTTCTAGCCTAAACTCTAGAGAGAAATTTAGAGTTGTTAGTAATACTATTTTTTTTTAAAGATTTTATTTATTTATTCATGAGAGACACAAAGAGAGTGGCAAAGACATAGGCAGAGGGAGATGCAGGCTCCCCGTAGGGAGTCTGATGCGGGACTTGATCACAGGATCATGACCTGAGCTGAAGGTAGATGCTCAACCACTGAGCTACCCAGGTGCCTGTTAGTAATACTCTTAACCTGAGCTTAGACTAAGATAAAATGTCACTTTTGAGATAATCTTATGTTTGTGGTAAGCAACCCATAAAGAAACAATACATCTGAAAGATTACTTTGGGGTCAACAAAATTAATTTTAATAGTTAAATTATAATGTATATATAAGCAAATATGACCCTATTAACCAGCTGTTTCCTTCCAACTTGCCTTTCCTTTTTCAAGGAATTAATACTCATGATTTTAAATCGTTTTCTTTTTAAGATTTATTTATATTTTGGGATCCCTGGGTGGCGCAGCGGTTTAGCGCCTGCCTTTGGCCCAGGGCGTGACCTGGGATCGAATCCCACGTCAGGCTCCCGGTGCATGGAGCCTGCTTCTCCCTCTGCCTATGTCTCTGCCTCTCTCTCTCTCTCTCTCTCTCTCTCTCTCTCTCTCTCATAAATAAATAAAAATAAAAAAAAGATTTATTTATATTTTTTTAGAGAGAAAGAGAGTGTGTGTATGCATGGGGGGAGGGGCAGAAGAGAGGGAAGGAGAATCTTCAGCAGACTCCCTGGATGAAGAGCCCAATCTCATGACCCTGAGATGAAATCAAGAGAGTTGGATGCTCAGCCAACTGAGCCACCCAGGAGCCCCAATTATTACACATGATTTTAGGTAATAATCCCAAGGAAAAAAGGAACTTATATCCTTAACTATTTAAATCATTGTAAAAAAAATTAATATTCCCTTTATTATTTAAGAAAGGTTTGATTTGGGCAGCCCAGGTGGCTCAGTGGTTTAGCACTGCCTTCAGCCCTGGGCCTGATCTTGGAGACCCGGGATTGAGTCCCACATCAGGCTCCCTGCGTGGAGCCTGCTTCTTCCTTTGCCTGTGTCTCTGCTTCTCTTTCTGTGTCTCTCATGAATAAATAAATAAACATCTTAAAAAAAAAAAAGGTTTGATTTCTCACTATTGCCTATGAGAACCATTTAAAAAAACTATCCTTTTGGTCAAGTTGGATTGTATCATCTTTAAAAATGAAGACTATATACACATACACACACACACGTATATTGATCACATTCTGTATATAATGCTAACTTTTTTGGTACCCTTTTATTTTTTAATTGCTTCAGTTCTTTGTTTTAAATTAACCTAACATAAATGTTCAGATTATATGAATATAGATAGTAATTGCCTATAGTTTAAGAATGAACAAAAACGGGGATCCCTGGGTGGCGCAGCGGTTTGGCGCCTGCCTTTGGCCCAGGGCGCGATCCTGGAGACCCGGGATCAAATCCCATATCAGGCTCCCGGTGCATGGAGCCTGCTTCTCCCTCTGCCTGTGTCTCTGCCTCTCTCTCTCTCTCTCTGTGACTATCATAAAAAAAAAAAAAAAAAAAAAGAATGAACAAAAATACTAAAGCAGCAGGTTTGGCTCAATGAATTCCTGATTAATCATTTCTCTTTACTCAATTTCCACCCAAATCCAATTTTACTATACTAATAGTTCAATAGTTTCAAACACTTCTGAAATAATGTTAGTAAAAGGATCAACTCAGGAAGAAGGTTGCCTACATTTAAAAAACCCCCAATAAATTCCAATATTTTGTATAATCATATCACTTTGTAGATGAGGAAACTAAGGAACAGAGACATAAAGGAATAAGGAATAGAGGTAAAGATGATCTGCAAGAGTCATTAGTGAGTGGTTCTTTACGCCAAGCAGCTTTATATAACAGGTAATATGTATTGAATGATGGTATTGCAAAATCTTCAAATGGCTTCTTTTTTAAAAAAAAGATTTATTTATTTAAAAAATAAAGCACAGGGGCGCATCCACACAAGTGGGGGTAGGGCTACAGGGAAAAAATCTCTAGCTGACTCCCTGCTAAGGTGGAGCCCCACATAGGTCTGGATCTCTAGAACCTCAGATCATGACCTGAATGGAAATCAAGATATGGCCACTTAACTGACTGAGTCACCCCGGTGTCCCAAGGCTCCTTCTTCTTTTTTTTTTTATTTTTTAAAGATTTTATTTATTTATCTGACAAAGAGAGAGAGCATGAGCAGGGGAGGAGCAGAGGGAGAAACAGGCTCCTGTGGGGCCTAATCACAGGGTCCTGGGATCATGACCTGAGCTGAAGCAGATCTAAACTGAATGAGCCACCCAGGTGCTCCCACTCCCAAGGCTCTTTTGTAAGAATATTCATCAGTTGCCAACTTGATTTGCTGAATATAATCTCAAATCAATACACATATATAGATATAATATGTACAAGTATGGCACTCCTCTAGAAATTATGTCAGCAGAAAATAAGTGAGGTATGTTTAATCTTTTAATGTTTCCATAGGAGAGAAAAATGGGCGAAGATTTAAATACATTCTCAACAAAAGCATAGAGTCAACTGGCCAAAAACACATAAAAAGGGCCCTCGCCTTTAATCATCAAGGAAATGCAAATAAAAACCCAAACTGGGGGGAAAAAAAAAAAGCCCTTTATGTTCATACACAATAGAATGAACAAAGAAACTGATATATATTCACAAATGGAATACTGAACAGCTATTAGAATGAGTGACTCAAAACCACACAAAACAAAATGCACGAAACTTACAAACATTGAGTAAAAAAAGAACACAGATACCAAGTTATTGTATAATTTCATTCATATAATATTCAAAAATAAACAAAGCTAATCTGTGGTGTCAAAAGCCACACAAAATAAGATTTATATCAGCTAAAGCCAAAATGTTGGATTGTAGAAGAGTGAATAATAACTGCTGTCATATATTGAGGGCTTACTATGTTTCAACCATTGTGATAAACATTTTACATATATCATTTTAAACCTTAATAAAAATAGTATGTGTTTTACAGAGGGATAGAAAGCAAACTGACACTAAAGGTTAAGAACTTGCCTACAACTACAAACCTCAGCATATGTTTAAATTAGTACAAACTCAGATGTGGCTAGTTTCAAAGGCTAATCTTTCTCTACTGTATAATTATGCCTTCCTCGAAAAAATAAAGGTTTTGGACTTTATTTTGTAGCAAAGGGAAATATTAAATACAACTTAGAAGGAGTCCTTTTTATAGTTTACCCTTTTTATAGACTTTTAGAGAAAGTCTTTATAGAGGTTTTTGTCTTCCAGGTGAACAAATTCTATTTATGATTAAAATGGCTATTCCATTTGCTGGTTCATTTCAGTTAACTTTTCAGTGAAATGTGACAGAACTGCACATAACATTTTTGGTCCTTTAACATTCATGAATCTCTATTTTATAGTTTTGGTGCTATCAATAAAAGTTGCATAGTAAGGACCACTGAAATACACTTCTCCATAAAACAGCAGAAAAACTGGCAAAGCTGGTCAATATCATCTTTTCAGAACTTTGGAAATTAACCCAAGGCTTGCAGTAAACTGGAGAGCATTTATCCAAGAAAACTGGCTGATTTTCAGTAAGAACAACTTTGTATCTCTTTTGCTTGCCCTAATCTGATTCCCTCATGATCTAAAAGTAGCCTTGAAAAGTAACAGCCCAATATTCCCAGTTCAGTTTGGTGGTCACCAGAATAAACAACATAGCTGGAGCTCTTTCAAAACCACAACCCAAAGACCTGTCATTATTTGTCTCCTGTGATGGGTTCTGTGCAAGACCCCACCTTTGGCTACATCTGACCTTAGTGTTTGCCTACTTCGAAAAGCTTTCTCCCTTGAGGGGATGGAAGGGTACGAGGGGAAACTGTTAAAAAGAATTGTAGGCAGAGGTGCCTGGGTAGCTCAGTCTGTTAAGTGTCTGACTCTTGATCTTGGCTCAGGCCATGATCTCAGGGTTGTGAGATGGAGCCCCATGCTGGGCTCTGAACTGGATGGAGTGCTTGCTTAAGATTCTCTCTCTCCCTCTGCCTCTCCCTGCTCCTCTCTCTCTCTCTCTCAAAAAAATAAAATAAAATAAAAAATAAATAAATAAATAAATAAAACAACTGTAGGCAAATGTCTTAACTTTGTGGCTACCCGAGGCAGTGGATAACAGTTGAGCAGAAAACAGACCAACAGACTAACCAAAAACCTAAAAGGAAAAACTGGTAAGTACGATTTCCATAAAAGCTTTGAAAAGCTCCATCTTATTCCCAAGCATCTAGAAGGTTATGCACATGCAAAGGGCTGTGTGCATCTCAAGACCCTAGAGGGCCCCAAGCTCTCACCCCTAGCTAATCTTGAGGCTTCACAAAAGCAGGAAGTGGAAGCTAAAGAAGAGTTGTCAATTGCATGACTGAGTGTTTTTGGTGTACCCCAATACACACACACAGCCCTGTGGCAAAGACTGCTTATTGCTTTAAGTTATTTAAAGAAATCTCTGTCCAATCAACAGCTGACCATAAACTTAAATGAGTTGAGACCTCAATGGGCAGACAAAAACATCAGAGAATTTATCAACAGTGGACTGGTTATACAGGAAATACTAAAGGGAGTCATTCAAGCTTAAATGAAAGGACATCAAATAATAACTTGAATCTACATGAAGAAATAAAGAGCACCAGTAAAGGTAACTACATAGTAAATATAAAATTCAGTCTAAATGTATTTTTTGCTTGTAACCTCTTTTATTCTCCTATCTGATCCAAAAGACAATTGCATATAGCACCAAATATAAATCTGTGTTGATGAGTGCATAATGCATAAGATTAATGGGGATATGGGAGAGAATATATATATATATATATATATAGTAAAGATATATAAACAAAAGATTTTGTATTCTTTTGAAATTAAATTGGTATTAATCTAAACTATTTTTTTTTAAATTAAATTGAAGTGTTACCTGCAAGCTCCATGATAACCACAAAAGAAAATAATTTTAAAACATATATAGTAGAGGAGCTTGGGTGGCTCAATCAATTAAACATCTGCCTTTGGCTCAGGTCATGATCCTGGGGTCCTGGAATCCAGCCCTGCATCAGAGTCCTTGCTCTGCAGAGGGCCTGCTTTTCTCCCTCTACGTGACACTACCCCTTGCTTGTGCTCTGTCAAATAAATAAATAAAATCTTAAGAAATGTATATATATAGTAAAAGAAGCAACAAGGGAATTAAAATAGTTCACTATAAAATACCCATTTAACACAAGGTAATGGGGAAACTGAGGAACAAAAGTAGACATAAAACATATAGCAAATACCAAAAATGGCAAATGTAAATCATATCTTATCAGCAATCACAATTAAATGTAAATGTATTAAACTTTTCAATTAAAAGCAGGGAGAGGCAGAATGGATTTAGAATAAAATATTAGCAAGCCGTATGTCACCTACATATTACATATATGTTTTAAAATCAAAGAAACAAATAGATTGAAGTAAAAGGGTAGAAAAAGATATAGTGTGCTAAAAGTAACTGAAAGAGAACTAGTGCCTATACTACTATCAGAGAAAATGGACTTAGAACACAAAATTGTTACTAGAGACAAACCATTATTTCATGATGAAAGGGTCAAGCTATCAAGATTTAACAGTCATAACCTATTATACACCGAAGAACAGAGCTCCAAAACACTTAACAAAAATGGTCAAAATTGAAGGGAGAAGTGGATAATTCAACAATAATAATTATAGATTTCAATACTCCACTTTCAATAATGGATAGAACTAAGAGAACGATGAACAATGGAAGAGAAGACACAAATAATAGTATATAATAACAACCTAACAGACATTCATGGAACACTCTACCACCCAATGACAGCAGAATGTATCTTCTTCTCAAGTGAACATGAAATATTCTCCAGGATATATCGTATATTAGGCTATAAAACAAGTCTCAACACATACAAAGGAATAAAATCATACATTACATTACATGTATGATTACATAAAATCATACAATACATTTTCTCCAACCACAATGGCATGGAATTAGAATGCAATAACTAAAAGAATGGGAAATTATAATAAATGAGTCAAAAAGGAAATCATAAGAAAAATTAGAAAATACTTTGAGATGAATAGAAATGAAAGCACAACATACCAAAACTTATAGAACACAGTGAAAGCAGTGCTTAGAGGGAAATTTATAGCTGCATATGCATACATTTAAAAAGAAAGGTCTCAAATGAATAACCTAATCTTCCATGTTAAGAAATTAGAAAAGTAAGAGGAAGCCAAACCTAATGCAAACATAAAGAGGGCATTATAAGGATTGGTGTGGAAATAGATGAAATAGGGTATAGAAAACCAACAGGAAAAAAGGCAAACCCCACAGCTGAGTCTTTGAAAAGATCAACAACTCTGATTAATAAACCTTTAGGTAAACTGACCAAGATTAAAAAAGAAAGACTCAAATAATTAAGATCAGGATGAAAGAGGAATATTACTACAAATCTTACAGGTGTACCTTATAGAAATTAAAGGTACTCTAAGAGAATATTATGAAAAACTGAATGCCAACATATAGACTAACCTATACAAAATAAATTTCTAAAAGACACAAATTACCAAAATGGACTCAAAAAGAAATAAGGAAGTCTGACCTATAAAAAGAGACTCAATCGGTAATTTAAAAAGTACTCATCACAAAGAAAAGCCTGAGTCTACATGGTCTCACACTGCTGAATTCTACTAAACAGGTAAAGATTAATATCAGTCCTTCATAAATTCTTTCATCAAAATAGTAGAGGGAATACTTCCAAAATCATTCCTTCTGTAAGGCCAACATTACTCTAAATCCAGAATCAGGCAAAGACATCACAAGAAAGAAAAATAAAGACCCATATCCCCTATGAAGACAGATGCAAAAATCCTTAACAAAATACTAACAAACTACATCTATTCCCTGATGATACAATATTATATATAGAAAATCCTAAGGAATATACTAAAAACACTATCATAGATGTAATTAGTTCAGCAAGACTGAAGAATATAAGATCAACATGTAAAAATTACTCTTATTCCTACACATTAGCAGCAATCAAAAATGAAATTTAAAAAGTAACTCCATTCACAATATCATAAAGAAAACCTTAGGAATAAACTTAATAAAAGAAGTGTAAGGTGTATACATAAAAACTACAAAATATCCTTGAAAAAAATTAAAGGCCTAAGTAAATGGATATATAGCCCCTGTTTAAGGATTTAAAAAGTTAATAATGTTAAGATGGCAATACTTATGAATTGATCTACAGCTGCAATGCAATCTTCATGAAAATTCCAACTGCTGTCCTTAAAGACATTGAAAGCTGACGCTAAAATTCACATGGAAATTCAAAGGACCTAAAGGAGTCAAAATAATCAGGAAGTAGAATGACTAATCGAAGACTCAAACTTCCTAATTTCAAAATTTACTACAAAGTTAAACTAATGACAGTGTAATACTAGCATAAAGAAAGAAAGATATAAGAACAATAGAAATGAATTCAGCATCTAGAAGTCCATATATCTACAAGTCAACTGATTTTACACAAGGGTGCCAAGACCATTCAATGGGGAATAAAATCATCTTTTCGACAAATGCTGCTGGGACAACTGGGTATCCATGGGCAAAAGAATGAATTTGGGTATCTATGTCACAGTGTGTA
This sequence comes from Nyctereutes procyonoides, assembly GCF_905146905.1. Taxonomy (NCBI): domain Eukaryota; kingdom Metazoa; phylum Chordata; class Mammalia; order Carnivora; family Canidae; genus Nyctereutes; species Nyctereutes procyonoides. Next base: position 19,206,644 of record NW_026575040.1, on the reverse strand, counting down.
CAAAAATGAACTCATAATGCAAAGACCCAAAAATATGAGCTGAAACTATAAAACTCTTAGAAGGAAACAGTATAAATCTGCATGACCTTTGTTAGGCAATAGATCTTTGATATGATATCTAAAAGCACAAGTACCAAAGAAAAAATAAATTGGATTTAATAAAATTAAAAATTTTTTTTCATTTGAGGATACTATCAAAAAAATGAAGACAACCCACAGATGGGAGAAATACTAGTAAACCATAATATATCTAATAAGGAACTAGGATCCAGAATATATACAGAAAATATAAATAAAGAAAATAACAATTAAAAATGGTAAGAAAATGAACATTTCTCCACAGAAAATGAATATGTTCTCCAAAGAAAATATAAAAATGCCCAATAAACACATGAAAAGATGTTCATCATCATCATCAGTCACCAGGAAAATACAAATCAAAACCATGAGCTATTACATCACATGCACTAGAGTGGTTATCATAAAAAATATGGAAAAGTGTTGGCTAAGAATGTGGAGAAATGCAATCCTCATATATTATCAGTGGGAATGTAAAATGGTGCTGCCATTTTTTTTGAACTTAAACACAGTTATTTGATTAAGCAATTCTACTCCTAAGTATATGCTCATGAGAAATGAAAACACATGCTCATACAAAAACCTAGAGATTTCATAGGCAGCAAAACTTCAGAGCAGCATTGCTTATAATACCAAAAAGTGGAAAGACAACAAATGTTCACCAACTGATGAATGGATGAAGAAAATGTGGTATATTCACACAATGGAATATTATCTGGCTATAAAGGCATGACATATTGATATATAATTTAACACAGATAAACTCTGAAAATATTATGTTAAATGAAAGAAACCAGATAGGAAAAGGCCACATAATGTATGGTCCCATTTATATGAAATGTCAGAACAGGCAAATTCGTACAGCCATAAAGTAGATTATTTGTTACTAGGTCCTGGAAGGAAGGAAGAATGGATGACTGCTAATGGATTTGGAATTTGGGGAAGTAATGAAAATATTCTGGCACTACTGGTGAGTGATGCATGACTTTGTAAATATATTAAAAACCACTGACTTTTGCAATTTTAAATAGTGAATTTTATAATATGTGATTTATATCTCAAAAGATAAAATCTAAAAAAGCTAAACAAAAATTTATAGTTCCATCCATCTGTGAATAATTTTCTTAATCTCTGACATGCAATAAAATGAGATTTTTTACTGCTACATAAATCTGCATCATATGCTTCAAGATAGGAGTGGAAGTGACTCATTTGCTGGGATATGAGCTAGCCAATCACATTTGTACCTCAGTAAGGCTTCACTGTTCTCAAATCATTAAGACACATGCAGTCTCCAAAAATGACAAAAATGTTTTTTTCTATACTAAAAATAGCTCCAAACCAGAAAATAGGTGGAATGTAGAATTTTTTATTTTCTTAGATGTAATAAAAATATTATGGTTATAAGTGACTGTCCTTATCTTTAGAAGTATCATATCCACACCTTACTTTCATATGGTATAGAGGAAAAACTGATAAATCTATATGGAGAGTATCTGGATATTCTTTTGTTGGAGAAACAGCCCTGAAAACAAAACTATTCTCCAAAGCAGATGATGATAGTAATGTACATAAAGTGAAGACATCTAAAAGAGTAATGATATTCCTCAAACTAGGAATTTGTTAAGTAAGGTCTTTCAGTGTCTACTTGGCAAAGCTCAGGCTGCATTACCTGGCAGCATAATGGTTTTGTAAAATGGTGAAATGTTAGTTTGCTAGCTTTGTGTTTTTTCTGATGGTATCCTCTATGCTCGATCTTTTTGGCCATGGGACAACACTGGGCTGTTCTTCCCAGGATACAAATGGTAGCTGAAAACTTTCTATTCTGTATTACAGCTTGTTTTCTTAAATATACATTTATATTTGCCCAGTGACTTTTCCTGATTAAAATGGCTTATGTGCCTTTTTTTCCTTCCCAACCTAAAGAGCTTAAGATTTTTCTTTCTATAGTTAATTCACTGTTGGCATTCTTGACGTTAATAGAGCTCAGTCTAATCTGCCTCTCCTCTTCCATGGCCACTGACCGGAGACTCAGTGAATACTAACTAGTGAGTGAGACTGTAGCTGGATAAACAGGAGATTGAATAAACTGTAGTCTCCTTTCTTTATATGCAAATTTGAGAATAACTCATTTGAATTTGTCTAGACTGGAGATGTGTTTCTAGAAAGAGAGTCCAGGGGCAAAAAAGACCAGAGGGAGACTGGAGGCTAAATTTGGGATAATCTGTTAAACAGGATTAGATTACTAATACATGGTATAGAGTATAAATTGTTTTAGCACCATTTATTGAAAAGACTACCGGGATCCCTGGGTGGCGCAGCAGTTTAGCGCCTGCCTTTGGCCCAGGGCGCGATCCTGGAGACTCAGGATCGAATCCCACGTTGGGCTCCCGGTGCATGGGGCCTGCTTCTCCCTCTGCCTGTGTCTCTGCCTCTCTCTCTCTGTGTGTGTGACTATCATTAAAAAAAAAAAAAAAAAAAAAAAAAAAAAAAAAAAAAGACTACCCATTTTCCACTAAATTGCTTTGGTACCATTGTTGAAAATCAATTGGTAATATTTGCATCAGTCTATTTTTGTATTCACTACTTTGTTATATTGATCTATTTTCCCATCTTATTCTAATAAGGCTTGAAGTCATGTGGCATAGGCACTCTGACTTTGTGCTTCTTTTCAAAGTTGTTTTGGCTATTCTTAGTCCTTTGCACTTCCATATGAGTTTTACAGTCTGTCCATTTGTACCAAAGACTGCTATGATTTTGATTGGCATTGCACTAAACAGAGAGATCACCAAGAAGAACACCAAGACCTCGATACTGAGTGGGGTGCATGGGTAGCTCAGGCTGATTGAGCATCCGACTCTTGGTTTCAGCTCAGGTCTTGATCTCATGGGTCCTGGGATGGAGTCTTGTGTCATCAGGCTCTGTGCTCAGTAGGGAACCTGCTTAAGATTCTCTCTTTCTCCTTCTGCCCCTGCCCCATGTATCATTACAGAGCTTAGACAAAACAATACAGGGCATACTCCTTAAGCTAGTATAATTTAATTTACCATTAGCATTCCTTCTCATTAAATTTTTCATTTTTCTTTTTAAAGATTTATTTATTTATTTGAGAAGGAGAGAAAGAAAGAGAATCCTCAAGCAGACTCCCCCTCACTGAGCACAGGGCTGGATTCCCGGACTCTCAGATCATGACTTGAGCTGAAATCAAGAGTCTGGAGCTTAACCAAGTGAGCTACCCAAGTGCCCCTTCTCGCTAAATTTTCTGAAGTTAGGCAGCAATAAATAAAAATTTACAGATAATTTAATATGTTAATTAAATTTTGAATAATGATATTTTTTCAAAATAGTTCATTTCCAATCATCAAAATAGCTATTTGATACAAAGAGGTCATTTTACATGCAATGAGTATGAAGATTCTTGATTATCATTATTTTGTTATAATTACATGGCTAATTTTGTTAACTGGCTTTATAAGAGGATCTAGTGTATTAGCACACTCAGTTCTTCTTTAATGCTAGTCTATCAGTCACACAATTAATAAATACCAAGGAAAAACTAAGTTCATTCAAGGCTTTAAAAAGACTTAAAATATCAGTGATGCTACAATACATATATCTTCCACACTAATTTAAAAAAAATTCTTCAAGAGGCCAGGCTAGAGTTATTAGAGAATACAGTATATCTGGCTTTACAGTTAAATTCATACGTGCAGTAAGAGCTCCAAAATGGTAATCAGCTGTTGCACTGTATGAAGCAGGTTTCTCAACAGCAATAGTACTGACATTTGGGGCTGAATAGTTCTTCATTGTGGGGAACTGTCCTGTGCTTTGTGACATGCTAAGCATCATACTTGGCCTCCATTCTTTAATAGATGCATGCAATAAACCTCAACTGTGACAACCCAAAACATTTCCAGATATTGCTAAATGTCCCCTGGGGGACAGAACCACCTTCAATTGGAAACCAACACTCTTTTTTAAATTTATTATTATTTTTTAAGATTTTATTTTTTTATTTATTCATAAGAGACACACAGAGGCAGAGACATAGGCAGAGGGAGAAGCGGACTCCCCAAGGGGAGCCTGATGTGGAACTCAATCCCAGGACCCCAGGACCCCGCCTTGAACCAAAGGCAGATGCTCAACCACTGAGCCACCCAGGTGTCCCAGGAGCCAATATTCTTAAGCAATAGGTGTCAACCTTGGTTTCATGGTAGAAACACTTGGTGGGCTTTTAAAACTCCCAATGGCCAGCTGCACCCTACAAAAATTAAATCAGAATATCTGGAGTGAAGGGGTGGGAAACAATTTTTTTGAAAGCTCCCCAGATAATTCCAATTTTTAGCTGAGTTTGAGATCGACTACAATAAAGTGACAAGTATATCTACATAATTTTTCTCTCCTTTGCAGGACATCTATGAACTCTCAGAGAATACAGGTGTATTTTTAAAAAAAAGATTTTATTTATTTATTCATGAGTGACACACAGAGAGAGGCACAGATATAGGCAGAGGAGAAGAGGTTCCTCACAGGGAGTCCGATGTGGGACTCAATTGGGACCCCGAGATTATGCCCTGAGCCAAAGGCAGATGCTCAATCGCTGAGCCACCCAGGCATCCCAGTACAGGTGCATTAATAAGTATCCCCCGGTCACGTCTTGTCTGCATACTAGATGAAGCTGTATACTCAGGAAAGAACTTCTAAGAACTTATTATAAACTCATTTAGTTTTAGTCAACAAATTTTAAAACAATACACCTAACTCAATTTTTATTTTTATTTATTTAGTTTAGATTTTATTTATTTATTTGAGAGAGAGAGAGAGAGAGAGAGAGAGAGGAGGGGCAAAGAGGGAGGGAGAGGGAGAGAAAATCTCAAGCAGACTCTGTGCTGAGTGTGGAGCCAATGTGAGGCTTGATCTCATGCCTCTGAGATCATGACCTAGGCCAAGACCAAGAGTCAGATGCTTAACCAACTAAGCCACCCAGGCACCGCATCCTAACTCAATTTTTAACCAAGTATTTAGAAATTCAATAGCATTGCTGCTGATAGGTGGAGTGTTAAGAAGAAGGGGATGCGATGGGTATGGAGAAGGGGTGCAGGAGGGAAAGTAAATTAGGAATGTGTTTCCAAAGATATGCAGGGATTTTGTTTTTTTCACTGGTTGATAATAATTTCTTTCCACGAGTATTGAGAGAAATGCATACAAACCCGCAATCAATAAAGTTAATTTAAGATTCTTATGCATACATTTAAAATGCTTTTACTATATTAACTCATCAAATTCACTGACTTATTAAAGAACTTAATGATCTCTCCCTATAAGTTTAGTGAAGACACAATGCAGTGAGCCGCAGAATAAATAAGAGGTGAGGAAGACAACTTTATGTAGCCCCCATACATGAACTATCTCAGAAATCTAAAAGTTACCCTGCCTTAGGCTGTCAGGATATTCCTTCAAACTGTTTAAGTTGTCTACTAGATGCTAGGTTACCATGGGGAGTTAAGATCAGTCTGCAAGACAAGAAAACTTGAGACAGTTACATAATCATATGCTGTGTTGCACTACCAAGTGCCAAAATAAAAAAGAAGGATTCTGTCTAAATGTGATGGAGAGATCACATGCTTTAAAAAAAAAAAAAAAAGTTAATATAAGGAGAAAATACCCTCTTCCCCCACTTGTCAATTACTTAAGATACAGAGTAACAGCAGCCAGGAATGAATTTCTCAGGCAGGATAACTTAATACTTTGGAGAAATTTTATTTTTTATTTTTTATTTTTTATTTTATTTATTCATGATAGTCACAGAGAGAGAGAGAGAGAGAGAGAGGCAGAGACATAGGCAGAGGGAGAAGCAGGCTCCATGCACCGGGAGCCCGACGTGGGATTCAATCCCGGGTCTCCAGGATCGCGCCCTGGGCCAAAGGCAGGCGCCAAACCACTGCGCCACCCAGGGATCCCCTTTTGGAGAAATTTTAAAGGAGTGGGTAGAAGTCTGAGACAGCAAAGGTGAGGTGGAAATCTAAAGCCAGTTTGGGTAGTAGTGGGGAGGGGAAGAGGGAATACATGGAGTACACTGAGTATGCAGATCTGTTCAAAGTCTACCTACACAAAATAGTCCATTTTTCCCTTTCCTATCCAGGGTCCAGCGTCCAGGGTCCAAGGTCCAGAACTGCTACTAGAAGCCAGTGTGTGTGCTCCCCAAACAGAAGTTTGGAGAAATCCTGCTGAAAAAGTGAATGATCCCTGGAGAACATATAGACATTTAGAAATCTCTCAATATAAAGCTTGTTCACCTAAAAGTCAAGTCCAAAAGCAGATAAATTCTGATTATACATGGAACTTAAGCTCCATTTAAAAATATGAACAGGGATCCCTGGGTGGCTCAGCAGTTTAGTACCTGCCTTTGGTCCAGGGTGTGATCCTGGAATCCTGGTATCGAGTCCCACATCGGGCTCCCTGCATGGAGCTTGCTTCTCCCTCTGCCTGTGTCTCTGCACCCCCCCCCCCGCCACCCCCGGTCTCTCATGAATAAATAAAAAAATAAAAAAAAAATATTAACAGATAACAGAAAGATAATCAGACACGTTGAAGAAAATTTCCAACATGAAGATTAAAAAAAAACCCAAACTTATGACAGTAATAAAAACTCAGAAAAAAAAAACCTCAGGAGAGACAATATAAAATGAAATACAGACAAAATAATTTCGTATCTCATGCAAACTTCCATCCAAATTAAAAATGCACAAGTCCTTAGTAATTTCAGATATTTAGACTTATCTCACTGATATACCATTGTTTATTCACAACAGCATTGTTAGTACTATCAAAACCTAGATGTCTATCAACTGTGGTCTAAGTGAATAATAATTCATAGGACAGAATAAGATGCAGCCATTCATAATAACTAATAATTATGATTATATAATTCTAGTTATTTAGGTATAATTCTAATTGGAATTGTTGCCTATGGTGATAGAAAATGGGTGGCTGAAAGGCAAAGGTGAAATACAATTTCTTCCCTATACATCTTTAATACCTTTTGATTTACAAACACATAAATATAGTAATGACTCAAAAATTAAATTAAAATTGATAAAACTAGAGGGGCACATAGGTGGCTCAGTCAGTTGAGGTCATGATCTCAGGGTCATCAGACTGAGCTCCGAGATGGGCTTTGCACTGGGTGTACAGCCTGCTTAAGATGGTCTTTCTCCCTCTGCCCCACAACCCACATGCGGATGTGCTCTCAAAACAAACAAACAAACAAACAAACAAACAAACAAACAAAAAAACAAACCTGGTAATAACTATAGCTTTTGATCCAATAATTCCATTTCTAAGTAGTCCATACTTCAATGTTACTTTTATACAAGCACAAAGATATGTAATTCAAGGTTGTTGAGTACAGTATTATTTTAATAACAGGAAAATGTCTTAAATAAAGAGCTTAAAAAACACACACTATGAAACATTTACATTATGAAATACTGTGCAGCAGTAAAAAAAGGAATGCAGTAACTTTATATATATGGACAAGAAAGACTACTTAGGACATACTGCTTAGTGATAAAAGTCAGACCAATATGTACGGTACAGTTTCATTTGAATTAAAAAAAAATCTAGGAATAATTGACATAACTTCTATATATAGAAATATAGAAAGATAGGGGAGCCTAAATGGCTCTGTCAAATCTGACTCTTGGTTTCAGCTCAGGTCACGCTGTGGGATTGAGCCCCATGAGGGGCTCTGCACTTGGCAGAAATCTATTTGAGGATTTTCTCCCTCCACTCCTTCACCCCACTCATGTGCATCAAGGACACTCTCTAAGTAGATAAATGAATCTTAAAAAAAAAAAAAAAGAACCATAGAAAGATAAAGCTGTTGGGAATATTATAATCTCAGGAGGGTAGTGGGATGAAGGAGAGAGTAAAGAATGATTTTTATTTGATCCTATACTTTTAGACTGTTTCAGTTTGTTATAATAAGCATATATTTGTATGTTTTGTAGAATTCATAACATATTAATTGAGTATCTCATAAGGTGTTAGTATCCAGGATATAAAAAGAACTCTTACAACCCAACGACATTAAAAACAAACAACTCAGTTAAAAAGTGGGCAAAGGGCTTGAATATATTTCTCCAAAGACGTACAAATGGCCAATAAGCATAAAATATAATACCACTAGCTAATCAGGAAATACAAATCAAACTGAAATGAGATACTACCTCACATCCATCAAAATGGCCACTATCAAAAACCCAGGAAGTAACAAATGCTAATGAGGATGTGAAGAATCTTGTGCACCGCTGGTGAGGATATAAAGTGGTGTAGCCATTATAAAGAACAGTATGGTGGGATCCCTGGGTGGCGCAGCGGTTTGGCGCCTGCCTTTGGCCCAGGGCGTGATCCTGGAGACCCAGGATTGAATCCCACGTCGGGCTCCCGGTGCATGGAGCCAGCTTCTCCCTCTGCCTATGTCTCTGCCTCTCTCTCTCTCTCTCTCTGTGTCTATCATAAATAAATAAAATTTTTTTTAAAAAAAGAACAGTATGGTGATTCCACAAAAAGTTAAAAATATAATTACTATATGATCCATCAATTTCATTTCTGGGCATATACCCCAAATAACTGAAAGCGTATCTAGAAAATATATTTGCACACCAACGTGCATAGCAGCATTATTCACAACAGCCAAAAGGAAACAACTTAAGTATCCATCAGTGGAAGAATGGATAAACAAAACATGGCATACACATACAATGGAATCTCCGACATATGCTATGATGGATGTGCCTTGTGAACATGATGCTGAGTGAAACAAGCTAGTCACACAAGGGCAAATACTGTATGGTTCCACTCATATGAGGTTCCTAAAATATCCAAATTAATGAGATAGAGATAGATAGCATGGTGGTTTCCAGGGGCGAGGGAAATGAGAATGGGTAATGAGTTTCAGTTTTGCAAAAAAAGAGTTCTGTGGATGAGTGGTGGTGTGGTACCACAACAATGTGAATGTATCTAATATCACTGAGCTATACACTTAAAAATGGTTAAGATGACAAATTTTATGCATTTTGCCACAAAAAAAAACCCCAGAAAATATTGTGGTTTTATTATAAGCAAGCTTAGGGCAAAGTGTAAAAAAAAAGCACCCTGTCTACTTGGGAAGAGGAAACAAACATTATATTTAAATGGCAATTTAAATGGAAAAACAGCAGAATATGACAGGATGATTAACTTCATTATTATTTTTAAAAGATTTTATTTATTTATTTGTGAGAGAGAGATCATGAACAGGGGGGAAGGAAAGAGGGAAAAGCAGACTCCCTGCTGAGCAGGGAGCCTGATGTGGGATTTGATCTCAGGACCCTGGGATCATGACTTGAGCCGAAGGCAGAAGATTAACCAACTGAGCCATTGAGACACTTGACAGGATGACTAAGTTTGAAAATCATAAATCAATGATTTTCAAACTTTTTCTCCCTTCCTTCCTTAATGCACCTGAATTCTAAGTCACTTACTTTTCCTATCAGCTATAGTAGTTCATTTTAGATGGCAACAAATAAAACCAGGCTAAGGCTTACAGATGGTAGAGTGCGGATTTAGAAGGAGCCTGGGTTCCCTGCTGCTATTACAGAGCTGCTGAAAGGAAAACTGAAATCTTTTGTCTTGTTGAAACTACTGTTCATTGGATATTCTGTTATACACAAATCAATTTAATCCTTACTGGATAAGGCTAAAAACAACAACAACAAAAAACTCTGTTCTTACCACTCCCCCGCACCCTTCTACTTTTTCTTTCTTCATCCCTTAAAAACCTGTCTGCACTCACACCTACTTACCTTTCAGGACACTGCAATCAGGCTTCATTCCTCAATAAAATATGAAAACTGCTCTGGCAATAGATCCTGTGGCCTATTAATGACACATCACACGGATCTTTTTCTTGTCTTCCTTTTTAAATTGAACTGTCTGAGGCACAGGAGACTGAACACCTCAAAATAATCTCTTTTCTCAGATTATATTATGCTTTCTTGTTTCTCTTTTAAATTCCTTTGGAAGGCTCATGTTCTTCTGCTTAACCCCTAAATACCAGTTTTCTCCCTATCCTTAGAATTTCTTACTTTCTGAGATGATTTTCTATTGCTTAAATTTCCAATAGTTCTTCAAGACCTACACACGGAAACAAGTTTAATTCTCTTGGCTTGGTCTCTGACATCTCCTCTTTGACTCTGACTATAAGCCACTATGCACTGAGTATCATACCTTCTACTAAGAACGCCCTTCTGAATCTCTAGTCAGCTTGGAAAACTCAGTGTTTATGATTTTACACATCACCTCTTCTGTGATGCTGGCCCTCACTCCATCAAGTTGATCTGGAAACTCGTTCTTTGTGTCCTGCTTATTTACTGATCTGTTTTTCCTGTTTGAGAGTAAGGACTATGTATATGTAACGCTTGATAATTTAATACACTCAAATAAATTTACTTTAAAATCATTTATTCTAATTTGTTGATTGTAACAAAACACTACTAACTTCTTCTATGATCTCTTTGTCCTTGGAAGTGGCAATACTAAAGTCTTAATAAAAGAAAAGTACTAAATACCACCTACCAATTGCCACAAATCATGCTGGGGGCAGAAAAAGAAGCTAAGGTAGTAAGAAATGAGGAATTGATAACTAAAGATTCAAAATAATGACTGGGCTCAGGGGCATGCAGTTTTTATAGGCGGGGGTATTGGAAAAGACTCTGGTTTTAAATTAGGAGACTTGGTTTGTACTTCAGTTATGATTACAATGTATTTAGTACAGTGAATGTGATTTGGAAAAGTCAGTCGACCCTTTCTACAACTGTGTCATATAAGAGAACCAGTTCCTTCTGGTATAATATCGTTATTATAGCTCTATCCTGCCACTCTTCTATTATTCAATCATTCTATTCTATTCATTCAATTCATTCTATTATTCAATGCTTTTTCTATTACTAAAGAGTTGAGAAGTTAAACAGTAAATGATGAGTCTGTGAAAGTGCAATTGGTCAGAAACAGAAGGTGAAGAAAAAGAGACAATTTAACTATTCCTTTGAGAGTCCAGTCACAGAAACACAGAAAAAAGAGAAACTGGGATTAAAAACTTCTTTGAAATAGACCACATCAAGCAAGTCTGGAAAAAAAAAAAATCTTACCTGAAAAGTAATCATTTAAATACTAAACAATGTATTTAGGGTAACAATTCAAACACTATAAAAGTACATTTCAATGGTAAAAATCTTAGACCAATTTATATCTTAAGACATATTCAATATCCATATTTACGTGTCAAATATGAAAAAGTTAGTAATGCTGAAATTGATCACTTTTATGCTTTAGTTGATTTCTAATAAGTTAAAAATATTTAAGATATAATTAAGGCATAGTAGTATACTGCTCTCAAAAATTTAATTTTAAAAAGAATAGTGCTTAGAATAAGTTTCTAGAGGTAACAGGGATTAGTGTAAAAAGAGCCCAGCATTAAAGTACAAAACCTGGGTTCAGATTTGCCTAGTGAATTCATTTCTTTGAGTCATCCTTAAAGGGAAGGAGGGATGATATTTGCTTCCACTTATTGTATTCAGATGCTATTACCTTAAACAATATATGATACACCTAATAAAATTTATGAATATACTTATGAATTATGTAGACATGATTAGGCTTAATCTAGATTTTAGACAGGTATAAAACATTTATGTATCATTTAACTTATGAAGTGTTCAGTATTTTAATACTTTCAAAACAAGTATTCCTAGAATCTATTTCTGCCTTCAAGGTTGTCCTAAGAGTTTCATTTAAAGTCATTAATAGAACAGAAATCACAAACTTAGGCTGGTAAGTATCAAAGCATCATACATATAAAATTAGTATTTATACACAAAATGGTTATATAGAAAATTAATATAGTCATATTCCTTAAAAATATTAAATTTTTAAAGGGATTCAGAGAGAACATTTGTGTACCAGAAAACATTGCAGCCAAAGTTCAAGTTTACAAATCTGAAAGTTTGTGATTCTCCCCAGAATTGAAGCAAACAGATTTTTAGGACTGCTAAAAGAGGCCATGTTTCAGTTAGTGAGAAATCCATTTAAGATTAACGCTTGTGTTTCTTTCCCAGGTAACAGGAAAAAGCAGTAGTTTTTTTCCTGCTACCCTCCCCTGTTGCTAAGTGTTTCTAGCAATACTAGGCTTTCTAGATTGGTTCATTCCATCAGCTTCTTCTATGGGTCAGACTTCAAGATCAGGAACAACTTTAGAAGCATAATGTAAACAGCCTACACAAAATGACACAAATGGTTAAATAATAATAAAAAAAAAAGATGGGTAAATATATATATTAGACAGATACCCAGAATGGGCCAAAAATATTCATCTCAAAAGAGAAAAAACATGAAATACATTCAGTATGACCCAGGATCATTTTTTGTTGACAACAGGCAAAAACTATAACAAAGATAAAAATCATGAACCTTTTCTTGTGTCAAACATCCCAGAGATCTATAAAACAAAACTCATTAAAAATACTAAGAGGAACTGTGACAAATGTCACTTTTGTAAGAGATTAACATACTATTCATCTTCAACTGCTTAAACAGACCAAAAAGAAAGGATTTTACAGAATTTGAAGGATTTGAAAAATATAGAAAAGTGGAATTAGCATATATCAATACAGAGTGAATACAGTGTAATATAAAGAGGCTGTCCAGAAGTATTCATAAAAACTAATAATTTGTTAGACTGAAAGTAGACCTCAACAAATATAAAAATTCAGAAGTTTAATAAGCTTCATTCTCTGATCATAATATAATGAAACTACAAATTAATAAAGTGCAAAACAACAGAACTCTCAAGAACATGAAAGGTTAAAAACAACTTCTATTTGGGGTCAAAGAAGAAATTAGAACTATAATTTTACTCTAGTAGAACATAATGATAATTTTAACAAATCATATCCATACCTAAGGGATACAGCCAAAACTATAATCAGAGGCAAACTCATAGATATAAATGTTTGTATCTTAAATAAGAATGAAAACAAAGAATTCTATTTAAAGAGTAAGAAAAAAATCCCAAGAAAATCAGGAGAAGGAAAAGAAAGGCACCTAATAAGTAAGAAACAAAACACCACACGCAAAAAAAAAAAAAAAAACCCAAAATCAAACCACCAAATAACAAAAACAAAACACCCTGATATATCAATCTTAGCTTCATTTTTTTTCTAAAAGAAAACCAACAGAAATAAACTACAGCCAAGTGTAATTTGAAAAAAAACAGAGGAGAATTCAAATGTATAAAACTAGAAATATGAAAATAGATATAAGGATTTAGAAGATAACTCAATTTAGGAGAGAATAATAATATGCAATGCTATGCTGATGCATCTGAAAATCTGAATGAATTCAATGAGAAACAAATTACCAAATTTGACTAATGAAGTAAAAACCTAACCAGAAAAAAACCCCACAAAAAATTGTCAAAGTATTACCTCCAACAAAGCCTCCAGGCCTAGATGGTTTTATGGTTGAGTTCTTTAAAACTTTCAACAACAAATAACTCCCATGCTATATAAACTGTTCCAGAGCACAGAAATTTAGGGAAAGAGTTCCAATTCATTTACGAAGCTGGCCTAACCCTGATATCAAAACCTGACAAAGATAGCACAAAAAAAAAGAAAATTACAGACCAAAATATTCACTCATAAATATAGATGCAAAGATCCTAAATAATATACTTGAAAACAGAGATCAATAGTACACTATAAGATTATACATCTTGATATGAATAGAACATTCATTCTAGAACTAAAAGAAGGGTTTATAAATTAGGTAATTTCTTTATATATCACATCAATAGGTCAAAGAAAAAAGCACTTCATAATAATCTCAATAAATGCCCAAAAAGCATTTGATAAATTTCAATATCTTTCTCATAAAATAACAAATAAAGTCTTGATCAACTATAATACATCCTTAACAAAGAACTATAAGAGGAAATGATTCCTATCATTGTTATTATTTAAAATCAGAAGGAAAATTATCAAAGAATAAAATAAAGAGAATAAGGAAGGTACACAGAATAAACTTTACTCAAGAGTCAAAATTAACTGAAAAATTAGGATTAAACAAAGTTCAGTAAATATAAAATGTACAACGTAAATATAATAAGTCTACAATATCCTATAAACCTAAACAAATCAACAGTAAAGCAATGGAAAGAATATTTTCAATATAAATAACATAATAAAAATTACCAAGGAATAAAACTTAGTAAGAAAAATAAGTGGATTTAATTGAAGGGAAAAAACTGAAACATCACTGAAGGGCATGAAAAAGATGTAAATTACGAAACATACTTCTAGCTCTGAAATTAATTTTTCTAACATAAGATTTCACATTTAATGCATTTTGAATCAAAATTCCCTTGAGGTTTCCTTTTTTAAAGTGAGAAAAGTGGTATCAAACTTCATATGAAAAGCATTAATTGGTCTGAAAATAAAACCAAGGAAGATTTTTAAAAAGAGAGATAGTAAGGGCAGTCTGGTCCTACCAGTTTTTTTATACATTTAATAATTAAAATACTAAAAATGGTTTGGTAATGGAATAAGGACAAAATAACAAGGAAAAAGAACTGAGTAGAAAGGGCTTTGGTAAGATCAAAGTTATATTACAGATTAGTGTTTTAAGAGGAAAAAATGATTCAATAAATAAGTATGGAATAATTACTTTATAACATTTAGGAGAAAACTGAAATCAGTGCCTTATTTAATGGCATTCACCAAAATAAATACCAGATGGACTAAAAGATTATATATAAAAAGTGAAGTAAGAAATATCTTTTTAAAAATCTAGGAAAAATAACATGGGTATTCAGCTGCTAGTGGCATAGGTAAATTCTAAGCATAACAGCAATGCTACAAGCTTCAAAGAAAGTGGCTAAATCAAATTACTTATAAAGAGATTTATTAAAATAAACAGCAATCTTGAAAAATATTTTTAAAAATCTTAACAGATAAGATCCTTAATATATAAAGGTCCATCCATAAACCAGCAGCGATCTCAATTTTGATAATCTACACTAAATTATATCATCAAAAATGTTCAGTGCAATGTTATTTGCCACTGTTCCCCCTTCGGGAATTGTGTAAACAGTGGAGCCAAATTTGGTTAAACAATAACAAGAACATACACACAAAAAGAAGGCATTAGAAAAAATAAAAAGAAATAAACCGAAGTGGTTATTTTTAGGTAGTAAGATTTACTGGTACTAGTTTTTTTTTTTAATACATTTATAACTTTTTGCCAAAACTGTAGTGATGAATATATAATAATTTTGTAATTCAAAAATAATATAAACACATTAATGATCATTTTCCTAAACATAGATTATCAGAATTCAAAAGTTTCAACAAATGCAAAAGTTCATGATCATTTGTAAACTGTTTTTGTATGCTGAAAGCCCCTTAAAGCTTTATGTTCCTATTAGTATCTTAATGTAGAATGAAGATAAAGTTAAAAGCAGTCAGTCAATGCTGTGTTTGATTATATCTTCATCTTTTTCTCTCAAAGGGATTTTGATTTTAATGATTATGACAGAATTATTCATAAAAAATATATCTGAATATCATTGCAATGAGTTATACAAGGGTCTATGTGTAATAGGATAGCTTAAAATAAAGGTATATTTCATATTAATAACATTTTTTCAGTGAGTATTTAGAATATATGTTAAGTTTTTATGCAGGAAACCTCATTAAGGTACTCCAAATAGGAAGATGACTATATAATAGGCCATTAGGAAAGGACAAAATTTCTCCAAAAATCTTTACTGACTGTTATTTTGTATCTAATTGAAATCTCTTTGTGATTTAAAATTCTTGTACTTAAAAAAAAAGCAGTTATACTACATTTTGCTTTCTTTAGACAACACAGCTTAAAATAATTAAAAAACTTTTTTTTAATTAAAAAACTTTTAACTAGCTACCTCCTGATACTTGATCTACATCTTGCTTGTTTGTAGTCCCTCCTACATTTTTCATCTCTCTCAAGTTATTTAAACCCACATGGCAAATTACGGTTTTAGGCAATGAACAAATAATAGAATACTTTGAATTTGGAGTTCCCACGTGTACGATGCTGTGAACACACAAACATACTTTCTTCTTAGCCAGTCATGCTAATACATGTTTCTCTGCTGTGTCTCTTACCACAGTTGTATTATTTGTATGCATGCATACTAATTATATGTATACTAATTCATATTTTGAGCAGCTTATTTATTCACCCTAAGTGGAAGTCATAGCCAGGTTTATTTCTAACTACTTGACCAATCTTTTCTACCCACGCAGCATGCTATCACTCTAATTTAAGAAGTGTGCCCTCTCGCCCATTGTCAAACACTCATGAAAACTGAGTTCTAGACCTGTATCATTCCCTAACTAGTTTTGTGTCACTGGGAGAGCCACCTACCTTCCCTGGGTTTCAATGTTTTTATCTATACCATGGAGACAGGAGTGCACTAAAAGACTTAATGAAGTCTTTTAAAACACTGAAATTTTATTATCAATGTCAGGGATCAGAGTCCATTCTAACCACTCTTAATATTAAATTAGCGTCTACTATGTGGAAACCCTGTAGAGAATATAACAGTACATAAAGTATATTCTTAGTGAAATGCTTTTTGAACTAAAATACCCAGACTGAGATACAGAACTATACTAATTATAAAGAGAGGCATAATCATTAGCATAATTATTTCAAATTCCATGAACTATTTCCTTTCTAGTCATATTATTATAAAAAAGTTCCTACTTTTTTAGGAAAGTTACCTACTACCTCCCCTTTCAACTCTAGTCAAATTCCCTTCCTCTTTTATCTCTGTTGTTCTCTACTACAGCTACAAATTAATTGCTCAAAATTGAAGCTCCCAGTGCTTCTGCAAAATGATAAAATGTTTTATTTCCCTTTTGTTTAGGAAAAAACCTGTAACTTTTCATATGAAAAGAATTATGAGAGTTTATGGGAATCTCAGAAAATGATTTGATAGAAAAATGTAACAATTCTTTGTCAAAGGCAGGAAACCTTTAGGAACATAAGGACTGCTTTAATAGGCCAGAGTCACACTTCCACAAAGATAGGGTACTGTCTCTAATGATGATGCAAAGGGTTCTATAGTGGAAATATGCCATTTCAAAAAATATATGATATCTTGAGTTCTCTTAATTCATTATGAAAATGTCATACATTAATTTGTCCAGTTTGCCTTTTGGAAATCCACCAGGACATCTTTGGATTACTTGTTCCTCAACATTTTCTACTTCAGACAACTTTTAGAATTTTAGAGCTTTAAGAAACCTCATACCTCTTCAATTGTCTCACTTTATAGACAATGTATCAAAAAAAAATAGTGGTTAAAACACTTGTCCAAGTCACAAATTTAATGACAGAATCTAGTCTGTGGATCTTCAGTCCAGAGTTTCTTCAACCTATCACATGTTTACTGATATTAACAACCTTTTAATGAATTAATATTTGCTTCTTTGTAGTTTTATAGGATTATCTCTATTTTAATTAATTGAATTTAGTGAAAAACTAATACTTAACTATAAATACATACTTATCTTTTCATGAATGGAAGGGGCTGTGTCTTATTATATCCTCAGAACTTAATACAGGGTATGGCACATAGTAGATACTCTATAGATTATTATAAATTAAGAGAATGAACTTTATAGACTTGGGTCATATGCACTCTTAGCTTTAATTTTCTTAAAGAAAAAAACGTCTAAAGCTCTTCAGTTTAACTTTGTTCCCTTGATCTTCAGACATTTTTCTCTAGTTTTCCTCCAGGTCCATTATGTTCCTTAAGATGAGGGAATCACAATTTTCAATGAAAGTAGAAGTTTTCTTTCTATATACTAAAATCTCAGTAAGTGTAGTCCCTTCGTGTCATTTTATACTGATTAACAAACAGCATTTATTTGACACTTTTCTTTCAAATTGTCTAAGTACAACACAAGAATGCTTGCTGATTTGACGTTTAAATACCCCGAAAATGTTGGTTTTATTTACTCTGCCATAATAAATTGTCTTCTGTATCAATTACAGAAGTGTTAAACAAAACCAGACTTAGCAATTATTAAATTGTCTTTATCCAGAAAGGCCCATTAGTCTCTATATTTTTGTTTCCTGTACTTAAATAAATTATCTGTTCAATCAACATTATTTGAGTGTCTAATAAGTACAAGCCACTCAACTTCCTCATTCATGAATAAGTAATTCACAATATTCCAAAAACTTACCCCTTTTTTGATAGGTGTAGAAAAGCATTAGAAAAGTTTTGGACATATGAAAAAGTCCCTTAAGAAGTCTAAATGAAAAACATGTTTTCATTTTTGCTTACACATTAACTTATTTATTACCTTCCACTGTTCTAACTCCAGACACACTCTTCCTTTCACCCTTAAGAACTCTATAGGAACCCTTTTATTCAGCAATCCTATACCATTATCATTCTACCCTCAAACACCCCTCCTATCATCCAGAAGAACTTTAGAGAAATCCTTTTATTCAATAATCCTATCTTTTATGATATTTGCTACCAGAGAAGCTTAGATAGAAAGGAAAGCATCTTGGAAATCTCTAAGGTAAACTCCCATATACTAGCATGACATTCACCAATTTTAAAACAAATCACTATAGCCGTGTGTAGTACTTAAGCTCTGTAACACCTCAGCATGCCTAATATATGCACATTTTACTTACTTGTACTCATCATAGACTTCCTGTTTGGGCAATGAAGTCTCAGGATGTTCTTCTAGGGTATTTCGAATCCAGGAAAAGGCATGCATTTGCTGTGCCCGACTAGATGACACGGCATTCTGATCACTGATTGTAAAACAAAAACATGTTTTAGCTGAACCGGACAGCAATTGATAATTTTTGAGCCAGGACTTTAAGTTCTAGTAAAGAATTGCATGTAAACACACTATTAATGACCAAACTAAACAAGCCATACAGCAGATGCCCAGTTATCTATATACCAATGGTCCATTTGGGGTTGTGAGTCATCTTCCACAGCTAGTGACTGACTGAAGTTACTGCCCTGTTCCATCCCTCCAGATGGTCTCTACAGTGGCAGAGGTGATGGAGTACTGACAACATAAGGTATCTGTTTTGGTGAAAATGATCTCTAAGTGGGTATTTGTTCACTTACTTGCCTATTCATTTGCCTAAACTTGCCAAATCATCAAACCTTTAAAGTTATGGAAAAAAATATTTTCTATTTGCTTATTAGCATTTTCAAGTAACTACTCTGAAATCTTATTAAGCACTTCATGTGCCAGAATACAATTCACACCAGAGAGATCTTGAGAGGACAAATCTCCTCCTACAGTCCTTCTTGTAACTGGCTCCCCTCCCCAGGCCAATATTTCTACTAAACATCCTAAGTTTTTACTATATGGTAGCATCATTTATAAAAACTAAATCCATAAAATGGTACACTCAAGATAACATGAGGGAAGTTCCTTTTTTGATTCTGACATTCATCCCAGCTAACTGTAACAATTTATTTAATTTATTTAATTCCAAAGATACGGAGTTTTTAGACCAAAAAAAAAAAATTATTAAAATGGCTATAAAATTTGGTTTGAGGGAGAAGAGGTAAAAGTTAACAGAATTTTCATGCCACTTCTTTCTATACACAATTTTAAAGTAACTGAATTTTAAGTATAATGTACATGAATGAGTGAAATGAACTTTGAGAAATACTTAAAAGGATGAAGAAACTTTTAATGGAATGCATGAGCTAACAACTTCTCTATTTTCTATATGAGACTATTAAATGTTTTTAGTAATGAAAATACAGGACTATGCCCAAACACACTTAAAGTATCGTATATTTATAATACATTCATGTTTCATATATGCAATTTTAAAAAATATTCTGTGATCTGTTCACATAGCAGTAACTAAAACAACTCCTGCATCTTCATTGCTTACAATACCCATCTATTTATTTTCTGCTTTTCAATTCAATTTTCACAATCCCTCATACTACATAAATACATCTGTTTAAAAAACATAACCCAAATTGCATTTCATAGCATTTACCCAGATGTACAAATGAATCAGCAAAAACTATAAGCAAACACTTAACCAAATATGATCAAAGAGTAAAAAGATCTATTATTTTGCCATTCTGTTTTCTGATGATTTTAGGAATAGCACACAACAATAACAACCATGACATACATACTTTAAGTATGTCCTATTAACACTGTAATTAAGGGAAAAGCAAGAAGAGAGATATACCTTTTCTCTCCATTGCTGAGACCAGAAGGCAGCTGAAGGTAGAGGTAGAGTTTCTCCAGGTCTGTAAAATTCTCAACTTCTTTCTGATTACAAAAGATTAAAGAGAAGACATCATTTTTAAAATGATTGTTTATCCTCAACAAAATTTACTAACACCTGTGTACTGCTGGTAGGAAATGTAAATTGGTGCAGCCATTATGGAAAACACTACGGAGTTTCTCAAAAAATTAAAGATAGAAATACTATATGATCTAGTAATTCCACTACTGAATATTTACCCAAATAAAATGGAACCATAAATTCAAAAAGATATATGCATCCCTATGGTTATTGCAGCATTGTTTATAATAGTGAAGATATGGAAGCAATTTAAGTGTCCAGTGATAGGTGAATTGGATAAAAAAGGTGTGGGGTAGATATACAATGGAATATTATTCAGCTATAAAAAAGAATGACATCTTACCATTTGCAACAACATGGATGGACCTAGAGGGTATTAAGCTAAGTGAAATAAGTCAGTCAGAAAAAGAGAAATACCATGTGATTTCACTCATATGTATACTCTAAAAAAATAAAACAAAAAAGAGTAGAAACAGACCCATAAGTACAGAGAACAAACTGGTGGCTGCTATAAGGGAGGGAATGGGGGATAGGCAAAATGGGTAAAGGGAAATGGAGATACAAACTTCCAGTTATGGAATGAATAAGTCATAGGGATGAAAGGTACAGCATAGGGAATATAGTCATGGCATTTTAATAGCATTGTATGGTGACAAATGGTAACTACACTTGTGTGCAGAGCATAATGTATAGAAACTTGTTGAAGCACTATGTCCTATACCTGAAACTAATGCAACATTGTGTATCAACTATATTTTAATAAGAAAATGATAATTAAAAAACATTGTTTAAATTTAAACCAGATGGAATGAATCACCTACCAAAGCAAAAATTTAGGTTTTTTTTTCTCATCAATAAAGTAATAGTTAAGTTGTTTGGTAAATTTATTGTACATAAAAAGTTATTAAGAGAAAATGGTACTTTCCTATTAATTCTTATACTCTAGATATGAATAAAACCAATGCTTAGAGAAAAATTTCTCAGCTTTAATCACATTTCAAAAAGGAGGACTGCATATTTGAGAAAGAGGATTGCACAGTATCATAGGTAAAGTATGAGACTAGAAGTAAAAAGCATATTCATTAGTCTGTCTTAGCCTAATCATTTAACGGGCTACGAAGTTCGGTGCTCTGGCAAATTTTCCTTACAACTGTTAAAATGGATAAGATGATTTCTGTGATCCTTTTCTAATTCTCAAAAACTGAAAACACATGACTAATGATGCTACTGTCACATGGAGACAGAACTAAAGTTTAAAAATATGAATTACTACCAACAACCCTTTCCACACTATGCAGATGTCATTATTCAGAGTTGCAGCAGTGGCTGCTATCTGGAGAACCTACTTGTAAGAATATCTGTAATTGTTCTGCAACTATATCCTTTTGTCTCTAAACCTATCCTTTAAAATAATTTCTGCTATGAAGAAGACTGTATAACTTTCTTTCCCAGCTTAGTTTGCCACAGAGTAGCTTTAAGAGTGCCACAAACCCTGTTATAGTAAAAATATAGTGAAAGTCTGGTGGCCTACTTCAAGCAAAACACCACTGCAACTGAAAACGTGGACAAGAGCAGCCTGGGTGGCTCAGCGGTTTAGTGCCGCCTTCAGCCCAGGATGTAATCCTGGAAACCTGAGATTGAGTCCCACATCAGGCTCCCTGCATGGAGCAATATCCTGAATAACTCTCCTCTCAAAAAAACAAACAAAACACAAATAGACATTTTCTTTTCCAACTGCTACTTAACATCTTTTCTCCAGTTCCCCAATGTTGTTTTGGAGTATGCTTAATTTTGTTCATCACATACTCCACTTTATCCCTTTTTTAGCCCTCTTAACTCTTTCCCCCATATTCTTCCAGGCTCTTTATTTCCCCTGTCACAATTTAAATCTAGGTCTTTAGCTGTCTTTCTTATAACAGTAAAGAAGAACTCATTTACTCGCTTATTTATTCATTAATGTTATTTCCTGACATGTTCCACAGATGATTTACAATAATTACAAACTCACAATGAACCTACAAAGATTGGAAATACACAGATGAACAACACAATAGTCCTGGCCATTGAGGAACCTAGAAAGATTCTTAATTACTAAAAAGTACACTAGCTGGTTTCCCTACCTCCAACCTCTTTCCACTTAAATCTTAAATTTAGTTCCTAAAATACTTCCTATTGAATATTACTAATATCACCCACTTAATCTCAACAATGCCTACCATATTAAATCCAAAGTAGATTATGTTATCAAAAGAACCCATATAAGAAGAAGAAGTTAAGTTCTCAAAGCAAAGTTATTGAAACCGATTTCAAGTTTAGGGGAAACCTCAAATAATACTAGTTAATTGAATGAACTAAGATGATAATTTCCTACTATTTTGGTTGAAGATCTAATTTTTTTTTTTTTTAAGAGAGGGAGAGAGGGCAGGAGAGAGAATATCTCAAGCATGCTCCACACCCAGCATGGAGCCCAACAAGGGGCTCGATCTCACAACCCTGAGATCATGACCTGAGCAGAAACCAAGAGTCAGACACTTGACTGAGCCACCCTGGTACCTCAAAGCTTATGAGGACTTTTCTCTAACACATTTCAATCTTTGTAAGAAGACATACAAAAAGAAATCTTTGAACTAAAGTTTGATTTAGGTGTCAAAAACCTTCCAGGAAACCACTTTAAACTTAATTTTGCACATGACCTAGTTAGTGCTTTGATCTTTCACATCCTGAACAGAAAAGCCTGTAGCAAACAATCAGATTCAGCATTCAATTTGATATCATGTGAGCCAGAGGGAAAAAAAAAGGTATAATGTAAGATATACAAAATCAAGTTACTTCTGAAGATTTAAGGTAGAGTTTGGTATTTGAGTCCTACCATTGAGAAGGGAAAATTCCCTTCCCTTCTGAAGTTTTGGCTGATAAAGGATATTCATTCACACCATGAATTAGTAACATGGAGCTATCTAATTCCTTATATGAGGTGCAAGGAATGCAGTAAAGAGAACATGGAGCAGAGACAGTGCTCATCAATATTCCATTTGCTCACCGACATTTCTGTTTTCTTTGTAGTTACTTTAGGGCCACATGAATGGAGCACAAATGATATATTTCATTTCTCAGCATAATTAAGAATCAACAATCCATTCTTTTTCTCTCTTTGTGCACCTTGTATGTCATGGTGAATCTACAACATGCCAGTGTCTCAATGTAGGTTCCCAAGGGACTATGTGGAGCAAGAGCTTCCAATGATTTGTGCTATACATATAATGTGAATAAAAGAAAATTTTTGTGGTTATGCCACTGTTATTTCAGGCTTACTTTGTTATGGCAGCACAGTCTAGCCCATCTTGATTAATTTAGAAGGTTAGACTTTTCCCTCTAGCATTTCTGAGAGAACCGAAGATCTCTTTTCTATATGTAGATAAAAATGTGAGGAAGTGAAAAGGATTCTTCTCTGTAATCACAGTATCTTTTATTCAATCATTTAAAATAGTATTTAACTTATTGTGAAATTTCAAATAATTAACCATGAATATAAGATATTTATATTTATTAAAATGCAATACAAGCTAAAAAAGAAAAGGTTGAGAGGCACCACTTTAGAATATATAGCCTTCATGCTGCCACTTAACTTTTAAGTCTGAAAAAAAAAAAAAAAAAACAAGAGAAACCCTACTTATTAGCGCACATGGGTAGCTTAGTTCAGTGTCTGACCCTTGATTTCAGCTCATGTCATGATCTCAGAGTTGTGAAATCAAGCCCTGTGTGGGGCTCAGAGCTGGGCATGGAGCCTGCTTAAGATTCTCTCTCTCCCGCTGCACCCTCCTTAAAAAACAAAACAAACCCAAAAACAAGTTTAAAAAACTACTTAAAAATTCATCTCTAATAATTTTGGACACATGATTTTAGAATATGCCTATTTGTCCCTCTACTTTGGGCCAGAGCAATTTTTCAAGAATTGATACTCAATTAATTTGCATTTCCTGGGGGGTTTTTTGCATTTAGTGTTCAAAAAATGATTTTCAGTGTCTGGTTATACTTCCTCCCTCAACTAGATTCAAGATTCTGATTTGCCCAAACTTAATTACCTTTTTTTTTTTTTTAAGATTTATTTACTTAGTGTGACAGCAAGCAAATTGAAGGAAGAGCAGAGGGAGGGAGAGAACCCTCAAGCAGACTCCCTGCTGAGTGCACTGAGCCTGATGTGGGGCTCAATTTTAGGACCCTGAGATCATGACCTAAGCCAAAATCAAGAGCTGGCCACTCAACCACTGAGCCACACAGTCGTCCCAAACCCAATCACCTTTTGAAACAGAATCCTGAAAAATAAGACAAAGCCAGATGGGAATCCTTTTAATATTGTAATATCCCATTTAATTTTTGAAATTTAAAATTATAAAGTATTTCAAACAAAGTATAGGAAGTAGGTACACATGCACCACTATTCATATTTAAAAGATACTTTTTGCCATATTTGCAAATTCATTGACTTTAAACAGATTATACAATAGTTGCATGGATTAAAACTAGTTTATTCATTCTTTACTGAGAGTTATCATAGTTTCGTGGTTTCAAATAGTGCTACAATGAAAACTATTTGTGACTGCTGTATCTCTGTGCAAGAGTTTTTTTTCTATGGTTTTAAAAATAGAAATACTTGGTCATAGAGGATGCACATCTTCAACTTTATTGGGTATTTCCAAATTACTCTCTGAAACTGTTCTGCCAATTTATATTTCCAACAGCAAAACTACAATTTTTCTACATCCTTGTTAAAACTTAAGATTAAATGTTAGTTAGCTACCCTATTGGTATGAAAAAATACTTCACAGTCTTACATTTTCTAGTTGAAGATAAGGCTATCTTTCCCTATTATTTATCATTTGAATTTACTATAATACAATTGCTAACAAATTTTAGCATACAGAGGAATCACCTGGAGAGCCTGTTGAAGACTGCATAATCCCACCTCCAGAGTTTCTGATTCAGTAGGGTCTTGGAGTGGGGGCTAGAGAATCCTGATTTCTAATACATTTGTTCCCAGTGATGCTGATACTGGTAGTCAGAGAATCTCATCTAAAGAATCACTGTTCAAGGAATCACATTTAAAAATGAGAGTATTTATCATGTACCCTATGTATCAATCCTCCATTGGCTATATGTGCTATTACATTCTCCTAGTTGTAGCTCATCTTTTCATTTTGTTTTTGGAGTTGTTGATGTAGAGAAGTTTTTAATTTCCTGCATGTCAAATATATCAATCTTTTCATTTATAATCTGTGTTTTTTGTGTGTTTTGAAATTCTTCCCTATCCCTATGTCATAAAGCCACCCCCCTTGTTTTCTTCTTAAAGCTCTCTTTTTCACATTTAGGTGTTTAATTCCTCTGGAATTTGTTTTTCTATAAAACAGGGTTCTTTTTTTTTAACTTTTTTTTTTTAATTTTTATTTATGATAGTCACACAGGGAGAGAGAGAGAGAGGCAGAGACACAGGCAGAGGGAGAAGCAGGCTCCATGCACCGGGAGCCTGACGTGGGATTCGATCCCGGGTCTCCAGGAGCGCCCTGGGCCAAAGGCAGGCGCCAAACCGCTGCGCCACCCAGGGATCCCCTAAAACAGGGTTCTAATTAAAAATTTCCCAAAAGATTAGATAGTTGTCCATAATTTGAGTAATTCACCAATTCCCTTGGAATTTTTCATGCTACATCTATTATGGGATTCTTGTTTACTTGCAGGTTAGAATGCCATTTTTACTTTCATTATTTAAAAACACCTTTCACTAAGGTGGAATTTAATTTTGAAAAAATCAACAATTTATCCTTGAGAGTAATATTGCAAAATGTATGATTCACTGATCCTTCTTGAAATTGTGTCAGAGATTTTTCATATAAAAATATTACCCAGTGATTAACATAGTAATAAAGCAGCTTTGATACTTTTATAAATCTGAGTTTAACAGGCAAGTTTCCTATTGATAAATAACTATTATGAATATATGACCTATATAAGTGAATTAAACAGCTGCTACTTGAGCTTGATAGACTGACCCTTCAAATCTAATCTATCTACAGCAGTAAGATACGTAGTAAGGTGCAGAATATAGAATTAATTGAAGGCTTACTTAAGAGTAGAATTCAAGATTTGCACTTATTCGCTTCATAATATTAGGCAAGCTATTCAAGCTAATTTGTAAAACTGTTATAAAATGTTCACGAAATTTTTGTGAGGATTAAAAGCAATTTATAAAATATCTGTGATAAATATTACTATATAGAGATTACTCTGAAATATGTAATTGCTTAAAAGATTTTGGTAGAAGAGTTTATTATCAAATTCTATCAACAAGTGTATAATCTTTTATTTGAAAAAGCAAGATGTCTTAAGAAATGTAGGAAATATTTTAGTTTGGTGACCTCCACTAGCTTGGGAGGTACAACATAAGAACAAGGCTCCTAGATTTCATATGTGAGCATCATACTTGCCCTTAAGTTACTGAAGACAATGTTCTGCTAGCAGTGACTTTCCACAGAGTTAATGCAGAAAAAGGTGGATACTATTCCCTCCTAAGCCATCAAGATGAAACAGAAGTTAGAAATTACTTCTGATAACCACTGTGCTACCAGGGAGAAAGAAATCAATTTAGGCAGAATAGGTCAGAAATAAAAGCTTTTCCTAGGTTGGACTTGGAACAAAATGTGTAAATTTCTACTTGTCTTCTATCATAAAAAATACTTGAAACAATATTCTATATTTCAAAAACTGAGTTCATTTTTAGCATTTCTGCTTGTATGCTCAGGACATCTGCCTCTCAACTATCAATACAAACGAGATGGATTGCTGAGGGCCCGGGTGAATTTCAAATGTCTGATTACCAGAACTTGAAGCCCTTCAAACAGATGGTAAGGTAATATACTCCCATTATTTACTGCCATGGAATATAGTTACAACATAGATTGAATGGAGATCTGTTCCTGTTTTTTGGAACCATCTTGAATTGGGTTTACTCTATAATTCCTCAAATGTTAATAAAAAGGAATTTTCTTTTGTTTGAAATAAGTTTCACTGTGGTGATGTGTTTCCTGTTATGAGACTTCCCTCTCAGGTGTTACTGAGGGTTGTGTGTGTGTGTGTGTGTGTGTGTGTGTGTGTGTGTGTTTTTAAATAAGGTCACAAGACTGGGTAAGGGCTGATACTTACAAAGACCATAATGAATTGAGGGCTTAACTGTGAAGCTTTCAAGCAAATCCGTGATGTTGAATTGACATCTGAAGATCATTATCTTTATTTCCAGAAAAAGCAGACAGACACTCTTCTATTAGGATGTATATATACCCTTCAAATAACTGGCTAGGTTGACAATGACTGAGTTCTGGTAGATGACGACCAACCAAAGTATCATGTCCATAATTAGTTCTTTAAACTTTACTTTTCAATCTGGTATCAGAAAAGTTCTTTTTAAAAAGTTTTAATTTAAATTTGTATGTAAAACAGCTTAAAATCTAGAAACCTAAATTTTCCAGTCTGACTGTTTCTTCAGTTAATCATGTAGGAAGGGAAAATATCTACACTGGTAGGATAGTCATGCTTGAATCTGCATTTGATTTTATAAACTACAAAAATAAAATTTAAAAAAATTAAATATTTCCCCCTCAGATGATACCGATTCAGGAACACAGTACTAAAAGGCCTCTTTCTTCACCAGCATCACTGACAGAAGGACTAAAAGTGGGGGTAAGTAGAACCTTATTCTATAGCCTTTTTTAATTTATGGAAACAATCAACATACCTGACATTACATTCTCTCAGGCCCCACCAGTTGTGAAAGCTGTCCTCCCACAGGATTGAATGAGGAAGATACAGAAAAAGGTCAAGGTATGAGGACTCTAGTTTTCAATGCCTGTTGCTTACAATTGTTAATTTTCACTTTCCTAACTTGCTTTCATAGAATCATGGTGGGCAGTGGGGGTGGGGTGTGATTTTCTTTTGAGCTACCTGCTATAAACGATGTAAGAGGAAGTTATTTTTCTATTCTCAGTTCTAGAAAATATAAATCAAATGGAGAGAGTAATTTTTATTATACTTGTATTATTGTGAGAATTTATTCTATTTGTAAACCTATTGAATAAGATATAAAATGAAAATGGTTTAATTTTGCTTAAAATATTCTGCTGAGATTAGGAATGTGATATGAGTCCATTTGAAAGATACCAATTACTAAGGGGACAGTTTAAGAAAAGTGAAACCCAAATTTTGCTTTTTACAATTTTTTAAAATTCTGCTGGGTGATCCAAAGAATCCATGACCATCTGAAAACAAACTAACAAAAAACCCCTTTCAGCTTCCCTCAACTACCAGCAAGCCAGAACCTCTGACATCAAGAAACCCTGAAGGGCTGCAGTGTAAGCACTGGAAAATTTATATACCAAGGCAGGTTAAGTAAGGTATTTGAATAGATTCTGTATAATATATTAGGAAAGTTCTGCACATATAATTAGAAGTAGATTAAATTATGAAAGAAAAAAGTAAAAAAGATTGTTATGGACATCTAAACATCTAATCGTATCTAACAGTGGTCATTTTAATGAATGTGCTTTAAAATACACTGGTTTGGTTTCAAGGGCTTAGCAATAAGGAGGCTGCATCTTTCTATCTTAGAAAGTCCTACTCTAACATCATTAGTCTGGTTCTCAGGAAGCAGATACATTATACTCTAACGTTTCACCTATCTTTTAGCTCCTGTCCAATCATTGCAGCAGTAGGCATACTGAAGTAATTTCTTCTAACCTAAGATTTTAACCAGGGGACAGACTTGAAAAGTTTAAAAATTAAATGAGAATATTCATTCTTTCATCCATCACTGAGTGTTTACTATGCTTTAGGCATGACCTTAAATTTTAATACCAGGAGAGAGACAATCAACGAAATTAGAAGTAAAACATATGTTATATGATTAAGATAAATACTATGAAAAGTCAAATACTATGACTAGTTTTTGTTATGGCCAGCCAGGGCAAGAACTGACAGTAAAGAGCATCCACATTATTAAGAGATAAAAAGAGCCTATCTTCTCATCCTCATACTTACTATTAGGGCTCCCTCAACCCTGTAAAGAATGACTTTCAGAAGAACTCTGCCCTCTAAGAATCTAACACAGAGGTCAAACTCAAATGCCAGACAGGTAATCCAAATGATTAAATTACAGACTACAGGGAAGAAAAATATCTGTGTTGAAGAGTTAGAAGTCTGGTGAGGACTGAGAAGACTGGAGAGTATATGCCATGTTTGAAAGGAGTAGTTGCTACATAGGCACAGCCAACAGTTGTCATATGGAAGTAAGGACTGAAGTGTCCTAAAGTTTGAAGAGAGACCAAACACACAACTTTTTTTCTGCAAACTCTCTCAATTTTGAAATATGGCAACCAATTTGAAAATTTAAAAATGTCAATGTGGGCCAAACAAAACACCTCTGTGGAAGAGATGCAGCCTGTGGGTCTCTAGAGTCATTCTTCTGGTCTACAGGATCAAGGGCAAGCAGGGGGAGAGGGGGAGGCAGAGGGGGAGAAGGAATCCCAAAGCAGACTCCATGC
Organism: Nyctereutes procyonoides; assembly: GCF_905146905.1. Lineage (NCBI taxonomy): Eukaryota > Metazoa > Chordata > Mammalia > Carnivora > Canidae > Nyctereutes > Nyctereutes procyonoides. Next base: position 19,176,513 of record NW_026575040.1, on the reverse strand, counting down.
TGAGCCTTAGGCCCAATGTGAGCAGATCCCAGGACCCTGAGATCACAACCTGCGCCTGAATCAAGAGCCGACCACTCAACCAACTAAGCCACCCATGTACCCCTAGGCTGTTAATTTTTGTTCATTTCCCTAGGGAGGACAAACACTATTTCAATGGGAGTGGGAGATAGAGAGCAGAGTCTTTAAAGGATTAGTGAATCAATATTCAGAACCTAGGATACAATTAATACAGATTCAACACAAGTTCACCTTTTCAAGTTTCCTACTATATTCCCTTGCAAGAGGACCCTCCTGAGAGTTCTCCCCTGGAGGGAACCTACCTGCCTCACTACTTGAATAACCTAAATGATAGTATCTGTCACCTAGTTTCAGGTTTCTCTAGCCCTCCAAAAGGAACAGTATTCTGGCAATTCCACATCACGTTCCACTTCTCCTTCCTAATGATAATCCTACGAAGTCCTCTTTTGGTCAACTTTCATGAATAAACCCTATCCTAGTAAAGCTGACTTAAGTCAGGAAACCCACAGACTGATCTATGACCAGGAACTGTAGACATGTCAGCTGTTTGCCCAGGTGAGTTTACTTGACCTAAGTGCAGAGCATAGCATGCTCTGTAAAACAGTGGTTTATTGGGCTGTGTAAGTCACCCAAAAGGGCCAATCTGTGCAGCATTTTTTTAGACCTAGAAGTAGCTGGCAATACTTAAAAGTCCTTTCTTGGAATGTTGATCAGTTAGAGAACCCTAGGAGTTAGGCCATATACTCCTCCTGAGAGGTTTAAAATATGGATTCAAATGGATTTAAAATACCCTCCCTTATTCTTAGTTTTAAGCCTTTTTATCTCTCAAACTAATGGAAAGAAAGGTAAGCAAAGGTTCTCTAATCTTACCCTTAGATTCTTGCTTTGATTGCTGATGAATTGCCTAGTCTATGAGACATGTATTTTTCTTCTTGATTTCAACTGATTTTCCAACAATGTTGCTTAATACTTATATTACCCTTTCCTAACAGAAACAAAATATACAGTCTTCCCCACCCCCTTTTATCATTATTAATTCTAATAATTCCAAAGCAGAACTAATTATTTAGGGGCCCTGAACATTAGAACTGGTGGAAATATTGCTTCCTGGTGGAGCATATGCCTAAAACATAGTAACAATAAATAGGAAGTTCTCAATATCCTGGTAGTTCTGAATAATAACATATGGGAAATCATTTCTCTTTATTCTAGAAATCTGCCCTATAGATTGTACCAATCATTTCCTCAATAGGGTGGCCTAGAAAACAGGTTTCAAGATAAGTTTTATGATGGAAAAAAAAGTTTTATAATGGAAAAACAAACTGAATACTTAAGATTCATGATAAATATAATAGTGTATTAATAGCCCTTAAGACACTTTTTAATCCAAAGTTCATGAAACATTTTTGACTTTTGGAACTTTTTGCATAACATATTGACATCCTATGAAACTATTCTTCCAAGGACCATGTTTTGGGACACATGAATTATTTATTATTTCCCATGCTGCTGTGTTTGACTCTAACCAAACCAGACCTCTTCTAAACCAAACACTCATGGTCATTTCTCTCACATTTTAGGCCTTCCTACACCTGTCATGTAGTCCCATTTAACTGAACTAATAAGGCAAGGTAACTAAGCAATATGGACTTAGCAGCTTTCAAATTCTGCTGGGGTCTAACTAATACTCTGGTATTGTGTATACCAAGGGTATAAGATTTTGCCTCAACTATTAAAATGGTTATAAAAAACATAATTGGATCAGCTATACAAACGTATAATGACATTATAGATCTAAAAGTATTATAACTTATGAGAAATTTAGTTTAAGATATATTTATTAAAATTAAGTAAAAATGAATGGTTCCCACTGTAAAAGTATTAAAACATTATCAAAAAAGCTTTATTCACAGTTATACCTCTACAAATATTTTTGTCTTTACTGATGAACAGGCAAAACACCAGGCTTTAAAAATATAAAAATAGCAGATACAATTTTATATTTTTCACTTCTATATTTCATAGTGGCACAGTCTTTACAATTTACAACTGTAGGTGATTTAAAATAATTAGAATAATTTTAGCTATTTTGTTTTAGTAGCATATTATGAGTTCTTTAAAGGGCATTCAAACAACCTGCATGCAAAAAATAAACCGCATTTACAAACACTGATTACTAAAATTCAGTAAAATAATGAAGTCAGCTTTTAATATTTTTATTCAGATTTATTTTAAAGTTAGAAATTTTTTTTAGAAACACTTTCTGGATTATAATAAACAGAATTTCAAAAATGTACATATAAACTCATATTTTAGATACTTAAAAATGATATAGTGCATCACAGTTTTTAAATGCCTGGGCTCTGGAGTCAGACTACCTAGATTAAAAGCCTAATTCTACCAATTATCATGTTTTATGACCTTGGGTAAATTACTTAACCTCTAAGCTTCCTTCTTTATCTGGAAAATGAAGATGAAAACAGATTAACCTCATAGGCAAATTATGAGGACTGACTGATAAAATATGTAAAGCACTTGTCTGGCATATGGTAATAAATACTAACAACAACAACAACAACAACAAAACAAAGAAATTCTCTGAAGATATTATATGCATACTATACATTTTTTTTGATAATTACTATTTGTGAATAATCATTCAGCAAGTGTTTACTGAGTATATCCCACATACTAGACACTGTGCTAAACACTGAGGATATAAAGACCACAGGACAGTCTTTACTTCCAAAAGCTTATTTTTGGAGAATAAAACAGATTAATATGGTGATTAGCATACTATGTGGTAAGAGCTTTAATAGGAGTACAGAACATTTTATATGGTGCATGAAAGCAGGGGCTCTTAACATGAGAAGGTAAGATGGGATGAACTTGTATGTGTATGTATGTGTGTAAATATACATATATAATGCTAACCACCTTCTTCTTTGTCTTCATTTGGTATAAAGGCTACAAAACATAAAACCCCTCCACGTTCTAGTTTCTCTTAGAGCTAGGAGTATCCAAGTGACATTACTCTGGAGGCTGAAGTTCCTGAAGTAAGTTTTCAGAATGGAAGTAAGTATCCTAAAATACAGAGCTTCTCTAGAAGAATCCTTGCCCTTCCTCCCTTCTTCCTGCCTCACCATTTGGACAAAGGCACAGAAGTGTAGCAGCCATCAATGATGTGAGTGGAAAGAGACAACACAACAAAAAGAGCCTAGGACTCTGGCTGGTGACATTGTTGAGTTACTGCACCACTCTAGAATACCTAACTTCTGACTTGTTAGAGAACACAAACTCTTATTTTGGTAAGCCACCAATAATTTGGGTTTTCTGTTATCTGAATGCATTCCTAGTAGATAAACAAAACTTCCTGAAGAGGGTTCTGAGATAGTCTAAAAGAAAAAGCAGGAGTGATCCAAGTGAAAAATTTGAGAAGGGCACAGCTAACAGAGGAAACAGCTTCTACAGAGGCCTGGAGGAGAGAGTATGGAGTGTTGATATTGGCATATGTTCTACAATATGCACCTTCTGGCTTCTCAGATGGCTTTAGCCAGGAGATTCCCAACCTCTTCCATCCTCCATTCACTATGTTTCAGGGATTCAATACTATCCTCTCAGTGGTTCCATATGGGAAACATTAATTCTTAAATGGTATGTTCTGTGATGATGAATATAAAATGTGTCTTCGACTAATGTTTAGACTTCTAGAAACAAATTTATGGTAATTTAAGTCAATTAGATCCACACTGTCAATTTACACATATACACCTTCAACTAAAGCTGCCATGTATGCATACTATGTGCCAGGCACTGTATTTACACTAATTATCTCACTTAATATTAACAATTCAGTGCATTAGGTACTATCATTATGTCCTTTTTTTACAAAAATGAATTAGGTAAAAACTGTTCAAAATCAAACAGTAATGGTAATAATGGCTGGGGCAAGGATTCAAACTCAGGTCTATTTCATTCTACTGCCTCAGCTCTAACCACTCTGCTCGACAGCTAATCCGATTCCTTAGTTTCTAGCTTGTTGGTTCCACTTCACTTGCTTAAATCCTTTTTGCATCTATACAGTAACGTTTTTAGTTCCCCATCTGTACTCTGTGGAGAAGGAGTGGTGGTGGTTTGGACTGGTTATTTCCTAATATGAGAGGCTGGAAGGAAGAGGTATATGTAAGTAGAGTAGAACAAGGGAAAAGGGGGAATGTCAGAAAAAGAAAAAAATGTTCTTTTCCTCTAAAGGAATGAAACAAGTTTCTGTTTTTACTGGCAAACTGTGAGGTAATTCTAAAAAATAAATTCAAATATTTAGCAAGTGTAAAGTCTCAGCCTAAACTGAAGGTGGCAACAATTCTTTATATTTTACTTATTTCTAATGATTTTATTTATTTATTTGACAGGGAGAGAGAGAGAGAGAGAGAGACAGAGAGAGAGAGAGAGAGAAGAGAGAAACAAGCAGGGGAACAGAAGAAGGAGAGGGAAGAGCAGGTTCCCCACTGAGCAGGGAGCCCAACACTGAGCTCATCCCAGGACCCCAGGATCATGACCTGAGCTGAAGGCAGACACAACCGACTGAGCTACCCAGGGGCCCCACTTCTTTATAGCTTAAATTGCAAAGTTTAATAACTGATTAGTTCATACTTATTCACACATTTAACAAATAGATATTGATCACCCCCATCTGTTTTGACCAAATTCCAAAGAATATGCTCTTACATTAAAGAGGCTAAGAACAAATAAAAAATGCTTATTATAATTATCACAGAAGTGACTATGTAACACCAATAAAGGTAATTAAGCACAGGATAATATGGGACAGATGATGTATCGAACTCAGATCTGAGCAATCAAAGATGCCATTCCAGAGGCGGTGACATCTAGGATGAATCTTAAAATACAAGCAGGTATAGCCAATAGAAAGAGAAAGAAAAAAAAAAAGAGAGAAGGGTTTTGGATTTCACAAAGGATTTTTTTTTGATAAGATTAAACATTTAACTATTAGCAGGAAAAGGCCAGTAGAAAATGAGAAAAACTGCAGAAAGAGAATAAATGAAATGAATTCAGATAGGAAGAGATGGGGTTAAAAAAAAAGGAAGAGATGGGATTCAGAGTCAACTTTCAGAAAGGCAAAAAGGTATTTCTACTCTCTGTGGAGTAAAGAGAAGGAATATAAGAATAGGTACAGAAGTGAGCAACTGTTGAGTTGGAAATAACAAGTAGTGCTAATTTTGTGGAATACCTTCACTGTGTCTTCATAGTTTCTCAGAAAAGTAGGAGGTGAGATCATCTGTTGATGGTAAGAGAAGGGGGTTTGGGAAATTTGGTTTAAAAAGTCAGAAGCAGTTTTTGTGGAGAACAGTGGAAAATAATTCACTAGGAAATGAAGGGGACTTAAGGGGCCCAAACATTCATTTTACTGAATCTTTAAAATATCTATTAATAGATTTATGCATGTGGCCACACGGGAGTCCCTGACACCGGAGCACCTCTTGCAGCTTCACCAACTAAAAGCCTGAACAAAATACATGCAACAACTGCTTTCAGAATTGAATAGAGAACACCTGATTCCATCTGAAGGCAACTTGTAAACCGTGGTACAGGGAGGGGAAACCCAAGCAGAGCATGGCAGTACTAATATGCTAAAGTTACACACAGATCAGTGTTTGAGAAGGCAAAGTACCAAAAAGAAGATATGGAATATCTTTAAAATCTACACAAATCACTATGTAGATTTGCAATTTACTGAATATTAAACTGTATAAGTACAAGAAAAACTCCAAGAGGCTGAGCATAGAACTACCAGGGAACTATACCTGGCTGTGACATGTTCAAATTCTAATCAGATAGAATTGAGAGATCTCAGTGAATGCCCAAGGAATGCATACAGATACTACAGAAGTAATATTTTAATATAAAAGCTAAATTCTAAAAGTAAATGCCATCCTAGACTTGTCCCAGCAAAGCTTAAACACAGCAAAGGATCAAACTATCCTGTAAGTAAATTAGATGCTGGCCAAAATAAGTTTTAATACACTTTAAAAGAAGAGAACAAAACCCAGACACTATAAACAAACAAATGAATAAATAAATACTAAATTAAAAATAACTAGATAAGCACGAGGCAGAAAAGCATGACCCATAATTGCAATGATGAAAAAATCAGTAAATAAAACAGAGATAATATAATTAGCAAACAAAGACTTTAAAACAAGTATAAATATGCCCAAGGATTTAATGAGAAGAGCAATAGACAACAAAACAAAACACCCAAGTGGAATTTCAAGACCTGAAAAATTTGGATCTACAATAGATAATTCACTCAGTGGGAATTACAGCAGATCAGGCACATCAGTGGAAAATATTAGGAAATTGATAATAAAGTAATATAACCCATCCAAAATGAAGCAAAAAGAGAAAATAATAACTAAATATGAAGTTAGTGACCTGGTTTGAGTCCAAGGATGGAAGAGAAAATGAAGAAGAGTATTTAAATGGCTAGGAATTTTTTTTGAAAACCGGTAAGGAGCGCAAAGAGCTCAAAGAAGCAGGACAAAAACTAAGAAAACCATACTAAAGCTATTATAATAGCACTGCAGAAAACCACTCAAAAATAATCCTATAAGAAGTCAAAGAAGGAAAAAGAAAGAATGTATTACATACAAACAAGAGTAACAATAAACTTCCCAAAGGAAACTATGCAAGCCAGAAGAAAATGGATCACCATTGCTAAAATGCTGAAAGAAAACCTAGGATTCTATATCCAGTAAAAATGCCATTTGAAATGAAGGGCAGTAAAAGACATTTTTTTCAGATAAACTAAAACTAAGAGAATTAACAGCAGACCTACAAGAAAATAAATTGCAAAATAATGTGAATACGCAGCCATATAAGTAAGTAATAAGAAAGGCTTGTCAGACTAGATGATAAAGATACAAGTATATGATGACATCATCAGCAACAAAACACTTTAACTATAAAGACCTAGAATGCTTAAAAGTAAAAGAATGGAAAAAGATATGTCATACAAGCAAACACTAATTATAAGATGGAGGGGCTATGATAATATAAGGCAAAGCAGACTTCAAAGCAAAATATTACCAGAAATAAAAATGGAAATAGCATAATAATAAAAGAACCAATTCACAAAAGGACAAAATAATCCCACATATTTATGCACATAATATTTTTAATACATGAAGCAAAACGTGACAGGATCAGAGAGAAAAAAAATTAATAACCGTGAGAGACATTTTAGCATCCCTCTTTGTAACTGAAATAAGGGAGGGAAGAGGGTAAATATGTCTTAAAAACAATAACCAACTGGACCTAATTGTTAGATAAAGAACATTCCATTCAATGATAGTTGAATATACATTCTTTCCATGTATATATGAAACATTGACTAAGATACACAGTAAACAAGTTCTTTTTTTTTTTTAAAGATTTTATTTATTTATTTGAAAGAGAGAGAGTAGGAACGGGGGGGGGGGTGTAGGGAGAAAGAGAAGAAAGGGTACAGAGGAAGAGGGAGAAGCAGACTCCTCCCCTGAGCAGGAAAGCTGATATGGAGCTCAATCCCCTGAGATCGTGACCTGAACTGAAGGCAGATACTTAATCAACTGAGCCACACAGCAAACTACTGTTTATAAATTGTTAATAAATACTCAACTATTTGGAAACTGATCAAGATATATCTAAGTCAGGGCAGCCCGGGTGGCTCAGTGGTTTAGTGCCACCTTCAGCCCAGGGCCTGATCCTGGAGACCCGGGATCAAGTCCCAGGTCAGGCTCCCTGCATGGAGCCTGCTTCTCCCTCTGCCTATGTCTCTGCCTCTCTCTCGCTCTCTCTCTCTCTGGGTCTCTCAAGAATAAATAAATAAAATCTTAAAAAAAAAAAAAGATATATCTAAGTCAAGAATAGTATCAGAATGGAAAAATAAGAAAAAAATGAATTGAATAATGAAAACACTACACAAGAATTTATGGAATGTAGCTACACTAGTGCTTAAAGGACAATTTATAGCATTAAAAATGCTTACAGTAGAAAAGAAAAAAGTTTCAAGTCACTATATTAAGGAGCTAAAAAATAAGAATACATTAAAACCAAGGTAAGCAGAAGAAAAGAAATAATACTTACTAGATGAGAAAGAAACAGAATGGAAAACTGATAAATAATAAAGAAAAACCAATAAAGCCAAACTTGATTCAAATGAAAAGATCAGTAAAAGATTAAACCTCTAGCTAAACCGATCAAGAAAAAAGAAGATACAAAGGGCCCTTATCAAGAATCAGAGATAATTGCTACAGATTCTAGAGAGGGGAATATTATGAGCAATGTTACACCAACAAATTCAGTAATATAGTAGAAATGGTGAACAAAGTCCTTCAAAGACAAAAATACTAAAACTGTATCAAGAAACAGAAAAGTCCTGTAATAATGAAAGAAACTAAGTTTGTAACTAAAACCTTTCCCAGTTTTACTACTAAATGAAACACTTAAAGAAATATTAATTTAAAATAAATTCCTTCAGAAAACAGAGAAGAGTACTTGTCTAAACTCATATGAAATCTACATTACTCAGATACCAAAAACAGAAAAAGATTTTAGAAGAAAATAGCACATCCAAAGCCCTGATTAACATAGACAGTAGTCTTTAACAAATAGCAAATCCAGTGTAGCAATATATAAAAATACTATGCAACACATAAAGTATAATGCATCATGTAGAATTTCACAGAAATACAAGGTTTGTTTCCACTTACAAAAATCAATCAGTGCCATTCACCATGTTAATAGAATAAAGGAGAATTATCATGTGATCATTTCGATGGGAACAGAAAAATCATTTGATAAAATACAACATGTAATTGATAGAAAGCCTCTTAGGAAAACAGAAACAGAGTGAACATTCTCAGCTTGAAAATAGCATCCATGAAAAAAGTAATATTACCATCACACTATAAAGTGAATAAAGGAATGATTTTCCTCTAAGACTGGGAATAAGGAAAGTGAATTCACTCTTACCATTTCTATTCAACATTGTCCTAGAGGTCCTAGCAGTGCAATAAGGTGACTAAAATAAAGTAGATGTTTAAAATGAAACGGAATCAAATTTTATTTATGGACAATATTATCAGGTATACAATCCAAAAGACTCTACATATAAGCTTCTAGATATATTATAAACATAATATGTTTGCAGACTACAAGATCAATACAAATATTAGCAAAAAAACACTGTATAACAAATATTTTAAAATGCCATTCATAAGAGCATCCAAAGTATTAAAATATTTAGGACAACTTACGCAAAATATATATAAAGCCTATACAAAGAAAACTACAAAACACTGTTAAGAAAAATTATGGAAGACCCAACTAATATGGAGCTATACCATGCTAATGGATTAAAAGATTTGTCATTAAGATGTCAACTGATCCCAAACTGATCTATAAATTCATTGCAATCCAAATCAAAAATTCCAGTAGACTTGGGTTTTTTTTTGGGGGGGGGGCGATAGATATTGACAAACTTTTTCTAAAATCTGTTTGGAAATGCTAAAATTAATTTGAACCATTACATAATTTGATTCAAGACTTTCTACAAAGCTACCATAAACAAGACAGTGTGGTGACGTCTTAAGTAGAGATATAGCAGTTGATAGGAAAAGAGAGTACAGAGAAAGACACACACAATGATTTTTGATATAAGAGGTGATTGGGAAAGGGTGAGCTTTTCAATAAATAGTGCTGGGATAACTGGATTATCCAATCATATGGTAAAAGATAAACACTGCAGTTTACCTCAGACAAAACATAAATTTAAGTCAAAATGGTTGACAGATCTAATAGAAAAAAGCTAAAATCATAAAACTTTTACAAAACTCATGATAAAATCTTTTTGAGAAGGTTGAGAAATCTAGAAAAGATGAAATGAATAGGTCAGCAAATCTTTCCATTGAAGTAACTATATAATGTTATAAAGTGATCAAAAAGAACTATTTTAGGGCTTTGGAAACTAATGGCAAATGACATGTTAAGAAATGTTTGGTCATAAAAAACCGAACTTTAGACATTCAGTTGAAAATCTATATCACTCTTGCCATGGGCTGCTCCCACGACCTATCCCATATGGTTTGGACTGGAGTACTGCCAGGATGAGGCTACTTATGTTTAAACATACACAGGAAAACATGATGATAATGAATAGAGAATCTTAATAAAGACATAGAAACTAGAACAGAGAGAAAGAAAATCAGAGAAAAAATGAACAAAGCTTCAGAGACTGGAGGGATAACATTATTTTCCAACATACATGTATTGGAAGCTTTGGAAGGAAAAGGGAACCCAAAGGACAGAAAAATATTTAAAGAAGTAACAGCTAAGAACTTCCCCAATCAGAATCATCTACACATGTGAGCTTAGCAAATCCCAAGTAGGATAAACACAAAGTGATCCATACCTACACATATAATAGTCAAAGTGCTGAAAGCAGAATAAGTGGGTCAGCAAACAAGCAAGTGAATGAATTTCAACAAATCTTGTTATCAACTAGAGGAAAACAACTCATCATACTCATGAAAACATGATAAATTACTCACTATTCATCAGAAACAATGAAGGCTAAGCGCAACAGAATAATATACTCAGAGATGAAAGAAAAAAGTCCTGTTGATCAAGACTTTTATTTCCAACAAAACTATCCTTCAAAACTGAAGGCAAATAAAGACATTCACAGATAAAGACCAAGAAAATTCATTATAAGCAAACCTGTTTTACAAGAAATACTAAAGAAAAAAAAAAGAAATACTAAAGGAAATCTTCTAGATCAAAAGGATTTATCTTTGATTCCTCTGTTTCTCCTACTGGCTTTATATCCAAAATAAACCTTGAATCCATCAACTTTTTTCGATCTTCCACTGCCATAACGTAAGCAAAAGCCTTGAATTTTCATTTGGACTTTTGCATACCCTAAATGGTTTTCCTACTTACACTCACCCTGACAAGCTCATTTTCCAACAACCACTAGAGTATTAAAAACAAGTGTTTCAAACTATTCTACTCAAAACTTTTTAATTGGCTCTCCACGCACTTAGAATGAAATCCGTACTATTTGCCATGGCTAAATATACCCTATAAAAACTTATCCCTACCTGAACTTTTCTCCTATTATACTCTCCCTTCTCTATAAGTTCCAGGAAACTGTGTTCTTTGTATTCTGTAAATATTCCCAACTCATTTCTACTTCTGAATCTTTGTATTCACTCTTCCGTCTGCCTAGGACATGTCACTGGGAAATCATCACACAAGGCTCAGTTCCTATTATTCAATTCTCCCTTCAAATGCCACTTTCTCAAAGAGGCTTTTCCTAATTACCCATTCTAAAGTTCCCCACTCACCACCCTATGAACTACTGTTATTTATTCACCTATCTAGAAGCTAATAATATCATAACATAGCAATAATTTCATAAGCTAGTAAGATACTACTATTTTAGCTACAGACACTAGAGATCCTCCCTCCCCCACAAAAAAGTTAGCTTATAGGGAAGACCCAAAACTGAATAAAAAAGTTCTGATGTCATAAACAACTGAAGAGAGAACTAACTCCAAGAACACTTTGGGGAATCTAACAGTGCAGAGTCACTGAATGTTCTAGAGTTTAGGGAGTATTCCATTAGTAGAGATTTTAAAAGAAGTCACTACTATTCTAGTAGTCCCAGTTGTTTCATGTTTCACCCCTTACATGTTTAAGAGAAGAGCTAAGGAACTACAAATACAATCTAAATTTAAACTATTATTGTGGTTTTAACTTCTTAAGGCCATCAAACCAAACATGAAAAATATACCAACAAAAACCAATCCATGAAGCATTTTAAGAAGCTCTCATTTAAATACATTTTTAAGAGTTCTACTAAGTACAACACAAATTAGAACTATTATTGTGGTTTTGATTCCTAAAGTCTAGCAACGTAAATATGAAAAATGCTATCAACAAAACTAATCCATTAAACATCTTTAAACAAATTCTTAGAATTATCAGAAGAGAAAAATAACTTTATTAAATGTGAGTGATCTTTAGAAAATGCCAGTAAATTTCAAAAACATGCAATAATCTCAGACTGTGATTTCATTATTGATAAAATACAGGAAAGTATCTAGATAGCTTAACCCCTAGGCTTATAATTCAGTATCAAATTTTATTCACTAAAACTGAGGTACTTAAACATCTACTCAAGAATAATACATTTTATATAGTGGTAAAAGCCTTACTACAAAAGAACTTTAAGATTAGTTATTTTACTTACCAAAATGCAGTCCACTTTAGATTGTACAGTTTTGCTAAAAGAAAAAGAAAGTTAGGTTAATAAAAATGAAAAATTTATTAAATATTTAAAATAGTAAAATTCTTTTAAGATTAGACATCATAACCTAAAACTGCATTTTTTACAAAGCAAAACATTTATTTCCCATTCACTGTACTAAATATAGTCCTAAAGCATGATCAGAATACCTTCTGAGTTCATAGCTACAGTCAATCTATAGTTTTTACACTGTATCATTTTAACAGATGCTTTGAATAAACAAGTTTATAGAGATATGTAAAAATGCAGATATGTATTGTTATACAAAGAAATAGGGCACAGAGTTTATAATAAATTACAATTTTTACTGTGTATGCCTGCCACTCTGGGAAATGATTTAAATTTGATTTAAATTAAATGATTTGTTTAAATTTGATTTAAAAGTCATAATGGTGTAAGATTATCTTTAATAATATATCTTTAATATAAATAATATATCTCTAATAATAATATACCATAAAGTAGATTCTCTTCTCCCTGTCTGTCAAATACATACACCCACATGTTTGTGCACACACACACACAAACACAAGCTAGGGAAAAGAATCCCTAGATACAAAAGGAATAAAATTTAGTTAATATAGTAATAAATTAGAAGGGGAGAATACATATAGAAATAAATAACCCCCAAAAGCCACTATATACCAATTTAAATGAATTACTGAATAAGCGAACTATTAGTACAGAATACAAATGAAGCTAGCATAAAATAATTTAACTGTCATCTGGATTTTGTTTTAAAACTTTATAAATGCAATGAAATCATGTATAAGTTCAGAGATAGTTTGTATCTTAAAAGATGTTACAAACCAAATTATCTTTCATAAAAGATTCTAGAGTCAAATAAATGTAAAATTGGTTATTTGCCTCTGTATATAGCTATATAGTTAATCTATAAGGTAAAAAAAATCAACATTTAAACCTCATGTCAGCTAATACAATCAATAACCACAAAACTTCTCATTTGTACATAGACTTTAAATTTCACTTTTTAAAGAACAAAATATAACCAGATTAAGTTCAACTGCAAAATCAGAATGACTCAAAAAACAAGAAAAGCAAATGATACTTCCACTTAAGAGGAAATGAAATCCTCTTCCCATAATCCCACAGAAGACTTTTTAGACGTTTCTTACATCTTCTGGGATCATGTATATAGTTTATAACTCATTAGCAGCTAAAGTGTGCTATGTTTTTCTCTTCGTAATAACTCCCACGGTTTCCCTGAGATACGAGAGTATTCTATTGATTAAGGATTGCTCCTAAAAAGGAATGCAACAAGAATCCAACCACTGTTCACCACCTTCTTCTAAACCACTATTTCCTGTCTAAGGTGTTACAGAAACCTAACTGATCTCCCTGCTTCTATCCCCAACACTCCCTCCCACACACACACCCCAACTCTGTGGGCTATTCTCAACAAAGTAGCCAGAGTGATTCTTCTGTCCAAACCACATTAGTCCTTTGCTCCAGTCTTGGCCATGGCCAAAAAAGCCATGCATGACCCATCCAGCCTTCTGCTTTTTTTCCCCATTTTCATCTCCTATTATTCCCCTGTTCCTCATTCATTCCACTCCTGGCAACACTAGCCTTTGTACTGGTTTTTTCTGTCAGCCTCTACAATTCTTCTCCATATAATTAATCTGTTCATTTTCTTCACGACTTTGTTAGATGTTATCTTTTACAGATAGTTCTTACCTGACCTTCCCATATAAAATATTCTCCATTACTGTCTATCTTTCTTGCTTTGCTTTACTTTTCATTACTGCACTTACCACCAGTAATTTTATATTTTTATTAATTTATTTGTTTACCAGCTATCTTCCTTGACTAGAATTTAAACTGCATGAAAACAGGCTTTGTCTGTTTTGCTCACTGCTATATTATCATCTGGCACATGTTAGGTATTCAATAAAATCTGTTGAATGAATAAATGACAAAAAACAAAACAAAACAACATTCAGTCCCCCATATGAAGACAACTCTGGAAAAACTGGGACCACTTAAAAAAGGGGTTTTTTTTAGAGAAATTAGTATGAAATTGAAAATGTGATTATCTTTTAAACTATAATTCTAAATACAATCTTTTTCTATCAGAAACATGCTCTGTGGAATATCTGAAGGTTTGGACTGTTTTCTTACCACAAACAACTTGATAAATCTCTAAAAAGCATGTGTAAAAGACAGCCTTTCAAAGAATAAACTTAAAAAGTAAAATGAAATGCTTCTAAGCTAGATAGGAACTTTGGCAATTATTTGATCTAGCCTTTTGATTACTTTTACTTTATATTTAAGCATGCAAGCATAATACAAGGATATAGATTAAGTTTAAGTCCCCTTGTCTTCTGTCCAGTTTCATACGATACCTCACTAACCTTCCCAAAGACAACTATTGTTAATTTGATGTGTAACCTTCCCAGTTGATATTTCAATACTTGTATTAGATGTACGAATATCTACAAGCAACATACACTATTGTTCCAAGAAAATGTTACATGTTTATATAAATGCCTTTACATTATATATATTCAGCAATTGTCTTTTTTCAATCAACATTATTTTTGAGATCTATACTTTCATGAAGTTCATTTATTTTTGTTCCTGAAAAGTATTCCACTGGATGAATATATCAAATTTATTCATCTATTTCTTTATGAAAGACAATTATATACTTTCCAGTTTTTCTACAAACAATGCTGTAACAAACTTCGTACATGTCTACTGTGTACACGTGTGAAAATCTCTGTTATAAATTCAAAAATCAATTTTCAGGGGCTCATGGGTATATCTTCTCAGTTGTATGATATATTACTAAATTCTTCTCCCAAGCAGTTATATTCATTTATACTTCCATCAGTATTATATGATAGTCTCTATTTTCCTATTACTTTGTATAAATACTTGCCATTAATACATAAAATAGAATACATATATTAAATAGAATCTTAATAGATACAAATTTTTAAAATTTGTCATTTTTCTCAATTTGTAGCAATACTTTTTCATCTGCATACTGGCCATGTAGATTTTCTCCTCTGTAAATTGCTGGTTCATAGTCTTTGCTCATTTTTAAGTAGAGCTGGCTTTTTCTTATTAAGTTGTAGCAGTTCTTTATACATTTTAGATATGAATCCTGTTACATATAGTTTGTTAAAAATATATTTTAATATCTTACTAAAGTTCAAATTTTTGATTTAGTCAAATTTATTTATTTTTTCCTTTATGATCTGTGTTTTTTTATCTTAAGATATCCTATCTAGCTAAAGTTATAAGGACATATTTCATTCTAATCCTTTTGAAGTCAGCTTTTTCAATTTTGATCTTTATTCAAATTAGAATTTATTCTTATGCATGGTATAGTGTAATAAACATTTTCTTTCTGGTAGGCCAACTGTTCCCTATTTTATTATGCCAAGTGTTCATGTATACTTGAATCTATTTTTGGCTTTTTTTTTCCATTTCATTATTAATCTATGTGTTTATCTTTTGAGTTATCACTCTAAATTTATCAGTGATTTAAAAATTAGGTCTAGTAGTTTGATTACCTGACCTTCCTTGAACATTTTCTGAACAGTTTCCTAATTTTTTTTTAAGATTTTATTTATTTATTCATGAGAGACAGGTGGCGGGGCGGGGGAGGGGGGGAGAGGCAGAGACCCAGGCAGAGGGAGAAGCAAGCTCCATGCAGGGAACCTGATGTGGGACTTGATCCCGGGTCTCCAGGATCAGGCAGGCCCTAGGCTGAAGGCGGCACTAAACCACTGAGCCACCTGGGCTGCCCAGTTTCCTAATTCTTGAGCCTTAAATATTCCAGTATTTTTTGGTTTTTCCAATTTCACAAAATTCTTGCTAAGATTTATACTGAGCTGTACTGATGTTATAGATTGAAGTTAGGGAATTGATTTATAATTTGATTTTTGTCCATTTTTAAACAGGTCTTATAATTTTC
Source organism: Nyctereutes procyonoides (assembly GCF_905146905.1). Taxonomy (NCBI): domain Eukaryota; kingdom Metazoa; phylum Chordata; class Mammalia; order Carnivora; family Canidae; genus Nyctereutes; species Nyctereutes procyonoides. The sequence continues at coordinate 19,160,173 of NW_026575040.1, read as the reverse complement.
TCTATATTATTTATTAATTTATTTTTAAAAGACTACTTATTTTGACAGAGAGAATGAGAGAGAGCACAAGCGGGGGAGGGGCAGGCAGAGGGAGAAGGAGAAGCCAGCTCCATCTCAGGACCCAGAGATCATGACCTGAGCCAAAGGCAGACGCCCAACCACCTGGGCTTCCCAGGTGCCCCTCTCTATATCTTTTAAAATTATGTTTTCTAATTTGTTCTTGCTAATGTACATGGTGATGTTCACAAAAACTATTAGTTTTCTATGCTGACCTTATAACCAGCAACTGTCTTAAAAATATTTTTCTTCCTTTTTTGTCTTTATGCTTCCTTTTCTCCTCCTTTTGTATCTAAGTACTTTGTCTAAAATCTCTAGTCTAATAGTGAAGAGTTACAGTGACAGCAGACATTCCTGTTCTGTATCCAATTTTTTGTTTCAAAGTTTTAATATATGTATTGTAATATTCCGTTTAGTGGGCATTTTATAATTTTCTACGATATTCCTGAATATTCAAAGTTTTGACTTGATTAAAAAAAATAATGCTTCAATATCCTGATGTCCTGCTTCAGATAATGACAAAATAACTTCCTACATATAACAATGACACCTTGTGGAGAAAATATGAAAACAGACATCAAAATTAAAGAGTGACCACAAGCAGACAGCAACTGGAGGGAAGACATCCTTAAAAGAAGGGAACTGCACTGGGTAGGACTTGTAGTTATAAGGCTACTTCCTGAGGGCACTTATCCACCCAGGCAATAATGATCACTGAAGAATAAAGCTGAAATCTTTTGTCTTGCCAGCTGAGGAGGAAGAGATAATGCCGGGGCTGCCAGAGCCACTGCAACATGAAAGATGAAATCCCAGAAACGAAGGTGTCACAAAATTTCTGTATAAACCATGCCCAAATGTTTGAATAACCTTTCTCTGGTAAAGACTTCAAGGCTTCCAGAAAAAGGCAACAGCTGGAAAAAGTGGAAAGATCCGAGTTGAGTCTTCTTGCTGCTGCCTATTACAGGACTAATAGTACTGGAGTTTGAATCCAGGCATGTTACATTCTAACGGGAAAACAAACAAACAAACAAAAAACCTCAAAACAAAAACCACACAACGCTCAGAGAAAAATAACAGAATCCATAGCCTACAACAATTTATCACCCACACTGCCTGTTACACAAGCAAAGTTTACCAGAGAGAAGAAACAGGAAAGAGAGACCTGGAGTGAAGATAAAAAAGCGGCTCACAGAACCCAAATCCTGAATGATCCATATGTCAGAGTTAGCAGAAGGATTTCTAAGCAAGTATGTTCAAGTATTTAAAGGAAAATATGGCCATAAGAAATGTATACGGCAGGGGAGAACCTAAGCTGAGAAAAAGTAGTTATGAAAAACAACCAAATGGAAATTCTAACCTAAAAAATACATCTAAAATGAAAAATTCATTGGATTATCTTAACAGGAGATCAGATACAGCAGAAAAGAGGTCACTAAACTGGAAAATAAATCAATACATCTTATTGAATTTAAGGGAGAAAGAAAAAGATTTTCAACATATTAAATAGAATTTCAGAGATCTGTCAGTGATCTGTAGTACCTCACCAAGTGGTCTAACTACATACAGTTGGAGAGATAACGAGACAAAAAAAATACCTGATAAATGACCTAAATTTCCCCAAATTGTGTGAAAAACACAAACTTACATATCTGAGCTTGTTAAATTCAAAGCAGGACAATTATGAAGAAAACCACAAAAGGGCACAACACAAAGAGATGAAAACATGAAGATGAAAAGCAAATTTTGAAGGCAGCCAGAGTAAAGTTAACATGCAACAAAGAAGTGATATGATAGCTGACTTCTATACAGTCAATTGATTTGCAACAGAAGTACTAAGCAATTCAAGTGATAAAAAAATCCTTTCAACAAAGGCTGATGGAATAACTGGATATATCTATAAACTAATGAATATAACTCATTCTACAGTTAACTTTGAGTTTGATCTTAAAATTAACTATAAAAACTTAAACTATAAAGTGCCTACAAGAAATCATAGACTATTATGACCTGAAAATATGTAAAGATGTCTTGGAATGCAATAACCATTTAAAAAAATAGATTCCAAAAAAAAATAGATTCTATCAAAATGAAAATGAACTGTATTCATCAACAAACATTAATTAATAAAATAAATAAGCCACCAACTGAAAATACTTGCAAAACATATACCTAATAAAAGACTCATGCTCAGAATATGTAATAGATTCCTACAGCTCAACAGTAAAGTCAATTAATAAATAAGCAAACAACTAGAATAGATAGTTCACCAAAAAAAAAGGAATATACAAATGTCCAAAAGCAAATGAAAAGATGTTCAACATCACTAATCATCAAGGAAATGCAAGTCAAAATCATAATGACATATATACTCACTAGGATGGCTAAAATTAAAAACACTGAAAAAAACAAGTCTGGAGCAACTGTAACTATCATACATTTATTTCTGCTGGAAATGTTAAAGGTAAAACCACTTCAGAAAAATTTAGTAGTTAAATACAAATCTATCTTTTACTGCAGCATTTCTACTCTTAGTATTTATTTAGAAGAGATGAAACTGTATATCCACAAAACAAACTTGTACATAATGTTCACAGAATCTTTAGTCATAATAATGCTAAACTGAAAACAATCCAAATGGCAGTCAATATAAGAATAGTGCTCAGTATAAATAATAGTGAAAGGGAATAGAGGGGAAGGGAGAAGAAATGGGTAGGAAATATCAGAAAGGGAGACAGAACATGGAAGACTCCTAACTCTGGGAAACGAACTAGGGGTGGTGGAAGGGGAGGAGGGCGGGGGGTGGGGGTGACTGGGTGGCGGGCACTGAGGGGGACACTTAACGGGATGAGCACTGGGTGTTATTCTGTATGTTGGCAAACTGAACACCAATAAAAAATAAATTTATTATTACAAAAAAAAGAATAGTACTCAGCAATTAAATAAAAAACTTATGATACATAGAAATACATAGATGAATCTAGTAGATATTCTAGTGAGCCAAAGACACCACCCAGAAAAGTACACTCTGTACAATTCCATTTATATAAAACTCTAGCATAGGCAAAGTTAATCTTATGGTAAAACCAAAATTAGAAAAAGTGGACATCTTGGGATGAGGATTCAGATGGCTTGGAAGGAACAGGTATGAACTCTTTAATAGACTGCCCTATTTCCCCCCTTCAGGAAAGAATTTTGTCCTTCAGCTGCTAGTAGTGCTTTCAGCAGAAAGACTTCAGTTGTCAGCCCACTTTGGGGGTTGCCTACACTGAAGAAAACTTCACTCCCCAAGGTCCTATCTCCTTCCAGGGACAGCTCACACCCAGAGGCTGATCAACATGGGAGTATAAAGGCCCAGCTCCTTGTTACAACTTGGGACAACTCTGAGGTCATTACAGATTCAGAACTCTTTAGCACTGCACCCTAACTTTCCCTGTGCATTCTTCCGTTCTTTCCATAGATGGGAATCTCAAGAGCACTCCCTAATGAAGTGGTTCTTAAAATATAATTTTTGGACTAGTATCATCTGGGACTAGTTATAAATGCAAACTTGTGGGTCCCACCTCACCCCTACTGAATCAGAAAGCAGAAACTCCAACCACCTGCAAAGAGCTTCTTAGCCTTTTGTGCCTCACTCTTAAATATACTAAGATAAGAGAGCAATATATTCTGGAGATGAGAGTAAAAGGAGATAGGAGGTATTTAATTCTCTTGGCTTTCTCTCTGAGAGGCCATGAATTAGTAGTTGGGAAACTTCTCAGCAAATCTTCTAAGACCTTTTTGAACTCATTAAACTATAAGCATCTAAGACTTTGATCAAAAATGAAAATTAAAGGGACACCTAGGCGGCTCAGTGGTTGAGCATGTGCTTTCAGCTCAGGGCGTGATCCTGGAGTCCTGGGATCAAGTCCCATAATCGGGCTCCCTGCATGGAGCCTGCTTCTCCCTCTGGCTGTGTCTCTGCCTCTCTCTGTGTCTCTCATGAATAAATAAATAAAATCTTAAAAAAAAAAAAAAGAAAATTAAACATATAGAAAATTTTTTTTAAATCCTAAACTTATCAAACAAGAAATAGGATTATTATCTATGAATATATTTGGAATTATAATTCCTTTTTCTATCATTACTCCACCTAATTTGAGAAAATTTTTCAGCAGCAGGAAATAAAACTACATTCACCACTCTAATAATGAACAACTGATGCACATTTGAACATTTTTAAAAAGGTAGACAGTATTTGACTTAATATCTCATTGTTTAAATGTTCATTTTTATTTTTTAAAAGATTTTATTTATTCATGAGAGACAGAGAGAGAGAGAGAGAGAGAGAGAGAGGCTGAGGCACAGGCAGAGGAAGAAGCAGGCTCCATGCAGGGAGCCTGATATGGGATTCGAACCTGGGTCTCCAGGATCACACCCTGGGCCGAAGGTGGCGCTAAACTGCCGAGCCACTCAGGGATCCCCACATTTCTATTTTTTTTTTAATTTTTATTTATTTATGATAGTCACAGAGGGGGAGAGAGAGAGAGAGAGAGGCAGAGACACAGGCAGAGGGAGAAGCAGGCTCCATGCACCGGGAGCCCGACGTGGGATTCGATCCCGGGTCTCCAGGATCGCGCCCTGGGCCAAAGGCAGGCGCCAAACCGCTGCGCCACCCAGGGATCCCCCCTCATTTCTATTTTTGAATAAAACTATTTTGTTAATTTTATCTGCAAGTAACTTACGTTCAAATATGTTTTAACATGAGAATTTTCTCACGTTTTTTGACATTTTCTAAATTGTTGATAATTTCAAATGCATTAAACTTCCCATCTCACAGGTTTTTAATAAAATTGTTAGCTTTGTAAAAATTATAATAGTATCAACCTGGTATTTGGTACCAGACAAAAAACAACAAAATATCGGTTATCATAATTTTGCTGGGGTATTGTAACTACTAAGCTTATGAAACATGCTAATCATCTTCCACATCTTTCAGTTCAGGCTTTGAATGTCAAGTCAGATCAACACAATGTTAAGAAGTAAAAACCTTAATTCCAGACCTATCGAGTAGGGAAAGAGGAAAACATATCAGCAAGGAGAGCACATAGTAATTTAATGAAGAGAGATATAGTTTGAGAAAGCATATTTTGTGTTCCCTATATCTATTTACAGAGTGAAGCTGGGGAAAACTGTCTTACCTAGTGGGGTTATACCAAGGAGACAGTAATTTTAGGAAGTACGTGTTTAAAAAAAAAAAAAGAAAGAAAGAAAGAAAAAACCCTCAGTCTAAGCCTACTTACCTCACAGAAATGCTTCACAAAATAATCATGTAATATTTCCCTTTCTTCAGACTTAAATATGATACAACAAATAAATTAGCAGTCATGGGCCAAATAGAATATAATACATCGTGAATAACAGTATGCCTGGAAGAACATTTAAAGACTTCTTGCTATAAACATTTCAGAAACTGTTTCCCCAGTTTCCATAAGTTGTTTATAAACTATTTATTACAGATAATATCATTCTAAGAGATTCCCACTCATCTCTCCAATAACAGGTTTGGCCTCCATCCAAAGTTCAATACTATTTGTACATTTATTTAGTCTCTGAGTCTGAACTCAGAGTGACTCACAATTCCTATATAGTTGATTCAAAATTCTCACTTCGCAGGAATTGTGATCTATGAATACCAGATATTAGACTTCACCCTGGAAAATCTGAAGAGAAGTACAGTGTAATATATCAACTGTAAGAAGCTCTTAAATTCTAGCCTTGCCAGGACAAGTCAAACTCTTAGCTTCCTCTTCCTATAAAATAATTCTGAATATGAAACATTTACTTTTAGTTTGCTCAAATGAGAAGAAAATTTTACATTTTTAAAAATAATCATAGCAGTAGTGGCTAATTCTCTAAAAGTTGAAAGATAAAATTTTTTTAAAGCAAACTACCATTAATCTCATCACTCAGAAATATTTATTCATACCCTTACTATGTCTTCTTAAACATAACTGGGATCTGTTGATGAGGACGTGCAGAAATTGGAATCATTGTCCACTACTGACAGGAATATAAGATAGTGTACCTGCTGCAGAAAACAATTTGGTGTTTCCTCAAAAAGCATAGAATTATCACATGACCCAGAAATTCTACTCTAGGTATATACCGAAGAAATGAAAATAGGCACTAAAACAAAAATGTGCACATAAATATTCATAGATATACTATTCTCATCAGTCAAAAGGTCGAAACAATCCAAAGGTCCATCAATGGGTGAATAAACAAAATGCAGTAGGCACATCCACATAATAGAGTATCATTCAGCCACAAAAAAGCATGACCCATACATGGATGAATCTTGAAAATTTTGTTAGAGAAGGCAGACATTTTAAAAGGTCATGAATTGTGCAATTTCACATACATGAAACATCCAGAGTAGCTACATCCATAGAGATAGAAAGTTGACTGATGATTGCCAGGAGCTGAGGCGGTAGGAAACTGGGACTGCTTAAAGCATATGGAGTTTCATTTTGGAGTGATGAAATATTTTGGAACTAGATACAGGTGATGGTTACATAACATTATAAATGTACTAAATGTCACTCAATTGTGTACTTTGAGTGGTTGATTTTAGGTTATATAAATTTTACCTAATGAAAAACAAACTGATCATAAAACTAAAAAAATTTCATTTTGATACTAATCAAGAAAGTGCCAATTAAGTTTGTATTTATACCCCAAAACGCTTTTTTGTTTTGAATCGTTTACATTTTATAGTATTTATTTGTTTGTTTGTTTATTTATTTATTTAGAGAACATGAGTAGGGGTAAGGGGCAGAGGGACAGAGAAAATCTCCAGCATGCTCCACACTAAGCTCAAAGCCCTACACGGGGTTCAATCCTGTGACCCTGAGATCATGACCCAAGCTGAGATCAAGAGTGGGAGGCCCAACCAACTGAGCTTCCCAAGCATCCCCATTTTAGTCTTTAATTAAGCACGTAAAACTGTACTATTTAATATATTTCTCCATGAACATTTTGTGAAATTCAGATCACAGTCTATCATTTACAGATCTTGTGTTTCTTCTGATCTTCTCTAACCATTTGCACAGTTTTTGAAAACATAATCATCCCACCTTTTTAAAAGATTTTATTTATTTTTTAGAGAGAGTGAGTGTGTGTGAGAGAGGGAGGGGGGAGAAGGAGAGAATCTCAAGCAGACTCTATGCTGAGCACATAGCCAAACACAGGGCTCTATCTCAGGACCCTAAAATCATGACATGACCTGAAATCAAGAGCTGGAGGCTTAACCAATTGAGCCACCCAAGTGCCCCCCCTTCATCCCACCTTCTTTTAACTTTGAGATTGGCCTGAAGCTGGAATGGGCCTGTGAGATTAAGGAGAGGGTTTCCACTCAATGTTTTCTACACTTATTCTTTCTCCTTCAGCTTTCTGCTCTTGTTCCTTCCTGGTCTGCTCTTTAGCAATTTTTAAATTTTCTCTAGTTCTTCAAGAAGAGGTGCAGTACCATCATCACTCTCCTCTTCAAAATCTCCATCTTCTTCACCTGTTAAGAGGCTTATCTGCATCAAGGTTGGCAGCAGGAATCTGGTCTAACCAAGGCTTCTTTGACACTGAAGAAGAGATTTTATGTTCTCATGTCAGACAATCTCTTTCTCTTGCTATTGCTCTCTCTCTCTCCCTTCCAGCTCTGTCCTTAAGTCGTGATTTCAAACTTCTGCCTCCTGAATAGTTCTCTATATCTTTGTGTGATAAGACCTCTACTTGAATTGCTTTAAGAGGTGGCTCAGATCATCTTCTCCTTTTCCTCTCCCATCTCTCACAGATTCAAAAGTTGGCCTAGCTGGTGTTGTCATCTTTTCTGATTGGCTGAGGTGATGAAACAACCTTTAGAAATCATATAGACACCAGTATGACTCTTCCCCAAAATGCTTTAAAAAATAGTCATTGTTCAAAAGTTTCTTGCCTGATCTTATGAACCTTTGGGGATCTGGTTTAAAAGTAAATTAGCTTGTAGATCAATGCCTCTCCATGGGACACTGGTTTTTACTGGCATCTTCCTTTACAGTATAATTTGTCCTATGCTTTATGAATGTTTGGTATTACTGGATGCTGCCCACTAAATGTCAGCAGACATTCTGACAACCAAAACTGCTCCACATATTACCATATGTCCCTAGTTGAGAGCTACTACTCTGAAATGTAGAGAACAAAGTCACTCATATGCAATGTGTTGTTGACTCACATATAAGAAGTTCCCTAACATATGCAATACAATGCTCTACAAATGAGTTATTTCAAAAGTTCAAACTTCGTTAGGTATGAAAAGTGAGCTTTTTGTTCTGAAAAACACAAGATATAAACATTTGCTAATTTTATCAAAAAATTCATTTTGTTGTTCAGAAAATTAAAACTAATTTTTTAAAAAGATATATTTTAGAGAGAGAGAGAGAGAGAGAGAGAGAGAGAGCAAGCAAGGGAGGGGGAAAGAATCCCGAAGTAGACTCTCCACTGATCCCTATGTGGGGCTGGATCCCAGGACCCTGCGATCATGTCCTGAGCAGAAATCAAGAGTTAGACACCTAACCAAATGAGTGGTTGTCCCAAAACTAGTTTTGGAGTCCCAAAACTAGTTTCAACTAGAAGAATTAACTCTATTACCTAACTTTTGTTCACTATTTAATTATTGATATTAAAATTAAGCTGTCAACTTCTTAGTGACATTATTGCATTCATTGAGTTAGTATTTTTTCTATTATTTTTTGAGATTACCAAGTAAAGCAAGTAAAGTTATAAGGAATAATATATCACACATGTTCCTGCCAGTGATTTTAAACTAATCTGAACATTTTCCCCCTTAAGGAAGAAAATTTCATGGATAAAATGGAATCCCCTCTAGGCTCTTTTCCAATTTCATTTCACCATTCCTTTTTGATGGTGACAACTATCTATATTTGTTGGTTACGGTTCTTATGAATGTTTATATATTTATTACAAAATCAGTATAATAGTCCCCTCCCCCCACCTGTGGTTTCATTTTCCATGGTTTCAGTTACCCAAAGTCAATCATGGTCCAGAAGCAGGTGGTCTTCCTTCTGATGTATAATGTATGATCAGAAGGTCAACAGTAGCCTACCTCTATGTCATGATGGCTATGTCATTCACTGCACTTCATCTCATCATGTAAGCATTTTACACCCTCACATCACCATAAGAAGAATGAGTACAGTAAGATATTTAGAGAGAATATATTCATCTTTTATTATAATACTTTGTTATAACTGTTCTATTTTATTGGTTTGTTGTTAATCTCTTACTATACCTAATTTATGTATAAGAAAAAACATAGGATCTAGCCATGGTTTCAGGTATCCACTTGGGTCCTGGAATACATTTCCTGTTGGATACATGGGAGAACTAATGTATGTCACTGCACAATATGAAGCAGTTTTGTTTACTATAAACAATGGCGTTATGATGGATGTATTATTCTAGCATATTCCACTCTTTTACTTATTAACAGGCTTTAGAAAAAGTGTATCTATTCTGATTCATTCTAGTTTATCCTCGTAACTGTTACATAGTATTATGGGTTGAAATATGTACCGATCCTCAGTACCTCACAATATGAACTTATTTGGGGACAGGGTCTCTACAGAGGCAATAAAGTTAATCAATCACTCATGCGGTGAACTCTAATCCAATACCACAGCGGTGCTAATGAAATGGAGAAATGCAGATAGAGACACACATGGGGGGGGGGGGGGGAGATGATGTGAAGAGACATAAGGAAAAAGCCATCTGCAAGCCAAGGAAAGCAACCTGGAAGATCCTTTCCTCATACCCCTCAGAAGGAATCAACCCTGCTAACACCCTGATCTTAGACTTCTGGGCTCCAGAACTCTGAGAAAATAAATTCCTGCTGTATTAAGCCACCTACTCTGTGGTATTTGTTATAGCAGTCCTGGAAAACTAATACACATAGTATCTCATTGTCTGAACAAACTACTTTTTATTTATACATTCTTCTACTGAAGACACCTATGGTGTTTCTAGCTCTATACTGTAACACGATATTGCAACAAACATTTGGCACATAGATCATACTATGCACACTGCAACACTTTTTCTCAGACACATACACAAATCTAGCAGGGAAATTGTTAATCCTCAACTTTCTAATTATTGCTAAACTGCTATTTATTTCTATTGCTAAACTGCTATACTCCATTATCTGTGTATGAGTGCTCAATAAAATGAGGGGTAAAGGGAGGAGAAGGGAGAGAAACAGAGGCAAGGCAGGGATAGAGTACAGGAAAAAGTATTCAAATCATAGTCCTTGGTGCAAACTTAAGTATCAGAACTATATAAATCAAAGAGTATTAAAAATAGACTCGGGATGGGCCGCAGGAAAATGGGCTTTCCAGAAATACTGGAGGCAAAGACACTGGTCATGTAACTGAGTAACCACTCTGCTTTCTCTCTTCCAGGATGAGAATATGGGCCTTGCTGGTGCTGAATTTGTTCAAAAATCCAGAAAAGTGGGATCCCTGGGTGGCTCAGCGGTTTAGTGCCTGCCTTTGGCCCAGGGCACGATGCTGGAGACCCACCATCGAATCCCATGTCAGGTTCCTGGCATGGAGCCTGCTTCTCCCCACTCCTGTGTCTCTGCGCCTCTCTCTCTAAAATAAATAAATAAATAAATAAATAAATAAATAAATAAATAAATAAATAAATAACTAACTAAATAAATAAATCTTTTAAAAAAATCCAGAAAAGTGTGACGCTTTAGAACTGTCATTTGATTATTATGTTAAGTCTTTGCAGAATTTTTTTAAAAGATTATTTATTTATTTATGATAGACACAGAGAGAGAGAGAAGCAGAGACACAGGAGGAGGGAGAAGCAGGCTCCATGCCAGGAGCCCGACGCATAACTAGATCCTGGGACTCCAGGACCGCGTCCCAGGCCAAAGGCAGGCGCCAAACCGCTGAGCCACCCAGGGATTCCCCAAGTCTTTGCAGAATTTAATGAAAGCCTAGATATAACAGGCAAAGACAGTCCACACATTTGATATAGCAACTCTAGCTAAACTTTTCCTGCAGGAAAAGTAACTATATACACACAAGAAAACCCAGAGAGATCAAAAAAGCTGTTTAAAGACATGCTGCATTTACTATTACTGAGAATAGTCATTTGGCTTCTGTATCCTTAACGGCTTAATCCAGGAACATACAGCAGGTGGGTAGACAATCTCTTCCCAATAATCCCTAAATTTAAAGGCACAAGAGAAATAAAGGGAAAGTAGAATGGGACCTACAATGACTTCTGCTTTGGTGGCCCTCTACAGAAAAACAGTTCCCTAGAATAAGATTGTGATATCTAAGTCAGTATAGCTAAGGAAGTATATTCCTTAAGAATAAAAGGGGGCTTAGCCACTTGATGAAGGTACACAAAACCACCTATGAAGTATTCCTGCCAAAATATTAAACCATGTCTACGTACTGAACCATATTTACATCTAACTATCAACACATAGTAGAGACGAGAAATATGCTTTAAAAAAAGCAGCAGGGGAATGAAATCAGCAAAATTCAGACTGTAGGAAACCCCAGAGGACGAACTGATCCAGTTTCTTCAATAGAAAAAAAGCTACAAGAAAAATTTCAAAAGAAGACCTACAGATTGAGAGATAACCAACAGCAATATAGAGATACCAGTTCAAATTACAAAGGAAAAAAAATGAGACATGAAAATAAGGAAGAACTGTATGCTCAGATATTAAGGAATGATTCTTTTCTTAGTGGATTAATCACAGTCATATTTATTTGTAGATGACATGATGTCCAGATTTACTACAAAATAATCAAAGGAGATTTTATATATAAATACACACATATATACATTTAGCTATGAGACTAGTTGTTGAAGCTAAATAGGACATGAGAGTTCACTATATTTTCTCTCTGTATACAACTGAAATTTTTCAAAATAACAAGTTTTAAAAAAGGGAATGCTTAGCATATCCTTTCCAAAAGAAAAGCACATCATTGGGACACCTGGATGGCTCAGTGGTTGAGCGTCTGCCTTCAGCCTAGGGCGTGATTCTGGAGACCCGGAATTGAGTCCCACATCAGGCTCTCTGCATGGAGCCTGCTTCTCTCTCTCTTATGACCCTGCCTCTCTCTGTGTGTGTCTCTCATGAATAAATAAAATATTAAAAAAAAAAAGAAAGAAAAGCACATCATCAACCATTCTGATCCTATCACTGAGACTCGTTTAGGACCTAAAAATCCTCTAATGTTGATTAAAACTATGAAGAACTTATATTCTATAAGACAACATAGAAAACTAAGAATCACAGATTCACCCACTTTATCCAGTGACTACCAAGTTACTTTACAATGTTTACTAAAGAGCCATTCAGTGATATGGAGTATGTTACAAGTATTTGAAAGTTTAGATTATGACTTATTTTAGTAAAGTTATTTTCCTTGATTTTGCTATTCTCCACATATAGACATCTTTTATTATATGAGTGCTGGTTACCCCAAATCCTGAATTTTACTAGTAAAATTTGCTCTAAAAGACTGAAAAGTCTGTATTTGGGGGGGGCAGAGTACTAAACAAATTGTGTGATTCTCTTTAGCCTCAATCTATGTACTTGCCCATATTTTTCAATGTGCATATTTTCCAATTTATAATAAAAGTTCAAAGTAGTCAAATGACAGGAAATCATTTGTTCATGTAATCACTTTTTAAAAGGTAAAAGGAGGGATCCCTGGGTGGCGCAGCGGTTTGGCGCCTGCCTTTGGCCCAGGGCGCGATCCTGGAGACCCGGGATCGAATCCCACGTCGGGCTCCCGGTGCATGGAGCCTGCTTCTCCCTCTGCCTGTGTCTCTGCCTCTCTCTCTCTCTCTATCATAAAAAAAAAAAAAAAATAAAAATAAAAGGTAAAAGGAGCAGTTCAAATAAATTTATCCAGTAAGAATACCATGGTATAGATAGCAGGAAAAAAAACATGGTTTATGAAAAGAAAGAATTCCAATTCTGCCACTACTAGCTATATACCCTTTACTTAGATGAGCTTTTCTTGAAGTATAGGACCCCTCTTCTAAATTTTTTTGTGAAGATTAAACAAGATGATCTACATAAAAGTCATACTGCAGTAACACACAAGTAACAGACTCTTAGTTTAAATGAGAGTAAATTCAGTCTAACCCTTTCATTTACAGTAAGAAAATAGAGACTCAAAAGCTTCAATGACTTGTGCAAGGTCACACATTGACTTTTATTTGACCACATTATCTGGTAAAAATGCTCCTATTATACTAGATAATCACACCTCTATTCTACAGTAGGACTTTAATTAAGAAGAACAATTGTGTTCCAGTCTCATCATTTTGGAACTTCCTTCTCCAAAAAACATGAAGTATTGCCAGTAAGTGAGCTGGATGAAGGCTTTGGCTAGCTTCCAAGTCATATACTTTTTGCTGGGCTTCAATGCCCTCTAGTGCTGATCTGCAGAGGCAGCCTCTGGTTCCAAATACAGACAAATTTACCTGGTCTACAGACCATGTAACAATGCCCATGAAAATAATGAAATGAAATATAGGCAATTGAGACCCATCTATAAGGACAACTCTGTTTTCTTTGGAAAATGAAATTTTAAAGAGGTTTTACTTTCTTTTCAAATTTTCAAAAAGTTTTTTACACTTTTTATTCTTGTTCAAATTTGTATAATAAACATACAAAACTTTAAAAAACAAACTAAAACAGGAGGCAGGACAGAATCATGTGGATAGTGAAGATTACTCTTCTTTGAAGCTTAGCTTCAAATAGAGTGACAGCTATGCAACTTAGTATCTTCTTATGTTATATTTTGAGAAAGCAAGGTCAGAAATAAGGCCCATCATTAAAATAAAGAACACATGGGGATAAAATTAAGTGCCATTTTCTCTGGATGTACCTTAGATGTCACCAATTGGTGACATGTGTGTTAGTTTGTTTATTTATTTGAGAGAGAGAGAGTGCACCCTAGAAAGTGAGGGGTATGTATAAGGAGAGGGAGAGAGAATCTTAAGCAGGCTCCACGTCCAGCAGAGCCCAATGCAGGGCTCAATCCTAGGACCCTGAGGTCACGACCTGAGCCACCATCAAGGATGTTTAATGGACTGAGCTACCCAGGCCCCACTATGTGTAAGTCTTTAAAACTGAAAAGCATTAAGCCAACCTATTAATAGCAGATGCTTATTCTTTTTTAAAAAAACTTATTCATGAGAGACACAGAGGCAGAGAGACAGAGAGGGAGAAGCAAGGGTTTTTGCAGGGAGCCTGATGTGGTACTTGATCCCCGGACTGGGATCACGCCCCAAGCCAAAGACAGACGTTCAACCACTGAGCCACCCAGGCATCCCGCTTATTAGATTTTTAACTGAGATCCTAAAACAAGGAAACCAAAGTGGGAATTGCTATAGAGGACCAAAGTTAAAACGAGATTTCCTTTAAGCCTGCAGACTCAGGCAATGATGCTCAACAGAGATCAGAAATTAATGTCTCATATAAACTGCTACAAGAATATTTCCTGAAATTGTAGTTGAAATGACTCTTGCATATACTGCCCTCACTCTTGAGACACAACTTACTACTCTTCTCTAGATTTCATTAGGGTGGTAAAGGGTTCAGTATTCCTCCAATATCTGTTCCAAAAAATGTAGCCACCATGTTCAATGTCCTTGTCTTCACTTAGCCCCAAGAATCATAGGACTTTTTGTCATCATGAAAAGGCAAAAAACATGAAAATTAATTTGATAGTTGTTACTAAAATTATCTCCCCCAAAGCACTGAAAGAACCAAACTGGAGATCACCTGATCTAAAAATGGTGCTTCAGGGGCAGCCTGGGTGGCTCAGTGGTTTAGTGCCACCTTCAGCCCAGGGTGTGATCCTGGAGACCCAGGATCGAGTCCCACGTCGGGCTCCCTGCACGGAGCCTGCTTCTCCCTCTGCCTGTCTCTGCCTCTCTCTCTCTCTCTCTCTCTCTCTGTGTGTGTGTCTCTCATGAATAAATAAAATCTTAAAAAAATAAAATTAAATTAAAATATTGCTTCAATTTATAAAGTAGAAGGCTACCTAAGGAGATCAAAGAATACTCAATGTTCAAATGATGGTTTAGAGAGGATGATACCAAGACAGACACATTTCAAAGGTAGAATAGTTATCATTGGAAATAGGTACGATAAATTATTAATAAATTTGGAAAGATCTTGATTTTTCACCTTTCTCTCTGTGCCTAAAGCACAATTCTATATAGTAGGTCTAGAAGTGATCTCTTAGGATACTTCAAAGACACATGAGATGAAGGATCATGAGATCTTAGGCTAAAAGCTTCCAAAAAAAAAAAAAAATACAGAATTCTGCACTGGTCCAAAAAGCTTTATAAAAACTTAAATAATGAGTTTCAGTCTCTGAGATCTATCAGCTTATGGGGAAAATGCCCAACAGAAATATAATACAGGCCACATAAGTAGTCTTAAATTATCCAGGAGTCACATTAAGTAGTAAAAAAATGAAAATAAATTTAATAAAATGTTATTAATAATTAATACATTAAAATATTACCACTTTAATATGTAATCAATATAATAATTACTAAAATATTTAGATCATTTTTTCATATTAAGTCTTTGGAATCCAGTATATACTTAATACTTAACACATCTCAATATGATTTAGCCATATTTCAAGTGCTCAAAAGCCACATGTGGCTTGTCTACTGTATTGGTCAGTGTAGGTCTATCACACAGTATGTCTCACAGGCTATATTTAAAAGAATCTAAGAAAAGTTTGAAGACTTCGTCAGAGGTGAACATGGAGAGACAAAACAGATTGTTACTCTTTAATTATAGGATTTTCTCCCTTAAAAGTATGTATAAAAATGCAAATTTCTTAGACTGTCTTCAATCATGATACATGCAAAATAAATTCCTTTCTAGATTTTACTGGAGCAGTAATCAACATACTAATACCCGTCCTCCAAAAAAAGGACGTGACTAATTTTATATCCTACTGCCCTTCACTTAAATCCAAGAATCACAGCCATAGATGATAAAGCATTTATGAGTCACGGTCAGTAATATAACATAGGCAGAAGACAAGTATCAAGTATAAAAGGAGTACAAAAATGTTAGAAGCCAGCCTTCTAACCATCTGGAACAGAGAACTGCAAGATGAGCATACACTAGTGACATATTACCAATATTCTAGAGTTGTATTTTGTGACAACTGTTCCTCCCAATATGAATAGGTACCCCATGAAAAAAAGTGTCCAATATTCCACTCAATCTAGGAATTGCTGAATTAAACAATATTAAACGTATTCCAGGTTCCTCCATCCCTATAATACCTGACTGTTCAAGGATCTTAATATGCCCATGAGTACTGTGTCCATTTGAGAGGGGTTTGTTTGTTTATTTATTTATTTATTTATTTATTTATTTATTTATTTTGAGAGGGGTTTAAAAAGAAGGCTACAGTACACAGCATCTCCCAACTAATTTGGTGAAGAAACTTTACTTTTGTGAATCTTAACTAGCATCCCAAACTGGAAAATGATGATCTAGAATAAAACCACAGATAAGACTAAGACTATTCCCACAAGCTCAAGGAGAATCAATGCTAGACAGTGTATTGGTAAAGCCTAAGGTGGCTTTGAAGGTCTACTAACTTATCGGGAAAACCTTTTTGATTTGGTCAAGTAAAAAAAAGGCAATGATCTGCATTATTCTATTTATAGGGCTATTATACTCACCCCTGAAATTCCTACATTCTAGGAATTACGGCCATGAAATAGAAGGTTAATTTAATTTAAATCCTACCCAAAAATCTCATTTTGGTCTTATTCTCCTACAGACCATAAAAAGAAAATTTATGAAATCAAATGGAAGTGAGGGTCAAAACTCATTCTAATTGATTCTAAAGCTGCTGCAGTTAAAACTAGACATTTGCTGTTCACAAAGTTTAAAGAAGTAACCAAGCAACCAGAATAATTAACATACATAGAAACATCTAAAATAACGACACTGTCAAGAACCAAAAGGGATATAAAATACATATAAGGGTGCCAAGTAAGACAATAAAAGCAAAAAGAGAGTTATCTCCCCTAAGGAGGGGATTTTACAATGACTTATGGAAGGTGTCACAGGCAAAAGAAGGAACACTCCAAAAAAATATTGTGATTTCTCTAAATTCCGAATCTGGATTACATGCTTTGACTCTATACTTCTATATAAAAAAAGATCTGTGCAATAGCCAGAGAAGGAGACATTTAATTTTTTGCTAAGTCTGGTGGGTATGAAACTGTTGTCATGATTTGCCTTTCTCTGACAACTAGTATGTCTGAACATGTTTCAGTGTTTTTTTTAAACCATGTATCCTTTTAATGAAATACCTGATTATGGTTTTTGCTCAAATTTCTATTTGCTTCTCTTAGTAATCTGTTAAGACTTCTTTATATATTTCAAGTACTAATCTTTCAGCTGTGTGTATGACTTATGCTTTCACTTTCATTATGTTGACACAAGCTCAACAAAACTTTAGAAATTAAATACATATGCTCAGAAATGCTAGAGAATTCTACCATTTAAGAACACTAATTCTGCAGTCTTTTCCAGAAAATAAAAGAGGAAAAACTTCCCAATTCATTTTATAACGCTGTTCCATCATATTGGCAGTGATAGACACAGGATAAATGGAATACATGAATGGATCTACTACGTGTTCCAGAGAAGATAGAAACAGACCCATTCAAATATGTTCAATTGACTTGACAAAGATGCAAAAGCAACTCAATGAAGGACAGATTTTCGACAAATGGTGCTAGAGAATTGAACCTCCATAGGTTAAAGAATGATACTACCTCATTGTCATCAGGATAAAAGATCACAACAAAGTAACACGAGTTGACAAGGATATGGAAAAATTGGAACTTTATGCCATACTGTAGCAATAATTAGTCTTGGCATTTGATATTTTAAGTGCTTAACTTTGTCCTTAAGGAGCACCTTGCTCCTTGGCCATTTTCTATCTGCAAAAAGCTTAAAATCAGACTGGGTGTTTTTTTGGAAAACTCTTGTTTTGATTAAAATTGCATGGAGTCTGTAGACTTATTTGGTTTTAGACATGAAAATTTTTTTTATGGGAGTAGTATGTTCTCCATTTATTTAGGTCTAAATTATTTAAATATCTTTCAATAAGGTTTTACAATCTTCTAAAATCTCTTTTAGATTTACAAGAACCTGTTTTTGTTATTCAATGTTCCTATATTACATATTTTATGTAAAAATTTTATTGCTGTATATATAACTGTAAGTAACTTTTGCTAGACTATCTTAATATTATTTCAATAATTTTTATGTAGATTGAATTTTCCACAAAGGCTAACCTATGATAATTTTGTTTCTTCTAATTATTCCTTTTACTTATTTCTGAATGTGTTAAGACTCTGTACAATGTGGGTGAGAGTGTAATAAGCACCCATATGTTGTTTCTAATTTTTAAAAGGGTGTTTTAGATCTTTTTTATTAATTGGTATGTTTTCTGTGGTTTCTTTGTAAACAGAGTTTATCAATTAAGGAAGTTCTATTCTTAGCTTGCTAGGAGTTTTATCACAAACAGATATTGAATATTATTAAACTTTTTTCCTGTATCAATTCAGATAACCAAATAATTTGTCTCCCTTCATCTGTTAAAGTGGTAAATTATATGAACAGATTTTCTACTGGCCTGACTTTGCATTCTGTAATACATTTAAGCTGGCTAAGATGTATTCTTCTTTTTTATACCTCTTTGGCTTCGGTTTTTTAATTTTTGTTTTGGACTTTCTGTTGCTATGTTTGAGTGGACAGTAAAATTAAAAGGCCATTTCCATTTTTTAAAAAGATTTTATTTGAGAAAGAGACAGAGAGAGCACATGAGAAGGGGAGGGACAAAGGGAGAAGGAGACTATCTGCTGAGCAGGGAGCTCAACTGTAGGGCTCAAATCTAGGACCCTGGGATCATGACCTGAGCTGAAAGCAGTTGCTTAACCAACTGAGCCACCCTACAGATCATTTTTATATTCTATCTGGTTTGGGTGCCAAGATTACACTAGCCTCACAAAATGAGCGGGAATGTCTATTAGGTATTCCTGTGTAACAGATTACTCCAAGATGTAGTGGTTTAAACCAACAGACATTTTTTATCTAACAGCTTCTGTGTGTCAGGAACTAGCTGGGTGAGTTTCTCATGAGATTTTAGTCAGGATGTCAACAGGAGCTGTAGAATCCACTTTCAAGGTGGTCCACTCACATGCTGTTGGCAGGAGGCCTCAGTGTCTCACCACAGAGGTATCTCCATTGGTTTGAATGTTCTCATGATAAGTAGCTGGTTTCTCCAAGAACAAGTAAACCAACAAAAAGAGTGAAAAAAAAAAAGCTGCAGTACCTTTTATGAACTATTTTCCTAAGTCTCACTGGTCATTTTTCGGTTACTGCTGTTTGAATTGCATCATTAGGCCCAGTCCATACACAAGATGAGGGAATTAGGCTTCCACCTCTTAGAGGGAAGAGCGTGGAAGAGCGTAAGAATTTAAACATATTTTATAAAGACCATGGAGTATTCCTTCTTTTGCTAATTTTTAAATTTGTTTAAGATTTTCTTTAGTATTTGGGTAGATTTCACTTATAAAACTATTGGTACTTTGTGTTTTATCTACAGGCAGTTTTTAAAGAACCCATTCAACTTCCTTAGTGGTTAAAGGGCAATCAGGTTTTCTATTACTGAAATAATTTAAAGGTCTCTTGGAATTTATCCACTGCATTTAATTTTTAAAATATACAGACAGGGCAGCCTGGGTGGCTCAGCGGTTTAGCGCTGCCTTCAGTCCAGGGCCTGATCCTGGAGACCCAGGATCAAGTCCCACCCTGCATGGAGCCTGCTCCTCCCTCTGCCTGTGTCTCTGCCTCTCTCTCTCTGTGTCTCCCATGAATGAATAAAGTCTTAAAAATAAATAAATAAAAAATAAATAAATAAATAAATAAAATATACAGACATCAAGGTTACTCACAAATTCCCTTATTTAATCTCTGCTGCATCACAATTATGTCTCATTTTTCATTCCTAATATTATTTACATCTACTTTTTTCTTGATCTGTCATTCCTGAGTCTTAACCATTTAACAAGATTTTTCAAAGAAACCAACTTAGATGTTCGTGATCCTATCATACCTTAGTCTTCTATTCACTTTCCTTTATTACTTCCTTCTTCCTATTTTCTTTGGGTTAACTGTTAATTTTTCATCTTAAACTGAAAGCTTGTTACCTCATTTTCAATTTTTCTCTTTTCCTACTGCAAACCAGTAGAGCTACAAATTTCTCTATCAAGTACCAGTTTGTTGCATCTATAAACTCTGACAGGGACGCCTGGGTGGCTCAGTTGTTGAGTGTCTGCCTTCGGCTCAGGGCATGATTCTGAGGTCCTGGGATCCAGTCCTGCATCGGGCTCCTCATGGGGAGCCTGCTTCTCCCTCTGTGTATATCTCTGCCCCTCTCTAACTCTCATGAATAAATAAATAAAATCATACCAAAAAAATTCTGACAGAAAATCCTTCCATTACCATCCAGCTTCTCAGCATTTTCTAATTTTCACCATGATTTCTCTTTTGAAGGTAATTTTTATTTATTTATTTTTAAAGATTTTATTTTTAAGTAACTCTATACCCAGAGCGGGGCTCGAACTTATGGCCCCAAGATCATGAGTCACACGGTCGACCAACTGAGCCAGGCAGGCACCCCTGAAGGTATTTTAAAAATTGCCAAATGTGTGCAAATATTCTCCCACTTTTTATCAGTTTTAAACCGAAAAAAAAAAAACTGAAAGAAAAGAACTGTACACTCTTCACTAGATTCAACAGTTATTTGCCAATTTATTTTCTTCTTATATAGTATAAATATATCTATGTGTGTATATAGATAAATATAGATATGTGTGTATAATACACAGTCATGTGTATTTTGCTGTACCAAATAAGCTGTAGACAGAAAACATTTGGACATAGTTTGACATGTATAGGAAATAACCACAATTCCATTATGTCACCTAAGAAAATTAACAATTTCACAATAAAGCATACAGCCCACATTCACATTTTCCCTAATTATCACAAGAATGTCTTATGGAGCTTTTACCTCAGAACCAGATCAAATTCAAGTTCATGTATTTTAAGTGGCTTTTGTCTAGAACAGTCCTTCCACCTTTTTCCCTAGGATATTCCTTTTTTGGAGTCCAGTACAGTTGACGTGAGAATCTCATTTGTTTGATAGCTTCCTCTTGATGTCATAAGTGAATGCATGGACTATTCTAAAGCAAATGCTTTATCTTTTCCGCTAAGCATTTTAAGTTATAAGTCAGGATAGGATGCCTGGGCGGCTCAGCAGTTGAGCTTCTGCCTTTGGCTCAGGGCATGATCCCAGAGGCCTATGATGGAGTCCCACATCGGGCTTCCTGCATGGAGCCTGCTTCTCCCTCTGCCTGTGTCTCTGCCTCTCTCTCTCTCTCTCTCTCTCTCTCTCTGTGCTCTCATGCATAAAGAAATAATAAAAAAAAAAGAAGTTATAAGTCAATGTCTATATAACTTTAGCACCAGTTGTGTCTGAATACACAATCACTGAATTGCATGATATGTAAGATCTGATTTATAACTTTAACACAAATTGAATGATATATATAATTGTTTTTTGTGGCAAAGTATTCAAGAAGCATGAATGCTAAATATCTCATGTAAAAGACAGTAATCAATATTCTTTTACTCAACCAAACCAACTTGTCATAATTTTCTTTCATCTTTATTATTTCTCCAGCAATGAGCCAACATAAACATCTACTACATATAAGCAACAGCATTAAGAGTTTAATCTTCACATTCAATCTTTCACATATTAAGAGATCCAATATTCTATCTCTTGCGTTCTTCCCTTATAACTTACAGTTATGACTGAGACTTAATCTTATCTTTTCCTATACCTTCCCTTAAGAGAGCAGTCCTAAGGAATTCTTCAACAATTCACTTACTACTATTCCACATTACTAGGTTCTTAGGTTTTAAATCCAAGAAAAACAGAAAAAACACACTATCCTTGGTTTGCAAGAGCCCATTTGGAAAACCAGAGATGGGGTAATGCACTGCCAGGCTGATTACCTCAGAGACTGGAGAAGAAGAAAAAAAAAAAAAAAAACAGTAAACTTGGTTTATGGATATATAGCATCTGGCCCTCCAGAGGTGAGGATGACAAAGTACAGCTATTCTTTAGTGGAGAAGGAAGCAGAGACCCAACTTAAACGGCATGTGCGGTAAGCAATAAGAAAACTCCAATCAATTCCATCCAAAACCAAAAAATAAATAAATAAATAAAAATAAACTACTAAAACTCTTTAGATAATAATGATGTTGTACACTGAGTACCAATACACGGTACTTCATATACACTGCTTACAAAATGAGGTACAAAGGAATACAAATCTAGAAGAGGTATCAAAATTTAAATCTAGATTTATCTTATTACAAGCTTATATTCTATTTACTGAAACCAGTGAACAGAAACAACTGCACAGAGCTAATGTACATTAAAACAGTGAATAAGCAAATGTAAATGAGTGAAGGAATTCAGTTCAGATAAAAAAAAAATCAGTGAGCAAAATGTTAGTGGAAGAAAAAGAAATTGACAAAATACTGGCATTAATACCTTTCTGAAGTTTATTATAAAAAGCTAAAATATATGAGTTCCCCAGCTACTAACTGGCAATACCACAATATTTGCTTTTATTCTTTCTTTAGTCAGTTCTGTTTCTTGTATATTGAAGCTCTAATATATGGTACAAATACATATTTGGAATATTATGTCTTCTTTTTGAATTGGCTTTTATCATCATTGAAATGTTTCCCTTTATCACTGGTAATACACTTTGTCTGATATTAAAACTACTCCAGCTTTCTCATGATCAGCATTGGTGTAGTGCATCTACATTTGGTCTGTAGCTTTATACTTAAAGTACACCTTCTGTAGAGTTTTTGATGCAGTCTTTCATTTTTATCCAGTCTGAAAAATCTGACTTATAACTTGTAGTATTTAGCCCATTTACATTTAATGTAAGTACTAATATAGTTGGATTTGCTTCAATTAGTATTTTTTAGTATTCCATTTTATTGCTTTTTAGCCACACCACTTTGTTTAGTGATTGCTTTAGGGATTTGCAAAAGAGACCCTTAATCTATAACAGTGTACTTTCAATTAATATTATCTTTTCATCTTACAACAATGGAATTCAATCTACCTTTCCACTATCCTAGGTTATTGTGTCATATTTTTTACTTGTACATATTATAAACCCACAATACATTAACATTTTTTCAGAGGCAATAGTTTTTATAAAAAATAAGAAATGTCATTTATATTTACCAATACAAAGACCAATTCTCATCTCTTTATTCCTTTATTTAGAGCTGAGTTTCTGACTTGTATATTTCCTTTAGCCTGAAGAACTTAAGTATTATTTGTAGTGAAGTCTAATGGTGAGGAATTCCCATAGATTCTGTTCAAATAAAAATGTATTTATTTTGTTTCCATTGCTGAGATATTTTTGATGGATTTATAATTTCAGGTTGATACCTTTTTTCTTTTAGCACTTAATAAAAGATATTCCACTGTCTTCTAGTCTTTATTATTTCTGATGAAAAGTGAGTGTTCATTCCTATTATTTTTCCCTTATGTACAATACAATGTGTCTCCCCCCCCCCCAGCTGCTTTTAAGATAATCTCTTTATGTTTGGTTTTCAGCAATTTCACTTGATGTGTTAGTATGGTTTTCTTTGTTTATTGTGCCTGGAGTTTATTGACTTCTGCGTTCCATGAAATTTATTGTCCAAATTTTAATCAAAATTGGAAATCTTTCAATTGTCATATCTTTAAATATTTTTTGCTGCAATCTCTCTTCTCTTTCTGAGACTCATTTTACACGTATGTTCTACCATTCAATATTGACATAGATCTCTGAGGTTTGTTCTTTTTTTCTCGTCTGGATTCAGTTTACTGAAGTTTTCTTGTGGCAGTTTCTTATTTGCCATTAAACAACATATCCTGTGAATTTTTTCATTTCAAGTATTGAATTTTTCTGTTCTGTATTTTCCATTTGATTTTTGTTTAGCTTTCTACCTTTTTTTTCTACTTTTTTAAAGATGTATTTATTTGAGAGAGTGAGAGACTGAGCACAAGTGGGGGGAGGGGCAGAGAGAATTTCAAGCAGACTCCCTGCTGAGCACGGAGCCTTAGACTGATCTCACAATCCTGAGATCATGACTTGAGCTGAAGTCAAGAGTTGAATGCTTAATTGACTGACCCACCCAGGCACTCCTAGATTTCCATTTCTGTTTTGATTCCCTATCTGGGCATGGATCATGCCCATCTTTTCCTTTAAATATTTAAACGTATTTATCAGAGACCATTTAAAATATCTGCCAACTTTCTCTACATTTTTTTTTTTTTTTTTATTTACGATAGTCATACAGAGAGAGAGAGAGGCAGAGACACAGGCAGAGGGAGAAGCAGGCTCCATGCACCAGGAGCCTGACGTGGGATTCGATCCCGGGTCTCCAGGATCGCGCCCTGGGCCAAAGGCAGGCGCCAAACCGCTGCGCCACCCAGGGATCCCTTTCTCTACATTTTTATCCTTTGACTTTGTTCCAATTATTTTTTTCCTCTAAAGATAAGCTGCATTTTCCCACTTCCTCCTGTGTCTAGTAATTTTTACATAACTGGAAATTGTTGGTACTACATTGAATGTTTGGAGTGCTAAGTGTGTTCTGGCATGAAGTTAATTTATGGGCAGCTCAACCTGATACTTTTAAGGGTTAGTTTTAGACTGTTAGGATGGGTCTAAAATAGCTCTTACTCTATAGATAGAGTAACCTTAGTCCTAAAATATAAGTCTTTCTGGGGTCTCAACTAATCCTCAAGGGGCTCAACTAGCTCCTTCCAATTTGACTGGCTGAAATTCTCTGTGACCTCTAAAGCATCTCTTCTTGACATACAGGCCCCAGTAGCTGTTCTCTGGAATGAGACCCATTCTGCATATGTGGAGTTCAATGTTCAGCCAAAGAATCCAACAACTCCGTGCAGATTTCCGAAGCTCCTTCTTGAAACAACTCCCTCCTTTCTAGTACCCAGTCTCACAAATTCCAGCTGGGTCAGCAGCCATGCACTCCAATAACTGTTTTCTCCACTACACTAAAACTCTGATCTCTCTTTGGCTCTCCATACTTGAACTTCAGTTTGGAAAGCCAGCATGAGCTCACCTCTTAGGTTTTCTGTCTCTCAAGGATCACTGTTGTATGCTTTGCTATCTAACGCTAAGAAAACCTCAATTGCTACATATATTTTATTCAGCTTTATGGTTGCTTATAGAGAGGGGATAAGTTCAATACCTATTGCTCCATTATGGCAGGACCTGGAAGCTAAGATGTATCAAAGTTAATGTTTAAGTACCTTTTAAGATTATTTTAATATATACTCATTAAAAAAAAATTAAAAAAAAAAAAAACCAAGACCATATCCAACAAAGAACTTCTGATAAATTCTGGTGTATTTTCTTCTAATTACATTCATACAAAGAGATACAAAGATGAATAAGACATGGTTGCTGCCCATCAGGGGCTCAACATCTACTGGGAAAGAAACACACAGTAGAAAACACAGTATGTGAAACTATGGTAAGTGCTATACTGGAAGTACAAGGTAAAATGGGGTGAAAAACACTGAAGAGCACATGGTAAACTGAAGTGCCTAATTATGGTCTTGAAATCTATCTCTGAATATGCAAAGAGAAGAGGGAAGCATTACTGCTAAATGGTAAAGCCAAAGCCAAGGAAAAGAGATGGAAGACTATACACTAGACCTTTAACAGAACATCAAATACTCCAAAATACCTGTCAGTCAAGGGTTGGTGCAAGGCAGGCATATCCTTCATGGATGGGCAAATAACCTAAACATGTGATATAGCTGGACCTAATACAAGTAAGATGTGGTGGGGGCCACATAGTAAAATGGAACAAGTTGAAGGCATTCACACCATAATTTTTGTAAAATTTTGGGAAGCACTGTGCAAATCCATGGGAAAGACACTGTATGTAAGAGAAAGGAGGGAAGAGAAGCTGGAAAGTCAAGCTAGAAATGATAAGGAAGTATTTAGATTTAATCAGTAGACAATTTTAAAAGAAATATTTTTAAAAGCCTCTTATTTCAGAAAAATACATAAAACTTTTGAAAATCACCCATATTACCAATCCCAAAATTATTGAAAAGCAAGATTTTGGTACGTTTTTTTTTTATCCATTTTCTTTTCTACAATTAGGGTTGTATGTGCATGTGTGTGTGTGGACTTGTGAAATTATGTGATATTCTTGTGGATTTTTTTTTTCCTCTCATATTCTACAAATAATTTATTTATATTTGACAAGCTCTCTTTAAAAAATTTTTTAGGCCAACTACCGTGAAAATTTTATTCTCTTCTGATTTTTCCTTTAATTGGAAGTATAGTATAGATAAAAAGAGTTTAACCCAAAATGTGTTTTGTTTTTCAATTTTAAGTAGTAAAATCTTGGTTCTGTTTTGAGATGTTTTCTACTACTTCTAAAGAAAAAAATCTCCCACTCTACATATGTTCATTTCTTAGTATGTTTCTAGGTTTGTTGTTTTGTTTTTAAATCATCCCAGTTTTACTTCACTGAACATTTACTCATATGTAATTGTTTGATGTCCTGCTGTTTGAGTCAGCCTCTAAATTTATTCTTTCTGTCTTGCAAACAGCTAAGCATTGCATTAATCTAATTTCCTAAAGTAATCCTCCCACTGGTTTTGTATCATATATATGTATTTAAATTTAATATACAACTTGATTATGATTCTAAGGTTTTAGGAAAGAACATGAATGTCAGTAACAAACTAGATTTCATCATTAAGATTACCAAATGTTACAGTTTTGTACTTGGACTCAAGGGGATGAGATATATCCCAAAAGCCAAAATACAAGTCTAGATATAAAAATTTTGTTTGTTTTTTAATCTCCCACAATCACTCCAAAAGCCTATTTATTTCTTTAAGATCCTCACATACGATTAAACACATGTAAACCCTCAGTCTATATAATCAAGTAGCAAAACAACTGTTAGCACTGACATCCCCAAAACCAATTCCTATAAAACTGATTCCTTCTGACTGGGTTTTGATTCAAGTCCTTCACAGTTCATGCCTTCATCCAGGAGAACAGTTTTTAAGCAATATTAAGTCTCTTCACCATGCACTGTCAAGGCTGGATTACACATTCCAATTTACTTAAAAAAATGATTTTAAACAATGATGGAGGACTCAATTTTTTTACATAAATAAAACAAGATAGAAGTTGTTACTTCTATCCAAATGGATTGAAACTCTATTGTATTATAACATTTACATCTCACTTCAGGAGTTGGAATCCCAAATTGTCTTTAGCTTCATTCTCTCCATCTTCAAATGGTTGGAATTATACTGGGACCAAGGCAAGCATAGCAATCAGCCTAGCACAACCCTTTCCTTCTGTCAAACTTGGCTGCTGACTCACACCTTTCCTACAGTATTAAATGATTTTACGTAATCTTTTTCATAGCAAAGGCTCATTACATCTCTTCTTAAAACCACTTCATTAGGCTTTCAAATAACCTGATAAATATAAAGCTGACAACTTCTAAGATTCCAAATGTGGAAAAGGCAGAGATAAAATTGTAATGAATTACAGGTAGATTTTCTGTTTCTGTTCTGGGGAGAGAAAAGTGGGAGTTAGAGAAAAAGGTAAAAGGTAGAAAGGATAAGAATAAGAGGAAACAACAGAAAAAGAGGGGTGAATTATCTGCTACAAACGCCTTGTATTCTATTAACATGAGCGCTGTGAGGAAATACTTCTCTTCAAAATTTCTCGGTTATCTCATGTCTTGTTTTAGACTAGCTGATCCACATTGAATACAAGCTTAAAGAAGTAGGTATAACAACTAATAAAGAGAGTCCGCCTAGAATAATGACTAGAAGGAGAGGTGAGAAAGTGGTGATTAACTATAAAGATTAAGAGGAAGTACAGGTATAGGCATACAACATTAGATATCCTAGGGAAACACCTAGGGAAGGACAGAAAGTAAGGAATAGCTTTAGGGTCACAAACAGATGCTACATGCCCACTTCAGAGGCAGAACTGGCAGGGAAAAAGACAAAGTGATAAAAAGAACTGAGAAAGAAAACCGGGACTTAAATGGGCTAGAAGCAAAGATGGAACAAGAAAGTAATACAGAGAGAAAACTATAAATACTTAGACTTCGTTAAGATGTGTCATTTACCACAACAAAAATGTGACGCTGATGTAATCTAACCACTAGTATTCAGAGTTTTCTTTATCGTGATGATATAATTTATATAAATAAATTTTTCAATATACTGTGTGTCCCTCCAGAAAGGAAGAACATAAACACAAAAGAACAGGGGCACCCAACAGAGATGAGAGTGGAAGTGATAAACCACCAACCAAAGAACACAAAGGAGCTTTCTTTCTGTCTGGAGGTTCTTCATATCCATTTTAACATAGGAGAAACTGTTTGAAGTTCTCTGTGTTTTGTTTTTTAAAAACTTCAAAAATCTCCTAGGAGCAAGAAATAGTGAATAAAAACTCTCCAAGAAAACAAAAGTGATCAGAAAGATTTTTTTAAAGATCTAAGATGGACATAAAAACATAAGTATTTAGTTAATATTGAATTCTCTGGAAACAGCTTTCAAGAAAGAAATCACATGACCCAAAATTAAGCCTTAAGGATCACAGGTAGGTGCACAGGTTGTCAATATGCCAGACTTCCCTCATACTTTATTTTCAACAAGAAATTAGGCTATACTAATATGATATGTCATAATTTCCAGAGGTTAAAAATAAAAAAGTATGGCATCAACACCACAAAGTCGCTTTTTCTCCTTCTCTATGTTACCAGTGAAATATTATAAAGAATTTTAACAAATCTCTAGTAAGCGCACTGAACACATCTTTTCAACTAAGTATATACAACATATACCAGTAAAACCCACCACACTGGGAGAAAAGGATATAGTGGAGTTTCAGAAAAATGCTTTATTGTTCAAGCTAAAAAGCACCCAACAATTTGAGATTATACATACTAATTTAAGTTCTGATAGGATTTCTATTTGGTAATGCTATCTATATTAATAAATTACACATTCAAAAAGGTCATCTACAAGCAAAAATTTACAATAAGCCATCTTTTATACTGTTGAAAATGGTGTATAGAGAAAAGATTTTTACTGGTAAACTAGTTTGCTATTTTTATTCATAACTTCTACTATACTTAGTAACTTAAACACTACACGAGGGGGTGGACACTGTTACATAGGAGGAAGAACAGCAGGAAAAACTACACAGACCTACAACTGACATCTAAAAATTGTTTGATACTTCCTGAGTTAGCTCATACGTTCATGCATACACATTCTGCACTAGGGATATATCTCTAAGTGAGAGACATACAATTCCGGTCTTTGTGGTGCTGATATTCCAACAGAGGAGGCTATAAAATTATAGTTATTTTATTAGAATTGTATAGTAACAAGAATTAGAGCCTAGGAGGAGAGTGATTAAGTTTACCTAAGGTAAAGGTTCAGGGAAGACTCTTATATCATCTATTCCAAATGCCTGGTACTTTATTACATTCTGATAGACATATTTAGTCTCTTTGATGGCAAATCTTTCAGATTTTAGTAACAGCACTTATGATAGTATACTTAATATGCAAGTATGTCCTTCTAATCAGAGAGCCTAATATATTACATAATTTTTTGTTATTATCACAGCTCTGCTTAGTGGTAACAGTTACGTTTATGATTACAAAAGTATACTCTTTAGGGGTCCCTGGGTGGCTCAGTGGTTTAGCGCCTGCCTTCAGCCCAGATCCCATGGTCCTGGAGTCCTGGGATCAAGTCCCACATCGGGCTCCCTGCATGGAGCCTGCTTCTCCCTCTGCCTGTGTCTCTGCCTGCCTCTGCCTGCCTCTCTCTCTCTCTGTGTTCTCTCATGAATAAATAAATAAAATCTTAAAAAAAAAAAAAAGAAGTACTCTTTAAAATCTTTTGGAAAATAGAGAAAAGTGTAAAGAAAATGAAATCACTCATAGCTAACTGCAACACTCTGAGCCCACCACTTACCAATATTTAAAATACTTAATCTTTTACAAGAACACTCACACACCCTGGTGTAAAATATCAGTGACCTGACATAACCTAGTCTCCTTGTTTTCAGTCCCTGCCCTTCTATACTCTCTTCTCCACAAAGCAACCCAGTGAGTTTTAATAAAACATCAGTAATGTTGTATCGCTCCTCTGCTCAGAACCTTCCAATGGCTACCCCCTACACCCAGAATAAGAGTCTAAGTTTTAGTGCTTACTAGACCTGCAAGGACCTACATAAATCTGCCCCTCCTTTACTTCTGACCTCACTGCCACCCTCCAGCACACTCTCCACACTCTGGCTACTCGGCCTCCTTGCTGCAGTCTTCTCACCTTTGCATTTGCTGTTCCCTCTCTGCCTGGATAACTCTTGTCTCAAATATCATCATGGTCTCCTCTGTCACAGTACAGTAATACAGTAATAAGAAGTAATCATAGTAACAGACTGTGTGGTCAAGTGAAAAAGTTCTTTGAATTTATTGTGGTTAAAATTAACAGCCAACATTTATCAAGTTTTTACCATGTGCCAGATTCTACACCAAGTGTTTTATATGTTATCTCATTTAATCTTCACCACAAACCTTACAAGGTAAGCACTATTACTATTTCCATTCTACTAATAAAGGAAACAATTTTTAAAAGTTATGTGACCTAGGGGATACCTGGGTGGCTCAGCGGTTTAGTGCCTGCCTTTGGCCCAGGGCGTGATCCTGGAGTCCCAGGATCAAGTCCCACATCGGGCTCCCTGCATGGAGCCTGCTTCTCCCTCTGCCTGTGTCTCCACCTCCCTCTCCCTTTCTCTCTCTGTCTCTCATGAATAAATAAATAAAATCTAAAAAAAAAAAAAAAAAAAAAAAAGAAGAAGAAAAAAAGTTATGTGACCTGTGTAGCAAACGTAGGCAACTAATTTCACTGTAATGACTTACACCACTACAGTGGACTGTCTCTTTGTGATTCGTTTTTTTTTAAATTGTTAAAGTGTTTTTTAAAAATAAGTCATTCTAGGTTTTATGCTTGGCAGAGAAATTTTCTAAGTATCTTACAAAAATTAATTTAGGCAAGTACAAATATCTCACTGGTTGAAAATATGTTACAGAAAATAGTAACAGCTAACATGTCATGCTCTATAATTACAAATACATACAGTTGAAATGTCAGAGAATAGTTAAGTACCATAGGAAGACTCAAGTATTTGACCAGTTATGTGAAGCTTAACGCAGTACCGAGACAAAAAAATTTTTTTTTTAAAGCAGTAAGTATCTAAATAGAAGAAAGCTTTTCGACATATCTAAAGACTGGTCCACAGAGGATAAGGGCAAGGAAAGGCCACAGAGAAAAAGTACTGAGCAATTACAACTTCATCTTTTGAGTTTCTACAAATCCCCATTCTATTGTCTCATTAACATTAAAACAAAAACATTATTTTAATGGCTCCTACTGCCTTCTAACTTTCAGGATTATGATTAGATAAATAACCTTTCCACTTCTAATCACTCCAGTCAGTATAATTCACTTTTCAATTGCTTTTTTTGTTTTTAAGATTTTTATTTATTTATTCATCAGAAACAGAGAAAGAGGCAGAGACATAGGCAGAGGGAGAAGCAGGCTCCCTGCAGGGAGCCCGATATGGGACTTGATCCCAAATCCCCAGGATCATGACCTGAGCAGAAGGCAGACACACTCAACACTGAGCCATCCATCCAGGTGCCCCCACTTTTCAACTGCTTTAAAAAAAATGAAATCACAGTAATGATTGCACAACTTCAAAAATATACTAAAAACCACTGAATTACATCCTTAAAGCAGGTAAACTTGGGATCCCTGGGTGGCACAGTGGTTTGGCGCCTGCCTTTGGCCCAGGGCGTGATCCTGGAGACCCGGGATCGAATCCCACATCGGGCTCCCGGTGCATGGAGCCTGCTTCTCCCTCTGCCTATGTCTCTGCCTCTCTCTCTCTCTCTCTGTGACTATCATAAATAAATTTAAAAATTTTTAAAAAAATTAAAGCAGGTAAACTTAATGGTATGTAAATTATCTCATTAAAAGTGCTTAAAAAAGGACAAACATTATATGGTCTCATTCATTTGGGGAATATAAAAAGTAGTGAAAGGGATTATACGGGAAAGGAGAGAAAATGAGTGGGAAATATCAGAGAGAGAGTGACAGAACATGAGACTCCTAACTCTGGGAAACGAACAAGGGGTAGTGGAAGGGGAGGTGGGTGGGTGGATGGGCACTGAGGGGGGCACTTGATGGGATGAGCACTGGATGATATGCTATATGTTGGCAAATCAAACTCCAATAAAAAAATATACAAAAAAAAGTGCTTAAAAAATCAGAATGTACACAAGAAATGGTCAGTTGTAAAATGACTTGTAAGATTTATTCTAACAGAGGAAATTAAATAGTTTACACAGAAAACTGGACATAAAACATGGCCATTTTTGAGGATGTGGAGAAAAAGGAACCCGTGTGCTCTGTTGGTGTGAATGCAAACTGGTGCAGCCACTCTGGAGGTTCCTCAAAACGTTAAAAATAAACCTACCTACAATCCAGCAATCACACTAATGGGTATCTATCCAAAGAATACAAAAACACACTCATTCAAAGGCATACATGTACCCCTATTGTTTACAACAGCATTATCTACAATAGCCAACATATGGAAGCAGCCCAAGTGTCCACTGATTGATGAACCGGCAAAGAAGATGTGATGTATATAAAATGGAATATTATTCAGCCATAAAAAAGAATGAAATCTTGTCATTTGCAATGACATGGATAGAGCTAGAGAGTCATATGCTAAGTGAAGTAAGTCACAGAAAGACAGATACCACATGATTTCACCTGTATGTAGAATTTAAGAAACAAAGCAAGCAAAGGAGGAGACCGACAAACACAAACTAAGAAACAGACTCTTAATTATTTGAGAAAAAAATGATGGTTACCAGAGGGGAGGTAGGTAGAGGGACAGGTAAAATAGGTAATGGGGATTAAAGAGTGCACTTGTGGTATGAGTACTGGGTGATGTATGACATTGTTCAATCACTGTATTTTATACCTAAAGCTAATTATTCCTATGTATATTAACTAGCCAGAATTAAAATAAAAACTTTAAAAACCCCAGAAAAACATGGCCATTTTCCCTTGAGTTCTTTGTAATTTAAGTATCTCATCATTTACTGGCAACTTCTAAGTTCTCAAATTTAGTGTTACAACATATTGATGAAGCATGTTACAAATAACTCATTACTAAATAATAAAAGTACCAAAGTGTAAAGGGACTTGTAGACGAGTTGTCTTGGGTTTTTTTTTTCCAGCTTTTAGAAACCATTTATTTTCCATCAACCTTATTTCCATTTTGTTTCTCCTTCTGGAAGAGCTTAAAACCACTCAGTGGTTGTTCCTACACATGTAATGGCTTGAGCAGCAGAAACTGCAGACCTGTTTTCAGCGGTAGTTGAGTGTTCCAGTCTTTGGTAGAGAACTGCAGAACAGGGCATCTGCATGCCTATAGACCAGTCTGTGACTTCAGGTTGAGTTGCAGTGAATTCAGGACCTGGAGCAGTCCATTTACCCTGAAATTCCTCCTTGGTTACAGCCTTTTCAGCAGTGGCCTACTCTTCCTTTTCAATCTCTTCAGGATCTCTGTAGAAGTAGAGATCAGGGACAACCTCCCATGGGTGTTCAAAGGAAATGGTGCCACACACATGCAAAACTTCTGGGTCCAACATCCACCACATCAGACCCACTGAGTGAGCTCCCTTGTTGTTGCAAGGGATGGTGATGCCCATGGAGCACAGAGGAGAGTCTGCGTCAGAGCAATGGTAGGCAGATTAACATAAGATGCCTCTGTGAGAGGCTGGTGGTCAGCCCTGGGATCAGTAACCACCAGAAGTCTCAGCTCGCAGAAGGCTGCCTGGAACTTGTTGGTGAAGGTTCCAGAGTGAAGTGGCCAGCAATAGGAATGGCTCCAGTGGCAGCAGCAAACTTCAGCACAGCTAACTGGCCATTATTCCCAATGATATGACACAGACAACAGCTGGGTTTTCAGTGGCAACAATGGCATGAGCTGTCTGCAGAAGCTTCTCCCAGGTTCTCTTCAGATTTATATTGTAGATGCCATAATTTTTCCTTTTGTAGATGTACTGTTTCATTTGGAAGTCAAGGTTGGTGCCAAGTAAGTGAGTTCCTACTGCAACTAAGAACGTCCTCCTCCTTCATTTGTAGGCTATCAAAGGCTCTGGACATCTTCAAAGTTTCCCTCTAAGTTATGAGGGGAACTCAGATTAATACTGGAGCCTTCTTTGGGTAGAGCAAAAGGCAGTTGTTTTGGTTTTTTAATCTACTATAAAAGTTTCTTTTAATTGGTGTATTTTGGACATGCACACTTGAAGTGATTATTGATATAGCTGAATTTGTATGTACCATATTTTAAATATTTACTCTTCATTGCTCTTTTTCTTTTCTTTTTTTGTCTTCTCTATATCTGCTTTCTCTGGTTTTATCTGAACATCTTATATGACTCGATTTTCTCTATTCTTTTAGCATATCAATTACACTTCCTTTTAAAATCTTTTTAGTGGTTACTGTAGGGTTTGCAATATACCTTTATGACTAATCCAAGTCCACTTTTAAGACAACACTATACTACTTCAGTTATAACAAGTATTTAAGAGGATTCCCAATTCCTCCTTCCTGTTTCTTAACATTGCTGTCATTCATTTCACTTATTCATAAGCTATAATCACCAAATACCTCACTTTTGAACTATTATCTGTTAGATCAGTTAAATAGAAGAAAAATAGAAGATTTCATCTTCATTTATTTTTTTCTCCTTCACGTAGATTTAAGTTTCTGACCTAGACCATTTTCTCTCTCTTTGAAGAACTTTTAACATCTTTGTAAAGCCAGTCTACTAGTTAAAAACTCTTTCAATTTTTGTCTGAGAAAAGTTTTACTTCTTCACTTCTGAAGGATGATTTCACTAGATACAGAATTCTAGGTTGGTGATTTCTTCTTTCAACTCTAAATAATTTACTCTCTCCTTTCTTGCTTGGTTTCTGAATAGAAGTCTGAGATAATTGGGGATGCCTGGGTGGCTCAGCGGTTGAGCATCTGCTGGGCATGATCCTGGGGTCTGGGATAGAGTCCCACATCGGACTCCTTGCTGGGAACCTGCTTCTGCCCCTGTCTGTGTCTCTGCCTCTCTCTTTATGTGTCTATCATAAATAATAAATAAATAAAATCTTAAAAAAGAAAAGTCTGAGATAATTGTTTCCTTGTTCCTTTATAGGTAAGGTGGTTATTTCCCTGGGGCTTCTTTCAAGATTTTATCTTTGTCTTTGATTTTCTGCAGATTGAATGTAATGTGTGTAGGAGTAGATCTTTTTGTTGTTCTTATTTGTCCTACTTGGTATCTATGAGCTTCCTCAATTTTGGAGTCTTTAATTTTGGAAAATTCTTACCTATTATACTTCAAATACTCCTGGTTCCTTTCTCTCTTCCCCTTGTTACATCCCAATTATGCCTGTGTTGCACTTTTATAACTGTCCGACAGTTCTTGGTTACTCTGGTTCCATCTCTCACTTTTTTTCTCTTTGCATTTTAGTTGTGGAAATTTCTATTGATATATCTTCATGCTCACTGATTCTTTCCTCAGTCATGACCAGTCTACTAATGGGCCCAACAAAGGCATTCGTCATTTGTTACAGTGTTTTTTACTTCTAGCATTTCCTTTGGATTATTTCTTTGAGCTTCCATTTTTCTGTTCACATTACCCATCCACTTCTACAAGACATCTATTTTTTCCATTAGAGCTCTTAGCATATTAAGCATAATTTTAAATCAACAGTGTGATTCCAAAATCTATGTCATATCTGAGTCTGGTTCTTATGCTTCATTTACCTCTTCAGATCGTGGGGGTTTTTTGCCTGTAAACATGCCTTATAGGGACGCCTGGGTGGCTCATCAGTTGAGCATCTGCCTTTGGCTCAGGGCATGATCCCTGGATTCCAGGATCAAGTCCCACATCGGGCTTCCTGCGTGGAGCCTGCTTCTCCCTCTGCCTATGTCTCTGCCTCTCTGTGTCTCTCATGAATAAATAAATAAAATCTAAAAAAAAAAAAAAAATGCCTTATAATCTTTTGTTGAAAGTGAGATATTGAAAGAAAGAAAGAAAGAGAGAGAGAGAGAGAGAGAGAGAGAAAGAGAGAAAGAAAGAAAGAAAGAAAGAAAGAAAGAAAGAAAGAAAGAAAGAAAGAAAGAAAGAGAAAGGGAGAGAGATAATGTTGGGTAAAGGGAACTGAGGTAGACAGACCTTTAGTGTGAGTTTTATGTTTATTGACTGGGAGTAGGCTTGTTTGTTTGCTGTAGCTATGATGTCTAAGGCTAAAATTTTTCTCCAATGTCTTTCTTTTTGTCTCCCATGTTCACTTTGGGAATCCCTGGAGACTCTTTTTAAATAAGGTGTGAGGCTTACACTTGTTTTAGATGCAATCCTGTTATACAGGAGTCCTACTGACATGGTGCTAAAATTGGAGAGAGGCATGTCCTCTATTGTCCAATGATTAGGTCTCAGTCTTTTAGTGAGCTTATTTCCCTTCCCCCGGGCCAAGGCTTTCCTAGAGCCCCTGTTGGTTAGGTTCTGGTAAAATACTTTCCCTTGAAATAGGCTTTGTCAAAGAGAACAGAGAGCTCTGGGTATATTTCAAAATGATTACTTTTCTCTTCCTCCCTACCTGCCCCTCCCTGCAAACTCCTGAAATCCTCCACAATCCACAGACAGTAAAAGATTTTTCTCTGATCCTCACAAGAAGAACCTGGTAGGGTTACTGGAAGTGAGACTCAGGAAAGCCACACACCCCCCAACCCCCAAGACTCGGCCTCCATGGTTTTCAACTCTCAAGCTAGCCAACTCAGAGCCTCCAGCAATTCATTCACTAAACTTAAAGGTGTTCCTACCTATAGTGGCTTCAGCTGTGGGGCCTCTACTCCTAGGTTTTTGCCATTCATAAGCTTTGATTCTCTGTATCTAATTGTCTCCAGTTTTTCAGGCAGCAGTTTGCCCTGAGACCTCAATTCTCACATCAGAAGCAGTAAGTCAGTATATTATTATTATCATCATCATAAGAGCTAAGGTAAGACTATCCCTAGAATATAACTCTTTCTTGTTTGCATTCTAATATACTTTATACATAATCCTGGGGTTACCTAAGGGAGAATTATAAGACAATATCAAGCAGGTGACTATCTTCCACTGTTTGTCAATAAAAGGGAGTGAAGATCGAGAACCATTATTGTATTCTGCAAATAGTTTGGGATATAGAGGTCCACAAACTGCTGCCGAAGGGCCAAATCCTGGCAGTAATGGAACAAATCCAGCCATTCATTCTTTATATACATACATACATATATATTCTTTCTGTGGCTACTTTCTTGATAACAATGGTAGAGTAAAGTAGTTCCAACAGAGGCCCTATGTCCTACAAAGCCAAAAGAATTTACCATCTGGCCCTTCAAAGAAGAAGCTTGCTGGCCCTAGGTTATATATCCCATGCTGTCTTGCACCTGTGATATCTGGTATTTTGTGTATGTCTGTCTGTCTTTTTTAATTGTTGATCAGGGCTGAGTGCAATGATGACTATGCGCCGTCTTTAATTTTTATTCATCAATTCATTTAATATACAATTGATGAAAGTAAAGAACTCAGTTTAGTGAAAATCTTTTGCAACACAGTGTAAATAATGCTATAACAATTACATTCAAATACTAAAAAATTAAAATAAAGAAGTTATTGACTCTAGCTGGGGTACTCAAGGGTCAAGAACATTAAAATACTGCCACAGAAGACTGTGGCTTACTATTGTTTAGCAGAAAATATATCCTCTAAGTAAGGGATTCTCAAACTTCAGTATTAGAATCACCTTAAGGACTAGTAAAACAAAGACTGCTGGTTATACCCCCAGAGTTTCTATTACAGTAAATCTGAGGTGGAGCCCCAAAATTTACATTTCCAACAAGTTCTAAGGTAATACTAATATGATGCCAGTAGAGAACTACTCACTGCTCTAACATACCAAATAGCATCATATAAATACATTTTTAAAGCTGAAAGGGTCTTTTAAAAACTAGTTGTTTGGGGAAGCCTGGGTGGCTCAGTGGTTGAGCGTCTGCCTTTGGCTCAGGGCGTGATAATTATCGTCCCACATCTGGCATGGAGCCTGCTTCTCCCTCTGCCTTTGCCTCTGCCTCTCTCTCTGTATGTCTCTCATGAATAAATAAATAAAATCTTTTTAAAAAATAATAAATAAATAAAAACTAGTTTTACCTCTCTGAAAAAAAAAAAAGAGTATCAGACTAAAAAAACAAAAAGTCTTTATGTCAGACAAATAGAAAAGTCAAACAGACTGTCATCTGTTTTATGAACCTGAAACACTTTGGACCTTCAGAATTGCTTTCCTATTTCGTTCATTCCCTTGTTACCTCCTCAATCAATCCACCTCCCTCAGTTATCTGCCCTAACTGACAGGTTTCCTTTGCTGTCTTCACACTTTAACCATGACTGAACAAGTTACCTTAGCCTTGGGTCTTGGCCCCTAAAATCAGTAGGGCAAACCCTCCACCAGAAACAAATTTAAAAGAAGCTATCTACAGGTCAATGTTAAGGGGTTCTTCAAAATTCCAACTCTATCTCTTGGGAAATAGGCTGGAACACAGATAACTGATGAGTTCACAAAACCCTAGCTAAATACTCCTATACTCATTCATAAAAGGTTACCAAACTATGTAGGAGTCATTTGTGCATTATTTTTAAAATGAGAGACACACACACAAAAAAAATAAAAATAAAAAAATAAAATGAGGGACACAATGGCTCTCACTTGGGGCATAAATTATTTTTTAATCCAGATATAGAGTAAAAAACATTTGATTAGTATTACTAAAACTCTAAATAAATGATTACTTCAGCTTCACTAATGAATGCAATTTAAAAAAATCAATTGCTGTAAGTCCTCTATTCTGTAAAATGCAGCACAAGTTTAATAACTTATTTAGGGAGAAAATTACCACATCAAATATATCAAATACAGAAACATTAATAAGCAGGAAAAAATCAAGTATCTCTAAGAATGCAGTAGACAAAAATAGTATTCACTAGTACTTACTGCTAGACAAGAAATAGAAAGATGCAAAAGGTGTTGCCCCTAGCTTCAAAGAACTTATTGTCTATCAGAACAGCACAGGACAAAAATGAAAGTGATTAAGTGTTTAATTGTAAGATATGACTATACAGTTAAAGATCAAGAAAAGGCCAATGTAGACTAGAGTAGCTAAAAAATGTTTTATAGTACAATAATATGAGCCATGACTTCAAAAATGGTTAAAACTTAATTAAGCAGGATTTGGATACAGAGTAGTAGAGATTCCAGAAAAGATATAAAGTAAGAATAAAAGGAGCACCACAAAATAGAAGGTAGACACTGAAGTGCTTACCTGACAGGAGTTCAACACTGGTGGACAGAAAGAAATCGGGTTTGACTGATTGTATGGGGCTAGATAATACAGGCCTTTGAAACCTCACAGAAATCTTTAGATCCGATACGGTGGGCAAGGTGAAACTATTATAGGTTATTTAAAGAAGACTACATGGAAAAGGACATATTTGAAGACTTATTTTAGCAGCAATATACAACACAGTTCAGTGAGGGGAAAGGCCAGAAGCAGAGAGCAACTATGGTGCCACTGTAATAATCTGGGAACGAGATGGTAAAGCACTGAACTATGGTCCTGGCAGTGGAAATGTAGGGAAGAGGAAGGAACTTAAGTGACACTGCAAACTTGGCAACTTGTTAAAATATTAGGCATAGGGATAAGAAAAAAATCAAATAAGAAGCCAATACTGCTAGGCTGATGGAACGAAGGAACAGGTGCCATCTACTACCAACAGGTGCCATCTACCCACATCTACCCACAGAAGTAGAATAGCTAGAAATGAAAGCCAACTGAGGTAGCAAGACACTATGGCATAGAAGAAGGATTACTGTGAAAATGCCAAGTTTACAATGACAGTTGGTAGCTACCTGTACTCTAGCAAATGAATAAGCAGATGTCATTAGATTTGTCTGGTCAGCCCATCTATTTCTGACTTTAGCAAAGAAGTTAACAGAGAAGAAAAAAAAAAAAAGGATGGTTGAGAAGTGTCTGGATATTCAAAATTAAAGTGCATCTACAAGAAAGCAGCAGGAAAAATAAAATGTCAATCAGAAATAAGATCCACAAAAATAAGAATCTTGCATCTCTGCCCATGGAATCCTCAATGCCTGGCAGAGTAGCTGATACAAAGGCAGCTCTCAAAAAGGAATGAATGAGAATTCCCAACTGCAGAGGAATCACGGTAACAAGAAGAGTTGAAGACGTAATGAAAGATAAAAATTGAAAAAAGGCCACTAAGTTGGCAAGAAGAACAGGAAGCCAGACTGCAAGAGTCAAAAAGGACAAGAGAAGAGAGATCTAGCAGAGTCGGGGTGGTGAGCTGATGGACAGATGGCAGCTAAAAGGAAGTGCAGCAGGGTAGACAAAGCATTATTTCACTTGTTTGGATTTTTCTAAACTAAAGATAATGCTTGCTCATTCAAGAAAATTTTGAGACTATAATAAGGGGGGGAGGAGCATACATT
The DNA here is from genome assembly GCF_905146905.1 of Nyctereutes procyonoides. Lineage (NCBI taxonomy): Eukaryota > Metazoa > Chordata > Mammalia > Carnivora > Canidae > Nyctereutes > Nyctereutes procyonoides. Next base: position 19,119,105 of record NW_026575040.1, on the reverse strand, counting down.
GTTTCTACCACCGAAGTGCAAAACCAATTAACACTTTTAGAATGTATGTTCACTTACTCCACCATATATACAAGTGGGCTTACATATCACACAATAAGATAATAAATGAGAGACTGGAGGGGAGGGAAAGGGGTAAGGAAAATAGTAAAACGAGGGGTGAGATCAACTAGCAATAGTTACCATGTTTCTTAAATCTCTTCTTAGTGGTCAAAAAAATAGCACTTTTCTGCTTTATTTTTTATTATCGAATAAAGATTTTTGCATTGTTAACTGTATTATTATTCTTATAAAATGAGTATTTACATTCTTCATTCACTTACCTAATGACTTTTTTTCTTAGACTACGAATGAGCTCTTTAGGTCACTGAAAGATCAATTCTGTTTTACTGCAAAAACTTTTCTCCAAGTTGTTTGCTGCTGCTTTAAGGAAGTCATAAGCATGTATAAAGTCACAGGAAAAGCAGCCTGTAGAAAAGAACAGTTTGATGATGCTGACAGAAAAGGTATGTATTAGAACAAATTCCCTAAATATATGGAAAGGGATGAATCCAAAGGGGAAAATAAACTTCATCCAATAATGGGAAAGTACACAGATATAGATGCTAAGACATAGCCAAAGTATGGGTCAAGTGAGGTATATGAGGAACCCCCTCATATAGTAATATTCTAACCCTCTTCATGAAGTGGCCATTATTCAAAGACAATCAACTCATGGTACACAGCCACCTTCTAAAACTAACAGCAGTTCCTGGTCCTCTGGTTCTCTATTATTATTTTATATCTTCTATCTTTGTATTTCATTGAGAGAATTGTAATTGGTGGAAACCCCACTCCCCAACCAAGCAAATTTTGATCTAACCTATCTTCCCCTAATTATTCTCATTACTGGCAAGGCTTATTGTCATCAACAATTATGAATCTAATTCCTGCTAGTGGGAATAGAGATTTGCCAGTAAGCATATCATTAGGTGTATTTGGATCAACAGCCTATCCCTTGATTTTTGTTAAGGTCACAATACTGAATTTTGCCAATAAGAATATTATATCCTACTGAATCCCTCTCTCATCTAACTCTCTATTTTTTAATACCACTGATTATACCATATCACTGCATTTAACAAAATCTTACTTTTGTTAAATTCTGATGATGCATGCAACTACTACACAAGGAGGGAATGTTTTAAATGGAGAGTGGTGTTCATTACTTTTTAGTTCTCCTATGCCTGTATATAGTAGACATTAAATTAAAGGTATACGGAATTCAGTTTTCCTTGACCACTTGATTCTGTAAATTCAGGATTAGTTCTTGACCTTCTCACTTCTTTGAAATTTATATGTACAAAATTTGGCCAAATACTGCTTTTTACTATCTCCTGCTTCAGAAAAAGGGATCATGCATATAATAATCTGGCAGTTATAGGTTAGATCATAGATTGCTTATATATACATGCGAGTAACAGATCTAATAACTGCAATCAAATTAGCAAAGTGATTCACTTAAAATAACTGAAGCATGTTGTTCAAATACATTTTCCAAGGATCTCAAAAGCTCCAACTTTACTACAAGCAAGATGTCATTAAAGTGACACTCTTATCCAAATAAATTTTTAAAATTTCATACATACTGCAAAAACAATGGCAAGTACTTGGCTACTCCATATAAATAAAATATTTTACTGTCATATTGTAAATTACTTATTATGCACTGGCTGCTTTGTTTCAGGTATACTAAGTCTGAATTCCTATGAACTACATATTAAAAAATGAGAATGTTTCATGTAAATGCAGTAAAAATTAACTAAAACGGGCCCATCATAGGTAAGGCTAGCCTAAATCACTGAAAAAAGTTTATTTACACAACTCAGATCACTTTTCCTTGAGTTGAGAAAAATTTCATGGAAACAGTAGCACAGGAGTTGAATTCTAAAGTTAAACCCTTGTATCAGCAGGAAAAAAAAAGTTTGTTTTTAAAGAAAGGTTTTTAAAGTAGCAGATAAAGAGACTAGCACAGGCATAAACAGAGAAGCAAGATCATAAAAGGAAAGAAAATGGGTTAGTGCAAACTGCAGTAGCCACTTAATGCAGTAATCTCCTGTTCTCATCTTGTACCTACTTGATAGTACAAGGTGGTGATCAAAGTAGGAAAGTCACCGAGAAATAAAAAAATATAAGCACAGAAAGAAAAACACAAACCCAAGTGCACTTGATGTTTGGTTTGTATCTTAAAATGAGGCCTCATAAACTGTAACACCATAGCCCTAGGGACTCACATCCTCCAAGATAACCAATAGTTCACTTCTATCCCCATGGCCTTGGCAGGTATCACTAATCAATCAGATTTAGCATGTAAATTCAAATTAGTTTGTTAATCCTATTGGAATGAGTTTACAGGTATCTTTTGTTATCTAAACTCAGACTATGAATGAGTTCAGGTAATTTTTCTTTTTTTTAAGATAAGGCTATTTGGAGGAGATGGTTTTTCACATCTTAAGGACTCCTGCCTTTCAAAATTCCAAGACATAACAGACTGGAATCTGTCACTGACCTCTCACTCTCTGAATTCAGAAACCAGAGACTCAAATAGCAAGGAATATCTTATGTTTTTGGTTTGTTCTTAGATATGAGGAATATAAAACCTCACCTCCCACACAATTTTTCATTTTATATATATATATATATATATATATATATATATATGAGAGCTATTGTAATAGATGTCTGATAACTATACTATGCATAATTAACCAAACCTAGTGGTCTTCTATTTCCTCTTATAGATAGGAAATACTACAGTCCATAAACAGAAAAAAACTAAATGTCTCAAGAAAGAAAAATTAAATCATATTTTAAAGTTTCTATTCATATTGGTTAAGGTTAAGTGTTAACTATCTTAATCTCATAGTCAACAATTAAGTGCATTAAGGCCTCAGAGCTTATTGTTCCTTATTTATTATCCTGCCCAGGACAGAAGATCCTTCCTCCTTTTGGTCTGTGCTGCTCCTCTTAATGTGTACTCTTAAAACCTTCAACAAAGCAGAAGAGAGAGCCACTAAATACAGAGATTAGTGGAAAAAGAGGATAAGACTGGTCTAGTTTGGTCAGAGATGTGGAATAACTATCTTACTGTCTTGTTCTTCATAGGTTTAAAGAACTGTCACAATTATACATTAAAAAGTCTACCCTAAATGAAGAGGAAAGTTGGGAAGCTCAACACTACACTGAATTACTCTGAAAATAAAATACACCTTTCTTATTTATATAACCAAACTGACAATATAACATCCGCTACTGCCTTAAAATATTACATTACAATAGGAAAAAGTTCCTATGTGAGGTGCTTATAAGGAGAACCTCTTCAGAAGCAAAACAAAACAAAACAAGCACACAAATAGTCCCCCTAGTGCAATCTCTCAACTAGTAAACTCCCCAACATGGACTGCGGCAGAGACTTACATATTTTTGCATAATCAACAACGGCTCTTTAGAATACTTTAAATGTAATGCATGCTCAATAAATATTTGCAGACTGAATCTCATATACAGAACTCTTGCACAAGGTAACAAGAAGTGAGTAACACCTTCAGACAGTCTTCCTGGGCTAACACCCAAGGAAACACAGACAAATCCTAACAATTCGTCCATTGAAAATGGTTCTGTTGATTGCCTGTGATTAGTTAATTCTGTTAGTCTTTCACTGTGCTTATGGTATGTTTTATTATTGCTGTCAATATTAATTTAGTAACAGAGGCATAGAAAGTTAAGCTAAAGGAACCTGCAAGGTCATCTAGTATAAATCATTCATTTTACAGACAAGGAAACGAAGGTCTACTTTTCTCACACTTTGGCACTTGTCACCTCTTTCCTTGTTTCCCTAACTGAATAAAAAAGTTTATTGCACCTTTTCCTTAAGTTAATATTACAAGGTTAACATTACAAGTGAATGGGCATTCCTCAAATGTTACTCTCTAGCACAGTACTTTGTATATACAGCAAGTATTCAGGTGAGTACTCACGCACTGTTCTTGATTAGTGTTCAAATTTGAAGAAATGATAATGCTCATTTTAATTACTTTCATTTGTACATTTTTGTGTGCAACACTTTTTCTAATATAAAAAGTGATCTGACACAAGTTCTGACATGTTTTTACTTAAAGCATTCTTTCATAACGGATAAAACACTTCTGTCTTTCCACCACTGTGAAGCTCATTTCTTCCAATAATACCAAAAATTAATAGTGAGATAGAAACCAAATCAGTTTTGCACACGACATTAAAGACCCCTCCCCCCTTGGGCAGCCCCAGTGGCGCAGCGGTTTAGCGCCGCCTGCAACCCGGGGCATGATCCTGGAGACCCGGGATCGAGTCCCACATCAGGCTCCCTAAATGGAGCCTGCTTCTCCCTCTGCCTGTGTCTCTGCCTGTGTGTGTGTGTGTGTGTGTGTGTGTGTGTGTATGAATAAATAAATAAAATCTTTAAATAAATAAATAAATAAATAAATAAATAAATACCCCTCCCCAGTGGGGAGAACAAATTGGTAAGTTATTTATACACACATGCATCCATTACCTAAGAGCTAAACATTAGGCCAGAAAATCCAGGGGATTGAAATTGCTTAACTTGCCTTCTTTGGTCAATAGGGAAGACAATTTAATTAGTTTCAAATCATAGAGGAGAGCAAGGAACTGCCTTCTTTCTGGAATCACAAACACTCAGTGTTGGGATGCAACCATCACAGCTGGCCTCAATAGAAACAAACAAAAGCACCCTTGGTGTGCTTGGTATGGAAGACAGGCTGAACTCAGGGCAAGCAGAATGTTCAACCAACTAATAAAAAATATATAAAAGCCAGCTAATGTACTTAGTCTCTAATTTTAAAGCAAAATGAAGATCAGGGACTTACAGTTAAACACTAATGTTATAAACTTTATAGTAAATGTTTCCCACTGCCGTGGAAGGAACAATAACTATTTCTCAGACAGAACTAATAAATGCCCTGACCCAGAACCAAGGACAAAATGGAACTGCTGAGTTCTAGTATATGGGACAGAAATCAGGCTTAAGGGATCCCTGGGTGGCGCAGCGGTTTGGCGCCTGCCTTTGGCCCAGGGCGCGATCCTGGAGACCCGGGATCGAATCCCACATCGGGCTCCCGGTGCATGGAGCCTGCTTCTCCCTCTGCCTATTTCTCTGCCTCTCTCTCTCTCTCTCTCTCTCTCTCTCTGACTATCATAAATAAATAAAAATTTAAAAAAAAAGATTAAAAAAAAGAAAGAAATCAGGTTTAATATGCCATCATCAGGTAAACCTTTGGATCATCACCGGACTTTGCTCACTGTAACTAATAAATAAGAAAGTAAAACAAAATTGCTGAATTTGGGTTTAAATTAGAATTTAGAAAAGATCCAAATAGCCCACATATATAATTCCACTTTATTAATAACTTTTAAGTCTAAAATGCATGAGATTCAGAAGTCCGCAGGACTTACAGAACTGAATAAGACAAGGAACTCTAGCCAGAGCACTTCCAGGGTCTGATAATGAATGACAGGAATCCTAGCTTCCCTGTCATTCAATTTATCAGTTTCCTAAAAGTGGGTAGAATAATGATACATCTTACAGGACCGTTAAAGAAATGGTTTGTACAGTTTTACTTACAAATAAAAGCTTACATAAATAAAAATAACAACTGATGACAATTAAACCTTTTAAAAATCCCTGAATTCATTTGTTGAGTAAATACAGTATTTAGAACATTTTCTACAATAAACCATCAAGATTTCTTCTGATTTTCTAAAGGCTTTGTTGTTTATGTTATAGCCTAACTGCAAATATATAAATCACTCCCACCCATGAAAATATGATTATTCTTATAACTAATCACAAAGAGACAGAAGAGATATCAAACATAATTTTTTCTATCCCATTTTTTCCTCAGAATTTTATTCTATCAAGGTTTCAAGTAAAACCGTTGTAAAATAGAAAAGAAAGCACTTAGAATATATATACATACAGCTAAACTAAATATAATTTTTTTTTCTCTTTTAAAGAAGGAAGATACTAGGAGATAAGAGGAAAGAAAAACATACTTTGGTATTTCTTTTTTTTTTTTTTAGGTGCAATGTAAGTTTGAGAAGTTTGCAGTGAGGTTAGCTGTGGCTGTTTTAGGTTGCCAGGACAGATTTTCATTTAGAAAAAAGACATATTGCTAGTTTTCCTTTTCTTTTAAATTAAAGAATATATTAGAATTCTATTGTTTAAAAAAACAAACAATATTTTCACAGCATATTCAGTATTAAAACGCATCTCTGCAAATAAATCTCCTTTCAAAGTACTAAGTGATGTGGACCTTTGTCTATGGAGTGGGAATGAGGAAGGTCAAGAATAGTGCAGGCTTGTTAACTTGGACTTAAGCTGATGATATTCATAAATATATTACACAAATATTACCACACTATCAGGTTTGCAGATTCTTATTTTCTAGGACTACCTTAAAAAATTTTATTTCCAATTCTTATGAAATATAGTTTCTGATCTCATTAGGTACCATGATTTCAACTTTGAACAGAAATTTTTTTTTTCCAAAGTCCCACTTAATGCTTGCAATTGCAATGGACATACTTTTATCAAATAGCATTTTAGTTTAACAAACAGGATGTATTAATTATGAACTGAAATAATAAATAACTCATTGTCCAGCTAAAGACCCACCTTACATACTATATCTGTTGAAAAGGAAAACAAGTACAGACTTGTTTGTGATCTGCAAGTTCAATAATTTAGAAACTATGATCAACCTAAATGCAAAACCCACTTGATAATTTTTAAATGCCACATTTTGGCTTAATGTAATTTAAAATTTTCACTAGAAATGATACCAACGGTTGATGCAGAAAGTAGTACAAAACTGATCTCTCAGAGCATTATCAAGTTATAAAACAACTGATAAAAAGATACTGTTCCTTCACAAAACGTGAAATGAGGAGAGCAAGGGGGCTGAAATTGCTTAACTTAGCAACCTTACCCATTAAAAATGATTTTAATTTAGCATATATATATAGTAGTTTATAGGAGGTGGTGGTGAAGGAGCTTTCACTTTCTAGCATCTTTATTTTATATAGTCACTTGATGAATAATATAAATCCAGTCCTGTAAAGCAGGGGATATGAGACTATTAATTATATCCACCAATGTTGTCTACTCCAAAGTTCTAAACATAATATAAAGAAATCGTTTTTTGCAAATAGGATTTCTACACTTGAAAATTAAACGCTAGTAAGTGTGCCATGACAATTTTTAAATAAAGATACAAAATTGTGTATTTGGGGATTACGGTGTTTGTTGCCTGCTACTTTTTCTGAGCAAGTAGCAGAAAATGAAGTGCACTCTACTTCAGGAGAAGTTTTTTCTCACAGTAGAGTCAGTGCAGTTAAACTGTAATGAATGTGTAAATATAAATTATCAGTTAAAGAATAATTAAATCACAATTTACCAACAATTACCACTATCATTATTCAGTCAGTTGGCTATACACTTTGCTCGTATATTAGAAATATAAAGTGGAGTTTCCTTTCCCCTATTGTTCTCATAAAAAATTAAAATATACATTATTAATTCAACTTTTAAAATGTGCCTTTCTTAAAAGATTTAGTCCTTTAATTTGGATATCCCTTACCTTGAATGTAAAAACCAAGGTGTTTAATGCAATTCATTGATAATTTCAGAGACACTAAGTTACAAGTTAATAGGCGGCGGGGGGAAAAAAACTTACTGATTTCTGGAAACCTTGATGGTAAGCAGAAGATGAACCATCTCTCCCTTTAAAAAACAGATTTTAAAAGGAGATGAGGGTACCCATCAAAGAATAAAGGCTTCTCTCCCTTTCTTTCACACACACATAGAAGACAAACTTATCTGACCTATTCAAGTTGCCAAAATAGGACCACGGATTATCAAAGCCAAAAACCTTTCCTTTAAAATATTTAAACTTCATTTCAAAATTAAAACTGAAAGCAAGATCCTCAACTGCCAATTACTGTGTAGTAAGAAACTATTTAAGCCTGCACTGACCTACTTCATATTAGCATCATGACAACACGGATGTAAGCCAAGAAATAACAAAAATCACTATATAACAAACCTTAATTTTGTGTTCAAAAACTGTGACTATCTTTAAGTGTCTGAATATTGTACAGCAATGCCACTTGTTTTTATGATGCATTTCTTCTTAATTGCAACAAAAGTCAGGAGTTTTGATATTTTAGTAGTCATATTCAATGATGGACATGCAAGATTTCATTTTTTAAAATCAGAGCTTGTTTTATACCACATTCAATTCTATTTTAAAACTTCTATTAAAAGCAATCTCTTAGACCAAATTCCAAATATTGCTTTCCATTTTTAAAATAGCACTACATTTTTTAAAATGTCAATCAATGAAGAATCCTACAGAAATAATCTAAGTTCATTTTCAAAGAGTATTTACAATGGCTCTAACGTTAGACAGACTTAACTCAGGGTATTTAATTATTAAAAGACTACCACCAGCCTTTCAGAGTTTAACCTAATGCTGAAATATTGTAAATTCTCATACAAGTACGGAAATAGCAAAGGATATCTCATCTATGGTTTCTAAAAAGCCACGAAATAGCAAGACATTTTAAATTAAAACGTGTTCTTAAATTTAAAAAAAAAAATCACTTTGTAATGTAAACTACCACGTTAAAATACCTTATCCTAAAGAAGCCCTTTCTTCACCATCATGCAAATAACACTCCCTGGAAAGGAAATTTAATCTCAGAATAAAGAAGGCGAAAACATCCAGAAATAGCTGCTAAACCAACGGAAAGGAAGAGAGACACATTAGGTTTTGTGCTGCATGTTAATATTCTTACGCACAATGTCTGTTTGGTGAAAATTCACAATACACTTCTTCCTCCCTTGTGTGATTGCAAAAAGGAGTAAACACATTACACATTCCTCAGTCCCAAATTCATGCCACCACCATACAATATGACTTAAAATTTCGACCCCTATTCCCCTCACACAGAAGTGGGAAAAAACACACACACACACACACATTAAAAAAAAACAACTTGTTTTTATCTACACTCACAATTGAGGAGGGGGTAAAGGCATTTTTTGGGCTATGGAGACCAGAGGCTGCCGCAAAGTCCCCACACCTCCAGAGGTCCTATAAATATGCACCCGACTCTGGATACCCACAGTCAATGAAAGCATCCGCCGCCGCCTCCTCCGCCCGCCGCCCCCCACCCCCTTTGCAGCAGAAATGTGCCTGGGCTTTTCTACCCCAGCGACGGAGGATCCTCTTACCAGATGGAGTTCTTGATCTTGTGTTGCAGCGCGCTGGCCTCTGTCCCTGGCAGCCCAGGCACAAGGGCTGGCAGAGCCACCCCCGAGTTGGGGGCGCTGGGGGGGAGCTGCTGATGGGCATCAGGCTGCTGTGGTGGCGGCTGTTGTTGTTCCTCTGCCATCGCTGCTGGAGGGGTGGGAGGGAGGGAGGGGGGGAGGGAAGATGGGGGCGCGGGGAAGGGTGAGGGAAGAGACGGGGGGGTGGGGGGGAGGACGAAGGGGGAGAGGAGGAGGAGGAGGAGGAGGAGGAGGAGGAGGAGGAAGGAAGCTGAATAAGCTAGGCCTTTACCCCAGGGCTCGAGTGAGTCGCTTTCGCCTGCCGCCTGGGGGACATCACCGGGGAGACCGAGCGGCTCCTCACGGCAGGGACGCTTCACCGCGGGAGAGGCATGGCGGCGCCCCTCAGCCCCCCGCCGCCGCCGCCGCCTCCTCCCGTCAGCGGCCGGGGCTAGGGGGGATGAGGAGGGGACGTCTGAAGCCGAGGTGTGGGGGGGGCGAGGCTCCCCCAAATCCAAGAATGGCTGCTCAGGGACTCCGCGGCCTGGCCTTCCTTCCTTGCCCCGGGGCTTTCTACTCCGGGGGCCCGCGCTGCTGCAGCCCCAGGCTCGGCTCCACGCCACTCCCCACGCCGCCGCCGCCGCCGCCGCCGCCGCCGCCGCTCGCTCCCGGCCCCGCCGCCACCGCGGCCGCCGCTGCCCTGCCAGCCCGGGAGGCAGCCTGGTGCGCGCAGCCGCACTGCGGCCCGGCGCAGACGGCAAAACACCTACCGCTCGGCCGGGGCGGGGGGGCGGGGGGGCGTGGACCAGCGTGTGCGGGTTACGGGCGCGGGCGCGGGCGCGGGCGCGGGCGCGGGGACCGGGAGGGGGGCGCACGGGGGCGCAGGGCGGGCTCCGGCCAGCTCGGCCCGGAACGCGCGCCGCGGGGGCGGAGGAGGGGACCGGCCTAGCCGCTCGCTGGAGGAGAGCAGGAAAACGTGGGGGAGGTGCCGGCGAGAGAAAGAGAACTTGCGTGAGGAGGAGAAACCAAATATAATATTTGGCGTGGAAATGGAATTTGGCTTTTTCTTTGTTTTTTTTTTTTTTTTACCTTGTATCTTCAAATCAGTGGGGGGGGGGAGTGAAATTGATCAACATTATGCGCTACCCCTCCCCTCGACAAAGCGAGGGTTGCTTTCTCCCTGGGTGAGGGAAGAGAATCGGAAGGCAGGGAAGAGGGTAAGCTGACTTTTCAGGAGCCCCCAAGGAAGAACGCCCTTTGGAATTAACCACCCTTTCGGTAATTCAGTCTTGAACGGAAATCGCAAGTCAGGGGCTGGGTTGAGTGCTTCTCAGTCGGGCATTCAAAGCCCTCCAAATCTGGCCCCACTTTAGTCATCCAATCATAGCCGCCTTCATCCCCCTGCAAGAACTCCCGGCTCCAATCAGTGAAGTCTCTATGCCATTCTCTACGCGCAGCAGATTCATTCTTCCTTCGTGCCTTTGCTCATGCTGTTCCCCTCACCTCCCCACCCCACCCCCTTTCCAGGAATGCCCTCCCTCCCTCCTCTATACCGCTCTCAAGCCAACCCAGGCTCTAAGGCACAGCTCAAGTCGCGGCTTGTCAGGGTCCCTGGCAGCCAAGGCCCCTGCCTGCCTAGGAAAGAAACGCGTGCAGTTCTCGTAACATGGAGACTCACGCTCCAGCCATGAGCACCTTCCTGTGGAGCCAGTTGAACCCCTGGACGCGCTCTCCGCGCCCTTCTTCCCATTCATACTTAAGAGGCAGTTTTGCCCACTAAGAGTAAGACTCTGCTGGAAACAAGCAAGTCCCCTTTAAGAGCAAAAGAATTGGCTTTTTCTAGGTGGGGCTGATCGGGGAGGCCTAAACTGCCTGCCTGTAGAAGACAACAGCCAAGGCCTCTGGCACCAGATGGAACAGCTGCTCAACTCACACTGACCTTTCTCTGGGCCTGTGGGTGTTGTGAGCTCTTCAGCTTTAACTTTTCTGACACTTTCTATCAGGTTTCTACCTATCAGGTTCTCTGGCCACTTTCCTGCTGTGCTTGGACTTTGGGCCATGAGGCTCTGCCACCTTTTAGAGTCCTGGGTGGGGAATCTGATTGGCTTGGGCCTTCTGGCTTTGGAGTGCTCTGTGCCCTGCCTTGCCCTGGAACTTTCTTGCTTTTGCACCACTGTGCACTCAGGCCGAGCTCCCTGAGTCACCCTGAATGCTCACAGATGCAGATGGTCGGGTGGGGGGGGGGGGATGGGAGGGAGGAAGGACACCTGTGTACAAAATACAGCTCCTCCATGAGAATTTCAGGCCCCTTGGATTCCTTTGGATGGATCCCTATCCATCCTGATACCCTTTGCACTGATTGATTCAAACAAATTTGCCCCCTTGCCCATAACCTCAGGTCACTATTAGCTTAGCCACTTTAGGAAAATATAGGTTGCTTATGAATTTATTTTGCATATGTACCTTTGTGTCCTATGTAAAGACCGTATTTTTCTGTACCAAATGGGTAGACATGGTGTGCACAAGACAGAAGCTTTGAATAAAAATAAAAATAGCTAATGTTTGCTGAGCACTTTCAGCATGCCAGACCTAGCACTTTTCCATTCATTATCATAGTTCTCCCTTCCCAAACTATATATACTGTAGGTTCTTTCATTCTCCTATTATACAGTTGAAACAGAAACTTAGAGAGGCTAAATGACATTCTTAAAGTTATCCAGTTAATAAGTGAGGGAGCCGGGAATTTGATCCTGGAAGTCTGATTCCACAATCTGCAACCCATACCGAAAATGAGGTAATATTGAAAAATCTTGAATGTATATATAAACTCTATGTCCATGGGGAAGGTGGAGGAAGTAAAAAATAAAAATAAAAAAAGCCCTCTGGAAAGTTGCCAAGTCCCCCAGATTCTAATTTTTTACTTGTCCCATAAGAATGATGGCTCTATCTTGCCACACCCTGGGAGGGGGAGATTCTAGGCAATGGGGGATTTCATTCAAGAAAGATAATGCATCTGAGACCTTTCAAAAATCTTAGGAAAAGGAAGCTGAGAAACAAGACTTTATTTTAAAGTACACTACCGGGTGTGACACAGGCTGGCTTCCCGAGTGCAACTTTTGAGTTTTCTCATCCGTTCCATGAAAGAGCCATTTCACCCCAGTAGCCACTAGAGGGCTCAGCAGACCTGCAACCTTGAGCTGTGCGGGGGGTAGGGGTGGAAGGGCGGTGTTGTCTAGAGAGACTTACTGAGCCTTTGGGGCCTTCTGGGACCAACAGGCGGTTGGAGGACACATCTGGGACTCTTGAGTTCAACCAGCAATGGAGGAGGTGGCAGATAGTATCAGACTGAAGAGACCTAATTACCAGAATGACACATCCTTGCAGGGAGGAAAGGATCAGCCCCTACTGCTCCCTTAACATTTGGGAGTAGAGTATTTTATTTCAGTCTTCAGAGAGGGCTACAAATAAAATAATGCCACTAGAAACCTAAAAGAAACCTGATAAAGTTACCCAAAATCTTGAGTAGGGACTCACACCAAACCCAGGCACCCTGAGTAAAGGTAGCAGGTGTAGTCATGTGCTTCTGAAATTGTGTGTATACCCTTGTGGTCATGAAACCCTGTACTAAGGTCCCCAGAGCACCCAGAATCAATGTGGCTCATTTTCTTAAATGTCCAGTTTGACTCAGAAGTAATGGAAAACATTAGACTAAGCCTGAATTTTTAAGATAACACTGGATTTTGAACTTATATTTCCCAACCCTGAGGAGTATAATTATATTCTCCCAGTGAAAGTGTACTCCAGTGGAAAATTTTTAGAAACATTTATGTAGTGGGGTAGAAAGACCCTGGTCATAGAGTCAGAAGACCTGGGAATTCAAACCCTCCATGTCTATCTCTATAAAAATGAAAATAGTGACCTACTTCACAAGGTTGTTATGAGGAACAACATGTAAAGTGATACCTAAACCATGGAAGTGTGTATACATATAAAGACAATCTCCAAGATGGATTGTGAGCACCTCAAAGGTAGTGACTATGTCTTACTTATCCTGGTAGTCCTGATACTCCTAGGTGTTGAGTAATTATTTGTTGAATGCAGTAGTTATTTAACCTTAATTTTCTTAGCATAATACGTTATACCGTCATGCTCTTCTATGTCTGTAAATCTTGTCTCTTTTATGAAACTGTAAACTTTTTGTATGATTCAGACTGTACTAAATGTAGCATATACATTTTTCATATGCTTATCATGCCTGATATATAATAGCACTGACCCCCCAAAATATAAATATATACATGGCTACATACATACTTACATAAGAATCTGGTCCCAACTTGAAATAATTTACATTCTTTGGAGCAGAGAGACATATTAACATATATCAATTATACAAGATGATGAGTTCTAAAATAGAATTGTCTACTAATGTCACAGACACATAGTGGAGGGAGGGATGGGTTCTGTTCAAGGGAAAAATAGCTATTCGGAGTAGGCCTTTTGGCTAGCATTTGAATTGGGTCTCATTGGATGAATAGAAGTTCAATAGGCAGAGCATTGAGGGAAAAGGATTTTAGCATAAGCACTGGTGTGAAGCCATGAACGGGCACATGGGATGAGTGAGTAATGCATAGCCCAGTGTTAGCTCAGTGCTCAGATCCTTAATGGAGTGCATAGGGGAGGGAAAGGAAGGAAAGGGAGACACAAACCCATCTTACAAGATGTTAATCTGTTATTAGTATGATTGTTCCAACAAAAGATGAGACCTAAAATAGGTTTCATTAATAATAAATATTGGGTAAATGCCTAAAGTGTACATTTCACTTCCACAAATTATGGTGGTTTACAAATATGGAAAAGATAAAGTTTGACCCTATTCTCTCCCCCCACCCTTAAAAATAACAAAGTATTCCCTCATCCTCTTTTCCATTGATCATTACTTCCTCTGCCTCTTCCGTTGTAAACTTTAACTCCTAAGAGTTGAAAGTAGAGTATATAATCACCCACATATTATGATTTACGGGAATAAGAAAGACTTTCCACCTCCAAAAACTCTTCCTCTGTATCAGAAAGTGATAGTTAATGTATTTGGGCTAAGCTGTTGTCTTTCAAAATACATATAGTCTTAGAGAAGCTGATGTATTAAATTCCAGTGCTGTAATGTAGTTGAGTTTTCAGTCTTAACAGCATCAGAGGAAAGAAGGTGAGGAGAGCAGAAAAGAAAACAACAAAGAGAAAGGCAATATTATAGAAGAGGCAAGTTGGAGGATTCAAAACCAAGCACACATTGGCAAATTTGGATACATTTTCTCCATGCCATATTTACTAATGTAAGTATGATATGAAAATTGGAATTCTCCTGTTAGAGCATAAATATTCCATTATGTCATTAAAGCAATGGTTTGTTAAGGCAAAATAGCCTAACTATTCAAATATTGGGCAAGGCAGCAGGATGTTAACACTGTCACTACCTGGCTCTGTGACCCTATCTATACAAGCCATTCTTTTAGGTTATCTCTAAGGATTAATGGGATAAAGTTCTCAAAATGTACCTGGCTTTTCAAATGAAAGGTGCTATGAAAATGAATGCCGGGTAATACCTTGCTTTCACTTAGAAATTTTCCACGGTTGTTACCATATATGTGTTTATGTTGTGACCTGCAATTCTCTTTATGTTAAAAAAAAGGTTCAAGTTAATATCATCTGCCTGAATTTTAAAGGAAATGTTTACTTTTACTTGGAACTGGAAAGGTCCCAAGTAGAAATTTGATCTTGGAAATTCAGCCTGGCAGCAGCTGTGAACAGAAGCAGGTAAAGAAAAAGCATATTTAACGAATCCTAACAGTGACCATGAAAAGACACTAGAGCCAACCCCACAATGAGAAGGTTAGTACCAGTGCCATCTGAACTGGTGGAGCCTAATCAGTAATCCGCAAACTCTCATTCCTCAATTCATTTCAAGGCACATTTAAGTCCTTTCATGTGCAAGTTATTAGGCTGGGACCTCAGGAGGATTTAAAAATAAATGGTAAATATTGTTTGAATCTTCAATAAGTTTATAATTTGAGAATAGAACTATCAGTGCGCAGATATTTTTTGAAGTGTTGAGAAATACAGGGGAAGAAACAAAAAAGGTATGTAACAGGATGACTTACTGGGCTATTAATACTAAATACAAAACAGGTGTTAGCTGAGATGTGTAAGATTGAGAATCACGGTAAATAGCACAGCTAATAAATGCTGAGGGAGTATAGAGAAAGAGAAGAGCAAAAGGAGCCAAGGTAATAATAGGAGGCAGCTTCCTGGAGGGCTTGGGATTGAGCATCAGGAAAGGGTTGGAGTTAATAAGGTGGGAGAAGGAGTGGAGATGAGGCAGAAGGGGAAAGCAGTGTGAACGAGGAAAATGAACATGGGTATGCAGAGACAGGAGATTGGCCTGATTGGAATAAACAGCTGATGATGAACGTTATATGGCGTACCAAATTCCAAGTCTGTCCTTCCGCACTGGCAAGGCAGGGTTCTATCAGGTTCTATCTCAGTGGGAGATATAATATCTATGTGTGTATATATGTAATGTACATACATATGTATGTATAAGAACTTACTGTAACATCTATTATGACCGTATATCATGACATTTATTGCAATTTATTATAATATATAATTTAAAAGACTTGGCTTACATAGTTGTGGGGGCTAAGTGCAAAAATCTGTAAGGCAGGCCAGCAGGCCAGAAGCTCTTAGACGGGAATGGACACTGCAGTCCACAGTTGGGATTTCTTCTTCCTCAGGACAGCCTCAGTTTTGCCTGTAAGGCTGTGCACCTGGTTGGATGGA
Source organism: Nyctereutes procyonoides (assembly GCF_905146905.1). Classification (NCBI taxonomy): domain Eukaryota; kingdom Metazoa; phylum Chordata; class Mammalia; order Carnivora; family Canidae; genus Nyctereutes; species Nyctereutes procyonoides. Next base: position 19,102,901 of record NW_026575040.1, on the reverse strand, counting down.
GCCCACCAAGATTATTAATGATAATCTTCCTTAGTTCAAGTCAATTGATTATAGATATTAACCACATCTGCAGGATACCTGCATAGCAACACCTAAATTAATTGACATGAGCCTTTATGTTCCAAGTGGAACATAAAACTAACCATCATACTCACTAAGCTCTTTATGTCATGTACTGTGTCCAATTTCATTGAGGAAAATTTGAGATACATTGTTGTATCTCAGAACAGTTTAAGGTATACAGCAGGATGGTTTGCACATATCGTGTGAAGTAATCACTACAATTGATCAGCTAACATCCATTTTCTCATGTAGATACAATAAAAAGAAAAGAAGAAAAGAAAAAAGTGGGGGAAATGTTCTGCTTGTAATGAGAACTCATTGCATTTGCTCTCTTAATGTTCCTTACATAGCAGTGTTAGCTGTATGTATGTCACCATGTTGTGTGTTATATCTCTAGTGCTTACTTATCTCATAACTGCAAGTTTGTGCCTTTTAACCACCTTCCCCCAGTTTCCCCTCTCCCACCCTCTGTCTGGTAACAAATCCCATCTGTTTTTCTACAAGTTTTGTTTTTTAGATTCCATCATCAACTGAGAAAATTAAATATCTTTCTCTTTCTGATTTGTTTCAGTTAGGATAATGCCTTCAAAGTCATCCATCCATGTTGCTGCAAATGTAAGATTATATTTTTTTGGCTGAATATTATATATTTCATTGTATATTTCCAATGGGATATATGCATTACATATATACTTAACACAACCTCTTTATTCATTCTTTGTCAATGAACACTTAGGGTATTTCCATGTCTTGACTATTGTAAATAACACTATGAACATGGACGTAGAGATATCTTTCAAATTACTGTTTTTGTTATCTTTCCAGAAGTATAATTCTGGATCACGTGATCATTACATGTTAAATTTTTTTGAGAATCCTACATACTGTTTTCAACAATGGCTATACCAATCTACAATCCCATCAGCAGCACACAAGAGTTCCCTTTTCTTCACATTCATGCCAGCATTTGTTATTATTTGTCTTTTTGGTGATGGATATTCTAACAAGCATGAGGTGATATCTCATTGTGGCTTTAATTTGCATTTCCCTAATGATTAGTAATGTTGAACATCTTTTCATATATCTGTTATCCTTTCATACATCTTTGGAGAAATATCTACTCAGGTCCTCTACCCATTTTTTAATTGTTTTTGTTTGTTTTTTATGTTTTATGTTTTGGATATTAACCTCTAATCAGACACACAGTTAGCAATTTTTTTCCCTTTCTGTAGGTTGTAATTTGACTTTGTTGATGGGTTTCTTTGCTGTCCAGAAGCCTTTTAGTTTGATATACTATCACTTGTTTATTTTATATTTTGTTGCTTGTGCTTTAGGTGTCAAATCCAGAAATTATTAAAGACCCAGGTCAAGGAGCTTTATTCCTATGGGTTTTTTTTAGGAGTTTTGTGGCATCTAGTCTTATATTTAAGTCTAGACTGAGTATGATATTAGCTGTGGGCTTGTCTATATATACTCTTCATTATGTTGAGGTATGTTCCTTCTGTGCCTGAGTTTTTATTATGAATGAATGTTGAATTTGTCAAATGCTTTTTTGGTAGCTATTAGCATGATCATAAGATTCATTCTGTTAATGTGATGTATCATATTGGTTGATTTGTGTATGTTGAACCATCTGTGCCTCCCAATATTAAATCTCTTTTGATCATAATTAATGGTCCTTTTACTGTGTTGCTGAATTCAGTTTGCTAGTATTTTATTAAGAATTTTTGTATCTATATTCATGGGGGATATTAGCCTGTAGTTTTCTTTTCTAGTAGTATCCTTTCCTGGTTTGGATATCAGAATAACTCTGGCCTTATAAAATGAGTTTGGGAGTAGTCCTTCCTTTTTGATTTTTTGGAAGAGTTTGGGAAGGTTTGGTGTTAATTCTTCTCTAAATGTTTGCTAAAGTTCACCAGTGAAACCATCTGGTCCTGGGCTTTTCCTCTTTGGGAAGTTTTTGATTACTGCTTCAATCTCCTTACTCTTAATTGGTCTGTTCACATTTTCTATTTCTTCCTGATTCAGTGTTGGTAAGTTAAGAATGTTTCGATATCTTCTAGATTATCTGGTTTGTTAGTATATAGTTGTTCATAATAACTTCTTAGGAGTCTTTGAATTACTGTGATGCCAGTTGTAATGTCTCCTTTTTTATTTATAATTTTGTTGGTTTGGGTCCTTTCTTTCTCTTTTTTAACCCTTGGTTAGTTTATATAAGGGCTTGTCAATTTTGTTTATTTTTTTCAAAGAACTGAGTCTTAGTTTGTTTTAATCTTTTCTATTGTTTTTCTTTTCTCCATTCTATTTATTTCTGCTTTAATCTTTACTAGCTCATTTTTTCTACTAAATTTGGGCTCAGTTCTTTTTTTTTCTAGTTCCTTAAGGCATAGAGTTAGGTTGGTTATGTGGGATCTTTCTTGCTTTTTAATTAGACATTTACTGCTATGAATTTCTCTTGTAGAACTGCTTTTGCTGCATCCCACAGGTTCTGTGTTGTGTTTCCATTTTTGCTTGTTTTAAGGACATTTTAAATTTCCATTTAATTTCTTCTAGTTTTATTTTACATGTTCAGAGAAGATACTTGAATGATATTAATCTTGTTGAATTTGTTAAAACTTGTTTTGTGACCTAACATATGGTCTACCCTAGAAAATGTTCCTATGTGCTTGAGAAGAAATAATATTCTGCTGTTGTTTGACAGAATGTTCTGTATATGTCTGTTAGGTCCATTTGGTTTATAGTGTTGTTCAAATCTGTTATTTCCTTATTGATTCTCTGTCTGGGATGATCTATCCATTGTTGAATGTGGGGTGTTAAAGCCCCCAACTATTATTGTAATACTATTTTACTCCTTCTTTCTTTTTTTTTAATTTTTTTTTTTAGCTCTGTTAGTTTTTGCTTTATGTATTTAAGTCCTCCAATGTTAGGTACATACATATTTATAATTGTTATACTTTCTTGATGTATTGACCTTCTTTGTCTCTTTTTTACCATTTTAGTTAACTCTATTTTGGTTGATATAAGTATAGCTACCCCTGCTTTTTTTTTTTATTACCATTTGCTTGAAATGTCTTTTTCTATCACTTCTGTCTATGTGTGTCTGTAAGGCCATGGTGAATTTCTTGTAGACAGCATATTTTTGGATCTTGTTTTTTAATCCATCAGTCATTCTTTATCTTTTAAATGTAGATTTTAATTCATTTATGTTTCAAATAATTATTGATAGTTATGACTTACTGTTGTTATTTTGTTGTTTTCTGATTGTTTTGTAAATCTACTGTTCCTTCTTTCTTGTCCTGCTGTTTTTTTTGTGTGTTATTTTTTATGTTTTTTGGTTTTAGTATGCTTTGACTTCTTTATTCTGTTTTTTTTTTTTTTGTGCAATGATCAGTCTTGCATAAAATATCTTAAACTTACAACGTTCTATCTTAAGCAGATAACAACTTCAATTGAATTTATAAACTTTACACTTTTACTTATCCTCTTTCTCATACTTTCAGTTATTGCTGTTACAATTTATGATTTTTTGTATTGTGTAGCTAATAATAGATTGTTATAGCTATGGTTATGTTTACTACATTTTAAAGCTTTTCATCTGTAGAGTTATAAGTGAATTATGCACCACTATTACTATATTGCATAATCTAAATATGATTATATATTTATACCTTTATTAGTGAGATTTACACTAACTTTTTATGGTTTTATGATGTTGATTAGTGTTCTTTTGCTCCCACTCAAAGAATCCCCATTTAGCATTTCTTGTAAGGCAAGTTTGATGGCAGTGAACTCCCTCAATTTTCTTTTGTTTGGGAAAGTCTTTATCCTTTCTTCATTTCTGAAGGACAGCTTTGCCGGGTATAGAATCTTGGTTGACAGGAGTGTTTTTTCAATATTTTGAATATGTCATCTTGGTCTCTCCTGGCCTTAAAAGTTTCTGCTGAAAAATCTGCTCAAAGACTTATGGAATCCTCTTGTATATTACTTCTCTTTTCCTTTACTGCTCTTAAAAGTCTTTGTCTTTGACTTTTGACAATTTGATTTTAATGTGTCTCAGTATAGCCCTATGCAAGTTCAACCTGTTGGGGGCTTTGGGCTTCATGAAACTGGATGTCCATTTCTCTCCCCAGGTTTGGAAAGTTTTAAGCATCATTGCTTTACAATACTTTCTGTCACTTTTTCTTTTTCTTCTCTTTCTAGATTTCCCATAATGCAAATATTGGTCCCTTTTATTGTGCCCTATAATGTCCATAGGCTATCTTTACTATTTTTCATTCTTTTTCCCCCCCTCCCCTAACTAGGTAATTTCCAGTGTTTTATTACTTCTGAGTCACTGATTCTTTCTTCTACATGGTCAAGTTTACTTTTGAAACTCTTTATGGGATATTTTTTTAGTTCAGTTATTGTATTTTTAACTCTAGGATTTGTTAATTTTTTGATAATGGTTGCTATTTCCTTGTCAAACTTCTCGTTTTGTTCATTCATTGTTTTCCTAATTTCATTTATTTTTTAAAGAATTTGTTTATTTCAGAGAGAGAGAGAGGACATTGGTGGTAGGGGGAAGGATAGATGGAAAGGGAGACTCAGACTCCCCACTGAGCAGGGAGCCCAACACAGGGCTCAATCCTAGGATCATCGAGATCATGACCTGAATCAAAGGCAAACACTTAACTGACTGAGCCACAGGCACCCCGCCTAATTTCATTTACCTGTCTATCTGTTTTCTTGTGGGTCACTAAACTTCCTTGAGATCATTATTCTGATTTTTTTGTGTGACAGTTCATGAATCTCTAGTTCTTCAGGGTCAGTTATTAGAGCTTTATTAGTTTCCTTTGGTGGTGTTACTTTTACTTAACTTTTCATAATCGTTGATTCCTTATACTGGCATTTGTGCATTTGAGTAATCTGACTCCTCTTCCAGACTTTACAGGTTTGCTTTGGCAGAGACAGTTCCTCACCAGTCAGTTTAGTTTGGGTGTCTGAATGTGTCTGCTGGTAATATCCTTTGGCAGGTGGGGTCTGCTATTATGGTCTATTTGGGGGCAAGGCAACTATTAGAACTCTGGGGACAGGGATGAGGAGGTGCATCATTGGTTGAGAACTGTTGGATAGGAATGCAGGCTTGGTTCCTTATCCAAGTAAGGCTATATATAGAATGGGCTCTACATTTGTCTGGACTTTCCAGTTAGGCTTACTAGTTGGTCAGGACTGGGTGCTATATTCAGTAATAGATGGGGCTATGAATTGCCTTCCTTGGCCTATCAGGGCAGCAGGATAGAACTCAGGGCTTGAACAGCTCATTGTTTGGGAACCAAAATCACCCAATTCCCTCATTGGGTGAGGCCACTGCTTTTGCTCTACATATGGGGAAGCCATGGGTTGTGCTTTCTGTTCTAGTGCTGCTGTGTATATGGTTGTTGAATGGGCTATGCAGCATTCCATGTGCTCTGTTTAGGTTCCCTGTTCAGACAGGCCAAAGGCTATATTCAATGATGAGCAGGGCTATGAATTAGATTCCCTGCCTGGGCACAGCAAGAGAAGCCGCTTTAATGCCAGTAAAGCTCTTTGTTGTCTTAAGCCAACCTGCACCCCAAGTTCCCTGAGCAGGGCCACTGTTTGTTATGTAAACTATCAGCTCTGCTCATCCGCCTCTCAGCACAAGTGCTATTGGGCCATACAGCTTCCAGGTGTTTTTGCCAACCCTTCTGGTCAGATGAGGCCAAAAAACATAGCAGGTAATGCTGTGATTCAGATCCTTACCTGGGCTAGAGGGGGAGGAGCTGCTCAATTTCCCAAAGTCTCTCCAGCTGGGAGGGGCTGGGAACTCCCTTCAGCCTTGGCTATGAATTGATTCCCCTATCTGTTCACAACACCAGAATTCCCCATTCAGGGTATTTGGCTTTGCTCTGTGGATGATCAGCTGTGCTTAGCTGCCCCTTGACTTGAGTACTGCTGGGCCGCACAGCTTCCAGGAGTAGTTGCCAGCACCTCTGGTCAGATGGAGCCGGAAGGCACTCTCTACAGTGGGTGGAGCTGTGACTCACCACCTTGTCTGGGTGTGGGCAAATTGGGCTTAGCATTGAAAAAACTTCTATTTTGAGGATCCAAATCAGGTAGGTCTGAACCCTGCTGAGTTCCCTAGTCAGAGTGTGCCTCTGACTTGGTTCTGCAAATGAGCAAAGTGACTGCTTGAGATTACTACTCAGTTATTGTCTGTATGAATTTTATCTGCCAAGATCTGTGTGCTGGTTGTTGCTGGCCCCTTTCACCTTCTCTGTCACAGTCAGATTCCCAGTGTTCATCCCCTACAGACTTTCCTGCAGTCCCCATGTGGTGAGATCAGAGTAGGGGCTCCTGAAATGTTACCCACAGTACTGAGGGCACTAGTTGTCCCCGCTGGGTTCTCCTTTCCCATTGGAAGAACCAGAGGCTCGGGGGAAATCTCTCTGCATATACTGCACTGGCCTGGGGTAGCGGCATGTTGTTGGTGTGCAGGTACTTCTCTTATCCTTCTAATGCAGTCTGTCTTGGTCTCTGGTCTTGTCTCTGGTCTCTGTCTTGGTCACGGTGGGGGTGCTTCAGCCTCATCCTATGTTCTAGGGTTCACTCAGTGGTGTCCTGTTCTTGTTATTCTTGGAAAGTGAGCAATAGTCAGGAACAACCTATGTCACCATCTTTGTGACATCACTTCCTATCATGAGATAGTATGTATTTGAGGAGAGAAAGAAGTCTTTGGACATGCTTCTTACGGACCTCAGGAAAGACTATTTCCTGTCCAGTAGGCCAACTTGTCTCCTTTCCTTGGATGTACTTATTTTCAATCTTCTTTCTTGTAAGTACTTATTCCCAGCAACTTTCTATTTTTCTTTATCCTTTTTGTTCCCCCTTAGTGTTACCTAAAATTAGCCAAGGGTCTACTATGGTTGATGTTAGTATGTTGTTTTTCCATTTATAGTGGTTCTAGTGTATTTGTAGCCTCATTCTCCTCAGTAAGCATAGCTCTGTAGGTTGTCTACCTTATCCTTGGCTTCCTTCTATGGCTGCCTTATAAATGGCTCTATTGTTGTAGGCCTCCATCCTTGTCACTTGTAACCCTGGGCCCCTGCTTAAAATAGGGCTCAGCTCCAACGAGAGGGCAACCAATCCCCTGGCTAGATAGTGACCTATGAGTTAACTGAATATAAGAGCTTTACCCAAGGAGAGGTTAGTAATTATCGACAAACTAGTTCCTTTCTTGGAGAATATGAATATGTTAGAAAGAGGGTTAGACAGTGGCAATAAAAACAGTAGCTGAAAAACACACATGAGAAGGTGGACCTCAAAAACCATTCGACCACAGCAACCAGGAGAGGCAATAAGTAAGCTGAAATTGTGCATAGACGGCTGAAAAGGCTTCCAGAAGATAAGATAGTTGCTTAGTAATGGAAGGAGCAATAGGCCTAGGGGTTGAGGGGAACTGAGTAGATTTCCTCATTGAGCTCCAGGGTAAGGAGGCACAAAAGAGGAAGATTATTGTCCAAGCTCTGGGGAAATCCAGGATGACCACCCAGAAACCCAGGAATAGACATACAAGTAACCTCATAGAAACTTGAAAGACAGCTAGGCAACTAAAAATTCATTTAGATTCCAAGATAGTGCTAGCAACTGATTTATCTTCTCAGACTCCCAGGAAGAGGTACTCATTGCTCCTTTACTTTGGTGTGAATCTCATCTGAAAGGCTCAATCATATGTCAAGAACTGCATTCTCTTGAAAATCTTCCCTATCCATTCCTCAGCCCACCCCACCCTGGTTGAGTTAGCACTTTTCTCCATCCTATAGTACCTTGCATAGCCTTATGTCAGAAATATGATCATGTTATATGTTAATTGTAGGTTTGTAAATTGCTTATGTCTGCCCTTCCCAACCCTGGCTCTCAGTACTGTGAACTAACTATATGAAATCAGGAAGTATGTTTTCATTCTTCTCTATATCTTCAACATACAGGGACAACATAGTCCCTACCAGAAAGTAGCTAAACAATAAATATTTATTGAATTGAGTTATTGAATTGGAGAGAGCTCCTTTTGTTTAGGCCAAGGGGAGAAAAGCAATGCCAGAAAAAAGCAGAATGGGCCCATAAGAAAATTTATTGGCTTATCCATAATAATGCAGAAACTGAGAACTTAATTAATCCATACTTAAAATTTATGTCTCCATGACTTTACAAAAATTTCCAAACCAGTCAATTTTGTCTGTTCAGTCTGACATCTGGTCCTACAATTCTCCTGGTTTTTGTTTGTTTGTTTTTAGAAAGAGAGAGAGAGGGGGACATGGACATGGAAGGGTAGACAGGGAGAGAAAATCTTAAGCAGACTCCATGCCCAGTGTGGAGCCTAATGCAGGGCTCAATCTTACAACCCTGAGATCATAACCTGAGCCAAAATCAAGGGAATCAAGAGTCAGATGCTTAACCGACTGAGCCACCCAGGTGCCCCCAATTCTCCAGTTTTAAAGGTACTTTGGTTAGCCCTGTACCTTTTAAGGAGAAGAGTTGTTGTGCTCTTTCAGCCTCTAGTTTCTCATCTGAATTCGGATCCATACTCTTGGGTGAGCCAGGCTTCAGGGTTTTTCTCTGGGACATCCTCTGGGCTTTGGAGCTTAGAGGCTAGGATCCTTATCCCGACTTACCCACTTGCCACTTGTGTAGTCCCAGGCAAACTCCTAACTTCCCTGAGCCTCAGTTTCCTAATTGATACAAGTGGGGATAAGAACAACTCCCTTGTGCAGTTAAGCCTGAAGGTTTGATGGAAAATATTTGTGAAAATACTTAACATAATGCACACAGTGAGCACCTAGTAAGAGACAAACATGAATTTACCTTTTTCCCCCCTCTTCTTGGGGAGGTTGAAAGAAAGGTAAGGGGTGATGGTAGAGGGCAAGGGCCCCAGCAATGATAGGAACCCTGAAAACCAAAAGTTCCAGCTTCCTAGGTGCCCATGTACCACCACCTTAAAAATGAGAAAGTACAGGTTATGGCTACAAAAACACTGTGCCCCTAAGGCAGCTGATGCAGGAGATAACCTGATCAGAGCATGAAAGGACATACACACCCTGCCAGGCTGAAATTGGGGCACAGCAAATAGTGAGATAGGCACCAATCATGGTAAGGAAATTTATTTTTTTTTTTTACCTACAACAAACAGAAAACTTGGGAGATTCATCAAATGCTATTTCAGAAAGCTCTGGGAATGTACAGGGTTTCTGATGGCAACCTCTGGCAAATAACAACTCTAGGACTGAGAAAAGAGAAACAGAGGAAGGTGTGGTATTAGTAATCTGTTGCAAAATCTCAGAGTATACACAGGAATTTTAAACATATATTAATCCCTTTTGAGATCCCTAAAGAAAGCCAAATGAAACAGCTATTCTTATTTTCAGGAATTTCAAAAACCAGGTAATGTGGGCGGGGGGGGGGGGGGGCGGAGGTCAGAGTCTATGCTTTCTAGCCACTCTAGGAAGAGTTCCCTTAAATCAGCATTAAAACGGTTAAAGTTAATTTGTGATGTATTCTGAACAGGCTACTACTCAGCAGTCAAGGGATTGTGTGTAGCAGGATGGAGGTAGAGTTCCAAAACAGGATTAGCTTGATAGCCAAATTTTTCTGACTGAAAATGTTACAAATGTCACTGATTGCTGCTGCCTAATATTTCAAGTTCGCTATTAGCTGGGAAAAGTGACTAAATGACTACAGTTCTTCTGCAACCAGTGTCTCCTTACCCTATGAAAGAACATTTTAAAAATAAGTAGACTACCCAGCCTAGTTTTGGTTTTTGTTTTTGTTTTTTTTTAGATTTTCTTTATTTATTCATCACACACACACACACACACAGAGAGAGAGAGAGAGAGAGAGAGAGAGAGAGAGAGGCAGAAATATAGGCAGAGGGAGAAGCAGGATTCAATCCCTGGACCCTGGGATCATGCCCTGAGCTGAAGGCAGATGCTCAAATGCTGAACCACCCACATTTCCCTACCCAATCTAGTTTTAAAGGCAAGTGACTTACGACTAAATATCCCTTTCCACTATCATTGGTGAAAGTCATTTTATCATTTTGAGTACCTTCAGAGATGTTGTTGAAGTAGGGCTTCAATTTCCTTTCTGTATCAGAGATACTCTTTCTTTTAAAATGTTTTGATATAAAATGATAAGATCTTAAGTTACTACCCAGAAATAAATTATATTTAATGATATTTTAGGAGTAAATTAAAGATTCTTATTTATGAAGATTGAATCAAGATGTCAGACTGAAGGAAACTTAATCTTTACCAAATCTTATGAAATGACAGAAAATATTGAGAGATGGGTGTGGGAAAAGGGAGAGAGAAATAATTGGTAACACGTTTGGGAACAAAATGTGTCATCAATGTATCAGAAATTTTTAGGAGATGGTGCTATCAGACCTTGGATGAACAAATTAGAGCAATTAAACCTCAAATACTCTTAAGCTTAAGAGAGCGAGGGAGGTGGAAGCAATTTCAGGGAAGCTCCAAGCTCAGAGAGAACAGATTCAGTGAATAAGGGGAGCTAATCCTCAATCCAGAAGGATTGAGACACTGCATGTCGAGCAGCTAGACTGCTGATCCCTTCCCTTTTCCTGCTTCTATTGGTCCATATATTAAAGCAGTGAGCCTGTGGGGTCATGGGAGACAAAAAACAGAATAGAAGAATGGATCTCAAGAGGGAGAGGGAGACTCATCACTCTGAAAATACTCTGCCAAGCCATATGTCTTTCCCTTTCCCAATAATCACCAGAGTCAATTCACATTAAGCAGAAATAGAGTACTAATAGGTATTCTCATTAACAAAGTACAAGAATAATCAAACACAAGAATAATCCACATTTCTAGAGGCACCAAACTCAGTAAATTCTGAAATAATACCCGAGGAAAGAGAGCTAATAAATACAATAAAATGAGAAGTATAAATTTATTTTATAAATATTATCTTAGAATTTTAAGACAAATAAATAAAATTTATAATTACAAGTATTACAAATATAATAATTATTCTCAAAGAGATTCAGGATGTTATTACATCCATAAAAATGAGGCAAACAATGATCTTAGAGATTAGAAACATGATTTTTGAAATAAAAGCCTTAATAGATATGTGTCGTAGAATCTTCTTGAAAGTATGACTATAGGATGAACTTTAACAAAATAAATAAGGAATCCAAGAAAGGTGAAGATGTTCAAGAAACTGTGGAGAGAAAATAAATTATTTGATGTGTAGTTATCTAAATATAGTATATGTCTAAAAATCGGTAACATAAAATTAAAATCTAGATTAGATATTAGCAAACTTTTTCTGTTAAACACCAGAGAGTAAATATTCTTTGCTTGTGGTTCATGCAGTCTCTGCTACAACTACTTAGCTCTACTGCTGTAGACCAAAAGCAGCCAGAGATAATACGTAATTGAATGGTCATGAGTATGTTCCAATAAAACGTTATTTACAAAACAGGCAATGAGACAGATTTGGCCTGCAGGCCAAACCCATTCTAGATGGTTGCAACATAAAGACATCAGAGACAAGGCATGATGAAGAGATAAGAGGGAAGTTCTAAAAGCATGATAAAAAATACATGCACACATGCAAACAGATGGCAGGAATAAAGTCAAATCATCAATAATCATGTGACAGTGGATATAATATATGACAAATGGAATAAATTTCTTCAACAAAGATAGAGAATATCAAATTTAGTAGAACAACAACACATATAGCTATAAGCTATTTAGAAGAACCACATCTAAAAGATTGAAAATAAAAGCACATGCAAAGATATGTCAGGCAAGTACAAAAAATAGCAAATATGTAACAATGTTAGACAAAAAAATGCAAAGAGAATTTAACAAGATAAAGAACATTCTTATTGATGAAAGAAACAATTCCAATGTTGGTAAATTGAACACCAATAAAAAATAAATTAAAAAAAAGAAACAATTCCATAAGAAGCTTTATTAATAATGAACTTTAATAATCCTATCAATATAAAATCAAAAGTTTAAAATTTATAAAGTAAAAACTGATAGAAATATAAATAGGAATGAAAATGCATAGCCATTTTGGAAGACTTCCACACATCTCAGATAAAGTAAGAGAGTAGGGAAAAAAAGTAGGACAGATAAAGTAGGAAAAAAGCAAGGATAAAAAGTATTTGAATAACACAATAAAGAAGCTTGATTGAATAATTAGAAAGGGCTTTGTACACAATAAATGGTGAATGCACAATCTTTTCAAACACATGTGCAACATTAACTAGCCAATAAAACACAAAGACAATGTTAATAAATTCCCAGGTAAGAAATCATTCAGATCACATTCTTTGATCACACTGCAATAAAATTTGGAATTAATAATGCGATACAATTTTATAAACTTGGGAATTAAAAGCCATTCCTTCAAGTAACTTTAAATAACTTTAATAAAAAAGAATTTTAAAGAAAGTTATCAAACTGCTTAGAAATAACAATACCTAAGGTTTATTAAACATTACTATACAACCAGCTTTGTGCTACATGATCTACATGGATTGTCTCATTTTATTATCATGATAATCCTGAGAGGTTGATTCCATTATCATCTCATTTCCCAGATGAGGAACTGAAACACAAAGCTCTATTAAATAGCCTGCTTAAGGGAACACAATCTATAAATGACAGAGTTGGGATTTGAACCTAGATAGTGTGGTCTGGATGCAGTATATTGACCACTACAAGAAGCATAGTAAGATCATTACAATTCAAAATCTATATATACTCAGAGAAAATGCATAACCTTGAATGCCTACATTAGAAAAGAAAGATTGAATAGAAAAAATGAAAGAAAAAGAAAGAAAGAAAGATTGACTAGAAGTAAATCTTGCATACAGCTCAAGAGGCTAGTGGAAGAAAAATTAAACTATAGAAGGAAGGCCTTACTAAAGAAAAAAACAGAAATGAATGAAATAGAGTGAAGTAAATACAGATAAATTAAAATCTGATTTTTAAAAAAGAATCAAAAATGTTAAAAATCTAGAATATTTTATCAAGGTAAGTGATAGAGAATTATCAACAAAAGAAATGAAGAGGGGCATAACTATGAGGAGGGTATGGAGTATACTCTTAAAAATCTGAGATAAATGGTGAACTTAAGGTAATAAATTAGAAAAATCTAGATAAAATAATCTCTAGAAAATATAAAATCAAAGTTGATCCAAGAGGAGATAGGCACCTCAAAAGAACAAATCAACAGTGAAACATTGAGAAAGCTCTCATAAAAAGTTACTAAACACAGATAGTTCTGTAAGCATAGAACAAATAATCCCTGTGCTAAATTAATTAACCCAAAGTTTGGGGAAAATAAAAAGTTTTCTAATTCATTTGCATTCGGGTTGACATGGCTTGGATATTAAAACTGAACAAAGAAAGCATATACTCATTTATGAACACAAATACAGAAATCCTAAGAGTTAACAAAATGAATCCAGAAATGTGTTTTTTAGATTAATACATTTATATAGAAATGTAGAAAAATCATAACTAAGTAGAATTTATCCAAGATAGTGGAAACTGATTCAAAATTCAGAATATATTAATGTAAATCATATGCTCAAAGAAAAAATGATATAATTCTCTTAAGAGATCCCAAAAAGCATTTATACAATTTGACATCTATTTTTTATTAGAAATAAAACCACTTTAGCAAACCAGAAGTAGGAGAAACTTCTCTATTTGAATGAAAAATATGTGTACAAAAGCATCCCGCCTCATCATAAAATATTAGAGGTTTTTCCACTAAAGTTTTTCAATGCTGTTTTGAGAGTCCTAGCCAGTGCCATGTGATAAGAAAAAGAACAGTTAAAGGTGACAAACCAGGAGACAATATTTTCAACTTGTTTTTGAATACATTTTATTAAATGTAATAAACACCAAAAAATCAACAAGAAAATATAAACAACCTAATAGAAACATGTATGAAGAATAGAAATAATCACTCCAGTAGGGAGAAATATGAATAATGAATAGACATGTAGTTTTTTAAATTGAAGTATATTTGACACACAATGTTACATTAGTTTCAGGTGTATAACTTAGTGATTCAGCATCTCTATACCTTATGCTATGCTCATCATAAAGGTAGCTATCATCTGTCACCATAGAATGTTATTACCGTATCATTGATTATATTCTTTATTGCTATACCTTTCAACCCCATGCCTTATTCATTTCGTAACTGAAGACCTGTACTCCTCCTCCCCTTTACCCATTTTGCCTACCCTCCCTGCCCATCCCTTCTGGCAATCATCAGTTCATTCTCTGTATTTATGGTTCTGTTTCTGCTTTCTGTTTGTTTTGTTTTTTAGGTTTGACATAAAGTAAAACCATTTGATATTTGTCTTTGACTTAAGTCATATAATTTTTTTAAAGATTTTATTTATTTATCATGAGAGACACAGAGAGAGAGAGAGAGAGCCAGAGACACAGACAGAGGGAGAAGCAGGCTCCATGCAGGGATCCTGATGTGGGACTCGATTCTGGGACTCCAGGATCAAGCCCTGAGCCAAAAGCAGACGCTCAACCGCTGAGCCACCCAAGCATCCCAATATTATACTGTCTTAAATAGTGTTGCTTAATACTAACTTTTGGTATCTGGTAATGTAAATCTTCCAACCTGATTCCTTGGTTATTACAGGCTATTTATGTTTGATTTTTTTTTTTTTACAGATTTTTATTTATTCATGACAGACACACAGAAATAGAGGCAGAGAAATAGAGGCAGAGACACAGGCAGAGGGAGAAGCAGGCTCCATGCAGGGAGCCCAATGTGGGACTTGATCCAAGGACTCCAGGATCACACCCTGGGCCAAAGGTGGTGCTAAACCGCTAGGCCACCGGGGCTACCCACTATTTGTGTTTACATATAGATTTAAGTATCCCCTTAAAAATTTCCACAGAAAAACCTGTTGTCATCTTGACTGAGATCGACTGAATCAATAAATTTATTTGAGGAGAATTAACATCTTTACAGTATTGAGTCTCCAAATCCATGAACATGGTGTAGCTATCTATATATTTAGGTCTTCTTTAAATTTTCCTGCAATGTTTTATAGTTTTTAGTTTAGTGATCTTGCATCTTTCATCAGGTTCATTCCTAGATATTTGAGGTTTACCAAAATTATTGTTAATGGTATTGTTTCTAACATTTAATTTATGAATTGTCTTTGCAAATACATAGAAATACAATAGATATTTATATATTGACAACTTAATTCCTTTATAGTATACACATTCTTTTGAGTTTTCCTATTATTTAGAATAATATCACCTGGAATGACAGTTTTACTGGCTCCTTTTTTTTTTAATTTTTATTTATTTATGATAGTCACAGAGAGAGAGAGAGAAAGAGAGAGAGAGAGAGAGAGGCGCAGAGACATAGGCAGAGGGAGAAGCAGGCTCCATGCACCGGGAGCCCGATGTGGGATTCGATCCTGGGTCTCCAGGATCGCGCCCTGGGCCAAAGGCAGGCGCCAAACCGCTGCGTACTGGCTCCTTTTCAATATTCATACATTTAATGCTTTTTTCTTGCTTTATTGTACTAATTAGGATCTGATTAGTGAAGTAATAAAATTATTAGTAGAATAAAAAAATATGTATTTGAGTTGTTTCTGAACTCAGCGCAAAAGCACACAACATTTCACCATTAAATAGGTTTGCAGTAGGCTTTTTATATGTAAATTTAGTCACATTAAAGAAGTTTTCTTCTATTCCTAGTTTGCTGAAAATTTTTATCATGAACTAGTGGTTAATGTAATTGGATGCCTTTTTACATCTGTTGAGGTAATCATGACTTCCACTTTCATTACCTTAATGAGGTGAATTATACTAACTTTCATAATTCAAACCATTTTTTTTATTCCTAGAATAAGCCAATTTAGTCACGACATATTACCTTTTTAACATATTCTCTGGATTTGATTTTCTAATATTTTGCTCTAATTTGTGTCTGTTGATAAGAAATATTGTTCTGTAATTTTCTTGTTATATTTTTATATCAGAGTTATGCTGGCCTCATAAATGAGTAAATGTTCTCTCTCTATTCCTTGAAGAAATCATGTAAGATTTGTTCTATTTCTTAAATATTCCAAGAATTCACCACTAAAGGCCTCTAGTCTTGACATTTTCTTTGGGGATATGTTTTTAATTGTAGATTTAATATATTAACAACTATTTAGATTTTTTCTGATTTTTCTTGTGTCAATTTAGATAAATCATGATCTTCCAGGCTGGATGGCTCTGTTGGTTAAGCCTCTGACTCTTGATTTCAACTCAGGTCATGATCTCAGGGTACTGGGATCAAGCCCTGCATGGGGCTGTGCACTCAATGAAGAGTCAGCTTGAGGATTCTCTCCCTCTTCTTCTGTACCTCCCCTTGCTTACACTCTCCTTCTAAAATAAATAAGGAAATCCTCCATTTTATTTAGGTTGTCACATTTATTTGTATAAAACTGTTCATAAGGATCTTACAAAGAGTCTATTAAATTCACTGATACTCTAAAAGAAAAAAACTTGACTCTGTTGAGTTTTCTCCATTTTATGTCAACTTTCTATTTTATCAATTTCTGTTTTCATTGTTATTAATTTCCTTCTATTTTCTATTTTCTATTTTCTATTCTTTTTCTACTTCTTAAGATGGTAACTTAGAAATTGATTTTTTTCCTAATATATGTATTTAAAGTAATTTTTCTTTTAAGCACTGTGAATTGATTGGTCTGATCAGGAGAGAGAAATCACACAGCAATTTTAAAAAGTTTAATATAAAGAATTATTAACCATATCAGTGGATTGGAGTAATGATGGTTTGGTTAGCAAAGGGTAAAGAAGATTCTACATCTACTACCTCTAGAATGAAATAGCACACCCAAGAGAGAGGCCCCTTCAAGGCCTAAGATGCAGACCTTGCTGTGGAAGGTTGCTGTGGCTCACTGAATGTCAGAGAAGTTCTTATGGCACCATATTGCTGAAGTGTGCTGGAAATCCACCTTCTGAGGTGCCAGGGAAACTCTTAGCAGCAGGCACTGTTATAAAGCTAATCAAGGAAGGTCTAGGGGAAGCTGCTGGCCACTGTGAACTGCAGAAGCCTAGTGCTGGGGAAAGTAATGTGTCCTAGAGAAGCTTGCCCAGCAAGCATACCAGGATGAGGAAGCAAAAACATGTTCTTCCTGCCAATATGTTTCCAGTGCCCTCTAATGACAAAGTACAGCCACCAAGGAAAAATATTTAAAGGGCCCAAACCTGTTTATACAAAGCTGGCAAATAGGTGGAATTTGGAGCTGAGAGGCAAAAAATAATAAATAACACACTACCTTTGCCACGTCCCATGAAATTTAATATGCTGAATATTTATTATCTAATTGTCATTGTGCTTTCTTGAATACTGGTTATTTAGAAGAACATTGCTTCATTGTCAAATATTTTCAGATTTTTAAAGTTATCTTTCTATTAATTGATTTCTAGTTTCATTTCACTATTGTCCAAGAAGCTCCCTATATGATTGTAAACTTACCAAGTTTGTTCAGACTCCTTTTACGATTGTATATAGTATATTTTGGTAAATATTTCATCTGTACTGGAATGTGCTTTCTGCAGTTGCTGAGTGTAGTAATATATATAAGTACATTCAGATGTATATAAAGTAGGTCAAATTTGTTAGTAATTTTGTTCAGATTTCTAGATAATGTATGATTTTTGTTATCTAGTCATTCTATGGGACATAATACACCAAAAGTAGGTATATTAAAATATGATTGGGATTCTATTTCTCCTTTACTCTTCTATTAATGTTTATATTCACTGTTTGAAGCTGTGTTAATATAGACATAAAAATTTAGGATTGTTAAAAAAATTAGGATTGTTGTATCTTCCTGTTGAGTTGCCCCCTTTATCTTTATGAAATGCTACCCTTTATCTGTGGTACATTTCTTGCTTAAAGGTAACTTTGTTATTAATATAACCACACAAGCTATTTTTAAGCTACTGTTTGCATGCTCTATCATTTCCATTCTTTTTCCATTCTTTCTTTTTCAATTTTTGTACTTACATATAAGGCTTAACAACATACACTTGAGTTGTTTTTTTAAAATCCAATCTAAAAAAAAAAATCCAGTCTGAAAATCTTTGCCTTTGATTTAGAAGTCTTGTTAGTCCATTTTTACTTCATATAATTACTCATATAATAATTTTAAGTTTACCATTTTGCTTGCATTTTCCCTCTTCTCTGTTCTTTCTCCTCTCCTTTTCTATTTTTTTTGGGGGGGTATTATATCATTATTTTATATTACTTCTTTTATCAACTTTTCTTAAATTCAGGCTTATTGAGGAATAATTTCCATATAATAAAATTCATAATTTTTAGTGGAATCATATGAGTTTGACTTCTATTATTTAACATTACCCATTTCAGATTCATTTATGTTGTTGTATAAGTCATTTGTTCTTTTTTATTGCTGTGTAGTAATTGATTGCATGAACATACCAGTTTGTTTATTCATTCACTAGGTGAAAGTTATTTGAGTTATTTCCACTTTTAGTCTGATATGAATAATTTATTTGACTTGTTACCAATTACTGGTGATTTTGAATAATGTTGCTATGAACATTCATGTGCAGATTTTTGTGAGAACATGTTTTCTTTTTACTTGGTAAACACCTAGGTGTCAGATTACTGTGAACTGAACACTTATTTCCAAAGTAGTCATACCATTTTTTTTTATTACCACCAATAATGTATTGAATGATTCACATCTTCATCAACCACTGGTATTATCAGTTTTTTGTTTGCCATTCCAACAGATGTGTAGTGGAATCTCATTGTGGTTTTAATTCACATTTTCTTAAGGACTGCGGATGTAAAATATCTTTTTACGTGCTTACTTATAATCTATGTCTGTTTTGATAAACTATCTGCTCAAATCTTTCACCAAGTTTTTTTTCTGGGTTGTTTTCTTTTTATTGAGTTTTAAGAATTTTTTTAATATATTTAGGACATGAGCCCTTTAGCTGATATGTGTTTTTCAAATATTTTTTCTCCCAGTCTGTCACTTATCTTTTTATTTTATTATCATGGTCTTTGGAGTGTTGACATTTTTTATTTTGATGGAAAAAATGTATCAATTTTTATTTTATCATTTGTGAAATTATAATTATTTTTTTTATTGAAGTTCAACTTCCCAACATATAGTATGCTCATCCCATCACTTGCCCTCCTCAGTGCCCGTCATCCAGTTACCCTATTCCCCAACTCACCTCCCCTTCCACAACCCTTTGTTCATTTCCAGAGTTAGGAGTTGCTCATGGTTTGTCTCCTGTCCCTTATAATCCCTTTCACTATTTCTTATATTCCCCATATGAGTCAAACCATGATGATTGTCCTTCTCTGATTGACTTATTTCACTCAGCATAATACCCTCCAGTTCCATCCACATCGAAGCAAATGGTGGGTATTCGTCCTTTCTTATGGTTGAATAATATTCCATTGTATATATGTATATATATATACACCACATCTTCTTTATCCATTCATCTGTTGAAGGACATTGAGGCTCCTTCCACAGTTTGGCTATTGTGGACATTGCTGCTATTAACATTGGGGTTCAGGTGTCCCAGCGTTTCACTGCATCTGCATCTTTGGGGTAAATGCCCAGTAGTGCAGTTGCTGGGTTGTAGGGTAGCTCTATTTTTAACTCTTCGAGGAACCTCCACACTGTTTACCAGAGTGGTTGTACCAGTTGCATTCCCACCAACAGTGCAAGAGGGTTCCCTTTTCTCCACATCTCCAACATTTGTTGTTTCCTGTCTTGTTAATTTCCACCATTCTCACTGGTGTGAGGTGGTATCTCTTTTTGGGTTCGTTTTGAATTTTCCTGATGGCAGGTGATGTGGAACATTTTCTCATGTACTTGTTGGCCATGTGTATGTCTTCTTTGGTGAAATTTCTGTTCATGTTTTTTGCCCATTTCATGATTGTATTGTTTGTTTCTTGGGTATCAAGTTTAATACGTTCTTCATAGATCTTGGATACTAGCCTTTTATCTGATATGTCATTTGCAAATATCTTGTCCCATTCTGTAGGTTGTCTTTTAGTTTTGTTGACTGTTTATTTTGCTGTGCAGAAGCTTTTGATTCTGATTAAGTCCCAGTAGTTTATTTTTGCTTATGTTTCCTTTGCCTTCATAGATGTATCTTGCAAGAAGTTACTGTAGCTAAGTTCAAAAAGGGTGTTACCTGAGTTCTCCTCCAGGATTTTGATGGATTCTTGTCTCACATTTAGATCTTTCATCCATTTTGAGTTTATCTTTGTGTATGATATAAGAATATGGTCCAGTTACATTATTCTGCATGTAGCTGTCCAATTTTCGCAGCACCACTTATTGAATAGACTGTTCTTTTTCTAGTGAATATTCGTTCCTGCTTTGTCGAAGATGAGTTGACCATAGAGTTGAGGGCCCATTTCTGGGTTCTATATTCTATTCGATTGATCTCTGTGTCTGTTTTTGTGCCAGTATCACACTGTCTTAATGATTATAACTTTGTAGTACAGTTTCACATCTGGCATTGTGATGCCCCCAGCTTTGGTTTTCTTTTTCAATATTCCCCTGGCTATTCAGGGTCTTTTCTGATTCCACACAAACCTTAGGATTTGTTCCAACTCTGTGAAGAAAGTCCATGGTATTTTGATAGGGATTGCACTGAATGTGTAAATTGCCCTAGGTAGCATAGACATTTTCACAATATTAATTCCTCTAATCCATGAGCATGGAATATTTTTACATCTCTTTATATCTTCTTCAAATTCTTTCGGATGTATTCTGTAGTTTTTAGGGTGTAGATCCTTTACCTCTTTCGTTAGGTTTATTCCTAGGTACCTTATGGTTTTGGGTGCAATTGTAAATGGGATCGATTCCTTCATTTCTCTTTCTTCAGTCTCATTGTTAGTGTATAGAAATACCACTGATTTCTGTGCATTGATTTTGTATCCTGCCACATTGCTGAATTGCTATATGAGTTCTAGCAATCTTGGGGTGGAGTCTTTTGGGTTTTCTATATACAGTATCATGTCATCTGTGAAGAGGGTTTGACTTCTTCTTTGCCAATTTGAATGCCTTTTATTTTTCTTTTTGTTGTCTGATTGCTGAGGCTAGGACTTCTAGTACTATGTTGAATAACAGTGGTGAGAGTGGACATCCCTGTCGTGTTCCTGATCTCAGGGGAAAGGCTCTCGGTGTTTCCCCATTAGAATTATATTTGCTGTGGGCTTTTCATAGATGGCTTTTAAGATACTGAGGAATATTCCCTCTATCCCTACACTCTGAAGAGTTTTGATCAGGAATGGATGCTGTATTTTGTCAAATGCTTTCTCTGCATCTATTGAGAAGATCATATGATTCTTGTTTTTTCTTTTGGTGTTGCAATCTATCACATTGATTGTTTTACAAGTGTTGAACCAACCTTGCATCCCAAGAATAAATCCCACTTGGTCATGGTAAATAATCTTCTTAATGTACTGTTGGATCCTATTGACTAGTATCTTGTTGAGAATTTTTGCATCCATGTTCATCAGGGATATTGGTCTATAATTCTCCTTTTTGGTGGGATCTTTGTCTAGTTTTGGAATCAAGGTGATGCTGGCCTTATAAAATGAGTTTGGAAGTATTCCATCCCTTTCTAACCTTCAGAACAGCTTTAGTAGAATAGGTATTATTTCTTCTCTAAAAGTTTGATAGAATTCCCCTGGGAAGCCATCTGGTCCTGGACTTTTGTCTTGGGAGGTTTTTGATGACTGCTTCAATTTTCTGGCTGGTTATTGGCCTGTTTTGATGACTGCTTCAATTTCCTGGCTGGTTTTGGTAATTCGTGGTTTTCCAGAAATCCATCCATTTCTTCTAGATTGCCAAATTTGTTGGCATATAGCTGCTCATAATACTTTTTAAAAATCGTTTGTATTTCCTTGGTATTGGTTGTGATCTCTCCCCTTTCATTCATGATTTTATTAATTTGGGTCTTTTTTCTTTTTAATAAGGCTGGCTAGTGGTTTATCTTATTAATTCTTTCAAAGAACCAGCTCCTGGTTTTGTTGATCTGTTCTACAGTTCTTCTGGTCTCTGTTTCATTGAGTTTCTGCTCAAATCTTTATTATCTCCCTTCTGCCTGGTGTAGGTTTTACTTGCTGTTCTTTCTCCAATTCCTCTAGGTGCAAGGTTAGCTTGTGTATTCGAGGTTTTTTCCAATTTTTTGAGGGAGGCTTGTATTGCGATGTATTTCCCTCTTAGGACCGCTTTTGTGGTATCCCAAAGATTTTGAATGGTTGTATCTCCATTAGTGTCCATGAATCTTTTAAATTCTTCTCTAATTTCCTGGTTGACCCATTCATCTTTTAGCGGGATGCTCTTTAACCTTCATGTGTTTGAGGTTCTTCCACATTTCTTCTTGTGATTGAGTTCTAGTTTCAAAGCACTGTGGTCTGAAAACATGCAGGGGACAATCCCAATTTTTTGATATCAGTTGAGACCTGATTTGTGACCCAGTATGTGGTCTATTCTGGAGAAAGTTCCATGTGCATTTGAGAAGAATGTGTATTCAGTTGTGTTCAGATGGAAAGTTCAGAATGTATCTGTGAAATCCATCTGGTCCAATGTATCATTTAAGGCCCTTGTTTCTTTGGTGATGTTCTGCTTAAAATATCTGTCACTTGCAGAAAGTGCTGTGTTGAAGTCTCCTACTATTAGTGTATTTTTACCTAAATATCTCTTTACTTTGGTTATTAATTGATTGATATATTTGGCAGCTCCCACATTAGGGGCATAAATATTCATTATTGTTAGGTCTTCTTGTTGGATAGACTCTTTAAGTATGATATAGTGTCCCTCTTCAACTTTTACTAGAGTCTTGGGGATAAACTTTATTTATCTGAAATAAGGATTACTACCCCAGCTTTCTTTTGAGGACCATTTTAAAGGTAAATGGTTCTCCACCCTTTCATTTTCAGTCTGGAGGTGTTCTTAGGTCTAAATTGAGTCTCTTGTAGACAGCAAATAGATGGGTCTTGCTTTTTTATCCAGTCCAATACCCTGTGTCTTTCGATGGGATCATTTAGCCCATTCACGTTCAGAGTTACTATTGAAAGATATGAATTTAGTGTCATCGTAATACCTATTCAGTCCCTGTTTTTGTGGATTATTTCTCTGGGCTTCTTCTTTCTTTTACAGGTTCCCCCTTAATATTTCTTGCTGAGCTGGTTTGGTAGGTACCTATTCTTTCAGTTTCTGCCTATCTTGGAAGCTCTTTATCTCTCCTTCTATTCTGAATGACAAACTTGCTGGATAAAGTATTCTTGGTTGCATGTTCTTCTCATTTAGTACCCTGAATATATCCTGCCAGCCCTTTCTGGCCTGCCAGGTCTCTGTGGAGAGGTCTTTTATTAATCTATATTTCTCCCCATATAAGTTAAGAATCTCTTGTCTCTCACTGTTTTAAGGATTTTCTCTTTATCTTTGGAATTTGCAAGTTTCACTATTAAATGGTGAGGTGTTGAACGGTTTTTATTGATTTTTTTTTTGGAGGGACCTCTCTATCTCCTGGATCTGAATGCCTGTTTCCCTCCCCAAATTAGGGAAGCTCTCAGCTATGATTTGTTCAAATATACTTTGTGGCCCTCTCTCCCTCTCGGCGTCTTCTGGAACCCCAATTACACATAGATTCTTGCTTCTCAGGTTATCATTTATTTCCCTTAACCTTTCCTCATGGTCTCTTAATTGTTTTTCTCTTTTTTCCTAGGCTTCCTTCCTTACCATCAACTTGTCTTCTGTCACTCACTCTTTCTCCCACCTCATTAACCCTAGCCTTTAGGACATCCAGTTTGGATTGCATTTCATTTGTTTTTAATTTTGGCCAAATTAGATCTCAATTCTGCAGTAACAAAGTCTGTAGAGTCCTTTATGCCTTTTTCCAAAGCCACCAGTAGCTTTATAATTGTGCTTATGAATTGGCTTTCTGACATCAAATTGAAATCCATATTCTGTAACTCTGTGGCAGAGTACTGTTTCTGATTTTTTCTTTTGCGGTGAATTCTTCCTTCTAGTCATTTTGTTCAGTGCAAAGTTGCTGTATGAGTGAGCTGAGTCAAGAATATCAACCATGATCTAAGTAAATTCCATCCTAGATGATTCTGATGGGGTCAGAAACCAGAAAATGAAAATGTAGATCAGGACATAATAAAACAAAAGGACCACTAAAGTGAAAAACAAATTTTAACACAAAGTAATAAAAAAATAAATGGCCAAAAACGCCAAAGAAGAAAAAAGAAAAAGAATAAAAGAAAAAGAAGTAAGGAGGAAAAAGAGAAAATAAAAAAACAGGTGTGGGGGACTGCGGAATGGTGGTAGTGAAGAAGTGGTAGTGGAGAGAGAATGTCGTCTACTCTAGGCAGCCTAGAGGATGATCCTCTTGGTTCTGAGTGTATTTTGTTCTATATGTTAGAAGATGCTGAATCCCAAATTTATATAAACCAGCAATACTCATAGAGAGCCCCAACACTGACCACCAAAACATATACAAGATAAAAGAGGGTGGACAGAATGGGAATGAAGAGAGAATATAATCTCACAGAATGAACCAGCACCATATTCCACTTGATTCTGGGTGCATGCTGGTCATGTTTTAGAAGGTATTAACTTCTGCCATTGTAGAACAAAATGAGGAAGAGAAAACAAAAAGCACAAAACAAAAACCATATCTTGTATATCTCCCAAGATTAAATTGAATATGTTGAAGGGAATCCAGGAGTGAAAAATATATCTAAGACATGTAATTGTAGCAATATGAAAGTCAAAAAGGAAAAAATTTGAAAACGAAGAGTTGGTAAAATACTGTAGTTAAGGTGGGAAAAGAGAAAAAATATTGGAAATTTTTAATCTGATATAAAAATGAGTTGTAATGGAAAAAGGAAAGAAAAAAATTTTAAAGGGGGTGACCCTCTAGTTCTGTATACTATATTCCCTCGATTTCCCTTGGTCTTGGAACTTTCCAGTGCTGCTTGGTCAAGAACTTGCTCTTCCCCTGTTCTTCTAGTTGGTCTTCTGGGGGAAGGGCCTGCTGTGCTGATTCTCAGGTGTGTGTACCTGGGGGAGATGTCCTGCCCTCTGCTGGGTGCCGGGCTCAGTGTTTACCCCATGACACCTTCGTTCCCTGGCAGCCCAGCCTCTCCCAGACACAAGGTGAAACAGGAAGGAACAACAAAGGTGGCTGCCAGGTCTCCAGCCCTGGAGTCAGCTCCCCGCAATAACTAATGCAGTCTCCCAGTCCTCACTGGCCTAGATGCTCCCAGGCCCATGTGGGTGCACTGATCTGCACACCTTGCAGGGCGCCCAGCAGCAGGAGAGTCCTTGCTGTCCTGTGCCCTCCCCGCTTCTGCCTGTCCCAGGGAGAGTGCAGGGGGCTGCGGCTCCCAAAGGCAATGGGGCACAGCCACCTCCATTCGGAGCTGGCCTGTTTGACTGACTGGCTTCTCCCAAATGTCGTGCTCCAGCCCTTTTACCGAGATCAGACCGTGGTTTGTGGTGAGCCTTCCCCCGGGCGCCCCTCTTCTAATAGTGACTCCAGGAAACTGGAGGCTTCACTGCCCTTCCTAGGATTTTGCCTGATTTTCCTGCTAAACAGTTTTCAATCCGGGGAAAAATCTGGCGCAAATTTTTAAAGTTCCCGCTTCTCCAGGGCTGAGCTTTCCTGTCCTGGAGGCTTTCGCAGCTCTGCTTTAGTCCTGCTACTTCCCCACTTTATTCTTTTTTATTTATTTATTTTTTATTATTTATTTATTTATTTATTTATTTATTTATTTATTTATTTATTTATTTATTTATTTATTGTTTTCCACCTTCCTACCTTGTTAGAAGTGAAAACTTTTCTCTCTCTAGCATTCCAGCTGTTCTCTCTTTAAATCTCAGGTCAAGTTCGTAGGTGTTCAGGATGTTTTGAAAGTTATCCAGATAAGTTGGTGGGGCCAGGTGAGTTGAGGACCTTACTCTTCTGCCATCTTGCCCCGCCTCCCCCCTGGTTTGTGAAATTATTGACAGAAATCTATGAGACATTTGCATGATCTAATGACACAAAGACTTTTTCATGCATTTTATTGTAATAGTTTTAAGTTTTAGGTTTTCCATGTATTTGCAATTTATTTGACTTATTTTTTTGTATATGATCTGTGTTATGGATTGAAGTTTTGTTTTGTCTTGCTTTTCAATTGGATATCTCAACTTTTACACCGTATTTGTGGAAAAGATTATTGATTCTTAATTGAATTGCTATTGTAATTTTATAAATCAATTGCTTAAATGTGTGAGTCTATTTTTGTACTGTTGGGCTTCATTGATTTACTGGCTTATCCTTTTACCAATATTACACTGTCTTGATTACTTGATTATTTACAGTAAATCTCAAAACTATGTAGGAAGAATCCTCCAGCTTTGTTCTTTACAATTTTGTTCTTGTTATACTGGCTCTTATGCTTTTCCATATTAATTTTCTACTTTCTTAAAAAGCTTAGGTCATTGATTTGAGATCTTTCTTATTTTCTAATATAAGCATTAATGCTAAACACTTCCCTCTCAGGACACTTTATCTGTATCCTGATAGTTTTAATATATTATATTTTCATGTTCATTCAATTGCAGGTATTTTCTGATTTTCTTGCAAGATCTTCTTCAACCCATTGGGTATTTAGAAATGTTTTTATCAATTTCCAAATAGAAGGTTTTTTCCAAAATCTTTCTTTGTATTTTTATTCTGTTATGATGAGAAAACATGTTTTGTATTACTTTAAATTTTTAAAGTGTGTTTTGTTTGTTTTATGGCCCAGAATATCATTTTTCTTGGCAAATGTTTCATATTTTCTTGAAAAGGATGACTAATCTGTTCTTGTGGGTGGAGTGTTCTATGAATACTAATTAGGTCCAATTGGTTGATAATGTTCAAGCCTTCTAATTTCTTACTGATTTTTGATCTAATGTTTTTATAGATTACAGAGAAAAATACTGAAATTGCCAACCATAATTTTGGATATGTCTGTATTTTTTCAATTCTATTAGCTTTTGCTTTCTCTATTCTGAAGATTCTTTTGTGCATGTACACTTAATTTTTTTTTTTTTTTTAGTTTTTGTGAACTGAGCCCTTTGTCATTATGTAATTTTTTTCTCTTCTTTCCAGGAAACATTCTTATTCTGAAGTCCAAGTTCCTGATACTAAAATTCCCACTCCAACTTTCTTTCTTTTTAAAAATTTTTCTTTATTTAAATAATTCAAATATAATTAACATAGTATTATATTAGTTTCAGATGTACAATATAATGATTCAACACTTCTATATGCTACTCAGGGCTATCACAAGTGTACTCTTAATTTCCTTCACCTACTTCACCTATTCCCTCACCAACTTCTCTTCTAGCAACTTCCAATTTGTCTTTCTTAAAAGTCTAGGTTTTTTTGGTCCATCTTTTTTTCCTTTTGTTTCTTTTGTTTCTTAAATTTTTACATGTGAGTGAAATGTGAATGAAGTCATAAATGTGAATGAAGTCATATGTTATTTGTCTTTCTCTGACTGACTTATTTAACTTAGCATTATACACTCTAAATCTACCCATATTGTTGCAAATGGTAAGATTTCTTCCTTTTTTATGGCTCAGTAATATTCCAGTGTGTGTGTGTTTGTGTGTATTTGTGTATGTGTGTGTGTGTACATCTTTATCCATTAATCTATGGATGTACACTTGAGTTGCTTGCATATCTTGGTTATTTTAAATAATGCTACACCAAAATAAAGCACAGCAAAGGAAACCATCAACAAAACAAAAATACAATCTACATATGGGAGAAGATATTTGCAAATAATATATCCATTAAAGGGTAGGTATTTAAAATTTGTAAAGAACTTATACAACTCAACACCAAAAAACCCCAAATAATCCAATTGAAAAATAGTCAGAAGGGGATCCCTGGGTGGCGCAGCGGTTTGGCGCCTGCCTTTGGCCCGGGGCTTGATCCTGGAGACCCGGTATCGAGTCCCGCATCGGGCTCCCGGTGCATGGAGCCTGCTTCTCCCTCTGCCTGTGTCTCTGCCTCTCTCTCTCTCTGTGTGACTATCATAAATAAATTTAAAAAAAAGAAAAATAGTCAGAAGCCACGAATAGACATTTCCCCAAAGACATACAGATGGAAAAAAAAAAAAAGAAGAAGACATATAGATGGCCAACAGAGACATGAAAAGTTGTTCACCATCACTCATCATTTGGGAAATGCAAAACTACAATGAGAAATCACTTCACACCAGTCAGAGTGACTACAATTAAAAATAGGAAATAACAAGTGTTGATGAGGATGTGAAGAAAAAGGAACCTTCATGCACTGTTGGGAGGAATGCAAGCTGGTGCAGCCATTGTGGAAAATAGTTTGGACCTTCCTCAAAAATTAAAAATAGAATTACTATATGATCTATCTTTCTTTTGATTAGTATTTGTTTGGGCTCTTCAAATTTCTAATCTGTTGTGCTAGCCTCTGCAACCACTGGTTTTTCTTTCACCCATTTAGTTCCTCTACCAACACCAAGTCTAATCTTTTTTTTTTTTTTAAGATTTTTATTTATTTATTTGTGAGAGACACCCAGAGAGAGACAGAGACATAGGCAAAGGGAGAAGCAGGCTCACCACAGGGAGCCCAATGCAGGACTCAATCCCTGAACTTCAGGACCATGCCCTGAGCTGAAGGCAGATCCTCAATCACTGAGCCACCCAGGTGTCGCAACTCTAATCTTTAATCCAAACCCAGAATTAGCCAGTCCCCTCAAAGAAGAAATTGCCAGCATAAACTTAGTACAAATATTTCTCCCCATTCTGGAATATTATCCAGTCCTTTCAGCATCCACATCACTCTGATGTCTTTAAAAATGTTAATTGTCATTTATCCATTTTTCCCCTAATTGTTGCATTTGGAATATTGGCCTGATGCAACCTATTAAATTCTGCCCATAATTTGTGTGTGCATGTGTAAATATATATATTTAAGCCAGAAAAAAGCTGCACATGTGCTTGCCAGTGACAGGCATTTTAAAAAATGCTTTAATTGATGTTTGCATTTAGAAATATACTTCAGGGGTTTGTAGTTTTATGTTTTACAGTATTTGAAGCTACCTGTCTTCATATTTTGTTGAGAAGAGCTAAAGGGAGAATACATTTATGGGCCTTTGGTTTTGAAAGTGAACTACTATGTGTTAAACATGAGAATTGTCAAAGTATAATTATTTAAAAATTAAAACTTGTTTCTTATACAAATATTATAGTGGGCATGTGTCAAGGATTTCTTATCTCATTACTGAAAGAACCATGAAAAGGTAAAGCTGGTTCATGGGAGAATTCAAAATACCCCATAGATAGTTATCCAATGAAAGAAAAGCTGAAATGAATTTGCTAACAGATACAAGCTAGTTAATGCATTATGTGGCAAGGGAACCATAACCATCAGTTACCTTAATTCCAAAGAGAAATATAAAGTTAAAGCCTAATTTTACAGAATCTAGTCCCTATCAAGAATAAATAGGAAGTCAAGCAAAAGTAAAATCCCCTGTTAAAAAATGCTTGGGCAGAGCCATTAATGCTTTCAAGTGACATAAAAATGGTATGTTGTCATTCTTTTGCCTTATTTCCAAAATATCAGAACATTTTTCTTTCTTTTTAAAAAATTTATTCATGAGAGACACAGAGAGGCAGAGACATAGGCAGAGGGAGCAGCAGGGTCCCCACAGGGGAGCCCAAAGTGAGATTCCATCCCAGTACCGTAGTATCACAACCTGAGCCAAAGGCAGACACTGAACCACTGAGCCAACCAGGAGCACCTCAGAACATTTTTCTTAACAGAATTTTATTAATGCAAAGTAAACTCAGAAGATACATGTCTATAAATATTGAGAGCTAATTTTGAGACTTTTTTTCCCCCTGTGATCCTTGCTAACAAATTCAGTTGGCCTTGTTGGAAGTGCCTTTGGGGGATCCCTGGGTGGCGCAGTGGTTTAGCGCTGGTCTTTGGCCCAGGGTGCGATCCTGGAGACCCGGGATCGAATCCCACGTCGGGCTCCCAGTGCATGGAGCCTGCTTCTCCCTCTGCCTGTGTCTCTGCCTCTCTCTCTCTCTCTCTGTGACTGTCATAAATAAAAATAAAAAATAAAAAAAAGGAAGTGCCTTTGGTATTAGAGAAATAGAAGATATTAATTATTTTTCGTTAAACTCTCATATTGTGTAAGCCTTGAAAAATATAAATGGTCTTTTTTCCAATTTTAAATGTTTAATCTGTTTCCACAAATGCTTAGATTTGTGTAATCTTCACCACTAACAAGACAGAATATTTCCATTACTCCAAAAATTACCCTGTGTCCATCCTTTGCAAAGGTAATGCATCCCCATTTCAAAGCAAATAGTTGAATTCTATCACCATATGTGAATTAGCTTTTTCTAGAATTCATATAAATATGCATTCTATTTTGCGTCTTCTTTTTTTGACATAGCATTAGGTTTTTGAAATTGCTACAAATTTTGGTAGTTTGTTCTTTTATATTGCTGAGAAGTATTCTATTACATGAATATACCACAATGTTTTTCAAATCTCCTATTGACTCCTGGACTTTTTGTAGTTTTTGGCTAAAATGAATAACATTTTAATGGTCATTCTTGTACAAAGTTGAATATGAATATATGTTTTCATTCTGAATAAATTCTGGGTGGTCCATTGCTGAGTTGTAGGATAGATATAAAAGAAATTATAAAATAAGGATGCCTGGGTGGCTTAGTGGTTGAGTGTCCTTCGGCTCAGGGCATGTCCCTGTGTCCCTGCATCAGGCTCCCTGCATGGAGCCTGCTTCTTCCTCTGCCTATGTCTCTGCCTCTCTATCTATGTCTCTCATGAATAAATAAATAAAATCTTTTTTAAAAAAAAATATAAAAATAGTTTTCCAATTTATTTGTAGCATTTTACCTGCTACACAACAAGATTATTATGAGGTTTCTAGTGATATTACTTCATGAGTCAGCAATGTTTTTCTATAAAGGGCTATCAAGTAAATATCCTAGCTTTATGGGCAATACAGTCTCTGTTTTAATTACTCACTTCTGCTATGGCAGTGTAGAAGTGTCCACAGAAAATACACAAATAAAGGGGCATGGTTGTGTTCTAATAGAACTTTATTTAAAAAGGCAACAAATGAATTTAACCCATGGGTTATATTTTTCCAACTTGCTCTGCATCATCTCCAGCATTTGGTGTTACCAGTATTTTTCATTTTAATCATGTGAGTATTTGTGATTTAAAAACTTTGCATTTCCCTGATGCCTAATGATGTTGAGAATGAAATCTTATGTTTACTGGACATTTATACATCTTCCTTTCTGAAATGTCAGTTCAAATTTGTTTCTCATTTTTATCTTTTTATTATTGGAGAGCAGACAACTCCTCTCTTAAATGCATGTTTGTGAATATTTTCTTTGACTATGGCTTTGGCTGCTTATTTTCTTAAAGGAAGGTCTTCTTGAGCAATGTTTTACTTTTGCAAAAGTTCAAATTATAATTTATCTTTATTTTTTTAAAGATTTATTATTTATTTATTTATTTATTTATTTATTTATTTATTTATTTATTTATTTATTTATAGAGACACAGAGAGAGAATGAGAGGCAGAGACACAGGCAGAGGGAGAAGCAGGCTCATGCAGAGAGCCCAACACGGGACTCGATCCAGGGTCTCCAGGATCACAGCCGGGCCACAGGCAGCGCCAAACCACTGTGCCACCGGGGCTGCCCTATAATTTATCTTTAAAAAACTTAGTGTTTTCCCTCTTCTATTTATGAAATCTTTTTTTTTAAGATTTTATTTATTCATGAGAGACACAGAGAGAGAGAGAGGCAGAGATGCAGGCAGAGGGAGAAGTCGACTTCCTGCAGGGAGCCCGATGTAGAACCTGATCCCCAGAACTGGGATCCTGAGCCAAAGGCAGATGGTCAACCACTGAGCCACCTAGGCATCCCCTATTTATGAAATCTTAGTTTACTTATGATTGTAAAGATATTCTCCAATGACTTCTTTTCTAGAAGTTTCATAGCTTTAGATTTTACATGTATGTCTGTAGTTCAACAAAAGAAGTAATTAGAGAAGACATCCTTGCCTTATCTCTGAACTTAGAGGGAAACACTATCTCTCATTATCATGTATATAGTAGCTATTTTTTTAAAGATACCATTTACTAGAGGAAACTCCATCCTGTTCCTATCTTTGATAGTTGGGGATTTTGTTTTGTTTTGTTTTTTGTTCTTTATTTTTATAATCCTATTTCCTTTTTTAAAATTTAAATTCAATTTAAATTCATGTATTATTAGTTTCGGAGGTAGTGATTCACCAGTCTTATATAGCATCCAGTGCTCACTATATCATGTGCCCTCCTTAATGTCCATCATCCACTTACCCCATCCCTTGACCCCCCCCCATCCAGCAACCCTCTGTTTGTTTCCTATAACTAAGAGTCTCTTATGGTTTCTTTCCCTCTCTGATTTTGTCTTGTTTTATTTCTTCCTCACTTCCCTTATGATTTTGTTTTGTTTCCTAAATTCTACATATGAAAGAAATCCTATGATAAAGTTGTCTTTCTCTGATTGACTTATTTCAGTTAGCATAATACCCTCTAGTTCCATCCACATCATTGCAAGTGGCAAGATTTCACTTTTTTGATAGCTGAGTAGTATTCCATATATATATATATATATATATATATATATATATATATATGCCACATCTTCTTTATTTATTCATCTGTAGATGGGCCTCTTGGCTCTTTCTATAGTTTGCCTATTGTAGATATTGCTGCTATAAACATTGGAAAGCAGGTGCCTCTTTGGATCACTACATTTGTATCTTTGGGGTAAATACCTAGTAGTGCAATTGCTGGGTCATAGGGTAGCTCTATTATCACCTTTTTGAGGAACCTCCATACTGTTTTCCAGAGTGGCTACATCAGCTTGCATTTTCACCAACAGTGTAAGAGGGTTCCCCTTTCTCCGCATTCCTGCCAACATCGGTTGTTCCCTAACTTGTTCATTTTAGACATTCTGACAGGTGTAAGGTGGTATCTCGTGATCTTTTTTGTATTTCCCTGATACCAAGTGACATAGAGCATTTTTTCATGTGTCTGTTGGCCATTTTGCATGTCTTCTTTGGAGAAATATCTGTATCTTCTGCCCATTTCTTGATTGGATTATTTGTTCTTTGGGTGTTGAGTTTTGATAAATCCTATATAGATTTGGATACTAGCCCTTTCTGTGATAAGACATGTGCAAACATCTTCTCCCATCCTGTCAGTTGTCTTCTGTTTTGTTGACTGTTTCTTTTGCTGTTCAAAACCTTTTTATCTTGATGAAGTTCCAATAGTTCATTTTTGCCTTTGTTTTGCTTGCCTTTGGGGACAAATCTAGTAAGAATTACTGTGGCCAGGGTTATAGAGGTTGCTGCCTGTGTTCTCCTCTAGGATTTTGATGGATTCCTGTCTCAAATTTAGGTCTTTCATCCATTTTGAGTCTATTTTTGTGTATGGTGTAAGAAAATGGTCTAGTTTCATTCTTCTGCATGTGGCTATCCAATTTTTCCAACACTACTTATTGAAAAGACTATCTTTTTTTCCATTGGATATTCTTTCCTGCTTTGTTGAAGATCGGTTGACTACAGAGTTGTGGATCCATTTCTGGGTTCTCTATACTGTTCCATTGATCTATGTATGTGTTTTTGTGCCAGTACCATACTGTCTTGATTATGACAGCTTTGTAATATAACTTAAAGTCCAGAATTTTTATGCCACCAGCTTTGGTTTTCTTTTTCAACATCCCTTTAGCTATTCAGGGTCTTTTCTGGTTACATACAAATTTTAGGATTATTTGTTCCAGCTCTGTGAAAAAAGTTGATGGTATTTTGATAGGGATTACATTGAATGTATAGATTGGTCTAGGTAGCAGACATTTTAACAATATTTGTTCTTCCAATCCATGAGCATGGAATGTCTATTTTTTTGTGGCTTCCTCAATTTCTTTCATAAACATCCTATAGTTTTCTGAGTACAGATCCTTTGCCTCTTTGGTTAAGTTTATTCTTAGGTATCTTATGGTTTTGGTGCAATTATAAATGGGATTGACTCCTTAATTTTTCTTTCTTCTATCTCATCGTTTGTATATAGAAATGCAAGTGATTTTTGTGCATTGTTTTTATATCTTGACACTTTCTGAATTTCTGTATGAGTTCTAGCAATTTTAGGGTGGAGTCTTTGGGGTTTTTCCCCATAGAGTACCATGTCATCTGTGAAGAGTAAGAGTTTCACTACTGCTTTGTCAATTCAGATGCTTTTTATTTCTTTTTGTTGTCTGATTGCTGAGACTAGGACTTCTAGGTCTATGTTGAACAACAGTGGTGAGACTGGACATCCAAGTTGAGTTCCTGACCTTAGGGGGAAAACTCTCAGTTTTTCTCCATTGAGGATGATATTTGCTATGGGCTTTTCATATATGGCTTTCATAATATTAAGGTATGTTCTCTATTCCTACACTGTGAAGAGTTTTAATCAAGAAAGGATGCTGTACTTTGTCAAATGCTTTTTTTGCTTCTATGGTTCTTGTCCTTTCTTTTATTAATGTAGTATTTTTGATGTTGACCCACACTGGCACACAGGAATAAATCCCACTTGGTTGTGGTAAGTTATCCTTTTCATGTACTATTGGCTAGTATCTTGGTGACAATTTTCACATCCATGTTCATCAGGGGTATTGGTCTGTAATTCTCCTTTTTGGTGGAGTTTTTGTCTGGTTTTGGGATCAAGGTAATAATGGCCTCATAGAAAGAGTTTGTAATTCCTTCAATTCTATTTTTTGAAAATATCTTCAGAAGAATAGGTATTAATTCTTCTTTAAATGTTTGGTAGAATTCCTCTGGGAAGCCATCTTTTGTTTGTTGGGAGATTTTTGATTACTGCTTCAATTTCCTTGCTGGTTATGGGTCTTTTCAGGTTTTCTATTTCTTCCTGTTTCATTTTGGTAGTTAATACATCTTTAGGAATGCATTCATTTCTTCCAAATTGTCTAATTTTTTGGCATAAAATGTTGTTGGCTCATAATATGTTCTTATAATTGCTTGTATTTCTTCCATGTTGGTTGTGATGTCTCCTCTTTCATTCATGATTTTATTTGGATCATTCCATTTTCTTTTTAATATGTCTGGCCAAATGTTTATAAATCTTATTAAATATTAAGAAGAACCAGCTTCTAGTTTTGTTGATATGTTCTACTGTTCTTTTGGTTTTCTATTTCATTGACTCTGCTCTAATATTTATTAATTCTCTTCTTCTGGATTTAGGCTTTATTTGCTGTTTTTCTCCAACTCCTTTAGGTGTAAGGTTAGGTTGTATATTTGAGACATTTCTTGTTTCTGAAAGGCTTGTATTGCTATATACTTCCCATCTTTGCTGAATCCCAAAGGTTTTGAACAGTTTTGTTTTCATTTTCATTTGTTTCCATGAATTTTTAAAATTCTTCTTTAATTTCTAGACTGACCCATTCGTTCTTTAGTAGGGTGCTCTTTAACCTCCATGTATTTGTGTTCTTTCCAAATTTCCTCTTGTGATTGAGTTCAAGTTTCAAAGCATTGTGGTCTGAAAATATTCAGGGAATGATCCCAATCTTTTGGTACCAGTTGAGACCTGATCTGTGACCCAGTATGTGATTTATTCTGGAGAATGTTCCATGTGCACTCAAGAAGAATGTGTATTTTTTTGCTTTAGGATGAAATGCTCTGTATATTATAAATCTTATTAAGATCAATCTGGTCCAGCATGTCATTCAAAGCCCTTGTTTCCTTGTTAATCTTCTGCTTAGATGACCTGTCCAAGTAGTGAGTGGGGTGTTAAAATCCCCTACTATTATTGTATTATTATCAATGTGTTTCTTTTTTTTAAAGATTTATTTTTATTTATTTATGATAGACAGAGACAGAGAGAGAGAGAGAGAGAGAGAGAGAGAGGCAGAGACACAGGCAGAGGGAGAAGCAGGCTCCATGCCAGAAGCCCGACGCGGGACTCGATCCCGGGACTCCAAGATAGCGCCCTGGGCCAAAGGCAGGCGCGAAACCGCTGAGCCACCCAGGGATCCCCTCAATGTGTTTCTTTAATTTTGTTATTAGTTGTATTATATATTTGGCTGATCCCATGTTAGGGGCATAAATATTTACAATTGTTAGATATTGTTGGATAGACCCTTTAATTATGATATACTGTCCTTTTTTATCTCTTATTACAGTTTTTGGTTTAAAATATAATTTGTCTGATATAAGGATTGCTACCCCAGCTTTCTTTTGATGTCCATTAACATGATAAATAGTTTTCCACTCTCTCACTTCCAATCTGGAGGTATTTTTCGATCTAAAATGAGTCTCTTGCAGACAGCATATCAATGGATCTTGCTTTTTTTTTATCTAATCTGATACAATTTGTCTTTTGATTAGGGCATATAGCCAATTTACATTCAAAGTAACTATTGTAGGGTATGAATTTTGTGCCTTTGTATTACCTATAGAGCATTTCTGTGTATTGTCTGCCTTTCTGGTCATGTTACTTTGGGCTCTCTCTTCACTAAATGATCCCCTTTAATATTTCTTGTAGGGCTGGTTTAGTGATCACAAACTCTTTCAGTTTCTGTTTGTCCTAGAAGCTTTTTATCTCTCCTTCTATTTTGAATCACAGCCTTGCTGGATAACGTATTCTTGGCTGCATCTTTTTCCCATTTAGCACCTGAATATATCATGCCAGTTCTTTCTGGCCTGTCAGATCTCTGGATAAGTCTGCTGCCAACCTTAGGATTCTACCCTTGTAGGTTAAGGACCTCTTGTCCTGAACTGCTTTCAGGATTTTCTCTTTGTATCAGATTTGCAAGCTTCACTATTATATATTGTGTTGTTGACCTATTTTTATTGTTTTTGAGGGCAATTCTCTGTACCTCCTGGACTAGAATACCTGTTTCCAGGCAGATTAGGGAAGTTCTCAGCTATAATTTGGTCCAATATACCTTTTGCCCTCCTCTCTCTACTATTCTTTCAGGATCCCAATTATTCTAATATTGTTTTGCTTTATGGTGTCACTTATCTCTTGAATTCTACCCTTGTGATCTAGTAAGTGGTTTATCTCTCTTTTCCTCAACTTCCTTATTCTCCATCATTTTGTCTTCTATGTCACTCTCTTCTGCCTCATTTATCCTAGTAGCTAAAACCTCCATTTTTTATTGCATCTAATTAATAGCCTTTTTGATTTTGACTTGATTAGATTTTAGTTCTTTAATTTCTCCAGAAAGGGATTCTCTAGCGTCTTCTATGCTTTTTTAAAGCCCAGATAGTATCTTTATAATCATTGTTCTGAACTTAGTTCTGACATCTTACTTATATATGTACTGATTAGGTCCCTGGCAGTCAGTACTGCCTCCTTCTCTTTTCTGAGGTGAGTTTTTCCATCTTGTCATTCTGTCCAGCAAAGAACAGATGAACAAGAGAACAAAATACTAAAATGGCAACAATGACCCCAAAGAAATATACACTAAACAAATCAGAAGAGACCTGAAAAAAACCAAAAAAATTAAAATTAAATAAAGAGAATAAATATAATCAGACAGGTGAACAGAACAGAGCAATACACTGGATCCTGTGTGTGGCTTGGTCTATTTGTTAGAAAATTAGATCCCAAAGTTGTAAAGAAAGGAAAACTTATGTGTGTACAAAAATAAAATTAAATACTATGAAAGGATAGAATGTAACTGTAAATATGAAAATTAAAAGACAAAAAAGATTATTGGGCAGTCTGGGTTGCTCAGCAGTTTAAGTTCCTGCCTTCCGCCCAGGGCATGATCCTGGGTCCCAGGATCAAGTCCCACCTCGGACTCCCTGCATGGAGCCTGCTTCTCCCTCTGCCTGTGTCTCTGCCTCTCTCTCTCTCTCTCTCTCTCTGTGTCTGTCATGAATAAGTAAATAAAATCTTAAAAAAAAAAAGAAAGGGAAAAAAGGTAAAAAGAAAGACTATAAATAGGTGAACAGAATTGAGCAATACACTGTATCTGTGGTATATTTTGGTCTGTTGGAAGAAAACACATCCCAAAACTGTAAAGAAAGAAAAACTTATATATGCAGACATAAAATTAAATGAAAGGATAGAATGTAACTGTAAAGATGCAAATTTAGAAAGACTTTAAAGGGGATCCCTAGGTGGCTCAGCGGTTTGGCGCCAGCCTTTGGCCCAGGGCGTGATCCTGGAGTCCCGGATCGAGTCCCGGATCGAGTCCCGGATCGAGTCCCGGGATGGGGTCCCGGCATGGAGCCTGCTTCTCCTTCTGCCTGTATCTCTGCCTCTCTCTCTCTCTCTCTCTCTATCATGAATAAATTAAAAAAATAATAAGAAGACTTTAAAAATAGAGAATATAATCAGATACATGAAGAGAACAGAATAATACACCAGATTCTGGGTGTATTTTGATCTGTTAGAAAAACTGCATCCCAAAATTGTAAAGAAAGAAAAACATATATACAAAAATAAAATTAAATACAATGAGGGGATGGAATGTAACTGTAAAAATGAAAATTAAAAAGACTTTAAAAAAAAGAGTTGATAAAATAATTGGTTGAAAGGAAAGAGAAAACAATTTAAACTGAAAAACCGAAGAATCATGAGAAAAGAAACTGAATTCTATATACTATTTTCCCCTGGTGCTGGAGTTGTGCAGTTCTGTGTGACCAGAAAGCGTGGTCTTAGCTGGATGCTCTTGCTGATCTTCTGTGGGAGGGACCTGTTGCTATTATTCTCAGGTGTCTTTGCCCCAGGCGGAATTACACCTCCCTTGCCAGGGGGCCAGGCTAAGTATGCAGCTGGGGATTGTTCTAAGTGACTTTTGTTCCCTAAAGGATTTCCTTTTGCTTTAGAGGATGAGAATGAAAATAGTGACTTCCCAATCTCCAGCCCTGGAGCTAGAAGTTCATGCCCCCCACCCCCACCCCTTGATCTGCCCCCAGGGAAAAGCAGTCAGTCACTCCCATCTTCCTAGTCTCAGATGCACTCCTACTCACCCGGACTGAGTTTTTCTATCAGGCATGTTACCCTACTTCTAATATCCAAACCCTGCAGACTCCTGTGGTGTGTACCCACCCTGCTCCTCCCCCGGGGAGAGAGGGGGGACTATGACCAGGTTTCTGCTGCCTGCTGGGCTCCTGCTCAGCGAGTGATCACCCAATCATGCAGCAGTTCATGGTTTATGGCAACCCGGAGCTGAGAGCCCACTCCTGGGCGTGCTGATTGCAGCTGGCTTCCTTGGTCCAATGCCTGGGAGCTCTGCTGCCCTCAGGCACCTCCATTCTTTTTGTGATACCCGAGATCCTGAGACCATTTTGATCCACCTGGGACTCTACCCCACTTTGCCACCTGAGTGCCTTTCTGGCAGGGACATCTCTCACCAGAGCAGACTTCCAAAAGTTCCAATTTTGTGCTCTTCAGCTATATCCCTTTACAGTAGCCAGCTTAGGGAGGCTCCCTCACCCTGCAATTTATATTCCCATATATTGCCTCAGATTCACTTCCCCACACCTCCTAGCTTGCAGAAAGTGGTTGCTTTTCTATTTGTAGAATAGCAGCATTCTTTTCTTAGATCGCTGGTTGAATTCACAGGTGTTTGGAACAATTTGATAGCTATCTAGCTGAATTCCTTGGACCAGACAAAACTAAGGTCTCCTACTCCTCCCCCATCTTGGTGGGTCCAAAAAACATATACGCTCTTACACAGAAATAACTTTGCCAGCGGAAAAGCCCTCCTTCTATTTTTTGAATACCCTACCCATAGGCAAAGATTGGAAGGGCAATTATAGTTGTACTTTCTATTTCATAAGAAATAAGTTACATGAGCCAACTTATATAATGTATGTATGAATGTGGTTGCTACCAATAAAGGCAAGAGTATGCCTATTCTATACATATTCAAACAAGTTGGTAAGAAAATAAAACCATATCCACAAGAAAGATAGAAAATAACATAACTCCATTAGGATACTTTCAATTTCAAAGCATTGATATCCCGAAGAAGGTCATCTGAAGAGAAGCATAATAGAATCAGTGTAGCTGGGAATGATTTCCACATGTCAGTCCCTGACTGAATCATTTAAATTCTCAACCCAGATTTTATGGCTAAGAGTGAGCATTAATTCTAGAAAACAATGTTATTGCAAAGCCAGATGAATAACTAATGCCTGGCATAGATCTGCTTAAGTAATTTCAACCAAAGATTTGTGCTGGGGTATCAGTAAGTGAACCAGAAGCTAGAGAAAAGTTGGGCTTTATAGCCTCCGAGGGATTTAATGAGTTCAGAAGTGCTGTAGCAATGTCTTTTCAATTATTCAATTATTATAGTAAGAAAGTTACTGTGTGTGATAGAAAGCTTATATTGAAGAGATTGATGTTAGAGTTACTGGCATATTGCCTGCAGCATTATAAAAGTGCTATTATTTCTGAACATAAGGGCTACTGAATCTTGATATGTCTTAAAAGACATTTGTCTCACAAAATGGAAATGGGAAAAATAGAAGCCTTTTAAGGCAAATGAAAAGAAAATCCCCCAAAAGATATTGGTTAACAGGTTGGTATATAAGTTCAAACACTCAGATAGTTAAAATAACTTAAAAGCAAATATATGATATCTATGTTGTAATTTTTTTTTGCACTTTGAAAATAGGGTCTTTGAGG
This sequence comes from Nyctereutes procyonoides, assembly GCF_905146905.1. NCBI lineage: Eukaryota > Metazoa > Chordata > Mammalia > Carnivora > Canidae > Nyctereutes > Nyctereutes procyonoides. The sequence continues at coordinate 19,061,945 of NW_026575040.1, read as the reverse complement.
AACTTGTAGTAAGAATTGGTATACTGACTTCTTCCAGTCTGTTCTCATGGTTATTACTTAATATTTCTGTGCCACTACAGTATTCACTCTGAAGAACTACAGGTTAAGGGATTTGATTCATGTAGGGAAAATGAGTTGATATGGGTCCTACTAATCGAATTCACAGGATGCTGTTTTTATCAGAACATCAGTTGTTGTTCATTTATAATACAAGGCATTTCTAGCATAATTAGAAACTATCTACCTTCTAAATGTTGATGATCTTTTATTCTGAGAGACTTTTCTCATATCATAAGGGAAATATTACTAACTTTCTTTTTAAAAATGCTAAACAATGTATGAGAAAGAGAAGGTAATAACATTTATTTTACTCTACCAGAACCAAAGGGCTTTTCTCCCAGAAAAGCATTCCAGATTCAAAATTAGGAAACTTCTTCTGTGGTATGTTATAAAAATAAGTCATATAAAAAATCATAATCATCTCAACAGATCCCAAAAGGGCATTAAATAAAAATCAAAATCTTTTATACTCTCTAAAATAACAGGAGTAGATAGTCACTTTCTTAACATCATAGAGTACATATTTCAAATCACCAGTAGATATAATATTTACAACAAAAGAGGAAAGATGTATTTATTAAAAGTAGACACAGTATCAGAGTGTCCACTATCACTCTTATTACTTAATATTGCATTGGAAGTTTTGGTTAGTTCAATAAAGATGAAGCAGAAATAGATAAGCTCTCATTAGTTTCAATTATGTAAATAGATATCAAGAAATTTCATTAAACTTTCCAAAAGCTATAGGATTAATATGTTTATTAAAGAACTAGATATAAGAAAAAATGCAAATAAGAAGGTTTTCAGGAGAAAATATCAGAAACTCATATCTGAAAGGTGGTTGAGACTTACCAAGATGAAGGAGAGGCATGTGTAAAGGGCCTGAGGTACATAATGGTATTCTTTCTATATAAGGGAAATTCCTAAGCAAGACCAAGGAACAAGAGGAAGCACTTGATGGCTGAGGAAGTAAAGGAAATTAAAAATGTCTGTTAGCATGTGTAGGATTTGATGCAATTCTAGACAAAACTTCAGTGGGATATTTTGGTAATTCATAAGTTATTCTAAAGTTCTTTCTGGATAAGGAGTATGCCACTATTATGAAAAGTAAAGTTTGAGAAATGAATGTGTAGTGTGAACCTTTTTTTGTAAAAATTGGGGATAAGGGAATAGATACTATGTATGCACTTAAATATATACTGGACAATTTCTGGAAGAGTATAACCAAAAAGTGTTAACAGTGGCTCTTCTTGAAGAGGACAAAGCACATGGAGGGGGGTGTCTTTTCTGTTTCTGTTATACACTTCAATATCTTTTGCATTATTTCTATGACCATGTTGTGCTATTTTAAGTTCTAAAACCTCTTTATATCAGTATTTTAAACACAATCAGCAAATCATTCTCACTGAAAATATTTCTAGAAGTAAAACAACAAATATATCTTTGAAAGCCATCTGGTGAGTTCTAGTCCTAGAGTATTGAACCATATTATAACATAAAATTAAAAACACTTTTAAGTAGTAGGAAAGAAGACACTGTTGGTGGCACAAAGTATCCCAGAAATAAATTTGAATATAATATGATCAATACAAAGGATATATTGCTAATCAATGGAAAAATAAGAGTTATTCAATTTGGAGCAATAGTTTAGCAATTTGGGAAAAAAATCATGTAGATTCTCACCTCACATCAAACATCAAAATAAACCTCAGATGGTCCAACTTAAATATATAAAAACAAATCAAAACAAAAAAATAGAAGTGAATATTTATCAAACTTTTAGAAGGAGACACTGAAAAACAATATAAAATATAAAGGAAATAATTATGTGAACATTTAAAATTTCTATTCATCCCCAAAGAGAAGCCGTGACTATAGTTAAGAGATAAACATAAACCTGGAGGGGAAAAAATTGCAATTAATTTGATAGCACAGTTACAAACTTGGTAAAATACCAAGATTTAAGTTGATATTGATATTCAGTTGAACCCTATATATGATATGTTTTGTCTATACCTATATACCTATAATAATGTTTAATGTACAAATTATGCACAGAGATTAACAATAACTGATCATAAAAATAGAAAAATGGTAACAATATATTGTAATAAAAGTTATGGGAATGTCTCTTTTTCTTTCTCTCAGTCTATCTTATTGCACTATACTTACACTTCTTATGGTGATTTGAGATGATAAAATACCTAAATAGTGAGATGAATTGAGATGAATGATGTAAGCATTGTGATTTAACAGGAGCCTACAACTGACCTTCTAATATGTCAGGAGATGCATCATATGCTTCCAGACCAGTTGACTGCAGGAACCTGAAACCAGGGAAAGTGAGACTGTAGATAAGGGGAGACTACTGTACAAAGGATCATAAGAGACTACTACAAGCAAGGAAAATCCAACAAATTAGGCAACTAAGAAAAAAATGGATAAATTACTAGAAACATGCAAAACTGAATCACAAAGAAATAGAAAATCTGAACAGACCAATAATGAGTAAGGAGACTGAATCAGTAATCAAAAAACTCTCATCAAAGAAAAGCCCAGGACCAAATTGCTTCCCTGGTGAGTTCTACCAAACACTTAAATAACAATTAATGTTGGGGATCCCTGAGTGGCTCAACGGTTTGGCACCTGCCTTCGGCCCAGGGCGTGATCCTGGAGTCCCAGGATCAAGTTCCACATCAGACTCCCTGCATGGAGCTTGCTTCTCCCTCTGCCTGTGTCTCTGCCTCTCTCTCTGTGTGTCTCTTGTGAATAAATAAATAAAATCTTTTAAAAAAAGAAGAAGAAGAAGAATTAATGCCAGTTCTTCTCACTCTTCTAAAATGTTGAAGAAGAATGAACATTCCTAAACTCATTTTTCAAGGCCAGCATCATGCTGACACCAAAACCAGTATAAAAACACTACAAAAAAAATCATAGACCAATATCTCTGATGAATATAGATGCAAAAATTCTCAATAAAATACTAGCAAACTGAATTCAGCTACATATTAGAAGGATCATACACCATAATCAAGCGGGATTTATCCCTGGGGTGCAAGGATGGTTAAACATATGCAAATAGATAAATGTGATACATCATACTAATAAAATGAAGGATGAAAATCATATCACCTCAATAGATACAGAAAAAGTATTTGACAGAATTCAACATCCTTTTATGGTAAAAACTCATAACAAATTATGTATGGAAGGAACATACCCCAGCATAATAAGGGCCATATATAACAAGAACTCAGTGGTAAGAATTTGAAAGCTTTTCCTTGAGGATCAGGAATAAGACAAGAATATATCACCACTCCTATTCAACATAGTACTGAAAGTCCAGTAAGAGCAATTAAGTAAGGAAAAGACATAAAAGGCCTCCAAGTCAGAAAGGAATAAGTAAAATTATCTCTGTTTAGATGACATGATCTTACATATAGAAAACTCTAAAGATGCCACCAAAAAACAGATTTAATCAACAAATACAGGAAAATTACAGTATACAAAATCAACATACAAACATCAATTGTATTTCTATACACTAACAATGAACTGTCTGAAAAAGAAAGACAACAATCTCATCTATAATAGCATCAAAAACAAAAAATGCTTAGTAATATATTTAACAAAGAAGGATTAAATCAATTTAACCAAGAATCTGTAAACTGAAAGTTATGAGACACAGATAAAAAATTGAAGGAGACATATGTCAATGGAAATAGGTTCAGGGATCAGAAGAATTCTTTTAAAATGTGCATACTACCCAGAGCAATGAAATCCTTATCAAAAATCTCTGTCAAAATTCCAATGGCATTTTTTTCATAGAAATAGAAAAAAAAGATTCTGATAAACAAAGCAATCTTGAGAAAGAAGAATAAAGTTGGGGGCATCAACTTCCTGATTTCAAGCTATATTACAAAGCTATAGTAATTAAAACAATATAGCATTGGCATAAAAATAGACACATAGACCAACAGAATAGAATCAAGATTCCAAAAATAAAACATGCATATATTAATCAACTGTTTGATAAGGGGGTCAAGAATGTTCAATTGGGAATGGATAATCTTTTCAATATATAGTATTGGAAAACTGGCCATTCACATGCAAATAAATGAAATTGGACCCCATTTCCATACCTCCCACAAAAATGGACTTAAAATGGATTAAAGACTTAAATGTAAGACTTGAAACTATAAAATTCTTAGAAGAAAATAAAGGGAGCTTGAGGAGCTAAGATGAAGAGTAGTAGGAGAACCCTAGGCTTGCCTCATCCCTCAATCATAGTTAGATAAATATTAAATCATTCTAAATACCCAAGAAATTAATCTGAGGACTGACAGAACAAACTACACAACTAGAGAGAGAGAGGAGGCCACATAACAGAAGGTTGGAGGTGTGGAGACGTGTGATGGGGGAGAAACATATCATGGGTGCTGCAGAGGGGAAGGAGTCTAGGTCACAGAGAGAGATGAGAGAGGAGCACATAGCAATTGTACAAACAAAACACTTCCTCAAAGCCGTTGACTGGAAAAATGAGAGGGGCTGATTTTCATGAGTTTTTTCAATCAGCAGGGCTGACTGAAGACTGGAGTTTTAGAGGTCTGTGGTGTGGTTGGTATAGAGCCATGAGGACACTGTAATGCTCCTGTAGAGAAGGCAGGCAGCATGATCTGAGGATCTCCTGAGATGCACTGAGAAAGATAGCTCCCCCTTTTTGGAGCACATCTGAGAGAGGTGGCATCACCTCTCTACAGACAAAGGAAAGTGAGGGTGACATTTCTGTCCCCTGCCCCTCATCATAGGCACAGAGACACCTGCTGAGGGTGGCTAATGCAGACATTGGCTCTTTAGTGTGTGCTTTCTCCAAATTCCACACTCCTGAGCTCTAATGCAACTGCCCATCTGGGTCAAACCTGCATTAATCCCAGTGCATTGAGACCTTCCCCAGAAGACCACTGAAGGTCCCTGCCACGCCAGGTCCCTAAAGTTTGGAGCTTTAAAACTCAGCTAGCCTGGCTGGGCTAGAGCTCAAGGTGCACTGTGCTTTCCAGGGGGACAAGCAACCCAGACACAAAGAGTGTGTAAGTAGCAATCTGAGGAACACCTGGGATACATGGGGGAAATCTCTTAACTTTTCTGGGGGTATTTCCTTGATAGCAGCAAGGATGAACTCCTTTCTTCTTCTCCAGACAAAGGAGCTGGCTGAAGCCATTTCCCTCCCCCACTCCTCAGCATAAACTAACTTCAGTAAACAGTACAGGACCAACACTGGCTATCTAAATTGCTTACACCAAGCTCTGCTCCCCCTAGCCCCTTACTCTGCTGGTGATGCTTTTTTTGGGCAAGTGTGCCTGAGAATCAGTGCAATGGACCCCTCCCTTGGAAGACGAGCACAAACCCTGCACACACTGGATCTACTGACCATGAAGTTCTGCAAAGCTTCAGCTCTAATGGAAATAGCATCAGGGGATCCCTGGGTGGCGCAGCGGTTTAGCGCTTGCCTTTGGCCCAGGGCGCGATCCTGGAGACCCGGGATTGAATCCCACTTCCGGATCCCGGTGCATGGAGCCTGCTTCTCCCTCCGTCTATGTCTCTGCCTCTCTCTCTATGTGTGTGACTATCATAAATTTAAAAAAAAAAAAAAAAACAACTTAAAAAGGAAATAGCATCAGGTCTCTTTTAACAAGCAGTTAAAACTAGCTAAAACTTGCCACACTCTGGCCGAGATCCCTAGTGCCCTCCCCACTGCAGGCAAGGAGGAATTCTGCAGAGCAGCCATAACACATGCAGGATACATCAGAGACAATTCCTGAAGCACCAAGCCCTGGACATTGTATGATGTCTTCATAAAGCCATTACTCTCAGGAGCAGGAAACATAACAGACCTTCCTGACACAGATGAAGACAGAGACCTAGACAAAATGCCAAGACAGAGGAATTCATCCTCCACAAAAAAAGAAAAGGTCATGGCCAGTGATCCAATCAAAACAGATTTAAGTAATATGCCTAATCCAGAATTTAAAGCAACAATCATAAGGATAAAAGCTGGGCTTGAGAAAAGGATAGAAGACAGCAGGGAGTCCTTTACTACAGAGATAAAACAGCTTAAAACCAATCTAGATGAAATGAAAACTGCAACAATTGAGATTCAAAACTGACTGTATTTATTTATAATAATTATTATTTTTTAAACTGACTGTATTTAATGACCACGAGGATGAAAAAATCAAATGAATGAATAAGTAACATAGAAGATAGAATTATGGAAAATAAGGAAGCTGATCAAAAGAGGGAAAGAAAAATCTTGGATCATGAAAGTAGACTTAGGGAACTCAGTGACTCCATGAAACATAATATTGATAACATAGGAGTCCCAGAAGAAGAGAGAAAAAAGGGGGTGGAAGATTTACTTGAGGACATTATAGCTGAAAACTTCCTTAATGTGGGGAAGGAAACAGACTTCCAAATCCAGGAAGCACAGAGAACACCACCAAAATCAACAGAAGCAGGCAAACGTCAAGACATATTGTAGTTAAATTCACAAAATACAGAGATAAAGAAAAAAATCCCAAAGCAGCAAGAGAAAATAAGTCCCTAACTTACAAGGGAAGACAACGTTAGCAGTAGATCTATCCACAGAAACTTGCAGGCCAGAAGAGAGTGGCATGATATATTCAACATGCTGAATAGGAAAAATCTACAGCCTAGAATATTCTATGCAGCAAGACTATCATTCATTATAGAAGGAGATAGAGTTTCCCAGACAAAAACTAAGGAGGTTCATGACCATTAAACCAGCCCTACAAGAAATATTAAAGGGGACTCTGAGTAGAAAAGAAAGATGAAAAGTGACAAAGACTAGAAACAATTAGAGAAAATCTTCAGAAACAATGGGAAAACAATAAAATGACATTAAATTCATATCAATAATTATTCTGAATGTAAATGGGCTAAATTCTCCAATTAAAAGACAGTGTCATAATAAATTTAAAAAGACTCATTTATGTGCTGCCTACAAGAAATTCATTTTATTTTTAAAATTTTTTTAAAATTTAAATTCAATTTGCCTACATATAGTAACACCCAGTGCTCATCCCATCAAGTGCCCTCCTTAGTGCCCAACACCCAGCTACCCTATCCCCTCACCCCACTCCTCCCCTTCTGCAACCCTTTGTTTCCCAGAGTTAGGAGTCTCTTATGTTGTCTTCTTCTCTAATTTTTCCCTACTCAGTTTCACTCCTTTCCATTATAGTCCCTTTCACTACTTCTTATATTCCACATATGAGTGAAACCATATGATGATTGTCTTTTTCTTTTTTTTTTAATTTTTTATTTATTTATGATAGTCACACACACACAGAGAGAGAGAGAGAGGCAGAGACACAGGCAGAGGGAGAAGCAGACTCCATGCACTGGGAGCCCGACGTGGGATTCGATCCCAGGTCTCCAGGATCGCGCCCTGGGCCAAAGGCAGGCGCCAAACCGCTGCGCCACCCAGGGATCCCGATGATTGTCTTTTTCTGATTGACACTCAGCATAAGACCCTTCAGTTCCATCCATGTTGAAGCAAATGGTAGGTGGCTGAGTAATTCATCCTTTCTGATGGCTGAGTAATTCAGGTTAGTAGCTCCTAAGAAGAGCCTTGGTAAAGATACAGATGTAGTGAAATGCCGGGACACCTGCACCCCAATGTTTATAGCAGCAATGTCCACAACAGCCAAACTGTGGAAGGAGCCATGATGTCCTTTGACAGATGAATGGATAAAGAAGAAATGGTATACACACACACACACACACACACACACACACACACATATATATATATACATTTATCAATGGAATATTATTCAACCATCAGAAGAGATTAATTTTAAACCAAAGACACCTGCAGATTGAAAGTGAGGGGATGGAGAAACATTTATGCAAATGGAAGTCAAAAGAAAGCCAGAGTAGGCATACTTATATCAGACAAACTAGATTTTAAACCAAAGACTGTAACAACAGATGAAAAAGGGCACTATATCATAATAAAAGGGTTTATCCAACAAGATCTAAAATTGTAAATATTTATGCCCCCAACTTAGGAACAGCCAAATATATAAATTAATTAATAACAAACACAAAGAAATTCATTGCTAATAATACAATAATAGTAGGGAACATTAACACCCCACTCACTGCAACAGACAGAACGTCTAAGCAAAAGATCAACAAGGAAGCAATAGCTTTGAATGACACACTGGACCAGATAGACTTAACAGACATATTCAGAACATTTCATCCTAAAGTAGTAGAATACATTCTTTTCAAGTGCACATGGGACAGTTTCTAGAAAAGATCACATAAGGGATCACAAATCAGGCCTCAACAAATACAAAAAGACTGAGACCATGCTCATTTCCAAACACAATACTATGAATACTTGAAGTCAACCACAAGAAAAAATTTGGAAAGAACAAAAATACATGGAAGTTAAAGAACATCCTACTAAAAAATGAATGTGTCACCAAGAGAATTAAAGAAGAAATAAAAAAATACATGGAGACAAATGAAAATGAAACCATGATAGTCTAAAAGCTCTGGGATGCAGCAAAAGTGGTCCTAAGAGGGAAGTATAAAGCAATACAGGCCTACCTCAAGAAGCAAGAAAAATCTCAAATATAAAACTTAACCTTACACCTAAAGGAGCTAGAAAAAGAACAATAAATGAAACCTAAACCCAACAGAAGAAGGGAAATAATATAGAGCAGAAATAAATGGTATAGAAAGAAACAAACAAACAAAATACAACAGATCAATGAAACCAGGAGCTTTTTTTAAAAAATAAGATTACGATTATAAATGCTTATTTCTTTCTGGCCAACTGCACCTTTTCATTATGAAATGATCTTGAAATCTTTTTTTTTTCTCTATTCCCCCTTTATCCACCCAATTATTTATTGATATCTTTTTTAATAAATTAATTTTTTATTGGTGTTCAATTTACCAACATACAGAATAACACCCAGTGCTCATCCCATCAAGTGCCCCGCTCAGTGCCTGTCACCCATTCACCCCCACCCCCCGCCCTCCTCCCCTTCCACCACCCCTAGTTTGTTTCCCAGAGTTAGGAGTCTTTATGTTCTGTCTCTCTTTCTGATATTTCCCACACATTTCTTCTCCTTTCCCTTATATTCCCTTTCACTATTATTTATATTCCAAAAATGAATGAGAACATACACTGTTTGTCCTTCTCCGATTGACTTACTTCACTCAGCATAATACCCTCCAGTTCCATCCACGTTGAAGCAAATGGTGGGTATTTGTCGTTTCTAATGGCTCAGTAATATTCCATTGTATACATAAACCACATCTTCTTTATCTTTCGATGGACACCGAGGCTCCTTCCACAGTTTGGCTATTGTGGACATTGCTGCTAGAAACATCAGGGTGCAGGTGTCCCAGCGTTTCATTGCATCTGAATCTTTGGGGTAAATCCCCAACAGTGCAATTGCTGGGTCGTAGGGCAGGTCTATTTTTAACTCTTTGAGGAACCTCCACACAGTTTTCCAGAGTGGCTGCACCAGTTCACATTCCCACCAACAGTGTAAGAGGGTTCCCTTTTCTATGCATCCTCTCCAACATTTGTTGTTTCCTGCCTTGTTAATTTTCCCAATTCTCACTGGTGTGAGGTAGTATCTCATTGTGGTTTTGATTTGTATTTCCCTGATGGCAAGTGATGCAGAGCATTTTCTCATGTGCATGTTGGCCATGTCTATGTCTTCCTCTGAGATTTCTGTTCATGTCTTTTGCCCATTTCATGATTGTATTGTTTGTTTCTTTGGTGTTGAGTTTAAGAAGTTCTTTATAGATCTTGGAAACTAGCCCTTTATCTGATACGTCATTTGCAAATATCTTCTCCCATTCTGTAGGTTGTCTTTTAGTTTTGTTGACTGTATCCTTTGCTGTGCAAAAGCTTCTTATCTTGATGAAGTCCCAATAGTTCATTTTTGCTTTTGTTTCTTTTGCCTTCGTCGATGTATCTTGCAAGAAGTTAGTGTGGCCGAGTTCAAAAAGGGTGTTGCCTGTGTTCTCCTCTAGGATTGTGATGGAATCTTGTCTCACATTTAGATCTTTCATCCATTTTGAGTTTATCTTTGTGTATGGTGCAAGAGAGTGGTCTAGTTTCATTCTTCTGCATGTGGATGTCCAATTTTCCCAGCACCATTTACTGAAGAGACTGTCCTTCTTCCAATGGATAGTCTTTCCTCCTTTATCAAATATTAGTTGACCATAAAGTTCAGGGTCCACTTCTGGGTTCTCTATTCTGTTCCATTGATCTATGTGTCTGTTTTTGTGCCAGTACCACACTGTCTTGATGACACAGCTTTGTAGTACAACCTGAAATCTGGCATTGTGATGCCCCCAGATATGGTTTTCTTTTTTAAAATTCCCCTGGCTATTCGGTGTCTTTTCTGATTCCACACAAATCTTAAAATAATTTGTTCTAACTCTCTGAAGAAAGTCCATGGTATTTTGATAGGGATTGCATTAAACGTGTAAATTGCCCTGGGTAACATTGACATTTTCACAATATTAATTCTGCCAATCCATGAGCATGGAATATTTTTCCATCTCTTTGTGTCTTCCTCAATTTCTTTCAGGAGTGTTCTATAGTTTTTAGGGTATAGATCCTTTACCTCTTTGGTTAGGTTTATTCCTAGGTATCTTATGCTTTTGGGTGCAATTGTAAATGGGATTGACTCCTTAATTTCTCTTTCTTCAGTCTCATTGTTAGTGTATAGAAATGCCATTGATTTCTGGGCATTGATTTTGTATCCTGCCACGCTACCAAATTGCTGTATGAGTTCTAGCAATCTTGGGGTGGAGGCTTTTGGGTTTTCTATGTAGAGTATCATGTCATTGGTGAAGAGGGAGAGTTTGACTTCTTCTTTGCCAATTTGAATGCCTTTAATGTCTTTTTGTTGTCTGATTGCTGAGGCTAGGACTTCCAGTACTATGTTGAATAGCAGTGGTGAGAGTGGACATCCCTGTCTTGTTCCTGATCTTAGGGGAAAGGCTCCCAGTGCTTCCCCATTGAGAATGATATTTGCTGTGGGCTTTTCATAGATGGCTTTTAAGATGTCGAGGAAAGTTCCCTCTATCCCTATGCTCTGAAGAGTTTTGATCAGAAATGGATGCTGTATTTTGTCAAATGCTTTCTCTGCATCTAATGAGAGGATCATATGGTTCTTGGTTTTTCTCTTGCTGATATGATGAATCACATTGATTGTTTTACAAGTGTTGAACCAGCCCTGTGTCCCGGGGATAAATCCTACTTGGTCATGGTGAATAATTTTCTTAATGCACTTTTGGATCCTATTGGCTAGTATCTTGTTGAGAATTTTTGCATCCATATTCATCAGGGATATTGGTCTGTAATTCTCCTTTTTGGTGGGGTCTTTGTCTGGTTTTGGAATTAAGGTGATGCTGGTCTCATGGAACGAATTTGGAAAGTACTCCATCTCTTTCTATCTTTCCAAACAGCTTTAGTAGAATAGGTATGACTTCTTCTTTAAACGTTTGATAGAATTCCCCTGGGAAGCCATCTGGCCCTGGACTCTTGTGTCTTGGGAGGTTTTTGATGACTGTTTCAATTTCCTCCCTGGTTATTGGCCTGTTCAGGTTTTCTATTTCTTCCTGTTCCAGTTTCGGTAGTTTGTGGCTTTCCAGGAATGCATCCATTTCTTCTAGATTGCCTAATTTATTGGCGTAAAGCTGTTCATAATATGTTTTTAAAATCGTTTGTATTTCCTTGGTGTTGGTAGTGATCTCTCCTTTCTCATTCATGATTTTATTAATTTGAGTCTTCTCTCTCTTTTTTTAATAAGGTTGGCTAATGGTTTACCTATCTTATTAATTCTTTCAAAGAACCAACTCCTGGTTCTGTTGATCAATGATCTTGAAATCTTGTAATCCTTTCTGTATTTGCATTTATTTGTTTGATATATAGCAACAGCTACACTAGATTTTAGGAGGAGTTTAGTATTTTCCCAGACTTTTATTTGAATCTTAATATTCTAGATGTATTTCTTGTAAGCATCATATAGTTATAGTGTGTTATTTTACCTGGCTTGAATCTATGTCAATTCCTGATATATTTGGTTTTAAATCTATCATTTCATCCTGTGATTCCTACTTGTCTCACCTTTTCTGTTTCTTTTTCTCTCCTTTCTTGAATTCTGGATTGCTTAATCTTTTTATATTATGTCTTTTCTAGAGTGAAGGTTACACATTAGGCTTCTCTTCTTTTAATGGTGACACTAGAAACTTAAAAATTTATGCCTAACTTATCAAGGTGTAATCAATACCTTTACTTTCTGCCAGCACAATACCACTTTCTTGGAACACATTAACTTCATTTTCCCATTTCCACTTGTATGCTTTGAATTTTAAAATTCTGTGTTATCATTTTCTTTTCTCTCACAAGGTATTGTCTCTTTTTTATTAAGTCATGGTTCATTTAGATTTACCCCTGTATGTTCTTTATTCCTTCTTTGTCTCAGACCTTCCATTTGAGATTACTTTCCTCTTGATCTAAAGTATATCAGTCTTGAAAATATTTTCTCTTGTACGTGGAATTCTAGGTTGGCAATTATTTCTTTAATTATTAATTATTGAGTTAAGAACAGTATAAGATACTCTACTGTCTTCTGGCTTCCATTGAACATCGAAAAATAAGTCATAAGAATAAAAACTATTGTTTTGAAGGTGATATTTTACATCTGAATTCCTTCAAGACTGTCTTTTTTTTTTAAGATTTTATTTATTCATGAGAGAGACAGAGACATAGGCAGAGAGAGAAGCAGGCTCTATGCAGGGAGCCCTATGTGGGGCTCTATCCCAGGACCCCAGGATCATGCTCTGGGCCAAAGACAGGCACTCAACTGCTGAGCCACCCAGGCATCCCAAGACTGTCTTTAGGGTTCTGCATTTCACCATGAAGTACCTAATTGTGATTTCTTCTTATTTCTCCTGTCTTTTATTTGAATCTGTAGATTGTTGTCTTTCATTAGTTCTGGAAAATTCTTATCCATGATCTTTTAAAATATTGCCTGTGTTCATTCTCTCTTTCTTTCCTTCTGGAATTCTGATAAATATGTACTTGTCATTCTATCCCAATGTCTTTATGTTTCTTTCATATTTTTAAGACTTTTTCTGTTACATGTTGTATTTCTTTTAACTTATTTTCTGATTCACTTATTTTTTTCTTCAGATGGCTATAATCTGATGAAATCTGCTGATCCATTATATTTTAAATTTTGGTTGTTATGTATATTACTTTTTCTTTCTATATGTTTCTAACTGGTCATTTTTGGTCCATTTTATACCAATTCTTTACAGAAAATTTCAAATTATCTTTCATTTCTTCATAGTATGTAGAGAGGGTTTTTAAATGTATGTCTGGTAATCCTTATGCCTGAATACTTTGTGCATCTATTTGTTCTGTTTCTACTAGTTTTTATTCATTGTATTTTGTGTTTTTCTGTGCTAGGTATTTTGACTGTGTATGCCTCATTTTGTTCTTGAAAATTTTTGGTAGGGATTCTTTAAGACTTATAAGGGGGCATCCCAGGTTGCTCAGCAGTTTAGCACTGCCTTCAGCCCAGGGCGTGATCCGGAGGTTCTGGGATTGAGTCCTGCATCAGGCTTCCTGCTTGGAGCCTGCCTCTCCCTCTGCCTGTGTCTCTGCCTCTCTCTCTCTGTGTGTCTCTCATGAGCAAATAAATAAAATCTTTTTTTAAAAAAAAAGACTTATAATGAAGGTACCTGTATAAATTTTTTTTAAAGATTTTATTTATTTGCTCATGAGAGACACACACACACAGAGAGGCAGAGACACAGGCAGAGGGAGAGGCAGGCTCCAAGCAGGAAGCCTGATGCAGGACTCAATCCCAGAACCTCCGGATCACGCCCTGAGCCAAAGGCAGACAGTCAACTGCTGAGCCATCCAGGTGTCCCCCTGTATAAATTTTCTATGGCTGCTTTAACAAATAGCCACAAACTTAATGGAATATTCTCTTACAGCTGAAATCTGAAATCAAGGTGTCAGGGGCTGCATTCCTTCCAGAGTCTCCAGAGAAGAATCTATTTTCTTGCCTTTTTTGAGCTAATACAGGCTACCTGCATTCTTTGGCTTGTAACCCTTTGCCTTACTTCAACCTCTGCTTACATCATCACATCTCTTAGTTCTGACTCTGACCGCCTTACCCCTTCTTATAAGAATCCTTGTGATTACATTGGGTTAACCTGGATAATCCAGGGTAATCTCCTAGCTCAAGATTTTAAATTAATCACATCTGCAATGTCCATTTTGCAAACTAAGTTAACATATTCACGAGTGTCAGGGATAAGAATATGAACACCTTTTGTTTTGAGAGGAGAGGGCATTGTTCAGTCCATCACAATACCTTCTTCAGTGAGTATTTATGTTTCTTCTGCCAGGCTTTAATCCAGGACCATCTCAAAACAAATTCATGTCTTGAGGTTTTCTGGACCATTAGGTGATATAAATCCCAGCTATACATCTATGGGAGAATACACTGGGTAGTCACAAATTCTCGTGGAAGGTTTAATCCTTTCTCTTTTTTCTTTTCAGCACCAAAGCAATGTCATTTGCCATCCAGTGGAAGTGGGAATTAGTGCAGATTTACATGTTTATTTCTTTTTTCTTTAAGTTTTTATTTAAATTCCAGTTAATTAAGAGTGTAATATTAGTTTCAGATGTATAATTCAGTAATTCAACACTTACAACACCCAGTGCTCATTACAAGTGCACTCCTGAATCCCCATCACCTATTTCACCCATTCCCCACCCCCACCTCCTCTCTGGTAACCATCAGTTTGTTCTCTATAGTTAAGAATCTGTTTCTTGATTTGCCTCTCTCTTTTTCTCCCCGTGATCATTTGTTTTGTAAATTCCACATATGATAAACTCATATAGTATTTGTCTTTCTCTGACTGACTTATTTTGCTTATTTCATAATACTCTTTTTTTAAAAAGATTTTATTTATTTATTCACGAGAGACAAAGGCAGAGACACAGGGAGAGGGAGAAGCAGGCTCCCTGCAGGGAGCCCGATGTGGGACTCGATCCCAGGTCTCCAGAAACATGCTCTGAGCCAAAGTCAGACACCCAACCGCTGAGCCACCCAGGTGTTCCCTATTTCATAATACTCTTTAGCTCCATCCACATTGTTGAAAATAGCAATAATCCATTCTTTTCTATGGCTGAGTCATATTGCATTATATATATTATTAAAATATATATCACATCTTTATCCATTCATTAGTTGATGGATATTTGGGCTGTTTCCATAATTTGGCTATTGTAGATAATACTCCTGTAAACATCATGGTGCATATATCCCTTCAAATTAGTATTTTTGTATTCTTTGGTTAAATTTTTTGGTAATGTGATTGCTGGATTGTACATTAGTTCTATTTTTAACTTTTTGAGGAAACTCCATACTGTTTCCAGAGTGGCTGCACCAGTTTGCATTTCAACCAACAGTGCAAGAGGGTTCTCCTTTCTCCACATCCTTACCAACACCTGTTGTTTCTTGTGTTGTTGATTTTAGCCATTCTCACTGGTGTAACCACCTCCCATTTGGAGTTTGACATCTGTCTCCACCATGCTGCAAGTTCACCAAAACCAAATTCAAGTTTTTTAGGAATAGCAGAAACCCTCAGGCCAAAAGTGGCTTTGGTGTTGTGACTTCTGTCTCTGGGTTTCAGCTTTCCTTTGGATTTTGGTCTAGTAGTGTCTTTTGATCTTGTCAGTTCTTCAGTGCTCTTAACTGAAAAATATGCATTTTATTTGGCATTTTTGGGGTTTTCAGTAAGAGGCTTAGTTCAAATACTTACCTGCCATGCCACAAAATTTAAGTCCCCAAACAAGTTCTTTATAGTGAATACATATTAGTCTTGCAATTAAAAAAGATATGGGCAAAAACCTCAAGATATTTGAAGAAAAAGATAAGTCACAAGATAGTAAGTATATGATTATTACCCTCCCAAGACAAAAATAGTGATAATTATTTTCTGTGACTTCAGAAGAAAATGAATTCATCGTAGTCTGAAACAGTTTGACAAGTTTAATGGCAGAAGTGTGATTTAAAATGCAAGGTAATATTCCAATACATATATATGCATAGATATATCTATCTCACATCTTCTTTATCCATTCACCTCTTGATGGACACTTAGGTTTCTTCCACATCTTGGCTATTGTAAATAATGCTGCAATCAACATAGGGAGGCATATATCTTTTTGAATTAATGTTTTTGTTTTCTTCAGGTAAATACCCAGTAGTGGAATTACTGAATCATATGGCATTTCATTTTTAATTTTTTGAGGAACCTCCATACTGTTTTCACAATGGCTGTACCAATTTACTTAGCCATTAAAAAAGGAAGAGATCTTGCCATTTATAACAATATGGATAGAGATAGAGGGTATTATGCTAAGTGAAATAAGTCAGATAAAAACAAATACCATATGATTTCACTTATATGTGGGACTTAAACAAAGCAAATGAATAAATAAACAAAAAGTAGAGTCAGACCAATAAATACAGAGAACAAACTGATGGTTGCCAGAGAGGAGGGATGTGGGGCAATGGCAAAATGGATAAAGGGAGTGAGAGATACAAGTTTCTAGTTATAGAATGACTAAAAAGAATAATGGAGTATGTAGTAATAGAAGATACAGTCAATGGTATTCTAAAGGCATTGTATGATGACAGATAGTAGCTATACTTGTGGTGAGCATGGTATAATACATAAAGTTGTTGAAGCCTTATATTGTATACCTGAAACTAATGTAACATCATGTGTCAACTATATTTCAAGAAATAAAGAAACCATGCAATGTTATTTGCTACTCAAAAATTAAAAGAAAAATTACAACCAAATATTCATATAGTATTTGGTTCCACTCTATATAGCCTGCTGAAAAAAATCCAGCACTAAACATCTGTCACTCTTGAATAAACTGAATAGAATAGTGTGTGTGTGTGTGTGTGTGTGTATCCAACATAGACCAATGGATTTTGATATAATAGAATAAAAAATATCTCAAAAATTTTTATGACTTCACCTTTACTCAGCTCATGATCAAATCTGTGTGGCTCGAAGTTATTTTGAGATGTGAATCTATGGAATTTTTCATCTCTGTATTTTCCCTCTCCTTACCTCCCATTCAAGCATGTAGTTCTCTGATTATTGCCTCCAAGGAGGTATGCAGCAGAATGGAAAGCAGAAATAACCCCAAGTCTCTTTGGCTTTTGCATTCCAAAAGTGTAAGACCTTAGAAAAACTTAAAAGGGAAGTTAGAAGAAAGGGAAAATAAAATTTCCAGGCACAAATGGCATGTCTCAGAAGAAACATGAAAAAACAAAGATCTAACTTAGACTAAAATGATGTTCTCTTGGACTGAGGGTAGGAGATGAAAAGGAGATCCATGGTGTCCAGAGCTTGGACACTGGGGTACTGCTTTCATCTGGTGCTGCCAGGGGGATAGTAGAGAGAAAGAAAGTAGCTAGAGAGAAATGGCTGTGGGGCCATATAGGAGATGGAATGTAGGCAATTTAAAACATGATTCCCAGGCACTAAATTGGCACAAAAGCAGCAGAGGGCTTTTAAGACTGGAGGGACCATGAAGATAGGACAGTGGACTTTTAGTGGTAACTGTGTAAGTTCTCCTTGCCCTGGCACTGTATTAGACCCTAAAATTACAGTACAACTCAAGGAGAAGAGCATTCCCCAGAAGGCCTGAGGATAATTTTCCTGTTAGTCCAGTGGAACAGAGTCAGACGGTAAGTCAGGATCAGAAAGTAAGTTGAAATGCAGAAAAAGAAATAACTGGTATATCTTAGCTAAGCTTTTGAGTGACATTCAAATTACTTCATGTTTGTCTTGTTCTGACATTTTTCTCAAGCTCCAGGCAAGTTCTTACTGAAAATTTTGAGTTGGGTATTCTACTATCACCTCAAATTTGGCATATTTTTAACCGTTTCACTAATATTTCCACTGAGGCAGAGCCAGCTGAGACAATTACCTCTATACTATCCTTCTTGTAAAAAGAGGAGAAACCAAATGATAGAGAAAAACAATTTGAGTGTCCTTTATTGTTACTTCATGTCAGAATGCTTTGTATTTAGCAAGTCCTTTATTTTTATTACATTTTTTAATTTAAATTCAGTTTGTCAACATATAGTGTAACACCCAGTGCTCATCCCACCAAGTGCCCTCGTCAGTGCCTTTCACCACCCCATCACCCCACCAATCCCCCCTTCTACAACCCTTTGTTTCCCAGAGTTAAGAGTCATTCATGGTTTGTCTTCCTTTCTAATTTTTCCCACTCAGTTCCCCTCCTTTCCCTTATAATCCCCTTCACTATTTCTTATATTCCACATATGAGTGAAACCATATGATGATTGTCCTTCTCTGATTGACTTATTTAACTCAGCATGATACCCTCCAGTTCTAACCACATCAAAGCAAATGGTGGGTATTCGTCCTTTTTGATGGCTAAGTAATATTCCATTGTATATATAGACCACATCTTCTTCATCTATTCATCTGTCAAAGGACATTGAGGCTGCTTCCATGGTTTGGCTATTGTGGATATTGCTGCTATGAACATTGCAGTGCCAGTGTCCTGACATTTCACTACATCAGTATCTTTGGGGTAAATACCCAGTAGTGCAATTGCTGGGTCATAGGGTAGCTCTATTTTTAACTCTTTAAGGCACCTCCACACTATTTTCCAGAGTGGTTGTACCAGTTTGCATTCCCACCAACAGTGCAAGAGGGTTCCCCTTTCTCCACATTTTCTCCAACATTTGTTGTTTCCTGTCAATTTTTGCCATTCTCACTGGTGTGAGGTGATAACTCATTGTGGTTTTGATTTGTTTTTCCTTGATGGCAAGTGATGTGGAGCATTTTTTCATGTGCTTCTTGGCCATTTGTATGTCTTCTTTGGAGAAATTTCTGTTCTTGTCTTCTGGCCATTTCATGATTGGATTGTTTGTTTCTTGTGTGCTGAGTTTGATAAGTTCCTTATAGATCTTGAATACTAGCCCTTTATCTGTTATGTCATTTGCAAATATCTTCTCCCATTCTGTAGGTTGTCTTTTGGTTTTGTTGACTGTTTCTAGCAAGTCCTTCTTTAAACGAGGCTCTAGATATCACAATTTGATGTTCACCACTATCTATTATACATTGCTCAAATCTACTTCCTAAAGTATATTCAGAGAAAAGTTCCTCTAGGATTCTGGTTGGCCTACCCTACTGGGGAAAACTTAGAAGAGGAATGTTAATGAGATTAACTACAGCTTCCATAATTGCAACTTCTCTAGATGTGTCTCATCCTCAGCTGGCACCTCTGCTGTTTTTGGACATAACCCCCATGTAAGAAAGAGACACTTCTTCAGGATACTGTATTTATCTTAAAGTGATATCCAACAGTTCCCCAAAATGTTTGTATAGTCCCCTTTTCCCAGTATATATGTATCTGCATAAATGGCCATAGGTCCCCCTGGGGAATAATTTAACCATTGTATTTGTTCTGCTGTTGTGCAGCTAGCTCTTCCTTCTGAGAAACTGGCATCCTCTCAGTCCCCCCAAAATAGATTCAAATCTGAAAACTGGGCAAAAGATCATGAAGTTTTACTGCAAAATCTACCCTCAGCCTCCTATTTAGCCATCCTTGATTTCTTTTAAGGGTACAAGTTGAGTAATACAACTAATTTTGTCCATCTGTCTTGGTCCTTGGGATACATTTTTCTACTAACCATCTCCATAACTCTCTGTGGGTCAGTCTCTTTGGCTACCAGTCTGAACATGCCACTCATTACAATAATTGCATCTACCTAGAATCTAATTAAGTACTATCATGTATTCTTTGTCTTTTCAGAATCTTATCATCCCTGTTGACCTAAGTGAACCTGGTACTATAACCATCGCTTTTGTTGTCAGACATGGCATTCAAAGGAGAACTAACACTTAAATTTTTAGTGATTGTCTTCCTTCAACCAGATCATGCCTATAGTCTTGCTAAATTGTGTATCCTTCAGATCTTCCCATGGAACAATCATTTAGGAGGGATATTTTTGTGATACAGTATGCCAATTTTCTTATGTCTTTCAATTTCCTTTTCCATCAGTCACAGGAATTCTGGCATTTTGACCTCCCTTATTGTGGGCCATCATTTTTTCCATACTGTTAGGTGTTACTGAGTTGGTGAGTTCACAGAGATCACAGATAGTTCACAGAGATCCCCTCTCTTGGGATCCTTGTTGTAAGTGTTAAAGCCTGTATCATAGGGCTTAATAAAAAAAATGCTCTTTCCAATCTTTTGTTTTAATTCCCCTGATAAAACCCTCAAGAATACAGCCACAGGCATACTTCCAGCTGTTTCCAGCACATGCTATCTGGGTCCTGCATCTCCTTTATGCTCTCTTTCATGTCCTAACATGTCCCCAGCTGGGTTATGCTATGATCCCCATCAAAATCTTTCCCCCAACTACCTACCTCACAGATTCTGAGATGGGCACATATTATCTTGCAGGGAATGGGAATCTGTATTTTCTTAAAACAAAAGGAAGTGGTAGCTCTGAATAGGGAGGGCTGGGCTACTTATGCAGACTCATAACTCAGGGAAATCTGAGAGTTCCAATATTTTCAGAATTATCAACCAAAATGCCCCCATTCCAAGGGTCCAATTCTTTCTCAAACAGGGTCTAGAACTTAGTATAGCAGACCTGTCTTGTTTGAAAGTTGAACTTTTTTGGAAAGTACATATTCTGACAATTAAGCTCTGGACCTGATCCTAGTTTTCCTTGCCTTCTTACTACAGAGAGCCACTTTATATGTTGCTAAGTCCTCTCCCCTGGTTTTTCCACTTGACTTTCAATTGCCTATTAATTGCTTTTAGCCTTTTATCTTTTTCTAGAGCATCAATCCAGTTTTGCATTAGCTACAGAATTCCATTGTTTTTGTAGTTACTACTGTATCCATATTTTCAAATGCCTGATTATTTCTTTCTACTACTATGCCATTCCAGCTCACTACTAGTGGAATTTGAACAATTGCACAGCTCTCTACAGCCAGAGGCTGTTGTTGCTTAATTTATCATCAGTGATGGCATCCTTTTTAACAAGCAGGTAGTGAATGAACTAACTCTAAATCCCCATCTTACCTGTTTTCTTAGTCCACGCCTGGCACCAATTCTTGTAGATTGGATTTTCTAGGAAGTACAATATATTAGAGTTTAAGGTTCAGGATGTTTATTAGGAAATGCCATTGTGATCAATGCTTGTGGAAGAAAAGAGAAAGAAGCAAGATTAGGCAGTTAGAGAATTTGAGCTGTGATCCAGGCCCAAATGACTGCTTTGATGGAACCCATGGAGAAGTTTGGCCCATCAGTTTTTCCTGTGTTGGACCCAAATGTCAGGGACTTTATATACCCTGCTAATGAGTCATTCTAACCTAATGTTAGAAACAACAATTGTTGGTGAGAATGTAAAGAAAAAGCAACCTCATGCACTGTTGGTGAGAATGATAACTAGTATAGCCACTGTGAAAAACAGTATGGAGGTTTCTCAAAAATTAAAAATAGAAATACCATATGATCCAATAATTCCATTGTTGGGTATTTACCCAGAGAAAATAAAAACACTAATTTGAAAAGATATATGTAACCCCTTTGTTTATTGTAGCATTATTTACAATAGCCAAGCCATGGAAGTAATCTATGTCCATCAATAGACAAATGGATAAGGAAAATATGGTATATATACAATGCAATATTACACAGCCAAAAAAATGAGATGGTGCCCTTTGAGACATGAATGATCTAGAGGGTAATATGCTAAGGGAAATAAGTTAAACTGAGAAAGACAAATACCATATGATTCCACTCATAAATGAAATCTTAAAAAGTGAACAAACAAACAAAAAGCAGAATCAGAACTATAAACAGAGAATAAACTAATGGTTGACAGAGGGGATGGAGGTGAAGGATGGACAAAAATGGGTGAAGGGGTGGGGGAGGTCCTGGCCTCCAGTTAGGAATGGTTAAGTCACAGGAATAAAAAGCAAAGAATGAGGAATATAGTCAATGATATTATAACCGCAATATAATAGGACAGATGGTAGCTATACTTGTGGTGAACATAGCATAATGTATAAACTAGTCAAACCACTAAGTTGTACACCTGAAACTAATGTAACTTTGTGTGTCAATGGTACCTTCAAAAAAGGGAAGGAAACCTAATTTTGATCTCATAACCTCCCTGCCATGTAAGGAGGTGACTGCCACATAGTTTCTTCCCAAATAAGCTCCCTAATTAATTTTCTTCTTTCAGTTAATGATGGCATCACTATTCTAATCAACCATACTTTAAATGATAATACCATGGCTTACCCTTTCTCTCTAACATTTCCAATTAGTTAGCAAGCCAAGTGTTTTTTTGCTTTTTGGTGTGTGTGTGTGTATGTGTGTGTATTTTGTGTGTAGTAAAATGTATATAACATAAAATTTACCATTTCAACCATTTAAAAATATACAATTCAGTGGTATTCACAATGGTATTTAGCCTTTATCACTACCTAGTTATAGAACATTTCCATCATTGTGAAAAGAAACCCTGTACTCATTAAGTAGTCAGTCCCCATCATACCCTTTCCCCAGTCCTTCGCAACCATTAATTTGCTTTTTATCTCTATGAATTTGCTTATTCTGGGTATTTCAAATACATGGAATCATATAATATTGGTACTTTTGTGTATGGGCTATTTTATATTGCCTATATTTATCCATGTTGTATCATATATCATTACTACCTTCCTTTTTTTGCCAAATAATATTCCATTATATGAATATACCACATTTAATTTATTCTTTCATTATTTGAATGCTTGGGTTGTTTACACTTTTTGATTATTAGGAATACTGCTACTATGAGCATGCATATACAAGTTTTTGTTTGGATACCTGTTGTAAATATTTTTGAGACTATACCTAGAGGTGAAATTGCTGGGTCATATGGTAATTCTATATTTAGCTGTTTTAGAAACAGCCAAACAAGCCCCATCTTTTGAAATGGGTTTCCCATGTATCCATTATTTCTTTTTTTGCTGCCATCAATATGAGGGTTTATTCTTTTATGTTTGAATTACTTCAAAATTACTTTACTGGTATTAGTTCTCCTAATACTTCTGCTTAATGCCATCATACATCTTCCTAAAATAAAGTTTTGCTAACATGAATTCACTTATTAAACCAATCCAGAACTTCTGTTTAGAATAATATCCTAATTCTTAGGATACTAATTCTTGGCTTGCCATGTAAATCTTCCACACCAACATTCTAGATTTAGTCTCACATCTTATTCTCCAAACCCTCCAGATAAACTAGTTCACTAGTTTACTACTCAGATGTCCTCTGAGTACATCTTGAGTTTTTCCAGTTCTTCTTGTTTTTTTTGAAACACATTTCCTCATTCCATTTCATGCATGGGTAGGTTATAACCTATCCATGATTTAATTACAACATCATTTCTCTTTCCAGTTTGTCCCACCTCTGAATTTCCAAAGCTTGTAGATCAGGTTGGAATTTTGTTTTGTCTCTTTGATTAGAAGATGTTGCAAACTCCTGCAACAAAGAATCTATTTTTTTTCTGAAAATATTATGCAATTTTAAAGAGGACAAGATTTCTGGGGGGAAATGATATTATGTGAAAAGTGTAAAGAAAACAACAGAATCAAATTAATAATAGTGGTTAAAATAACTTGAGTTTGGACTTTTTTTGTGGAATCTAGAGAAGAGAAAAATTTCTACAGATACATGCCATCCCTGAGGAAAAATTCTTCTCTGTTAAGGTAGATAATGCAGTAATGGGAAATAAACTATGAATTTGAAGCTCACTAACAAAGAGCTGAAGATAATGTGAGATTGGAATCCCTGAAGAGGAGACTTGTCCTTTCTGGTTCCCCTGGCTTTGGACCTGAAAATGGGATTGTCAAAGTCAGAAATTTGTTTTACTTTAAATACAGAAAAACTAATTATGGTACTAGGGCTAGAATATCTGTAAAGGAATATGGTTTAAAATATGGGATTCTTATAAATATGAAATTATCACTATTCAATCATTAATTATTTCATTGGGAAAATGAGGTAACTGGCACATAAAGAAATAAAATTAGCTATATAAGGAACTTTGTGATAGACTCAGATTTTGAAGTGATCTTAAAAAAATAGAGGGAATGGCACATAATTAAAAGACAGCAAAATGTGTCATGAATCTTTAAAACTGGAAGGCTGTGGGATCCCTGGGTGGCGCAGCGGTTTAGCGCCTGCCTTTGGCCCAGGGCGCTATCCTGGAGACCCGGGATCAAATCCCACGTCAGGCTCCCAGTGCATGGAGCCTGCCTCTCTGCCTCTCTGCCTCTCTCTCTCTCTGTCTGTCTCTCTCTCTGTGACTATCATAAATTTAAAAAAAATAAAAAATTTTAAAAAAATTAAAACTTGAAGGCTGGAATTCCAATGGATAAGAAATGTAAAAGATAGGAAAAGTGCTCCGTCTACTTTAAAAAAAAAATCGAAGTGTAGTTGACACACAATGTTACATTATTTTCAGGTATATTCTACTGTCTTTTAAGATGTCTAGATTATTGGATTAAAATAATTGAAAAGGCACAGTTTAGCTGTTTTAGGCAAGATAATCAATGTTTACCAAAAAAGGCAGGACTGTAACTCCTATTTTCCTTCCATTTTATGTAGCAAATAGTATTCAAAGGTAAAACTAGCTGTAAAGTGGAAAGAGATAGAAGCCTCTGATAAGTGAGGAACTGATCTTAATGCACCTGGATGCTTTAGATAAATTTAGGATTCTTCATTTATACAGATTGTGATGTAGATTAGGACATTTTTCTTAAATACATATGTGAAAGATCTTCTGGGTCAGAGATATTGTAATCTGAGAAGGGGAAGAAGAATACTGTTGACCTTGGCCATAGACTATGGTATGACACTAAAGGGCCAAAATGCTTCTTTTTGCTTGGGATAGTTAAGAGGAACATTTACACTCTATTGAGAAGACCATTTGGTTTCCTTGCTTAAGTGAGATATTATCCACCTTCGAAACAGCAAAGATTCATTTTTACTGTGGTGGTTCTGGGTATGGGTGTTTTTCTTCTTCACAGAGTCTACTCTAACTCTACTCTTTGAGGGTTCACAGACTACTTGGTTTACTAATATGGGATCCCACATAATATCTCCTTAGAATAAATTACCCACATTATGGCAAAGGAGATGAGGCAACTTGCATGTGACTATGGAATCCACTGGTTCTACCACATATAGCACAACCCAGGAGCTATCAGCCTGTTGATGGTGGAATGGCTGGGGGTTTTGTTTGTTTTTGAGGATAGTTAACGCACAGTGTTGTGTTAGTTTCAGGTATACAACATAGTGATTTGACAAGTTTACATATTATGCTATGTTCACTACAGGTGTAGCTACCATCTGTTGCTATACAATGCTATTACAATACCATTAACTATGTTCCCTATGCTGTACCTTTTATCCCTGTAACTTACCCATAACTGGAAGCCTGTATCTCCCACTCCCTTTCACCTATTTTGTCCATCACCTCATCTCTCTCCCCTCTGTCAACTGTCAGTTTGTTTTCTGTACTTCTCTGATTTTTGTTCATTATTTTTTTAATTATATGGATCTTTGTCTTTCTCAGCCTGACTTACTTCATTTAGCATAATACACTCTAGGTCCATCCATGTTGTCTCAAATGGCATGATCTCATCCTTTTTATGGCTGTGTAATATTCCATGTGGTAATATTCCATATTCCAATATTCTCATATATATATATATATATATATGATATGTATATCACATTTTCTTTATCCATTCATCTATCAGTGGATATACTTAGGTTGCTTCTATATCTCTTGGCTATTGTAAATAATGCTACAGTCAATATAGAGGGGTACATATATTTTTTCAGTTAGTGTTTTCATTTTCTTTGGCAATTCCCAATTACTGGATTATATAGTATTTGTATTTTTAATTTTTGAGGAACCTTTATACTGTATTCTACAGTGACTTTTCATTTTACATTCCCACCCACATTAAATGAAGCTTCCTTTTTCTCCACATCCTCACCAGCACTTATTTCTTGTGGTTTGATTTTATATTCTGACAGGTGTAAGGTGATGTCTCATGGGGGTTTTGATTTGCATTTCCTGATGATTAGTAATGTAATTGTCCAGTATTCCCAGCACCATTTATTGAAGAGACTTTCTTTTCCCCCACTGTATATTCTTATCTCCTTTGTTGAAGATTAATTGATAATATAATAATGAGTTTATTTCTGGGCTCTCTATTCTGTTCCATTGGTTCATATGTCTGTTTTTGTGCCAGTATAATACTTTTTTGATTACTACAGCTTTGTAGTTTATATGGAAATTTGGAATTGTGATACTTCTAACTATGTTATTCTTTCTCAAGATTTCTTTGCCTATTTGGGGTCTTTTGTGGTTCTATACAAATTTTAGGATTATTTATCCTAATTCTGTGAAGAATCCTGTTGGTGCCTTGACAGGGATTTCATTGAATCTGTAGATTGCTTTGGATAATATGGACATTTTAATAGTATTAATTCTTCCAATCTATGAGCATGGAATATCTTTCCATTCATTTGTGTCATTATCAGTCAGAATAGCTTTTTAAAGCTTCTTCTGAGGTGCTAGCTTAGAGATGACTCTCATGCAAGAAAGGGGTATTATTCTTCAGAACACTGGATAAAACTTGAAGTGATAAATATTATATGGTGCTATGTCCCCAGTAGTTAGAATATATAGGTTCAGGAACTAAGGTATAGAAATAGTTGTACCTCCACTCAACATCCTTTGCAATGACCCACTTGGAGACCTTGTCTTCTTGTCCTTGCAGCTTTAGGATCTGTGGGTTGAGAGGTCTAAATTTCCATGGCAGTGGGGTCTTTGCACTAAGCAACATAGAGTCCTCTAAACTTAAAGCTATAGCTGCTTTCTAGTCACATTGTACTTCTTGTCTCTCCACAGCAGCTCATACCACAAAGGCAGGGCCAACTGACCTTCATCGTTTGGAGAGGTAGAACTGTCGATACATAAAGAAGCAGGAAGAAGCCCAGATGATGCACTGTGGCATCTCTTGGTAGTCCCATCCTGATTCTAACTATAACTATTTATATAGGCAAAAATAGCAACCAGAGCTTGAGAAGGGTCTTGGTGCTATTCCCATGCAGTGTCTTGGTTATTCTACTGTGCAGAACCTATTCTCTGTGTAGAATAATTAAGAATAGAGCTGTAGAGGAGGGACATGATGAGTATCTGGCCTTATGATCAAATAAAGCAGCTAGGGGTAGAGACCTGTCCCATTGATCCTCCTTCTGTAAGGAGGAGAAATTGTGATCAACCAGAATCCTGGAGAAGCTATGACTAGGTGTAGTAAACTCACTGTGACAGACAAGCTGATCTGAGCAGGGCAAAGTGTGGACTATAATAAATGCTATTGGTGGCTCACCCCACTAGCCCCCTTTTCCAGGTCAGTGCTTCTATCTTTGAGCAGCTGCCACTGTGGCTGATCGATACCGGCTCATGGCTGCACCCAATTTTGGAGAACTGCCTTGGGCCACTAGTTGTTGCTTTATCCCAAAATGGCTGGGAAATAATTCCCCATCCCCTTGGTGGCCTATAGCCAATGGCTGAATGATATGAGGATATAAAGCACCTCTCAAGGTATGACAATTTTGAGGTGCAATCAGTCATGCTCAAAAGCTTCTGGTGGAATCTGGCTATGACTAGACTTCAGCTGAAACTATTTCTTCTGCTTAGTATCTTCCCCTGTACTATTGTGCTTCACTTACATCCTGTTAGCTTTCTCTCAAGAACACTCCTTCAGCAAATCACATAAGAATCTTGTTTCAAGCTGTATTTCTAGGGTTCCTAAGACAGTTCCTTCTGTATCTCAAAAAAGAAAATTCCTGGGGAAGAATTCTGATTTGCCTGGTATATAGTAAAGAACCTGTCCCAAAGAGAGGTCTGCCTTTGCCCCTAAACTACCAGGAGGTGATTTCTAGGCCCCTGGAACGTCCTGCTAATAGAAGTATTTTTGCCTGGGGGCTTTGACCCATACATTATCAGTCTAAAAATGTGATTTATGATGGAGGTTTGAGGCCACTTGGTATCAGTTTTACCTCCAAAAGAGCCTGGAGATTAAGATATCAGCCTAACCTCCAAGCGGGTCTGCAGCCTAAGGGTCAGCCACACAGGTGGTATGTGATGGGGTCCCAATAAAAACTCTAAATACCAAAGATTGTGGCAAGCTTCCTTAGCTGTCCATGCATATCTTCACACATTGTGGCTAGAAAGGAGTTAACACTCTGCATGACTCCGTGCTGAAAGGACAAGAAGCACCTCATTCGGACCCCTCTTGGACTCTGCTCTTTTCTCTTGGCTAATTTTAATCCCTGTAGTAGACCTGGATATAGTAGTTTTTAGGGCATTCTGAGTCCTTCTAGCAAATTATCAAAACTGAGGGTGGTTTGGGAACCCCCCCAAATTTGTAGTTGGCATCATAAGTGAGGGCAGTCTTGTGTGGACACTGCTCCTTCTAACTGTATGGTTGGCTGAAGTCTCACATCTGGCTTGGGTCTCATCTCTAGCTCTGGAGCCATTTTTTTTTAAGATTGTATTTATTCATGAAGGACACACAGAGAGAGGCAGAGACATAGGTAGAGGGAGAAGCAGGCTCCCCATGAGGAACATGATGCAGGACTCAATCCCAGAATCCTGGGATCATGACCTGAACCAAAGGCAGATGCTCAACCACTGAGCCACCCAGGTGCCCCTGAATCCATCACTAAGGTCATGTAAATGGAGCACAGACCACCAGTACATTTGATTAGAGATGTGAGAGATGGCATCTGATGGGATGGACTGACAAAAAGATGTTTAATTGTCACCAGCATTTTCTAGGACCTCAAATCTGCCCTGTCTTGATGAAAGGTTGCTTCTCTATTCCAGTTACTCTGAATGCTGCTGCTTTTCTTTTCTTCTCTTCCCTACATCAGGGAGAGACATTCCCCTCCCATCCCAAAACTTGACCTTCATTTGCCCTCAGATACTCAATGTATACTTTCTATTTGACACATCTGGTATTATTTTTATTGGAAATCAGTGAAATCTTAGTATTGCAGCCTACTTTATATGATGCACATATTTACACATTACAGCTATACTTTTTTTATCCCCAGAAATTGATTTTTAAATTAACATTAGATGTTAATTATAAATGTTCCTTTGTAATGAAACTTCTTTGTGAATAGATGTAGCATGGCACCATAGCATCTTCTTTATAATTTTAAGTTTGTAAATTTCATTATCTGGGACACCTGCGTGGCTCAGCGGTTGAGCATCTGCCTTTGGCCCAGGTCGTGATCCTAGAGTCCCGCATCAGGATCCCCACATGGAGCCTGCTTCTCCCTCTGCCTGTCTCTACCTCTCTCTCTCTCTCTCTCTGACTATCATAAATAAATAAATAAGAAAATTTAAAAAAATAAAAAAAAAGAATTTAAATACCAGGAGATTTTAAACACAAGTTCCATTTCACTTAGGATTAGCATAGAAACTGATGTAATGTATCTATAGACCAATGAAGGGAATAAAAGGGAGGCACTAAGAAAACCAGGGAGGAGATTGAGAATAGACACTAGGAACATTTCCCTAATATCTGAATGCAAAAGGACCAATTAGCATTAGAACATCACAGTAGTAAAGCTTGTATTTTATTTTCATTTTTCTATATATGTACGTGTATACTAAAGTAAGTTTACCTATATAACCATTTTTTTTTGCTTAAGTTAACTAGCAATAAACTGTATATATTTTATTCCATAATATAAGCCTATTTTCTTTTCAGCTGCTTTACTGGAACCAGACCCAGTTCAGCATATTATAAGCTGAATGGCTGGGGACCACTTTCTGTACCTTTCTGACTCTTGGTTTCCCTGTCTGTAAAAATAGTGATAATAGTCTAACTCCCTTGTAGGTTGTTGAAAGCATTATAGAATGCTTAGTCCAAAGATGTCCTCAGTAAATTTATCTATTACCATTACCTTTCATAACATTTTGGGTTTAAAAAATTACCTCACCAAGTACCCTGAAGCGGGTACCACTCTTGTGTCCTAATTGGATATATCAGTTAAGTGGCAACTTTTTTAAAAAAATATATCCAAGTACAAACCATTCCTTTTTGAGTATTCTATTCTTTCTATATTATGAATAATTTCTTGAGAACTGGGCTCTTACTGTGTTTTGCCTTTGCTTGTCCCGTTCATGTAAGGCACTGGTATCCTCAGTCTGACATTTAGCCTCACTACCTTCCTCACTACCTTGCAACTATTGATTGCTTTTTTTTTTCTATTGATTGCTTTTATCTTAGTACCTAGGAGGCAATATTTTATCAGATTCAAACAAGAGCCATTGGAGTGTGGTATTAGTCTTACTGTTTTGAGCCTGGGTTTTGTGTGTCTAGGGAGAACCCTGGCTTCTCAGCTGCCCCAAAACTACAGCCTCTCCTCATCTCTTTGGGTTGTTCCAGGCCATTTGACTGATTTCTGCTGCAGTTAACTCTTCAGAATTTAAGATCACCTTTGGAATAGGAACACTTAACCAAATCTATGTGAATCATCCTACCAGCATGTTCTTGAGGGGCTGAGTCTTGTGCTCTGTAAACCCAAGGCTTTGTTAGACTACTGCTCCTGAAATCCCAAACCACTGCCTCCACTGACATCATTATTTTTTACTCTCTATACCTTTACCCACTGGAATAGACCAAATTTCAATGCCAGTCTGAGTCAGTGGTGAATTTGTCATTTGAACACTAGCTTGTTGCCCCATGACCCCACTCTATGATTGGCTTTGATTTTCCTCCTCTCCCATCCTGAATTCAGGCCCCAGTTATACCTCAGGGTCAAGCTTATCCAAGTGTCAGCACTGATAAATGCACTCATTTATTATCTTTTTAAAAGAATCACATAAATTGCATTCCATATTTTACCTTGTAGAGCTACCTATTCTCTACTGTATTACATGTGTGCTTCTTTTAAAATCTTTTAATTATCTAATTTCCTGACAGTCATTCTAGTTTATTACTGAGTTTCAAATTCCATTTTGTTTTAGAGCCCTAAGAAAATTGCACACATTTCTTTAATTAGTATCAATTTGGTTGTCAAATTTTCAAGATGAAGCCATTGTGTTTCACCATTATTTAAAGCTAGGGCATTAAAATTAGCTGGGGATTTTTCAAGAATCACTCATTATGACCCAGTTTTTAAAGTTATTTTAAATGTAACATTTAAAAGGGTTATTAACAAATCTCTATTCTATCTCTTTGGGATACAATATCACGAAGTTATATAAAAGGCTAATTGCTAGCCAAAGGTATCACTTTTCACTGTATAAAATATATTGTCAACTCAATTGTCTGTATCAGGAAAAGCAGAGGTTGAGTACTCCAAAAGTAATTTATATTTGTCTTTGGGATGCTTTTGCTCCTAAATTTGAATATGGGTGGTCCAATGTCTAGGGATTTCAAGTCAAAATAATAAAGTTAATATTATAAAGATCTCAAATCAGGAAGCTGATGAGTTCAATTATTCTGCTTCCCCCCACCCCACCCCCCGCCTTTTTTTTGTCTTGCTCTACCAGGTTGAAAGAAGCAAGTAAAGCTGAGCTCCAATCTTTTTTGGTAGATTAGAATATTGAACACAGATGTTAAATCATGGGTCTGGGAAGAATTCAGTAGCAGATTAGAAGATGCTGAAATAAGGATTTTTAGATCTCTATTGGGTTATGTGATTTGAGTTTAAAAAAAAGAAATGGAAGAAACAAAAAAGGAATATAGATTATATTATAGAAAAAAAAACATTTAGAGGAAACTCTGCAGAAATTCTGTAAAGAGAACAGAGAATGACATCTGGCCAAGTGTTATGTTGGCCTGAAATATACCTATGAAGTTCTGCATGTTGCATGCCATGGGGATTGAATTAAATCAGAGAAAGAAATGCAATAATAGGCTAATGAAATAAAAACTAGTGTCTTTGAAAATTAGGGCATTCTGGGGTCTCTGGGTGGCACAGTCAATTAAGCATCCAACTCTTGGTTTTGGCTTGGGTCATGATCTTGGGGTCATTATCTTAGAATTGTGAGATTGAGCTCCACATTGAGCTCAGCATTGAGTGCAGAGTCTGCTTGGTATTCTCTCTCTGTCTGCACCCCCTCCAAATAAATACATCTTAAAGAAAGAAATAAAATTAGAGCATTTCTTGTGTTGTGGTATGTAAGAAATGCATATGTGATATTTAAATACATCATTTTAATCCTTTTTTTTACCATATGCATTTTTTATCTACCCTAACAGTCACAAACTTGAAAATAGATACCTCAAATTTGAAAATATATAGAATCTGACAGTAATAGCAAATGTTTCTTCTAATAGTAAGTACCTAACACTCTACCGAGCTAGCTAAGTTCTTCGCAAAATTTCTAAATTGAAAGACAGCATGCTTTGTTTATCTTCTCCAACTAGACTGTTCATGCCTTAAGGCAATTACTGTGTCATAGTTGTTTATATCCATCACAGGCTGTAAGGAAGATACTTTATGCATAATAGGTGCATATCTTTTGAATGAAGGCATGAATACAGAGTATGTTAGTATCTCTGGTTAGGTCTGGATGCCCCAAGTAACAAGAACATGGCAAACTGATCACTTCAGCAATGCCCCACAAATTGTTTCTGCCATGTTGATTGTGTGATCTGCAAGCCACAATTAGAGCTATTGTAATTTATTTCATTTATATTCCACCTCGTTTACAGAAAAGTATTTAGATGATGGCACCAAAATTGTTCTATTGACTGTACCACCCTGTTTTTTATTTATTTATTTTTATTTATTTTTTTTTTAAAGATTTTTTTTATTTTTTTTTATTTATTTATGATAGTCACAGAGAGAGAAAGAGAGAGAGGCAGAGACATAGGCAGAGGGAGAAGCAGGCTCCAAGCACCGGGAGCCCGATGTGGGATTCGATCCCGGGTCTCCAGGATCGCGCCCTGGGCCAAAGGCAGGCGCCAAACGACTGCGCCACCCAGGGATCCCAGCCACCCTGTTTTTTATTATTACTTTTTAATCCTAACCATTTTCAGCATGTTGTGCTACATATGTCTAATTTTTCTTTTATAGTGTCATGTATTGGCAAAACTTTCTTTGCCTCTGCAGGTGTCTTGATCTCACTTAACTATGCCATACCATCTTATTTGTAAAAGTATAAGTCACAAGGCAGAGTCCTTAATATTTCTAATTATATTTTATTTTTTAAAGATTTTGCTTATTAGAGAGAGAGGGAAAGAGAGAGAAAGTATGAGCAGGGGGAGGGAAGAGGGGAGGGAGAGGGAGAAGCAGAGTCTGATCCATTGCTCCATCCCGGGACCCAGAGAACAAGACCTGAGCCAAAGGCAGATGTTTAACTGACTGAGCCACCCATGCACCCCTCTAACTATATTTTCATAAAGGGAATTTGTTTCCTGGCATGTAGTTAGCCAGCTCTTTAAAAGATGACTCTTTTTTTCCATTTCTTAACAATTATATAGATGACCTTTCAGAGAAGCTAATACTTAGCTAACATTCATTCATGCTTACTATCTTCCTGGGACTATGCTTGGCTCTTTAACTGTCTTGTTTTATTTATTTTTTTTACTTAAAAATTTAGCTATGTGTACATATAATTTTATGTAAATTTGTAGGTGTGCTGACACCATACATGGTGGGAAAAGGGTGAGGGTGCTTCCCTTGCAGCTGAAGGCAGGAGAGAGGAACTTAGAAAATAACTTAAAGAGCTTAAACACATAACTTATTATGTGTTTCCCAGAGTTCGGGGGACACACAAGGCTTGTGTCAGAAATATCCCTGAAAAATCTAAACAATGAGAGCTTAGAGGAAGTGGTCAATGGTTATAGTTTGGGAACTAGCTGCCCTTTTAGAGTCTGTCACAGTGCCAACAGTTTGTGACGTTTCCCAAGGACCAGATCTAGGTGTATAACGTGGAGAAAGTCAGCTTGGGATGGTCTCAGTTTCAGTCCAAGTGGAAGCCTCAGGAACAGAAGGCCAAAAGTGGTACCTCAGGGTATGGAAGAAATCACAAATGACTAGCTGGAATAGAGATGGATTTGAGATACCCAGCAGGAGTAGTGGCAGTGGTGGTGGCAGGATTTGCAAAATAACCTCAATACCTTCTAGGAAAGGAAAATCAGATTTACAATCTGCCAAGTCTAAATGGAGCCAGTAGCAGCCAGCCTCAGCGTCATTTAAGTGAGAATTTTCCTGCCTGCTTTCTTCTCCTTCCTCTCTGCACTCCAGCCTTGGAGAGCTATAAAACGGTGGGAGGAGCCCCAGAAGGGTAATGGAAGGGAAGAGAAGGAGTGATTCATACTCCCTTCCCTGACTTCTGGCTTCTCTGACTGCAGGCTGCCCTGGGTGCTGCAGATCTGAGCCAGATGTGGGGAGGAGAAGCCTAATATACAAATGAAGTCTGTAATTTTTAAAAAAGCTTTTATTTATTTTGAGAGAGATAGGAAGTTGCGGGGTGGGGGGGACAGAGAGAGAGGGAAAGAAAGTCTTAAGCAGACTCCCCACTGAGCATGGATCCTACCGCGGCTAGGGTCCATCTCTGGATCTTGAGATCAATCACAGCCTGCACCACCCAGGCTCCCCTGAAGTCTGTAATTTTTATTATTATGTGGGAATGAAATTTTTTGGAGGTCTGATCCTATACATATTTTTAATCTCATTATTTTTAAAATTGAGACATAATTGAAATACAACATTGTGCTAATTTCAGGTGTACAACATAGTGATTCAATGTATGTATATATTGCAAACTGATCACCACAGAAGTCTGGTTAACACCTATCACCACACATAGTTACAAACTTTTTTTTCTTGTGGTGAGATCTACTTCTGTCAACAAAAGCTTATTGTTATCAACTAGGAAAATAACCTCTAAGCAGTACCAAGTGGCTTCCATCACTCCCATGTTTTTCCTTCAAATTCAACATCTACCACAAAAGAAAAGTCACTTTTTGTCCTTTCCTTCTTTCTTTAATAGAAATATACTTTGATGGCTTAGAAATCTAAATTGTATAATAGCTTTTGAATAATTTAGTATCCAGATTTCTTTGATATGAATTTATGCAGAAAATGTAGACTTGTAGTTTGTTTTTATTTAAAGATCATAAACCATTTAATTTTTTTGCTATACTTCTCTGTTCTTCCAAACTGTCTACATTGGGCCCATATTAAATAATCAGAAAAATAAGTTACTATAATTTTTTTACCCTGCCTCTTCCTTAAGCTATCTCATCTGTTCTTTTGCTGCTAGACTTGAAAAAGGAGCCCACACTCATTACTTTCACTTTTCCACTGTAATCCTTCCAATTCTAGTTCACCTCTCTAATGAAACTGCTTTTTAAAGGTCACTGTTGTTCAGTCTTAAGATTCAAAGGCTCTTTCTTCGGTTCTATCTTTTTGGATCACATGCATGACAGTGCTTAATACACAGTGCCCAGTAAACAATCAGTTCTGAATTTATTTTAGTTCTATTCCCGCAAGGATTTGTTCAATGAGTACTGAATTAATAAACACATAGTATTTATTAATATTTATTAATTTACTCATTAATAGATACTATGCGTTTATTAATAGATATATTGTTAAATTAATAAATACATAGTATTTATTATCTGCATAAAACATTGGATTGAATAAAAATAACAGCTTTATTGAGATACAAGTCATGTCACATAAAATTCACACTTTTTCATTCTATTCTCTTTGGGTTTTTGCTATTTAGTTATGACAGATATTCCACATCCTGGTCCTCTCCAGTCAGAAGTTCTTTGAAAGGATGCCATCTGCCTTGGCCAGTAGGAGGATGGAGTCATCTGATTCACCCATCCTGCAAAGGGCCCCACACACAGTGTAGGTTTTAAACTGTTGGTGAAACCTGCCTGTCACCTGGTCAGCCTCAGCCACCTTTATCTGAATGGACACATAGCCCCTGGCGCCCATGTTGCGGTTGCTGGTGGAGCATTTCTGTTGCTGGTGCATGTCCACAAACTTGCCAGCATCATTGTGTGTGTCCAGGGCATGCTTGCTGCCACTGCAAATTCACACTTTTAAAGTGTACAATATGGTAGGTTTTAGTATATTTCTAGAGCTGTGCAATCATCATCATGATCTAATTTTAGAATATTTCATCACCCCAAAAAGAAACTTCATACTCACTAGCATATACTTACCATTTTCACCTCCTTGGAAACCACTTCTCCACTCTCTGGAACTTGCCTATTCCGGACATTTCATGTAAATGGAGTAATATACAGCCTTTTGTGTCTGGCTTCTTTAACTTAGCCTAATATTTCTAATGTTCATCTATGTTGTGTGTATCAGTAATTCATTTCTTTTTATAGGGTAGTAACATTCCACTGTGTGGCTATATCACATTGGTATATGGTATCATTAGTTAATGGGCAGTTGGGTTGCTTCCACTTTTTAGCTATTACGATTACTGCTACTCTGAACATTTGTGTACAAATTTTTCTGTGGACATAAGTTTTAAGTTCTCTTCAGTTATGCATCTAGGAATGAAAATACTGATTGGTAAGGTAACTATATTTAACTTTTGAGGAATTGCCAAACTGTTTTTCAAGATGTCTACACCATTTTATATTTTGCCAGCAGGGGTAAAAGGCTTCCAATTTCCTCATATACTTGCCAATAATTGTTATGACCCATCTTTTTTATTATAGCCACCCTAGTGGGTGTGAAATGGTATCTTGTGGTTTTGATTTGCCTCTGCTGATGACTAACGATGTTGAACATCTTTTGATGTGCTTATTGACCATTTATTTGTCTTCTTTGGATAAATGTCCATTCAAGTCCTCTGCCCATTCCTTAATTAGGTTGTCTTTTTGTTATTGAGTTGTAAATATTCTTTATATATTTTGGATACCAGGCCTTTATCAGATATGTGACTTATAAATATTTTCTCCCATTCTTTGGGTTATCTTTCCACTTTCTTAATGGTGATCCTTGAAGCACAAAACAAGTTTTTCATTTGGATGTTGAATTTATCTATTTATTACATGTGCTTTTGGTATCATATCTGAGAAAACATTGCTACTCCAAAGTCATGAAGATTTATTTCTATGCTTTATTGGTAATAGTTTCATAGTTTTAGTCCTACATTTAGGGCTATGATCCATTTTGAATTAATTTTTATATATTGTGTGTGGGAGGGGTTTATTTTTTTTGCACATGGATATCCATTGGTCCCAACACCTTTTGTTGAAATGATGATCCTTTTCCCATTGAACTATATTGGACCCTTGTTGAAAGTCAGTTGACCGTAAATAGAAGATTTTTTTCCTGGACTCTTAATTCTATCCCATTGATCTGTGTGCCTGTCTTAATTCTATCCCATTGATCTGTGTGCCTGTCTTTATACCATTGATACATTGTCTTCATTGGTGTGGCTTTGTAGTAAGTTTTGAAAATGGAAAGTGTGAATCCTTCAACTTTGTGCTTTTATCAAGATTGTTTTGGCTATACAGGATTCCTTGTATTTTTGTATGAATTTTAAGATCACATAAGAGACTCCTAACTCTGGGAAACAAACAAGGGGTACTGGAGGGGAGGTGGGATGACTGGAGGGGCACTGAGGGGGGCACTTGATGGGATCAGCACTGGGTGTTATATGATGGCAAATCGAAATCCAATAATAATAATAATAATAATAATAATAATAATAAAAATACAGGGCAGCCCAGGTGGCTCAGCAGTTTAGCACCGCCTTCAGCCCAGGGCGTGATCCTGGAGACCGAGGATGGACTCCCGCATCGGGCTCCCTACATGGAGCCTGCTTCTCCCTCTGCCTGTGTCTCTGCCTCTCTCTGTGTGTGTTTCACATGAATGAATACATAAATAAAATCTTTAAATATATATATATATGTATACATATAAAAAAAGATCAGCTTGTCAATGTCTGTAAAAGGAAAAAACTAGTTGGGATTTTGGTGACTGTGTTGAATCTGTAGATCACTCTGGGGAGAACTATTGGTATCTTAACAACATTAAGTCTTCCAATTCATAAATGTGAGATGTCTCTCCATTTATTTAGATCTTTAATTTTTTTTAATAATGCTTTTTAATTTCCACTGTATAGGTCTTGCTCTTTTGTTAAATTTATTCCTAAGTATTATATCCCTTTTAATGGTATTATAAATGGAATTGGTTTCTTAATTTCTTAATTTCTATTTCAGATTATTCATTGCTAGTGTATAGAAATATAATTGATTTTTCTATATTGATCTTGTAGTCTGCAACTTTGCTGAATTCTTTTCTTAGTTCTAATAACACATTGTGTGAATTCCTTAGGATTTTCTATATATAAGATTGTGTACAAATAAAATATAGATAGTTT
Source organism: Nyctereutes procyonoides (assembly GCF_905146905.1). Classification (NCBI taxonomy): domain Eukaryota; kingdom Metazoa; phylum Chordata; class Mammalia; order Carnivora; family Canidae; genus Nyctereutes; species Nyctereutes procyonoides. The sequence continues at coordinate 19,023,234 of NW_026575040.1, read as the reverse complement.
TATATTTTCCAAATTTCCTTCTGTTACAGATTTCTAATTTTATTCCAAAGTTGTTGGAGAACATACTTTGTATGATTCCAATCCTTTTAAATTTGAGGTCTGTTTTATGGCCTAACATAGGATCTTTCCTTGAGTCCACTTTTTTTTAATAAATTAATTTTTTATTGGTGTTCAATTTACCAACATACAGAATAACACCCAGTGCTCATCCCGTCAAGTGTCCCCCTCAGTGCCTGTCACCCACTCACCCCCACCCCCCGCCCTCCTCCCCTTCCATCACCCCTAGTTCGTTTTTCCTTGATGCCACTTTAGAAGAATGTGTACTCTCCTTTTTTCCCTTACAGTTAACATCAGTGTGTGTGTATGTGTGGTGTGTGTGTGTGTGTTTTATAGAAGAAAGAGAAGAGCAGATGCAAAGCTCTCAATTCTTAGCTATAAGAATTCAGATTGCAAGCAACATATCCAACTATTTAAAAGATCACTAAGTTGCATAAGAACAGAAAACTGCTGCAGTCCAGCCTAAGTCAGTAGAAAGAATTGACTTCTATACTAAATTTTGAAGAAAATGGTTATAGATGTGAAGGAGGAACAATAGTTTTATTTGGATCTGGATGGTGTATGGCATGACACATTCCAATAATTGCTTTTCTGGAGTGAGATGCCCAATATTTATTTCTAGGGTGAAATATACTGGATTTTGAACCTCTAGGGACATCACTTAAATTGAGATTAGGTATATGAGTAAAGAGGATAATATTCTTCAGGTCCATCACAACTATCAGAATGAAAACAACTTGCATATGATTAAATAATAATGCTTATAAGTGACCATTGCTTGGCTAAGGCTGGGGATGATATGAAAGCCTCATAATTTCGTCTGAATGGGGGACCCATTTTCAATTCTGATTGTAATGAGGAAGTGATACTTTTGGCTCAGGGAAATGTTCTCTATAATGTGTTATTCTATAACTAGGGTAGGGTTGCCTGATATAATACTGTAACCTCCAACTTTACACGCTCCTCCTCCTGCCACATGCCATATTCTGGTACTCTCAGTAGGGGGATGTGACCTACCTCTGAATACCAGGAACTTTTCATGTTTCAGAAAGCAGACCAGAAGGACAATAGTTCTACAGGAGGAACTTCTGTGCCCAGGAGAGAGAAGGTGGCAAGAGAGCCAAGACTCCTGTCCCTGAGAAGTGGAAATTGGTTTCATTTTTCATTTGTTTCTGCATGGTGGGAAAAATGATACAGAAGAGCTAGCTAGGGCAAACCTTGTAGGTATAAAAAGGGAGAGAGAATTCATGCTGCATGTGTGTGTGTGTGTGTGTGTGTGTGTGTGTGTGACATTTAGTGTATGATATGATGGTTCTGTGTACTATGGCAGGTAGTCCAAAAAGACTCCTAGAATTTGGCCAATCAGTCTTTTCATGGGGTAGGGAGTCTAATGAAGCATAGTTTTCCTGAGAGGTCTTCTCCCCAGCTGCTCAATCAATGTTTTGTCTTTTATTTACTTGTTGTCTTAGATATTATCCTGTATAAATATAAAGTGACTCTCCTCCTCAGGAGTTTGTTGTATAAACTTGAGAATGGTAAACATAGCTGCCTTCCTAGAAATACAAAGCCATACAATCACACAGCTGGAAGAAACCTCGGATAACTTCTTATGAAAGCCAATGCTCTCATCATGTCTGGAGATAAGGAACCTCAGGCCCAGAGAAGTTACATTATTTCCACAAGGGCATCCAGATACTTAATGGTAGGAACAAATATGGGGTTTACTGTAACAGAAGTAGAGTTACCTACCATTTAGTATTTTATTACAAGTAAGAACTGTATAAACCAGTCACAACCTGGCTCACCTGGCATATAAATGCAGTACCAAGAAGGAATAAACTAAACCAAAAGTCAAAAGGAAGAGAAGTGTCCTCAAGTGGCATTGCAAAATCAATCTTTTTTCATGACATAGCTCTCAAATCTTTATCGGAAATGGCACTTAACTTGCAAAACTGTCTCTATGTTACCCTAAGGAGTTTAGAATTCCCAAGGGTTTCTGTAAGATAATACATGCCTATATAGAAAAACTATAAGCACCTGGGTACTCAGTCAGTTAACCGTCTGACTCTTGATTTCAGCTCAGCTCATGATCTCAGGGTTGTGGGGTCAAGCCCCACATGCAACATGGAGCCTATTGGCATTCTCCCTCTCTCCCTCTACCCTGCTCCCCCCCCCCACACACACACACAAAAAAAAAGGAAAAAGAAAGAAAGAAGGTGTTTTAAGAGAACATTTCTCTAGCAATGCTGTTTATCTGTTTCTTTTATCTACTCTGGATATTGGAATTATTATTATAAAACTCAAGTAGGGCCCACCTAGCCCAGTAAAGGCTATTTAACTTAGGATTTTATGAAACTAGTGGTAGATGTGTTGAAAATAACTAAATAGTATAACACTAGAATGAGAACTAGTTACTTTTTAATATATTTTAAAATATATACCAGAACTGAAAACACCATAAAGCAATGATTCTTAACTTTTTGGACTTTTTTTGAGAGCCTGATGAAAATCACTGATAAGTTTTCTAGAAAATTTTATATATACAAGAAGTTTTATTTATACTTCACTAAAGTATATAGTGATATAGACTCCAAAGTCTATCAATGAACCCAAGATAAGGACCTCTCCTTCAGCCATTTTAGCTAAGGAATGGGTCTCTGTTCTGGTCCAATGTGCATAGCTTCCTGCATCTCCTTCCTGCATAACTGCATTCTTCGTGTGTGTGTGTGTGTGTGTGTGTGTGTATGTGATGTCAGTCTCTAGTTTCAGGGGCTTTCATATTTCTCATTACTCACTCTATTGGTAAAAACTCTAAGTCCCTCTTAAGAACTGCCATTATGGGTGTGTTGCTTCCACTCTGAGAAGTATTACAAAATTCAATCTGCCAATTTTACTTGTCAATACTGAGAATGATTTTAATTCTTTCTTTGATCTTGTACCTTTCTCTTTGTGTGTCTAATTTCTAATGGTTCCATATTCTCTCCTGATGGGGAGGGAGGAATTATATATTGTGTATGTATGCTGTATGTAATTAAGGTAGTCATATAATTTTTTTAAAGATTTTATTTATTTATTCATGAGAAACAGAGAGAGAGAGAGAGAGAGAGGGATGCAGAGACACAGGCAGAGGGAGAAGCAGGCTCCCTAAGGGGAGACTGATACGGGACTCAATCTCAGGACCCCAGGATCATGACCTGAGCAAAGGCAAAAGCCCAACCACTGAGCCACTGAGGTGCCCCAGTAGTTGTATAATTTATAATCAAAATTGGTACACTTGGAGAATAAATAAGTGCTATCAGTAACTACCCATGAACATCCAGTGCTCTCCTGGCAGACCAGGCCATTGGGGCCCACTAGTCTCAAACTGAAATGCTGCTTGGTTTTCCACTGCTCTTATAGCTTTGGCATGTATCTTCCTCAAGGATTTTGTGAGGAATAGCTGGAACTAGGAAATAAAGAAGCCTCCAAGGTGAATTTAAAGCTAGAACCTAGTGTAGTCTTTCTAATATGTGCAGGACAAAGTCCAAGCAGATTTGTGACTTGTCAGTGGCTACTGAAGCTACTTTGCCTTCAGCCTGCCTGATATGTTAACTTCTGGTGTTGATGCTACAGGTGCAGCAGGCACAGGAACTAACCTGTGATTTTTTTTTTCCTATCCCTACTTCTTAGTTCCTATTCCTGGTAAACTAAATTCCACTATGTAATTCATGGGTCAGATTTCTTAATGGATGTGAATGATTAGTGAGCATGAAATGGTCAAACAAGAATGCACCCGAGCTGCAATAATCAGGCTCTACATTGGACATTAATACTTAAACCTTCAGTTCCAGGGCACATCCGAAACACACAGGTGGCAAATCAGAGAGCTAAGAGCAGAGCACAGAGCATTCAAGAAGCAACTACTGCCTGAGCCAGGGAGCACAGACTCAGTGCAGGACTGAGATGGAAAGTGGGAGCAGAAGAAAATTTTTGTGGACATCATCAGAAAGTCACCTTCAGCAATTCAGTGACAATCATTCTGTGCTTAAAAGAAACTTTGGGTATTTGTAAATTCAAGGAGAAAAATACTGTACAGTATTAAGAACATTACATAAAGAAGTAGCTGTTTGAGGGCGAAGCCGTGTATGATGAAGGAAATTGGCAGAATCTTGATAAAATAGGAGAGGAGGGATCTGAACTAAGCCAGACCAGAGGAGAAATTATTCTTCTAACCACCTCAGCTAAAGTATTACCCTGAGAATCAATATCATAGTTCCACAAAAGCTAGTGTATAATTTATTAAATATATACATAGTTAACACTCTTTCAGTCATGCTCAACCAATAATTTTGCTATCAAGAACAGATTTGAATAATGCTGGCAGATCACCAGGACTTGCTGGACCTTAAATAATGGTTAGACTCAGAATTCTCAGAGCCTAAAAACTATAGGGATAGGAAACAGCTAAGTGATTGCAGGGGTTAGGGGAGGGTAGGAGAGAGGTTGACTACAAAGCAGTCACATATAAGGGAATTTGGGGAGTGATAGAACTGCTTTATATCTTGATTGTTGGGGTGAGTATATAATTGTAGGCATATATGTGAAAATTCATAGAAGAGTACATCACAAAGAATGAATTTTACCATATACAAGTTTTAAATATATTATACCGTATATAAATAAGAGATTTAAAAATAAAAGCATCCAGGACTTTATAGGTAAAACTAGATAAACAATATCCCCTCCAATGCCCTCCTTGCCTTTCTAAATTGTTGCTTTAAAATGTTCATATCTTCCTGATGAACACAAAGGTATATTTGTCTTTCCATATGCAGACCTGTTGTAGGCCTTATGACAGTAGGAACAGAACATGGAATAGTTACATGGGACATGTAACTTGAAGCATCAAAAATTCCCTTACACAGTAATACACAGAACCTCTTAGTACTGATATTTCTTGATGTTTGAAGTAATAGTATAAGAGGACAGGTAGGGAAGTAGAGGAAGGTGACATATGAACAGAGTCCTCAAAGATGTGAAGAAGTGAACCACAATGTGAAACTCTAAGGAAGGGTGCTCTAGTCAGAGGGAACAGCTAGTGCAAAAGCATTGGGCACATGCTTTAGGTTTGCTAATTGACAAGAACACCAATGTGGATAGAGAGGAGTAGGCAAGAGATGGGGAGTAGCCAAATTGCGTGGAGTCTGATAAGCCTAAACAAGTAGTTTTAGTTTAAGTATGCCTGGAAGCCATTGAGACTAAGGGAATTATCTGGTCTGAGGTGCATTTTTAAAAGATTGCTGTAGTTGCTCTATGAAGAGTAGACATTTGGGGGTAAGTACGGAAGCAAAAAAGCCATTGCAACTATGTAGAAATGGTGGTTGCTTAGGAACACTTTACTGTGAAAGAAGTAGATAAGAGGGAAAGCTTTACTCTTTTGCCTGGCCAGAACCCCATCTATGGCTCATCATTGCAATGATAAACTTAATATTATCTTAGGATTCCTTAAGCTCCTGGGCCTTAAATAGGCATGGTAATAAATACAGAAATGCTTCTAGACAACTTGAAAGCTAGCTAAAGTTGGAGACAAGGAATTTTTTGTGGCTTGAAAGCACATAATTATATGATTTTCTCTAGCAATGTTCAGAAGCCCAAGTGTATGAATGAAGAAGGCAGATAATTTAATTAATCAAGAGTCAAGGCTTTTGTCAGATATGTGTAAGACATAAAGGAGCTATGATAATATTACCATAATTCACACTAAACTATTGATATCTTAGTCCAGTACATAATCCTATCACAAAAGAATATCACATGATAAAGAGAGGAAAATGTGAAGGATGGTAAGAGGACAGTAAAAAGAATGGTAAAGAAAAATGATATGAAGGATGATAAAGAGAGGTTGGAGAGTATATGAAGAATGGCACAGAGTACCATCTAACAAAAATAAATTATGAATGGTGCAACATCAGGCCTTTTAGGATCGGAGTCCTTCCTAGAAGTCCTCATATTATATTGTTACACATGTATAATTTACCTTAGAATAGTTCGTTATGGACAGTATGATTTTTAATTTTAATCTATACCCCAGGCAGGCTAATTAACATTGAGTTGAGTATACTCACATCAAGAGTGTATAGAAAAAACAAATACCAACCAAAGAAATGTTAAAGATTATTTTTCATTGGTAAAATACATAGAATTCAAGGTATGTGGATTGGCTAGGAATATTGTACTAATATTTCCACACTTATAGTGACAGGATATGAAAATCTGGTGAATGGGAATCTCTGGGTGGCTCAGCAGTTTGGCACCTGCCTTCAGCTCAGGGTGTGATCCTGGAGTCCCGGGATGGAGTCCCACATCAGGCTCCCTGCATGGAGCCTGCTTCTCCATCTGCTTTTGTCTCTGCCTCTCTCTCTCTGTGTGTGTGTGTGTCTTTCATGAATACATAAATAAAATCTTAAAAAAAAAATCTGGTGAACCCATTAGTCTCCACCCATTGGAATGGTATTCTATGCTTAGAATTCCAATTCATTTTGTATACAAGCCACTTAAAAAGGATTTTGTGGTTTGGCTTTGACTAGATTAGCTCAATCATGTTGCATTTGCCTTGAGCAAATCCTTCATGCAAGTTACTTGCTCAAATGCTTAAGAAGACAGAAAGCTGGGGCTTTAGAAAGCTTACACTGCAGGTTGTGTGAATATTTTTACTTCTGCTTCCTAATAAAAATGTGTAAGTGTCTATTTTTAACTCTTTGAGGAACCTCCACACAGTTTTCCAGAGTGGCTGCACCAGTTCACATTCCCACCAACAGTGTAAGAGGGTTCCCTTTTCTCTGCATCCTCTCCAACATTTGTTGTTTCCTGCCTTGTTAATTTTCCCCATTCTCACTGGTGTGAGGTGGTATCTCATTGGGGTTTTGATTTGTATTTCCCTGATGGCAAGTGATGCAGAGCATTTTCTCATGTGCATGTTGGCCATGTCTATGTCTTCCTCTGTGAGATTTCTCTTCATGTCTTTTGCCCATTTCATGATTGGATTGTTTGTTTCTTTGGTGTTGAGTTTAAGAAGTTCTTTATAGATTTTAGAAACTAGGCCTTTATCTGATATGTCATTTGCAAATATCTTCTCCCATTCTGTAGGTTGTCTTTTAGTTTTGTTGACTGTATCCTTTGCTGTGCAAAAGCTTCTTATCTTGATGAAGTCCCAATAGTTCATTTTTGCTTTTGTTTCTATTGCCTTCGTCGATGTATCTTGCAAGAAGTTACTGTGGCCAAGTTCAAAAAGGGTGTTGCCTGTGTTCTCCTCTAGGATTTTGATGGACTCTTGTCTCACATTTAGATCTTTCATCCATTTTGAGTTTATCTTTGTGTATGGTGCAAGAGAGTGGTCTAGTTTCATTCTTCTGCATGTGGATGACCAATTTTCCCAGCACCATTTATTGAAGAGACTGTCTTTTTTCCAGTGGATAGTCTTTTCTCCTTTGTTGAATATTAGTTGACCATAAAGTTGAGGGTCCACTTCTGGATCCTCTATTCTGTTCCATTGATCTATGTGTCTGTTTTTGTGCCAGTACCACACTGTCTTGATGACACAGCTTTGTAGTACAACCTGAAATCTGGCATTGTGATGCCCCCAGATATGGTTTTCTTTTTTTAAAATTCCCCTGGCTATTCGGGGTCTTTTCTGATTCCACACAAATCTTAAAATAATTTGTTCTAACTCTCTGAAGAAAGTCCATGGTATTTTGATAGGGATTGCATTAAACGTGTAGACCTGCCCTACAACCCAGCAATTGCACTGTTAGGGATTTACCCCAAAGATTCAGATGCAATGAAACGCCGGGACACCTGCACCCCGATGTTTCTAGCAGCCATGTCCACAATAGCCAAACTGTGGAAGGAGCCTCGGTGTCCATCGAAAGATGAATGGATAAAGAAGATGTGGTTTATGCATACAATGGAATATTACTGAGCCATTAGAAACGACAAATACCCACCATTTGCTTCAACGTGAATGGAACTGGAGGGTATTATGCTGAGTGAAGTAAGTCAATCGGAGAAGGACAAACAGTGTATGTTCTCATTCATTTGGGGAATATAAATAATAGTGAAAGGGAATGTAAGGGAAGGGAGAAGAAATGTGTGGGAAATATCAGAAAGGGAGACAGAACATAAAGACTCCTAACTCTGGGAAACAAACTAGGGGTGGTGGAAGGGGAGGAGGGCGGGGGGTGGGGGTGAATGGGTGACGGGCACGGAGGGGGACACTTGACGGGATGAGCACTGGGTGTTATTCTGTATGTTGGTAAATTGAACACCAATAAAAAATTAAAAAAAAAAGAAACAAAAAATAAATAAATAAATAAAATGGTAAATTTTAAGTTTCAACACAATAAAAAAAATCCTGCAGAAATGTTAAAAAAAAAAAGTGTAAGTGTGGCAGAATTTGACCTAGAACTTGATTGCGATATAAAAACCACATGATAAATTGTGGAGGAAGGGACTGATAATCTCCATCTACCTCTAATCATTGGAAACTTCCAATAGAGCCTAAAGTCAGGAATAATCACACTGGCTTAAGTGATTTTGGAAATACACCAGGTTAAACAGTCTATTTTATAAGGGTTTTCCTTCTTTGGTAGATGATTATGTGGTCTCTCCTTCTGTGTATTGAATATATCCTTGTGGAAATAACAAAAGGTAAACCTGAAAGAAAAGTTAAAATCATGTAGTCTGCTTCTTCATGTTGCATATGGAGAAATTAAGGCTCAGAAAGATAGTTACATTCTCAAGGATAATGGTCAAAGCTAGTTAGTAGTAAAGACAGAACTATGTTTTGGGTCTTATGACCCAGAAATCTCATTGCCACATTAGTAGAGCTATATATTCCAAACCAAAACACATGAGATGTGTGATCTAGAAAGTTTGATATGACTTATGGAGATGATGGGACAGAAGAAAAGATTCCAAAGGTTTTAGTGAAACACCCTCATCGCTTTTTAGCTATCCTACCTCTCCCGTCTAATGCATTTTCCCACATCCATGATTCCATATTTTCTAATCTCCTTTAGCCATATTAGGAAGTTACTCAGTAGCAAAACTGGGGGATCCAGCAGTATCCCACATTAGCTCTTTCTTCCCATGTCTGCACTCTCTCAAAATATAGGTCACAGAAGCAATGTGTTTTCTTTTGTCTTAAGGATGCATAATGAATTCTCCTATTTGTCCAAACCGATCACTTACTGATCTCTGGCTTACATGTAAGATATTGCAAATGCTGGAAAAATAGATAAAACAAGACCATTTCATGGTCTGACTACAGCCTGTGTTAATAACGGAGTTTTTAAATTAATATTTTTTTGATCTGAATTTAGTGATTTATCTAGAGTCCTAGACTTTCTTCACCTCTGTGTTTTGTGAATGTGAACTTCCCGTTGGTACAAGGTGCCCCCATCATCCCTTCACTCATGTCTGAAGGTCTAGGAATGAACATAGGGTCCCAAATTATCCAACACACCAGGTATCGTTAGTGAGAAACTATAAATGATTCCTGGTAGCCACATAATTTGATGGATTAGATTTAAAAAATAGAGACTCTTCAGGTTGAAAAGGGTGTTAGAGATCCTTGAAGCCAACTGTCCCTGTCAGGGGGTCATTCAGCCTCTGCTTATACACTATCACTTGTCACTGCCTAAAATGCTCTTTTTCCAGAGAACATTTATTCCAATTTTGGGTAACTGTAACTGCTAGAAAGTTCTTATTTGAAAGAAATCCTTCTCCTTGTGAGTTCCACCCACTAGCCTCTTTTTCTATGGTTTCTTTGGTGTCATGATGAATACATGAATTTTTTCTCTTACATATTAGCCCTTTTGATATGTCAAAGTAGTTCCCATGTCCCCTATCACAGCATTAAAACAAAAACTTAAAGACAAATATCTTTACTGAATAACCCAAAATGAACTCATGACTTTTCTTCTGATTATGTTATTATACATCTGATATATAAAACATCTGATGTTGGGGCATCTGAGTGACTCAGTCGATTAAGTGTCCAACTCTTGGTTTTTGCTCAAGTCATGATGTAAGAGTTGTGAGATGGAGCCCTGAATCCCCTGTCAGACTTTATGTTTAGCATGGTGTCTGCTTGGGATTCTCTCCCAATCCCTCTCTCCCCAACTCTGCCCCTCTCCGCCCCACCCTCTAAAATAAATAAATAAACTATTAAAACAAAACAAAAAACACCCCATCTGATGTTAAATGTTTTTAAAATTTTTATTAAGTTTTTATATATGTAATGTTTTAAACAGAACTATTTCAAAATTACAGATAAATATTGCAGTTTGGATGTGCCCAGAAACAGAAAAGAATTTGAGTGCAAACAGATTATTTTGGAAATGCAGAATATTTTAGGGTAATGGGGAAGTAATACAAGGAAGAGAATCTGGCCAATGAAGGGTATGTTTTAAGTCAGCTATAGCAGTAGGAAACTAGACAGAAATTTCATGGAGAACCCCTGGAAAATGCTGCAAAATAAATGCCTCAGAGTTATGCTACCTTAGGGGTGAACGACTACCTTAGCATTTTTAGCCCACTTACAAGCAGTTTTCTGCCGGTCTGGAATAAAAAGCTTTCAGGCACAGAGAAAGCCATTAGAAATTGACTAGAGTACCACATGGGACACTGACAGCATCTGAGATAATAAGCAAAATAATTATAATGATAATTATTAATGATTAACATTTTTATATACTTCCATTTGGAATTTTTCCTATACGTATACTTACCCGAATATAAATTATCATAAAAATGTCCTCTATGATATTAATTTGCAGACTGCTTTGACACTTAGTAATACCATATATTACATCTTTCTATGTCAATAAATGTAAATCTACTCATGTCGTCACTAATGATGATATGTTATACTATAATTTATTTAATTATTTCCCCAGTTGGACTTTTAAATTGGTTCCAGGTTTTTGCTCTCTTGAGGGAAATGCTTTATTTCAGTTTCATTTGCACAATGAATTTATATTTGGTCTGGTTGCCACTTGACTATATGTTTATTATGATAATGCTTACGAGATATAAACTGTGGGAAAGAGTGCTGTGTATTCAAGTGCCAATGATTCATGCTTGCTTTACAGTTCAGAAATATTACTTAATACAGGTAAGTTTGAATTCAAAATACTATAATGTGCCTTATTATGCACAAGATATCTGATATATCACAAGATACATCCACTTAGGTTACAGAGATTCAGTTTTATGTGTGTCATTTAACGCCACTACCACAACTTAGGATCCATTGTTTTCTATTTATGAATATTGGTTTGGATTTTAGCTGAGTACTTCCAGCCCAGAGCCATCATGAGTTCCCACATACAGTTATATAGTTGGAACACTTTCTTTTCCCCCTTAGAGTACTTGTCACTTGTTAGTTTATAGCAGTACCAAATTGCACATCATCTCCTCATGATCTCAACTTGTTCAGTGGGTGTGATATTATCTTAGGTTAAAATTCCTGGGAAACAGACTGCGATGGAGATTTGCATGCAGGTGGTTAACAGGGAGTATTAAAAAAAAAAAACAGGGAGTATTCTCAGAAACATTCTAAGAAACATAACCTCACTTCATCTGGATTCTGTTTCCTCTTTTTTTTTTTTTCCTGGAGAAATTTATAAGAAGGTTAATGGGGAAAATTCTAAATCCTGACATTGCATTTGAACCTGACATTCATCATCTCTCTCCTCTTGCATACCTTCTGTATCCTCTTAACATTCAAATAGCCCTTCTATGGGCTAGGTGGCTTGTGTGGAAGGGCTATCCAGACTCTCATCCTGGAGGGATCTGAGCCTCTAGCTGCCATATCTGTCTTAGGCTGTGGATGTTGCATTTGTCTCTTTGCCAACAAAATTGGTTAGGCAAGTTATCAAGAGATGTTCCAGTGGATCAGTTAAGTGCTAAATAGTCTTCCTTTCCTGCGTTGTGTAACAGTTACTTCTACCTTATCTGAGCCAATTACCTGGCCAGTATGGGGACTCTTTTTCTTGTCTGCTAGCCTCTTAGCAAAAAAGGAATGGGAAATAACCAGGTGGTAGCTTAAAGTTTAATGAGATCCTTCCTACTCTGTCCCTTTATGGAAGTATTTCCTTTAAGCAGACTGGAAACTCTAGGCCTGCAGAGCATGTAGTTGCAGTGACTGGCAGCACTTAGAGTGCTACTGAGAAAAGCTACTCCTACTTCCACAACCTTAGACCCCCTGTTTGAAAAATATCACTATACAGTGATCATTGATTTAAAGTGTTAGGCCCATCCTGAAGGATAATCCCCCATCCTCACATGATGCTATGCTTTCAAAAGTCTATTCCACCCATCAGGCCTGCAGGTTTTGGGGGATGAAGTGTGTGACAAAACAAGGAAATCCCATGGTCATGGGGCTGCTGCCACATCTCATTTGTTAAATAGCTCACTTGGTCTGAGATAATGACCTCTTATATAATGGTAGTGTCTGAGGCACTTTGGGCAGGGAAATTAAACCCATACCTGAAATAGATGTCAATATTTAATATGGATGGGATGTCTCAGCAAGCCGCAGACAACTGGACCCTTAAAAACTTTACTGACATGGATAGACCTGAATTTTCATAGGATTTGTCTCCTATACTCTGATGTACACGTGTCTTACCAATATGTACGTAGTACTTGCCCATTTCTTAGTCATTAAGTCTATCTAACATGATACTGCTAATGTCATAGAACCCTATTATCTGTGGGATGTCCAGATGGTCCAGATATTTTCCACTATGTAATAACAGTGTAGGAGAATTAACTTAGCTCTGGGCAAGACTATTAATGTACTGTGGTCTTCCCAATGTAGAGGCAAACTGTGTATGCTCTTCCTGACTGTTAGATATTGAAAACAACACTTTTGCCATATTAATGGCTTCATACTTCTTATCAGGGGCTATGTTAATCTGCTACAACAAAGATAGCACATCCATCACAGTAGCCACAGTTGACTGTTACTACTTAATTAAGTTTGAGATATTAATTACCTGTGTTTTAGGGGCCAGACATAGGGTTGCAATGGATACCACCAAGCTTCAAGTCTTTGAAGATGTTAATAATCACTGCCTTTTTCCTTGAAGCAGTGTTGTTTTTGATTTTACAATCTTTCAAGGGTAGGAAGGGCAATTCCCAAGGTTTCCATTTGGACTTTTCTATTATAATGGGTCTTCTTTCATAGGTCGGGAAGCCATTGTGAGAGTTCTGCCAATTGCTGAGTTTGTCCATTTCAGTTATGTGTTTAGGTAGCAGGGAAATGACTATTAGGTCATTCTATGCTTATTTTTCTTTTTGGAACTAATGGACTCACTGTGAGATGGACTTGGGCCAAGACTCCACTTATTACCTGACCTTCCTTATTTTAACTGAAGCGTCATGATAACACTTTGGGTCATTGGTATTCAACTCTGTGTTCATTCAGACCTTGTATCCAACATCCCTCAAAAACTGTTATGTAGTCCTTTTTCTCAGTTTATAATTACCAAAGGAAAGTCTTTTTGGGAAAGGACTGGGGAAATCACTATAGTATATATTTGCTATTGAATTGTAGTCTTCTTCCTCAAGGGACCTGGCCTTTCCTTTAACTGATGCGTTGTAAGTCGGACAATTGCCTCAAGTCTGCAAACTAGACAAAGGATTATATCTTCCCACTGGGTCATGTGACCTGAATCTTTTGCTCATCCAGTGATATATACCCTTGATTGTTGTATATATTAAGCAACACCCTTGCTGGATCCCTATATGTCTTGGTCCTGAACACACGTTCTGTTAAATATCTCCATAGGTCATCATGGATCAGGCTTCTCTGGTTCCCTTTCTATCCTCACCGCCCAAGAGAATAATTACACCTACCTTGCCTTTGACAATTAAATGCTTCCGCTTGGCCTCTCCTATTCCAAAATCATACTGTTGCTATTAAAGAGCCTATTCTGTTACAGATTCTCCTGCTGTCAGCCCCTTCTTCCAGAGAACAGGTACTACTGGGTTTCTCCCTACTGCCTCTGGCCACCCTCTCCAATGGCTTTCTTATTATCTTGGTAAATGGAATGTCCTCGAGGCCATACCAAGGAACATAATTAGCTGTTGAATTTTCCACTTCATTTAACACAGGCCACTGCTTTTCCAAGCTTCTAAGAGCCATGCCAGCAACTTACTAGAACTGGATGTCAAGATACTTGCCAGAGTGTTAAACCAAATGTCATGGGAAAGTGTTTCTATATCAACAAACTCTGCCTTATTCTGCTTTATATTTCGCTCCCCTGATTCAGCACCTTCAAGTCGAACTTCCTGCAAACATTTCTGGTTCTTACTGCTGCATTTTATTGAGTAGATCATTGTAGCTCACCTCTCTGCTGCCTTAGCAGACCTGACAATCCCCAGTTATGCTGAAAGTTGACTTTAGTTATTGGTCTGGTTGCCAGAGGGCAGATCCTGAGAATGGCAAGCATTGTCTTGTAAGCCATTTGCATATTTGAAACACCTGCATATTATTCAAGCAAAGTAGCACCCATCTTCTAACAAGAATGAGTGAGACATTATTAGTGCAGGCTCAGAGATTTTAGACATACCAGGGGTTCAATGTTCTGATCTGGATTCCCCAGAATCCTGAACCTAGGTCTCAGGGTCTCATTCCTTCCATCTCAGGGCCCTGACTTTGGCAGAGGAAATTTTCTAGGATTGAGAATGAAATATTTTTTAAAATCCCCCTGCTACTCTTAAGATTAAGTCCTAAGGCAATGAGGACTTCTTTAAATGCCTAGTAGGGTCTATTATTCACACTTTACTTTGAATTGATGAGTGATCACCTTTAACCTACCTTTTTTTTTCCCACCCTAAAGCACTGATGTTGTTCAGCAACAGCTATGCAATTCCACAATCTTTATAATTTCTAGTTCCCCCATACTTCTCAAATGCCAGAGATTGTATAAGTCAATGCATCCCCTTCTAGATTCCATAACAGTTAGCCACAACTGGAAAGCCTTGATGATCTTACTGTTTCAGCATAATTCAAACTATTCATACTTCACTTGCCAGCAGCAGTGAAGTCTTCAGTGGAAGCAGGTGATCCAACTGCTGAATACCATCCTTATAGACTGCTTCCTAGCCCATTTCTAATACCAATGTGTCATGGTTGGTGTTTTTTAGAAGCAGAACCCGAGATAGGAATTCAGGTGCAGGTGTTTAATGAAGGAGCACTCTTCAGGAAAAACGTAAAAGAGATAGAAGGAAGCAGGATTGGGAAAGGGAAAGACTGTACAGTGATGTGGTTTCAAGTTAAATCTGTATTTTGCCTGAGCAATGGAAGTGAGCCCCCTGGAGTACAAATCATACGGAGATTTTTCTCAACTTAAGGCCAGGGGCCAGATATTCAGACTCCTGTATCAGTCATTTATTAGCCCCTCCACCACTCCCACACATACCTGGAACATATCTTTTGTACTTTAAACAATGTCTAGACACCTAGAAAACTTTCTTTTTAAACTTTCTTTTCTTTTTTTTCTTTCATTTTAGACTCTTCCTAATGTTTCCTTACCTCCAAGATTTCCTGATTAATTTTCTTGAAGAGCAGTACCAAAAATAAAAATCTGGAGTCTCTTAAATATTCAGCCAAACTCTGATAATATGAGCAACAAAACAACAATATTTTTCTTCAAAACAACAATATTAATAATCACTATTTTTTAAAGAATCAAGGAAAAGGTGAGTCTGTGAAAGGTCATGAGTGGATACGAATATGCAAAAGAGGAAAACAAAGTATATAAAAAGGTAATCCTAAGAACAGAAATGTTGACTTTAAAAATAAATTTTTAGGGGTACCTGGGTGGCTCAGTTTATTAAACAGCCAACTCTTGATTTTTGGCTCAGGTCATGATCTCAGGGTCATGAGATGGAGCCCTGCTTGGGCTCTGGGTTCAGTGAGGAGTCTGCTTTAGATTCTGTCTCCTTCTATCTCTCTCTCTGCCACTCCCTCTGCTCTCTCTCTCTCTCTTTTTCTCAAATAAGTAAATAAATCTTTAAAAAAGACAATTGGGACACCTGGGTGGCTCAGTGGTTGAATGTCTGCCCAAAGGGCATAATCCCTGGGTCTGGGATTGTTCCCACATCGGGCTTCTTGTGGGGAGCCTACTTCTCTCTCTGCCTATGTCTATGCCTCTCTCTGTGTGTCTTTCATGAATAAATAAATAAAATCTTAAACAAAAAAGACAATTATGTTCTAAACAGGAGAGGGATGTATAAATAGCTAAGTTTTTATACTTAAACTGGTAAATGATGATACTACTAAAGTGTGATTCTGTATATTTAATGTAATACTTAGAGCAACCACTAAAAATTGTTAAGGAGATACACTCAAAATCACTATAGAAACTATAGGAATTCTAACTAACCCATGGTAAGGGAGAAAAATTTTTTTAAAGAACCAACAGAAAACAAAAAATTAAATGGCAAAGTTAATCCTTTTTGGGGGGAATCCATTTTTTTATGAGAGTAAATGAAAATAATCTAAATATGTCAGTTAAAAGACAGATATAAGTAAACTGCATTAAAAAGATGTTTACAGGGCGCCGGGACACAGCCCAGGATCCGGCCTCCCCCTGGGACAGGCAGAGGCCGGGAGGGCCCAGGACAGCGAGGACGCTCCTGCCCGGAGCTGAGCACATCAGCGGCCCCGCCCCGGAGCCTCCAGGCCCTGCAGACGGAGAACCGAGAGCCCCGAGCCCCGTAGTTCCTGCGGAGGCTGAATCCAGGCTTCCAGAGTTGCCATAGCAACTGCGGCTGTTCCTCCTGGGGCCCCACGGGGTAAACAACCCCCGCTGAGCCCGGCAGCAGGCAGGGGCAGAGCAGCTCCCCCAAGTGCTAACACCTGAGAATCAGCGCAACAGGCCCCTCCCCCAGAAGACCAGCTAGACCGACCAGTGATACTCCCCCGTGTTCCAATACAACTTGTTTTTGGCCACTCTGCACTGAGCAAAATGACTAGAAGGAAAACCTCACCTCAAAAGAAAGAATCAGAAACAGCCCTCTCTCCCACAGAGTTACAAAATCTGGATTACAACTCAATGTCAGAAAGCCAATTCAGAAGCACTATTCTACAGCTACTGGTGGCTCTAGAAAAAAGCATTAAGGACTCACGAGACTTCATGACTGCAGAATTTAGATCCAATCAGGCAGAAATTAAAAATCAATTGAATGAGATGCAATCCAAACTAGAAGTCCTAACGACGAGGGTTAACGAGGTGGAAGAACGAGTGAGTGACATAGAAGACAAGTTAATGGCAAAGAGGGAAACTGAGGAAAAAAGAGATAAACAATTAAGGGTCCATGAAGACAGATTAAGGGAAATAAATGACAACCTAAGGAAGAAAAACCTACGTTTAATTGGGGTTCCCGAGGGCGCCGAAAGGGCCAGAGGGCCAGAATATGTATTTGAACAAATCCTAGCTGAAAACTTTCCCAATCTGGGAAGGGAAACAGGCATTCAGATCCAGGAAATAGAAAGATCCCCCCCTAAAATCAATAAAAACCGTTCAACACCTCGACATTTAATAGTGAAGCTTGCAAATTCCAAAGATAAAGAGAAGATCCTTAAAGCAGCAAGAGACAAGAAGTCCCTGACTTTCATGGGGAGGAATATTAGGGTAACAGCAGACCTCTCCACAGAGACCTGGCAGGCCAGAAAGGGCTGGCAGGATATATTCAGGGTCCTAAATGAGAAGAACATGCAACCAAGAATACTTTATCCAGCAAGGCTCTCATTCAAAATGGAAGGAGAGATAAAGAGCTTCCAAGACAGGCAGGAACTGAAAGAATATGTGACCTCCAAACCAGCTCTGCAAGAAATTTTAAGGGGGACTCTTAAAACTCCCCTTTAAGAAGAAGTTCAGTGGAACAATCCACAAAAACAAGGACTAAATAGATATCATGATGACACTAAACTCATATCTGTCAATAGTAACTCTGAACGTGAATGGGCTTAATGACCCCATCAAAAGGCGCAGGGTTTCAGACTGGATAAAAAAGCAGGACCCATCTATTTGCTGTCTACAAGAGACTCATTTTAGACAGAAGGACACCTACAACCTGAAAATAAAAGGTTGGAGAACCATTTACCATTCAAATGGTTCTCAAAATATACCCTAAAAACTATAGAACACTTCTGAAAGAAATTGAGGAAGACACAAAGAGATGGAAAAATATTCCATGCTTATGGATTGGCAGAATTAATATTGTGAAAATGTCAATGTTACCCAGGGCAATTTACACGTATAATGCAATCCCTATCAAAATACCATGGACTTTCTTCAGAGACTTAGAACAAATTATTTTAAGATTTGTGTGGAATCAGAAAAGACCCCAAACAGCCAGGGGAATTTTAAAAAAGAAAACCATATCTGGGGGCATCACAATGCCAGATTTCAGGTTGTACTACAAAGCTGTGTTCATCAAGACAGTGTGGTACTGGCACAAAAACAGACATATAGATCAATGGAACAGAACAGAGAACCCAGAAGTGGACCCTGAACTTTATGGTCAACTAATATACGATAAAGGAGGAAAGACGATCCACTGGAAGAAAGACAGTCTCTTCAATAAATGGTGCTGGGAAAATTGGACATCCACATGCAGAAGAATGAAACTGGACCACTCTCTTGCACCATACACAAAGATAAACCCAAAATAGATGAAAGATCTAAATGTGAGACAAGATTCCATCAAAATCCCAGAGGAGAACTCAGGCAACACCCTTTTTGAACTTGGCCACAGTAACCAGAGAAGGACAAACAGTGTATGTTCTCATTCATTTGGGGAATATGAATAATAGCGAAAGGGAATATAAGGGAAGGGAGAAGAAATGTGTGAGAAATATCAGAAAGGGAGACAGAACATAAAGACTTCTAACTCTGGGAAATGAACTAGGGGTGGTGGAGGGGGAGGAGGGCGGGGGGTGGGGGTGAATGGGTGACGGGCACTGAGGGGGACACTTGACGGGATGAGCACTGGGTGTTATTCTGTATGTTGGTAAATTGAACACCAATAAAAATTAATTTATAAAATTAAAAAAAAGATGTTTACAAGAAATTCATTTTAAATATAATGATAAAGGCATGTTGGCAAAAGTGTCAATCCATCAGGAAGACATACCAACCCCAAATGTATATGAACAAAACAACAGAGCTGCAAAACATGTGAAGCAAAAACTGATAGAAAGGAGAAATAGACAAATCCACAATTATAGTTGGATTTATTAAATAATAAGCACCCCTTTCTCGACAATTGATAAAATAACCAGATGTAAAATCAGCAAGGATATGGAAGAACTCAAGAATACTATCAACAGATAGCATCTAACAGATATTTTAGAACAACAACAACGGAATACACATTTTTTCCAAGTGTGCATGGATTATTCATCACAGTAGATAATACCTTGAACCATAAGATGAAACTCAAAAACTGAAGTCATACAGAGTGCATGTCTCACCACAGTGAGATCAAACATAAATCAATAATAGAAAAATTATAGGAAAATATCCATATACTTGGAAATTAAACATAATCCATGAGTAAAAGATGAAAATAAAAAAACATACAATAAACTGAATATAAATGAAAATGTAACATATCAAAATATATAGGATGCAAATAAAGCAGTGCTGAGAGGGAACTTTATAGCAACTGAATGTATATATTATAAAAAGGAAAATTCTCAAATAGTTATCTATTCTCCCACCTCAAGAACCTAGAAAAGGAAGAGGAAAATAAAACCAAAGCAAGCAGAGGAAGGAAATAATAAAGATAAGAGCATAAATCAATGAAATTGAACACAGAAAAAATCAATAAAACTAAAAGCTAATTCTTTGAAAATATCGATAAAATAGGGAAACCTCTAGGAAGTCTGAAAAGAAAAAACGGAAAAAAAAGACACAAATTCCCATTATCAAGAATTAAAGAAGGGAAATCACTACAGATATCAAGATAATAAAGTAATAATATGAAAATCTCTATACAAATAAATATGACAGCTTTGGTGAAATGGACTGCTTCCTCCAAAAAACCAAACTAATAAAAATTTGAATATTCTAAAACTATTACAGAAGTTGAATTAATAATTTTAAAACTTCCAAAAAAAATTCCCATGGCAAGATAGCTTTATTAACAGAACCTAACAAATGTTTAAAAAAGAATTAACACTAATTCTAACCGGATGTCTTACAGAAAATAGAAGAGGAGGCAATGCTTTCCAGTTCATGTTTTGGAGATAGTATTACCTTGACACCAAAAACAGACAAAGATAGTACAAAAAAGAAAAAGAAAATTATATACCAAAGTCCCTCATGAATAGAGATGCAAAATCTTAAAATATTGGCAAATAGAATCCAGCAATATATTAAAGGAATGATACAACATGAATTTGAAAACTAATTAATATACCATGTTAACAGGCTAAAGAAGAAAAAAATCACATGATCATAACCTTTGACACAGGAAAGGCATTTGATCATAATGTTTTAAAGATTTTATTTATTTGTTAATGAGTGACAGAAAAAGAGGCAGAGACACAGGCAGAGGGAGAAGCAGGCTTTCCACAGGAAACTGATGTGCAACTTGATCCCGGACTCTGGGATCACACCCTGAGTCAAAAGCAGATGCTCAACTGCTGAGCCACCCAGGCATCCCTTGATCATAACTTTTGATACAGAAAAACACATTCATGATGAAACTCTCAGAAAAATAAGAAAAGAGTAGAACTTCCTCAACGTGGTGAATAGCATCTACAAATACTCTAGAGCTTAATGATAGAAGACTGAATGTTTCACCCCTGAGATCAGAAACAATTTGAGAATGTCCACTCTCACAGCTCTTATTCAGCATAGTATTAGAAGTTCTAGACAGCTCAATAAGGCAAGAAAAGGAAATACAAAGCATAGAAATCTTTTTTTAAAAAAAAAGATTTTATTTATTTATTCATGAAAGGGATACACTGAAACAGAGAGAGGCAGAGACATAGGCAGAGGGAGAAGCAGGCTCCATGCAGGAAGCCCGATGTGGGACTCAATCCCGGGACCCTAAGATCACATCCCCCGCCAAAGGCAGGCACTAAACCGCTGAGCCACCCAGAGATCCCTCACATAGAAATCTTAAAAGAAGAAATGAAACTGTCCCAATTTTCAGACATTTGTCTATATAGAATATTCTAAGGATTCCATACACACAAAAAAAAACTTCTAGAAAATAAGTAAGATTATCAAGGTCTTACAATATAAGATAAAAAGACAAAGGAAAATTTATTTCTGTATACTAGCAATGTGCATCTGAGCTCAAAAATAAAAATACAATATCAGTTATAGTCTATAAAAAGTATACTTAGATATAAGTTTAACCAAATATGTACAGAATTTGTATGCGGAAAACTACACAAAACTGAGGAAAGACATCAAAGAAGACCTAAATAAATATAAAGACATAATATATTTATTGTTTGGAAGAGTCAACATAGTAAAAATAATCAATTCTTTCCAAATTACATACAGATTAAACACAATTCCTTTTTTAAAAAAGATTTTATTTATTTATTCATGATAGACATGGAGAGAGAGGCAGAGACACAGGCAGAGGGAGAAGCAGGCTCCATGCTGGGAGCCTGACGTGGGACTCGATCCCAGGACTCCAGGATCATGCCCTGGGCCAAAGGCAGGCATTAAACCACTGGGATCCCTAAACACAATTCCTATCACAATTCTGGCAACAGTTTTTGTAGATATAGGTTATATTATTCTAAAATTATTCTTGGAGAAGCAAAAGAACTAAATAGCTAAAACAATTTTTATTTATTTATTTATTTTTAAAATTTATTTTTTTATTTGACAGAGAGAGAGTGAGTAGGGGGAGGGAGAAGCAGACTCCCCATTAAGCAGGAAGTCCATGTAGGGCTTGATCTCAGGATTTGGGGATCATGACCTGAGCCAAAGGCAGATGCTTAACCAACTGAGCCACCCAGGTGCCCCACTATAACAATTTTTAAAAGAAGAACAGAATGGAAGGAATCAGTCTACTTGGTTTCAAGACATTATATAGCTACAATAATCAACTGTGTGGTCTAGTGGGATAGACTTATAAATCATTGAAGCACGACAGAGGACTCAGAAAAAAACTACAAAACTATGTCCAACTGATTTTTTTACAAAAGTGTAAAAGCAATCTAATGGGAGAAAGTTATCCTTTCACCTTTTTAACAAATGGTGCTGGAGCAAATGGATAGCCATAGGTTTAAAAAATGAACCTTGACCTAAGCTTCACATCATATACAAAAATTAATTCAAAATGGATCATGAACCTTGGAGTACCTGAGTGGCTCAGCCAGTTAAGCATATGCCTTCTGCTTGGGTCACGATCCCAGGGTTCAGGAACTGAGCCCTGCAATGGGCTCCTTCCTCAGTTTGAAGTATTTTTCTCTCTCTCCCTCTCTCCCTACTCCCCTCTCATGCACTCTCTCTCTCTCACCATCTCAAATAAATGAATAAAATCTTTTTAAAAATTCAAATGATGGATCATGAATTTAAATGTAAAAGTATAAAACTTTTAGAAAAAAATATAGAGACATCTTCAGGATCTAGGACTTTTAGATTTGACAGCAGAAACATGATCTATAAAAGGAAAAATTAGCTGCACTTCATCAAAATTAAAAACTTGCTCCAGGAAAGACCTTGTTAACACAAGCTACAGAGAAGAAAAAATATTTGCAAACCACATTATTTGATATATCTATTGTCTGGACTATGTAATGAATTCCTAAAACTCAACAGAAAAAAATATCAAACAGTCAATTAGAAAATAGGCAAAAGACTTGAAGAGACATTTCACCAAAGATCATATACAGATGGCAAATAAGCACATGAAAAGATGTTCAACATCATTAGCCATTAGGGAAATGTAAATTAATACCATAATGAGATATCACAATGAAGCTATTAGAATGGCTAAAATTAAACTGGTGACAACGTCAAATGTTGATAATAATGTTGGAGAATCTGGATCTGTCATACATTGCTGATGGCAATGTAAGTAATACAGTCAATGAAAAGCTGTTTGACACTTTCTTAATAAACCAAACATGTAACTGTCACTCAACACAGCATTTATCCCAGAGGAATGAAGTTTATGTTCACATAAAATCCTAATATGAATGTTTATATAGCAGCTTTTTTTTTGGTAATAATCCCTAGCTGAAAACAACCTTGATATCCTTCTATCAGTGAATAAAGAAACTCTGATACATCCATACCAGGAATATTAGTAATAAATAGGAACAAACTGTTGATACATACAACAACCTAGGTGAATCTCCAGAGAATTATAAGTGTGTGTGTGTGGGGGGGAGCACCAATCTCCAAGTTTACATATCCTATGATTCATTTATATAATTTCTTAGAATGACAAAATTATAGAAATGGAGAATACATTAGTTGTTGTCAGGGGTTTAGGAATGAGTAGGGGTGCTAGAAAAATAAGTGAATGTGTCTATAAAAGGGTAACATGAATGATCCTAGTGGTAATGGAAATATTCTATATCTTGATTGTATCAATGTATTTCCTGGTTGTGATTTTGTATTATAGTTTTGTAAGATATGGCCACTGGGGAAATCAGGGAAACTGAACATGGGATCACTCTGTATGATTTCTTACAACTATGTATGATCTAATTGTCTCAAAATAAAAAAGTTTAATTTTTAAAAGGATGAAAAGATTAATACAGTTTGGGCTGGTACCTATTGTGTCATGGAGAGTTTGTGAGGTACTCCCACTCTTAGAAATGGTCTGTTAGGGACAAAACTTACTGGGCAGTAGGAGCTAGGGGAACTGGGATTCCACTTCTTAGGGACCTAGGGGGAAAAACAGTTGATTTTATTACCATTGAGAATTGTTTTTTGTTTTTTGTTTTTTGTCTTTTCCTTGAGAGGAGGAGGAAGAGGGAGGAGCAGAAGGAGAGAGAGAGAGAGAGAGAGAGAGAGAGAATCTCAAGCAGGCTCCATGCCCAGCTCGGAGCCCTACACAGGGCTTGATCCTACAATCCCAAGATCATGACCTGAGCCAAAATCAAGAGTCGGTTGCCTAACCAACTGAGCCACCTAGGCTCCTGGAAGATTATTCTTTTTGATTGTTCTTTTCCAGGCTGCAGCTTGGAAACACCTGGTACACAAAGTTTGTAAAGGTATATAAATAAAAGTTAGTAGAACTTCTTATTTTAACTTTAAATTTTTTTATCTGAGTATAGTTGACACATAATTTTACATTAATTTCAGGTGTACAGCATACTGATTCAGTATCTCTATACTTTAAGCCATGTTTACCACAAGTGTAGCTACCATCTGTCACCATACAACACTGTTGCAATATCATTGACTATATTCTCTATGCTGTGCCTTTTATTTCTATGACTCATTCCATAATTGGAAGCCTATGTCTCCCACTCCCATTCACCCATCCTGCCCACCTTCATCCCCTCTGGCAACTATCGGTTTGTTCTGTATTTATAGGTCTAAATTTGTTTTTTGTTTACTCATTTGTTTTATTCGTTAGATTCTCCATGTGAATGAAATCATTTGGTATTTGTCTTACTTAGTGTGACTTATTTCATTTAGTGTAATCCCCTCTAGGTCTATCCATGTTGTTGCAAATGGCATGACCTCATCCTTGTTTATGGCTGAATAATTCCTATGTATATATGGTATACACACACATACATATACCATTTATATATCATATATATACATGCATATATACCATTTATATATATATAATATATATATATATATATATATATATATATATATATCTTCCACAGCTTGATTATTGTAAATAATGCAGTAAACATAAGGGTGAATATATCTTTTTGAATTCGTATTTTCATTTTCTTGGGTAGATAACTGTTAGTGGAATTATTGGATCAAATGTTGTTTCTATTTTTAATTTTATTAGGAACCTCCATCTCCACACTGTTTTCTACAAGAGCTGCAACCAGTTTGCACTCCCACCAATAGTGCACAAGGGTATCTTTTTCTCCACATCCTTACCAAAGCTTGTTATTTTTTGTGTTTTTAATTTTAGCCATTCTGACAGGTGTGAAGTGATATCTCATTGTGGCTTTGATTTGCATCTCCCTGATGATTAGTGATGTTGAACATCTTTTCATATGTCTGTTGGCCTTTTTATGTCTCCTTTGGGAAAATGTACATTCAGGTCCTCTGCCCATTCTTAAATTGGATTGTTTGGGTTTTTTTTTTTTTTTGATGCTGAGTTATATACTTTCATTATATATTTTGGATATTAACCCCTTATTGGATGTAACATTTACAGATATCTTGCTTTTTTTAAAAATTTTGTTGATGATTTCCTTCACTATTCAAACCGTTTTTATTTTGACATAGTCCCAATAGTTTGTTCTTGCTTTTCCCCCTTGCCATGGGGATATATCTGGGAAAATGTTACAACAGTTGATGTCAAATCCCTATGTTGTCTTCTAGGATTTTTTTTAAAAGATTTTATTTATTTACTCATGAGAGACACACAGAGGCAGGGACACAGGCAGAGGGAGAAGCAGGCTCCATGCAGGGAGCCCGACGTGGGACTCAATCCCAGGTCTCCAGGATCAGGCCCTGGGCTGAAGGCAGTGCCAAACCACTGAGCCACCTGGGCTGCCCCTCTTCTAGGATTTTTATAGTTTCAGGTCTTATGTTTAGACCTTTAATCCATTTTTAGTTTATTTTTGGATATTGTGTGAGAAAGTGCTCCAGTTTCATTCTTTTTCATGGAACTGTCCAGTTTTCTCAGCACCATTTATTGAAGAGACTGTCTTTCCCCCATTGTATATTCTTGCCTCTTTTGTCATAGACCTTTTAATTGACCATAGTTTCATTGTTTTAGTTCTGGGCTGTCCATTCTTTTCCATCGACCTATGTGTCTACTTTTGTGCCAGTACCATACTGTTTTGATTACTACAGCTTTGTTTTTCCTTCTCAAGATTGTTTTGGCTATTTGGGGTCCTTTATGGTTCTGTAAAAAATTTAAGATTATTTGTTCTAGTTCTTCAAAAATCACTGTTGGTATTTCGATAGAGATTTCATTGAATCTGTAGATTGTTTTGGGAAGTATGGCTATTTAACAATATTCTTCCAATCACGAGCATACAATATCGTTCCATTTGTTTGTGTTGTCTTCAATTGCTTTCATCAATGTTTTATAGTTTTCAAAGTACAGGTCTTTGATCTCCTTGGTTAACTTTATTCCTAGGTATTTTATTCTTTTTGGTACAATTACAAATGGTATGTTTTAAAAATTTCTTTTAAAAGATTTTTAAATTCAATTCAATTTAGGTAACATACTGTATTATTAGTTTCAGGGGTAGAATTTAGTGACTCATAAGTTGCATATAACACTCAGTACTCATTACATCAAGTGCCCTCAATGCCCATCACCCAGGTACCCCATCCCCCACACACCACCCTTCCAACAATCCTCAGTTTGTTTTCTACAGTTAAGAGTCTCTTATGGTTTGTCTCCCTCTCTGTTTTCATTGTATTTTATTTTTCCTTCCCTTTCCCCCCTATGTTCATCTGTTTTGTTTCTTAAATTCCGTATATGAGTGGAATAATATGGTATTTGTCTTTCTCTGACTGACTTACTTCACTTAGCATAATACCCTCTAGTTCTTTCCCAGTCATTGCATACAGCAAGATTTCATTCTTTTTGATGGCTGAGTATTATATATACACACATATATATATATATATATATATATATATATATATATATTCTTTATCCATTCGTCCTTTCCTTCTTTATTCTTTCAACTTTATCCATTGAACCATTCCTTCTTTATCCATTCATCTGTCAATGGACATCTAGGCTCTTTCCATAGTTTGGCTATTTTGGACATTGCTACTATAAACTCTGGGATGCATGTACTTTTTTAAATCGCTATGTTTGTATCCTTTGGACAAATACCTAGTAGTACAATTGCTGAGTCATAAAGTTGTTCTATTTTTAACTTTTTTTGAGAAACCTCCACACTGTTTTCCAGAGTCCTTGCACCAGTTTGCATTCCTACCAACAGTGAGAAAGGGTTTCTCTTATTCCACATCATTGCCAACATCTGTTGTTTCCTGAGTTGTTAATTTTAGTCATTCTGACTGGTGTAAGGTGTATCTCATTGTGGTTTTGATTTGTATTTCCCTGATGATGAGTGATATTGAGCATTTTTTTCATGTATCTTTTAGCGATTTGTATGTCTTCTTTGGAAAAGTGTTATTCATGTCTTGTGTCCATTTCTTGGCCGGATTTTTGTTTTGTTTTTGGGTGTTGTGCTTGGTAAGTTCTTTATAGATTTTGGAAGAAATAGATAAACTCCTAGAAATATATAAATTACCAAAACAGGAAGAAATAGAAAACTTGAACAGACCTATAACCATTAAGGAAATTAAAGTAGTAATAAAAAATTTTTCACAAACAAGAGTCTAGGATGAGATGGTTTCCCAGGGGAAGCATACCAGACATTTAAGGAAGAATTAATACCTATTTTTCTGAAACTGTTTCACAAAATAGAGATGAAAGGAGAACTTCCAAACTCATTCTGTGAGACAGCATTAGCTTGATCCCAAAACCAAAGACCTTACTAAAGAGAATTATGACCAATATCCCTGATGAACATGGATGCCAAAACTCTCACCAAGATACTAGCTAATAGGATCGAACAGGATCCAACAGTACATTAAATGTATTATTAACCATGACTAAGTGGAATTTATTCCCAGGCTGCAGCATGGTTCAGCACCTGCAAATCAATCAAGGTGATACACCACATTAATAAAAGAAAGGAAAAAAAACATATGATTTCTCAATAGGTGCTGAAAAAGCATTTGAGAAAATACAGCATTCTTTCTTGATTAGAATTCCCCACTGTGTAGAGATAGAGGAAACATACCTAAACATGATAAAAGACATATACGAAAGACCCACAGCAAATATCATCCTCAACAGGGAAAAACCGAAAGCTTTTCCCCTAAGGTCGGGAACACGACAGGGATGTCCACACTGACCATTGTTGTTCAACATATTACTGGAAGTCCTAGCATCAGCAATCAAGACAGCAAAAAGAAATAAAAAGCATTCAAATCAGGAAGGAAGAAGTCAAACTTTCACTCTTCACATGATACTCTATGTAGAAAACCTGAGAGACTCCAGTAAAATATTGTTAGAACTAGTACAAGAATTCAGCAAAGTTTCAGGATATAAAATCAATGCCCAGGAATCAGTTACCTTCCTATACACTAACAATGAGACAGAAGAAAGAGAAATCAAGACATTGATCCCATTTATAATTGCACCAAAAACCATAAGCTACCTAGGAATGAACCTTAACCAAAGAGGTAAAGGATCTGTACTCTGAGAACTATAAAACAGTTATGAAGTAGATTGAAGATGACACAAAGAACTGGAAAAACATTCCATGCTCATGAATTGGAAGAACAAATATTGTTAAAATGTCTGTTACCCAAAGCAATCTATATATTCAATGCAGTCTCTATTAAAATACCATTAGCATTTTTCACCGAGCTGTAACAAACAATCCTATAATTTGTATGGAACCAGAAAAGACCCTGAATAGCCAAAGTAATGTTGAAAAAGAGAAGCAAAGCTGAAAGCATCAGAATTATTGATTTCAAGCTATAAATTTCTCTTTCAATGACTTTGTTGTTGGTATATAGAACACTCCTCATTTGTGGGTGTTAATTTTATACCCTGCAACTTTACTGAAGTCATTTATTATTTCTAGAATTTTTTTTGGGAAATCTTTAGGGTTTTCTGTGTATAGTGCCATGTTATTTGCAAATAGTGACAGTTTAACTTCTTCCTTGCCAATATGGATGCCTTTTATTTCTTTTTCTTGTTGGATTGCTGTGGATAGGACTTTTAGTACTTTGTTGACTAAAAGTAATGTGAGTAGACATCCTTGTCTTGTTCCTGATCTTAGAGGGAAAGCTTTCAGTTTTTTAACAGTGAGTATGATGTTAGCTGTAGGTTTTTTTTTTTTAAGTAGGCTCTACAACCAGCATGATGGAGCCCAATGTAGGGCTTGAATTCATGACCCTGGGATCAACACCTGAGCTGAGATCAAGAATTAGATGCTTAACTGAGTGACCCAGGTCCTGCATCATATATGGGCTTCATTCTATTGAGGTATATTTCTTCTAATCCCACTTTACTGAGATTTTTTATTACGAATTGTTCTTGAATTTTTGTCAACTGCTTCTTCTGCATCTCTAGAGATGAGCATAAAATTTTAATCCTTTGTTTTGTTGATATGGTATATCACATTGATTGATTTGTGAATATTGAACCATCCTTGCATCCCCCAAATAAATCTCACTTTATTGTGGTGAATGATCCTTTTAATGCATCATTGGATTCAGTTTGCTAATATTTTGTTGGGGATTTTTGCATCTATGTTCATCAGGGATATTGGTCTATAGTTTTATTTTTGTGGTATCTTTGCCTAGTATTGGTTCAGAGTAATGCTGGCCTCATGGAATGTGTTTGGAATAGCTTAAGGAGATTGGGTATTAACGCTTCTTTAAATGTTTGGTAGAATTAACCTATAAATCCATCTAAGCCTAGATTTTTATTTCTGGTAGTTTTGGTGACTAATCAGATTTTGTTATAGTAATTGGTCTGTTCAGATGTTCTTTTTCTTTTTCTTTTTATTCAGGTTTGGAAGATTGTATGTTTCTAGGAATTTATTTATTCCATCCAAATCCAAGGAAATACACATTCTTTTCAAGTGTACATGCAGCATTCTCCAAAATAGGTCACATGTTAGACCACAAAACAATTCTCAATAAATTTAAGAAGATTAAAATCATGCCATACATCTTTTCTGACCAAAAGGAAATGAAAGTATGAAACTAGAAATCAATCACAAGGAAAATGATAGAAAAAAAAAACACATGGAGGCTAAATAACATGCTACTAAACAATCAATGGGTCAGTGAAGAAATAAAAGAAGAAATTTAAAGATACATGAAGACAAATGAAAATGAAATACAATGGACCAAAATCTTTGGAACACAGTGAAAGCAGTTCTAAGAGGAAATATATAGTGATATAGGCCTACCTCAAGAAATAAGAAAAAGCTCAAAATACAATCTAATTTTACACTAAAGAAACTAGAAAAAAGAATTAACAGAACCCAATATGAGTAGAAGGAAAAGAAATAATTAGGATCAGAGCAGAAATATATGACAGAGAATTTTAAAGAATAGAAAATATCAATTAAACCAAAATCTGGTTCTTTGAAAAGATGAACAAAACTGATAGATTCTTAGCCAGACTCATCAAGAAAAGAGAAAGGATTTAAATAAAATCAGAAGCAAAAGAGAAGTAACAACTGACACCAAAGAAACACAAAGAATTAGAAGTTAATACTATGAAAAATGCTATGTTAACAAATTAGAAACCCCAGAATTTAGTAGAATTTCTTTAGATGGTTAGTTTACTTTACTTTAGTCTGTGGTTGTATTTACTTTCATTCTCATGCTCTTAAGCAAATGTTAATTGTGTAATTTGTTTAGGATATGTTCAGCATAGCTAGATGTGTGATGGGAGAGATGATGCTTACTGAAGAGGAATATGAATTCAGATGCTATGTCTTAGATAAAATTGAAAGGATGGAAGAAAAATTTAGAAATAAAGCATTTGATCTTATGTAATAGCTAGATAATTCAGAGACAATTAGGTATAATAATTTCATTAGTTATTTAAGGAACTGACACATTTGTTGTATGTTCTTCCATCCTTTAATATTTGTTTCCAGTGGCAGGCTAATAACCTCTGTTCCCTTTTTCATCTATCTAATTTCCTCCTCCATGTAGAGACAGCACAACAAACATGCCAGGGAGATAGAGCATAAAAACATCAGTTTGAAAAATGCCAGAGGTATACAGGAGAGAGTTTTGTTTACTAATCTCAGAGCATGTGCTGAAGGGGTAGGGATACCTGGGAGACTTCTCCAAGAGCTAGAGGGCTGGTGTACATCATTTCCTTCCCTTCCCCCCAGCCTAGATACATGGACACCTGTGGGAACTAGCGCAGTACAACACTCTCCACCTACCTTGCTGATTGTGTGCCCCACCCCTGCATGCTACTATGGATCTACTTCTTCCAACTCAGACCATTTGGGCATGAGTTTTAGGCTGCTGGCAGTCCCCTTCTACAGTGGATTTGCATGGGCTTTGCTGGTACCCCATGGCCCACCTGCATGTCTTTCTATGGACACACCCCCGCCAGCCCTGAGGCAAGTTTTATAAAGCAGTACTAGGTCTCACAACTGATCTGCAGAAACCTTGCTAACATTGAATGCCCCACCCCCACATTCTCCTGCAGACATGCCTTCTCCAATAAGCCATTGGTCTGAGCCATAAAAAAGGTGCCACAAGCCTGGCACTGTACAAGCAGCTCCAACAGAAGCCAGCAACACTCCAAAGTGACTCCTGCCTTGGAGGCAGAAGATAACCACGCATATCAGTCTGCAGCACTAGCAATGAGCTGGGGACAGATATCTAGTCTGACTCCAAGCCCTGCCTACCAACAAAACTTCATAGGGGACAACAAAGAAAAGAACCCTGTAGTTTGGGGTTACTGCATCTCGAGTAGATGCCTGCTATGACTCACCTCAAGCCAAAGGCCGCCCTGGACTGGCCCACTTACAACATAGGGACAAAATCTTGTCCACAATAGACAAAGAGAGCCATTGCAGATGACTGGACTGAAGGCAGAAGCAGCTCAACAACAATAGAAGGGTGACACAACACACGTAGGAGACACACCTGAAGTGCCAGGTTCTGGTGAACAGAGGATCTTGTACTACAGGCACTGCAGGACTTCTTCATACTACAACATACCACTACTGTCAAGGGCAACAGACATACACAGCTGACTTTCCTACCACACATAAACAGACACAGAGAGTCAGATAAAATGAGGAGACAGAGGAATATGTCCCAAATGAAAGACTAGGACAAAATCACAGCAAGAGAGCTAAATGAAACAGAGATAAATAATATGCCTGATAAAGAATGTGAAGTAATGGTCATAAAGATAATCACTGGACTTAAGAAGAGTGGAGGACCTCAGTGGGACCCTTAACAAAAAGATAGAAAACATTAAAAAGAAGCAATCAGAGATTAAAAAAAACTCAATAATTGAAACTAAAAATTATTAAAAATTATTTCCTACACTAGAGGGAATAAACAGTAGATTAAAGGAAACAGAGGAATGGATCAGTGACCTAAAGGACAGAGTAATGGAAAGCAATCAAGCTGAGTGGGAGAGAGAAGAAAAATAAAAAATGGAAGTAGACTTGGTGAACTCAGCAATGCTAGTAAGTATAATATCCTTATTATAGGGATCCCAGAAGGAAAAGACAGAGAGGAGGGGGGCAGAAAATCAATTTGAAGATATAATAGCTGAAAACTTCCTAAATCTGGAAAGGGAAACAGAAACCCAGATCAAGGAGGCCCAGGGAGCTCCCAACACAATCAGCCCAGGAGTTCTACACCAATACATATAGTAACTAAAATGGCTAAAAGTAGTAATAAAGTGAGAATTTCAAGAGCAGCAAGGGAAGAGAAAACAATTAGATATAAGAGAAACCCCGTAAGGCTATCAGCTGATTTTTCAGCAGAATCTTTGCAAGGCCAGAAGGGAGGGGAATGATATATTCAAAGTGGTGAAAGGAAAAGATCTGCAACCAAGGACATTCATTCCAGTAAGGCTATCATTCAGAATAGGAGAGATAAAGAGTTTCCCAAACAAAAGCTAAAGGAATTCATGACTACCAAACCAAGAAATGTTAAATGGGACTCTGAATTGCAAGATAAGATCATAAGTAGGAGTAAGAAAAGTAGGGAGCAATGCAGTGGAAAAAATATATTTATAAAAGACAAGGGATTCACAAAATAAAAGGATGTAAACTATGTTACCATATACCTAAAATGTGGAAGGGAGAAGAGTAAAGAATGAGTTCAAGTTTAAACAACCACCAACTAAATATAGAGTGCTACATGCAGAATATGTTATATACAAACATAATGGTAACCACAAATCAAAAACTGGTGATACATATGCCAAAAATAAAGAGAAAGGAATTCAGGTATATCATTAAAGAAAGCCACCAAACTATGAGAGAAAAAAGCAAGAGAAGAAAGGATTAGGGAATAACTACAAAAACCATGACAAAACAAGAAACGAGAAGGCATAAGTGCATATCAATAAATAATTACTTTGAATGTAAATTGACTAAATGCTCCAATCTAAAGACATGGGGTGACAAAATAGATAAGAAAGCAAATTCCATCTATATGCTACCTAGAGACTCATTTTGGAACTAAAGACACTTACAGATTGAAAGTGAAGGGATGGAAAAGCATTTATCACACAAACGGAAGTGAAAAGAAAGCCAGGATAGCAATATTTATATCTGACAAAATAGACTTTAAAACAAAGACTGTAACAGGAGACAAAGAGGAGTACTATATAATCATAAAGAGGATAATCCAACAAGAAGAAATAGCAATTATAAATACTTATGCACCCAACACTTGCACACCCAAAGTAGATACTTTATGCTTTATATATAAAGCAGCAGCTTTTAACAGACACAAAGCAGTAATTGACAGTAATACAGTGATTGTAGAGGACTTAACACCCCAGTCACATCAATGGGTCGATCATCCAAGCAGAAAATCAATACTGGCTTTGGGTGACACACTGGATCAGATGAATCTAACAAGTATATTCAGAACATTCCATCCTAAATCACCAGAATACACATTCTTTTCAAGAGCATGTGGAACATTCTCCAGAATAGATCACAAAACAAATTTTGACAAATTCAAAAAGATTGAAGTCATGCATGCATATGTTCTAACCACAATGCTATTTACTAGAAATCAAGTACAAGAAAAAAATCTGAAAAGAACACAAATAAATGGAAGTTAAATAACATGCTACCAAACAAGGAATGGATCAAACAAGAAATCAAAAAGGAAATTTTTAAAAATACAAATGGAGGCAAATGAAAAGTGAAAACACAATGATCCAAAATCTTTGGGATGCAGCAAAAGTGGTTCTAAGAGAGAAGTTTAGAGCAATACAGGCCTACCTCAAGAAGCAAGAGAAATCTCAAATAAATAAGCTAATATTACACTTAAAGGAACTAGAAAACAAACAAAATCCAAAATCAACAGGAGGAAGGAAACAATAAAGATTAGAGCAGAAATAACAAAATAGAAACTAAAAAAAAAAAAACAAAAACAAAAACAAAAACAATGCTTCAGTTTAATGAAAGTAGGAGCTGGTTTTTTTTAAAAGATCAACAAATTCATAAACCTTTAGTCAGACTCAACAAAAAAAGGAGAGAGGACTCAAATAAAATCAAAGAAAGGTGAAATAACTGACACCACTGAAATACAAAAGACTATAAAAGATAATTTGAAAAATTATATGCCAACAAACTAGATAACCTAGAAAAATAAATAAATTTCTAGGAATATATAACTTCCCAAGACTGTAATCAGGAAGAAATTTAAAAAAATTGAATAGACCTATTTTCAGCAATAAAATTTAGTCAGGATAAAGCAACAACTCCCAACAAACAGAAGTTTAGGACCAGAGGACTTCACAAGTGTATCCTACCAAACATCTAAAGAAGAGTTCATGCCTATTCTTCCTAACCTATTCTGAAAAATAGAAGAGGAAGGAAAGCTTCCAATTTCATTCTGTGAGCATTACTCTTATACCAAATCCAGATAAAGACATTATAAAAAAGAGAATTATGTGCCACTCTTATACCAAATCCAGATAAAGACATTATAAAAAAGAGAATTATGTGCCAATATTGTTGATGAACATACATAGGAAAATCCTCTACAAAATACTAGCAAACTGAATCCAACAATACATCATTCACCATAATCAAATGAGATTTATTCTGGGGATATGAGTGGTTCAATATTTGCAACTCAATCAACCTGATACATCACATCAATAAGGGAAAGGATAAAAACCACATGATCCTTTCAACAGATGCCTGAAAAGCATTTGACAAAGCACAACGTCCATTCATGGTAAAAACCCTCAACAAAGTAAGTTAAGAGGAAACATAGGAACAAGAGGAAACAACATAATAAAAGCCCTACATGAAAAACATAGAGCAAACATCACACTTGGAAGTAAAAAATTAAGAGCTTTTCCCTAAGGTAAGGAACAAGACAAGGATGTCTACTCTCATCACTTTTATTTAATATAGTACTGGAAATTCTAACCACAAGTAATTAAAGAAGAAAAAGAAATAAAAGACATCCAAATTGTACAGAAGAAGTAAACATTCAGTATTTGCAGATGACAAAATACTATATGTAGAAAACCCTTAAAACTCCACCAAAACACTACTGGAACTGAATAATGAATTCAGTTACTGTTGCAGTATACAAAATGAATATACAATGATGTCAGTTATTATGTCATCTCTTTCTTTTCAGTGTCATTCTTTTGCATTTAGCTATCCAGTTTTCCCAGCATCATTTGTTGAAGACAGTCTTTTCCCCATTGGATAGTCTTTCTTCCTTTGTTGAAGATTAATTGACCATATAATTGTGGGTTTATTTCTGAGCTCTCCATTCTGTTGCATTGATTTGTATGTCTATGTTTGTGCCAGTACTATACTGTTTTGACTACTACAGCTTTGTAGTATATGTTAAAATTTGGGATTGTGATACCTCCAGTTCTGTTCTTCTTTTTCAAGATTGCTTTGGCCATTCCTGGTCCATCCAAAATTTAGGATTATTTGTTCTAATTCTGTGAAAAATGCTGTTGCTATATTGATGGGAATTACATTAAATCTGTTGATTGCATTGGGTAGTATGAACATTTTAGCAAAATTATCCTTCCAATACATGAGCATGGAATATTTTTCCATTTGTTTGTGTCATCTTTTCTTTCATTAATATTTTATACTTTTCAGAGTTACAATGATTTCACCTCTTTGGTTAAATTTATTCCTAGGTATCTTATTATTTTTGGCATAATTGTAAATGACACTGTTTTCTTAATTTCTGTTTCTGCTACTTTATTATTGGTGTATAGAAATGTAATAAATGTCTGTAGAGTCTATACATTCCCAATATTTTACTGTTTTTGATGATATCATAACAAATGGGATCAATTATTTGTTTTTCAGAAAATTCATTGTTAGTGTGTGGAATCATTGCTGATTTTTGAATGTTAATCTTGTATTCTACTGAATTCACTTTACTTAACTCATTATTTAGTTCTAATGTATTTTTGGTGGAGTCTTTAGTATTTTCTAAATATAAAATCATATCACATGCAAATAGACGTAATTTTATCTTTCCATTTCTGATGACTTTTATTTCTTTTCTTGCCTTATTAGTCTAGCTAGGATTTATATCACTGTGTTGAATAGGAGTGGTGAGAGTGGGAGAGAGGAACCCACCCTCTCGGAATGGGTTCCTGGTTGTAGAGTAAAAGCTTTCATTCTCTCACCAGTGAGTATGATGTTAGCTTTGGGCTAAGGCATCATATATGGCCCTCACTATGTTGAGAAATGTTCCTCTGTGCCTGATTTGTTGAGTTTTTTTTTTTTTTAATCATGAACAGATACGGCATTTTGTCAGATGTTTTTTCTGTGCCTATCGAAATGATTGTGTCATTCTTTTGTTCTCCTTAATGTGGTGTATCACATTGATTGACTTGCATAGGTTGAACCATCCTTATAACCCAGAGGTAAATTCCTCTTGATTGTGTGCTGCTGAATTCAGTTTGCTAGCATCTTAAGTTTTACATCTATATTTATCAGGTATACTGGTTTTTTGTTTTCTTTTCTAGCAGTGTCCTTTTATGGTTTTGGTACCAGGCTAATACTGGCCTCCTAAAATGAGTTTGGGAATGTTCTCGTTGATTTTTTGTGATTGGTGTTAGTTCTTTTTTAAGTCTTTGGTAAAATTCACCAGTGAAGCCATCTGATCTTCAGCTTTTCTTTGTTAGACTATTTTGATTACTGATTTAATATTTTTACTATTAATTGATCTTTTCATTTTTAAAAATTTATTCCTGATTCGTTTTTGACAAGTTGAGTGTTCCTAAGAATTTTTCCATTTTTCTCTAGGTTATCTGATTTGTTGGTATGAGTTCTTTATAGCAGCCTCTTATGATCCTTTGTCTTACTGTGGTAGCAGTTGTAAAGTCTTCTTTTTCATTTACAATCTTATTGATTTGGCTCCCTTCTCTTTTTTCCTTGGTTAGTTTATCTAGGGGTTTGTCAATTTTATTTATCTTTTCAAAGATCAATTCTTGGTTTGGTTTAACCTTTCCTGTTGTTTTTCTGTTCTTTATTTCATTTATTTCTGGTTTAATCTTTATTATATTGTTTCCTCTGCTAACTTTGGGCTCAGTTTGTTCTTCTTTTTCTAGTTCGTTAAGTCATAGAATTAGGTTGTTTGGGATTTTCTTTCCTTCTTAATGTAGATGTTTATTGCTATGAAATTCCCTCATAGAACTGCTTTTGCTGTATCCCACAAGTTTGTTGTCTTTCAATTTTCCTTTGTCTCAAGAAACTTTTATTTTGCTTTGATTTCTTCTTTCATCTATTGATTGTTCAAAACAGTGTTAATTTCCATGTTTTTGTAAATTTTCCAGTTTTCTTCTTGTGATTGATTTTGAGTTTTATGCCACTGTGGTCAGAGAAGATGCTTATATGATTTCAATCCTCTTCATTTTGCTAAAGCTTGTTTTGTGACCTAACAGATGGCCTATCCTAGAAAACATTCCATCTATGCCTGAGATGAATGTGTATTCTGCTGAACAAACCATATGTCTCTCAAGTCCATTTGGTCTATGTTTCCTTATTATTTCTATATCTGGATGATCTATCTGTTGTGGAGAGTGGGGTATTTAAGATCCCAACTATTATTGTATTACTGGGTTTATTTTTGTTGTTGTTGTTGTTCTGTTAGTTTTTGCTTTATATATTTAGATATTAATATGTTGGGCACAGACATATTTACAATTGTTATGTCTTTTTGATATATTAACCCTTTAATCATTATATAATGACCTTCTTTGTCTCATTAACATTTTAGTTTAAAGTCTGTTTTATCTAAATATAGCTACCTCTGCCATTTTTTTTCTTCTTCCTCTCCTCCTCCTCCTTTCTTGGCTACCCTTTGTTTGAAATGTCTTTTTCCATCTCTTCACTCTTAGTTTATGTGTGTATCTAAGGCTATGATGAGTTTCTTGTAGGCTACATATTTTTGGATATATTTTTTAAAGATTTTATTTATTCATGAGAGACACAGAAAGAGAGGCAGAGACATAGACAGAGGGAGAAGCAGGCTCCCTCTGGGGAGCCTGATGTGGGACTCAATCCCAGAACCCTGGGATCATGTCCTGAGCCAAAGGCAGATGCTCGACCACTGAGCAACCTAGGCATTCCTTCATGTTCTTTTATATAATTACGATAGGATTTTCATCGTGGTTACTGTGAGGCTTCCATAAGATGTCTTCAACTTTTAACACCTTATTTTCAACTAATGAAAACTTCACTTCAATAGTATTTGTAAACTGTGCGCTCTTATTCTCCCCCTCACATTTTAGGTTATTGCTGTTACAATTTACATGTCTTTTAAAAAGATTTATTCATTTATTTGAGGGCAGAGGTGGGGAGAGACAGAAAGAGAGAGAGAGAGAACATGAAAAGTGGAGAAAGGGGCAGATGAAGAGAATCTTCAGACTCCCCACTTAGCTTGAAGCCCAGTGCAGGGTTTGATCCCACAACCCATGAGATCATGACCTAAACCAAAACCAAGAGTTAGACACTTAACTGACTGAGCCACCCAGGTGACCCACAATGTACATGTTTTTTATATTGTGTAACTAACAACAGATCATTATATTTGTGGGTGTTTACTACATTAATTTAGAAAAAATTTAAAAGAATTGTAAGTAAATTATACACTATTACTATATTGCAGAATCTAATTATGACTATATATTTGTCACTACCAGTGAGAGTTTTGCTACATTTTTGTGTTTTTATAATGTTAATTGCATTTTTTTTTTACTTCCATTCAAAGGACTCACTTTAGTATTTCTTGTAAGGCAGGTTTGGTGGTAACGTATACCCTCAGCTTTTGTGCGTTTGGGAAAGTCTAATCCCGCCTTTGTTTCTGAAAGAAAGTTTCTCCAGGTATAGAATTCTTGGTTGATAGTTATTGTCTTTCAATATTTTGAATGTGTCATCTGATTTTCTCTTGGTCTGAAAAGTTTCTGTTCAGAAATGTGCCAATAATCTTAGGGGGGTTCCTTTGCAATATTTCTTCTTAATCTTTCTTCTCTTAAAATATTTTCTTTGTCTTTGACTTTTGATATTCTAATTTTAAAGTATCTTGGTGTAGTCCTATTGGGGTTCAACCTATGTGGGATCTTTTGAGCTTCATGGATCTGGATATCTCCTTCCCTATATTTGGTAAGTTTTCAGCCATAATTGCCTTAAATATACTTTCTGTCCTTTCTTTTTCTCTTCTCTTTCTGGAACTTCCATAATGTAATTATTGGTTCTTTTCATTGGGTCTCATAATTACTATGAGCTTTCATTCTTTTTATTTTCTTTCCTTCCTTTGTTTCCTTTTCTTCCTTCCTCTCTTTCTTTCATTCTTTGTCTTCCTTCCTTCCTTCCTTCCTTCCTTCCTTCCTTCCTTCCTTCCTTCCTCCTTCCTCCCTCCCTCCCTCCCTTCTCTCTCCCTTCTTCCTTCCTTCTTTCCTTTTTCTGCTCTGGATACTTTCCAATGTCATATCGTCTATGTTGCTGATTCTTTTTTTTTTTTTACATGGTCCAGCATTCTTTTGAAACTCTAGTAAATTCCTCAATTCAGTTATTATATTTTTCAAGTTTAGAGTTTCTTTTTGTTATTGTTATGTTTGATAGTTGATATTTCTTTACCAAACTGCCTGTTTTGTTCAGGCATTGTTTTCCTAACTGTTTAGTTGTCTGTTTTCTTATATTTCATTAAATGCCCTTTAGAGGATTATTCTGAATTATTTCTCTGGTAGTTGATATATTTCCATTTCTTTGGGTCAGTTGTTGGAGCTCTAATAGTTTCCTTTGTGTTTTCATATTTACTTTATTTTTCATAAACCTTCATTCCTTGTTTTGACATCTATGCATTCAAATACTGGACCTCCTTTTCCAGACTTTACATGTTTGCTTTGACAGAAACAATTCTTCATGAGTCAGTTCAGTTTGGGCTTCTGAGTATGTCTTCTGTTAATGTGTTTGGGTAGGTTGTCTAATATTATGGTCTAGTTTCTATGGTCTAATTTTGGGTGAGGCAACTATTTGAGCTCTCAGGACAGAGATTGGGGGCTATGCCACTGGTGAAAACTCTTTGATAAAACTGCTGTCCTGTTGCTTGCCAAAGTATGGGTTCTACAGTTATCTGAATAATCTAGTCAGACTAAGTAGATGACTGGGGCTGTGTACTATATTAAGTAGTAGGTGGGGCTATGAATTAGCTTCCCTACCCTGGCATGACAGCTAGCTAGGACCCAGCTCCAGGGCCTGTATAGCTGGTTGTTTGGGACCTAAATCAAGCCAGAGTGTCAGCAACTCTGAGCCTTGGTTGTGAATTAATGCCTCTGCCTGTGCATAGCATTTGAATCCTCCATGCCTGGTACTGGCTTTGTCCTGGGGTAATTAGCTTTTCCTATCCAATTCTTGGCTTAAGTGCTATTGGGCTAGATAGTTTCCATGAGTTGCCACTAGCCCTTCTGCTTAGATGGGGCTAGAAAATACTCTGCACAGTGGGTGGGGCTGTGTCTCAGCATCTTGCCTGGATAGCAGCAAAGTGGGCTCTAAAGCCAGCAAAATACCTTATCTGAGGATTCAGATCAATAAGATCTGCACTCCAGTGAGTTCCCTGGTCAGAGTATACCCCTGAGTTGGTTCTGCAGATTGACAAAGGCACTGGTTGGAATTACTATTTGGCCACTGCAGGTATGAACTCAGTCTGGCAGGATTAGTGAGCTGCTTGTTGCAAGCCCCTCCCTTCTTCTTTCCCCCAATCAGATTGCCTTTGGCTAGGCCCCACAAATTCTCCTGCAACCCCTGTGGAGTGGGATCAGAGTAGGGGCTCCTGTAATGTTGGGGAGACTTTGGTCTCACATATGTTCTCCTTTCCTACTGGAGGAACCAGAGGCTCAGGGAAGATATCTCTGCATGGTGTTGCAGTAGCCTGGGGGAGGGCCATGTGGGTCAGTGTATAGGTACTTCTCTTACCCTTCTAATGCAGTTTGTCTTGGTGTCTGTGGTACAGTGGAGTGCTTCAGACTCACCCTGTGTTCTAGAATTTGCTCATTGGTGTCTTGTTCTTGAGTAATTGTTAGTTGCTCTTTTTGTGAGGAGGGGAGTCAGGAATAACCTGTATCATATCTTGGTGGTATCCCTTGTGTTAATTTTCTTTGACTACATTAAAATTTTTTCTATCTCTTTTGTTTTCAGATATTTGTCTATAATGTTTAGGCATTATTTTCTTTATATTTATACTATGTGGTGTTCACTGAGCTTCTTGAAGCTGTAAATTTACTTCTTTCATCAAATTTAGGGTATTTTTAGCCATTATTTCTTTACATATTTCTTCTGTCCCATTCTAAATCTCCCCTCTTGTGACTTCAAAAATTTATATATCACGTATATTAGAATAACTAATACTATCCTATTGGCTCCTGAATCTCTGTTCATATTTTTAATATTTTTCTCTTAATTGTTCAGATTGAATTATTTCTAATGATTAATCTTCAAGTTAACTGACTTTCCTTTGTCATCTTTACTTTGCCAGTCAGCCCATCTGAAGAATTTTTCAAAATTTCACTGATAATAGTTATGATAGCAACTTTAAATTCCTTGCTTGTGGGCACATAGGTGGCTCAGTGTTTGAGCCTCTGCCTTTGGCTCAGGTTGTGGCCCCGGGGTCTTGGGATGGAGTCCCACATTGGGCTCCCTTCAGGGAGCCTGCTTCTCCCTCTGTCTATGCCTTTGCCTCTTTCTGTGTCTCTCATGAATAAATAAATAAAATCTTTAAGAAAAATAAATTCCTTGTTCACTAATTTCTACATTTGGGTTATCTCAAGGTCAGTTATCATTGATATCTTTTACTTTGAGAATAGGTCATATTTTCCTGTTTCTATATATGTCAAGTAATTTGGGGTTGTACCTTGAATAATGTTAATACTAATAGTATAGAGATTCTGGATCTTATTATATTCCCCCGAAGAGTTGTTTGAGAATGAAATTAAGTTGGTCAGACTCGATCTGAAAACTTTTTCTC
This sequence comes from Nyctereutes procyonoides, assembly GCF_905146905.1. NCBI lineage: Eukaryota > Metazoa > Chordata > Mammalia > Carnivora > Canidae > Nyctereutes > Nyctereutes procyonoides. The sequence goes on along the minus strand of NW_026575040.1, from coordinate 18,980,671 downwards.
TTGGAAACACCTTAGATCTCAGGTGTTTTCATTATTAGCTGAGCTGCTTGAAATCTTCCCATGCATGTGCAATTCATTGGTCAGCTAGAGCTTTGGGTATAATTTATACACAGAATTTTGTGCTTTTCTTCTTTGATGCTCTTTCAAGCTGTTCCAAACTCTATTGTCTGGTTCTTTAGATCAGAAAGGCTATGGGTTTTCTCTTAGAGTTTTAGCCATTTTGTGCTGTGCCCACTAGAGCTTGCTCTCATGTTAAAAGCTAGAATCTTTTTATTTTTTATTTATTTATTTATTTATTTATTTATTTATTTATTTATTTATTTATTTATTTTGAAGTTTTTTTTTTAAATTTTTTTATGAGAGTCACACACACACACACACACACACACACACACACACAGAGAGAGAGAGAGGCAGAGACATAGGCAGAGGGAGAAGCAGGCTCTATGCACCGGGAGCCTGACGTGGGATTCGATTCCGGGTCTCCAGGATTGCGCCCTGGGCCAAAGGCAGGCGCTAAACCGCTGCGCCACCCAGGGATCCCGCTAGAATTTTTTTTATAAATTTATTTTTTATTGGTGTTCAATTTGCCAACATATAGAATAACACCCAGTGCTCACCCCGTCAAGTGCCCACCCAGTGCCCGTCACCCAGTCACCCCCACCCCCCGCCAACCTCCCCTTCCACCACCCCTAGTTCATTTCCCAGAGTTAGGAGTCTTCCATGTTCTGTCTCCCTTTCTGATATTTCCCACTCATTTTTTTCTCCCTTCCCTTTATTCCCTTTCACTATTTTTCATATTCCCCAAATGAATGAGATCATATAATGTTTGTCCTTCTCCGATTAACTTATTTCACTCAGCATAATACCCTCCAGTTCCATCCACATCGAAGAAAATGAAGGGTATTTGTCGTTTCTAATGGCTCAGTAATATTCCATTGTATGCATAAACCACATCTTCTTTATCCATTCCCTTTCGATGGACACTGAGGCTCCTTCCACAGTTTGGCTATTGTGGACATGGCTGCTAGAAACATCGGAGTGCAGGTGTCCCGGTGTTTCATTGCATCTGTATCTTTGGGGTAAATCCCCAACAGTGCAATTGCTGGGTGGTAGGGCAGATCTATTTTTAACTCTTTGAGGAACCTCCACAGTTTTCCAGAGTGGCTGCACCAGTTCACATCCCCACCAACAGTGCAGGAGGGTTCCCCTTTCTCCGCATCCTCTCCAACATTTGTGGTTTCCTGCCTTGTTAATTTTCCCCATTCTCACTGGTGTGAGGTAGTATCTCATTGTGGTTTTGATTTGTATTTCCCTGATGGCAAGTGATGCGGAGCATTTCCTCATGTGCATGTTGGCCATGTCTATGTCTTCCTCTGTGAGATTTCTCTTCATGTCTTTTGCCCATTTCATGATTGGGTTGTTTGTTTCTTTGCTGTTGAGTTTAATAAGTTCTTTATAGATCTTGGAAACTAGCCCATTATCTGATACGTCATTTGCAAATATCTTCTCCCATTTTGTAGGTTGTCTTTGAGTTTTGTTGATGGTATCTTTTGCTGTGCAAAAGTTTCTTATCTTGATGAAGTCCCAGTAGTTCATTTTTGCTTTTGTTTCTCTTGCCTTCATGGATGAATCTTGCAAGAAATTACTGTGGCCAAGTTCAAAAAGGGTGTTGCCTGTGTTCTCCTCTAGGATTTTGATGGAATCTTGTCTCACATTAAGATCTTTCATCCATTTTGAGTTTATCTTTGTGTATGGTGCAAGAGAGTGTTCTAGTTTCATTCTTCTGCATGTGGATGTCCAATTTTCCCAGCACCATTTATTGAAGAGACTGTCTTTTTTCCAGTGGATAGTCTTTTCTCCTTTGTTGAATATTAGTTGACCATAAAGTTGAGGGTCCACTTCTGGATTCTCTATTCTGTTCCATTGATCTATGTGTCTGTTTTTGTGCCAGTACCACACTATCTTGATGACCACAGCTTTGTAGTACAACCTGAAATCTGCCATTGTGATGCCCCCAGCTATGGTTTTCTTTTTTAAAATTCCCCTGGCTATTCAGGGTCTTTTCTGATTCCACACAAATCTTAAAATAATTTGTTCCAACTCTCTGAAGAAAGTCCATGGTATTTTGATAGGGATTGCATTAAACATGTAAATTGCCCTGGGTAACATTGACATTTTCACAATATTAATTCTGCCAATCCATGAGCATGGAATATTTTCCCATCTCTTTGTGTCTTCCTCATTTTCTTTCAGAAGTGTTCTATAGTTTTTAGGGTATAGATCCTTTACCTCTTTGGTTAAGTTTATTCCTAGGTATCTTATGCTTTTGGGTGCAATTGTAAATGGGATTGACTCCTTCATTTCTCTTTCTTCAGTCTCATTGTTAGTGTATAGAAATGCCACTGACTTCTGGGCATTGATTTTGTATCCTGTGACACTGCCGAATTGGTGTATGAGTTCTAGCAATCTTGGGGTGGAGTCTTTTGGGTTTTCTATGTAGAGTATCATGTCATCGGTGAAGAGGGAGAGTTTGACTTCTTCTTTGCCAATTTGAATGTCTTTTATTTCTTTTTGTTGTCTGATTGCTGAGGCTAGGACTTCTAGTACTATGTTGAATAGCAGTGGTGAGAGTGGACATCCCTGTCTTGTTCCTGATCTTAGGGGAAAGGCTCCCAGTGCTTCCCCATTGAGAATGATATTTGCTGTGGGCTTTTCGTAGATGGCTTTTAAGATGTCGAGGAATGTTCCCTCTATCCCTACTCTCTGAAGAGTTTTGATCAGGAATGGATGCTGTATTTTGTCAAATGCTTTCTCTGCATCTATTGAGAGGATCATATGGTTCTTGGTTTTTCTCTTGCTGATATGATGAATCACATTGATTGTTTTACAAGAGTTGAACCAGACTTGTGTCCCGGGGATAAATCCTACTTGGTCATGGTGAATAATTTTCTTAATGTATTTTTGTATTCTATTGGCTAGTATCTTGTTGAGAATTTTTGCATCCGGGATCCCTGGGTGGCGCAGCGGTTTAGCGCCTGCCTTTGGCCCAGGGCGCGATCCTGGAGACCCGGGATCGAATCCCACGTCGGGCTCCCGGTGCATGGAGCCTGCTTCTCCCTCTGCCTGTGTCTCTGCCTCTCTCTCTCTCTCTCTCACTGTGTGCCTTTCATAAATAAATAAAAAAAAAAGAATTTTTGCATCCATGTTCATCAGGGATATTGATCTATAATTCTCCTCTTTGGTGGGGTCTTTGTCTGGTTTTGGAATTAAGGTGATGCTGGGCTCATAGAATGAATTTGGAAGTACTCCATCTCTTTCCATCTTTCCAAACAGCTTTAGTAGAATAGGTAAGGTTTCTTCTTTAAACATTTGATAGAATTCCCCAGGGAAGTCATCTGGCCCTGGACTTTTGTGTCTTGGGATGTTTTTGATGACTGCTTCAATTTCTTCCCTGGTTATTGGCCTGTTCAGGTTTTCTATTTCTTCCAGTTCCAATTTTCGTAGTTTGTGGCTTTCCAGAAATGCGTCCATTTCTTCTAGATTGCCTAATTTTAAAAAAATTTTTTTTAATTTACTTATGATAGGCACACAGTGAGAGAGAGAGAGGCAGAGACACAGGCAGAGGGAGAAGCAGGCTCCATGCACTGGGAGCCCGACGTGGGATTCGATCCCGAGTCTCCAGGATCGCGCCCTGGGCCAAAGGCAGGCGCTAAACCGCTGCGCCACCCACGGATCCCCTAGATTGCCTAATTTATTGGCATACAGCTGTTCATAATATGTTTTTATTTTTTTTTATTTTTTTTAATTTTTATTTATTTATGATAGTCACACACACACACACAGAGAGAGAGAGAGAGAGAGAGAGAGAGGCAGAGACACAGGCAGAGGGAGAAGCAGGCTCCATGCACCGGGAGCCCGACGTGGGATTCGATCTCGGTTCTCCAGGATCGCGCCCTGGGCCAAAGGCAGGCGCTAAACCGCTGTGCCACCCAGGGATCCCGATAATATGTTTTTAAAATCGTTTGTATTTCCTTGGTGTTGGTAGTCATCTCTCCTTTCTCTTTCATGATTTTATTAATTTGAGTCTTCTCTCTATTCTTTTTGATAAGGTTGGCTAATGGTTTATCTATCTTATTAATTCTTTCAAAGAACCAACTCCTGGTTTTGTTGATCTGTTCCACAGTTCTTCTGGTGTCTATTTCATGGAGTTCTGCTCGAATCTTTATTAATTCTCTTCTTTTTCTGGGTGTAGGATCTATCTGCTGTTTTTTTTCTCTAGCTCCTTTAGGTGTAAGGTTAGCTTTTGTATTTGAGTTCTTTCCAGCTTTTGGATGGATGCTTGTATTGCGATGTATTTCCCCGTCAGGACTGCTTTTGCTGTATCCCAAAGATTTTGAATGTTTGTAGCTTCATTCTTGTTAGTTTCTATGAATCTTTTTAATTCTTCCTTAATTTCCTGGTTGACCCTTTCACATTTTAGCAGGATGGTCCTTAACCTCCACGTGTTTGAAATCCTTCCAATCTTATTCTTGTGATTTAGTTCTCATTTCTGTTAAAAGCTATAATGATGAGAAGTTCACTCTATGCCATTCCCTGTAGTCGAGTATAATTTTTCTTTCACAAATCATCTGGTTTTAGTCATCACCCAGTTCCTACAGGTGATTTTATTTATTGTGTTCAAACTTTATTGTTGTTATCCGCAAAAATGTTGGTCTAATAGATTAGTCATACCAGAATTTGAACTCCCTTCTGTCTCTGTCTCTCTCTCTCTGTCTCTCTCTCTCTTTTTTTTTTTAACTAAAAGAACATCTGTCAAGAATAGTTAAGACTATCTCCTCACAGAAAGCCTCTCTTAGTTTCATCTTCTTTAGGTTCAAAGTTAGTTAGTTACATAAGAGTTGATTAGGTGTCTCTCCCCTGGGCTTTCACAGGGACTTGTGTCAAATTTGCTTATAGCACTTATATTTTAATGAAGTTATTTATGTGTATATTTCTTTTTCAACTAACTATAAGAATTTGAGCTTAGTGACTCTAATTTATTTACCTTTATATTCCTGTATGTTATATAAGATCTGGTGCATAAGCTATTTTTAAAAAATTCTGTGTTGATAAAATATATTACGTATCTTTTTTTTTTTATAAATTAATTTTTATTGGTGTTCAATTTACCAACATACAGAATAACACCCAGTGCTCATCCCATCAAGTGTCCCCCTCAGTGCCCGTCACCCATTCACCCCCACCCCCCGCCCTCCTCCCCCTCCACCACCCCTAGTTCATTTCCCAGAGTTAGGAGCCTTTATGTTCTGTCTCCCTTTCTGATATTTCTCACACATTTATTCTCCCTTCCCTTATATTCCCTTTCGCTATTATTCCTATTCCCCAAATGAATGAGAACATACACTGTTTGTCCTTCTCCGGTTACTGTGGCCAAGTTAAAAAAGGGTGTTGCCTGAGTTCTTCTCTGGGATTTTGATGGAATCTTGTCTCACATTTAGATCTTTCATCTATTTTGAGTTTATCTTTGTGTATGGTGCAAGAGAGTGGTCCAGTTTCATTCTTCTGCATGTGGATGTCCAATTTTCCCAGCACCATTTATTGAAGAGACTGTCTTTCTTCTAGTGGATCGTCTTTCCTCCTTTATCGTATATTAGTTGAGCATAAAGTTCAGGGTCCACTTCTGGGTTCTCTGTTCTGTTCCATTGATCTATATGTCTGTTTTTGTGCCAGTACCACACTGTCTTGATGAACACAGCTTTGTAGTACAACCTGAAATCTGGCATTGTGATGCCCCCAGATATGGTTTTCTTTTTTTAAAATTCCCCTGGCTGTTTGGGGTCTTTTCTGATTCCACACGAATCTTAAAATAATTTGTTCTAAGTCTCTGAAGAAAGTCCATGGTACTCTGCGCCTTTTGATGGGGTCATTAAGCCCATTCACGTTCAGAGTTACTATTGACAGATATGAGTTTAGTGTCATCATGATATCTATTTAGTCCTTGTTTTTGTGGATTGTTCCACTGACCTTCTTCTTAAAGGGGAGTTTTAAGAGTCCCCCTTAAAATTTCTTGCAGAGCTGGTTTGGAGGTCACATATTCTTTCAGTTCCTGCCTGTCTTGGAAGCTCTTTATCTCTCCTTCCATTTTGAATGAGAGCCTTGCTGGATAAAGTATTCTTGGTTGCATGTTCTTCTCATTTAGGACCCTGAATATATCCTGCCAGCCCTTTCTGGCCTGCCAGGTCTCTGTGGAGAGGTCTGCTGTTACCCTAATATTCCTCCCCATGAAAGTCAGGGACTTCTTGTCTCTTGCTGCTTTAAGGATCTTCTCTTTATCTTTGGAATTTGCAAGCTTCATTATTAAATGTCGAGGTGTTGAACGGTTTTTATTGATTTTAGGGGGGGATCTCTCTATTTCCTGGATCTGAATGCCTGTTTCCCTTCCCAGATTGGGAAAGTTTTCAGCTAGGATTTGTTCAAATACATATTCTGGCCCTCTGTCCCTTTCGGCGCCCTCGGGAACCCCAATTAAACGTAGATTTTTCTTCCTTAGAGTGTCATTTATTTGCCTTAATCTGTCTTCGTGGTTCTTTAATTGTTTATCTCTTTTTTCCTCAGTTTCCCTCTTTGCCATTAACTTGTCTTCTATGTCACTCACTCGTTCTTCCACCTCGTTAACCCTCGTCGTTAGGACTTCTAGTTTGGACTGCATCTCATTCAGTTGATTTTTAATTTCTGCCTGATTGGATCTAAATTCTGCAGTCATGAAGTCTCGTGAGGCCTTAATGCTTTTTTCTAGAGCCACCAGTAGCTGTAGAATAGTGCTTCTGAATTGGCTTTCTGACATTGAAGTGTAATCCAGATTTTGTAACTCTGTGGGAGCGAGGGCTGTTTCTGATTCTTTCTTTTGAAGTGAGGTTTTCCTTCTAGTCATTTTGCTCAGTGCAGAGTGGCCAAAAACAAGTTGTATTGGAACACGGGGGAGTATCACTGGTCCGTCCAGCTGGTCTTCTGGGGGAGGGGCCTGCTGTGCTGATTTTCAGGTGTTAGCACTTGGGGGAGCTGCTCTGCCCCTGCCTGCTGCCGGGCTCAGCGGGGGTTGTTTACCCCGCCAGGCCCCAGGAGGAACAGCAGCAGTTGCTACGGCAACTCTGGAAGCCTGGATTCAGCCTCCGCAGGAACTACGGGGCTCGGGCTCGGGGCTCTCGGCTCTCCGTCCGCAGGGCCTGGAGGCTCCGGGGCGGGGCCGCTGATCTGCTCAGCTCGGGGCAGGAACGTCCTCGCTGTCCTGGGCCCTCCCGGCCTCTGCCTGTCCCGGGGGAGGCCGGATCCTGGGCTGTGTCCCGGCGCCCTGTGCCCCGGGGCCTGCGCTGTGGGATTCGCGCTCCCGCCCCGCAGCCCCCTCCGCGGAGCCGCCGCCCGAGCCCCTCCGAGCTGCTCCGGTTGGTCCCCGCCGTGCGCGCTGCAGCCCTTAGGGAGCTCGGAGCACTCTCCTGCGCTCGCAGGTGTCTGTTAGTGTCCCCGGGAGCCCGAGGGCATCCCCGCCCTCCTGGGTCCTGCTCCAACTCCCTGCGAGCCCCTTTCCGCCCGCCCGGGAAGGTTGGTGCAGCTCCTGCTCCTCCGGGACGGGGCTCTCCTGTCCTGGGGACACTCGCCCCGGCCTCCGCCCGGCTCCTCGCGGGGCCCCTCCCCCTCGGAGGCCTTTTGTTCCTTTATTTCTTTTTCCCCGTCTTCCTACCTTGATAGAAGTGCGAACTTTTCTCACTGTAGCATTCCAGCTGGTCTCTCTTTACATCTCAGGCCGAATTCGTAAATTTTCAGGATGGTTTGAAGGTTATCTAGGTAATTTGGTGGGGACAGGTGATTTGGGGATCCTGCTCTTCCGCCATCTTGCCCCTCCCCCTATATTACGTATCTTATAGAATTATGTGATAGTAGATAGATAGAGATAGGGATGTATACATATTTACAGTTGGCTCTTGAACAACATGTGGATTAGGAGTGTCAACTCCCCACACAGTCGAAAATCTGCATGTAACTTTTGACTCCCCCAAAACTTAACTACTATCAGCCTACTATTGACTGGAAGCCTTACTAACATGAATAGTTGTTAAAACATGTTTTGTATGTTACATGTATTACATATTGTATTTTTACAGTAAAGTAAGCTAGAGAGAAGAAAATATTATTAAGAAAATCATAGGAAGTAAAAATACATTTACAGTACTGTACTGTGTATATACATATATATAAAAAAATGACATATCAGTACAGAATGTTCTGTTACGTGTGTGTGTGTGTGTGTGTGTGTATGTATACAGTTGACCCTTGAACAACATGAGTTTGAACTGCATGGGTATGCTTATACATGGATCATTTTCAATCAGTATATTGGAAAATTGTTTAGAGATTTGTGACAAGTTGAAAAAAACTTGCAGACAAATCACATAGCTTTAGAAATATTGAAAAAATTAAAAAGTTAGGCATGTCACGAATACATCAAATGTATGTAGATGCTAGTCCATTTTATCATTTGCTGCCATAAAATATACACAGATCTATTATAAAAAGTTACAGTGTTACAGTTTATCAGAATTTCTGCAAACATTTATAGAGTTTACATGGCACCATTCACAGTTGACAAACTTATAATGTAGTATTAAATCATAACTGCATAAAATTAACTGTACTACATGCTGTACTACTGTAATAATTTCATAGCCACCTCCTATTATTAGCTCAGCCACCTGATCTATTGCAGTGAGCTCAGGTGTTGGGAGTATTTGTTTAAAATGCCATGTGATGCTAATCATCTCTGTGTGAACAGTTGGTCTCTCCAGTAAATTGCATATCACAGCAAAAAGTGATCTATTGGTTCTCATATATTTTTATTGTGTTTAGTACAATACCATAACCCTCAAATAATACCATGGGATCCATACAAAGTGCCACTAGGGGTGCTGGAAGTCCTCCCAAGAAGCAGAGAAAAGTCATGACATTACAAGAAAAAGTTGAACTCCTTGATATGTATCATAGATAGAAGTCTGCAGCTGTGGTTGCTCCCCAATTCAAGAGAAATTAATCCAGCATTAAGGACCATCGTAAAGAAAGAAAATAAAATGTACAAAACCACCACTGGAACTATACTAGCTGGTGTAAAAACCTTGCGATTTTTGCAAAATACTTTTTTTAAAACGATTTTATTTATTTATTCATGAAAGAGAGAGAGAGAGAGGCAGAGACACAGGCAGAGGGAGAAGCAGGCTCCATGCAAGGAGCCTGACATGGGACTCGATCTTGAGTCTCCAGGATCGCACCCCACGCTGAAGGCGATGCTAAACCACTGAGCCACCCGAGCTGCCCGCAAAATACTTTTTAATCTCATATTGAAAATTCAGCTTTCAGGTTGGTACAGCATTGGCATAAGAAATGCATACCTATAGACTCTAATATGATTCAGGAAGAACCATAATCATTATGTGACAACTTAGCAAAAGGAAGGTGAAGGACTTAAAGCTTGAGAATTTAATGCCAGCAAAAAAAGATGGTTTGATAATTCTAGAAGGAGGTTTAATTTTTTAAATGTCAAGAAAACAAGAGGAGCAGCTTCTGTCAACCACAAGGCAGAAGACAAATTCTATTTGTCTAATAGGCAGATATTATTTAGAAAATCATTGAGGAGAAAGGATATCTGCCTGAACAGATTTTTAAGGCAGACAAAAGTACCCTATCCTGGGAAAAAAAATACCACAAGGACACTTATTAGTAGGAAGAGAAGTGAGCACTGGGATTTATGGCAGGAAGGGATAGGCTAACTCTACTATTTTGTGTAAGTGCAGTCAGGTTTATGATCAGGACTGCCCTCATCTATAAAGTTGCTAAACCCAAACCTTGAAGGGAAAAGATAAACACCAGGTGCCAGTCTTTTGGTTGTATAACTAGAGGGCCTGGACAATGAGAACAATTTTTCTTGGTTGGTACATAAATGCTTTGTCCCTGTCAGGAAGTACCTTCCCAGTAAGGGATGGCCTTTTAAAGTTCTTTTGATAGTAGACAATGTCCCTGCCCCCCCAAGACCCCATGAGTTCAATACTGAAAGCATCAAATTGTCTACTTGCTCCCAAACACAATATTTCTAATTCAATCCCTAGATCAGGGGATCATAAGGACCTTTAAGGTTCATTATACATGGTCCTCTATAAAGGATTGTCAAGGTCATGGAAGAGACTGATAGAATATCATGAAAGCCTCAAGGATCATACTATTGAAAATGCCATCATTTATTTTTTTAAAAAGCTGTTAAATCATCAAGGCTTAAACAATAAATCCCTATCATAGAAACTGTCCAGATGTAGTACATGACTTCACTGGATTTACAACAGAGACAATCAAGGAAACTATGAAGATTGTGGGTATGGGAGATAAAAGGGTGTGGGGGTAATGGGTTTCAAGATATGGATCTTGGAGAAATCCAAGAGCTGATAGTTTGATGGAAAGAAGTGCTTCCAAGCCAGTGCCAGATGATGAGGAAGATGTAGAAGTGGTTTCAGAAAATAAATTGACATTAGAGAACCTGGCAGAAGGGTTCAGATTATTCAAGACTGCTTTGACTTCTTCTATAACCTGGACACTTCTATGACATAGGCACTGAAACTAAAGCAAATGGTAGAAGAAGAATTGGTACTATGCAGAAACGTTTTTAGAGAAGTGGGGAAAAAGAGTCAGACAGAAATTACAATATATTTCCATAAAGTCACAGTGAGTGTGCCTGCCTCTCCTGCCTCCCCTCCTACCTCTTTTAATTCTTCCCCCTCGGCTACCCCTGAGGCACCAAGACAAACCCTTCCTCTTCCTCCTCCTCCTCAGCCCACTCAATGTGAAAATGATTCACTTCAACTTAAAGAATAGTAATAATCATCATGCTGTACAATCAATAAACTTCTCTGTTGTATATATATATGAGTATCTTCATATAAAAACCTAATAACTGTATGACAGGAACTGTGTGAGATGTTTTTGTCTCACCATTATCATCATTGCCCAAGTGTTCATCATGTAGAACGTTGTATAAGACTGGTATGGAAGTGGACAGCCTATCCTCACATAGGCATAAAGTGAATTACAGTTAATATAAAATTAATAATGTTTTAGTTTTCTTACTGTTTTATCATTTCAGTTTCAAAGATTTACATTGTTTCTAATATTGTGTTATGAGGGATGCCCTGGTGGCTCAGCAGTTGAGTGTCTACCTTTGGCCCAGGGCGTGATCCCGGATTCCTGGAATCGGGTCCTACATCAGGCTCCTTACATGGAGCCTGCTTCTCATCCCTCTGCCTGTGTTTCTGCCTCTCTTTCTGTGTCTCTCATGAATAAAAAACAGAATCTTTTAAAAAACTGTATTATGAATCTAATTGTAATACTTGTATGCCATAAAAATTTTATAACACCTTATTCATTAGTGTATAGGCTAGGCTACCATGAAGCAAAGCAATCATATTGCTGCTTCTTCATTATTAATGCATGAGTCCTTATTCCTGTAAATAATTACAAATTCCTTTTTTGATATTATCTTTTTAATTTTGATGTCCAGGGTTAGTAAACATGCATAGCATCTACAGTGTTTTATATCAAATAAAACAATATCGATATAGGAACTGACAGTTCATCTTGTAAACAGGCAATGTAAGCTTATGGTATTGATAACTTCAGTACTTTTGTGAATGTTTTTTCTTATGATTTTCTTAATAACATTTTCTTTTCTGTAGCTTACTTTATTGTAAGAATACATTATGTAGTACACATAACATACAAAATGTATGTTGACTGTTTATGTTATTGGTAAGACTTCCAGTCAATAGTAGGGCATTAGTAGTTACATTTTGGAGTAGTCAAAGTTAACTTTTGGGGGGATTGGTGCCTTTAACCTCCACATTGGTCAATGGTTAACTGTATGGTCAGCTGTAAAAAGATGAAAATAATTTTTATGATTCTCTTCATGTTGGTAAATGTGTAGTGGCCAAATATTCAAACCAGAGAGTTCAAGGAGACATGTCCAATATAATAGTTAGGCTTAGTAAGCTTAGGATGGCTATGGAGATAAATAAGTAGACTGGGGTTCTTGGAAAAGTTCCAGACCCAGAAGTGGGAATGACAATTAAACTAGGAACTAAAGCCAAAATTTATCCTATTGAGCAGGCACTAAAGACAAGGGGCAGAGAACAAGGAAGCCACATAGTGGTCTACAGGTGCTTGGAGGGTTCTCATTCCATTCATGCCAACCAATTTAAAATTTTATTCACTTAGTCTGGAATAGCCTTAAAATTGGATAGGTCTGACCCTTAGGCTGGTGATCTTAAATGATTAAAGTTTATTTCTGCTGTGGATACATCAATCCTGGTCCTAGAAATGTCATAATTTTTTATTCATTTCATTAGGCCTTGAACTTATATTGGTCCTTAAGAGGTCCCTAAATACAGCAAAAATACCTGTGGGAAGGCTAATGGTTTAGAAGATAGTTAATTAACTGATGGCAGTGGAGTGGGTATGATGGAAAAACAGAAAATATAAAACATTTCCATAGTTTTATGAAGGGTCACTGTTTAAGTGGATCATTAGTCAATTCTCCCTTAATAGGCTTCCAAACTCCAGACACTTAAGGTACAATGAATTTTTTTCCTCTTTTTAATAAAAAGAGTAAAATAATTTGTAGCTATAGACCACGATTCCTGAGTAAGTCTTACTGAGATTTAGAGAATCTCTTTCTTAGAGAAATAAATTCATTTAGTAGCAATAAACAGGACATCATAGGTGCAAGGTAGCTTTGAAGTTTATGCCAGGTTGCTGTTTTTCGTCTCCAGTAAAGGATAAAGAAAGACCTGCTAAATAACTGGTCTCAAATGAAATAATGGAGTTATGATAGTATACCATCACTGTTGCACATTTCAGCCCAAAAAGCAAATAAGAGTATTAAAACTCCATCCTCCTTTTTTAAAAAAAATTTCATTTATTTATTTATGAGAGACACACACACACAGAGAGAGAGAGAGAGAGAGAGAGGCAGAGACACAGGCAGAGAGATAAGCAGGCTCCATGCAGGGAGCCCGACATGGGACTCGATCCCGGGTCTCCATGATCAGGCCCTGGGCTGAAGGCAGCGCTAAACCGCTGAGCCACCTGGGCTGCCCTCCATCCTCCTTTATTTTATTTCTTTTTCAAAAGATTTTATTTATTTATTCATGAGAGACACACACAGAGAGAGGCAGAGACACAGTCAAGGGAGAAGCAGGCTCCATGCAGGGAGCCTGACGTGGGACTCGATCCCGGGCCTCCAGGATCAGGCCCTGGGCTGAAGGCAGCGCTAAACCGCTGAGCCACCTGCCCACCCCCCTTTTTTTAAGGATTTTTCCATCCTCCTTTAAAGAAGACACCTAATCATAGTCAAAAGCCTTTGGATTTGTTTCCAAATATCAGATGTGTAGTTCTACTTCAATATAACAAAAAGAAAAAAAAAAAACTATGTCACAGCAGAGGGCTAAAGTTGCACAAGAGTTTGCAACCAATGTGATGGTAATATGGTTATGAATGTAGAAGAATGAAGAAATTGCAAGGTAATCCTTGATGATCTCTAGGTCTCTAGCTAGGCAAAAAATTACACCTAGCTAGAAGTCATTAATTTTAATTTCAGCGAATGATGTAAGCATCAGACTTAGCAGTTGCCAAAATATCCTAATCAAAACTCTTCAGAGTGTAGGGATAAAGGGAACATTCCTCAACATCTTAAAAGCCATCTATGAAAAGCCCACAGCAATTATCATTCTCAATGGGGAAGCACTGGGAGCCTTTCCCCTAAGATCAGGAACAAGACAGGGATGCCCACTCTCACCACTGCTATTCAGCATGGTACTAGAAGTCCTAGCCTCAGCAATCAGACAACAAAAAAGAAATAAAAGGCATTCAAATTGGCAAAGAAGAAGTCAAACTCTCCCTCTTCGCCGATTTCTAGCTTCAGGGACACCTGGGTCACTCAGTCAGTTAAGTGTCTGCTTTTAGCTCAGGTCATGAGCCCAGGGTCCTGTGATTAAGCCTCACATGGAGCTCCACATCAGCTCCTTACTTATCAGGGAGCCTGCTTCTCCATCTCCCTCTGCCCCATCTCCCCTTCTCTTCCCTCCCCAACCCCTCCACCTCGTGCACATGCACTCTCTCAAATAAATAAAATCTTTAAAGATTTTTCCAGTTTCATAAAATATTTTAATGTAGTCACAAATTTTGGGTTAAATATCCTATGTATGAAAGGGAGAACTGTTATGTTATTTGGCATCACATATTTCTTTAATTCAAAATGTTTTTTTCAGCTGAAGTACCAAGTGGAGGTATATAAAATGCTTCCTTCTGATTTCTCTAAATCTTAGTACGTAACTTTGTTGACAAGTCACTTTAGACACTATTGTTATCCTCTTTAGTACTCGAGATGAGGAGAGGATGTATGATAAGTACATAATGAAGCTTTTGATCTGAATGTATCCCTACATAGAGCTTAAAGCTATTCTAACATGAACAAGATTGAAAAGGAAGCAACTTCAATACTTTGGGGAATGAACTTTATTTCCAAGAAGTTGGCATGTATGGGTTTAAAAAGAATCTCAGACAGGAGTCTGGAAAATGTTGAGTGATTGGGTGTTAAAGGAATATCCAGATGTTGATTGATGCTTTTTTTTTAAAGATTTTATTTATTTATTCATGAAAAACACAGAGAGAGAGACAGAGACAGACAGATTCAGAGACACAGGCAGAGGGAGAAGCAGGCTCCATGCAGGGAGCCTGACATAGGACTCAGTCCTCGGTCTCCAGGATCATACCCTGGGCTGAAGGCGGTGCTAAACCGCTGAGCCACCAGGGCTGCCCTGATTGATGCTTTTCTCTTGCAAACTTTGCCATGTGTCTTCCATTAGTACAGATTTTAAAAAATAATTTACTATTTCTTTGGCAATATAGTGGCTGATGGCACTTCTATTCTTGTTTATTATTTTTGTTTTTAGTATTCTTGTCATGTGACATTTTATATCAAGTTACTGGGAAGCAGTAAACATAATTGTTGTCACATCAGAAATGAATTTCTTCAAAATTAAAAAATAAGCTTTTCATGCAAAAAATCTTAGTTACTCCAATTCAAAATCTTAAGATATCCAGTCAGTTAATATGAGCTCTGTTACATAATTTCAGAATATATGAGTCCTTGAAAAATACATTTCTACATACCTTTGAATTCTTTTTTTCCCTCTCCATCTTCTTTTCAATTTCACTTATTTTCTAAACCATCAAAAGTTAATTATTTCCTATTTTTATGCAAAACTGATTAACAAATACTTGGGTCCTTGTGATATGAGGTATATTTGTGTGCCTGACCCGCTCATAGCCATTTTCTGAACAAATAGATCAGAAGCAGCCCTTACACATAAGTGGCCATGCTTAGGCTTATAGGATCTCAAAATAATAACCACAGTTGACTAGACCCAAACATGCAGGTGAGTAAGCCTATCATGAGAGCGTTGGCTAAGCGTGGTGCCCTGTGCCCAATAACTGGCCAATACCAAAGGAGACTTCCCTTAGAGAGTTTGAATGAGAATCCTACTGTCAAAGAGTTATTTCATTGTTATTGGCAGGAGTAGTAGCAATAAAGACAGTAAATGAGTGGTAAATGAACACTGGAATTGGAAGCAAGACTCTCCTACTGTTGGTATGATGAAGTAAGCAGAATACTAGATAGCATACTAGAATTATGTTGTTTCCTTAATGATATTCCAGTTCTCCATAGCCTGGTGGTATGGCTATTGAGAATATTTCCTTTTCTTCCAATAACCTCCCCTCAGTATGGCCACAATAGATTCTTATTAATTGAAATAACATGAGAATGTTCTTTATAATCCTAAACAGTCCAGCAGTGCTTCTCAAAACTTAGTGTACATACAGATCTTCTGAGATCTTGTTAAAATGCATATTTTGATTCAGTAGGTCTTGGATGTGGACTGAGATTCTCCGTTTTAGAAATTCCTAGGTCAGGGATCCCTGGGTGGCGCAGCGGTTTAGCGCCTGCCTTTGGCCCAGGGCACGATCCTGGAGACCCAGGATCGAATCCCACGTCAGGCTCCCGGTGCATGGAGCCTGCTTCTCCCTCTGCCTATGTCTCTGCCTCTCTCTCTCATTCTGTGTGACTATCATAAATAAATAAAAATAAAAAAAAAGAAATTCCTAGCTCACACTGATTTTGTTAATCCATGCCCATTGATTGTACTTTGAGTAACAGGCTTAGATAACACCTACTCTATGGGCTACATACTAAGTGATTGATGCACTACTTATAAGTTCCTACTAAGAAATAACATCTACATGTACCTGGCTGGCTCAGTCAGTTAAGTGTCTGACTCCTGATTTCAGCTTAGGTCATGATTTCAGGGTCATGATATTGAGCCCGAGTCATGCTCTGTGCTGGGTGTGGACCCGGCTTAAGATTCTCTCTGCCTCTTCCTCTGTCCCTCCCCATCTACCTCAAAAGAAAGAAAGAAAGAAGAAAGAAAGAAAGAAAGAAAGAAAGAAAGAAAGAAAGAAAGAAAGAAAGAAAGCCAAAAAAAGAAAAGAAGAGAAAAGAAAAGAAGAGAAAAGAGAAAAAGAAAAGAAAAAAGAATGGGGGCACCTGGGTGGCTCATTCGGTAAAGTATCTGACTCTTGATTCACAACATCCTTTAGATTCCTGTTTGTTTTCACAATGTTTCCATATCAAAATGGAATGTTTTATAAATCTTCATTACTGTGAAACATTATTTCAAAACAGATGGGGTGGCTACATAGACTATCTAAACATTTCTAATTTTTTTCACATATTTGCAGAATTGAATTATGGAAGACTAGTTGTGAATTTTCAAGTTCCATTCAAAGAAGAAATAAAAAACACTAAAAAGTTTATCACAAAGTACATCCTATTTAAAAGTGACACTATGAGGGACGATGTGTGCCATCCATGACTTGACTTATAGCTGAGTCTTTAAGTCACTTAGTCGATAGCAAGTATTATTGAAAAACACCAGAGGTTTGGTTTAATCAGGGCAGGACTTGAGGAGATCTCTGTCATTTGAGGGACGACAGATCAAAGTATGGTGCAGCTTTGCAACCAGATCTAATAATTATTGCACATAAACAGTGACATAAAGAAGGTTTTTAATAATTACAGCTATGCTCTGCTTTTGCTTAGGAAGTGCTATGGATTTAACACACTCCTGTCTGACTTCATCTGACATTAATTACACAATATTTGAAGGTAGGGAACAGTTGCTGAAAAACACATAACAAAGAATAAGGGGTGTGAATGTGCCTTATTGCTTACTGCCAGTTGTCAAACTGTTGAGGAAGAAGGACACCCAGAAATTATATCACCCTCCCAAAATAGATTATATAACATATTTAGGGACACTAGTGAGATGGAAATTTTTTTTTTAATTTCATTTTATGTATTAAGCATGACTCATAAGAAGTTGACTCTTCCACAGTACATTATTGTATTGCATTAGATTAGTTTCTTTTTTTTAAAATTTTATTTATTTATTCATGAGAGAGTGGGAGAGAGAGAGGCAGAGACACAGGCAAAGGGCGAAGCAGGCTCCATGCAGGGAACCTGATGTGGGACTTGATCCCGGGACTCCAGGATCACACCCTGGGCTGAAGGCAGGCGCCAAACCGCTGAGCCACCCAGGGATCCCTAGATTAGTTTGTTTCTTAAAGCTTAAATTAAAAAATAGTATTTTCTGGTAATAATTTTAAAGCAAATAATTTCAACAAACAGGTTTTATTTAGGCATCTATTATTTATCATAAGATATTGAAGAGATTATCCATATTTTAATAACATTGGCTTTTTCTATAGGTGAAGAAAAAGAACTTTCCCTATATAAATTTGTTATAAAGTTCTTTGATAACTGAAGCTGGAAAACACATTTAAAATTTTTCTACTAAACTTATAACCAAGAGGAGAGAAACTAAGACTAAGCTGGTTCTGTAATCTTCTTATTGTCCAGACTAGACTGGCTTTGTTTTCTTTTTATCCACTTATAACTATACATCTTAATGTATTTTTTATTTATTTTATTGTTTGCAATAGAATTTTATTTTTTGTTGAGAAGAACTCTGAATATATGCGCTTGTTTTAATGAAATTAGTGTATATGTTGTTGTTTTTCATTCTGGTTACTTACCTTAAAGAAAGTCTGTTGAAAAGTGAATAGTCACTCCTAAGGATGCCACAAAGAAATGTTTAGCTCTGGATATTTTAAATGAAAAAAAATGAAACTAACAAATACTATTCAATTTTGGATATCTCTACAGTACTACTGGGGAAAAATAAAATCACATCAGCACTCTAAATTAATAGAAGGCATTTTTGAAAAATATAATCTACATTTCATAAATTGTAACAGGCTTCTTTAAAATTCACATTAATAAAGAAGGAATCAAATAATTATTAAAAGAAGTTTTTTGACCATGATTAAAATTACTTATTTAAAATAAAATCCAATAAAAAGTGGGGAAAAGATCTAACAAAAAGAGATGATGTGGTAAAAAATGTAAAGTGGCCCATAGAGAAAGCAGCACAAATCAATTCAGTTGGTCAGGTGTAAGCTTCAGGTTTTTAGATATGGACTGATTCAAGAAAAGTGTACAACCATTCTTTGGCACCAGATTCCTCAAACATATCGTTGATAGTAACTGCCTTCCACTCATTCCCTTCTAACATGGCTTCTAATTCTTCCACTTTACTATAAATAACCTTCCTGAGACCAGTATCTCTTGCTAAATCCAGAGGCCTTTTCTCAGTCTGCCTGTTGCTCATTTTTTCCATGGTATTTTAGATGGGTCACCTCATATTCATTTCATTTTACTTTTAGAATTCTAAATATTAGAAAAGTAATGTGTTCTTCATAATGAATTAGAAAATACAGATTTTTTAAAAGATATTCAATTTCCATGAACATTTTAGTGAAATCTTTTGTTGTTGTTGGCGTTTTGTTTTTGTTTTTGTTTTTGTTTTCATTTTAGTGGAATCTTTCCTGGTTTAAACACATTTATGTATTTGGCACGTTTGTATCCTGAGTCGGAGATAGGAGTCATTCCTTCATTAATAATCACATATCTCTGGCATTTGTTTCACCTGCTTACAGGATATACTACCAACTTCTGCAATGTCTTTCTAGTATTTCTGGAGGTTCCTAGGGGTGTCTCTCCTGTACTTACAAACAAATCTTATCTTAAAGGTACTGGTACTATTCTGTGAGGTGTCTCCCTCCCTCCCATCAAGCATCCTGGACTCTGCCATACACCAACTTTGGCCCCCTCGATTCCTTGAATCGTCAAATGTGGGCTGAGCTCTAGAAGTGAAAAAGAGGAGGAAAAGATAGACCAGGAAAATGACTAATCAAAAATAGCCAAGTTAGTTATACTAATATTAGATCAAATTGGCCAAAAAGCATTATTGGAGATAGACTATTTTATAATAATAAAATGTTTGTTTTACCAGGACTTAAACTGTGCTTGTTTCTCCCACATTTCAATTTCAAAATGTCCTTCTTCTTCCACATTTTAATGTATCTGAAGTCAGAAGGCATCTTGTAGTTAAAGTCAGACAAACAGTAGAAACAGAAAAGGTTTGGTTATAATTATCATTGCTCCAACATTCACATTAAAACTTGCTGAATGGATGTCAGAAGCTTGGAAGAAAATTCTGGAAAAAATAAAATAATGGAACACTCTTAATAAATGCTGCATAACCCACACTTGATGATACAAAAGATAATACTATATAGAAAAGGGTGGACACTGATGACTCTTAGTTAAAAAGTTATTTCAATAAGTCAACCCAAATTGGAGGAATTTTAGGAATATCTTAATCTTTCCCCCCCACAGTTTTATTGAAAAATAATTACACAATAAAATTCGTTGATTTTAATTGAATAGTTTAATGAGTTTTGGTATTTAAATATAGCCATATATACACCACCACAGTTAAGATTATAGAACATTTCCAACAATTAAAATTTCCTTGTGGCCTGTTCCACACAATGCCTTCCTCCCACCTCCAATTACGGGCAACCACTGATCTGCTTTGTCATTGTGGTTTGCCTTTTCTAGAATTTATTATTAATGGAATCATATAGTATACAGTCTTTTGTGTTTGATGTGTTTTCATTTGTCTTGGGTAATTACCTAGATTGTTGGGTTATATGGTAACTATTGGTTCAAATTTGTAAGTCACATTCAAATTTTTTTTATATGGTGTGAAGTAGCAATCGGTTAACTTTTTTTTTTTTCAAGATTTCATTTATTTATTTGAGAGAGATAAGGAGAAGCAGACTCTCCACTGAGCGGAGAGCCCCATGTGGGACTCAATCCCAGAATCCTGAGATCATGACCTGAGCCAATCAGATGCTTAACCAACTAAGCCACTCAGGTGCCCCATCAGTTAACTTTTTTATATGGATTTATAGTTATTTAAAAAGACTATTATTTTTCCATTGAGTGCCTTTGTACTTTTATTAAAATGTGTGGGTCTACTTTTGGGCTGTCTTTCCTGTTCCATTGATGTGCATGTCTACTTTTTTTTCAGACTACATTGTCATGATTGCTGTGGTCTTAATATCCGGTATTGTGACTCCTCCAACATTGCTGTTCTTTCCCAAAACTGTTTGGCTAGTGTAATTCCTTCATTATTTTAGGTAATGAATAATCAACACTGCATTCCCATCCTGCTGGGATGTTGACTGGAAAGAGTTGATATTTTCATAATATTGAGTGTCCTAATTCATTAACTTGAAATATCTTTTTATTTATTTGGTCTTCTTTGGTATCTTTCACCAGTGTTTTGCAGTTTTCAGCATATAGATTTTGCACATATTTTGGTACATTTATACTCTAGCATTTCATGTCCCTTTGGTGCTGTTGTAAATAGTACTGCAATTCAAAATTCAATTTCCAATTGTTCACTGCTAGCATTTAGAACTAAAAGTAGTTTTTCTATATCTTACAATTTTGCTAACATCTCTAAATAATTCCATGGACTTTTTTGGGTAGATTCTTTGGAGTTTTTCAAATAGACAATCATGTCATCAGTGAATAGAGACAGTTTGTTTCCTCCTTTCCAAGACTGATTGATTACTTTACCTTATTATGGGACCCTCAGTTCTGCAATATGATTATGAATAAGAGTGGTAAGAATGGAAATTCTTGTCTTGTTCCTTAAATTAGGGGGAAAGCATTTGCTTTTTTATCATTAAATATGAGGTTATATATAGATTTTTTTTGAGATGCTCTTTATCAGGTTGAAGAAGTTCCTTTCTCTGCCAAGTTTGATGAGAATCCAATGTTCAGTCTTCCTTTAAACAAAATTCCACAGATTAGGCATCGTTATTAGTAGGAATTTTATTTTATTTTATTTTTTTGTTTTAATTTTTTTTATTTTTGTTTATTTATGATAGTCACAGAGAGAGAAAGAGAGAGAGGCAGAGACATAGGCAGAGGGAGAAGCAGGCTCCATGCACCGGGAGCCTGACGTGGGATTCGATCCCGGGTCTCCAGGATCGCGCCCTGGGCCAAAGGCAGGCGCCAAACCGCTGCACCACCCAGGGATCCCTAGTAGGAATTTTAAACAGTATTTAGACTTACATGTATGTTTACCATTTTATATGCTTACTATTCTTCAGTTATCTCAAAGCGTTCTTCTGGTATGATTTTCTTTCTTCCTAAAGCACATCTTTTAGAAGTTCCTTTATTATGTATACTTGAGTGGTAAATCTCTTAGATCATCTTTATCTGAAGATGTTTTTATTTCATCCTCACTCTTGCAATGTAGTAGCAGTGAGTGCACAGTTCTAGATTGAAAATTTTTATCACTTTGAAGATATAATAAAATCCCCTCAGAATATGATCAGTGAAGATGAAAATTTCTGATTGTGTGAAAAGAAGAGTGGGTTTATTGTGGAAATTAAAGAAATGAGTCACCTGAGTCTGTCTAGCTGGTTGGCTAGAAGTTTTAGTGGTCTGGCTCTATAATTAAATCTTTGCTCATCCTGATTGTGGTTCTGCACCACTTGGTGGTGGCTGTCTGATTCAAAATAAACACCAGTGGTGCCATTTCTGGATCATGTCTCACTGGCTAGAACTTCCAGGACAGTGACAGCATTTATAGTAATTTATAGTAATCTCCTACATAGGTGGGACCAATTAAGTCAGGCTCATCAGGGATCCTTGGGTGGCTCAGTGATTCAGTGCCTGCCTTTGGCCCAGGGAGTCCCGGGATCGAGTCCCGTGGCAGGCTCCCAGCATGGAGCCTGTTTCTCCCTCTGCCTGTGTCTCTGTCTCTCTCTCTCTCTCTCTCTCTCTATGTCTATCATGAATAAATATTAAATAAAATCTTTAAAAAAAAGTCAGGCTCATCAAAGGAGAATGGACTAGAAGAATATTGGGAATAAAGGACTTACCCTCTGCTGCATTGTATCCTGAGATAGGGTGCTTCCTTTTTCCCACATGCCTTTACATGCTCTTTCTTCATCCTTCCACATCCTCTATCTCATCCACTTGGAAGATAAAAGTTTATTCCACCCAGTTTGAAAATGGGATCTAGAGAGAAGGCAGCCAATCATTAATGGTTAATTGGTGATTAGTCATCCATCATACTTGATACAAATTCTCACTAAAATGGCGCTTTCTATTCTGGAATTTCACTCACTATTTTACTGTCTTCTGGCTTCCATCACTGCTTTTAAAACATCTGCTCTCAGTCTAATCCCTTCTTTGTAAGTTGCCTTTTTTCTCTCTGGCTGTTTCAAAGATGCTTTTTAAAAATTTTTTTGGATTTTAGATCTAAGAATAGGTTTTTAACTTCATCCTCCTTGTGATATTCTGCGCTTCTTGAATCTGTACATTCATGTCTTTCCTAAATTCTCAAAAATTCTAAGCAATTAACTTTTGTAATGTTGCTTATCAACATTTAAAATCTGGTTATTGGGACGCCTGGGTGGCTCAGCGGTTGAGTCTTTCTTTGGCCCAGGGCATGATCCTGGAGTCCCAGGATCGAGTCCCACATCGGGCTCCCTGCATTAAGCCTGCTTCTCTCTCTGCCTGTGTCTCTGCCTCATTCTCTCTCTGTGTCTCTCATGAATAAATAAATAATCTAAAAAAAAAAGAAAAAAGAAAATCTGGTTATTAATATGTCAGATCTTCTCAGCCTAACTTCTGTAATTATCGTTTATTTTATATTTACTATGTCCTTATCATTCTCTGTTCATTCTGGAGAGTTCTCTTAGGTATTTTATGGTTAACAATTTATCTGTGTAATATGTGACATTCAACCTATCCACTGAATGTTTTTATTTCAACAAATATGTGTTTAATATCTAAAAGCTTTCTATAATTATTAGTCACAACTACTTGACCATTCCTGATAGTCCTTTGTTGCTTACTCATTGCTATAATTATCCCTTATTTCTTTAAATATTTTCTAAATAGATATTTTATATTACATAACTGATAAAATTTTGGTTTTTTGTTTTGTTTTTTTCCTTCAAAGATTTTCTTT
Organism: Nyctereutes procyonoides; assembly: GCF_905146905.1. NCBI lineage: Eukaryota > Metazoa > Chordata > Mammalia > Carnivora > Canidae > Nyctereutes > Nyctereutes procyonoides. Next base: position 18,957,059 of record NW_026575040.1, on the reverse strand, counting down.
ATTTGAGAGGGTGAGCGAGAGAGATAGAGTGTTGAAGTGGGAGAGAGGGGCACAGGGAAAAGGAGACTTCTTGCTGAACAGGGAAACTGATGTGGGGCTCAATCCCAGGACCCTAGGATCATGGCCTGAGCAGAAGGCAGACACTTAACCAACTGAGCCACCTAGGCACTCCAGAATGATGAAATTTTGATATCCGACTTTCTTTGGAGTTATAAATATTTATAATTTCTTTTGATTTTTGATGGTGCACTCACATTTTCTTGATCTTAATCCAGGAATCTAGGGGGCTGAAGAGGTTTTGTGTTTGATCTTGCTGGAAGCCTAGGGACATTACCAATTTGGAACTATTTTGGAACCTTTATCAGTTAATTTAGTAGCTTACAGCAAGAGTCTCTGGTTTAACCCCTTCATATTACTATTGAGCTAAGTCTTGTTTTCTGAGCACAGTTCTTTTATGTGCATTTTCTTGGGTTAGTCCATTTTATTCTTAATTGCATATTTGCAGAATCAGTTTTGTTTATCTGAGGGGGCAGAGAGCTGGAGTGAGAGATGTCAGGAGGACACAGAAATTTGCCTTACTTCTGCAGACTCAGCAACGCAAATATGTTCGACAGAATCTGGTTGTTTTACAGGATGAGGGTGCTGCAGACGATCTAGCTCACAATTCTGTTAAAGACGTTTCTTTTAGCTTATTTTTTTTTAAATAGAGTTTAGTTTTTGGAACAGATTTAGGTTTACAGAAAAACTGAGAATATAGTACAGAGTTTCCATATACACTGCACCCAGTTTACCGTATCATCAACATCTTACACCAGTATGGCACACTTGTTAGAACTAATGAACCATTCTTGACACATTATTATGAGCTGAAGTCTATAGTTTATTCAGATTTCTTTGTTTTTTAACTTAATGTATTTTTTCTGTCCCGGGATTCTATATGGAATACCACTTTACATTTTTATTGTCATGTCTCTGTAGGCTCCTTGTGCTTATGATTGTTTCTCAAACTTCCCTTGTTTTGGAAGATCTTGATAATTTTGAAAAGTACTGATCAGGTATTTTGTAGGATGCTCCTCAACTGGAATTTTTTTATTGTGGTTATACACACACACATACATATGTATATATGTGTACATATATAATATATATATTACCATTTTAACTATTTTTTAAGTATACAGTCTGATGGCATTAAGTACATTCACGATGTTGTGCAATGACCACTATTTTCCACTTCCAGAGCTTTTTCATCATCCCAAACATAAACTTTGTACCCATTAAAAAATAACTACCTGGTCCCTCTCTCCCCAGAAACATTCTATATTCTGTCTCTGAACTTGCCTATTCTAAGTATCTCATATAAGTGGAATCATATTTGTCCTTCTGTGTCTGGTTTGTTTCACTTAACGTGTTTTCAAAGTTCATTCATGTTAAAGCATGGATCCAAATTTCTCTGTATATGTATACCACATTTTGTTTATCAATCTTGTTCATTAGTTGCAGGAGGTAGTTTTTTGGTGATTCTTTGAAATTTTCTCCATAGATACTTATGTCTTCTCTGAACAAAGACATTGTATTTATCCCTTCCCAATCTATACCTTTTATTTCATTTTCTTGTCCTATTACCAGGTAAGACTTTAGGTATGATATTAAATAAGAATGGTGAGAGAGGATGTCCTTGTTCCTGACCTTAGGGGGAACTATTCAGTTTCTCACCATTAAGTATGACGTTTGCTGTAGGTTTTAGGTGGATGTTCTTTTTTTTTTTTTTTTAAAGTTTTATTTTTTTTATGATAGTCACAGAGAGAGAGAGAGAGAGAGAGAGAGAGAGAGAGAGGCAGAGACACACAGGCAGAGGGAGAAGCAGGCTCCATGCACCGGGAGCCCGACGTGGGATTCGATCCTGGGTCTCCAGGATCGCGCCCTGGGCCAAAGGCAGGCGCCAAACCGCTGCGCCACCCAGGGATCCCTAGGTGGATGTTCTTAATCAAGTTGAGAATGTTTTCCTCTGAGAATTTTTTGATGAGAAATTTTCTAGAATATAAGTTTTGGGATTTTCTCAAAAGCTTTTGCTGCATCAGTATTAATGATCATACGATTCTTCTTCTTTATCTTCTTTATATGCTGAATTATGTCAATTTTAGAATGTTGAATCATTTTTCTACACCTAGAATAAATCCCCCACTTGGTTATGTTGTGTAATTCTTCTTGTACATTGTTGGATTCTATTTGCTAATAGACACAGGAGGAGGGAGAAGCAGGCTCCATGCCAGGAGTCCGACGTGGGACTTGATCCCGGGACTCCAGGATTGTGCCCTGGGCCAAAGGCAGGAGCTAAACTGCTGAGCCACCCAGGGATCCCCTCAAATACATCTATCTTGAATAAACATGTTGCCAGCTGGATGGCACAGTTACTACCTAGACAGCTAGATAAAGAGCCAGGCCTCGCCTACTCATGAAATTTTCCTTTTAGGAAGTCTTGGGTAACCTACATAACTGACTGCTTAAGTAACTGACTTCTTTCCCTTCCTTGTACCCAAATTCCCATTCTTACATTTGAAAACTCACCAATAAAGACTGAATCACAGAAAGCCTAGGCAACCCACTCTCAATCCTGATAAAGGCAGAACCCCAGGTGTGAACTCCCTCTCTCTCTACCTGCAACCTCCTTGGTCCTTGGGCATGCTGTGTACCCTCCAGGATTTGTAAGTAATAAAACTTGTTTTTCTCTGATAGTTGTGGCTGAGGTGCATCTTGCATTCATAATAAGAACCAAAAGGGCCTGTCCACTCACAACACTGGCTCTGGTTGTGGAAATATCTATGCAGGCTTGCCACAAGTAGTATGGGCCCAGGTGAGTGCCCCAGGCATTCCTAGATAATAGCATCACTGCTGAGATTGGCATGAAACAGTGTCCTTGGTCAATATGACTACAGTCTTTATGAGAAGAAATGCCATGTGAAGACAGAGACACTTGGGGAGAGCATTGTGTGATTACAGAAGTACAGATTAAAATGATGCATCTGCAACCCAAAGAATTCTGAGGAGTGACAGCAACCACCATAAGCTAGGAAGGATTCCCCCCTACAGGTTCCAAAATGAGCATGGCCCTGCCAACACCTGTTTGGACTTCTATTTTCTAGAATTGTGTGACAATAAATTTCTTCTGTGTTAAGTCACCCAGTTTGTGATACTTTGTTACAGCAGCCCTAGGAAACTAATATAAATTCTATTCTTTTAAATTTATTAATATGTATTTTATGGCCCAGAATGTGGTCTATTTTGGTGAATGTTTTGACATTGAGAAGAATGTATATTCTGTTTGAAGGGAGTATTCTATAAATGTCAATTAGATCAAGATGATTGATAGTGTTATTTAGGACAATTATATCCTTACTGATTTTCTGCCTGTTTTAACTATCAATTACTGAAAAGGGGTATCAAAATCCCCAATATGTTAGTGGATTTATTTTTATCTTTTTGCAGTCCTTTTAGGTTTTGCTTCATGCATTTTAACATTAAATTGTTTGGTGCATATGCATAAAGGATTGTTGTGTTTGTATGGAGTGTTAACCTCTTTATCATTGTGTAATGCTTTTCTTTGTTGCTGATAATTTCCTTGTTCTGAAGTCAGCGTTGCTTGAGATTGATATAGCTACTCCAATTCTCTTTTGATTAGGTTTAGTGTGGTATTCCTTTCTCTGTCCCTTGACCTTTCCATTTAATAATTAAATTTTTAAATATTTTAACAACTTGATTGACATATTTCATATACCTACCATTTACCCATAAAAAGTACACACTATTTACTGGCTTTTAGTATAGTCAACAAGGTTGTGTAACCGTCGTCACAATCAATTTTAGTACATTTACATTAATCCCACAACAACCATTGCAACCCCTTAGCTAATCCCCCATCATCTGTCAAACTAGGCAACCGCCAATCTCCTTTCTGTTTCTATGTATTTTCCTATTCTGGATATTTCATATAATATGTGGTCATATTGGATTAGAATCACGCAATATTTAGTCTACTGTGAATTGCTTCTTTCACATTTCATTTTATCCTAAGGCTCATCCATATTGTAGTATGTATCAGTACTTCATAACTTTTTGGTGCTGAATAATAGTCCATTGTATGTATTGCACCTGGGTGGCTCAGTCAGTTAAGCAGCTGCCTTAAGCTCAGGTCATGATACCAGGGTCCTGGGTTCAAGCCCCACATCAGGCTCCCTACTCAGCAAGGAGCCTGCTTCTCCCTCTCCCTTTGCCACTCCTCATGCTTTTGCTCTCTCACTCTCTGTCAAATAAATGAATCTTAAAAGAAAAACCCATCCCTCCTTTAGCCACCCTCCCACCTGCAACCCTCTATTTGTTCTCTAAAAAAAAAAAAAAAAAATTATCTTAAAATAAAACTATGGGGAGGCCTGGGTGGCTCAGGAGCCTTCGGCTCAGGGAGTGATCCCGGGATCCAGGTTTGAGTCTCGTGTCAGGCTCCTTGCAGGAGGCCTGCTTCTCCCTCTGCCTCTGTGTGTGTGTCATGAATAAATAAACATCTTTAAAAAATAAAACTATTATATCATTCTTTAAAAAAATAATCAGTTTTATTTGCCATTAATCAGTTTATGATCATTTGGGTTACCTTTTGGCTATTCTGAATAATGCTTCTATATAAATATTTGTGTACAACTTTCTGTGAAGGTATATGAAAAATTTCCATTTTTCTTGGATATATACCTAGAAGTAGGTTGCTAGCTCACATGGCAACTCTATGTAAAACTGCCAGGCTGTTTTTTGCAGTGGTTGCACAATTTTATATTCCCACCAAAAGTGTATGAGGATTTGAATTTCTCCATATTTCCCCCAAGACTTTTTATTTTTCATCTTTCACTTTATTTATGGTATCCTTTTAAACAAAATGTTTTTGATTTGATGATGCTCAGTTTATTGAGTTTTCTTTTGTGGCTTGTTTTTGGCGTTATATCTAAGAGACCATTACTTAATTTAAGGTAATGAAGATTTTCACGTATGGTTTCTTTGAAGAGCTTTATATTTTTATCTAAGATTAGGTCTTTGATCCAGTTCGAATTAATTGTTATATCCTGTGTGAAGTAAGGGTCCAATTTCATTCTTTTGCATGCGCATATCCACTCATCCCTGTATCAGTTGTCAAAAGACAATTCTTGTCCCCACTGAATGGTCTTGGCACCCTTGCTAAATATTGACTCTTGTGAAAATTAATAAATGGAAACTTTGTTGAGAATAGAGTCAGGAGACCATTCGGGGGTAGTTCTCAAACTTTACCACTTGATGATTACAAATCCAACAGGAAGAGACAGATTTGCACGTGGATACACTTTACTATCCCAGTAAGAGGAAGAAGGGTGTTCCTCATCCCCTGGCAACAGCCCAGCCAATAAGAGGCTGTCACCGCCCCACCAATGGAGAGCCACTGCACTTCAAACTCCCAGTTTATTTCAATGGACTTTTGTTTATAACTGCTTTCCCAGCATCCCCCTTTCTTGTGTAAGAGCGGTTCTCCCCTTTGTTCCGTGGACTTGCCTGTAGTTCTGCTTCAGCTTGCTTGTTTCAGATGGCAATTCTGTATCCCCAAATAAATCCATTTCTGCTGGTAAAATAACAGGCAGTTTAATTTTTTTTAAGGCTAACACCCTAAATGTGAAGGTTTATTTATGTACTCTTGATTTTATTCCAAGAGTTGAAAAATTTAACTCCTTTCTGTGTGTCAGCCACAATCCTAATCACAAATTCACTTCTCATAGTACTGTTCTTACTCCCATTTTACCAGCGAAGTAGCCAAGATACAGAGTGATTTACCCAAGACAATACAACTAGTTAGGTGGCAGAGCCGGAACGTGAACTTAGGGTGACTGAAAGACTGAGCCTTTAATCATGCTGTAAATAAATGTGTGAAATTAGAACTTAGAATTCCAATGGGGGCAGCCCGGGTTGCCCAGCGGTTAGCGCCACCTTCAGCCCAGAGCCTGATCCTGGAGACACGGAATCGAGTCCCACGTCGGGCTCCCTGCACGGAGCCTGCTTCTCCCTCTGCCTGTGTCTCTGCCTCTCTCTCTCATGAATAAATAAATAAAATCTAAAAAATAAAAAAAAAGAATTCCAATGAAGAGTTCATTTTTTTTATTTATTTATTTTTTTTTAATTTTTTTTTTTAGTTTATTTATGATAGTCACAGAGAGAGAGGCAGAGACACAGGCAGAGGGAGAAGCAGGCTCCATGCACCGGGAGCCCGACGTGGGATTCGATCCCTGGTCTCCAGGATCGCGCCCTGGGCCAAAGGCAGGCGCCAAACCACTGCGCCACCCAGGGATCCCGAAGAGTTCATGTTTCAAAAAAACCAGGTGGAGGTCGAAGTGGCCAGTAAGTTTGGAAGAGAAATAACAGAGTAGGGGCTTTACTAGCTTGCTTCTTACTGATTTTTAGAAACGGACCTGCCTGCCTTGGTTGAAACCTCCCCAATTCCAACTTAAGAGTTTCTGTCTGCGCGCTAGGCTGGCTTCTCCGCAGCGAGGGCAGCGCAGAGCTGGGGTCGCCCTCCCCGCCCGCAGCTAGCGCAGCAGACCGCGCTCTACCCCGCCGCCAGGCCCCACCCCTGCTGCCCAGAGCCCAGGAATGGGCGGAGCCTGCGCTCAGGGCGGTAGGCCGTCGGCGATGCCGTAACTCTCGCGGGAAGATACGTTCGTTGCCTTGGTAACAGCGTCGCGGTCGCCGAAGATGGCGGGGCGAAGTGTTGGTTCCCAGGTTAGTTCAGACCGACCCCCGGGGAGCTAACTACTAGCTTCTCAGCCGGCCGGAGAACACGGAACCTAATTTAACTTTGGGTCTGAACGTCTCTTTCTCTTTTACAGAGACGGAGCGTTTCAGGCACTCCGCTCCCGCCGCGTGGTCAGCAACCTGCTGCGTCTCGACGGGACCTCTTTGCCAGGGAGGAAGAATATAAGTAAGAGATTAGGCCGTTCCGTTTTTCCTTCTTTCTTTTATTACCCAGAGGAGGTTGCTCGCAAGTGCTTTCCTGGTGACTGACTGGGTCTTTGGGATCACTCCCTGCTCACCCTTCTCTTTTCATCATCCGGTTCGCTGGTCTTCATCTTTTCTTCCCCTGCGCCTGAGCTGTTGGGAAGGAGCGAACATTTATTTTGCTCAAGTAAACGTGCCCATCCGCAAAGTGATAACTGCTAGAGGTGATTTGGAAAGCAGGCGTTGCCAAAAGTTCAGTTTCTAGTTTAAGAAAACCCACTTAATTTGGAGCTCCTAGAGTTTAATTTCGTGGATTTCTTTAAGGCTTGGTTTCTCTCTCAGTGGTGCGGTTGGAACCCTCGTTCTCATCTACATTTGGCGGAGTTGGGAGGAGGATGTCCTTCCCTCTTTCTGCTCTCAGCGTAATTACGCCTACTCTGACCACACGTGCTTTTTTCATTCTTGGACCATTTCACACAGAAGCCGGGGCTAAATCATTTAATTTGATCCTGTCAGTGCCTTGCCTCGAACGTTGCAGTGGTTGCCGGGTGTACTTTAGAAACTGTCACATCTAGCTTCTGTCCCTTGTTTGATTTAGTGCCCTCCCTTTTTTTTTTTTTTGCCTACCAGTCTCCAGCCTCCCTGGCCTTTAAGTTACTCAGAGCTCTTCCCTTGAGGGCAGTCACACACATGCCTTACACCTGGACAGCTAACCTGGTGTTCCTGATTATGTTAAGCTTCCCAGTGACTCTTTGTCTGTTTCCTCCACTGGTCAGTAAATCCTTTAAAGTCAGAGACCAGGTCTCTGGTCATCGTATATGCCCATACAAAATTATATTTTAACAACTCATTTTCTTTACCATTTACCTAATTTAAAGTTCGGGAAACATTATAGCACTGCTTCAGATGGTTAAACATAGAGTTACCATATGATTTGTACTTAGATTCTCTGACTAGTTTATTTATTTATTCTTTTTGAAAAAGGTTTCATTTACTTATTTGAGACAGAGAGTGCAGGAGGGCGCACAGAGGAAGAGGGAGAAGCAGGGAGAGCCTGAGCAGAGAGAGAGCCTGAGTTGAGAGCCTGAGCAGAGCTCTATTCCAGGACCCTGGGATGATGACAGGAGACAAAGGCAGACATCCAACCAACTGAGCCACCAAGGCACCTTTCCTTTTTTTTTTTTTTTTAATTCAAGTTAGTTAACATATTGTGTAGTATTGATTTCAGGAGTAGAATTTAGTGATTCATCACTTACATATAACACCCAATGCTCATCCCAACAAGCGCCCTCCTAACGTCCATCACCCACCTACCTGGTATTCCCCTCCCCCCTCCTCCCAGCAGCCCTCAGTTTTTTTCTCTCTATATAAGAGTCTTTTATGGTTTGCTTTTCTGTTTTTATCTTGTTTTATAAAATTAAAGCATACTTAAAGTTAAAATGGAACTGTACTATCTTCTGATGAACTAGACGGTTTATTTAATTTGCCATAGCATTCTCCTCTGTTTAATGAAATGGGCCTATTAATCCAGTTCAAGACTGTACCTAAGCAACTGATCTTGCACAGGTCTGAATCAGCTGTGCTCAACCCCAAATGGTTATTTCATTACCATATACAGATAGCACCAAACACCTTCATTGATTAGGATAATATAGTTACTTAATTAAGGGTCTGTTTTGCACCTGGCACTGATGTGTTGTAATGGTCCTGCTTGAAATCTTAAAAATGTCTACAGGAGGGACTCCTCGGTGGCTCAGCGGTTTAGCACCACCTTCAGCCCAGGGTGTGATCCTGGAGTCCTTGGATCAAGTCCCACATCGGGCTCCCTGCATGGAGCCTGCTTCTCCCTCTGCCTTATCTCTGCCTCTCTCTCTCTGTGTGTGTCTCTCATGAATAAATAAAAAATCTTAAAAAAAAAAGATATCTACAAGAGCTATTCTATTTCAGCAGAAGTCATTTTGTGGCAAATGTGGCCAGTTACTCGTTCTGGTTTTTTTTTTTTTTTTTTTTAAGATTTTGTTTATTCATGGGAGACAGAGAGAGAGAGAGAGAGAGAGAGAGGCAGAGACACAGGCAGAGGGAGAAGCAGGCTCCATGCAGGGAGCCTGATGTGGGACTCCATCCCGGGTCTCCAGGATCACACCCTGAGCCAGGGCAGGCACCAAACCGCTGAGCCACCCAGGGATCCCCTTGTTCTGTTTATTTACTCAGGTGTGCAGCTCTGAGACATATCCATATAGAGTAGCTCCCAGGCTCAGCCTGAGGCTATAAATTACTTCTGTACTAGATTATCTCTGTGCCATGCAGAAGAGTAAAAAGACCATTCTTGTAGAGAAGAATATGAGTTAATAACAGTATTATGCCACATATTCTTGATATTAAGCATATTTGGGATGTTTTCAATCAGCAGAACACATCACTTCATGGGGATCCCAATGCAAAATCTTCTATAATCAGCTGCTGTTGAATATTTGGAGGAAATAATCACTGTCTGAGAGGATAGACTACAGAATATGCTGGTGGCTCAAGTCAGTAGATTTTTACATTTCGTGCCTATGTTATAAAACCAGAAAACTCAACAGTAAGATTACGTGACATCTGTTTTAATGATCTTGATAGCTGGTAGGGCAAGTCCTATCTCTCCCCACACCCCATGCCTATAAATGCCAATTACATTGGATTTATAGATTATTTTGCAGAACCCTGGCATCTTTATGCTATTGAATCTTTCCTGCCATAAATATGATACATTTCCATTTACACAGGGGTGGGTTTTTTTTTGTTGTTTCCTTTAATATCTTATATTACCACGTTAAACTCTCACATACATAATCTGTTTCAAAGTGTCTTACGGTTTTTGTGGCTGTAATGAATGGCTTTTTTTTTTTTCCCTTAAATGTGGAATCTAACTTGGGGCTTGAACTCAGGACCCTGAAATCAAAATTTGAGCTGAGATCAAGAGTCAGACACTCAACTGACTGAGCCACCCAGGTGCCCCAAGAGTTATATGCTCCATCAACTGAGCCAGCGAGGTGCCCCACCTTGCATTTTTTATAATGACAGTTATATCATATGCAAATTATGATAGTGTTGTCTCTTCACAGTTTCCCACGCATCTTTTTTTCTCAATTTGGTTAGGACCTCCATTACAGTGTGAAATAGAAAAAGTGGTGGTGGGCATCCTTATCTTGGTTATGATTTTAAGGAGCCCACTTAATTTATCACTATATTTGAAATTTGATGTGGTTTGGTAGATTCTTTTAATCAGGTTAAAGGACATTGCTTCCTTTAGTTCCTATTTTGAATGAATGTTAAATCTTTTCAAAACTTTTTTTTCCCCAGTTTAGATGATTAAATGTCCTGTCCTAAATGCTTGCACACACACACGCATTTAATGTTTTAACATACTGAACTACCAAGCAGATTTTTTATTTTCCTCTGAAGACTGCTGGATTTGATTGCTATAACTTTATGTAAATTTTTTGCATCTTTGAACTGAACTCTTATACTTCTTTCTAGTTCCTTTCCTTTCTGATTCAATATCAGTATTATCCTAGCCACATGAAATAACTCAGTAGTTTTCCTTATGTTTTTTCCTGTTCTTGAGAGCCTTTTTGTAATCAGAGATCATCTATCCTTCAGTTAAAATTGTGAAATTGAGTATCATGTACCTTTTTATGTAATCTTTTTGCCTATCAATTCAGTTTCATTGATGATTATTCATTTATTTAGATGTACAAGTGCTTCCAGAATAAATTTTGGTTATTTAATGGTTTTCTAGAAAAGTCTCCACTTCATGTGTGTTTTAAAAAGTAATAGCATTGGGATCCCTGGGTGGCTCAGTGGTTTGGAGCCTGCCTTCCGCCCGGGGTGTGATCCTGGGGTCACAGGATCGAGTCCCACGTTGGGCTCCCTGCATGGAGCCTGTTTCTCCCTCTGCCTCCCTCTCTCCCTCTCTCTCTCTCTCTCTCTCTCTCATGCATAAATAAATAAAATCTTTTTTTAAAAAAGTAATAGTATAAATATACTCTGTGTATTTTTTTATTTTAATAGCCCACGTTGGGCTCCCTGCATGGAGCCTGCTTCTCCCTCTGCATCTCTCTCTCTCTCTGTCTCTCATGCATAAATAAATAAAATCTTTTTTAAAGTAATAGTATAAATATACTCTGTGTATCTTTTTATTTTAATAGTTAATTATGTTTTAAAATTCCAGTATAGTTAGCATAGTGTTATATTCATTTCAGGTGTACAATAGAATGATTCAGCTTTTCCATACATTCCCTGTTGCTCATCACAACAGTGCCATCCTTAATCCCCATCACCCTATTTAACCCATCCCCCACCCACCTCCTCTCTGGTAACCATCAGTTCTCTGTAATTAAGAAACTGTTTCTTGCTTTATCTCTCCCCTTTCTTTTCCTCCTTTGCTTGTTTGTTTTGTTTCTTAAATTCCACATGAGTGAAATGTGGTATTTGTCTTTCTCTTGACTTACTTTGCTTAGCAAAATACTGACTAGTTCCATCCATGCAAATGGCAAGATTTCATTCTTGGTTTATGGCTGAATAATATTCCATTGTGTGTATGTGTGTTTGTCTTTTTATCAATCTTGCTGGGAGGTTTTTCTGTTTTATTGGTCTTTTCAGAGAACTAGCTTTTGATTTTGTTGCTAATCCATGTTATTTTTTTATTTCATTGGTCTTTATTCTAGCTCTTCTGATTATGGTGGATTTATTTATTTATTTTTTAACTTTTTAGTTTATATTTAGCTTACTTTTTAAATTTTACTTGTTTTTTAGTTTTTTCTTTTTAATAAATACATTTAATTTTTCTAGATTTCTCTCTACAGCTTATTTCAGGAGCTGTTTTGACATGTATTTCTTTTGTGATTATTTAGTTTTAAATATTTTGTGATTTTTTTTTTTTTTAGTGGTTATTTAGGAGTTCCCAAAAATATAGGGTGTTTGTTTTATTTTTGTTATTTTAAAATTTATTTAAATTTTTAAATTTTTTAAAATTTTATTTTTTTAAAGATTGTATTTATTTATTCATGGAGATACAGGGAGAGAGAGAGAGAGAGAGAGAGAGAGAGAGGGAGAGTCAGAGACACAGGCAGAGGGAGAAGCAGGCTCCATGCAGGGAGCCCAACGTGGAACTGGAGCCCAACGTGGAACTCGATCCCAGGATCACGCCCTGGGCTGAGGGCAGGCCCTAAACTGCTAAGCCACCAGGGCTGCCCTAAAATTTATTTTTAATTGTACTATAGTTAGAGAATTATATATTATTTTTTTAAAAACTAAATTTGTGAGCAGGTACATACTCAATTTTTGTAAATGTTCAGGTATTCTTTGATAGGATATTTACTATTTGTTGACTAATCTCTTAGTTTAAGCTAATTAATTTGGCTGTCCATAACATCAGTATCCCCACTATTTTTTCTCCCTGCTACTTCTGTTGGTTCCTGTTAGATGTGTATTAAAATGAACTATAGTTCTTCTTATAATTATGTCCATTTTTGCTTGGATGCTATATTATTTGATTTACTTAAATCTTCTAGATGAATTCTTTTCATTATTATTCAGTGCTATTTTTATTTATTTTCAAGCTTCTTATGTCCTTTAGTTTAAAAACATTCTTTTTATATACTGCCTAATCATTTCTGCCTTCTGATGAGTGAGTTTATTTACATTAATGGGCTTACTAATTTGAAGTTGTTTGAGCCATCTTATTTTTTGTATTTTCTATTTACTATCCCTTTTCTTTGTTCTTTTGTCTTCTGTTGGATTGAAGGAATTTTTGTTATGTCTTTATTTTTCTGGTTTGGGAAGACCTTAAAATGCTTTAAAGTTTTGTTTGGTTTTTAAAAAAGATTTATTTATTTATTCATGAGAGGCCCAGAAGAGGAGAGGCAGAGGCATAGGCAGGAAGAGAAGTTGGTGCCTCTCAGGGAGCCTGATAGGGAACTTGATCCCAGGATCACACCTGAGCGGAAGGCAGGTGCCTAACCTTAAAGTGCTTTAACTTGGTTTTTCCATCCGTTAAGTTAGATAATACTTTACTTCCTCTTTGTTTTGAATACTCCTACTCTTCAGGTTATCATTGATGTTATTTTTATATTCTGTACTAATTTAGATTTATCATTATGATTCCTAATGTTTTTTCTTATCATAATTTTCTTTTTAAGAGTCAGCTTCCTACTTCCTGAAGTGTAGACCCTTCACTATTTCTTTTTTTTTCAAATATTTTATTTATTTATTCATAGAGACACAGAGAGAGAGAGAGGCAGAGACACAGGCAGAGGGAGAAGCAGGCTCCATGCAGAAAGTCTGACGTGGGACTCAATCCAGGGTCTCCAGGATCACGCCCTGGGCTGCAGGCGGCGCTAAACCGCTGCGCCACCGGGGCTGCCCCCCTTCATTATTTCTGAGTCTCATCTTTTCTGAATATTTTGTTACATTTATTCTTCGATGACAATTTAGCTGCATATAGAATTCTAAGTGGTCCGTTTTCTTCCTCTTCATTAAAGATAACACTTCATTGTCCTTTGGAATCTAGAATGTTGAAAAGCCATCTTAGCTTTTTAGAGCATCATGCTAGTAGTCTATTTTTCTTGGTTCTTTTCAAATAATCCTTGGTAATCTAAATGTTATTTTTGTCTCTAAAGTTCTGCAATTTTATTATGATGTATACAGGTGTGGGCTTTTTTTTTTTTTCTGTTTTTTAAGATTTTAAGTAATCTCTACACCCAATGTGGGGCTCAAACCCACAGCCCCGATTTCAAGAATCACATGTTCTACCAACTGTGCCAGCCAGGCACCCCTGTTTTCTTAATTCTAATTGAGATCCATGTCTTTTTTCAATTCTGGAAAATTCTCAGTATTCAAATATTGACGTTTTGTCCTTCCCTGGGATTTCCTTCTGCAACTTCTTTTGGGTAAATAGACCTCTGTCTTTGTCCTACAGTCTTTCAATGTATGTGAGCCTCTCTTTTGTGTTTTTATCTTTTTGTTTCTCTGTATTTCCTTTTAGGTGAATTTTCTCATATCTGTCTTCTCATTCATTTCCTCTTCAATTCATTCTATTGTTCAGTGTAGCCATTGAGGTTGAGTTTTTAAGTGCAATGTCTGTGTTTTTCATTTATGTAATTTCTATTTGGTTCTTTTCTAAATTCAGTGTTCTTTTGTAATAAATACTTGTTCTTGCCTAACGGTTTCTATTCCTGCTTTCGGGGTAGTGGGCAAATGAAAAATGCTGATTTAAAAATCTTTTTAAAATAGATTTTAGATTTAGGTAATCTAGTTATGATAGAAATTGTGTCATGTCTGCTGATTGTCTTGGCAATTTTTTTCTTGATGCACTTATGTTGGTGAAGTCATTTTTAGCAAGGTTTGCTTTCTGAGAGAGTTTCATATATTCTAGATAAGTAAATGTCCTTCTAGGTTGACTTCATGTTTACTTTTCCTAGCTTATCAGAGTTTTCACTGGTTTTGGTGCAGCTTTCTTTCTTTCTTTTTTTCTTTTTTTTGGTGCAGCTTTCTATAGTAAAATTTGGCATACGGTCCCTGTACCATCTGGGTAAGATGAATTTGCTGTGATTACTCACAAGAGAATTTTTTCCACCCATGGCTCCAGTTTCATTTCTGTTCATCTAAGGTTATGGGTAGTGTTTTTGTAGTCTGTTTCACAGGTGTAGCCCTTCGTGACTCCCACACATGCATCAATTTTTAGCTGTTAGACTGTTTTGGCTTCTGTTCCTGTTTACTGCTCTCACTTTGAGTTGCTGCTTTATTTTTAGTGCCAGGGTATTTCCCTTGCCTGAGTTGGAGCTTAGCGATATTTCCTTCATTGCATTTTATCCAACATGTCCATTGGTTTGGAGCAGAATAGAGTTCTGAGTCATCTCAGAACACTATATTGACCAGAAGCTTCTATTTAAGCTCTCAGGATTCTTGTTAAGGAAATATGAGAAATCAAATAATGGTATCTTAAATACAACTCTAAGTCTTTATTAGATATTTTTCTTTTGATTAACTTATCCTAAGATATAAAAATATTTCTTAAAACATTAGACTGTTTTAAGAAGAGATAGAGCATTATTTTTTTTTTTCTGGAAGTGGGGATTGTTGGTGATCTTTATTACTTCTGAATCACATATCTAAGACAAAAAAGATATCTCATTTTAAAAATTGCTCAACATATTCCCTTCATAAGAGCCTAGATGGTCTGGAAATGTGAGCTATGAATAAAATAAAATTTTAAAGTTATATTCTTTTGAAGCTGTTTATTGTAGTGTTAACCTTTAAAAGTGAAAAAGGGACTTTAATAGTAGGAACAGTTCAGTATATCATGTTAAGTGCAACTCATTACAATATTGTGTAGCCATTTAAGGCATGAATTATAGAGATTATGTAGAGTTAAACATATTCCTTTTATGTATTTATGGGGAAACTATATAATTGTGTATATAAGTGAAACTTAGAAGGGAATATGAAAAATAGAAACAATTGGATGATGGTGGTAGGATTATGAGCATTTTGTCTTTAAAAATGGTTTCCTTCAGTGATATTGCCATTCTTCCATTCTAACTGAGGCCAAATAATATTCCTGTTCTTTGCTAGATTCCAAATAGATTGAAGGTGGGGAAAGGAGTGGCAGGTAGAGGTCAAAACAAGCACCTTTGTTTCTGAAGCTGATACTGAAGTGTGGAGCTAAGATGTGAGCCATATTAGGCCTACTCACTAAACCCCAGATTTATCTCCCCGGTTGCAGCAACACCCCAGACCAAAGCAGGCCTCTCCCCTCCCATGCCCCACTCCTGCCCCCATTTGGAATTGATTCCAAGAAGATGGAGATTGGAACTGAGTTGAACCCACCCAATTTATCCTACCCAAATAAGTCATTACACCTTAAGTGAGGCCCAGAGAGAGGCCAGGAGTTATTGTTTGAATTTCTACCACAAAAGATGAGGAATCATGAAAAGTTGGAGGTAAGTGTTCCAATAGTAATGGTAATTTTAGAATAAAAATGTCGTGTATGTTTTGACATTCTTCATTGGCTAAAGTGTAGTTACTGAAATTTAATTTTATTTTTGTTAGAATCTTCAGTATTTCCCAAATGTTAAATTATTTTTGGCTTTTTAGGCGTTTAAATGCAGAATTACAGGCAAAAACAGCGGATTTGGTTCGACAGGCTGAGGAAGTAATAGTAAGTGAATATGCAGTTATTATTAATTTCATGTGAGTGCTTGTTTTTTTAACTTTCTTAAGTGCCCAAAGCATAAGTTTGTAGCTCAATGAATTATCACAGATTAAACATGAATATATGAATAGGTATATATTTTTATGCATGTATATGTTTTTGATAGGCACACATTTCCTAAAAGCCACTGAAAAAGCTTTTTCCACTTAGATGTTCCAATCATATAATTATTAAGAACATTAATATTTAATAATCTTTCCCAGTACTTTAATATTTGAGAGTAGATGTATAGAACGAATGCTGGTAATTCAGAAATAAAATGGGCTCAGGATAAAAGTTGAATAAAAGATAATCATTACTCATACTCAGATAATTTGTTTCTTCTGCATTTGAAAGTAATTCAAATTCTTAGGGCTAGACTAGTAAGATTTATAGTTAGAAAAAAATGTAGTAAAGTTATATCACTAGATAATGTAAGCGTATTTTGCCCCATTCTGGCTATCAAATTGGTTATTCCTACTTTAAGCAGCTTTTTAAGCATTAACATTCCCATTTATTGATAGGATATAGTAGTATTCCTTAGACCAGTAAAATAGCTGATTTCAGACTTTTTTCAATTTTTACTCTATACTTTTTTCTTTTAAATTCTCCCATCCCCCTTGGGGATAGTAGTGAAGAATAGGCAATAATTTGTTTTAATGCCTTATACAGATTCATTATTATTTGTCAGATTTGGAATAAGTTATATATATATATAAAACTTTACTCATTTAACTAGAGAGATCAGCAAGAAGTACAATCAAGGCCGGTTTCAACACAAATTAAATCATATGAAAAGGAAGAGGATTACAGCTTAAGGTAAGTAACTTAAATTCTCAAACATCATTTTTTTGATGATATATGTAGATCTTTTATTAAAAATCTTTTTGCATGTAAGTATTGGAAATCTATAATTTGAAGAATAATATATACTCATAAAATCGGGGCTTTTCTTTTTTTTTTTTTAAGATTTTTATCTATTTATTCATGAGAGAGACAGAGAGAGAGAGAGAGAGGCAGAGACACAGGCAGAGGGAGAAGCAGGCTCCAGTCAAGGAGCCCGATGTGGGACTTGATCCCGGAACTCTGGGACCACACCCTAAGCCAGAGCAGATGTTCAACCGCGCAGCCACCCAGACATCCCAAAATTGGGGCTTATACCAGCCAGACACAATGTAAACCCTTTACCTACTTTATGTCATTTAGTTCTCAAAGTATTATTTTGAAATAAATATTATGTCTTCATTTTAAAAATAAGGAAATTGGAGCTTAGCAAAGTTCAGTAGCTTGCCCAAGGATATATAGATAATATGTGATTTCACTGAGATGCAAACCACAGTTGGTAAGATTTCTGAGCCTGTTCTTACATGTTATACTACCTTTTAAAATTGCATATGTAAGTTAGATAAAAATAAATTAGTAAAAATACAATACAATATATTAGATCTTTCTTCCTTGAGTTTCATGTGCACTTCAGGTATGTCAAAAAAAAAAAAAAAAAAACAGGGAACCAAAAGTATTTAGGAATAAACTTAACAGGAAACATAAAAGATCTGTATGAATAAAACTGTAAAATCTTATAGCAGAGGCATTGGTGATCACCCAGTGTTCTAAGTCTCTTGCTATAAGCAGAAATCAGATTATTCTCTTCCAAGCCAACAGATATGAGCTCTTTTTTGAACTCCAGTTGGCTCTCTGCCATTATCAGTGACAATCCAGTTGATTAAACCTCCCACCTGGTCTCTGGGTGACTATGTGGAACATATGGGGGGAAAAGGGCCTTCTGTCCTTCTCTATTGCTACCTTGTGTTTAGCCAATGAAATTTTGTGGTTAATGTCCTAGCTTATCCTAACTAATACAGCAATTGGTATTGAGAATCAGGTGTCCTATGACAAAAACTTGGAAAGTGTTGCTTAGCTTCATAGTTAAGTGGTAGCAAGGAAACTAATCCTGGAGGCTGGAAAGAGAGAGAAGTACTATTAATACAGTCGCAATGGATTTAGTAAAACTGCCACCTTTGGTAAATTGGAAGCCAGAACAGGTGTCAAATGAACTTGTGCGCTGGGGGGAGAGGTTTCCGCACTGAATGGTCTTGGCAGTTTTGTCAAAAATCAGCTGACCAGAGACACGTGGCTTTATTTTTGGACTCTCATTTCTATTCCATTGATCTACAGATCTGTTCTTATGGCAGTACCGCACTGTCTTGGTTACAGTTAGGGTTAGGTTTGTAGGGTGAGCTGCTTTTAGACCAAAAAAAATATGAGATAAAATTAAGAGAATCTTTGAGGAACAAAAGCCTTTCAAAGCTCAACCTTGATGCAAAGATCAAACTAAAGATGTGGTCTTCATACTATTTGATAAAACTTTATAATGGATTAAGTTTCTTCTGGGCAAGGATCATTTTGAATGGCACCTAGTGAAACTTTCCTTGGATAAAATGTGTTAGGGCAAAGCTCTAACTAAAGGTATAGCTTCCTCATAGAAGCCTGACAACCTCAAAGTAAGCCATTTTTAAAGTTGGGGAGAGGTAGAAGGAGGGTGAGGTGTTCAGTATAAAGAAATAGTCTTGGAAGAAAATGTGGATGTGGTAATGGCATATGGAACTGACTGGAATCAAATAGATATGAAATCCACTAGTTTTGGGGGTGTTATACAGGCTAAGAACCTTTGAGTGGTAGACTACAACTGTTTCTGCTTAAATCTCAAAACAGCTATAGATCCTCCCAGTCTTCTAAGATGAAGAAACAGGCTATGAGAGCAGCAGGGCCCTAACAGGGTATTATGTTTAAATACCTTAGAGGGCTTAGAAACAAAAAAGAAATGTTTTACTTAAGCAACAGTGTATTTGGCTTGTACTTGAAATATTGGGCATTATTCATTTACTCGAAAATACTGCATATGATCCAGCAATTCACCTTTAGCTATTTACCCAATAGAAATGAAGACATGTGCCCAAATGAAAACCTGTATGCAGATATTTATAGCACTTTTATTCATAACTGCCAAAAACTGGGAACAACTCAAATATCAAGTGGTGACAGATAGGATAAGTGGATTATGGTATATCCATGCAATGGAATAGTACTGGCAGTAAAAGGCAAGGAACTATTGACGCGGCAACAACATGGAAGCTAAGTGAAAGAAGCCAAATTAAAGCGTATTAGCAATAAATAAATAAATAAATAAATAAATAAATAAATAAATAAAGCGTATTAGTATACTGTATGATTTCATTTTCTTGAGTTTATTTAAATTCCAGTTAACATACAGTGTAATATTAATTTCAGGTGTAGAATTATTCATCACTTCTGTACATCACTCAATCCTCATCACAAGTACCTTCCTTAATACCCATAACCCATTTAGCTCATCCCCCTGCCTAATTCCTCTCCAGTAATCATCAGTTTGTTTTCTAGAGTTAAGTCTGTTTTATGGTTTGTCTCCCCTCCCCCATGTTCTATTTATTTAACATTATTGGAAAGGTAAAGTTATAGGGACAGAATCTGATTAGTGGTTGTGTGCAGTGGAGGGGAGGGATTTAACTACAAAGGGTATAAGGGAACTTTTGGGGACGATGGAAATATTCTTTATCTTGGTTGTTGTGGTTACATGTCAGTAGAATCTGTTAAAATTTATAGAACTGTAGAGGCTCCTGGGTGGCTCATTTGGTTGAGTGTCCAACTCTTGGTTTCTGCTCAGTCATAATCTCATAGGTTATGGGATTGAGCCTCATGTCAGGCTCCTTGCTCAGCAGGGAATCTGCTTGAAAGATTCTCTCCCTCAGCCTAGTCACCCCGTGCTTGCTCGCTCGCTCACTTGCTCTCTCTCTCTCTCAAAATGAATAAATCTTTTAAAATATATAGAACTGTGTACCTAAAAAGTATATTTAAAATTTTTAATCTTTATTTGATATACACACATGAAAATACTTATCCTTATTTTTTTTTAATATTTTATTTATTTATTCATGAGAGACACAGAGAGAGAGGCAGAGACACAGGCAGAGGGAGAAGCAGGCTCCATGCAGGGAACCCGACGTGGGACTTGATCCCGGATCTCCAGGATCAGGCCCTGGGCTGAAGGCGGCGCTAAACCGCTGAGCCACCTGGGCTGCCCCTTATCCTTATTATATGTAGTACTTCCTGATATTTTATGGGAAATGATGTTTAGCAGTTATCAAAATTCCAAAATTTGGATTACAAAGATTAGGCACAACTTTTATCAAGTAAACTGAAAGACTAGAATGATGGGAACAACAGCTAATCCCTAGTTTCTGTTGCTTCGAGTGAGAGACTTCACAAGCATAAAAATAAATTTGTTGGTTTCCTTGCACTGAATTTTCCTTAAGTGCAAAGTGGTGATGACACCTGTGTTTACCTTGACCAGGTGGCTTTTTTTTTTTTTTAAACTACTGTTTGAACAAATGGCTTTTACCAGGTAAAACATGCTGCTTGACTATTGCAAATTGCTAAAGATGCGAGATAATTCTGTAAAGAGACAATCCATTTTAGCTTGGAACCATCATTCACCTAAATGCTGGTCGTCAGGCAGTATGTAATAGGTCTTTAACATCCAAGGTTTCTCTGCCAAACAATATGGTCGGGAAACCAGAATTTCATTTAAGAAATATCCTTCAGTCTCCTGGAAGCTGGGTTTAGCACACTAATAGTTTCAGTCTTACATACAAACCTTTCATGGAGAAGTGTAACAAAAATAACTAGGCTATTATATTTTAGTTCATTTTTTGTCAAAATACTACCAAAATAATGTCACTCTGCTAAACCTGAAGGAGACCAATAACTTGTAAATGTTTCTTGGCTGATACATATGTGTGTCAGTGGGAGGGGAGGTGGGAGATGCAGAAAATGTAAGGAGATGGCAAATATTAATTTGATAAAAAAGCCATTAAAGAGGACACTTAAAATTTGTATAAAACTTGGTAACATTTTAATGTTGTATATGAGAATGATTCTTTAGTCCCTGTAATTTTAAGGTATTTTGAAAGCTCCCTTTTTTCTTTCCAGAGCTGTTGCTCGTTCTTTAAGAGGTTGTATATAATATTATCTAAGTATATTTTTGCATTTAATATTGAAATAACTTATATATGACTAGACGAGTAGGTAGCATCTGATGGAAAGTAATTTTGTTTTTGTGTCCTTATTATGGTTATGAGTTCTCAGGGGATATGATGGAGTTTTTGTTTTGGTTTGTTTTTTAATAGCAACAATAGATAGTAACATGGTAGGTTTTTAAGAAGTATTAATACATGTAATGGGGCTGATCTAGACCATTGATCAGGGGTAGGCGAACTCTTCCTATAAAGAGGCAGATAATAAATATTTTTGTATTTGTGGGCTTTACAGTCTTTGTCATAACTACTCAACTTTGCTGTTGTGTGAAAACAGCCATGGATAATGTGTAAATGAATGGATGTGGGTGGATTCAACCCATGGGCCATAAAGTATAGACCCCATAAACACTCCGTGTTTTAAATAAAAACAGATTTTGAAAACTGTGCATAAAAATGAGTTGTAGGGATCCCTGGGTGGTGCAGCGGTTTGGCGCCTGCCTTTGGCTCAGGGCGCGATCCTGGAGACCCAGAATCGAGTCCCACATTGGGCTCCCGGTGCATGGAGCCTGCTTCTCCCTCTGCCTGTGTCTCTGCCTCTCTCTCTCTCTCTCTCTCTCTCTCTCTCTCTCTCTCTGTGACTATCATAAATAAATAAAAATTTAAAAAAAATAAAAATGAGTTGTATTTTAGATATATTTACTCATGCATTTAACAAATGCTTATTCAGTGACAGTTTAAGAGTTCATATGCTAGGTACTATGCCAAGTTATAGGTGTAGAGCAGTGAACAAAGCAGACATGATTCTTACCCTCATGGAGTTCACAGTATAGTGGGGAAAACAGACACTGACCAAGTATTTAAATACATTAACAAAGGATAACTGTGGGGGGGCTCACACTTAAAAAGCCTTGTGGTGAATCATTTTGTAAAATCAGTAATCCCTGTGTGTAACCAGTACTCCTTATGATTTTCATTTGTTAAAATTTGTGGTATACTTTATTAGAGATGTGGGTATTATAGTGTATCTTCTCAAAGGTGAATTACTGAACCAAAGAACTTTTCTTGTTTGTGACACTTATCAAAATAAATAAACATGTGCATAACTAGAATTATAGCAAAGTTTACTTGATAGTTGTCTATTTTCCCTTTCAGATATAATTACTGTTGGATTTTATTGTGTCTCAGCTTAGTATCATCTATTAATGTATAATGTTTACTTTTGGTCTGTAGCGGTCTGTTGTCTGAAGGGATAGCTCACCTACATTCAGAAACTAAGGTATGAAATCAAACTTTCTGTAAATGTGATTACTTTCTGCAGAATTTATGTTATTTTAGACTTATTAGAACAAAACAGGAGTATGACTATAGAATATAAGCCTTGATTCTTAGAAGAGATGCCTTCATGAAATGTTGTTCATAAAATAAGTTGAATCCTTTTTTGTTTCATAATTTCACTGACTACATATTGGAAAAAATTCTAAGTAAAATGAATTTGTAATCTAAGCATTTTTAATTTTCTTTCTGAAGTCCCAATTCACTAGATCTACCACCCAAAAAAGAAAAGTATCTATATATAAAGAAGGTAATTTGAAGGGTTTGTTAATTCATTTAAATATTTGCAGTGTATAGATCACTATTGCAGGTGCTGGGCAAATTGGGGTCTACAAGTTCTCCACCCACTGGGATTTAGACCAAGGGAACAGTATATGTGAAGGCCAGTCTGGGGAATAATCAGTGAAGTGAACTGAATTCTGTGAGTCAGAACATTAAGTTTAATGTTCTAGGAGCTAGCTGAATATCTTTGAATTTTAGGGGCTAATTTGCCTTATCTTTGAATCTGTTGGTGATAATAATACCTATATTTTATAGCTATACAATCTGGGATTCTTTAAAATACAAATTGATTAATTCAATAGAATTCTGTGTATTACAAAATTGCGTTCTATGGCAAATTATTAGAATCTAACCAATCAATAATTAAATTCTTTTGATGTAGCCAAAGACCAAAAATGTTGATGCAGTAAATAAGATTCAAAATAAACGACACTCTGCAAATAAAGGAAGGAGAGCAAATTCAAGGTACAGTTTTAACAGTATTACTTTCCTTTTTTAGTCTTATGATTGACAGTACCATCATTTTAATTATTTTTTTCTTTTTCATCATTTTAATTATAAAGCTCTGTTTCTCCAGATCTTTTTATACCTTACATTGTATATATCTTATCTACATTCAATAATTTTAAAACATGTTCTGCTCAGAAATGTCTTGCAGCAGTTACTAAGCATTTTATGTTCTTTTATTTTTTTTAATTTTTTAATTTTAATTTTAATTTTTATTTATTTATGATAGTCACACAGAGAGAGAGAGAGAGAGGCAGAGACACAGGCAGAGGGAGAAGCAGGCTCCATGCACTGGGAGCCCGACGTGGGATTCGATCCCGGGTCTCCAGGAACGCGCCCTGGGCCAAAGGCAGGCGCTAAACCTCTGCGCCACCCAGGGTTCCCTGTTCTTTTATTTTTTAAAGATTTTATTCATTTATTCATGAGAGACACAGAGACATACGCAGAGGGAAAAGCAGGCTCCATGCAGGGAGCCCAATGTGGGACTTGATCCCGGGACTCCAGGATCACACCCTGGGCTGAAGGCAGACGCTTGACTACTGAGCCACCCAGGCATCCCCATATTATGTTCTCTTAAGCAAAATCACCACATTTCAAATTTTTGTTAATGAGATATTTTCTTAGAACTAAGGCTCATCTACTTTTTTGAGCATTTAATAGAACTATACATTATTGTATATATTGACATACAGAGTGATTTGGTGTGCTCTAAGACTGTAGGATCACGGGATTCCTGGGTGGCGCAGCGGTTTAGTGCCTGCCTTTAGCCCAGGGCGCGATCCTGGAGACCCGGGATCGAATCCCACGTCAGGCTCCCAGTGCATGGGGCCTGCTTCTCCCTCTGCCTATGTCTCTGCCTCTCTCTCTCTCTGTCTCTCTCTCTCTCTCTCTGTGTGTGACTATCATAAATAAATAAAAATTAAAAAAAAAGACTGTAGGATCACTATAATTTGCATTCTATTTTTGGTGAAAAAGAATTCAAGACTGTTAGTATTTTAAGCTTGAAAAGGGGACTGAAGAGGCTCTCTAGGATAGGAGACCTAGAGAAGGAAAGTCACTCCTGCAACGGATTATACCAACCAACTTCTTTTTATTAAATGTCTTACTTACTCAGACTGATCGTTGCATTATAATCCTGGAAAAATATTTCTTAATGTTAGTGTCTTTTAATTGGCTAACTAGCTTTTTTGCTTTTGGAATAAAAGGAAAAATAGAGGATAATGAAGAGACAATAAATCTAAAATAGATTGATAGAAGAAAAGAGAACATATACTGCATACATTACTGGTTATCTTATTTTCAGGTGTCAGCATTACTTTTTAAAGAAAAGTTTATTTTTCTAAACAGAATTTTGAAGGTTTTGCTTGTTTGTTAAAAAGTAAGTTAGGCTTTAAGTAAAACGTTAAAAATAAGGCTTTCAGAACCATAAACTTGATGGGTTAGAGCTGGCCCATTCCTTAATGCCTTTACTAGTGATTTTTATTTCATATTTCTTCCCTTGTTAAGAAAATCAAATCTCATTTTTTTATTGACTTTGATTCTGGCGAGAATATGTTTCTTTAGATGGAAAAAAAGTTGATTTTGATTGATCTAATAATTGTTCATTCTGATTTTTTTCTATAGAGGTATTCTTTGTTTACAGAATTAGGGCTATAAGCAATATCACTTTATACAGTTCTTCCTCAGCAGCATGTAGTTTAAAAGCCACAGAATGAATGAAAAATAAAAAAATAAATAAATAAATAAAAACCGCAGAATGGATTTGATCTGGGAGGCACAACCCTCCTAGTTTTTATGTTTACTTGTTTGGAGGCAATGTCTAGAAGAACTGGCCTCGTAAGCCTTCTCTAGCTCTGAAGCTGTGTGATTCATAAAAATTGAAAGTCAACTAATTGTTTTTTTATAATATCATCCTTGGAAATATCAATTGTAGATTTCATCATAAATTTAAAATTAATAATTTTGATCTTTGTTATTTGAATAAAAAAGTCATGTCTCCTTTGCATATTAACATTGTATATATGAGTGTGTGTATATATATGTGTGTGTGTATGTTTATTTATGTATTCATTTATTTATAGTATAAAATTGAAATACCCTGATGTACATGTTGCCAATGATGTTGCTATTCCGGAAGATTTCTCAGACTTTTCTCTTGCAAAAACAATTAGCAAAATTGAAGGGCAACTGGAGGAAGAAGGCATACCTGATTATATAGATGATGATATTTTTTGTGGCGTTAGTAACGACATTGGAACGGGTAAGTTTTCTTTAATTTTTATCCTTGTATCACCATTACGTAGAAAAAGACATTTGGGAACTATTTTTTTTGTATTTAAAAAATGTATTGTGATATCTTGTGTTTGTTTCAAAATCATCTAGTGGGACATGGTAGGAGGAGTGAGTGGAATTATAGGTAAAATTGGTAATGAGTCAATAATTGTTGAAAATGGGTGATGGGAAGTCGTTTCTCATTGACCTCATCTCTCTACTTCTATGTATATTTGATATTTTCTGTTATAAAGAGTAAAAGATTATATTGGGGGGCACCTGGGTATCTCATTTGGTTAAGCATCTGACTCTTGATTTCTTCTCAGGTCATGATCTCGGGTTTGTGGGATTGAGCCCCATGTCAGGCTCTTCATTCATCAGGGAGTCTGCTTGAGGTTGTCTCCCTCTCCCTTTGCCTCTTCTCATCCCCACCACCCTCAAATAAATAAATAAATCTTAAAAAAAGAAGACTATATGGTACTGGTTTCATTGACCACTTTTCAACTAAGGTTAAAATGCCCCATAGCTTATCATTTTTGGGTGGGGATTTGCGGGCAAGGGGAGAGAGAGAGAGAGAGAGAGAATCTTAAGCAGGCCCAATGCAGGGCTCCACCTCACAACTGAAATCAAGAGTTGGATTCTTAACTGAGGCACCCAGGTACCCCACATTAAAATAACTTTTAAAACCCAATATTTGGTGCTTGGGTGGCTCAGCGGTTGAGTATCTGCCTTTGGCTCAGGCTGTGATCCTGGAGTCCTGAGATCAAGTCCCACATCAGGCTCCCCAAAGGGAGCCTGCTTCTCCCTCTGCCTGTGTCTCTGCTTCTCTCTGTGTCTCTCATGAGTAAATAAAATCTAAAAAAAAAAACAAAAACAAAAAAACCCAATATTTCTTTGAATTCCTTTCATTTATGAATACTGTATTCTACTTAGTGCAAGTTAAAAAAAATGAATTATTGATGTGGCATCAGTTAAAATAATCATTAATTTTCTAATGAATGTAATTTTCTTTCTTATAAATTCATTCTCTGCATATCACTTTGAAAAATAATAATACTAAGTTTAGATCATCTAAAAACAAAATTTAGTTACCAGTAATATCTCTAGAACTGTTGAATTTATGAGAAGCCACTTATGCTTTTGGAAATAAAGACTAAGACAATTGAGTGTATGTGACCATGGTTAATACTGAGCTATAATTGTGACTTCAGGCAAGCCAGTTAGCCTCTCTGTAATAGCATTTTCTTCATTTCAAAATTTAGCAGTTTGTATTAGATGGTCATAAGATTTATCTTTAAAATTCTCTTGATTCTGTGAAAACCATAACATATGGGTAATGATTATTGTGCTGCATGCTAGTCAGTCATAAATGAGCTATTCATTTGCGAATTTATTACCTTTACTGACTTATCAAAGCTTTCTGGGAGTACTCTTCAGAAGAGAAGGAAAGTGAAGCAGGAAGTTGCCTTTATGTCTCTGTCAAGATTCCTTCAAGGACACAGTGATCACATGTTGACTGTTCTTCAGTACATAGTCACCATGACCCTGGGACAATATTCTTGCTCTTAGATACACAGGACCAGTACAGACAGACCACCTGAAATTGCTATTTTCTTTTTATTGCTGAATCTCCTCTCTGCCACTTTGCCTCCCTGTCTTCTCTTCCCAGAATCTTTGGCTAAGCTATCCGCCCTTCTGGGGAGTTTTCTCTTGTTCCAGATGATTGCCTGAATGGCTGTTATGGGCAAGAGGAAAAGATGAAAAAGTAATTTAATAGTATATACTGCTTTTGTAAGACTATTCTTTCTCCTTTCTTTTTAGAGACGAGCTCCTGCAAACTTCACATTTTTAAATGTATCATTTCCCTTCTATACTGTGCTAACCTGGAGTGACATGAGAGGCTTGAAGGAGAGTTGAGGCTAGAGAGCTCTAGGTGAAGTAGAGCCAGTCATTGTTAATCAGCTCCATGGTAACACTGGGAGCATTTAATAAGAGCTTTGTAACAGGCAGTATGTATGGAGATGTTTTGTGCTCTGTTGGGATATATCCTAATGATTTCTCAGAGGCAACTCCAGGTGTTTATTCAAGATAAGATCCGTGAAGGCAAAGCTTGTCTTATCCCTACTATGCCTGGAACATTATAGAAACTTAATGTATATTTTTTGAATGAATGCTTGAATGAATTGTGGAGTGAGTTCTAAGTTCACTTTTCACTTTATTTTGTTATATAGTTAGAGAAACATCAAAGATTTACTGCTGATACTGTTGAATAAAGAACTTTAGGTAGTGATGAAATACCAGAGGCAGATTTTAGGGGTTGTGGAGAAAGCTTCAGCAGTACATCATTAGCATAATTCTTTGCTTTTATGACACATAGATTACATTTTAACTTCTGTGAAATCGGGATATATATTACAGTCACTGGTATTTTATAATCACGGTGGCTGAGATTGAAGTTGAGTTTTGCTAGAGAGGTTTTATGTGTGCTACTGCCAAACACTTGGGGACATTACCAACCTGAAACCACTTGAGGTTTTCTGACTGAGGTATTTTGGACCACCTTGGTAAAGACTAATTCAGTCTGCAAACTTAATGTGAGTACTAGCTTGTGGTTCAGATTCTCAGGAGAGCTTTTTGCTGTTTTTCTTTCTTTACTCAGTTCCAGGTTGAGATGTGGACAATTCCTTTTCATTGGGTGGATTTGTTTTTCATTTATCTTTACAGTGGGGGTATTTAGTGTCTTTAGTATTCTCAAACAAGGATCTCCTGATAAACTCTCCATCTTGAACATTTTTTTCCTCATGAAATAATGATCTATCTTGTAATTGATGGCATCTTAGATTCAGTGAAAGACAATAAATGTAATTATTTAAATTCACAGAAGCCCAGAACAGATTTCTAAAGGCCAAACTCCGTGTTATGCAGGAAGAATTGGATAATGTTGTATATGAATGTAATAAAAAGGTAAAAACCTCTCAAATTCCCTAATATTCAAAGATATTTTAGTAGCAGTTTCAATTATTTTAAAAATATATTCATTGAGGTATAATTTACTGTTAAATTTTGAATTAAATTATATATAAATACTCAACTTTTATTCTGAAATAGTGAATTTTCACTGAGCTAAAGAATTTTAAATACTTGTTAGCAGTTAGAATTTTCTGTGTAAGATTTACAAATGTAAGCTATTAAACACAAAATATCTCACTTCCATTTTTGAAGATGAAAATGGAATGTAATTTGTTTTTCTTTGTGAAATGAATATAAATATCTGAAATCATATGAAGCTCCTTTTTTACTGCTTTGTTTTGATACTAAACTTTGTGCATTTTTTCACATAATGTATAATTTCATAACTATAGGAAAATGAAATTCAGAATTTAAAGTCACAAATAAAAAACTTTGAAGAAGATTGTATGAGACAGCAGCGAACAATTAATTTGCAGCAGTCTCAAACAGAAAAATATAAAACTCTTTTTGAAGAGCTAAACAAAAAATGTGATGGATTACAGCAACAGCTATCTTCAGTAGAAAAGGTAATAATTTTGCTATTTTTCTGGACCTAATGTTAAAGATACTATAAAACTTTAAAGTTTACATGTTTGTGAAGACACTACTTTTATTGGTTCAGTTATTTTGTTAGTATTTACTAAAATGTCTTCCAATATAAGAATATTTTTTAATAGCGTTATTGAAATACAATTCACAAATAATACAAATCACCCTTTTAAAGTATACAATTTAGTGGCTTTTAACATATTCAGAGTTGTGCAACTGTCAGTATGATCATTTTAGAACATTTTCATCACCCCAAAAAGACATTCTGTACCCTTGAGCCACCGTATCCTAACCTTCTTCCCCTAGTCCCCTCCATCTCTAGGCAACTTCTAATCTATTTTCTGTTGATAGATTTGCCTATTTTGGACATTTCATATATACAGAATTATACAATATGAGATATTTTGGGATATCTTTCGTATAAGAATGTTTTTGAGGTTCATCCACATTATAGTACATACCAGTACTTCGTTCCTTTTTATAGAGTAATATTCCATTATATGGATATAACACATCTATTTCTTTATCAGATGATGGATATTTGTTTTATTCCTACTTTTTGACTATTTTGAATAATGCTGCTATGAACATTAACATACAAGTTTTTGTGTGGACATATGTTTTCATTTGTCTTGTGTGTATACCTAACAGTAGAATCATTGGATCATATGGTTACCCTGTGTTTAATCTTATGAAAAACACCAGCTATACTGTTTGTACATTTCCACCGGCAGTGTATAAGGGTTCTGTTTTCTCCACATCCTCACCAACACATGTTAGATAATCTTTTTTTTTTTAATTTTTATTTATTTATGATAGTCACACACACAGAGAGAGAGAGAGAGAGAGAGGCAGAGACACAGGCAGAGGGAGAAGCAGGCTCCATGCACTGGGAGCCGATGCGCCCTGGGCCAAAGGCAGGCGCTAAACTGCTGCGCCACCCAGGGATCCCAGATTATCTTTTTGATTCTAGATATCTACTCACGTAAAGTTATCTTGTCATATTGATTTTCATTTCTCTGATAACTAAAGATTTTGAGCTTCTTTTCATATGTTTATTGGCCATTTGTATGTCTTCTTTGGAGAAATATCTGATTCTTTGCTCATTGTTTAAATTGGAACTTTTAAATTCTTGAGTAGTAAATGTTTTTTTTATATATTTTAGATACAAGTCCCTTATCAGATACAGATTTCTAAATATCTCTCCCATTCATTAGGTTGTCTCTTCACTTTCTTTACAGTGACCTTTGACGCACAAAATTTTTTAATTTTGAAATCCAGTGTATCTAATTTTTCTTTGGTTATTTGTGCTTTTCTTATCAAATCTAAGGGGATAATACATTTTAAATAAGCTATCCTATTAAAAATTTTATATTGTGCCGTTGAGATAATAAAAATAAAGCATACTGTATGGTATTACTTTGTAAGACTTAGGATAAAAATTATGTATTATAAGAGATTTAGGAAGTAGGAAATTATGTCTTCATTTCTATATTTTTCTTTAGTGTGTTCATATAAAAGACCATATGTTTGAACATTTTAGTCTTGTATAATTAGCATTATCTTCTGGTAAAAAAATTCTTAATATTGGATTCATTGAGATAAGATTCGTGTACAGTAAATCACCCTTTTTAAGTATACAGTTCTGTGAGCTTTGACAAATACATAGTTATATAACTATCACCATAATTGAAATATAGAATAGTTCTACCATCCCCAAAAGTTCCCTTGTGAATTTAGTCAAATCCTTTGCATACTTTGAGTCTAAGGCAGCCACTAATCTGGTTTTGGTTCTTACATTTTGGTGTTTTCCAGATTGTCATGTAAATAGAATCACATAGAATAACTTGTAGGCTTTTGAGTCTTTTTTCACTTGCATAAAGCAATTGAGGTTAATCCATGTTGAAATCTGTTCTTTTTAATGCTGAGTAGTATAACATTGAATGGATGTACCACATTTTGATTACCTGTATGTCCGGAAATAAAAATTAATTACATTATCTAGTAGCAGAAAGTGCTACCCAATATGGTAGCTAACTATATGTGGCTATTCCAAATTGTGACATGCTATAAGTTTAAAATAAATACCAGATTTTGAAGACTTAATACAATAAAGAATTAAAAAGAGAATCTTTTTTTTTAATTATTCTTTTTTTTTAATTTTTTATTTATTTATGATAGTCACTCAGAGAGAGAGAGAAAGAGAGAGAGGCAGAGACATAGGCAGAGGGAGAAGCAGGCTCCATGCACTGGGAGCCCGACGTGGGATTCGATCCCGGGTCTCCAGGATCGCACCCTGGGCCAAAGGCAGGCGCTAAACCGCAGCGCCACCCAGGGATCCCGAGAATCTTTTTATATTGATTACATATTGAAATATTTTAGATATATTGGGATAAATGAAGTATAGATATATATAATGAAGTATAGTATTAAAATTATTTTTACTTCTTTTTAAAGTAGTTACTAGAAAATTTTAAATTTCATATATGATTCATATTATATTTGTTAGTCTAAAAATTATAGACCAGTGTTCTAAGAAAAAACCATTGTATCTGGGAAACCAGAGTTTTAATTTGTCATGATACTTTATCATTTGTCATCATGCTGACAAGTTTCTGGTCCTGTCATCAGGATCATTTCACATAATCTGAAACCTTGTCTACATCTCTGATTCTCTTCTTCTTGGCCTTTATACCCAATCCTATGCATTCTTCACATGTTTTTCATTCTTTTTTTTTTTTCAATTTCCATTGCCCCTTCTTGATTCAAGCTATTATTATCTTCTTTCTGAATCCCCCCACTGATTATTTTATGTCCTTTCTCTTTTCCTTATCCATTGTATCCTATGTTCTGTCAATAGATTAATATTCCCAAAAGACCACATATGATTATAACTCCACCTTTGTATGGCAAAAATGGAACTAATATTTTTTTTGAGTACTATGTGTCAGGCAAACATATTATAGAAAGAGACTGAATCTAATAGGTTAAGCAAATTGCCCAGGGTCATACAGATAGTGGCAGAGCAGGATTCAAGCCATGTTTGTCTGACTCCAAAGTCTGTGTTCTTTCCACAAATCATGTAGACTCTTTCTCCAACCCCTCAAAATTAAGTGGTCTACTATTCCAAAATCTCACTGCTGTTGAGAGTTAAATATTTGAACCTTTGGTTCACAGTGAGTCTTCTAAGCTATTATGATACATCGACTATCTGAAGATTTTTATTATAATGACTTTTCATTAGCTCTGAACTTCCCAGCTTGAATCCTTATCTACCTACCAGACAGAGAGGTATAACAACTCTCATGGGTTATGCAGAACTCAATATTGAGTCTTTTTTTTTTTTTTTGGCTAATTCTGCAAAACAAAACAAAACAAAACAAAAAACAAAAAAAACCCTCAATGGACATTTGATAGAAATGCAAAACAGAGCTTGAGTTTGATGGAGCTGCTTCTATAAACCTATAAAAGCCAACTATTTAAAAAATTACTACAACTATTATACTAACAGAGCCATTTCTAAAATACAAAAACAAAACATTTTATTGCAGCATTCAATTTTGTTTTTCAGTTAATCTATTTTAAAATCAACTTTATTGAGAAATAAATACAATTAAATTTACTTGTTTTAATCGTGCAGTTCATTGAGCTTTGGCAAAATAGTATATCCTTATAACCATCACTGCACTTCCTCCAAATTTCCTTTGTCTCCCTTCCTCCAAATCTCTGACCTCTGACCATGGCCCATCCACTCACTGATCTGCATTCCTTTGTTACAGATTAGTTTTCCCTGTTCTACAGTTTCATACAGATGGAATCATAAGTATGTACTTTTTTATGCCTGGCTTCTTTTGTTCAGCATAATGATTTTGAGATGCATTGTTGTTGCATATTTTGTGGTTCATTCCCTGTATTGCTGGGTAATGTTTGTTTATGGATGTACTGAATTTTGTTTATCCATCAATTTGTAGACATTTCTGTTGTTTCTAGCTTTGAACTATTAGAAATGAAGACACTATGAATTTTCATATACAAGTTTTTATGGAGACACATGTTTTTGTATAGGCACATCCAGTGATGTTGGAAAAATACCTAAGGGTAGAATTTCTGAGTATTACAGAAAGTGTATGTTTAACTTCATAAGAAACTGCCAAACTGGGTTTCAGAATTTTAGCCATTCCAGAGGGGCAGCATATTAGTATCTCATAGTGGTTTAATTTGTATTTTATAACTATTGATCTTGAACATTTTTTTATGTTATTGGCCATTCATATATCTTCTTTTGTCTATTCCTTTTGCCCTTTTAAAAAAAAGTATTGAATTGACATAGGAAGTCCTTATGTTTCCTTATATAATTCTTTTGCTAGAATATATAGTGAAGAGTTTCTCACAGTCTTACTTGGCTTTTTTTCTTAACAGCATTTTTCAAAAGATAGTTTTAAAGTTTGATGAATTCCAGTATTTTATTTTATTTTATTTCTAGTTTGTGCTTTTTTAACCCTATTTAAGAAATCTTTGCCCAGTCCAAGGTCATGAGGATTTTCTCCCATGTATTCTTAAGTTTTATGGTTTTAGCCTGTGTGTGTGTGTGTGTGTGTGTGTGTGTACATGCATATATAAATAGATCTGTAACCTTTTTCAGGTTAATTTTGTATATGGCATGAGGGTAAGGTCAAGGTTTATTTTTCAGACAATCAACATTTGCTGAAAATACTATTCTTTCTCAATTTAATTACCATGGCACCCATGTCTTTATCCCGTCTCTCCCTCCCCCAATGTGAAACTTCAATTGTACTTCTCTTAGACTGCTTGATATTATTACACTTAAAATATATCAGTGATATTAGGTCACTAATATTTTTAGCCTTTTTTATTTGGATAGATTCTATTGCTATGTCTTCAGTAGTTTACTGATCTTTTCTTTGCAGTGTCTAATATGCTCTTATTCTTAACCAAGTGAAATGTTCATTTTGATACATTACTCATCTATGGAAGTTCCATTTGATTCTCTTTTATATTCTCAATGTCCTCATTATATTAACATATATAATTAAAATAGCTGTTTTGACAGCTTTGTCTGATGGATCTGTCATATTTCTCATTTATGGATTTGTTTCTATTGACTACTGTTTCTTCTGTATATCAATCACATTTTCCTGCTTCTTGGTTTGGTTAGGGATTTTATACTGAATGCTAAACATTGTGAATATTATATTGTTGAGTGGTTGTGTTTAGTGTGCTCTTTGAACACAGGTAGTTATTTGCCAGTTTAGTCCCTTTGAGACCTGTTTTTAAGTTTGGCTGGCATGTGTCTAGAGTAGCGTCGGGGAATAGTTCAGCTGTACCACTAAGGCTTCCCTTAAAGAGACCTTCCAGAATCTCCTCTGAATGCCTCAGATGATCACTAAGGTCTCTCCTTTCTGTCAGGTTAGAGATCAGATGTCATCCTTCCTTGTGTGAACTATGTTTGCATTGTTCTGTTTACATTCCCTGATTGTTCTTTGCTGGCCTTGTTGGGTTTCTCTGTATGTAGGTGCGGCCTCGTCCTCAGTATACTGGAAGGATATCCTGTGTAGATTCCTGAAGCTCCCTCCTAATGGAGTTCCTTCTACTTGAACCCTTCTCATAAATTCTAAGGACCTCAGTCTCCTCCAGCTTCCATCTCTGTCCCTCAACTTAGCAGACCTCGGCTGTGTTTGTATTTTCTCCACATTATACCCACAGTGTGGACATTGCCTCCAGGCAGAATGCTGGGGTGATTGTAACACTACTCCATTTATTTTTCTTCTCTCAGGAGTCATAATCCTACTGTTTTCCTTTATCTCTAAATAGTTATATAACACATTTTGTCTATTTTCTTTAGTTTACATTGTGTTTTTATCTTAGGTTCTTATTTCATCATGAGTAGAAGCCTTAATCTTTGTTTTAGGGTTTTTTGGGGGTTTGGGTTTTTTTTTGGGGGGGGGGTCAAATTATAGTCAGTAGGTACATTCCACAAGTTTCTCTGACCATGGATTATGTCACACAAACATTCCTATCACTAGTAACTCACTTAAAAAAAAAGTCTGCTCTCTTTTTCTTTCATTCCAGCTAAAATTGAGGTTTGTGTCATTTTCTAAAGATGCTTTGTTCTTTGTTTCTGTAGCAAAGCGCCTCAAAAGCATTTTCTTTATTTCTTCAAGTCCTTATCTTGCAAAGGAAGCTTTTAAATTTTTGCCTGTATGTATCCTGCAAAGCCATAATTTTAATGGTCCTTATCTTCGTTTAATATTGTATAGTTTACAAATTGCGATCACATACATATGATAGTTGTGTGTAGTCATATGGTTTTATTATATAGATCTGCACCTTCCCCTAGCTCTTTATTCCCTTTTCCCCAGCTTAAGTTTCATGGTGCACTACTTAATTATCCATTGTATATATTCTTAATTTCATGTGCCCATCATTTATGTAGAATAGTACCTGGCACACAGTAAATGCTTGATAAATGTGCTGAAGAAGTAAGTAGGTATAGATATCATTACTACCAATTTTAGATATGGGAACTGAGTCTACCACAGCTCATAGGTTCTCTGACTCCATGTTCATTGCTTTTTGTATCTTAGCACTTTTTTCTAAAACCTTATCTGATCATTTATTCTCATCTGAATATTCCTCTTCTGAATTACTGTGACAATTTGTGTTACTCTAAAGTATTTACTACCATTTTTATCCTGTGCTGTGGTTACTGATACAATACCTCTCTCTTTTCTTGCCCTCTCCCAGTGCTTTATGAATGCTTTAAAAGTTAAGAGAGGTTGGCAAATTATTTCTTCTTGGATCTCATAGTATTTGAGCTTTTAAGTGAGTTTTTAATTTCTTTAAGCTAAGTTTTTCTCTTAAAAAAGGCTAAAATAAAATTCAGGGCTTAAGGTCTTTCCTAATATTTGTCTTTAACAACATGTAAACTGCTTATTTTTTTGGTAACAGTAGATTTGCTTTACTATTTTTAGCATATAAGGTATCATAAAAAATACTGGTATCTTGTCTACTTTGTAGATTACAAAGTACTTGAATGTGATTAAAAATAAATGTTTTCAAAAAAATAAATGTTTTCAAGTTTTTGGTAGGTTTTCCCTTTCCTTAGTGGATTTGTTCATTTGGGAATACTTTATTTCCTATTTTACTTTTCTAATGCCTTTTTTCTTTTTCACTTCTCCCAAGAAGGGAGCCATATTGATTCACCGTTAAAGGAACATAATGTGGTGTAGGATGGTTTTCATTTTTCTGTGAAGTAGGTTACAAAGTCACCAGCAGGAAAGAGAAGGGCAAAGATTTATTTTCATATTCTTTGGAGAAGAGGCTAAAATGAGGCAGCTAGAATTGTGGACTTTGTAGCTAATAAGAATCTCTGCCTTTTCCATGTGAACAGTGAGATAAATCAAGCTTGCTTTTACTGTAGCTACCACCCACAAAGCTGTGAAGAAGGCTGGTGATAGCAGATGGTATCCATACACAGTTTGATTTGTTTAGAAACCTACATAAAGAGCAGCATGTGTTTTGTTTTGTTTTGCCCTTAA
The DNA here is from genome assembly GCF_905146905.1 of Nyctereutes procyonoides. Classification (NCBI taxonomy): domain Eukaryota; kingdom Metazoa; phylum Chordata; class Mammalia; order Carnivora; family Canidae; genus Nyctereutes; species Nyctereutes procyonoides. The sequence goes on along the minus strand of NW_026575040.1, from coordinate 18,920,247 downwards.
TTACTTAGGGCCAGGGAGATCAGTTTTAAAATAAAACAGTGATACAGCCAGGAGAAAAAAATTTATAATAAAAGAATAAAATAGACAACTATATTTATAATTGCATCATTTCAATTCCATAATATTTATTGAATCTCTGTTGTGTATTAGGCTCTGTACTAGACATGGTAGGGGATGCAAAGAAGGGTGAGTTAAGTATTACAAAATAAATTCAGTTGAATAAACATGTCATTAGTGCCTCCTCTGTGCCCCTAAGTTCTGGGAATACAGAAATTAGGACCATTTCTATCCTCAGTGAGCTTACATTAATAATGTGGAAAATGAAGTAAATGAATAGTTTCAGTTCTGCACAGCAGATACTGTGATATATGTGTGTCAAGATGTAGAAGCTCTGAAGAAAGGGTACCTAATTCAGCCTGGAAGGAGAATGAGGAGGAGAATGAGGGAAGGCTTCCTGGTGGAGGTCAAACCCTCATGTACATCCCTCATTGAGTCTTAAAGGATGAATAGTTGCTGGCCAGGTAAAAATGAGCAGGGAGGAAGGATCAAGGAAGAAGGAAGAGCATGAGATAAGCCAAGGCTCAGAGACAAGAAACATCATAGCTGTTTGGGAGAGTTCCATATACTGCTGATATATCTGAAGGGTAACATCTTGCAGGAGATAAGATTATAGTGCCAGATAATGGTAGAGTTTGGGGTTTATTCTACATGTTCATGTTTCTTCAGACCTGTAGACTCTGTGACAGCATCCCTTAGAATATTTGCAGACATACAAGTCTAAATCTACCCCAAGATGTGGAACATTAACCCATAACATGATTTTTTGCTCAAGAGTTGGAATTTACCCTGTAAGGCTAATGTAGAATGCTCTGTTTTGAACAAATATTTCTTTTTTAAAAAAACATTTTATTTATTTATTTATGAGAGACAGAGAGAGAAGTGAGACGTAGTTCAGAGGGAGAAGCAGGCTCCCCACAAGGAGCCCAACACAGGACTCGATCCTGGACCCCGGGATCATGCCCTGAGCCGAAGGCAGACGCTCCACCTCTGAGCCACCCAGGCATCCCTTGAACAAATATTTCTTATATGATATACTTTGTTCGGTTTATACAAACACAGTATTTATGAGAGTTTGTGCCTTACATAGTTGTTATGAGGAGGTTCCCAAAGGAAGAACTATAGGTACAAAGAGTTGCTTATAAAATAAATATAGAGGACTTCTATACTATATAAAAAGAGATGGAACATTTCAAACAATAAGTAATTTGAAAGCCTAATTCTTGACTACATCTTTAAGGATATATCTGTCTAATACCAATTCAGGGTAAGAATTCCCAGAGACCTCTCACTCATTGCTCAGCCCCCAGCCTTTGAGGTGTGTGTGTATGTGTGTGTGTAAAATTTGGGAGAAAGCAAGGAATATGGAAATGGAAAAGCAGAATAATAGAGGGAACTTATAAATGTTCCATATATCTCTTCTACCATATAGGAATTAGAAAGTAAAAGAAGACTACAAAAACAGGCTGCCACTAGCCAAAGTGCTACAGAAGTTCGGTTGAATAGAGCTCTAGAAGAGGCAGAAAAGTACAAATTGGAGTTAAGTAAATCAAGGCAAAATAACAAGGTATGGAAAAATTGAATAGTTTTGGTAATGATCACCTTTGGTAACTTTTTTTGCAAGAGTCAAAAATAATAGTTTTTAAATTTTAATTCTTAATGTTATGTGAACATTTCTGTTTTCAGAAGCACATTCATTATTGTTATGTAATTTTCAACAAATCTTTATTGTGTGCCCATGTTATATGCCAGACATTTTTCTAATCTCTGGATACAAATGGTAGGAAAGAGTCTCTTTTGTATCTCAAATCTGTTTCCTTCTCTTCTTTACTCACTTTTCTAATATAATGCAAAGGGCTACTTTATAGGGCAGTGGTTCTCAAACTTGAGCATGTATCAGAATTACCAGGAAGGCTGGTTAAGACAGATTGCTGGGCCCCACACCCAGAGTTTCAGATTTAGTAGGTCTAGGGTGAGGCCTGTTTTAACTAGTTTTAATAAGCAGTTTTAACAAGTTCCCTGGTGATGCTGATGCCACTGGTTCTGAGACAACATTTTGATAATCACTGTTGTATCCCAGTATCTAGCCAATGATTGGTATAGAATTAGCGCTCAATGCCTGAAATAACTGTTGAATAAATGAAGGCTCAAATATCATTGTGTATGAAAACTGTTTGCATACTCTATAAATTTTGACTAATTCAATTTTGGTTCTTTGTCAACCTAAAAGTGATGCTCCATTGGAATCTCTCCCTTTGGATAATACTGAATAATTTACACTTAGCAGAGGCTTGATGAAGTTAGGAGCCACCTTTGTGACATACACAGATGATACATTTCCAATAAACTAACAGCACTTAATAGGACATAAAACTAGACTGAACTTGATAAATCCTCCAACATATTTAACAGAGGCAAAATGTGACAGTGACTACAGAGTTTTGAGATATCTTCTGTGAGATAGTTTGTATTGTGTAATCAGACTGTGTTCATGTTCAAGAGCCATCGATGATGGTATGTTGGAGATTTATTAACAGAAGTTATTAAATGAATGAGGAAGTCATCTTTATAACTTGCCAATAATTAGCATGCTATTGGAATATTATTTCCAATTTGGTTCACTCTGGAGGGATTTTGAAGAAAATAAAATGGAATAACCATGTATATGTCAGGATTTGCTAATTCTTAGTTGTTGATGTTTTAGCACAATTAGAGAAGTAGAAGGAAAAACTTGTTTCCATGACAGCAATAATCCTATTGAGCCATTTTGCAAATTGACATACCAAGTCCTCATTAATTAGTTTAAAACCATCAACACTGTAAAAGCAAGTATGTTCAAAACAAATTTCTGATCCAAAGTCTGCATTATGGGTGATCAGTTTAAATGCAGTAGGAGAACATTTTGTAACTATTTGCTATCAAGTAGACATTTTGAAATCAGAGTTCTTAGATGTAACTTATTTTAGATTTCTGAAAAAATATGTGTATGAGTCTTAAGTTTCTGATTTTTTTCAATTATTTTGCTTCATTTCTAACTTGTCTTTTTTTTAAAATATTTTATTTATTTATTCATGAGAGATAGAGAGAGAGAGGCAGAGGGAGAAGCAGGCTCCATGCAGGGAGCCCGATGTGGGACTTGATCCCAGGACTCCAGGATCACGCCCTGGGCCAAAGGCCAGGTGCTAAACTGCTGAGCCACCCGGGAGTCCCCTAACTTCTGTCTTTGAAGAACATTTTGGGCTTATGCTATTTAGTTTTTCCTTGTAGTCTAGCCTATATATAAGTTTTTTTGTGAGGAGGTATATTTTTTCCATTTTAATTCTTTGTACCTTGCTTCTCATTCTAATTAGACATATGATTAGGTAGATAATTAAAATTATTCAGGTTGGTATGTTTAAGAAATAGTAAGGTTTCCATAAAATGGGACAAGATTGACTCCTAGTCATGAAAAAGTTAAAGATTTATTTTAAAAAATGATATATTCTGCACAGAGGTAAGGAAACTAATCTGGCCTTAGAGTAAGAGTAACTTTTGAAATGAAAAGTCAGTCAAGTTCAATCAGATGCTGCATGAGTGCAGGGACCCCGATTGTCTCATTCTGCTGTGTTTCAGTGCCTGGAACATAGTAATTGCCTCTGAAATATACTATAGGAAGGAATGAGGAAAGACAACTATGTGATGGTTTAATTGGAATTCTTAAAAACAGAGCATTTGATTAGATTGTTTGCTTATAGTCCATTTAAAATATGTCACCAGGGATCCCTGGGTGGCTCAGTGGTTTAGTGCCTGCCTTCGGCCCAGGGCGTGATCATGGAGACCCGGGATCAAGTCCCACGTCGGGCTCCCTGCATGGAACCTGCTTCTCCCTCTGCTTGTGTCTCTGCCTCTCTCTGTGTGTGTGTGTCTGTCGTGAATAAATAAATAAAATCTTAAAAAAATAAAATAAATAAAATATATCACCAAGTCCATGTTATTTCATTTAGGAACAGATAATTTCAAATTCTTTATTAATTCATTTAGAAATATTTACGAAGGCCTTCTAGGTACCTGCCAGACCTTTCCTAGAGACTGGAGATGCAAAAGTGATAAAGATAAATAAATAAATATGATTCCTGTAATCATATACTCCCTGTAGTGGAGAAGCTGTGTGTTATTTAGACAATTCATCAAGCAAAACTGAGGTGCAACTGTGATTTGAGCAGGTAACCAGGTAAAGGCATGCTTTTTTTAAAAACGTAATTCTGAGTTAAGATCTGAATAATATTAACAAGTTATATGCTAGGAAGAGATTATGGACAAAGGGAATCCTATGTATAAAATGGCTCTGTGGTAGGAAAAAAAACTAGGTCATGAAAGTCAGGGATGGAAGTGAAGAGAATGTTGTGAAGTGAGGCCTCAAGCAGGTAGAGGCCAAACCATCTAGATCCTTCAGGCTGTGTTGATATTTGGGGTTTTATCCAAATATAGTACAACGCCACTGCATGGTTATTTTGAACAAGGTAAGGGGAGACTATGCAGTGATCATATGTGTGCCTGGAAAGTATTTTTGTTTATTGTGTGGAGAATTCATTGGAAGGAGGCAATGAATTCTGGCTAAAGAGTAGCAGTGTGAGAGATGGAGGCAATGAACTCAGGTTAAGAGGAGCAGTATGAGAGATGATGAAGTAGCTTGGACTAGACTGATAGTGGTGGAAATGGAGAGAAATAAGTATCAAAATACATTGAAGAGAGAAAAATTACTAGGACTTGATGATGGGTAGAGATGGAATTGTGGAAAAGGGAAGCTTTTGAGAGGATGTTTTGACTTTTAGTTTTCAGAACTGGATAGATAGTGCCATTCCCTGGAGTAGGTTTGGGAAAGATTTTAGAACATCTTGAGATTCATCCCATTGTTCCATGTGACAGTAGTACACTTTTAATAATTTTACACATGGTATAAATATAACAAACAATACCATCTATTGATGGACTTAGGGTTGTTTCCAGTTTTCACTATTACAAATAAAGCTGCCATGAGCATTCACATATATGTCTTTGTGTAGACATGTGTTTTCATTTCTCTTGGGTAAATACCTAAAATTAATAAACATCTGGGTTTTATTATAGATGTACGTTCAACTGCCAAACTGGTTTCCAAAATGGTTTTACCAATTTATATTCTTAACAGCAGTATATAAAAGTTTTAGCTGTTCCATGTCATGACCAACATTTGACATAGTCAGGCTTTTACATTTTACTGTTCTAGTGGGTGACTAACAGTATGTCATTGTGGTTTAGTTTGCATATTCCTAATGACCAGTGAATAATACAAACATCTTCATATGCTCATTTGCTATCTTGAGATTTTCTATTTTCCCCAGTTTTATTGAGATATAATTGACATACAGCATTATTAAGTTTAAGGTATATAGCATAATGATTTGATTTATATATTGTGAAATGATTACCACAGTAAGTTCATTTAATATCCATCATCTCACAGAGATACAAAAAATAAGAAAAGCTTTTTTCCTGGTGATGAGAATTCTTAGGATCTATTCTCTTAACAACTTTCAAATATACCATACAACAGCTAACTATAGTTATCATGTTGTATATACATTACATCTCTAGTGTTTTATTATAACTGGAAGTTTGTGCCTTTTGACCACCTTCCTCCAATCTCCCCTCCTGCCTCCCACCACTCCCTACATCTGTTAACCATAAATCTGATCTGTTTTTCTTTGCATTTTTAAAAAGAGTTTTTAAGTATAAGTATGATCACACAGTATTTGTCTTTCCTTGTCTGACTTACTTAGCATTATGCCCTCTTGGTCCATCCATGTTCTTATGAATGGCAGGATTTCTCTTATTTATTCCACTGAGTGTATATACCACAATTTCTCTATCCATTCATGCATTGATGGACTTTTAGGTTGTTTCCATGTCTTGGCTATTATAAATAATGCTGCCGTGAATATGGCATTGCAGATATCTCTTTGATGTAGTATTTTCATATCGTTTGGATATATTCACAGAAGTGGAATTGCTGGATTGCATGGTAGTTGTATTCTAAATTTTTTGAGGAACCTCTAAACTGTTTTCTATAGTGGTTTTACCAATGTACAATCCCACTAATATTGCACAATGTTCCCTTTCCTCCACATCCTCTCCATCATTTGTTGTCTCTTGCTTTTTGATGATAGCTATTCAGATTGAATGCAATTCCTATCAACATTCTATCAAGATTGAAGATACTGTTTTATTTCCCCTTTGATTTCTTCTTTGACCTGTTTGTTCAGGAGAGTCTAGATACCTTCTTTGGTGAAGTTTTGGTAAAAAGTTTTTTCTCTTAATAATTTTTAATGAAGTTTAATTTATAGAAGTTGTAAATCAGCATAAAAATTGTAAAGTTAGTACAGAGCATTTCTGTAATCTTCAAACACAGTTTCCTCTGAAACTAACATATACATTAGTATGGTACATTTACCATAGCTAATGAATGAATCAATAACGTTATTCACTAAAGAGCATACTTTATTCAGATTTCCTTAGTTTTTAATCTCTTTGGTTCATTTTTAAAAATTGAGTTGACTTGTTATTATAAATGAGCTATAAGAGTTTTTATGTATTCTAACTACATGTCTTTTGTCAGATATATGCTTTGCAAGTGTCTTATCCCTTGCCTTTTATTTTTGTAACACTTCTTTTGAAGAGTGAACTTTTAAATTTTGATGTAGCCTAATCTGTTTTTTCTTTTATAATGTGCTTCTTATGGCCTATTTAAGAATTCTTTGCTAAATCTAAGGTCACGACGATTTGGTCCTATGTATTTTTCTAGAAGTTGCGTAGCTTGAGCTTTTAGGTGAATTTTTGTTTTTTTTTTTTAATTTTATAAATTAATTTTTATTGGTGTTCAATTTACCAACATACAGAATAACACCCAGTGCTCATCCCGTCAAGTGTCCCCCTCAGTGCCCGTCACCCATTCACCCCCACCCCCCGCCCTCCTCCCCCTCCACCACCCCTAGTTCATTTCCCAGAGTTAGAAGTCTTTATGTTCTGTCTCCCTTTCTGATATTTCTCACACATTTCTTCTCCCTTCCCTTATATTCCCTTTCACTATTATTCATATTCCCCAAATGAATGAGAACATACACTGTTTGTCCTTCTCCGGTTACTGTGGCCAAGTTCAAAAAGGGTGTTGCCTGAGTTCTCCTCTGGGATTTTGATGGAATCTTGTCTCACATTTAGATCTTTCATCCATTTTGAGTTTATCTTTGTGTATGGTGCAAGAGAGTGGTCCAGTTTCATTCTTCTGCATGTGGATGTCCAATTTTCCCAGCACCATTTATTGAAGAGACTGTCTTTCTTCCAGTGGATCGTCTTTCCTCCTTTATCATATATTAGTTGACCATAAAGTTCAGGGTCCACTTCTGGGTTCTCTGTTCTGTTCCATTGATCTATGTGTCTGTTTTTGTGCCAGTACCACACTGTCTTGATGAACACAGCTTTGTAGTACAACCTGAAATCTGGCATTGTGATGCCCCCAGATATGGTTTTCTTTTTTAAAATTCCCCTGGCTGTTTGGGGTCTTTTCTGATTCCACACAAATCTTAAAATAATTTGTTCTAAGTCTCTGAAGAAAGTCCATGGTATTTTGATAGGGATTGCATTATACGTGTAAATTGCCCTGGGTAACATTGACATTTTCACAATATTAATTCTGCTAATCCATGGGCATGGAATATTTTTCCATCTCTTTGTGTCTTCCTCAATTTCTTTCAGAAGTGTTCTGTAGTTTTTAGGGTATATTTTGAGAACCATTTGAATGGTAAATGGTTCTCCAACCTTTTATTTTCAGGTTGTAGGTGTCCTTCTGTCTAAAATGAGTCTCTTGTAGACAGCAAATAGATGGGTCCTGCTTTTTTATCCAGTCTGAAACCCTGTGCCTTTTGATGGGGTCATTAAGCCCATTCACGTTCAGAGTTACTATTGACAGATATGAGTTTAGTGTCATCATGATATCTATTTAGTCCTTGTTTTTGTGGATTGTTCCACTGAACTTCTTCTTAAAGGGGAGTTTTAAGAGTCCCCCTTAAAATTTCTTGCAGAGCTGGTTTGGAGGTCACATATTCTTTCAGTTCCTGCCTGTCTTGGAAGCTCTTTATCTCTCCTTCCATTTTGAATGAGAGCCTTGCTGGATAAAGTATTCTTGGTTGCATGTTCTTCTCATTTAGGACCCTGAATATATCCTGCCAGCCCTTTCTGGCCTGCCAGGTCTCTGTGGAGAGGTCTGCTGTTACCCTAATATTCCTCCCCATGAAAGTCAGGGACTTCTTGTCTCTTGCTGCTTTAAGGATCTTCTCTTTATCTTTGGAATTTGCAAGCTTCACTATTAAATGTCGAGGTGTTGAACGGTTTTTATTGATTTTAGGGGGGGATCTTTCTATTTCCTGGATCTGAATGCCTGTTTCCCTTCCCAGATTGGGAAAGTTTCAGCTAGGATTTGTTCAAATACATATTCTGGCCCTCTGGCCCTTTCGGCGCCCTCGGGAACCCCAATTAAACGTAGGTTTTTCTTCCTTAGGTTGTCATTTATTTCCCTTAATCTGTCTTCATGGTCCCTTAATTGTTTATCTCTTTTTTCCTCAGTTTCCCTCTTTGCCATTAACTTGTCTTCTATGTCACTCACTCGTTCTTCCACCTCGTTAACCCTCGTCGTTAGGACTTCTAGTTTGGATTGCATCTCATTCAATTGATTTTTTTTTTAATTTTTTTTTTTATTTATTTATTTATGATAGTCACAGAGAGAGAGAGAGAGAGGCAGAGACACAGGCAGAGAGAGAAGCAGGCTCCATGCACCAGGAGCCCGACGTGGGATTCGATCCCGGGTCTCCAGGATCGCGCCCCGGGCCAAAGGCAGGCGCCAAACCGCTGCGCCACCCAGGGATCCCTCATTCAATTGATTTTTAATTTCTGCCTGATTGGATCTAAATTCTGCAGTCATGAAGTCTCGTGAGTCCTTAATGCTTTTTTCTAGAGCCACCAGTAGCTGTAGAATAGTGCTTCTGAATTGGCTTTCTGACATTGAAGTGTAATCCAGATTTTGTAACTCTGTGGGAGAGAGGGCTGTTTCTGATTCTTTCTTTTGAGTTGAGGTTTTCCTTCTAGTCATTTTGCTCAGTGCAGAGTGGCCAAAAACAAGTTGTATTGGAACACGGGGGAGTATCACTGGTCCGTCTAGCTGGTCTTCTGGGGGAGGGGCCTGCTGTGCTGATTTTCAGGTGTTAGCACTTGGGGGAGCTGCTCTGCCCCTGCCTGCTGCCGGGCTCAGCGGGGGTTGTTTACCCCGTGGGGCCCCAGGAGGAACAGCAGCAGTGGCTATGGCAACTCTGGAAGCCTGGATTTAGCCTCCGCAGGAACTACGGGGCTCGGGCTCTCGGTTCTCTGTCCGCAGGGCCTGGAGGCTCCGGGGCGGGGCCGCTGATCTGCTCAGCTCGGGGCGGGAGCGTCCTTGCTGTCCTGGGCCCTCCCGGCCTCTGCCTGTCCCGGGGGAGGCCGGATCCTGGGCTGTGTCCCGGCGCCCTGTGCTCCGGAGCCTGCGCTGGTGGATTCGCGCTCCCGCCCTGCAGCCCCCTCCGCGGAGCCGCCGCCCGAGCCCCTCCGAGCTGCTCCGGTCGGTCCCGCCGTGCGCGCTGCAGCCCTTAGGGAGCTCGGCGCACTCTCCCGGGGCGCAGGTGTCTGTTAGTGTCCCCGGGAGCCCGAGGGCATCCCCGCCCTCCTGGGTCCTGCTCTAACTCCCTGCAGGTGCCTTTCCACCCGGGAAGGTTGGTGCAGCTCCTGCTTCTCCGGGACGGGACGGGGCTCTCCTGTCCTGGGGACACTCGCCCCGGCCTCAGCCCGGCTCCTCGCGGGGCCCCTCCCCCTCGGAGGCCTTTTGTTTCTTTATTTCTTTCTTCCCCGTCTTCCTACCTTGATAGAAGCGCGAACTTTTCTCACTGTAGCATTCCAGCTGGTCTCTCTTTAAATCTCAGGCCGAATTCGTAGATTTTCAGGATGATTTGAAGGTTATCTAGGTAATTTGGTGGGGACAGGTGATTTGGGGACCCTGCTCTTCCGCCATCTTGCCCCTCCCCCCAATATCCTGAATTTTTGTTTATAAGGGTCAAGGTTCATTTCATTATTGGTATATATGGAGCACTATTTGTTGAGATTATCCTTTACCATTGAATTGCCCTGACACTTCTGTTGAAAATTAGTTGCCCACATATGTGTGCTACTATTTCTAGAATCTCTCTTCTGTTCCATTGATCTCTGTGTCTGTCTTTATGCTAATAGCACACTGTCTTGATTATTACATCTTTATAATAAAATCTTGAAAGCATGTAGTATGATTTTGTTCTTTTTAGAAATTGCTTTGGCTGTTTTAGGTCCTGTGCATTTCCATATAAATCTTAGAATTACCTTGCCTATTTCTACAAAAAGTTTTTTTGGAGTTTTCATTGGAGTTGCACTGAATCTGTAGATGAATTTGGGGAAAAGTGGCCTCTTAACAATACTGTGTTTTTCACATCATGAATAGAGCATATCTATTTTGTAAGCCTTCTTCATTTTCTCTAGGCAATATTTTTGTAGTTTTCAGCCTACAGGTCTTATACATTTTTCCCCCACACTTAGCCCTTATATTTAATCTCTCTTCATGTTACTATAAATTTTTAAAATTTCAATTCCCAGTCATTTGTTGCTAGAATAGAGAGATGCAGTTTACTTTCATATATTCAATTCGTATCTTGAAACTTTGCTAAAATCTAGAATTTTTTTCTTCTAGAATCCTTAGTATTTTTTTTAAGATTTTATTTATTCATGAGACACACAGAGAGGCAGAGACATAGGCAGAGGAAGAAGCAGGCTCTCTGCAGGGAGCCTGATGCAGGACTCAATCCCAGGACCGTAGGATCATGACCTGAGCCAAAGGCAGACGCTCAACCACTGAGCCACCAGACGCCCTGAATCCTTAGAATTCTACACAGGCCAAGGGTAGGCGTAGTTTTTCTATAAAGGGCCAGCTAATAACTATTTTAGGTTTTGTGGGCTGATATGGTCCCTGTGGCATATTCTTCACCAGATTTCTTTCTTTCTTTTTTTTTTTTTTTTAGTTTATTTAGCCTTGTCAAAATCATCCTTATTAGTTCATGTGAAAATATTTTGAATTTCAATTTCTTTACAGATACAAAAGTATTCTATATAGAGGCTATCTGTATCTTACTGTGTGATTTGGGTGTTTTTCAAGGAATCTCTCCATTTTATCTATGTTGTCAAATTTATTATGGTTTCAGGTCTCACATTTTTTTTAAATTTTACTCCCTTATTGTCCTTTAAATAACTGTCTAATCTATAGTGATGTTCCTCCACATTATCATAGGTTTCCTTTTTTCCCCTCATTCTTAATATTGGTTATTTGTATCCTCTTTTCCTGCTCAGTCTTACTAGAGCCTTAGTAAATCTGCTTTCATTGTTTTTCCTCAGTTTTCTTTTATTGATTTTTGCTCTTTGTTATTTCCTTCTCTTTTCTTTTCTTTTTTTTTAATATTTTATTTTTATTTATGAGAAACAGAGAGAGAGAGGCAGAGATACAGGCAGAGGGAGAAGCAGGCTCCATGCAGGAAGCCTGACGTGGGACTTGATCCCGGGTCTCCAGGATCAGGCCCGGGGCTGAAGGCAGCGCTAAACCGCTGAGCCACCCAGGCTGCCCTCCTTCTCTTTTCTTAATTGGGTTCAGTTCTTTTCTAGTTTATTGAAATGGAAGCAGACCTGTTGATTTGAAACCTTTCTTTTCTAATATAAGCATTTAACATTATAAATTTCCTCTATGCATTCTTTCAGCTAAACTTTGATTTGTCACATTTTCATTTTCAGAATACCTTCTAATTTTCCTCTGATTTATTACGAGCTATTTAGTAGCTTGTCATTTCATTAACAAATATTTGGGAATTTTTCCAGATACCTTTCTTAATGATTTCTAATTTAATCCCATAGTGGGCATACCATGCCTTTGTTCTTGTTTTGTTTTGTTTTAAATTCAAACCTAGTTAACATACAGGGTTATATTAGTTACAAGTATACAATAGAGTGATTGGACAATTCTATACATTACTCTGTGCTCATCATGAAAAGTATACTTTTTAATCCCCATCACCTATTTAACCCATTGCCCTACTCAACTCCCCTTTGGTGACCATCATTTCTTTTTCATTAACTCTTGATTTGTCTCTCTCTCTCTCTCTCTCTCTTTTTCTCAATCACTCTTCTTCTGCTGTGCTCATTTATTTTCTTAATTTCCACATGAGTGAAATCATACAGTAGTTTTCTTTCTCTGGCTGACTTATTTCATTTAGCATTATACTCCCTTAGTTCTATCCATGATGTTGCAAGTGGCAAGATTCCATTCGTTTTTGTGGCTGAATAATATTTCATTTTGTATTGGATATACACCACTTCTTTATCCATTTATCAGTTGATGGACACTTGGGCTGTTTCTGTATTTTATTATTTTAAATAATGCTACGATAAAGAGATAAACATATATATATATTTTTTTGAATTTGAATTTTTTTTAAATACTCTTGATATTCTTTGGGTAAACACTGAGTAGTGGAATTACTAGATCATATGGTATTTCTATTTTTGAATTTTTTCAGGAAACTTCATATTATTTTCCACAGTGGCTGCACCAGTTTTCATTCTCACCAACAATGCACAAGGATTCCTTTTTCACCACATCCTTGTCAAAACTTGTTGTTTCTTGTGTTGTTTTTTTGTTTTTTTTTTTTTTTTTTTTTAGCCATTCTGGCATGTATAAGGTGATACGTCTTGCGGTTTTGATTTGCATTTCCTGGATGCCCATCTATATGTCTACTCTGGAGAAAAGTCTATTCGTGTCTTTTACTCATTTTTAATTGGATTGTTTTTTGGGGGGATGTTGTAGAAGTTCTTTATATATTTTGGATGTTAACCCTTTATGGGATATGTCTTTTGCAAATATCTTCTCCCATTCAGTAGGTTGCATTTTAGTTTTGTTGATTATTTCCTTCACTGTGCAAAAGCTTTTTGTTTTGATGTAGTCCCAATAATTTTTGCTTTTATTTCCTTTGTCTCAGGAGTCATATCTTGAAAAATGTTGCGACAGCTAAAGTCGGAATTACTGCCTATGCTCTTTTAAGGTTTTTATGGTTTCAGGTCTCACATTTAGACATTTATCCATTTTGAATTTATTTTTGTGTATGTTGTAAGAAAGGGGTCCAGTTTCATTCTTTTGCATGTAGCTGTCCAGTTTTCCCAACTTGGCTTGTTAAAGAGACCATCTTTTTCCCATTGCATATTGTTTCTTCCTTTGTTAAAGATTAATTGACCATGTAATTGTGGGTTTATTTCTGGGCTCTCTATTCTGTTCTGTTGATCTTTGTGTTATTTTTGTGTTAGTACCATTCTGTTTTGATTACTATAGCTTTGTAGTATGACTTGAAGTCTGCAATTAGGATACCTTTAGATTTCTTTTTTTAAAAGATTTTCTTTATTTATTCATAAGAGATGCAGAGAGAGGCAGAGAGAGAAGCAGGCTCCCTACAGGAAGCCTGCTGTGGGACTCGATCCCAGGACCCTGGGATCATAACCTAAGCCAAAGGCAGATGCTCAACCACTTAGCCACTCAGGTACCCCTAGATTTATTTTTCTTTTTCAGGATTACTTTGGCTATTTGGGGTCTTTTGAGGTTCCATACAAATTTTAGGATTGTTTGTTCTAGTTCTGTGAAAAATGCTGGTGGTATTATTTTTTTAAGATTTATTTATTTGAGAGCGAGAGGTGAGGGTGGAGCAGTGGGAAAGAATCTCAAACAGACTCCTCACTGAGTGCTGATCACAAAGTGGGGATTGATCTTACAATCCTGAGCCGAAATCAAGAGTCAGATGCTTAACCAACTGAGCTACCTAGGTGCCCCTGCTGGCTGTATTTTGATAGGGATTGCATTAAATCTGTAGATTGCTTTGGTAGTATGGACATTTTAACAGTTCTTGCAATCCATGAACATGGAATATCTTTCCATTTCTTTGTGTTGTCTTCAATTATTTTCGTCAATGTTACACAGTTTTCAGAGTACAAGTCTTTCACATAGTGAAAGTTTTACTTCTTTACTACCAATGTGGATGCCTTTTGTTTCTTTCTGTTCGATTGCTGTGGCTAGGACTTCCAATTCTATAGTGAATAAGAGTGATGGGAGTAGACATCCTTGTCTTGTTCCTGACTTTAAGGTAAAGCTCTCAGTTTTGCACCATTGAATATGATGTACGCTGTGAGATTTCATAGAAGGCCTTTATTATGTTTAGGTAAACCTACTTTGTTGATGGTTTTTTGTGTTGTTGGGTTTTTAAAAATCATGAATGGATGCACTTTATCAAATGCTTTTTTTTCTGCATCTATTGAAATGACTATTATGGTTTGTATTCTTTCTCTTAGTAATGTGATCTATCATGTTGATTGATTTATGAATGCTGAATCACCTTGGCATCCCAGGGATAAATCCCACTTGATTGTGATGAATGATTTTTTTAAATGTACTGTTGGATTTCATTTGCTAATATTTTCTTGAGGATTTCTGCATATATGTTCATCAGAGAGATTGGCTTATAGTTTGTTTTATTTTTGTTGTATCTTTATCTGGTGTTGGTATCAGAGTAATGCTGCTCTTATAGAATAAATTTGGAAGTTTCCCTTCTTCTATTTGTTGGAATACTTTGAGAAGAATAGGTATTATTAACTCTTTTTAAAATATTTGGTAGAATTTTCCTGTGAAGCTTTCTGGTTCTGGACTTGTGTTTGTTAGGATCTTTTTGATTACTTATGCAATTTCATTGCTGGTAATTAGTTTATTCAAAATTTCTATTTCTTCAGTTTTGGTAGGTTATGTGTTTCTAGGAACTTAACAGTTTCTTTCAGGTTGTCCAGGTTGTGGCAAATAATAATTCTTTGTATTTATGTGGTGTTTGTAGTCATTTCTCTTTGGTGGTTTTATTTGAGTCCTCTCCCCTGCCCCTCACTTTTTTTCTTGGGTCTTGCTAGAGGTTTTCAATTTTTTTGAGCTTTTTAAAGAACCACCTCCTGGTGTCATTGATCTGTTGTTTTTATAGTTTCTATATCACTTATTTCTGCTATAAGCTTTATTATTTCCTTCCTTCTGCTGGTTTTGGGTTTTGTTTTTTCTTTTTCTAACTCCTTTAGGTGTAAGATTAGGTAGTTTGAGATTTTTCTTGTTTCTTGAGGTAGACCTGTATTGCTATAAACTTCTCTTTTAGAACTGCTTTTGCTACATCCCAAAGATTTTGCACTGTTGTGTTTTCATTTTCACTTATTTACATGTAATTTTTTATTTCTTCTTTGATATCTTGGTTCACCCATTAATTTTTTAGTAGCATGTTATTTAGCCTCCATGTATTTGTGCTCTTCCCAGATTTTTTTCTTGTGTTTGATTTCTAGTTTCATAGCACCATAGTCAGAAAAGTACATGGTATGACTTCAGTATTTTTTAATCTGTTGAGACTTGTTTTGTGGCCTAAATGTCTGCTCTGGAGAGTGTTTCATATGTGCTTGAAAAGAATCTCTATTCTGCTATTTTAGGATGTTCTGAATATATCTGTTAAGTCCATTTGGTCCATTGTATCATTTAAAGCCACTCTTTCCTTGTTGATTTTGTTTAGATGATCTGATCTGTCCATTGATATAAGTGGGGTGTTAAAGTCCCCTACTATTATTGCATTACTATCCATTAGTTCCTTTATGTTTTACTGTTTTACATATTTGGGTGCTTTCATGTTGGGTATATAAGCATTTACAATTGTATCTACTTATTGGATTGTCCCCTTTATTATTTTATATAGTCCTTCTTTGTCTTGTTAGTGTTTTAAAATCTATTTTGTCCAATATAAGTACTGTTACCCCATCTTTCTTTTGACATCCGACTGCACAATAAATGTTTCTCTATCCCCTCATTTTCAATCTGCAGGTGTCTTTAGGTCTAAAGTAAGTCTCTTGTAGGCAGCATATAGATGGGTTTTGTTTTTTCATCCATTCTGTCACCCTCTGTTTCAGTTGGAGCATTTAGTCCATTTACAGAGTAATTATTGATAGATAAGTATTTAATATTTTGTTACTTGTTTTGTGGTTTTTATTGTAGTTTTTCTGATTCTTTCTTGTCTTGCTCTCTTCCGTGGTTTGCTAACTTTCTTTAGTGATATACTTGGATTCATTTTTCTTTATTCTGTGCATATTTATTACTGATTTTTGATTTATGGTTACCATTAGGTGTGTATATAACATCTTTTGCATTTAGCAGTCTATATGAAGTTGATGGTTGCTTAAGTTTGAATCCATTTTTTTCTCCTACCTTGTTTTAGGTTTATGATGTCATATTTTATATCCTTTTATGTTGTGAATCCCTTGAGTATTTTTATAGACATACTTATTTTTACTGCTTTTGTGTTTCCTATTTTTCATACTCTCACTGATCGTCTTTACTTTCCACTCAGAGTCCCCTTGAATATTTCTTGTAGGGCTTGTTTAGTGCTTATGAACTCCATTAGTTTTTGTCTGAGAAAAAAAAAAAAAGATTTTATTTATTCATGGAGACACATAGAGGCAGAGACATAGGCAGAGGGAGAAGCAGGCTCCCTGCAGGGAGCCCGATACAGGACTGGATCCCAGAACCCCGGGATCATGCCCTGAGCCAAAGGCCAAATGCTCAGCCACTGACCCACCCATGTGCCCCTGTCTAAGAAACTCTTCTTCTCTCCTTCTATTATGAATGATAACCTTACTGGATTGAATATTCTTCACTGCAGGTTTTTCCCTTTCAGCACTTTGAATGTGTCATGCCATTTTCTTCTGGCCTGCTAAGTTTCTGTTGAAAAATCTGCTGATAGCCTTATGGGCTTTCCCCTTATATGTAACTCTTCTTTTCTCTTGCTGCTTTTGAGTTTCTTTTCTTTCTCACTATATTTTGCCATTTTAATTTCTATGTCTTGGTATGGACCTCTTTGAGTCGATTTTGTTGGGCAATATCTGTGCCTCCAGGATCTGGATATCTGTTTCCTTCTCCAGATTAGGGAAGTTTTCAGCTGTTATGTCTTCACTTAAATATTCTGCTCTCTTTTCTCTCTTCTTCTTCTGAATCCCTATAATGTGAATATATTAAATGTGGTGGAGTCACTGAATTCCCTAAGTCTATTCTCATTTTACATAATTTTTTTCTCATTTGCTCAGCTTACTTTCTGTTACTCTGTCTTCCAGATCATTAATTTGTTCCTCTCTTTCCTCTAGCCTATTATTTATTCCATCAAGTATATTTTTAATTTCAATTGTTTTTTCTTCATCTCTGATCAGTTCTTTTTTTAAAATGTCTGTGTTAAGGATCCCACTAATGTCTTTTACTCTTCTCAAGTCCAGTGAGTATGTTTATGATCATTACTAAATTCTCTGTCAGGCATATTTATCTCTGTTTCTCTTAGGTGTCTTGCTAAGATTTTGTCCTGTTCTTTCATATGGGACATATTCCTCTGTCTCCTAATTTTGCCTAACTCTCTTTGTTCCTGTGTGTTGGGAAAGTCAGCTACCTCTGTTGTGCCAAAACGTAGTGGGCAGGGGGTGTAGGGGGTGTATTTTTAGCAAAGTGGTGCTGGTCTTCCAGGGGATGGAGCTGTTGGGAAGACCAGGCATCTGGGATGCTCTGCAGGTTGCACAGGAGCAGGCAAGCGAGGGGTGCAGTTTTACCAATGTGTGCATGTCATCCGTAGGAGGTTGGGAGATGCAGTATTGGCAAAGATTGCACTATTCTCAGGGAGGGGACCTACAATGAAGGGACTGAAGCAGTTGTGTTTGGAGGCAGTAGGGCATGGTCTAAGCAAGTTAGGTAGTGAATGCAGATGCTGAGCTGGTTCCCATAGGTGATCATGTGATTATGCTTGGGGGCAGGAGAGGGAAATGGAGGCTGCCAGCTCCTTTGTTCCTAGAGAAGTTCCTCAGGGAACTCCGAAGTTAGTAACTAACTCTCCCAGATGTTTTTCTTTTCTTTTTATAGATTTTATTTGAGAGAGCAACCTAGAGAGAGAGCACACAAATGGAGGGAGGGACAGAGGTGGAGGGAGAAGCAGACTCCCTGCTAAGCAGGGAGCCTGATGCAAGGCTTGATTCCAGGACTCCAGGATTGTGACCTGAGCCAAAGTCAGATGCTTAATCAGCTGAGCTACCTAGGTGCCCCCAGATGTTTTTTCAAACTGCTGCTTTAAGCTGTGTCTCTGGGGCTGTTTTTTGTGCTGACTCTTTAAGGGTGGGGACTCCGCTTCCTATTGTCCTCTGGGATCTCCCATAGCTGGGCCTGCTGATTTTTAAAGTTCCAGGCTTTTAGTATCACTGGTTCTAAGAACTCTTGAAATTTGACCCCTCTGATTTTCACAGCCAAATGCCACGGGGCTTTGTCTTCCCTCTGCAGGCTCCCCAGTGTGATAGTCTGTTTCTCACCCCTTTCCACACCTACCGCTTCCTCTCTCTGGTGGCCAGACCTGTGGGGTTTAGCTGCCAACTGCATATCTACCCTTCCCACTCTCTTTGATGTGGCCTTTTCTCTACATTTAGTTGTGGAGTTTGTTCTTCCAGTTTTCAGGTCATTTTCTGGGTTATCTGCACTGATGTAAGTGTTACCTAGTTGTATCTCAGGACAAGGTTAATTTAGGGACCTCCTACTCGGTCTTCCTGAGCATTTGTTCTTACTTGAATCATTGTAAATTTATAGAGCTTTGTTTTATGGCCTGGAATGTGATTTAAATTGGCATATGTTCCCTGTCTCCTGGTAAAGAATGTATATTCTGTGTTTACTGGGAGGAGTATTCAGTAAATGTCAATCATGTCAAGTTGCTTGATAGTGTATTCAAGTCTTCTGTATCTTTACATATTTTAGTTACTTGTTCTATCAGTGATTGAGAAGGGGTGCTGATCTCCAAACAGAATTGTGGATTATTTTCCCTTTTTCAGTTTTGGCAGTTTTTGCATCATGTACTTTGGAGGCCTAATGGTAGATACATTAAAATATAAGATTGTTATGTCCTCATAATGAGATGAACCCTTTATTATTGTGATACAACTTATATTCCTCATAATTGTCTTTGTTGTGATATACTCTTAGATATTAAGTAACTGCAGCTTTTTTTTTTAAGGTTTGTTTGTTTCTTTAATGTAGTCTCCATGCCCAATGAGGGGCTTAAACTCATGACCCTGAGATTAAGAGTCACATCGCATGCCCTACCAACTAAGCCAGCCAGACACCCACTTTAGTTGTCTTTTAATTAGTGATAGCATCAGGATATCTTTTTTCCATCCTTTTACTTATAACTCCTTTGTATCTTATATAGGCAGCATACAGTTGAGTACTTTTTACTTATTCATTCATTTGTTCAATGTCACAGTCTCTGACTTTTCAATGGAATGTTTAGAATTACATTTAATTCGATTATTAATATGGTTGGGTTTAATTTTGTTCTTGTTTTTTATACCTAATTTTCTTTCCCTTCTTTCTCTCCTTTTGAATATTCTTTTAATGATTCCGTTTTATCTCCTGTATTGTCTCAACTTTTCTATGAACATTTTAGTATTTATCATACACTTCTTTAACTTACCATTGTCTGTCTTCCAGTAATATTACAGCACTTTTTGAATAATGTAAGAACCTTTTAGTAGTGTACTTTCATTTACTCTCGTACCATTTTTGCTATTGTTATATATTTTACTTATACACAAACTCCACACTACATCATTACCTTTTGCCTTAAAGAATTACCTTTTAAAATTAAAAATTAGGGGATCCCTGGGTGGTGCAGCAGTTTAGTGCCTGCCTTTGGCCCAGGGCGCGATCCTGGAGACCAGGGATCGAGTCCCACGTCAGGCTCCCTGCGTGGAGCCTGCTTCTCCCTCTGCCTGTGTCTCTCCCTCTCTCTCTCTCTTTCTCTGTGTCTATCATGAATAAATAAAATAAAATCTTTAAAAATAAATAAATTAAATTAAAAATTAATTTTGAAAAAAAATTAAAAATTAATTTTGGTATAGTACACATAAAAATACCCTTTTATGTTTTAAGTGTACAGTTCATGGTATTACATATATGCATACTATTACGCAGCCAGACTCCAGAACTTTTTTGTCATCTTGCAAAAACTGAAACTGTGTTCATTAAACAGCAATTCCCCATTCCCCTTTCCATCACCCTGACAACCACAATTCTACTTTCTATCTTTATGATTTTGACCACTCTATATGGTGGTTTATGTCACATAAATGGTTCATACAGTGTTTCTCTTTTTGTGACTGATTTATTTCACATAGCATGATGTCTTCAAGTTTCATCCATGTTGTACCATGTGTCAAAATTTCATTCCTTTTTAAGGCTTAGTAATAATCCACTGTGTGTGTGTGTGTGCGCGCGCATGCGCACGTGTGTGTGTATACAAACAAACCAGCCACATTTTGTTTATCCACTAGTCTGTGGATAAATACTTGGGTTGCTCCCACCTTTTGGCTATTACGAATAATCCTGCCATGAACATGAGTGTACAATTAATTAAGACCCTGCACTCAATTATTTTGGATATATGTCCAGATGTGGAATTACTGGATCATATGGTAAATCTTTCATTTTTTAAGAAACAACCATATTGCTTTTTTAAGAAACAACCATATTGCTTTTCCACACAGCTGCATCATTTTGCATCCTCACCATTGATGCATGAGGATTCCAACTTCTTTTTTTTTTTTTAAGATTTTATTTATTCATGAGAGATACAGGGAGGCAGAGACATAGCCAGCGAGAAGCAGGCTCCCTCTTGGGAGCCTGATGCAGGACGCAATCCCAGGACCCTGGGATCATGACCTCAGCCAAAGGCAGACACGCAACCACTTAGCTCCCAGGTTCTCAGGGTGCCAATTTCTCTGTATCCTCATCAGCACTCATTTGTTGTTTCTTTTGCTTTTGGTTTTATTTTATGGTAGTCATCCTAATGTTTATTAGGTGGTTCTCTCATTGTGATTTTGGTTTGCATTTCCCTAATGAGTGGTGATGCTGACCACCGTTTTATGTGCTTGTTAGTCATTTATATATCTTCTTTGGAGAAAGGTCTAAAAAAATATGCAAAGGACTCATTGTGCTCTTTTAATGATTTGGAGTTCTTTACATATTCTGGATTTTAACTCCTTATCAGATACATGATTTGCAAATATCTGCAAACCATTCTATAGGTTGCCTTTCACTCTGTTGATTTCGTCCTTTGATGCAGTCCAGTTTATTTTTTCTTCTGTACTGTTGGTGTTCTAAGAAATCCTAACTAAATCCAATATCATGTACCATGTCCTCTGTTTTCTTCTAACAGTTTCATAATTTTAGGATTACATTTAGATGTCTAAACTAACTAAATTTGAGTTAATTTTTATATATGGCATAATATAGGGGTATAAGTTCATTATTTTGCTTGGGGATATCAAGTTTCCTAGCACTGTTTATTAGAGAAGATGTCGTTTTCCAGGCTTGACACCCTTGTCCATAATCATTTGTTCTTATGTACATAGGTTTATTTCTGGGCTCTCTATTCCATTGGTCTATATGTCTTTTATGAAGGTATCATATTGTTTTTGATTCTTGTAGCGTTGTCATAAATTTTGAAATCAGGAAGTATGAGACCTCCAACTTTGTTATTCATTTTCGGAATTGTTTGGCTATTTGTGATCTTTTGAGATTCCCTATGAATATTAGGATGGATCTTTCTATTTCTGTAAGAAACAATTGGGATTTTGATAGAGATTACATTTAAACTGTATCTTTGGGGTAGTATTGGCATCATAACTATTAAATCTTTCCAATCCACACAGAATTTCTGTCCATTTGTGTCTAAATTCTTTCAGCAGTGTTTTGAAATTTTCTATGTAGAAGTCTTTCACCTCCTTGGCTACGTTTATTCCTAAGTATTTTGTTCTTTTTGATGGTTATTAATTTTTAGGAATGTTCGTTATTAATATATAAAAATATAGGTGATTTTTGTGTATTGATTCTGTATCTTGCTGCTTTACCAAATGAAGTTATTCTTAGTTTTTTTTATGGAATCTTTTGGGTTTTCTGCATTTTGTGTTATCTGTGAACAGGAATAATCGCTTCTTTTTTATTTGAATGCCTTTGATTTATTTTTTCTCCCCTAGCTGCTCTGACCAAGATTTCTAGGACTATGTTGGATAAAACTGGCAAAAGCAGGTATCCTTGTCTTGTTCCTGATCATAGAGAAAAAGCTTCCAGTCTTTTACCAGTGAGTATATGATCTGTGGGCTTTTCATATATGGCTATTATGTTGAAGTGGGAGCATTCTGTTCCTTCTGTAATGTTTTTATCATGAAATTGTGTTGAATCTTCTCATATGCTTTATCTACATCAATTGAGAGGATTGTGTGTTTTTTTTCCTTCCGTTAATGTGGAGTGTTCCGTCAGTTGATTTTTTGTATGTTGAACCATCATCCTTGCTTCCAGGAATATATTCCACTTGGTCATTCTGTATAATCCTTTTCATGTACTGTGGAATTCAGTCTGCTATTATTTTGTTGAAGATTTTCACATTTGTGAGGGATTATTGGTCTGTAGTGTTTTTGTCTGGCTTTGGTATCAGGTTAATGCTGGCTTTTATTGAATGAATTTAGAAGTATTTTGGTCTCTTTAATTTGGGGAAAGAATTTGAGGATGATTGGTGTTAATTTTTCTTTAAATATTTGGTAAAATTCACCAGTGAAGCTATTTGGTTTGGGGATTTCCTTGTTGAGAGGTTTTTAAATACTCCTTCAATCTCCTAACTAGTTGTGTATTTGTTTGGATTTCCTGTTTCTTCATCATTCAGTTTTAGTAGACTGGGAGTGTCTAGGAGTTTATTTCGTCTAGGTTATCCAGTTTATTGGTATACCATTGTTCAGAGTATTCTCTTATCCTCTGTATTTCTGTGGTATCAGTTGTAATGTCTTCTCTTCCATTTATAATTTTTTTCTGTAAAGTCGGTTGTAATATCCCCTCTTCCATTTCTGCTGTTGAGTCTTCTCTTTTTTTTCTTAGTCTAGAGTAAAGGTTCGGCAGTTTTGTTGACCTTTTCCAAGAACCAGCTCTTGGCTTCATTGATTTTTCTCTGGTTATTTTATTCTCTATTTCATTTATCTCTAACCTATAGTATTTTCTGTTTTCAACTAGCTTTGGGTTTAGTTCTCTAAGTTATAGTTAGGTTGTTGATTTGAGATCTTTATTCTTTTTTAACATAAGCATTTATAGCTATACATTTTCCCCTTAGTATTGCTTTCCCTACATCCTATAAATTTTGGTACATTGTGTTTTCATTGTCATTTATCTGAAGATATTCTCTTATTTCCCTGACAATTTCTTCTTTAACTCATTGATTAAGAGTGTTAATTCTCACATATTTATGGATTTTCCATAAATTCTGTTGAATTCTAGTTTCATTTTACTGTGAGCAGGATAGATACTTTGTATGGTTTCAGTCTTTAAAAATTAATACTTGTTTCGTGGCCTAACATGATCTAGGCCAATCTTTCATGTGCATTTTTTAAAAATGTGTATTTTGGGGCACCTGGGTGGTGTAGTCGGTTGAGGGCTGATTCTAGGTTTTGGCTCAGGTTGTGGTATCAGCATGGTGAGATCAAGCTCTGTGTCAGGCTCCATATTCAGCAGAGTCTGCTTGGGTTTCTCTCTGCCCTTATTACCCTCTTCTCTCTATCTCAAATCTTTAGAGAAAAAAAAAGTGTATTTTGCTTTTGTTGGTTGGAATGTTCTGTATATGTCTTTTGGGTCCAGTTGGTTATTCAAGTACTGTTCTTATTGCTCTTTCTAGTTATATCCATAGGTGGGGTATTGAAGTCTATTATTAATTGCAGAGCTGTTTTTTTCTTCTCACCAGTTCTGTCATTGTTTGCCTCATATATTTAGGAACTGATGTTTGGTACATATGTAATTGTTAAAACTCCTTGGTGAATTGAGCCTTTTATTAAAAAATGGCCTTTTTTTGTCTTGTAACTGTTTTGACGTAAAGTCTATCTAATATAGCCACCTCTATCCTCTTTGGGTGCTATTTGCATGCAGTATCTTCATCCTTCATCTATCTATATATATATCATTAGATCTGAAGTGAGTCTCTTGTAGACAGAATACACTTATGTCTTTTTTTTTTTTATCCAATCTAGGGGGAATTTTATTCATTTACATTTCAAGTTATTACTGATGGGGAAGAACTTTCCTATTGCCATTTTGTATTAAAGTTCTTAAAGCTCTTCAGTCACTTAAATGTCTTAATTTCCTAGGAGCTTCAGCCCTGCTTCTTCTAAGGGCCTTAAATGTTATATTTTATTCTTTTGCCTATAATCTCTTGCATTTGTGGTTCTGCAGACCCCCTCTAGCCCTCATGTGCAGCATTTCCCACTACTTTCAGCAGCCTCCAACCTGATAATCTAAACTGTGCCACCATTCCTTCAGTGCTCTGAGTCAGACAAGACAGTCCCTCAAACAATCCTCAGACAAGTCAGAACATTACAATCAGGTTCTACTCTTGTTTCCATGAATTGAGAGGCTTCCTTCCATATCCCAGGAGGGTAAGGAGAAAGGGTGAGCATAAATGCCATGATATTTCCTATCATTTTGAATGTGGCTTTTACTTGGTTAGGTGTTTGCTTGGTTGTTACTGCTACTTAATTGGCTTCTATAGTTCTTATATTGCATTGTATCTTCAATGTTTCCATGTGTGTTCATTGGGGGCAAGGGCCTGGAGCTTCCTAATCTACCATCTTGGTGACATCAATTATCTTTTAAAGTGATTTATTTTAAAAAGAAAAAGTCTAATATTTATTATATGTTATTATTTCTGGTACTTTTTTATGCATGCATATGCATATTCAGATTTCCTTCTGGTATCATGGTCTGTTTTCATGAAAGACTTCCTTTAACATTTAAGTAGATCTTCTTATACTTCATTAAATTTTACTGGTCTGTTTTAAAGTTCACTGGTCCTTTTTCTGCACTGTCCAAATTGCTGCAGAGCTCATTCAGTTAATTTTTGCCAGAATTACAAACTCTTTCTCCCTTGTCAGGCCAGTGGCTGAATTCTCTGCTCAGCTTGCTAGACCACAGCTATTGTCTTTCTTGTGTTTCTAGGGGTCTCACCCTGCACATGGGTATTTGGGGTATTTAGGTGTCTGCCAAGGATTTGAGGGAATTTCAAGGGCTCCATTCTTTCTAGGATTTGCCGCCTAGAAATTTCTACCACCCTGGCAAAGCTGCTGTCTCATTCCTCAGCCCAGTAAGACTACTTTTTCTGTAAGGTCTCTCTTGTGAACCCATAAGGTAGAAAGTGCTCTGAGAAGTCAGCTGAATGTGGACTTCAGCCAGTATATTTCCTTTTTTTTTAAGGATCATATCACTTCCAGTTTCTGCTCACTACCAATTACTCATCTATACCTTCAAATGTTTTTTGTTACCCTCAGAAGAGTTGTCTATTACAAGCCGTCATTATTGGAACTGAATTATTTCTAAAATGTTTACAATGTGTGAGACATGAGCATCACTACAGGTTATCAAAGTTACATTTATTCAGTAATGCAAAGAAGACAACAAAAATTTTATATTTCAGTTAAAAAGTTATAAAAACTATTGTCATGTTAGTAATATTTTTTCCAGTAAAGATTGTGAAGACTATATGGGATTTTTTTTTTCCTTTTGCAGGATATAGCCAATGAGGAACACCAAAAAATTGAAGCATTAAAATCAGAAAATAAGAAGCTAGAAAAACAAAAAGGAGAATTAATGATAGGGTTCAAGAAACAATTAAAATTAATTGATATTTTAAAAAGGCAAAAGGTGAGTCTGTCCTTAAAAAACACAGGAATAGGGATCCCTGGGTGGCACAGCGGTTTGGCGCCTGCCTTTGGCCCAGGGCACGATCCCGGGGATCCGGGATCGAATCCCACATCGGGCTCCTGGTGCATGGAGCCTGCTTCTCCCTCTGCCTGTGTCTCTGCCTCTCTCTGTCTCTCTCTCTCTCTGTGTGACTATCATAAATAAATAAAAATTAAAAAAAAAAAAAAACAAAACACAGGAATACCTGGTGGCTTAGTCAGTTAAACATCTACCTTTGGCTCAGGTCATGATCCCAAGGTCCTGGTTGAGCTCCACATCAGGCTCCCTGCTCAGTGGGGAGTCTGCTTCTCCCTTTCCCTCCCCCTGCTCCTTTTCTCTCTCTCTAAAATCTTAAAAAAAAAAAAAAAAAAGTTAAACCATAGATATTATTTGGACTGCTCTACTAAAATAGTTACTTCTACTTTAGATATGTTTTATAGTTTGACATTCTTAGGCACAAAATTTTATCTATATAACATACACAATAAGATTTATATATCTGTCATCCAAGCACATGGATATTTTCCTGCAAGTAAATTAGTAATGTGGCAAATGGGACTGGAAATACAGTATGGGTACTCCCTAATTATATACAACTATTATCTTAGGGGATTGGCTTGCCTCTTGAAACATTGAAGATTGATTCCAAGCTATATTCCCTTCTGTGCACATGAATCACCTGGTAGTGAGAGGATATGAAGTCATGGTTCTGCCACTTTCTCTTTTTGTAACAGTTAAATGTTACTATATTTATAATTTATAAATTAAAATGTTACTATATTCTCTTAATAGATTGGTGCAGTAACCACCATGGGCAAAATAGGCTTTTACAGGCTGACCATTGAATGTAATTATTTCAAATCTCACGTTTATTGGAATTCAAGTACACATTCCAACAGAGCTGATAATTGATAGCATATTTATATACCTTTATCAATTTTCTCTTGTTCTGTAGTCTACTTTTAATACTAAAACAATATTGATTTGTTATAAATGCAGATGCATATTGAAGCTGCCAAGATGCTGTCTTTTACCGAAGAGGAATTTATGAAGGCACTTGAATGGGGAAATTCATAAGTGATCTACTTTATAACTATGTGACCCATATACATTGTATTTAAAACTTTAATGATTTATTCTTACTCTTTATAAACTTTGATTTCATTGGCTTTCATCAGGTAACTCCAGAGAATTCCCTGTTTAGATTTAGGGGATACAGAATTGACATGTAATTATTAAAGGAAATATTTTATAAAATAGGATAACCCACTTGTTCATAAGTGATAGTTTGTGAGATAGAAATTGTTCTTCTTGACAATAAAGCACTTTGAAATTCCTCAGTTTTAACTGTTCTT
Organism: Nyctereutes procyonoides; assembly: GCF_905146905.1. Classification (NCBI taxonomy): domain Eukaryota; kingdom Metazoa; phylum Chordata; class Mammalia; order Carnivora; family Canidae; genus Nyctereutes; species Nyctereutes procyonoides. The sequence goes on along the minus strand of NW_026575040.1, from coordinate 18,892,842 downwards.
TTCCCTTACAATACAGAGGAAAAGATACTTTGGCCAAATCTGGGAAATAAAGTTCCTAAAACACAAATACCTGTGGAACTGCAGTCTGAATGGAGATGCAGAAAAAGCTCTGAGCAGCAGCAGTAGAATGGAGAAATTAGTCTCTTGGGTAGTGATATGGAAATCAGATCTTCAAATTACCATTTCAAGAACAAGAGTTTGTCTAAAAGCAATTTTGTAGCTAAAAAATATTCTGTAATTTTTTAATTAGAAAACAACTGTTTACAAAAATAGATTACATTTCAGTGATAGTGAATCCATAAAACAAAAGTTATGGTGACATCTAGTGGTAAAAACAATCTGGGTTTTACCAAATCTTGATGGTATCATTTCTCTCCACAAATTTCACTCCTTTTCTGATATGCTTTCCTAAATTCTTCACCAAGCATATTGATATCATCCTCTTTTTTAAAAACTCCCTACAAGAAAAAAATTTTTGTGGGTTACTTGAAATACCAGAATACCAGAGCACTTCACTAAATTTTAAGACTAACAAATACATAGACTACAAATTTGTGAAGTTATCGCCAAAATAATGAAATCTATTTAATAGGTTTATGAAAAATAACACTATTCTTTGAAAATTATATTAAATATTCTTTAGTTTGATATATCTTTCAGCTCCAGTGTAAGAATTTGTAATACAAATCTGGGCTCTTTGTCACCACTGCCTGCACTGGCTGAATGAGAAAAAATTTAAGGTATGAGAGAGAGGTCAGGGTAAAGAGACTGAGCTTTGCCAGGTTCGTGCATGGGATTGACTCTTGCCTCCACTCAAGGACTGATCAGCTAACATTTAATCTTCTAGGAAAGTCTCCAGGCTTGGAGTTACACCATTTAAACAAGCCCTATGAAAATCTCCAAGCTTTTATTTACTTTTCTTTTCCCTTATACTATATATAAAAGGCTCTTAAATATTTACTTATATAATTTAAAGGAGCTAAAGAATAATTCAGGTCATTTGAGAATTATTAGGTTTGTTAGACTCTCCCCCATCTCTACAATTATTTCCTTTTAAAAATCTCTAAATCCCAGACTCTCTGGAATTTATAGTCTTGTTTTTAAATTAATACATCATTTCATATTCATTAATCCTATCAACCAGTTAGACTATAACATCCTGTGGAAAAGCAATAATTACTCATTTCCCTTTCTCCTTCCTTCCTGAGCACTGCATTGAACACAAAATAAGCACCAGTTCTTCCAAATGAATAAAAAGTCAAATGACATGTCTATATTTGAAGGATGGAAATCGTATTTACAAGCATCCAGATGTTTACATGGTTTATGAAACTTATTTGTTACTTCATTTATAGTCAGAATGTATCTCACCACTTATACATGAAAATGTTATCTTTTGGAAGTGCTTTTAAAAAAACAAGCTGCCTACTACCTACTTATAGCCTCTCATTCATCATACAGCAAATCTGTCTCGGACTTGGTTCAAGCAGGTGTCTATTAGCGGTGTTTCCAATTACAAGAGTTTCCTGCGTATTATCAATTTTGGTGTACAAAGTATCACAACTGCTTTAGGGTAGTTTAGTTTTAGACTTACTACACCAAAAGGGAAGAAAAAAATTCTAGAATATAAATTCAGGAAATCTAGTGTATACTTCTAAGAAAGTTCAAGACCAATGCTCTCATTTTAGAGACAGAGGTCAATGACTGCCTAACATCCCACTGCTACTTTGTAACGCCAGAACTAAGTGAAACACAGGCCCCCTGAAATCCTAATTACCATGTATTTTCCCTGCTATTAGAGGACAGGAAGATTATACCTTGAGTTAAATCTCACTTACTTTAGGGAGATATCCTAGTAATTTTGTAGCATGTTCTTTAAGAAGTTTTAGTCTTTCTTCTTCAATAATTGCATTAATGGATCCTTGTCGTCTTTGCTGCAACTGCCATTCTTCCAGTTCACGTTGCTGGAAACAAAATTTTATTATTATTATTCTGGTCATCAGTAGGCTGTTAGTTAAGTTTGGGGGAGTCAAAAGTGTATGTGGGTTTTTCACTGGGGTTGGGGAGGAAGTGTCAGCACCCCTAAACCTGTGCTATTCATGGGTCAACTAAATTGCACAATTAGCAAATTACAGCTACCAAATTCTATAAATGTTTACAGATTTAAGAGTTGTGTTCTTAGTATAATTTTATATTTAATCAAGTCTTTTCTTCCTGTCTACCCATACAGGAAAAGATCATCACTTTATTAATTATTAATCCCAGCTCTGCCATTTACTTGCTGTGAAACTTTGAGCAATATATATAATCTCCCTCTGCCTTAGTTTCCAATAGTACCTAACTCAAAGGGTTGAAAGTTTAAGGTTATCACTTTGCTTTTAATGGACTTAGAATAGTGAATGACACATGTAAACACTCAATAACTGTTAGTGGTTATCACTACCACTTCTATTAATATTTTAAAATATCATATGCCTAATCTGTACTCTTCATATTTAGAGCTGTTTATGTTTATAAAACACATGTTATCTTACTTGGTTCTCAAAGCACAACAATCTAGTGAGGCAGATTATATAAGTATTATTTCAGGCTTATGAATGAAACTGACAAATCGATGTGTCCAAAGGCACAAATCTAGTTCCTTCTCTCTTAAATCTACATTTCCAACTAAGAAATCTCCCTGGGGCCTCAAAATTAATGTGGACAAAATGGAATTACATGCCCCTTTGAAATCTATTTTTGTTTTCTTTAGGACCTCACCTACTCACTCACTGAAGATGGAAGCAATAGTATTATTTAGTAGTAGCAGCAGCAGCTATAATCCTGATCTCACCTCTCCAGACCTAACTGGTCACCAAGCCCCATCAAGTGTATCTCTTGGACAGGCCCCTTCTCCATTTGCATGGGCTTTCTCTGCCTATCACGGACTTAACTATAGTAATGTCCTAACTGGACTCCCTGTCTCCAGTCTTACTCCCCTTATGTCTACCCCCAATACCCCTACTCAAGTCATCTTGCCAAGTGCAGAACTTATGTAGCTTTCTTCTTTTTTTAAAGATTTTATCTATTTATTCATGAGAGAGACAGGCAGAGGGAGAAGCAGACTCCATGCAGGGAGCCTGACGTGGGACTCAATCCCTGGTCTCCAGAATCACACCCTGGGCTGAAGGCAGCGCTAAACTGCCGAGCCACCCAGGCTGCCTAGATTTCTTAATTCTTCACCGGGTCCCCCTGCATAAAGACCACTTTCCTTAAAATAGCATCCAGTGCATTCATGATGTGTCCCCTCTACCATACTAAGATCCCCACACCTTATAATTATTATCACAGGTACTTGGCCTATCTTTATAATGATTGTTCTTATATATTTTCTTTAACCAAGACCATAAACCCATAGATATCATGGACTTGGTTGTATTTATGTTCTCAAAACCAACCAACCAGTATCCAGTACATAGAAAGCATCAATATATTCTCGATGCATTAGTAAACGGTCAGAAATATCTATACCATATAATTAGTAAACAGATACCTAACCACCTCTGGCACATATAAAGGTCTCAGTTAAACATTTAGTGGAGGAGCAGATGAGCTGATTGTTGCTCAGTGATAATAACAAAAAAGACGCAACAGTTTTTCTTACTTTGTCTGCAAGGAACTGGTTGCGACGCTCTTCAATGAGTTTTTCCACAGCCCTCCTGTGTTCTAGTTGCTTCATTCTTTGTTTCTGAGCATTCATCAGTTCTATCCGATCGTCTTCAGCAAGTTTTGCGAGCATAGCCTTTCGAAAGGTCTCCTCTTCCTCTTTGGCAGCCTGGAGTACTAGTTCCTTCAGGGCCATTTGTTCTATAAAATTTTGCTTCAACTCCTTTTGCTTTCTCAATTTCTCTTCTGCTTCCTCCTAAACAACAATACATATAAACATTAATTCAGTAACTGTTTCTTTGCAGCAGATTTATAATGAAAGGGTGGAGAGAGTTTGGTTGAGCACAGTGTTACAATATGAAATAAAACTGAAAAATTAAACCTCTTCCAGATAACACTTTTCCCCATCTTTTTAAAACTCGTTTGGATAAAGGACATGTTACGTTTTGATTGACTTATTTTTAAATTTTAATTTGTATATATTTTGGAAGGAGCTGATAAAACTTTTTTTGCACACCTGGGGTTATTAAATCTGTGCTCTGTGAAATCTGTACCGACTATGAATCATTCTAGAATCTTGCCTGAAACTTTGGTTCAAATCACTGATAGTATTTTTCAGAATAATCTCGAAATGATAATCACAAGTTTTTGGGGGAAATTCAAGTTTACTTAGAGCAGTTAAACTCTTTTCCTATAAGCTTTAATTTTCCTAACATGTTATTATGAAAAATTTCAAACACAACTGAAAAATGTTTACAGTGACCACCCATCTACCTAACACCTAGATTCTATCAATAACATTTTACTATTTTTCCTTTATCATCCAACCAGTTAGGACTGATGTAAATTTTAATTCCTTCTCAACTGTAACCAACCTTACCTAATTCTAACACAATTTCCAGGAGGCAAGCCATTATCCTTAAGGCATTCGAAATACTGCCTTAACAACAGCTGTGTGGTCAGGGCTCTTACAGTTAACACAAACTATAAGGGATTTACTACAGGCCAACAGGTGGCAGAGAAAGAACCTCCAACAGGGCCAGGAAGCAGCTGCCATCTTGGTTCCCATCTATCTTTGGTTAACCATCGTGGCTCAAGTTCCATGGCAGTAACTACCAAAGCTACTCTCAATGCCCCAGTCTTCCACGTGTGACTGCAATTTTACTGCTCACTTCTATCTTCACATCTTGAGGTGAAGTGATAACTTTGAAGATAGCCTAGGTCCTATGAAGAATTCTAGCTAAAAGAAGGGAAATGTGGTTTTAACTTTACAGTCTTTTTTGAGACAAAAAGGACAGGAGTGGGTTTTAAGTGAGTCAATCTGAAACATCAGTTATAATAACTTTGTTCATTATCTTGAATATTCAACCTCTTTTTCCTCACTTTATCTAATCTGTTCAAATCCTGCCTCCTCCAGAAAGTCTTTTCCAATTACTTCAATTCCCACATCTGGGCCTCTGATACCATTTAATTTTCCCATCATTTAATTTTACTTCATATTCCCATGTCTTTTATCTCCTCACTAAGAGTAAATTCCTAGAGGGCACATTTTTATATTATTTTATATATTATATATATTGTTTTTCCTTGGGATGCTAGGCACAGTATTTTTTATGATTTTATAGTTTGTGTTCATCTGCCATGTATTGTATAGAAGTCAGTCAGAAGGCTCACTGAAGGCAGATACTGTCTCAGCTTTGAATTCCTCTGGAGCTTGTCATAATACCATATACACAGAAAACATACATTGAACCAAATGAACTATTGACATTTCTGGCATCCATCTACCATACAAATTTTAGTATTATCCAATCATTGGTAAAGACATCTGGCTAAAAATCAGGGAAGTGTTAGCAAAACAAAACAAAACACAATTGATTATATTTTTTTTGACTAGAAAAGTATTCTGTACTCTTTATCCTGTCTGGGTCAGGATTTTATACGTGTGTGTGTGTGTGTATAATATAAACCACATAATTTTACATCCCATAATGTTGTTTAAGAAATAGCTATTCACTGAAGGTTTGAAATACTTTGCTATAAAAACTACTCTACGCCTGGAAACTTTCAGAGGTATCTTGGTCTGGGTTCTCCTCTGAAAGCAGAGCCCTTTACAAATATTTGTATATACATTTTTTATGAGAGGGAGATCTCAGGAAGCAGCAGTGAGCGTCAAGCAGAGAGAAATAAGGGAAGGAAGAAAAGCCAACACATGGGTGCATCACTGAACTGGTTACTATGTGGGCAGCTGTGGGTGAATCCTGCCAGGACCTTGTAAGGAATGCATGGAGCATCTTTCAGGTCTGTCCCCAGGCTGACAGGAAGAAGCATTCATCCTTTAATCTCTGTCCCCTGTTGGTTGAGGGATGCCCCACAGGGTGTTAACTCCCTGTCCCCACCAACACTGCCACACTTTGGAAAGCTGTCAACAGAGTCAGTATAAGCTCTCAGGAGTGTTCCCCACAGCTGTCCCTGAAATCAAAGGTGGGAATAAGAGGGTATGAGGCAGGGCATCAAAAGCTTTTCATATGATATATCCTTAGTAATTTTATTTCATCTTTTTCCATTTTTGAAATCACCATATTTTTAATGCAGAATATTGTACATTAAATTATCTTCCCATTTTAGGAGTATACAATTGAATGATCCTTTCACTATTTGTTTAAAAAGATTTATTTAACGGATGCCTGGGTGGCTCAGTGGTTGAGTGCCTGCCTTTAGCTCAGAGCGTGATCCCGGAGTCCTGGGATCGAGTCCTGCATCCGGCTCCCTGCATGGAGCCTGCTTCTCCCTCTGCCTGTGTCTCTGCCTCCTCACTCTCTGTGTCTCATGAATAAATAAAATCTTTTTAAAAAATAAAAAAATAAAAAGATTTGCTTAGGGACGTCTGGGTGGCTCAGTGCTTGAGGGTTTGCCTGCAGCTCAGGTCATGATCCCAGAGTCCTGGGATTGAGTCTCACATCAGGCTCCCCACAGGGAGCCTACTTTTCCCTTTGCCTATGTCTCTGCCTCTCTCTGTCTCTCATGAATAAATGAATCTAAAAAATTAAAAGATTTATTTAAGAGAGAGCACATGTGCGCAGGGATGGAGGAGGGGCAAAGGGAGAGGGAGAGAGTAAGTCTTAAGCAGACTCTACACTGAGCTTCATGCCTAGTGAAGCTCCATTTCCCAACCGTGAGATCATTAGCTGACCCAAAATGAAGAGTTGGACATTCAACTGAATGCACCATCCAGGTGTTCCACTGTTCACTATTTTCTAATCTTTTTCCTTTATGGACCCTTTAGTCCTTTTTGTTTTGGTTTGCTTTTCTTCTTTAGTATGTTTTTCCAGAGTAAAATCCTTGTCCCCCAATACTAAGTAATCGGATTAATTATGCTAATGTATTTTCCTTACTTTCAGGAAATTTCCACTTGTATCTTTATGATTTCCTTCCATATTATTGCCTCATACTTGAATTTGTCTTGTTTTTCTAAGTTACTGAGTTGGCTGCCTAGATAAATTTTACCAATATTTCTTGTTTAATAATCGATTGCCTCAGAGATCAGTTTTATAAATCTGTTAAGATTTTGATATGTAGTAATCTCATCCTTTAAATTTAACCGGCAAATTTCCTCTTCAACCAATAATGATTGAAAAAAATATTTTCAGACTTTCAGTTAGAAGATGAAAATATAGTGGTGTTAAGCACCATTTCTCCTTGGTTATTCTGGTAAATTTTCTTTAGAGATTTAATAGCTTCTAAAGTTACATACTTCAATGCAATGTCTGATAGAAAGTTAAATGTTTATTCTTTGGAACCTTCATTATCAATTATACCCTTCATCTGTGATATCTGGGATTCATTTGATGTTCTACTTATCTGATGATGACCTTGCCTATCTGCTTTCCATTTGTTTATATATACCTGTTATGCCTTCATCCATCATTTTATTCTTAATTTTTTGGGTAATTTGATATTATATATATATATATATATATATATATATATATGAGTTACATTAAGTTTTTTTTAAAAAAGACATGTACATACTAAACATTCTTTTATGCCATTAATAATCCAGCCATATATTAAAAGAATTATACACCTATTCAAAGTGGGATTTATTTCAGTGAATCGAGGCTGGTTCAGTATTCAAAAAATCAATGTAATCCACCAAGGTAAAGAGGAAAAAGCACATGATCTTATTCTATAAATGCAGAAAAAGCATTTGATAAAATTTAACATCCCTTCATGATAAAAACCTTCAAAAACAGGAAAAGAGAACATCTTCCACTTAATAAAGCGCATCTATCTACAAAACAAACTACAATTAACAGAATGCTTTCCCCTAAGATAGGCAACAAAGAAAGTTGATGTCTATCTCATCACTCTTATCCAGCATAGTGGTAGCCAATGCTAGAAGTTTTAGCCAGTACAAAAAAACAAGAAAAAGAAATAAAACAGATACAGATGAGAAAGAAAGAAAACTGTTCTTATATGCAGAAAACATGACTGGCTATATAGGGAAAAACAAGTCCTACAGTTACTAAGTGAATACAGCAAAATTGTGAGATACAAGATAAGCATAAAAAAGTTAATTCACTAAAAATGAATCTGTGGACACTACAATTAAAACTAAAATTGCATTTACAATTGCTTAAAAAAAAAGAAATACTTAAATCTAACAAAGCACTAACAGGATTTGTATGCTGAAAACTACAACTACAACTGAGGAAAATATTCAAAGATGGTTTAAATAAATGGAGAATCATTCTACGTTCATGGACGGGTAGACTCAACGTAGTGTACATGTCAGTTCTCCCCAAACTGATACTTAGATTTAATGCAATTCCTATCAAAACCAAGAAGGCTATTTTTGCTTTTTTTTTTTTTTTTTTTTAAAGATTTTATTTATTTATTCATGAGAGACACAGAGTGAGGCAGAGACAGGGGAAGCAGGCTCCATGCAAGGAGCCCAATATGGGACTCGATACCAGGACCCCAGGATCACGCCCTGAGCCAAAGGCAGACGCTCAACCACTGAGTCACCTGGGTGTCCCAAGAAGGCTATTTTTTTAAAGATAAGATTATTCTAAAATATATATAGAAAGGCTAAAGCAAATATGAAGAATTATTATATAGCTACAGTAATCTATGTTGTATTGGTGAAGGAATAAATACATAGATCAATGGAACAAAACAGAGATCCCAGGAACAGACCCACACCCATACAAATATACTCAACTGTGTTTTAGTAAGTTGTAAAAGCAATTTGATGTAGGATAGAAAATCTTTCCAACAAATGATATGGTACAACTGAACATCTAAAAGCAAAAATCTTGACCTCAGTTTCTTTTTATACCCTATGTAAAATATTAACTGAAAATGGGTCACAGATATAAAAGTAAAAAAATTTTAGAAAAAAAAAATTCTTCAGGATCTAGGCAAAAACTTCCTAGAATAGATGTCAAATTACGATCTATAAAAATTGAAATTGGTAAGTTGGACCTCATAGAAACTGACAACACTTGCTTGAGAGAAACCCTGTTAAGAAGACAAAAAGATGAGCTACAGACAGATTAAGAGAAAATATCTGTAAACCTACACATCTGACAAAGGACTAGCATCTAGAATACATAAAGAACTATCAAAACTCTACAATAAATGTACAAACAACCAAATTAGAAAATTGGCAAGTCATCTTGAGATCAAGTTTTTTTATATTCTTTAACACTGTATCCTGTGGTTTTCTGACTATTCTATACACTAATGAGAAGGAATACTGCAATCTTCAACTATAATTATGGATTTGTCTTTTTCTCCTTTCAGTTTTACCTCATGCATTTTGAATCTTTGTTTAGATTCATCCACCTTTAGGGCTGTTATATTCTCTACATGAATTTACCTTATTAACATGTTGATTTCACCCTAACTTGCTTTTGATTAGTGTTTAGTATATCTCTCTCCATCCTTTTGTTTTTAAACTATATGTCTTCATACTTAAATTGTGTTTCTTATAGATAACACAACTGAATCACACTTTTTATGCAGTTTGTGAACTGCTGCCCAAGTCTAGCTTTTTTATCCAGCCTGAAATTTTTTAATTGTAATGTTTATGTTATTTACACATAATGTAATTACCAATATGGCTGGGTTTAGATCTATCATTTTTCTACTGCTTCATCTGAAAATGATATTCTTCTCTATGTTAGTAATCCTTTCCATATCCAAAACTTACTTTTAGTTTCATCTTATGCATTTCAGCTTGTTCTTCCTGGTATAATTCTTGTCGCACTTGTTCCAAATCTTCACGTTGCCGCAGCATTTCTTCCAATTTCTGAGTCAGCTAATAAATTTTTACAGAAACACACAAACATTAATGGGAAGCAAATTCTATTAATAAGTATTTCAGAATTTCTCCAATGTTAAAGAAGTAATTATTTTAATACCATATTCTGAAGCTGTAGCCTTTTTTCCTCATTTTCTTGAACTTTTGCCATCCGATCTTCTTCTCTTTGTTGCTGCATATTGGCAAATTCTATGATTTTTCTGTTTTCTTCTTCCATCTCCTCACGCTTCTTCTTTCTCCACAGAGCCTGCTCTTTCTGAAATTCTTCTATATACCTTCGAGTTACATTCATTTTTTCTAACTTTTGTTGTCTTTCCCTAAAAAGTAATAATAGTGCAGTTTTAAAGTAACAAATAATATTGAAAAATGTGTCATTTCCTTCAATTGACAATAATATGGGAAAACCAGCTTTTCTTATTTATTTGAGAGAGAGAAAGAGAATGAGAGAAAGAGAATGAGAGAGTACAAGCAGGGGGAGGGAGAGAGGGAGGAGAATCTCAAGCAGACTCCCCACTGAGCACGGAATCTGACATGGGGCTTGATCTCATAACCCTTAGGTCATGACCTGAGTGGCAATCGCACTTCACAGCTTTTCTACTTATAGTTTATTCATTCATTCATATCACAAACATTTTGAGTATACACTATGTGCCACTAAACATGACAGGTATGAATCTTGTAAGTAAAATACTACTTCTAACTTTTCTCTAACCTATTAGTGAAGTTTTATGCATCTCGCTTTAGAAAGGCCAACAACCTGTTTACATTACACTCAGCTGTCTAGCAAAGAAATGATCAGAAGTCCTCTGACATGATACGAGCATATTTAAGAAAAACAAAGGTTTAATCATTCTGTTACTTAGTAAGCATTTGTTATAATTATCATGCTTACGAAGATAAACAGGAGTTGATCTCAGTTCATGTGATTGTAACATTTACTGAGGACTTACTATGTACTAGGCACTGTTTAGTTGCTTTACATCTTCACAACAAGCCTAAGATAAATCAAATCTCAATGTTTAGGCATATAAAGAAGCTGGGATAAACTTACAATTGATCTTCTTCATAGATTTTCCTAACAATTTCATCAATCATGAGTTTCTCTTTTAATAACTGCTCATATGCTTCCTGCTTTTTCTTCTCTTGTTCTTCAAGTTGTTTCTCTAAGTCCAGATAATACTGTGCTTTTACTTTATTTCGTTTGTCCTCCGCAGCACTCTCTTCCTTTATTACTCTCTCGTGTTCCTCCATCATGGTTTTGGCTATTTCAGCATCACGTTTCTGTTATTAGGATAAAATTCATCTTTCCATTTTCAAATATTCAAAAGAATATCATTTTCAGATGAAGCAGTAGAAAAATGATAGATCTAAACCCAGCGATATTGGTAATTACATTTGAAATGAGCACAGTATCATAGAATCTTTCAAAACAGACAAAATGGAATATTATAAAGCCTATTGCATAAAATATTTTCATCCGTCAAGGTTAAAAGCTAAGGAAAGTTACTGTCACCTGAAGGGTTTAAATGATGAGTCAAACCCTAAAGAGGCCTTCCCATTCCTTCAAGTAGGTCTGAAGGAAATACAGGATAACTGATAACTCCACATTTGAAAAACAGCAAATAAAATTAGAAGGACTTTATTAACACTGTGCTTAAAAAGCAATGGTTATCTTTTTCTCTTATTTAAAAGTTGATAGAGGCAATTTTTAGCTCCATTGTGTATCAGCTACCATTTACATCAAGGATGGTACTCTTTTTGAGACAGGTCTACTATTAAACAGCTCTGAACCACTCTTAATGTTTCTCCCAGTCTAAACTTTCTTGCCATTGGCCTTTGAAGTCTCTCATTTCTCATTTATTAAATGTCCTTTATAATCTTTAAAGAGTCATATATACCACTGCGCCTGTTTTTTGTAGCTTTTAATTCATTCATTCAAGACCATTCCCTCTGAGTTAGAGAAATCTTGCTTCTTAATTAGGTTAAACCTCTTATTTGTTTTGAGCATTTTGAAATCACTTAACAAAACAATTTGTCAATTATATATATTGAGGCCATTTTTATTACTCTTTGCCATTATGATGGCACAATCTAAATGCTAGAATGGTTAATGGCGTCAAATAGGCAAGAAGAAACAGATTAAAATATGAATGCTGAGTGCCATTCCTGATCTAATTGATGCCTTTACCATATACACTATTAATATAGCTTGACCAACTCTTTCTCTGCTTCTATTTTCTTACCACATGCTGTATTAGGTTCTTTAAAAAAATGTGAAATGACAAAAATATTTATGTTTTTCACATTGCCATACACTTATAGAAATACAACATTCTCATTTCACAGATAAGGCTAAAGCTCAGAGAGACAGAGCCCAAACTAGTACCTAGATATCTCAACACCTAGTGAAGTCCCAGGACTATTTAAGTTTAATTTTTGTGGACCAATTTTATTTAGAAAATAGCAGCAATTCTTTCAGGAGTCAGATTAAAATGTACAACTGCTTTGAGAAACCTCAATTATCAGGATAAAACTATAAGCTACTAGTCAAAAAGTATACTGTTTATGTTCTACTTTATCTCTGCAAAGGTAGAAAAGAACTACATGGCTCAGGAAACCAAATCTCCTGTGCTCTCCTGTAACCTGCCACACCAAAGGTGATCTCGGTCACCAGCATGCTGTGTGACCCTCATACTAATAACACACATGCACAGACACATCACTATGGCCAGCATCTCAGCATCTCGTCATATTAGATGCCCATATTGCACTGCACTGGTTAAGTATTTTGATATTACTCCTCTAATTGTGTGTGTGTGTGAACATATGTGTGTGTGTTGATATATACACATAGGTTGATATACAGGTACAAGTTTTAAAAAATAAAAATGGTTTGTGATATGTATTACTCTCCAACTTGATTTGTTTGCAGCTTGCTTTTTTATTTTTAACATATAATATATTCAGGCCAACTTTAAAAGTCAGAATATTTACCTGGGCCTCCTCTCTTTAATAGCTGTACAACATCTTTGAAAGGGATCTAGGAGAGAGGAAATGCTACCACCAAAATGTTCTACATAATAATAGAGAACTATGAGAAGAGAACTTACAAGACCATGTAATATTGCAATCAGACCTTTTCATCTACATCTAGCCTTTCTGTGGGACCATGAAAGCTCAAGTGATGGTGTCACCCTGCTTCTAAGTGTTAACCCAATAAACCCTATTCTACATTTACCATAAAACACCACTGGTCAGTGTGTCTGAAACTCCTTTGTTCAAGAGTAATTCTTGCCCTGAACTTGGCAGTATGTTAGAAGTTAGAAAAGGGTATAAAAATAGAGAGAAATAGAAGAAGAGATAGCTACTTATAAAACAGGAAAGTTTCCCACCTAAAATTATAAAACACTTTAATTTTTAAAACATTTACAAGTACAAAATGTTATTACATTGGTTTGTCAAAGAATAATCAGAGAACACAAGAAATGCTCAGACCTACTGAGTATAGCTATTCATTCTAAACAGCAACCTCATTCTTTGTGTCTCTGAAAGACTCTAACATGAAATTAGACAAGGCTCACTATTAAATAATATAGGAGTTCCTGTACCTTAAGTATCTGAGAAGTATAAAAGTATTTAAGAAAACTAGCAGTGTAAATTCTTTATAGTATGCAACAATTTTGAAAAAATTGGTCTATTTTTGGTTTTCTAAATGAAGGTAAAAATATAGAAAACATAATGACAGAAACATGATTACCATTTGCTCGTATTTAATGGCATCCTTCTCTGCAATCTGAGCTGCCCTTTCTTTATTCATATAAGCTGCTTTTAATTTCTTCTCCAATTCTCTGAGCTCAATACTGTTTAAAAAAAAAGAGACAGAAATTTAAAATTGAGGACCATATTTCTTTTACTATTTTATTTATTTATTTATTTAAAGATTTTATTTAGTAGAGACACAGAGAGAGAAAGAGAGAGGCAGAGACACAGGCAGAGGGAGAAGCAGGCTCCATGCAGGGCCTGACGTGGGACTTGATCCTGGGTCTCCAGGATCACGCCCTGGCCTGAAGGCGGCGCTAAACTGCTGAGCCACCGGGGCTGCCCCCTCTTTTACTATTTTAAAAGTCTGTATTTAAAATAAAAAACTTCTAAATGTGTAAAAGATATTTATATTATTAAATACCTTGAAAACAATATCCTTTCCTCCCTTCACCCAAAGAAAAATCAGAATGCATATGAAATGAGACATTATAATTAATTTTCCAGACAAAACAACTCTTTTATTTTCAATAATCATCACTATAAAATCTTTTTTGCCACTGTGTGACTGAGAGAAGATGGTTTATCAATACTAGTTAAAATTTCCGTCCAGCTACTACTAATGCTATCGAGCTAAAAAGAACGATAGTGGAACGGTTTAGGGCAAATTACTTAAATTTTGTACCTCAGTTTTGTTATCTGTAGAAGGGGTAGCTATGGGAATTAGTTGATGTATTTAAAAAGCTTAGAAAAGTACCTGTTACACAGTAAACACTCTATAAATGGTAACTATTTTTTGATGATGATGATGGAGTGTAACTCCAGTAACTATAAAAAAAAATAAGTTATCCTTCATAGGTAACTGGGCTTGTTTACTGATCTGTTAAAAATGAAGACTGCCCCAGAAAATCTCTGAGCTACTTTTGAATCTACCCTTTCCCTAACTATAGTGGAAAACAATACGCTATACACAACTTTTCATTTTAATGTGCCAGACATAATTCTGAATATAAGAATTCTGAGCTGGAAGGGTCTTTAGATGTTACTTAGATGCACATCTTAATTCATTAAAAAAAAAGATTCAGGGGATCCCTGGGTGGCTCAGTGGTTTAGCGCCTGCCTTTGGCCCAGGGCGCGATCCTGGAGTCCCGGGATCGAGTCCTACATCAGGCTCCCGGCATGGAGCCTGCTTCTCCCTCCTCCTGTGTCTCTGCCTCTCTCTCTCTCTCTGTGTGTGTCTCTGTCTATCATAAATAAATAAATAAATCTTAAAAAAAAAAGGTTCATTTATTTTAGAGAGGTGGGGAGAGCAGAGGGAGAGGAAGAGAGAATCTGAAGCTGACTCTGCTGAGCCTGAGCCTGAGGCAGGGCTCTATCTCATGATCCTGAGATCGTGGCCTGAGCTGAAACCAAGAGTTGGAAGCTTAATGGACTGTGCCACCCAGGTGCCCCCAACACACCTTAATTCTTACTAGAACACAGGCACACACCCAACAACTTACAAGTACCCTATACCTTCAAAGAGACAGTCATCATGACTAAGGGAAGAGAGAGGTATTGGT
The DNA here is from genome assembly GCF_905146905.1 of Nyctereutes procyonoides. Taxonomy (NCBI): domain Eukaryota; kingdom Metazoa; phylum Chordata; class Mammalia; order Carnivora; family Canidae; genus Nyctereutes; species Nyctereutes procyonoides. The sequence continues at coordinate 18,877,545 of NW_026575040.1, read as the reverse complement.
GTTGTGATGTGTTCTTCTTGCCCTTACTATTGTAGGTGTCAGTATGTATGACACAATACTGCTTTCTTTCGGAGCACCTGGGTAGCTCATTGGTTGAGCATCTGCCTTCAGCTCAGGTTGTGATCCCAAGGTCCTGGGATTGAGTCCCACATCAGGCTCTCTGCAGGGAAGCCTGCTTCTCCCCCTGCCTATGTCTCTGCCTCTCTCTGTGTGTCTCTCATGAATAAATGAAATCCTTTAAAAAATTGCTTTCTTTCATAAAAATAATAATATAAATGAGGATTAAGTTTCCAGGTTACTCTACATATTTAACTCTAAGAGGGCCCCTGTATATTTACAAGGGTTTTTGTTGGAGTTAGGTATTAATATTTGTAAACCAATGTATGAACCCAATCACAATTTATATTACCTCTCCAAAACAAAGTGCATCAAATTTAAAAAACTAACATGCAAATAAATGACCTTCACTTGAAGAACAAATACACACACATTTCTGTTGGATATATACCTGGGGAGTGAAATTTCTGAGTCACAGGGTAAGGCTGTGTTCAAATGTAGTAGAAAATGCCAGCTTTCCAATGCTTTGTACAGATTTACACTCATAGTGCTTAAGCACTATGCTATACATCCCAGCCACACTTTCCAGTCTCATCATTCTTTTTTGTTTCATCACTCTTGTGAGTGTGTAATATATCATTGGGGTTTTAATTTGTTTCCCTATTATTAAAATGAAACAGACCTTTTCACGTTTGAGCCATTTCTGTATCTTCTGTGAAGTTTTTGTTCAATTTTTGCCCTATTTTAGACTAAATTGTCTACTTCTTATTGTCGCATAAAAGTTCTTTATATATTCTTAACACAAGTCTCTTGTTGCTTATATAAATTGCAAATATTTCATTCCATTCTATACTTACTCTCACAGTGGTTTCTTTAGATGAAGAGAAGTATTCTAATTCATCAATCTTTTTCTTCATTGTCAATGACTTCTGTGTCATGTTTTAAGAAATGTTGCCTACTGCACAGACATAAAGGTATTTTCTTTTATTAGTCTCTCAAAACTTTGTTTTGCCACTGACTTTTAGACTATAATCATTCAAGAATTGATATCTGTGTGTACTGTGAGGTAAAAATCAAGTTCATTTTTGTATATATGGCTATTGAATTGATCCAGTACTATTTTATAAAAATGTCCATTTCTGAATGCTGTGCAGTACCAGGGCAGTGACAATGTTCTGCAGTGTCACAAGGTTTAAGTGTACATCTATGCATAGATCTGTTTTTGAATGTATTCCACCCTTCCTCAACTGGGGTCCCATAAGGGAATTAAATCCTGCAGAAGACTGAGTAGCTACATTTTAATTTTCTCATAGATGGTATATAGTTGGTATTGTTTTAGATCCACAGGAGGTTAATTAATTCGTTACAGATAAAGGATACCTTGGACCATTAGGGTTTAAATTTTCTGGTTGAGAAGATCTGCTCCATTCTATCCCATCGATCCATTTGTTATGCTGTGCTAAAACCACACTATCTAAATTATTGTAGCTTTATAATAATTTTTCATATCCTAGAGAATAAATCACCAATTTTGGGCTTCTTAAAGATCATCTTAGCCATTCTTGGTACTTTGCATTTCCATATACATTTTAGAATCAGCTTGTCAAATGTCACAATAAACAATACTGGCAGAGATTCTGATTAGGATTATACTGAAAATAATTGTTATAATAATTATTATTATTATACTGAGAATATTGATTATTCTCAACTTGGAGAATATTGGTACATTTACAATACTGGGTCTTCAATAAACATGGTATATCCTTCCAATTAGGTTTTTAAAAACTCTATTGGTAATGGTTTATTTTTGTTTTCTTTCAGTGTTGAGGTTTTATATCTATTTCATTAGGTATTTATTTTTTATGCTCTTTTTAAAAAAATTTTATGCTCTTATACAAATAATTTTTAAAATTTCATTCTCTAATTGTTGCTAATTCACAGAAAACACCTAATATTGTATATTGACTTCACATCCAACAACACTGCTGAACTTATAATTCATACATAGATTCTTTTTTATTTTCTACATACACAATCATATCATCTGGGAATAATGAAAGTTTTATTTCTATACTGCCAATCCTAACACCTTTCATTTACTTTTCTTGACTTATTGCACTGGCTAGTATGTCCAATACAATGGTTAATAGAAGGTATTATAGCAAGCATCCCTGTCTTTCTAGTAGAGGTAAAGTGTTTAATGTTTGCCATTAAGTATGATGTTACTATAAAGTCCATTTTATTCCTAATTTGCTAATCCTTTAATCTTAGAGTAATGCTGATTTAAATCAATTGGCTTTTTCTGCTCATACAGTTTTTCTATTATATTTTATTAATGGAATGAATTACACTTATTGATTTTCTAGCTAAGTCACTTTGTATTCCTAGAATAAGTTAAAATAGTCAGATATATCTTTCTCACATGCCACTGGATTTGATATTAATTTCAGATTACAGTAGCTAAATTCGAGAGAAAAACTCATCTATTTTTTTTTTTAATCCTATTGAGGTACTGATCGGGAAGTGTTCCCTCTTGTCTCACTCTGCAAAACTATACGAGACTGGTGCTATTATTTGAATGTTTGGTAAAATTCACCAAACCTAGCCAAACCTAGAAACTTTGTTTCTTTGTGAACAAAGTTAATTACAGATATCTTTGAAAGTTATAGAAACACTTAGATTTCTGTTTCTACTTGTGCCCATCAGTTTGGTAAATTTTTTATGAATTTATCTAAATATTCAAATTTATTTCTATCAAATTGTTCACAATATCTAGCAAATATTTGTATGATCTATAGTGATATGCTATCATCCATCCCTAAAATTGGTTATTTGTGCATTCTTTTACATTTATCAATTTTATCAATTTTATTAGCCTCTTTAAAGGCACGATTTTATAGAAAAAAATAAAAATAAAAAATAAAGGCACAATTTTTGGCTTTGATTCTACTTTATGCTTATATTCTAATGTATTTGTTTCTGCTCTTATTGTTCTTCTACATCCTCTTTATAATCATTCCAGATTGAAATTTGCTGATCATTTTCTAATAATTCCAGCTGGAACCTTCATTTCTAATAGTAATTCTGATTATTAATTACTCTTGAATAAAAGCTCTAGCTAAACCCCATTTTTGGGGTTTTTTAATTCTATAACTTTTTTATTGCGGTAAAATACAATAAAACAAAAATTTGCCATTTTTAACTATCTTAAGTGCACAGTTTTGTGGTGTTGATTACATTCACAATGTTCTACAACCATCTACCATTATTTCCAAAAATTTTGCATCACTCTAAACAGAAACAGTGTACTTGTTTAAGCTTGTTTAACTCCCCATCCCTCCCTTTCCCTAGCCCCTGGTAACCTCTAACTACTTTTTGTCTCTATAAATTTACCTGTACTAGTTATTTCACATAAGTGGAATTATACAGTATTGATCCTTTTACGTCTGGCTTATTTTACTTAATATATTCCTCTCAAGGTTCAGCCATATTGTAGCATGTATCAGAACTACATTCCTTTTCATAACTGAATGTTATTCTACTGCATATATAAACCAGAGTTTATCTGCTCATCTGTTGATGGACATTGGATTGTTTCCACTTTCTGGCTATTGTGAATAATGAATAATGCTGCATTAAACATTAGTGTACAAATATCTGATTAAGGTTCAGTTTTCAATCTTTGTGGGTATCTATTTAGGGGTGGAATTACTAGTTTTGACACTGATGAAAAGCAGCATATTCTATTTGAAAACGTACCCAACTAGGGCAGGCCTGGTGGCTCAGCGGTTTACTGCCGCCTTCAGCCCAGGATGTGATCCGGGAGACCGGGGATCGAGTCCCACATCAGGATCCCTGCATGGAGCCTGCTTCTCTCTCTGCCTCTCTCTCTCTCATGAATAAATAAGTAAGTAAAATCTTTAAAAAAAAAAAAAAGAAAGAAAGAAAAGAAAAGAAAAAAGAAAACGTACCCAACTGAATGACTTTTGCCTTAAGTTTGAAGAACATTTTCACAAAGTATAGAATTCTAGATGGCCCATTATTTTCTTTCAGCCCTTTAAATCCACAGTCTTTTAATTTTCACTATTGGCTTTCAAAATCTAGTCATACTTCTTATTGCTGCTCTTTGAAGGTAAGTCTTTTGTGGAGCTGCTTTTGTGATTTTCATGGTTTTCTTTATTGCTGGATTTCAAAACTTTGACTAGGATAAGTATAGGTATAGTTTTCATCATGTGTTGTGTTTTAACCTGTGGCTTTACATTTTTTACCATTTTTGGAAATTCTTGGCAGTTACCTCTTCAAATACTGCTTCTGCATCATCCTCTTTTATTTCTATTACCAGAACTAAAGTTATACATCTGTTTGAACCTTTCATCATGGCCCTTATCTCTTATAAGTTTTCTTTCTTATTTTTCTACCCTTTTGTCTCTCTGTGCTGTATTCTGGATATATTCCACATTATTTCTTCATCTGTTTCTATCTAATAAAATCAAATTGAACTGTGTATTAGTGAAGTAAAGCAGACACTAAAATACCCAAATCTTGAGCATAAGACTTGTAAAATGATGTTGAACACCTTGCGATTCACTTATTGGCTAAGCTCTGCTTCAGTTCTTAACTCTCAGCCATACTTCTAGAATCAGCAGAACCTCCAGGAGAAATGTAGCTACAAATGCCAACTCACCATTCTGGTTTCCTTCCTCTTCCAGATCTCACTTTTATAGTTTTTCCAGATACTCTGTTCTCAGAGACAGCATTTATTTGAATCACCTTGTCTATTTAATTTTTAGATCAGTGAATTAGACAAATACATGATGAAATATTTATTTCATCTTCAGATAACATAAACCCATGAGGGATAGCTAACAATGATCAGAGAATTAATATTCAAAAAGACAGTTTGCAACTAGAACAATATGAAGACATTAGTGGCAATTTTAAATCTTTAGGCATTAGTAATCTCTTAAAGAATTTGGTAAAAGTTGTAGACACAGAAAAATACAATGGGTACATTTGTCAAACATAATTTAATGAAGCTCAAAATCCCTGAAGCTAACCCAGGGGTCATATAATATCCTACAGAAGTCTGGCTCAGTTAAGATAATATGTATCAACTATCAAAGTAAATTGCTACTATATTCAACTATATAACTATAGGATGGGCATTTAGTGAGCCCTAAGTTTTAATCAACAGTGTGACATGGCTGTTCCTAAAAAGCAAATCCATCTTCGGTAACATGAAGAAACATATTTTAGAACAATGTGGTTAACAATGTGGTTAACAGTCCCACTACTAGGGATAATAAGCAGTACCCTGGAGCATTATACATAATTATGAAGTCAATATTTTATTAAGGAATAATTATGTAAATTACATCTACAGAAGAAAACCAGGATGGTGAAGAAGCTTGAAACCTTATTATATAGGCAACAAATGAAGGATATGTAACTTATAGAAGAAAACATCTAGGGGATTCAGAAATATGAACAGATATCCTAAATAAGAACTAAATATGTTTTTCATCAGATAGCAGAAGTGAGATAAATGCATGAAAGTCATAGGGAAATTAATTTTGAAACAATAGGGAAAAAAAGATTATTCAAAGTTAGGACTGAATGAAAAAAGAAGTTCCTATCCCAATCACTAGAGAGCTAGAGCTATAGCTGACCAGCCACTTTCCAGAAATGCTGTAAGAAATTTATGTCCAGGTAGAAAATTTAATTATGTATTTCCTAAGGTCTCACTTCAGAGTAGGATTCATGAGTCTATTTCTTCTAAAGATTTTACTTATTTACTTATTTGAGAGAAAGCACACAAGTGTGGAGTAGGGGAACAGAGGGATAAACAGACTCCCCGATGAGCAGGGAGCCCAACACAGGGCTCAATCCCAGGACTCAGATCATGACCTGAGCCAAAGTCACTTAAGACAACTGAGCCACACAGGTGCCCCTCATGAGTCTATTTTTTTTTTTTTTAGGTCATTTAAAAAAAACTATGTTTAGAGGAAAGAGAAAAAATTGCTATTTATTTTCACCTTAAACACTTTACTTCTTTGAATATAACTTCTTTTCTCAAATGAATAAATATAGCATTTAAAGCAATAAATGTTTCCAGACAAAATATTAACTCAGTGCAATGATAGAAAGAAGTATATTTCACTCTTAGGTGCTAAGCATTACATAAAAGCAAAGACAAAGTAAATGAAACTTATAAAAACCAAGATACCTGTTTTCTCTTACTTGTTGCCTCATCTTTTCATCCTTTAGACTTTCATGTTTTAGTTTTGCCAATTCCATAGCCAATTTTTCTTCTTGTTCAAGCTGGAGTTCCCTCAATCTTTTGTTTTCTTCTGCCTGAATTTTTTTTAAGAAGTAACTTTAGTTATTTGTCCTCTAGAATCAGATTTTTCTTTCATCAAGGCTTGAGAGCAACAAACACTTGTGTTTTATTTTTAAATACAAAATACTATATCAATAAGTACTTTCCTGATATATTACCATGGAAAATTTCAAGCATCATCAATAGTAAGAAGAAGATTAAAGTATACCCTCAGGCAGTCATCACTTTCAAGAACTATCAATATTTTACCAATCTTCTTTCTCTATTCTTCCACTCCAATTTCATTTTTTTCTTAGTTCTTTTTTTGCTAGACTATTTTAAAATATATCCTAGATATGTCATTACTATATAAATAATTCAGTATTAATCCCTAACTGATAAGAATTTCATCTTATGTAACAACCATGCCATTAGCATGTCTAAATAAGAGTAATTCCTTAGTAAGGAATAATACCTTGTCCATTCTCAGGTTTTCCCAATTGTCTCAAAGATACTTTTTGTTTGCTTTTTCAATCAAAATCCAAATAAGGTCCACATGTTGCATTTAGTTATTATTTCTCTTAAGTCTCTTTCATTCTGTAACAGTTATCCAATATATATACTTTTCCCCAAGCCACTAATTTGTTGTAGAAATTAGAATATGTAGCCCACAGAATCTCCCACATTCTGAATTTGACTGTTTCCCCAGGATAGCATTCAACTTGTTTCTCTTTTGTATCTGCTATAAAATGGTAGAAAGATCTAGAGGCTTGACTAACTTCTGTATTTGGAAGGAATAAGCACATGAGAAGATGTTCAATAACATTAGCCATAAGGAAATGCAAATTAAAATTACAATGATCACTACAAACCTATTAGGATGGCTAAAATAAAAAATAGTGGCAAAAGCAAATGTTGGTGAGAAACTTGCATTACTCCCATATTGCCAGGTGGGAATGTAAAATGGCAGAGCCACTCTGGAAAACAGTTCAGTAGCTTGTTATAAAGCTAACATGTAATTACTATATGACTCAATTACAGCCCTCTTAATGCATTTAGCCCAGAGAAATGAAAACTTATGTTTATTTAAAAACCTATACCCAAATGTTTACAGCAGATTTATTCAAGATAGCCAATACTGGAAATAAACAGACATACTTCAATGGGTGAATAGGCAGATAAACTGTGGTACATCCATACCATGGAATACTACTCAGTGGCTAAAGGGAATGAAGTACTGACACTAGCAACAACCTGGATTACTTTCTAGGAATTGAGCTGAGTGAAACAATCCAATCCCAGAAGATTACATACTGTTTGATCCCATGTATATAATGGTCTTGGAACACGTTATTTATTTTAAAATTGAGCTTTAATTCACATAGCATAAAATTCAACCTTCACAATTCACAACTCAGTGGTTTTTAGTACATTCACAGTGTTGTGCAACAACCATCACCATCTAGTTTCAAGACTTTTTATTTTAACAGATATTTTTTACAGCAGTTTTGGGTTCACAGCAAAACTGAGCAGAAATAATAGAGTTCCCACTGCCCACACACATGCACTGCTCTACCTCACTATCAATATCCCCCACCAAGTGGTATATTTGTTACAATCGATTAACCTTCCATTCAGCCTGAATTTAGGTGAATAAGATTCCTCCCCTTGGAACTCTGACAGGTCTTGGCACACCCTCAGCAACAGAAACATATATAGAATAAATCAGACTGTTTAGACAATCACAAAGGTTCAAGAGACGACCAAGAACTAATCAATGGTGAATGAGAAGTTTCATCACCTCTCCAAGGCCACTTCTTCTAGACTGAAAGGAGTAGCTGTTTTGCCTAATTCAGGGCAACAGCCAAACAACATGAAGAAACAGAGAACTATGTTCCAGATGAGAGAATAAGACAGAATATCATAAGAATACCTTAATGATACAGAGATAAATAATCTACCGAATAAAGAATTCAAAGTAATAGACATAACAACCAAATACACTGTATGAACCTTGTGTGGATCCCAAGAAAACAAACCAACTGTAAAAGCAGATTTTGACACAATCATAACAACTTGACTATGGAATGGCATTAAATGATACCTAGAATTTATTGTTAATTCTATTAGGTGAGATAGTGGCATTATTCTACTACTATGTAAGAAAATATCTATATTTTATAAGATGCATACTGAAGTATACTGGAAAGAGGTGACATGACATCTGGGACTTTAAAGAAAAAATAATAAAAAGCATAGTAAAAAATATCTGATCTCTAGGATCTTATTGTTCAGAGCTGAAAAATTATGTCTAAGCCTTATGAATTTGGAATTCAAAGGGACGGATACCACTTTTAAAAGTTGCTTTTGCCATTCCAATATCCTACAAAATGTTTAACATACAGCAGGAACTCAAAAAGTACTTAAATATCAGAACACTTTTTTCATATTTTGGTCTCCCTTTTATACCACCCTCATCCTTTAAAATATTTAGAAGTTTCCACAGAAAAATTATCTCCATATTTTAAGTTATATACATACTGTACATGAATTCAAGGCAGTATTTCAAGATCAAAAATGAGTACCTAATTCATATCCAATATATACGTGTTCATTTTCTACTATTGAATGAATATTTTTAATCTTAGTAAATTCAGAAAAGCTACTCTTAAATTTTTTCTTTCATATTTTATGGAAAGCAACCAAATTTTACTTATATGAACAAAACTGTGGAAGTTAGTAATTATGGATTTCGTATTTATGAAAAACAAAACCAAACCCTGAGTCTTACTCTGTTACAGGCACCATTCCAAGTGCTTTGCATGTATTAACTCCTTATTAAAACAATCCTACAAAATGAATACTATTATAATTTTCATTTTAGAGATGAAGCAGAAAAGTAAAATCAATTTACCGAGGGTTCCAGAGCTTGCTTAGGTACAGCGATACTAGGATTTAAAGTCATAAAAGTCTAACTCCAAAAACCCAGCTCTTTACCACTACACTGGGCTGACCTACAATGAGGCATCCTTTACTTTTGCTGCTATTATCTATCTACTCAATTCCAGTATCAGCAGTTGGTTTTTATCACTTCCGAGGAGAAAATGAAGAAAAAAATGTCAAAATGAATAAGACAATGTACCTTTTGAATGGCTTCTTCCATATCCAACTCAAATTGTTCGTTCTGTAATAATCTGAGGAATCTCTTGCGCTCCACGCGGTCATCATTTTCATGATGCACCACCCGGTCCTTGATAGTATTCTCTATCTTTCTTAGTGATTGGACATGCAATTGTTTGCCGTAATTTACATCTACTAATTTCTGATGCCTTTCACTGAAGCTCAAGGCTCGCCTTCTAGAAGCCTATAATGGGAGAAAGAAAAAAAAAAAGCACACATAGTTTGGTATTCCAAAATCTGATTTTTAAAAGTATACCGCTGTAGGGATGGCTGGGTGGCTCAGTGGGTGAACCTGTGCGTTTGACTCAGTCCGTGATCCTGGGGTCTTGGGATTCAGTCCCGTACATCAGGCTCTCTGTGTCTCTCGTGAACATATAAAATCTTAAAAAAAAAAAAAAAAAAAAAAAGTATACCTTGTAAGCTCCAGGTACAAAAATAGGAAACAGTAATAAATAAAGGGCGTTTGGCTTCCTTCCTAAATTCAGAGAAATGTAACATAAAAAAATGTACGCATGGTAGATAAATATATTGATATATCTATAAAGTTCTCTTATTACTCCCCATCTTCTAGATGAGACGTGAAAAGTAAAAGCAACTTTACCCAAGGTTCCTCGAAAACTTAAATAGCATACTGGGATTCAAAGACCCGCAGTCAGCTCTACAGACCTAGCTCTCAACCGCAGCACAGAGAAGGCCTCCTCTCCTCATTCCCCCCAGCGCCTCCCTTACCCTTGGCCAGAAAGTGCCGCTCAGAAGCTGGTCAGGTTTTCCTAATACAGATTTAATAAGTCAACCGATGCTACTTTTTTTTTAGATTTTATTTATTTATTCATGAGAGACACAGAGAGAGAGGCAGAGACACAGGCTGAGGGAGAAGCAGGCCCCATGCAGGGAGCCCGACGCGGGACCGCATCCCTTGACCCCAGGGTCAGGCCCTGGGCCGAAGGCGGCGCTAACCCGCTGGGCCACCCGGGCCGCCCTAACCGCTGCCACTTAATTCATTTGTTCTCTCCCAAACTTTTTTTTCCCCACTATTTCGTTCAACGTTCTTGATCTTTTCCCAAATTTCCAGAAATATGGAAAGCAAGATTTTCACCGGGCAGATGTAATAGAGTCTGAGGAACATTTGAAAAAGGTCGGAAGCCACCGCTAGCGTCGCTGAAACAATAGCCCACGAGGCCTCTGAAAGCAAACTGAACGAATTTCCCACTTGTTGCTCAGAATAGGCACCTCCGAATCCCTTTTTTAGATGCAGACTGGCTCCAAATACTACAATTAAATCAATAGACAAACAAGCGGCTCACCATCTTGGCAGATAAAGTCCCCCTCTCGGGCTCCGGCGGCCACCACCTCCCGCGGCCAGAGCAGGGGCCGGCTGGGAGCGCCGCTGTTTACGCCGTTTCCTGGCAACTGCCCCCGCCCCCAGCGGGGCCCGGCCCACCGGCGCAGGCGCGGCCTCTCATTGGACGCAGCAGGAGCCAATCGGCACTGAGCTTTTTGGGGGGCAGGCGGGGACGCTGCGGCTCCAGGTCTAAGAGACGCGCGGGAAGTTCGGATCCCGCGTGCTGCCGCGAGCTCTTTGCAGTTTAGTGGGGCGCTGGGTCTCTCACGAATAAAATTTTTTAAAAAAGAGTATCCTGTGCCCTCAATACACGGTCCATGTGAGTTGATGACTAGCTTCATCTTGAGCGGCAGGAGGCATGGTCACCGGCCCCCTGGCTGGTAACCGGGAGGCACTGGGGGTAGTGTGTTCGGAGGCGCCTTCACCGCCACCCCCAACGGATGCTGTTGGTAAACTTTGGTAGTGAAATGTATGGAAAAAAAAGAAAAAGAAATGTATGGGCACGTGGATCTTCTGCTGTGGAATACATGGTCCAAGCACCAGTGTGAGAGCAGATAGATGGAGGCGGAATGTGATCAGATTTAACTGGCAAGTAGACGCTAAAGTCCATTTTTATTTTTATTTATTTTTTAAGATTGTATTTATTTATTCATGAGAGAGAGAGAGAGGCAGAGACACAGGCAGAGGGAGAAGCAGGCTCCATGCACCGGGAGCCCGACGTGGGATTCGATTCCAGGTCGCCAGGATCGCGCCCTGGGCCCAAGGCAGGCGCTAAACCGCTGAGCCACCCAGGGATCCCCTAAAGTCCATTTTTAAATGGACGAATTTAAAAATAGGACCGGATCAGAAAAATTAGTCAAATATATTGATTTTAGAAATGACAGATCCCTTAAAAACAAACCAAAAAAAAAAAAAAAGTGTTGAGAACTTGGCTTAGTTTGTGTTATCTAATTTGAAATCCATCTTATGCAGCAATATGTCTGCCTAAAGATTAATAATAACCAAGAGGACTTCCAGTTTTAGCTCCAAAATGTAAAAACTTGGAAGTCATCAACTTCCATCCTTACTACCAGAAGAGGCCGAACAAACTAAAAACTAATGCTTTTTCTTGGACTCATCATAGAACTGAGGTCACAGGACAAATAACAGCCCTGAAATCTGGAGAGGTGAATCCAAGGACTCATATCTGAGACCTGCTTACCTAGAACAGAAGCCTCTGAAACCATAAAGGAGGAATACTTGAATGGCAATTTTAATGAATTCCTAGAGACTGAGTGGGACTAGGGTAAGTGAAGCTATTGGGGGTTGCAGGCTTGGGAGGCCCCAGCACTTGCATGGATTTCGTTTCCAGAAACTCCAGCAAGTTTTCACCATGAAAAACCAAGAAAGATCTCTTGTCTCCTGTGGCTCTAGCAGGGGAATAAGATTAATAATTATTGTCAAATATATCCAGAGCCTTCTCCTTAATAAAGGCCTACATTCTAGAAGAAAAGATTTTACCAAAACCATATCCCAAGGCAAGGATGGTTCTCTGACCACAGCCTTCTGCAGCCTTCCTGTCTCTCCCAAGTAGAGAGGAGGAAGTTAAGAAACACTTGTGAAAGTCACAGCCCAAGGACACCAAAAGGTTTAATCATAAAATTATAGAATGCTTTTCTTCCCACACTTTACTACTGCACCAACAGTGCTTCAGTGTAGTGTCAGTTGAGTACAGGTGGAAACACTGCAGAAACACACTAACAAGAATTTTTAGGGAAATCCAAAGACAATGGGAAACAAAAACACTAGAGGAATTTAAAACTTCTAGAATGAACAGCTACAGCAAATATTAAACACAGCCCAGTTCCTAGTCACATAATAAAAAAACACATTAAAGCCCTATTTATCTCAATCCTCATTACCCAATATGCCACAGCCAGTTTTCAACAAAAAAAACAGCAAAGCTAAAGGCAAGGAAAAACTCAGTCTGAAAGGCAAAGTAAGCGACAGAACTAGACTGAGCTATGACACAGATTGGAGGATTATTAAACAGTAATATAAAATAACTGCTTAATGTGCTAAAGGATCTAATGGATAATGGGGACAACGTACAACAGATGGGTAATGAATGCAGAGAAACAAAAACTGAAAGAATCCAAAAGAAATTCTAAAAATAAGAAACACTGTAACAAATGAAGAATGCCTTGGACAAGTTCATAGGGGACTGGGCAACACTGTGAGAGCCTGAAGATAGAGCAACAGAAACGTCCCAAACTGAAATGCAAGGAGATTAGCAGTAAATAGATAATCCTGTTGGGCTTGTGGACTTCACCTTAGAATCAAATTGTTTTTCTACATTAGAAGAGGACTTTCTGTGTGTGTGTTGGGTGGGGGGGGGGTGACAATTGTCAAGGTTTCTGTCTTTTGGGATAACATCTAAACCCAGTTATCGGGACGCCTGGTGGCTCAGCAGTTGAGCGTCTGCCTTTGGCTCAGGGAGTGATCCTGGAGTCCAAGGATCAAGTCCCACATCAGGCTCCTTGCATGGATCCTGCTTCTCCCTCTGCTTGTGTCTCTGCCTCTCTCGAATAAATAAATAAAATCTTTTAAAAAAATAAAATAAACCCAGTTACCACAAAAGTCAAATTGACCATATGGATACAGTGCAAAACATTTTGAAAGCATTTAATCCTGTTTGTCTAGCATCTTTCATGAGAACTCTAGAAAAAAACATGAGTTATGTATAGTTTCTTATAAAGTAGCCTCTAACTAAAATTTTGCTGGTTGGGCTCTCAGCAGGAAGTTTTTTGTTTTGTTTTGTTTTGTTTTGAACATTGCTAAGTGCCTGAGATATAAATATATATCACCAGCATAGAGCCTGACATGGGACTCCATCTCACAACCTCAGATCATGACCTGAGCCAAAATCAAGAGTCAGACTCTTAACCAACTGAGCCACTCAGGCACCCCCAATATTACACTTATAACAATGGTTTTTCTTGATTTTTGGCCATTTTCATAATGTTGGATTGAATGCCAGACATGTAAGACAGTAGAGACTGAGGCATATCGTATTTAGGTCTGAAGTAAGTCCATCTCTTCTCTTGCTGTAACACTACTGCAGGAGGTTGAGCCCATGCAGTCAGGAGTTGAGCTGGTTTTGAACTTTTGTGTCGCTCTGGTTATTTTCAGTACACCACTATCTTCACATTTCTCTAGTGTTATCTTGTGCTTATGCTTGAGGCTATTTTCCAGAAGGCTTCTCTTAATGTTCCTGGTTCACCTTTAGCTTAAGACCTTCCCTATGTTCCTGGCACGACAGAGACTGTCTCCACACTCTAGTTCCTCCTCCCGCACGCCTGGCAATGGCTGTTCTTTGTGGCTCATGCTAGCTAGCCAGTTGGTGGGAGGAGGGGCTACTCTGTTATTCTGGTCTAGTCTCAGTGTTAGGTGGGTTCTGGAACACTAGTCGTGGGGAGCTCATAAATTGGAAAAACGTTCCTTAATGGAAAGTACTCACTTTGTTTTCTTATTACTTAAAAAAAAAAAAAAAATCTAAAACCCTTAACCTGACCTCTAAAGGCTTGTATGTCTGTCTCTTCAGGTTTCTTCTTCAAACTTTAGCCAAAATGGACTTCTTTGAATTCCTTTCTGCCAGAGGAGAAGGAGCATGTGTGAGTCTCTGCCCTTAATAAAAGCATGAGACTGGGGTGACTGGGTGGCTCAATCAGTTAAGCATCTGCCTTCAGCTTGGGTCATGATCTCAGGGTCCTGGGACTGAACTCATCCTCAAGCTCAGCATTGGGCTCCCTGCTCAGTGGGAGGGTCTTCTACTCCCTCTCCCTTTGGCACTTCCCTGCTTGTGCTCTCTCATTCTCTCGTTCTCTCTCTCTCTCTCATTTAAATAAATAAATAAATAAATAAATAAATAAATAAAATCTTAAAAATAAATAAGAGCATGTGATGACTAAAACCCCACCAGTCACCTGGTCAGTGAGATAATAATGCTCTGAATCCTGGATGACAGAACAGAAAAATAGAAGGAGGCTCAGTTCTTCATGACCACAGAGCTACCACACCAGCACTGGACTGCCTAACTCCTGACCTCATGCTGTATGAAAGAATAAGTTCCTAATTTATCTAAGCCTCTGTGTCCTCTCCTTCACTCGGGGTTCTATTATTATTGTTAGCCAAATGTAATTCCTAACAAACCATCATCTCTGTTTAATCTCATGGGTGAAAATGATTAAGAAAAACAAAGCTTTTTGTAGAATTAATTACCTTTTTAAATCAATATTTGATTTTATAGATTAGAAGGTAGAATAGAAGACTTCTGGTTTCCTTTCTCGCATTTTCTTCTCTCACTTCTTTAATTTCTAGAAGCTACTAGCTAATTCCCTTCCCTTAATCTCTGTCCTCTCAGAATCTTGATCACAACTTTTAATTCTTGCTTTTGATTTCTGCAATACCCATGTAACATGTTTAATAACTCCCAGAGTCATGTCATTTACAAATTGGATAAGCATGCCATTTGTTTTTTCAAATACTTCAAGGATAAGAATGTAGAAAAGGGTTGCAAGAACACAAGCCCTGACATACACCACTGGAGTAGCTTTCTGAGGGGAACTAAATCAGCAAACCTGGAATATGATCAACTAGTTACCAATACACCAATTTTCCTAATAAGCTACCAATAGTTGTATACCTTTCTATAAGCTCTTATTAGGAGAATTCTCAAAAAAAAAAATCTCCACTGAAGTCTAGATACATTATGATTTCTTCATTTCCCTTATCTCCTAACGCAATCCAATGGAGTGCTTAGCAACCAAATGACAGATTTTTTTGGTTGTATACATAGACTCAGGTTAACATTATTTACCTGAACTATGATATTTGTTGATGTCTTAAATGTCTTAAATATAGGTGTCTTACATAAATATAAAAATAAATGTCTTAACATTAACAGGGTACAAATCTGATCATTAAATGTTTAGTTACTTAGGAACTAAATATAAGCCCTCTCAAATGCAATGGATTTCTAAATCACACCAATATATTAGTTTTTCAAAGAAATATTTGTAACTTAAAAACTACCTCATAATCAAATACACAAAGTATTTCACTCATCAATACATAGATTATCTGTGTAGTTAGGCAGCTAAATAAATCAATCAACTCCATTTGCTTTTCAAAACATGCAAATAACATTTCAGAACACCACACACATAAGGAATAGTTTAAGTGCACTACTAATTGTCTCAATTTACTAAAATGTGGCTAGCACAGAGCCCTGAACACAGTATAACTTAATAAATATACTTTGACGGATTGATAATATTTTTAGAATGCAGTAATTTGAGTGTTAGGATGTTCAAAAGGATAATTCAGATGAGGAATCTGTTGTGTCAGAGGAGAGAAAAGCTTTGCATTTAGTATAAATAAACTAAGGTGAAACTATATAGGTGACCAGAAATTATGAGAGAAGAGAGAAAAGAAGAATTTTATGGAATGGTTGGCATGCTTTTAATCACAAGAAGGGGGGATGCTGAAAAACCAACAGGATTCTGAACAAGTGGAATTCAAATCTTGGTCTAAGAGTACCACACTGCACTCCCTGTTACCCTGGTAAAGGGACCCCCTACCTTAAAGGAATGGCATTATAATAAGAGCACTGTGTACTAATGAACGAAACAGTAAGGATAGGTCAGGCCATACACAAAAGAGCTAAAATATGCAACATTCATGGGCGTTTGTTGTTGCTGTTCTTTGTGGGGGGTTTTTTGTTTGTTTTTGTTTTTATTTGCAACATTCATGTAGGAAATTCTGGTGAGGAGTTTAAAAAAGATATATATGTGGCAAAGACTGAGATTGTGAGGTAAGGAATATGAAGCACTCATAAAACGATTAACCTGAGCTCTGAAAGAACTTCCTGGAGCTGCAAACCTTTTCCTCCTCTGTCCTTGGGTTATTGATCACATGGTTGCATATCAATATTATCTCTCCTGCTCTATTTATTGGCAATATTGTCTGAAAGGAACAGAAAGCACAAGCTTTCCCTCTTGGTGTTCTGCGTGAATTGACCTGGAATGAAGAAAGCAGTCTGCTGCACATTTCTTGATATAACCACTTCCCCAAAAGGTTAGGCTTCTATAGTGATGGCCGATGAGCACAGGTTCAGGATATAATAGGTTTAATAGCGTACAATTTGCTAATTCCTAATAGTGAAATGTCATGTATCATTGGAAAGTAGCAAGCATGTGTTTATTATTTCATTATTTTTTTTTTTGCTTCTCTGAGAACCATTGGTTCTAAAGGGAATTTTAGTTATAGTTTCTTATTTCCAGTCCACACATGGGTATTGTAGAAAGATTCTACGATAATTTATGTAATTTAGTAGGGGATATGTCAGAGAGAAAGATTTTTGGCCTGAATGTTCATCCAAATTAAAGACAAATTTAAACAACTGCAACAATTAGCTGATTTTACCTGAAAATAATAGACTAAATTTTTAATTAATAGAGTTTGCTTTTTTTAGAATGATTTTAGATTTACAGAAAAATTGATAGACTACAGAGAGTTCTGTTATGTCCTCTCCCCCCTCCACATTCACACAGTCTCTGTCATTAGCATCATATGAAAGTGTGGTACATTTGTTACTATTGATGAACCAACATTGATACATTAACTGGAGTCCATAGTTGACATTCAGGTTCACTCTATTTGTACAGGTCTATGGGCTTTGACAAATGCATAATGTCATGTAATCACCATTATAGTATCATACAGAATAGTTACATTGCTCAAAAAAAAAATCCCCTGTGGGCCATCTATTCATCCCTCTCTCCTTCTTTCCAAACCCTTGGAAACCACTAATCTTTCTACTGTCTCTAAAGTTTTTTTTCTTTTCCAGAATGTCATACATTTGAAATCACACAGTATGTAGCCTTTTCAGACTGACTTCTTTCACTTACTCATATGCATTTAAGAATCCTCCATGTCTTTTTGTAATTTGATAGCTCATTTATTTTTATCACTAAATAATATTCCTTTGTATGACTTTAAAAAATAGTCATTACATTTAAATATTATTTTTTCCTGATGAATTATTATCATAAAAGCTATTTTATTGTTGAGGAAGGATTTATGCCCTCCCAGCATGAAGGAGAAATTTTCTGGTTCATTTCTCTTTGGAACATAGCTTTTCACCCACAGGTCTAGACTAAAGGTCTAGTATATGGAAGGCAAAGAGCTTTCCCTAATAATAAATGCTGGATTATATGATTAATATTTGCTAGTAGTTATAACAGGGTTGAACATAACATAGTTCCTGATCTGAAATAAGGAATGCTAATAGGTATACACTATAAGTTCTATCTATACAGTAGAAATTATTTACAAAATTGTATTGCTTTATAAAACGAAGCAATTAAAACAAAGCAATTTTTCTTTCATTCAGAAAAATGCCCAGATCTAATCTAATTTGCTGCAGCTGGACACCACCTGCAGATGACTGTTTAAGTACTCTGAACATTACACACTTATCTTTTAAATATTGATAACGCCATTTTTCATTTCCTTGACATGAAATCCCACAGGGAATAATTATGCTAATAAACCTTAATGATTCTTGCAAATAAATGATCAAACCAAATTGCTACTGTTGATTTATATTAATGGATGCCTTTAGGATGAGATTTGCCAGTACGATGCTGCCTCTTGAATCTCAATTCATCTTATTTAGTTGAAGAGTGTACATAGTTTGTTAAATAGATGAAGTGTTTAAAATATAATGTGTTTGTGCAGTTTTCGCACTTCATAATGTTCAAGCATTACCATCTTGCCTTGTGGCAAATCTGCATTTAATGGTTTCATTGTATATAACTTCCCTTCTTACTTTGTCTCTCTGTGATATGCAGTTAGGAAGTGACTATTTCTGGTTGATTCAGTATAAGTCAGTTTCCATATGTTGAATTTAATTGTTTCATTAAGACAATAAAATCTGTTCCTGGATATTTCAGCCACCATAATCTGGGAATCACACTGACTAGGTGATGATGGGATCAAGAGCTTAATAATTATTGTGGAGGTGGTTGAGGAAAATGACACCACTAAACTGCTTGTTGTCCCATTTAAACCTAGATTAGTGGGTCCCTTCCTTCCTTGCTCTCTTACTTTTCATCCTTGCTCTTGCATCCTCACCAAGTCTATAGGAAATAGGAAATTGCTGACTCAGTGAATTCCAAAGTAACCCTGGAAAGTAACTGTAGAAATGTTATACATGCATTTCCAAGGTTGCGGAACACTACACAGGAAGAATGCTTATTCATTGTGAATATGAATAAAATTTTATCTGGCAATTTTTTTTAAAGCCACTTGTATCTAAAATACCATGGTAGTTCAGGGGCACCTGGCTGACTCCGTTGGTAGAGCCTGTGACTCTTGATGTTACGGTCATGAGTTTTAGCCCCATGTTCTGTGTAGAGATTACTTAATAAAATAAAATATCGTGTAGTTGAAAAAAATTATTACCTTCATCTAGGTAATTGCCTCAATTGCCCATTCTTGTGCATTTTGTCACAGTCTAAGCATAGGAGAAAACCAGTTCAGACACAACAGGTATAGGAACAGAATTGAAAAATGATATAAATTACTACTAAAATAAGGGATTGGCACATACATATCATGTATATAAAAACAGGATATGCAACAGCAAGTAATAATTGCTTAGGAATTTGTCATTTGATACACAGAGACTGTAATCTGGTTAGTGGTGAAGCAAAGGTGACCATATTTAATTCATTGTAAAGAGTGGAAAGGGTCCCTTTCTGAATTATAAAGCTCTTCTTGATCTTTAAAAATATGTGTGTGCATATTAATATATAAGTAGATATATCTGTAAACTATCATTAGAAAGGTTTTTTTTCCTCTTCTTAACTTTGGGAAAAGTACCTACTTTGATCAAATTTGGTAAAATTGTGGCATTTTTTTCTAATGGAAAATTAGCTAGACCAAAAATTTTAAACCACCAAGTGCATTATTTTATTAATTGTGGAATTTTCCAATTTAGAAAAAAAGAGGAGCAATGCAAATATGCAATGGTAAGGAAATGATTAAATAAATAATAGCACATCAGCTATGTACCTAGAGAAATGTGAGTATGTCTGGGGGATAGAGAGTCAGGCCCAGGAGAAGTAATTTGCAGAGAACCTGAGCAGACTTGTAAGAAGGGAGAATGACTGGGCACTTAGAACCTGAGCACCCACTCTAAGATCCTGTTGAGAAAGAGGGACACAATAACTCTTCAGGAGGAATGGCAGATGAAGATGGCAGCATCCTGAGGAGGGAGAGCCAAAGAACCCAAGCTGGTTGTGAGCACCTGAAGCAAGGCAAAGGAGTATTGGTGCAAGGCTGTTTACATAGTCTTGAGACCCAACCTTGTTTGGTGCATTGCCAGAAAACAGAGAGAAATTATGGAGCAGAAGGAAAAGGGAGACAGGGAAGAAGGGAGCAAAGTGGGGAAGGGAAGTCAGGGGTGGGGAGAGAGAAAGAGAGGCTGTATCAATTACTCTAGAGCTAACAGAATCTGTAACAACCTTACCTTGAGGTAATAAGTGACAAAGGATATAAGGAATTGCAGTGCAAAACATTTAGAAAGCATTTTCCTGCTGCCTTATATCTATTGAGCATATATTATATGCTAGTCACTTCATATATAATGGTCTGTAAACATCAGGTCAAACCAATTCATTGTACATATGAAGAAATTAAGATTTAAAAGCAGCAACTTGCCAAATTCATGGAAGGGACTAGTTGTGGATAGAGTTTCATATCAAGTCTACCTCCCCAGCTCATGGTCTTTCATAAAGTCCAGTATTTTTCAAATTGTGGATGACAAATAAGAAAGATAGAAAGATGAAAGAAAGAAAGAAGGAAAAGAAAATACTGAATCATGATGTAAAATGTATTTCTTACTATGGATCAGTGTCAAAAAAGTTTAAAAACTACTGAATTAGATCACACTGCCTCTCCCAATCTTAGAGAGGAGATGCTTCTAACTTTTATTACAACAAATTTCTCATTTTTTAAAAATATTTTATTTATTCATTTATTCATGAGAGACACATTGAGAGAGAGAGGCAGAGACACAGGCAGAGGGAGAAGCAGGCTCCATGCAGGAAGCCAGACGTAGGACACGATACCGGGTTTCCAGGATCACACCCCAGGCCGAAGGCGGTGCTAAGCCACTGGGCCACCCGGGCTGCCCAAATTTCTCATTTTATGGAATATTTTCCACAATGTCTAGGACATTATTCCATACAAAATCATTTTTTTCTTTTTTTTTAATTTTTATTTGTTTATTATAGTCAGAGAGAGAGAGAGAGAGAGAGAGAGAGAGAGAGGCAGAGACACAGGCAGAGGGAGAAGCAGGCTCCATGCACCGGGAACCCGATATGGGATTCGATCCCGGGTCTCCAGGATCGCGCCCTGAGCCAAAGGCAGGTGCCAAACCGCTGCGCCACCCAGGGATCCCCCAAAATCATTTTTTTCAAATAATCAGTGAATCTAATATGTTTGAAGTATTTTCCATGAACTATACCGATTTTTCCAATGACTATGGAGTAGTATATTAAAATGGTCCCCATTTAGTCTTTCCTAGGATTTTGGAAATATGGTGATCCAAGCATAAAGACCACATGGAGAGAGAAAGGAAACAAAGGTTTCAATCCTAACTTTGGAAGCAGTCAATGCCAGAGAATACAATTTTAGATATGAAATACATTTATGGGGAATCCAGACTACAGATCCTTACATCTAATCTGTGTCCCTGGAAGACTGTTGGTAAATTTACTGGATTTGCTCGGTCCTTGACTCGGGATTTCTGACCATGTATCAACGTGGGGTTTAATACATTGAATGTTGAACACATAGATCTCATTATACAAGATACAAGATACTGCTGGGAGAATGACAGAGTAACCAGAACAAGTTAGCTCTGGCCCGTAATGTTTCCTATAAGGAAACATCAGCTGTAAAATTAGCAAAAAAGAAAAGAAAAGGAAATGAGTGAATACAGCCAGAAGTGACAAAGAGCATATGTCCTGTGTCCTCTGACTTATTTTTTCAAGATTTATTTATTCATTTTGAGAGAGAGCACACATGTGCAAGTAGGGGGAGGCGCAGAGGAAGAGGGAGAGAAGCAGACTTCCAATGAGTGGTAGCTTCACTTTGGGCTTGATTTCATGACCCTGAGATCATGACCTGAGCCAAAATCAAGAGTCGAATGCTTAAGAGACTGAGCCACCCAGGCACCCCTCCCCTAACATTTTTTTTTTTACCTCTTTGGATCTCTAGTTATTTCTATAGTGATATACCCATAAAAATGGTCATCCACAGTATACCTCTCTAACATATAATTCTGTTCTTTAGGATTTTCTTTCTTTTCCTGGTAGATATATCTAAGAAACAGCCCAATAATAACTGATAAAAGCTAATTCAGCTCCTTAGATCTTTAGGATCTATAATAGTACCTGGCATCTGGTGACCTGAACTGAACTAATGTTTCTTATTGAATCTATGACACCATCAATGGTAGGATGCCAAAGTATTTTATTCATCAGTAAAGGAAAAAAAAAAATCCCTCCAATTTAACTGTGGCATGCCATTTATTTTAAGACCCATTCCAATTTCAGAAAGACTAAAGTAAAAAAAAAAAAAAAGTATACCTTAGAGTATATGAAACATGGATTTTCCCCCTGGAGGTAAATTTTGCTATAACACATATATCCTAAGGCATGCTATCATGAAGGAGCACAATTAATAAATTGTCATAATCGTAACTACAACAACCAAACAGAAACTATTGCTATTAAACCATCCCTCAGCAAAGCAGAATCCCCATTTTTTTCTCAAATACTTTTTTTTAATCCCTCCTTGACATCGACCAGGGCAATTTGCTATACTCAGCATTGGCTAGGGTCTTCTGTGATACAGATGCCAAGACCAAACTGGCTGTTCAAAAGGTTTATTTAGGAAAAAGTCTATAAAGGAGAAAGAGAGAGGGACAAGTAGAGGTAGGCATGGAGAGCCTTCAGAACTGATACTGGTCTGACACCCATCCATAAAAGGAGAGAGGAAAACAGGAAGAGCCTCACACTGCAGCACAACTGATAAAGTCTCTGCCAGGCCAGTAGGGAGTCCCCAAGCAAAGCCTTCCCATTAGAGATGTTCCATGTTGAGCCAAAAAGTCCTGGCTCTAATACCCTGATCACGCTCAGGGATTGGCTGGGAGCAGCTTTGGCAGAGTACGGCCACAGCATGAATGCTGCAGCAGACCCCTGTGTACAGCAACTGGAGGTTCTTGGACAATTGCTTTCCTTGAAGCAACTTCCTTGAAAGAGATTGAGCAGAGCACCTCCATGACTGCTACATTGACACATGGAGTGCCACTCTGCTTCCCACGTTTCCAGCACCTGTCTCATTTCCTGTGATCTTCTCCTATGTCATCTTTGTTATCATTGTTACTCTGCTGACATTCTCTGAAAATACTCTGTGGCCACTTTTTCTACTTAAATCTTGGCAGCCAGCACATCAATCCCTAAGAGATTACATGGCCTGCACAGTACCACCAGGATTCGGTGTCCCTGCCACCACCAAACTAGGACCCCTAGTTTTCCACAAGTCCACAGAGGGCTGCTCCTCTGTTTCTAGAGTTCCCCTGTTGGGTGTGCAGACTAGCACACTGCCCCGTCCAACTCCTCTACTACTGCAAAATCATTATGGAACAGGCTTCACATTTTGAAAACTTAGAGGCTTAGAAACCTTTGCAAGGAGACATTCATGAGATGAGTTCCCAGGTATTTTATGAAATAAGAAAAACCTGTGTTCAAATAATACTTCATGATCCAAAGCAAAGAAACTCATAAAAGCTTAAACGATGCAATTCTGAACCTATTTACAGGATGCACTGGCAAAGACAGACAGTATCTTTGACCTTGAACAAGTTATTTGACCTCCTTGATGTCTATTTTCTCCTCTATAAAATGAAGAGGGTGAGCTAGATAATCCTTGAGGCCTCTTCTAGCACTAACATTCTATGAAATAAAAATCAACTTAGAGATTAATTGGGTTTCTGAGCCTCGAGCAATTAATTACACTGTCGCTGCCCTTTAACAGACCCATCACAGAAGAAAATTAGATTCAACTGACAGATTTTAATCTTCACCAACTCATGTTGAATTGAAGTCCAACATTATTTTTTAAGATTTGCAAATTAATGCTTTCACAAAAGTTTCAATTGCTTTCTGGGCAAGGAATTTGACCTGATAGACATATTACAATACCAAAGCCATTCTTTTCCATTTAAAAAATAGTCATTGTGCTGACTTTTTTTTTTCTATATTCAGAACCTCAGCAGGCAGTCTACCAGAATTTCATAAAATGATCAAGAGTGGTTTTGTGAAATTCTTTACCAATTTCTGAAGTGCTCAAGGACATCTGTGATCATGGACTCTAGTTGTACCTATACCTACTTCATCTAATTTCATTATGGTTTTTTTTTTTTTTTTTTTTTTTTTTTTACTTTTGTTTCCTGATGCATTGCCTTTACCTTAGGTTAACATCGAATTATTAGTAGAAAAACATCTTGGTTAGTTTTCTATCCAAAAAAAGAAAGAAAGAAAGAAAATCTGTTTTGGCTTCCAGTTAATAAGGAAGTATTTTGCTTTATCTTCTTCTTAATGCACCTATTCATTTCAACAACGCTGATATTTTCCTATTTTTTCCTTATATAACAGTTTATAAGATTTCAATTAAATCCCACAACTTTTGGTTTATTGGACTTTGATTTCTGATATCTAGTTTCTACTTTTGTGTCATGTCCACTTGCATCAGTAAGATCTTCAACATAAACGTATAGAGAATAATATGAACACCCATGTTTCCATAAGAAAACTTACATAAGTTGGGATGCCTGCATGGCTCAGTGGTTGAGCATCTGCCTTTGGCTCAGGGCATGATCCTGGGATCCAAGATCAAGTCCCACATCAGGCTCCTTGCAGGGAGCCTGCTTCTCCCTCTGCCTGTCTCTGCTTCTCTCTGTGTGTGTGTCTCTCATGAATAAATAAATAAAATCTTAATAAAAAGAAAAAAGAAAAAACTTACATAAGAAAAACTGTGGAAGCAATTTTTATGCACCACTGTCCATATTCTGGTCTCATTTCTTCTGCCTGAGATAGCACTATTCTGTTTTTAATAGCATTTATCATCCCCATGCTTGCCTTTATACTTTTAATACCTCTAAACGTGTGATATTATTTTGCATGTTTAATAAGACTGAGCCATACTTCCTAAATAGCTTTTCAATCCACATGTTTGTGAGCTTACTACATGCTATTACATGGATGTCTACTTTGTTTTCTCCAAGCCATGGCTTATATTTTTACTTTCTCTAAAATGACTTTTAATGCACAGAATTTTAAAATTGAATGTAGTCAAATTCATCAAATGTTTCCTTTGCATCTACTGTGGGGTTTTAGGCCTTATTTAAATACTCTTTTAGTAATGTGAGATCATAAAGTTTTCATGATCCAACTATAATTCACCTGATATTCATATATTCTCTGTAATGTAAGATAGGTGTATAATTTTATTATGCTTTTATCCACATGAATAATCATTGTCCCATTACCATTATCTTTCCCTATTGATCTGTAATGCACCAATTTCAGTTTTAATTGCTACACATTTATAGTAATACTCACTATCTGGTAGAACAACAAGGCTTTACCTGATTTATTGTTCTTCAGATTTTTCTTGGCTATTCTTTGCCCTCTTTTCTTTTATAGAAATTTAGATTTCCCTGGCCAAGTCCCTTAAAAAAAAAAGGTATTGGGAATTTGAAATTTCATCAAATCTATGGTCAATTTGGAGAAAAACCAATGTCTGTATGTGGATGGTACGTCTCAATAGCCTTTTAAAAATGTCCTTTAATTAAGCTTTAAAATTTTGTTCATAAGGATCTTGTACCTCTATTCATTTATTTCCAGTTAAATTCTTTGTTGCTGTCATAAATAATATCTATATCATTGAAGGTCCAAATAGGAAACAGCACCTTCATATTAGGTCATTTACAAAGACGTAGGCAGAGTTTAAGCAAACTACCAGGCATTATACAGTACCTAGGGGACAGTAACGTTAGAGAATCATACTACTCCTAAACTTAAAGGGATAGGAAGAAGGCAATTTTCCAGAATCCAAAGACAGAAATAGCTATGTGGAGAGAGCCCTCTGATGGGAGTTATGACCTTTGTAGAGGTATACAGCCAGCCAAGAACAACCCCACAGGGAGAGAGAAGAGGTAATATAATCCCCATCTTCATTTCGTCCTCTCTTGGATCTCCTGCTGGTGCTACCACTTACTAAACCTAATGAGAAGCCAGAGAACAAGGGAGCCTGTTACTGCAGGTCAGTATCCCAAGGTACTACCAGTGTAGAGAAAGATAATGAATCTGGAGGGGCAAATAGATGTCCAACAATGTGTCTTTTTTACAATTAATTTTGTTTATTGCTGCTATATAGATATGAAAATTATTTCTTTATATGACTTTATATCCACTAGTCTTACTGAATTACATTTTATTTATTTATGTTTATTTATTTATTTATTTATGTTACTACACTGCTTGGTTTACCTTGCTCAAATTGCTAGTATTTTATTTGAACCTTGCATCTTTATTTGTAAGTGAAATGCACTTCTGCTTTGAGTCATCATTGATTAGTCTTTGGTGAGGTACCAAATCTAAAATACGTAAATTATTTATCCTATCCTCCTTCCTTCCAGTTTAGGACTTTCTGAAGCTAAGAACCAGACCAAAAAAAAAAAAAAAAAAAAAAAAAAAAAACCAAAACCCAACCAAACAACAACAAAAAAAAACCAGAGCAAGGCCCCTTACTCAGAACTAGCCCTCCCTACTCCCAACACACACACACACATGTATATCTCAAGGCGCTTTTTTCAGATCCCAGTGTGGGGACAATTCCTAGGATTTTGATCCCCCTACTGACCCTACTACCGGTGCTAAAGGTGACTCAAAGAGCATTTTGATGGTTTCAAGTCAGAGAAACAATATTAAGTAATTGGAAGATGCAAGTCAATAGCTGTGGAGTTCCTTAACCCCTGTGAGCCTCAATTTCCCTGCGTGTAACGTGAAACTATTAAAAAAAAAACAAAAACAAACAAACAAAAAAAGCATTTAAGCTTGTGTGGAAACGTCCATGATAAAACGTGCGAAAAGCAACACAGCCCGGGGCCACGCAGGCCCTGGGGACCTTGGCTATCGCCGCTTCCACGGCACCGGGAGAGTCGGGGAGGGGAGGGCGCGGGGCCAACCGCGCACCCCGAGCCCTCCTGCGAGCCCTCCTGGGGCGCCCGGGGCCCGCTCTGCTCCGCCCCCCGTCGGGACGCCCGCGCCTCCGTCTGGGCTGCAAAGGGCGGGAGGACTCACACCTGCCCCGCCGCGCGGGCTGCGGCCTACCCGGGGTAACGGGCGCGAGCGCCTCGCCCACGAGCTCGCGGGGAGTGGCGGCTTTTATGACCTTTATTCACGTTTTCCGGACCCACCGCCAGGTGCCTGAACTAGCAGGAGCCGCACCTTGTCCCCCGCCCACTGGGGAAACGCCGCACCTGCCGCGCTCCCTGAATTACTTTTTAAATTTGAATCATTTTTCTGTAGATCCTCTTGAGTTTTCTATGTTCATAAACATCTTTTTCTTTCCTTATGCCATTTTTTAAAAAGATCATTTATTTGAGAGAGAGCACAAGCAAGAAAGAACTTGGGGGGGTTGTAGGAAGGGGCAGAGGGAGAGGGAGCAGCAGACCCCCGCTGAGCACAGAGCCCAACTTGGGACTTGATCCCATGACCTGAGCCAAAGTCAGACATTTAAGTAACTGAGCCACCTCGGGGCCCCTCTTTCCTTATATCATTTAAAAATTTTTCTTTCCTTGGGCACCTGGGTGGCTCAATTGGCTAAGCATTAGACTTCAGCGGAGTCATGATCTTGGGCTCCTGGGATCAAGCCCCTTGTAGGCTCTGTGCTTGGGGAGGAGTCTGTTTCTCCCTCTCCCAGTGCTTCTCCCCCTACTCATGCTCTTTCTCTCTCAAATAAATAAATAAAATCTTAAAAAAAAGAATCCCTTCCCTTTTTGAACTGACTATAACTTCCAATAAAATAATAAAAGAACTAGCAGGGGTCTCCTTGACTCCTATGTTTCACATCTCACATCTAAGTATGATATTTGCTATAGTTTTTTGTTTTTACTTCTATTTTTGCAAAGTCAGCGTATGTACATTGTGGAAAGTGAGAATATATAGATAACTGCATATAAGAACATTATGTTTCTTGGATGCCTGGGTGGCTCAGTGGTTGACCATCTGCCTTCAGCTCAAGGCATGATCCTCGAGTTCCCAGATCGAGTCCCACATCAGGCTCCTTGCACAGAGCCTGTTTCTGCCTCTGCCTATGTCTCTGCCTCTCTCTCTCTGTGTGTCTCTCATGAATCAATCAATCTTAAAAAACATTATATTTCTATTAGCAGAGCTTATGATTATTAACACCTTAATGAACTACAAGAATATATGCACATAGATTTTTAACAGAATGAGATTATATTGTATATGCATAGTATAAACACTGTATACACAGTATACACCTTGTAACTATAGAATACGTACTGTAAAGTGAATTTCACACTATAGGTGTTTTATTCCCTTGTCTGTGAACTTTCATCCTGAACAGAAATTTAAATTCTATCAATTTCTTTCTATATTCAGAAAAAAAGGCTTCCCCCCCCCCTCATTAATCAGTTAATTTCCATCACACTAGTTCTAATAATATTCTTACTTGGTTGTTTTGTGGAAGTGGGTGTAGGTGGGTCTGTAACATTAACAGAAAACTTTCTAGCTCAATTAACCTTGGGTAACATAGACTGTGTTAAAGCAGAAAATACTTTATCTTATTTTTCGTATTTAAGAAACAAAAGATAGAATTAAAATCATAAGTTCAAACACAATGTATTATATTTGATAATTTTATTATATAAAGTATATTTGATTTTTCTGCTGACTTTCAGACTTGATAAGTATTTCCTTGAATATTTATAATTTGGACTGTGAGCTCATCTTTAAAGAAGCTTCATTTGTGGTCATACTGTGAGGCCTAGGTTACAGATAAGTCTCCCAATAGGAGGATTATTTTTTTTCCAGAGATGCAGCTCTGTAACTAACTCAGAACCTCTTTTTATTTTTATTTATTTTTTACAGATTTTATTTAACTATTCATGAGAGACACAGAAAGAGAGGCAGAGATATAGGCAGAAGGAGAAGCAGGCTCCCCATGGGGAGCCTGATGTGGGACTCTATCCCAGGACCCTGGGCCTCCCAGATGCCGCCAGAACCTCTTTTTAAATTCTTATTTATAGGCTTGATTTGGGGAAGGGGGCTGGAGATCTGGGACAATAGTTGTGAAAAAAGAAAAAATATGGAAATATCATTGTGGGTAGCAGTCATTTCACGTTTTAAATTACCCTCGAATAGTAACATAATCTAGTTAGTGTATGTGAATTTTGTAGACATACTTGTCTCTGTGCTTGGCCCTTTTAGTTTAGGTTTTGTTTTTGTTTGTTTGTTTTTTGTTTTTTGTTTTTTTTGGGCCACAAATGGGTCATCTGATATTTGGAGAAGAAGTGAGCTAGCCAAATATCACTGGCATAACACAGTGGTTCACAAACACCAGAAACATCTCTGGAACTTACCTTACCTTACATCATATATACCATATGAAAAAATTATTCAAGATGAATCAAAGACCTAAGTAAATCTAAGAGCTAAAACTATAAAACTCTTAGAAGAAAACATAGGAGAAAAATGTTCAAGACATTGACAAGACTTGACAATGAACTTGACAAGTTCAAGACTTGACAATGATTTCTTGGAAAGGACATCAAAAGCCCAGGCTACAAAAGAAAGAAAGACATAAACTAGACTATATCAAAATAAAAATGTTCTGTGCATAGGACAAAAATCCATAGAATGAAAAGGCAACTTTTCAAGGGAGAAAATATTTGCAAATCATATATCTGATAAGGAGTTAATACTTAGAATATATAAAGAGCTCCTACAGTTTTTTTTTTAATGATAGTCACAGAGAGAGAGAGAGAGGGGCAGAGACACAGGCAGAGGGAGAAGCAGGGTCCATGCACCGGGAGCCCGATGTGGGATTCGATCCCAGGTCTCCAGGATCACACCCTGGGCCAAAGGCAGGCGCTAAACCGCTGCGCCACCCAGGGATCCCCAAGCTCCTACAATTTAACAAGAACCATACCAACCAATTTTAAAAATGAGCAAATGATTTGAATAGACATTTCTCCAAAGAAGAAATACAAAAGGCCAACAAACACTTGAAAAAATGTTCAACATCACTAATTATTAGAGAAATGCAAATCAAAACTACAATGAGATACCACCTCACACCCATTATGATAACTACTATTTAAAAAAGAATCCAAACCAGGAAACAAGTTTTGGAAAGATATATGGAAATCAGAACCCTTGTGCACTCATGGTGGGAAGGTAAAATGGTACAGCCACTGTGGAAAAGTTTGGTGCTTTCTTAAAAATTAAAAATAGAATATCGTATGACCCAGCAATCCCCTTCTAAGTATATGCCCAAAATAATTGAAAGCAAGGTCTTGAAGAGATATCTGTACACCCAAGTTCAAAGCAGCATTATTCACAATAACCAAAAGGTGGAAGTGTCCATTGATGAATGAATGGATAAACAAAATGTGGCATATACACACAATAGATATTATTCAGTCCTAAAAAAAGGAATGAAACTGACAAATGCCTCAACATGAAAGAACCTTGAGGATATTAAACTGAATGAAATAAGACAGTCACAAAAGGACAAACAATGTATGATTCCACTTACATGAGGTACCTAGAGTAACCAAAATCATAAAGACAAAGTACAATGGTGGTTGCCAGGGGCTCGGGGCAGGTGGAAGGAGTGGGGAGTTGTTGTCTAATAGACATAGACTTCCAGCTCTGCAAGATGAAAAGAGTTCTGAAGGTGGGTGGCGGTGATGGTTGCATAACAATGTGAATATAGCTAATGCGACTGAACTGTACACTTAAAAATGATTTAGATGGTCAATTTTGTTGTATTTTATACATTCTTCTAAATATATAGATGAATGAGTTCCACACACCAGATGGTCTGACTCAGGAGGGCAGGGATGGAACCCTGGCATTTCTCTCACAGCTTTCACAGTAAAAGACAAAATAAAATTTTGAGATTCATTAAGTAAAAGGAAGTAGACTGGAAGAAGCAATAGAGGAATGACATGTTAATAATAAAATACCTAACTAAATCTTGATTATTTTCAATTTCTGCTGGATGCTAATCTTTCCTGATACCTTCCTGAAAACTTTTATATTTTAGAAACCGTCCTCACTTGTAATAGACAAGAAACCAAAGCTTTTACCAACATAGCTATAATTTCAGAGAAAGGCACTAATTTTTATTTTAACTTCTCTTTTCTGACTATTCCAGCTTTCCTTCTTCTATTTAATCTTGACTTCCTTGCATTTCATTTTGAAGAAATAATGTTTAACTCTTCAAAATTTCTTAAAGCTTGATGGCTGGAAAAAAAATCTGCAAATTGTACCATTTATTCAGGCTGAGTTTATATGTGTAGCTAACTTTCTTCAAATAAGAGAAACTATAATACTGGTAATCACATTGCCCTTGGGAGTCACTGCCTCCACTACTGACTGTAGCCATCTTTCAGCATCAATTGACAAATGTATCAAGTGAATGCATGATACCATATCAGAAATAGTGGAAATTTTACTAAAATACTGTAGAGATGTGGTCCCAACTGTAAGGAAACAAAGTTGAGATGATTTGGACTCATGAATGCGAAGTAGAGAAAATACACATATT
The DNA here is from genome assembly GCF_905146905.1 of Nyctereutes procyonoides. Classification (NCBI taxonomy): domain Eukaryota; kingdom Metazoa; phylum Chordata; class Mammalia; order Carnivora; family Canidae; genus Nyctereutes; species Nyctereutes procyonoides. Next base: position 18,845,662 of record NW_026575040.1, on the reverse strand, counting down.
TGACAGATTTTAAAGACATATGCCTATTAGCTTAAAAAAAATCATTCTCTTTTTATCTCCACTCAGAATATTCACTTACTATATAGCCGGTTCATAGTGAGCCTTCAATAAATATGGAACATAGTCAACTAGAAAAAGCAATGTGATATATAAGAAACTCCTCTCTAGTACATAAAAAAAAATCAATAGACATTTTAACATAGAAGTTTAAGATTTTCAAATTAAATACCTAAAATATGGAAGAAGAGTGCTAGAAACAGTCCAGAGACAGATTCCTTCTGACCAGTTATTAATATATTAGTGGAGCTGAGCCTCACTAAGTTGAAATTATTTTTCTTTTTTTTTAACAAATAAGAGAATTATTGCTTACATAATTAATACATAATTAATACTTAATAATTAACAAAGCAGGTTGTTTAGTTTGGTGAATCCATATATTGTTCTCCTCAGCCAGGGAAGGCTTTCTGGTGTAGGGAAGTCCAATTCCATGACTGATGTGTGTCTTCTGTGATTGACAGAAATAGCAATTCCTAGACTTTTGTTGATAGCGACAGTCACTTGTACCTTAACATCTATTGTCTTTGCCACACTAAGTTGTCTAATACAGGTCTCAGATACATCTAATTTTACATCCAATGGGAACCTATCTCATTGGTTTCAATTCTGTACGGAAACTATTTTTCTCTATTGCTATTTACTTAATTGTACATATTCAAAGAATTCTCAGCCCAACCAGGGCTAGCTGTCCCTCTATTTATTTATTTATTCCAGAAATGTCCAAGTAATTTTTAACCACAACCTTATACTTGTGAACTTATTCCTAGCAGATAATAATAACACCTAATATTGACTGTTTTTTTACTATGCACCATCAACGCTTCACATGTAATGCTTTTAACAACTCTAGGAGTAGGCACTATGGTCATTGTTAATTTAGAGAGGAGGAATCTAAGGACCAGAATAGATCATTTGAGATGCCTAAGATAATAAAACTTAAATGATGAAGCCAGGATGTGAGAGTCATATGCTAAGCCATTGAACTTTATTGCCATCCAAAGGAAACATTGAACATAGTCTCCTCAGCAATAAATTGAAGCTGCAAGGAAGCATTGAACATCCCTCATCATCCACAGGTGCTGGAAGAAGTGCAGGGAGAGAGGACCCTAAGGACCAACTGGCACCAACTCCAAGTCTCTACCACAATGCTGGAACTCCAGATAAGTAGATCATCTCTGATAAGAATCTATTATTTGTTTAATGCTTGCTCAGACCTACACAGAATATACTACGTATAACTTCCTTGCCCTTTCATGTCCACATTTTTGCAGAGAAATAAATAAGTAAAGGTATAATTTAGTCCTATTTCAGAGACTAATCTTGCCAGCATGAAAGAACACCATAGAAAGAATTCTTTTGTTTGTATCTACCAGCCAGGCCTGAGCAATAAAGCCTACAATCATGGATCCTATTGTCTCACTTACACAATAAAAATCTTTTTCCCCCCTCATGTGGCCCATTTCAGTTTTATTTCTCACCTCTAAGGCATAGAACACATTAATTCTCAATTATGCTTACTCAGGACCCCAATCCACAGTCCTTACATAGACAAAATTGTAATGAGAACCCTGAATAATTAGTTCCTCATCCAGGCTGAGGGATTTATTTTGTTTGCTTGTTTGTTTATTTATTTTAAGGAAAACTCCTGGGACTTGGATTCAATGGAGTATGCAAGATTAATGAGAGTGGAAATTTACCTTTCTAATCAGCCAGACTGGCCACTGCAAATGGCTAACAAATAATCCCAGGACCTGAGTACATCCTGTGAATGTTTCACAAAGTGTTAAATAAGAATGGCATCAACAGGGATCCCTGGGTGGTGCAGCGGTTTGGCGCCTGCCTTTGGCCCAGGGCGCGATCCTGGAGACCCGGGATCGAATCCCATGTCAGGCTCCTGGTGCATGGAGCCTGCTTCTCCCTCTCCCTATGTCTCTGCCTCTCTCTCTCTCTCTCTCTTTCTCTCTGTGACTATCATAAATAAATTTAAAAAAATTATGGAAAATCCTACCTCATCTGGCTTAAACAGTAAGGACAACTATAACCTTATTAAAAAAAAAAGAATGGCATCAACAAACAACAATCTTATCTACATATGATTATAACATATGTTAAGAACAGAAAAGTTAAAGTACTTCAGAAGCACAGCATTAACAAGATTTATCAGTAGTAAAGCCAATTCAGTAGAGACTCTTAGTACATAATTTATCCAACTGTCCTTCAGTAGACACTAAAAATAATGTTAGCAACCAAAAAGTGACATCAACATGAAAGCACTAGGTATAATGGATTCGGTGTTGTGTTGCCCAGATCTGTCTTCAGGTAGTGCTGTCAGTAGGCTGCTCTCAGTGGTCAAGCCAGTCCAGAAACTGCGCTTGGTTACAGAGTACCCTCTCCACCCAGAATCCACTGTGTCCACTGTCTGGTTGATGTGAGAATATGAAAACCTATCCTCCTCACTGCAAGGGGAGTCAACTGGAAAGGACCATTTCAGCTGCTCTGAAGAGCTCCCCAAATGGCGAGCTGAGGCCTTTGTTGAGACTGCACTAAGCTGTGTTTTTCCTGCTACTCAGTCCTGCCTCCTTCCCTTGGAAAAATGTTGATCCCAAGGGTACCTACTTTCTAATGCATATTCTGCATGCTAATCTCTGTCTCTGAGTTTGCTTCTCAGAGAACCTAAACTGTAACACTAGGGAAATCAAATTACTTGTTTCTAACATATTATTGAAATATGAGTATTATAATAAGGAAATACATCTTCAACCAGCCTTTAGTAATATATATTTTTAGGTATTTAAAAAAACCCTGGTTTCTCCTGTGGCTCTAGGTTGAGCTAGTTGATAGAAAGCTCTAGGTTGAGCTGTGATAGAAAGACAAATCAGGTAGGAGAACAGCATTAGAGTAGACTACCAAATTGTTAAATCCCCACACTCTGGAAGTTACACTGGAGCTTGGGGAATGGAGCTGGATGTACACAAGGGAGAAAGGAAATTAGGAAGTTGCTAGTCACAATAGAAACCAACAGAAAGTTTCTTATTAAGGCCTATGGCCATTCAGCTTTCTAGAGGACCAATTTCCTCAAAGGGCTTTGTCAAAGGCATTATGGCATGGTGAAGAAAATTTAGTATGACAATCATCTGCCTTCCCTTTGTTCTTAGTCCTCTTAGCTCTTGGTCTGGTTTCAGAAAAACCTTCCCTCCCTAGTCTTTTATTAGTCAATGGACACATGCTAAATGTATTTGGATTTTAGTAGAGAATTCTATGGAAGATGAAAACCTTTCAATCAGATGAATCTAAATTGCTAATGGGAGAGTTTCAGACACTGTGAGTAGAGGAAGAAAGGAAGTTTAGGGTGTAGGGGACAATTTGCCCAAAGGCTAAACCAGATACTCTCCTAAAACACCTTTAATAGAGCCTTGAATTAATCATGCCTCATGCTGAGATTATTTATCCACCTCACAGTGACAAATTGGTATTATAGTCTGCCTCACTATCAGCTTGAATTTCAACTCTGGATTTAACAATTCATTCAACAGATAACTATTGAGAACCTGTTGAGTGCCAGACTATCAGCAAAAACAAAACATACAATGTCCTTACTTTCTATGGGTTGGGGGGGGAGGTGGTGCCGAGAAATGAATACAAATGAATATGATTTCAGATAGTAAGAGAATAAAGCAAGGCTAGGATAGGAAACCACAGTGATCACTTTTGCCTCGAGAGGCTAGGTCAGTAAAAATTTTTCTGAAGAGGAAACATATGAGCACAGACCCAAATGGTCATCATCAAACCATCTGAAGATTTAGGTGAAGAGAATCCTAGGCAAAGGCCGTGTTCCACAAACAGCAAAAATAGGGTGTAGCATGAGCAGAGTAAATGAAGGGAGAGTAAGAGAGGGGTAAGAGTAGCAGGAAGGGGGTAGATCGTGAAGAACTTTGAAGGCCAAACTCAAGAGTTTGAATTTTGTCTTAAATGTAATAGAAAACCACAAAACATCTTTTTAAGGGCAAAAAATATGATATGATGTACATTCTTAAAGATCCCTCCAAGAGCCGTATGGGGAAAAGACTATAAGGAAGCAAGCATGAAGTTGGGGAACAGCTGGGAAGCCACAGCTGTAGAGCAGGTGATGGTTGAAAAAAGTGGCGGGAAGTGATTTGGTCCAGAATGTATCCTAGAAATAAAACTAGCAGGACTCAGAGGTGGATTTTATATGGAGCGTGACACAAAGAAAGGAGCCAAAGATAGCTGGCAAGTTGTCTTTGGTAGCACAACTGGACAAATGATACTATCAACTGAGATGGAGGACATTGGGGAGGAATAGATTTGGAAGTGAGGAAGAAAGTCAAGACTTCCATTTGGACCTGTTAAATTTGAGATGTCTGTATCCTAGTGGAGATCTCGAGTAGACAGTTATATATGGGAGTTTATAGTTCAGTGGAGAAGTTGGGGTTAGAAGTATAGATTGAACATAATAAGGATGCTCTTGAATCCCATGGGCCAAGGGGTATATCCAAAGACAAGAAGAGATTTAAGACAAAGCTCTGTGGAACACTAATACTTGAACAGTGGAACATTGAAATGAATCATCAGGAGAGCTTTAATAAATATTGAACATGGACCCACCCCTCAAAGATTCTAATTTAATTAATTTTGGGATGCAGCTTCTGTATCGAGAGATTTAAAAAAGCTTCCCATGATTCTAACATGCAGCTAAGGCTGAGAACCATTGATTTAAAACTTAGGAATAGGAGGTTAAGCCAGAATGACTAGAATAAACTGAGCCATCAGCCAGATAGGAAGAAAACCAAGTCTTGGCAGTGAAGGGAATATTCCAAGAATGAAATGGTCAGCTGTGTCAAATCTTGATGATAAGTAAAACAAGAAAGGGGATACAAGGGCAAGAAGGGTAGAAATGACCTACACATAGTGAGGTTGTGAGGATGAGGGCCTGCCTGGCATGGATTACAGAGACTGCATAGGGAGGAAGTAGAGGCAGCTGCTGTCTCCTGAGTTCCCTCTGCCCTAGGACCAGGACCACCCAGGTCCTGGGCTCAGATCCAGAGACTCCAGCCGTCCCTTATCCAGCAGCCTAGATACCCAGTGCCCCTGAAATAACACCATCCTAACAACTTACTCATAAAGCCAGTTAACATTTACCACACAAATACATTTAAAACACTTTGAGCACTTATTCATGCTAGTCGGTGTTAGGCAGTGGGGATATAAAACCAGATAAGGTACACTTTTTGCCTTCACAGGATGTTCAATCTATTGAGGAAAGTCACAAATAATTACAACAAAATAGCAATCTTGATTCAACATCACGTTGTCAATTTACTTTCCATTCCCATTTCCACTAACCTGGTGTAGCCTAGAAAATGATAATGGTGTTCTAGCCAGTCTCTCTGTACGCAGTGTCTCCCTTCTTGCCAGGCTCATTGAAACCTTGCTGCCAAATTCTTCTTCCTAAAGCACAATTATATTCAGGCTGTTTGTTAGTTGAGGAAGCATTAATGGAGTACATATGTGACCTTAACAGTTATCCCATACATGCACGAGTCCTCTGTACAAATCTACCCACAAATCATAAGTAGAAGGCACATTGTGTACGTCAACACCTTCAAGGATGGAGAAGTCACTTCTTTAAAAAGTTCAATACGTGTTTAAGACATTAGATGTTTTTACAAGTTCTTCCTTCAGTATTTCACAACGCTATACATTCCACCCATTCAAATCCTTCAAGATCAGGTTCAAGTGCTACCTTCTCCATAAAACCACCCCGAGTACCTCAGCTGACATACTGCCCCCCTCATCTGAGACCCCTCGGGCTTGTCTTTGCCTTCCTTATGGTTTCCACTTTGGGTGAAGGGGGCACATGTCATCTGTCATGCCTCACCAACAGGCGCATGAACCATAGGTCATTTGGCCAGGCACTTCTTTGTCCTCCACAACGCCCAGCGTGGGGACTGAAAAGTTGGTGTAGACAAGTGGAGAATGAATGATGCAGCTATTCTCTGGATCTGTTTCCCATTTTGTGAAAGGAGGAAACTATATTAGCTTTGCTACTGACTCTAATATTCTGATTCTCCAATTTAAAGTATTAGGCACCAATTGCACGCCTGATATTGTATGTTTCCCATTTCAAAAACATAGCTGTATTTGTAACAGCATCGATGGATCTAGACAGTATAATGCTAAGTGAAATAACCCAGCAGACAAAGATAAATACCATATGATCTCACTCATATGTGGAATTAAAGAAACAAAGCAAATGAAAAAAGAAAAAAAAAAGAGAAAAAAATAAGCTCTCAAATACAGAAAACCGATGGTTGCCAGAAGGGTAAGTACACTTATCGTGATGAGCACTGAGTAATGTATAGAACTGTTCAATCACTGTACTATACACCTGAAACTAGTATAACACTGTAACTTAACTATACAGGAATTTTTTTAAAAAAATAGGTAAATTTGTAAAAAGACAATTGTAATGGGGCAAGGAAAACAATACCCATGAAACAACTATCTTATAAACTTGGTTATAATAAAATGTAACTTGAAGCAACAGAAGATAACAACAGAGCTCATAGAGGGAGAAGAAGTGTGTGACCAATAGTCATAATGGAGGGGTAAAAGGAAGAGAACGAGTTGAACTGGTCTTTGAGTCCTCATTTTTTTTTTAAAGATTTTATTTATTCATGGGAGATATGGAGAGAGAGGCAGAGACACAGGCAGAGAGAGGAGAAGCAGGCTCCATGCAAGGAGCCTAATGTGGGACTCGATCTGGGGAATCCAGTATCATGCCCTGAGCAAAAGGCAAACACTAACCACTGAGCCACCCAGGAGCCCCGGAGTCCTCATTTAATAGAGATAGTAGGTCCCAGGCATTTTAGGGCTGAAGCAAAGGTGGAGTCGGGGACACCAGAGGGAACCACAGCTTAAATCTGAGAAAGCTACCTGACTCAATCGGCCTTGGTTCATAGATCCTAAAACGTTTGCTTAGTAGGCTGCGGAGAACATGCTTTCTCATACATTCTAATGCTCCCACAGAACAATTTTCAAAATGAAAATTATTCTGTGTCTCAGTTTTTACTGGTATTAAACCTCTTTTGAGGAGTTATTAAGGACTTGTTGTCTGTGCATTTTGTGGCATTTTTGCAGGGAATATCTCCTGGATCCTAACTGTGAGCCTAAGACATTTAACACCCCCTAATGGGGTTTTGAAGGTGGAAGTAGAGAAGGACCCAATGACCTCCCTGCCCACTCGGGCTGGCCAGAGCTGGGTTGTTTTGTGACTACTGGTTCTCAGAGCTCTGGGCTGTCACATCGTCAGGCCAGGGCTCCAGAGGTTGTGGCCTACGCTGTCAAATACAAGGCCTCTGAGACCTATTATGACACTGAGGTCAGCCTTTACACTTGGTCCTCAGCCTTTACACTTGGTCCAAACCTTTACACTTGGTCCTCAGCCTTTACACTTGGTCCAAACCCACAAAAAGTCCTAAGCAAGGAGGGTTTTAAAGTACTTGGAAGTTCTGGGGCAGCTACGTGAGCTCATCTTCACTGCTAGTGTTTGCCTGATGGATGGGAGGCTAAGGTCCAGGCCCTAATCACTGGCCCTTGGTGAAGGTGAGGAGTGGTTGGAAAGTAGGAGAAAGTAAATTGGGCACAGCTCTGATTTGCTGCCCTGCCTCAAATAGGGTGACGTTAAACAGGGTAAAAATCTCACATCTACGGAAGGGTTAGAACTGGATCATATATTTTGCTGTATATAAATATTTACCTGTACTACATTTTGGGATACAGGAACTTAATAAAAAGTGAAAAGGATATTACAACTCTAAAGCAATAGAGAATTAGAATTGGCTATACCTAAGGGAGAAAAAGCTTTAGGGCCAAGAGGGAGGACACTCTGGGAAACCCCGGCCTGGAAGTTCTCACATGCCTTGCCCTGGTGCCATAAGACAGAAGTCTAAGGAATCAGAAGGCCTGGGGTCCTCACCAGTTGCTGGAGTGTCCAAGAGGCTCCCTTTCATCCAGATGCCACTTTCAGAATTCCTCTTGATGTGGCTTTCACTCAATTTCTGGTTGAGGTGAGGGCAGGAGGCTGAAGACCCAGGTCCAGGGAGATGAATGGAGAGGAAAATGTGAGGGCAGGCTTTTATGCTGACTTAAGAAGAGAGGTGCATTATTCACCATCTCTGTATTACCCCCATTCCATGCTGCTGTCCTGGCATCCCGATGTGTCTTCCCTCTCCTCTAAATGCAAAGGGAATAAGGAAAGAGAGACACAGGAAGCAAGTAGATGTGGAGAATGGAGAATTGCTTTCTCTGACTACAGGAGCTGCCTGGCAAGGGGGAGCTGCTTGAGCAGCAGCAAGAAAGAGGCTAAAGCTGCCACTCCTTGTGTTGGAGGATAGGGTAGTGCCAAGTTACGAGCAGGGGCAGGGAAAGTGCGCAGGGGGTCCTGGCTTGGGCACAGGACACTTCTGTGCAGGCAGGAGGGCAGTGAAGAGCCACCCGAAGAAAGAATGAGGGACGTGGGCAGGACCCGACTTGCTTGTGTGGTCGGTGTTTGCTTAGCCTCCTGCAGCTTTTCCCAGAAAGAGCTTGGCTTCCCTCCATGGGAAATGCCAAGCCCCAAGGCAGAGAGAGAGAGGTAGGCAGCACTCTGTTCTGTCGTCAGGGAAACCTTTTGAACCCTGGGGTAACCAGGCCCTGGCCCAAGGCAGGGTGTTCGAAGCACACTGCGTGGGGGCAGTGGGGAGCTGGGCCCACACAGTGCCTTGGTCTGTTGTGCTGGGGCCAGGACGAGACCAGGCCAGAGCCCAGGCCACCTGTCAGAGGCTACGTGGGACTACGAGCCTCCCTGCACTTGGGGAGGAAGAGGAAGTGAAACCGAGAACGAGAGGAGAGAGACGTCCTTCTTCACGTGCAAGGAGCTGAGACGGTCACGTCCAGGAGAGCTCCCATTCTGGTGGATGGAAGTGTCCCCTTCAGCAAATCCTCAGGGGGCTCAGCATGGATGGTGGCCACCTGCCAGCTTTCTCTGCTGACTCCTGTGGGCTGGTTTTGAGTTGGATGTAAAGCTTGAAGGCCAAAATACATTCACACTTGCATACCCTTCCCCATTCCCCCGCATCAGATCCTTCATCAGGTTCAGGTGCCTCCCTCTCCACAAGCCACCCTTCAATTCCACAGCTGACCCGTTATCTCCCTCACATGAGATCCCTCAGGCTCATTTTTGCCTTTCTTATGAATTCCACTTTTGGTAATTAGGCCACACATACTCTTTCTCACACGTCACTGACAGGTGCATGAGACCTATCTCCTCCACGGTGCCCACCTCAGCGACTTGAAAGTTTCATGAGACAGTTGTGGAGTAAATAAAGCAGTGATTCTCTAGATCTGTTTCCAATTCTGTTAAAGGAGGAAGGTTTCTACAAGCTTCTATTTTCTGACTCCCAGTTTAGATTAAGTCTGAGACCTGCTGCATGTCTGATACTGTGTATCTCTCATTTGAGAAGTCGCACGCATGTGACCTTGTCACGGTCACACAACATACAAGGAGTAATTACATCAGGAGACTGAGGAGAATAACATGCTAAACTGTACATGGCAAGGGCAGCTCAGAGCGGGGGAGACAGACCTGTGTGGTCCAGAGAGAACTTGGAAGGCTAACAGGAAGGGTACTGAGTGGAACTGAGCTTGGAGGACTGTGGCTTTGCACGGGTCAGCAGCCTGTAGATTGCAGCCCTTGCCCTTGACGCCCTGCCTGTGGAGCTCTTCATCAATGCTTTTTTTTTTTTAAGATTTTATTTATTTATTCATGAGAGACAGAGAGAGGCAGAGACACAGGCGGAGAGAGAAGCAGGCTCCCTGTGAGGAGCCTGATGCGGGACTTGATCCCAGCACCCCAGGATCATGATCTGAGCCAAAAGCAGCCGCTCAGCCACTGAGCCACCCAAGCATCCTTTCACCACTGCTTTTATCGCTAAGGAAACTAGAGGCGAGGCAGGAGCCAGGAGTGGCCCCTGGCAGATCAGGATACTGTCTTCTTGGTGATCTGCAAGCCTTCCAGGCAGAAGGTGCAGTCGTTGTTGAGGAGGATCTTGGATTTCTGCTACCCAGGCCTGGGGAAAATCGGGGTGTAGGGTGGGTGGGAGTCCTCCTTGACCTCATCCCCCTTCTCAGTTAAGAGGGAGTGCACTTCCCTGTAACACTTTCCACACAGATCTTGCCCTGACTATCCAGGATGGAAGTTTCCACCTTCTTCTGGGGCTGTCCATACCCATACCAGTGTGTGAGGTGTCTTTTACATGGTTCCATCATCTGAGTATTGGGGAGTGAGTGTGGTGCTCAGCTGGTGGTCATGTGAACTCAAGTGTCCTCAGCTGAAGAATTCAAGATGCTTCTAACCCTCCTGCCTGAGATCTAAGACTTTCCTTCTCCACACTTCTGGTCCGTGTTTGGTTTATCAGATAGGAAGGACGGTCGGGGCCTCTCCGGGAGTAGCTTGTTGCTTTATCTGTCAGCATGAGTCAGGGTAGGAGCAGGGTTGCCTAGAAACCAGTCTCAGGCCCCAGCATTGCTTTTTCATCTAGATACAACAATTGCTCTGGGACACAATGGCCTGTGAGTCCAACAAACAAGCACACACTAAACTGAGCACACGGGCTGGTATTGTGATGGTGGGCTTCCCAGGGAGCTTCACTACATCTCCTACCGCTGCCACCACCCACTCTCCCTGCCATGTGTATCTTTATGTCTCTAATGCCTAGCAGAGAGCCTGGCACACAGAAGACATCCTATAAATGATGCTAAATCCGGAGGGAGACGCTTGGCAGATGAATGACACTGGCTAATGCAGCCTTAAAGGTATGGTATTACACAATGAAAAAAAAAACTTCTCTATCTCATTTTACAACAGTAAATCTGAAACCCCATCTCTCAGAAAACATTGTCTCCACCGTGATGTCCACGTCAATGATCCTGCTTATCAAATTCTGTTGAGGCAGTGTGGAAGGAGCAGCTCTCTGTAATCTATTTACCTTAAGGAGCAGAGTCACATGCTCGGCTCACAGCGCGTTTATCAGGATGAAGGATGCTCTCTGGAGAGAGGAGACAGCAGGACAGGCTGAGCTCAGATGACAGTCTGCCCTGTAGAGATTGACTTTAATGAAGCACAGAATAAACAGGAAGATTAAGAGGGTGCAAAAATCAGTGACAAGTTTTGAGTTCACCTCTACATAGGGAATGAAAGGTTCTCTGTACAGCTGAGAGCTGTCTCTGGGTTATAGATGGGGCATCTGTTTGGTCACTAATGATCCTGTGCTATCTAAATCAGCCTCTGTGCAAGGAAAGAAAAGTTTTCTCTTACCTTACAAACCCACCTCGGTGCAATTTAAATTTATCCACAGTGTGATGGGATTTAGAGTGAGTACAAAGAGTTATTAAATGGTTTGAGAAATTATTTAACAGGCAAAAATGTTAGCCCGATAAACAGGGGCTAAATATTCTTAATATTGATTTTTTTATACAGTCCCTCCACTTTGTGTCAAGAGACCATGCTAAGTCAGGATTTGTAACTCAAAGGTGTGATCGGTCCTGTAAGAGGTGGCTCACTTTATAAAAGGGCTAAGTTCTTGGAATAAAATAAAACCTAGTCTTCCTCGGAAAACAGTGCCATTTCCATAGGCCTTAATGCCATTCTGACGTTGTACTGTATGTTGTTGCAGTTCCTTATTTCATATATGATTTTTTTTCAATAAATAAAAAGCAAAATTTACCAAGCAGCCAGAGGACATCTAGAATTCACACCCATCTCTGGGAGATGATAGTTTTATTATTGGAGGATCCAAATGGGGATCTTTTCTTATTTCATTGCCATTTATTTTTTTGAAAACATAGATGTTACTAAGGATTGGAGCAAAATATTGCTTTGAGGTAGCATATTCTTTATTCAGATTATAAGAACTGGTGTATGTCACACATATTGAGTATTTAGTGTTTACCGAGCAGAATGTAATCGTGTTGATAGTATTGCAACATTTATACCAGTAGATGGCACTCTGGTTCAAATTGAAACTAACCTTCCAGTGGTCCTGCAGTAACATGCATTGAGCTCTTTGAAGGCACGGTACTAGTCAGCCTGCCTGTAGCCAAGTGAAAATGTGTGACAATACAAAAGTCATATTTACACACTACTTTAAGAAAGTGGACGTGTACAAGGATATAGAGTGATCAGAATGCTGCAATTAGTGGGGTTAGTTGAGAACTCCTTTACAGAAGAGCTTCCTTAAGTAGAGTGTTTTGATTGGAGTGGGAGGGGCAGGAAGCTTGCAGGAGGCAAGCAGCAGATATGCCAGGTAGAGGTCAGAGAAGTGTTATGAAAAATATGAGAGTTTCAGTCAATTTTGAGAAAGTTATCTGATGCAGGCTTAAAGGCAAATCCTCATATAATGGGAAGAAAGTGGTGAGATATAGGTTGGGGGGGGAGGTTGCTTAGAGCAAGAGAAACACTCAGCTTTGCAAAAATAAGCAGGCAAATAAAACATAGCCGAAGTGATGTATTGTATTCGATTTTCACTTTTGATTATTTATCACAGTAAATAAAATTCAAATCAGCCAACTGAGCCAATATCTTTAATTTCTGACTTTATGTAAATGTAAGAAGTTGTTTTTATATTTTACATTATGTAATTCTGGAGACAGTAGAACTTGTAGTAGTCAAATATAAATGTTGAGCTTTCCATGTAAATGTAGAACTCCGTGTGTCCCCAGTACTTCCCCAAAGCCATCAATTTTTCTTCAATTTTTTTCTTACCTTCCTAATTTCCTAACCTTCTGGCAGTCTCTTTCTGCAAAGTTTTGAGTATCGTTTACGTATTTCGCCTCAGCTTAGGATAACAGGAAGGCCAGAGTGTAAAGAGAGAAATGTATCTGTGTTTGGGATTTAGCTTGTATTTATTTTTAGAGCATTTGAGGCAATGGGGAATCTTAATTGGCATTCTAATGCAAATTCATAGTTAAAGCAGTAAGGAAGTGTTTTAAATAATGCAGCAGAAACTGCACCAAATGAACAGTTAGTTAAAATCTCTTTAAGGTCTCAAGTATAGAAAACCATTAATAGGAACTATGTTGCTTAATCTACAGAAAGTGTTTTCCATTCACCATATGTTACCAGGACTGTAACTAAAATAGCAATTTATTATGAGGGTAAGTCTTTAAAATGCTGTGCTGAGGCCCCAGGTTCTGGAACCACTGACTGGGTCAGCTCTTCGTGGTCTTAAACTGTGATATGCCTTGGGTAAGAGAAAGAGAATGATATTCATTAATTCTTGATGTGCTTTAAACACAGTAACACTGCTGTACTTTTTTTGTCTTTCGATGGGGAAAACCATCCTTAAACAAATAGGCTAAATACTCTGATCGGTTAGCTCTCCCCCCAGATTAATAGTAATGTCTCCCTCTCAATGTGATCGAATGTATGTTCCCAACAAGCTGTCACTGGGACAGGGCTTTGTAGTTTGCTGAAGAGAGAGGTTTCCATGGGGTCCCTGCTGCAGTCACCATTCTAATCAATAGAACCAGTCTGCAAGAGGTGAAGGTGAAATTCAGTGTGCAGTCTGGCGGAAAGGAGTGGAGGAAATGTAGCCGTCCTGCTGGGGGTCATGACCTAACCCTTGTTAGCCTGCGGCTCTCTCTAGCTCAGCCAGTTGGTCTCTGTCTGAGTTTCTCCGTATTGCCACCATTGCATCGCAGGCATGCTGGCCTTGTGATATGAAGATGGTCCTTGGACCATATTCCTTGACATGAAAATCCTTGTCCTGTTCAAGTAAGTTGGTGCGACTGGAGGGTAGTGCAGTGCTGAATTAAATGGGGTGAATGGGAAAAGACTAATCTAGAAAGATAGGTAAAAAGACTGTTGCATTGTGGAGGGCCCTGATGGCCCCAGACGTGAGTCTTTTGGAAGCATGTTTGGGGCAGAGGCCACATGCACACTCTTACATTTAGTCCCAGTTGTTTATGACGTATTTTCCAAAGCAATTGCAACTTAAATTTTTTATTTCCAACCATAAGCCATGAAAAGAATCTTAGAGCCCCTAAAATATTCATGTTATTGCTGCTGCATGTTCATGCTAGAATTTGAGGGCTTGCCTTCAGCTATACCTTAGCATAAAAGAAATCGTAGTAAAAATAATTGGCATAAAGCCATCAACTTGCTCATTTGCTCTCTTTCACTGTAAGACAATAAAGGCATTAAATGATGTCTCATTTGGCTTTACACATTTGCATACTTAAATGTTTGGATACTTCCCTGCTAAGTAAATTGAGCTTGATCAGACAAGCTAGTGGGGGGTGAATACCTAGAATTTTCAAATGGATTCATTCTTTCTCGCTGCAGATCACTGGTAATATTTTTAACCATTTTCCTATAGCGATGACGTATTGTTGAATGGATGAAGCAGGTTAACAGAGCAGTATGCTACCTGTGAGAAAAGAATTATATACATGCCACATATGGGTTTTTTTCTAGACACATGTGATACAGTAATACACACACAGAGGCACACACACATAATAAAAACCAGCATGTCACTATTCGTGAATACAAATTAAGTCATTTCAACCTTTAAAGGGCCAAACTACAATGGCCCTGAGCCCCTTTCCTGCTTGGTTATCCAGTCTTTTAAAAAATCCACTTCCCAAAATATTTCTAAGGGCCCCATAGGAGTTCATATACATTAAAAAAATATTAGTCTCAGGCCCAATGACGCCATTAATGTGAAACCCCCACCTACATTTCTGATAAATTTGAGGTTTACTCACACAAATCAAGAACTATGAACAACAGTGATTCCAATAGAATTACTTATTCCTGCCAATCACAGCACAGAGCTTTCTTGTTTTGTTCAGGAAGCAGCAGTTTGGAGGTGATAGTAAAGTCTTCTCTCTTTTTTCCACCATCCAAGATGTCCTAGAGCAAAGCAGATTGGTGCCCCAGTGCTGCAATTTATGAAATGTATGCCAACACACACACACACATTCTCTCTCTTTCTCTCTCTCTCTGTCACTTACATGTACCTACATTACTTTTCTCTGGGTTATAAGCCATCCACTGGGCCTAAACTGGAGAAATTTCCTTTAATTTTCCTTCCACTGGGAGGAGGCATTCAGCCAAACCTCAAGCATTTTCCTCCTTCATTCTCTGCTTCCATTCTCTTCTTAAAACTGTAAATAAAATATGTGTCACTATAAGAATAAGTTATCAGCATAATATAGTAATATTGGATACAGAAGGAAAAATTTCTCTCTCCCATCACCAAGCTCATGCCCAATCTTCCTTTACTGATATTCACTCAACTCTGGATTAGGAGATTTTAAGTCCATATGGCCAACTTTTGTCCAGATTTTTAACAAATCAAATATAAAGAAGTTTTAAATAATAAAAGTAAGAACTTGAGTCTATCTACCTATCGTGTACCTATGATCTTTAAGAGAGAATATACTACTCCTTTTTCAAGCATATATGAAACATATATACTAATCAACAATGTAATAGGACACAGAGGAAGCCACAAGAAATTCTAAAGAATCAAATGAAAAAAAAAAAGAATCAAATGATTCAATATAACCTAACTGTACGCAATAAAATGAGTATAGAAAAAAATCAATAACAAGAAACATTTTTTTTCATTTTTTAAAAATGTACATGTCTGTACACTAAAATATGTACCCAAACCCTTTGGTTAAAAAGGAAACAAACTGAGGGCTGGTTCAGTCAGAAGAGCATGTGACTCTTTTTTATTTATTTTATTTATTTATTTATTTATTTATTTTTTGAGCATGTGACTCTTGATCTCGGAGTCATGAGTTCAAGCCCTACGTGTGAGTGGAGAGATTATTTAAATAAACAAACTTTTTTTTTAAAAAAAAGAAACTTAAAAAAGGAAAGAGAGAGGCAAACCATAAATGGACTCTTAACAATAGAGAACAAACTGAGGGTTGTTGGAGGGGAGGTGGGCAGGGGGATGGGCTAAATGAGTGATGGGTATTAAGAAAGGTGTTTCTTGTGATGAGCACTGGGTGTTACATGTAAGTGATAAATCACCAAATTGTACTTCTGAAACTAATGTTACACTATATGTTGACTAACTGGAATTTAAATAAAAACGTGAAACAAACAAAAAACTTAAAATTAAATGGTATTAAAATATGCCAGTAAAAATCACTATTTAGAATGAAATTTATAGATTTAATAAACTTCTATTTATCAGAAAACAAGAAAGACTTCAAACTAATGACCTAAGTGCTTACCTCAGCAAGTTGGAAATGAGTAACAGAGAAAGCCCAAAGAAACATGAAGGAAGGAAGTCATAAACACGAGAAATCAATAAAATACTGAACAATAGCAACCCTCCAAAATAGAGAAATTTAGCTAATGCAAGACTTGCATTTTTTTAAGATCAATAAAATAGACAAGCTTCAGGCAAATATGATAAAGAGGAAAAAAATGAGAGGGAGAAATTGAAAGTAAGCAAAATACAGAAAGAAATTAGAAATTTAAAATTACATAAACACATATATACACATATCAATGTATTTGAAAACCTAGACAAGATGAATAAATTTCTATAAAAGTATGCATATGCCAAAATTAATGCAAGATTAAATCTAAAATGTGAATAGGTTAAAACCACTACTCAAATTACAAAAATAATAAAAGAATTCATCTTTGCATAAAAAGAAATAAAATCCTCCAACCCCAGACAATTATACAAATAAATTCTATCAAATTCTTAGAAATACGTTATTCCTACCATATGTAGGTTGCTACAGAAAGTAGAAAAAGTGAGAGAGTTACCCAACTCACTTTATGAAGTCAGTATAACCTGGAATCCAATAAAAAGAAATAGTAGTAGAAGAAAATTATACCCATTTCATATGTGGAAATAGATATAAAATCTGAAAAAACACACACAAAATAGCTAACTGAACATAGCAGTGTTTTTTAAAGATGATATAATAAAATAAGATTTATCCTAAGAATGAAGAATAGTTTTATAACAGAAAATCTGTCATATAGGGATGCCTGGGTGGCTCAGTGGTTGAGAGCTTGCCTTCCACCCAGGGTATGGTCCTGGAGTCCCGGGATCAAGTCCCACATCAGGCTCTCTGCATGGAGCCTGCTTCTGTCTCAGCCTGTGTCTCTGCCTCTCTCTCTGTCTCTCATGAATAAATAAATAAAACCTTTTTAAAATAAATAAATAAAAATAAAAAAAGAAAATCTGTCATATAAATCACTGTATTAATGAACTAAAACGGGAAAAAATACAACTATATCATAGAAGCCTAAAAAGAATTTGAAATAATTCAACAACTATTTGTAATATAATAATATAAACTCAGATAACTAAGAACAGAAAGGAACTTCTGGAATGTGGTAAAGGCTCTGCATTGCCACCTACTGGAAACACCATACTTAGAAGAAAGACTTTAAATGCAGCCATAGTGAGATTAAAAACCAAGGCAAGAAAATAGTTATCACCACTATTCAGCATAATTTTAGAAGTCTTGGCCCATGTAATAACACAGAAGAAGAAATTAGAAATTAAAGCATTGAAAAGGGAAGAGACTTTATTGTATCCTTATTTACTGCAACATGATTAGGTACATGGAAAACCTTCAGAATCAGCAACCTGTCAGAACAAGAGAGCTGGTATTTTCGTTACACTAACAATTAAAGAGAAAATATAATTTGCAAATGATACAACTCACAATAACAACAACAGCTATATAAAGTCTGAGAACAGAATAATAAAGCATGCATAAGACTTCCATGGAGAAAAATCTAAAGCTTTATACCCTTAAAAAAGCATTTAAAAGAATCTGAATAAACATAGAGATTTTTTTATGTTATTAGATGAAATGACTTACTTTTTAAAAAATAACAGTTCTCCCCAAATTAATCCATAAATGCAAAGGATATTTACCCTTTTAGAATTAAGAGATATCGGGGACGCCTGGGTGGCTCAGCGGTTAGGCGTCTGCCTTTGGCTCAGGGCATGATCATAGAGTCCCCGGATCGAGTCCCACATCGGGCTCCCTGCATGGAGCCTGCTTCTCCCTCTGCCTGTGTCTCTGCCTCTCTCTCTCTGTGTCTCTCATGAATAAATAAATAAAATCTTAAAAAAAAAAGAATTAAGAGAGATCGTGAAGCATTGTGGTAATGCTGTAGAAATAGGCAAATAGAACAATGGAACAAAATTAAGCCCTCCAAAACACACTCACTGACATATGGGGTACTTGTTAAATGAAAAAGGTGACATCTCATGTCAGTGGGAAGGAATGGGTTCTTTAGTAGATAGAGTTGGGATACCTTTCTTGATATTTGGAGAAGAACAAATGTAGATCCTTACCCTACACCATACATAAAAGTGAACTTCAGATCTTGAGTCCTAAATATAAAAAATTAAAATTATACAGCCAAAAGAAGAAAATGTAAAAGCGTATCTTTATCTACTTGGGGGTAGGAGAGAATTTCTTAAATAAGACCTAAAAGACATGTCATAAGTTAAGAAAAAAAATTGATGGTTTTGACTCTTTCAAAATTGAGTGTTTCTATTCAATGAAGAATATGATGGATAAAGTAAACAGGTGACACCCTGGGAAGAGATGTTTACAATAATTAAACAAGCCAACAGATTACATCATAATACATATGCAATATCTACAAATAAATAAGAATAAGGAAAAGAATCCAGCAGAAAAATAAAGAGTATAAATGAAAAACTCACATAAAGGGAAATCTGAAGTTACCAAATTACTGAAGAGATGTTCAATGCATTAGTATTCAGAGAAATAGATATTAAAATGAATGCCATTTGATATACATAAGTTTAGTAAAAATTATAAAGTCAGAAACTACCATATTTGGTGAGGATGAAGGGACATGTACTTTCATGTTTTATGAGTGGGAGTGTAAACTGGGATAGCTGTTCTGGAGAGCAATCTGCCAGTAACTGGTAAACCAAGGATTTATAAAGCTCATATTCACAACTCCAGTTTTGATTACATATCCTAAGGAAAATCCTACCCAGGTCCATAAGGGGACATATATGAGGATGTTTATTGCTGCATTGTCTTTTCTAGAAAGCAGTGAACCTCAAATTGTTCAACTTCAGGGGAAAGGATAAGAATATTTGAATAGATTCTATGGGATATTATACAGGAGTAGGAAGCAATAAATTAAATATACATAGAGCCACAAGATAGATTATAAAACATACTTTTGAATGAAAAAGAGTTACATCACAATACCCTTTGTGTGAATTAACACATACACATGCAAAAGAGCACAGCATAAGTTATAAGTATACATAAATATCTGAGGACATCTGTCAAATCCATCAGAGTGGATTGTCTCTGTGAGGAGGAAGGAATGAGTGTGTGGGGATCATGGTTGAAGGGGAAATGAAATCAAATAAAAATAAAATATAATGAAATAAGCAAGGGGCTGTGCATAGACCCATGTCAACAGCAAGAGTGCCTTGAACCAGAAGTGTGATTAACTCAGCCGTTGGCACCTGAGAAGAGAGTCCTAGAAAGGAATAAAGGGAGAGTGCAAAAAGCACTGACCTGGCCTGAGACAAATCCCAATTGCTTCATAGTTGAAAGGTGTCAGGAGTTTCTCAACCTTTCCATAACTTGTAAATAAAACCCAGGGTCCTTAGCAATACATTCAAATCTTTTCACTATCTGACCCCTGCCTCCTTCAACTTCATTGAATTTTCTATCCATTTGTCCCCATAAGAAGACACTAGACTGTTTCATTCTCCTGGGTCTTTGCACCTGCTACTGCTACTGCTTGGGTGTTTTTTCCCCCACCTGTCTAGTTGCAAATTCTTCCTCATTCAACATGGCCCCCTCTATGAACACCTACCTTGACCTTTCTCCTCCTTCACCTGCTCTTCCCCCATATATACAACTTTCAGAGCACTCATCACATGGTACTGCAATTACTTGTCCACATATCTCTCTTCTGGTTTAGATCACAAACTCCTTGATGACATGATTCTGCCTTAGTTTGGCATCTAGAACATGCCTAGAATATACAGCCTTCCTATAACTATTAATTGAATAAATGAGAGCAGGCTCAGTCATGAGAATTTGTAGAGATTTGTAGTGAGTTTCCATCTATGTGCCCAGAGAACCTCTTATTCAAGAAGTGTTGGGAAAACACCAATGTGTAGTGTTGTGGATGCTGGAGGAGCAGTGAGAGAGGGAGGATTGTGAAACTAAAGATGTAAGGAATTCTGGGTTAGGTCAATGATCCTGCTGCCACTCCCCTCCCTTTTGCAGGATCCAATCCTACCGCTATAGACAGCAGCGGGCCCTGGGTCAGGCAGGACCTACACTTCCACCCACCTCTAACCTGTCGATTTTCCCTTACTGGACTGCTGTTGTGATTCTCATCAGCCTTTTCTCACTGATGTGACAAAATATATGAACTTAAAACTTCTGTCAAAACCAACAGCACAGTTAAGTCGTTTGAAGACCTGTGAGGTGGCTGCAAGCTGGTCTGTGCACTGGACATGTGTGGAAGTTGTGGCCACACTCACTCCTCATCTCAGACCTCATTGAAGACATTTGGGTTCAGGGAAGCCACCATTTTGAAAGATCTTCACAGAAGTGGAGACACAGGCAGAAGGAGAAGCAGGCTCCATGCAGGGAGCCTCATGTGGGGCTCGATCCCAGGTCTCCAGGATCACACACTGGGCCAAAGGCAGGCGCTAAACCACTGAGTCACGCAGGGATCCCTTCACTGCTTTTTCTTAAGAACCAATCCTAACGTAAGTTCCGGCAGCTGCTTTTGGAATATACCCTCGTTGAGTTCCAGCAGAGAATTTTGCAAGTTTGTAGGAAACGTTAAATTGAATATTTACAAAGCTTCTATCCAGTTGCTGGTGCATAGTGAGTACTTGGCAAGTTAGTCTGCCACCAACCGCTGCCCATGAAAAAATAATTAATGGGGAAAAAATTATTCAAGCACCAAGTGCCTTGTAGATTCTGATCATATTTTTTTTTTACATGCTCCCTCTTCTCTCTCCCATCCTACCACCTTCCCTCAGTATTGCAACTTTATCCTCATCAAACTTAAACTTGATATTCTGAAATGTGTATTTTGAGCTGACTCATTGCTTAGATTAAGCAGGTTTGACTCGAGGGACTCTGGCCTTTCAACACAGCTTCCAGTCCACAGTGATCTCCACATATGTCCTGCTTTCAAGACTGATATTGTCTCCATTTGAATCAGTCAGTCCCAGGCTACCCAAACCCTTGTTTTAGACTTTAAAGTAGACAGTGGCTTGCAGAGTCAACATATTTACACCCATTATGAGGGCATGGTTGTAGCCATACCATCACCCAGGCCAGGGATCCAGGGATCTAGAAGTACATCCTAATGAGGATTAGGGAAATGGCAGACAGGAAGAAGAGGTTAGAGAAGGTGTACCTGGGCCAAACACAAAGCCAGGAGAGGGCACAGAGCAGTAGAGGAAGTGCTGAATGGGCATAGAGTGGTACCAAAGATGCACTATCCATTTCTCAAATTCATTTCCTGCCTTCCACAGTTCTTCCATTCTTATTATGGAATTCTTACCTGTGCAGTCTTCGTAGGTATAATTTTTTCTTCTCTTTGATCTACTTCCTCATTTTCATGGACAATGTGTCTCCCAAAAGACACGTTTTCACCTCTGTGCATGAGTTTTTATCATGAAACTCACTCTTCTCCCCACCACCACTATCCCCAATAAGCTTTTTCACTGTAAAGTTAAGCTGCCTGGGGCAAAGGTCAGTCACATTATATTTACATAAGCATAGGGAATATCAAGACATCAGGAAACACAGTGCAGATGTCTGCAGCTACACTTTGATAACCCCGGCAGCTGTGGCCATTTGAACTCTCTCATGGGAAGTAAGAAACTAAAATCCATAAAACAATCTTCAGGCAGTAACATTGAGTGTGTCCACAGAGAATAGAAATCAGTGGAGTAAGACTTAGCATTAGTGAGCTTCGTACTGAATCTAATTATTTTCTGGTGTGAATTTGTTGTGGGAAATGTAACAATTGGTGCTGACTTTCAAACAGTTCTGAACCTATTTATTATTTTACTTCATTTAATAATGCATTTCCTGGTAAGACTTATTAATAATGGAGCCAAAAGAAGAGGGGGCAAGTTTTTCTTGTTTGTGTGTAATGAATGGGACCAATGGAACTAACCCTTAAAACTCCTGAATTGCTTATACAGATCTGAAACTCATTCTTTTCTTGACATGAACTATGGGTCGAAATGTTGGTGAAAGTGGTTTGTGTTTATTCTTTGACAACTAAGAATTATAATTTGAAAAAGTGCCAAGGCTAAATAGAAAGAAAGAAGAAAGAAGAAAGAAAGAAAGAAAGAAAGAAAGAAAGAAAGAAAGAAAGAAAGAAAGAGAAAGAAAATAAAGAAAAGGCAACTATCTGTAATCCTTATCACAAATTGTACTTAATATCCAGTCCCAACCAACCTACCACTGCTTTCCTCTGCTGGAGGCCACCTGTAAGGAGTGAAGAAACAGTCTAAGGCAGCAGAGACCTAAGTAGCCTAATTTTAGAAATAAGGAATACGAGACTCAGAAACAGTAAGAACTAATACTACGATTTCATAGCAATTGAGGGGCAAAGCAGAGATGGGAATGTGATTCTGAGGAGCCCTGAAGCCTAAGTTCTTTCCTTTACTCCCCACATCCTATCTCTGTTAAAGGTACCTCAGAACCACTAGCACATTTCATTTGGAAGCCCATCTGTTGGGTAAGGTGAGTGATCAACTCCACTTTTAATAAAGGATAAAATGACTATTTAGGGATGCTTTTCTGCTGTATCTTGCGTGGCTGCTTCATTTTCCTTTTCCTTTCTCTTGCAACAGGGGAATTATTAAAAAAAATATTAATGTACTTTTCTTGAATGCTTCCCTGAATAAGACTTTCCCCTAGTCTTGTACTTCTAGCAGAGGCACTTATGAGCATTTAATTGTGGAGACTCCAAAAGGCACGTGAAGAGAGTGGAAGAGTTAATGCTCAGCTTTTGATAGTCAAAATAGAATTTTGCAGAAAAAGATGTTAGGCCTCAAACAAGATTATTTTCTCAAGGTAAGATCTTCAAAATTCCTTTGTTTTTCCTTGAACATATCAAGAAATAAGCCTAGAAGTGTCAACTCAAAGAGTTCTCTCATACCATAGAGAAGATACTCCTTCCACTATAGCAGCTAGACCATGAAGCTTATTGTTCTATGGTAAGAACAAGAATATGATAAAGAAAGAATAAATGTCAGGAGAAAAAACTCATCCTTCTGACTCCAAGGGATAGAGAGAAGAAGAGAACCAGAGTAGCCTCCAGAAATCTTATTTTTTCTCTCTCCTTGGTGCAAAACTCTAAGGGAAAGTGGCTATGGAAACAGCAGCTAAACTAAGGAGCAAACACAGTGTAGGGAGGGGTACCACAGAAAGAAACTACAGCCTTTGTTCCTATGTGCCCTGGTTCTGAGCAGGGGCCTTGAGGATCAGTGTGGTGACTTCATGGCAGAGATTTGGAGTGGACCCCTCAGTCCTGGGTTCCACATGCAGTCAGTTGGGAATCCTGCCTGGTTAGGGGGTAGGGACTACATGAGTGAGAGTGAGGAGAAGCCAAGTCAGCCAAGAACCTCTAGACTAGAGTCAGCAAACTATTGTCCATGGGTCAAATCCAACCCACTGGCCTATTTTGTAAATAAAATAAACAACCATTTGTTTACATGCTGTCTATGGCTGCTTTGGACTGCAGATGTAGATAATTTCAACAGAGACTATAGGGTTCACAAAGCCTAAAATACTTACTAGCTGGACTTTTGTTGAAAAAGTTTGCCAACCTCTGCCCTAGACCTTATGAAAGCCTGAAGGACAAGCTGCAATGAGACCAATAAGAGATGGTGGCTTGGGGACGCCTGGGTGGCTCAGCGGTTGAATGCCTTCAGCTCAGGGCATGATCCTGGGTCCTGGGATGGAGTCCTGCATTGGGCTCCCCGTGGGGAGCCTGCTTCTCCCTCTGCCTGTGTCTCTGCCTCTCTTGCTATATCTCTTATGAATAAATAAATAAAATCTTAAAAAAAATTGAAAGAGATGGTGCCTTGGAGCTTAGAGGAGCCAGAGGATATCAAGCTAATCCAAAGAGCTGGACTCCTTTCCTTAGTCATGAGATTCCATAGCATAAGCCATATACCCAGAAGCTATCCTGGAGAGAAGCTGGAAAAGGGACTGAACACTGAACTAAGAAATCCAGGAAGCTGAGCTTTTTACCTAGAGAGACTGAGTATTATCTAAAGGGATAACTCTATTTTGTCAGTAGATTGGCCTGAATATAGTTTCTCCAACACAAAAGGGTTGAGATTCATGAGGGAATCTGAATCAGGAAATTGCATTTCCTCTGAACATTTCAATGTGTGAGTTTTACAACCCACCTACTGATTTATAGATTATGAGTCTGGATTAAAAACCTTAGAGATACTCTTCTCTCATTGTGCAGATCAGGAAAGAATGTCCTGGAAAGACCATGTTCCTGTAGTTATGTAGAGGATGAACTGAGACTGGAATCCAAATTCCCTAATCCAGTGGTTCCAAATACCAAATTTTCAAAGGGATTATTAGTGCTATATCTTTATGGTCTTGGCAGGAGAGCACAGTCAAACATCAAAGAAATGAAGGGAGTTTGATAAGGAAACTGTTTACCAAGGTGCGGCCAGGGTTTAGGTATACCACAAGGGAGGGTGCAGTATGCCAGGGCTGGCAGGAGTTGGGGAGATTTTCCCATGCAGGTGTGGAGCAAGAGAGGGGGCTACTCTGAGAGAGGGTAGCTTAGGAGACAAACACCAACAAGAGTGGAAGGATGCCGCTAGCTCAAAATAACCCAACGGGAAAAATTCAGGGAACTAAGTTTCCTGACTTCACTTTCTTTCTACTCTTTACTCTTCCTGTCATTCCATTGGCTGAAACCCAGAAACTTAACCTCTCAAGATAAAAAGGTGGATGTAGTTTCTAGAAGAAAAAATAGAAAAATTGGGTACCATGATATAAAATGATCATATAAAACAGTGCCTGGAGGCATTCCTGGCTTGTGGTTGGCGCTCAAATATTTTTTGAATAAATGAATTGATGAATTAGCTAATTTTACTATTGATAAAGCCATTCTTATGAACTTCTAAGTGATTCTTACCAAGTACAACATCCAGTCAACAGATCATTTAAGCAGGAAAGTTCCCCACAACAGAATATGGAGCTCTCATATCTGTAAGGGTTATCAGAAGTAGGCTTCGGGTTTGTGATTATAATAGTTGCAGATCTATTACTGCATAACCAATCATCACAAACTTAGCAGCTTGTAACAACACAAATGTATTATCTTACAGTTCCTATGAGTTAGGAGTCCAGGCATGAGTAAAATTAGTTCTTTGCTCAGGATCTCACCGGGCTGAAATCAAGATGTTGGCTGGGGCTGGGGTCTCATCTGGAGGCTGGAGGACTTCCATTCTCATTCAAGTTATTGCCAGGATTCCTTGCAGCTATAGGACCGAGGCCTCTGTTTCTTGCAGGCTGTTAGATAGAGGTTGCTGTCAGCTTTTAAGGGCTGCCCTCAGGCTCTCTCCACAAGCCCCTCCACACCTCTGAACTCTTAGGTCCACCTATATAATCCCCTTTTGGATTAAGTAAATTATTAGTAACTTGATATCTGATATTTCATCATATTCCAGGTCCTGTCTATACTCAAGGGGAGAGGATATACAGGTTGTATGTTCCAGGGGGTAGGGGTCTTGGGGGCTATTATAGAATACTGCCTTCCACAGTGATGCAAGCTCTAGTGCTCTTCAAAGTTTGTGGATTTTATTTCAAGTAAAAAGTCTGTTTACATTTATCATCTTGACTCGGAAGTTTTAAACTTTAGAATGCTTTTTGTTTTGTTTTAATTTGGGAATATTTCCAGGCTATTCGTATTTTCAGAGATGCATGTTGAGGAGGCTGGGGAATCAGTAGCTATGCTTGCATTTTAGAACCATTTCTGATAAGGGAATTTGATGGATCTGATGTTATTCACAAAAGAAACAAGAGGAAAGAGTGGTTGATTTAAATTGTGGAAATATGATTATTTGAAACACCAAGTAACCTATAGATTCTGATTACATTTCTACCAGATTTTGCAAGCATCGTAGTTAGTATCTGCAATAATTTGTAGACAAAATCATGAGAGGTTAAGCAAACTGCAGACTTTTTACAACCAAATCAAAATAGCATTAATAGACCAAATAATGGGATCCCTGGATGGCGCAGCAGTTTGGCGCCTGCCTTTGGCCCAGGGCACGATTCTGGAGACCCTGGATCGAATCCCAGGTCGGGCTCCCGGTGCATGGAGCCTTCTTCTCCCTCTGCCTGTGTCTCTGCCTCTCTCTCTCTCTCTCTCTCTCTCTCTATCATAAAATAAATAAAAATTAAAAAAAATTAAAAAATAGACCAAATAATGTTTAATCTTAATGCCAAAAGCAAAAGTATTTCTTATGCTTTTATGCTTTCCAGAATGATATCTGTGAGATAGAAGCATTCATAGAAATGGTCACATTTAAAAATGAAGAAAATTCCTACCAGTAAACACTTAGAGGAGTTCAAGTCCCAGACTTGACCCTTTTTGTATCTTAAAAAATCAATGTGTCCAGCAGCCCAGGTGGCTCAGCGCTTTAGCGCCGCCTACAGCCCAGGGCGTGGTCCTGGAGTCCCGGGATCGAGTCCCACATGGGGCTTCCTGCATGGAGCCTGCTTCTCCCTCTGCCTATGTCTCTGCCTCTCTCTCTCTCTCACTCTCGTGAATAAATAAAATCTTAAAAAAAAAATCAATGTGTCTTACACAAGGTGAGAACATATTTTAACATAGACTTTTTAGGATTGTAAGGAGGAAAGTAGCAGACATATTATCTTCCATAAAATCTTTGACTGCATGTTCTCTTTGGGTTTTGTGAGAAAAGGTCAGGAATTGCAGTGTCTTAAGGTTTTCTGTCCGTCTTTGCTGTCCTACTGAGGCCCAGGGAAAGAAGCAGAGGGGGCTGTGGAATGCTTTTGGAAGCATCCCCACTGGGGCCACCATTTTGGCATGGACCAATTTTGTTACTACAGTGGTTACATCTTGAGAAAAGTCCATTCGTGGATGCAGTTTGAACAGGGTATCACGAGGTGAGTGAGGAAACTGCACTGATTATTTTATGGACTCCCCACTTTCCTAGTCTCCCACTACCTCACTCCCTGCAGCATGAAGCATGGGACTGGCAGCAGAGAGAAGAGAGAGGAGAGCAGGGAAAAGGAGAGATGCACTGTGGGCAGAGCAGCAGACATCATTCAGAAATGGTTTTTACAGCCTTGTAAATAGAATGAAAAGAAAGTCATCAGGGAACTAGAGTGTATTCCATTTGATTTCACCTTTTCTCACAGATTAAATTTAGTCATGCTTACCTGTGCAATTAGAGTTCTCTCACTATCACGTGATACTATGATTGACCGCTGGGCATAGCTAATATATTTAGGGAGGAAGATACCACAAATGTAGTTGACTTTTAGGAAAGGGGTTCAGGGACCTCCCCCCTTACAATTTGGACAAACAATAGTTTTTCTGAAGGCCCTATCCACTTTCTCTTGTATCTCATTGGCAAAACCAGATCACATGGCCATCCCTAGCTGCAAGAAAGTTTGCGGGGGAGGCACTTGGGTGGTGCAGTCTGATAAGCCTCTGACTCTTGGTTGGGGTCTGCTTGACCCTCAGTCAGGGTCATGATCTCAAGGTCTGCTTCTCTCTCTCTGTCCCTTCCCCAGCTTGTGTGCATGTACTCTCTCTCTCTCTCTAAAATAAATCTTTTTTTTTTCTTTTAAAGAAAGTGGTTTTTAAAAAACTGTCATGTATGGACATGTTGAATCACTGTACTGTACACCTGAAACTAATATTAAACTGCATGTTAATTACTTGAATTTAAATAAAAACTATTAAAAAATTTAAAAACTGCAGGTAATTGCTGTGATGAAAATGAGGTTCTGTTAATATAAGACAAGGATCAGGGGATCCCTGGGTGGCTCAGCGGTTTGGCACCTGCCTTTGGCCCAGGGTGTGATTCTGGAGACCCAGGATCGAGTCCCACGTTGGGCTCCCACATGGGGCCTGCTTCTGCCTGTGTCTGTGCCACTTACTCTCTGCCTGTGTCTGTGCCTCTCACTCTCTCTGTGTCTGCCTGTGTCTGTGCCTCTCACTCTCTCTGTGTCTCTCATGAATAAATAAATAAAATCTTAAAAAAAAAAAAAGACAAGGATCAGCAAACTTTTTCTGTAAAGCAGTATGTTTTCATCTTTTGGATCTGAAGGTGTTTGTTGGAACTGCTGAGTTCTGTCCTTGCAGTGTGAAAGCAGTCCTGGGCAATACATGGCAAGACTGTGTTCCAATAATACTTTATTATAAAAACAAGAAGCAAGCCAGATTTAGCCTAAGGACCGTTTTCCCAATCTTGACATAGGAGAAAGATATGAAGTATGAAATGAGCAGGGTCTCCCAACCACCTGCCTGTTTTTTAAGAACCACTCCCCAAACCTTTTTCCCACCTTCATTCTAGTACTTGAACACACCAAGAAAATAAGGATGTCAAACACAGCATTTCACATTTGGAAGGGGTTCAGCTTCTGGGCTGTCACAGGGCCTGGTTTCTAATCCTCTCCTGACACAGGTATCTGTGATTCTATGGGATGTGGAGCCGAGCTACTCTGGTGTCTTAGTCATCTTGTTTATTCAAAAGGCTGGAGCCCCACAGTGCCAGCATCTAAAGTCACAAACAAAAGTGAAGAAGTGGCTGTCATGAGATGATGAATGGCTGCCCTCTGAAGTTTTGATTTGGATCTGAAATGACAAAACTGGACCGACCAAGAGAACTTGATAATTTTCTCCGCTGTAGAGCAGCCACCTGGCAAAGATCACATTGCAACCACCAACCCTTGGCAGAGGTTGGAACAGCAGCTATAATTATAAAGAGCAGGGAGGAGACTCTAAAAATCTCTTCTGAGTGGCAAAAATTCTGAAAATCAAGATAATTACAACACTAGCTCATCCTGATTTGCTTGGCTATTTATAGATGAGAAGAAGCTGAGCACTGAGAGCTTTTTCTTTTCTTTTCTTTTTTTTCCCTTTTCTATTTGCATTAAATCCTGTGTGGCTCCTCTCTGAAATGTGTGCATATGCTGAGTCCATGTGAGATGCCACCACTGGCACTTGTCATAAGAATTAAATCCCTCTCAAGCTTGTTTACAGCTCAGCACTTGTCATACTGCTCCCTTGAGCTTCATGGCTGGTTGGGTTCTTTTTTTCCCCAGCTCTGCGGAAGATTTAATTTCTTTTTTGTTTATGTGTGTACTTACCCTTGCAGGTGCAGGGGAAAAAAAATTGCTGTGCCCAGATGTTTTGAAGCTGCAGTAGCATACATACAACTCAGATTAAATAGAAAAATCGTGTAAAATAAGGCAGGCACTTCAAGCACATTATTCTATAGGGTATTTAATAAGCCTATCATGGTTTCACAACAATAAAAGTCTTGAATGTAACTTTAGGAACAGAGGAATATTTTAAGGCGTCACCAGCTCAATTCATTTAGAGATGACTTTACAATGAGCTTTGTCATTTTTGAGTGGGACCCATTACGTTTATCCCATTTTCAACTTAGGAAATATCTTCCCAGAACAGAACAGTCTGGGAATTGGGTGAGAACATCGCCTATCAAGCTGTCTCAGTTCATTACTGGATTAATTAGACCTCAGGGATCTGAGGCCAGATTTCACCTTAGTTTTGAAACACAGCAAACATAAGCCAAGCACAAACAACCCTCTTGCTGCTCGTTGTGCTCTGTACTAATATGCAAAAGCCCTGCCCAAGTTGCAGATGGATAATGCTTCTGCAGACCTTCAGTTTGGATTTTCCTTTACCCCAGGCACTGGGTTAATCTGCTTTGTACATAGAAACTGTCAAATAGTGGGAAGGAGTGCAGCTCAGGAGAGGAGATAATCCTCAAAATTCTCCAGACTCCACTTCATCAGCCTCCAACAATTGTTTCCCGAGACCGTATGGAGGTAGCTCACAACCTTTGGCAACTAGTCCTTTAAAATATTCCTTCACAGCAAAAGCCTACTCACAACGCTTGTCATGGAAGCCTATGCGATATACCCCCACTTTGTGACATCCTCCCCTAGGGGCTCCAGGAGCATGTTCCTGTTTTTACCTTTCCTGAGATGTAGAAGAGCTCCCACATGACTTGCTTAAGATGTTGTTTTATTTTTTTATTTTTTTTAATTTTTATTTATTTATGATAGTCAGAAAGAGAGAGAGAGGCAGAGACACAGGCAGAGGGAGAAGCAGGTTCCATGCACCAGGAGCCCGATATGGGATTCGATCCCGGGTCTCCGGGAAAGCGCCCTGGGCCAAAGGCAGGCGCCAAACCGCTGCGCCACCCAGGGATCCCTAAGATGTTGTTTTAAAAGAAAACCTCTATCTCCCTATGCTCATGAAGCTAAAGACTCTCAAGTAGAATTAGTAAGGTCTTTAGCTAGGAGAAAAGAGTGCTGTAGGCCTGTGTAGAGAAGAAAGAGGTCATGCAAAGAAAGAAAAAAAGAGAAGCTCTCACATTTTAATTTAAGTGCCAGCGTTGGATCCCCAGTAGGCATAATCGTTTATAGTCAGTTTTTGGTCCAGCATTTTGCATCTGCAAGATCAGAGCTTATTAGTATCATCTCTTACTTGTGCCTCTCAACACGGCCACCAGAGACCATAAAAGGTTTAGTCTACACACACTGCAGGGCGAATGGCTCTTTCTTAAATACCACGATGCAGGTTTTTGCTTGCACCGAAAGACTTATATTCCCCTGGTCATACTGATAATATGAAACACTCTCTTCATCCCAGTATCTTCTAGAACCCCCACTTGGAACATGGAGACTATATTAGAAATCCATATCTCCTGTAATGGGCTGTGTGTGAAAGAATGGTAGGACGCAGGAAGCATCTGTGGTTTCATAGACTGTGACTGTCTGTTTGTAGGTCATTGATCAGTTCTGGAAACACAACCATCACATAATTTATAGCCTTGTCGATTTATGTTCTCTCTCCTTAATTTGTCCAAAGAATCCCATTAAACACCAATTGTTCTTACAGCAAGAAGCCTATGGACTGACTCATCAAGATATGGTGGGACTTTATGAATGAAATCTGTTGCAGTGGTGGTTTTGCTGGTGTAGGTAATTTATTGCATCTCTAACAGGTAATGATTATAAATATTTTAAACATATGAAGCTCATACATTGAAGCTCCAATCAAGCATAGCCACCTGCCACCAGACTATGGGTGATAGAACCACAACCACACCAACCAGTGAGATAAAAGTGGTTAGATATGGTCAGCTCCTCACTGTCAGTGAAATGTGATTCCAGATGATGACTTCAGCAGCCCAAAAACATCTGCTCCCCCCAAACCTTCATAAGCATGTACGCAAACACACATGCATGTACTTGCCAGATCCAAAAATTAATTTGTGCAAAACACTGATCACTTCTGCTAAGAGTTAGGTAAATCATGTTAAGAAATAGCACAGGGGAGGGCAGCCCAGGTGGCTCAGTGGTTTAGCGCCACCTTCAGCCCAGGGCCTGATCCTGGAGACCTGGGATTGAGTCTCATGTCAGGCTCCCTGCATGGAGCCTGTTTCTCCTTCTGCCTGTGTCTCTGCCTCTCTCTCTCTCTATGTCTCTCATAAATAATAAATAAATAAATAAATATTAAAAAAAGAAGTAGCACAGGGAAGCTACTTTTTAATGTGTTTGTCAGGTTCACTGGAGCCTGGAGCAAAGCCATGAGGAAGAGAGTCTCTAGCTGGCAGTCTCTGTTAGATCACCAGAACGAAAGAAGATAGAAAGAAGTCTGGAGGCAGAGGGTACTCTTGGGGGGGATGGAGAAGAAGTGGGAGGGAGCAGAGAGACATTGCATATGCACTTTTCCTGCTTCAAAACTTTGTCTCAGAAATGACTAGGCTAATATACAGCAGGCAGAAGCCAAGCCAAGGTCATGAGAGAACTCAGTTATCTGTCCATTCACAAGTTCAGAGGGGCTAAAACTTTAATGCAGTTAGTTGTTTCCTCTTTTCTGTATAGCTGCCCCAGTCTATCTTTCCAGCTCATCTGCTGCCACTGTAATCTTTACCTAAAGCTGGTCACCTTTCTTGAACATTTAAAACAGATCTGTGCCTTCGTATCTTGATTCAGGCTGTTTGCTCTCTTTGGAAAGCTCTTTGCACCTTTCTCCTTTTGAAACTCCTGCCCATTCTTTAGAACCTAGTTCAGAGGTGTCAGATACTGTGACATCTTTCTTGGGCAGATCAGTCAGTTCCACCACTGTATTTCCAGTGCACATTTTACACATTTATTGCCTCCTATGGGATTGTTTGAGTGCTGCCCTCCCATCAAGATTCAACTCCCAGAAAGCAGTGGTGGCATTTAATTATCTGTGTCCTTGATGCTTAGCCCATGGTAGGCACTCAATATATGTTTAGTGAATGGATGGATGGATGGATGGATGGATGGATTGATGGGGCATTGCAATTTTTAGCGGAAGAAGAAAAGAGCATGAGGAATTAGCAGGTGAGAAAGTTCCAAAAGAGGTGCTAATCAAAACTCCAGCCACTTTCTCACAGAGGTTCACCTTTTACCTCTGAACATTGGACTCTCAACATTGCCATCCTTTCCAAATTGGAGTTACAACTCAGGCAAGTATTAAGGTTTAGAAAAACCATAGGAAAAGTCATGGGATCCTGCTAATTTGAAGATGGATTTAAACTTCGGTGAGGTAACAACATTGCCTGCTTGTGTTATTTCTTTATGCATTTAATAGGACACTTACCTCTCAAAACCCGGCTGTGGCTTGATCTCACATTTTCTTCATACTTGATTCAACACCTGTTAACCACAACACTGAGGCTGCCAGTCCTGGCTTCATCTTGCTCTCCGACTGTTACTACGACGTTGTAACCACAGCTCTGCAGCTGCTACACTGGCAGCCATTCCAGGGGCTGGGGCTGGCCTCCAACCCCTGGGGTGCTTTAACAGTCACACAGGTTCTTGGTGCCTTAGATGCTTCTCCCTCTTCCTTCTGGCCCTCACAGCCTTGCTCATCCTGCCCTTGTAAAGCCCATTACTTCACTGTCATTAGCTTTTGTGTCTATCACCCTCACTGGACTGAAAGTTCTATGAGGGAAGGACTCTGTCCCACTCATTATTGTTCCTCTCACACTTACCAGGGCCTGGCAATGGAAGGGAAGAGTGAAGAATGAATGAATGCATAAATGAAAATGTTCTCATTATAGTTATTTGCTGGAACCTCAATCAAGTCACTTATCACTCCTATCAGTTATTATTTCCCCCCAAATTATACTTGTGATTTAGTGTAATTGATTGCTTTTTTCTTCCACCCTAGAAATAGGTAATCTTTCTTGATTATCAACAGCTATGGTGAAATACAAAAACAGGGAGATCTACATATGGTAGAAACTTGCTAATGGCTTCCTCTCTGAGAGCTATCTTTATACATCTCTAAATCACATTTAGTAATATTTGATTTCTTTAACCTCTCAGGCCAGTTGGACATGGTGTGCCCTGCCTTTGGAAATTACTGTATATAATTCCATGAGCACCAGAGGCATAGTGACACTGCATTTTAACAATACTATTTGTAATTTTTTCATTTAAAGAATTGAATGTTTCTGCTTTTCTTGAGTCCTAAGAGAGAAGTGTCTCAGGGCACCTGGGTGTCTCGGTGGTTGAGCATCTGCCTTTGGCTCAGGCCTCGATCCCGGGGTCCTGGGATCTAGTCCTGCATCAGGTTCCCCTCAGGGACCCTGCTTCTCCCTCTGCCTATGTCTCTGCTTTTCTCTCTGTGTCTCTCATGAATAAATAAATAAATAATATTTTAAAAAGATAGAGATAAGTGTCTCTTTGGAATCTTTGAGAAAATAGGCAATATATTGAAGTTTTATCACAACTTTCAGTAATAATGATACCAAACAGATGATTCCTCCCACTCGACTCACTTATCTTGACTCACCTAAATTCAATCTCCATTTCCAAGTCAGAGGGTACTTCTGCATGTAGTGAAATGGGAAACCAGGGCCTGGGCTCAGAGCTGACTGAAGCTGACTGGCCAGCGTGGCCATGCATTTCTCTTTATGTCTGTAAAACAGAGATCATAATGTTGACTACACATTATTAAAGAAGATAAAAAGAAATTATGGCATGCATAATGCTCTTAGCCAAATTTTGTGAAGCAGAATTTCCTCTATTATGTTGGTACTCTTACCCTTCTGACATTCCCAGGGTCCACCAGGGCTGCTTTTCCCAACAGAGTGCACTGTGGTGCCAATAGACAGACATAACTTGCTGTGGCAGAGGGAAATGTGGGACAGGGGTGCTTCACAGAGTTAGACAATAGAAGCAAATGGTAAGAACAGTTTTATAATGTTTTGATATGTTTTGTCTTTTCCCTAGTGATAGCACCTTTTTTTTTTCAATCTAGAAATTCCTCTTCTAGGCCTCAGCTTTTGAGATTACTGATTTTCCTACTTCACCAACCATTTCTTTTCTCCCAATCTTCCAAATCTCAGGAGTAAGGTCTTTGCTTCTCCACTAGCCATGCTGGCAGTTACCCTTCTTAGTGTAGCCAGAGTCCTCCATTGGTTCTCCTCACAGAAAAATGCTCCAGCTTTCCTGGTCCCAACTCACTTCTCTGACCTGGGGCCTTCACACCATGAGTGCCACTCTCATCAGCAAAGCCCAAGCAAATACTCCTGTCTTCAGGTGTTAAGTTTTTTCTTGACAGGGTATTCCTTCCACCCTGCCAGTGGGCTATTTTGTTTCATTCTTCTCCGGACTCTCAGTGATCCTAAAAACACATCTTAACTCATCATAGACACTCCCATTCAGCATTTTAATCTTCTTAAATTCAAGTGGAAAATCCCTGTTCTTCAGAGGGGTAATAGTGATAACCACAGTCAAAGGCACTTTTGCAGCTACAGAACACTCTTATGGAAGTTGTTTCTCATCTTTCTTCACAAAAATGAGTTCAGAGTGCATACTTATGTTTTGCTATCCCTGGTAGTTCCACCTTCAACTAACTAGTTTCCTTTCAACTAGTAGTTAGTTTAGGGGATATTGGATTTTTAAATTTAAAATGTGAGTTTTTAAAAAAATGTGAGTTCTCCTCTTTAAAACATTTTTATTGTCAAAAATGCAAAACAGGGGCGCCTGGGTAGCTCAGTCAGTTGATCATCCACCTCTTGGTTTCAGCTCAGGTCATGATCTCAGGGTCATGGTATCGGGCCCTGCATCAAGTTCCAAGCTCAGCAGAGTCTGCTTGAGATTCTTTCCCCCTTCTTCTCCCTCCCACTCTGCTCTTCCCACGCACTCATGCTCTCTCTTTCTCTCTCTCTCTCTCTAAAATCTTATCACTCCTTGTGGCCGATGCTCTTCCTCATTAAAGATTATTCACCACGACCAAGTAAGATTCATTCCTGGGATGCAAGCATGGTTCAACATTTGTAAATCAATCAATGTGATACATCACATTAATAAGAGAAAGGACAAGAACCATATGATCCTCTCAATTGATGCAGAAATTCTACTTTCAAGAAACACTTAACAAAAGGCTTCACTCTTTCCACTCATACTGTTTGTTTTCATAGCATTTGTCTCTAAACTAGCTCATATTCAACAATGATTAACACAGCAACAAATTGTGTTAAACTATTTCAAGCTTTAGCTTACGAATATACTCATCCTTTTTTAAAAGTAAGAAAAAGAGCTTCTCCAAGGAAATTCCTGTCCCATATCCTTTATGTCTTCAAGCACTCATCCTTCTCTTGTGGTTCTTTCTTTGTACTGATAAATACTGATAAAGACTGTCCACATGAGCTCCCTTAACTTCCTTACTAACTCCTCCATAATGCTGGACACCCTGGATTCCTCCCACACTATTTTACTGATTCTAGGGTCTTATACTTGTTAGGACAGAGGTTTGGCTACTTTTAATTCAAACTGTTCTTTTTCTGTTGAGTTGTATTAGTTTTTTATATATATTGGATATTAACTCCTTATCAGATATATGATTTGCAAATATTTTCTCCCATTCTGTAGACCACCTTTTCATTTTGTTGATTTCCTTTGCTGTGACTTGAGCCAAAACCAACTGTGCCACCCAGGTGCTCTCACTATACCATTTTAAAAATGAATTATGTCATATCTAAAAAAATCTTTGTCTAACCCATAGTCACAAAAGTTTTTACCTATGTTTTTGTCTAGAAATTTTATAGTTTTAGATTTTACACTTATATCTATGATCCATTTTGCATTAATGTTTGTGTACGGTGAGATTAGGGTCTACATTTGTTTATTTGTTTTAATGGATATACAATTATTTTAGTTTCATTTTTTAAAAAAGAATATTCCTCAGGTTACCTGTGTGGCTCAGACAGTTGAGCATCTGACTCTTGGCTTTGGCTCAGGTTGTCATCTCGGGGTTGTGTGATTGAGCCCCATGTTGGGCTCCACACTCAGCACAGTATCTGGTTGAAATTCTCTCTCTCTCTCTCCCTCTCCCTCTGTCCTTCCCTCCACTCATGCATTCTCTCTCTCTCTCTCTAAAATAAAAATAAACATATAAAATCTTTAAATATTCTTCTGTCATTGAATTGTTTTGGAATCTTTGTCAAAAATTGACAGACTATAAATATGTGCCTTTATTTCTGGACCTGATGCTTTTTTACACTGATTTTAATATGTATGCCAACAGTACACTATATTAATTTCTGAAAATTTGTAGTAAGTTTTGAGGTAAAGTGTATAAAGTTTTGTTCTTCTTTCCAACATTTGTTTGGCTATTCCAGGTGCTTTTCGTTTTTATGTAAATTTTAGGATCAATTTGTCAATTTTCTGTCAACAATGTTTTGTAGTTTTCAGTGTGCAGGTCTTGCCCTTCTAGTGACTTTATTCCTAAGAATTTTATTCTTTTGTGTGCTAGGTGAATGGAAATATTTTCTTAATTTCATTATTGGATTGCTGCACTGATTCTGCATCTTGTTGCCTCACTTCTCAGTTCTAGTATTTTGTTTTGCTTTGTTTTGTTTTTACTAGATTTCCTAGAGTTTTGCAGGATGGAAGGGGATTCAGGGTTCTCCCTGGTAGAAAAGTCACTCCATATTCCAGTAGAAATAACAGCTCTAGTTTTATCTTTTTGATTTGTTGAGGTTCAGCTTTAAAATACCATTTGAATACAAATTATCTATTTTACTCTCATTGTGTAGATGAGGAAACTAATTGATCTCAGAACCACTGAGTAAATTTGATATACAGCTTAAAATTAAATAAGATATTACAAAGGCAAAATAAAATATGATATGGACATACAAAAGAAGTAAGTGAATCAGTAAAATTGCAGCTAGTCTTGTTCCTAACGAAACATTTTATTCTTTCATTATAAATATTAATTCACAGTGGATACAACTCTTTGGCTTTATGTAAATTTCATAGAAAAAATATGTAGATTTGTCATTTTTCTTATCTGAAATTGAAGCTGCATTTGAAAAGGTTAAAAGGATGCATAATTACACCGTTATTAAATGTCATATGGACTGATATTGTGCAGGTTAGGCCAAGTGGCTCTGTAACTCGAGTGTTAATTATTTGCAAACCTGCATATGGGAGGCCCCCAAGGATATGATTACTGAAGTATTGGCCTTCTCCTGACTTCACTGCTGTTAGTGTCAGCAAAGCCAGGGAATCTGTCATGTCTTTCCTGTTTATTCATAGAGGGTGTAGTGGTATTTTAGCAATATTCTTGCTTTTCATGGATAATTGTTTCTACTTTTGAATTTATATCTCATGTAACATTTGAATAATCCTTTTCATATGCAGAGCTCACTTAAAATGTGTGATAGCCAACTTGTTATTAACTCTTTTTGACAGAGAGAACTTATTGAGAACTGAATATTAACAAGCAGGGAAAGAAAGACACCAGGACTTTCAATTATTAATAGAAGTAGGAGTTATACCCAGAGACTTTTGACACAAAATACAGGTAGTGAACAGTCTATTTTAAAATGGCATGGCAAAAATACTCTGAAAAACCCAAGTAAAATAATGGAAACAAAAAAAGAGATACATATTTTTTTTAAATATTTGGCAATGTCTACAGTTAACTTTGGTAGAAAAACGAATCAAAATCATTACATGGTAATTAGAAGCTATTGAGTTTTTGTCATTTACTTAACTATACTTATATATTGTAGACATTAAGTGCCTTCAGTTGGGTAAGAAGAGAACAGAATAGCTACTTGTTATAAGATAAAGTTTACTGTGTTTAAATCTACTTTGTTTGTTGTGGTGGTTATGATATCAGGAAGGTATCAGGAAGCAGTTGAAAACAAGAAATTGGGCCATTGTTATATAAGAAGATACTAGAAATTTTAATACACTATGAGTATTTTCTCTTAGAAATAGCTTTACAGTTGGGGATTTGTGTGTGACAATACATAACCACTATAACCCTCCATTGTATCTTAAAATAGAAAACTTAGCTCCAAGATCCAAAGATATTTTTATAAATATATTGCTCATATAGAGAATCATGAATTACAAATGTAACATGTGAGGAATATAAACATACTAATATTTTATTTTTTATAACTAGTATATTTTAAATTGATTTCAAAAAACAATTTTACCAGTTATTTTAGAATTTAGAAGCATTTTGATAGCATTTTGGTGGACCAGGGATCATTTAAAATCTGTTAGATCATGTGCACTGATGCCTTCTTTTTCTTTTGATCAATTTCCCTATGGCAAGAAAAGGTATACAAGATGCTTCTCTTGACTCTAGTGCTATCTATGTTCAAAATTTATTTTATGCCAGTCATATTCTCATATCTTTATTAATAACTATTTTTTAAGAAGTATCTACTGTCTTTCAGTGCCTACCATGAGAGAAGGTCACTGCCAAGTTTTATGCATTCAAACTAGTGCCACCTCTGTATCTATACCATGTATCAGGGAGGTCGGATGTCTGGGCCTGGGACTCAAATCCTGGCTCTGCCCCTTATAAACATGTGAAATTGGGCACTTTACTCAATCTACCCTAAGCTTAGTTTCACTAGTTTCACAACACCAACCTCATAGGATTTTTATGGGAATTAACATGGCTATATCCAAAGACCTGGCTACTAATAGGCACTAAGTAAATGGTAGATATGTAGTAACGTTTTGTGCATCACTATCTCAGGATCAGGGGATAAAACTTTTGGTAGGAAAAGTGAAGAAGTGATGAAAGCCATCGTTTGTTCTATTTCTTGCTTGCACTCTGTCTTCTGTATTTCTCCACTGCAGTAAGTAGTAGTAAGGTGTAAACTTATTCAAGCTTATTCACAGTGGCCCAAGACTGGAATCAAATGCCCAAGTTATGAGGGGATAGACAAATTATTGTGCATCCACACATGGAATGAAATGGAATACTATTCAGCAACAGAAAGGAATGAATTACTGATACATACTCCAACAGTCAAAACAATTATAAAAAATGAAAGACACCAGATAGAAATGGTGATGATATTTTACAGAGGGTAAATCTATACAGTGCCAGAAAACATATTGATGATTGCCAAAGGCTGGGAATTAAAGAAAAGGATTTACTTCAAGGAGGCAGGAGGAAACTTTGGGGATGATGAGAATGGAAATTTTGATTGTAGTGATGGCTTATATAACTGTATATGTTTGTCAGACTCACCAAATTATACACTTTAAAAGAATATATTTTATTACATGTAAAGTATACCTCAATAAATCTGACAAAATTATTTATGTAGCTAAATTTTGCTATGTCAGTTACAACTAATTTAAAGTTACATTCCCCAGGTTTGAGAGCATCTGTACCTCTACATCATGCCAATGAGTAGTATTAAACAAACTTTTTTTATCTTTGTTAAACTTCTAGGTAAAGAGAAATATACCATTTTTTTACTTAAAATTTTTAAAGTATGCACTGGATGAGCATTTGTTTTTATTCTTAGCACATTTTATATGTGAAATGACTTTTCACATCATTTCCCACATTTCTAATAGTGGTGTTTATCATTTCAAACTGAGTTGTAAATACTCGTTGTGGGTTTTTAAGAGGCGCTTCATAATTAATATTAAAATGTTCTTGCCAATATGTTGTTTTTAACTTTAATATATATAGTTCTCATTGGCAATGTTACTAATTTTTATGTGGTCAAATTTACTTTTTCTTTTCCTTAATGTAATTCTGGTTTTACATCATATATCCCTAGTCCAAAGCTATATGTAGTAATCTGTTTTCTTCTAGTAATTTATGGAGTCATTTTATAATCAAGTTTTGCTTTGGGAAGAATTTATTTGGGTGTAATTGTATGAACATGACTTATTTGAAGAATCTGGCTTTTCCCCAATAATGCCACTTTTGTTATATACTAAACTCCCATAATCTAATATACTTTATCTATGAAATCTATTTTGTTCCATTAATCTTTCTAGTCATTTGTGATATTACTCTACATCTTGATAATATTCACAATCTTGCCGTATGAAATGAGTGTGAGGCAGCCCTGGTAGCTCAGCAGTTTAGTGCCGCCTTCAGCCCAGGGTGTGATCCTAGAGACCCAGGATCGAGTCCCACATCAGGCTCCCTGCATGGAGCCTGCCTCTCTCTCTGCCTGTGTCTCTGCCTATCTCTCTGTGTGTTTCTCATGAATAAATAAAATCTTTAAAAGAAAAAAAAAGAAATGAGTGTGCATCTCTTATCATAAGAAAGATAATAAATAGTTGCTCGACTTAGTATTTTAATAAACCCAATGCAAATCATCAGTCTTTCAACTACATTATTTAATACCTATTAGCAGATGTTATATTTAAATTAAATCAAAATAATAACAAATTTAAAAGCAAAATGTAATAATATACTAGGAACATTTTAATGTTTTAGCATCAGTGAACAAACTTACAGTACTATATTTAGTTACTCTATTTAAGACTTCTAACATAATAAAATCTTTTTGTAGTTTTATGGTCTCCTCCAAGGAATGGTAATTATGTTTAGTGCAGCAAACAGTGAGTTTCTGATTGCACTGCTGCTCTGAGCTAGGACTGAGCTAGAATGAGCTTGCACATTTTGAATTAGACTGCAGAAGGGTGCAAGTAGTCAATAAACTTTGGCACCATTTCCAGATTGGCTTGTGAAAACCCAAAAGGCTCCCTTTGTCCATAGTCATTTCTTTAAATACTGGAGAATTAATAATGCTTCTGTTCAAAATCAATGTTAAATCTTTTTAAATAACAGAGTCAGTAAACATGAATCACCATTTGTATACAGATCCAGCATATTTTATAAGAGTAAACAGTTTTCTAAGGCCTCCCCAGCCTGGTTATAAATTGGGTCATGGTTACAGCAATGGTCTCAAGTCCTCACTTTTTTTCTGTTGTAGTATTTTAGATGAATTCTAGGTATAAAATACATAGATAGATTGTATTTTGAAATCCTATTTGACAATCCTGACCAGTTTAATCTATCTCATTTATCATGAACACTCCTATATTTGGATTCATTCTTACCATATTTTATTGTTTCCTACTTTCTAGGCTTTTTATTTGTTCCTCCTCATCGTTGCTTGATGACTTTATGTATGTATGTATGTATGTATGTATGTATGTATGTATGTATTCATTCAATCATTCATTGGATTGAGTTTTCTTTTTCTTTTTCTTTATTTTCAATATAAAAAGGTGCTTTTATTAAAGCACATGGACAGGACCCATGGGCAGAAGGAGCATGGGTTGCGTTTTCTTTACTCACTTTTTCCCCCTTTACTGATTTGGGAGTTGCTGATTGTACTTGACTGAAAATCTAAACTTAGTCAATATTTCTTTCTCCTTAAAATGTAAGGACTCTAATTACAACATGCCTGTACTTTTCATCCTTTTTCATATTAATTTGGATTGTTTTTCTGCTTCACTTAATTTTTTTCTAGTTCCATAATAGTGATTCTTCATTTTCTTTTTTATAAAATCAACTATCAATTTTGCTCATATTATTCTTATAGTCCATATCTTACTCTGGGTTAAATTTCCTAAAGTATATATTTTTATCTTTCTTCAGGGATCTGAGTGTAATAAATTTATCCTTTGCTTGTTTAGAAGGGATTTTATTTTTCTTTACTCTTGAAGATAATTCATTGGGTATAAGTTTATAGACTTGGAGTTATTTTCCTTCAATATTTTGAAATTTGTATTTTATCATCTTATGACTGTCATCATAACAAGTCTATAGTCAGTCAGTTGATTTTTTTTCCCATTGTAAATACACCATCTTTTCTTCTTTGGTGTCCTAAAATTTTCTGTCTTTGGTTATCTGCACTTTGGTGACAATGTGTCTACTTCTACATTTATCCAGTAAGGGACTTGAGGTATATTCTGTCTGAAGATTCATGTCTTTTTTTTTTAATTCTTAAAAATCTTCAGCCATTTTCTTTTCAAATATTGATGCTTCTCTATTTTTCCCTTGTAGAATTGTTTTGAGATATACGTTAGATCTGCTAATTATGCTCTTTATATCTTATAACCTGTGTTTTGTGTTTTCCATATCTCTAATGTGCATTCTGTGTAAGATTCAGTGATATATTATCCAGGTCACTAACTCCTTCTTTTTTTACTATTTAAACATTTACTCACTTTTAAATCCCAATGCCTATGATGACTATATTCATTTCTTAAAATGTGCCAGGTTCTTTTTAAATTTTGCCTCCTTTTTTTCCACAGTGACTTATTTATCATCGTGATTGCTGTGACTTCTTCTATCTCTGACCATTTAACTGTAGACTGTTTGAGATTATCTGTTACCTCACATCCTTAGCCTGTAAATTCTCCAATTAATGTCTGGTGACTCTTCCTCATGCTAGATCACTTCATGTTGTTTTTGGTTTTGGTTTTGTTTTCGTTTTAAAGATTTTTTATTTATTTATGACAGACACACACACACAGAGACAGAGAGAGAGAGAGAGAGAAAGAGAGAGAGTGAGGCAGAGACTCAGGCAGAGGGAGAAGCAGGCTCCATGCAGGGAGCCCAACATGGGACTCGATCCCGGGTCTCCAGGATCACACCCCTGACCAAAGGCAGCACTAAATCGCTGGGCCATCGGGGCTGCCCACTTCATGCTGTTTATACATTTTTATTACTAGCTTAACTTCAATAGGGATTTGCTTTAGATATATGAATTAATGCATCCTGGGGGTATAGAAGGTTCCCATGGAGCACTTTTGTAGGTTTCTTTCCATGCTGTGTGCCCTCAAATTATTTCAATAATCATGGATAATTTTTAAATTAATGTCTTACAGCATGGGATAATATAAATTCAGATACAGTACACCAGTACTAGTGGAACGGTCTTGGGGTTAATTTTCTTAGAGGAGACCCACCCCCTTCCCCCT
The DNA here is from genome assembly GCF_905146905.1 of Nyctereutes procyonoides. Taxonomy (NCBI): domain Eukaryota; kingdom Metazoa; phylum Chordata; class Mammalia; order Carnivora; family Canidae; genus Nyctereutes; species Nyctereutes procyonoides. The sequence continues at coordinate 18,801,955 of NW_026575040.1, read as the reverse complement.
CTGACCTTCCCAAAATCAAGCAGATGACCAGCTACTTTGTATTTTCCAAAAACTTAATGGGTGAAATTCATCTAGTCTTCTTTTCATAGAGATAGCATCCTTTGGGAAGACCATAAGTTTATTCAGGGGACTCAGTTCCAGTTCCTTATTTGGGCTCCAGGTTATATCCCCAAATTAGCCAAATCTCTATAAAGACATTGAAACTCTCATCCCTAGCTACTGGATCTGATTAGGACTGCCCCTTCTGTTAATGGTGAATGGTAATTTGGCCAATACTCCTATTGGAGAAAACTAAAAAAGGTTAGCATAGAAAAATCATATTCTTAAAAGCATCAAAAATGTAAATGATATGAAGAAAATAAATACTGGTGCTAAATCCAGAGTAGAGAATAATAAATCAGGGATTTGCTTTTGCTCAGGGGGGCATTTGCCGACTCAGAACAGGTAGCTGAGAGGACACAGAGTTGTATAGCCCAAATCGGTCTTCAAGGAAATAATTGATACCCCAGCAGCTAAGAAAGAAGTCAGCAAAGAGCCTTCAGTTACTGCCCTTCTCAGGGATTGTCTCAGCTGTAGGGAGCCATCTGACCAAGATCATGACATTCCTAGAATGGCCCACATCCAATAACTGATTGATATGGAGGTATAAAAGCTTTGCCATTTTGTTCCTACTTAGAACAACACTCATGGGTCATTTCAACTCACCTATTACTGGACCTGTATCAGAGCCTGACTTTTCCTTCTACCCAATTTCTGCTTCCTTTACCTCCTTTTCACAGTTGTGGATCTCAACAACACTCCTGAATAAACACCTTAAACACTAAACTCCAACTAGCTCAGCAGAATTATCAAAAACATTTTTTTTGCAGGTTGAGTTTTCTGTGAAGCAGAGCTTTTCATAGTTTTCAAAAGTTAGTGTGGAAGACTTAGAGTCTAGTGCTTAGACTTACTAAAGGTCATCTGTGGCCTACCTAAAGGTCATCTTACCTAAAGGTCATCTGTGGCCCAGAAAATCTCAAGTCCTAAGATTGGAATATAGTTATTTGAGATGGTTGAAGCATTCACTCAAGCAACACAATGCACCTTGGAGAACTCCTACAAATAAGTAAGGAAAAAGAACAATAACCCAGTAACCCAGTAGAAAAATGGACAAAAACTTGGGTAGGTTCTCAACTCAGTAATCTTCAAGAAAATGCTAACTAAAATGTAATAGATGCCACTGATCCCTCACTAGAATGGCTAATATTTAAGAGTTGTCAAGAATGTGGAGGAACAGTATCTGTCATGCACTTCTAAGTGTAGTGTAATTGGTACTACCACTTCAGAAAATAGTTTGGTATTATCCAATAAATTTTAAGATAGACATACCTCATGATACAATAATTTTACTGCTATGTATGTTTATATATATGTTTATATATACAGAATTGCATGTGTGTATGAATAGACACGTGCAGGGGTGTTCTTTGTAGCCAATGAGCTGCTATACATAGTATTATTATTTACAGTAACAAAAACTGGAAAATAATCAAATATCCATCACCCAAAAAATCTAGAAGTTGTGTCCCTCAGCTATAGAATGTAAAACGCTTTTATTACACAATGAAATCATAACAGTAATAAAGAGAAACAAACAATATAATTCAGATGCAAAAACATGGATAAACTAACATAATGTTGAATAAAGGAAGCCAGACACAAAATAATACATTTTATATGATTCAGTGCATATGAAGTACAAAACCAGGTAAAACTAAATTATAGTTCTTACACATACATTCTTTATGGGGTCAAGTATACAGAAAAATAAGGACATGATTACCATAATTTGGTACAAGAGACCCTAAAGATTACACACACACACACACAAACAAGAACAAATGAATGAACTCAACAAAATTTCAGGATACAAAATCAACACACAACAAAAACCAGTTGCATTTATATATGCTAACTGAACAATTCAAAAATGAATTGAGAATAAATGACAATTGTTGGTGAAGATGTGGGAAAAAAAAGAACTCTTGTGTACTGCTGATGCAAATGCAAAGAGCCACTATGGAAAACAGTATAGAGGGTCCTCAAAAAATTAAAAATAGAATTATCATATGATCTAGTAATTCCACCAGTGGGTATTTATCCAAAGAATACAAATACTAATTTTATTTATTTTTTAAGTAGGCTCTGCACCCAATGTGGAGCTCAATCTGGGGCCTGAATTCAAGATCCTGAGATCAAGACCTGAGCTGATATCAAGAGTCGGACACTTAACTGACTGAGCCACCCAGGCATCCTCCAGAACACTAATTTTAAAAGATAAATGCATTTATATGTTAATGCAGCATTATTTGCAATAGCTAAGTTAGGGAAGCAACCTTAGTGTCCACAGGGGAATAATAAAGAAGGTGCCTTTATGCATCTAAAGGCATATATATATCATCTAAGATATATATATGTATATGTATATATATGTATGTATATATATATATGTATATATGTATGTGTATATATATGTATATATATGTGTGTGTATATATATATATACACACACACAATAGAATATTAGGATAAAAAGAATAAAATCTTGCCATTTGCAACAATATGGATGGATCTAGAGGGTATAATACTAAGTGAAATAAGCCCATTAGAAAAAGACAAGTACCATATGATTTCATCCATATGTGGAATTTAAGAAACAAAACAAATGAACAAAGAAAAAAAAAGGAGACAAAAAAGTAGACTCTTAAACATAAAGAACAAATTGATTACCAGAGGGGAGATGGGGAGGGGGGGGATGAAGGAAATAGTGGATATTAAGAAGATTAAGAGTACACTCATCATGATGGGCAATGAGTAATGTATAGAATTGTTGAATCACTATATTGTACACCTGATACTAAGATTACAAAAATAAATTTAAAAAATAGAATTACCATATGATCCAGAAACTCCATGCCTGGGAATATACCCTAAATGATTAAAAGCAAGACTTTGAAGAAATATCTGTACACCAAGTTCATAACAGCATTATTTACAATAGTCAAAAAGTGGAAGTTACCCAAGTGCTCACCAATGGATGAATGGATAAACAAAATATGGCATATATATACATGTATGTATGTATGTGTGTGTGTGTGTGTATATATATATATATATATATATATATATATATATATAAAATGTAATATTATTTACTCTTTAAAAAGAATGCAGTTCTGACACATGGTAAAACATGGATGAATCTTGAGGAATTTATGCTAAGTGAAATAAGCTAGTTACAAAAAGATAAATACTACATGATCCTACTTATACGACATACTTAGAATAGTCAGAATCAAGAGATATAAAATGGAATTGTAGTTGCCAGGGGCTGGAGGGAAGGGAGATTATGGAGTCGATATTTAATGGGTATAGAGCTTCAATTTTGCAAGATGAAAAGAGTTGTCGAGATGAATAGTGGTGATGGTTACACAACAATATGAATGCACTTAATATTACATAATTCTGCACTGAAATACAGCCAAGATGGTAAGTTTTATGTCATGTGTATTTTACCATGATAAAAAATTAAAAATAATTCATTGGTCATAGTTTATGGGTTATTTTTGTACTCACAATTCTATTGATCTATATGTCTTGCCCTTATGCCAGTAGCACATTTTTGTGAATATGTAGCTTTGTTGTAAGTTTTGAATTAAGAAAGTGTGGGTCCCCCCAACTTTGTTCTTTTTCAAGATGTTTTTGTCTATTTGGGGCCCTTACAATTTCATATGAATTTGAAGATTGGCTTTTCCAATTCTGCAATTTTTTTTAAATAAAGGAGGGGCCATTGGAGTTTTCTAGGGATTGTATTGAATCTGTAGACCACCTTGGGTAGTATAGCCATCTTAACAGTATTATGTCTTCCAATCCATAAACACAGGATATCGTTCCAATAATATAGGACCTCTGTATTAGTCTCTGTTCTCCAGACAGATAACAAATAGGTTATGAGAGAGAGAGAGAGAGAGAGAGAGAGAGAGAGAAGAGGAGAAAGAGAGAAAGAGAGAGAGGGAGAGGGAGAGAGAGGGAGAGAGGAGATTGAGAGAGAGAGATCAACTATAAGAAATTGGCTCATGTAACTATGGAGGCTGAGAAGTTCAAGATCTATGGTTGGCAAGATGGAGACCTAAGGAAGCTGATGGTATTGTTGCAATTTGAGTCTGAATGACTGAGAACCAGGAGAGCCAATGGTGTAGATTCCAGTCTGAATCTAAGTCTGAATCCAGTCTACGGAAGAAGAATATCAGTGTGCCAGTTCTGAAATTGGTACTCAGGGATTATGATTTCTTTCTTATTCAGACTTTTATTCTACTCAGAACTTCAAACGGCTTGGATGAAGCCCACCCACATTGGGGATGGCAATTTGCTTATCCAATCTACCATCAAATGTTAATCTTGTCTAGAAACATCCTCAAAGACACATCATAAATAATGTTTAACCAAATAATGTGGGCACCATGGCCCAGTCAAGAAGACAAATAAAATTAAGCATTACAACTGGTTTTTACCTGCAGCCAAAGTTGAGAACCATTGTTCTAAATACTGGGAAGAATGAAATCTAAAGCCTGGAACTGTACTGAGGAGTTCACAGTCATCATAGAGGTCAGCTGCTCCTCATAATAAGTAGAAATACAAGTTAAGAGAATGACTAAATAGGTTGGCTTGGGATGCAGAAATTGGAGGAAATAATATCCTAACAAAAGTTTGCTTTTTGTACATCAAGAAACATATTTACTTTTTTCCATATCCCCATACAAAAGAAGCAGATTCTAAACAAGTAAACAGGGATTTTGATCTTTTTAAAGCAATGAACAACTAATGCAGGTTTGTTGCATTAAACAAGAAAAATGACTTTAATTTTCCAGCATAATTTGAAAACTTGCCATTCAATTACTAAATATTTTAAAACTTTTCAGTATGTTCCCTTTTGTGTTCTTATAAACCTTTTATGAGTTGGGGAAAATTAGTATCACATGAATAAGTAAGCACAAAGGCTGCATTGGTGCAAATTCAATGATCACCACTATTTTGTTTTGTCATTTGGCAGCAACAATAGACTTAACATCTAAACATAATCAGCACTGAATTTGTGATGTTTTATTCTACAGCTCCAAATTCCAAAATACAGAATTTGAATCTGTTTATCCTCTGGTAGCATATTTAGGCATGAAAGGCAAACTTTTGAGTGTGAATCCTTTTCCCATTTGCCAAATATGGACCTTTTCTCCCTTTAGCAAAGCGTTTTTGTCACAGCAACTGGGAAGAAGTACATGAAGAAATGAGAAAGGCCAGTGGTGCATTCTTATCTTAATCGAAAGCTGATTTCTGACTTCTTTCTGGCTATAATCAAGCTAAACTTAGAGATAACCACCTTTGGGAGCACAGAAAACAACCTCTGAACAGACTTAAACCACCTGAATTCTGAACTGTATATTAGTATTCTGTATGAGGTAGCTAACTTTGGAAATGTTATCAAAAAGTTCTTTTATTAATGTATATAAAAGTAAATGATAATATGTACCTCATTAGGGTTGCCATAAATATTGAATGACATGACCTATTAAAAACAATAGCGCAGCTTTAGGATGTATTCAGTTGGTGCCAAGTATATCCCTCCCTTATAGTTTTCTATAATCTTTCCTCTTCCTCAGGCAGAATGTACCTGAACTTCACTTAGTGCCTGTCTAAACCTATACTTTGGATGACACCATAAAATAGTTTGAGGTTTAGGTTGACCTAAAATGGACAGAAGGAAATAATCCTTGCCAGATCCCAATATTTGATGGAAATGAAGCTGAAGAGTACAGTGAGGCCAGATAAATTGGAAGCTCTTGAGAATCACAGACTTGTGAGCATATTAAGATGGCTGTTGTTTAAATTGGGTTGCTGGCATATTATATCAGCCTTTGAGATACTGAAAGAGAAGGAAAGAGATTTCCTTGATAAATAATTGAAGCTAACTTTCAAATACTTAAAAGGCTACATGACCCAATCAGCTAACTCCTATCTATCCTAACTGCCCACCCTCTATAGCTGGATGAACTTATTCTCATGAACTAGATGAAAATGTTCAAATTTGACTATTATATAACTGTTCCATATAAAATTCTACTCTCATCAGATTTTTCTGATTTTAGTCTGTGCTTTGCACATTACTTGGTATTATCTCCTTAAAAAATCAAAACGAACTAACAAAAATCTGCACAACACTTTAAGATTTGGCCTCACTCCCAAAATTCCACTAAAATTATGGTAAAGTGGTACAATGACAGTAAAAGTATACGCCTTTTCCTCATCAAAACTCCTTCCTACTTCTCCAAAGTTAACTACTATATTGACTTTTTAAAATTATGTTTAAGTACCCATAATAAAATTTACCATCTTTGCCATTTTTAAGTGTACAGCTCAATGTTATTAAGCACATTCATATTGTGTAACCAATCTCCAGAATAATTTCATTTTGTAAAACTGAAACTCTATACCTGTTAAACATTAGCTCCTCATTATTCTCTCTCTCTAACCCTTGGCAACAGCCTCACTATTTTCTCTCTCTACGATTCTGACTACTCTATGTTCCTCATATAAGTGGAATTATATAGTATCTGTATTTTTGTAACTACTTCATTTTACTTAGCACAATGTCCTCAAGGTTCATCCATGTGGTAGCATGTATCAGAGTTTCATTCATTTTTTAAGGGCAAATAATATTCCATTGTATATACATACCATATTTGGCTTATCCATTCACCCATTGATAAACGCTTGGGTTGCTTCCACCTTTTGACCACTGTAAATGATGCTGCGATGAACTTGGTTGTACAGATGTCTCTTCAACACCTTGCATTTCGGGGGTTGGGGGTGACTTGATGATGGGCACTGAGGGGGGCACTTGATGGGATGAGCACTGGGTGTTATTCCATATGTTGGCAAATTGAACACCAATAAAAAATAAATTTATATATTAAAAAAAAAACAGAACCTTGCATTTAATTATTTTGGGTATATCTCCAGATACAGAATTCTCAGATCATGCAGTAATTCTATTAATTTTTTAAGGGAGCATCAAACTCTTCTACAGTGGCTGCCATTTACCTTCCCTCTAACAATATGCAAGGATTCCAATTTCTCCACATCCTTCCCAAAACTTGTTCTTTTCTGTTTGATAGTAGGTATCTTAAAATTGTGGTTTGGGGTTTCATTCATCTGATGATTAGTGATGTTGAATATCTTTTCATGTGCTTCTTGGACCTTTTTTATCTTCTTTGGAGAAATGTCTACACAAATCTTTTGCCTCTTTTTGAATTGGGTTGGTTGTTTTTGTTGTTGCTGAGTCGTGGGGTATATATATATTCTTGATATTTACCCTTTAGCAGATAAATGATTTGCAGATATTTTTCTCCAGTCTATATGTTGCTTTTTTACTATGTTCATAGTGTCTTTTGAGAATCAAAATTTAACATTTTTGAGATAGTTCTATTTGTCTATATTTTTTTTGCTGCCTGTGCCCTTGAGGTCATTGCCTGATTTTTGACATGTGTGCCAGGACCATTTAATGAGAAAAGAAAAGTCCCTTTAATAAATTATATGGATGGGGATCCCTGAGTGGCTCAGGTGTTTAGTGCCTTGCCTTTGGCCCAGGACGTGATCCTGGTGTCCCGGGATCGCATCCCACATCCCACGTCGGGCTCCCTGCGTGGAGCCTACTTCTCCCTCTGCTTGTGTCTCTGTCTCTCTTTATCTTTCTCTCTCATCCTCTCTCTCTCTATGTGTCTTTCATGAATAAATAAATTAAATCTTAAAAAAATAAAAATAAATGATATGAACAATTTGATATTACATTGAAAGGAATGAAGTTGTACCCCTACCTTGCACCATACACAAAAATTAACTCAACATGGATCAGCAATCTAAATATAGGAGATAAAACCAGAAACTCTTAGAAGAAGACATAATACTAAATCTTCATAACCTTGGGTTTGGCAGTGGATTCTTGGATATTACACTAAAAGTACAAGCAACAAAAGAAAAAACAGATAAAGTAGATATCATCAAAATTCAAAATTTTGTGCACCAAAGGACATAATAAAAAAGTGAAAAGACGATGTACAGGATTAGGAAGAATGTTTGCAATGATACATCTGATAGGTGACTAGTATCTATGATATATAAAAACTTTCACAATTCAGCAACAACAAAAAAAACCAACAACCCAATTTTTAAAAATGGTAAAGGACTGGGGCACCTGGGTGGTACAGTTAAGCATCCAACTCTTGGTTTTGGTTCAGGTCATGTTCTCAGGGTCATGAGATTGAGCCCTATGTCAGGCTCCTCACTGAGCATGGAGTCTGCCTGAGAGTCTCCCCGTCTCTCATCCTGCGCCTCTTACTTGTGTTCTCTCTTTCTCTAAAATAAATAAATAAATCTTTTTAAAAAATGATAAAGCACCTATATAGATATCTCTTCAAAGAAGATATGCAAATAGCCAAGAAGCACATGAAAAGATGCTCACTCTCCTTAATCATTAATGAAATACAAGTCAAAACTACATGAGGTACCACTTCACACCCACAAGGATGGCAACACCAACACCAACACCCAACAATAACAACAGCAAAACAAGAACAACAGAATATAACAAGTCCTGGTGAGGATGTGGAGAAATTGAAAATCTTGCATACTGCTGGTAGTGAAGTAAAATGATACAGTCACCGTGAAAAAGAGTTTGGTGGTTCCTCAAAAAGTTAAAAGTAAAATTACTATGACCCCATAATTCCATTCCTAGGTGTATACCCAAAAGAACTGAAAACATTTACTTTAACAAGTACATGTACACACATGTTCACAGCAGCACCATTCACAAAAACCAAAAGAGGAAATAACCCATCAATGGATGAATGGACAAATTATGGTGTGTACACACAATGGCATATCATTCAGAAATAAGAAGGAATGAAGTACAGACACATGCTACAACATGGATGAGCCTCAAAAATATTACAGTAGGGGCACCAGGCTGTCTCAGTGAGTGGAACATGTGATTTGATCTCAGCATTGTGAGATCAAGCCCTACCTTTGGTGTAGAGATTACTTAAGTAAATAAATAAATACTTTAAAAAGTTATGGTAAATTAAAGAAGCCAAATACAAAAGGTCACATATTGTATAAATCTATATGTGAACCTATCCAAGATAGTTAAATCCATAAAGATAGAATACAAATTGGTGTTGGTGGGAGTTGGTGGTGGTGGTGGGGAGAATGAGGAGAAACTGCTCAAAAGGCAATACAGTTTTACCTTGAAATGATGGAATGTTTTCTAACTAGATAAAGGTGGTGATTGCACAACATTTCAATATATTACATGCATTGAAATCCCGCTTTAAAATGGTTATTTTTATGTTATATGATTTTTTAAACTCAAATTTTAAAACAATTTTTTAAAAGAAGAATATAATAGAGACACCTGGGTGGCTCAGCGGTTGAACATCTGCCTTTGACTCAGGGTGTGATCCTGGGTCTGAGGATCAAGTTCCCTCATTGGGCTCCCTGCAAGAAGCCTGCTTCTCCCTCTGCCTGTGTCTCTGCCTCTCTGTGTCCCTCATGAATTAATAAATAAAATCTTTTTAAAAATAAAAGAAGAATATTATATATTCACAGAATTGCCAGGAAAGCTGGAGAAGTAGGTTTGGAAATTGACCAGAAAAAAAAAAAAAAAGGATGCCAGGCAATCAGAATTACATGACATTCACACCATAAAATTAGTCTGGAGAGCAAGTGGTGCTCTGAGGTTGAGGCTATATTCCATAGCTTGCATAGAATTTTCCTCTATTCAGTTATGGACGGTGCCATGGGCAATATTATCTCTGGAAGAAGAATGTTGTGCCATTGTCAAAGTATGAATTCTTCATTGGTCCTCCATCTTTGGTTCATTATCTCAGAGTCCAAATGGGGGCACATCTGATTAGCTGAGTCTAATTCAAGTGCCCATAACCCAGCTCAAGGGGGTTGGGAAGAGAAGCATTTTGCTTTTTTAGTTCATATAGTGAGAGGCAGGCCTTACCTGATTCACTGAGCATGAGATTCCTTACCAAAGAAAATGGTACAGATGCTTGGGAGCCGTTTTCCTCCAAATGGTAAATGGAATCTGGTGTTGGTGGGAGTTGGTGCTGGTGGGAGTTGGTGGTGGTGGTTGAGAAACCTTGATTTGGAGTTCTAGGTCATGCAAGAAGAAAATATCAGGAAAGGAGAAAAATATCTCTATTTGTAGTTGACATCCAAGTGAAAAACTGAAAATGCTAGTGGTAAACTCTAAAAACTACTGAGCAAGTTTAGTAAAACAGCTGAATACAAGATGGATATACAAATGGCAATAGCTTTTCTAATCCATTAGAAATGGAAATAGAAAATTTTCCCATTATCACAATATCAAAAATAGTAAATACTTAAAAAAAATGTGATGAAAAATTCTGTACAGTATTCCCTCCTCCTCTACAGTTTTGCTTTCTTTAATTTCAGTTGCCCATGGTCAACTGTGGCCTGAAGCAGATGATACTCCTGACATATTGTCAGAAGGCCAGCAGTTGCCTAACCCTACATCATAATGCCTAGTCATTCACTTCACTTCATCTCAACATGCAGGCATTTTATCTCACAACATCACAAGAAGGGTGTCTATAGTTCAATAAGATATTTTGAAAGAGAGAGAGAGAGAGACCGCAGTCACACTTTTATTGTAACATATTGTTTTAATTGTTCTATTTTATTATTAATTATTGTTAACCTCTTATTGTATCTAATTTATAAATTAAAATTTATCACAAGTATGTATAGGAAAAAATGTAGGTTTGGTGGTGTCTGTGAATTCAAGCATCCTTTGGGGGTCTTGGAACAAGTACCCTGCACCTAAGGGGAGGAACACTATAATCTCAAGAAAAGGCATATAAAGCAAAACTTAAAAAAAATAGATATATCATATCTATCCAGAATTGGAAGTTAATATTATAAAAGAGCCAATCCTCCCCAAATTAATAGACAAAATGAATATAATACAAATCAGAAGGCTTATTCCTGAACTAGACAAAATTGTCCATATACAAAAATTCAAATGGAAAAGTTCATATGGAAGAGGAAATATCTCTAAGAATATCCAAAATATTGTGAAAAAAATGGAGAATAGCTAAAATACTGTGAAGAACAATTGTCTTCAGATATTAAACTTACTATAAACCTACTGAAATCAAAATTATATAGCATAAGCATTAAAGTAGATAATTAATGTAGTAGGAACAAATAGAGAGGCAGACTGTAATCTACATTATAAAGGTGCTTTTTTTATTTAGTTATAAAATGGTGACTTATTTAATAAGCTGTGCTTTTTTTATAGTTGACTACAGAACAATGCACAGAGTCTGATTCTGTTTGACTAAAACAAGTATGTGTGTGTGTCTGTGTATGAATATGTCTATCTACCCATACTCATACACACACACACACACACACACACAGCCTGGGAATTAGGATTTAAAGAGGAAAAGGGAAAAAGGGGAGGGAGGGCTTTCACTTGTGATTTGACATGCTTCCGTATGGTTAGTTTAGGTTGTTTGGGTTTATTTGCTTTTGTTTACAAAGAAAACAAAGGCACAGTTTGATAGAATCGACAACATATTGAGCAACAGCATTGAATTACTTTCACCGTTCTCTGTTGAAATGTGCACCATGGGCCTAATTTATTTTTTTAATGTCTACATTCTGAATGTTGCTTCTTCAATAAAGACTTAGCAGCTCTGAGGCCTCATTGGCATGTCTGCAATGTAATCTTTTCATTGGATCAGCATATAATTTTAGGCTCATTCATTTCAGTATTTAACAATTTAAAATAATTTCAGACATTCCATGGGTTTTAGATTCCTTGGCATAAGCAATGTATTATATTTTTAGCCACTGTTTTGTCTGTCACTGAAGCCTTAATAATATGACATATCATCCCTAATAGGTCACCAAATGTTTCTATTTAGACTGGTTTCAACTGCTTATGAAAGAACATTCATTCTGGATTTCAGCTTCAACTGTTCTGAGTTATTCAACCTATCTAAGTCTACTTTCCTCATCTCTGAATGGTTATAAGAGCTTCACTTCCAAATAGAATTGTGAGAGGTAATGGACATAAAATACTTCATATAAGTATTTATAAGTATTACTAATTACTTAGTAAATTGTGAATATTATAAGAGTCTTCTGTTTTCCAATATCTGACAAAAAATTTTTCTCTGGAATTCTCCCAAATAGAATCTGTTCATTAGAATGACAAGATAAGTTAAGTGTTAGGTACCAAATAGAAATATATAGGATAAGGTAAAAACAGTGGGATAGGTTCCAACAGTGTATCTCTGACCTCTGCTATATCCAGGTACCATCTTGTGTATGAGGAATACAAAAATAAAGTTATTTGACTGCACTTGTTAGCTGGCATGGTAGAAACTATTAATTATGCCAAGCAACATCTCTTCACTTTCTTTCCGGCGAGGCACATGGCAGCTGAGATTAAAAATCATATACCCTGGCCCCTGACGCAGGCATGAATGGGCCACATGGCCGAGTTGTGGGCAAGCTATAAGGAGTGAATGTCCCTAAAAGGGGAGTGTCTTTTCTTACCTGGCCTTTTTTTCTTTAATTTTTTGAGCAGTTTTAGGTTCACAGCAAAATTTAGGGGAAGGTACAGAGATTTTCCATTTTTTTTCTTGCTGAAGGACTTTTTAAAAGCTATTTTTAGCACAAATAATTATATTACATAAAGGAAATGTTTATGACTAATACTCTACTTCTGAGACTATTCTTTTTAGTAGTTATATATGAAAGCCACACTAACATTTGTCTGTTTGATTATATTACTGAGCTTGAAATAATAACTTTACAAATTTGTATTCATAGTTTTTATTGACCTAAACTGGCCACATTTAAACTGCTAATGGTTCCTATATTTACCAGATAAAGCAAACGATGGAAAAACATTTCATTGTGAAATGTGTCATCCTCCAGGAGTTTCATCAAATTGTCTTTGCCCACTAGCTACAATAAAGCTAATGCATGTACTAACATAAAATAGTGCACTGGTTTTGTTGAGGTTTATTTACTAGTCTAATGATTATTTCAGTAAAGCCAGGACTCTAAATGACAGCCACATGGATAATTGTATTGTAGTGTGTTTTCTTTTCAATTTAGTCAGGTTAATTTAATATCTAACACAACTAGCGCCTTTCAAATGCTGTGATTGGTAGAATATGAATGAAACACAAATAATTTGTAAGATATTTGGACATATTAGTTCTAATACTATCTACTGTGTTTTTTCAAAGTACTTTTTAGTAATATTCATAAATACCAAGTCATTTATTGCTCATTTGATAAATTAACTTTTATATTTGAGAATGAGTATTATATCTTTATTATACATTTTTGTGACTAGGAAAGGTAAGACTATTAGCTCTCTTTTCTGCAAACTTTGAGCTCTGTGACTGCTAGCCATTTGAAATGGAACTTATCTAAATGGGTCACTTAATTGAGCTGTTGGTTGTCATGGAATTGGCCAGTGAAATTATACCTTATTATTTTGGTACTTTTTGATAAATAGAAGGTCTTAATTACAATGTAGTCAAATTTGTCAATCTTCCATTATGGTCAGTACTTTATGTTTTCTTTTTGCCTTTTCTGTTTCTATAGAAAACTTTCTACCTCAAAGTCACAAAGTCATTCTTATATATCAAAGTTTTATTGTTTGATCTTTCACACTTAGATTTCTAATCCACCTTGAATTGTTTCCATGTAGAATGTGAGGAAAGGTCAAGTTCACATTTGGGGTTTGTTTTTGTTTTTTCATTTAGATGGGGCTTTCTCTCCCCTCTGACCTGCAATACCATCTTTGTCATAGATCAAAGATCCATTACAGCATAGCTACAATGTCATTGCATAGTATATACAATGATATGTCATCTAATTTAACAACAAAATATTTTTTATACTCCTGCACCTTTAAAAAACATGACATTTGGAGCTCACTTTTACTTGCTTTACTTTTTTCAACATAGTGGGGATGCACTGGTAATAAATACTAAAACAAAATGTTGCACTATAGAGGTACACATGACACTTGAAACATTGATCAGTTAGAGCTGCATCATTGCAATTTATAGTGCTACCACACAGCAGTGTGAAGTGTTGACAGAACTATGGAAGATCTCTGTTGCAATTGCGGTTGACCGTTGAACAGTGTGGTGGGTAGAGGTGCTGATCAACCACAACTGAAAATCCACATATAATTTTTGGCTCCCCCAAGACTTAACTACTATTAGCCTACTATTAAATGGAAAGCCTTACTGACAACATAGTCAATTAACACATATGTTGTATGATATATATATATATATATATATATATATATATATATATATATATATAAAATACTATATTCTCAGATAAAGTACGCTAGAGAAAGCAATGTTATTAAGAAAATCATAAGGAAGAGAAAATATACTTACAGTACTGTACAGTATTTATAAATAATATCAGTTAACACTGTATTTATAAGATAAATTGCCAGTACCTACATAATATTGTCTGATATGATACAAAGCACTATAGATGTTACATATATTACTTACGTTTGACATAGGAAATGAAGAGATAATGTGAAAAATAAATTTATGTTTATTTATAGGTACAATGATTCATACATTGATAACTAAGAAGCAGCAATACAATTGCTTTATGGTAGCCTAGTGTAATCAGAATGATTGCTTCACAGTAGCCTAAACTATATACTAATGGATGAGTTGTTATAAAATTTTATGGCATACAGTATTACAGTCATATTCATAATACAGTATTTGAAATATTGTTACAATTTTAAAAGAAAAAAACACTTACCTGTGTTGACAGGCTGATATGCAGTTTCTCCAATTATGAGAAGCACACTGTAATTCTGGAAAGCAAAGTTATAAAACAGAAAACTAACACGTTGTTAGTTTTATATTAACTATCACTCACCTTATGCCTACGTGAGGATAGGCTGTCCACTTCCATACCAGTTTCACACGTGATGTTCTATGTGATAAACCCTTGGGTGATGGTGGTAATTGTGACACAGAAATGTCTCACACAGTTCTTGTCCTACAGTTATTAGGTTTTCAGATGAAGACACATACACAACAGAAAAGTTTATTGACTATATGGCATGATGATTATTACTGTTTATTAAGTGGAAGTGAATCATCATAAAGGTCTTCATTTTTATCATCTTCACATTGGGTGGGCTGAGGAGGAAGAGAGGGGTGTTTCAGGGGTGGTGGAGACGGAAGAGGTGGAGGAGGTGGGAGGGGAAGCCGAAGAGGCAGGCACACTCATTGTGACTTTATGGAAATACATTGTAATTTCTGACTTTTTGTATTTTCATTTCTCTAAAAGTGTTTCTATATGGTACCAATTCTGTTTGCTTTAGTTTCAGTGTCTGAATCATAGAAGGGTCCATGTTGTAGAAATCCAAAGCAGTCTTAAATAATCAGAACCTTCTGCCAGATTGTCTAACGTCAACTTCTTTTCTGGCACTGCTTCTATTTCTCCTTCCTCATCTTCTGGCACTGGTTCCAAAGCACTCATCTCCATCAACTTATCTTCTGTTCATTTCTCTGGTGTGGTGTCTATTAGCTCTTGAATTTCTCTAAGATCTATATCTTGAAACTCTCACCCTTCACCTTTTTTTTGCCATATCCACAATCTCCATGATTTCCTTGATTGGCTCTGTTGTAAAACTTGTGAAGTTATGCACAACATCTGGGCCCAGTTTTCTCCAGCAGGCATTTACTCTTTCAGGTCAATAACTTTCATGGCTTTTTCTATAACAATCATGTTATCTTCAAGGTGTGATCCTTCCGGACTTTCATGATGTTCTCTGTATTGAGGTTCTTTTCCATAGCACTGGCAATCCTTTCTGTAGAGTATCATGTGTAATGAGCCTTAAAAGCCTTTATGACCCCTTAATCTAGAGGCTGAATTAGAGACCTTGTATTTGGAGACAAACAGACCACCTTGGTGCTTTCAGTGTTGAATTCTGGGTGGCCAGAGATGTTGTTCAACATCAAAAGAACTTGAAAAGGCAGTTCCTTACTGTTAAGATACTTCCTGATGTCAGGGACAAAGCATCAATGGAACCAATTCAAAAAAAGGGTTCTCACTGTTCAGGCTTTCTTGTTATACAACCAAAAGACTGGCAGCTAGCATTTATCTTTTTCTTTCAAGGCTCAGGGGTTAGCAGTTTTAAAGATGAGGGTAGTCCTGATCATAAATCTGACTGTATTTGCACAGAACAGTAAAATTAGCCTATCCCTTCCTGCCATAAATTCCAG
This sequence comes from Nyctereutes procyonoides, assembly GCF_905146905.1. Lineage (NCBI taxonomy): Eukaryota > Metazoa > Chordata > Mammalia > Carnivora > Canidae > Nyctereutes > Nyctereutes procyonoides. The sequence goes on along the minus strand of NW_026575040.1, from coordinate 18,785,522 downwards.
TGCTCACTTCTCTTCCTTACTAATAAATGTTCATTGTGGCATTTTTTTTTCTAGACTAGGACACTTTTGTCTGCATTAAAAATCTGTTCAGGCAGATATCCTTTCTTCTCAATGACTTTCTTAATGGTGTCTGGGAACTCATCTGTTGCCTCTTGGTTGGCAGAAGCTGCTTCTCCTGTTATCTTGACATTTTCAAAGCCAAATCTCTTTCTAAAATTATCAAACCGGTCTTTGCTGGCATTAAATTCTACAGTTTTGGTTCCTTTACCTTCCTTTTTCTTTAAGTTGTCATATAATCACTTTGCTTTTTCTTGAATTATATTAAAGTCTACCTAAGGATATGCCTTTCTTTTTTTTTTCTTTTAAATTTTTATTTATTTATGTATGATAGTCACAGAGAGAGAGAGAGAGGCAGAGACACAGGCAGAGGGAGAAGCAGGCTCCATGCACCGGGAGCCAGACGTGGGACTCGATCCTAGGTCTCCAGGATCGCGCCCAGGGCCAAAGGCAGGCGCCAAACCGCTGCGCCACCCAGGGATCCCAGGATGTGCCTTTCTTATAGCAATGCTGCACCTATAAAGAAGCTTCATTTTCACAATGAGGTAAGAAGGTATTTCACAGAAGTTCAAGGTTTTCATGTTTGCTGACAGTGATGGCTTCACAAATTTCCTTTTCTATAGTACTCCTTAACACTGGATTAATTCATTTTGAAATTATGGGCAACCACAACTGCAGATCTCAATTTATGGTACATGTCAAGCAGCTCAACTTTTTCTTGCCATGTCATGGTTTTCTCTGCTTTTCTGAGGACTTTCAGCACCACTAGTGGTACTTTGAATGGGTCCCATGGTGTTTTTTTTAATCAAGGTTTATGACATTGCACTAAAGGTGATGAAAAATAGACAAGAACTGCAAGAGATTACTTTGTACTGTGATACACAATTTACTGGAGAGATAGACTGCTCATGTGATTAGCATCACACAGCATTTTAAGCAGATACTCCCAACACTTGAGCTCACCACAATAGCAATAGGAGATGGCTTCAAAATTAACATAGAGTACAGTATGTACTACATCTAGTTTTAGGTGGTTATGATTTAATCCTGCATCTTTATGTTGGTTTACATTTCTCTCGGCTATGAATGATGCTATGTATTTTCTGTGTTTTGGTACACAAATTTTTATAATTTTAACCTTTTATAATAGATTAGTGTATATTTATAATAGTAAATAATAAAACAGGCTAGTATCTATATATATTTTGTGATATATCTAACTTTTTCTTTTTTATAGGTATTTCTGGGCTATGTGATTTGTCTGAGATTTTTCTCAAATAGTCACAGATCTCCGAAAAAACTCACAATATATTTACTGGAAAAAAATCTGCATTTAAGTGCACCTGCACAGTTCAAATCCTTATTGTTCAAGGGTCAACTGTATTCAACTCTGCCCTTATAATGTAAAAACAGCCATTGACAATATGTAAATGACTGTAGTAGTGTGCCAAAAAAGGTTGTTCAAGGTCACTGAAATGTAAATTTCATATAATTTTCAAGTATCACAAAACATTATCCTTTGATTATTTCCAACCATTAAAATATATAAAAATTATTCTTAGCTCAGAGTCTATACAAAAACAAGCACAAGACAAGTTCAGATATTGGACCATCGTTTTCCAGCTCCTAACCTAGATGGTCATTCAGAATAGTATTTACCAAAACATGTTTTGAGGAACTTCACTCCTATGAAATCATTCTCAAGTATACAAAGTCAAATAGCTTTATAAAAGCCATATATAGGACTTTTGGGAAAGATGGCCAAATAGGAGGATCCTAAGTTCAATCCATCTCAAGGATACAATTAGATGACAGCCACATCAGTGTAGATAACCAAGAAAACGACCCGAAGACGGAAGACTTTCCACAGTGAAATGTAGAGAAGAGGCCACACTGAAGAGAATAGGAAGGGCAGAGATGCATTCTGGAGCTAATGGGACCCACAGGACTCTCTAGGGGGACAATATTGGTGGGAAGAGGGAAGAGAAATAGACTTTCACACCTGGGAGCTTAAATGAGGTATATGAAGTGCCATAACATCTGGCTTTGAAAACTAGAGAGGCCAAATTTTGGGAGTTCTTACAATTAGCAGAGCTTAATTAGCAGAGCCTGGAACTTTAAAAATCAGCAGGCTTGTGGGAGAGCCTGGAGGATGAGAGGGAACGGAATTCTTGCTCTTAGAGCACAACAAACAGCCTCAGAGATACAGCATAGAAACAGCAGTATAAAAAACACTGAGGGTATACAGGAGGGAGTTTTGTTTACTAATCCTTGACCATGTGCCTGAGTGGCAGGGACCATTGGGAGAGTTCTCCAGGAACAAAGGAGCTAGCAGGCACCATTCTCCTATCCTACTGCCCAACCAAGACATTTGGGCACCTGCAGGTACCAGAGCAGCACTGGTACTCACTACCTAACTTGCTAACAGCATGCTCCACTCACTGTTTCCCTATTGATTTTTTTTGGATGATTTATCCATTGATGTTAAGAGTCATGTTAAAATCTCTTACTATTATTGTATTACTATCAATTACTTCCTTTATGTTTGTCATTAGCTGCTTTATGTATACAAAATCAATTACAGAAATCTATTGCATTTCTATACACTAATAAGGAAGCAGCAGAAAGAGAAATTAAGAAAACATTCCCATTTACAATTGCACCAAAAAGAATAAAACACCTAGGAATAAACTTAACCAAAGAAGTGAAAGACCTGTACTCTGAAAGCTATAAAACATTGATGAAATAAATTGAAGATGACATAAAGAAGTGGAAATTAGTGTTCAAGGATTGAAAGAACACGTTAAAATGTCCACACTATCCAAAGCAATCTACAGATGCAAAATAATCCCTATCAAAATACAACAAGGGCAGCCTGGGTGGCTCAGCAGTTAAGCACCTGCCTTTAGCTCAGGACGTGATCCTGGAGTCCCAGGATCAAGTCCCACGTCAGGCTCCCTGCATAGAGCCTGCTTCTCCCTCTGCCTGTCTCTCTCTCTCTCTCTCTCTCTCTCTCTCTCTCTCTCATAAATAAATACAATCTTAAAAAAATACCAACAGCATTTTTCACAGAACTAGAACAAATCTTAAAATTTGTATGTAACTATAAAAGACCCAAATAGCCAAAGCAATCTAGAAAAAGAACAAAACTGGAGGTATCATGATCCCAGATTTTAAGATATACTACAAAGCTGTGGTAATCAAAACAGTATGATACTGGCACAAAAAAAGATACAGATCCATGATCAAAACAGAGAGCTCAGAAATAAACCCATGATTATATGGCCACTTATCTTTTACAAAGAAGGAAGAATATGCAATGAAAACAATGACAGACTCTTCAACAAATAGTGTTGGGAAAACTGAACAGCTACATGAATAAAAATGAAACTGGACCATACACAAAAATAAACTCAAAATGGCTTAAGGAACTAAAAGTGAGACCTAAATCCATAAAAATCCTAGAAGAGAGCACAAACAGTTATTTCACTGACATTGGCCATAGAAACATTTTTCTAGGTAGGTCCCCTGAGGCAAAAGAAACAAAAGCAAAAATAAACTATTGGGACTACATCAAAATAAAAAAGCTTCTGCACAGTGAAGGAAACAGCCAACAAACTAAAAAGCAACTTATGGAATGGGAGAAGATATTTGCAAATGGCTATAAAGAGTTAGTATCCAAATTATATAAATAACTTGTACAACTCAACACCCCAAAAAAACAAATAATCCAATGAAATAAATGGGGAAAAGACACAAACAGACATTTTTCCAAAGAATACCTACAGATGGCCAACACACTCATGAAAAGATACTCAACATCACTCATCATCAGGGAAATGCAAAGCAAACTACAATGAGATATCACCTGTCAGAATGGTTAAACTAAAAAACACAGGAAAAACAGGTGTTGGCAAAGATACAGAGAAAGGGAAACCCTCTTGCACTGTTGGTGGGAATGAAACTGGTGCAGCCACTGTGGAACACAGTATGGAAGTTCTTCAAAAATTTAAAACTAGAACTACACTAGTAATCACACTCCTGGGTGTTTACCCAAAAAATACAAAAACACAAATCAAAGGGATACATATATTCCTATGTTTATAGCAGCATTATTTATAATAGCCAATCTATGGAAGCAGCCCAAATGTCCATCAATAGATGGATAAAGAGGTATATATATATATATATATATATATATATATATATATATATATATAAAGTCGTTGTGCCATAATTTGGGTATTTTGAGGAGAGATCACATCTTCCTCACTTTGAAGGCATTTTTGGCATTTAGAGTAAAAACAAGTTCCAGAGACAGCACGTTTGGCTATAAAGGTTTTATCTCAGGGCTGAACCTAGAGATTCATAGGTCTTTATCTTTTATCTATTGGCTCTTTAAATCTGAAAGTAGCTTTATAAGCCTAGCTATTGTTGTGGCAATAAAATTTTGGAGAGTTACTTAACTGCTGAAAATAAAAGGGTTCTCATCCTCTGTTCGGAAAGTGCTCATTGTTCTTTGCCCATAGCATCAAGTAAACTCCAGAATCATATTTTAAACCCACCTAAATATATCAATGACAAAGTTGCATCAGTAACTATGCTTCTGAAAGCCAGAACCTTCATCACCAGCTTGGTACTTCTAGCATGTTCTTAGTGCCTTTCTCAAGTTACAAGTTAGTCAATCATTCAGCTCTTTATGGAATGCCTATTATGCGCTATGATGCTCTAAGTCAGTAGTTCTCAATTTTGACCACATATAAATCAACTATAAGGATTTAAAACGATGCCTAGATCATTCACATAAATTTCTTCATCTAGTGTGTAGCCGGAGTAGTGTTTTTTTTTTTTTCAAAGCTAGACTGGTTTTTACCTGTAACAACTGAAAGGGTCTTAAAGAAATATTTGTACACCTCTGTTCATAGCAACATATTCATTATAGCTAAAACATAGAAGCAACTCAAGTGTACATCCACATAAGAATGGATAAATAAAATGTCCTATATACATGTAACTGAGTATTATTCAGCCTTAAAAAGGAATCAAATTCTTACAAATGCTAGAACATGGATCAACCTTTAGGACATTATGCTAAACAAAATAAGCTAATTACAAAAAAGATAGTGTATGACGTCACTTAGGAGTAGTTAAAATCAAGAGACAGAAAGTAGAATAATGGTTGTCAGGCCTAGATGTACTCACTTCAATTTTGCAAGCTAAAGAGTTCTGGAGATGGATCGTGGTGATAGTTATACAACAATATGAATGTACTTAATACCACTGAACTGCACACTTAAAAATAGTTAAGATGGTACATTTTGTTATGTGTGTTTTACCACAATGAAAGAATTGAAAGAAAATTCATTGGTCATAGATAATATGGTTTACTTCTGAATTCACAATTCTATTTCCTTGATCAATATGTCCATTCTTATGCCAGTACTATGTTGTCATAATTATGTAGTATTGTAGTAAATTTTAGAAATCAAGAAGTATGAGTCCTCCAATTTTGTTCTTCTTTTTCAAGATTGTTTCAGCTATTTGGACCTTTGCAATTCCATACAGATTTGAGGATTGGCTTTTCTAGTTCTGCAAAAACGACCATAAAAAGCATTGCTAGGAATTGCATTGAATCTGTAGACCAGTTTGGGTAATATTGCCAATTTAACAATATTAACCTTTCTAATCCAGAAGGATAGGATGTCTTGACATACATTTGGTCCTCTTTAATTTCTTTCAACAATGTTTTATAGTTTTCACTATGTAAGTCTTTCACCTTCTTGATTTAATTTATTCCTAGGTATTTTACTTTTTTGTATGCTATTATAAGTGAAATTGTTTTCTTAATTTCCTTTTGTTTTGTTCACTAGTAGTGTATAGAAACACAACTAATTTGTGAGTGTTGATCTTATACCCTGCAACTTTGCTGAATTTGTTTACTAGCTCTAGTATCGAAGTTATAACCTAGTCAGTGGTGAGGAAATGATTATTTATCCCTCTGGCATCCCTCAGCCTGGATTTAGGCAGCCTGAAATGAGGAAATGTTCATTAGTGTGGTAAGAAATTGGTTCCAGAAAAGGCTTCTAGTTCAGTTTCAAAGAGGAAGAGTGTCTTCTGATAACTACAGGACTCCACAAGCATCAAAATCTTAACATGTTGAGGAAATACCTTATATTCTTAGTTTCCTGAGTTTTTAACGTGAAAAGGTGTTGGAATTTATCAAATGTTTTTTTCAGCATCAGTGGCGAGGTCACTTGATGTTTTTTCTTCATTCTATTAGTGTAATATGGTACATTGATTTGTTTTCTATGTTGAACTATCCTTACCCTCCTGGGATAAATTCAATTTGGTCAAAGTGTTTAATCTATTAATATGCTGTTAGATTTGGCTTGCTAATATTTAGTTGAGGATTTTTGCATCTATATTACAAAGGATATTGATTTGTAGTTTTCTTGTGATGTTTTTATATATATGTCTTATATATATAATAAAGACATATATGTCTTTATATGACTTTGATATCAGGGTAGTGCTGGCCTCACAAAATAATTTACAATGCGTTCCCTCCCTTTTTTTATTTTTTGGAAGAGTTTGAAAAGAATTGGTGTTAATTCTTTAAAATTCTCTGGTAGAATGCATCAGAGAAGCCATCTGGCCCTGAACTTTTCTTTGTTGAGAGGTATTTTAATTACTGATTAAATCTCTTGTGATAGCTCTGCTTAGGTTTTCTATTTCTTTTTGATTCAGTTTTTGTAATTTGTATGTTTCTAGAATTTCTCTATGTTATTTAGATTATCTATTTTTTTGGTATACAGCTGTTCATAGTATCTCTTACAATCCTTTTTATTTCTCTAAGGTCAGTAGTAATGTCCCCACTTTCATTTCTGATGTGGTTATTTTTATCTTCTTATATTTTTTTGTAAGCTGTTATTCACCTTAAATCAGCTAGAGTAGCTTTTCTGTGATTTGTTTTTTTTTTTCTGTTTTTTTTTCTTTCTGTGATTTATTTGTAACTAAGACACCTGAGTAACACGGCAGACATTCCTGACTTGTTCTTGATTTAGTGAAATTTTAAAGCTGACTTCTGCCTGAAATTTTGCTTAGATTAAAATTCTATGGGTCAGTCAGAGAAAGACAAATACCATATGACTTTACTCATATGTGGAATTTAAGACACAAAACAAACAAGCATAAGGGAAAAAAAAGAGGGAGGTAAATCAAGAAATAGGTTCTTAACTATAGAGAACAAACTGAGGGTTACCAGAGGGGACCTGGATGGGGGTATAAGTTAGATAGGTGATGGGGATTAAGGAGTGCACTTGTGATGAGCACTGGGTGTTGTATGGTAGTGTTGAATCACTAAATTGTACACCTGAAACTAATATTACAGTGTATGTTAACTCATTGGAATTTAAATAAAAACTTTTTAAAAATTATGTGGAAACTTTTAGGGAAATTTTGGCCTGGTCTTGCAGTGCTTACACATCAAATTTATTTGATTTTTAAAAAATGAATAAACAGTCTCCCTTGCTATTTCTGTTTTTAATTACAAAAGCATAAGGATTCCAATTTCTGTATAAGATGGAGTAAGCACACTCCACTCTGATTCTCCTATTGAATGTAGCTGTAAATCTGGACAGAATGAAAGTAACACCTTTTGAGAACTCTAAAAGGTAACAGAAGTAGGTAGAGTGGAAGAAAAGGACAGAATTCAAAGTATCACTTAATCAGTGGTGAGTGAACTATTTTTCTCTGAGTATTCCTCAGCCTGATTTTGGCAGCCTGAAATGAAGAAGTGGGCATTGGTATGGTAAGAGGGAGGTTCCAGAGAAGCTTTCAGCTCAGGCTCAAGGAGCAAGATAGGGGTCTTCTGGTAACTACAGGACCTTGCAAGCACCAAAAACTGAGGGAGGCAAAGTTTCCAATCAGGGGAGTTATAGCTTCAAAAGGGTAAGGGGGTCCCCATTGCTTTTTTAACCCTCTCTGACTTCCCTCCACTTGACCCTGGACATAGGGGCAGTTACGGTGAATATCTGGCAGAGATGAAATAAATCTGCAGCATTCTAAGTGGAGGATCAAAAGGGAGTCTCATGGAATCAGTAAGTACTGAGGAGAGTACGGGGGAGAAGTTTTTGACAACTACAATTGTTTATGAACTCCTGGCATCACTTCTGAGGAGTATATGTGTGGTTCTGGTAATATATAACATACTAGAGACTGAGAACTCAAGTAAGAGAGAGACTACTGCTCATGACTCTGATTGGCTACTGAACAGCATATGTGTGAGACAGATTTGAATAAAATTGTGAAGACTTTGAAAATGGAACTGACATTGAAACCACAACCCACAGATGGCTGGTTGGAACTTGCAGCCTGAACCCAACCAGGTTAATTGTCTGCTAAAACAAAAATATCAACATTCTCCATATGATTTAAACAAAACACAGCATCTCATAATATTCAAAATGTCTAGGATACAATCCAGAATATGAAGAATATGAAGACCCAGACAAATATGAACTCACATGAGAAAGAGACAATCAAGACATCCCAATGCTGATCTGACACAGATGTTTGAATTATCTGTTAAAGCACTGGAGAAGCTATTATAAAATTTTTCCAGGAATAAATACAAACTTTCTTAATATGAATATGAAGATATAAAGTCTTAGCAAAGAAATGGAAGATTATAATGAAGAACCAAATGAAAATTTTACAATTAAAAAATGCAATATTTTGAAAATTTGACTGGAATGAATGGATTCAATTGCAGAATTGAGAAAGCAAAAAGAGTAAGTTAATCAGCAGATAGACCAATAAAATTATTTGGTCCAAAAACAGAGAAATATTTCTTAAAAAGTACAGAACCTACAGAACCTGTGACACAATACCAAAAGGTTGAATCTTTGTGTTATCAGAGTCCCAGGCAAAGAGAAATCAATTATAGGTGATACCATTCACTAAGATGGCTATTATCAACAAACCCTGAAATTAACATGTGTTGGTGAGAATATGGAAAGAGAGGAACCCTCCTTCATTGCTACTGGGAATGTAAAATGATGCAACCATTGTAGAAAATTTTGGCAGTTTCACAAGATGTCAAATATAGGAATTATAATGACTCAGCAATTCTACTCTGAGGTGTAGACTCAAAAGAACAGAAAACAGGACTCAAACACACAGGATTTATGAAGAAATATTCATAGCGGCATTATTCACAATGGCTAAAAAGTTGAAACAAACCACATATCCATCAACAGATGAATGAACAAATACAGCATATACATGCAAGGGAACACTATTTGCTCATAAACAAGGATGAAGTTCTGACACATGCTGCAACATGGATGAACCTTGAAAACATTACATTAAGTGAAAAAATGAGAATGTAAAATAATACAAATATGGTATGACTCCACTTATAGAAGGTATCTAGAATACACAAATTCACAGAGACAGAAAGGAGTTATCTGAGACTAGGGTGTGGGGAATGGGAGTTTATACTTAATGGATAGGGTTTCTCTTTGGGATGATGAAAAAGTTCTGGAAATAGAAAGCAGTTATGGTTGTACAGCATTGTGAATATATGTACTGAATACTACTGACCAGTACACTTAAAAACATTAAAATACCATACCATCCTATGCTTATTACAATCAGTATTGAATATACCATCCTATGCTTATTACAATCAGTATTGAATTATTATATTATTGAATTACTAAGTGTTGAATTACTACATTGTAACTCTGAAACTAATATTGCACTGTATGTTAACTAGAATTAAAATAAAAACTTAAAAAATGTTAAAATAGTAAATTTTATATTGTGTATATTTTACCACAATAAAAAAGGGGTCCCCTCTGGTTGAAAACTTCCCAAATTTGGCAAAAGACAGAAATGTACAGATTCAAGGAGTTCAACAAATCCCAAATAGGATAATCCCAAAGAAATTCAGACCTGATCAAACTGCTGAAAACTTAAGACAAAGAAAACACCTTGAAAGCAATCAAAGAAATACACATTATAAAGGAACAATGATTCAAATAACTGCTGATTTTTACCAGAAACAATGGAGGCCCAAAGTGGCACAACATTTTTTAAAATGCAGAAAGAAAAAAAATCTACCGAAAATTTTATATCCAGTTAAAATATTACTTAGAAATCAAATATTATTTAGAATAAAATATTATTTAGAAAATCAAAAAATTATTTAGAATTTAGAAATTATTTAGAAATAAAGACATTCTCAGATGAAAGAAAACTAAGAGAATTGTTGTCATCAGACCTATTCTTAAAAAATTACTAAAGAAAGTTCTTCAGACAAAAGGAAAATTATACCACAAGGAAACTTGGCATATCATTAATAAAGGATGAGCAAAAGAAATGGTAAGTTTCTGAGTAAATATAATAGCTTATTCTCTCTTGAGTTCTTTAAAAAATATTTGATGATTGAAAGCAAAAATAACATTATCTAATGGAGTTTTTAATGAATATAGGTGTGATATATACAACAAATAAAACACAAAACAAGGAGGATAAAGGGACATATGGTAAGTTTTCTACATTTCACTTTAAGAGGTAAAATATTTATTGTAAGTAAAATGTGAAAGCTAAGTATGTGCAGCTACCCTGGAAAACGGCATCTTATCAAGTTAAACATACACTTACAACTAGCAATCCTTCTCCTAGGTATTTACTCCATAGAAACAAAAACTTATGGTCGTACAAAAATACATAAATGAATGTTTTATATCTATTTATTTTAGATATTTATTTATAATCACCAAACTCTATAATCTATTCATAATCACCAAACAGGAAACAAATCATACATCCTTTAATGGGTTAATGGATAAATAACCTTGGTTTATAAATATAATGGATTACTACTCAGCAATAAAAAGGAATCAACTATTAATATATGCAAAAGCTTTGTATGAATCTCATAGGCATTACACTGAGTGAAAGAAGTCAGTCTCAAAGGTTACATATGGTAATATTCTATTTATAGGACAGTCTCAAAAAGGCAAAACTATAGTAACAGAGACCATGTCAGTGATTGCAATATAGAAAACTGAAGAACTAAAAAAGAGCAACAGGCAAATCAGAGTGAGATTTTACCTCTCATTATACCCAGAAAGCGATAGAACAAGTAGACAAACAAAATTAGTAGACTATAAGAGATTTGAATTATAAAATTAAGAAAATTGACCCAATGGACAAATAGCCAACAACTACAGAGTATATATACCTTTTAAGTACACATGAAACATTCACTAAAATTGACATTTACTAAGACAATCTCAACACATTTTCAAGTTTGAAATCATGCAGAGTATATTCTTTGATATACCACTATTATACAGATACCATACATACCCAATGGAATGGATAAAATTAAAGAGATTGATCACACCAGATGTTAGTGACAATTTGGTACAACTGGAACTCTTGTGTAATGCTGATAAGAATATAAAACAATGTAGACCCTTTGGAAAACAGTGCAACAGTTTTTTAAACAATTGAACATGCATTTGCCATGTGACCTAGTAATCCCACTCCTCAGTATTTACCAACATTTGTTCATTTAAAAACATTTGTTCATTTAAAGACTTGAAGTCAATGTTCACAGCAGCTTATAATAGCTAAAAACTGGAAAGAACCTGTACTGGCTTTCTGTGCTGCATAACAAATTACTACAAATTTAGCAGCTTACTTAAAATTGGTATTGTATTTAAATTTTTTTGAATAGGCAATTTGTTAACAGTTCAAAACGCCAAAGATTTATAAAGTGAAAAGTCTTCATGACTCCTGTCTCTCAGGCATCTACTTCCTTTCCTTACTGTAACCTTTCTTTAAAGAGCTCCTAAACAGCTGTTTTGTGCATAGAAAAGCATATCTGTATGTGTGTATGCACATGCACACATATGTGGTACCCTTGTAAAAGTACCAAGAATGGAATGGTATATACCAGGGTTGTTAACACTGGTTACTTGTGGTGCATGGAATAAAAGGAACTAAGAAATAAAGAAAATCTATTAACTTCTTAAAATAAATATTTGCATCATTTAACTGGTTGATCTAATCCTAGTCAAGAGCAAGCTTTTAAGAAGCAGACTATTTATGTGATTACCTTTGTCAAATGGCTTATTCTTTATGTTTCAGTTCGTCATTTACAAATGGAGTTACTGACAGTTTCTATATCCTAAGATCTAGGGGGAAATTATAGTAAATAATTGATATATAGGATCTCTAGTCTAGTGCCTCTAGCCTAATGGTTAGAAAATATTAGCTATAAAAAATAATCACCTTAAACTCATTTTTAGAAAACAAAGTGACTTAAAAGGGACTAACCATCCAAACAAAATACCTTAGAGAAATGTGTACTTCAGGTCAAGAGTGTTATAAACTCACACTGTAAACTCTCCTCCTGCTCTACATGTGTGGATTGTAGATTCAGTTAACAACAAGAAAAAGACCTACCCATGCTTAAACGTAAAATGAACATTTCTCTGGGTGAGAAACAGAAGGCCATAGTGAGATGTGGCTAAAGCTACAGCCCTGCAGATTTCTGGGTCCAGAAGACAACTGGAAGCCAGTGGGATTTTTTTTCACTCTTTTGAAATGACAAAAGGATTCCATATGTGGCATGGAACCATAGTCTAGCTGAGCTCTAAGAAAATGGTTGTGATCACTATCTGATGTTACTGTTTATGTAAACCTATAAAAATTCATTATTAATGAGATAAACAGAAAACCTGAGCCGAGCTGCATACTGCCCAAGATACTGGGCCAGAAGCAGCCTCAAGACACTTTGGGGCAGGAGTTCCTAGCCAAGGAAACCTAGGCTCCTGAATGACTAGAGGGAGGAAACCACACAAAACTGCCAAACGGGGAGAGTGAGCACAAGAGAGGCAAGGGGAGAATAAAACTCCCACTGAACATGAATTTGCAGATAAAAATTCCAAGCCATCTGATGGACATTAACATTAAGAAAGAGAAACAAGAGCAGAAAATAACCAAAGTCTGGACAAAGATTTTAAAAATCTTAAAGAGGTCATAATCTAGAAAGAAAGAAGGAAAACACTGGAGGAAAAACTTATTGAAGGCAGGAACCCGGAGAGTTTGAGCACTGAAGTTGACTTCTGCTTTGAGAGTATTTGCTGGGCTGGAGGAACTTGAGCGTCGGTTTTACAGCCTTATGCCTGGGGAAGGAAAATAATAAAGCTTATGTCTAACAGGAGACGGGCTTGCAAAGCTGAGACCACAGAGGTCTACTTTTTAGTGTCAGGGTGAATTAGAAATACTTGCTCACTCCTTCAAACATAAGGACTGCAAAAAAAAAAAAAAACAAAAACAAAAACAAAAAACAAAAAAACTCGTCTCAAACTGTGGCATGTTGGGCGCCTGGTGGATGTCCCCTGAGAATTTGTATTTATAAGCTGGCCTTCAAGCAGGTTTGTAGCTTGAATATGTAGTATTTTTGATAGTCCACAAAACCTCAAGTCATGAACTAAAAATGGTACTGGACTAGTACTACCCCCAGATGTTTGACATAATCTATTCTCTTTGGAAGGAATTTCTTTCATTCTAGGCCTCTAAAAATTACCATGTGAGGAAAATTGACACATTAGGTCATAATAAAAAAAATCACTAAACATTAAGGAAATAAGACCCCATAAGTAAAAACAAGTAGAAACAACTGAGAACAGATTCAAGCCTGAAAAAATCTCAGACTTTGGAATATTCAGACATGAATCAAAATAATATTGCTTAATATGCTTCAATATATAAGAGGAGCTTGAAGTAATGAAATTACAAGGAGAGTTGAAGAATCAAAGAGGGTATTCCACAGTGAAAAATGTAACAACTGAAAGTTTAAAAATTCAATGGATAGTGATTAGAGATAAAGATGATATATTGAAAGGTCTGAATATGTTATGCAAAATATAGTCCACAGTAAATATGAAAAAAAGGCTAAGAGTCAAGGAGGATAGAGTAAAAAAGTCTGACTTGAAGTTAATAGGAGTTTTAAAAAGAAAACAGCAGAAACAATATTTGATGAGATAGTGGCTGAGGACATTCCAGAAAATCACCAATCCACAGATTTAAAAACCGTAATAAGTCAAGCAGGATAATAAACAGAAATCCATACCTAAAGACATTATTATGAATCTGTAGAGCACAGAAGGCTAAAGATCTTAAAAGCAGGCAGAGAAAAACGAACGGCAATTAAAGGAACAATTGACTTCTTAGCAACACAAAAGTCAGAAGAATTTAATATTTTTTAATATGCTGAAAGAAAATTGCTGTTTAATCTGTAATTCCATACTCACAAAATCACTTTCCATAATGAGGATTAAAATAAAGACATTTTCAATCAGGCGAAAGTTGAGAATCTGAAAACTCTCCATTGAAGAGCATTACAACATATACTTCAGGCAGGAGAGTGAACCCAGATAGAAGTTTGAAATACAAGGAAAAAAAATACAAGAAAGAATGAGAACAAAAAACAGGTAAATATGATGGTAAATCTGAGTGAACCTGACTGCTAGTTAATTTCTCTCATAAGAAATTCTTAGAGGCCTGGAATGAAGCTGGGGTCCTGTAAAGAAAATTAGTTCTGTCAAACATTTGGAGGCACTACTCACCAAGTGGTTAAAATAAAACAAGAAATAATGCACATGACAATTTTAAGGTCCTGTATTAGTCTCCAGAGAAATAGAACCAAGAGGGGAGATAGACACACACACACACACACACACACACACACACACACACATACGCACATACATACAGATTTATTTTAGGAATTGGCTCACGTTGTTATGGAGGCCAAGAAGTCCCATGTTCTGCCATATATAAGCTGGAGAAACAGGAAAGCTGGTGATATAACCTGAATCCCAAACCTGAGAATGGGAGGCTGATGATGTAAATCCAGATCTGAGTCAGAAATCCCAAGAACAGGGAGCACCAATGTCTGAGCTCTGGAGAGGATGGATGTCTCAGCTGAAGCAGAGAGAGCAAATTCACCTTGTGTAACTTTTTGTTCTATTTGGGATCTCAAGGGATTGGATGATGTCCATCTCATTGGGCAGTTAACTCAGTTTACCAATTCAGATGCTAATGTCTTCTGGAAACATCCTCACAGACACACCTAGAAATAGCATTTTACCAAATATCTAGGCATCCCTTAACTCAGTCAACACAATTAATCATCACGGGATCCAATAAATCTTACTGAATGGATGAATGAATGGATAAATATTATAATTAGCTCTTTATTAGTTTCTAGCAAATGCTAAAAACTGGCTGCTTGTTAGCTATTTCTGGTTTGCAAATAGTTGTAAACTTGGCTGACAACATATTGATGCCAAAGCAAAAAAACCAGAAGATTAAACATCAAGGACTGAACCTATGTTCCTTGCTGTCAGTTAAGGACTGCAACTCACTTGCAGCTGCCACCTTAGAAGGGGCATGTACTCTTCCACAGGCAATTGGAATTGAAATATTTTCACATCCTTGTTTGGGATTAGGTTAAAAATAATTGATTAATTTCATTAATAAATTAAGGTTACTTGGTATAATTTCTGGAGTGGCAAGTAGGAACTACTGTAAGTTTTTACTTCTCTCATAACAGGGAAAAAACATGGCATATGTGGTAGGGGAATACAGTTAGGTTGTCTGTGTGAAAATAGTTGCAACTACTGAATAAAATCATGATGAAATTATCTCTTTCTTAGGCCCTAGGAGAGGCTTATAACTGCTGAACTATTAACATGCTTTTCTTTTGTTTACACATTTTTGGCCAACACCTAAAAATCAAGGGATTTCATGTCCTATTCTGAGACTTTATTTCTGATTGGCAGTAGTGGAATAGAACTAGGTAGGAGAGGCCACCTTTAGAAAGGGGTATGTGGTCTCAAATGGAATTTCAGTGTTTTTTAGTTCCTGTTCGGGAAAAGGGAAAATATAATTAACTTTAGACTTTAATAAATTAAAGGGTATATAGTGTAATTCTTTGTGGTACCCATTGATTGGCTGGCTGGATTTTAAGACTGTATCTATATACCACAAAAACGTTGAAAGTATAACAGTGGAAAATACTTATCATGTAAATACTAACAAAAAGAAAATTTGTATAGCTATTTCAAACAAAGTAACTTTAAGAAATTAATAAAAACTTCAAGCATTACTAGATTATATAGTATACTATATTAAAAAGCTCAGTTCACCAGGAAAATAAACTGAGCTTGTATGTACATTATATAATCTTAGATTAAAATAAAAGTTGTTAAAATTACAGCTATAATTGATTAATCCATCATCAGAGTGAAAGAGATTTTAAAACATTGTTCTTTAGTAACTGATCAAAGGGAGTAAAAAATCAGTAAGGCTATAGAAAATTTGAATAGTTAGGTAATTTGATCTCAAGTGTATACCTTTTGCCCAGGACTTCTTTTAGCATCTTATGCTGCGGATCTCCTAATGATAAATTCAGAAAAAGTCTTTGCCTTTGTTTTGAAAAGCATTTTTTGCTAGGAATATAATTCTAGGTTGACAGTATTCTTCTTTCAGTACTTTTAAGAAAATCTGATGTCATCCTTATCTGGCTACTTTAAATTAAAATTTTATCTGGCTGTTAAAATTTTCTCTTTATTACTGGGTTTGAGTGATCTTATTATGCTCCGTTTGTGTGTTTTCTTCACCTATCATGGACCTGGGATTTGTTGAGCTTCTTGGATCTGCAGGAGTATAGTTTTCATGTTTGGAAAATATTAGGCCTTGATGTCCTGAAGCTCACTGGATTATTTCTATTGCTGTCTTAAAACTCTCTGAACTTTTTTTTCTGCTATGTCTAATCTGCCATGAATCCCATCAGCAAAATTTTTATGCCAGAAGTAGTTTTTATCTCTAAAGTTCAACATGGATTTTTAAAATATCTTCTTAGCTTTTTTAAGACAAATCTATTAACTGTATTAATATCTTGTCCTAACCCTGGCATCTCTATCAATTCTGGGTCAGTTTTGACCAGCTGTTTTCCTCATTATCTCAAAACATTGATCATGTTTTCCTGCCATTTTGTATGCCTGGTAATCTTTTATTGGATGCCAAACATTTTGAATTTTACTTTTGTGGGTACTCAATATTTTTGTATCCCTTTATATCTTCTCAAGTTTTGTTCCAGGATATAGTACACATAATGTGGAAATTACTTGACCCTTCCGGTCTTGCTTTTATGATTTGTTAGTTGGGAACAGAGCAGTGCTCATTCGAGAGCTAATTATCCACACTAATCAGGCAAGACTTTACTGAGTTTGCTACCCAATGCTCCCTGAATTTTACATTTTTAAAATTCTGACTTACAGAATAGGCACTGTTTCTAGCCCTGTTAGGAATGCCAGCACTATTCCTCCTAATCCGTTTAGATTTTCCTTTCCCTAACTGGTTAGTTTCTTCATATACAACATAGTACTCTGCTGAATACTGCCAATCTCTGTGCACTAATCTCCTCTCTAGGATTTAGTCCTATGAACTCTTCTTCCCTGGGACTCTCCAGACTCAGCATTGTCTCCTTAGGGAATCTCTCAGTTTATGCCTCACTTTCCTTTCTCTGTGCTATGGCTCCTGAGCTCTCAGGTTGGTAAACTCAGGCAACCATAGGGCTCACTTCATCTGTTTTGTCTTGTAGAACACTATCTTTCCTTCTTGATGTCACTGTCTTAAAACTATTGTTTCATTTTGTTGTTGTTGTTGTTATTTCAAGGGGGAAGATAAATTCAATCCTTATTACTCCAAATTGGCCTGAAGTGAAAGTTCTAAAACTATTTTTTTAAAGATTTTATATATTCATGAGAGAGAGAGAGAGAGAGAGAGAAAGAGAGAGAGAGAGAGAGAGAGAGAGGTAGAGACACAGGCAGAGGGAGAAGCAGGCTCCATGCAGGGAGCCAGACATGGGACTCAATCCAAATCTCTGGGATCACGCCTGGACCAAAGGTGGCGCTAAACCGCTGAGCCCCCCGGGGCTGCCCCTAAAACTATTTTAAATTATGCAATAAAATGATTCTTAAAAATCCCAAGGGAGACTAATATAAAACTAGCATGCAAGAGGATAGAAGTAAAAGATAGGAAATGCTGAGGTAATCTAAAAAGGTTAGGAAATTCTGATATAGGTCCTTAGGCACTGCCATGAAAAGATTTGCATGATATTATCAGTCAGGATAGGCTAGACTTATATTATAGTAACCACCTGAAATCTCAATTACTAAAAGCAACAAAAATTTATTTCCAACTCATTTTAAGAGTCCACTGCAAATTGGAGGGGTGATTTTTCTGTTCATTAGTTACTCAGATAACAGAGTAACCACCATCTCAAATGTTGCCAGTAATCAAGTCAGAGGAAAGACCAGAGTCTAGAAGGTATTAAACTGGCAATTCAGTGCTTGAATTAAGAGTTACTCGTGTCATATTTGCTCACAATTTATAGGCCAGATCCAGATAGATGGTCCCACTCATCCACAAAGGAAGGGTAATCCTGCTGTGTCTGGTTCTCTACAGAGAACGTAACTATGATGAATAACCCTAAGGATTATCACCGACCATCCTTCCAATCAATAGTTATTCAGTGCACCCTCCTACCTACAGCCCAAATACATTTTCTCATCTGAGGAGAGGTAACTCAAAAGTCCCATTAAATCAATGGCAGCAAGCTTAAAGTTCAGTATCTCCTGCTAGCCTCTAAGTCAGGGCATGGTATGCACTAGTCTTAAACTACTGACCTCTGAACTAAAAAGCTATCTGTCTCCTACACATCTGAGGTTGAAACAGAAATTAGAAAAACTGGAATAAACACTCCTATTCAGAAAGGGAAAGATGGGAGATACACAGTCACTGGCCCACAACGATTCTCCTCTCCAAGGACCTTGTGGCTACAAAAATTCCTTGAGGGGATTCCCAATCCATTGTTGTCAACAGCGACTGATCCCACCATCTAAGAGGACCTTCCTTTCTTTCTTTATCCTTTTGACCACATCTGAGATGGATATTGGAAAACAGGTTCTATTTGAGGACCATGCAACTTTTTCCATCTGCTGCCTCAAAGGATACAAAAATACTAATTTGAAGGGATACATGCAACATTTATGGCAACATTATCAACAACAGCCAAATTTTGCAAAGAGCCTAGAATTCCATCAACTGATGAATGGGAAAGGAAGATGTGGTATACAGTATCTACAATAGAATATTAGTCATCAAAAAGAATGAAATCTTTCTATTTGCAACGACATGGGTGGAACTAGAGTGTATTATGCTAAGCAAAATAAGTGAGTCAGACAAAGACAAATACCATATGATTCCATTCATACATGGAATTTAAGAAACAAAGCAAATGACCATAGGGGTTAAAAAAAAAAAGAGGAAAACCAAGAAACAGACTCTTAACTATAGAGAAAACAGATGGGTTACCAGAGTGGGGGTGGGCAGGGGGATGGGTTAAATAGGGGAGGGAATTAAGAGGATTCAGGGTTTATAGGTGCTGGGGACTAGGGGGATTAAGCCACTTGTGATGAGCCCTAGGTGTCATATGGAAGAGTTGGGTCATGAGAGTCTATACCTGAAACTAGTATTACACTGTATGTTAACTAACTGGAATTTGAATAAAAACTTGGAAAGAAAAATAAAAAAAAAAAAAAGAAAATTGGAGGCCCAAGTGTTCATTTTAAGTTTTGAACAATTATAAACTTTTCATCCAGTTCTTTCTGCTTATTTATATAATTCCAGTTAGCAATGACCCAATAATCATACCCACAATTTTAAAGACATGGTCTCCTAGCTTTTCCCAAAATTCAGCTGGAGTATCTTGAGCCCAGTAGACATTGGTAGAAGACTGAAACTTCAATACCTATTTCCTAAGCCATTTTACCTATCTGAATAATTTATGAGTATTAGTGTTTCTGATTACTGACAGATATTACTATTTAGGATATGGAAATAAGAAATCAAAATTTCTGGGAATTCTCAGTAAACCCAAAATATACAGAATCATCATTCTGTATTTTTCCTAACAGGAAACTCAATGTATTTTAAAATAGTTACCAGTGACCATAATAAATACAGAATAATTTTTGTGATAATTATGCTAAATGTTTTATATATCTTCTGTTAAAAAGATACAATAATACAGGGGATCCCTGGGTGGCTCAGCGGTTTAGCGCCTGCCTTTGGCCCAGGGCGTAATCCTGGAGTCCCGGGATCGAGTCCCTCGTCCGGCTCCCGGCATGGAGCCTGCTTCTCCCTCTGCCTGTGTCTCTGCCTCTCTCTCTCTCTCTCTCTCTCTATGTCTATCATGAATAAATAAATAAATCTTAAAAAAAGATACAATAATACATATATGGTTTATTAATATTAACTAATGTATTGTGATAAGGTTATCTATTTCAATACCACTGCCTCTGCCTGACAAAGACATTTGATAACAGAAAATATTAAATGAAGAAAACATTAGCATAACTCCAAATAAAAATTTTAAACATTGAAAGTACTACAAATACTTGTTAAAAGTTTATCTTAAAGTGAAACTTAAAAGCACATAATACATTAATTGCCCTCATAGCTTTTTTTTTTTTTTTTTTATGATAGTCACAGAGAGAGAGAGGCGCAGAGACATAGGCAGAGGGAGAAGCAGGCTCCATGTACCGGGAGCCCGACGTGGGACTGGATCCTGGGTCTCCAGGATCGCGCCCTGGGCCAAAGGCAGGCGCCAAACCGCTGCGCCACCCAGGGATCCCTATCTCATAGCTTTTATCTTTACTTTGTAACAAACATTTCAGACAGACATAGAAACTTATCTTTCATTTTTGCATTGGTATTAGTTGAATTGCTAAGGATTGTCCAAAAATATCTACAAGTCGGTCTTAGGTTACATTTTGATTTATAAAAGCACTTTTCCCTCTTTGATGATGAAAATATTTTGTCTGAATTCCCTGATTTTGGTCTTGCTGAAGTTGATACTGCTTTTGCTAATTTAGAATTCAGATCCGTTTATGACTTCATTTCACAATGTTCCAAAAACATTTACTTCTTAACATTTCTAGTTGAAGTATTTGCAAAGAACAGCAGCCTCTGGCAAATAATCATACAAACTAGGAGATGCCAACAAACTTATTTGGTATATTTGAATGTTACATTTGGATGTCCCATCAAGGGGAATAGCACCATGCAGAATCATAAGTCAAGATCGCCAATTTGCTTCCACGTGTTATTTTTTGAACACCATTGATGGGATTTGCATAAAGTATACTATCTATACATATTTATTTTATTTACAGGAATGACTCACAGTTGGTAGCAGACAGGAACATAAACAATAGTTATAATGGCAAGAGCTACCAGTAAGATTGAGTGATCAGATTGTGAACATTTCTCTTCTTTTTTATTTATTTATTTATTTATTTATTTATTTATTTATTTATTTATTTTATTTTATTTTAATTTAATTTTATGATAGTCACACAGAGAGAGAGATAGAGAGAGAGAAAGAGAGAGAGAGAGAGAGGCAGAGACATAGGCAGAGGGAGAAGCAGGCTCCATGCACCGGGAGCCCGATGTGGGATTCGATCCGGGGTCTCCAGAATCGCGCCCTGGGCCAAAGGCAGGCACCAAACCGCTGCGCCACCCAGGGATCCCGAACATTTCTCTTCTATGTCTTCCTGTTTTGACTCCTGGAAATGTTGACTTTACTCTTGGATTCCTGCTTTGGGGTTTGACTTCAGTGGATTCCTTCAAGTCAGTAATGGCTCTAAATTCATTACTATGCTTTAATTCTTGCTTGGTTGCAATACTTTTTCCTGTTTCACCAATTTCTTGACTAATTTGTCATGAGATTCAGAAAAATACATAAATTTCCCAAGAAATGCTGTAGAAAAATCCCTGCATAGAAACACTATGAGGGGGGATCCCTGGGTGACTCAGCAGTTTAGCATCTGCCTTTGGCTCAGGGTGCAATCCTGGGGTCCTGGGATCGGGTCCCGTGTCGGGCTTCCGGCATGGAGTCTGCTTCTCCCTCCTCCTGTGTCTCTGCCTCTCTCTCTCTCTCTATGTTTATCATGAATAAATAAATTTTTTAAAATAAATAAATCTTAAAAAAAAAAAGAAACACTATGAGGGGGCCTCTTCTTGACCTGATTAGAAGTTTAAACAATTAGTATGATGGCCATATTCTTGATTTAATTAAGCTTTGTTGCTTAAAGGCCTTCTTCTTTTACTGATTGGGGAAAAGTTTTGTCTCTTCCAACCCTTCAAGTATCTGGATTTCTGGACTTTTCCTGTTCTCTTGTTTCCATTGGCAATCTTACCATTTCTCCTCTGGGTTCACTTCTTTCTTAAAATATCTTGTCAGATGTTACTAATAGAGTAAACAAAATTGTTATTCAAACTCTTCCAGTAGAGATACTTCACTATATTATTTTTCTTCCAAGTATTGTAGGCAAGTTTACCAAATCTTTTACCACAGCAGAATGTGGAGTTGGAACTTTACCTATTGGAACTTTACCATGTGTCATCTAAACCAATGCAATATAGTTTATTAGTAGTTTTGTTCTTTCTATGGCAGAGATCCACTTTTAGGACTAATCTTGTATCAGATGGGATATTCCCTAACTGAATTAACTTAAAGTAAAAATGTTTATTTCTTCCTTATGCTACATGTCCATCTAAAGAAACAGGGAGGCTCTGGTCACAGTCCTTCAGGAAACCTGCCTCGTGCAGCAATCATCATCCCCAAGTCAGAGAGAAGAGAAGGTTACAAAGAGTCTCACAGCAACATTTAAATGATCCAAGTCAGAAGTTACTTTTCACTTACAACTCACTGGCCAGAAAACAGTCATGTGACCACACACTAGAAATATTTGGTGAATAGCATGAATGAAAATCACATTAGGCTTAAAAAAAATGTTGACTTTGAAGAGTCAAAGAAAAAGATCTAGATAAATAAACCTGTAACTCAGGAGTTCATGCTGGAACGAGAAGCTTTCCAAAAACATTATGGGAAGATCATTAGTTTAAGTATCAGTTTTTTTAAATGTAAAAACTGAATACTCTTCGATATATTATTGCACTTAGAATTCTAGTACAGGGCAGCCCCGGTGGCACAGCGGTTTAGCGCCGCCTGCAGCCCGGGGTATGATCCTGGAGACCTGGGATCGAGTCCCACATCGGGTTCCCTGCATGGAGCCTGCTTCTTCCTCTGCCTGTGTCTCTGCCTCTCTCTCTCTCTCTCTCTCTGTGTCTCTATGAATAAATAAATAAAATTAAAAAAAAATTCTAGTATAGGTAATAACAAATGTAGACCAAAATTTATGAACCGAGAGCTTCCCTTTAGTGTTTATAGTAGTGAAAATAAAAGAATGGTTATAAAATTATGATATATCTACATAAAAATATAGGACAGGTGTTGGCAAACTTTCTCTTACAGTGCCAGTTTCAGGCTTTAGGCTTGTGAGCTATATGGTTTCTACTGTGCACAACTTGTGTTGTTACAGTGCAAAGGCTTCAACTGACAATATGTAAACAAATCATAGGGTTGTTTATATTTTGTTTATAAAAACAGGTGGCTAACTGTAGCTCATAGTTTGCTAGCCCTTGATACAGACAATTGCTAGCCCTTGATACAGGCATGTTTTTAAGGCAGTAGGTGAGGACTTGAAATATTAAAAAAATTTAAAACTATAGTTTAAATTCTCCCAACTTCTCCACAAATGGCAAATTTTACTTTAATATTTGGGGAGGGGGAATTCATTTTTAAAAAGTGATTGGCCTGAGTGAGTAATGCAGTCAATTTTTCTATTCTATTTTTGGAAATCTCAAATGATCCCAGATGTACCTGGGGTATTTTCTGAAAACCAAAATCCAAGGTAACTTCTGTGATCAGCAATTATTCAGGCCATTAACATATGCAGCTTTGGCTTAATTTATAGCTTAGTTCAATAATCTTCATAATGATGAAGTGTGCCATCATTCATCACACAGTGTCATCAAAGAAGACTAACTTATGCTTGGAATATTTTTTTAAATAATGAAAGTTATTTAATAATACTTTTAACAAGCAATTAAAAGTTACATTTACCTAACTGTAAAAGTAATTTTTCAGGGTACCTCATCCCTCTATGATGTTACATTTGTCGCTACAGATGTGTTTAATTCTTTACAAGTTGATCCTAGTGAAGCATCTTTTTTTAAATTTTTATTTATTTATGATAGTCACACACAGAGAGAGAGAGGCAGAGACATAGGCAGAAGGAGAAGCAGGCTCCATGCACCGGGAGCCTGACATGGGATTCGATCCTGGGTCTCCAGGATTGCGCCCTGGGCCAAAGGCAGGCGCTAAACCGCTGCGCCACCCAGGGATCCCTAGTGAAGTATCTTTTAATTTATAACTTCTGAGCTGAAAATTAAACATTGTCATAACTTTAAAAAATGTACTTGACTTTTCATTTTGTCTACATTGATCTGCAGTTATGGCTTATTAAAAAAACACTTTAAAAACAATTCTCTTTTAATACTTAGAAATAGGTAAGTCAAATGATTCATGTCTTAGCTGAAAAAACAAGTCTTAAAGTAATCTAATAAAAATGAAATATTTGCAACCCTTCTGTAGTGTCTATATACATATAAAAGTCCTGCTTCGTTGAATTTAGCACAAGTGAATGGTTTTGGAATAATAATTTTGATGGAACAAAAATGATCATGTCAACTGTGAAGTAAAAAAATGACATTATAGAAGTCTACAAACACTTAATGATATTAAAACTTCTATAATTATTATATATAAAGTTATTAATAATATATTCCCTAACTCCTTCTCCTGAGGTAAAATTCCTCAAATTCTATTGATAAAAGAAATTACTGCATCTTTTTAGGTTAAGAAGCTCTCCATTCCAAATGCATATAATCACTGTATGAACAATACATAAAACTATTTAGTACCATCAATGAGAGGGTTATTTGCAAAAAGAGAATTTATTTTAAAAACAGACATTCAATATAAATGCTGGGAACTACACATGTTAGTAAACACTAATTTCAGAGTCAAATCAAACTTCATCCAAATCTTAGCTATGTATCCTTAATACATAGCTAATTGCCTAGATATTTGGTTTCCTCATCTTTTTACTTGTAGCTACAATGAGGTTACTTGTGTCTTGTCACTTCTTTTTTAAAATGTTTAGAATGTTCTTAAACATTTTATTGGATGAAAAACATTCCAATTTCCTCCCTAAAACATTGGAGAGACGCAAAAAGGAGAAAAAAATAATACAAATAAAGATGGCAGATTTTCAATATGAAATAAAAGTAAATCCCACAAAATGAATATAATGCTTCTTAGTGTCATTGAACTGCACTTAGAATAAATCATAATTTTATTGTTAGGTAACAGAGAAGGAACCATGATACACCAAGGCACCTTGGTGGTAGTTCTGAGGCAAACAGTCACTAGAGTGCATCACTGGCTCTCACTGTCATATTAAGGTAGTCTAAGCACCCTAAAGCAGGCACAGGCAAACCACAATCCATGGGCCAAACATTCTTGTTTTGTAAATAAAGTTTTATTGGAACACAAACAGGCTATCATTTACATTGCATCTACGGCTGTTTTCAAGCTACAAGGACAAGTTGAATAATTGTGACCACATGGTCCACAATTATTTACTATCTGGCCCTACACAGAAAGTTTGCTGACCACTGTTCTAAAGCACTGCTACTCAAAGTTTTGGTTTACACATCTGAACTTTTTTGCTACTGAACGGAATGAGATGAGATGGTGTGAGAATATAAACCAATTATGTTACCAAGTACAATGGTCATTTCAACTATTGTTTTCATTGCCAGGCTTTCTCAGTGAAGGACTTATAGTTTGGTTCAGGTTCCTTTTCTCATACTGGTATAAACAGCTCATTGATTAGCTACTTTGAATACCATGACTCTAAAGGTATATAGCCACAGCAGAAGGAACTACCCAAAGCTCAAAGGGATAACAGTGTCATTTAGAGACTTATCTTGGCACAGTGATCTAGGGTTTTGTAGCATTAGGTGATAGGTGTGGTAACTAATTAAATAGGATTCAGAAAATGGTTTTTATAGACTTTCTTCTCTTTACTCTTCCTAAGATTTACATTATTCCAAAAATCTTGTCTGCTATAGATTTATGTTTCAGCAAGGTGAAGTGTAATAACTAAAGTCCCTCTCTCCCTATCTTTTCTTAGTAGCAGGAAAGATGAAAATATTTGACTTCCAAAAACAGCTTTTCAAGAAGTCAGTCAATAATATATTTTGCCTATTTAGCCTCTTTAATTTGCTGAGATAGAAAACTATAATAGTAAATTATATTTCTCTTGAAGTAAAAGAATTTTTAAAGCAAATCTATTCTCTGCAAATATTAACAGTATTTTATCCCATACTTTAAGTCCTAACTTAAAATAAATCATGCATCAATTAAAGAATACAGAATGAAATCCTACTGCTAACTTTAACATGAAATTTCCTTGAAGAAATACACAATCTCTAAAGGCGCCAAAGGTAATTCGACTCAAGTAGCTTTCTGAAAAATAAAATTATTCAGGGACAGATTTTTATTGCAAATATTTACTCAAAAACTATTATATACAGCAGAATTTTAATAGCCATTTAAAACATTTAACATTCAGTGAAACAAAATTTAAGAATTCAAAGCACATTTAGGAAGTAAAAATGTAGCATTTTAAATAAGTTTTTTTAGTACTTTAAAGCAAACTACTGTTATTCATATTATTTATTTCTATATCTATTATTTTCTAGATGATAAAAAAACAACTGAAAAATCAATTTAGCAGCCATTTTATGGATAAAATAGGATATGGATAAATTAGGCTAAATATCCCAAACCAATTTTTTACATCACTGCTTTAAAAGGTCCCATTTGAAGTTTCTATTATACAATTAAAGAAAAAGTCACTTAAACATGGCATGAGCCAGGACATGTTTTCAGTTTACTGCTTTACAATATCTACATTATACCATACTTTGGTTTGGTTTCCAGACCATTTTTATGGGTCTATTTCTAAAGATCATTAAAACAATATTAAAAACATAATAGCTATAGGGGTTTCAACAATGGGTTTCTATTTTATACAACTAGCACATCAAGGATTTCTGCACAGCTTACACACTGACAAAAAGCACAAATATAAATTTATATTTTAATTATTTCACTTTCACTGAAAGTTTAATTAAGGTAAGCTTACAGCCTGGCAGGCTAACACTTGTACGGAGGTACACAGATTGAAATATTCTGTTTACATGCTTCTGACAGTCTGGAATGTTATATTAAATCCAAAATTAATTTTATGTTCATCCGAATGCTCATTGGATCAATTAATTTAGCACTCTAAGCATGCTCCATTTACCAGCATCATACTCAAAATGAAGCCTTCATTAACAATGCCTATCAGCCATTATTTTAAATCAATTATCCCCAAAAGGCATGTGGTTTCCAGATCTTTTCCTTTAAATTAACTGAAAAGTTTAGATAGGTAATAAGAACTTTTAGCTTAGGACTGATGGAAGTTTCAAAAGCTTTATTATTATAATTAATATTCTAATAATCAATTCATACTAGCCACCAAGTTCTCCTCACAAACTGCTAAATTAAGACTTTTCTTTTGCAAACTTAACTTCCATTAAAATCTTATTATGTTTTAAAAGCTTCTTGGAAATCCATACAGATCATGCTATTATCAGTGAACTGATTTAATAACCTGGGTTGAACATACAGGTAAAGTGTGTATGAATGACTTCCTTTGCATTTTTCTCTTTCTGAACTCTTATGTAACAGCACCACTGAGCTCATCTGATAGCACTGCTCCAAATGTTGTTACCGTTGGTACATTAAACTTAGAATGACTAATAAATTTCAACTTCTTTCTTTTTCATCTGCCAGGTCTACTGTTGTCTCTGTTGTGCTAGGGCTATTTTCTCCTGGAACACTGTCAGTTTGATCAGACACTACTTCGTCAGTCTTGGCTGAAGGATCACCACTACCTTTCTGAAGAATTTCTGTGGCTTCGTACTCAAGTACCTCTGATGGAGTCAAAGGTTCTAAATGAATACTGCCTTGCTCACTAACATCAGAACTAACAGATTCGGGTTCATCTCTTTTTCTCAAAAACTGATCAATGCTAACATCAGCAGATGTTAACCGCAAATCCTTAATATTCTTTGAAGAAAACCTAGTTTCACTGGAGTTGGAATCTTCAATCTGATCACATGAAATTATGTTCCCTGAACTCTGACACATCTTCAACTCTGTTTTCTGACAAATGTGCTCTATTTGTTTTTCCTTTTCTACTTTATCTGCATCAATATTTGAGTCGTGACTGAAGATATTCTTTAACCCAGTTTTCTGGTCTTCAAGACAGGTATCATTTTCCTTATTTGAAACTGTTATGCTTTCTTCACTTTTTGTTGCTAATGAGCCTTCAAATGAATTTGTATCACATCCATTTTTTTCTTCCTCTGAAGCTTTATCTTGTTTACTGAAAAAATAAAACCATTTATTAACTATTCCTTCATAACAAAATGTATTTGAACGCTATCAAAATAAAGACATGCTCTTAAAAAAATCGCCAAAAAGGAAGAAAATAATCCAGGTCCCAAGTCCTTGTCATGTTACAGTTTAGGAGTGGCCATTTTCTTAGGCAAGAGAGTGAGAAACTCCAGAGTCACATCTTAAAAAGAGACCTGGGTAATCTATCAAAACTGGTTTTAGTCCTGGTAATCATTGCTTTTATCTGTTCACACCCTTGCCTGTCTTTAAAATCTATGCATTCTTATTAATTTGTATGATTACTTTAAATAAGAAATAAATATATTTGGAAAAAACTTTTTTAAATGATTATATATCCTCCTAGAATGTCCCTCCCTATGCAAAATCAAGTAAGCATTTATAAACATTTCTTTAATTTTTAACATTCTAACTTAAAAAACAAAAACATGCCTAAAATATGTAAATATACAATATCCATACATAAATATATGTGTCTGTAAACATAAATGTTTATGTGTATATGAGTGTGTCTATGTGTTCACTCTTACCCTGGCACGTTAACAGAAGCTACACAGTGAATCATAAAAGATTAGAAACAGTATATTAAAGAGGGTCTCCAGCTCCTTATCTGTTACAATACTTATATCACTAAAAATAAATTTAGTGATTACAGGTATCTTATTTCTTCTATTAATCCAGCCTGGAATTTGGACTTTTTCTGAATGAATTAACAAAATATCAAAGCAATGTTACCAAATGGTCATTTATTATTTATTAAGTTATATTTATATAAGTTAAATAAGTCTGCTACTTATTTTGTTCTAATCTGTCTTTCAATTATTCTTGGGCCAATACCACCTAGTCTTACCAATTATAGACTAACAATGTACTTTATTATTTAATAGAGCAAATCACTTTCTTTCTACTACTTTTCTAAGTTTAATAGTTTAAAAATGTAAAAGACATTTGTACAAGGATGTTCATAAAAACAATGTTTAAATAGCAAATACAGAGGGTTGCCTGGGTGGCTCAGTTAGTTAAACATCTACCTTGGGCTCAGGTCATGATCCTGGGGTCCTGAGATTGAGCCCCATGTTGTGCTCTCTGCTCAGTGGGGAGTCTGCTTCTCCCTCTCCCACTACCCCTCCAACTTGTAGTTGCTCTCTCTCAAGTAAATACATCAGGGTAGTAAATTGAAAAATATAAATCTTCTTTTAAACATCGTTGGTTTCCGAACCAAATCCCATTAGGATTTTTTAACTAAATATTCATTATTAAACTTATAAATTAATTTGGAAATGGCTTATCACACATTAGTTATTTCCTGTCACAGTAAGTTTTCATTTTTCTTCATTTGGATCCTGCACATTTCTCTTTTTTGTTGTTATTGTGAATTAACTCTTTTGTCCATTATATTTTATAATATGTTATTGGTATACTGAAAGATTCAGATTTTTGTACCAACCTACCTTAATTAATACTCTCATTAATTTCATTCTTAGCTCATTTTCTTGGATCTTATAGGTCAGTTACACCATCTGCAAACAATTACAACATTTTCCTCATTTAAATTTACATTATTATTTTTGTTCAGATTTTATTAGACTAACTACAATTTATAGAAAATTTTAAATTATAAAGGGGTGATTAGTCTGCTTTTTCTAATTCCTTTGCTGAATTTTTGTTAACCACTCCCTCTGCCCTCAAATTCTAGGTGAAGAAAGGGCTAGATCATTTTTCTAGTAAAGTCTAAGAGACATCTTCACAAGGCATTATTCCATAATTTTCTTTTCAGGGGCAATAGATTAATTAATCTCATTTGGTTAACAAGCACCCTACACCTTATGCTGTATAGCTGTAAAATACACAGCATAAAGACAGACATGGGGAAATTACTTAAAAGACAAAATTATCTTTATCTATAGAAATTAAGTTCTAATTAGAATGTTAGATTTTATTTTGCTAAGAAATTTTCTAAAATAAGATAAAAATAGAGAGGGAGGCAAACCATACAAAACTCTTAACTATAGGGAAAAAAACAGGGTTGATGGAGAAATGGCATAAATGCGTGATGGGCATTAAGGAG
This sequence comes from Nyctereutes procyonoides, assembly GCF_905146905.1. Lineage (NCBI taxonomy): Eukaryota > Metazoa > Chordata > Mammalia > Carnivora > Canidae > Nyctereutes > Nyctereutes procyonoides. The sequence goes on along the minus strand of NW_026575040.1, from coordinate 18,754,797 downwards.
GGCACTTGAAAGGATGAGTACTAGGTGTTATATGCAAGTGATGAATCACTAAGTTCTACCCCTGAAACTAATACTATACTACATGTTAAAAAACTTGAATTTAAATAAAATCTTGAAAGAAAAAATGTCTTGTGGTTTTTAGTGTTGATCAGAGCATTAAATTTTTTAAAGCCAATACCTGAAGTTTGAAACTTTTATGTTAAGGTCCCACCACAGAATGAGCTTTATAGCTTTTGAAAATACTTTAGGAAAAAAGATTTTAAGATTATCTGTTTGCAAAAATTGTCCCCATCTTGTAACTTGTAGGATTCTGTAACTGTTTAATAAGGGCAATTAAAATCTGTTAACATTGTATTTACTAGTAAGTACTTTTTAAAAATTTAACAACTATAAGATGTTTATTTACTTATTTAAAAAAAGATTTTATTTATTTATTCATGAGAGACATAGAGAGAGAGAGAGGGAGAGACCTAGGCAGAGGGAGAAGCAGGCTCCATGCAGGAAGCCCGATGTGGGACTCAATCCGGGACTTGAGGATCACACCCTGAGCTGAAGGCAGACGCTTAACTGCTGAGCCAACAATTAGATGTTTAAACGATGTTTAAAAGATTTCAAAACTAAGGATCTTCAGTATGTTTTTATTGTATGAAAATTTCAAATTTTTATTTTAACTAAATCTAAAATAACAAAATAAAATCTCAATTAACCAAAATAATGTAGGTAAAGTATTATCTTTTTATATACTTCAATTTCAAGAGATTCAATTTTTCCTTATATTTACCTTTCAGAATTTGATGTTTCTTTTTCTCCTTCAGCCATATTAGGTCTTGCAATTTCCTGAAATGATTAAGAATATGTTTCTTTTATATTCATGGTTAAGCTTAAACTACTTTAATTATACTAAACTTTCTGGATTAAAGGAACTTAAATGTGCAACCTAATACAGCAAAGAAATAGAAAAACTATTTATTAATCTGAGGTACATACTATAAATTTTTTTAAATCAAAAGCAGAATTTAAAAAAATCTTTAAAAAATACCTTTAAGAATTTCAGTATACCAGAAGTTTCTGAATCAAGATCATAAAGCAGTTATCCAGTTATAATAATACCTGCTTTTCTTAGACTCTGTGTAAAATATGCCCTATAATGACAATTACTTGAATAGAAAACCAGTAAAACACAATTTGAATTTGAGTAACAAGGTGTATACAAAATATTTTATACAAACATATTAAATATAAACACATGAAACATATCTGAAATTACAATTTCATATTTGGAGTGATGTTAACCCTTCCATTGTCAAACCAAGTAGTATGAGTTGATAGACAAATTAAATATTTTGCTTACTTGAAATATTTTATAGGAAGAAAAGAATATAGTAAAACTTTAGTAAGCCAGAGGCCAGCCTAATAGTTTATAACAATTATCAATTATTAAGCACATACGGTGCTTGAGATAGTATGTTAAGAGCTTTACACTGTCTCATTTAATACTAATAGACATTCTCAACTCCATTTTTAACTCCATTTTTATAATAAGAAATATAACTATGTAGGTTAAGTAGAGAATCACAGGCAATAACCACAATAAATGGTGAAGACTCAAATCTAGGTCTAGCACTTAACCATAGTGATTGAGGCCTGTGAAATTGATAATAGTATACTGATCACATACATTTGTGTTTTTTTACTCTCCTAAAACCCTGCTAAAATGAGGCAGACATAAAACATTTTCATTCATAAAGACCAAAAAAAAAAAAAACCACCAAAGCATAATGATTGTCAATGAGATGTCAACAAATTTTTAGATGGAAAGTGGCTGGAGAAGTTGACTTTGCAGCATGCAAGAAGTTATAATTAAATTATCTGAGCAGGGGAGTGCAAGGAGAAAGGCATCAATTTGCCCAGAGAACTGAAGCAATCTGGTATTTGGAGGAATTCAGTACAAGATCCAGTACATATATAAAAATAAAGCACAAGGACTGATGAGATCTCTAACTGCTCTTTCCCTAACTCACAACAGATACTTATCATTTCCTGTACCATAAAGGCTAAAAGTTAACTTTCTGACCTAGAGACAATTTAGACTTATGAACACCAGGAATGGCAAAGGGCAGCCATGAGGAACTGGGAGAAAACAGAAAAAATTAGTCAAAGTCCATAAACTGAATAAAGGTCCCCACAGTTCTTCCTGCCTGGCTCCTAGAATGCCAGCAGCTAGAGGAATCAGTCTTCACTCTACCACCAACAGCTGGAATCTAGAAGATTCTTCTTTGGAGAAAATTATCAGCCTCAAGACAGATAAGGTTTCCCATAATGACTTTGAAAGCATCTTCCTCACCAAAGAATCAGTCAGCTCAGCATCTGATTTTCCTATGATGAAGTCTAAACAATCCCCATACAGACTGTGCAGATTGTACAGAGCATGAATCCAGGAGGATTAACTAACCTTCACATTTTAATCCATGTCAGCAATTCTCCAAGTGTGTTGCGCAGACACCTCGGACCTCCAAGACACTTTCAGGAGGCAGGTGAAGTTAGAATTCTTGGTACAAAAGCAGTAGTGAACAAACATGCTGGCATCTTAACATGAATCAAGGAAGTGGCATTGAACCAAAACTATTCTAGTAATGACTGTAGTTTTTACTGGCAAACACCAGCAGTAAAATTCACTTTATTAAATATCAATCTTTAAGTTCATGTCTTTTGAATATTCTGTGTGATAAAATAGGAAATATGCATAAAGCACTGCTGTTGTGTACTGAAACACTTGGGTCTATGATGGAGTTGTAAGCTGAACTTTGGCAAAAATTTTTCACAGAACATCATTTTTATTTTAAAGGATGACTGTCAAACTATGAATATTTAGACTTGGTTATTTAGGAGATGTTTTCTTGAAAATTGACAAAATGAGCCTATCACATCAAAGAAAACTGACAGTGATTATTGCCAGCAATAAAATTCAGACAAATATTAAATTTTAGGAAAACTTGTATTCAGCATTGATTAGATTAATGCTGATATTAATGAATGACTTGATGTTATACATAAACATGTCAACACTTGCATGATCTATGTAACTCAGTGAACTAATATTTTTCAAATGACTAATCTATGATGTTACAAAATCATGCATGAATAAAAGGTCCAATCAAAGTGTAAGACAGATCAATAGATTTTAATGTATCAAAGCATAATAACTTTGATATGGAATCAGATTCTACATTGCAAAAAGCCTTTAAGAAAACTTCCACTTGTCTATTTTTGATGTAGTATCAAAAAATCACAATTATTTGAAAAGTACTAGGTAAGGCTGGATATTCTTCATATATTTCAACCACAATAACATATCATGATAGACTGAATGCTGAAACATGAGAATCCAGTTTTCTTCTACATAGTTAGACATTACAAAGATATGTAAAAGGATAAAACAATACCAGTCTTCTAAATTTCTTGTGTTTATAGTTATAGCAAATAGTTCTTTTTCAGAAAAATGTTATTTATGCAACTATATAGGAGGTTTATTAGTTTGATTTTTAAGTTACAATAGTTTTTAGATCTCATTTTTAATTTCTAATATGGTAAATCTAATACTTTTTGAGAATATATGTAAATAGTATCCTTTGGATTTCTGCAGTGCACAACTTGTATGACTATATAAGGCAACCTTGTTCCCATTCAACAAGCTTTCAATGAACTCTGTATTCACTCTTTAGTGTATCAGCAGCCAAAGATCACCATACCATTGAAGACATCCTTTATTTTTTAATTTTTTAAAAAAGATTTTATTATTTATTTTAGAGAGAGAGAGAGAGAGAGCTGGAGGGAGAGGGAGAGAGAATCTGAAGCAGACTCTGTGCTAAACGCAGAGCGTGACTTGGAGCTTAATCTCACAACCATGATATCATGACCTGAGCTGAAACCAAGAGTCAGACACTTAACCAACTGAGCTACCAAGGTGCCTCTGAAGACATCTTTTAATCTTTTAACATCAGAAATAATAAAATAAATAGAAAGGTAATTTTAAAAAGGAGCTAGGAGATAGATATCAGAGGCATTGCTGGGAAACAAGAGGAAAGAAAATATACACTTAATATCCCCAAAGAAGTATGTTATTACATCCACTAAACAAGAACAAAAATTATGAAGAGAGCAATTGAAGAATAAAAATACTAAAGAGCTCTTCAAAATTAAATATATGACAAATAAGTTTAGAAAATCTTTTTAAAAAGATTGAATGAAAAAGACAAAAAGTTGGAAGGCAAGAAAGAAAATACCATACAATTAAAGGAGTGAATGCAAGAAATAGTGTCACATCAATGAGTTGAGACAGAGAGAGAGAGAGAGAGAGAGAGAGAGAGAATGAACAAAGAAAAGCAAAAATTTACCAAAGAACTAATACAAGAAAACTTCCCCAAACATCCAAATTACAAAGGCCTATTAAATGCCTACCATAATGAAAGAAAAAAGGATGACTGGAGAACATATCATGAAATTTCAAAATACCAGAAATAGAGATAATCATTAAGGTTGCCAGAAAGAACAAAAGTACCAAAATGAAAAGAAACTGGAGCAAGAATGGCATCAGATTTGTAAAAAATAATACTTGTAAAACTGCACAGGAAAAATGATTTCCATGTACTTTAACCAAACTATTATTTATGTAAATACAGTTTAAAATACGCAAGGAATGACAAAAGTTTGTTAGAGAACATGTTTTATCAAAATAGGAAGTAAACCAAGAAAAAAGGAACTCCTAGTTCAGAAAATAGAATATCCAATACAATTAAGTAGCAAAGGAAAATCTATGCACCAGGCTTAGAGGTCAACTAGTTTAAACTGAAGGAGATCTAAGAGGAGATATCAGAAATTGTCTCCAACAATTTCTTTTGATGTGTGTGAACATTTGGAAAAAATACTTCCAAATATTAGACAAAAATAATCGCAACATTTAAAAAAAACAGCATTAGGCATGTAGAAAACTAAACAAATGAATAAAGATATATATTGTTTAACTCTACAAAATTAAGATAAAGGAAAAAAATCATAGTAGTATTTCCTGGCTTAATACATAAAAAAGTCTCAAAAATTGTGATGTAACTATGCTGAGGTCAGTGTTATGCCAAGCCCACTGGAACCTGAGATAGAAGGAAAAATACATATCCTTATATACACATTTTTGTGTTTTTTTATTGTGGTAAAATACACATAAAATTTACCATCATAACCACTTTTAAGCGTACAGTTTAGTGGTCCTGAATACATTCACATTGTTGTGTGACCATCACCACCATCCATCCCCATAACTTCTTTCATGTTGTAAAACTAAAATTCTCTAGTCATTAAACAATTAACTCCACATTCTCCTCTTCCCCTCAGTCCCTGACCATCACCACTATACTCTGTCTTTATGATTCTGACTATACTAAGTACCTCATAAGGGGAATCATACTGTAGGTCTTTCTGTGACTGATTAATTTAGCATAATGCATTTAAGGCTTATCCATGTTGTAGCATACTGCAAAATTTCCTTCCTTTTCACAGCTGAATGATTCCATCGTATGTTTAAATCACATTTTGCCTATTCATTCATCTATAGATGGATACTTGGTTTACTTCCGTAGCTTAGCTATTGCAAATAATGCCGCTATGAAAATGAGTGTACAAATATCTCCTTTACTCTCTGTTTTCAATTCTTTTGGGAATACTGAGAAGTAGAATTGCTGAATCATATGTATTTTTTCTTTTGAAGAGCCCCAAAGTGTTTTCCACAGTGGTTGTATCATTCTACATTCCCACTAACAGCACACAAGGGTTCCGACTTCTCTACATCCTTGTCAATACTTGTCTTCTGTTTTTTTTTTTTCTTTAAATAGTAGCATCCTAACACGTATGAGGTGGTATTTCATTGTAGTTTTTATTTGCATTTCTTTAATAATTAGTATTATTGCATATCTTTTCATCTTATTGGCTATGTATATATATCTTCTTTGGAGAAAACTCTGTTCAAGTCCTTTACCCATTTTTTAATTGAGTTATTTTTTGTTATTGAGTTTTAAGAGTCCTTTAAATATTCTGGATATTAACCCCTTATCAGATATATGATTTGCAAATATTTTCTTCCTTTTGTAGGGTATCTTTTTATTCTGTGGATAGTGTATCTGATGTACAAAATTTAAAAATTTTCATGAATCTAATTAGTCTCTTTCTTCCCCCTTAACGTGCCTTTGGTGTGATAACCAAGAAATCATTGTCCAATGTCCATGAAGTGTCTATCTTGCTTTTTTCTAAGAATGTTATTGTTTTCAGTCTTACATTAAGGTATTTGACCCAATTTTAGTTTATGTTTGTATGCAGTGTTAAGTAAGGGTCCAACTTCATTCTTTTCCATGTGGATATCCAGTTTTCCCAGCACTGCTTATTGAAAAGACTGTCCTTTCCTCATTGGTCTTAGTCATCTTGTCAAAAATCATTTCACCCTATATTTGAGTCTTTATTTCTAGACTCTTTATTCTATTCCACTAGTCTATGTGTCTGTCTTTATGCCAATACTACATTGTTTTGATTTCTGTAGCTCTGCAGTAAGTTCCAAATCAGTGTGACTCCTCCAGTTTTGCTTTTCTTTTTCAAAATTGTTTTAGCTACTTGAGGCTCCTTGAGATTCTATATAAATTTTAGGATGGGATTTTCTATTTTTACAAAAGTAAAAAAAAATTCTTTAGGATTTTTGTATGGATTGCAATAAATCTGTAGATTCATTTGGGTGGTATGGGCATTTTAGAAATATTAAGTCTTCCAATCTGTGAACATGGGCTGTGTTTCCATTTATTTATGGTTTAATTTCTTTCAGTAAGATTATATAGTCTTATTTTACAAGTCTTTCTTCCCCTGGTTAATTCCTATTTCATTCTTTTTGATGCTTTCATAAATAGAATTATTTTTATAAGTTCCTTTTCAGACTGTTCCATGAATACTTCCAGAAGTGCAACTGATTTTTGCGTATTGACTTTGTATCCTACGATTTTGCTGAATTCATTTATTAGTTCTAATAAGATTTTCTTCAGTTTCTACATAAACAGGATAGTTTTACTTTCTTTTTTCAATTTGGTTGCCTTTTGTTTCTTTTTCTTGACTAATTGTTGTTTCTGGGTAGAGCTAAATCTAGCTCTAAATGTCTGTTAAATCTAGTTGGCTTATTAAGCTAGTTCCTTACTGACATCTGATTGTTCTCTCCATTATTTTAAGTGGGGTATTGAAGACTACACTTGTATTGTAGAACAGTCAATTCTTCCTTTCAATTCTGTCTCATTTATTTAGGTATTTGTCATAGGTACATAAACATATGATTGTTATATCTTCCTGCTGTATTGAAATTTATATGCATATATAATGTCTTTCTTTCTAGTAACTTTTTTTCATTTAGTCTATTTTTGTCTGATATTAGTAAAGACACCCATGCTCTCTCTTGATTATTATTTGCCTGGATTATCTTTTTTATTCTTTCATTTTAACTTATCTCTTTAGATCTCAAGCGAGTCTCCCATAGACTGCATGCAGTTGGATCCTGTGTCTTTATCCATTCTGCCAACATCTGTCTTACAATTGGAGAGTTTAATCCATTTACATTTAAATTAATTATTGATAAGGAGGGACTTATATCTGTCATTGTATTATTTTTTATATGCCTTATAGCTTTTGGCACACATTTCCTCCACTAACTGTGGAGGAAACTGTGTTTGTTGATTGTGATGAAATGTTTAAATTCTTTTCTCACTTCCTTGGTGTATACTTATTTTTTTGTGCAGTTACCATGGGAATTACATCTAACATTCTAAGGCTGTCACCCTCTAATTTGATTTTATACCAGCTTAACTTCAGTAACATAACAAAAACTTTGCTCTGCAGCTCCACCCCCACCTCCCCTTTGGGCTGTTGTCACAAAATTATATCTTTATAAACTGTGTATCCAGACATAATCTGGTAATTATTTTAAGTGCATTAGTTTCTTAAATTATGTAGAAAACAAGATTTGGAGTTGGAAATCAAAGTTATAGTAATGCTAGCTTTTACACTATTTTTTCTTTTAACAAATCTGTCTCTTAATTCATGTAGAAAATAAAAAATAATTATGAAGCACTGCTATAATAATACTAATTTTTATAATTGCCCATGTACTTACCTTTATTTCTCCATATATCTTGGAGTTACCGTGTACTGTCCTTTCATTTCACCATACAGGACTCCTTGAGGATTTCTTGCAGGGCAGACCTAGTAGTCACAAACTCTCTTAGGTTTTATGTCAGAATATCTTACTTTTGAAGGATAGTTTTAACAGATCTAAAATTACTGACTTTTTTTCTTTTAGTACTTTGAATATATTGGTCCACAGCCTTTTGGCCTCCAAAGATTCTGATGAGAAATCTGTTGATAATCTTATTGAGAATCATCTGCATGTGATGATTTGCTTCTCTCTTGCTACTTTCAAGATTCTTTGCCCTCTCAGGAGTTTGATTATAATGGGCCTCAGAGTGGGTCTTTTTTATTTCTTACTTGGAATTCACTGTGCTTCGTGATTCATGTGTTTCATCAAATTTAGGAAGTTTTCAGTCATTATTTCTTTATATCTGTCTTTGTCTCTGTCAAATATTCTCTGGGATTCCCATAATATGTATGTTGGTCTGCTTAATGATTGGCTCCAACTGCCTTAGGGTCTGTTCATGGTTTCCTCAATCCTTTCTGTTCCTCAGACTCACTACTTTCCATTGTCCTGTCTTCCAAGTTTGCTGATTTCTTTTCTTCTGTCTGCTCAGACTTTCCTTTGAGTCCTCCTAATGAATTTTTCATTTGCAGGTAATGTACATTTCAGCCCCAGAATGTCCTTTTGGTTATTTTTCAGATTTTCTCTCTTTAATATTCCCATTTTATTATGATATTGTTTTCTTGACTTTCCCCACATATTCCTTTTGTTCACTGGGCATCTTTAAAATAGTTGTTTTAAAGTCTTTGTCTAGTATATCTGCCATTAGGTCTTTTTCAGGACCAGTTTCTATTGATATTTTTTTCCTTTGAATGGGCCACTTGACTGTTTTGGTGTGTCTTGTGATATTTCCATTGAACACTGGGCATTTGAAACTAATAATGTAGTATCTCTGCAAATCAGATTATACCCCTACCCAGTGTCTGATGTTTTTGCTATTTTTGTTTCATTGATTGTTCTAAGCTTCCTCTGTTGCTGAGATAAACATGAGATGTAAACCTAAGATTTTCTCAGGTCTATTCTGAGCTTTTCTCTGGGCAAGTACAACCCATAATTTAACCCATATATGTGAATGTCCTAGTCTTTAATGTCAGGCTTCTGAAAAGGGAAAAAGCAAAAAAATTAAGGGGGGGGAAAAGGCACTGTACCTTTAAATCCCCTGGAAGTCACATCAATTATAAAGGGAGGGGCTTGCAACAATGAGGAGAGCTGTAACAACAATGTGCCCACTTCTGTGGAATGCTATAGTGAGAAGCATCAATTAGTGACAACAGCACAGATCCTTAATATTTGGAAGGTGGTACCATTTTTGGCCAGTCTGGTCCCATAAGCTGTGTGCAAGCTGCTCCAGGAACGTGTGCATAGCTGCCTGTCACGTGGCTGAGGGTAGGTGATGGGTAGCTGCTACTGTGCTGAATGCTTAAATTAACTGATATTGATTGCAACATACTGCCCAAGTCTTCCCCTGGAAGTTGAAGGCATTCAACAGACTCTCGAATTCCAAAATACAGAAATATTCCATTTTACTGCACATCACAAATACTGCCTTTTATTTTACAAATTGAAGATTTATGGCATCCTTGGTGCCATCCAAGCCTGGATGACAGCATATATGTTTAATACTTAGTACACTGAATGTTTTGAGCCCACTGTTGAGACCTACTGCTCAGAAAAAAAAAAAAAAGATTCCTTTCAAAATATTACTGTTCACTGACAATGCACTTGGTCACCCAAGAGCTCTAATGGAGATATACAGTGAGAGTAACAATGTTTTCATTCCTGCTCACACAGCATCCATCCTATAGCCCTGGACCAAGGGATAATTTCAACTTTCAAGTCTTATTATTTCAGAAATACATTTCTTATGATTACAGCTGCTTATACATAGTGGTTCTTCTGGTGGATCTGTGTAAAGTCAACCAAAAACCTTCTGGAAAGGATTCATCATTCCAGATGCCATTAAGAAAATCCATGATTCATGGGAAGGGTTCAAAATATCAACATGAATGGGAGTTTGCAAGAAGTTGATTCCAACCCTTATAGGTCACTGAGGAGTTCAAGACTTCAGTGGAAGAAGGAACTGCAGGTGTGGTAGAAATAGCAAGAGAACTAGAATTAGAAGTAGAGCCTGAAGATGGGACTGAATTGCTGCAGTCTCATGATAAAACTAATGGTTGAGGTGTTGCTTCTTATGGATGAACAAAAAAGTGGTTTCTTGAGATGGAATCTACTCCTGGTGAAGATGCTGTAAAGACTGTTGAAATGACAACAAAAGATTCAGAATATTACACAAACTTCATTGATAAAGCAGTGGCAGAGTTTAAGAGGGTTGACTCCAATTCTGAAAAAAGTTCTATTAATCAGCCAGTAGCCATCAACATGGAGGCAAGACTTTTCACCAGCAAAACTATTACTGCTTGCTAAAAGCTCTGACAATAGTTAGCATTTTTTTGTAACAGAGTATTTTTAATAAAGGTTATGTACATTGTTCTTTTATGTGTAATGATATTGCATACTTAATATACTGTAGTATAGTGTAAACATAACTTTTATATGCACTGGAAAACCAAAAAGTTCATCTGACTGGCTTTATTGAAATATTTGCTTTGTTGAAGTATCTGGAACCAAACCTGCAAATACCTCACAGGTATGCCTATAGTTACATGGGAGAGATGTAACTGCCACTGTAACTTGTCTAGGTGAGAAGATAGATTCCTGGTATTTTCTACTCTGTCATTTTCCCAGAAGCCCAAAATATTAATTGAAAAATTGAAAAGCAGGTGTATTGAACTCACAAAAGTAACTGAAGTTTAAACACTTCTACCAAAACCAGAATTTATTATTTCATTTTACTGGCTTTAAGGGAAGCACATGTATCAATACTTTCAAATGTATTTCTTTTCCTATCTTGTTTTCAAATAAGCAAATAGTCATGTTTACCAATTTCTCTTGACAAGTGACAATTTTAAATAATTTAAAACTAATTTCAGCTTACTGAAGTATCTTTTACAGGATGTTACTGTGGATAGAATTGTTTTAATGTTCTGATAACATTTTGTTAATTGATTAGCTAAATGCAATTCTTAATTTAATTTTACAATTTGTTGATATTGTGATAAGCTATTCTCATGAAATTTCTATAGAACTTAGCTCATTAAGATATTTAAGAATGGAGTCAGTGGCTGCTTTTTATAAATCAATGTAATTTATAGAAAATAACTTTTTCCAGTTTAAAAATTCAAAATCTGAAGACTTCATTAAATTTTTCATATATATATATATCAAATATGAAGCTAACACATTAATAATCTTAGTGTCTATTCAATAAGCACGCTCCCAATAAAAATCAATACTCTCACTCATTGATTTATACATTTCTAATTTCTTTTCATCTAATTTTGAAATTCATGTGAATATTCACCTCTCTTGCTCAAGTTTTATATTCACTGAACACACTTTTAAAATTAGTTTCATTTGTTGTAAGCAAAGGGGCAGGCCTTTTATTAAGCATGTAGTTCTATTTATGGTCATTTTTCTGATTGCAGAGTTTTATTAATTCTTGCTACTTTGTTCAAGATATCATCCCATACAGATAATTTGTGTAAAAATCTAACATATTTGTACCAAGAAGCTCTTGAGTCCAACATAATTTTGATATATCTTTTGATATATATTTTCTTATTTGATAAACATCTTTAATTTTTAAAATTACAATTACTTGAAAAGTGTATCAAGTGCATTTAATCTTGATGCCTATATCTATATGTGATTTTAATTTTAGAATAGACAAGAATGTTCCATCTGCTTTTGAATTACCCCACTCCCAAAATACATATCCTTTCTACAATACTAAAAAAGATTTAAAAAAAGATAATCATATTTGAATTCACAGATGAAGTATTTTATAATTATGAGCTGAGCAAGGCACAAATTTGGCATAATTGTTTCTTGGGAGAAATACTGGCTTATATGCCCTTGTATACATTTGCCAAATCTGCCCCATTATCATATCCCTGGCCAGGACAATTTTTAAATAATCTTTTTCTAACTTATTAAGTTTCATAAGCTTGACCATATCTACTTTTTCTTTAAAACAAAAACTGTTTTATTGAGATAAAATTGTCCAGTTTTTCCTTCCTTTTGTTTCAATCAAGTCAAATAAAACTCTCCCCTTACAATGATATCATTCTTAATGTAAATATACTTAATCATCAGACACATTTATTCATAAGGAAATACATTACAAAGAATAAGAACATGTATTTTTTTATTCTCCATAGTATTTCAGATTTAACATGATTGCTAATAGAATTACACATTTTTTAAACTTTACTATACAAAACAGAATCCTTTTAATGACTAGCTTCAGTTTGAAGATATGTTTAAAAATACTTCCATTTTTAAAAAGCATTAAGCTGGAATAAGGAATTTCTGTAATTACAAATTCTTTTCAAATTTTTCCAATCTTTGAAAGAACTTTTTGAGCTGCAAAAAATTAATTATATTGTATTATTGCTAAAAAGTATATGCACAGGGAACAAAAGTAAGGATTCTTTGGAATAAATGAGCCAGTCACAATGGACCAACTCAATGTCAGACCTTTTTTTTTAAAAAAAAAGATCCATCTTTTGAAAATTTTTGCTCACTATGTAAAACAGATACTCTAAAATCTGCATCTTGTCCTTGGATAGGCCAATACTCTATTAAGAACATTTTTATTATATTAGAAATAGATGGCCACAATGAAGAATTAAACTTATTTCAAAAGACACATTATTTTCTTGCTCATGCTTATAATCACTAGCTTCTGAGACTTTGAACATTTCCATTTTCTTTATCTTTTCCTCACAATGCAAAGAAAAGTTTTTAACTCTGAATTTCCTAGTAATTCTATTCTAATAGTGTCAATATTAAAGACTTCATAATTTTCAGTAGCTGGAAAATTTTTTTAGCCTAACTTGTTATAGTGTCCTATAATTCTCATTATTTTTTACTTGTATTTTTCATCTTCTGAACAATGTACTACTTGACTTCTTATACCATATTTGTTTTTAAAAATCTTTGGTATACATTTTCACTATATTTATTTTTAATTAATACATACAGTTAAACATAGTATTTAACAATCAAATAGGTGTACATAAACATTTGTATGAAAATTTTATGATTGCGAACAACAGAAAATTACATACCAGGAGAATCAGATAAATGCTTAAACAGAGGAATTTATCCCAAATCAAAGAACAAGATAAGGCCCAGCCAAAGATCTAAGTGAAAAGATGTAAGCAACATGCCTGATGGAGAATTTAAAGCAAAATCATTAGGATACTCACTGGGCTTGAGAAAAGAATAGAAGACATCAGAGAGACTCTTACCACACAGATAAAAGAGTTACAAAAGAATCAATCAAAGATGAAGACAATAAATGAGATTGGAAATAGGCTTGATGCAAGGAACAGCAGGCTAAAAGAAGTAGGGGGATGATTTAGTGACAAAGAAGGGGAAAAAATGGAAAATAACGAAGCTGAATGAGAGAAAGAAGAATTATGGGAAATGAGAGCAGACTTAGGGAACATATATAGTAATTATGATACCATAATAACATTAGTATTATAGGAGCCCCAAAAGAAGGAGAGAGAAAAAAGGGGCAGAAAATTTATTTGAGGAAATAATAGCTGAAAACTTCTAAATCTGGGGAAGGAAACAGACATCCACATGTAGGAAGCACAGAGAACTCCATTAAAATAAAGAAAATCAGGCCAACACCAAGTCATATTGTAACTAACTTTGCATAATATGGTAATAAAGAAAAAAATTGTAAAAGCAACAAAAGAAGTCCTTAATTTACAAGGGGAAGATCCACAAGGCTAGCTGGAGATTTCTCAACAGAAGTTTGGTAAGACAGAAGGAAGCGGCATGATATACTCAAAGAGCTGAATGCAAAATATCTTCAGCCAAGAATACTCTATCCAGTAAGGCTATCATTCAAAATAGAAGGAAAGATAAAGGGATTCCAAGACAAAAACTAAAGGAAATTGTGACCACTAATCCAGCCCTGCAAGACATACTAAAGGGGACTCTTTAAGTGAAAAGGAAAGACCAAAAAGGGGCAAAGGCAACAGAGGATCAGAAAAAATTTCCAGAAACAATGACAAAACAAGTAATCAATCCCATTTACAAATGCACCAAAAATAGTAACATACTTAGGAATAAACCTAACCAAGAGGTAAAAAATCTGCACTCTGAAAACTATAAAACACCAGTGAAAGAAATTGAAAGAGGATACAAAGAAATGGAAAGACATGCCATGTTCATGGATTAGAAAAACAAATAGTTTTAAAATGTCTATACTACCCAAAGCAATCTCCACATTTAATGCAATCCCTATCAAATACCAACAGCATTTTTCACAGAACTAGAACAAACAATCCTAAAATCTGTATGGAACCACAAAAGACACTGAAGAACCAAAGCAATTTTGAAAAAGAGAAACAAAGCTGGAGGCATTACAATTCTGAACTTCAAGTTATACTACAAAGTTGTAGTTATCAAAACAGTGTGGTACTGGCACAAAAACAGATACAGATCAATGGAACAGAGTAGAAAGCCGAGGAATAAACCCACAACTATATAGTCAATTAATCTTCAACAAAGCAGGAAAGAATATCCACTGGTAAAAAGATAGTCTCTTCAACAAATCATGTTGGGAAAACTGGACAAAAAGATGGAAAAGAATGAAACTGGACCACCTTAACATCACACACAAACATAAACTCAAAATGGATGAAAGACCTACATGTGAGACAGGAAACCATTAAAATCCTAGAGAACCTCTTTGACATTGGCCACAGCAACAAAAGCAAAAATAAACTATTAGGACTTCATCAAAATAAAAAACTTCTGCACAGCGAAGGAAAACAATCAACTAAACTAAAAGGCAACCTATGAAATGGAAGAAGATATTTGCAAATGACATATCTGATACAGATTAGTATCCAAAACTTATAAAGAACTTACAAAATTCAACACTCAAAAAATCAATAATCCAAATCAGAAATGGGCAGAAGACACGGAAAGACATTTTTCCAAAGAAGACATACAGATAGTCAGCAGACAAATGAAAAGATGCTCAACATCACTTATCATCAGGGAAATACAAATCAAAACTACCATGAAATTATCACCTCACATCTGTCTGAATGGCTAAAATCAACAACACAAGAAACAACAGGTGTGGCAAGGATGTGGAGAAAGGGGAATCTTGTACTGTTAGTGGGAAAGAAACTGGTGCAGCCACTCTGGAGAACAGTATGGAGTAAAAAGTTAAAAACAGAACTGCTCCACCATCCAACAACTGCACTACTAGGTATCTATCCAAAGAATACAAAATACTAATTCAAAGGGATACATGTACACTGATGTTTATAGCAGCATTATCTATAGTAGACAAATAATGGCAAGAGCTCAAGTGTCATCGACTGATGAATAAAAAGGATTATATACATAAACAACATATATAATGGAGTATTACTCAGCCATGAAAAAGGATGAAATCTTGCAATATGCAACAACATGGATGGTACTAGAGAGTATTATGCTAAGCAAAATAAGGAAAGCAAAATAAGTCAGTCCAAGAAAGACAAATACCATATGATTTCACTCATATGGTGAAATGACCAAAGAGAAAAAAAAAAGAGAGGGGGAGGCAAACCAAGAAACAGATTCCTAATGAGAGAGAACTGATGGTTACCAGAGGGGAGGTGGGTGGAGGGATGGGCAAAACAGGTGATGGGGATTAGGGAGTGCACTTGCTGTGATGAGCACCCGGTGTTGTATGGAAGTGTTGAATCACTATCTTGTACACCTGAAACTAATATTATACTATATGTTAACTAAGTGGAATTTAAATTAAAACTTAAGAAAAAAAAAGGCATCTGTACCTGACTCCTCTCTATTACTCCCTACCTATGTTATAACGAAAGTACACTAATCCTGAAACTGGAGGGGATGATTCATGATATATATATATATATATATATATATATATATATATATACAGTTAGAGAACAATAGCAATGGACTGTTGTATTATATAGAATACACAGTAGCAGAACAGAGGCTATGTCAGAAGCCAGTAAATTATACAAATTCCAACTATAATCTAGTATATGAAAGGAATTAATTTTCAAAGAGAAAATGTAAAACTATAGAAATGAAAAAAACTGAGACCAGGAAAATATATAACACTGATTCTAACAAATGTATCTGATCAAAATCTTGAAGACTAACTCAAGCTATCCATCCTTGAGGTGGTATCCATATCAGAGGTGCAGCTAAAATAAATACCTGTATCTATTCGAAGTACTATCCATGTCACATATATTCTTGAAAGAAATACCTGGACCAAGATTGCTCTATGTGGCCTTCCAGTCAATATGGCTTCCTTTAACTCTGCTTGTAGCTTACTAAATTTTTAGTGTAATGTTTTTTTTTCTTTTAACAAAAAATAAACAAGAAATTCGGCTTTTGTATGAAAGGTGGTTTCATTTGACACAGATGAAACAGGGCAATCAGAGGAAAGTAAGAGTTTGATGACTTATTCTAGTCAAGTATGAACGTATAAGAAAATAATCAATAGATGATGTGATGAAATTATGGATTTATAAATTTTCTTTGTTCATGCCTTTACATATTTGGAAAGAAGAGAAGTAAACCCTGTTGCCCCCAGGGAATGGTGACTGACTGTGGCTAGGGCATGAAGAAAAAATCCTACTCTCAAGACACAGAACACAGAGCTGGATTAAGAGTGAGGCTAAACCAGAACAGAGAACATCACCCCATTCGCTACCACCCACCTCCAGGCTATCAAACACCAAATAACAAGCAACAACAGTACTGCTAGAAGAAAGGGAAGAGTATATATATATATATATATATATATATATATATATATAGAGAGAGAGAGAGAGAGAGAGAGAGAGAGAAAGAGAGAGAAAGACATACTCTCTAAGGCTCAGTCTCACAGGGAGAGATAAAACTAAGTGTGAAACAAGAACACTGAGAGAAAAAACCTCCAGCAACATAACCCACCCTCAGCACAATGAAATACTATAGGAATTGAACCTGGTAGTACATTGAGGGTAACCATAGCAACAAGAGCCAAAACTCAGATACTCAGATCAACTCATTGCTAGGTGAAACCAAATCACATAGTAATGATCTAACATAAGAAACAGTATGCCCATTTTCAGATATAAATATTATTTATCTCAGTCCTACAAATAATTTCTTGTTTTCAACCAAACATTATGCAACACACAAAAAAGCAAGGAGGTGGGGGAATGAACTGTCAGGAGAACCAGACTCAGATATGACCCCGCTACTGGAACTATCAGACAGAAAAATTTAAATTACTATTATTAATATGTTAAATGCTCTGGTGAAAATAGGAGGACAACATGCATGACTACAATGGGAATTTTAACAGAGGGTCAGAAATAATAAGAATCAATGATCAAAGCAAATGCTAGGGGAAAAAAACCCCACAATGACAGGTACAAAAAATGCCTTTGATGGGCTCATCAGCAGACCTGACACAAATGAGAAAACAAATGGAAAACTGAAGATAGGTCAATAAATAGAAATTACCCAAACTAAAACAAAAAAAGAATGTGTGGTAGGGTGGAGACTAAAACAGGGCATCTAAGAACAGGAACTAACATCAAATGGTATAGTATTTAGGAAATTGGAATCCCAAAAGTAGAAGATACAGGACAGCTCAGAGAACACCAATCATGATAAACACCCCAAATAAATAAACAAATAGATAAACATATAAACAAATGGATTAACAAATCAGACTTCGACACTCCATGCTCAAACTGATGAAAAATATAGATAAAATATTGAGGACAACCAAAAAAATTTGACACTATATATATATATAAATACATATATATATACACATACATAAATATATCAATCACACACATATATATATAGAAGAAACAGAGATCAAAATTACAGTAAGACATTTTGTCAGAAAATATGCAAACCAAGAGACAATAAAATGACTTCTTTAAACTGCTGAAAGAAAATAAAGCTGTCAACCCAGAATTCTACATACACCAAAAAAAAAAAATCTTTCAAAATGAAAAACAAAGGTATTTTTAAATGAAAAGGGCATGAAGAATTAATTACCAGTAGATCTGGAACATAAAACATATCAAAGGAAGTTGTTTAGGCAAAAGGAATATGATACTAGACAGAAATGGAGAGCTAATGAAGAAATGAAGAGCACTGGACATAGTAAAAACAAAGATGAATACAGTTATTTTTTAAAACTTTTAACTTCTTTAAAAATAACTATCTAAAGCATAAACAGTAACATTGTATTCTTTCTTTATAACCTATATAAAAGTAAACTATATGACAATAGGAGAAAGAACCCACAAACTATTAACATCAAGAATGAATGAGAGAATTATCACTGCAGACTCCAAGACACTAAAAGATTAAAGAACAGTACAAACAATTCTATATGGACAAATTCAATATTAAAAACCATAAACTATCAAAACTCATTCAAGAATAATCCTATAACCAGGGCACCTGGGTGGCTCAGTCAGTTAAGTGTCTGCCTTCAGCTTGGATCATGATCTGGGGGTCCTGAGATTAAGTTCCGCATCAGGTTTCCTGTTCAGCAGGGAGTCTCTCTCCCCTGTCCATCTACCCCTCTCCCTCCCCCTCCCTCTCCTCCTGCTCTTGCTCTCTCTCAAATAAATAAAAAAAAATTTTATAAAAGAAAAATCATAAAACCAAAAATCCTGTATCTATTAAACTTTTTGTAGTTAAAAACCTTTCAAACGAAAGAAAATCATAAAACCAAAAATCCTGTATCTATTAAACTTTTTGTAGTTAAAAACCTTTCAAACGAAAGAAAACTTTCTGTGATGTAAAAGAAAGCTGCTTGGAAGAAGGTGGCTAATTCTGCCTAGATTTCTTTCTCTTCTTCACTGTTCAATATGGATATGCTGTTCAAAAGATAAATGCTGAATCTGCTTCACTTCAGTATACTCAGAAAGAGATCTGAAATATTTTGTAATATTAAAAAAAAAACCTGACATCAAGAAAACAAGTACTTGAGCAAAACTATTTCTACACACATCCATTAGACTGCCCAGTAAGTGACATTTATAGAATAACCCATGAGCATAACATTCAGAGTGCCTAAGAAGCTAAAACACATTTAATATATATTCAAAATATTTATTTTTTTTTACAAAGATTAATTTGAGAGAGAGTATGTGTGTGCATGCACACGCACAGGCACATGCAAATTGGGGGAGGGGCAGAGGGAGAGAATCTCAAGCAGACTTCCTGCTGAGTAGGAGCTCCACAAGGGGCTCAGTCTCATGACCCATGAGATCATGACCTGAGCTGAAACCAAGAGTCAGATGCTTAACCAACTAAGCCACCCAAGGCCCCTGAAATATTTCTATTTTAAGTATTAGTTAAATCTTTCCAAAGTCTCAGAAAATAAAATAATCTGGAAAGACTAATTTTCCAATGTGTCAACTGTTTGACAATTTTATTGATTTTAGGATTTTTAAATCATAAATTTATCTCCATTAACTCACTAGTTGAACCAAATAACAGGTAAGCAAAATATATGATGCTTTTGTAAAATAAAAAACACCTCAAAATTTTGTTTAGGGTTAGATATTTTTATATCTAATGACAAAAACTAATCTCAATTTTTTTCCTGATAACATGCCAATAATTGTCACTGAGGTTTACACAATGAATTGAAATGTTTTAAAAATTATACGAACAATACTTTCAACTACATAAGCCTTTAAGGTACAAGTAAAACAAAATTTACCTCAGACACAGGTTCTTGTTCCTTAGTGGAAGCTTCATTTTTTAATCTTGAAAACAAAATAGGTATTGAATATTTTATATTTAGGAAAATATGAAACAGTTCTTTTCTGTATGCTTAAATAATTAAAATGTAAATTTAAACTAACATAGATTTGTAAATGCCCTCCATAAATATTTTAAAGGAAAAATAAAATGCATTAAAATAAACAGTAGATTCAATAAATGTGCTAAAGAAGTTAATAGAGGCATGTATTTCCTTCTTTTCTAAAAACAAGAGCACTTAAGAAATTTTCTCTATGTTAAATACAATTATAACTAAAAGACATAATACATTAGTAAAACAGTCTCAAAAAAAGAATGATTCTTTAAAAAATAAAAGCAGGTTATATGATTAATATATATAATATGCATAAGTATTTACTATTATGGGGCTTAAAAAGTGAGAAAAGAAATTTTATCTCTTGTGAAATTCAATATAATGCTATTTCTATATTTATTACAATTAAGTGGTAAAATCACAGAAATAATTTAGAATTCTGAAGGATATAGTCTCTTAGGAACCTTCATAAGCACTGCTCAAATATTAACTACAAATTTTTTAAACTGTTTCTAAAGATAAAAAAACAAATGGTAACTTATTACATTAAAAAAGGCATATGCCATCTATAAAATCTTTTTTTAAATAGTTTCATATAAAAGCTAGCTTTCACAAAAGATCTTTTAGAAACTGCTGATAACTAAACATTATTTCCTGATATTATATATTAAACTCAATTTTAAACTAAGTGCCTACCTGATCTGAAATGCCATTAATAGTTAAGTGATTCATTACTTTATGAAGGCTTATAGCTATACTTAAAGATTAATATATTTAACATAAGCAACAAGTATACTGACTCAAATTTCATGTACAAAAATGACATATAGTAGGACAGAAACATCAACTATCCTAAAAGCTACTCTTCTCTAGTTAGTCAATGAAATCTCTGAGGGCACACTGAAAAAATTAGGTCTATAAATGCTAATGCTTTACTGGATATTAATAATAACTCATGTAAAATTATTTATCTATATTTTAGTTATTACATGAAATTGCAAACAATTTATAATACAGTGTGTCCTTTTTTGTTCTTTTATTATATTGGTAATGTACTATAATAATTTGCAACCAATTTACTAAACAAATTTAAATGAATAAAATTTGCAGAAATATTGACAAAATGCATTAATGTCGATCATTTTGGGGGTTAAAGATTTTATAATTCTTTAAAGTGTTTAATTGTGAACAACAAAATTCATAAAGATGAAATTTCACATGTTTAGTCTTTAATGATTTATACAGGAAAATGAGAGTCTTACAAATAACATGTATAAAGTCATAAGAAAACACACTATTTCTGTGATTTTACAACCTTAATTGTAATAAATATAGAAATTAGTGTGAAGAAACAAAGTAGATACTGTATTATAAAATTTTGAAATAAATTTGTATATTACAACTACTTTTTATTTCCCATCAGTTAATAATTTTAAACTCAGTTTGAAAAACTGAAACAAACTGGTCACAAAGAAGTTTAAAAAATATTTTATAAAATAATTTACCTCTCAGTATACTGTTGAAAATATTATCAAAGATCAATCTTACATTCTTACAAAAAGAAATTACCATGTTAATCATTTTTATATGGCTGTTCTAATAAACTGATTTTATGCATTTTCATTTTTAAAATGAAAGCTATCCTCTATGTTTTACTATTTCTGCTAATACTTCAATTAGAGAAACTTAGTCCTCTATCTCTGCAAGAAAGATTGGTTACAGAGTTTTTATTACCCTTCATCTTACTGGCTAAGAAACTGGTAGATGAAAACAAAATAAGTCACTGAAATAATTAGCACTGAAGGTCTATGATCCCAATCTTATTTTGTGGCTTTAACCATACTAGTATTCTTTTTTGGAGCATAATTATAATAATGAATAACCTATTTAAGAAAACAAATATTTAAAAAATTCAAAGCACACTATGTAAAATCTCCTGAGAAAAACAGTTTCTCTGAATTATCAATCACTAAACTGTACACTACATTTTTGTAACTACAAAAGCATACTTTAAGGTTAATAAATTAAAACAAAAAGATGAACAAATTTTAACACAACTACTAACACATCATTAACACTATTGGAAAAGAAAAAAAGTGTTCTTACCTGTAATTCTTATTCATTAAAGATACCTGCTGAAATAGTCATCATTTGAGATATTTAATTGCTTGGTTAGAAGACAGTGAAATTTGCTAAGCTCAAAGTTCTGAGCTAAAGACCTGCTATTAGTTAGTTACACTTTTCACCTATGAATGTTGCAATAATTTTTTATAGAAAAATGTAGTACGTTTAAAACAAACAATATAATTTCAGTGTAAAGAGAACAGAAAGATTGATGTTCAATTTCAAAATGATTATTGCAGATAAATTATTTTTTTTCTGTAGGTGAACCTGCTGAAACAGATCTTTTTGATAAAAGATAAAGGACAATTTGATAAAGGACAATTTTTTCCCTCTAAAGTTTAAAATAAAATAAGTGTCCCTTCTTGCATTTTTCTGCAGGTCACATAACTATTCCATGGCTACATGTAAAATAGATATTTTGGGTCAATTAAATTATTGTGTTCTTTTGAGGTTTTATTCATACTATATTCTACCATGGGGTATAGGGAAAAGCTATAAAGGGAAAATAGTTCAGATTCATTTCAGCCAGGCCATATTCTTTCCTTCAAATAATATTTAAAAGACCAAAATTTCAATGCTGATTTTTAAAATATAATCTTCAATTAACAATATTTGTAAGCATACTAAAAAAGCTGAAAAGTTGTATAAACCATCGGAAATCCAATCAGTTCCTAAGATCTTCCACTTAGACATTCAAGATTAAATTTAAGGTAGTAGTCATCAGACTAATAAATTGTAAAACACCTAGTGTACCATTTCTGATCATTTGTTCTGAGAAGTGTTAACAGATAATGTGGAAAGGGTAACTGAGCTAAGCATTTACTGGGCTGTACACACATCAGGTACTGTGTTAAGAGTTCTAGTCCAAAGTAAAGACATAGTCCCTCTTATCAAGGAGTTCATCATCAAGGAAACATATTGAAGGAAATGTTTAGGGAACTGTGAAGTGTTACAAAAGAGACATCTATATGATGGATTGGCTACACAAAGGACTGAGCCACTACAAAAGGGAAAGACACAAGGAAGCAGTGAAGATACTATAGTAAACTTGGTTTTGCAGAAAGAGCAGGAGTTAGCAAAGCAGAGGATGAGGATTTGAGGAAGAACAAAAGCAAAGAATTATGAAATAAGACAACAATGATATGAAAACCTGAGTGGTCTAATATGACTGTAATGCAGGGAACAAGGAGTAGTCAAAAATGCAACTGAAGAGATAGCAAGGGCAACTTCAGGAAAGATCTTGATTGCCAGGATAGAGTGCTTATGCTAAGAACTTTAATCTAAGGCTAACAGGAAAGTATGATTAAATTTGTGCATCTGAAAGAGAAAGGGTAGTATTAGAAGAGGATAGGCTCTACTCAGGAAGTCCAGAGAAGATATAGTCAATGACTGTCTCAAGTAAAGCAGAAGCAGTTTCAGTGGAGAAGAGGAAGTTTTAGGGAGATGATAAGGTTAAACCAATAGAGTAGAAGTACCAACTGGACAAAGAACACTCAAATAGAAATATTTATTACTCAGACCTGCACAGTCTTATTTACCTCATCCTTAATGAAAAAATCCAACCATCACTTCTGAACAGATAACACCAGAGTCATTATCTAGTGCTTTACCCCTCCATTTTTATTACTATTTATTTCAATCAATTCAATTTAGAAATATTACAGTATATTAGATTTAGACTTGAGTCCTAAGAGATTGTCTAACTGCCCTCATCTTGTAGATGAGAAAAATCTGAGGCCTAAAAATGCTAAAGTAATAAGCCCATTAAACAACAGAACCAGGATTAAAAGTGATGGTTCTACTTCAAATTTCCACTGCATTGCTTTACAGCCAATTCCTTTCCTGTGAATCAGGCTCCCTTACAATCATGCCAGGAAAAGTGAAAAGGCTTAACTGATTGGTCTGCTTCTGGATGTTTTCCACTCTCAAACATGCTCAGTATCATTGCCAAATTAATCTTATTAATAGACTAATTCATGCCATTGTTTGCTGAAAATGTCCTATTGCCCATACATCATAGACCTATGGCTCTAAGACTGGGGAAGTTAGATTCTGGTCCCAATGCTACAGGTATGTCAGTTGCCGCCTATGCTCCTGTGAAAACACATTGAAGCTCAGTCCCATCTAGTTCCTCAGCTAATCATAACAAGATAGGAAGTATATTTGTAATCACAAGTACAACCAGAGCAGCAATAGAGTATGTATTAGTTTGGTCTCCGAAAACAAACTGCCATAATTTAAATTGAAGCTCTCCACTTGAAAGCTATGTGACAATGAGCAAATTACTTATCTGTACCTCAGCTGACTTAATATCCATTAATTGGGACAATAACAGCAGGTTTCTCATTAGTTTGTGAGAATTAAATTAATAAATATAAAACACTTAAAAGAACGTCTGGCACATTACATGTGTTCAATAAAAGTTATTATTGACATGAGTAGAGGTGGGAGTCAACTTTACTGTCCAGAATTTTTCTTGAGAGTGTACTACAAAGCCTCTTAAAGCTTATTACCACTTAAATATCTTCCATATTTTGAGATTTTCCTGCAATTACTTTCCCCAACTCCCAAACTGAATCCAATAGACATTAGTTTGATTGGGGCCTACTCCTGTTAGGACCAGCCCTATTTGCTCTCCTAAAAAAATTATATACTCATTTCTGAAGGCTTAGGTATGATCTAAAGTTAGGCAAGATAGAGTTTTAAAAAAAAATCATTCTAGATAGATAGAAGAAAGAACCAATTTGAGGTAGGAAATTGAGAGAAACAAAAATATTTGTGTGTGAGAATGTTAAGCAGAAGAAATAAGACCATCAGAGGAGGCAGAAGATTTTGATGCCACACTAGGGTTCTATTTTGTTATTTTGTTGGCAATATTGAATTAAGCCCCAGATATTTAATTTATAATATACAAGCAACTACTATCATGACCAGAAGACTGAAAAAATGGAAGTTAACCTTAGAATCACTGGCAGAAGTTTGTCCAGTTTGCCCTAAATGAACAGACAGACATTTTTCCAAAGCAGACCTACAGATGGCAAACAGTCACATAAAAAGATGCTCATCGGGATGCCTGGGTGGCTCAGCAGTTGGGTGCCTGCCTTCGGCTCAGGTCGTGATCCTGGGATCCAGGATGGAGCCCCACATCAGGCTCCCCGCAAGTAGCCTGCTTCTCTCTTTGCCTGTGTCTCTGCCTCTCTCTCTCAGTCTGTGTCTCTCATGAATAAATAAATAAATCTTTTTTAAAAATGCTCATTATCACTCATCAGGGCAATGCAAATCAAAACCTCAATGAGCTATCTCCGTAACACCTGTCCTAATGGCTAAAATAAAAAAGACAAGAAAGAATACAATCGTCAGTACTGATGTGCAGAAAAAGGGACCCTTGTACACTGTTGGTGGGAATGTAAATTGGTACAGCCACTGTGGAAAACAGTATGATGGTTCCTCAAAATATTAAAAATAGAATTATCACATGATCCAACAATTCTACTACTGGCTATTTACCCAAAGAAAACAAAAACATTAATTTGAAAAGATATATGCACTTCTATGTTCACTAGGCATAATTTCCAACAGCCAAGATATGGAAGCAAACCTAGTATCCATCAATATAGAATGGATAATGAAGAGGTTTATATATATATATATATATATATATATATACACACACACACATACACACACACAACTTGTACATATATTTACATATACATATGTGTGTGTATGTATAATAGAATACTACACAGCCATAAAGAAGGATGAGATTTTGCCATTTGTGACAACAGATGAACCTAGAGGGTATCACACTAAGTGAATTAAGTCAGAGAAAGACAAATACTGTATGATGTCACTCATACATGGAATCTAAATAACAAATGAATAAACAAACTAGCAAAAAGCAGAATCAGACCTATACAGGGAACAAACTAATGGTTGCCAGAGGGAGAACTGGATGGGGAATGGGCAAAAAATGGGTGAAGGGGAGTGGGAAATCCAGGCTTCGAGTTTCAGAATGAGTAAGTCATAGAAATAAAAGGCATAGCATAGAGAATACAGTCAATAATGTTGCAACAATGTTGTACGGTGACAGATGGTAGCTACACTTGTGGTGAGCATATCATTAACATACAGAGAAGTTGAATCACCATATGTTGTACACCTGAAACTAATGTAACACTGTCAGATATACTCAAATATTTATTTATTTATTTATTTATTTATTTATTTATTTATTTAGTTAGTTAGTTAGTTAGTTTAATTTAGAGAAGGAAACAAACCCAGGGCACCTGGGTGGCTCAGTCAGTTAAGCATCTGCCTTGGGCTCAGATCATGATCCCAGGGTTCTGGGATTGAGCCCCACACTAGGCCCCCTGCTCAGTGGGAGTCTGCTTCTCCTTCTGCCCTTCTCCCCACTCCTGATTGTACTCTTTTGCAAAAAAACAAAAACAAAAACAAAAACAAAAAAAAAACACTTTTAAAAAAGGAAGGAAATAAGCCCTAAATAAATTCTGTATATTTCACAGATTAGATCAGTTTCCTTTTTTTCCTGATTAGTCAAATATATTTAATGAAGACACTGACCATTTTGAATACTTAAGATTCTCCAACTTAAATATGTCCAGAATAAATAATTCCTCCAAATAATTTCAGAATTTCATAGGGAAATAATGGAATGACTTATCTATTCTTCAATGATCATAGTATTCAATGAAAGTAAATATTTTAAAAGATAAATAGTATTCTTAAGCATAAAATTTATTTAAAAGATGCCATTCTCCTTCTAAAAGAGTTTACTTAGTGTTTGCCTTTATGAAAGATAATTAATGACTTACTGGTATAGATTAGAGTGGTATAATAGTGATATTTCTCCTTTGGAACAAGTCCAGATTCTCTATTGGTATAAGCATTTCACATAATGTCATATACATACGGTATTAGTGGTTTAACTGATTGTGAAATCAGTTTACAATGTAGCCCTGTGAAGATGTGGATTCAGTATTTACAATTCTCACTGCCTTATTCTGTAATTACTCTGATGGCATGAACTACATCTTACTCATATTTCCATTTCCAGCATTTGATACAGAGTCTTGCACACAGAAGCCAAGAAATCAATGTTCTGGGTCAAGGGATATATGAAAGGGTTATTTATATTATACTATTAAAGAGCCATGCAGTTACAACTGGTGCTAAGTATAAAACTCAGTAGCCATTCTGAAATAAGAGGAACTCAGTTTCAAGGAAAGTCAGTTTTCTGTTTTCATTTCTTCCTAGTATATTTTAAATTAAGGGTATTTATTTTTTAATTTGTTTTTCTAAAGATTTATTTATTCATGAGACACAGAGACATATGCAGAGAGAGAAGCAGGCTCCCCATGGGAAGCCTGATGTGGGACTCGATCCCAGGACCTTGGGATCACAACCTGAGCCAAATGCAAATGCTCAACTGCTGAGCCACCCAGGTGCCCCTAAATTAGGGGTATTTAAAAAAATATAATAAAAATTTTTATCTGTAAAATATTCTACATTTCTTAAATCTTCTAAACAATAGTGTAAAGATTACTATTTTAGAGAGCACATGCACACATGCAAGTGATGGGAGTGCAGACGGAGAGGAATAGAAGGAATCTTAAGCAGGCTCCATGCCCAGTGTAGAGCCTGATGTGGGGGCTCAATCTCACCATCCTGAGATCATGACCTCAGCCAAAATCAAGAGG
This sequence comes from Nyctereutes procyonoides, assembly GCF_905146905.1. Lineage (NCBI taxonomy): Eukaryota > Metazoa > Chordata > Mammalia > Carnivora > Canidae > Nyctereutes > Nyctereutes procyonoides. Next base: position 18,726,710 of record NW_026575040.1, on the reverse strand, counting down.
TAGGAGCTTAACTGACAGCCACCCAAGTGTCCCAAGATTATTTTTAATTTCATTTTACAAATGAAGAAACTGAAGTAATCTGAACATAAAGTTAGTAAGAGAGATGAATCTTGAACTCTGATATTCTGACTTTAGCCAGTGTCCTTCCATTGTACTTTGCCTAGAACAAACTTCGAGGTAATTGAGAGAACTAGATCAACTTTTAAAATCACTTTCAAATTGTGGCTTTTAGGATGTTTGATTTAATCAGTAAAAGAGATAACTGGTTAAGTACTCCAGTTTTCCAAGTTTGAGGTTTTTTTTTGGATTTACTATAAACTCATACTCTCAAGATATGTTAGAGGGAAATAACTTTCTAATCTGAACTTTTTGTCAAGAAAATTAACCTTGCGTAGGGATAGATGGAACCTACCTCAACATCATAAAGGCCATATATGAAAGATCCAAAGCTAATATCATCCTCAATGGGGGAAAACTGAGAGCCTTTCCCTTAGAGTCAGGAACAAGACAAAGATGTCCATTCTCATGACTACTATTTAACAGAGTACTGGAAGTCTCAGCCTGAACAATCAGACAAAAAAAAAAAAAAAAAAGATAGAAAGCATCCAAATCAGCAAGGAAGAAGTCAAACTTTCAGTATTTACAGACAATATGATACTCAATGTAGAAAACCTCAAAGACTCCACCAAAAAAATTGCTAAAACAAAAAATGAATTCCACAAAGTCACAGGATGTAAAACCACCATGAAGAAATTTGTTGCATTCTTATACACCAATAATGTAGCAGAAAAAAAAAACAAAAAACAAAACAAAACCCAAGGAATCAATCCCATTTGCAAATGCACCAAAAACAATAAGATGCCTAGTAATAAATCTAACAAAAAAAGAAAAAGATCTGTACTCGGAAAACTATGGAACACTTATGAAAGAAACTTAAATGACATAAAGAAATGGAAAAACATACCATTCTCATGAATTAGAAAAACAAATACTGTTAAAATGTCTATACTACCAAAGCAATCTACACATTTAATGCAATCCCTATCAAAATACTGATAGTATCTTTCACAGAGCTAGAACAAACAATCCTAAAATTTGTATGGAACCATAAAAGACCCTGAACATCCCAAACAATCTTGAAAAAGAAAAGCAAAGCTGGAGGCATCACAATTCCAGACTTCAAGCTCTATTACAAAGCTGTAGTCATCAAGACAGTATGGTACTGGCACAAAAACAGACACATAGATCAATGGAACAGAATAGAAAATGCAGAAATGGACCCACAACTAAATGGTCACTTCATCTCAGACAAAGCAGGAAAGAATATCCAATGGAAAAAACATTTCTTCAACACATTTTTCTTCAACAAATGACAGCAAGCTGCAGAAGAATGAAACTGGACCACTTTGTTATACCATACATAAAAACAAATTCAAAACCTACATGTGAGACAGGAAATCATTAAAATCCTATAGGAAAACACAGGCAGCAACCTCTTTGACCTTGGCTGCAGCAAATTCTCACTTGACACACTGTAGGAGGCAAGCAAAAACGAACTACTGGGACTTCACCTAAACAGCCTCTGCACAGCAAAAAAAAAAAAAAAAAAAAAAAAAAAAAACAAGCAACAAAACTAAAGGCAACTTTTAGAATGGGAGAAGGTATTTGTAAATGACATACCTGATAAAGGGTTAGTATCTAAAATCTGTAAAGAACTTATCAAACTCAATACCCAAGAAATCAAATAATCCAGTTAAGATATGGGCAGAAGACACAAATAAAAATTCTTCCAAAGACGACATTCAGATGGCCAACAGACACACAAAAAGATGCTCAACATCATTCATCATTAGGGAAATACAAATCAAAGCCAAGATGAGATATCACCTCACATCTGTCATAATGGCTAAAATCAACATAACAAGAAATGAGATGTTGGTGAGCATGCAGAAAAAGGGAAACCCTTTTACACTGTTGGCAGGAATGCAAATTGGTGCAACCACTCTGGAGAACAGTATGCAGGTTCCTTAAAATTTTAAAAATAGAACTACTCTATGATCCAGCAATTACACTAGTAGGTATTTACCCAAAGGATACAAAAATACAGACTCAGAGGGGTACATAGACCTTGATGTTTATAGCAGCATTATCAACAATAGCCAAACTACGGAGGGTGCCCAAATGTCCATCAGCTGACAAATGGATAAAGAAGGTGGATATATATACAATGGACTATTACTTGGTCATGAAAAAGAACACAATCTTGCAATTTGCAACAATATGGATGGAGCTAGAGTATATTATACTAAGTGAAATAAGTCAGACAAAGACAAATACCATATGATTTCACTCATGTGGAATGTAAGAATGAAAAAGATGAACAAATGGGAAGGGGGAAAATGAAGAGAGGGAAACAAACCATATGAGACTCTTAACAGTAGAGAACAATATGAGGGTGGAGGGAGGGAGAGAGGTGGGGGATGGGCTAGATGGGTGATGGGTATTAGAGAGGGCACTTGTGATGAGTGCTGGGTGTTGATCAATCATACGCTATTCCTGAAATCAATACTGCACTGTATGTTAACTAAAATTTAAATAATTTTTTTAAGAAAAAGGAAAAGGAAATTAACCTTGCAAAACCTAAATTTTACTTTTATTCGATATTACAATTAATATTCCCAGATAGATAGACCGGAGAAGACAGAGGAAGAAGAAAATAGCAATAAGGGATAAACAAATAGAAAAGTACAATTCCATGATTGAATTAGGATATAACATCTGAGAAATGCAATTTTAAAAATCATTTCAAAGGTCTACAAAAGAACAGCCACTTTACTACTGCTAATTGGCATAGTAACACACTTCCATAAGCCTAGTAATATTGAATAAGTAGCCAGGAAATGGATGCCTGGTAATAATTTTAACAATTTATTTTTTAAAAGGGGAGTCTATAAACTCAAGGAATGTCTTCCTTCTCGAGAATTATGTACTAGCATTTACAAGGGTATTATTTAATAGTTTGTAGACCAGAAGAGTCAACTACACTCAATCTGACATTGGAGAATTTTACCAGATGGGACTGAAGCACTGCAGTGAAATGCTATCCACCCAGCAGTCTGCAGGAATGTACTGTGTGATGTGTGAACTATAAGCCAAAATTACAAATTACAGTGCAGATGGATTGCACTAAAACTCTCAATGATGAAAAGATGCCACTGATAGGCAATTCCCAGGGTATTGTCATTAGTAGTAGCAGTAATTACAATATTAGCAGTAACAGCAGTAAGAGCCATTACAGTAGTAGTAGTAACAACATGTATTTATTAACTACGTTTTGTTAGGCCACTGCTAAATAATCTTAATATTTAACTAAGTAATTCAATTATTTAATAATTTAACTAATTTAATTTCCATACCTTATCTTTATTTCTTATAACCACCCTGCAAGGACTTACAGCAGATCTTTACTGATGTGGAAGTTGAGACTCAACAAGCTGGTTAGACACCCAACCAGGATTTAAACCTAGGGCTACCTTATTTCATAGCTGCACTCCTTCCATAACACTATACTTTGGAGCAGTATGGAGACAGATATTTTTCAATGTGGAGGATTAAAAACAATAGGTTCCTATATTTCAAGAAATGACACAGAAAAGGAGATGCACAGTAGCTTCTCCAAGTTTGCAGATGAGAGTAAACTCTTTCAGGTACTCAAATACCAAAATGACCAGAGTGAGGCTGCAGAAGGATCTCAAAATCAGGGATGTGGGCTGAAAATATGAGGTGAACCATAGTACAGTCAGTATAAGGCAGTATAATTAGGGAAAATATTTTTACTATTTATAAAATAGTTACGATAAAATGAACCAAGGAGTATTCACAGACATTCTCTAACAGAAGTTTGGTGAGTTGTAGATACCCAAAATTTAATGGTATTACTAATGTTTGCTTCAAAAGTAACTCTAAAAATATATATTCTGGGTTAGGAAAAAGAAACCAAATGATCTGTGAAATGATACAGGAAACTCAGATTGAAAACTGGAGTTATTCTAATGAACATTAGTAAGATATAGGCAGAAGTAAAATCACGAAGAGTAGTAATGTAACAATAGTAATAACGATAAATTTACACTTGTATAGCACTTCCTGTGTGCCAACTGCTTTCTAAGTACTATATGCATATACTAAATTCATTTAATTCCCTCAACACCTTATGAGCAAGTACTGTTGTTTCTGCATTTTACAAATAAGGGGCACAGATGTTGGTAACCTACCCAAAGTCACACACACACACTCTTGTATACAGCAGGGTAGGAACTCCACACTAAGCAATCAACTGTAGAGACTGTGCTATTCAATCACTATCCCTTTAGCAGTCTGAGAAGGTTTAATGTAGAACTGGGTATGAAAACTCCTAGTATTACTATCAAGGAAGACCTCCTGACACTGTTTCAATGAGAAGGAAAACTTTACAATAAGAAATTCCTTAATAGATAGTAAAAGACTGGAAAAAGTAATAGTATCAAGAAAAATAAATAAGGGGGTATATTGATAAGCTAAACATAAGGAGTAACAAAGAGAAGCTACAAATAAATATGAGAGATTCTTAAACTTCTTAGTGTGAAATCATGAAAAGTAACCATACACTCCAAAAAAAAAAAAAATCTCTGCTGCTCAATAAACAGAGACAGAATAAGCTAATAACTGGTCTGTCTCTGTTATGTATTTCTTAGATTTTACAAACATAATAGAAGATATCATTTCTATAATTTCTAAAAATATGAAAATGTACATTGCTAGCATCCAGTTATAAACTCTACAAAGTTTATACAAAGATTCACAAACATGAACAAAATGTTTAGGAGTCCATCTTAGTTAATGTCTTACACGACTACTTTTTGCCCCCAATTCAGAGAATCCGAAGAATGATTCCTCTAGTTCAGCATTCTACATGTTTATTGTATGGAGATTAATGTCAGAAAGTTAATAAATATTGAAGGAAAAAAATTCCAAATAAATATTCTTGAGACACAGGCCACATCTAGCAGGAAAAATCCTATATTAAAGAATCTACCTAATTTTAATTTGCATTTCCTAAACTTATTTGACCATGGAAAATTTCCCCTGAAGATAGTTTACAAATTATGGACACACTAGTTCCACAATTCAGGTTTTGGGAAACAATGATCTAGTTACTTTTTTCTGGGAAAATATAAGAGAATTACTTTTATGAGAGTATATGTAGGGAGTTAAAGGTGCTGAGGAGTAATGTGGACATTTAGTTTTCTTAAGATCAAAAGTTTCTGCTACCAAAGATAAGGATATGTGTGGCATTCTGTATCTGATCTTCTAAGAACAAATTTTAACATGTAGGTATAATCAATACTGGATAAAGAATCCCAGAATTCTACAGCATGTCTGCACTCATATTTTACAAAAAGGGTAACCAAGACTCCAAGGACACCACCACTCCCCTGGTCTTCCTTTTATATCATTGGCTACTCCCACTTAGTTTCCTCTCCTGGTACTTTTTCATCTTCCTAACCCTTTATTGTCAGATTCCCCAGAGCTCAATCTCTGGACCTTACCTTTTCTCTATTTCTACTGTGTTCCTTGGTAATCTCACACAGTCCTATGATTTTTTAATTTAACTTTTATATTGGGACATTTTTATATTCACATGTAGTTGTAAGAAATAATATAGACTCCATGAAGTCCAGTTTCCCCCAATGATAACATCTTACAAAATTATAGTACAAAATCATAACCAAGATATTGACAGTGATATAATATACGAATTTTATTTACATTTCTCCGGTTTTACTTGTATTCATTCCCATGACATTTTAAAATGTTCAGTGACATTTACAGCCTAGAACATACCCCTAACTTTACACAAATGAGTAACTATGGCATCTCCATTTGGATTTCTAACAGGCATCTCAAACTAAAACATGCCCCAAGCCAAAATCTTCATCTTCCCAATTTATTCTTCCTAGTCTTCCTCATCTCAATTAATATCACTGCCATCTTCCCAGTTGCTCAGATTAATAACTATGTCATCCTCAACATTTTCTCTTATTTCACAAACTATTAATAAATTCAAAATATATCCAAAATCAAACCTCTCACCACCCACACTGCTAGTTGACTAGCCTAATTCCCTGCCATCTCCCACCAGATTATATAGCCCCTCAACTAATCTCCCTGATTTTGCCCTTAATCTTCTGTAATTTATTCTTGAGGCAGGGGCTAGAGTAATATAAGCACTCTTCTGTATTTAAGGTTTTTGTTGATTGTATTTTTTACTGAGGTGGACAAGATTCCACTATTCAAAATCCCCTAATGAATGGCTTATCTCAGAGTAAAAGCCAAATTCATACATGGCTCACATTACCTTGCAGGCCCCATCTCTTACTAGTCCCTCTTGCTCACTCATTTGCAGCCAGTCCAGTCTCCTTACAATTCTTCCTTCAGGTCTTTACTCAAACGTCATGTCTCAGTGAGGCCTTCTCTGACAACCAAGTTTTAAATGGGAGCCTCCCAACTCCTACCCTGTTCTCCTTATCCCCTTTCCCTACTTTATTTTTCTCTATAGTATTGACTGCAATCTAACATACTGTATGTTTTATTTACTTTTTATTGTCTTTCAGCACTATATAAAACATGAGCTCAAAGAGGGCAGAGATATCAATCCATTTTTTTAGCACCTAGAATGGTGCTAGGCAGAGTAGATGTTCAAGAAATCACTGAATAAATACATGAGGCCCAAAGCAGCAAGGTATTTTACCAAAATGTGACAAAAATATGGTAAAAATCCTAAGTCTCTGTAGTTTAGGAGTCTTTTTTTTTTTTTTTTTTTTTAAAGAATGGTGATGGATTCAAACCAACCTCACTTTTTATTTGGTGGTTACCAAAAACACACATGCATGAAATGACCATTTCTGATCAGGCGAATAAACTTGACAGTAAGGAGGGATCAGACCCAAGTTAAAACACATCAGCACCAAACTAAAATTCAACCAACTGCCTTTAATAAGCAAATTTTATACCAACTACCTTAAGTGTTTTATTTAAGCCACCTTCTTAAAAAGGAAGTTATATGTGATAAAACTTTGAGAGTTTAAAATTTAAGAAAATGAACTTGATAATACTATAAGAGAGAGTCCTAGGAAAAAACACAAAGCAGTACTCCTACATTGTTATATCAAGAATAAAGTTTAACAAATTTTTGAGTTTTAACCAAGGGAGAGTAAGTATTTATTTATTTTTTAAAGATTTTATTTATTTATTCATGAGAGACACAGAGAGAGAGAGAAAGAGAGGCAGAGACACAGGCAGAGGGAGAAGCAGGCTCCATGCAGGGAGCCTGATGTGGGACTCAATCCTGGGTCTCCAGGATCACGCCCTGGGCTGAAGGCAGTGCTAAACCGCTGAGCCACCTGGGCTGTCCGAGAGTAAGTATTTATAAACAAAAAAAGGATTTCTGTTAAAAATGGAAAGAAGTTGTTGTTTGTGAACAGTATTTTAAAATACTTTTTTAAATTGGGTAGAAAGAGGGTGAAATGACAAAACTTCCTGGGACAGATAAGGAAATAAAGACTAGAATATCACAAGGTCTATTTACTAAGAAACAAGTCTCTTTGGGAGCTTTTGGAAAATCATTCATTTACTGTACTAGTTAAAAAAATTTAACACTAATAGATCAGCTTTTTTTGATTAATATTTACAAGGAGATTACATAATATGCAGTCATCTAAGTTGGCTTTAAATTTCTTTCAAAGTAAAATTAAAGAAGTTCTAATTTTAGAGTAAAAAACATAATTGAGTCATACTTTCAGAGCTTGTCTGTCCTCATAGCAGGTAAGATTACAAAAGGCATTTTGCTTGTCTTTAAGATTCAAGAAACTGGTATGGTATAATGAATGACCTTTCAATTGTCCTGGAGGAAAAAATGCAAGGTGCATTAAGTAGATATAGCTTTCAGTTACAGGCCAAATAGTAATAAGGCCTCCATTAAATAATTAAAGCAATGCTCCTATTTATATGATAAATCTATAGCTTTCATATGAACTCTTTATTAGTAAATAATTCCTGAGGCACTTAAACAATACAATTTTTTATTAAGAGAAATTAATAGCATCAAAACTCTTTAGTAGATCGATATTTAATGTAACTAAAATAAACAAAAGTCAAATTCTTAAAATATACATAATGCATGGGATATATATATATAAAATATAAACACCTGCATTATTGGCCCCCATAATTTTTGCTGTTACCTTTACCCAAAGAGACTACATTAATGGTAAAGTGGATATTATGTATTGAATGTACAAATATGTAACTTTAAAACTTGTTTTAAGGTATGCAAAGAGGTTTTGCTAATTCTTTACACTTCAGAATTCACAATTATAAAGATAATATTAACCATAATAAAATCCCAAAGTACGACAGAAGATTTAATAATGTCTGTGGTCTGAACAATAGCCAAAATAAAAAGCTATAAATAGGCAGCTATAAGGGAATCTACAGAGAATTCCAGGGAATCTCTTGGAGTTCTTAACAAAACAAAGCAAAAACTAATTAACAGTTTTAAAGAAAAGAATATAAAAATAGACATTATAAAATAGACATCAGTAAGTTTGGAAAACATAAAACCAAGTTACCAAAATTAAATTTTTTAAAATTCAAAAACTTGAGAATTGGTATTCCTGAAAAACTATAATATTAGTACTGGGTAATATATTTTAAATGATAGAAAAATAACTGCAATTTTGAACATAATTTTAGAGACCTGTTGTTCCAAGGACATGAAAATAACCATAGTTTCCTAACAACCAGAGAGCTTTTGTATTCCTTGGACTGCAATCATGCTAGATGAAGATTAAAAGGCAGCAGTCAAAATGACTACACTTCAACTGGGATGTTGAAGCACTGATCTGATGGGGTTTTCTTGGCCACAAGTGACCCACAAACTTAAGATCAAGAGCCAAAGTCCCCACTGGGAAGTTGTGCTCAATTTGGTGGGCCTTGAAACCATCTCTGGCTAAATCAGCATCAGCCTTACAGGAGGCCAGCCATGAAGGAAGGGAGTCTCCCCAAAATCTGATTTCTTGAGACCACAACCTAGAGCAGGTCCCACAGTCAAATTATTCACATTCCTTGGAAAGAGAGAACAGGCATCAGTTGTGTCCATCGAAGGGGGACACTGTCCAGGTGTACCCTGGAAATTTTTTGAAATCTCTGGGTTGCCTCTGCATCTGAAAAATAAGAAAAATAGCACAATGACAGACAACGGATGAGGAAAGACAATCATCTGGCCTAAAAACTTATGACTTATAAGAAATTAAGAAAGCAGACAAAACAGACAAAAAGACAAACAGCCATATCATTTAGAATGTATTATTCTGAAGGCAAGTACAACGGAGAAAAACACAAATTATTTTAAGCAAAGTAAGAAATGACCATAGCAAAAGTTATTTTTGGAGAGAGCCAACTGGGAAAAAAACAAAACAAAACAAAACAAAACATATGTTAAGATATGTCAACCTGACACAAAGATAAGGTGGAATAAGAATCTAGTCCCATTTGAAGCTGAAAATTGCTGAATAATGAGAGCTAGTGTCATGAACTTGGCTGCTTAACTGCCTTTGTGTAAGAAAACATCTCAGAACTTTGAACTTAGGAAATTCCAACTTGTCTTGCACCAGGTCACGAGCTCCAAAGAGCAGGAACCTATTTCAACAAGCAGCTTTAAAAAAAAAAAAAAACAACAAAATACTTTAATATTTTTCATTTCCTTTAATGATACATTTTAAAATGCAACAGTGCTAAAATCCATCAAAGTAAAATGCACTGAATTAAAAATTAAACTTACTCAGAAAGATGTTCAGAAGTTGGGATACAAACAGAAACTGAAATTAGAAGAAAAGTTTTATATTTAAAACAGCACATGAAATATGATGAGTGAGAATAACAATTTAGTAAAGAGCTCATATTGTGGCTGACCCAAAATACTGGAATAAATATCAAAAATCCAAAGTAATACAATTATATATACGTACCTTTCTCTATCACAACTTGACAAGTATGAGTTTCATGTTGACTTAAGTGTGTGGCCATATTATCTAAGCCAGAAACATCAGCTACGAAATCACAACTAAGGCACACTAGAGTAATGCCCCTATAAAAAAAAAAAAAAGCAAATAATATAAAAGGTTTTTGTTTTCTTATAAAAATCCATACACAAGTTCAATGATTATTTTTCTATGATTTGCTTTTTGTCATAATTGTCACTCCAATTTTTGTTATAAAGCTTGATATAACTGAAATGATTAGAAAGCAAAATAGCCATATTCAAATTAAGCTATCATTTATTTACAGAAAGCATTTTTGTTTTATAAACTTTTACCGCTCATGCTTTAAAAATTATGTAACAAGAGACCTACAATCCAGAGGTGGCCTCAGTAACAACTTGTGTTACTTCAACAAGCCACAATCTACCTGTGCCTCTGTTCATCTGCAAAGCAAGGGTATAAGTATTCATTCACTCAATATGTATTTACGGAGGCTGTGTACATACTGTACTATTATACTGCATTGTGAGTACAATGATAACCAAAAAATATAGTCTGCTCTGACAGAACTTACAATCTAGTGTTTTATTTAGGTGATGAAATAGAAGAGAAATGTTTTAAGGCTTTAAGAAGAGAAATGTTAAGGCTTTACGCTTCAGAATTCACAATTATAAAGATAATATTAACCATAATAATCCCAAAGTACGACAGAAGATTTAATAATGTCTATGGTCTGAACAATAGCCAAAATAAAAAGCTATAAATAGGTAGCTATAAGGGAATCTATAGAGAATTCCAAAGTATCTCTTGGAGTTCTTAACCAAACAAAGCAAACACTAAACAACAGTTTTAAAGAAAAGAATATAAAAATAGACAATAGATCATATTCTCAGATCATGTTGTATCTGTCATCAATTGTGTACCATGTGTTAAAGGTTTTCCCATATATTATTTGGTTTAATTCTCACCACAAACATCCAAGGTTGGCATTATTCTCATTTAACAATGAATTAACTAAAGTAGTTAATTCACTACAGAAGTCCAAAGCTTAGTCCCTGGTGTATCAGCACAGTAAACTGGTCCATGCACTGGGGCCTGAACTACTGGTTCCTTAACAAAACTTCACTGAGTGCTGTAGTTTCTAAGTGAAATCTGTAATGATTATAAATTTTCAAAAATGTTTGGAAACAATTCCCAAAGCCACTAATACTTTTTGTTGAATTCGGAATAGTTTTTATACTCACTGGATCAAACTGTGTAGCATTTGCTACTTGAAGAATTTAAACACTGTTGGCATATAGGATGTAACACTGGCCTTCAGATTCTAATTTAAATTGTGTTTAAACTTTTGGCTTTTGTTGAAAGGTATTTAAAAATATTAACCCTGCAAAAATATGGAAATATGTCAGAGAACTTAGAAAAACACTATATATTTAATTTATTATTTGCTAGAATTAAGCACTTGGGATCTTATGGGTCAAGCATCTGAAATGCTGTTTAAAGGAAAATCAAATATATTAAATGTATAAAAGATATTAAGGTGTTTTAGGAATTTGAACTATAAATGGGACTGTTTAAAAAATTTAGTCTATTCAACTTAAATGAATTTTATCAAACATTCATTAAAAGTATTCTTGAAAATGATTATTAAAATGTACTAATTTCTAAATGGAATATTTTTAAGTTAAACGTAAAAGCTTAACTTTAATAACTAATTATATAGTCTTCCCTACTAACAAACTGCCCTTGCAGAAATCAAAAGTACTCTCAATGGTAAGTAGTAGCTAAATTACTATCCCACTAGTCACAGTTACTTGGGGCAGGGATCAAATGCCAAACTCATGACTCCACTAAACAAAGATGAGTAAAATCAGGATTTATAATCAAATTTCTTCATCTGGGAAGATGTGGGAGGCTGGAACTAGTATGTTCAAGTCACCAATAGAGAAAGCTGATCTGCAGTAAGGAAGGAAATGGAACCCAACTCCTGAGAAAATAATAAAGACAAGATCATTCTGTCTCAGTAGGTCAGACCAGAGAGAAGCCATATTAGTAACTGATGGCTTTCTGGTTGCATCTCCTCCTCTTAGGAGTCTTCAAGATTCTTTAGAATTCTGCTTTTAAGTTATTTTTGCTTAGGTCAAAAAAAAAATAGATCATGTAATGTTATTACTGCTACTGTCAACTTACTAACAAAGCATAAATAGTTTTGAAGTTCGTCATATACTTTAAAAATTTAAGTTTTGCCAATATACAAAATATAAACGAGTAACATACCATAGACTGACTTCTTCCCTGAAGCTCTAGTCTAACAGTGTGCTGTGCATTTTACACCTAGATGTCACATAAAGCACATCAAAACTGATCCTCAATCAAAACTACAATTATGTACTTTCTCCCCAAATCAACTTCTGATTGGTCTTTCTTATGATGTTTCTTTCTTCTAATAGTAAAGTTCAAACTACAGATATCTGTTTCTTCTTCCTTAAAATAATCAATATGGCAACCATTTTATAATATTCATTGAATACTTATACTGTGCTAGTCTAACAACTTTAGACTTATCATCTTATCTAAATATTGAGCACCTGAACACCTCACATGGTTGAGCGTCCAGCTCTTGGTCTTGGCTGGGGTCATGATCTCACAGGTTGTGGGATGGAGCCCTGTGTGGGGCTCTGCACTCAAGTCTGCTTGAAAATTTTCTCCGTTTCTCCCCCACTGCACTCTCTCTCTCTCTCAAATTTTAAATAAATAAATAAATAAATAAATAAATAAATAAATAAATAAATAAATATTTTAATGACCCAAAAAGGTAGTTGCTATAATTTATCACCTTTTTATAAAGTTAGATCAGTAAACTACCAAGGAGAAGAGCTGGTAAAGGTCAGGACTAGGTTTGAAACTGAGCACTTTGGTTTCAGAGCCCATATTCTTAAAGATGATGTAATACTGCCTCATCATTTTAATTTAGGTTCTAACTAAATTGTAACTACCACAATAGTCCTAATCTATAGGATTCATGCATCTATAACTCATCTTATTATTGAACCTTCCTTCAGTATCACTATATAAAATATCAAAGGTTTTCTAATGCTCTCCAAATTAAGTCCAAACTCCTTAACCTTATTTTTAACACTTTCACAACCTGGCTCTGAGCTTAAAACTATTGCTCCAGACATCAATCTTATTAGTATTATCTGAACTTCATGCTCCATCCATTTACTATTAGTCATTCCCTCTGTATGCTTTGTACTTTTTCATTTCTGCACCTTTATTCACACTATTTCTGTTAACTCAAATGCCTCTGTGCATCTTCTATCAGTATAAATAATACTCATTCTTTAAAGCCAAGTATACCTAACACCTACGCAGATCATTCCAAATTACTTCTCTCTCCTTTGGAAAAGAGACCTTATTGCACTTATTAAAGTTCCCCTTGCTTTATTATAGTTTTACACATTCACCCCTTATATCTCTCACCCAACAAACTATACATTCCCTGAAGGGTGGTCCAAGACTTATTCATCACTGTCATCTTCACAGGACCTGCTATATTATGTATCTGACAGATGTATCATAAATAAATAACCAAAGAATTAATATTCCATTCCAACAAGAGTAATCACAAAAATTACTGTTCTATAATTCTAAGTATGCTATGTCCAGTCACAGAAATCGACCAGTTTTCAATTTTAGACCTATTCCAGTTTAAAGAAAAGAAATCTAGATCTTTAAAATCATATAGTTCATTTAAAAAACAAACATATAACTGAGCTTGACAACAGTAGGGTAAAAAGCAAATCAAATTCTTACCTTTTGAAAAAAACCCTTTTATTCTTATAAAAATTTTCAGTAAAGGCAACATCTAATAAAACCTTATCCATTTCCTTGAATTCAGTAAATGTTTTAAAATGTATTCTAATATATTTTTAAAACGAAATCAAAATTTTCTCTACCTGTGAGCTACCGATCTCTATGAGCTATATCATAGATGAGACCTATTGTTTTATATAAGTCATTTTCAACATATATGTTACTTATTCAACAAATATTTATTGAGTGCCTACCATGTGCCAGGCACTACTCAATGCCTGGCAGAGAGAAAAACCCAAACTACACATATTCTAGTGAGAAGACCCAGATAGGAAGTACTGGGATGAAGCACAAGGGAGATGATACAATGTAAAATCAAGTGATCAAGGAAAGGCTGACTCACCAGAGTAGCAACCCAAACTAGATAAAGGAATACATACAGAAATCTGGGGAACAAAACTAGTAATAGAGACTAATACACAGAAGTCCTGAAACAGGTCGGCCCGGTGGCTCAGCGGTTTAGCGCCACCTTCAGCCCAGGGCGGGATCTTGGAGACCCACGATAGAGTCCCACATCAGGCTCCCTGCGTGAAGCCTGCTTCTCCCTCTGCCTGTGTCTCTGCCTCTCTCTCTCTCTCTCTCTCTCTGTCTCTCATGAATAAATAAAATTAAAAAAATAAAAAAGAAGTCCTGAAACATAATATCATCCCTTTTTCCAACGTTTCCACTAACTCAAAGCACTAAAACAAGTACTGGCTAACCTTATCTCTATATATGTTAGTTTGATACAGCAAAGACACTGATATTTCAAGTAGCAATGGCAACGTGAACAAAATAAAGAACAGAGTCCAAAAATTCAAAAGAATATTTTTAAAAATGGTTGCTCAGTAGATTCTGAGTTAAGCATGTGGTACAACCAAAGTTAATTATCAATATCTTTAGAAATATTCATCAGTTCTTTCTGCACAGTAAGCAAGCTGTACACTTCTCTTTGAGAAAGGAAAAATAAGAATTATGAAGCTACCTAATAATTTCAAGAATTTCAGTGGTTTAAGAAATTTACTTCAACACTAAAAAAGTGTTAGTCATTTTACTAGGTATCTTAGGTATCTTTTTAATATTCAGATATTGTTGGAGAACTTTATTTTTGTTCTCATCTTATAAATGCATAAAAATAACCTCAACACCACTTGTCACCACTTGAAACAAATTTAGTAAGAGATCTAAGTCTAGTCTAAGGATCTATATCTAGTCTAAGGATATAAAGAATAGAACTCTCTAACATCCAATAGCAATCATTTAGATTTCCAAATTGGGCATCCCAACATCAGGCTTTTAAAAAATCAGAACAAACCACAATAAGATACCACTTCACACTCACTAAACAAATGGGACGTCTGAGTGGCTCAGTTGGTTAAGCATCTGCATTCAGCTCAGGTCATGGTCACATTGTCCTGGGATTGAGCCCCAAGTCAGGGTCCTTGATCAGCTGGGAGCCTGCTTCTCCCTCTCTCTTTGTACCTAACCCCACTCTTGAATATCTCTCTCTCTCAAATAAATAAAATCTTAAAAAAAACCCAAACAGATAATTAGTGTTGGCAAAGATGTGAAGAAGCTGGAACCCTTACACATTACATTGCTGTGGGAATGTAGTGGAGGTACTTTGTAAAACAGTTCGGAAGGTCTTCAAAGGCTCAACATAGAGTTACCATATAACCCAGAAAGTCTAATCATATATGTATATAATATACATATATGTATATATATACATACACATATACACACATAAAGGAGAAATGAAGACAAGTTCAGACAAAAACTTGTACACAAATGTTTATAGCAACAATATTCATAATGGCTTCAAAGCTAAAATAACCTTAACAGATAAATAAACTACAGTAGATCCATACAATGGGATATTATTCAGCAATTTAAAAAATGAAGTACTGACATGCTACAACATGGATGAATCTTAAAAATATGCTAAATGGAAGAAGCCAGTCACAAAGGATCACATGTTGTATCACTCCATTTATGTAAAATGTCCACAACACATAAATCTATACAAACAAAAATTAGATTAGTGGTTACTTAGGGATGAGAGGAGTTGGAAGGATATGGGGATGACCATTAAGGGGTATAGGAGTTTCTTTTGGAGTGATGACAATGTACTAAAATTAACCATGTTAAGCTTGTACAACTGAATACACTAAAAACTATTAATTGTACTATTTAAAGGCATGAATTACATGGTATATGAACTATATTTCAATAAAGATGTCACATATACAAAATTTAAATTATATTATTTTTCAACAGAAAGAATTTAAAAAGATCAACTAGTTACCTGAGATCTTCTGAATGCTTCTTAAAAATACAAAACCTTTTACTTGGGCGGTTACTATGAAAGCTGGAGAGACAAAATAGATTTTATTAATATTGTTATACAGCAAGTCTTATTAATTTATAGCTTTTATAAAGTTTCTAGTTTTGAGTAAAAGAGGATATAAATAATAAAATAATGCGTGCCATCCCTGTTTAATTCAATGTTTTTCTAATTCCACCTTATCCTTTTCTTTTCAAATGACACACATTTCTCTAAGCACATTCTTCTAACTCTTCTAAGATCAGTACCTCACCATTACACAGAAAAAAGGAAATAAATTTTTTTAAAGTACATCAAACTAATTTTCTTCATGTGTTAAGGAAGAGTTGAAGACACTTTAAAATTTTTGCAGATAACATTTTTGCTATAACATGAATCATTATCAATAACCACTTTTTAAATCATTTTCCAATTTTTTTTAAAGATTTTATTTGTTCATTAGAGAAAGAGAAAGAGAGGCAGAGACACAGGCAGAGAGAGAAGCAGGCTCCCTGTGGGGAGCCCGATGTGGGACTTGATCCCAGGACCCCGGGATCACTCCCTGAGCTGAAGGCAGATGACCAACTACAGAGCCACCCCATTTTCCAATTTTAACAAGCTTGTTGGGAGGGGTATAAAATCCAAATGATCTTTGAAGTAAACAGTACTTCAGCTAAATGCCACTGCACTGTTTACCATTTGGAAAATCAAATATTTAGAGAGTTCTATGCAATTACTAGCAGTCTATAAAAAATGAATTAAAGCAGAACTCTTTAGCTAAAATGATGCTTCTCCTAAACACAAAACAGAGAACTACTATCCAAACTTTGTAGTTAAAGATAATAGCTTTCAGATACCCGTTTAAATCTAGTAAAGAAAATCTAGTAAAGAAAGCTTTCCTATATTAGAAACCCAGGATTAGCTTTAGCACAGGATTACTCAAAGTGGAATCGCATAGACTGATAACATCAGCATCACCTAGGATCTTATTTAGAAATGCAAAGGTTTGTGCTCCCCCACAAACCTAGCTGAATTAATGTCTGCCAGTAGGCTGGCTCTACCAGAATCTGTTTTAACAAGTTTTCCCAGTGATTCTTAGGCAAGCTAAAGACCAAGAAGCAGTAGTCCTAGTTTGCACTGATAGACTCAAAGTAGCCAATGCACCAGGTCAATGGTCACTCTCAGATACAACGTAACCATCACCAGTACAGCATGTATTATGTGGGAGAAGAAATACTGTGACTAGCTATATATATATAATCTCCAGAAAATGTCCTCAGAAGACTTCTAACAGTTATTTCTTCAATTTGGGGATAACTACTATTAAAGAGTTTATAAATGCAAGACAACATCACAAATAATAAATATTTTTTAGAAGAGAAAATCAGGGGTTAGGAAACATTGAAATTATATGCAAAAATTTGTGCACATAACTGTTTCTTCAGAAGAATAAATCCAAGACTTTATCTGATTCCCAAAGAATATGAATCAAACAAAGCTATTTTTTAAATGAGATTTAAAAGTTATTTTTAAAAGCTTTTTTCTTTCTCCTCAGACAATTTTGGTATGATTTATTTGGTTAAGAGGAGAAAAAAATTACATTTTAGGGTATTGATGGCTTCCATTCTGTCTACAACTTGTAACTTATTAAAATGTTGGTAATTTTAAAATTCCAGTTGTCCAAATCCAGTTTTAATTTAGAGTTCCCTGTTAAAAAAACAAACCCTATAATGCTCTTTTATTTATATTTATTACACAAATTCCATTCTTTTATTATTATCCTTGTATTATAGAAATGGAAAAGTAGATCTATAGCTCATAAACAAGAAAAAAAGTTAGCCTCCTTCTTCCTGTTAGATCTGCATAAAGTTAATAACAATACAAAAATAAATCTAAGAGAGCGAGACAAATTGTAAGAGAAACAACTATAGGAAACAAACAGGGTTGCTGGAGGGGAGGGGATAAGGAGATGGGGTAACTGGGTGACAGACATTAAGAAGGGTACATGGTAATGAGCACTGGGTATTATATAAGACTGATAAATCATTGACCTCTACCTCTGAAACCAATTATATATTATATGTTAATTAACTGAATTTAAATAAAATTTAAAGAAAAAGAATAGAGTAAAAACATATATTGAAATTTAGGTTTTAAAAATTCACCACCTAGTTATAAGACTGTATATAATTATCTAAATTCATTAAGCTTTCTCTAAAAATAAGTTAATTTTATTATATATAAATTATACCTCAATAAGACTAGAGGAGAAAAAACTCCCTTTGACCGTATCTTCTTAATAATTTTAATTCAGTATAAAACAACTTTATTTCTGATGAAACACAAAAGGAAATGTTAACAGTACTAATGGTATGCCTACTATTAAAGACACTACACTAGAGGTTGAGAATACAAAAAGAAAGAGGGCAGGTTGTCTCTCAAGGTCCCGGCGTGAGTGGGGGGAGGCAAAAAAGTTAAACAGCAGGTGGCACAGAATAAATGCTTTTAAATGAATGAATACATATTCATAAATAATTATAAACATTAATAGTGACACAAAGTTTTCTGGCTGCATGAAGGAAAACTACAGGTAAATGGAATAGAAACCAGCTAACAATCAGGAGTTCATTTCAGTAAAGAAGGGCACTACGCCTTGCTCTAGACAAAGTACAGAGCAAGATACGGAGGGATTTTCAAAAAAATAAGCTCTAAAGGAAAAAAATAAAAATAAAATAAGCTCTAAAGGAGCTGAAAAAGTGGTCAGACATTAAATATTGAAAGGTCTTATACTCTCCAGAATATCTGAACTTCATGACTATGAATGTTAGAAGGGCAAAGGATTTTTATGCTAAAAAAGACCTGAGCAGACATGCCTACTGCAGTAAGAGAATAAAGGAAAAACTGGAGAGGCAGGGGGAAGGGGATGGACTAGACAGGACATCAGTTATGACGCTACCACAATAATCCAACTGCTTCTAACGACTATTCTTCAATGCCAGTAAATCTATACAAAATATATAATGAACTCAAACATATCATAAAAATTCAGTGTTCTGTCTTATCCATTATCTAGAACAACCTGTTATATCAGTTTTCCTTTTCCTTGGTAAAATTTTAAGTCATCCTTCAAAGCCTAAGTGAAATGTCATTTATAAAATACCTCCTCCTATATCTTGCTTAAGGAACTCATTCTTCCCTTCTCTGCGCTCTCATAGTCATTTGTTTACCATCTTAAATTAGGTAAATATACCTCTCCTACTAAATTGTGAAAATTAGAGGCAAGGACTTTATCCACAATACCTAATAATGACAACTTAGAAATAACAGCTACAATTACTTGAATATCTCCTAAGTAAAAATCATTTTATTAAGCACTTTAAGTATATTTTCTGTAATTATCACAATGACTTTCTTTTTAAGAAAAGTAAACTGGGAGTCAGGTTAAGTAACTTGCCCAAAGTCACACAGGTAATAAATAAATGGTGAAGCTTGGATTCAAATCCAGATTTGTCTGATTCTTCACCACCAGATTGCCATACTTCTTAGCAAATAGTAAACTCTGCTAGAAAAAGAAATATTAAATACTTATGTCCATTAACTTAGTTCTATTACATGTAGAGAAAAAGCCTTCTTATATACATCATGTTGAGGAATAGTAACAACAATATTATATGGTAATTTGCTTCCATTTTTTTTTTCAGGTGACTTCTATTAATTACTATCTGAAGTCTATAAGTAAATAAGGTGCAGTAATTTAAACAACAAAACCCAAATAATACTACTTTTTAAAAAAAATCACTTAAAACTTACATGTTGAATGACACTCTTCTTCAAAAGAGACTTATTCCAAAAAGACTACAAATGCATCAAGATTTTTAACATCCTCTTTTGAGATTTTATTTAGAGCCTTTTATAATTTCAACAAATAATGCCTTGCTATTTGTAATGTGCTGAGTGACATGGTGAATACAAACAGCCCCTTCTTCTCAAGGAAATAATACAAACACAAACAAATATAATAAAATGCAAAAAAATAAATGAATGGTACACGCTCAAAGTGAGGAATGACCCCTCTGAGTGGTTGTGGTGATCAGACACCCCCAAAAAAGAAGATAAATGGAGAGGAAGAATAGGGACATTCTAGACTTAACAAAGAATAAGGAAACGCCACTGTCAAAAATGAGTTATGTGATAAATTTTATTCTGGGGAACAGTAGTCAATTTATGGGGATGATGCAGATATGAGACCAGAGGGAAAAAGACCAAATGAGAGTACAGAGGTGGTACAGGATAAGATTAAAGGTACTCAACCTCTGGAGAAAATGAATCTTCTATACATACAGAACTCAAGCCTATAATATGAATCCATGTGGGGCAGAAGTAATGGTGGTCATTCAATGGGAGGATACCTAAGGCAGTGAATGAGGCAAGTGTACCAGTAGATAAAAAGTTAGAGACCTACTAAACCCTAAGAGTGGCAATGGAAGCTTTCAGTTCCATTAAGAGGCTAACAATAAGCAGGAGCTCAGTGCACAGCACAAAGATAATAAAGTGCAGGGTTGGGGCTCACTGGGAATTGGAAAAAGGATATGGAGGAAGGTGGGCTAATCATAAATGTTTTGCAATAGAATGGACTTGGAGGTTCTATAGGACAGGTGGGAAGCCTGTGATAAATGAGAGAGGGAAGAGTGAAAGATTCTTGGTTTAACAAAACAAAACATTTTCCAATTTGGCCCCTTACAAATTAAGGGCAGAATTAAAGCCCCATTCAGGCAACCATGTATTTGTCACAGAAAGAAGACACATTTCACACAGCAGTATACTGGGGAAAAGATGCCTGGGGCCTGGCTTAGAGGAATTGGAATACAGGTGCAGACCAGTCCAATAGTTGAGAAGCAGAGTAGCAGAATGCAAAAAGGGGAGTCTCAGAAAACCATAATGCACAGTAGCTGATCAAGAGAACTTCATGAGCTTACGAAACTTGGGATAGTAAACTATTTCCAGCTGATGTTCCACATTCACAGAAATGGTGCCCTGAAAGAGTATTTGGGTAGTTATGTGAATTCTGGACAGATGATAATGTTTGGCTCATTTTTGTTCTTTTTAGATGCTAGTGAGTCAAAGGTAAAAATATGTATGAAATAATTAGAAATATAGAGTTGGATCTTAGGAAGATTAAGAAATAAAATTGGAGGGACGCCTGGGTGGCTCAGTGGTTAAGCATCTCCCTTCGGCTTAGGGTGTGATCCTGGAGTCTTGGGATTGAGTCCCACATCGGGCTCCCTGCTGCTTCTCCCTCTGCCTGTGTTCTGCCTCTCTCTCTCTCTGTGTCTCTCATGAATAAATAAATAAAATCTTTTTAAAAAATAATAAATAAATAAAGGGTGACTTCCAACTGAATACTTGGCCAGGTTAACTTCTAAGAGACTAAAATAAAATTTCCAGAGTACTAAAAAAAAGTTTAAATAAATATTGTAGATAAAAACGAAGAAGTATTAAAAAAGTAAAAAGTAAATAAAGAGGTATTTTAAAATAAAAAGATAGGACCCAGTCAACAACGTTAAAGACCACAAAGTCAGAGTTGATTGAATCAAATCCAGCTGAGTAAGTCTAAAACTGAGCATAAACTTCAGGAGAGTAAGAAGTTCCAGTCTCATGTTGGGATATATGTGAAGTGACCATGACTAAAAAGGTAAAGGATTCTAGAACAAAAACAAAGCAGCAATCAAAACAGATGACCCTGAGTAAGGTTGACTATACAGTTAAACAGGTGCTACTAGACTGAAAAAGGGATTCAAAGTACTAAAAACTCAAAAGGAGTTAACTCTACAGGGTAATGGCAATTGTAAAGAAATGAACAGTAGGTATTATGAGATTAAAATGGTACTGTGGTATAAGAAAGGAGGTTACAATAACTTAAGGGTTGATGTGAAGCACTAGTACTGACGAAGTCCAGGTACCTGAGGTCAGGCTAATAAAGGGGAAAGAAAGTATGAGAGAAGTGCTAAAGTCATCAAGAAGGTGGGAAATCCTTGAAAAGAGTAGCTGATTAATGACCAAAAAGTAATACAGAGGTCATTTTATGATCTGTAAGAAAATCCCTTTTATACTTCAATTCTAATTTAAAAAAAAATGGAACAATCTCACTTTGAATGATCAACCTAACTGCTCTACAGGTAAACAATTTTTGACTATTTTTTAAAAAATAAAAATGTATCCTAAGGGATGCCTCTATTAATGAGATACAAATGAAAGAAATGTGGGCTGTGAAGGCCTCCTCTGCATAGAGTAAATATCAGGTATCCAAATAACCTAAGCTGAATGAATTAATACAATAAAAAATTCCAACAATGGCCTCATGACTGGGATAGTCTCTCATTCCACTGAATGAATGCAAGGATAGATGGTTTGATGGATAGATGGACAGATAATGGCTTACAGAGAAAAAGAGAAAAAGACCCAATAAAGTTCCTAACATCACTAAAAACCCTGGAGTCTCTCAAAGTAACTGCTTTCAAAAAATAATATTCATGAGATTACATGTATTTGTTTGGTAAATATATTTAAAATATTTGATTTTTTTATATTTGAAAATGATCCTTTAAAAATTCTAAAGGAAAAAAAAATACCCATAGAGAAACAATTTCCCTAACAAACCTATCCTAATTTCGTTAGTCTAACTATTCTTACAATTTTAGTTCCAATAATTTTATGAGTTATGATGCTGGGGAAAATAGTACCAGGTATTACCCTAAAAGTTCCCTGTAACTAGACAATTAGATCCTTAAAGAGAAAAATTGGCTTCTAAAAGGATAACCGTTTCAAAACAAACTTTCTGAACTATAATTTTAATTGGTAATTACAGATGTTTAACTCATCTTACCTCATCATATGATTTACATAGGCTTTGCTACAGCTAGTGTTGTATCTGCAAAAACTACAATGGACATACGTAGGAAAGTGATTTGCAAAATCTTTTATTTCGGAACAACACTCAATGCACTTGTGAACTCCCCGACGATACCTTATGGAGATATAAAGAAAATGATAAAAATATATTTTAAAACAAAAATAATAAGGGAGGGCCTTATTAATGTTCTGTTAATTAAGGCCAAGGTGTTTAAATGAATATGTTTAAATAGAGTTATAGTTTGAAAAATCTGTTCTGGAATAATAGCTAGATTAAGTGTAAACAATCTTAACATAAATCAATGTTTTTCATTGGCATAAAAGGGCTTAAGTTAAGCAATACAAACATCACAAGATATAAGCACACATATAATACCAGTATAATAAATGAATATTATAAAAAATAATAATTCAAATACTGTTCAAGAGTTGTAAAAAAATACCTTTTTATTATTTGTTTGGCCTTTATGTCATAGTGATAGCATATACATGTATAAGAGAGCTGTGTAATAGGGTGAATTTACATTAAATAAAGTTTTTATACTTTAAATTAGTATTATATATGAGGAATAAAAGATTACCTTAAGTTCCTCAATGCTGTATTGACTTTACTTTTTTTATTGCTACTAGC
This sequence comes from Nyctereutes procyonoides, assembly GCF_905146905.1. Classification (NCBI taxonomy): domain Eukaryota; kingdom Metazoa; phylum Chordata; class Mammalia; order Carnivora; family Canidae; genus Nyctereutes; species Nyctereutes procyonoides. Next base: position 18,702,910 of record NW_026575040.1, on the reverse strand, counting down.
CAATGTGCTTTGTTTCTTTTGCATATTAGAGATTTTTGATTTATATTTAGATTTACTTCCATTAGGCTTACTTGCATTAGGTTTACTTGTATTGGATTTAGTTGTATTAGGTTTGCCTGTGTTAGATTTTGTGGGATTTTTAGCAGTTATATTTTTAGTCCTTGGAGGTGAGAGCTGAAGGGTAGAAGTGCTTGCACTAATGGAAGGTGTAGGTGAAGATCCTGACTGAAGAGGTCCAACTGAAGCTCGAATAGTAACCTACAAAAATGGAGATAATGTTTGCTTTAGAAAATTAATCATGGCATTAGTATTAAAATATAACTGTATAACAAAAAGTTAAACATCAAGTATTTGGAAAGGGCAAGTATAAACTATAATTGGATAAGTCTTCCATTTATTCTAAATGTTCATACCAATTAAATTAAATTAAACTTGATATTTATTCACTTGTAATACTACATTTTTTGGTATTGATATCAGTCATGTTAACAGTTATTAATGCATAATTAGGAGTTAATGCAAATTATAGAACTATTAAAAGAGCACATTCCATAGCTATTTTTATGCTCTGATATATCTCAAATAATTCAGAGATCAAAATTTAAATCTCAAAGCCCAAAAAATAATTCTAGAAAGGCCTGCATTATCCCTCAACAGCTATAAAACAAACAGATCTATAGTAAATATGACCTCCTCTTTCCAGGAGCTCATTAGGCAGGATTTATGTATACAAAGGTTATGGGAGAGGTTATATATCAACTCATTATACTGTATGGAGAGTTTAATATTTAGAATTTCCTTAAAGAGAACTAATATAAAGCTTATCATTTAGTATCCAGAAATTACATTTGTTGATTGGCAATGAAAAACAATTGCCTACAAACATTCTCATTAATCATTTAACTGTACTTCTCCCATGTATTTGAGGAACAGACTATGAGGAAGTCCTATGAAATACATGTGTTTTGGTATCACACAAAAGCACTGGACTAGGAATCAAAAGACCTGAGGTTAAATCTTATACCATGCCATCCTAGCTATGTGACCTAAATAAGTAACTTACTCTCTTCTTTATAATATAGGGCAATAACTGTCTTGTCTTCCTCACTGGATTGCTGTATGGATTAAATAAAAAAGCATACCAAAAGCCTTATTCTAAGGTGCTATAAGAACATTTAGTATCATTATTAATATTATTACTATTATTATTAATAAGGGAAAATATGAGAGAGGACTGCACTGCTTACATTAGTGTTCTGCATGTCTAGTCCCAGCATGGAATGAATGGACTGCAGGGAACGATGCTGGATAGCTTCTCTTGCTCTAGGTCTTCAGAGCATGGCTTTATATTGTTTTAGTTAATTCAAATAACAGACATACCCACATTCAAAGGTAAGTACCCAAAGGCAAATATAAATGTTTTGGGGATTATTTCACTTTGGATTATCCATGCCTCTGTTTCCCTCCACTGGAGCAAATATTCAAGAGCTGACTGTATATAAAGAAGTCAGAGAAAACAGAGGTATATAAGGCAAAAAGGGAAAAGTAAATTACAATCATCAGTATGCAGTCAGACATGTTGTTTGCTCACTTAAAACATAATGCTATCCAGCAGCAGAACTTGCTTCTCTGAGAGTAGACTCAGTAATAACAACTTCAGTGAACATCTGAGAACCTACGGCACTCAAGGCACTATACCAGAAGCTAAGGACACAAAGATCTACGGCACTCAAGGCACTATACCAGAAGCTAAGGACACAAAGATAAAACATGAGTCCTGATCTCAACTATCTTATAGTTTAGCAGATAAAACTGACGTATACACTTCAACTGGAATAGCTCAAAAACAGCCTATATAATATCGACACAACCCGCTGACTCAGGGAATAGTTAATCTGTTGCACTTTTTACAAAGGAATAACACTTTAGCACAGCACACACCACTGATCATAAAAGGATGGTCAGAAGGATTTTTTTCTAGATATAAGAATGATAAAGCCTAAAATTAAAGTCTTCATAAAAATCAGACATCATGTTTTAAAGTATTATATCTAATAGATAAAAGAAGGCAGGAGTTAATTTCTATTATCATACAAAGTGTTAAAATACAAGACATTTAAACTTACCTTTGTTCCAGGAGGCAATCCTTCCAGTTGTTTAGGTTTTATAAATGTTCTATGATGTTGAGTCTTATGATCCATTTTCTCTTTGCATGTCAAAAATTGTAGTCTGCATTTTGTACAACGATGTATTCCTTTCTTCTGTTTAAAAACAGGAAAAGGGAGGAAAAATAATTTCTATAACCACAAGTGTCGTGCCCTTAAACTGTTCTGATTTACTTTAATGATACCTAAGTAATTTTAAAACTAGTATTATTTTACATCTCCCATATAAATAACAGCAATATGTTATTTCATTTTTAAAAACACTGTACAATAGTATTTGGGTTTCAAAAATGTCTGTTACTAGAAAGAAATTGAACATAAACGTTCTATCAGTAGGTTCTAATTAAAGTTCTCTCAGCAGTGATGTGAAAGCTCATCTAATTATAAAGTATTTAGACTCATGATATGGTTAAAAAGAGCTATACTATGTTTTTATCCTAAAAAAAGTAAATTCTTTTTAATTTTTGCTATTTCCACTTGGTTGACAAGTTGGCAAAATAAATTCAAATACTTAACCAGACATTTCAAAGAAGGTTGTTATGGAAGTGGTTGTATAAAACTGTGCTAATATAACCATCTGCAATTAGGAAAATGTTCTACAGCTGCACTGTTCAATATGGTAGCCAGTAGCCACATATTGAGCACCTGAAATGTACTAAGTGTAACAGAGGAACTGAATTTTTAATTTTATTTAATTTTAACTTCAAGAGCCATATGAACATTGAACAGTGCGGATATGGAGACGTAAATCAGAACTACTCCCAATCTATTTTATGATTGAGATCCCTTGAGTGAGTCCCTCTTTAAACCCAATGCTGCTGGGAAACAGGACCCAAGAAAAATCTAAATCACTCCCCCAAAACTAGTTACTGGCACTGCCAGACTCCTGATCCATGTTCTTTCTATTATATAATATCAAATCAACTACAATCTTACCTATATGCTCTCATTAAGAGATGACATATGTATGCATATATATATAAGATATATATAAAAGATATATATATATCTTAAACAATACACAAATACAAAAGAATATTTTCTCGAAAGTTAAAATCTGCCAGTACATTATTATTTCCATTTAAATACACTCAGTCATTTATAAAATTCAAACAAGGTAATATACTGAGAAGTACCCAGCACAGTTACTAGCACACAGCAGGCATTTCATAAATCAAAGCTCTTTACAAAATTCAAAGCAATGTATAAATATAATGTGTTTGTATTACTATTCTAGCTGCATCTTAAGACTATTTTAGAAGTGTGGTGCACTGGATTATATTATAGACTCAGGCAATTTTTAAAAATTCACTTATACGTGCTGAAGGAGGAAAAAAGAGGAAAAAAGAAAACTTGGCAAAGATACACACCAAAACAACAGGACAGAAAGAAAGTTTTCCAGAATCTGATTCCCAGAAATCTTTTCTCTATCTATAATCACTTGCCAGGTTACCTTATCCAGTTTCATGGCTTTACATACTATCTATACAACTATCTACTTGACATCACAACCTGATAGCTATTATGCATCTCAAATCAACATGGACAAAATTGAATTCTGGATTTTCTCCCTACCCCCTGCCCTCCAAAATCTGTTTTCTCAGACTTCCCCCTAAAAGAGTGTATGAAAATCCCATTCTTGCAAATGGTTAGGACAAAAACTTGGTTAACTCACTCACACAACAACCCATATCCAACCTGTTAGCTCTACCTTCAAAAACTTTCATAATCTTTCCACTCCTCATTACCTCTAACCACTGCTGCCATACTAGTCCAAGCCACTCACCTGGACTTTTATCTTCTTCCTATCATGCTCTTTCCTCCCTTTTGTCTATTCTCCAATGATCTTAAAACACAGCAGATTGTTCACAAACCTAAATGCTCCAAAGGTTTTCCAAAGTCCTGTGTCTGGTTTACGAAGCTCTACATGAACTGGACTGCATTCTATTGCTACAAGCTTATCCCCTACTTCTTTTCCTCTTATTAGTTTACTCTGCTCTAGCCACAACTGGCCTCTTTGAGTGCCTCATGTGTACATTCACTTCAATGCCTACATAATATTTCCTTTCCCAGATTTCCACATGGCTTATTCCTTTATTTCCTTCAAAAAGGCTCATGTTTTGGGATGCCCTGGGTGGCTCAGTGGTTTAGCGCCTGCCTTTGGCTCAGGACATGATGCTGGAGTCCCAGGATCGAGTCCCACATCAGGCTCCCTGCATGGAGCCTGCTTCTCCCTCTGCCTATGTCTCTGCCTCTCTCTCTCTCTCTCTGTGTGTGTCTCTTATGAATAAATAAATAAAATCTTTAAAAAAAAAGGCTCATGTTTTACCACACTACATACATAATAATAACCATTCCTCCACTCCCAATACCTCCCTGGCACTCTTTATCCTTCACATTTTCCTTCCACAGTACTATCACTAGCTAGCACGCATATACATTCAAACATAAACACACATATATATTTATCTTTCTCTACTATAATTCAAATTCCAAAAGGCACAAACTTTGTTTTGTTCATTCTTATGTAATACCCAAAATAGCCCCTGGCACATAGTAAGGCATCCAATAAATATTTGTTAAATAATTGGATTGTGGGGCAAAAAGCAAGAGACTGACAGAGAAGATGCATATGTGAAGTAGGTACAATTTAAGTAGTTCAAAACATCTGTCGTTCCATTCAATGAACATTTGTCCAGAGTCATGACATAGAATACATTAATCTACTATTAGTTGGACACAAGTCTTATACATGTATCTTGTGTATGAACGCATTTCAAGGTGATAAGAGTGATAAAGAAACAATACATTTTTAAATAACATCATGTTCAATCAAAGAAAATAGTGACCTATTCCAAGGGTAGAGAAATAATTACCTGTGTTGAACTTTTTTGATACACATACTGAACTGTTTGGGAGACTTGAGAGATTAAGAGGAATTCTAACTATATGTAATTTCTGCCCTTAGACCAGATGCCAATGTGAAATCTGGTTCTGTGGTAAAGCAGTAAAAGCCTGGGCTCTGAAGTCAAATTTTAATTCTGCTTTTTATTAGGTAATAGGACACTGAGCAAGTTACTTTCTCTAAAATTTTGTTTCCTCATCTAAAAGTTAAAAATAATAATATACATATGGTGATTGTGAAGATTAAAGATGACAATGCTTATAAAGCACCTGCTGCTGCCATAAGGTAACTGACTACCTATGTTAACTGTTTAACGTTTTTATTAAAGATTTAATGAGCATATTTAACATATCTGAAACCACTTTTATTATTTCTTAAAAGTCATACAAACTGGATTGTTAGCTCTAAAAATCACCTGTGACTTAATACATATTCTTTAAAAAAAAGTTACAAAGTCTTTGAAGACAATAAAATGTGCCTGTTTACAAAAGCCAACAATTCTTATTGTCTAATATCACACTAATGATGTCATCTCAATTACAAGTTTATAGTCCTACTCAGCTAGGGTGTTCCAGTCTTCGTAAATAATTATGGATGTTGTAAATACCTTGAAAGATGATGATTCTTATTAATAGATTCCCCCTCTTAACTGCTGACTGCCTAAGTATCCCATATAAACAAAAGAATATTGGGCCAAAACGGCAAGACAAGACATAAAACTCAGTATATAAAAACCTTACAAATCACAAAGCCCACATAGTGGGTCCACACATCTCTTTCATAATTATCATTTTTTTTTTTGTATCTCCATCTCCTTCTGGAGCTTAGGAAAGTGTGTGGGAAAAATTATGTTAAAAGACTCCCGGGCAGAGGGATCCCTGGGTGGCTCAGCTGTTTAGCACCTGCCTTTGGCCCAGGGCATGATCCTGGAGTCCCGGGATGGAGTCCCACATAGGGCTCCCGGCATGGAGCCTGCTTCTCCCTCTGCCTGTGTCTCTGCCTCTCTCTCTCTCTCTCATGAATAAATAAATAAAATCTTTTAAAAAAAAAACTGTTTGATATTGTAAACCTAGGCATTTGCCAAATTTATTTACCAGTAACAATGTGGAAGGAAACATCTAATAACACCTGATGGAACACAGTTGGGAAAACCTAGAACAGAAAGATCTTGCCAGACTTCTCAAAGATGAGTATCATCCCAATCACAACAGGAGATACTAAATTCACTTGGATAAAGAAGATGTGATGTATGTGTGTATATATAATATGTATATATATTTTACACCAGTAAAATAATAAAACCAGTAAGCATAATATCTGAATTCACGAGAAGGGTATTAAGTGCTAAAACTGGATCCCAAAAATTATATAGCAGAACTAGCAGAATTCATCCACAAGACAAATAATGACCTAAATATAGTTCTTTAGCAGAGTTCATATACCAAACTGTAAGTGTCATTACTGTTTCCTTTATCACTGGCAGCTATAAAAGACCACTTCTGGTCAATGTTAATACTATTCTCATAATAATGAGGCTAAAAGTGGAAGGATGGGGGAAAAAAAGAAACAAGATTGTGAGTCCTCACACTTTTCTTAGTTCAACTCACCCTTACCCTGATAACTACCTTCAAAATCATTCCCATATCCACTCTTGGATTCTGAAATAGCCACCAATCTTATGGATATTCCAGTCATCTTCCCTTTTCTCTTCAATCCTAGGTCTCCTATTTCTGGCTATCTTTCAGAATTTTCACTTATGAGCCACAACATCACCAGAAAGGAAGCAAGAAAAAAGAAGTTAGTTTTACAAGTAATTCAGCATAAATTGCAAATTAACCAAGTCATTTGGAAAATCTTGCTTCCCTTGCAGAACATATCTAACCAATGTTCTAAGTAATAATCTATCTTTTTGCTAAAATAACATGAACAAATAAGAACTGATAAATCTCACCTGATGCTTCATATAATGATGCATGTAGGGTGTTGCAATTTTAATAACTTTGAGGCAAAATGGACATAGCAAGTTCTTAGTGTTTTCATGGGATGTTCTAAAATGAGTTTCTACATCAGAAAATGAAGATGATCTATAATTGCAAACCTACAAATAAAGAAGGTTTAGTTTAACTTGAAAATATATAATGATATGCAATTACAAAGTAACAATCATAGGTAATTTGTTTAGAAGAACATCAGCTGCTACTCATTCAGCTCCAATACCTGCATAAGCAAGAATCCCATTAATGCAAGCACCAAAAGATAATCTTCTGAGACAGAAAAGTTATCTATCAAAGTTTAGGGACAGTTCCCAAAACATAACTAAGTTCCCTTCTTTTTAATAAGATCTTTTTATCACCCCCAACTTGACTCGAATTTTCATTCTTTAACACCTCTTGTCCTATAAAGTTTTTTTTACTGCTACATAAAACAGCACCTTCCTTTAGATTATAAATGGCCTCCAGGCTATGGATTGGCAATATATTTTTACCTTCTTTTTCTATTTCTTCTTCAAATTCTGAAAAAATTGCTAATCACAAAGCATTTTGTAGAGTTCTCTGTAACTAAAAGCATCTCATACTTCCTTTGTATGCCTACATTCTTCCCTATATAGTAAAATAAGTCCCTATGCTTGTCTTTTGGCCACAGGCTTTTCTTTGATCAATTGGGAGTTGGTTTAAAATGGCCTATGGGCCAATTGTTGACTCTGTTGACTGCACATATAACACATGAGTTAAGCCAATTATTTTTATTAATAGGTTACAAGAAGAATGAATTTTAATTTTAGTAACCAATTTTATCTAAAGAGTTAGGAAAATAAAAAAATATATTTTGTGGCTCATTAAAATTATGTGAAATTCAGATTCCAGTGTCCATAGATAAATTTTAAGTAAATTAACACAGCCTGATCACATTCATCTACTTACTGTCTATGGCTGCATTTGTGCTATAATGGCAAAGTTGATTATTTGCAACACAGACTGTATGACCCTCAAAGACTGAATATTTATTACTATCTGTGCTTTACAGAAAAGATTTCCTGACACCTGGCCCAGTAGGTTTAAATCTTATAATCAAAACAACAGAAAACAAACCAAACACTAAGTACACAATAAAATATATGTATACCTGGCAAATATATGGCATTTCACCAGGCTTATGGTTGTCCTTCATATGTTGCAAAAGAATATGCTCTGTTTCAAATGATAATTCACATATTTTGCAAATGGCTAAAAGTGAGGAGGGAAAAAAGACATTATACCATTTTAAGATTCACACACATACATACACACATATCAAATCATTATGTTTATACCTGAATCTATATGTCACTTACACTTCAATTAAAAACAAGGTAAGGCAAACAAAAACAGATATACATGTGTAAAATTCATTTTATATATCTGTATCAACAATAATAACTATAGTATTGGTGGGGACTGACAATAGTTATACAGTTTTTAACTGTGTGCCAAACACAGTTCTAAGTATTTTACTTACATTAGCTCATTTAATTCCCATAACAGCATTATGAAGTAGGTATTTCTATTATCCTTATTATTCAAATATTAAGTAACTTGCCTGAGGTCACATAGCTGTATAAAGAGGGAGACCTGGGATTTGAATTCAAGCTATCAAGCTCTAAAATCTGTGATTTTTAACTAGAATCATACTTTTCTTATTCAAGTTTAAATGAAGGGCATTAATTTCATATTTGAAAGCTATGATCTTGAGGTTGTTAATTTAGTTCCCCACATATAATGCACAGGTTATTTACTTTAATGAATTACTTATTAGAGGAACTTTCACCAGTTTTAACAATTTAGATAACTTAAAACTTTTCCAATTCTGCCCCCAAATTCCAAAGTCTTTTTCTGTCTTATTTTTCTAACAAGCTTCTTTAGGTTTTCTTAGAGTTTACGTTGTCAACGTTGATAATATCCAGTACCTAAGCAGAATTGTAACTTACTGGAAAATTCATGGGGTGTATGTGTGCTCTCAATGTGACACTGCAGTTGAAATGGTGTGGGAAACTGACGGTAGCAGTGCTGGCAGGTGGTGTGGTTTTCCCAGCTCTCACTGCTCTGCTTCTCAAGTTCCAAATGGTGTTTCATGTGGTTCATAAACCTATAAATGATTGTCAACAGGTGCAAAAATTCAGATTTAAAAACAAAAATCTAACAAATAAGTATCTGAATCTAAAAGTATATATTATTCAAAATAAAATCTCAAAAGCCTTAAAGTCCTCTAGAAAACTGTGTGTTTTAAATAATTGCCTTCATTAAGTGGCTAAACATCTTTGCTTTTCATCTTTGTTTTAAAAGAATTCATCACTGTAATTAATCTGAAATATCACTAATTTGCTCAAATTCTTAATCATTTCAGATTATTAAAATGTTTTTTTAAAGATTTTTAAAAAGCAGACTTTTTTCCATACATGAATACTGTTTACATTTTTAAATAAAATAGTTGAAAGGAAGGAAACCCTACTACCAAAAGCAACTACAGTCAAGAGAGAAATCTTTTAAGGCTGTGAAGATATACAATAGATTCCAGCTGTTTAAAAGACAAATTACTGGTATTTTTACTTGTGTCTTGGTTTCTAAATGCATGTAATAGCAATTTTAATGCCTACAATTACAAGAACCTTTTGTTTTATTTAATGATACTGGTTTACTGTTAGCACAGACTGTTCATTTTAACTTGCAGACTGTGCCCTTTGTAGGCAACGTCCATTTTTCAGTTTTACATTCTGCAATTTCAGCTTCCCTAAAAGGCTTCTTATGAGCAGGAACTATGACCTTCAACAGCAAAGGGTGCAATATAAATGGGAATACCTATTTAAAAGAGCTTACTGAAGCTTTTTGCTGAATTTGAAAGTAAAGTTGTAACAATTTTTAGTCTGGGTCAACTATTAACAATTATTCACTTTGAGCCTGTAAAGGCAAGAATCTTGAAAATAAGTGATAATGTCATTAATTTGGATAGCAGTCACCATGAAGGCCATAACATTTATCTCTTTTTCACATCTCCAAAACAGTACTTCCCTTGAACAGGTTATGGCACACTATGAAATATCTTTTTGTCCTCCCTTGGTTTTAATACCAGCTCTACAAACACCTAGAGAAAATCCTAGTCTTGGCTAGGAAAAGAAAAGGTCATGAGCCATTAAACTTTTAGCTCACAACTTTAAGCAATTAAAGTGTATCTATATAAAATAGTCTCCTAACTAGCAAGCTTTCTCAAAATTATTATATGAGCCCCTATTGGGAAGTCAAGCTACTTAAACTAATGGATGGAAATGAGGGATACATAAAAGCAAACTTCTTACAAGGATGTTTGCAGAATAAAATAAACCTGTTTTTGGTGACACTGTAGAAAAAAAAATATCACAATATGTTGACAAGGCAAAAAGTAAAAATCTATAGCTATCAGTTTTCCTACCATTCTCTACAAACATCAATTTGTCTCCCCAGTTTTTACTGTTAAGATAAAATATTATTTTACATATATAACATACATAACTTCTTTGACTACAAAGTGTTTACCATTAAGGTTACGTTTCCTAAACAATCAGTATTTCAAAAAGTGCTCAATTCCTGGCTGTTATAAATGTTGTTTGTTTTAAAGTTTGAAATAGTCAAGTATTCTAAAAATATGTTAAGTAGTTTTCTGAAACAATAACAAAAAAATGAATTTTTAATTTTTATGTGTTTAATATTAAGTGGGCTAATCTCAAAGGAAAAGCCAAAAGCTATTGTTGAATAATTTCTAATATACACATAATATTTAAGTATATCAAGGAACTAATAAGTCAGTGAAACATATTTCTATGCTTTCATCCTGTTTACTAACGTGATTTTTCTGGTATATTTTGCTATTAAAATGGCAATAATATGGAAATAGATGACAGAGTTCTACTGTAATATTGTTTCAGTTTTATACCACAAAGTACAATATTCCTACTAACAAACTATTAACTACTGATGCCTGTTAAAGTTTAATTAAAGGAGATAAAGAAATGTGAAGACTCACATGAAATAACATATGTGAAAGAATTCGGAAACTATAAAGCACCACAATAAACAAAGCTTTAATAATTGTTATAGAAGTATATCACAATGTATTTCAGGGTTTTCCTATATTCTTCTTTTTGGACCCAAGAACTCACAGGAAAATGGGCTATATACTGGGTCCAGAAGTAACCTACAGGTGCCTAAGAATGCTATTTACAAAGTTATCAAGGGTAAATATAAAAAGGCATATATATATATATGTTTGTACAAACACACACACAACACCCTCATCTAAAGAAAGTATACTGATGTCTGCAACTTACTTTGAAATGCATAAGAACAAAAATAGTTTGAAGGAAAAATAAACAGATTATATGATGAAGCAAGCATAGTAAAATGTTAGTGGTAGAATCAAGGTGACAAGCATGTAGAATTTTTAAAACTTTGCTCAATGTCTGAACATTTTTATAATAAAATGGGGGTAAAAACAATCTTAACTAATATAAATACCAACCTACATAACCAATAAAAATATCAATCAATATGTCTTGTTACTCTGTTCTTGTTACATACTCATTTATAGGATGACACCTACTAATATGTAACTCAAAGATAACAAAGTTCCTGAAATTTAAAACACAGATGTATAAAATTCAAAATTCCACCGGAAATTAAATTTCTAATTTTTAAAGGGGTTAAATTTTAAAATCAAAGCAGAAATGTTTCCTAGAACTGGTACTTCTCTAAAGAGTATCACTTTTCCTGCAAGGTAAATGTTCTAAAATTTATAAATCCGAATTAAAAGACCTGAGCATTAAATAAGATTAGTATGGAGGAGGTCAAACTGTACTTACTAAAGTGGTTCCTCTTATGAAATGAAGAAAAAATTCAAATGCAGCTAAAAATGAAAATGATCTCATGAAAATTCTTAAATGTGATAATGTAGGAGAATTAGTTAATTTTGCCTTATTTGAAATAAAGTTTGTCCTTTCTTAAGTTATCTTAGAGAAATAAAACTAATTATATTCAAGAATCAACTCTTAATTACAAGAAAGAACAAAGTTTTTCAACAGGACAGTCTGCCTTTGTCCTTCGTAGAAAGTATTAAAATTGTTTATCCCAAATGGCAAAGAAAAAATACAAAATAAAGATACAACATTTATCCAATTTTCAAACAGAAATAAAAATAAGTATTTACATACCTAATATTATTTTTAAGAATTTTCAAGCAACTGAAGCATTTAAAAGTTGTGTGAGTCTTCTGTTCTTCCTGGACATCTCCTTCATGTTTTCCATAATAAAAGTCATTAACTAACATAATCAATTTTCCTTTCTCTGAGTCAACAGTCTTATTTTTATTTACTGTACTTGAAAATTCTGTTTTAGCCAGTCCTAAAAAGTTATTTATCATGTCTGGACAACAGTACTGAAAGAGAAAAAACAAAAGTCTTATTTATCGCTTAAAAAATTAGATACCAACAAAATAATTCTATGTTTACAGCTAAAGTCAGACCATGTAAAACTATGCTTGGTAGTATGTCTGGAAAAATATTAATCCAAAAGTTTGTGGTACACACTCACACTCTAAATAACAATAAACACCTATCATCTTAAGAACACCACAAAAATTTTTTATTTTATTTTTTTTAAATTATTTATTTATTTATGATAGTCACACATTGAGAGAGAGAGAGAGAGAGGCGGAGACATAGGCAGAGGGAGAAGCAGGCTCCGTGCACCAGGAGCCGGATGTGGGATTCGATCCCGGGTCTCCAGGATCACGCCCTGGGCCAAAGGCAGGCGCTAAACCGCTGCGCCACCCAGGGATCCCACCACAAAAATTTTTAAAAGAATAATCTTAGAACTAGGACTTGGCTATTGATCTAACAGTTTTTCCTTGCAATTTATCTTTTCAGACATAATTACTGAATAATAACTTAAATGTTTAACTGAACTAAAATTTATTCATTTCACATCTATGTCAGGATAGAGCACAGAAAGGAAATGTAGTTTTACATGTCATAATGTATATGTTTAATTATCAGGTGAAATACGAAATTTCATAATATCTAGTTAGAACTAAAAATTGAGCACAACTTGCCATTGCCCAGACACAAGGTGTAGAAAACATGTGTGTGTGTGTGGGGGGGGGGAGAGGCATTAGTAACATCTTGAAAAATTCTACACTTACACCTTGAAATCTAGAATGCTTAAATATTTAAAGGGGAAATTTAGTTCCTCATGAATAAAGTCAAGATGTCACATAAACTGGTTCTAAAGTGGAATACTTTCATACATGAGCTCTTTTTTTTCAGTAAGATATAACTAATTCATTTATGGTACATAATTTTCAGCTGAAGAATTTCTCTAAGGTAGTTTTTCTTCTCAAAGGCCAGTCCAAAGAAGACCTGCACTAGAAAAACCAGAAATACTTGTCAAAATGCTAATTCCTGGGCCCACTTCATACCCATAACTACAATGTATCTCAATACAGCACCCAGAAATCTTTTTCAACAAGACACCCAGGTAATTCTTTTACAACATATACCAACTGGCTTAAACTCTTCCTAAATATGTTACTTAGTAAATAAGTAACACCATTAAATAGTTTGAAACTCTAACAGAACTCTCTTCCATTTCTCAGATATATCCATGTCCTCTCTTGCCACAATGAAATATTTGATCATTGGTAAAATGTTCTGCATCACATGGGAAGCTAGGTCTTTGATCCAAGACAGACCTTTAACATTTCAGCGCTTTTAGTTTGTTCACTTGTCAATTTGGAAATCTTTAAGGAAATAACACCAAGGTAAAAATCTAAACTAGATCTAAAAGAAAGGGGAAAAAATACTAATTAAAATGGTAAAAAATACTAATTAAAATGGGCCCACAAATGGTGACATAATTTGTGTTTAGGAGTTAAGGTTGCATCAATAAGCTAAATTAGGTTAAATACATTAGATCCCTAGACTACATTATCCTCTGAGGTCAACCATGCAGAATAAAGTTGAAATGAAATTATAACAAAAAGAGGGAAATGAGAAAGGTTTTGCTCTATATGTTTCTAGATATTTCTTAGGACACATGTAATATTTAAAAGCTCAACCTTAGGAAAGTCAACTATTTCTAAGGACTATTATAAGGCTAAGTTCCTTTTAAAACATACTGGTTTTGACTCTAAGGATAAGTGGAGAAAAGTATGGTTCAGAGTAAATCCATCAACACTATCAGAAAAATAACTCAAAATACATGTCTTACTACAAATGATGTATATCAGTAGTATCATTTTGATAGACAAAATCCCTGACCTTATCTGCAATTTTACCATAGAAGTTATCTCAAACAGCAATGAGAAAAATTATAATGCACAAAAATGATGTAAGTGTCCCTATTAGAAATGTGAACAATCACATATATTCAAATATTAAATCTGGTTTTCAAACTGTAGAAGTTATTGAGTCATATTTGAGACTTGGATTCTTTTCTGAAATCTACAAAATAATCTAAGCAGTCCATAGCAGAGTGTGCTGCAAGGCTATATTTTTCAGAAACATCTAATTTGGTACATCTATAAAAGTTAAAGTTACCTTAAATGCTCATAAATTATAATACACATAACAGATGATCAACTTCTTGCTGTTTTTTCATTTTCTTTTTTTAAAATAAAAAAGATAGGAACAGGTTTTAAAAATAAATATACAAATCTCAAAGTATCCTTTTCTTTTTTTTTTAAGATTTTTATTTATTTATTCATGAGAGACATAGAGAGAGAGGCAGAGACATAGGCAGAGGGAGAAGCAGGCTCCCTGCAGGGAGCCCAATGTGGGACTCGATCCTGGGACTCCGGGATCATGCCCTGGGCTAAAGGCAGACACTCAACTGCTGAGCCACGGACGGGGCATCCCTCTTTTTTTTTCTTTTCTTTTTTTTTTTTTTTTTTTTTTTTTAGTATAGTTGACACACAATGCTATTATTCACAGTATCTTTTAAGCAATGTTTCAAATCCCTATAAGACAGATGAATGATAAACCACTGAAAACCAAGAAGGACAACCTAATTCAGGAAACTTAGTAGTTGAGAGAAACGCAGAATCTCAAAGAAAATAGCCAAAAGGCAAGAAAGCAACTTAAGAAACGACAACTAGGTTTAGACTGAAGGTTTTGTAGAAGGATAGAGAAAGCTATGGATGGCACATTGAGCTACGGTTCAAAACCTACTGGTCATCTTTTATTTAATCCTAAAACTCTTTTGGTTCTAGCTTTTCACTGTAGCCCTGGGTTATCCCTTATTTTCCTGAGATAACCATTTTGCAAATATTAAATAATGCTATATACTATAATTAGACAAATAGCAATTACCAGCTAAACCCCATTTTCATATTCACTCCTCCCAGTAGAGAAACCATGTCCTACTGCTTTATTAGCACCTAAAAATTTAGGTTAGATTTTTTTAGAACAAAGAAGGTGGGATGCTATTTTTAAGTAGTAAAATAGAAGTTCCCATATTATCATCCTACATAAGTCAACATTTTCCTCTTTTCCTGGGACTCTTCCAAAGCCACAACAACCAAATTCTAAAAATTTTATTTTCATTGAAACTAAGAGCCAGATAAAATCCACAGACTCTACAACATATGAGCACTACCCAAAGCAGCCAAGATCAGAGAGAAGACATGTAGCTGGAAGTAGATCAGAGAAGTCAAAAGGACCCAACAGTAACATCTTAGAAAGTGTCAGCAAAAATTTGCATTCTAAAGGTGAAAGACACATCCTAAACTGCAAAGCTATGTACTTTGTTTACAAAAACGTGCAGAAGGATGGCAGAAGTCCCCATACTTCATTTGGTACAGAGAAGCAGATAAGGCAATGCTACATATAAAATCAGACACAAAAGTCACATTTGCAGGAAGCCACCTGCCCAGCAAAGAGTTATATAAGCTAGTTAGCAGGATGTGAGATTATCCTGGCAACCTACACTTCCTAAAAGGAGGCTTGTACAAAAGAGCTAGCCCAAGAAAATCCAACTTATTCTTTACTATGATTAAAACTTACATCTAAACAAAAATACTTTAGGATAAAAGGAGGAAAATGTAAAATTCTGACAAAAACACCATGAAGCAGTTGTAGATGAAAACAGTGACCGAAATATTTGCTAGAAATTTTAAAAACTTAATGAAGTAATTGTGTCTATTTGGAAAATCACAAAGTAAGAAGAGATGACAAGACAAAAAAGGAATGGCAAAATTGAGGGAAAAGTAGAGAAATCAGAGAGATAAAGACAAATTAGAAAGGATAACAGCAAAAAAGAAAAGAAAAAAGAAAGGAGAACAGTAGTGAACAGGCATTAGAAAATAAAGTGAAGGAGAGGATGATAATGAGAAAGGGAAATTTAAAAAACTTAAGTGTTAAAAGAATTAGAAAGAAAATGATAGATGTGTCACACAAAGGACATCAAATGAATGCATACTGGATAACATTCTCCCCTCTCCTCAAAAGACAAAACAATTGTGTGGATTAATACTTTAAAATATGAATCAAGAAAACTCCACTAAAATAAAGGAAAACACAATCATACAAGCAGAAAGAACATGTTACATATCAGAGAAGATTGACCAAATCCCCAACACCAAGTCAGATCATTATAAAATTATCAGTCTTCCAAAATAAAGAATCCTATGGACAGCCAGACAGAAAGATCAAATCATTTATAAAAGGCAAAATAATTTAGGCTTATCCTAGATTTCTCAAAGCAATATTCAATACTGTAAGTCAGAAGCATCACAAATAAGATCCTCAAAGTAGGATCCAATTACTTTATACCTGGCAAAACCGTCTTTTAAGAATGGAATATAGTCCAATTGTTTTGAACATGAAAATAACTCAAAAAATGCTGTTTCAAGGCCCTTCTTGAGGAAATTACTAGAAAATGAACTTCAGCCAAGTAAGACATAACTAAAGAAGCCATGAGAAACACACTGGTAATCAACACTGAATATATTTACTGTGAAAAAGGATTAAAACAAATACAGAAATAATGTCAAGTAAATCAAATGCAAATGTTTTATGACCTAACAATGAAAAAATAATACAACCAACAAATAAAAACTAGAAGGGCATAAAAAGATAATAAACATAAGGTTGAGAAAGTTCACAAACTGATTCACATATACTAGCAGTACATCAAAGAATATCATTTAGAGCTACCAAATGAAGTAGTATAGGTATACGCAGTTTTAAAAGCACAAAAGTAAACACACAGAAAGATAATATTGATTAAAATCAGGTAGGAAAAGAGAAGGTAAGAATGGGTGGGTTAAGAATAGAAAATTTAATGCTACTTTAACCAATTTTAATATTAGAGAACGGCCAAAGGAATACAAGACTACTAGAATTATATTAGCATTAAAATTAGAAGGATAAACAGGAGAATAAAAATACAGCTTCTCTAAAAACCCAAGCTACAGACATACAAAGCAACCAAATAGTGAGACTTAAAAAAAAAAAAGATAAAAAATTGTGACAGAACCAAGACCAAATAAACCTATCATCATGTCAACAAATATAAATAAGTTTAACCCAACTGCCAAAAGAGATTTTCATATAGACTCACAAAGGAAAAATCAACTCTGCTCAAACCAAGGGGCATGATGTGATTCAAAAGGGTTGAAAAGAAAAGGATACACCAGTAATATATTAGGCAAATGGAAACCATAAGAAAACAAGGGTTGTAAGCCTAAAAGTCATTAACATTAAGACAAAAAGAACATTTATAAAAATGCTAAAGGACACATTTGCAACTATACACAATACAACTATAAGAGATTCTTCTATATCGCAAACAGCAACAATCTTAAGACAGAACTGCAATAAATTATTAATAAGAACCAGATTGGGAGGTGGTATTTCTCAAACAATGTAAGATTAAATAGACAACAAAATAAATAAAAATATAGATATCTAAACAATGCAATTAATATGCTAGATCTGGTTGATAAATACCAAATTCCATATCTTAAGAAATTATTTACCTATTTTCAAGTTTCCATGTAAATTATATAACCTATACACTAAAAAAGGAAAAATTTGTTAGAACTTGGGTTTTTACCATTAGAAGTTTGAATGCCAGTTATGTCTTTAAATAAACTGGCTATAAAACAATGAAAAATATGTCGGTCTCAAAGAACTTTCTAAAGATTAAATGAAATAATGTATTTAAAGCTTAGTAGTCTGACACATAGTCTCAGATAAATAAATTGTTATTATTATTATAGGATATTTGCTTTATGTTTTAGATATTCTGTACTGAAAGAAAATATTAATTCTGTGGTATAGTCATCTATCTATAATAACAGCAAAAATTCATTTCTTAAGAATCAAAAAATCAGATTTTTCCAAAATGGATATCACTGTTGTCATACTAAAACTTCAACTGATATACAAAATGCATAAACTAGAATGCAGTTTTTTAAAAGATTTCATTTATTTATTCATGAAAGACACAGAGAGAGAGACAGAGAGAGAGAGTGAGGCAGGGACACAGGGAGGAGAAGCAGGCTCCACACAGGGAGCCCGATATGATACTCAATCCCGGACCCCGGGATCACACCAAGAGCCGGAGGCAGACTCTCAACCACTGAGCCACCCAGGCGTCCCTAGAATGCAGTTCAAAACACAGCTTTAAACTTGTTCTAGAGCTGGTGACTATTCTGTCACAACTCTTTATGATATAAGCACACGTAGATTATTCATATTATATTTACTTCAAAAATATGTCTTAGAGATTTAACTTACTATAAACTGTATACAAAACAGAAAAGAAATAAGAACATACCCTTTTACCTGTAAACGCAGAAAGAATAGTGGGGAAAATAAAAAAACAACTAATAAAAATCATTTTCTTTGACAGTCATTCTGGAAACCAGGCAAATAAGAGACACAATTATGATTTTTCATTTGTATGCCTTTGTTAACTTTTTTATTTTGAATATCGCTGTATTACCTATTCAAATAATTAAAAATTAGAGAATTTAGCCCTTTCTTTTTTCTCTCCATCCAAAAGGCAAACCATAAAAATAATCAGGTATCTCATCAAAACATCACACAGATTAAAAAAGTGAAAGCCCTGTACAGGTTAATTTTCATACAAGAAGAAAGCACAAAGTGCAATTATCAGGGACTGCATTCTGGGAGCTGGAAGTAGTGACACACCAAATACAGCTTTGTATGTGAATAAAGATATTGTATTTGAAATTCTAAGAGAGTTCCTTTATTCTTTTCTACTTTTTCTGTGGAATGTATTTTTTTTTTAAGATTTATTTATTTTAAAGAGAAGGGAGAGAGACAGAAAGTGAGTGTGGAGAGGGGGGCAGAGGAAGAGGAAAAGAGAGTCCCAAGCAGACTGGGTTCTGAGCCACAAAGGCACCCCTCCTTCCTTTCTTTCTTCATACAGCCTATGTGGACTTTTTTCTTTCTCTTTCCCCCTTCCTGCCATCCATACTGGGCATGCAAAGAGAATACAGGTTATCTTTCCTTAGATCACAGTAGGATACTGTAATATATACTAAAATATTTCAAGTGAAATGTTACCTATACCTCATATTTCATTTGTACTTTGAAAATTTCTTTTTTTCTTTTTTTTTTTTTTTTAGAGAGAGGGAGAGGGAGGAGGGGTAGAAGAGGAAGAGACTCTTAAGCAAGCTCCACATTGGATGTGGAACCCAACCCTGGGCTCGACACCAGTCTCGGTCTCATCATCCTGAGATCATGACCAGAGCCGGAAATCAAGATTCAGATGTTTAAAAGACTGAGCCACCCAGAGGCACCTGAAAATTTCTTAAAATCTAATTTCAAGAGCTTTATATTCCAACAAAAAACCTGGAATAATTTATGACAATTACTCAAACTGTATCTGAACAGAGTTAAGATAATTATTACATACGAAATGCTCCATCATTTGGGGCTTAAGTCTGAGTGTTGAAAATTAAATGTAAAATTCAGATTCTCATTGTGTAATGTGATATGCATACATTACCATGGACATAAAAATAAGGTAGCTGAAGAAAATATAAAAATGCCTTTAAAAAAAAAAGTTTGAAGCATATCGAATCTACTAAAGTATTCTGATTAATACCTTATTTTCATTTAAAATTAGAATACAATAAACATATAATCTATATAAACTTAATTCTAAAAACTTGATGATTCAGAGGAAATTTTTAAATCTTATATGAAAATAATCATTATGAATATAAACCTTTGCCTAAGTTATGTGGAAATACCACCATGAAAAGTTTTTTAGCCTAAATATCTGCACAAAGCATTATTTACTATAAATCAATATTTGGGGGGATTTGCAAATCTCTTTAAAATTAAATTTTGAAAAAAATTTTACCTTCATGTGATTTTTCAAAGGATCCAAAAGATTAAAATGTATATTGCATTTTGGACAAGCTCTTGGAAAAGGTGTTCCATTTTTAGATTGATTTGATGAGGTATTTGTACCTAAAATAAATTCAAAACATATAATTCAAAATCTATCACTTTATAACTTTAAATAATCACTGCTAACAGTTTGTAAATTTACTACAACTTCTAAAACTTATGTATAAATACTATAATTTCTTTTATTTCAGAGAGGGGTGCAAAGGGAGAGAGATAGAATATTAAGAAGACTCCATGCCCAGCACAGAGCTGGATGTGGCTCAATTTCACAGCCCTCAGATCACCACCTGAGCCGAAATTAAGAGTTGGATGCTTAAGTGACTGAGACATCTAGGTGCCCCTATAATTTCTTTTTTTTATATGCCACCTTTCACATTTACCTTTTGATGACATGGCCTGAGGAGATGTCACTGAAAGAGATTTAACTGAAGGAAAAACAGCTGAAGAATTTAATCCATCACTGGGCTTCGGCTTTTTTGGATTAACACTGTTTACTTCAGAAGTAGAAGGACGTTTTGATAAAAACGAACTTTCATTCATACCTACAATGAATTAAATAGTGGGAAAAATATTTTTAAACACTTTAGCACATTACTTATAACAAAGTAAAATTACTTTGGAGCTAAATTAAATGCAATACAATTGAATTATCCTATCACTCAAATGATAATAAATAGTGATACAAATTGATGTGATCGAATGTCAAAGGTATACCAAATATCAATCCTGAAAAAGAATAATAAAACTAGAGTATCACAATCTCAGATTTCAAGTATACTACAAAGCTGTAGTAATCAAAACTGTATGGTACTGGACAAAAATAGACACACAGATCAATACAGCAGAATAGAGAGCCCAGAAATAAACCCACAATTACATGGTCAATGAATCTACAACAAAAGAGGCAAGACTATAAAATGAGAAGAAGAATCTTCAACAAATGATGTTGGGAAAATTGGACACCAACATACAAAAGAATGAAACTGGACCACTATCTTACAGAAAAATAAACTCAAAATGGATTAAAGACTTATATGTGAAATCTGAAGCCATAAAATTTCTTGAAGAAAACACAGGCAGTAATCTCTTCGGTATCAGCCACAGAAACTTTTCTCGATATGTCTCCTTTGGCAAGGGAAACAAAAGCAAAATTAAACTATTGGGACTATATCAAAATTAAAGACTTTGCACAGCGAAGGAAACCATCAACAAAACAAAAAGGTAATCTACAGAATGGGAAAAGATACTGCCAAATGATATATCTAAGAGGGAGTTAGTATCTAAAATATATAAAGAACTTATACAACTCAACACCAAAAACAAAAACCCAAATAATGCAATTAAAAATGGGCAGAAGACATGAACAGACATTTCTCCAAAGACATAGAGATGGTCAACAAATGCATGAAAAGATGCTCAACATCACTTATTATAAGCAAAATGCAAATCAAAAGCACAATGAGGTATCATTTCACACCTGTCAGAATGGCTAAACTCAGAAAGACAAGAAATAACAAATGTTGATGAGAATGTGGAGAAAAAGGAACCCTCATCCATTGTTGGTAGCAATGCAAGCCAGTGCAGCCACTGTGGAAAACAGTATAGAAATTCCTCAAAATATTAAAAATAGAATTACCACATTATCCAGTAATTCCACTACTGGGTAGTTACTCCAAGAATACAAAAACACTAAAAGATGTATTTATTGCAGCATTATTTACAATAGCCAAGATATGGAAGTAACCCAAGTGTCCACCAATACATGAATGGATAAAGATTTCATATATAAGTAAATGGAATAAAAAAGAATGAAATCTTGCCATTTGTAATAACACGAATGGATCAAGAAGGTGTAACAACTCTTTTGGTAAGAAAAAACCAAACACTTAAATACAGAGAACAAACTGGTGGTTGCCAAAGGGAAGGTGGGTGGGAAAATGAGTGAAATAGGTAAAGGGAATTAAAAACAAACTTATTATGAGATGCTTTGGTGGCTCAGTGGTTGAGCATCTGCCTCTGGCTCAGGGCATGATCACAGGGTCCGGGGATTGAGTCCCACTTTGGGCTCCCTGCAAGGAGCCTGCTTCTCCCTCTGCCTATGTCTCTGCCTCTGTCTCTGTCTCTCATGAATAAAAAAAGAATCTAATAAAAATAAAAATAAATTTGTGATAAGCACTGAGTAATGTAAGAATTGTTGGATCATTATATTACACACCTGAAACTAATATTAATCACTATTAAATAATTATTTTTAATTCTTCTTTCTTTTTTGGCAGGGGCGGGGGGAAAAGGGAGAGGGAGAGAGAGTATCTTAAGCAGGCTTCACATCCAGCATGAAGCCCGATGTAGGGCTCTATCTCACAACCCTGAGATCATGACCTGAGCCAAAGTGAAGAGTCAGACACTTAATCAACTGAGCCATCCAAGAACCCTATACTTGAACTTTTTAAAATTAATTTTGTGGGGAGGGAGCTAGCATGGCAGCATAGTAGGAGGATCCTAGGCTCCTCTCATCCCTTGATCACAGCTAGATAACTATTAAAACATTCTGACTACCCAACAAATCAACCTCAGGACTGACAGAACAAACTCCACAAATAAAGGAAGATAAGAAGCCACATCCATGAAGGTAGAAAGTATGGAGACATGGTTTAAGAAATGGATCATGGGTGCTGCAGAGGGGAGGGAGCCCTAGTGGCTGAGAGAGGCACAAGGAAAACAACTCCCCAAAGCTACTGGCTGGGAAAATGAGAAGGGCTGATTTTCATGACTTTTTGCAACAAGTAGGATTTGAAGACTGGAATTTTAAAGGTCAGTTGGGCTTGGCTGGGACAGACCCCGTAGGGCACGGCCCTACTCCTGGAAAAAAGCAGGCAAACAACCCTAGGGACAGATGGCATTTGAGGCATGCCTAAGGCACACAGCAGGGAGATTGTTCACTCTCCTTAGAGCATATCTGTGACAGGTGGTGTTTGCAGAGACACCTCTCCAGGGAAAAAAGAGCCACTCCCCAGCCCCTCAGCATAGGAGCAGAGCCACCTGCTAAGGGAAGCTTAGCCCGACACTGGTTGCCTAGCCTGCTTGCTCCAAGTCCCACAACCCTGTGTTCTGGCTCAAGTGACCTCTGCAATCAAACTTGCATCAGTCCCAGAGCAGTGAGACACTCCACCAGAAGACCAACGCTGGTCCCCACCCATACCACATCTCTAAAGACTATAGTTTTAAAAGTCAGCAGGGCTGGCTGGGATAGAGCCCAAAGTGCACTGTGCTGCTCTAGGCAGGCAACAACCAAGAGACAGACAGCATGAAAATGGCAATTCAAAAAACACATGGGGTACGCAAAGGAAAATTATTCAATTGCTCTTCTGGGAGTCCTTCCCTAAGAGCAGCCAGTACAAAGGCCCCTCTCTGGGGACAAAGGAGTAGGCTGGTGCCATTTCTCTCTCCCTACCCTGCAGCATAAATCATCTGCAGTAAATGCCACAGTACCTACATTAGCGTCTAACCTGCTTATACCAAGTCCCACCACCCTGCACTCAAGGCACTGCTATTCTGGGCAAGTGAACCACAGTCCCAGCACAGTGGGTCCCTTCCCCAGATGACCAGCAGAAACCCCTGCACAAAGGACATCTCCCAACCAGAAAGTTCTGCAAGACTTCAGTAGCATCAGGTCTCATTTAGTGAGCAGACCAGAGCACACCTAGTTAAAACTCGCCACATTCTGGCCAAGGTCCAAACACTGCCCACTGCAGGCAAGGAGAGCCCCTGCATACGACTGGACTGAGGGATAGAGAAGTCAACAACAGCACCAAAATCCATGCAGCACACACCAGAAATACTCCCTGAAACACCAGGCTCTGAACACTACATGACCCCTTCTTCATAAAGCCATTAGTCTCAGGAGCAGGAAACAAAACAGGCCTTTTTAACTCACAGAAGAAGACAGAGTTAGACAAAATGCCATGGTGGAAAAATCCATCCCAAATGAACCAACAAAAAGTTGTATCCAGAGATCTAATCAAAATAGATATAAGTAACATGCCTGATGGAGAATTTAAAGTAACAATCATAGGATACTTGCTGGGCTTGAGAAAAAAAATGGAGGACTTCAGGGAGGCCCTTACCACAGAGATAAAACAGTTAAAAAACAATCAGAAATGAAAAATACAATAACAGAGATTTGAAACAGACTGGATGCAAAGAACACAAGGATGGACAAAGCAGAGAAATGAATAAGTGATATAGAATCTAGAACTACAGAAAATAATGCAGTTGAACAAAAGAAAGAGAAGAATTATGCATAATGAGAACAGATGTAAGGAACTCAGTGACTCCATCAAATATAATTATACTCATATTATAGGAGTCCCACAAGAAAGAGGGAGAGAAAAAGGGACAGAAATTTTTTTTGAGGAAATAATAGCTGAAAAATTCCCTAATCCAGAAAAGGAAACAAAGATCTACATCCAGGAAGCACAAAAGATTCCTATCAAACTCAGCAAAAGCAGGCCAACACCAAGACGTACTGTAGTTAAATTTGCAAAATACAATCATAAAAAAAAATCCTAAAAGCATCAAGCCAAAAAAAAAGTCCCTAACTTAAAAAGGGTAGACCCCATAAAGCTAGCTGCAGATCTCTCCACAGAAACTAAGCAAGTCAGAAGAAAGTCTTGAATGGGAAAAATATGTAGCCAAGAATACTCTATCCAGCAAGGCTATAACTCAGAATAGGAGAGATAAAGGGTTTCCCAGACAAACAAAAAGAGCTCATGACCACTGCACGAGCCATGCAAGAAATATTAAAGGGAACTCTTAAGTGGAAAGGAAAGACAAAAAGTGACAGAGAGAAGAAAGAAACAGAGAAAATCTCCAGAAACAATGAAAAATCAAGTAATAAAATGGCACTAAATACATACCCATCAATAATTATGCTGAATGTAAATGGACTAAATGCTCCAATCAAAAGACACAGGATATCAGAATGGATTTAAAAAAAAAAAAAAGGCCCTACTATATGTTGCCTACAAGAGACTCCTGAAGATTGATAGTGACGGGATGGAAAAATATTTATCATGCAAATGGACATCAAAAAGGAAGCTGGAGGAGCAATACTTGTATCAGACAACTAGATTTTAAACCAAAGACTGGAAAAAGAGGTGAAGAAGGGCACGCTAATATAAAGATTTTTTAAAAATTTATTTATTCATGAGAATACACAGAGAGGAGAGAGAGAGAGGCAGAGACACAGGCAGAGGGAGAAGCAGGCTCCATGCTCGACGTGGTACTTGATCCCGGGTCTCCAGGATCACACCCTGGGCTGAAGGCGGCGCCAAACCACTGAGCCACCCAGGCTGCCCTGGGCACGCTATTATAATAAAAGAATCTATCCAATAAGATCTAATAATTATAAATATTTATGTCCCCAATATGGAAGCACCCAAAAATGTAAAGCAATTAATAACAAAATTAAAGACACTCATGGATAATAAAATAATAGTAGAGGACTTTAACATCCCACTTACATCAATGGACAGATCATCTCACCAAAAAATCAACCAGGAAACAATGGTTCTGAATGACACACTGGAACAGATGGACTTAACAAATATATTCAGAACATCCCATCCGAAAGCAGCAGAATACACATTCTTTTCAAATGTGCTAGGGACATTCTCCACAACAGATCACATACTAGGTCACAAATCAGGCCTTAAGAAGACTGAGATCCTACCACGTCTATTTTATGATCACAACACTATGAAACTTGAAGTCAACCACAAGAGAAAATTTGGGAAGACCACAAACACAAACACAAACACAAACACTCATATTATTAAACAAAATGCTACTAAAGAATGGGTCAACCAGGAAATCAAAGAAGAAATTAAAAAATACATGGAAACAAATGAAAATGAAAACACAATGGTCCAAAAGCTTTGGAATGCAGCAAAAATGGTCATAAGAAGGAGTATTTAACAATATAAGCCTACCTTAAAGAAGCAAGAAAAATTTCAAACACCCTAATCTTACACCTAAAGAAGAAAAAGAACAACAAATGAAACCTACAGTCAGTAGAAGAAGGGAAAGAATAAAGATTAGAGCAGAAATAAATGATAAAGAAACTTAAAGAAATAGATCAATGAAACTAGTAGCCGGTTCTTTGAAAAAAAAAATTCAATAAAATTGATAAGCCCCTAGCCAGACTTACCAAAAAAAGGACCTAAATATAAAGAAATAAAATCATAAACATAAACAGGAGAGGAGAAATTACAACCAGCACCACAGAAGTACAATTATCAGAGAATATTAAGAAAAACTACATGCTAACAAATGGGACAACCTGGAAGAAATGGATAAATTCCTAGAAACATATAAACTACCAAAACTGAAACACGAAGAAATAGAAAACTTGAACAGATCAATAACCCAGGAAAGAAACTGAATCAGTAATCAAAAAGTTCCCAACAAATAAAAGTACAGGAACAGATAGCCTCAAAGGGGAATTCTACAAAACATTTAAGGAAGAGTTAACACCTGTTCCTCTCAAACTATTGCAAAAAAATAGAAATGGAAAGAAAACTTCCAAATTCATTCTTTGAGGAAAAAGACTCCACTAAAAAGGAACTACAGGCCAATATCCCTAATGTACATGGATGTAAAAATTCTCAATATGATACTAGCAAATCAAATCCAACAGTACATTAAAGAATCATATACCACAATCAAATGGGATTTATCCCTGGGCTGCAAGGGTGATTCAAGATTTCCAAATCAATGTGATACATCACATTAATATAAGAAAGGATAAGAACCATATGATTCTCTCAATAGATGCAGAAAAAGCATTCGACAAAGTACAACACCCATTCATGATAAAAATCCTCAACAAAGTAGGGATGGACATTATCTCAACATATCTCAAATGACATATCTCAACATCATAAAGGCCTTATATGAAAAGCTCACAGCTAATATCATCCTCAATGGGGAAAAACTGAAAGCTTTTCCTCTACAGTCAAGAACAAGATGAGGAAAAAAAAATGAACAAGATAAGGATGTCCACTCTCACCACTGTTATTTAACATAGTACTGGAACTCCTAGCTACAGCAATCAGACAACAAAAAGAAATAGAAGGCATCTAAATCGGAAAGAAAGAAGTCAAATTTTCATTATTTGCATATGACACAATAAAAGAAAATCCGAAAGACTCTACCAAAAACTTGTGTGAACTAATACATGAATTCAGTAAAGTTGCAGGATACAAAATCAACATACAGAAATCCGCTTCGTTTCTATACACCAATAATGAAGCAGCATACAGAAATCAAGGAATCAATCCTATTTACAATTATACCCAAAACCATAAGATATCTTGGAATATATATAACCAAGAGATAAAAGATATGTACTCTGAAAACTATAAAACACTGATGAAAGAAACTGAAAGGACACCAAGAAATGGAAACACATTCTATGCTCATGGGCTGGAAGAACAAATATAGTTAAAATGTTTATACCACTCAAAGCAATTTATATATTTAATGCAATTCCTATAAATACTCCAGCATTTTTCAGAGAGCTGGAACAAACAATCTTAAAATTTGTATGGAACCACAAAACACCTCAAACAGTCAAAGCAATCTTGAAAAAGAGAAACAAAACTAGAGGCACCAAAATCTCAGATTTCAAGCTATATTACAACGCTGTAGTCATCAAGACAGTATATGGCATGGGCACAAAAACAGACATGCAGATCAACGGGATAGAATAAAAAACCCAGAAATGAACCCATAATTTTACAGTCAATTAATCTTCAACAAAGCAGGAAAGAATACGCAATGGGAAAAAAAGATCTCTTCAAAAAAAGGTGTTGGGAAAACTGGACAGCAACATCCAAAGAATGAAAGTAGACCACTTTGTTATATCATAGACAAAAATAAATTAAAATTGGATAAAAGACCTAAATATGAGACAGGAAGCCATCAAAATCCTAGAGGAGAAAACAGGCAGTAACCTCTCTGACATTGGCCATAGCAACTTCTTTTTAGATATGTCTCCTGTGACAAGGGAAACAAAAGCAAAAATAAGCTATTGGGAGTTCATCAAAATAAAAGGCTTCTGCATGGCAAAGAAACAATCAACAAAACTAAAAGACAACCTTTGGAATGGGAGAAGATATTTGCAAATGACATTCAAACAGGGTTAATATCCAAAATCTATAAAGTAACTTATAAAACTCAACACCCAAAACACAAATAATCCATTTCAAATATAGAAGACATGAATGGACATTTTTCCAAAGCAAACATAGATAGCTAACAGACACATGAAAAGATGCTCAACATCACTGATCATCAGGGAAATACAAATCAAAACTACAATGAGATATCACCTTAACCAGTCAGAATGGCTAAAATTAACACCACAGGAAACAACAGGTGTTGGCAAGGATAGAGAGTCAGGGGAACCTTCTTACACTGTTGGTGGGAATGAAAACTGGTACAACTACTCTGGAAAACAGTATGAAGGTTTCTCAAAAAGTTATAAATAGAACTACCCTACCATCCAGAAATTGCATTACTAGGTGTTTACCCAAAGGATATAAAAATACTGATTCAAAGGGATGCATGTACCCCGACATTTACAGCAGCATTGTCAACAATAGATGCACAAATTTCCAAATTATGGAAAGATCCCAAATGCCCACCGACTGATGAGTGGATAAAGAAGTAGTAGTATATCTGTATAATGGAATATTACTCAGACATAAAAAAAAGAATGAAATCTTGCTATTTGCAATGACAAGGACGGAATGAGAGAGTATTGCGCTAAGTGAAATAAGTCTATCAAATAAAGATGAATAGCACATGATTTCACTCATATGTGGAACTTAAGAAACAAAACAAATGAACGTAGGGGAGAAAAAGAAAGTGAGGCAAACCAAGAAAGAGACACTTAAGGAGAGAGAACAAACTGATGGTTAGCAGAAGGGAGGTATGTGGGGGGTGGGGGGGAGTGGGTTAGATGATGTGGATTAAGGAGCACACTTGTGAAGAGCACCAAGTGTTGTATGTAAGTGCTGAATCACTAAATTCTACACCTGAAATTAATATTATACTGTATGTTAACTAACTGGAATTTAAATAAAAACTTGAGGATAATAAATATTAATTTAATTATTAAGAAATAATTTTTTAAAAGTCAGGGTTGTAAAAAATTATATAAACATCTATTATGGACTATATACATATTCAAATAATTTGTAAAATAATCTTCTATGCAAGAAAGTACTAAATATGGCTTCAAATAAAGGAATATATAAACAGCAATATGAAAGAAGCCAGATCAAAATATCCCAAGTAAAAAAGAAAAGAAAAAATTAAAGCATAGAGAACACTCCAAACTAAGTTTCTACCAATGAATCACTTTTCAATGTTTTAAGTGCACTGGAGCTAGTTTACAAAAGAAATTTTATTTTATTCTAAAAATTTAGAAAGACCCATTAAAACCTTTTTATTTTTTTTTTTAATGTCTAATGGAAAGTTAGGTTTTTTTCCACCTAATAAAGAGGTGGTCTACTCATGGCTTTAGGTTATATTATCTGTTTATTCAAAGTGGAAAAACTACAAAAATGGAAAGTACAAAGCAGAAAAACTAATTTTGAATGATAATACGTTATTCACTCACATGAAAGGGCTCATAATGGAAGGCGTTAGTACAATAGTTTCCAAATTATGTTCCTGGAGCCTAATGGGCTCATTTTAGGGAATATATTAGTTATCTCTGACAGAGGAACTCTTTTATATTTTATTTATTACCATTTTGAATGAAATTTTATTTGCATGGGAATTTTATTCCTAAAAACAATTTTTAGTTTGAAAACCAACACTTTTAAACTAAACAATTTTAGTCCTAGTTAGAGCATTAGCAAGAGAAATAGGAATATTTAGGCTATACCCAGGTCAGGCAAAAGTTCTTTTTGAAGACAACACACAACTGTACTTGGTAATAAGAATCCTAAAACTGCACACCATATTTTAATTTTCTCAACTATACATGAAAAATAGAAGCAACAAAGTAAATATATTAGAAATATTTCAGGCTTTTAGGGATCCCTGGGTGGCTCAGCGGTTCAGCGCCTGCCTTTGGCCCAGGGCATGATCCTGGGGTCCCGGGATCGAGTCCCACATCGGGCTCCCAGCATGGAGCCTGCTTCTGTCTCTGCCTCTCCCTCTCCCTCCCTCTCTCTCTCTATCTCTCTCTCATGAATAAATAAATTAAAAAAAAATCTTTAAAAAAAAAAAAAAGAAATATTTCAGGCTTTTAAACCAGACAGTAGAAGTTGAAATCCAAGTTCTGTCACTGTCTAGCTATGTATTCTTGGCTTATTTAATTAAGTTCTCTGAGCCTCAGTTTCCTCTTTTGTAAAATACGTTATAATGCCTTATTTCACAAAGCTGTTTTAAGATCAAATAAGATAATATATTTAAAGCATTCAACACGATATTTGACACATAGAAAGTATTTAGTAAAAAATGACAACCAAAAAAAAATGACAACCATTATCATTACTAAAAAAATATTTTGTATCTTAACTTACTTTTAAAAAGCACCCACACAACACCTGGCACATAGAAAGCATTCAACAATAAATGACAGCTATTATCATTACTAACAAAATATTTTATATCTTAACCTACTTTAGAGGAAAAAAATTATTCTAATAGATTCACCCATCAGCTTTTTAGTATGGGGAAACATGCCAAATAGAGTGTTATATTAGTTCATCCTGTGAAATAACATAAAAATGATTTTTTCCCCATCTTCGAGACATATGATTTTTTTTAAAGATTTTATTTATTTATTCATGAGAGAGAGAGAGAGAGAGAGAGAAACAGGCAGAGGGAGAAGCAGGCTCCATGCAGGCAGCCTGATGTGGGACTTGATCCTGGGTTTCCAGGATCACACCCTAGGCTGAAGGCAGGCACTAAACCACTGAGCCACCCAGGGATCCCCAAGACACGATTATTGATATTGGTACTTGGAAAAGATTTGTGTAATCACAGTAGCATTCTTGTGAGATGCTTAAGTTACTTGAAAAACCAATGAATGCTGGTATTTTGATTAAGCATTTGCATATAATAGGCTGGACAGTAGAAACAGTTTCATACTATAAGAACTTTTTAACATAAGAAATAAAATCACTCTGCATTTAAGAGTTTAATTTACTTATTTTTAAAGATTTTATTTATTGATTTGAGAGAACAGAGAGAGCACGTGCACACAACTGGGGGGAGGGGCTGAGGGAGAGAGAGAAGCAGACTCCCCACTGAGCAGGGAGCCCAATACAGGGCTTGTTCCCAGCACCTTGGAGTCACAACCTGAGCCCAAGGCAGATGCTTAACCTACTGAGCCACTTGGTAATCCACTCAGGCACCCCCATTTAAGAGTTTTAAATTCTGACCCTTTATTTATCCATGTCATCTTTGGTTTGTATTGTTTTCTACACTGAACAGCTTTCTATCAGTAAAAATCCTTTTGAGAACAAGCTTAAATCCAGTCTTCTTCAAATATTTGTGACCATTGGATAGTGGTCAGTTAATGCTATTGACTATAAAGCACATATTATCAATCATACCAACTGCTGTCAAGTCCTTTAAAGTTCATAATGCATTTTCACATTTTATCTTATTTGTGCCTCAGAAAGCCCTGACTAAAGTGGAGCGAGAATTAAAATTTTATCTCCCAATGGCTGACTCCAGGTCTGGAGTATGAATGCATTAATAAGAAAAATAAAATCTCCTTTTAATAATATAAGAAGACTAAAGTGTAAAGACTTGATGAAGACTACAAAAATCTTAATAGCAGTTCAAATCTGTGTCTTCTCATCCTACTTGCTGCTCAGGCTAATGTTTCTCTCTGCAGCAGAAAACTTGGGAGGTAGATCAGGAGTCATTGCTCCTACTCACAAGAAGTTTCAAAAATTCAGACTTTTTCTATTAACGAAGTCCTTCTGTTTAGTAAAACCAACCTTAAGACAACAATCATTGCCCTTGTTTCTTACCTATTTTACTAACTAGATTTTTATAAGTATGTAAGTGACACCCAAAGAAGTGAACATCAACTAATTGTTATCTAAATGGAAAATGATTTATGCACTAATATTACAATAAAGAATCAGAGGAGGGTTTGGTAGATTCTCCACACTGATTTGTTAGTAAATAATCTAAAAAGTCCCCCCAAAATCTTGTTTATTTCTTTTGTCAAATATTTAAAATATACGAAAACAGCAAATATACAAACCATAATTACCTCGATTACTGGGAATTTTCAGTTAGATGAAATTCTTTCATAGCATGGCTAATGAAGAACTATGTTTCAGTATACAAAGAACTTTAACTCTAACAAGGAAATTTCATATTCCTCCAATGGGCATTTACTGAATGTTGGCTATATACAAACTTATTGTGCCACTTTATGAAAGCACTCTATTGTCATACATAACTACAATATCTAAAGCCTTTACTGAATGTACACTATTCTAATTAGGAAATCAATTGTAACCATATACTTTTTCACATTAGTTATAGAAATGAATTAATACTGTTTTTAACAGATGTAGGATATCAAAGATTTCTATAACTTAGAGAAATTATTTAAGATTTTTCAGCACATTTTTAGTTCCAATTGAGAACAAACTCAAAGCTGGTTAGCAAG
Organism: Nyctereutes procyonoides; assembly: GCF_905146905.1. NCBI lineage: Eukaryota > Metazoa > Chordata > Mammalia > Carnivora > Canidae > Nyctereutes > Nyctereutes procyonoides. The sequence goes on along the minus strand of NW_026575040.1, from coordinate 18,669,671 downwards.
AAAAAATAAAACATCTTTTTGTTTTTTTTAAATACATATTTTTTAACTTAAATTCAATTAATTAATATGGAGAGAATTTTAGTTTCAGGGACAGAGTTCAGAGATTCATAAATCTTATGTAATAGCCAGTGCTAATTACATCATGTGCCCTCCTTAATGTCCATCTCATTATTAAATAAGATTTTATTTAAAAATCACCCGAGAAAAAAAATCACCCAAGAAAGGCATTTAAGAACTATTAACACCATTCCACTGTACAATATATGAAAACTTAACATGAAGGCATGAACTTGAAAACAGAAAGTCAATTCCATATATATATATTTATTAAGTTTCTTCTTACAGTTTTTTTTAAAAGTGCTAAAACCAACCTGGTATAGAAAGTGTTGGTCCTCCTTGGTAATGTGATGATCCTGTATCCTGGGTCAAGTCAAACAGTAACTCTGAAGAATTATTAGACACAACTCGCGAGGAGTTTGTTACATAACCCTGTTAAAATATTTCAAAGGAAGAATATTACATTTACTCAATATAGTGACAATTATTTTGTTTCATAAACTTTTATAAAGGTAAATATAAGTGTATGTCAATTTTTTTTAATTTTTTTTTAATTTATGATAGTAACACAGAGAGAGAGAGAGAGAGAGAGAGAGAGAGAAGCAGAGAGAGAAGCAGGCTCCATGCACTGGGAGCCCGATGTGGGATTCGATCCCGGGTCTCCAGGATCACGCCCTGGGCCAAAGGCAGGCGCCAAACCGCTGCGCCACCCAGGGATCCCCAGTGTATGTCAATATTATAAGAACAGCTTTTGATGACTCAGTAATTAATAAGTTATAAAACGCAGAGGTAATTATTACTATCTGTTAAAATTATCTACTAAAACTGAAAGCAAGCCCTTACTTACAGCTCTTACTTACTTAGGTAAAACTAGCCAATTAAAACAGGGCAAATTCCAGTGTTGTTTTTTTTTTTTTTTTAAGATAAAAGAAACATATATGCCTATTTTTTTACCCAACTTGATTTTTAAAGATTTTATTTATTTATTTATTTATTTATTTATTTATTTATTTATTTATTTATGAGAGACACACAGAGAGAGAGAGAGAGGCAGAGACACAGGCAGAGACAAAGCAGGCCCCATGCAGGGAGCCCGACACAGGACTCGATCCCAGGTCTCCAAGATCACGCCCTGGGCTGAAGGCAGTGCTAATCCGCAGAGCCACCCGGGCTGCCCCATGTATAGCTATTTAAAATGAGCAAGATTGATACACTTTAGAAGGCTACTAAAATGGAGTATTCCCATCAAAGAGCAAACTGTAAAATTTAGCAAAATCTTTGGGTAAAAGGAAAAAAATAGGAAAACATACTGACATAAACTTAAAAGCTTCTGAATCTCTTTAACACCACAGATGAAATATCAGGGAAAAGAAATTAGGAATCAATCTGCAGTACTGTGTATCAGGATTCGGGATGAATGTAGCATATGGTTTGAGTTTTAGAATCATCTTTATTGGAAAAATTTATAAGGCAAGGGTCAGGAAAAGAAAGAAGGGGTCCTCCTCTCCACTCTTCCTGCTATTCCACAGAAAGCTATGCAAGACTGGAGTAATGTCTCATCTCATAGGGCAAATATGAAAGCTGCATGGCCAACAGGGGAAACCCAAATATGAAAGTCAGGTAAACAGGGGTTAGAATTGAAGCTATTTATATGAATAATCTGAGACAGCTGCTATACTCTTGGAAGCATTAGGGCTTAAGGGAAGTTTTAGCCTTTCCATCAGGAGAAAAGATAGTCCCAGCTAGTAGGATGATCTCAAGAAGAGAGGAGTGAAAAGTATGAAATGAATGATAATGTGGTCAAGAAGTAGGTAGTATGAATTTATGTTACCACACATAGATATTTAATATAATTACAAAAAGTATGATCATTTTAGGGATATATACTCCAATACTATTATATATTAAATTTACTGACAGACACACTCAAAAAAATACACTTAATGCTATTTTTAAAAGACCATCATTGTAGAGTAAGCACTGAGTGAATTGTAGACCATTTTGTACATCATAATATACAACAAGCAAAAGTTTTAGAATTAACAATGCTGAAAAATCAAAAGGGTTTAAAAAGTCGCTTTAAGAGAAAAATGGGCAAAGGATATAAACTGAGACACTTCAAAAGCAAAAAACAAATTATCAACATGTACAAAAAAACTTTTTTCAAACATAATAGTCAAAGAAATGCAAATAAACACAATGGCAATTTTTAACTACTGAATTTGCATGGTTTTAAAGATCGTAATACGTAATACAAAATTAACTGGCCACTCCTCTTAAAAGTATTCAAGTCATGAAAGAAAAAGAGTAACTATAGAAAAATGAGACTAAGAAGAAAAAACTGCCAGCAAAGTGTGATTCTGATGGGATCCTGGGCATAAAAAAAGACGGTAATGGAAAAACTGGTAAAGTTTGATAAAGGCTTGAGGTTTACTTAATGTTAATTACCTGATTAGGATACATAAGATGTTAGCATTAGGGGAAACTAGGTTAGGCATACATGAGAACTCTTTGTATTATTTTTTTGGTAAGTCTAAAGTAAGCTTGAAATAAAAATTAAAAAGTAATGATAACGTTTACTATTGGCAAAGTAGAGAGGTTATATTTTGGTATAACTTTTATGCATGAAAATGTTGGCAGCGGCTATCAAAGGCTTTAAAGAAGTTCATATCCTTTGGTCCAATCATTCCACTTTAAAAGTTTATAATAAAGAAATGAAGTGTTTAATATGAATTATTTTTAATAACAAAAAATTAAAACCTCTATGTCTAACAAAAGAATGGTTAAATAAATTATAATAGACTAGCATGCAACCACTACTACTGTTTTTGAGAAATATCCAATGACATAAACCCAGTAGATTGTTCAGACAGAAAAGACAAATACAAATTGGTATACATAGTATGTTCCTGACTTATATATCCTATACTATGTCTGCAGGGAGTAGGGAAAATCAAAATATAGTATGTACCTTTCCCTCTAAATCTCTTTCCAAAATACATTAAAGATAGAAACATAAAGGTTTTATTTGGTTTGTGCTTATTAACTGAGGGATAATTAAGTTTTCAGAATTTTGGTTTGCTACTAACTTTTCTATTGACATCGATTTGTTAAGTTATGGAAACAAAATGAATGGAGTCAAAAGGTATAAACTTTCAATTACGAAATAAATTAGTCATGGGAATGTATAGAATAATGTATTACATATTTGAAAGTTGCTAGGAGTGTAATCTTAAAATTTCTCATCACAAGAAAAAAAAATTCTGTAACTACAGATGGTGATAGATGTTAACTAGATTGTAGCGAACATTTTACAATATATAAAAATATCATTATTATCTTGTACCCCTGAAATTAACATAATGTTCAATGTCAATTATACCTCAGTAATAAATTTTTCAAATTTTAAAAAAAGAGGAGTGGATCCCTGGGTGGCTCAGTGGTTTAGCGCCTGCCTTCAGCCCAGGGCATGATCCTGGAGTTCCAGGATCAAGTCCCACACTGGGCTCCCTGCATGCAGCCTGCTTCTCCCTCTGCCTGTGTCTCTGCCTCTCTCTCTCTCTGTGTCTCTCATGAATAAATTAAAAAATCTTTAAATATATATATATATATAATTTTCTTAAAAAATAAAAATAAAAAATATTTTTAAAAAATGCTAAAAATGAAAAATAAAAAATAAAAAGAGATGAGCTTTCCTCACCACACTCTGCACACACTGCAGAATAATAAATAAAATATCAAATAAATAAGTAAATAAATGGTTGTTTAAACAAAAAGGAAGTTATGGAAACAGGTATTGAAATAACTCAAAACACTTCTAGAATTTGAGGACTACCAAGGCAAAATCTGCACTTGAACTTTAACATGTAAAATAAAAAATCAATAATGCTGTATGACTTCAGTGTAACCTAGCACAACCTTATTTCAGAATATTATCTCCAAATATTTGCACTTAAAAATGGAAAATATTCACTTCTATTTTTATATTTTATATTTTTAACAGAAATACGAAGTTATAACTCTAAAACACTTTTTAGGAAACAACTCTGGTTAATTAAGCTCCACAATTTCAGAGAGCAGGCATATATTATTCAACAATAACTGGTTAAAATAATTCTCCAGCGGGGAGAATATAAAAAGTTCAGAAAGACATCAAATACAATAGTAAGGGTAGAATAAACACTAAACTGGGATTCAGAAGACCAGCACATTTAACTGTATACCTTGGCAAGTCACCTTTGAGCTTCAAGTTATTCACCTTTCAAACTGAAATAATAGCCACAATTGTGTTTTAAATGTACTTGTACTTCATGATACATATGTGTATTAAATCAAATAGTTGTCACATTACTAATTAAAACCTTATACTCTATTTTATAAATAGGTAAACTAAGGTTAGGTGTGGTTATTGATGGAGCTGTAATTAGAACCCAGAACCTGACTGATCTCAAAGCTATACCCTTGAACTGGATCACATTGACTTTATTATAAGTAATAATAATATATTCCTGCTATCTGTAAGAGGTCTGAAAGAGATGTTGGAGTATAGAGATATTCCATGAAAAAGTAAACACACATATACTGTGTGTATACACACAACATAAGATGAAAAACTATAATTATAATTTATTAAAAGCAGTGGCTTCAAAATTCAGAGTAAATTCCCTTAAATAGGAATCTTAATTCATCCTAGAATATATCTGTCATTCTTAACTTTGCACAGTAGAATCACTTGGACAGTTTTTTACAATATGCCACCCAGGACCCACCCAAACCAACTGGCACAACCTCTCCTTTTAAAAATTTACCAAGATTAAAAAATACCAGTTGAGGTGTTTTGACTGAAACTATACCCAGAGAAATAAACATCAGTTAGAGAAAGCTCTATTTCTAACTTTTAACACCAAAGACACCACCCTTCCCTTTGTTGTTTTTGTTTTTTTCTCACTGGGTCCAATGCTGGAAAGATTTTTATTTATCAAGCTGAATTAAACAGTAAAGTTCCCTTTTCCAGTTTTCATTCCTGCAAAAGCCACAACTTATGAAAAGTACACTGAGTTAATTTGATTCCAACTAATAGCAAAAAATCTTTACATTTTAGGTAGCTTCCCATCTTTTAAAATACTAGGAATAACCTGCAGAATCTTAGGATCCAAAACTGAGAATCAGTGGTCTGGGTAAAAGCTCTCTTTTTAGAAATGAAGGAAACGAGGCTCAGAGAGGTTTCAAGAATTCTTATTAACAAGGCTGAATCAGAACTTAACTCTCTTACTTCAATTTAAGTTTTTTAAACTACTGGTCCAGGGCTTATATCACTATTTTTTATTATTTCAGATAGCAATTATCTCAAGTAATAACAACTCAGGGAGAGAGAAACATTTGTCTAAACATTTCTTTTATTTTAGGATATATAACATCTTCAAAATAGAAGTGGGAGTTGAATTTACTTAGCCATAGATTTAAATACTACAGCCTTCCTTTTGTTACATAAATTACAATTAAAGTAACTCTTCAATGAAAAATAACACCCCAAAATATCAATTTTTAGTGCTAAAAGATCTGTAGATTGCCTAATAGTAATATGATATGAAATATAGGAAAAATGGATTATTCCTACAAAAATATTTGGATTCAATCCTAGTTTTGAACTTGAATATTTGCAAGAAAATTTAAAGGTGCTATCGTACACAATAGGGAATTACTGTCAAAAGAACAAAAATTTTCATTAAAATTTATGATTTCTCTAAAGCCAATGCTAAATTGCTTACAATAAGCATGAAAAAACCATTAAGTTAATTAAATTCCAATTAATAGCAAATAATCTTTACATTTTGGGTAACTTTTTATTTTAGAACTCTAACTCCTTGGTTTCAGGACCCCTTTACACATTTAAAAGTTATGGAGCACCCAAAAGAGTGTTTTTTTATTTGGGTTCTATCTGTTGATATTTACACCATGTTAGAAATTAAAACAGAGAAATTTTTTAAAATATTTATTTATTTAAAGTAACAATAAACCCATTACAGATTAACATAAATAACATTTTTATGAAAAGTGACTATCTTGCAAACACAAAGAAATTAGTGAATAAGAGTGGTACTGTTTTACATTTTTGAAAATCTCTTTAGTGTTCAGCTTAATCAAAAACCATTGCAGTTTCATATCTACTTCTGCTTTCAATCTGATAGGACATATTTCATTTGAAAAATATAGAGAAAATTTGACTTTATAAAGATATATAGTTTAAAAAGGGAGTAGTAGTATCTTAATAGCACTTTAGGATAACTATGGATGTACTTCTTTGATACTACATCAAAATTCAACAGCTGGTATTTTCTTAAAGGTTTACTGCAATGTGGCATCTGATTCCTAATTACTAGACTTTCTGTACTTTGTTAAAATTCATTGGTCTATCTCATTCCTGCATGATTTTGTAACATCATGCACTGGTTTATTTCAAAAATACTGGTTTCTTTGGATTATGCTGATCTTCCAAATGTTGACAGAATTCATTAAATATGAAAAAATCGCATTTGTTAATTGCACCACCAAGCAGAAAAGTCTTTCAGTACTGGGAAGCTGTCAACATCATAGTGGCAGACAGAAGTTTTCCAAAATTCTAATTTGTGCTTGAAAGCTCAATTTTATAATTGGCAAGAAATGCTATCAGTTGTCTTCCTTTAAGTGTGCACTTTGTTCAGTTTTAAGGAAATGTCTGTCAAATAACCAGGACTGAATTATGTATGTGAAACAGACTCTAAATGGCCTCCATGATCCCCACCCTCTGGTGTTCATGTCCTGTATGATTCCCTCTCTTTCAGTGTGGGCAAAACATTTGACTTGCTTCTAACCAACAAAATGCAGGATTACAGGATATACATGATTTTGTGTACATGATTATATTACATAAGATCATAATGCCATTCTGCTAAGGATTCTCTCTTTTGTGGGCTTTAAGTAAGAATCCATGCTGGGAAGACCCGCTTGGCAAAGCCAGCCAAAAGCCAGTAAAATAGTGAGACTCTCAGTTTGACAACCCTTAAAAATTGAATGTTGCCAATTACCATGAGAACTTGGAAGCAGATACTTCTCCAGTCAAGCTTCAGATGAGACTGCAACCTTAGAGTCCACATCTTGAATGTAGCCTTGTGAAACCCTGAAGCAGAGGATCCAGCTAAGCCATGACCTGACTCCTGACTTACAGAAACTATGAGATAATAAATGTGTGTAATTTTAAACCATTGTTTCTGGTAATATTGATACACAAAAATAAATAATTCACCATTGTTTGAGTCATTCTTTCAAGTAAAAGTAGTCTTCTATTTTTAAAAAGTGGGTACTTTAGCTCACAATTCAATCAAACAAGTGCTTCTCCTCAAGATAACCATTAAATTTCTGACACAGAAGTGCTTTTGCATACTATCCATTTCATCATATAAAATATTTTTAAAAGATACATATTCCAAAGGTAGAGATTTAACAAAATTAATAACAATGCTAATACTTCACTAAAAAAAACAAGTGTGAATATATTTTATTGGGAGTGCATGGTGGGTATGAATACAAAAGCTGCTCATACAGCTTGGTGCATTGTTTTTTTGTTGGTTTTTTTTTTTTTTTTTTTTTTTGGTGCTTTGTTTTGATCTATACTAAGGCACTAGCAGTTTACCCACCAGAACTTCTGCATCATCAACACCTATGTCAACATGGTAGAAAAGGCAAATAGTGTCTTTGTATTATTATGACAATAGTATTGACTTCCAAACCCATGAAAGAGTCTCAGGGGAACCCGAGGAGACTGAACACTACACACTGAAAACTGCTGCACTAAGGCAATGGTTCCATTTTAAGTAATATTTATACACACACACACATATATATATGTATATAAATACATATAAATTATGGGTTACTCTGGATTTAAATCCCAGATCTATCATTTTGTCAGCCGTGTGACTTTGAATGAATAATTTAACCTCTGTGAGCCTCAATTTCCTCAACTATAAAACAGGAATAATAATAATAGTGTATATTTCACAGGGACATTTAAGAATTAAATGACTAATTTATGTATAGCATTTAGAACAAAGTCTTACACAAAAATATCAACTCAATAAATATTAACTGTTACCATTAACTATTACTTTTTGTCAAGAGTTTTTTAAACTAAATTATGAAGACATATTTTCTGAATAACTTCCTCTCAAAAGTTTTTCCAGTTAAGAGCCAAGAATAATTGACCCAGTTTACAATCTTAAATAGTTTGCCATTATGCAATAATCATTATACTTTTATTCATGTTTTGATAACACAATTTTCTATACTTTACCTATTTAAGCATGTTACCTGATTTAGGAACACGCGGGATGGGTAGTTCCTGCAGTTATTACTCTGGGTACTGGCTAAGCTACCATAAAGATGGTGACATTTTTTGATTCTAATTATGTTTCTATTGGATAACTACCCATGACAATCCAGCATTTTAATTGGCATTGTTTAAACTATTAAGGAATATCCAATGTATCGCTGAGCTGTGTAATTTCAGAAACACTTACAGGTTTAGACAAAGGCTGAACAATAACAGAACTATCTGAAGATCTAGATTCAGGATGAAAATTTACTGGTGAGGCAGCCACTGGATTTGATGTTGGGTTCGTGTAGTGTTGACTTGTAGGCTTGAATGCAGCAGTAATACCTGTATTGAAAATTATACAAAACATTAAATATATTTTTATATAATCAATGATATCAAAATGCTTCACTTTCAAAATAAAATAGTAAAATAAAATAATACTGTACCTCGACTAAGTGCACCATTCTTTATTCCCCTTGAATATGAGCTGGGGTTTACTCTATTCAAAATATCTACAAAAAATTATATTTATTTTAAAATTTATTACTTGAATAAAATATATGCTAAGATAATAGAAATCATGAACTGAAAACAATCAAATAGATTCCTGGAAGGAGTATATATGTTATTGTTAACCTAAGTATACAGTTAATCTGAAACATATATATCATCATCTACTAAAGAAATAAGATTCCTAGCCTTGTTTTATAGGATAAGAACCACCTTTCTAACTGTAACTCAAAATCCAAAGGCCAGAAGTAAAAGAATGATAAATCTGATTACAGAGAAGTCTAACTTTCTACAAAGTTTAATGGCAAAGAAACAGTCTACATAATTAGCAAAAATCTTCCAAAAATGTATGTATATACAACCTATAATTAGTGTATATATCTTTCTTTGAGTGTTTTTTTTCTTTCTTTGAGTGTTGACAGAGCTATACATAAACTCAAGTTCCTATCACTCAAAATCAAGCCCCTATTCTACCTTCATATCCCATTCATACCTTCCTTGAAAGTATCATTATGAGGGATCTCACTGGATTATCTGCAGCATTAATCTTGAGTTCTAAAAAGGGAAAAACTAGCAGAGATTGCAAACTAAAATATTGTTTATCAGAGTATTTCATAACTTAAGAGGACTCAAATCTACAAGTATACCAGAAGTCAATCTGAGTCTAATAGAACTTTTGGGTCCTGATTCTGCCATGCATGTAAACTCTGTAACTCCTAGATTATTTGGTAGTCAAACTAAAATTGGGAAGAGTGGAGATTTGCCAAAAATTGCTGGCTACAAAAGGTAAAAGCACAAACAAGTACCAAACCTCATAAAAATTGCCTTTTCCTCACAGTAAAAAAAGAACCAGATCCCATAAAATAACTCTACAAAAAAGGGCCACACAAAAGTAGGATTGTTTTCTGAGGGATCCCTGGGTGGCGCAGCGGTTTAGCGCCTGCCTTTGGCCCAGGGCGCGATCCTGGAGACCTGGGATCGAATCCCACGTTGGGCTCCAGGTGCACGGAGCCTGCTTCTCCCTCTGCCTGTGTCTCTGCCTCTCTCTCTCTCTCTCTCTGTGACTATAATAAATAAATAAATAATAAATAAATAATAAATAAATAAATAAATAAATAAATAATAAATAAATAAATAGGATTGTTTTCTGACAATGGCAATGCAGTGCTCTACACCTAAGCACAATCTATGTCTTAAAGAATAAAAGCCTGCTCAAACAACTTGACACCATTTTCATTCAGAAATTCAAGATTAAGTATTACTCAAACCATCAAAGAACTATTGGCTAAAATACTTCTTAGTGGCTGTATTCTACCAAACACAGGTTTTGCCCTCCTTTCTAGCAGTTCTATACAAACTCTTAACTCATATTCCATATATTACAATATTTTATGGCTTGCACATAAACAATAAATTCACTTAAACTCTGCATCTTAACAGTCCAGAAACAAATTTTTACTGGGGTCAGTCTCCTTTTTGACAGAATTATCTTAAAACTAATATACATTGTTCTAGTTGAATACTGTTAACAGTCTTCTACAATTGGTATAATTCAATTTGATCTTTGTTACTTTTTTCAATAAGAGAATTTGAATAACTATTTTATAATATGGTAATATTTCAGTATAAAATGATCACAATGAATAGAAATAGTAATTAAGAGAACATATAATTATGTTCCACTATCATCAACAAGCATGCCATCAAAGGGAGGTGGGCGGGGGGTTGGGGTGACTGGGTGACGGGCACTGAGGGGGGCACTTGGGGGGGGTGATGTTGGCAAATTAAACTCCGATTAAAAATTTAATTAAATTAATTAATTAAAAAAAAACAAGCATACCATCATGCCTAGTTCAATTTATAATCGAAGTGGTATTCCACTTAGAACCTAAAAGATTATCAATCTGCCACAGGAAATGGTATTGAGAATTTAATTGGTTAACTGATTCTCCCTCTGATAAAACTGAATAGAGGTGCCATTCCAAGTGTAGAAGCAAGAGAACAAAAAACCAGGCTTTAGAAAATTTAATAGTAGTCTCTTATTCACACTTTTAAGCACTGCCTTGGCAAGAAAACTATTACACTGGTCATATTCTTTGGCAAACTCACCTGGCTTAAACAAACAAACAAATAAACATGTACATGCACTGGGAAATGATCTATTTTCTCTTTCTCTCCTAAAATGTGTTATTTCTCTGTACTTTTTTATGTTCTTGTGTGGACAATTTAGAAAGTGTCTTTGGTCTTTGCTTTTAACATTCTAATAACATCAAATCCAACTACTCTAACTAAAATCTAATAATCCGCAAAAGTACCAAAATATTCTGCTAGAAAGCCATAAACGATTTAAGTATTAACTAACTGCTACATCTTCCAAGTACAGTGGCTGTAGACAGTGATCTTCTCTTTCATGAATAAAAATGTGAGTTGGTGGAAGATGAATGTGGTCAGAAGCTGCAGTCCTTGTTGGCACTCAGGCTAGAGACTACAATTATTCCCTGCATATACATTTTGTAGCAGTGTATGGATGACACTGCAGTTGCCTGGATGTGTCTCAGATAGGAGTCTATCTGAGACTAAAACTTATTTAGTATATTGTGACATTTGAAGGAAAGTATTCTAACCTCTTCCACTTCTCTAGTTCTAGGTTTAAGTAGGAAAAAAATAAACAGATAAACATTACTTTTGGCTCCACTAAAAATTATGATTTCCAATTTTAGAGACCTCCAATGATACCAACTAATCTTAGTCTATTTCTTTTCCTCATTATCTAATATTTTAACCTCTTGGCGCCCTCCTCAAGATCCCAATCATGTCCTCACCCTGATTCTTCAATTCTTACCTCTCACCAAATCTTTCATCTCTAACTTCTTACAGAGGAACAAGGATATAAAGCACCTTATAAGGCAGTTCACAAGTTTTTCCATTAGAAACAATATTTTATAAAAACTGGCTCCACTAATAGTAAGTGCTTACTTGAAATTGCTGGTTTTGAACTTGATATCTCTCCAACAAAGATTGGCTCATCATCATCATCATCTTCAACCTCTTTTACTTTCTTCTGCCATGGTTCTAACTCTTCTTCTTCACATTCCATAAAGAGTTCTGCCATTTTTGAATTATCTAATTTTCAAAAGAAGAGAAGCAAACCTTATTTTCCAAAAGAAAAATAAATACATTAAAAAATTTACAGTATATTTAAGATCTACTTTAATAGCCCTAATAGCAATTTGTGATTTGATATTTTAGTTAGTGCATGGCAGCAACAGTGAGAAACTTAGAGCTCACTTTCTAAGATATAAACTAATACATTTAGATAAGAAGATAATGGTTGACAGGTTTATTTACACGGAACAGTCAAAATGAGTTCCAGTCATATGCCTAGAATATAATTTTATTACAAAAAGGATTACACCTGGGGGAAAGAGTATTAATAAAGGGGCGATAAACTAAGAATAAGAGGCAGCTCATAGGAGATATATTTAAAAAACTGAATCAAATTCAGTAATTACAGGCACAAAGCAAGGATGAGGTGCTAGACTAAAATAAGGGAATAAAGTGAGATTTTTTCCAGCCAGGGCAAATTAGACATTTCTTATCTAAAGAAACAGATCAAAGAACATGCAGTAAATATGAACATACACCACCTAGAAGTTCTGACCAAGCACAGAGCTCCTAGGAAGAATGTAAATATTAATGAACAAGTACCAAAAATTTCAGGAAAACCTCATTTTAGGCCAAATCAATAAAAAAGATAAAGAATCCTATGAAAAAGAGATAATGCAGAGAGTAAAAAAAAATTAAAGAAAATATAATTAGTATCTTTAGAGATATTAGATAAGAATGTTATAAAATATTCAGAAAACAAAAAATATAACAATATGATAGCCAAAATTTTTTAATTTGGTTTTTTAAAAAAATCAAAATATCCCCAGAGGTGGAACTAAGAGAAAAAGAGAAAAACACACACACACAAACACAGGTATAAACTAAATAGAGAAGAGGACACAAGGTTGCCAGAAAATCAATTTCAAAGTAAAACATTCACCTAATAAAATTTACAGAAAGAGAATAAAAAAAAAAAATCAGAGAGTAGGTTATCAAAGAAATAATACAAGAAAACTTCCTAGATTGAAAAACAGATCTCTAGGTTGTAAGGCCTTACTCGGTACATAGCACAATGAGATCAAGAAAAAGGTGACAGGGATCCCTGGGTGGCACAGCGGTTTGGCGCCTGTCTTTGGCCCAGGGCGCGATCCTGGAGACCCGGGATCGAATCCCACATCGGGCTCCCGGTGCATGGAGCCTGCTTCTCCCTCTGCCTGTGTCTCTGCCTCTCTCTCTCTCTCTCTCTGTGACTATCATAAATAAAAAAAATAAAAAAAAAATTTAAAAGAAAAAGGTGACATTGAGACACATCATCATGAAATTTCAGAACAAAAGAGATAAAGAGAATATCTCAGATGTATGGGGTGGGGGTTTTTGGGGTGAAGTGGGAAGAATCATTCATATACAAAAGGTCAAGAATAATAAGAAGTATAGAATAATACTTTAGCAGAAGACAGTAAATAATACTTAAATAATTTTTTACCAAAATTATTTCTTAATAAAGAATTCTTTACCCAAACTTTCATCAACTGTGAGAATAAAGAATAGCAACATCATACAAGATTTACTTCCCACGTAACTTTTCTCAGGAATTTACTACAGAATCCATAAAAATATATGAGACTTAACTAAGAAAGAAGACACAGGAATATAGAAAATACAGTATTCAATACAATACAAAGTCCCAGGACAATAGTTGTTCAGCAGACCAGAAAACAACTAGTCCAAACTAGATTAGAACAGTATTTCAGGAGGAAATGTCTCTAGGACACCAAAGAGAAGATGACTAAAATGTTGTTTTAGATTACCTGAAAAGTTTTACTGTGTAGAAAACTGAATTGAGAGGCACGTGTGGGAAGACGTGCCTACAGATTTTAATACAACACAGAAAATGAAAAAAACATAAAAAGCATTAATTGCTGGATAAATGAGAAAAAAGAAAGAAAGGGAAGCAGAGAGGATGGGAGAGAAGGGTAAATATGTGTATTATATGTATAATAGCATATTACCATGCTCATCAGTGAAGAGCATTTATTATAGTCATAATGAATACATTGACTATGGATTAAATCAAATATTGAGATATTATATTGGAAGATAGTTGGAGGGAAGGAAGGGGTAGCTCTAAGAAAGCAAAAACCCTCATGATAGAACATTATTAGAAAATGGTTAAACCTGATTATGCAACAGACAGCACAACATAAATGCATATATGCACATAAGCACTCTTTGAGAAACTATCGTTAAGCCATTAAAGCTTTTACAGATTGACTTTTTAAACTATGTGCATATATTGCTTTAAGTTAAAATGGAAAGAAGAAAGGTGGAAAGGAAGAGGGGAAGAAGAGAAACAGTACTGAAGGCCTAAACTAACGTAGTAACAGCAGAGATGGATATAAGTGGATATAACTAGGTATACAGAATGAGATGGGGGAGTGGTCTATTTAAAACAAAAAAACCCTCCAGCGTTCAAGCTTTGATATCATCTTTCATTTATCATTTAAATATAGTCATTTCTAAGGGTAAGTTTTTATCATATTAAAATAATAGCACTTCTACTTTTAACTAAAAATTAGGACAATGTTCTACCAGTTTGTAAAAGATACTAACTGAACCAATGCTTTGGAGATGGCATACAAAGGAAATACCATATCAAATTAAGAGCTATTCTTTTATAAATTTTTAAATTTTTTCCTTTATATAAAACTATGTCACAAATTATTTTCTATCTTAACATTATTTAAATATTAATAGTCCATCTACCAAAAAAAGGGGCTTCCCATTTTCCCAAATGTCATGAACATCATGAACTCTTTTCTAAACTATATTATTTTATTAATCATACAGAATTCTCCAAGCCAAATGATTAAAAATATTATTACATGTCCCAAAACCAAACAGTTCTTTGAAGTATATTTCCTTCTAAACACTAGATAGGCAGTAGGCACATAGTATATAACAATTTATGGACTAGGAAACTAAGTGGTCAGGCAATGTCTAATTTTTAAAAATCAGGGGAACTCATGGTATATGGATAATAAAAGTTTCCAATTAGTTTGTTATGGACTGAACTACGTTTTTCCAATATTTATATGTTAAAGTCCTCACCATCACTACCTCACAATATTACTTTATTTGGAGACAGGGTCTTTAAAGAGGTGATAAGGTTAAAATGAAGTTACTAGGGTAAGCGCTAATTCAGTAAAAGGTAAGTTCAGGACACGGATACATGCTTGGAGGTAAGACCATCTAAAGATATAGGAAGCATATGGCCATCTATAAGCCAAAGAGAGGCCTGGTACAGATCCTTCCTCCATGGCCCTCAAAAGGAATCAACCCTGCCAACATTTTCATCTTATACTTCTAGTCCCCAAAACTGTGAGAAATTCTGAAATAAATTTCTGTTATTTAAGCCATCCAGTCTATGGTACTCCTTTATAGAAGCCTAGCAAACAATACAAAGGTCTTTCTCATCCTTCTTAGGACCCTGACACTATCAATACATCCAGGATATACTGTTGAGAAAAAAAAAAAAAAACTTTAAAGATACATAACAGTTTTATGCTTTTTAGAAATAATTATTTTTTTGTCTATGCATAAAAGAAACATAGGTAATTGTGTATAGCAAATTAATACAAATCACTGGGCATAAGAAGAAAAAACACTTCATTCGTACTTTACTCAGTTTTTAATTTACATTGTTTCTTATGTGAGCATTTGTTACTCTAATAACTTTAAGGTTTTTTTTTGTCTTTTAGAAAATGTGCCTACCTCTCCTCTCTACTGAAGCAAATTTATCAGTACAAAAGCCACATATGTATACTAGTATCAGTTGTGGCAGCAACACTTACTTTTTGGCTGAAAAGGGTTGTCGCCCATCAAGTTGCAGAGTTGACTTTCTGTAAATTGTCACCTAAGTACTGACACATGATATCAGTCAATTTTATGAGTCACGTTAAGTAAAGCCAAATATTGAAACATGAAACTTGGGGTTCAGAAATTCTTGGATCTAATTTTGATCTCGAAACTCACCATGTGACTCCAGACAAGAAAGCAATTTATATCTCAGGTTTCCTTCCTATAAAATAAAGATACCTAGTATTAGAATGGATCTCATTAAATTAAATGTACATATTTGAATTTTTTTCCTATGAAAAGCTCAATTTTTAAGTTTGATATGTCTGACAGATTTGCAACTCACTTTATATAACTTTTTCATTCTTGAATGAACCCAAATTTAGTAAATAAAATGTTGACTCTAATAAGCACTCACTACTTGGAAGAAGTCTGAATTATTAACTTATAAATAATTTTTTGAAGTATCCTTTTGTAAAAATGAGTAATCACTTCATGATGTATTGTTTTAGTAAGTGAATTTTCAAATACAAGTGATACTAATCTTTAACTGTAATCTATTCACATTTCAGATATAAATGTAACTATTTCCACAAGAAAATATAACTTTGAGCCCAACAACCACTTCCGAGTCTTTTCATAGAATATGATTGTGTATTACTCAAAAAAAAAGAAAATATAACTTTGAATAAATTTGAGTTTATATTTTTGTTTTTTAATCAAAGATATTAAAAGGGAAAGAAAATGAATTGGACATATTTCATCACAGAATAATTCATTCAAAAATAACTACTCATTGGGGTGCTTGGTTGGTTTCGTCAGAAGAGCATACGACTCTTGTTCTCAGGGTTGTGGGTTTGAGCCCCAGGCTGGGTATAGATTATTAAAGAAATAAATAAGCCTAAAAAATATAACTATTCAGATAACATGCTAAGTTCTAGGGGAAAAAAAAAAAAAGATGAATCAGTCACAGTCCTTGCCTTCAGAAATTTATAATCTAATAGATCTATATTTTTTGGGATTGAAAAACTGCTAGTAGAATAAAAATTATCAAAAAGAAATTTTAATTCATTTATTTAAAACAAGAATTATTCTGGATTCCCACATATGTAACAGCATAAATTTTACAAAATTTATAAATTTTTAAAGTAAGTTTTAGTTATAAAGCAAAAAAAGATAAAAACTAGATAGTAGAAACCATAAAATATTACAATGCACACTCATTCAATCTTTATATTTCTCTTATCCTCAGCCAATTTTCCTGAGTTTTAGTTTCCCAATTTATTTGGATACATTAATCCACAGGGAAAAATAACTATTAACCTCAGAAGTTACTCTTGTAAATGTTTTAGCTACTATCACAAGACTCTAATGAATCTTTTTTTAAAAAAAGACTGATTGATTGAGACAGAGAATATGAGTGGAAGGGAGGCAGAGGGAGAGAGGGGCAGAAAGAATCCTCAAGCTGACTCCCCTGCTGAGCACAGAGCCTCACACGAGGCTCGACCCCAAGATCCCAAGATCATGACCTGAACCAAAATCAAAAGTTGGGGCACTTAACCAACAGAGCCACCCAGGTGCCCTGAGACTCTAATGAGTCTTGTGTTTAACTGAATTCACCAAGTTCTGAAGTCTATTTAAATCCCATTAACTTAATTATTTGAATAGTTGTAGTTTATCTCTAAACTAATATCAGTGTTATGAATATATCAAGGAAATAAATATGTGGCAATTTTTGCTCCTGTTAAGGACCTAGTGCTACCGAGTTGACAATATTTTTTTAAGAGGCACAATTACACAGCTTATGAGACTCATATATTTTTTGTTAGTAGTTATATTGGGTTATAATAATGGTTACACTGAATATTACATAGTTGACATACATATATTTTTTGCTAAGTGATCATATATCTCGCCAAAACTCTGAAATTAGTATTCAATTTACAAATATTCAATTAATGAATGACTTGTCTATATGAACAGACATCTATTGCCCATTATGATAGAGATGACTTTAAGATAACCTACTTTCAAAAGCTTAAGGACCATAGTAGCCTACTTAAAAACCCTAACTGATAGCGTCTCAAACACATGATAAAGATGGAAATCCTCAGATGTAAACAGAACCAAAATCTCAGCCTAAAGCTGTACTGTGTAATATAACAGTAGCCACTAGTCACACGTGACTATTTAAGTTTAAACTAATTAGAATTAAATAAAATTTAAAATTCAGCTCATCAGTTTTACTAGCCACATTTCAAATGCTCAAAGCCACATGTGGCTGGTGGCTACTGTATTAGTACGGCTACAGAACATTCCTACTGGGCAACACTGGACTAAAGAATCACTACAATATTTTGTTCTGATTAATAAACAAACACTTTCATGGATTCCTTTGGCAAGCATGCCAAAACTACCACCATATAAACCTCTCAGGTCACCACTTCAGAATTTTGGTGGTAAGGCATGGAATTCTATGAAGGATTAAATCAGCGGCCACTGAAGTGGAATATCCAGCAAAGATAAGCAGCGGGGAATCTCAAAGTTCCAAAACATCTCTAATAGCTTCTATGGCTCAGACTTAGCCCCAAAACAGCCAGAAAAAGAGAACACTCAATTACAGCTACTGACTCATTTCATAACCACATTTAATATACCTGTTTCTATGAAGAAAAAAATGAATTCCAATTAATTGACTTATCAAAGACTTTTTAGAAAATAATTCATTAACTGTTGGAGACAGCTCATACAAATAATTTTAATTCCTATTTTACTATTTTTTGTATCAGCTTATATACACAAAACTGTATCTTAATTTTTTCTACAAACATTTTAAAAATCAATGGAAAAGTAGGTCTAAATTTTTAATTTGAAAAATTTACTCTTATCCATTAATAGGTACCACCTGATATAATATCACTGTGTTAAATAAAGGTAATGCATTTGATCTGGTATATAAAGCACACAGGGTAGCACAGGTGTGCTATGTACTAGATATGGGTCTATTTACTTTCCAATAAAAGATTAAGCAATTCCACAAATCCCAACTGTAGAGTCTGCACATAAAAAAAGAGCATTAGGCTAGGAGCCAAAAGAACCAAGTCATAGCCGCAGCACTGTTACAGTTTCAATCAAATCACTTTACAATTCTGGGTCTCAGTTCTTAGTTCAACTAATAATCTCTATAGCTTAATTTAGCTCTATACTGTGTACTTTATTTTATTAACAATAAATAATAAAACATGGTGAATACTGAATGCCACATTCAAATTCTGACTCAATCATTTATTATCTGTATGATGTTGGGCAAGTTAATCTCTGTGCCTTGCTTTACTATATGTAACTTATTTCATAAAGTTATAGTGAAGATTATGTCACATAATAAACAAAAAGCACATAGCTCGGTACCTAACAGAAATCATCCAATCAATCTTAATTTTTAACTCTGTTCTTCCTATCATTTTCAAGAACTCTAAGAGCAAATCACAATTTTGTTATTATACTAGAATTTACAAGCTCTTAGCTGAGCATTTAGAAATTATTTGGTTTTATAAAAGGGAAAATATAAAACCAAAATTAATATAATCATTTAAATAGTGAGAATTTTTATTCAAAATAAAGATAGCACATACAAATAATGCTCAACTAACTCATAAATTTTGCAAAAGATTAACAAGCTAGCTGTAAGAAACACTAAGCCTTGAACAATTTTACTGAGAAGAGTTTTTCAGTGGAGTGATTTGGATGACATAGGGTCACTAGAACATTTTTCAGAAAAGTTTAATCTGTCATTTTTTTCCTCTCACAAATTCCACAAAAAAACCAGGTATTCAAATCATTCCCACTGACTTAAAGCTTCAGTTTATGCTCTATTTCGTTGTATAAACAATTCTTCAGTCTTTGTGACTAATGGCATACTGAAATGGAGGTCTATAATTTTAGAATTCTAATCCTGAAAGAATAGAGCTTTAAGGATTCAGAGTAGGTTTTTAACTATGAGTTACAATCTAATATTTCCAACCCTGGTTCTGTGATCTCTCAAGAATTTCCAACTATCTCAAGGTGATACTAGAAAATTTTAATGTTATCTTAAAAACATACATAATCTTTTTAGGACAGAGAGTCATTTTAAAAATTCCACTTTTAAATCACCTTAATATGCATCACCTATTGATTGCATCATGGAAATTAATTGTAACAGGGTTAGCAAAACAGAGAATGATGATGTGTACCTTGGCATATAAATCACACAAATATAAACATTAAAGCATAAGCAATAAACTCTATATAATTGAAAAAGACACACAACTAAAATTTGATTTCATAAAATTCAGGTGTTTATGAAATTTTATGAAGAAATTAACTTATTAAATTTATTTACAAACAATAAGCAGATGAAACAAATTTTCAAAGCAGTACTTTCCACTTTTATGCCTCTTATTCTTTAAAAAGCTTGGGCAGCCCAGATGGCTCAGCGGTTTAGCGCCGCCTTCAGCCCAGGGCGTGATCCTGGAGACCCGGGATCCAGTCCCACATCAGGCTCCCAGCAGAGAGCCTGCTTCTCCCTCTGCCAGTTTGTCTTTGTCTCTCTCTCTCTCTCTCTCTCTCTCTCTCTCTCTCTCTCTCCCCTCCTCTCTCGTCTCTCTCTCATGAATAAATAAAATATTTCTTGAAAAATAAAATAAAATGCTTTATTGGTAGAAAACTAAGTACCTATCTTTTTAAAAAATCAGTCCAGTTAACAGGTTACTGTTAAAAATCAAACTTATTCTTGAAAAGGGCACATTTCAACTACACACTAGTATGAGTGAAAAAGAAAAGCAAGGAGGTATATGATAGGAGGTAAGACAGAAGTCAAACAAAATAGTACACAGATCACGCTAGGAATTTTTTTTTCCTTAACCTAAGAGCAATGGGAAGCCAATGAGAGGATTTTAAGCAAGAATTGTTATGACCAGATTTATAATACAGTGTCAAAATAACAGAATTTGATTGTATAATCAAAGAAACAGTGGTTTTATTCCATTCTCTCCTAACTGATCCCCACTTGGCATATTGTGTATTGGCTATGACTCTTTCAACTGTAAGTAACAGAAAACCCAACTCAAACTGGCTTAAGCAAAAAGAGAATTCCGGGCTCACTTACAGAACTAAATACAGGTACAATTTAAACAATGATATATAAAGCTCCATTCCTGGACTTCATTTTCCCTATGTTGTTTCTACCGTCAGAAGAGGTTCCCCACTTTGAACGACTAGACACACCAGCTCCAACATAACATTCAATTCGAGTACACTAACAAGAGGACTAGTTCTCATTGGAGTTGACTAACTTGGCTTAAGTCATATGCCTTTCCCAAAGCCAAACATTACCACTTAGGTTTAGTCCTACATCCATGCTCTCCCCAGTACCAGAGGTAGAGATCCAACAATCCAACCACTAACCAAACAAACAAACAAAAAAAACAAAACAAAAAAAAACAGTAAGATAAAGATTTTCCCAAAGGAAAATCATGCTGTTACCAAAGTAGGAGGGAAGATGCTGGAGAGCAAAAGCAACATATGTCCATTATAATGAATTAAAATTAAAGCTCTGTCTAGGTCAACGGACTAAAGGTATTTAACCTAGGAAACATGAGACTATGGGATGGGGGTGGTAGAAGTGAAAGCTATTTACAGTTATTTTTAAATTTGTCATGAGAAAGAAGGAAAGAGGATAACTTATTCTTTGTGGCTCAAGTGATAACAGTAACAGTATTAGTAATAGTTACGTGTTTTGAGTAAACTAGAGAATTTCATTCCTAGTGTTGAGCTTCAACACAACTACTTTATTATACACCATCATGTTATAATTACAAATTATGTTATTTATAATAACAATTATCATTACTATTAGCTAACATTAATTAAATGCATATATCACTTTGTCTAATTCTCAAAAACTCTAGGAGGTAGACACTATTCTTATCCTCACTCTACAGCTGTAGAAACTCAATTACAGAGGCGAAGTACCTGGCTCAAAATAACACAACTAAGAGTAGAGCAAGGATTCAAATCTAGGCACTTAAAAGGCCAGAGATTTCAGCCATATACTATTTGCCTCCACCAGGAACAAGACCAAAATCACAGATTTCATCTAACATAAAACAAAACAATTAATAGTATTGTTAGTATTAAGTATTGAACAATTAGTAATTGTTAGTAATAGTATTGAACAATTAAAATATCAGGAAATGAAGTGAACTCAAGATGTGACAGATCACCAAAGAAAAATATGAAAAACTCAAGCATCATGTAATTGAAAATGGTCACTCTCAACATCTCCAAGGACCCCAACCCTAATATCATAAATATATCCATCTGGTATAAGGATATAAATTTTTGTCTAGACAGAGAGACAAAGGGGACTTATTATTTCAGTTAATAAAAACTGTTCTAATTGAGAATGTTGAATTATGAAATGCCATTTTGGTATTATGAATAAATCTTATGGTAATCAACCTGCCATACCCAAATATTTTCTAGAAACTTTCAAGTTCAGGGGATCCCTGGGTGGCGCAGCGGTTTGGCGCCTGCCTTTGGCCCGGGGCGCGATCCTGGAGACCCGGGATCGAGTCCCACGTCGGGCTCCCGGTGCATGGAGCCTGCTTCTCCCTCTGCCTGTGTCTCTGCCTCTCTCTCTCTCTCTGTGTGACTATCATAAATAAATAAAAATTTAAAAAAAAAAGAAACTTTCAAGTTCAATGTAATGAATGAAGCAATTAGGTTGAAGTTCAATAGTGAGGATAAAATTTTTTAGTTTATTCAAAGCAAGTAAATTCCTGAAGAAAAATAGTTGATAATTTTAATTAAACAATATAAATTGCATTTTAATAAACCTGTTTGATGTCAACTCCCAATCTACTTCATTGATACTAATTCAGAGCAATATCTCAAATCATGATAAACCAACTTTTTAAAATTTTAACATGTTTGATAACACAAAAATTTTTAATATAATAAGTAAAAGGCCTAAGCTTCAGTAGACTGCTTACATCTACAAATCAATCTAAATCAGCAGTCATTAAGAGCTTCTATGTAAAAAGAATCCTTCTTCACAATAAGGCTTTGGGGAATCTCTCTTTTCACCATTTCCATTTCATCCAAGTAAAACCCCTGCAGACCCTATCCAGCCTGCATCCATTTGCTCTAGTTAGCACCACCCATTCTGTCAGCCAAAACTAAGCTGAACATAGCAGTACAGCTACTACATTTTCTACTGCACAGTATTCTGCTGAAGGTGTCCATCTGAAGATCCCAATAACCTCCCCATTGCTAAATCAATACCCTTTCTTCATTTACATTTTCCTTATCTCACATCTGTTTTAACCCAATTTCTTGAAACATCTTCCTCAAAAAAATTTTATACAATAGACTGGTTCTCTACCCATCTTCTACTGTTTATACAGATTCTCCATATTCTCTTGTTCCTTAAATAGTGTAAAATCAGGTTTTTCGTAGAATTTAGTTCTCAGCCGTACACAAATTGTTCCCCAAATGACAGATTTATTAATTTCCAGATGCTCAATAGCATATACAATCATCAAATATTAACCTCCAACTCTGACTCCTCAGCTAAGTTCCACCCTATCATCTCTTAACTGCTAAAAACTGCTATCTGGATATTTAAACTCATGTCAAATTCATTACTTCAAAAACTGAAAATGACCTCTCCACAAAAATCAGCTCTAGGCATTATTCATAATGGCTAATAAGTGAAAGCAAACCAAAGGTTCATGAACTGATAAATGAATAAACAAAATGTTTCCATGCAATGGAATATTATTCAGCAATAAAAAATGCAGTACTGATACATGCTAAATGGATGAACTTTGAGAACATTACACTAAGTGAAAGAAGTAGTATCACATCGTATGATTTCATTAATATCGAATGTCCAGAATAGGCAAATCCACAGAGACAGAAAGTATATCCGTGGTTGCTAAGGACTGTGGGGTGGGAAGAATGGTCAGAGAATGCTTAATGGGCAATGGGTTTTCTTTGGAGAAGGTAAAAATACTATTCCAAGATTAGTGTTGATGCTGTTTAACACTGTAAGTATACTAAATGCCACTGAATTGTACACTTTAAAATAACTTAAATGGTGAACTTAAATGTTATGTTAACCTTACCTCAACTTATAAAAATTCGTTCTACTTTTGCACTTCTCTTTTTCCACCAATGAAACTGCCATCCTTCTGATTTTAAGACCTTAAACATTTTTTTAAAGTAGGATCCACATCCAGCACAGAGTTCAACTCTGGGCTTGAACTCACAACTCCAACATCAAGTTCTCAGCTGAGATCAATAGTCAGATGCTTAACCAAATAAGCCCCCAGGTGTCCCATCTTGTAAGTTCTTTTCAATGTTTCCCTGTTTTACTTAGCATACCTAATCAATTCCCCAGTCCTAGAGTCTTCCTTCAAAATATTTCCTACAACTATCCATTTCCATTCACTCTGTACTTGTTCAGGCCCTTAAAACCCCACACCCATAGTAAGATTTACTTTGTAAAATTCACTTTATACTCAGCCTCACAGCATCCAGATCTGACTTCATGCATTTAACACAGAACCACCAAATTAACATGTCCTAAAATAGTGTTTTCATTGTGTCACGTATCAATTCCAAACTCAGTAACTCTCCATCAATCCATGCAGAGCTGGATACCCTTGTCTTAAAAGCTTCCAGAATGCAATGAGGTACAGAACCAACCAAATGTTGAACTGGAACTGGCACTTCCACCAGTGGTTGGTGCTACCAGGCTGCAAGGCTACTCCTATGCTACCTAACCCAAGAAAAAAAACACACAATTCTGAGATTACAAAGCTGAGGATAGAATGAAGGAAGACCAAGGCACTATACCCTACAAAATTAATATGCAGCATCTGGCACCCAATAAGTATTACGATGAATGAAATGAACTTTCTGAGACACAATTCCCTCATCTGTAAAGGACAGATGATGATAATACAATCCATCTCAAAGAAGCATTTATCTTAAGGATGAAATATGATCTATGAATATATTTTATAGTCTACAACAAAAGATTAGAAAGATATCTCTTGTGTTTAACTTCTCAAACACAAATACTAATAATGTACTGTCAAAAAAGTACGGTCAATTTTCTTATTTACTTTTTCTCTATTCAATAAAGTTAAGAGGTCTATTATTTATTTTTACCCATAAGACTAATAAAGCCATTCTGTTTATTAGGGTCTTTCTGGCAGCTAACAGAAATCCTGTGTAAAGTCAGTCTTAAACACTGAACGGGAAAAGCAAAATGAGTGAACAAAGCAGGAGACAGGATTACTTACATATAAAACACTCACAACCCTCCCAAACCCTTCAGGTTTTGCTTCTCAAACTTGCCAAAGGTAACAATTACCCACAAGACAAGGAACACACAGGGGTAAAGCCTAGAAACAAGAAGCAAATTATTTCATAGACTAATGATCTTTGCTTTGGTTAATACCCATCAAATGAAAGTCATTCAAGCAGTTGTCATACTGAAGAAATCCCAAAGCTAGCAAAAAAAAAAAAAAAAAAGGAAAAAAGAAAATATGTGTTTGATTAACTTCTAAGGATGAAATCTTAGAAGTAGACAAACCCCACCCTAAGGAATTTTAGATTAATTTACTTAAAAATGACTATAATAAATCCATTTAACTATTAATATTTGTGCGAAAGACATTTTCTAAAACAAAAAATTTAGAGAGGTGGCACTGTTTTACATTTTTGAAAAACCCATGAATAACTGTCTTAATAAAGAGCTGTATTCTCTTATCTGTTTCTACATTTAATCTGTTGCACTACATATTTCTGCTGAAATAAGGAAAATCTATCCTCACAAGAAAGGTAGGTAGTTAAGGGAGGATCTTGTAGAACTCTTGAAAGCACCTCAAGGCCCCAAGACCACACTCAGAGAACTGCTATACTACATAAATCAAGTCAAAGCCACCGTTTAAAAAGGAGAGCTAAATTACTATCCTGGCTATACTGGCTGGTCAAAAATTTTGTATATGCCAATCTAAAATAATAATTTTAAACAGAGAGTATTCAGTGATGAACACAACTCTAAGAAAAAAACATTTATTAAGCAGTGTATAAAGCACTGTTTAAAAACACAAAGATGAAAAACATGTACCATTCCAAAAAAATCACACTATGCTCATCATAACGTACTAACCAGAAAAGCAGAAATGTTTGCAATGAAAAATAATAGAAATAAAAAATATTTTAGGGCAGCCCAGGTGGCTCAGCAGTTTAGTGCCGCCTTCAGCCCAGGGCATGATCCTGGAGACCAAGGATCGAGTTCCACATCGGGCTCCCTGCATGGAGCCTGCTTCTCCCTCTGCCTGTGTCTCTGCCTCTCTCTCTCTCTGTCTCTATGAATAAATAAAATCTTTAAAATATATATATTTTAGTTTAATCCAGTCCACCAAAAAGCCTAAATAGGACACCCTGATCATACAGAGTTTCACTTGATCATTTTTACCTCAGAGGAGCTCTGAAGGTAAAGTTGGGAAGGAAAGAAAAAATGGTAACAACAAAAATATTTTGGAACAGAAACCTCAAGGAATAACTTTCTAAGTACTATCTGTATTCATCAGAGATGGAGTGGAAAGAGCTGAAAAAACTATCATGGTAGGAGATGGAGAGGCAGACAGGTTTACTATGTGTGTTAGAAAGGGGTGGGGCTCTGTATATATCTAACAGATCAAATTAACCATTAACCTTCAGTGAATACTATCAGAATCCACAGAAACAATTTTAGTTTTTTCTTTCTTGAGTAGTTCTCGCTGTAAAGATTGACATTTTATGGCTTTTGTTTCCTAGAAATCTTCAAACAACATTTTATTACTTTTAAACAGAATAAATCTCATTGTATTTTATAATTACTATGTGAGCCTATAGAATCCTTTTATAAATCTAAGATACATTATATGATCTTAGTGATTTTACTTTTCCTACATCTTGAAATATTTTACTACTTCCATCACTCTAGGTATTATTTCACTGTTGCTAAACAAATATTCCCAACCATGTTTACAAAAAAAAAAAAAAAAACAAGACATAAGAATGATTTAATTGTCTAGACGGATGTGACAATGAAGTAAGTCATCACTATGCATTATCTTTCACTTTTCTTATCTTTCAGTTTCCTTGTTTTGCACAAAATATTGCATCAATTTTCAAAAAGATATATAAGATTGAAGACATCATCTTTGCAGTCTGCATCGAGGAGGGAAAACTTTACTTCTACCCTTTTATGTTGCAGTACCTGGGGACCTGTGGATTAAACTAACAGAAAACAGATTAACAGAAAGAAAAGCACATAATTTTTTTTAATATTTACATCACAGGAATTCACAGAAAAGAAGTAAAGCTCAAGGAAGTGGTTAAACTCAAAGTCTTATATACCATTTTAACAAAGGAAAGGGGATTAGGGCTTTGAAAGACAATAAATCATGAAGAAGTAACTGGGAAATACATGGGAGAACTAATGGAAGATAAAAGGTTATTTTCAGTAGGTCTGTTTATGCAAACTCATCTTGGTATTAACTTTCCATCTCAAGTAGTAAGAACCACTCTTCTTTTCCTACTACCAGGGGGAAAATATCTTCACAAAGGAATATTTATGACCAGTCCAGGTGTCTCAGCGGTTTAGCGCCACCTTCAGCCCAGGGCATGATCCTGGAGACCTGGGATCAAGTCCCACATCAGGCTCCCTGCATGGAGCCTGTCCCTCTGTGTCTCTGCCTCTCTCTGTGTCTCTCATGAATAAATAAATATTTTTTTTTAAAAGGAATATATATGACCAGCTTCTAGGCAGATAACAGGAGAAAACAGTTTTTGTTTCTGTTAATTCTGTTGATTGCTGTATACTCAAAATAGTCCTTAGGTCAAAGTGGCATATGTTAGTGCAGCATATCCTGATCTTCTTCATCTGTCTTTAGTTTTCACTGAATGTAATTAAGAACTCAGAACTTTTATTTTCTGTCCAATATGGAACAAAAGAAAACTGGCAGAAGTCACATTTCATAATTATTAGATGAATTTAAAAATGAATGCAAAGATAGACAGCAAGCACTTTAGACTCTATTGATGAAATACGGGGCATTTCAGACTGAATCTTCGGAGATTAACTTGATACAGTTCATAAGTGGACAAATGTTGAACGCAGATGTATATAATGGTGACTGGAAGGAAATAGATGATGTGGAAAAATTTTAAATTCATTGGATTGGTCATGCTAACTGGTATCTGCAAATCTTAGAACTGAAAATATCTTGCAATTATGAAGCAAAGAAGATGGCCATCCTCCCTTCAATAAAATTTAAGAATCATCAAAAGTTTCAAAAAATTCTTCAAATACTGCATTTAATGATGCACATGAAAAAAATACCCAAACAAACAAAAAAAACCCCACCCTGGAATCATAAGCTAGAACTTATCATAAGTATTTTAAATCTCAAATCATTATTGACAAGATGGACACATTCCACATTCAGGTATGACAGCTGATGAGTAGTCATATTCAGAAAATGTTGCCCATTTCAGGTACATATACTTTCAAAGCTGGCAACATGGGGTAGTGAAACATCCTAAGCTTTAAAGACATAGATCTACACAGAACTTCAGAAAAGGGATGAGAACAGAATCAAGAGTAATACAAAAATTACAAGAATGGACAAAAGAATTTAAAATTTCTTTTTAATTTTTTTTAAATTTTTATTTATTTATGATAGTCACAGAGAGAGAGAGAGGCAGAGACACAGGCAGAGGGAGAAGCAGGCTCCATGCACCGGAAGCCCGATGTGGGATTCGATCCCCGGTCTCCAGGATCGCGCCCTGGGCCATAGGCAGGCGCCAAACCGCTGCGCCACCCAGGGATCCCAAGAATTTAAAATTTCTGTCAGAAATATAACTTGTGACAAAATTTTTATAAGTATAGAACTGGCTTAGTATTATCCAGCAAGAAATTTTCTTGATTTGACAAAATCAGGAAGAACAGGGTTGAACTTCTATGGATTTTCACAAATGGGAAGCAAGAAAAGTTAATTGCACATAATCTGGACTTACATACATATTTAATGATTCTTATTGTCCTAAGAAAAACTAGTTTTTCTTCTCAGCTCAATGCATTCTCAAGTGTAAATGAATTCAAAAACCCTTGCAGGGGCGCCTGGGTGGCTCTGTTGGTTGAGCAACCAGCTCTCGATTTCAGCTCAAGTCATGAGATGAGGGTCCTGGGAGCAAGCCCCATGTTCAGCAGGGAGTCTGCTTGATGATTCTCTCCTCTACCCCTCCCCCTTCTTGTGCACACTCTCTCTCAAAAAAGAAATCTTTTTTAAAAAACCTTGCATAAATTAACATGAAGAGAGCTGTATTATAAAAAGACCACAGAACAGGTAGATACACTAACAGGGTCAGAACCTATACTTGAAATGACTTGAAAATGATGATCAATAATTAATAATGCAGAGAATTCTTTCAGTGTCTAGGAAAAACTTCAGTTACCAAGAAGAATATTCCTCATGCAACTAGGAAAAGAACTTGCAAGAACTAGGAAGAGAATTTTACCTAACCCTTCAACCACATCAGTTTTTTACACAGATCTTCAAAGTGGGAAGAATAAAGGAAGATTTTCTTTGTGTACATATAAAAACTTTTAAAAGTATGCATATTCATTGTAGGGTTGGTATGTAAGTAGAGGAATGATATATATTTGTTTTTCATGTTTCAAAATACATACAAAGAGATCATGTTTAAATTCTAATCAGAAGCTCTACTGAGTTGTATTATCCATTTATTCTATAAATTACATAATGGAAATTATTAAAATAATTTAAAATGCAAAAAAAAAAAAGAAATAGTTCTTTTCAATCTAGATGGTGAATTGCACTATTTTTCCTGGTATAATGATAGTTAAGAGTCCTTAAAGAAAATTGCTTTGTAGCTGGGCAGCCCGGGTGGCTCAGCGGTTTAGCGCCGCCTTCAGCCCAGGGCCTGATCCTGGAGACCTGGGATTGAGTCCCGCATTGGGCTCTCTGCATGGAGCCTGCTTCTCCCTCTGCCTGTGTCTCTGCCTCTCTTTCTTTCTCTGTCTATAATTAATTAATAAAATCTTAAAAAAAAATTGCTTTGTAGAAATGAATAAAAACTTCAAACACACATTTGATACAAACTACCAAGTAAATCATTATTTTTATCTTTAAAATAAGCTGACTGAAAACTCAAATCTTATGAGTCCTCAGAAGCAGGAAAAGATAAACTATTCAGAATTACATATTTAATTAATGAACATGTCATAAATAAATATATCTCCCCCTTTCAAAAGTTA
The DNA here is from genome assembly GCF_905146905.1 of Nyctereutes procyonoides. NCBI lineage: Eukaryota > Metazoa > Chordata > Mammalia > Carnivora > Canidae > Nyctereutes > Nyctereutes procyonoides. The sequence goes on along the minus strand of NW_026575040.1, from coordinate 18,639,402 downwards.
GTTTCGAAATGGAACAAAACATCTTGTCAACAATCTCCAATTTCCTATCAGTTAAAACTATAGTTTACATTCTATTTACTAGAATTGTTATTCCATTCAGATATATCCCCTGCTGAATTTGTACAGGAAAAAAAAAATCGTGGTATGGTTCTAAATGTTCTCTTGAATAAATATAGTATGGGAGAGGAGTGTATAAAAATTATTTATTCCTTTCCTTTGCCTTCCTGTCCCCTACTGATAAAGCCAATTCTGAGTAGTAAAACACTGGACTAAAGCAGGGCTGGACTAGATAACTTAGCTGGTACAAATGGGCTGAAGTGGGAATGCTGAAATTTATAATTCTCCAACATTTAACTACCTCAGAACTCTATTAATCACAGCTCCCTAATGCTACAAGGGCCCCAAGCAAACTTTTAAATAAAGGAGGGCAAAATCTCTTGACATCTACTTTCTGAGCCTCCTTTCTCCTAACCCCCCTAGATTCTGATACCAATGGGCAGCAGCAATTTCAAGTTCCCTAAACTAGATAAATTGGTCCTATCCTCCAAAATTGCTCCTTTCCTTCACCCTCAAACATCCGTTTCTAGAAGACCATTCCCAATTATTTCATTATCAGATTATTGCAAGTAAATTCATATTAGTACTAATGACAGTACTAATGACAAAACATCACCCCCTAGATTACTTGCTAATTGCAAAAGAAAATGCTTAGTCTGAAAAGATAGTCTGTCACCATTTATTGGAGAGATCAAATTTAGGATCACTAATAAGATAATGGATAACCCTCCCTTACGTGCCTTCTGATGTTGTATAATGCGAAGTACACTGCATGACTTAAGTATTCTTGCCAAAAATATTAAGCCTGATCTACACAAGCCTTCAGATCTACAAGTTTACAGAAAATATAGGGGATAGAGGTATAATTTGAACCTAATGAAGAGGAAACTGTCAGTAAGATACAGAATGTGGGTTATTCTACAAGACAACTGGTAGTATGGTCTCTTCAAAAAGGGCAATGTCATCCAAAAAAAAAGAGAGAGTGTGAGAGAAAGAACTACACTAAATTAAAAGAAACGTAAACAAATGTAATTAATGCATGATTGGATACTGGTTCCAAGACAAAGGACTAAATAGGACATTTTCTGGACAATGGGGAAAATGTGAATACATACTACATATCTATATTAGATAGCAGAGATTCTTCAAGTATGATTACAGCATTGTGCTTATACAGAAAATTGGCCTTATTCTTAGGACATCCATATAGATATATCAACAGGACTTAGGTGTGAATTGTCATGATATCTGCAACGTGCTCTGAAAATAAATGCTCACCAAAAAGAATGTAGATAGGCAGATAAAGGAAATGTGGCAAAACGGCAACACTTTTAAAAGTAGGTGGCACAAATGAAGGTCCAACTGGGCTATTATTCAACTTTTTAATATGTTTGGATGAAAAATAACATGAAAACTTCAGTTATAAAAAGCCGAAAAGCTAAGAGGTAAACTCTTAAAAACAAAAATATAAAAGGAGTTCAACGGTATTCCTTCATTTTTGTGAGGTGAGGCTCCTTGCTTCTTTTCACTCACCTTATTCACACACACACACACACACACACACACACACACACACACACAAAACGAAACATAATGTAGTGAACTGGGCACTGAATAAGGAATCAAGAGGACCTAAGGTCGTAGAAATGGTTCTATCACTTCCTAGCCATGACCTCATTAAAGACGTCTCCCTGAGGCTCTCTTTCCTCATCTTCGAGAACAGTCCCATAAGCATAGACCAATGCAAAAGGGGTCTTGAGGTAGAAATAGGGCGTGTCAATGTCAGATACAAACGCAAGATACAGACATAAAGGGATCTGTACTGATGCTTTAAGATGTCAAGAGCACAGGGCCCTAACAATCCTCTAAGCACAACAGTGCCTTCAAAGGCACAGCAAGTTTCCCATTAGACAGCCTGAGTTGTCACTCATCCCCCAAGGCAGGACTTCTCACAAATGCTAAGAGGTGGCTTTTGTACTTTAAAAACTCTCCTCCTAGGTTTCAGTGTTAGGTCTAATGGTGCTCGTAGACGTCCAATTCTTAGGACCCCGTCCAAATCTGAAAACAATAAAGTCTAGGTTCACGAATTTTCAAAAAAGCGACTCTTGGCTAACAAAGAGAACCCTCTGGACCGAGGTCTTCCCGTGTGCGCGCAGAAGCGGGTTCACTTTGACGTTGCTCCTCTCTAGCCGATTTCTCCTTAGAAGCCTTCAAACTTGAGCTAAGTTGGGAGAACTCCTTCCATCTCTAGAGCCGGATAAAAACCTCGCAGTGAGCTCATTCTTTCCGTCTAAGTGAAACCCTGGAAAGCTCGGTCAGTCAACTGTGTATCCGACTGCACGTCTCTCCTCAGGGCCCTTCTGGAGACAATAACGGGACAGAGCGGGGGGGGGGGGGGGGCGGGGGGAGTCCCTTTGACAAGCATGAGGGCGTGAGCGTGGGACGGATGACTGGGCACCTGGGCACGGGGACAGGGGCCCGAGGGCCCCGGATGCCTGGGAGTTCGGCACCCCCTTCGGCCTCGGTCTGCCACGAAGAGACTCCGGGGAGCGTTGCTGTGGGGGAAGCATGGGTCCCCGCCAAACATCGGCACAAAATGTACGGCCGACCAAAGGGAGCCGTCTCCAGAGAGAAGAGCCGAGCGCAGGCTGGGGCCAACAGGCGCGCAGGCCCTGGGAGGCGAGGTGGAGGAGGCGGAGGAGGAGACGGAGGGAGAGGCGGCGGGGCCGGCGCGGCTCCGGCCTGCCGCCCCGAGCCGTCTGCCGCGTCGCGCCGGGATCCCTCCCCCGCCGGGGCCGGCGCAAGATGGCGGTCCGGCCGCCGCCGCCGCCGCCGCCGCCGCCGCGCAGCCGGTCCCCTCCCCCGCGCCCTGGACGCTCTCGGCAAACGGCGCCGGCCTCGACACCCCCGGCCCAGCGCCCCCGGAGTGAGGCGGCGCAGGCCGCGCGGGAGGGCCTCTCCTGCTGCAGCGCGGGGCGGGCGGGGGCGGGGGGCGCTTACCGTGAGCGGAGCGGATCGGCCTGACTGGGGCCCTGAGGAGGAGGAGAAAGAGGAGGAGGAAAAGGAGGAGCACGGAAAACTACACAGCGGCGACGGCGGCGGCTCCCATTGCGGAGCAGCAGCTGAGCTGTGGGAAGGGGGGGGGGGCGCTCTCGTGGATCCGCCGCGCTGCCTCATGGGTAGGCTCCGGGTCAGCCTCCGCGCGTCCGGGCTCCCTTTCTTCTCGCCGACGCGGGAGGCGGGCGCGGGCATGTGCGTCGCGGCGCTGCCCTCGAAGGCCGCGGCTCCCCGCCACGCGCCGGCCGGCGGCGAGGGCCGGGACCCGGGACCTGGCTAGGGATGTGGGTGCCCCCCCTGCCCGCCGGCGAGCCCGAAGTCGGGGCTGCACCGCAGCCGAAAGCGTGGGAACGTGAGTTCCGGGGCCTCCCTGGGTGTAGCGGCCAGCGCTCCGCAGGCTTGGCGAGGAAGGGCTAGCAGGAGGGCCGCCCCTCGAGGTCCCGGGCCTGAGGGGCGAAGACGCAGCCCAGAGGAGGCGGAGAGTCGGGTTCTTCCCACAGCTGGCTGATGTTGTTTCAGACGTACGGTTTCGCTGGTGTCTCCTTGAATTCCTAACTCTGCCACTATGGATCCCTGAAATAACTTAAAAAAAAAAAAAAAAAGCTAAAATAAAGGCATTTACAAGAACACTTAGTGAGACACTGCTTGCATAAATGCTACACCTTGTATTCTGGTCCGTGAGGAAGTTTCCTCTCCCACAACATCAGTCTCGCTCCCTGAGATCCTTAAAGCACACAGCCACCCCTGCACGAACCCATCGCTGCATTGTACTCATTCTTCTGTTTGAATTAGTTTCTTCTCTCTCATCCAGACTGCGCCCCTCGCTCTTCTGGGGTGTTGAGCATTAGTCACTTCCTTACTGATTCCCACCCCCAGATCCATCCTAGCCAAGGACAGTTAACTACCCCTAGACCTGGAATGGCTGCAGGTGACCATGACCTGCTCTTTCCCCCCCCCCCCCATCTGTGCCAGGGATAGTCTAATCCAGCTTTCTCTTTCTGGCTGGCCCTTAACGGAAGCTTTACAGGAAAAGAGAGTAATCAAAATAACAGACTGGAAAGCTAATAATTCAAAAATTGTGGCCTATTCTTAAGCCATTATAGTTAAAAGAGTTCTAACGGCTCACAAAGCATGTCACGGTACCAAAATGAACTGAAGGTTTCACTCAGTGTTCCCAGTTTGGTCCCATTTGTAGAGACAGAAATTTACTGTAGTTAGACCCTAGAGCTTATTTACATGGAGGGTATGATTCACACCAACCAGACTTACTAGAGACTGATGTACAAACCAAAATTCACATTTATTCCTTTTTTTCTTTCTTTCATGAGAAGTACATCTGCCCTGAAGACCACAAAACTCTGGTTGACACATTTTCACTCACAGGAAACATTTACATGAGAAGCCAAATTATAAAGGATATCCACTAAGTATGAAATCAACACTCATGAAGTAATTTAGATGATTTTTTTTTTATTACTCCATCCTTAAAACTCCTCCCTTGGCTTACAAAACATGATTCTCTTGGTTCTCTTGACTGCCTGTCCACACTCTTCCTATCATTTTTTTTAATAGTTTCTCTTCCTCTGATTTGCCAATTTTCTGCCCTTTACCCTTCTGTACCTACTCTTTATCCTCACAGTACTCACTCTCCTTAAGTCAGGTCATGCTCCACACTCTTCCGTGGCTGTAATGGATATAGATGATTGCCCACCTTCATTTTCAAAGCTCCATTGTCTTCACCTATGTAATTTAGATGGCATAACCACTACCCACCCCTAATTCCAAGAGTGGTCCAGCCAGCCTGAAACTATTAGAATCACTTTTACCTCTCTTTGAACAGTTTTTATTTCAGAAACCAGTCAGAGTGAAACCTAGGATTTTTGTTTGCTTGTAGGAAAGAGAAGTTCCTTTTTTCTCTGGATGATATGACATTGCCATTAAAATGTAAATACCAGAAGAGCTACAACTTTTTTTTTCTACTAAGGAGAGCCAAATGATAATAAAGCTAACAAATGGAGGAAGAACGGCTGGGTGAATTAATCATGGGGAAAGGAAGTCAACCTCTGAGAGCATCGTAAGCCTCCAAATCAAACCCAATCTGAATCCTGTGCTACCTCTAGACTTCTCTGTTACATGAGCAAATAAATTCTTTTTTCTATTTAAGCTGAAGAGGTCCAGAATAAGCCTCTGTGACATAAAAATTATTTTTAGCTGAAAGCATTTGAGTTTCTGAAATTTCTTATCTGCCTAAAAGCAGAGCCTCCCCAAAGAACTCAATTGTCATAAATCTCCCAGGGAGCAACCAGGGAAGATTGGCTCTTAACCACAAGAGACAATGAGAATTGTCACCACACCTAAAGAGCCATTGTCATGAAACTATCATATCTCCCATCTATTCTCCTAAGGGCCTACTTATTATCTTTCCTAAACGTCATTTGTTTTCCCATAAATGCACTCTTTCCCCCACCTCACTTCCAAGAAGTCCTTTGTTCTCATTAAGTGCCCTCTCCCCTCCCCTTCATCTATTAAAATGGTATATAAGCCCCAAATTTTGTCCACTCCTTTGAGTCACATTTCTTTGTGAACCACCCCCCACCTCGTACCTAGTACGTGATTAAAATCTGTCTTTTCTCTTGCTAACCTGTCCTTTTGTCAGCTTAATAGGCAAGCCCCCAAAAAGTAAATCTAAAAAGGGAGAGAAAAGTTTTCCTCCCTAACAAAGTCAATTTGAGTTAGGTTTTCTGTTACTGGCAAGTGAAAGCATCCTAACTGGTGGAGACAATGATAAATACTCCCCCACTTTACTTTCCTCTTGCATACCCAGGAAACCCACATTTCCTAGTTCCTTTACGTCTCTATCAGGCCATGTAACTGTTTCTGGCCAGTGCATTGTAGAGGCAATGATTTCCCAATCTAAGCCCGACCCTTAAAACCTCCAGTGATTTATAGTTCCCTTCTGTTTTTCACATATCAGTCACCCAGATACAGAAAACTCTGAGGAGCTAGGAGATGGCAGTAACATTAAATGGAAAGACTGTAGGTCTTAATTGCATGGTGCACATCTGACCCTTATTGTACTAATTCGAGCAACATCATATGTTACTGGGTTATGACTGAGAATTGAGGGTTGTTACTAAAACACTAACCCTGATTAATAATAGAAATAGTAGCCTACTGTAACAAAAAATCCAAAATATGTGGCATTAGTTTGGCATAGCAGTCAGGTGGGACTTAAGGAACCATGCAGTAGGCTGGATAACCAAAGATTCATATTGGGCAATGGCTAGACTGTTGCCTACAGTACCTTAGGAAGTAGATCAGTACAAGTACATATTTTCTAGCTCTAAGGCAAGAGTTCAGAAAACAAAATTAATAATAGATGTTGGTGATTTTTTATGTGATTTGCAAAATATTACCAGAAAGAGATTAGCATGAAACAGAATTAATCAGTTTACCAAAAAAATTAAAGAAAATAGAATCCAGCATTTGGGTAGCCTTGAAGTTTGAAAACAATACTTCTAGATTCCAAAGAGAAAGCTATATTTTAAAAGGCTTTGAGCAAGGAAGCCTCAGTAGGATTTAAACAGAATGACTCAGCCCTTAGGAAAAGATCAGATTACACATGTTTCAGATAGTATCTATTGCTTCAGATAGCCTCCAAGAAGGAGCTTTACTGAGGTATAACTGACAAAATTGTATATAAAGTGTACACGATGGTTTGATTTATCCATTGTGAAATGACTACCACAATCAGGTTAATTAACACATGCTTCCCCTCATATAGTCACTTTGCATGTGTGTCGTGAGAAAGCTTAAAATCTACTGTTAGCAAATTTCAAGTGTACAATACAGTATTAGGCTGTACACTAGATCCCCAGAACATATTCATTTTATAACTGAAGTAGCAACTATTAAATTAAGAGAGATTTGATTAAGAAAGTAAAGAAATAAGGCAGTTTTTAGAACCATGTCCGCAGAGGGAATATTGTTTGATGCTTAAACCACACTCTCAGATATCTATCCACTCTTTTGGGGTGCTCCCTTTGCCTCAAGCTTCACTGTGCCTTTACTTCCAACAGCCAGGCTCTGTGGCTCTTCTTCCAAGGACTGCCCTCGGGCTTTTGGAGCTACTTTGCCTGCTTTCACAGAGACAGAAAGTACCCAAGAATTTATATGTCCGTAAGGCCAGCTCTTAACCAAAGACTGATAAATGCGAGAGTGTAGAAGCCCTAACCTCCTTGTCTTGGGTGAGAACTACTTTGAGGCATGACTTACACTCCAGAATTCCCCTGAACCACCAGGCTGAAGCTATCTTTTGCAGGGTTTTTTTCTAACATACCCTCGCTTGTGTGCATGTGAAACTATTATGCCCGCTCCAAAGCCACCCTTCTTAACTCATGTTTGTGATGCTGGGGGCTGTGATTCTGCTTTGCCAGCTGTTCCCTGTTACATTCTGCTAATAGAGGACCCTAGAGGGAGACCACAAGTCTGAAGGAGGAAGAAGGGCCTTGTTCCTTCCTGTTTACTTTGCTTTATGTTTCTGTCTTTATAAATACAGCAGCTTTTTATCAGTCCCAACAGTGACAATTCATTCCCACAGCAAAGACTGAATCTACTCTATGGCTTTCTCAGCACTTGCCAAACTAGTCTCATTGTATCCCCACGGAGATATCACCACAGCCATCCTCACCTGTCCTCAGTGGTCTAGGTTCCAGCTCTATGGTACCTCTGTTCCAAGCACAGACTCCAGCACCAGAGCAGTGCCCTTCTCAGAGGTCTGAGTTTCAGCTCCGTGGGGCCATTCCTCCAAGCTTCTGTTTGCTATGGACTGTACATATGTGTGCCCCCCCCCCCAATTCATGTTGAAACCCTTATCCCCACTGTGATGGTATCTAGAGACAGGGCCTTGGAGAAGTAATCTTAAGAGCTCTCTCTCTCTCTCTCTCTCATTCTTTCATTCTCTCTCTTTCTCTCCCTCCCTGAACCTCCACCCCCACCACCCCTCTCTCAGGCTACAGCAAGAAGGTTCCTATCAGAAGCCAGGAAGCAGGTTCTTGCCAGGCACTGAATCTGCCACAACTTGACCTTGGATTTCCCAGCCTCCAGACTGTGGGAAAGAAAAGTTTGTTGTTTAAGCCACCCCGTCTACAGTATTTTTGTTATAGCAGCTCAAACTAAGACACTGTTAGTGATTCAAACCTCTTTGTTCCCTCAGCCCTAGAGGTAGTAACTACTTCCTGTAGTTGCCACCTCCATATATGTAGTGTTATCTTTTTGCCATTATCAATTCTTTATTTTAAATTCCCTTTGTTAAAATAACTAGTATGCTCCCATCTTCTAACTGGATCCTGAGTGATACACTTGGCTTTCTCTTATCCCTTGTCCTGCTTTCCCCACTCTCGTGCAATGTTCATTGTTGACAAATCCTTTTCTTAGAATCTGCTTCTGAGGAATTCAATCTAAAACAGTCGCAGAAAGAACTTTAAGTATTCTTAATGTCATATTGAGCCAACTGGACACAAATGGATTAGAAGCCTACAGTAACCATGCACCTAATCTAAAATAATTTTAATGGATCAAAGCCTACAGTAACCATGCACCTAATCTAAAATAATTTTTAACTGTTAAAGCTGTAAAACCATCTTCAGTTGGCCCGTAACCTCTCCAAATATGAAATCTCTATAGTCTCCAAGGAAAGCAAAATCTCATTCAGATATGGCCATGGGAGATTAAAAACAAGGACAACTTCCCAAAGGGTAGAGCCAGAGGAAATGGAGAAAGAGAGTATCCTGGCTAACTTGATGTGTTGACTTGACTGGGCTAAGGGATGCCCGAAGAGGTGGTGAAACATTATTTCTGGATGTGCCTATGAGACTGTTTCCAAAAGAGAGTAGCATTTGAACCAGTAGACTGAGTAAAGAAAATTACATTTACCAGTGTGGACAGATGCCATACAACCTGTTGAGGGAACAAAAAAGGTAGAGGGAGAGTGAATTCACTCTCTCTGATTGAGCTAGGATGTCCACCGTCTCCTGCCCTCAGATATCAGCACTCATGGTTCTTGGGCCTTTAGACTCAGACCAGGACATACACCATCAGCTCCTCTCATTCTCTGCCTTCAGATTTGTATTGAATATGCCACTGGCTTTTGATTCTCCATCTAGATAGAGATATAGAAACATATATAGAAATGAAGATAGGTATCTGTATCTATTTAACACCCATTGGTTGCTCCTCTGGAAACCCATAATATAGAGAGTATCTCACCAAAAGAAGAATTAGAGGTTTAACACCTAACCAAGGAAAGTGCTTCACCCCTGGTTTAAAGGGCCTTCAAAATGTCTTGTAAGCAGGATTTGAGAATTGCTATGAAACTGTAACTGCTGTGTCTCACATTCTGCTCCTTTCCTAACATGAGTGTCTTTTGCACTTATCTTCTTTCACTTCTACCATCCTATATTGGGTGTAAATCTGGAGGGAGGAGTGGATTGTTTCTTTTTAGTTCATAAGTCACCAGACCAAGAAAGGTCACATCCAAATCTGATGAAGAAATCTGTGTACCATCTGGGACTTAAAACTAGATGCAATGACTTGATGGGCTTTGGGTTATCCCCCTTAGTATGAAGGAGGAAAAGAAAAATGGACATTTGGGACTAGAAGGGTGGATTAAGACAGAAATAATCACCTAATTTCCTCCTCTGAACATTCCCCATCCCTTTTACATTCACATATAGCATGTTAACTAGTTTAGGCCAGTGGATTGCCATCAGAAGCAATTTACACCAATGTTACTGAAGTGTGGTTCAGAGACCAGTATTGTTCCATGATTTGTTTGCTGCTGGTCCATAACAAGGTAAATAAAGCAAAGGAAAATATTTAGAAACTTTCATAGAAATTTGACATTCTCACAACATCTTTATTGTCTTTTTGAAAAGTAATAGTCTGCAACAGATTGGAGAGTTTATAAAAGGGGTCCTTTGCTACAGATAGTTTGAGAAGCTGTATGCTCACATCACTTCTAGCCCAACTTCTAAATCCTCTTAATGTTCTTCCCAGACCTTTTTGTTCTTGAGTTGCTCACATGCAGAGGATCTACCAGAGTACTTGAAGCCCTAGAAAGCCGTGGAAATATGAGGTAGAAGTAACCTGGGGTTGCTGAATGATTGATGGAACAGAATCACCTCCCCCAACAAACACATCAATGTTCACTAGACTATAAGGTGAGTGAGAAATAAACTAGTATGTTAAGTCTGCGATTTGGGGGTTATTTTTTTGAGTACCAGTGTTAGTTATCCAAATACATTGTTATTGAGCTTTCCTATGACATTGACTTTAATCTCTATTTTCATGATTTCTGAATTTATATCTTCAAAGCACACCCCTCTCCAAAGCAGCAGAGCCATATGCCTCATCACATACTTGATAAATCCATTTTGGACATCCCACAGGACCTAAAAACTCAACATTCCTAACACTTAATCCCTTATGCTCCTCCTCTTTTTCTCAATTTCATTTTGTTCAGCCATATTGCCATCTCTCCAATTGTCCAACCCTGAAACCTAAGAGTAACCCTCAGCTTCTCTTTCTCTACTGCCCATCATAACCCATCAACCCTGTACCAACTTCTGAAAGTTTTACCTTCTTCACATCTTTCCAACCCTTACCCTACTTTTGATTTCTAATTTCTCTACTCTATCTCACTTGAATGAGAAAATCTTCTATTGTACACTCTTGGAATTAATTCCTTCCAACATCATAAAGCTCCCTTATAAAAAGCAAATATAAGTATGTAACAGTCCTGCTCTAGAAATATATCCATTTTTTACATAGTTCTTAAGACAAAACTCATGATCCTTAACATGGTGTGCTAGATACTATGGATTGGCTACTTCAGTCTCCATTCCACTCTGCTTCTAATGGGAGATGATAGGAAGCTAAACAAAACAAAAGAGCAAAAACCAACTATATTCCCCAAACAGCCTTGCCACTAGAGTGCTAGATATATTGGGTTCTGTCAATTTGATGCACTTGCACTAAATCCAAAAGATAAAAATGAGGTAGAAGCTATCTTTTTAGCTACTACTAGCAAACAGTGGGGTTATGACGTGATTGTTAGAGGCAATTGCCGCAGCTGAGCACTAGTATTAGTATCTATTCACCACCTTCATGGATGTGAGAGGCAAGTGAGACAACATCAATGACAGTGGCAGCAGCTGGACTTCAGCTAGGAAATCACACCAGCCTCCAATTTCTATTCCTTTAGCTCTTTTGCTAATATTGTAGTTCCCCATGTTTAATACCTTTCTCTTTGAAATACCTAAAGATGTTTCTTTTTTTAAAGATTTTTATTTATTTATTCATGAGAGACACAGACATAAACAGAGGGAGAAGCAGGTTCCTTGCAGGGAGTGTGATGCAGGACTCAATCCCCAGACCAGGAGCACGACCTGAGTTGAAGGCAGATGCTCAACCACTGAGCCTCCCAGGCGTCCCCCTAAAGATGTTTGTATTTCCTGCACTACCACCTGACCAAATAACGTGACATACAAGGCTTTTCATGATCAAGCCCTGATTTCTTCACCAACCTAACCTTGTGATGCACTTTCCCACTGCCACTTCATACATATCCATCGATCTACATGGTAGTTGAGCCATGCTGAACCACTTGCTGATCTTCAAATGTACCATGTTTTCCTCATTCATGTTACTCTTCAACTTTCTTACTGCTATTGATTCTTTAAGATTCAACTTAAATCTTACCTATTCTGGGAAGCCCTTCCTGGTATCTCTTCCAGCTTATACTAAAAAATTTCTCATTCTTTCTTTTGCCACAAAACATGTGAGCCCCTAACCATGTTTGAGATATTCCCCCACTCTTATGGGGGCAGAGGCTTCCACCTCTATAGAAATTGAAGATGCCAGCTACTTTCTTCCCCACTTCACCTGTAGTTAGGGAATGTGCACATGATCTAGGATCTGTCAGACAGGACTACCCCAGATTATGAATCAGAAGCTAATGGAATGAAAAAATCACAGGTTTTCAAGTGAACTCTAACAATGTGGAGCAAGAGAGAAGGCACCTAAAGCCAGTTTCTAGAGGCAGTAGTGCCAGTAGTTGTAGCAACAGAGGTGTGGGCAATTTGAGCTGGAGTGTCTGTGCTACTGGCAATAACAAAATGTTTTCTCCAGCCTAGTTTTGTATGATTTTGAAAGTTGTTCTTGGCTGCGTGGTCTCTGAGACTGATTTTTAAGGCTTCTAAGAGATTATATACTAATGAATAGCTCCTTAATAAACTCCTTTAATGTTTAAATAAGCCAGTCTTTTTTTATGGCTTAAAACTAAGAATTTTGATTTATATAATATCCTCCCTGCTCTCTCCTATTGCACTTCATAAGTGTAAGTTTGAATTATTGCTCGGCAAATATTTCCTCCGGTATATGCCAGGTATACTTTCTTGCTCTATTGATGTTGGGCTTGATCATATGTTTTGCTTGCCAATGAGATGTCAGCATTTACAATTTAAACAGGGGCTTAAAATACGTTCATGTGCTTGAGCTTTCCCTCCTGTGCTCCAGTGATGAGAAGAGCATGTCCCAGGTGGCTGGTGATTATTTAGCCTGGGCCACATAGTGAAATACATGGACAGACCACATGCCTCAAGTAGCCAGTGGTCCAAAGATAAGGGGCACAAGGAGCCTCCCTGAACCCTTTTGTCATCCATCATTGAGCTCAGAACCTGAAGCATGGAGTCTCAGCTAGCCATCCCACAGACTATAAGCAAGAGAGTAAGATTACTATTTTAAGTCACAGCATTTTTTTCTTTTTGGATTTTTATTTATTTTTAAATTGAGATATAAATGACATAACATTATATTAGTTTCCAGTATACAACATAATGATTCAATACTTGTATACATTGCAAAATGATCACAGTAACTGTAGTTAATCTGTTTCCATACATCATTACAAAATTTTTTTTCTTGTGATGAGAACTTTTAAAATTCACTCTCTTGGGACACCTGGGTGGCTCAGTGGTTGAATGTCTGCTTTCGGCTCAGGGTATGATCCTGGAGTTCCGGGATCGAGTCCCCCATCGGGATCCCTGCATGGAGCCTCCTTCTCCCTCTGCCTGTCTCTGCTTCTCTCTGTGCATCTCTCCTGAATGAATAAATAAATAAAATCTTTTTAAAAAAATAAATAAATAATAAAATTCACTCTCTTAGCAACTTTCAAATAATGACATAGTATTGTTAATTATAGTCACCATGCTGTACATTATAATTCCATGACTTATTTATAACTGAAAGTTTGTACCTTTTAACTCCCTTCACAACCATTTAGCTCAACCCACAATCTCTGGCAACCACCAATCTGTTCTGTATATCTATGAGTTTGATTCTTTGCTTGTTTGTTTAGATTTCACATATCAGTGATATCATACAGTATTTGTCTTTCTCTGTGTGACTTATTTCACTCAGCACATTGACCTCGGGGTCTATCCATATTGTCACAAATGACAAAATTTCATTCTTTTTTATGGTGAATAACATTCCACTATACACATATATATATGAATGTTATTATATATACACATACACACATACATATACATCACATTTTCTTTATCCATTCATCTGACAATGTACACTTAGATTACTTCCATACCTTACCTCTTGTAAATAATAGGTAACTGCAATGAACATAGGGGTGCATGTGTCTTTTCAAGGTAGTGTTTTTGTTTTCTTTGGCTAGACACCCAGAAATGGAATTGCTGGGTCATATGAAGTTCTATTTTTAATTTTTTTGAGATATCTCCACACTATTTTCCACCATAGCTGCATGAATTTGCATTCCTAGCAATAATGCACAGAGGTTCCTTTTATCTACATTTTCACCAACACCTGTTTTGTTTTGTTTTTATAATAGCCACTCTAAAAGATGTGATGTGATATCTCATTGCGGTTTTGGTATGCATTTCCCTGATGATTAGTAACATGTTTTCATATACACATTGGCCATCTGTATGTCTTCTTTGGAAAAATATCTATTCAGATCATATGTCATTTTTTAATTAGATTGGATTTTTGCTGTTGAATTGTATGAGTTCTTTATATATTTTGGATATTGACCCCGTATCAGACATATGATTTGCAAATATTTTCTCCTATTCTAAGTGACTACATTCTTATGTAACATTGCATTTATAGCTGACTAATATGTTATGTAATTAGTATTAACAGCTATAGCAAAAGTCAGCCTATAATTATTGTCTATTGCTCTCTACTAAACTGTAACCTTGTTGAGGGTTGAGATTGTGTCTCATTAGTCTTTACATTTTCAGTGATTATCACAAAACCTATACCAAGCCTTAATAAATGTTTGATGAATTAATAAACAAGTCAATGAATAAAAAAACATTCTAAAAAATTGCATTCCTTTTGTCTGTTATACCATTATAGGAAATTTACAGAACATTTATTTTTTTTAAAAAAAATATTTTATTTATTTATTCATGACAGACACACACACAGAGAGAGAGGAAGAAGCAGAGACACAGGCAGAGGGAGAAGTAGGCTCCATGCAGGGAGCCCAATGTGGGACTCGATCCTGGGTCTCCAGGATCAGGCCCTGGGCTGAAGGCGGCGCTAAACCGCTGGGCCACCGGGGCTGCCCTACAGAACATTTCTTTATGAAATGATTTCTCTCCAGTCAAAATTGGTAAAATTTATTAGATTAAGCTGGATTGAATTATTGCATAGTAATACAACATACTTTTTAATTTTACTGAGACTATTTCTTTTTGATTTTACTTGGAATTTGGGGTGCTCCTCAATGACATAAAAACACAGGTCCAGTTCATAATAAATTTGTTCAATGAATTTCATTTCAATTTTCTTCCCATAACTCCTTAGTTACTGACTTCTACTACTTCTGTAGGTAGTTGGTTACTTCCATTATGTATAGATTCTACTAGTTTCATTTTTAAATATTAAACAAATCCTGGTTTTCAAATTTGGGCATATTTGGTAGTGTCTCACTACCTAGCTTATAGCTGAGACTTTGTGAAATGAATTTGTTAAGTGAATTTGGTATTTGTTATATTAATAGTTTCCTGATTATATAAAATTTTCATGTGATCATTCTGACTAGGTAGTATTATGGGTCAGACTAAAATAGAAACTTATGCATTTTTTTATTTTGACAAATATACAAAATCATTTTTCTCAACTCATTCCTAAGTCTCATACAATTACATCTTCCTTCAGAGCAAAAATCTAGGATGTGATGAGGCTTAGAGATCAAGTCAGTATAAGGAATGAGGTGTAAACAACAAAAGCGAGTTTATATTTTGTCATAATCTTGACCATTTTGATGAGTTTGTAACAGCTGCATCAAAATTGCCATGTCAAGAAACAGACTTCAGAGCCATGTATATGTCCTGTCTCCATTTCTAAGTTTAAGTTCTAAAGCAGTGCTAGGGTACTAGATCATAAATAGGCAGATATATTTCTTTAATTATTATAAGCGATAGTATTCGTAAGTGGTAAGTAGGTGGAACTATGTAATATAATCTCTAAACATGTTGACTAAGTACACATGAACAACATTTAGTCATGAAATAAAAATGTAACACATTTCATCCAAAACATTTAATAATATAAATAATCATAGTTATGCATCATAATGAAACATAGTTGATAATTCACAAAGTGAATTTTTTTCCAGATTATTGGGATACAATTGACACATAACATTGTATAAATTTAAGATGTATATCATAATGATTTGATTACCACAGTATGTTTAGTTAACATCCATTAGCTCACAGTTACATTTATTTCTTATGATGAGAACTTTTAAAATATACTCTCTTAGTAGCTTTCAAATATGCAACACAGTATTGTTAATTATAGTCACCTTGTACATTACTGTATTTTTAAAAAAGTTTTTGTTTATTTATTCATGAGAGACACAGAGACATAGGCAGAGAGAGAAGCAGGCTCCCTGCCAGAAGCCTAATGTGGAACTCTATCCCAGGACCCCAGGACCCTACGATCACGACCCAAGCCAAAGGCAGATGCTCACCCACTGAGCCACTAGGTGCCCCTACATTACTGTATTTTATATCCCCCAAATTTACCTTATAACTGGAAGTATGTACCTTTTAAATTCCTTTACCCATTTCCCACACTCCCCAGACTTTGCCTCTGACAACTTGTTTCCTGTTTCTAATGAGTAGTTTTTTTTATATTCCACATATAAGTAAGGCCATGCAGTATTTGTTTTTCTCTGTTTGACTTATTGACCTCAAGTTTCATTCATGTTGTAGCAAATTACAGGATTTCTTTCTTTTTTTATGACTGAGTAATATTTATATATATATACCACATTTTCTTTATATATTTATACAACAATGGACACTTAGATTGTTTCCATGTCTTAGCTTTTGCAAATAATGCTACAATAAACACAGGGTACAGATATCTCTTTGAGACAGTGATATCATTTCATTCAGATATATACCCAGAAGTGGAATTGCTAGATCATATGGTAGTTTTATTTTCAATTTTTTGAGGAACTTTCATATTGTTTTCCATAGTAGATGCATCAATTTACATTCCCATCAACAGAATATGAGGCCTACCTTTTCTCTACATCTTTGTCAGCACCTAAAACTTTTTAAATTTTACAACAGCCATCCTAACAGGTATGAAATGATATCCCATTGTGGTTTTGATTTGCCTTTCCCTGATGAGTAGTGATGTTGAGTACCCTTTCATATACCTGTTGGCCATTTAAGTATCTTTTTTGGGAAAATGCCTATTCAGATACTTTGCCCATCTTTTAATTGGATTATTTGTTTTGTTGGGGGGGGCTGTTTTTTTGGTTTTGAGTCTTTTGTTTATCTGCTTGTAGGTTTTGCTATTGAGTTGTATGCATTGCTTATATATTTTGGATATTAACCCTTTATCAGATATGCGGTTTGCAAAAATTTTCTCCCCTTCCATAGATTGACCTTTCATTTTGTTGATGTTTTCTTTTGCTGTGAAGAACTTTTTAAGCTTGATGTAGTTGCACTTGCTTATTTTTGCTTCTGTTGCCTGTGCTTTAGATATCTTATCCAAAAAAACTCATTGCCAAGACCAATACCCAGGAGCTTTTCCCTTATCTTTTCATCTAGGTTTTTAGGGTTTCAGATCTTACATTTAAGTCTTTAATCAATTGTGAGTTAATTTTTGTAAGTGGTGTAAGATAGGGGTCTAGTTTCATTTTTTTGCATGTAAATATCCAATTTTCCCGACACCATTTACTGAAGAGACTATCTTTGTTTCATTGAGTAGTCTTGGCTCCTTGGTCAAATACTAGTTGATCATACATGCATGGGTTTATTTCTGGGCTGTCATTTCTGTTCTGTTGGTCTATGTGTATATTTTTATGCCACATATTTTTATGCGGATTACTATTGCTTTGTAATATAGTTTGAAATCAGGTAATGTGGTGCCTCCAGCTTTGTTCTTTTTCTCATGATTGATTTGCTATTCAGGGTTTTTGTGTGTGTGTTTGTTCTGAACAAATTTTAGGTTTTTCTATTTCAGTGAAAAATGCCATTGAAATCTTGATAAAGATTGCATTGAGGGCAGCCTGGGTGGCTCAGCGGTTTAGCGCTGCCTTCAGCCCAGGGCCTGATCCTGGAGACCTGGGATCGAGTCCCGCATCAGGCTCCCTGCATGGAGCCTGCTTCTCCCTCTGCCTGTGTCTCTGCCTCTCTTTCTCTCTCTCTCTCTCTCTCTGTCATGAATAAATAAATAAAATCTTTAAAAAAAAGATTGCATTGAATCTATCAATGGGCTTTGAGTAGCGGACATGGGATGTGAACATGGGATATCTTTCCATTTATTTGTGTCTTCTTCAATTTCTTTCAACATCTTATAGTTTTCAATATACATATCTTTCAATTTCTTGCTTAAGTGTTAAGTATTTTATTGTATTTGATGCCATTGTAAATGTTATTATTTTATTTCCCTTTTCAGATAATTATTAATGTATAGAAATGCTCCTGATTTTTGAATGTTGATTTTGTATCCTGCAACTTTGCTGAATTCATTGATTAGATCTAACAGTTTTTTATGGAGTCTTTAGGATTTTTTATATATAAAAGTATGCCATGTGCAAACAGATAATTTCATCTTTTTCTTTCCAGTTAGGATGTCTTTACTTCTTTTTCTGCTTGATTGCTCTGGCTAGGACTACTACTACTATGTTGAATAAGAGTGGTGTGGAGTGGCACCCTTGTCTTATTCCTGATCTTAAGAAAAGCCTTCAATCTTTTACCATTGAGTATGATGTTAACTCTAGGTTGTCATACATGGCACTTATTATGTTATTATGTTGAGGTACATTTCTTTACCCAATTTGTTGAGAGGTTTTTTTTTTTTTTATCATGAATTGATGTTGAATTTTGTTAAATGCTTTCTCTGCATTTATTGAGATGATCATGTGATTTTTATTCTTCATTCTATTAATATGGTACATTACATTTATTGTTTTGCATATATGGAACCATCCTAGTATCATCCCAGGGATAAATCTCACTTGATCATGGTGTGTGATCCTTTTATTGTGTTGTTGAATTCAGTTTGTTTATATTTTTTTTCAGTTTGCTTATATTTTGTTGAGAAGTTCTACATCTATTCATCATGGATATCGCCCTATAATTTTCTTTTCTTTAGTGTCCTTATCTGGTTTGGAATTAGAATAATGCTTGACCCATGAAATGAGTCTGAGACTGTTCCCGCCTCTTTACTTTTTTATGGAAGAGTTTGAGGATTGCCATTTTTAGTAACCAGAAAAACCTTGTGGTCCTAGGCTTTTTTGGGGGGCTGAGGGGGAATTTTTATTATTGATTCAATCTTCTTACTTTTCATTGGTTATTCAGATTTTGTTTTTCTTCCTGACTCAGTTTGATTGGTTGTATGTTTCTAGGAATTTATTTATTTCTTCTAAATTGTCTAATTTGTTGGCATATAATCATTCACAGTAATCTCTTATGATTCTTTGCATTGTGGTATCAGTTGTAATGTCTCCTCTTTCATTTACAATTTTATTTTTGGGTTCTCTTTTGTTAGTCTGGCTAAAGGTTTATCAATTTTGTTTATCTTTTCAAAGAACCAACTCTTAGTTTTGCTAATTGTTTCTATTGTTTTCCTGTTCTCTGTTTCATGTATTTCTGCTCTAATTTTTATTATTCCCTTACTTCTGCTGCTTAGAGCTTATTTTTTTTCTTTTTTCTAGTTCCTTGAGATGTAAAGTTAGGGTGATTATTTGAGATCTTTATTCTTTTTTTTTTTTGAGATCTTTATTCTTGATGTGTGCATTTATCACCATAAACTTCTTTCCTCTTAGAACTGCTTTTGCTGTATCCCACAAGTTTTGCAATGTTGTATTTCCGTTTTTGTCTCAAGGCATTTTTTATTTCTCTTTGTTTTCTTTTGTTTTTTTTTTTTAATATTTTATTTATTCATGATAGACACAGAGAGAGAGGCAGAGACACGGATAGAAGGAGAAGCAGGCTCCAGGCAGAGAGCTCGACGTGGGACTCGATTCCAGGTCTCCAGGATTACACCCTGGGCAGAAGGTGGCGCTAAACTGCTGGGCCACCTGGGCTGCCCTATTTCTCTTTTGATTTCCTCTTTGGCCCATTATTGTTCAGGACTGTGTTGTTTAATTTCCATGTATTTGTGAATTTTCCAGATTTCCTCTTGTTATTGATTTCTAATTTTATACTAGTGTGGTCATAAAAGATACTTAATATGATTTCAATCTTCTTAAATTTATAAGTCTTGTTTTGTGGACTAACATATGATATATCCTGGAGAATGATCTGTGTGCACTTGAGAAAAATGTATATTTTGCTGCTATTGGATGACATATTCTGTATATGTCTATTAGGTCCATTTGGTCTATAGTGCTGTTCAAATCCACTGTTTCCTTATAAATTCTTTGCCTGATCTATCCATGGTCGAGAGTGGGGTATTGAAATCCTCAACCATTTTTAATGCCTTTTTAAAAAATTTTTTATTTAAATTCAATTTAGTTACCACATCGTGTATTATTAGTTTAACAGGTAGAATTTAGTAATTCATCAGTTGCATATAACACCTAGTGCTCATTACATCAAGTGCCCTCATTAATGCCCATCACACAGCTACCCCATTCCCCCACCCAAATCACCTCCAGGAACTCTATTTTTTTCCTATAGTTAAGAGTCTTTTATACTTTGCTTCTCTCTCTGTTTTTATCTTATTTTATTTTTTCCTCATTTTTTCCTCCCCTTCCCCTCTGTTCATCTGCTTTGTTTCTTAAATTCCAGTATGAGTGAAATCATATGAAATTTGTCTTTTTCTGACATTTCACTCAGCATAATAGTTCTATTCACATTGTTGCAAATGGCAAGATTTCATTCGTTTTGATGGCCAAGTAATATTCCATTATATATATATAATAAATATATCCCTTCTTTATCCATTCACCTGTCCATGGACATCTGGGCTCTTTCCATGTTTTGACTATTATAGACATTCCTGCCATAAACATTGGGGTGCATGTGCCCTTTCGAATCACTATGTTTGTATGCTTTGGATAAAAACATAGTAGCGCAATTAACTGCTGGGTCATAGGGTAGTATTATTTTTAACTTTTTGAGGAACCTCCATACTATTTTCCAGAGCGGCTGCACCAGTTTGCATTCCCAAAAACAGTGTAAGAGGATTCCCCTTTCTCTGCATCCTCACCAACATCGATTGTTTCCTGATTTGTTCATTTTAGCCATTCTGACCAGTGTGAAGTGATATCTCCTTGTGTTTTTGATTTGTATTTCCCTAATGATGGGTGATGTTGAGCATTTTTTCATGTGTCTGTTTGGCCATTTGCATATCTTCTTTGGAGAAATGTCTGTTCATGTCTTCTGCCCATTTCTTAACTGGATTTTTTTATTTTTGGATGTTTGATAAGTTCCTCATAGATTTTGCATACTAGCCCTTTATCTGATATGTCATTTGCAAATATCTTCTCCCATTCTGTAGGTTACCTTTTAGTTTTGTTGATTGTTTCCTTTTCTGTGCAAAAGCTTTTTATCCCGATGAAATCCCAATAGTTCATTTTTGCTTTGGTTTCCCTTGCCTTTGGAGACGTGTCTAACAAAAAGTTGCTGTGGACATGGTCAAAGAGAATGCTGCTTGTTGTTGTCCTCTATGATTTTGATGGATTCCTGTCTCACATTTGGGTGTTTCATCCAATTTGAACTTATTTTTGTGTATGGTATAATAAAGTGCTCCAGTTTCATTCTTCTGCATGTTGCTGTCCAGTTTCTCCAACACTGTTTGTTGAAAAGACTGTCTTTTTTTCCATTGGGTATTCTTTCCCAATGGAAACTTTGTCAAAGTTTAGTTGATCATAGGGTTGAGGGTTCATTTCTGAGTTCTCTATTCTGTTCCATTATCTATGTGTCTCTTTTTGTGCCAGTACCACACTGTCCTGATGATCACAGCTTTGTAACAGAGCTTGAAGTTTGGAATTGTGATGCCTCCAGCTATGGTTTTCTTTTTCAACATTACTTTGGCTATTCGGGGTCTTTTGTGGTTCCATAGAAATTTTAGAATTGTTTCTTCCAGCTCTGTGAAAAAGGCCAGCAGTATTTTGATACGGATTGCATTGAATGTGTAGAATGCTTTAGATAGCATAGACATTTTAATAATATTTGTTCTTCTTCTAATCCATGACCATGGAATGTTTTTACATTTCTTTGTGTCTTCCTCAATTTCTTCCTATAGGTTTCAGAGTACAGATTTTTTACCTCTTTGGTTAGGTTTATTCCTAGGTATCTTAAGGGTTTTGGTGCAATTGTGTATGGGATCAATTCCTTGATTTCTATTTCTGCTCCTTTATTGTTAGTGTATAGAAATGCAACAGATGGGGATCCCTGGATGGCTTAGCGGTTTGGTGCCTGCCTTCGGCCCAGGGCATGGTCCTGGAGTCTCGGGATCAAGTCCCACATCAGGCTCCCTGCATGGAGCCTGCCTCTCTCTGCCTGTGTCTCTGCCTCTCTGTCTCTTTCTCTCTCTCTCATGAATAAATAAATAAAATCTTTTTTAAAAAAAAGAAATGCAACAGACTTCTGTGCATTAATTTTTATATCCTGCCAATTTGCTGAATTCCTTTATCAGTTCTAGCAATTTTTTGGTGGAGTCTTTCAGGTTTTCTACATAGAGTATCATATCATCTGCAAAGGGTGAAAGTTTGACTTCTTCACTGATTTGGATGCCTTTTTTTCTTTCTGTTATCTGATTGCTAAGGCTAGGACTTCCAGTATTACACTGAACAACAATAGTGAGAGTGGACATCCTTTCCATGCTCTGACCTAGGGGAAAAGCTCTCAGTTTTTCTTTGTTGAGGATGATATTCACTGTGGGTCATGATATTAAGGTATGTTACCTCTATCCCTATATTGTGGAGGTTGTTGTTTTTTTTTTTTAATTGTGGAGGGTTTTTAATCAAGAATGGTTGCTGCATTTTGACAAACACATTTTCTATATCTGTTGAGAGGATCATATGTTTTTTATCCTTTCTTTTTTAATGTGGTGTATCACACTGATTTGCAGACATTGAACCACCCATGTAGTCCAAGAATAAATCCCAGTTGGTCGTGGTGAATAATTCTTTTAATGTACTGTTGAATCCTATTAACTAGTATCTTGGTGAGAATTTTTGCATCCATGTTCATCAAGGATATTGGTCTGTAATTTTCCTTTTTAATGGGGTCTTTGTTTGGGGATCAAGGTAATGCTGGCCTCATAGAATGAGTCTGGAATTTTCCCTTCCATTTCTATTTTTTGGAACAGCTTCAGAAGAATAGTTATTAATTCTTCTTTAAATGTTTGGTAGAATTCCCCTGAGAAGTCACCTGGCCCTGGATTCTTGCTTGTTGGGAGATTTTTTTTATTACTGATTCAAATTCTTGGCTGGTTATGGGTCTATTCAGGTATTCTATTTCATCCTGTTTCAGTTTTGGTAGTTTATATGTTTCTAGGAATTTATCCATTTCTTCTAGATTGCTTAATTTGCTGGCATATAATTGCTCATAATATTCTAATTGTTTGTATTTCATTAACAGCCCACTCACCGCAACAGATAGATCATTTAAGCAGAAGATCAACAAGGAAACAAAGACTTTTAATGACACACTGGACCAGATAGACTTACAAGATATATACTTCTTCATCCTAAAGAAACACATTCTTTTTTCTAAAATATTTTATTTATTTATTCATGAGAGACACCGAGCGAGGGGCAGAGACATAGGCAGAGGGAAAAGCAGGCTCCATGCAGGGAGCCCGACATGGGACTTGATCCCGGGTCTCCAGGATCACGCCCTGGGCTGAAGGCAGGCACTAAACCACTGAGCCACCCAGGTCACCCAACACATTCTTTTCTAGTGCACATGGAGCATTCTCAAGAATACATTATATACTGGATCACAAATCAGGACTCAACTGGTACAAAAAGATTGAGATTGTACCATGCATATTTTCAGACCATAATACTATGAAACTTAGAGTCAACTATTAGAAGAAAATTTGGAAGGACCACAAATACATGGAGGTTAAAGAACATCCTACTAAAGAATGAATGGGCCAACCAGGAAATTAAAGAAGTATTAAAAAAAATAGATGGAAGCAAATGAAAATGAAAATACAACAGTTCAAAACCTTTGGGATGCAGCAAAGGCAGTCCTAAGAGGGAACTATATAGCAATAGAGGTCTACCAGAATCAAGTCCTACAACAGGCTCCTGGTGAGGAGCCTGCTTTTCCCTCTGCCTATGTCTCTGCTTCTCTCTGTGTTATCTCATGAATAAATACATAAAATCTTTTTTTTTTTAAAGGCAAGAAAAGCCTCAAATACACTAACTGACCTTATGCCCAAGGGAGCTGGAAAAAGAACAGCAAATAAGGCCTAAATCGAGCAAGAAGAGAAATAACAAAGATTAGAGCAGAAATCAATCATATAGAAATAAAAAAAAAACAGTAGAACAGATCGATGAAAACTAGGAACTTATTCTTTGAAAGAATTAACAAGATTGATAAACCCCTAGCCAGACTTATCAAAAAGAAAAGAGAAAGGACCCAAATAAATAAAATCATGAATGAAAGAGGAGAGATCACAACTAACACCAAAGAAATTCAACTATTATTATATTGTTATTTGCATCGAGTTCTATTAGTGTTTGCTTTCTGTATGTAGGCAGTCTGACATTCAGTGCATAAATATTTATATAATTATTATAATTATTATTTTTAATTGTATGTATAAAGTGACCTGTTTCAAAAAAGAAAATATAGAAAAGATACAAAAATATGGAAAAATCAAATAAATTAAAAATAAGAAAGTCAAAAAGCAAGAAAGGTTAGGAAAGTTTCATATCATCCTAATGCAAAAAGCAAACCAATTTCTTAGGAAAGCAAAACTATGCTTGAATTCAAACCAGAAAATAATTTCTCCATTGGGTCATTATAGGCAAGATTCTATGTATGGTATGCCTTAATCTGGGAGTGGATTTCAGTGTAGCCAGAGAAATGGATGAATTACAAATCCTCTAGATAGTCCTCCTTAGTATTTCTTTCATCTAAGCTTTAAAAAAGAATAGTGAACAGCTCTGAATTTGAAATTAACTCACCTGAGAAATACCTAGAATACTGCTATTCATCGTCACTAATTAAGTACAGAGTCTTATGTTTTAATAATCAGTAGAGCTGGGGGGGTACCTTTGACATTTTCTGGTGAATATTAAAACATGCAAAAGGCTGCCTGTATAAAAGTCACTTCACCTGGTACTTGGAGTTGTGCCAAAAAAAAAAGTACTAGGAATAAGGATGAAATTGTCTTCAGAAAGTAATTTGTTTCACCTCTAAACTACAGAGAACTGAATAACTGATATTATAGAGTTCCACACCATAAAGCATTGCAGCAATATTTTGGTCTGGAAAATACTAAATACCACCACCACACTTTGCCATTAAAATTCATTATACTAAAATATCCACAGAGCATCAATATGCAAGTACTGTTAATTCATTATTATGGAATAGCCCACCTGAAACGTGCCTGCTTTTTTAAAATAATATTGGTCCAAGATGGCTATAGCTGCAATTTATCAAGTATGAAAGTAAGTTTAAATAACATGTCTGATAAGCAGCACATCATAAGTTAAGCTTATTTTCATCCCACAAAGGGAAACAGTATTTTGTTTGTTTACTTTTAAAAGATTGTAATAATTTATTTGAGGGGAGACAGGCAGAGGGAAAGGGAGAGGGAGAGAATTTTAAGCAGACACTGGGCTGAGTGCAGAACCTGTCATGGGGCTGAATCTCATGACCCTGATGAGATCACAACTGAGCCAAAATGAAGAGTTGGACGCTCAACCGACTGATCCATCCAGGTACCCCTGGAAGCAGTATTTTTAAGAAGACTTCACACACAGCATGGAACTCGAACTCACCACTAGGAGATCAAGACTTGAGCTGAGATCAAAAGTCAAACACTTAACAGACTGAGCCATCCAGATGCCCCAAGGAAGGAGTATTTTTAAAATGGAATAGCCCACATTGCAAATATTTAAGAGCTATCATGAGATGGCTAAGTCATTTAAAGTGAGATTCTTCATCATTTTTGGAACATCCTTGATCATTATTTCTTCAAGCATTGCCTTTGTCCCATTCTCTCCTTCCTCTCCTTTTGGAACTCTGATTAAATGAATATTAGATCTCTCCATGTCTCCTAATTTTTCTTCTATATTTCCTATCATTTTTGTCTATCTGTGCTGCATTCTGGATAATTTCTCCTAAAATATTTTCTAACTTGCTCTTATATTTATCTGCTCATTTTAAAATTTTATATAATGTGTTAACTTATGTACAGTATCATTGGTTCTTCTAAAAATCTTATCAGTCACTTTTTGGACTATTCTTAAAATTTACAATTGTTTTTTAAGCATAGTAAGTGATGTTTGTTTGTTTTAAATTAGAGAGGAGGGGCGGAAGGGCAAGGGAGAGAGAATCTTAAGCAGGCTCCATGCCCAGTGCAGAACCCAACACAGGGCTTAATCTGACAACCCTGAGATCATGACCTGAGCTGAAATCAAGAGTTGGATGCTTAACTGATTGAGCTACCCAGGCTCTCCTAGTAAGTTATGTTTTAAAAATAATCTCTAATTCCAATGTATGCTTTATTTTGTTTCTGTAATTTTTCTCATGGGATGCTTTCCTTGTGTGTGTGTATGTGTGTGTACGGGTGCACGCACCTGTGTGTTTTATTGTGCTCTGCTTATTGTCCCTAAAATATTATGTCAAAGGCTTCTCTGAGGTCTAAGATAAATGTTCCTTATTTCAGAAATGATTTTTCCCTACCACTTCAGGACCAAATTATCCAAGTTCATGGCTTCATGTTTCCTGGACCACTCAAATCTTGGTCTATAATTCTTGGGAAGAGCAAGCCCACAGCTACAACCTCTCAGGGAGCTTTTCTCCTTTTCTGCTTATATCTGTTTTTCTTAGTGTCAAGGCAACATTCCCTTTGGGCCTCTGGGTGTATGGGTAAGTATATTTCAGGTTTTCTTCTTCTCTGACGGTTGACACCACTTCAGTGGAGAAGGGGTCATCTGCTACGCCTTGAGCAGGACTTGGGTTTCACTATCTGATTTCTCCATGTGTAAGATTGGTAAAACCAATGCCCAAACCTCCCAGATCAACAATTTCCCTCTGAGTAAAAGCAGCCTCAGTGCTCTGCTTATCTCTCCAGAGTCTAGTGTTTTCTTAGATTTCGGTCATAATTGTGGCTCTACAACACTTTTAAAAAAACACAACTTAATTTTTCCAATATGTTTAGGTTCCTTTCTCGGGAAGATTTAGAGTAAAAGTAGAAGAATATATAGCTTTACAAAGAAGGGAGGTTTTCTTTTCTTCCAATGTCTGTGTCTGGTTTTGGTGTTAGAGCAATGTTGGCCTCCCTGAGTTAGGAAGTGATCATCCCTCCTCTTTAATTTTTTGGAGTGGTATTATTTTCTTCCTTAAATATTTCATAGAGTCCCCCAGAAAAGCCATCTGAGCCTGGATTTTTCTTTGTTAGAAAGTTTTTAATTACAAATTCAAGTTCTTGAATACATATATTTACATATATTTATTTAGGTTACATATATTTAGGTTATCTATTTCATCTTGGATGAGCTTTGGTAAGTCTCTGTCTATGTCATCTAAATTGTCAGGTTTATTGACATAAAGTTGTTCACAATATTTTTTTTAGCCTTTTAACATCTAAAGAATATATATGTCTCCTCTCTTATTCCACATATTGTTAATTTGTGTCTTCTCTTTTACTTTTTCTAACCAATATGGCTAGAAATTAATTCTTTTTTCATTTTCCCAAAGGACCAACTTTTCATGGATGTCTTCTATTGTTTTTATGTTTTCTATTTTATTGATTTCTACTCTGATCTGTTTTATTTCCTCTCTTCTGCTTATTTTGGGCTTGACTTTCACTTCTTTTTCTAGTTTCTTACGGTAAAAGCTGAGGTCACTGAATCGAGACCTTTCTTATTTTCTAACGTAAGTATTTAGTGCTAAATATTTCTAAATATAGATGTAGCTACATCTAACAAATCTGATTTGTTTTCATTTTCATTCATTTCATTTCACAAAATACTTTGCTTCAATTCAAATCTGCCTTGATAGCTTATTTGACACAAAGATTATCTAGAAATGATATTTAATTTACAAATATTTGAGGGTTTCCTATTTTTTTGTTACTGATTTATCATTTTTCTGGGGTTTTTTACATTAATAGACTTTATTTTTACAATTTTAGGTTTCCAGAAAAAAATGGGCAGGAAGTACCAAGTTCCCATTTACCTATTTTCCTTCCTGCCCTACCCCCAACTCCCCCCATTATTAACATCTTGCGTTAGTGTGGTACATTTGTGGTAGTTGCCTGCAGTTTACATTAGGATTTATTGCTTTGTACTGTTCTATGAGTTTTGAGTAATGCATGTTATGTATCCACCATTGTAGTATCATACAGAATAGTTTCACTGTACAAAAAAACCCATGCTCCACCTACCTATGTCTCCCTCCCCCCAAACCCTTAGTTAGCTATGACTTATCTTTTTATTGTCTCTACAGATTTTCCTTTTCCAGAATGTCATATAGTTGGAATCATAGAGTATGCAGCCTTTTCACACTGGCCTGCTTTGCTCAGCAATATGCATATGAGGTTTGTCAATGACTTTTCATAGACAGATAGCTCATTTCTTTTTATTGTTGAATAATATTCCATTGTCCTGATGTACCACAGTTTGTTTATTCATTCATCTATTGAAGGACATTTGGTTGCTTCTAGTTTTTGGCAGCTATGATTAAAGTTGCTATTAACATTTAAGTTGAGGCTTTTGTGTGAACACATCTTGAAATCATTTGGATAAACATCTAGGACACTAAGTTTTGATTCCCTGTCCAACATCATATAGTTAAGGAGTAACACGGTGAGAATTGGACTCAAATAACCTGATCCAGAGTCTATACCTTAAAACTGTCTTTCAACGTGATACAAGTTAGGTGAACATGGTAAGAGAAGATTCATGGATGATGGGGTTTGAATTTAATCTTTTTTTTTTTTAAGATTTTATTTATTTGAGAGAGAGCATACACAAGCAGTGGGGAGGGACAGAGAGAAAGGGAGAGGGAGAAGCAGACTGCCCGCTGAGCAGAAAGCCTGACAGGGCTTGGTCCCAGGACTCTAAGATCATGATCTGAGCTAAAGGCAGATCCTGAGCTGATTGAGTCACCCAGGCGCCCCTGAATCCAATCTTAAAAGAGGACTAAGAGTTGGATAAATAGAAGTGAGAAGAAACTTTCAAACAAGGGTATGGTGAAATACTGCTTGGAAAAGTATAGTGTGGGAAAGTGACTGATGATGGGTTGCACAATAATGTGAATTGCTTAATGCCACTGAACTGTGAACTTAAAAATAGTTAAAATGGTAATTTTTATGTTATATGTATTTTTCTGCAACTTTTAAAAAAGATATAGTGTACATGTTGATTTATGGGTATGGTGGTAAGTTAATCTGACTGAAGTTAAAGTTTTATTGAGGGAATAAAAGGCAAGGAAGTTGAATATGTTACATTAGAACAAAATCAGCATGAATTTTAGTGATAGTATAAGGTTTTGGGGAATCATTAAAATTTTGGAAGATGAAATAGACATAAAATCTGCTTTATGAGAAATTTATTGAAATGGAGCAAGGATGGGGTCAAAAAAACAACTCAACTCAGTTTAGTTGTGTTCACATGTACACACCTCCAACAGCAGCTTTGTACAATGGGTATTTTGCCCCCATTCTAAGTCAAGGAATCTAAGGTTTATTGATGCTCACAATACTAGTACAGAATAAAAGCATAGTAATTTGAAACCACATCTCTTAACTTCAAATCTAGTGGGTTAGTGGGTGGCAGAAATAACACAGACGTAGGAATTACACAGACCTTTGTTTGAATCCTGACTCTATCTTATTAGCTATGTGACTTTAGGAAGATTATTTAGCTTCTCTGAGCCTCAATTTTCTCATCTGTGAAAATGTAATAAAAATATCCATCTCTAAGGATTAAATTCTTTCAGGATGATTTGAAAGTTATCTAGGTAAGTTGGTGGGGACAGGGGACTTGGGGACCCTACTCCTCCACCATCTTGCCCCGCCTCTAAGGATTAAAATCTTTGTATTTAAAGTGATTAGTGAGTACCTAGCATCCTAAAAGGGCTCAATAATTGTTTATTCACTTTCTTCCTCCTTAATTTCTGATGTTTATCTGACATTTATTTGTAGCATATATGTGCATCACTAAATTATTTGTGAATTATCTAATGATATTTAAAAGTTATTTGTGAATTTAGGTTTTCCTGAATTGACAAATGATAAATTTTCACACATTAGTCTCTTTCTGGATAGTAGAAAAGCACATTTTACTAATTAAAGGCACAAAAATCTAAAGAAAAATTATGAACATGGTTTGGAAACTCATGTACATATTTATTTAACACCATTTCATATCTTTGAGAAGGCTTTTGGAAACTTATTTAGAAAGCTGAAAAGTCCTTGAATACCAAGTGGTTTAACAAGAATTTTTTAATGAGTTAAGTGTAAAGGAATCAAAAACATATGAATTCTATTTTCTGTAAATAACACATGGTTTTGAAAACTGAAAATGTACTTGGAAAAAATGTTTCCTGTGCACTATTGAATTAAAGCTCTTGAAAAATAATGCCCCCCCCCAGACTGAGGCAAGTTCCATTTAGATTCTAGAGTACTCTCTGTCCACAGTGAAAATATTGACCACAGCGTATCTTACATGTTTGATTTTGTTGAGATAAAATTATTTTAGGATAGTGTTCAAAGTAGGAAGGAGACTTCTTGGGTATTCCCACTTTCACAGTGAGTAGAATAAATCATTTTCTTTTTTGACAAAAGAGAAAGCAGTTGTTTTCATCAGCATAAATTGTTCCTAGAGGAGCAATTCTAGGACTTCAGTTATGAGAACAGTGGGATAAGAGTAAATGGAGGAATGTTGGTGAAATGTGTCATCACAATTTCTCAAGAAGAATAATTTATTTTGTTGGAAAGGCAGGCAAACTAATCAACTAAATTTTCATTAAGATATTAAAACCTAAAAAAAAAGATATTAAAACCTTTCACTGACAATGCCAAGTAATGTGTCTTCAAATATTTTATTTGTGCCTATAACTGCTTCTTTCTTTTCTAAGGAGATATCTACGATATATAAGATCCAGATGAGGCAATCATAATTTTAATATTACAATTATTTTTGAAGCCATCCAATTCCCAATTCCATCTTTGGGTATTCAGAAGAGTTTTCACTCATTTGAAGTAGTCCTCCTTTTATAATTGGCAGTTTCCCTCTCCCCTAAGATGGCAAAACTGACTATATTTTGTTGGTTGTAGAATGAAAAATGTATAGATAAAGTTGCTTTAGAATAAAGCTATGTTTGTGCAGTAATGGACTCTGATATATGACCAAATGGACATTGATTAAAAGGACCAGAAGTACTGGCAGAAGGATAGATATATAAATAGAATAAACTTGAGAGTCCAAAGATAAGCCCTCACATATATAGTCAACTGATGTTCAATGAGTGTGCCAAGCCGATATAGTGGGGAAAGAACAATCTTTCCAAAAACTTATGCTGGAGATCTAGTTATCTTAAAACAAAAAAAAGGAAGTTGGATTCCTACCTTATACCATATACAAAGTTTAACTCAAAATAGATCAAAGACCCAAATGGAAAAGACTAACTCAAATTATCAAAGATAAACTAAAATTCATAGCATAAAACATAGGTATAAATCTGCATGACTTTAGATTTAGCAATGGTTTTTTTTAAATTTTTTTTTAAAATTTTTATTTATTTATGATAGTCACATAGAATGAGAGAGAGAGAGGCAGAGACACAGGCAGAGGGAGAAGCAGGCTCCATGCACCGGGAGCCCGACGTGGGACTCGATCCCGAGTCTCCAGGATCGCGCCCTGGGCCAAAGGCAGGCGCCAAACCGCTGCGCCACCCAGGGATCCCCTTAGCAATGGTTTCTTAAATGTGACACCAAAAGCACAAACAACAAAAGAGAAAAACAGTGTACTGGGGATCCCTGGGTGGCGCAGCGGTTTGGCGCCTGCCTTTGGCCCAGGGCGCGATCCTGGAGACTCGGGATCGAGTCCCACGTCGGGCTCCCGGTGCATGGAGCCTGCTTCTCCCTCTGCCTGTGTCTCTGCCTCTCTCTCTCTCTCTCTCTCTCTCTCTCTCTCTCTCTCTCTCTGTGACTATCATAAATTAAAAAAAAGAACACAGTGTACTTCGTCAATATCAAAAAGTTCTGCACTTAGGGGTGCTTGGGTGGCTCAGTTGAGTGTCAGACTTGATTTTTGACTCAGGTTGTTATCTCCAGGTCATGGAATCAAGCCCTGCATAGGGCTCCATGCTGAGCCTGCTTGCCCCTCTCCTTCTGCTCCTACCCCCCCCCCCGCTTGCACTATCTCTTGCTCTAAAATAAATAAATACATACATACATACATACATACATACATACATACATACATAAAATATAAAAAAAAAACAACTGTGCTTAAAAGGACAACATCAAGAAAGTGAAAAGACAACACACAGAATAAGAAAAAATAGGCAAATCACATTTTTGATGAGGTACTTCTAACTAAAAATTTCAAAGAATTATTACACTCAATAATAAAAAGACAAATAACCCATCTTAAAAATTGGCAAAATAGGGATCCCTGGGTGGCGCAGCGGTTTGACGCCTGCCTTTGGCCCGGGGCGTGATCCTGGAGACTCGGGATCGAGTCCCATGTCGGGCTCTCAGTGCATGGAGCCTGCTTCTCCCTCTGCCTGTGTCTCTGCCTCTCTCTCTCTCTCTCTGTGACTATCATAAATAAGTAAAAAAAAAAAATTGGCAAAATAGGGATGCCTGGGTGGCTCAGCGGTTGAGGATCTGCCTTTGGCTCAAGGTATGGTCCTGGGGTTCTGGAATTGAGTCCCACATCGGGCTCCCTGCAGGGAGCCTGCTTCTCCTTCTGCCCCTCTCTCTACGTCATAAATAAATAAATAAATAAATAAATAAATAAATAAATAAATAAAATATTTTTTAAAAATTTGCAAAATATCTAAACAGACATTTCTCCAAAGAAGATACACAAATAGCCTAGGAACACATGAAAAGGTGCTCAGTATCATTAGCCATTAAGGAATTGCAAATCCAAACCACAGTGAGGTACCATTCCAAATTATTAGGATGGCTATAATAAAAAATAGAGACGAAAGCAAGTATTCACAAAGATGTGGGTACACTGGAACCTGGAACCCTTATACACTACTGGTGGAAATGTAAAATGGTTTAACTTCTTTGGAAAACAATCTGGTCATTCTTCAAAAGTTTAAACACAGAGTTACCATATGGCCATATGGCTCACTGATTCCACTGCTTATACCCAAGAAAAATGAAAATATAGATCCACACAAACACTTGTACATGAATGTATATATTAGCATTATTATAGCCAAAAAGTGGAAGCAACCCAATGGATAAATAAAATATGGTATATCTATACAATGAAATATTATCTGGCAATAAAAAGAAATAAAGTTCTGATGCATGCTACAAAATATTATGCTGAGTAAAAGAAGCAAGTCACAAAAGACCACATATTTTATTATTTCAATTATATGAAATGTCTAGAATAGGCAAACTCATAGAAACAGAACAGTGGTTGTCTAGATTTGGAAGAGTTGAGGAAACTGAAAATATTCTAAAATCAATTGTGTTGATGGACACACACTCTGTGAATATACTAGACTACTGAATTGTATACTTCACATGGGTGAATTGCGTGATATGTGAGTTATATCTTAATAAGGCTGTTCCCCTTCTCTGCAAAAAAAGAACCAGAAACAACTGGCAAATAGAAATGTTGGCTGATTTTCATCTTAAAATATTTTTATGTAACTTAGAGCTAAACTACTATATGTGTGTTGAATTTCAGGTTAAAGAGGTGAGAGAAGGACAGATGGTCTCTAAAGGTCTGATTGTAATTGTTTCTCTTTTTTGTATTTCTTTTTGCATTTCCCAGTGCACTGGTTAGAATATAAAACTAATTCCAACATAAATTCCAACTGTTTTTTGGTGTTGGAGATGCAAGGAACAGGACAAATTCCCTGGCTCTCCGCTTATATTCTAGTAAGGGGAGTATAGTGGGGGTGGCAGGAGGGAATGGCCTTTTCAAGGAAGTGATATTTGAACAGAGATCTAGATAACATAAAAAGTCTGGAGTATTAGGTAGAGGATGCAGAAATACAAGCCCTGAATTGGGAGAAAGATTAGTATATCAGAGCAGTGGTTCTACAACTTAAGTACGCACTGGAATCAACTGGAGATCTTGTTAAAATGGATTGTTGGCTCCACACATAGACTGTCTTATTCAGTAAGCCTGGGAAAGGGCCCAAGAATTTGCATATCTAGCAAGTTCCCTAGTGCTGCTGCTGCTGCTGTTCTATGGACCACACTTTAAGAACCACTGTTAGGGGAACAGCAAAGAAACTAATGTGGCCGGAGAAATCTGAGAAATTGGGAGAATGGTAGGCAATAGTGTGCCAATGTCAGCTTATACTACCTCACAAGGGGCAAAATCTACGTATCTCTTCTCAACCTTTTATTAAGCGAAGTTCCATTGATAGCCATGGTGGAAGTATTTATACTTTGGAAATTGGCAAGAGCAGTATATCAAGGATCCCATTATTAGTGAGAGGAATGAAGTAAAAAAGATAGGCAGGTGTCAGAACTTGAAGGGTCTTGTACTCCATGACAAGGAATTTGTTTTTAAGTATAAGGGCACTGGGAAGCCTTTGAAGAGTTGCAAGCAAAGGGTGGTGTGATCTGATTTGTTTTTTAAATGTAATATCCTGAATGCTGATTGGTGTATAGATTATAGGGGTTATGCTTGTACCCTCTAAATTCAATCTGTCCATTAGGGCAATTAGTTGCTTAACTAAAAGCTACATTTCTTAGCCTTCCTTGCAGTTGCCGGTGGGTATCTGCTCAAGTATATGCCAACACAATGTGAATAAAATGATGTGTGACATTTATGAACCACTGGATAAAGAAGTCCTTACTCTGAATGTTCGCCCTTTACCCTTACTGGAAGCCACAAGCCAGACAGACATAGCAGTGACCCAGTTTGGGTTATGCCGATAATGATATTACCCAAGGAGATAGAGAAGTAATGACTTAGAAGCAGCCCTGATGTCTGAATCACTACAAGAGCAAAGCTCCCCATCAACCTGTGAGAGACCAAAAAAAAAAAAAAAAAAAAAAAGTTTTCTTTTAAACAAGAAGCCATGCCATTGTTGGGTCTGTTACAGTCATCTCATCCTA
This sequence comes from Nyctereutes procyonoides, assembly GCF_905146905.1. Lineage (NCBI taxonomy): Eukaryota > Metazoa > Chordata > Mammalia > Carnivora > Canidae > Nyctereutes > Nyctereutes procyonoides. Next base: position 18,604,233 of record NW_026575040.1, on the reverse strand, counting down.
ACAGCAGGAAAAGTTAGAGTAGAAGCAGGGGGAAGACTGAGGAGACTATTGTTTTGTTTTGAAGATTTTATTTACTTATTAGAGGAGAGAGAAAGAGAGAGAATGAGCAGAGGGAGGGGCAGAGGCAGAAGGAAAGGAACAAGCAGACTCCTAAGCGGAAAGCCCGACACAGAGCTGGATCCCAGACCCTGAGAGCATGACCTGAGCTAAAAAGTCAGAGGCTCAACCTTAACCAAATGAACCACCCAGGCGCCCCCAGGAAGACTACTGTAATAGCCAATTAGGAGATGATGATGGCTTGAAGTAGGGTAATGCCAGGTGGGCCTATTTATTCTCAGACCCAGTCCTCTCCCTGTTTCTTTGCTGCCTGGTCCCCGCAGAATGACTCCCTGGCAGCTGACTTCTGGTGGCTTTAGGCACTTTCTGGAGATGGGAGGGCAGGTACAGCGGAAGCCAGGTCATATCTCTCCCCCTCTCTCTCTCTCTCTCTCTCTCTCTCTCTCCTTCTCAATCTCTACCACAGGCAGCATCTCTGGCAGGGACAGAATGGCTCTGGCTTCTGCCAAATGGTATCACCATGGATCCAGCTTCTTCTGGGGGATCATGATCCTTCCTCCTTCTGTCCTCCCACTCTGGACATGGCAGCAGTTTCCAGGGTTGTTAATCTCTGGGTTGTCTCACCATTCCGTTTGGCTTCTCACTTCTCACATCACTAGTATAACCAATTTCCTGCATTAAATCCCTTCTGTTTTAAATAGTTTCTCTTCTCCTGGGTGAGCCTGGACTGATACAGGGACAGGTGGTTAAGTGAGTGAGAAGTGTTAGAATCTGGGCATTTCAGTAAAAAATGACAAGATTAGTGAGAGATTGGATATGGGGTAGGAAGGGTTTAAAAATCAAAACAAAACATTTCCCTGCAACCTCGCTACCAAACTGCTTCTCAGTCTTCCCAATCTCAAAAAATTATCATTTATTCAGTCTCAAAACAAAAATCTAGGCCTCATCTTTTATTTATTGGATTCTTCCTCTAGTCTTTCATAAAGTTTTACTCCCACTTTTGGGGCATGTGGGGACTTGTCTGGAATTAGAAGTATCTATATACACTTTATCATACCTGACCAAAAACCTTATCCTGGAAATAGAGCCTAATTCAGATATTACTGCTAATTTCAAAAATTCAAGTGAACTTCACAAAGACTATCCATTGAGAAATAAACCAGAAACTGAATCTAGATTAGACCGCCTGGGCCCTGGACCATTGCCAGAACAACTACAGGGAGTGTAGGGAGGTGCAGCAGCCAGGGTTTTGCTGTGTTTGTTGGGAGACCAGAGCAGTTTTAGATAGGCTGAAACACAGGAGCTAAAACATGCTTGGAAGATGTTAGGCAAGTTGAAAATAATACTGGCTACAAGGACTGGGACTCAGAAAACTTCTCCATTTTTCCCTTGACTTGAGACGACTGAGAAACACAACCTCTGGGAGGAAGAAAGACCTCTACTTATTAGCTCTGTATCTTAGGACAATGTTGGTAACCTCTTTACCGACTTCAGTTTGCTATGTGTCAAAAACAAGAAAAGCATTACCCTTACCTGCAAGATTGTTGTATTAAAGTATGTGATGGGCCTTAGAACATGGCACATAGCATGCCTTTTTATTCATTTTTCTTCTCATCCCTTTCATTTTTTCCCATACAGGTACATTGCAGTTGATTAACTGTAACTATCTCTAACTTAGTATACTCTCAGTTAATGACTAGTGATCTTCTACATATATGGTCCCCAGATGAAATGTATGCCATGGTTTGATTCATAAGATAAAATGTCTTGGGATTGCTGAGTGGCTCAGCAGTTTAGCGCCTGCCTTCCACGGAGGGCGTGATCCTGGAGACCCAGGATCGAGTCCCACGTCGGGCTCCCTGCATGGAGCCTGCTTCTCTCTCTGCTTGTGCCTCTGCCTCTCTCTCTCTCTCTCTCTCTCTCTCTCTCTCGGTGTGTGTGTGTGTGTGTGTGTGTGTGTCTCTCATGAATAAATAAATAAAATCTTTAAAAAAAAAAAGATGTCTTCATTGTGAAATTCATTGCCAACTTGTTTAAGTTTGGAGAGACTATCTGTGGGTAATGGAGTAGGGTGCAAAAATTTTGGGAAGAAAGGCAAAACATTATTATCTATGTTACATGCAAGACTAGCAGTTGCAAAGTAAGGACCATGGACTCTTAAGAACCGCCTCCCTCATGAACACCATTATTTTGTTTCTCTGGACTTACTAGATTGCATGGCAACATGTCCTATAGACAACTTATATTTACTGGCATCATAATAAGTTTTCTTAAACACTTCATAAATTTGACTTTAAAATATTCCTTATACAAAAACTTTAATTCTCCAATTTATGAAGACATTCTAGACAAAAACCATTTGAAAAAAAGATAACTCAAAATGATGACAGGGTGGTTTTATTTTATTTATTCTATTTTCTGACATTTAAAAAAATTTATAGTAGCAAGAAATCATTAATTTTTCTTCTGCAAAGAAATTAAGTTCCAAAATACCAAACATGTTGCTTGTATGATTACTGATTGTCTCTACTCAAGAGCTGGCCAGCTCTTTCTGTTTATAGCTAAAATGAAATGAAAATATTAAAATGAGTTACTTTCCCATGTAAGTGAGTGTAATAGTTAATTTTATGGGCCAACCTGGCTAGGCCATAGTACTCAGATACTTGGTCAAACCCCAATTTAGATGTCGCTTTGAAGAGATTTTTTTAGATGAGATTAACATTTAAATCAGCTGACCTGGAGTAACACAGACCACCCTCTCTAATGTAGGTAGGTGCTATCCAACCAATTGAAGATCTTAAGACAAAAAGATTGAGGATCCCCAAGGAAAAGGGAATTCTATATCCAGAATGCTTTCTCAGACTGCTTTCAGACTCCACATGCAAGATCTACCCTTCTCTGGGTCTCCAGCTTGCTGGCCTGCCCTGAAGATTTCAGACTTTCCAGCCCCACAGTCATATGGGATAATTCCTTAAAATAATAAATGAATCTCTCTCCTTCTCAATCTCTCTTTCTCTATGTATATATGTATGTATATGTACATATACATATGCATGTATAGATAGCAATATATATATATTATATACATATTCAGTTTCTCTGGGAAACCCTGACTAATTCAGGGGGAAACATTAAACCAAGCATCAAAATAACAAAAAAAATAATGTTTTACGAGATACAGATAATGCTTTGTAGATAAAACTTTTTTTTAAGATCTTATTTATTTATTTGACAGAGAAGGAGAGAGCACACAGCAGGGGCAACAGCAGGCAGAGGTAGAGGGAGAAGCAGGCTTCCTACTGAGCAGGGAGGGAGCCCAACGTAGGACTCAATCCCAGGACCCTAGGATCCTGACCTGAGTCACCAAGGCACTCCCCTCATGAACCTCTAACCATAATATAAATTGGCATAATCACTAGAGGAAACAATATGGAGATTCCTCAAAAAATTACAAATAGAACTACCGTATGATCAGCAGTCCCACTTCTGGATATTTGTCCAAAGAAAATTAAAAATATTAATGTTCATTGCAACATTATTTATAATAGCCAAGACATGTAAACAATCAAAATGTCCATCGATGAATAAATAAAATTTGTCATATATATATATGAATATTATTCGGCTGTTAAAAAAATCAGATCTTGCCATTTGCAACAACATGGATGGAACTTGACAGCATTATGCTAAGTGAAATAAGTCAGAAAAATATAAATGCTGTATGATCTTACTTATATGTGGAATCTAAAAACAAAACAGAAGAAAGTATTAAATTCTGTAAAAGTTCTAAATTAGTGAATGATAGGTGAATAAATGAGTTCTCAGAACACAGTATTCAGTATATGCATGATTCCTATTAACTAATCATTTCCAAAGCCATAACTATTAATTAAATGTCTTTCAAAATATTTTCTTATTAAAAGTATTTGTGCCTAAGTGCTTCTGTTTATGGGACAAGAAATTGAAATAACTGTCTTGGCAGTGTAACTCCTGTTGTATAAGCCAAGGGATTAAGAGTACTTTTGAGAAGGAGTAACAATGTGTTCTCTGTAATTTTGGAAATGATGGTAAATTTATATATAATGTATGGATGATTATATGCTCTTACGAGAGTGTCAATCAAAACAGCATTTCTATCAAGAGAGAGTTTCTGATTCACAATTTGTTTTTATATTAGAATCCATGCTGGTCTTAAAAGTTCACATTTACTAATCAACTTCATTTTTAAAATCCACTTCTAAAAATGAAATGACTAATAATTCTGACTTTGAGCAACAACTATCCATGCCAGCCTGGTACAGGAAAACTTAAAACTAATTCTAACATCACTCTTCCTATAATATAAGTGCTGTTGATGCTGCAAAATCTCAAGGTGGTACTTTTTAATTACCCTTAAACTAGTTGCCATGACCAGTATTGCTTCACAGGATATAAAAAGAACAGTAGCTAAGCTTCCATAGAGGAGAGGTATGCTCTAGAAAGAACAATAACGTCAACAGGATTTAGTGTGGAATGCAAGGCTTAAAAATTCCATAAAGTAGAGAAGGAAAGCAGGAATTTATTTACAGACATCTAAAAAGAGTTTGCCTTCTCACCAGGAAGTGCTCACATACTAAGCTTTAGGTTTGGTTTGCCTATAGGTATGTTTATATAATTTTAACTATTAATAACATGTGAGTAACAATTTGCATTCTTTTTTTTAACTTTTTTAAAAAAGATTTATTCATTTGCTTGAGAGAGATGGGGTGGGGTGTGTGTGCAGAGGGAGAGAGAGAATCCCAAGCAAACCCCCCACCAAGCACAGAGTGCAATGCAGGGTTCAAGCCCATGACCCAGAGACTATGACCAGAGCTGAAATCAAAAGTTGGACACCCAACTGGCTAAGCCACTCCGGAACCCCTTGACTCGAATTCTTTTTACACAAGTCCAGCTAGATCAAATTGTTAAATGGGCAGTGTTCATCTTGGTGTTCAGTGTTTATCTTGGATGTTCCTTAATTTCTATCTCTTCTATTTCTTTTCCCAGTGTTCCTTCCTCTAGAAACAATTTCTTCAAAGTGATTTACACAAAGATGTCAATGATGACATTTCCAAAGAAATATAGGCATTTGAAAAGAGCCCAGAGCAATACAAAGGAATAAATTGTTACCAATGAAATTTCACATATGCAAGCAGATTAGAGAGGTATATTTCATGGGCTTCTTAAATCCACACTTTTTCCACAGCAAAGCAGCCCTGCTAGAGACCCTAGACATTAAAAAAAAAAGACTTGTAGAACTGTATAATCAGTGCATTTAGCTAAGGAAAGGGAGATCTTAAATCACAATCCCAACATCAGCCAGGAACAGCTATTTTCATTCATACCTGAAGATTGTTGGAATGATTGGGTGACAGAAAAAACACTGATGGTTCTAATCATTGAATCAGAGGGCGTGAAGATAATTGCATACAAAACTAGCAATGACTCATTTCAGGCCTGCTTCTCCAACTGATACTCCTTTGTGTTCTACTTTCTTACCATAGTGCTCTTGATTACAACTGTCAGCTGGGGCTCCTTGGTTCAAATATCCACAATATTACCTGAAAGGTTCTCTAATTTGGAGGTTTATAAAAACAAAACAAACAAAAAAACAATAAAACATTCCTTTAAGAATGACTTATCCTAAACTATGGAAGGAAAATTAGATATAGATTTCCAATTCAGTAATAATGGAGTAAAATTGGTCTTTCTTCCTTCTCCTCTAGGAAATCACCCAAAAGCAGAATGAGAAAGAGAAATGCAAACTAGGATACTTTTGAAACCTTAAGCCACAGATAGATAGAAGGGCTGCCAAAAGCAGTGAAGAGCAAACAGGATGTGGGAGGAAGCTGAGGGGAGGACTGTGAATGCAAATCCCTCAGAGAGCTGGCAATACCCCAAGATAAGGAGCATGCCCAAGACACAGAGCTAAAATCTTCATGTGTCCTAACAGGGACAGAGAGTATGGGGTTGTGACAGAAGCATCCATGCACTAGTTTGATTCTGAGAAGCAGAGGGAACCGGACTGAACAAGGATATAACTGACTGACACGCCACTTTTTAAGAAACAGTCTGCTGGTGAGGCAGAGGAGTAAAAAAGTCTCTGAATGATGTGAGTCTTACAGCTGCCTATCTTTTGGCCAGGGACAGGTAATAGTTAAATGGATTCTCACATTTAACTAAAGGCCCTAGGGAGAATGCTGCTAGCCTTGGACATGGCTTTAGCATCTCCAACATATGACCCATTTGCAAGTAGCTGGTCAGGGAAGCCCTCTTATCAGTTTGAAAAATCAAAAATAAACCATCCAGGATCTATATAAAAATATCACAAGAAAAAAGGAGAAAAGGAACAAGAATACAAATGCAGATGAATACTGATTAAAGCAGTATTTCCATGAAACAGATGAAAATGTTGATGAAAAATTTTGCTGTGGATTTAAACAGCTAATGAAACAATTTGTCAATAAACAAGAGACTGTACATACAAGCAATGTATTTAAAAGCCTTGAAAAGGAAAAGAGAGAAAAGCAATGAAACCTAAAGCTGGTTCTTTGAAAAGATCCATAAAACTTTTAATCCCCTAGCCAGCCTCACTAAGAAAAAAAAAGAGAGTTGATAAAAATTATTATCAGAAATGAAAGAGGGAACATTGCTACAGATCCCATAGATATTAAGAATATAATAAAGGAAGACTATGAATGAGTCTATTCCCACAAATTTGATAACCTAAATGAAATGGATCAATTTCTTGAATGAAACAATCTGCAAAACTCACAAAGGAAGAAACAGGTTATCTGAATAGGCCTATCTCTATTAAAGAAATTGAGTCAATAATAACTTTGCAAAACAGAAACCATGAGGCCCAAATGGGTTCACCAAGTGGTAAATTTCACCAAACATTTAAGGAAGAAATAGTACCAACATTTGACAATTTCTTTCAGATGATAAAAACAGAGGGAATACTTCCTGACTCATTCTATTAGGCCAGCAGTACCTTAATATCAAAACCAGACAGACATCACAAGAAAGCTACAGAACAATATCTCTGATGAACAATCCTCAAAAATGAAAAACCCTCGAAAAAATATTAGCAAATAAAATCCAGCATTATATAAAAAGAATTACCGTAACCAAGTAGGATTTTTTCCAGGTATACAAGGCTAATTCAAATTTTGAAAGCCAATTAATGTGATCCATCACATCAACAAGCTAAAAAAGAAAAAGCACATGATTACATCAATAGATGCAGAAAATGCATTTGACAAAACCCAGCACCCATTTATGATAAAAACTCAGTAAAAGAGGAATAGAGGGGAACTTCCTCAATTTGGTAAAAAAATATCTACCAAAAAAACCCACAGATAACATCATACTTAATGGTGAGAAACTAGAAGCTTTCCCATTAAGATCAGGAACAAGGCAAGTAAGCCCCCTCTCACCACACCTTTTCAATATTATACTGGAAGTCTTAGTTAATGCAATAAGACAAGAGAAGGAAATTAAAAGTATACAGATTGGAAAGGAAGAAATAAAACTGTCTTTGTTTGCAGGTGACTATGATTGTTTATGTAGGAAATCCAAAAGAATCAACAAAAACTCCCGGAACTAGTGAAAAATTATAGCACAGCTGCAGGATACAACATGAATACACAAAAGTCAACTGTTTTTCTATAGAGCAACAATGAATAAGTGGAATTTGAAATTAAAAACACAATACCATTTATATTAGCATTCCTCCAAAGTGAAATACTAAGGTATAAATCTAATAAAATGTGTATAAGATCTATATAAGGAAAACCACAAAACTGATGAAAAAAATCAAAAAGTAAGGAAATAGAGAAATTGTACCTATTAAATATTGAAAACTCAACATTACCACAGTGTCTGCTCTTCGTAATTTGACCTATAAATTCAATGCAATCTCAATAAAAATCTTAGCAAATTATTTTTTGGATATTGACAAATTGATCCTAAAGTTCATATGGAAGGACCAGGCTTAGAATAGTCAACACAACATTGAAAGAGAAGAACAAAGTGGAGGACTGACACTACCAGTCTTCAATACTTACTATAAAGCTATTGGTGAAAGAATAGGCAACAGGAACAACAAATCAATAGACAGCCCAGAAATAGACCCACATAAACATAGTCAACTGATCTTTGATAAAAGACCAAAGGCAATAAATGAAGCAAAGACCATCTTTTCAACAAATAGTGCTGAGACAGCTGGACATCCATATACAAAGCAATGACTCTAGACATAAAAACTAGCAAAAATTAACTCAAAATGGGTCATATATCTAGATGTAAAATGGAAAACTATGAAATGTAGATACAATTAAAAGAGAATATAGGAGAAAACCTAAATGACCTTGAGTATGACGATGACTTTAGACATAACATCAAAAGCACAATATATGAAAGAAATCATTGATAAGCCGAACTTCATTAAAATTTAAAACTTCTGCTCCACAAAGACAATGTTGAGAGAATGAGAAGACAAGCCACATACTAAGAGAAAAATATTTGCAAATGACTCATTTCATAAAGAACTACTCAAAATACACAAAGGACCCCTAAAACTCAACAATGAGAAAACAATCAACTTGATTTTAAAATATGCTAAAGACCTTAACAGGCATATCACCAAAAGATATACAGATGGCAAATAAGCATAGCAATAGAGGCTCCGCCCCTTGTCATCAGAAAATGCAAATCAAAATAACAATGAGATGCCACTAAGTACCTATTAGAATGGCCAAAATCCTGACAACTGCCAACACCAAATGCTGACAAGGAAGGGGAGCAATGGGAAATCTTATTTATTGCTAGTAGGAATACAAAATAGTACCCTTATTTTGGAAGATAGTTTGGTAGTTCTCACAAAGCTAAACATACTCTTACCATATGATCCAGCAATCACATTCCTTGGTATTTATTCAAACAAGTTAAAAACAGGTTCATACAAAAACCTGTACATGGATGTTTATAGCATCTTTATAATTGCCCAAACTTGAAAGCAACCAAGATGTCTCTCAGTAGGTGAATGGTTAAATAAATTGTGGTACATCAAGACAATGGAATTTTATTCAGTGCTAAAAAGAAATGAGCTATCAAGCCATGAAAAGACAAGGAGGAAATTTAAATGCATACTACTAAATACAAGAAACCAATCTGAAAAGGCTACATACTATATAATCCCAAGTATATGACATTCTAAAAAAGGCAAAACTGTGGAGATAGAAAAAAGATCTGTGTTTGCCAAGGATTTGGGCAGAAAGATGAATAGGTGGAGCACAGAGGATTTTTAGGACAGTGAAAATACTCTGTATGATACCATAATGATGGATACATGTCATTATAGATTTGTCCAAACCCACAGAATGTAAAATAGCAAAACTGATGATTATGATGTATCAAGGTAGATTTATCACCTGTAATAAATGAAGGAAGTTGATAATGGGGCAGGCTGTACATGTGCTGGGGCAGGGGTTTATGGGAAATCTCTTACCTTCCTCTTAACTTTGCTATGAACCTAAAACTGATCTAAAAAAGAAAAAGTCAGGCAGCCTGGGTGGCACGGCAGTTTGGCACCGTCGGCCCAGGGCCTGATCCTGGGGACCCGGGATCGAGTGCCACATCGGCTCCCTGCATGGAGCTTGCTTCTCCCTCTGCCTGTGTCTCTGCCCCCCTCTCTCTCTCTCTCTGTGTGTGTGTGTGTGTGTCTCATGAGTAAATAAATAAAATCTTAAAAAAAAAAATAAAAAAGAAGAAAAGAAGGAGTCGGGTCACCTGGGTGGCTCAGTTGGCTAAGCGTCTGCCTTCGGCTCAGGTCAAAATGTCTGGGTCCTGGGATTGAGCCCCACATTGGGCTCCCTGCTAAAAAGGGAGCCTGCTTCTCCCTCTTAGCCTCCCTCTCCTCCTGTGTGCTCTCTCTTTCTCTCTCTCCCTCCCTCCCTCTCAAATAAATAAATAAAATATATATTTTTTAAAAGACATTCTGACACATGCTACAACATGGATGAAATTTGAAGACATTATTCTAAGGAAAATAAGCCAGTCACCTAAAGACAAATATGGTATAATTCTGCTTATACGAGGTATTTAGAGTCATCAAATCATAGAGACAGAAAATAGAATGATGATTGCCAGGGGCTTGGGGGAGAGGTTAGGAATTAGGAGCTAGTATTTAATAAGTACATAGTTGAGAAAGACAAAAAAGTTCCTGGAGTTGAATGGTGCTGATGATAGCACAACAATGTAAGTGCACATAATGTGACAGAAATCTTCACTTAAAAGTGGTTAAAGTGGTAAATTTTTGCATTATGTATATTTTATTGCAGTATGGATTTTTTTTTAATTAACAAAGAGCAAATGGCACAGATTAATAAAGATAGAGACAACTAAAGGAATGAAACACAGCTGGCAGATCTCTTAGGGGAATAGTGGCTTAAAAAATAACAGAAATAGAATAAAAACTGGAAGTAGCCCAGGGGGGACTAGATGCTGATGAGAATGCAGAAAGGAATATAGAGGTTAGATACGAGAAAAGCAAACAAAACAAGTGAAAATAAATAGCATTTAAAATAATAAGAGATAAAATGACGTCTAGGGAAAACAGGCAAAGGAGGTCTAATATAAACTTACCTGAAATCCCTAGGCAATGAATCAAAACAAATATCTGAAATATGATTAAGGAAAATGTTCATTTTGAAAGGGCATTGCAGGTCTTAGGAAAAACTGACACAATACAGTCAACACAGATATATCCTAACACAATTGCTGAATTTTGAATATTTTGGGCAATCAGGCAAAAACAGTGAGTCATCTATGAAGAATAAAAAACACAGAACAGGCTACAATAATATGCAGTTCTAGAAAACTGGATAAATGCCTCTAAAAGCCTTAAGGAAAGAAAGTGTGACCCATGAAGTTTATATCATCCAAATTGTTATTCAAATATAAAGGCAATAAATAATTTTTAGTATTCACGAACTCTGGAAATACTGGAAAAATATTACAATTCATATCACAAAGTGCCAATTTTCTTGTCTGTAAAGAACCTCATTTTTAAACTATAAACATAACAGCTGTATGGTAACAATTTTGAAAACTTAGACAACATGAACAACATACTGTATACATTTCTTGAAAATGCACATATACCATTTGACATGCAGCTAAAGAAACTAAACCTTGAATAGTCCCTCAATTCTTAAATATATTCAAACAGTTGTTAAAAATCTTCCCACAAAGATAAGATTAGATAATACAAGTATTTATATAAGGATATAGTTTTCTGACTGTTAGGAGAAAGGTCAGGGTTAATACCTGTCAATACGTTATCAGAGAACACATAAAATAGAAAAACAACTATAAGAATTGTTAAAAAAAATAAAATTAACAATACCTCGAATATGTGTACCAATAAAAACTATCACTGTTCTGAAAGGCCCAACTAGCAACTTACCTAGCCTGAGCAGTTCACATGCTGATGTGCCAGGGCTGTTCTCTGAGGCAGATTGCCCCCGTCGGACCAGTCATAAAGCACTGCTTCCCACTTGTGCCAGGAAGGAAGAACACCTTCCTTCATTGCATAAATGCAGGTGGCACTTATGGAAATAAATGAATTTTGACATACAAAATAAGGAAATGCTGTGCAAGGGAGACATTTGTAAAGTTGCAGGTGGAAGGGGGGGTGTTGAAAGTACTACCAAACATTTCTAGATTGTTTAGTTTATGGGAAAGGGAACAGTATCCATCCCAGTTTCCCCACTTCCAGTATAAATTTCATATATTTCCAAAGCTCAGCCCTCATCTTTATTTTCAGATGGGCTGAATAGGGCTCAATCATCAGTCATCATTTTTAGGATACAGGATGCGGCTTATTGGCTGAACAAGCCTCACAGAGCTTGTGATAGGGCTTGTAATAGGGCTCAATCATCAGTCATCATTTTTAGGATACAGGATGCGGCTTATTGGCTGAACAAGCCTCACAGAGCAAGGGAGGCCAAGCCTCTTTCTACAAGGGCACATCTCTTCCTTTAGGAGCAGCTTTTCACAAAGTAACCTCACTGAAGCACTAGAACACACTGCAAAAGGAACTTCAACTACTCGTCAGAATCTAAGCTAGAAACGCCATTTGTCCAAATCAAATTTCGACCAACTAAATACATTCCCTTACCTCACATGGACAGCAATTCTGGATTCTTTTGGCCTTAAAGTAAAGAGAACTAAATAAGGAGAAAAAAATAAATGTAAAAAACTTACAGGTAAACGAATAAGCCTGAGGATAAATGGGCAAAGAATATGAATGAACTCTTCACATAAAAGGAAATATCAATGGATTTACAACATATGTGAAAAATGTTCAATCTCATAATGAGAAAGGCAAATTAAAATTAAGCTGAAATATCACAGGTACCCATCAAATTGGAAAAAGAGCACAAAGCTTCGTAACACTCTGCATCAGTAAGAGTGTGTTAGAGGTGTTTTCACATACTGCTGATAGGAATATAAATTAGTACAACCTCTGTGTAGGGTAAATTAGCAATATCTATCAAAATTAGAAGCACACATACTCTTAGAGTCAGTAATTCTACCTCTGGAATTTATGCTACAGATTTTTCACATGTGGACAAAATGACTCCTGTACAAGTCATTACAGTATCATTTGCAATAGCAAAAGACTGGAAACAACTTAAATGTCCATCAGGGTGGAGCTGGTCAAATAAATTATGATGCATCCATTCAACGGAATACTATGCTACTGAAGAACAATGGGTAAAATTTATTACCAATAAAGTGGGGGAAAAAAACTTCAGAGTATACAGAATGTTATCACTTGTATGAAAATTTCATGTACATTTGCTCACATATGCACTGACGGATACATAAGATAGTGGTAATATTAGTTGCCTTTGAGGAGAGTGGACTAGTTGACTGGAAAGGAGTTAAAGAGAACTCACTGTATTATTCTTTTGTCCTTTGGGAATTCTGAAATGTGAACTCATTACAAAGGAAGAAGGGAGAGAGGAAGGGAGTAACAAACGAATGAATGAATGAATGAATGAAGAAAGTGTGTCCTTCTGTTTATGTCTACCTTTACCGGGGAATTTGTGAATCCTCTTAGCCAGAAGTGGCTAAAGGAAGTGTCCTTGGTTGTCTCTTCCTTTTCCGGCCCAGGTTGGGTTATTAATCATCTTTCTTCTGAGTCTTACTTAATTATATTCCCATAATAGTCTCAGTCAAATGAGTGTCTCCTTGCATCAGTGCTTTAAAAATTTCAAATAATTCTCATGCTTAGTCACAAGCAAACACCAAAAATTTATATTTTAAACAGAAGTTTTCATAAAGCTCTAACTATACCTGATTTTTAATTCCATTGAACTTTAAGGGGTTTCTTTCCATTTGTTGTAGAGTCTGCCAAATTAGGAATACTTCCCTTCTCTGGGGCAAGCCCATTTTAATTCTTTTAGAATAATGAGACAAATTCAGGACTCTTAAAAACAGAAACTGGTCAAAAGCGATTATCATAACCTTTTTTTTGCTACCAAATCCAATGGCCAAACAATAATTATATTTAGCCATACTCTTTTCAGTTGTTTGCTTAAAAGGGGAAAACTCATTGTCCAAGCACTCCTGAGTGCCAAATTTATGTGGCTTACTCATGACTGGAAGTGGACTACAGACAGGATAGCAGAAGCCTACAGGTAATCCCCACAGGATATTTCTAGGTTATTGCTCTGGCAAATTGGAGGGATATCCTGACCCTGTACATTTTTAAAAGTATAATCTTCCATGAGGTAGAGATTGTAGCCTTCTAATGAAATTTACTTAAAACCTCCTGATACCCCGTTAAGCCTCCACCAATGGCAAAGTCCCATTAGATCTGTCCATGCTAAAGCCTATTTGATATTAAAACAAAAGGAAAGGTCTCTGCGTAAGTAGATTAGGGAGACAAAATCAAGCAAGCCAGATTTCTAAACAAGGGGACTTTAAGCATGGAATTTGCATATATTATTCATTCTCTCTCCATGCAAACATGCAGCTATTGCTCAGTGAACTTCGGCCTACCGTGCTTAAAAACAATGGTTATAACATCAGTATCCCCCTTTCTATGGCTGCTGCCAGAGGAATTTCAGTCTCCATTGGGATTTTCACATAACTACCTCTCAACATTGTCCAGTAGTACCCTTTCTCGAAAATGCTACTCAGCACTTGACAGGATGAGCACTGGGTGTTACACTATATGTCGGCAAATCGAACTCCAATAAAAAATATACAAAAATAAAATAATAAAATAAAAATAAAATAAAATAAAATAAAATGCCACTCAGAACTTTTTAAGTGGCAATGGTTTCTTAGCCTCTGTGTAGCAAGTTTCTGCTCTGTACAATCCATGTCTGCTTCCCTGTTAGTACTTTTCCCCTCTTAGCTTCTGGCTAAAAGAGTAACTTAGAGGTCACATTTAATTTGATAAAGGATTAAACACTGTAAAGAAGTAATAGAATCCATGTTGTACCCTGTGTAACAATATTAAGTAGCCTCTATTCCACTTTGCTGCAGCCATAGAGGGTTTTGTGATTAAACAGTCTGAAGTACCTTCATGTTCTACATTTTGAACGCCTGTTCTTTGAGTCATACTGTTTACCACTTTGATTTAGTGCTTCCATGTCCATGCCTACATTTTATTTATGAAAAAGAGTAACTCACTATTGCCTGTTATGGGCCTCAAAAATTTACTCAGTGGGGGTAAGATAGAGTGGATGGTGTTCCTCTTTTTTTTAATTTAAATTCAACTTAGTTAGCATATGCTATATTATTAGTTTCAGGAATAGAATTTAGTGATTCATCAGTTGCATATAACACCCAGTGCTCATTACATCAAGTGCCCTCCTTAATGCCCATTGCACAGTTATCCCATGTCCCTACCCTTATCTTTTCCCTGAATGAACACTTGGGAAAGCTTCATCACTTTTCTGACAACTTTTAGAAAGATCTGTGTCATTTTTCTTTTTAAGATTATTTATTTATTTATTCATGAGAGAGAGGCAGAGACACAGGCAGAGGGTAGAGCAGGCTCCCAAGAGGAGCCCGATGTGGGACTCAATCTTCAGACCTGGGGATCATGCCATGAGCCAAAGGCAGGCGCTCAACCACTGAGCCACCCAGGCGTCCCAGATCTGTGTCGTTTTAAATATACCTCTAATCTCAGTTCAGAAATTAGAATGTTCATATTCAGAAATAATCACAATTCTTAACTTCCTTTAGTAGTTATTTCTACTTTTTTTAAGCTAGAAAGGGAAATATTTTAATAGACTTTTATATAATTGTGGATATTGTTTGATACTATGCCAAAACTCAACACTTAATAGTTTCATAAATGTTAGCTACAATATAGAATTTGAAAACCATATAAACGGACATACTGTTACATAAACATAAACACATAAACATTCATACTGTTACATTGTAGTCCATTCATTATTTTGAAGTCCGAATGGATCTTTAACCCATGCGTGATTCTATACATCATGAATTGATCATGTGGAGAATGTTAGAGCACTGAGTTAATGTTGACCTTTTTTGTTTATACAATATCAAAATTGCTTTAGAAGGGTGCCTGGATGGCTCATTCAGTTAAGTATCTGCCTTTGGCTAAGGTCATGATCTCAGGGTCTTGGAATTGAGTGATGCATCTGGCTCCTTGCTCAGCAGGGAGCCTGCCTCTCCTTCTCCCCCTAACCTCCTTCCCTCTGCTCAGGCTCTGTCTCACTCTCTCAAATAAATAAATAAAATAAAATAAAAACAGAAAAAATAACAATTGCTTTAGATTACTAATTGCCTGAACAAGGAGGAATATGTGCCACAGCAAATATCTTCTGCTGTACCTGGATCAGTGCCTCCAGAATTGTAGCAAATACAAGGAATTAACAAGCAACTCACTAGGCTAGAACAGATTGGTACCCCTTCAGGTACATTCTTTGATTTCATACTAACTGGTTTGATAATGGGGACCTTGGCTAAGGAGTACACTTTGGTCTCTTGGTATTATCCTCCTAATAGCTAGCATTATAGTCTCTATGGTACAATATGTTCTCTCAAAGGTCTTCAATGTATGTTCACAGCCATCAACAGTACATCACATGGTCTCGTTGTGCTTGGAGAAACAGACTCAAGGTGAACAGAGACAGGAACAGCAAAATCAATTCTTCTACAATCTGACATCTTCACCTATGAGTTTCACAATGAAACGGGGAACTTAACTCTGGTGGTAACTGAAAGTGGCACTAATACCAAATTTCTGGTCAATCTCTCTAGGAGAGGATTACCAGTAGGGGAAACTGTTAAGCTAAACAAGGAGGCCATTAGACTGATGTGGCTCTAATGCTGTGAAAGCCTATGTAAGCAAACCAAATGCCTCAAGGTTAAAAAATCCAAATCCAAAGGACAACCAATCATTCAGAAACAGCCAACTAAGCTTTACCAATTAATCATGGAAATATACGACTCAGATCTCCTGATACAGGGAGCAGAGTTGATTGACAGCCCCAGCTGCAGCCCCCATAGATCCACCACTGGATTTCTGCTGAGACCAAGCTTTCTCCAGACTGCTCCCAGCCAGTGATTGAAACTTGTGAGGCATTAGTGCAGGCCTACCTTTGTGGGAGGCAAGAGTCTTCTAACAGGCAATTTTTTGGCTTAAGGGCTTCTCATTAACATCACCAAAACTTCCTTGCAATTGTGCCACAGTCTGAGATTCTTCCTCCCTAATCCTCCTTCCTTCCCTCTCCCCTTTCACAGGCATCAGCCCTACATAATGTCCTAATGGCCCTTCCTAACTACTTCAGCTCCATACCCTCTCCCCTTATCATTAATTAGCATTTCCCCAATAAATCCCTTATACATCTAATCCCATCTGAGTATCAACTTATCAGAGTACTCAAAGAGTAGTTTAAATAAAAAGTAGGGAGACAGACATGATACAGAGGAGCAGAAAAATTACACCTAGTGAGGGAACATGAGGTCTAGGTTTGTTGCTGTTGTTGTGCAGATAGGAGCTATTAGAGCATATTTGTATATTGACCAAAATTATCCAAATAGAGAAGGAAAAACTGATGCTGTAGGAAACACAGAGCATAATCCTCAGAACAAAGTACTTGCTTAGACAAAAGGATATGGAATCCAGTGCACAGAGAGGTCAGCCAGCTCCAGCATCTTCTCCTCTGTACCATCCCTATAGTCAGTCTACTTTTTCAAAGCCTGAATGGCACCTTTCAGTGTAAAAGTACTTTTTTTTTTTGCTCCCAAGTTTTTATTTAAATTCTAACTAGTTAACATACAGTGCAATATAAGTGTCAAGAAGATTTTTTTCTTTTAACTTTCCTTTTTTAAAATATATGTATATTTTTTTATTGGAGTTCAAATTGCCAACATATAGTGTAACACTCAGTGCTCATCTCGTCAAGTGCCCCCGTCAAAGTCCTTTATAAGGGACTTTAACACACATCGTCTCATTTTATCCTCACAAGCATACCTGAATTGGTAGGGGTTAGCATCATACACATAAAAGATAAGAAAACAAGGGCACCAGGGTGGCTCAGTTGGTTAAGCATCCGACTCGATTTCAGCTCAGATCATGATCTTAGGGTTGTGAGCTCTAGCCCCATCTGGGCTCCACACTCACTGGAGAGTCTTCTTGAGATTCTCTCCCTCTACCCCTCTCCCTGCTTGCTCAAGCTTATTCTCTCAAAATAAATAAATAAATCTTTGGGGCGCCTGAGTGGCTCAGTCAGTTAAGCATCTGCCTTTGGCTCAGATCACGATCCCAGGATCCTGGGATCAAGCCGCTGGACAGGCTCCCTGCTCAGCAGGCTTGCTTCTCCCTCTCCCTCTGCCCTGATCACACTACCTCTCTAAATTTTTTAACAATCAATCAGTTAATCAATCAATCAATATTTTTTAAAAGATTAAAAAACTAAAATTCAAAGAGCTTAAGTGTATTTCCAGAGTTTTGATGATTAGGAAAGAACAGAACTTAGAGATAGAACTTTGCCTTCTGATTCCAAGTCTAGTATTAGACTGCTACTCCTAAGAAAACACAAGAGGTTGGACAGAGGCCATAAAGAGCAGCGTGGGCCGAGAGGGATCACACTAGGGTTGAGCACCAGTGTAGGGGAGAATCTGAGCTCATATTTAGAGACCCATGGCTGTTTTAATAGACAAGGGGCAAGCAAAAATGAAATAGAATGCCAGGTAGTTCATCTAACTGATATATCATTCTAAATACTAGCCAGCCAATACAAAATTCAAGTGTATGGCAGCAAGACAGATTTTGGAATACTTCAGATCAGAACAAGAATAATCAAAGCTAGGAATAGTAGAAAACATTCAGGAGAATTCCTGAGCCCCTAGCAGTGCTTCAGGCATTTTTATAGAGTGCCACACTTAGGCTGTATAGATAAACCTCAGCAATACCCCACATTCAGTTCCAGACCACTACAATAAAGTTAATAACACAATAAAGCAAGTCAAATACATTTTTTCATTTCCCAGTGCACACTGAAATTTGTAGTATAAACTTATGTTAAACTTGTTATAATATAAACCTATGTTTATACTATATTGTAATCTATTAAGTGTGTAATAGCATTGTATCTAAAATGTACATATCTCACTAAAAATAGTTTATTGCTAAAAAAAAAACCATCTGAGCTTTCAGCAAGTCATAATATTTTTGCTGGTGAAGGGTCTTGCCTCAATGTTGATGGCTGCTGACTGATCAAGGGGTGGTGGCTGAAGTTGAGGGGGCTTGGCAATTAAAATAAGATAATGAAGTTTGCACGTTGATTGACATTCATTTCACAAATGATTTCTTCATACCATGTGATGCTATTTGATAGCATTTACTCATAGTAGGACATCTTTCAAAATTGGAGTCAATCCTTTGAAACCCTGCCACTGCTTTTTTTTTAAAGATTTTATTTATTTATTCATGAGAGACACAGAGAGAGGCAGAGACATAGGCAGAGGGAGAAGCAGGGACCCTGATGTGGGACTCGATCCCAGAACCCTGGGATCATGCTCTGAGACGAAGGTAGATGCTCAACCACTAAGCCACCCAAGTGTCCCCCTGCCACTCTTTATCCACAAAGTTTATACCATATTCTAAATCCTTTGTTGTCATGTCAACAATCTTCACAGCATCTTCATCAAAAGTAGATTCCATCCCAAGAAACCATTTTCTTTGCTCATCCCTTGGAAGTTACTCTTCTGGGCAGCCCAGGTGGCTCAGCGGTTTAGCGCTGCCTTCAGCCAAGGGCGTGACCCTGGAGACCCAGGATCGAGTCCCATGTTGAGCTACCTGTGTGAAGCCTGCTTCTCTCTCTGCCTCTCTCTCTTTCTCCCTCGTGTCTCTCATGAATAAATAAATAAATAAAATCTTAAAAAAAAAAGAAGCTACTCTTCATCTATTAAAGTTTTATCGCGAGATCACAGCAATTCAATCACACCTGCAGGCTTCACTTCTAGTTCCAGTTTTCTTGCTATCCCCACCACATCTGCAGTTACTTCCTCCATTAAAGTTTTGAAACTCCTCAAAGTCTTCCATGAGGGTTTGAATCAACTTCTTTCAGACTCCTGTTCATGTTGGGGGTAAAGCTCAGTGGTAGAGCAACCCCCTGTTCGTGCTGATATTTTGACCTCTTCCCATGAATTACAAATGTTTTTCTTTTTTTAAGATTTTATTTATTTATTCATAGAGATGCAGAGAGAGAGGCAGAGACACAGGCAGAGGGAGAAGCAGGCTCCATGCAGAGAGCCCGACATGGCACTCGATCCAGGGTCTCCAGGATCACGCCCTGGGCTGCAGGTGGTGCTAAACCGCTGCATCAATGGGGATGCCCTACAGATGTTCTTAATAGCATTTTAGGATGGTGAATCCTCTGCAGAAGGTATTCAATTGACTTTGCACAGATCCATCAGAGAAATCATTATCTATGCCAGCTCTAGCCTTAGAAAATGAATTTTTTCAATAATAAGACTTGAAAATCAAAATTATTCCTTGATCCATGGCTGCAGAATGGATGTAGTGGCAAGCAGGCATGAAAACAACATTAATCTCACTGTATATCTCCATCAGAATTCTGGGGTGACCAGGTGCACTGTCGATGAGTGGTAATATTTTGAAAGGAATCTTTTTTTTTTTTCCTGAGCAGTAGATCTGAAAAGAGGGCTGAAAATATTCAGTAAACCATGTGTAAGTAGATGTGCTGTTATCCAGGCCTTGTTGTTCCATTTATAGAGCACAGGCAGTGTGTATTTAGCATGATTCTTAAGGGCCCCAGGATTTTCATCATGGTCAATTGAGCATTGGCTTCACCTTCAAGTCACCAGCTGCATTAGCCCCTAACAAGAGAGTCAGCCTGTCCTTTGTAGATTTGAAACCAGGCATTGATTTCTTCTCTCTAGCTATGAAAGTCCTAAATGGCATATTTCTCCAAAAGAAGACCTTTCCATCTATATTGGAAATCTGTTGTTTAGTGTAGCCACCTTCCTTAATTATCTTAGCCAGATCTTCTGGATAACTTGCTGCAGCTTCTACATCAGCACTTAACTGCTTCCCTTTGCACTTTTATGTTATGGAGGTGGCTTCTTTCCTTAAACCTCCTGAACCAGTCACTGCTATCTTCAGACTTTTCTTCTGGAACCTCCTTAACTCTCTCAGTCTTCACAGAACTGAGGAGAGTGGGTGCTTTTCTCTGGCTTGGGCTTTGGCTTAAGGGAATGTTCATGGCTGGTTTGATCTTCTTAGCCAGATCACTAAAACTTTCTCCCTATCAGCAATAAGGCTGTTTCACTTATCTTCATTCACTTGAGTAACACTTGTAATTTCCTTTAAAAACCTTTCCCTCCATTCATACTTGGCTAACTCTTGGTGCAAGAGGCCTGGTTTTTAGCTTATCTCACATTGATATGACTTCCTTACTAAGTTAATTCATTTCTAGCTTTTGATTTAAAGTAAGAGGTGTGCAACTCTTCCTCCCATTTGTATACTTATAGGCCATTGTAGGGTTGTTAATTGGCATAATTTCATTATTGTGTGTCTTGGGGAATAGGAATGCCCAAAGAGAGGGAGAGAAACAGGAATGGACGGCATATCTGGGAGCAATCGGAACACACATGTATTGATTAGGTTCGCTGTCATATGAGTGCAGTTCATGGCACTCCAAAATAATTATTATAGTAACATCAAAGATCACCATTATAAATATAATAACCATAATGAAAAAGTCTGAAATATTTCAAGAATTTCTAAAATGTGACAGAGAAACACAAAGTGAGCAAATACATATGGAAAACTGGCGCTGGACAGCCCGGGTGGCTCAGTGGTTTAGCGCTGCCTTCAGCCCAGGGTGTGATCCTGGAGACCCACGATCGAGTCCCCCGTCAGGCTCCCTGCATAGAGCCTGCTTCTCCCTCTACCTGTGTCTCTAACTTTCTCTCTCCCTGTGTCTCTCATGAATAAATAAATAAAATCTTGAAAGAAAGAAAGAAGAAAGAAAGAAAGAAAGAAAGAAAGAAAGAAAGAAAGAAAGAAAGAAAGAAAGAAAGAAAGAAAGAAAAAAAGAAAAGAAAAGAAAAGAAAAGAAAAGAAAAGAAAAGAAAAGAAAAGAAAAGAAAAGAAAAGAAAAGAAAAGAAAACCGGCACTGATAGACATGCTCAACGAAAGGTTGCCGCAAACATTCAACTTGTAAAAAATGCAATATCTGAAAATGCAATAAAGCAAAGCACAGCGAAATGATGTACACCTGTAGTTTGGAAGAGAATCATTAAGGATTCTGAGCTAGCAGGGGTGTAGGTATGTTAGAAGTCCAAGATAATTTTAAGGTTACTGTCTGGGGGAGACCCATAGATGCACTCAAGAATACTAAGAGAGGATGAGGTGGAGGTGGGGGCTGTTATAGAGGTAGGTGACCAATTCCTCTTGATACATGACGATGTTTGGGATGGGGGGGAGACTCCCCAGATCTAAAGGGACATATTAGATTACTTTAATGAAGAGGTAGAACTGGTGTCATTTGAAGAAAAAGAAAAGGACTGCAACTTCCATCCATTGTCTTAACTGGTTCAGTACTGAATTAATCATTTTCCATTCAAACCCCTGTGTCCTGGACTAAGCTTCTTCCTAGATTATGAGCTACATAGGGCAGGGTATTATTTCTTTCTGTGATTTGTTGTGAGGAGGATTCCCTCTAAAATGTTGGATGGATGAATGGATAGACAGATGAGTAGATGAATGGATGAATTACTCTCCTCTTATCCTCCATTCTCCACCTATTAATGTCTTATGTCAAATGATCCCTTTTTTATGAAGCCATTCTTTAGTTCATCCTCTAGATATCCACTCTCATATATTTGAACCTTTAAAGACTTTGTTCCTGAGATTCTTACCTTACCCGATCTTATATTTTTGTGTTACCGTCTTGTAATTTGTGTTTGTTTTAGTCTTCCACAAAGAGGTACTTCGTCTCATTCATCTTTACTTCCTGTTGAACCTAGCACAGGGTTTACACACAGTATATAATCAATAAATGTTTTTGAATATAATTTAATATAGAGTACTTTCATTTTCACAATATCCTTGCAAGATAAGCAAAATGGGTATCATTCTCATTTTACTGGTTAAGAAACTGAGGTTTAGATAAGTTAATGACAATCATCCACTGGCCATGGTTGCCCATATGGGCAAAGAGCTGGCTAGGAGGAGAGCACAAGGGTGGGAAAGGAGAACCGGCTTTCACCAGCACCATTTTCTGACTCAGTATGCATTTGACAGATCTGCTTTTAAACAGCCTTTAAAAAGAATATGCTGGGTCATAAAAACCAAAACTTTCTGCATGTACGAAGAGGATAAGGTCTTTAAAGATATTTTCCTCCCTTGATCTTCCCTTCAGTAGGGCATATGTTATATTTTCCTCTTAACCGTATACACCCATCACCATACACCACCTTACCCAGATGTCTTATGTGTCTCCAATCTGTTCTTATGTTCAGTGTCATCATTGCTTACCTTGTCAAGGGCCCCATTGCCTTATGATCACACAATTGTTGTAGCTCTTCAGTTGCTCTTTCCACCATATGGGTCCCTCCACCTTTCAGTCAATTCTCCACAACAATGCCAGTAAATCTTTCAAAGCTACTATTGTTTACATACTTGCCAAGCAGCACCCTACAATATTTTTTAGTGGCTGTCTCTGATTTCAGAAATAAGATCAAACTGTTGAGCTTGAAATTCTATCCTCTCTCAGCCTTTTCAGCAACCTCATCTCCAACCTTTTCTCATACTACTCCTTAAAGGAGCCTTTATTCAAGCTTAGATTTTCCATGTATAACACATGTTCCCTCCCCCTCTCAGTCACGTCGTTTCTCCTACTTAAAATGTCTTCTTTCTTCACCTTTTATCTAAATGTTACACTATCTTCAAAGCACAGCTCAAAGGTTATCTTCGCTCTGAAGTTTTACTGTATACATCATCTCTTGGTAATCATTCTTTCCTCTGAATTCCTTTAGCATTTTCCATATGCTACTTAACTATTTTTTAGGGTACAAATACTCACTGACCACAAATAAATCTTTAGGTCACCCAAACAGAAACTCTGTACCTATTGAACAATGACTCCCTATTCCCTTCTTCCCTCAGTCACTGTGTTGTTGTTGTTTTTTAATAATGTGCACTATGGTTGAGAAACTGATTTATAGGTTAGTACACCCATCCTCAGCTCTAGCCCCAGGTGACCACTGAGGCTTAGAAATCACTGTCGATTGCACTGTGACAAAGGAGGCGGCATTCTGTCATACTTTGGTAGCAACCTTTCCTAAAATTTTCAGTGGGGCAATTTTCTGTGTGTATAGCTCCTTTTTGCTCAAGTTTCTGGTGTTACCCAGATCTATCTCTCATTCTTGGAGTTCATAGCAGTGAGGGACTCAAGCTATGTTTTCCAATCCACTTTCTGGGTCTTTTCCCCTATTTCTCAGTTTGGTTACTAATCTGTTTAGGTTTGATTTTCTTTTTTTTTTTTATTTGTGGTATGACCTGAATTTGCCTCTTTGTAGTGACCCTCTCCATGACATTCCTCCCTGAAGAGATGGGTGAATCTTTTTCTTTGTGGTGGTCATTCTACATCATTTATCCCCCCTAGAGTGTCAAGTAGCCATTATGAACCCAAAGAAATGTGTGTGGAGTTGAGCATTTTGGAAGGCACTATGTTGCTGATAGAGCAAAAAGTGATAAATAAATCTTAAGCTTTCTATTTCAGAATAATGAACTGATCCTTACTTTTTTTAGCTACTAAAATATTTAGAATTTATGATTTTTTTCAATGCTCTTCTATCGCAATATGAAACTTGATGAAGATGAGAAAAAATACAAAGGGGTGAGATGACATTTAAAATTTTGGAAGTATATGGTTGGAGTTGTAAGCCTACTTTCACTTATGCTTGAATTAAGGCAACAATATATATGAACAAAAAATAGAGAACAAAAAGGCATGCTGAGTAAGGTGCAGTTATTTAGACTTTTTACTATTCACTTACTTATTGAGCACTTGCTACCATACTAGTTACTGAGAGGGGTTCAGAAATGAAAATGTATGGTCCTACCCTCTAACAGCTTATAATCTAGCATTAGGAAGACAAAATAAGCAGTTTACAAAGTAAAATTAAATGCAAACAAGAGTGATATGAGTAACATATAGTGGAAGTAGAAAGAAAAAGCAAGATTCACTCTAATTGTATAAAATCACAAGAAACTTAGTGGTAAAAACAAAATTTGAGTCTCTGATGGCAGATAAGATTTAAATACGTCCATGTTATAGGAAGGTCTATCCTCCATTAAGACTAGTTTTAGCAAAAGGATAGAGTCTAGTAGGGACACAATTGCCAGAGTGAAATAGCCAGACAGAAGTGCAGATTAAGATTTTTTCTTACTTAACTATTGGGAACCGTTATTGTTTCAGTCCAACTGAATGTCATAATTAGAGTTGTGTTTCAGGTACATGAGTTTGACCACAATGTGTTGGTTGAATCAGGATGGGGAAGGTTATAGGCAATGATAATACAACATTAGATTGCCTCTTAAAGTCTACATCCTTGGGGTGCCTGGGTGGCTCAATGGGCTGAGCTTCCAGTTCTTGATTTCAGTTCAGGTCAGGATCTCAGATTCATGAGATCAAGCTCCACATCAGGCTCACTCAGCTCACATGCTCATTTGTTCTTTCTCCCTCAAATAAATAAATCTTTAAACAAAGTTTAAACCCTCATTCTTACATGAGTGGCAGCTTGATAGAGTGGAAAAATCACTGGACATGAAGTCTGAAAGCATTTTCTGGCTGTGTTTCTTATTAGCTGTGACCTTGGGCATATTACTTAATATGTGTACTCTATGGTTTTTTTCTGTTAAGTGGAATTAATATGTATCTTATAGAATTGTTTTGATAAATGAAAGAAGCCTCAGAATGCAATGCCTTGCACAAAGTGAGTGCTCATTGAGTGTTTGTTTCCCTCCTTTCCTGCCTAATCCAGATTTTAAAGGTATTTATTTCTATGACTATACAGCTTGAGTTAGTCAACACCCACATAGTTCATTTCAGTATTTTAGATGATGCTAAACTCTGTGACATAGAAGGCAAAATTATAATACATTTGCATTTGGGAGAAATTTATAATCAAGAAATTAATAGGTACTTTGGGTTCCTTTTTTTAAAAAAAAGATTTTATTTACTTATTTATGAGAGAGACACACACACACAGAGAGAGAGAGGCAGAGACACAGGCACAGGGAGAAGCAGGTTCCATGCAGGGAGACTGACGTGGGACTCAATCCTGGATCTCCAGGATCAGGCCCTGGGCTAAAGGCGGTGCTAAACCACTGAGCTACCCGGGCTGCCTGGGTACTTTGGGTTCTTAACACAGTATGAGTTTGTGCCTGGGTAATCCAGTCAGTTAAGCGTCTGCCTTTGGCTCAGGTCATGATCCCAGGACCCTGCTCAGTGGGGAGTCTGACCCTCTCCCTGTGCCCCTCTTCCTCTGCCCCCTCTCCTCTGCTCATGCTCTGTCTCTTGCTTTCTTTCTTTCTAAAATAAATAAAATCTTTTAAAAAATAAAATAAATAAAATCTTTTTTTAAAAAATCTGCGTTTACTCAACATTCATTTAGCCAATACTTATTGAGCCCCTGGATGAGTATGTGACAGCGGAAGCAACCAAATACAAAAGAAGAAATAACTTAGTCCTGCTCTAGAGAAGTTCAAAATCAAGTTATCAATATACAGATCATTAAAAATGTTTATGATAGGTGCTCCAGGAGAAGTTTATACAAAATGTTAAGAGAGCACAAAAAACACAGAAGTAGCTGAATTTGCAGAGGTAATGGAAAGCTGTCTAAGGAAGCAATCCCTTTTGATAAGTCTTGGAGTATAGTAGCTCATCTGCTACCCAGGTAGAGAAAGAATACACCAAGTAGAGGAAAAAGTAATATAAAAATATTTAAATTTAAAATATAAAAAAGGGAGAGATTGCATTTGGCTACACATAACTGAAAATAAAAATAACAGAGATTTAAACAAAGTCAAGATTTCTTTTTCCCACATTCTAGAAAATCTATAGGTAAGTATTGCTAGCATTGATTTGACCAAAGCATGTCAAATTGTAGGTCTCTGAGATTCCCTTCACCTACATTCCAAAGGAAGCTGAGAAAGAAAAGTTTTCTTTAATTATTTATTTTATCATTTTTAAGGTAGGCACAAAATTACCCCAACAAAATAATAATTCTGTTTAAAAAAAAGAAAGAAAAAGAATATATTTGGTATAGGCAACTAATAATCTCTGCTATACCATTTTTAGAGGATTGCAAATAGTCAGTGTAGCTGAAACATGGAATTTCAAAGGACTGACAAGGGAGGCTGGAAATCCAAGCAGAACTGAGCTAAGGAAAGATCTAAAAGTTTATCTGGGGACGCCTGGGTGGCTCAGCAGTTGAGCACCTGCCTTCGGCCCAGGGCCTGATCCTGGAGTTCTGGGATTGAGTCCCACATTAGGCTCTGTGTATGGACCTTGCTTCTCTCTCCGCCTGTGTCTCTGCCTCTTTTTTTTTTTTCTCTCTCTCTCTCATGAATAAATAAATAAAATCTTTCTTAAAAAATAAAAGTTTATCTGTGCAATTTTTTCATGGAAGAAATAGATTCAAAGATCCACGAGGGGGGATATCAGGTACATCTGCCTGGTTACAGCCATAGTAGTAGGAAAGGAAAGTTCTTTATTCCCAACACACTTGGCCAATTGATCAGAAAACTCCCAAGTCTTGGAAATGTCAGGAGCAGGGTTCCAGCAGGAAAAACTGGTGGGTTTTTTTTTTTTTTTTTTTTTTTTTTTAATGTAAAACTGGTTGTTTTGCTAGGCTGCACAGGACCTGTTTTTATCCCATACCTTGTTAACAATAAAAGTCACCACTGCCAATCATGTTTTTTTTTCTTTTGTCCCTCTATTCCTTTCTTCTTTCTTGCTTTGAATTTATAACAGTGTGTGGCCCAGTAACTCCATTTCTTCTCCCTCTTAATGAGTTTTCAGCAAGATTCTGTACCCCTGAATGAAAATCAGGCATGGCCATAGTTAGGCTCCAGGGTTTCTGAGTCTTAATTTTGTTTTTATATTTTGCAAGTTTCCATCATTCTATTGTGATTCCTCTCCCTTTCATCCTGGGGGTTTTCAACAGCTGCCTTTTTAACACGCTTCCCTTCTCCTTAACTGCTTCATTTCCTGGGCACTCTCATCCTCTCTTGCATAAGGAAAGTTCAGGGAAGTGTTTAGTTACCTGGAGAGTCAAGATCTTTCTAATATCTGACTAAACCCCTCCTACTACCAAATTAAAATCATATCCAAATTGTTGATAAAAGTAATACCATTTTGGTGATTCTTTTTCTCATCTCAAAAGAAATGTCTGTTTATTGTTTAAAAAAAAAAAGAACTTGAAAAAAACCAGATCAAACAAAAAAGAAGTAGAACTCATCAATATCCCACCATTCCAAAATTTTCACCATTAACATTTTGGTGTATGTTCTTTCCTTTCAGTCTTACTAAATAATATACCTTTATTATTATTTCTGGGTTTTAAATTTTAGACATTGGAAATGTGTCCCACAATGGAAGACAAGGACTAAGAACTCATGAATTCTTCCCTCAATACACACACATCCCTCAAAATACACACATCCCTTTCTTATGGAGTTTTACAACAATTTTTACTAAATGGTATCAACAATGTGGTAAACTTTATTACGCATATTATACCACAAGTTCTTCTAAAACCTCAAGCTGCAAAAAAATAAATAATATCAACATTACTGAGTCATTTAATATATAAAAGTACATTTCATTTTTTATTTGTACGTACAATTTTTATTTTTCCAAGATTCAGTAATTGCATGTTTTTCCCCCTCTATTTGCTTAGTTTTTATGGAAATGATCCCAACTTTTCAAAAGAACTATGAAACCTAAATCAGGTGAGCCAAATAAATCAGTCCCCCCACCTTTTTTAAAATATAATATCCATTTTGGAGTCTTCCATAATGTTGCTCCCATCTGAACTGGAAGCTCTCACCTTGAACCTAGATTGTTTCCATCCTGGATAGTCCTTTTGCCTTTTTTGTATCTTGGATCTTGAGCCCCAATCTCTTCTTTCTTGCTTTATTGCCTCTAGTGAAGCACATACTTGAGTAATTTCCTAAAAAATCTGGAAGGTAAAGCTTTTGTGCTCATGAATGACTGAAGATGTCTTTATTATAAATAATCCTCACTTGATTGGTAGGTTGACCAGGTAGCAAAAAATTTTTCCTCAGAATTTTGAAGGCCTTGGTCCACTATTTTTTTAGTTTCCAGGATTGCTGTTGACATATCTACCATTCTGATCCTTAAAACTTTGTATGTGATCTGGTAGGTTTGTGTGGGTTTTTTTCCCCTTAAAGATTATCCCTTTATGCCTGGGGATTTGAAATTCTACAATATGCCTTGGTGTGTGTCTTTCTTCATTCAATGTCCCAATCATTTATCCTCTTTATGCTCTTTAAGTAGAACAAATAGGACCCTAAAATCTAACTGTAAGAAGTTTCTCTTAGATCAATCAATTTTGCTAAAGGAGAATCCTCCATTCTCTTACTTGGGGGATTAAAAACCTAACTACCACCAGTCTACTTTATACTGTATACATATTTTTCTATATACATATATTTTTCACAAATGAGATCACACTACACATAATGTTTTCTAAAATGTGCTTTTCACCCAACAAGGTATCTGAAACATCTTCCATGGCTATATGCATAGAAATGTAAAAAGAATGCCTAAAATTTCATATTTTATATAAGCCATAATTTACTCAAATAATTTCAAAGTGATGGGCTTTGGAGTCTTTTTCTTTGTATAACTACATTGCAATTATGTCTATATCTTCCTATACTTGAGCAAGAATATCTGCTCAATAAACCTCTAGAAGTGGAATGGTTGGATCAAAAGATGTGCATATTTAAAATATTTTATCAACATTGCTCAATTACACTCCCAAGAAGTTTGTATAAATTCATGCTATCTCCAATGTTGTGTAAGAGTGCCCACTTACTTATATGCTTGAAAAGCCTGGGTATTGTCAAAATTTTTCAACTTCACCATTTTGACAAAATTTTTAAAAATGTATCTAGTTCTCCTGAGGTTTGACATCTGAGGAAGACAATGGAATAGAAGGATCCTTGGCTCACCTCATCTGGCAGATTCAACTGGATAACATCCACACCAGTGTAAATAAACCAGAAAGTGATCCGAAGACTAGCAGAATAGATTCTCCACAGCTAAATGTAGAGAAGAGGCCACATGGAAGAGGATAAGAAGGGTGGAGATGCAGTGTGTAGTCAAATGGACCCATAGGACTATCCAAGGGAAGGAGGGACACCACAGGCACAGAATGGAGAGAGGAGATGACCCCCTCCCATTGGGCACCCCCAGGCACAAGGGGGCTGCACTGGGAAGAGGAATCCCAAACATTTGGCTTTGGAGGCTAGAGGGTCCAGGCTTTACAAGTTTTTATATCAATGAGGCTTAACATCTGAAATTTTAAAAATCAATGGGCTAAGCTCTAGGAGAGCAGGCAGGGCAAGAGGAAACTGAATCCCCACCCTTAAAGAGACAGTACAATAAGCAGCCCCATGGAGATACAGCATAGAAGCAACAGTTTGAAAAATGCCTGGGTTATATGGGAGGGAGATTTGTTTAGTAATCTCAGTGTGTGTGCTGGAGGGGCAATGAACTTAAGGAGATTTCTCCAAAAACAAAAGAACTGGTGGGTACCATTTCTCTCCCCAGTCACACAGCCTAGACATATGGACACCTGCAGGAACCAATGCAGCACTAGCACTCTCTACCTAGCTTGCTAACAGTGCACACTTCTGCAGATGCACTGCTTCCAACCCAGCCAACTCTGGCAGGAGTTTTACCAGGAAGCTGCAGCTCCCCTTCCACAGCTGACCTGCTCAGATCTTGCTTTACATCATGTACCCTGCCCCCACATTTTCATGAAGACCTGACCCCTCCCATACGTTCTTGGCTGGAGCAAATCCAAAGCAGTGTCACAAGCCTGACAGTGTGCAGGAAGCTCTGACAAGGGCAAGCACCACTTCAAAATCACTCCAGGCCCAGGGAGAGGGGACTATAACCATATGAACCAGTCTAACTGTGGCCCTAGCAATGCGCTAGGGGTAGTCTCAGGTCTGACTGCACACCTGATCACCAAAAAAGGCTCTCAAGAGATAACACAGGGAGAGCACCCTGAAGTTCAATGCCACCACAACTCTGGTGAAAGTGTGGTCTTACTCAACGCAAGCCCAAGGCAGTCCCACACTGGTCCATTAACAACACCAGAACCAAACCCTGTCCACAACAGGAAAAAGAACCATTATAAACATGATTGAAAACAAACATGGCTCAGCCACAACAGGAGAACACATGCAACAGACATAGGAGACATCCCTGAAGTGCCAGGTTCTGGTGAACAGGAGACATTGCACTGCAGGGCACTACAGGACTTCTCCTTCTTAAAGCCACTACTTCCAACAGCAGGTGACACAGCTGATTTTCCTAACACATAGAAACAGACACAGAGAGTCATACACAATAAGGAGACAGAAGAATATGTCCCAAAAGAAAGAACAGGACAAAAATGACAGCAAGAGAGCTAAATGAAATGGAGATCAGTAATATGCCTGATGGAGTATTTAAAGTAATGTTTATAAAGATACGTACCAGACTTGAGAAGGAGTGGAAGGCCTCAGCAAGACCCTTAACAAAGACAGAGAAAAACATAAAAAAAGAGCCAATCAGAAATGAAGAACTCAATAACTGAAAAAATACACTAGAGGGAAGGACGCCTAGGTGGCTCAGCGGTTGAGCACCTGCCTTTGACCCAGGGCATGATCTTGGAGTCCCAGGATCGAGTCCCACATCGGCCTCCCTGCACAGAGCCTGCTTCTCTCTCTGCCTATGTCTCTGCCTCTCTCTCTGTGTCTCTCATGAAAAAATAAATAAAAGCTGAAAAAAGTACACTAGAAGGAATAAATACTAGACTATGGGAAGCATAAGAATAGATCAGCAATCTGGATGACAGAGTAATGGTAAGGAAGAAAGCAGAACAGAAGAGAGAAAAATTAAAAATTAAAAAAAAAAAACAGAGTAAGGGAATTCAGCAACACCATCAAGTATAATAACATAGATGTTACAGGGATCCTGGAAGGAGAAGAGAGAGAAAATGGG
Organism: Nyctereutes procyonoides; assembly: GCF_905146905.1. Lineage (NCBI taxonomy): Eukaryota > Metazoa > Chordata > Mammalia > Carnivora > Canidae > Nyctereutes > Nyctereutes procyonoides. Next base: position 18,572,307 of record NW_026575040.1, on the reverse strand, counting down.
GTAGAAAATTATTCAAACAAATAATAGCTAAAAATTTCCTGAATCTGGGGAAGAAATCAGAAACCCAGATCCAGGAGGCACAGAGCCAACAACAAAATCAACCCAAGGAGGTCCACACAAAGACATTTAGTCATTAAAATGGGAAAAAGTGGGATCCCTGGGTGGCGCAGCGGTTTGGCACCTGCCTTTGGCCCAGGGCGTGGTCCTGGAGACCCGGGATCAAATCCCACGTCGGGCTCCCGGTGCATGGAGCCTGCTTCTCCCTCTGCCTGTGTCTCTGCCTCTCTCTCTCTGTGTGTGTGTGACTATCATAAATAAATAAATAATAAAAATTTTTAAAAAAATAAAATAAAATGGGAAAAAGTAGTGATAAAGAATTTTTAAAGTAGGAAGAAGGGAAAAAAAAAACAGCTACATACAAGGGAAACCCCAAAAAGCTATCAGCGGATTTTTCAGTAGAAACTTTACAGGCCAGAAGAGAATGTCATGATATATTCAAAGTGCTGAAAGAAAAAAGCCTGCAACCAAGAATACTCTATCCAGTAAGGCTAGCATTCAGAATAGGAGAGATAAAGACTTTCCAAGACAAATAAAAGTTAAAGGAATTCATCATCACTAAACCAGGCTTATAAGAAATGTTAAAGGGGACTCCATGTGTGAAAAGGAAAGACCATAAGCAGGAGTAAGAAAAGTAGGAAACACAAAGTAGTAAAATTAAATATATCAGCAAATAGATCTACATAAATCAGTTAAGGAACTGACAAAATAAAAATATGTACAATATGAGACCATATACATAACATGTGGGAGGGAAAGGAGTAAAAATTTAGTGTTTTTTAGAATGAGTTCAAACTTAAGGAACAATCAACTTCATATAGACTGCTATATGCAGAAGATGTTAAATATAAACCTAATGGCAACCACAAATCAAAAACCAGTGCATAGATATGCAAAAAATATAGAGAAAGGAATCTAAGCATATCACTAACAAAAGCCAACAATGAGAGAAGAAAGTAAAAGAAAGGAACAGATGAGAACTACAAAAATAAATAAATAAATAAAACAAGTCACAAAATAGCAACAAGTGCATATAAGCAAATACCTATCAATATATAAGCAATAAGCACATACTTATCAATAACTACTTTGAATGTAAATGGACTAAATGCTCTAATCCAAAGACAGAGGGTGACAGGATGTATAAAAAAAGCAAGATCCATAAATATGCTGCTTCCAAGAGACTCGTTTCAGACTTAAAGACACATACATATTGAAAGTGTAGGGATGGAAAAACATTTATCAAGCAAATGGAAGTGAAATGAAAGCTGGGGTAGCAATAGTTTTATGATACAAAACAGATATTAAAAATAAAGGTTACAACAAGAGATAAAGAAGGATACTATATAATCATAAAGGAAACAATCCAAAAAGAAGATACAATAATTGTAAATATTTATGCACCCAACAGGGGAGCACTCAAATACATAAAGCAGCTAGTAATAAACATAAAAAGTAATTCATAGTAATACAATAATAGTAGGGGACTTTATTTTATTTTTTTAAAGATTTTATTTATTTATTCCTGAGAGACACAGAGAGAAGCAGAGACATTAACAGAAGCAAATGTAGGCTCCTCACAGGGAGCCTGATGTGGGATTCGATCCCAGATCAGGATCACACCCTGAGCTGAAGGCAGACGCTCAACCATTGAGCCACCCAGACATCCCTAGTAGGGGACTTTAACACCACACTTACATGAATGGGTAGATCATCCAATAAAAAATGAATGAAAAACACACAGGCTTTTTTTTTATTTTTTTTTAATTTTTATTTATTTATGATAGTCACAGAGAGAGAGGCAGAGACATAGGCAGAGGGAGAAGCAGGCTCCATGCACCGGGAGCCTGATGTGAGATTCGATCCCGGGTCTCCAGGATCGCGCCCTGGGCCAAAGGCAGGCGCCAAACCGCTGCGCCACCCAGGGATCCCAACACACAGGCTTTGAATGACATATCAAACCAGACTGATCTAACAGATATATTCAGAACATCTATTCTAAAACAGAAGAATACACATTCTTTTAAAGTGCACATGGGACATTCTCCAGAATAGATCATCTGTTAGGCCACAAAACCAGTTTCTACAAATTCAAAAAGACTAAAGTCATACCATGCATCTCTTCTGATCCCAACACTACAAAATTAGAAATCAACCACAAGAAAACATCTGGAAAGAATACAAATACATGGAAGTTAAATAACATGCTACTAAACAATGAATGCATCCACAAAGAAATCAAAGAGGAAATTTTAAAAATCCATGGAGACAGATAAAAATGAAAACATAATGGTTCTAAATCCATGAGACACAGCAAAAGGAAAGTTTCTAGCAATACAGCCCTACCTCAAGTAGCGAGAAAAATCTCAAATAAACAAGCTCATCTTAAACCTAAAAGAGCTAGACAGGAAAACAACAACAACAACAACAAAAACCAAACCAGTAGAAGGAAGAAAATAATAAAGATTAGAACAGAAATTCATGAAATAGACACTAAAATAAATAAATAAATAAATAAATAAAACACATCAATGACACCAGGAGGTGGTTCTTTCAGAAGATCAACAAAACTGATAAACCTTTAGCCAAACCCATCAAAAAAGAAAGATGACTCAAATAAACAAAATCAGAAATAAAAGAGGAGAAATAACTGACACCACAGAAACACAAAGAATTATAAGAGAATATTATGAAAAGTTACATGCCAACAAAGTGAATAACTTGGGAGAAATGAACAAAATCCTAGAAACATATAACCTCCCAAAACTGAAACAAGAAGAAATAGAAATTTTGAACAAGACAATTTCCAGCATTGATTGAATCAGTGATCAAAAAAATCACCCAACAAATAAAAGTCCAAGACGAGATGGCTTCATCATTGAATTGTACCAAACATATAAAGAAGAGCTAATACCTATTCTTCCCAGACTGTTCCAAAAAATAGAGGAATGAAAGCTTCCAAATTAATTCTATCAAGCCAGAATTACCCTGACACCAAAACCAGATAAAAACACTACAAAAAAAGAGAACTATAGGCCAATATCTCTGATGAAAATAGCTACACAGATACTCAAAAAAATACTAGCAAATCAAATCCAACAATACACTGAAAGAATTCACCATGATCAAGTTAGATTTATTCCCAGGATGCAAGAGGGGTTCAATATTAGCAAATCAATCAACATACTAAATAACATCAACAAGGGAAAGGATATAAACCATATGATCATTTCAATAGATGCATAAAAAGCATTTGACAAAGTACAACATCCATTCATGATTTTAAAAAACCTTCAACATAGTAGGTTTAGAAGAAACACACCTCCACATACTAAAGGCCGTATATGAAAAACACACAGCTAACATCAGCTAACATCATACTCAATGGTGAAAAACAGAGCTTCTCCCTGAAAGTCAGGAATAAGATAAAGATGTCCACTCTCACCATTTTTATTCAACAACATAGTATTGGAAGTCCTAGCCAACAGTAATCAGACAATAAAAGGGAATAAAAGGCATCCAAATCAGTAAGGAAGAAATAAAACTTTCAGTATTTGCAGATGACATGATCTATGTATATAGAAAATTCTATATATACAGAAAATTCTAAAGACTCCACCAAAAAAACCCACTGAAACAGATACATGGTATCATTTGAGTTGCAGAAATCCATGCATTTCTATATATTGATTTTGTATCAATTAGAAAGATAAATACCACATGATTTCACTCCTATGTAATTTAAGAAACAAAACAAACGAACAAAGGAAAAAAAGAGATAAACCAAAAAAATAGACTTTTAACTCTAGAAAACAAACTGATATTTACCAGAGAGGAGGTGGGGGGCGATGGGTAAAATAGATGGGGGAGATTAAAAATAAACTAATCATGATGAACACTGAATAATATACAGAATTGTCAAGTCATCATACTGTACACCTGAAACTAATATAACACTGTATGTTAACCATACTGGAATCAAAATTTTAAAAATATCAAGTTCTAATTATAAAATATACTTCTTTAATCATTTTTGAGGTAGAATAAGTTTTATTATATTTATTAGCCATTTGCTTTTAATATAAACTTTTTGTTTTATTCACTGCACATTTTTCTAATGGGTGATTAATCTTTATTTTGTTGAATTGTCCCATTCTTCTGTACATTAAAGAAGTTAGGCCCTTGTCCATTATTTATTGTTTCTTTTTAAAGAAAATTTTAATTTATGCATATATTTTACATTATGGCTTGGATTTTTTTGTGATTCTCAGAAAAACCTTCCTTGGGATCCCTGGGTGGCGCAGCGGTTTAGCGCCTGCCTTTGGCCCAGGGCGCGATCCTGGAGACCCGGGATCGAATCCCACGTCGGGCTCCCGGTGCATGGAGCCTGCTTCTCCCTCTGCCTGTGTCTCTGCCTCTCTCTCTCTCTCTCACTGTGTGCCTATCATAAATAAATAAATAAATAATTTTTAAAAAAAAAAAAGAAAAACCTTCCTTACTCCCAAGATGATTTTTTAAAATTCACTGTTTCATCAAGTGTTTCATGGTGGTTTTTATTATATGAGACCACTATGATTTATTTAAACAGTCTGTATTATTAGACTTTTATGTTGTTTTTCATTTTCCAAAGGCCACATCCTCCTGTTTTGTTCTAAACTCCCAGAGAAACCAAAGAACAATAGGTGAATGTCTTCTCTTTATAAAACCTCTTCACAAATACATAAACATTTTTCTTCTCTGACTTCTCTAACTTTAACCGTATTTTATTTCATTTTTGGTTCTCTACTCTCAAATCTTTTTGCCATTCACATGTACATTAAAATGCCACTGCCCAAACTTGGCATGATACTTTAAGGGTGTGACCAATTCTAAGTTTAGCTGAGGGATACTTTCCTAGCTCTTGGATGTCACAGACCTATTAATATATTTCACTATCACAGTTAGCTTTAGAAAAACAGCCACACTATACTGCTGACTCATTCTCAGCTGGTGGTCCCAGGCTATCAAATTCATAAAACTAGAAAAAAAATGTCCAATGTGCTAGAGGAAAGAAAAAGAGATTCAAAAGACTCTGGAATTTTGGAACACTGGGCCAAAAGATGAAACTTATCAGAAAGAAATGAAAATTTTTGCATTCTATGTAAAAAAACAAAACAAAACAAAAATCTACCTGAGTACAGGATAAGGGTGATTTCACTTAACACTTACACACTGAAACGTTTCAGTTTACTGTAAACTTAGTCTCAGCAACAATGCAAAAACTGTTGCCAATACATTTAATGTAGTTTTGACAGGAAAAGAATTTTTTTGCCTGATTATTCACAGCCTCTCCCCTCCCTCTTCAGCCAAGGAAAGTTTTTTTCTTGGCAAGGTCAGTTCCTTTTGAAGAGAGTGGTAGATTTGGTAAGAGAAAAGCTTTGACTGACCTCTTGGAAAAGCTGGAGAGTTACACAAGAAAAAAGGCAGATGCTAAAGATGAGCAGAGACAAACAGAAAGTCAAAAGCCAATAAGCACTGGCTAGGAGAGAGAGAGTTTGGGAAATTTATAAAAGAGAGAAAAGAGAAAGAAATTTGGATTAGCTGCTGTGTTATGGCAAGGGAGGCTTTTGAGATGAGGAAAGAGGTTTTAAAGGAAGTGTTGTCATGTGTTATGAATATCATGTCACTCTGTGTGTGTTCTAAGAGACTTAAGTAAAATTTAAACAATTTTTTTCCAATTATTTTTGGATGTTTGAAATGTGTGTCTTTGGATGGCACTTTGGGCTGAGCTGCCACAGAATATCTGAACTGTATGCAGGTTATGAGATCTTATGTTACATTAACAATTTAATGTTTGACCATAATCAAGATGACAATCACATCATTTTGGCAGACACCTGTATTAGTATCTTGAGCCTTGAATGCCAAATCTTTCCAAGGTGTATTAGTTTGCTAGGGCTGCCACAACTAACCACAGACTGTGGTGGCTTAAATGGCAGAAATTTATTTTCTCACAATTCTGAAGGCTTGAAGTCCAAGATCGGGGTGTTGACAAGGTTATTTTCCTCTAAGGCCTTTCTTGGTTTGTAGATGGCCACATTCTCTCAGTGTCTTCTCAGGGTCCTCCTTCTGTGTGTCTCTGTGTGTGATATATCTTCTTTTTATAAGGACATCAGTCATATTGGATGAAGGCCCACCAAAATGACCCTTTAATTTAATAACCTCATTAAACCAAATTGACTCAAATTCTGAGATATTGGGGGTTAAAATTTCAACAAGGGTACAATAGTCAGAGCATAACACAAGGCTGCAGACAAATTTCATCTTTATTTTCATTTATAGAACTCTTTGAATTTTATTGCTGGTCTTTCAGGACTCTCACCCAAGCTCTTATAATTGATAAACAACCAGAATAGTTGCAACTTCTTCATTAAATTATTGTAAAGTAGTGAATTAACCTGGCTGACATCGATCCACATTATTTCTATTCCACTTAAAAGAATTTAGAATCTGGTAGTTAATGAATATGTGCAAAATGATGTTATATAAGATGATCCTTCAGAGCCACATATACACACACATACACATACGTATATAAAGAAAAACAATTCCCTTCTCTGCAAAATAAACAAGTAGATCAGATAATCAACCAGGTCTCTTCTAGCTGTAAAATCCCACAATTTTAATTCAAGGACAATAAAAATATAATACATTGTTAAATATAATTTTTAAATATTGGATATGTGTTATTAATAATGGGCATCAGGAAAAGCAGAGATCAAGTTAGGAATCGTGGAAGTTTTTCTTAAAATTTGATTGGGCAATCTAAAACATCTTGGAGGAAAATCTTTTACATCTGATTGCTAACCTAGAGTTAAACTTTCAGAATCATAATTCATACTGATGGCAATTCAGGTTCCCAGTTTCACTTATATAACCAGCATTTTCTTTCATAGTGCTATGTGCTTCAAAACTGACCTAGGAGAATTGACCGTGTACATTTATACCCTGCTATAGATTTCATCATATCTCTTCACAGCTACATGGAAATATATATTTCCCATTTTCTTTTATTTTCTTTTATAATTTGTTGCAGAAATAATAACATTTCATCAGCATTAACTGATTATCTGTGTATTTAGGTAGAGAAGAACAGATAGCAAACTTCTGCAGTATACAGATAAATATCTGAGTTTGACAGTGTTTTACACATTATATTTATTCATATTTCCCAAGCTCATGTGGAAATCTATTCATATACTTTTCAACAAGCCAGGATTACACAGTAGATCTGCCAATCCCTAAAATTAGTTTTTTAAAATACCTTGTAGAAGTCAGAAAATATGGCTCATCTTTTTGAAGGTTGAAGACAGGCTAATATTTTACTTTTCTTAAAAAAAAAAAAGATAAGGGCCAACTGTCACACAAAAGTTGTGAAAATGTAGCAGTAATACTTAGAGGTTGCTTTCTGCAGTGAATTAAATTATTATACTTTGAAAGACTTTCATATACTACCCAAGGCTCATTTCTGACATCAAGTTAAAATCACTTTAACATGAATAATTTTTAAATGAAGCATTTTCTGAGGGTAGAAAAGAGCCATATTGGATTTTATCTGGTTATTAAATTCAGAAAGTACCTTGTATCAAGAAAGTGGATACTGTGGCCAGCATTATTAACATATTCTATTTAAAAGAATGACATTGTTATTCATATGGAAATAGATGTTGGTCTAGATAAAGTTAAATGCCTGCAGAGGTCTCAGACATGTGCACATGAAATTACAAAAATTAATTATAGTTCAAGCAAGGACTTAACTACTGTCCTATAAAGTGTTTGGGTTATCTACTGCTGCAAAGCAAACCACCCTAAAATTTAATGGCTTAAAATAAAGTTTGGCAAGCTTTTCCTGTAAAAGGCCAAACAGTAGATATTTTTAGACTTTGTAGACCATACAATCTCTGTCACAACTACTCAAGTTTGCAATTTTACCTCAAAAGTAATCATAACAATTCATAAACAAATGAATGTGGCTATGTTCCAATAAAACTTTATTTACAAAAAAAGGCAGTGAGCCAGATTTGTACAGGCCATAGTTTGTTTAAATAATTAATTAATTAATTAATTTATTTGTTTAGCTCACAATTCTCAGAGTGGGTATTTTGGGAAGGGCTCTCTATGGGGAAGACTTGTCTCTGCTCTCCATGGCTGAATGATTTAATGCCTGTGTTTGTAGGCAGTTGTCAGGTTGGCTGGGGGACAGAATGGTTCTGAATAGTGTCACTCACATATCTCTCAGTTGACTGAGGCTGCAGGCTGGAGGCCTCAGTTTGTCTCTACATGTCCTTTGTAGTAGGCTAGCTTGGGGCTTATCACATGGCAGCTGGATTCCAGAGTGGTGAAAGCAGAAGCTTCAAGACGTTTCTGAGGCCTCAGCTACTTACACAATGTCAGTTTACCATATTCTATCGGTCAAGGACCCAAGGCTGGCCCAGACTCAAGTGTGGGGAAATAAACTCCACCTCTCAATGGAAAAGGCTGCAATGAATTGTGGCTTAAAATTCTGAGACTAAACTCTATCAAAACAGAGTACTATCAATTCCTAAGACCTTAATCAGCAATTTTCTTACTCAGAAAAATTTGCTGGGGGTGCCTGGGTGGCTCAGTTGGTAAACCTTCTGCCTTCGGTTCAGGTCATGATCCCAGGGTTCTGGGCTCAAGCCCCATATTGGGCTTCCTGCTCAGCGAGGAGTCTGCTTCTCCCTCTCACTCTCCCTCTGTGCTCTCTCTCTCTCTCTCTCTCTCTCAAATAAATAAATAAAATCTTAAAAAAAATACCTCATGTATTGTGGTCACAATTCTTACTCCATACCGCATAGCCACAACTCAAGGGAAAAATAAGAATTAATCAAAATTTCCATTCAAAGTGTTTTGAAATTTTTGTGAAAATGAAGAAGATATGAAAGTAAAAAATCTTTTAAAGTCTCAGAATGGAACGATCTCATTTTTATTTTTAATAGAGTTCTTGGTCAAGAGGGTCATTTGAGGAAGAGATAGTGAGGGAGAATGTGGAAAGTAGTGAACAAGGATGGCTGGACTTTTGATCCTTGGAGGTGAAGAGATTATTGCTTTTGGAGTGACTTCTTTTGTTTTAGGACATTCCCCTCTATGAGTCTTTAGTTACATTTGATTACAGTGGTTTCTGCCAAGCTTCTCTTCTGTAAAATTATACTTTTTCACTTTCTAACTAATAAATATTTTGTTCAGTTTCTTTATGCCATTCTACGTCAAATTTTACCCATGAGTTGATTTTATTTGTTTAGAGAGAGACAGTGCATGCGAGCAAAGGGAGGAGCATAGGAAGAGAGAGATAATTTCCAGTAGACTATGCACTGAGAGTGGAGCCTGATGCAAGGCTCCATCCCAGGACCCTGAGATCATGACCTGAGACAAAACCAAAAGTTGGATGCTTAACTGACTGAGCAACCCAGGTGTCCCAGAATTTACCCATTAGTTTTAACATTTGTTGATTTTTTTTGTCTTTTAACTTATTATGATGCTATCGAATAGGGTATTTCTAAAATTCCATCATTTCCTCTACATTTACTAGTTACAAGGAAAATCTGCCTCTTATTTATATGTACTTATCTATTTATATTAATACAAGTTCATTAATTACTATTTTACTCAATTTTATGATTCATATTATTGTTACTTTTTTTCAATAAAAAAGTTTTGTTTCACCAAACCGTCCCAGAGTTGGCCAATGGGAGCTTCTGGGGGCTAGCTTTTCTGTTCTTTTAACATCCCCATCATTCTTTGAACACTTCCTTACTTTCTGAACAGCAAGATGTTCCAGGCTTATCTTGTACTTACTCTGTCTCAACTTGGCCTTGTCCTTTTTAATGAAGAATTTAGAAACTAAGTTCTGGATGCAAAATGTGTTCATTGTTATTGGGATATTGTTATTTTCATGCTCTCACAGAGGGCACAGTTAGGGAATACACACACACACACACACTTTACAACAATATGTATGTATGTATCTATCTATTCATCCACCTATTGAAATTCACAAGTTTACCAATACTGTCAATCCCAAAAGTGTTCATCCTAGTTTTCTAATTTGTACTTTTCTTCTCCAACAATGAGAATCCCAGCAACCATTATCTTCAATACACTTACATATCTGTTCAATATGCCTGTACAGAACTAGTTTCTCATTGTTGCTGCCACCTCTCCATGTGAACACTCCTCAGTATAGCCAAGCTGACACTTTATTCCAAGCTGCCACTGCCATCTCCTCACTTGGATGCCCTCTTCATGATACTCAGCCTCCAACACTATATGTCTTCCCACCACAACCACTGCCCTCAGCTGCCCATGCAGACTTTTGGATTAAATCTTGAAGGGAGGAAACAACGAGCACATTTTCTTGACTTTTTCCTCTCTGTTATATGAATTAGGACTCATTAATACATACTTGCATAACTGTAATATAGAGCTTCAAGAACAATTTTTGTGTGCCTAAACCTACAAATAACTAAGAATCATCCCAAAATATATATTACCAGGAACATAGTTGTTACCTCATTGCTGATATTAGTACATTTACATCATTTTTTAACCAGTTCTGATGTTTGGATGCTAAGGTGTTTAGACTTCCAGATAATTATCTGCTATTGTAAGTATCTTTATATTTCCTCTCTTCTTGTACTAGACATGTTAATCAGTAGCTCTTTTCATGCCCACAGCTCTCTAAAAAAAAGCAGCTTACTAAACTGTTCAATATTACATTAATAACAATCCTTATAGGAGCCAATCTTGATTAACCAATGCAGACCCAAAGGCCTATGATCTGACTAGAAAAGCTTCTGCCTATAACAGATGCCACTGGTTCTCTATTTTATTCCCTCCACACTTCCTTGTCCACTTAATGCTGTCAGCATCCTGCTATAAGCATCTGCCACTTTCTACCTAAGGGAAATGGGGCAGGCTGAATGTACATGGAAGTCAACGTCCCTTGAATTGGCCCTTAGCAAATGACAGATAGGAGTTGGAGGACAAATATCCAACTGCTTTGCCTCCAAATTAGGATAAACCTGAGGAATATTCGATACCATCTCCCATAGGTTCTCCACTGGACTGAAATCCAGTTGTCCGTCCACCCAGTAACCTACTCAATAACGAATCCTTTATTGGCTTCTTTCCCTTCCTTGTCCCAATTCCCTGCTCCTATAAAACTGCCTCAATTCTAATCTGGATTAGACTGTGCCTTATTACAGCTTCTCTTGGATTTCCTTGAGATTCTATCATTCTATAACTTTGTATGTGTCCTATGAATAATGAACACCATCTCTTGTGCTTTCTGCCTTACCCTCAAATAAATAAATAAAATATTATATAAAAGAAGATATATACCCTGCAACTGGTCATTCATAATCCCCTATACTCCAGGGGGGTTGTATATGACTTTAGCCAAATAAAACTCACATTCCAGTTACATCAATCCACAAGAAGGGAAGTCCATTTTCAGTAGGAAACATAGGAAAAAGCCACCTAAGTTGGGGGTTAGAGGGGACTGAGGGAGGAAGGGAAGGTGAGAGGGAGGGAGAGATGGAGATAGAAAGATCTAGCAATATTTTCTGAATCTCCAGAGTCCTAAAGTCAGCTTCACCTTGTATTTCTCTTTTATAAAAGCTAATAAATTTCCTTTTACCTTTTTAGTTAGTTCGAAATGGACTTTTATCACTTGCAACCAAATAAAAAACTATGTATATACAGAAGCTGGAAAACTAACTCTTGAACTCTGATAGAAATACATTTCAAAGTTTAAATTCCTCCCCCATATGCACTCTACCTGAACCTCAGTCCTTAGAGCATGAGAGAGCATCAATAGAAGGACATGATTCTGTGTTTCCTATTACATTGTGTGCTGACTGTGTGGGAGTCTACAGCAGGGGCCATTGTGTACCAGAGGATCCCTAGAAATTAGGGTGTATCCAGTGGAAGGGGATTTTAGAAAGAAAAGAGAAGATTATGTTTTTTTTCCAGACAGATTTGTTTTATATACTTGGCACACAATGTTACTGAAGTTGCAGGTATACAACACAGTGATTAGCAAGTTTATACATCATGCTATACTTACGGCAAGCGTAGCTACTATTTGTCACAATACAATATAATACAACGCTATTATAATACCATTGATTATATTCCTTATGCTGTACTTTTTATTCCTGTAACTTATTCATTTCAGAACTAGAAGCTTTATTTCCACTCCCCTTTATCCATTTTGCCTACAGCATAATACCCTCTTGATCTGTTGCAAATGGAAAGATCTCATTCTTTTTTATGTCTGAGTAATATTCCATAGTGTGTGTGTGTGTGTGTGTGTGAGTGTGTGTGTGAGAGAGAGAGAGAGAGAGAGAGAGAGAGAGAGAGAGAGATACTTATTTAGTACATAAAGGGAAGATTATGGAAGAAATGCTCATACTTATTTTGGGGAAGGGTTAGAATGAACAGGAAGCTTTTTTTTTTCTAATAGTAGGGGTTTCAGAGAAATTTAACCAAGTGTGAAAGGTGATTTGTCTCAAAGCCTCTAATAAATGCATGTGAATAAATCAAAACAATCTAAGTGTCTTCTGGCCAGTTCCATTTGGATGTCTCAAAAGTAACTATAGTTAATCTGAAACTGAGACTGTATCCCTCTAAGCTGGTCTTCTTTTAATACCACTTATCAGTATCTCACCACTACTTTTGCAATTCATATGTAAGCCAGAAACCTGAGAGTTACATTAGTAACTTCTTTGCCTTCACTTCCTCCATGTGCATTTAATCACCAGATCGTATTTATTTTACCTCCATATCCATCTTGAATCTCTCAGCTTATTCCCTACTTCACTGCCATTTCTTTGTACAAGCTATCATCATGCTAGACTACCATTCTAACCTACTAATTGGTCTTCCCTGTTTGTACTCTTGCTCAAAAGTATACTGCATATCCGGTGATTTCTCTCCAGAAAATTTCTACCTTCCTCAGCATAATAACACCCTAAATTTCATTTAGGAAACCACCTATAGGTCTTGCACACATTTTGTTAGATTTATTCCTAAATGTTTAATTTTTTGGAGTGCTAATGTGAATGGTGGGTTGTTTTTTTTTTTAAGATCTTTAATTTATTTATTCGTGAGAGACACAGGCAGAGGGAGAAGCAGGCTCCCTGTGAGGAGCATGATGTAGGGGAACTTGATCCCAGGACCCCAGGATCACAGCCTGCGCCAAAGGCAGATGTTCTACCACTGAGCCACCCAGGCATCTCCACTCTATACATTTTTAAAAGAATGAACATGAATGCTCCTCCAAGTGATTTGAGATTACTTCCACCTCCAGCTCCAGAGTTATGGATGCCCTAACTGGTATATTTTTCCCTAGCCACAGAGATTGTTTTAGGAAAGGGTATTTAACTCATACCTAAACCACTTAAAATACTGCATTCCTTAAGCCAAAGATATTAGTTCAAAGCGGGGATGTGATTTAAGCAAATCCAGTCAGCAGCACTGCCTGGTTATTGTGACCATGATGGGTACCAGAATGAAGACTGAGCCAGCACAAAGGTGAGAGCAAAATCAAGGAATCCCAGAGAGCCAGAGCAGGGACATGAAGACATCAACTGCTTATGTGGAAAACTGTGCTTGTGCGTGCCTAGGTGGCTCGGTCAGTTGAATAGCCAACCTTTGATTTTGACTCAAGTCGTGATCTCATGGGTCATGGGATGGAGCACTGCATCAGGCTCCGGGCTCTGAGGAGAGTCTGCTTGGGGATTCTCTCCCTCTGTTCCTCCCCCTACTCATGTGTGTTCTTTCTCTCTCTCTCTCTCTCTTTCTCTCTCCCTTAATGCATAAATAAATCTTTTAAAATTAAAACTGTGCATTAGGCAAATTAGACTTGGTTTTCCATTACTTGCAGCTGAAAGATTCTTAGGTAATATCCATCCAAGTGAATGTGCCATTGCACATTTAAGCAAAAGGCCTTACTACAACTTGACACATTTGCATTTGCTCCCTTTAACCTCTTTTCATGCCATTCCCTCTTCCTGAAACCCTCTTGGCCTCCATATACCCAATATTATGCTTCTTATCTTACTTATTCTCTAATTTTCAGCTCAAATGCCTTTCAAGAGTCCTCAAACATACCAGATCCTCATTATTTACTTTCCAGCGGAATATGGGTTCAGCTTTGCTACTCAGAAGCATAGAAATTTTACATTTATTTATGATATTCTTTCATAAAAATCCATCTCTCTCACATAACTATAAGCTACATATGAGAAACCCTTTTTTTCCTCAATAATGCGTTTCCTGACACATGGTGTTTTGTTATTTCTTTTGTTAAATAAATTAAAGAATTAAATAAGTCAACAAGAGGGGCACCTGAGTGGCTTAGTTGGCTAAACATCCAATTTTTGGTTTTGGCTCAGGTCATGATCTCAGGGTCATGAGATGGAGCCTGGCATTCCACACTTAGCATGGAGTCTGCTTGAGATTCTCTGCCTCTTTCTCCACTCCTCCCACTACTCTCTCTCTCTCTCTCTCAAATAAATAAATAAATCTTTAAAAAAAAAAAAGAAAGCATGAGGAAGACATTTTCTTAGTATGAAAGTTTCAGTTAACATCACACTTTACCAAATAACAACTTGAATTGCATTTGAAAGGAAGCATAAAGTTACAGTGATGATCACTGGTTCACTTAAAAAATGAAAGTGGGTTAGTAAAATTTATTAAATTTTTTAAAGATGTGATGGGAGAAATTTTCCTGGTTATATCCAAGCAATTTATAAAAATGAAAAAATTTAAAACAGATATATCAGAAACACATACTATTTTATCTAGGGAATAAATTAAATACCTGAGTTAAAATCCTTGTAGGGTATAAAGTTAAAGGATTAATTTGTTTTAAAGTAACTCAACCAAAGAGGCCAAAATATGACCAATGTATTGATGTAGATGTAGACAGGATAATTTGGGAACAAAACATGATTTCTGACAAAGTTCCTTCTTTAACTTAAAGCTACAATAACAACAAAAACTGATAAATGTTTGCAATTCTATTTCAATGCTGAATAAAATCTCAAAACACAGACTTTCAGCTGTTAGAAAGTTTAGATGATTTGTTATACTGCAAATTGTAAAATCCTTTGTCAAGGTCAAAAGATAATTTTAAATTAATTTTAACTTTAAGAGGTCATTTCTGAATCAGTTTTTCTTTTTTTTCTTTTTTAAGATTTTATTTATTTATTCATGAGAGACACAGAGAAAGAGAGAGAGAGAGAGAGAGAGAGAGACAGAGACAGAGACAGAGACACAGAGACACAGACACAGAGAGAAGCAGGCTCCATGCAGGGAGCCTGACATGGGACTCCATTCTGGAACTCCAGGATCACACTCTGGGCCGAAGGCAGGTGCTCAACCACTGAGCCACCCAGGCGCCCCATGAATCAGTTTTTCTTTTCTGAATGAAAAGAAATTGTGTAATTATCTTACACCAGAGAAATAACAGTTGTGTATGGAAGGTCAAGCTGACAATATTGTTGCTCTAATGAGAGTTTCACATTATAACAAAATGTATTATATATTTAGTGAGCAAATACTTTGTTGTTGTTTTCAATAATGGTTGAATGAAAATATACCATGAGTCAATTTGGATTTTGAATGAGCTGTGATCCCACAATTAAGAACACCTAGAAAAGTAGGATTGTAATTCTTATACCTCTAAATTTATTTTTTCTTCAACCTGAAATGCCTTCCCCTCTCATTTCTGCCTAATCCAAATTCTCCTCAGTTTTTAAAAACACATTGAAGTCATATACCTTAGTACTCTAGGGTTTTGTTTTGTTTTTTTTTTTTTTTACCTCTAGACTAGTTGCTTATTGTGTGGGATCAATGGCTCCCAATTGTCAACCAAAGGACTATACTGAATACATCTGATAAAACACATCCAAAATCACCTAGAAAACATTTTAAAATACATCTTCCAAACTGCTCCCCACTCCTCTTCTCCCAAATCTAAAGTTTTTGACTCAGTAGATCAGAGAACCTAAGGAATCTGAAAATTTAAAGAATATTCTCCTTATATCCATATTCATAGTAGCATTACTCATAGTAGCTAAAATGTGGAAGCAACTCCAAGTATCCATCCAAGATAAATGAAAAACAAAATGTGGTATTACATACAATGGAATGTTATTCAACCTTAAAAAGTTAGGAAATTCTAATATATGCTACTAATATATCTAATATATATTAGGAAATGTTAATACGTGAATCTGAGAACATTATGCTAAGCAAAACAAACCAGTCACAAAAGGATAAACATGCCATGATTCCACTTGTATGAGGTGCTTAGTTAAAATCTATAAAGAGAGAAAGCAGAGTGGTTATAGTCAGACGCTGAGAGGAGAAAAGAATGAAGAGTTATTGTTTAATGGGTACCATTTTTACCCATGAAGATGAGAAAAGTTTTGGAGATGGATGGTGGTAATGGTTGTACAGCAATGTAGATATATTTAATACCACTGAACTGTACACTTAAAATAGTTAAGATAATAAATTTTGTGTATTTTACCACAATTTTTAGATGGTTAAAATGATAAATTTTGTGTTCTATATAGTTAATCACAACTGAAAAATAATAATTATCTAGATGTGGGAAATAATTCTCACTCGTTTGTGTTGGCTTTCCATTCTTCTTTATCACAACATTTTATTCATACATTCCTTTGTAAATATTGACTGAGTATCCGCCATGTGACTAGGCATCATTCTAGATGCTGGAGCCATGACTCAAGCAGACAAAGTCCCTGCTCTCAAACAGCCATAAATCTGTCTAGGACATTATATTTGTAAGAATTAGGTGGTGTATCATGAAAGAGAAAATCCAATTTCACAGTGGATGTTAAGATGTTATTCTTAAGATGTTATTCTCTCATATAAAATGTCTATTCGTCAGGGACCAGTTCCTTCTAGCTTTCTTCTTTACCAACACGAGGGTATGATTGTATAGGTATGGTCCATGTGGTTGCTGGATAGCTGGTCATTGTATCTGCATTCCTACCAGCAAAAAGGAGAAAATCAAATCCAAAGGGCATATCCCTTACATGTGCCACATTCTCAGAAAGTGACATCTCACTGACAATTACTTAGTCATATGGCCATGCTTAGCTGCCATGGAAGCTGGGAAATGCATCTATTCTTGGCAGCCCTGTGACTACCTAAATTTCAAGGGTTTTTTTTATTGAAAAAGAGGAGGATGGATACTAGAGAGTTCTCTAGTTCTCAGATTCTGCCACAATTATTTTCCCAGCAGATCTTGATTCTTTTGAAGGATGAGAAGTCTCTCAAAGTATAGGCTTAGTAAGAAGACACCAAGGAAACAAGGAAAGGGAATATTTGGGATGATGATGTGAGGGTTTCACCCCTTTTACAAAACACTTCCTATTGATAAGGATTGTCTTAGAGTAGGAGTCAGCAAATATTTTCTGTAAAGGCCCAGAGAGTAAATATTTTAGGCTTTGCAGGCAATAGGCTCTATCTACCACACAACGATTGCATGAAAATACACAAAGAAAATGTATTTGAAATGTAATATGGTAATATGTAAATGAATGAGTATGGCTGTTTCCAATAAAACTTTATTTACAAAAATACGTGGTAGGTAGAGTTTGGCACACAGGCCACAGATTGCTGACCACTGTCTCAGCTCACAATATAAGCCCTTAGGAGACTTTATTATATTACTTATATATTTTGTCACCTTTGCAGGTTAGTAATCAGAACCAAATGTGTGACTCAGATCCCTCAGGAATGTGAATTTTGTTCATACTATAGATTAGCCACTAAAAAAGTAGAGGTAATGCTTAAGCATTAGGAGATTTTAGTATGGATTGTAAAGGCTGTGTTGTGGAGGAGGGCAATTGTGAGAAATATTTTATCCCATTCTTTGAGTTCCCTTTGCACTTTCTTGATAATCTCCTATAAAGCATAAAAGTTTTTAATTTTGATGAACTCTAATTTTTCCATTTTGCTTTGGTTGTTCATACTTTTGGTATCATATCTAAGAAACCATTATCCGAGCCAATGTCACAAATACTTATACCTATGTTTTCTTCTGAGAGTTTTATAAGTTTTAAGTTTTACATTTAGGTATTTTGTCTATTTTGAGTAAATTTTTGTGTATAGTACGAGGTAGAAGTACAACTTCATTCTCTTGCATGTGGATATCAAGTTCTCTAAGTACCATATCTTGAAGAGACTGTTCTTACACCCATTGTATTGTCCTGGCGCTCTTGTTAAAAATCAGTTGTCCAAGAATGTATGGGTTTATTTCTAAATTCTTAAGTCTATGTATCTATCTTAATGCCAGTTCATAGTTATTTTTACTAACCAGAATGTCTATTTTTCCAGTAAAATGAACATGTTCTTTTATTCATATAATCATTTGTCAAATATTTTCTAAGCATATATGTCAAGCACTATATGGTGCTTAAAGGGGAAAGGAAAATATTGTCATTTAGATTAGATCTAGGTATAGATAAGTTTCCTTCAATGTGTTTCCTCAAATATAGCTCCTTGGGAATAGTTCCTTTTGATCTGCAGGCCTATTAACTGAAGAGACAAAATATCTCTCTCACACACACTCCCAACATACAATGATGAGACAGGCACAAAATAACTGTGATAGACACTGCCATTCAAAAAGGGGAAGAACTGAAGAACACAAAAGTCATTGGTCTGTAGCAATACTATAATCCAGCTGGACAGATAGGGTCAGTTCTTTGATCAGAGGATCAGTCCTACTGTCTGGGAATGATTTACCATTGCTCTTGGCTCTACTCTCTGTATTTCTGACCTCCTGATTTTCCATGGAAAATAGTTCACATTTGCAGCTGAGCAATTTTCTCAGTTTGCTTTTCCCATATAAATTGGAGATCCAAAGATCTCTTCATTTTTTATTATTTCTATATCTTTCAATCCAAGTTGATATGATTCCTTTAAAATATTTGTGGGGGCATGTCTGGCTGGCTCAGTGGTTGAGCATCTGCCTTTGGCTCATGGCCTGATACTGGGGTCCTGGGATGGAGTCCCCAGGGGAGCCTGCTTCTCCCACTGCCTATGTCTCTGCCTCTCTCTCTCTCTGTCTCTAATGAATAAATAAATACAATCTTTAAAAATAAATAAAATAAAATATTTGTGAGTTTTTTATGAATCAATTTATAGTACATTCCATTAAACAAAATCTATACCCAAAAGTCTCTGAGATAAGCCCTTCTCTTTCCTTTGGTCTTCCTAGTAAGCTCCTGAGGAACAACACCTTTAAGATTCTCCCAAGTCCTTTTATTTTTTTAAAAAAAATTTTTGTTGTTTTTTTCTCCCAAGTCCTTTTAGAGACACCCTTAAAATCCTTAGAGCACTTTTGTCTGACTAAATTGTTTTTTGAGGAATGACTTCAGATTTTTCTGAGATCATGAAAATGGATTTTCTATTTCTTCCCTGGGTTTGATCTTTGCTGGGAAGCTTTTTCTTAACTGGCAATCTTGGAGAGCCTGGAAATGATGGTTTTATTCAAGTTCAGTTCTTTATTTGACTTATTTCTTTCTTCTCAGTTTTATTATAAACAAGAAGAAGCCAATATTCTTGAATATTCTTCAATATTCTTCCAGGGAATCTCCTTATCTAGATTACCCAGCTCATTAGGTATATGTTGAGAAGAACATTTTGTTGCTATATAACCAGGATCCTCTTTCTCCAATTTCCAACAACATTTTCATTACTTTTCTTTAAGCCTTCTCTGAGAGTCCTCTAGAAGGCCATTAGACTCCTCCACCAATCTTTTCAAGGCTCATTCACATTTCATCTCCTGTCCCAAAGCCCCACATTTTCAGGGTTTTGTTATGCAATAACCTACTCCTGGGCAATAAAACCTCTTCAGTTGCTAGGACTGCAATATAAATTACCTCAAAACTTGGTAGCTTAAATCAATTGTTTATTATGCTTGTGGATTCTATGGGTCAGGAATTTCTGGGGAGTGATTTTTTGTCTGCTTTAATATTTATGAGAAGATTTGAAGGTTGGGGACTGAAATCATCTGAAGTCTCATTACTCACATGTGTGGCAGTTGGTTTATATAAACCATTCACTAGAAACCTCAGTCCCTTCTGTGTAGTCTCTTTGAATAGGCTAATTTCAGTTTTCTCATAGCATGGTGGCTGGCTTCTAAGGGAGAGAACCTTCAAAAAGAGAGAGCTAGATGATAGCTGAATTGCTTTTCATTACCTAAGCTTGGAAGTGATCCAATGTTACTTCTGCCTTATTCTACTAGTTAAAATACTCACAAGATCCTCTCAAGTTCAAAGACTCCACTTCATGGTAGAGTAGTGTCAATTTGTGAAGAAAAAGGTAAGTATATGGAACTAGAAATACAGCCTGGTGCTTAGCTTTCAATTCTTTGCGCTACTCCACATTATTGAGCAGATTTCTTGTCTTTGCTTAAGGTAGCCAGAGTTTCTTTTTTTGTTTGTTTGTTTTTAAAGATTTTATTTATTTATTCATGAGAGACACACAGAGAGAGAGGCAGAGACACAGGCAGAGGGAGAAGCAGGTTCCATGCAGGGAACCCAATGTGGGACTCCATCCTGGGACTCCAGGATCACGCCCTGAGCTGAAGGCAGACGCTTAACCGCTGAGCCACCCAGGCATCCCAAGAGTTTCTTTTGTTTATGGAAAAATTGAAATAGAAATTGATTCCTGAAAGTACCTCTTACAACTGATACTCGGAATGACAATGTGAAGTTGGAAGGGTCATGGTGAGGCAGGACACAGTGTAGATTTTCCCTTCTCTGGCTGGGAAGATGGCTAGCTTCATGAGCATGTTTCATCTGGAGACTCAGGCAATGTGTTTACACACGTTGGAGATGTAGGAGAATCAGTAGCAAAATGTCATCTGGTTAGATCGGTATGGACACATTTTCAGCCTGAGATGAGTTACTATAAGTAAGAAACTACTGGCTCATCAGAAAGCAGAGAGAAGAGGAACTGTTAAGGAAAACCCCTTATATCTCTGGCCTATGATCAAAGAGAATTACTAGCCAGATAATCTTAAGGCTTTCCTCGTTTGGCAAAGCCGAATTCTCTTCCCCAAGATAAAGTTAGTGAAAGCAAAGTCCAGGATACTGAGAACTTAAAAGGAAACAACAAGGGACCCAAGGAAAGTACTAATAAGCACCTTTTTCTAAATCTTCATTGCCTGATGAAGTCTCCATTTAGCCCCACTTTGGAATCCAACCACTGACATACATGGGATGAGGGAGCACAGATTGGTTCTATTTCTTCTAACTCAAGCTACCGCTTATTCCTGCCCCCAGGAAATTCCAAAAGGGAGGCTTTATAGGTAAGGCCTAGAGATAAGGGAATAGATCTAAGGCCTTTGGTTATTTCTCAGGACACCCTCTCTGTTGGATATAGAGAGAAAGCTTACTAGATTTCTAAATAAATTGCATTCCTGGAAAAATGATGACCAACCTAAGGGAATCTCCAGGCCCCTAAACTCTTTTCTATAGGAAATAGGCTTCAAAATTAGTTTAGCCCCCACTGATGAGTCCTCCCCATTGTCCTTCTCATATGTGACCACAGTGGACACTGCACACTGGTTCCATTACCAGGAAAGAAAGCCAGAGCTAGTTACTCTGGCTAACCACAGAATTCACTCCATCACTGAAGCAGGGAGAGCTTTTTATTCCTGGAAAGCAGAATGTGATCAATGCTGTTAGACAGTGACCATTCTAAGCGATCCTTCTTCTCTTTTCTACATGGGACTTTTTTTAAAATTAAGGTATATTCTGACCTCTTTGCAACATTGTAGCTTAGGCTAAATTTGTCATTTGGCAAACTTGCCAATACACAGGAGATACAGAGAAACAGAACAGTAGGATATATAAAGATATACAGAAAGAAATTTAGTATGAGGCACTGGCTTATGTGACTATGGAGGCTGAGAAATCCCATGATCTGCTGACTGCAAACTGGACACCCAGGAAAACCAGCAGTGTAGTTCTAGTCCAAATTCAAAGGCCTGAGAACCAGAAGAGTCAATGGTATAAATCATAACCCAAGTCCAAAGGCCCAAAAACCAAGAGTACTGATGCTGAAGAAAGAAAATGATGGCTGTTTCAGTTCAAGCAGAGAAAGCAAATTCACTCTTCCTCTGACTTTATTTTTTTCAAGCCCTCAGTGTATTAACTGATACCCATGTGCACTGCACTGGTAAGGGAGATCTTCTTTACTCAGTTTACTGATTCAAATGTTAATCTCTTCCAGAAACACCCTCACAGACACATCTAGAAATAAGGTTTTACCAGTTATCTAGGGATTCCTCAGCCCAGTCAAGTTGACACATAAAATTAACCATCAAATGCACATTACTGAGAGCTCCTAGAGCTGGATGCAATAAGTGGCATAGAGTCTGGGAAGGGAGTCTTGTGGTATACACGGAGGAATTGCACTATCATGACAGGGAATGCTTATGATGTTGTACGATGAGAGGAAGAGTGTATGTTTGTGGATATGGAACTATCAGGAAGAGTAGAGTGGAAAACTATTATTTTTGCCTGCCCAGCATCTCAATTTTCCTTTATGAAATCTTTCTTCTCTCAGGCTTGAACCAAACAGTTCTAAAGGGGCTGAACCTATACTTCTCAGCTCAGTTGGCTGTAACCCAGACCTGATGTGTTAATTTATTCCATCTCTCTGGCTCAATGAATGATTTAGGAAAGTTTATGCCATCCAAGTCAGATCAATAGAGTCAGCCACAGATTTTGATAGAATCACTGGAAAAGAGACACACTCTCTACACAGGGGCTGATTGGCTGATAGCATGTAAATCTGCAGCTTTTAGGAACCAGCATGCCACCTTTGTGGGGAAAATGGTGCTTGAGCAGAGGAGAGTAGAGTGAGAAAAATCTAATAAAAGTCTCCTTTCCTTAACCATTTGGAGGAGGTATAGTGGACAGTTGTCTGGAAGCCAGCAGTTTCTGAACGCTCTCTCCTTGGTTAGGTAATTTCCTTTCTCCCCAAGTCAGAAATTGTGCTTCCCTACTAGCTTCCCTTGTAGCTGGGCACAAGCATGTGACCCAGGCCCCACCAGACACTCTTGTGAAACCCTCTTTAAGAAGAGACTAATGAGAGGAAGAAATGCCATTTGAAATCCATTTTTGCCAATGAGAGTGACAGCACTGCCACTTGACCTTCAAAGGCAACACTGGTGAGTTTCTGGTAACAGAGGTAGCAACAGCACCTGCATCAGTGAAGTTAAATTCCTGCCAGCAATGCAATGGACAATGTAGCATGGAGTGCTCCGAGGGGTTGCAGGGGCAGTAGCTGTGTCCCAGGCTAGTTCTGATGCCTGCTTAGGTGGTGTCCTGGAAGTTCAGCCTGGAGGCTGGCTCTCTAGCCCATTCAGCAATTCTGTGACCTACCAAATAGCCTTGGACAATTTTTTTTTTCCTTAACCAATCAATTAGATTTGTCACTTCCAACTAAAAAAATCCTGATAATAATATATAACAATCAATAAAAATCTGTTTATAGAGATGGATAAATGAATGGCAATTCTGTGAGGTAGGTATTATTACTCCTGTTCCACAGATGCAAAATAGCTCAAGTAGGATTAAGCGTATCCTGCCCAAGGTCACACAGCCAGCAAGTCCTAAAGCACAGATTTTAATTCTAGTCTCTCTCTGTTTTTAATCTCCAAAGTTCATCTTTTTTTAAGGCTGCATTCGAAACACGCTTTCAGAAATAATCTTGCAACAGAGAATAGATTGGCTTGCTCAGAATTCATCCCAATCTCCTTCTACTATGTCTTCCAGTACTACAGAGGCAAAGCTAAACTTAACATTTCCCATACTCATTTGCAACTTGGAATATAACGGGGCCTCCACAATTAAAGATACTTATATGAAAACTGAATTTAGAACCGAGTCAAGTAGGAGGGAAGGCGAGCCTTTATTTTGATGGTACAAGTCAGGCACACAAGGTCTGGGGCCTATCACTGAGGCTGCAACTTTCTGATTCCTGAATCAGCAATAGCAGTGAGATCTTGGAGCTGGCACGTGTCACATGGGCTTCTTGATTTCCCCAGCTTCCTGACTGTTGCAGAGATAGTTCTCTAGACAGGGCAGCTCTGTGGTAGTCTTTTGGAAGTCATTCCTGGAAGCCTCGCCTAAAGCCTATTCCTCTAGCCCTTCTAATTGTGAGCATCCGATTCCTTGCCTCCAATCCCTTTCTGTTTAACTACTAGACTAGCTTCTCTTATCTGCTTCTGAATCCTAATACAAGCACGTATAGAAGTCAAGTACAACATAACCAGCAGCACCGCATAGATTCTCATCTTTTCTCAAGTCACAACTATAGGGAAAAAATATGTATTCAAGGTGAATTGACATATTGAAATAAAAAGCACCATGGCCTTTCCAATCTTGCCATATTTGTATCTCAAAAAAATGGAGTGTATCAGGCAAGATACAGGAAAGCAATAGATGGCTCATTCAGCCTTGAATAAAGACCAATTTTTAAAGACATGCACAGAGCATAGAGAACCACGGGGTTATATACTGCCCCTAGACCTGAAGTAGCAAGAGGAAAGAGTCTGTTATAGACTGAATGTTTGTGTTCCCCCAAAATTCAGAGCATTGAAATTCTAACATCCCATATAATATCAAAGGATGGGATCTTTGGGAAGTAATTAGGTCATGAGGGTGGAGTCCTCATGAATGGAATTGGTGTCCTTATAAAAGGGAACCCAGAGAGCTCTCTCGCCTTTTTTCCATCACATGAGGGTACAGCAGGAAGTCAGCAGTCTACAACCAGGGAGTGGGTTCTCACCAGACACCAAATCTGTCAGCACCCTGATCTCAGCCTTCCAGCCCCGAGACCTGTAAGAAATAAATTTTTTAATAGTTTTTTTTGTTTTTTTTTTAAGATTTTTATTTATTTATTCATAGAGACACAGAGAGAGAATGAGAGGCAGAGACACAGGCAGAGGGAGAAGCAGGCTCCATGCAGAGAGCCCGACGCGGGACTCGATCCAGGGTCTCCAGGATCACGCCCTGGGCTGCAGGCGGCGCTAAACCGCTGCGCCACTGGGTCTGCCCAGGAAATAAATTTCTGTTGTTTATTGGCCACCTTGTCTGCAGCATTTTGTTACTGCATCCCAAACAGACTAAGAGCGACTATGGAAACCTGGAGACAGTTATGTAGAGAGGATGCCTTCCAGGAGCTGTGACCTTTGGTTGAGGGGTGATGCAACCTCATGACAACCTCACAGGCAGTGAAGGGGAAAGAGGTGACCTCACACTCTGCCCTCCTTTCATTTTCCTGCCTGTTCACTGAATCCACCTGGAAGTTAGAAGACAAGGACCTGTGTTGTAGTCCTCACAGGACAACCTTCCATGGTGCAGAATAGTGGAGAGTCCATCATGGAGCAAATGAGAGATATCCAGTGTAGCAAGTAAAAAATCAGCAACACCCAGTGCAGTGAGAGATCATGGAGATTGTAGGTCAAAGTGTTTTAGTGCTACTGAATGCTTTAATGCTCACAGGTTGAGTGTATTCGTTCTTTTTAAAGATGGTCAAGGGATCCCTGGGTAGATCAGAGGCTTGGAGCCTGCCTTCAGCCCAAGGCGTGATCCTGGAGTCCCGGGATGGAGTCCCGCATCGGGCTCCCTGCACGGAGCCTGCTTCTCCCTCTGCCTATGTCTCTGCCTCTCTCCCTCCCTCTCTCTCTCTCTCTCTCTCTCTCTCTCTCTCATGAATAAATAAATAAAATCTTTAAAAAAATAAAAAAATAAATTTAAAAAAATAAAGATGATCAATAGGGTCTGCTCTGTAGACTCAGCGGCATTTTACTCAGGTTCACATGGAGCATCATACAGTGGGAGAAGTAGAAGGCACCTTAGAGATCTCGATGGACATTTCTCATTTCATAGATGAGGAAACTTAGAGAAATGAAACAAATTCCTCCAAAGTCACATGTCCAGAAACTTGCATAACCAGGTGGCACACTCAAATCTAATGATGCCCAATGCAGGGCTTCTTCCACATTCTGCAGCTAAAATCCTTGCTGCACACAAGTTATGCTCATTACAAAGTGCCAGACTGTAATGTGGCAGTGGTCTCAATCTTGAGCATCCCTCTGCCTTGGTCTTATTTTTCTCTTCATTTTTGAACATTTACCTGAAAGGCTGCATTTCAAAGATACTTTTCCTAAAAATAACTAAAAGATATGCAGGAGGAAATTAGCATAATGTATTTTATCTATAATTTACAGTGTGTAATCTAAAAATGTACAACAAAGCAATGCTAGTAGTGCAGAGCAAATTCCCCTGGGATATTTGGTTCCATTTAAAAACACCTCAGTATGGGGGGATGTGGGAGCAGCAGCCTGTGACACACTTCCATCAGGGCAAAATGTTATTCTAGTGATTCACAGCAAGAGGCCTGACAAACACTTTGAGTCGATATAAAGGTTCTTGCCATCAGGATAAAATGAGAATTACAGTGGGTGGTCCCATTCAAGCCTCATGTCTCCTTCTACTTCTGTCCTGGCTTAGGTGGTTGCCCTGGAAACAGTAGGGTGGCAAACGAAACCATTTGGAACAACTTTTAGGAAGCCGTATGCATGAAGGCCTAATTTTTATTTGCTGCCTTTTTTCCCTTCTTAAAGGGTAACTTTTCCAAGGCTATCATTCCCCGAGAGGGTGTACTCTTTGGACTACCTTGGAAGTTGATTCATTCTAAAGTTTTTGGCAAGGTCCAGTTGGAGGGCTGGCCAGAGTCTGGCAGATAGCAGGGGGAAAGGGGCTTTATTTCTCATTATTCAGCTCTGGATCCCAACACAGATGGTCCTGATCTCCTCCTCCCCCACCTAAGAATTTTTCTAAAATGACACCCAAGTTTTTCTTGGCAGAAGTTATCATTCCTGGCAAACAGTTCACTGCAGCTCTAATTATGATGACAGCTTTAATGGAGAAGATAATCATATTAAATGGTTCTTATTCAGTTCCATGTGATGAATTAGTGATTACCATGAAATGTGTTAAGCAGCCAAAAGTCAGGGGAAAGGATAATGTACTGAGCTACAAGTTGAGGTTCGAGGGATTCCAAAACTTGTGGGCGGTAGGACAAAATGACCTTTAAAGATGAGATGCTGACATTGTCTCTTGTGGCTCACATACAAAGAAAAAAAAATGCTTTTTCCTGATGTGTCTGTTAAAGAAAAAAAATCAGACACTTGTTAAAATGGTAAAGAAGACTTTATGCAAGACTATGGCAATAGGAGCTGACTCTATTGCAATGAGAGAGATCGATTAACCTCCCAATGCAACAAAGACAAGTGGGCATTTACTAGCCAATGTGCAGAGGAAGAGGTCAGTGGATGGGAAACCACTAACAGGAGATACCAAGAGTACAGGGATTCATTTTTAAGAGGATTCCTGCAAAAGGCTGGTCATGGACCTACACATCAACAATGAGGGATGAGGGACTTGACCAGGCACGGGGTGGGGGGGGGCGTGGTGATTAGGTATCAATAGTGGGGATACTCTTGCTAAACTTACTGAGCAGGATTTTTTTTTAACTGGGATAGGCACACCAAAGACAGGACAGGGCCAAGACTGATGCCTGAGAATCTTTGTCAGTCCCACCTCCTGCTCAAGGAAAGGAGAGACCTTCTTTCCTCTGAACAATTTAAGTCCATTTCTTTGTCAGTCTCCTTTTGTTATTAAGGACCAGCTGAACCATCTGTTAGGACTTGGTAGTAGAGGATATTTACTGGATAGTGCAAATAATAAGGCATTCAATGCCGGAAATTTCTATGAAAAGAAAAAGAAAAAGAAAGATTAGGTTGAAGCAGACTATAAACCCAGTTTCTGAGTCCAGAGGGCAGCCAGTTGAGAAGCTTTCACAATGTTGTACTTGAAGCACCTTTAGGTAGTGAAGTGAAGGTAATGGTTGAAATCTGGTAGATTTCCTAGACTGTAGTTTGAATATCTCCAGTGGTGGTATAATATTAGGGTTGTGGTTATTTCCCAGAACAGAACATGGAAAATGTGTGACTTTCCATAAACTTCCTGAATGGCCTACACAGCAGCAGCTCCAACCTTAAAGGCTTCCCCATCTTCCAGCATCAGCTTGCAGGACAAGCTAGGATCCCAATAAAGATCCAGGTAGTCGGGTTTTTGTTCTCAGTGGCACCAAGTTAGGCAAGTGGGAGAAAAACTGGAAACATTCATTTGGACAGTTGGATGGCCAGATATTTGAGAAAATTAGAAGACTTGAGTATTTGGGAGGGACTGACCAAATGTGCAAGTTGGCAGGATTCAGTCCAATCTGTAAGTATATAACAAAACCTCAAAGACAATGACCAGGACTAGAGTCTGATAGTTCACAAAGGTGTGCTATAGTTTTTCACTGCACCATAAAAGTTTCCTCTATATTCACCCTTTTTTTCACCAAAGTTAACCAAAGTAAGATATTCTTCTTTACAAAATGAGTCTGATCACATTAGATTTGGCCTATTACTTACATAAGTGCAGCAAGAATAGTAACTGGCCACATAGACCTTTGAAAGTTTGCTTTGCTGGAATTTTTCATAAGGAATCTCAAATTAGACTTTTAAAAGCCTCTCAAGGCTAGGAAGCCAAGTCAAGAATTTGCCACCAGATTTCACTGGCAGTATCTACAGATTTGGGTGCATTTCTCTGTTTTCCAGGCCCCCAAAATATCCTGTTTCCTGGGCCTGCCAGGAAGTAACTGTCCTTCCTCACCTACAATGCTGGGAACTTTGTCAGCCATACCAGTCCAGTTTTCCCAAAAGGGCTTTGTAAGCATTAGCTCCATAAAGTCAACCTTAGTTCCTTAAACTATTTGGTCAGAACGGATTCTATGCACATCAGTCTGAAATATGACATTCCACTCAAAGCCTCAGTTATATAACCAATGTTTCCAATTACGTCTTGTGCAAGGAGGACAGAATCTTATTGAACTTATGCAAATAATTATATCCTCATGAAAATAAGAATACTCAGTAAGAGTTTCTGAATTCTAGAGGAATCAGGCAGAGAGAAAAGATAAATGTTTCATTTCTGTTTATAATAAGTGTTACCTACTAAATTGTTGTGAATTATAGCTTAAAAGAAAGGGAAAAGGGGTTCCTTAAATCCAGCAGCAAGCTTCCGAACAAAAACTATAATCCTCCTTCATCTGTTCATTCAGTGTTATGTAATTAATTCTCGTTCTGCTTGGTCTTGGGTTAGCAGTCTGATGAGCCCATCAAACTTTCCACCAGAGTTCTAGGATACTTTCTCAGTCAAATGATGTGGTTTCAAAGTAACTTAAGCAATGCCATCAGAACCTTATCTCCCAGAAACCTTTCCTAGTACTTTCCATGGATCTCTTTCCATTCCTTTCTGTTGAAGATGAAGAACTCTGACCTATAGCTGATTGCAAGTGCTTTCTGAGAAGAACCAAAGTAAAACAAAAACTGTCTATTAATGTCAAAAGATTTTAAATGGTTAAAGATCTGAGTAGAATTCTTATAAAAAGGATGCAATTGACAAGGGAATTTGGTTATTTCTGTAGTATAGAACATTTACAATGATAACTAGAATTATAACTGGTAACATTATGCTAGAACATATCATGGACAGTGAGGGTATTGACAAACCTCATACGATTTCTGAAATATTTGTACTGGTAATATTTTATCCATACAAATATAACCTAGGAAAGGTTAAAGTATCTTTTCTTTCAAAATACTTTTCATGCAACTGAACATATCAAATAAATGTAATTGATTTTTGGCATCTCTGTTTTTCAAAATAAGAAAAAATCCTCTAAGATTTTTTTCTGAGAAATCTCAAGGTCAGTTCGAGATCAAGATTTCATTTAGGGTTTGTTTGTTTTTTTTTTAATAATAAATTTATTTTTTATTGGTGTTCAATTTACCAATATACAGAATAACACCCAGTGCTCATCCTGTCAAGCGCCCCCCTCAGTGCCCATCACCCATTCACCCCCACCCCCCGCCCTCCTCCCCTTCCACCACCCCTAGTTCATTCCCCAGAGTTAGGAGTCTTTATGTTCTGTCTCCCTTTCTGATATTTCCCACACATTTCTTCTCCCTTCCCTTATATTCCCTTTCACTATTATTTATATTCCCCATCATTTAGGGTTTGATTCTGGGAGGACAAAACTGTTCAAAAGGTCAAAGGATCTGAATACTATGATCCCAGGTTACTGCGAACAATACTTAGCTACCTATGTAATCAAAGTTATAATAGCAAGAGTTCAAAAGTAAATACAGGACAGAACATAACTATAAAATTTTTTTAAAGTTCTTTCGGAAATGAGAAGACTTGGATGCCTGGGAGGCTCAATCAGATAAACATCTGACTTTGGCTCAGGTCATGATCTCAGGGTCCTGGAACAGAGCCCACTCAGTTGGGAGTCTACTTCTGCCTCTATCTCTCCCCCCCCCTCCCCGCACACACACTTCAACCCCCAAACCTGCTCAGGTATGTGTGTGTGTAGGCATGCACACTCTCTCTCAAATAAAATAGAAAAAAAAAAGGAAGTAAAGAAAAAAAAGGAACTGAGAAGACTTGGTTCTCTTAATTAAGTATATGATAAAGGTTAACATAAAGCACAGGAAATTATTCTGATAAGACACAGAATTATAGGAATTCTTCTAGGAGAAATACCTAAAAGGTAAAAACAAAAACAAATAAACCAAAAAAACCCACCAAAACCTTTTACAATCTCTTAATAAGAGCAGACCAATAAACCAAGAAAGCCTTGTTATTTCAACAGAGAGAAAAACAAACTCTAGCTCTGTATCAGTGTACTTTTAATATTAAAATGCATTTTCAGGGACACCTGGGTCGCTCAGTGGTTGAGCATCTGCCTTTGGCTCAGGGTATGATCCCAGGGTCCTGGGATCAAGTCCTGCATTAGGATCCCCCAGGGAGCCTGCTTCTCCCTCTGCCTATGTCTCTGCCTCTCATGAATAAATGAATAAAGATCTTTTTTTAAAAAAATGCATTTTCAGAGACCTTATAAACAAGCCTATCCAATCAGCCAGCCTTGACCACATTAGATAAAATTCCTTTTCCAAGATTTCTTTCCCAAAAGCCTTCTAGGGCTTTTTTTTTTAAAGATTTTATTTATTTATTTATTCATAGAGACAGAGAGAAAGAGAGAGGAGACACAGGCAGAGGGAGAAGCAGGCACCATGCAGAGAGCCCGCCCGACACGGGACTCGATCCAGATTTTCCAGGATCACGCCCCAAGCTGCAAGCGGCACTAAACCGCTGCGCCACCGGGGCTGCCCCACTGCGCCACTGGGGCTGCCCTCTAGGGCTTTTTATATCCATTCAGTATCCATCCTGCATATACTGTGTACTTTTCTTTATTAAAAATACATTCTACTTTCTTGCATACTTTTCTTGCAAAGTTATTTCATTTCACCCTTATTGTTTCTAGTAGCTTCGTTTACAAATATTGATTATACTTTATAATCATTAAAAACCCTTTTTAACAGACAAAACTACAAAGTAGACAATTGCAAACTGCCTCTCATATATCAGCATTCTATAACAGTCTAGCAAATTTTATGAATATACCATCTCACAATTTTTTAAGTCTATGCTTCCTGATAGTATTTTTCAACGTGTCGAAAAAGATGTTATTAACAGACTCAAATATAGTTAGCCTCACTCTATCATATAAAAATAAGAGGCCAAAGATATATAAACTGAAACCTGTGCTTAGTTTCAGTTTATATATCTTTGTTTAATCTAATGTTTAATAGTTTCTCTTAGAAAAGATCTCAATATTTAATGAATATCTCTAACATCAGATATTCTAAGATTGGGAGTTATAAAAAACAAAAGTTAATGCTTTTTATAAATACTTCTGGAGGAAATTTTTAAGATTTTGTTTTGCCCTGCATGTAGTTTCTCTGGGTGGTCCCTGAGTCTCTTGAGAGCCCCCAATGGCGGATGGAGGACCTAAGTTTAAAGTTCAAGTGACTATAAGAAACTGAGAGGCTGGAATGGGAAAGAGAAAGTCTTGCAGAGGTGGACAGAGAGATGGAGGAAGTAGGGGCTTGAAGGCAGTCCAATCAACAGAAACAAAGGAATGGAGGATTGAAGGTGGTAAAAGGATGGAGGAATGGAAACAATGCTGAGAGATAAGTCTTAGAGGAACCAGTTTGGGGAAATCATTGAAGTTCCCAATTATTCTAAGTAAAAGTATTCCAACAAGAAAGCAAGTAGAGAGCTAGTGCCATGATGGTGGAACATATAGTTAACACAGGTATAAGAAAGGGTTTGAGTCTACTGAGAAGCTCTCTTGTTCTTAACCCATGATACCTTGCTAGCAAAGAAGCCTGGGACTTTAACCCAGCCTCCATATGCCTGGGACTCTCACCCATTTTCTAGTATAGAGGCCTCCAAAAGAGTCAGGAATTTGTCACTTCAAGAGTCAGTGAGTAGGGACCCCTGGGTGGTTCAGTGGTTGAGTGTCTGCCTTTGGCTCAGGGCCCAGGGATCAAGTCCTGCAACAGACTCCCTGTGGAGAGCCTGCTTCTCCCTCTGCCTATGTCTCTGCCTCTTTCTCTGTGTCTCTCATGAATAAATAAATAAAATCTTTAAAAAAAAAAAAGAGTCAGGGAGTAAATTCCTACTCAGAAAGATCCCAGAAGACATCCATCCAGAAAGATGCTTGCTTATGCAGTCACTTTCCAACCAACTGGAGTCCCACTTTCCATCCTGGGACTCTATCCTAGCTTCAAAGAGTATACTCAGAATCTTAAGAATCAAAATCTGCCCTTACCATGCTTTAACAGTCTGTTATCCAGAGCATTGGGTAAGGAGTTGGACTCACCAGTGGATCTCTAATCAGTCAGGAGTGAAACAAAGTCTTCAGAAGCATACACTTGGGGTCCTGGATGAGAGGTTCCAGGAGTCCAATGATGAATTTAATCCTGTCACGACATCATAACTGTTAAAGAAAAGAATTATTCAGACACTTATTAAAATGGCACCTGTGTGGCTCAGTCAGTGATTCTTGATCTTGGCTCAGGTCTTGATCCCAGGGTCATAAGTTCAAGCCCCACATTGAGCTCCCCACTGGGCAGGGAGCCTACTCAAAAAATAAAAAAGACGGGCAGCCCAGGTGGCTCAGTGGTTGGGCGTCTGCCTTTGGCCCAGGGCGTGATCCTGGAGACCCGGGATTGAGTCCCACGTCAGGCTCCCTGCGTAGAGCCTGCTTCTCCCTCTGTCTGTGTCTCTGCCTCTCTGTGTGTGTGTCTCTCATGAATAAATAAATAAATAAAAATTAAAGAAAAAGAAAAAGAAATAAAAAGGAATATATTGGCAAGGAAGACTTTATTCAGGACAATTACAATAAGAGCACTGTAGTAGGGGAGAGATTACAGCAAAGGCAGCAGGGGAGTTTTAGCCAATAGGCAGAGTGAATGTGACAGCAAATGTAGAATTACTAAGAGGAGATTCAAGGGTAAGGGGACTCTTACTAAACCAACTTAAGGGACACCTGGGTGGCTCAGTGGTTGAGCATCTTCCTTTGGCTCAGGTCATGATCCCAGGGTCCTGGGATCAAGTCCCACACTGAGCTCCCCCCAGGGAGCCTGCTTCTCCCTCTGCCTATGTCTCTGCCTCTCTCTCTGTGTCTCTCATGAATAAATAAATAAAATCTTAAAAACAAAAACAACATAATAGCATTTTTGCTAACACTGGGATAGACAGGCCAAAGACAGGATGGGGGCCAAGGTGGAGACCTAGCAGAGAAGAGGGTCAGAGGAGCCTGACAGGACTATGGTTAAAGAGAGAGTGTATCACGTTCACCACTAACACACATACTTTTACAGACAGTAACCCAGATACGGAAAGGTGAAAATGGAAAGGAAGGAAGGAAAGAAGGAAGAAAAAGTTTATAAAATTGCCTTCTGAGGGACACCTAGGTGGCTCGGCAGTTGAGCATCTGCCTTCGGCTCAGGGTGAGATCCTGGAGACCCAGGATCGAGTCCCACATCAGGCTCCCTGCATGGAGCCTGCTTCTCCCTCTGCCTGTGTCTCTGCCTCTCTCTCCATGTTTCTCATGAATAAATAAATAAAATCTTTTTAAAAAAAACTTTAAAATTGCCTTCTGAACTCAGACTATTTTGAGTGCTACCCCATATTTGTTTGTGGATGAGAAATTTGATCTTTTGCAATAGCCAAAAGATAGTTAGAGCCAAGTCTTTAAAAATAAGGAGGGGATCAAATTGAGTAACAGTGTTACAACTATAAAGCAAAGAGCTGGCATTTCTTGTGAGGTTTACAAATAGGATGACCAAACTCAACCCATTTTGCCTGGCACTCTCCCAGTTTTAGGAGTGAAATCTCCTTCAGTTCTAGGTAACCCAGGAAAGTTGACACAAGGCTACTCAGTTTTAAAACCCAAAGTCCCACATCCTGGGAAACCCTTCAGTCCCAGGAAAACAGATGGTTGATCACCCTATGTGTAAAGAGAGCTCTGAAGGTACTTCAAATAAGAAGTTCCTAAAGCATTTGAGTCATGGCACACGACAAACTAAAGGTTTGGCTTTCAATATAAGGAGTGTTTAAAAAAAAAAAGCCTCATTTGTTTAGTCACACATTATGTAGGAAAATAAATATTCACCCTGACTCCCATTTAGCTAGAAGTATGTTTATTTAGCTACCTTAATTCAAATAAAAGCCCAAATACCTCTCCAGAAACGTTTGGCTAAAGAAAACTTGTTTACCAAATGAAGATACTTGTGTATAATTGTGCATGTTTTCTTTTTAAATTAATGTATCTCTTTATGTTTTGTTGTAAAATTCTTGCTAGAAAAAAAAAGACATTCAAACTTGCTATTCATTCATCTGTATGGTACAGTAATTGTAGCTGCTATGTATGGTAACCAAAGTGTGTGTACATGTATGTGGTTTTCCATGGGGAAGCAACGTTCTTTCCCCTCATTGTCTCCAAACTCTATCTGTACTTTGACTCATTTTCCCAAGGAGTGTGTTGTTCCTGTAGAAGGCTTTTCTGGGGGGCTGAGGGCGCTAGAAATGGATAAAGAGGATTAGATGACAGCAAAATCTTGCTCTGTTGTTGCTGTTCTGCTCGGATTAGTCAACAACACCTTACGATGACATAGGTTTATCCTTCTAAAATCTATTTTATAAGCTTTTTTATATGTTTTCCCACTTATGGGAGGACTTTTCTCCCTAACCATAGGAGCCAGGAAACCTGGGAGGGGACATGGTAGCTGGGACCCTGGGATTTGTCTGAGTCTCCCTGGAGCTGAAGAGGAAGAAATTCAAGAGGAAGCAACTTAGGGAGAGGCTAAATTAAAAACCACTTAATGCCAAAGTATCTAAATATGAGGAAATACTGGGAAACCCACTGACAATAAGGAGGTCAGAAATAGAGTATACAGGTAGAAACTAAAAGAAATTAAGGTAGCTAACCAGGCCTTGTTCTTCTTCTACTTTGCACTCTAGACTCCATTGTCCAGTGTGGGTGATTAAAAAGACTTACATGTTCGGGTTCTGAGTCTGGGTGGGGGAAGTTCCTGTGTTTGGTTCTCTAACTTGCATCACTACTCATGGTCAAAATACCAGAGCTGGCTGTGGTACTGCTGGGAATCCAAAACCTTTCATAAAATTCTTGGGTCTTCCAACTCAGTTGTCAGGGTAAATTGATGGAATTCTGGGTTGAGGGCAGAGTGTCAGTGAGCTGGGCTAGTGGAGCTGGTGGAAAGAGACTTCATCTCTCCTTTTACTAAGAAAGGAGCAACCAGAAGACAGCTATGACAACTTCACATCATTGCGGTTACTAATTTTTGACTCTTTCCTTCATGGTGAAAAAACTGTACTAGAGTGCAGGTCCTCTTAGACTTCATTTCACTTAAGCCTTGGACCCCTCTAACCTATTCAAAGGCTTTGTACTTTCCATCACTTACTCTCTTTAGGGTTTCCATACTTCCTTTATATGCTCCTGTTGGCATATAAAAATGCTAGAATATCTCCCACCTTAAAAAAAAAAAAAACCTGTCCTCCCCTGAATCTATGCCCTCCTCCATCTACCTCCTCCCCCTGCTCAGAACCACCTCCATTACCATTCCTAAAATTAGTGGTCAATGCTGAATGTCTCCACTTGCTCACTTCAGTCTCTTTTCATCGTTCTCCATTCATTTTCTTCTCTACAGCTCTACTAAAGCCCTTATTCTCAGGATCACCAATGAGCTCCATCCCTCTAAATCCACTGAGCCATTCCCAGTCCTTCCCTCACTGGATCTCTCAGCAGCATTTGACTCAGTAGACCACCCGGCTTCTGAGTCAACACTGTTTCAGCCTTCCTCCTACATTCCTGCTTGGCTTCTTCCTAGTCTGCTGGCTCCTTCCACTTATTCCTGATTTTTAAATTTGTCTAAACCTCTCCTGTTCTTTAAATACACTCACTCACAGTTTGGAGGAGATTTATCCAGTCCCATGGCTTTCATTTCTATCTCCCTGTCAATAATTCCCAGATCTATATATTCTCCCGTCCTGACGTTTCCCCTGAGCTCCAGACTTAACAAACACATCATGCCACCTACTTGACATTTCCATTAGATGTCTAATTAGAATTTCAAGTTGAACATTTTTTTAAAATAGAACTTGATCTTATCTCCCAAACCTGTTTCTCCCACAGTGTTCTCCACTGCAGCTATTGGCTTTACCATTCATCCATGCTATGGTCTGAATGTGTCCCCGTGAAAAATCGTATGTTAAATCCTAATCCCCAAAAGTGATGGTTTTGGGGGTAGAGCCTTTAGGAGGTACTTAAGAACACTCATGAATGGGATTAGTGCCTTTATAAAAGAGCTTCAGAGAGATCCCTAACCCCTTCCACCATGTGAGGAAACAGTGAGAAGGCGCTGGCTATGAACCAGTAAGAGGCCCTTACCAGAATGTGACAATGCTGGCGCCATGACCCAGACTACCAGCCTCCTGAACTCTGAGCAATAAATTCTTGTTGTGTAGAGATACTAATTCTGTAGTATTTTGTTACAGAATCCTGAATGGAGTAAGAAACCTCAGAATGTAAATTTAAAGCCCATTTTTAAAAAATAAAGCCAATTTTTAACCACTTTATTCTTCTTACACCTAGATATAATAAAAATCCAATTATTGGACCCCTATCTGTACCTGATGGCCAGGACTGGGTGTCCTCAAAATTCCCATCCAGATGATTTCCAGGATTGGTGCTGTGGTCTACATTCATGGTTCTATCCTTTCCAGGACTGGGTATTAAATAGTAAACCTAAAGCACTTGAAAAGATGACACTCATGCAAACTGAATCTCTGCACTTATCTTAGCTACTCTAGTCTCTATGACAAGTAATCTTCATTCCCAAAAAGGATGAACATTTGAGTTTTTCCAAAAGCCAATTTTCCAGGAAAGGAGCCCCAAGAGGGTGGAGGCATGAGGGCTGGGTCCTCTGGGGTCTAATGTTTCTCATCTGAATAGCTGCAGACATTCATATAGATTGGGCTGAGTCAGGTAGGCTAGTGGAAGGTTGGAGGAATTATGCAAGGCTTATTGGAAAGCTGGATCTGCCTCTGAGAATGAAAAAAAAGCCTTCTTTCCTTTTGACAGTGTCAGTTATTCTAACTGCCAAGGAAAATAAGTATGTAATGAATTTTGTAATAAATTCAGGAATTGCTAAATATATGTAATGAACCATGTGGGTTTTTACTCTAGGACATGAACATGTGAATCACAATGCAGATGTCTTGGCTGTACAGAACACAACCCAGAAATTCCTCCATTTTCTTGAACATGTACTTCTCAGGGTTGGCCTGCAGGTGGAGATGTAGCCCACAGAGGGACTACATGTTACAGTATGGCAAGGGACTGATGGGATGTTAGATCCAGATAAATAATTAGCATATTGCCCAAATAGATCTTGCCTCCTTGATTCCAGATGTGATTCATTCAGCACTAGAAGATGAGTAAGGCACTGCACAGGCAAAATGACACCATAGTCTGACAGACTGAGCTTCTCCCATTGTTCTCAAAGCTCTTGGACCAGTATGCAGAAGTATCTACAACCTTCTCCATGTCCAGGTAGGTGATAAGAGAAAAACTGCCTTCTGGATAGCCCCCAATGAACTGCCCATGTGAAGTTGTTAGTACCTTTGAAGAAAGGACATGTGTCTATGAGTAAAGTGGCCAATTCTCTCATAATGCTGGTCCCTATGTTCAAAACAGCAGGTTAGCATCCTCACTCCTCTTCCTGCCACATATTCCACCTCTGCTAAAGCTTGTGAACAGAATTGTTGCCTGCAACTGGCTTGGCAGGAAGGCAAACATATTTGGAGTAGAATTACAAATTCCCTCACTCTGCCCTTAGATGTGCAAAGAAAATGAAGCTTCTTTATTTCCTTGTAATACATCTGCTCATCCACAGGGAACTATGAAAAAGAATCATAAATTTATCTCATTCAGTTAAATTTAGTTCAGTTCAATAATACCAATAACTCCTGTATGTGAATTCTCTTTAATTTCTTTAAGTAAAATGGTCTTTCAAATTTTCTCTTCATCTCTTTGTGTCCTTCAAGATAACATCTGTGTGTATTGGGCTCCGTAAGAGTTTTGATGACCCGTGGTAGCAGAGATAGTATCATCTGGATCTTCACTGGTGAATAGTGGAGCGCCTGGATTTTCTGTTCCCTGGACTGGTGACCACTAAGGTATAATTTTTCTGGTGTGGCTTTCTAAAATGAAGTACTATCTATCTCTGAAATCTGTGGTTCTAAGGCCTTCTCAAAGTTCCTATTCAGCTACGTTTTTGTTTTGACCAGAGCCCTGTGATGTACTGTGCTCTCAAAACACACGGAACTTACTGGATCCATTGTACACCAGGTCATGTGGGCCCAGGAGGGATGGCTCAAGCTTATCTGTCAACTCACCTCCCACTACACCTCCTCACTATCATTCCTTGCCTAGACTCTGACCTTTGACCTTGTTTCTTCTTTGTCTTCCTTATTTCTTCCATAATCCTTTAAAACTGGAAGGGGCAGTCTTTAGACAATTCATTCATCCATGTAAGATTTCCCTTCTAGAAATGAGACTCATGGCTTAGCTTTCATTGGTAGGAAGGATATCTTCTCAATACTCGAGAAAAAAAAAACACTGTGCTTTGAGTTCCCCTATCTAGTTGTAGATATGCCTTATATCTGAATTTTATTTTATTTTTAAAGATTTTATTTTATTTATTCATGAGAGACAGAGAGAGAGAGGCAGAGACACAGGCAGAGGGAGAAGCAGGCTCCATGCAAGGAGCCTGATGTGGGACTCGATCCCGGATCTCCAGGATCAGGCCCTGGGCTGAAGGCGGCGCTAAACCACTGAGCAACCAGGGCTGCCCACATCTGAATTTTAAAAATCCTTTCTGGACAAAGCCTAATTTTAAGTCTTGATGTGGAGTCAGTACAAAATATAATCAAAGTTTCAAAGGTCAGAAATTATTTTTTCTATAGCTACACTGTCCAGTTTGGTAGTCAGTGGCCCCACATGGCTATTTAAAATAATTAAAATTGGGGCACCTGGGTGACTCAGTGGTTGAGTGTCTGCCTTTGGTTCAGGTCATGATCCCAGGGTCCTGGAATCAAGTCCAACATCGGGTTCCGCACGGGGAACCTGCTTCTCCCTCTGCCTATGTCTCTGCCTCTCTCTGTCTCTCATGAATAAACAAATAAAACCCTTAAAAATAAATAAATAAACAAATAAATAAAATTAAAATTTAGAAATTTCAGGTCCTCATGCTAGCCACATAGCAAGTTCTCAGTAGCCACATGTGGCTGGTGCCCACCACCCTGGACAGCAAGAATATAGAACATTAACATTCTTGTTAATGTAATGGAAGGTCTATTGGACGGCTATTCTAGAGGTGTACCTACCTCCCTTTCCTGAAGCACTAAAATACTTTATGGAGAAGGAAGCTTCCCATAATGTAAGCTCTGCAGGATATGGTACTACACCTAAAAATACATCTTTTAATAATTACTCCTAATTAATACTTGTTGCCCTGGACTCCTAAGAAGCTGGGTTAGTCAATAAGCGCCAGTCCACTTCTCTGAGAGCCAGTGATGTTCTCTGTTTTTCCTAAGAAGAGGGATACATAGTTTTTGGAGCCTAGTACAAAATTGAAACGTTTAAATTTTATTCAAAAGTTGTTTTAAAATGTCAAGATAGCAGTAGCAGAGTATTAATGCAAATACTGATTTTTTTGAGTGAGGAGCCAGTATAACTGCATTGGTCTTATACCTACGAAGCTGGCTTTGTTCCAAGATAATCATGCCTAAAAAATAAATCAAGGCAGCCCTTTGGGCTCACTAGGGAATTTGCTCATGAGTGGCAATGCCAGGAACCACAGCTGGGCCAGTGCTGGCCAAACTCAGATGTTAACTCAGACAGCTGCCCAGGGAATGCCTGTGACTGGAGGGAGCCACCTAGCCAAAAAGAAGCGACAGGATATAAGGGCCCCAACATGTTATATTGGAAAGCCCAATGCTGAAAGGTCTGGGCATGTCAACTGCTTCCAGCTGGGTATGTTTCCAACAAAACCAGGGCTGTGTGCAGCCAGGAAGGCTGAGATTTGTCACAGCCATCATTTTAGAAACTACTGGAAGACAAGGGAAAGGTCACACACCCAGAAACTTCAGCTTTCCTACCTGGACTATTGGTATATGATATCCAAGGGCTTGTGCACAGGGCAGCAGGGTGGGTTCCCTGCCTCAATCTGAGAGACAAGGGGATTTGAGGAAAGGCCAGAACAGTCACTTACAACTTCAAAATGAATCATCAATGCCAAGGAGTAAGATGGGGAAAAAAAATAATAATCTACTTGTAAGTTGGCTAAGCAGAAGCTGAGGAAAACAGACAAAAACTAAAAGATCTGAGGTGGAAGGTGAGACTTGGAACCTATAAACATTCTGTAAGATAAGTAAATTAACTACCACAGCTTTTTAGAGTGTAGCAGATTGATACGTACATGGAAATGCTGGTTAAAATTCAATAAAATTTTTTAACAAATAGCTGAGGCCAAAAGGGGGGAAAAGGGATTTAGAATAAAAAGAAAAAACAAAACCATAGTGGGTTCAGTGTGAGTTGACCCTCTGATGTACTTGATGGTCTAAATAGTGCTTGTTCAGTTGTTCAGGGTTTTCTTCAGGTGTCCTTGTCTGTCATATTGACCCCCGGACTTGGGCAAAGAAGACCTGGCCCTTAGCCCAGCCCAGGCCCTTGGCCACCTTCTCTATTCAAGTTCAGAAACTGAATAAAGGAGCTCCTTGAGCTTCCTGAAACATAGATTCTGGGGACCCAAGTACTGTCCTTGAAGGAAGACCCTTGAAGTATGGAAAGATAAGTTGAAAAGTCCAACCACTCAGCTTGGCAAAGCAGTATGGAAGCTTGTGGTTTAATTCTCATACATGACTTTTTTTTTCCATACAGGACTTTTTAATTTTAATCCTAATTCTAGGAAAATAGCAAAGTTCTAGTAGAGAGGAAAATACATTTTAAAACTAAATCAACCGAGGGACTCATGGGTGGCTCAGTCAGTGTAGCATTCAACTCTTGGTTTCTGCTCAGGTCATGATCTCAGGGTCATGAGATGAGCCTTGCCTCAGGCTCTGCTCTCAGTGCAGAATCAGCTTGGGATTCTCTCCCTTTCCCTCTGCCCTCCTTCCTCCCACTACCCCCTTGTGAATGCTCTCTCGCTCTCAAATAAATAAATAAAGTCTTAAAAAAAAAAAACTAGATCAATCTAATAGAAAGTAGAAAAGGAAAAAAAAAACAAAATTAAAGAATGGTAAACAGAAAACAACATAATGATAGCACAAAGTCCAAATAGGTCAATAATCAAAGTACAAATAAATATTAATATATTGAATTTGCCTACTAAAAGAGATTTTCATAAGGGCTTTTAAAATTCAACCATGGGGATCCCTGGGTGGCGCAGCGGTTTAGCGCCTGCCTTTGGCCCAGGGCGCGATCCTGGAGACTCGGGATCGAATCCCATGTCGGGCTCCCGGTGCATGGAGCCTGCTTCTCCCTCTGCCTATGTCTCTGCCTCTCTCTCTCTCTCTCATTCTGTGTGACTATCATAAATAAATAAAAATTTAAAAAAATTAAAAAATAAATAAATAAAAAATAAAAATTCAACCATGTACTACTTATTAATAAATACACTTAAAACATGATGATGGAAAAAAAAGTGATGATGGAGAGGTCATTATGCTGAATAACATACTAAAATTTAACAAAAATTTAAAAAATAATAATATCAAAATCAATTTTTAAACTTTAAGGCAAAAGGAGGGTGATTATATAAAGATACAAGGATAAATAGAATAGTTCACATTGAAGAAATAGTAATTTGGAACCTCAAATGTGTGTGTGTGTAAATCAATATTATAGTTGTAGAAGACATAAACAACATAAGTAATCCTACACCCAAAGTTCAAAATATACATTATTTCTAGCACATGTGAAAAATTCATAAAAATTTACTATAGTATGTCAAAAAGCAAATTTCAAATGAATACTAATGACCCAAAATCATATAAAACATGTTCTCTGATAACAATGAGATAAAATTTTAAATCAATATAATACTTAAACTGCCCTACTCATGTTAGAAGCTTCCAAATAATTATTAAGCAAGGGAGAAAAAGTAATGAAAATTACCAAATGTTTAGCACTGTCCAGACACTTAAAATGCTAGTGCCAAAATGTATGGTATGCAATTTAAGCAG
Organism: Nyctereutes procyonoides; assembly: GCF_905146905.1. Lineage (NCBI taxonomy): Eukaryota > Metazoa > Chordata > Mammalia > Carnivora > Canidae > Nyctereutes > Nyctereutes procyonoides. The sequence goes on along the minus strand of NW_026575040.1, from coordinate 18,529,324 downwards.
TATTTAGTAAGAAATTCAGAGCTTTAAATGCATATAATAGAAGAGAAGGAAGCATATACCTCAAAAAGTTAACTACAGAGAATGCAGAAGAAAAGAAATAACAAAAGGAAGAGAAACAGATGAAAGGGGAGAATGAATAAGGAATCGAATGACTCAACAGCTAGTTCTTTCTGAAGGTTAATAAAATAGGCAAACTTGGCAAAATCGATTGATGGAAAAAGAGAAAAAAAAAGTAGGGGGAAAGGGCCATGACTACAAAGAGAGTCAAAGTTTTTAAAAGCCCTAGAAAATATAGTGAATATCATTACACAAAAAAATTGATGATTTAATGAAATGGACAGCTCTTTAGAGATATACAAATCACAAAATTGATTTGAAAAAGAAATGGCAATCCATATATTTATTTATGCCCATTAAATAATTGAATCTGTAATTTTTAATAATAAATTTATTTTTTATTGGTGTTCAATTTACCAACATACAGAATAACACCCAGCGCTCATCCTGTCAAGTGCCCCCCTCAGTGCCCATCACCCATTCACCCCCACCCCCCTGAATCTGTAATTTAAAAAAATTGTACCCATTAAGTATGTCTCCTCAGGCTAGAGAGACAAAAGCAAAAATTAACTATTGGATTATTCCAAAATAAAAAGCTTTTGTACCATCAACAAAACAAAAGGGCAACCTACTTAATGGGAGAAGATATTTGCAAATGATATAGCCGACAGGGAGTTAATATCCAAAATATATGAAGAACTTATACAACTTAACACCAAAAAAACCCCAAATAATCCAATTAAAAATGGGCAGAGGACCTGAATAGACATTTCTCCAAAGAAGACACACAGAGAGCCAAAAGATACATGAAAAGATGCTTGACATCACTCATTATCAGGGAAATGTAAATCAAAGCCACAATGAGATATCACCTCATACCTGTCAAAATGGCTGAAATCCAAAACACAAGAAACAAGTATTAGTGAGGACACAGAGAAAAAGGAACACTTCTGCCCTGTTGGTAGAAATGCAAACTGGTGCAGCCCATGTGGAAAATAGTATGGAGGTTCCTCAAGACACTAAAAATAGAAATACCATCTGATCCAGTAATTCTCCTATTGAGTATTTACCCAAAGAAAATGAAAATATTAATTCAAAAAAGTATATATGAGCCCCCATGTTCCTGGAAGCATCATTTACAATAGCCAAGATATGGAAGCAAGCCAAGTATCAATCGATAGATGAATGGATAAAGAAGATGAGGTATATACATATGATGGAATGTTACTCAGCTGTAAAGAATGAAATCATGCCATTTGCAACAACATGGAAGGACTCAGAGAGTATTATGCTAGTGAAGTCAGTCAGACAGAGAAAGACAAATACCATATGATTTCACTTGTATGTAGAATATAAAAAAATGAAACAAAGGAATAAACAAACAGGGACTCCTAGGTGGCTCAGCCACTGAGCCATCATGCCCTGCCTTTGGACTCAGGTCATGATCCTGGGGTCCTGGGATTGAGTCCCACATCAGGCTTCCTGCAGGGGACCTGCTTCTCCCTCTGCCTATGTCTCTGCCTCTTTCTCTGTGTCTCTCATGAATAAATAAATAAAATCTTAAAAACAAACAAACATAAGCAGAAACAGACCCATAAATACAAAGAGAATACAATGAATACAATACAAAGAGAACAAACTGATGGTTACCAGAGAGGAGGGGGTAGAAGGATGGGCAAAATGAGTGAAGGGGGGTGGGAAGTATAGGCTTCCAGTTATGGAATGAATAAGTCATGGGGATGAAAGCATACAGAATGTAATCACTGGTATTATAATAGTGTTGTATGGTAAGAAACAGTAGCTACATGGGTTGAGCATAGCATAACATATGAAGTTGTTGAATTACTATATTGTACACCTGAAACTAATATAACATTTTATGTCAACTATACATCAATTAAAAAAAAAAGCTATACCCATTAAAAAAGCACTATGCCAACCAAGTATTTACCCACATAGGTGAGTTCAACCAAATCTTCAAAATTTATTTCCTGTATCATACAGACATTTTCAATGAAAGGACAGAAGAGATCCTTGCTTCATTGTATGAGAGAAGTATATTTTTGATACCCAAATTGCGCAAAGACAATATGAAAAAATAAAATATTTAGTTATTCTCACTCTTGAACACATGTGCATGAATATTTTTAAATATTATCTAACTAAATTAAGTAATGCATTTATAACACATCATAAAAAATAAGGCACAAAGCAAATATAATAAGATTAATTGTAGAATCTAGGTGGTTGATATATGGGTTTTCACTGTGCAGGCCAACTGTTCTAGTTTAAAATTTTTCATTTGAAAACCTTAGGAAAAGTAAGAAATCAAATCTTTGTACATCTACAACCTCTAAAAGTATATAATGACAGAATTCCAAAGATGGCTAAAAGAAATCTATCAATATAATTCAGCTCATCAGTATGGATGAGCAATTATAAAAGTACAGTTTATGGGGGCACTTAGGTGGCTTAGTCAGTTAAACATCTGACTCTTGGTTCACTCAGGTCACAATCTCAGGCTCATGAGAGCAAGCCCCTGGTTGGGGGGGGGGTGGTCCAAGCTCAGCAGGGAGTCTGCTTGGGATTCTCTCCCTCTGGCCCTGCCCCCATGCACTCGCTCTCGCTCTCTCTCTCTGTCTTTTAAATAAATAAATAAATAAATAAATAAATAAATAAATAAATAAATACTTTTCAAAAGTGCAATTTATGGAAAAAAGAAAAACTACTGGCAAGCTGGGAATGGACTACAACCTCATTATCCTGGTGAAGAGTGTTATAGGATTGGGCTTGGCTATTAGTGGCAAAAAAAAACCCTCCAAAATATACAAAATTTTACTTCTCATGTAAAAGACTAGTTAGATGTTTCAGAGCCAAATTCCTTCTATCATTTTGTTATGTGTTATGTAATCTTTATTTCTAAGATTACTTCAAGTCCAAAATGTTGCTCCCATTCCAGTCATCACATCTGCATTCCAGGCTACAGGAAGTAGAAAGGGGGAAAGTGCTTCCCTTTAGGGATAGACTGAAATTTGCAAACTTACATTCCCATGGCAGAAACTAAGTTATGTGCCCTCATGTAGTTGAAGGTGGCTGGGAAATGCAGGCATTTTCTTGGCAGACATATCTTCAGATAAAATTGAAAGATTCTGGGGCACCTGGGTGGCTCAGTCAGTTAAGCATCTGATTCTTTAATTTCGGTTCAGGTCATGATCTCAGGTTTGTGAGACAGAGCCCCACATCACTCTATGTGCTTGGCTTGGAGCCTCCTTAAGATTCTCTCTAGGGATGCCTGGGTGGCTCAATGGTTGAATGCCTGACTTCGGCCCAGGGTGTGATCCTGGAGTCCCAGGAGCCCCACATTGGGCTCCCTGCATGGAGCCTGCTTCTCTCTCTGCCTGTGTCTCTGCCTCTCTCTCTCTCTGTGTCTCTCATGAATAAATAAATAAAATCTTAAAAAAAAAAGATTCTCTCTTTCTCTCCTTCAGCCCTTCTCTCTCTAAAAAGAAAGAAGAAAGAAAGAAAGAAAGAAAGAAAGAAAGAAAGAAAGAAAGAAGAAAGAAAGAGATTCTACTTAAGAAAAAGGAGAGAACCAACCAAAACTGAGGGAGTTGGCAGTCTCTTCTATATGTATCTATCAGAAACCCCTAGAAAATATTTTACTTAGTGGTAAAACATTAGACATGTGCTCTTTAGCGTCAAGAGCAAGTCAAGGATACCTGTTATCATAACTTCTCTTAAACACTGTATAGAGTCTTAGCCAGTGTGACACTTTAAAAAAGAAGGAGAAGGAGAAGAAGGAGAAGAAAGAAGGAAAGAAAATTTCTCATATTTGCAGACCATGGGATTATTTACATAGAAATTGCAAAAGAATTTATAAGTAAGTAATTCAAACAAATAGGAGAATTCAGCATTCTGGATATATTTAGAGTGTAAAAGAAAAAATAATATATTTATGTATATTTATATAAAATGTCTCATTTACAGTAGATACCTAGGCAAAAATCCAAGGAAATATATTCAAGACTATTTGGTAAAATTAAAAAAACATTACGTAAAAGATGCACTGGATAAGTGATAAGACACTGAAGGATTGAAAGATATAATTGTGTAAATCCAGCAGCTCTCCCCATGAATTTATAATAGATCTATGAATCATTATAATTCTAATCAGAATCCCAACAAGACTTTCCATGGAATTTAACAATCCTACCCTAAAGTTCATGTGGAAAGTAATTAAAACAAAACTGCAAAGAAATTTTTGAAAAAGGAAACTAAGTGGATATTTGCCCTACTAGGCTAATTATAAGGCCACAGTTATTTAAATAGTGCAGTATTGAGACAAGGATATAAAAACAGGCCAAATGAGCATAATGAAAAAAATAAGTCAATACTGACCTATACATATATGGAAACTTGGAATGGTTCAGAGATGGCTTTACATGTCAGCAGGGAATGGTGACCATTAGATAAACGGTGCCAAGAGAACCAGTCATAGCCAGTGCATATCCTGGGAGGGAGTATTTAGATCTCTACTTCATACCATAATAAAAATATAGCTCACACAGATTAAAAATTTTAATGTATGGGGGAAAATCTTAAAAGTTATAAAGAAAGTATAAGAGAATGTCCTCATTACATTTCTTTGGGTTTCCTAAACAAAAAACTAAAAGCACAAATGATTACAGCAAGAATTTCAATACATTAAAATATAAAACTGCATTAGACAAAAGACACCATAAATAGTAAAAATGCAAGCCACAGACTAGGAGAAATTAATTATAATACAAACTATTATTTGTATTAGTATCCAGAACATAAAATAATCCCTACTACTCAATAAGGAAAAACAAGTAATATGGTAGAAAAATTGTCAAAGTTTTCGATAATTATTTATAGAGTCTACTGAATAGCCAAAAAACTAAGAAAAGATACCTTCAGAAATAAATGCAAATTAAAACCACAATGAGGTACTATTTCATCCTTATCAGCTTGGCAACATTTTAGAAGTCTGAGAAGCCCAAGTGTTGGTAAGAATGTAGCAACAACAATAACAATAACAGCAAAGAAAGCAAACAATCAAGGAACAAAGAAAAAGAGAAAAAAAAGGAAGCAAGAAAAAAAGAAAGATGAAAGAAAGAAAGAAAGAGAAAGAAAGAAAAGAAAGAGAAAGAAAGAAAGAAGGAAAGAGAAAGAAGAAAGAAAGAAAGAAAACAAAAGAAAGAGAGAAAGAAAAAAACTTCTAAATGTGGTTGGTGTGAATGTGCATTGCTAAAAGCCACACTGGTGAATAATGTTGCAATATCAGATGAAGTTGGTATGCACATGCACTGTGACCTAGAATTCTCCTTGTGGATATACATCCTAAAAAATTCACATACATGTGCCCAGAGAGACATAAAAGAGAATGTTCATTGTAGCATTGTATTTATTAAACAGCAAAACTTGAAAACAAACTAAATGTTCAAAAACACAATTGTGGATAAATTGTGGTGCCAGAGTCTCACAATGAAATACTAAATACAAACATAGTAAATATATGACAACCAGGCAGGAAGGATACATGCTAATTGGGGAATAGTGATTACCTTTGGGCAGAGAGCAACAGAACTGGGCAATGGGGCTGTGGTTAAAATATATCTGTATTGTTAAAACAAAAAAACCCTAAAGCCATTATGGCAAGATGTCAACATCAGTTAAATCTGTTAAGAACAATGAGGCTGGCCATATGTACAGACTATAAGGAATGATTTCCAAGGCATACTGTTAAGGAAAAAAAAGTAAGCTGTGGAGGAATATGACAAGTAGACTACCATTTGTGTAAAAACGAAAAAGGAGGGTCATCTTGTGTTGAATATTTCTGAATGATATAAAATAAATGGATAATGATGATCTCTAAAGGGGGAGGAAGCTGGGGCCTGGGGTCAGCAGTGGAAAAGAGACCTGTTTTATGTACCTTTTCCTACTCTTGGGCTGCTTTTATCACTCGCATTTGTTTTCTCAAAAGTAAAACACTAAAGCAAAAAGCATTTTTAATTAAAATTACTTGTACCCCAATAATGCATTTAGAGCCAAAATTACTGTTTTGAGGAATATTTTGCATCAAAATATAAGTGTATCCTTATGTTTGCCATCTTCCCAAATGACTGATTTTTCCGAAGAGTTCTTAATGAGTTCCTTATGCTCAGGCACACAGAAACGTACACCCTGCCTGCTGCATCTGCCTTAACTGTGCATCTATTTATATGGTATGACAGATACTTTCCCTAATAAATCTTACCATTTCCCCTGCTAAGGAACTAAGTGCTGACTGAATGGTTGATGACACATGGGAGTTATTCCTACATTTTCCACACACAGTAAGACAAATCAATGCAATGCCCCCTTCTTCTGTTAGAAACCCTAAGAGCTTTGGGGCATGTCAGAAAGGGTGGGGGCATACAATGAATCCATGGTTTCTAGACTTTCCTATGAGAAACAGGCTGAGGCCTGAGGCAGTTTGAGAGCAAAAGCAGGATCTGGAGTTCCAACTCCCGTGAGCTAATTTACAATCAAGAGAGCTCCAACCCTGCTAGATCTAGAACTCAACTATTACTTCCAACAGTGAGTGAACTTCCCTCTATTTTGCTTTGAGCATCATTAGTTTGTTTCAAGGCTAAGGACCTCAGCTGAATAGAATGGTGATTTTTAAACCTTTTATCATAGGACCACTTTAGGAAACAAAAGTGATCCTCACTGCCTTCTGTTACCCCCAGCTAGACCCCCAGAGCCCCATACCTCACCTGGTATAAAGTACAAGGTTCGGATTTATACCACTTTACAAGTATCCAGGAGGCAGGAGAGAGATTCAGGGTAATAGGGAAAAACAGGAAAAAGGCTCATAGTCATCTCTTTTTCATGTCTTTCGTTTCACAACTTCTTCCTTCCCATGCCTGCTGGTGTGCTCCCTTGCCTTGTTCCAGAGCCAAAAGACAGGTCAACTTCACTGCTTCTTAGCCAAGTTGGCAGAGGTTGTGGCAGCAGGGTGGTAACTCTGCCCGATGTTCTCAAGCTGCACTTGGGACATGTCCAACAGCAAAGTCACTCAGTAAACAGTTCTCTGTATTCTCTTTTCCTTGAGTTGGCTGGAATATCTAGGACCTGGTACCACCCACTCTTTAATTTGAGACAAGCCCACAAACCAGAAACTTCACAGATCACCCTATCCCAAAGCAGTCTTTTGCTAGATACAAAACACCATCTAGAAAATCATTGATATGCTACATAATTTTAATTCCAAGCCCTATTGATGTCCTTGTCAAGGTTTCATTTTTCTATTTTTAGTAATATTTCCTGTACATCATTCATTCAATATTTAAGAACCTTACTAAATGTCTATTTTGTGCCTAGTTTTGTACCAGGGTTGAGTGGGGTAAAGGAGAGGAACAGATACCGCATATAACAGTTCCTTATTTTAAGTTTACAGAGTGACTGGAGAGAGAAAAGTCAATATGAAACAAAGAATAACTCAAGACAAAATATCTTGAAACACCAAAAGCAAGGAATAAATATCAGAGACTCGGAGAGATTAGGAACAGCTTTAAGAAAGATGTTGGGCTGGAGCTGGGTTTTTAAGGAGGGGTGGTAGGTTGGGGAGGGTTTTCTCCGTGTGACATAGTAGCAAAGACCACAGAGGCTGGTTTCAGCAGAGCAGATTGTGGGACTGTCAGAGACCAGTCTAATAAAGCAACTCTGAAACCCAGTGAACAGGTAAACAAACAAACAAAACCAAGGGGCAAAGATAGATTAATAAGTTACCTAAGTATTAGTATTTTGCTACATAGAGAGACTCCTAGAGATCAAAGGGACATTGTGAATTATATCATCCACCTTCTGCTTCATTTTACAGATGAGAACATGGGATTAGAGAGGTGAGGTGATTTCACCATATCAGGTAACAAATTAGTGCCAGAGCGGAAACTCAACTCCAGAGCTTCTGACTCCCAACACATCACACTCTGGTTCAAACCTCAGACTATTATGCTCAGATGACTCCAGGCCAATTGGGACAAGTGACATACTAACAGTAACAATGTAAGTTCCAAAAGGGAGGATGAGGGATAAAGCTCATTTTCTACACAGATACTTGGGATAGTTCTAAATTTTTATTTTCTTGAATTGCAGTATGTATTGCGTCATGTTTTACCTCCTTTGCTTCACATTCAAAGTCTTCCACAACATGGCCCTGCCTGCCTTTCTGACCTTATTTCCCAACACTTTCCACTCTACACCCTCTACTCTAGCCAGATATGATCATCCACAGTCCCCAGCTCTCACCTGGCTCATTCTCCCCTCTGGGGCATTGCTCCTATCATTTCCCCCTTCTCTAAGAACGTTTCCCTTTTCCACATTGACATAAAAGCCAGGGTTCAGTTAGGATCTTCAGCTGCTTTGAGTCTTCTCTACACTCCAACTTAGTAAAATGCAACCCAGTTCATTTCAATAAAATTTTATGAAGGACCTGCTGTATGCCAGGAGCTCTTATGAGGCACCCAGGATTCCAAACTAAGTGAGGGCTGGGTGCTGCCCACTAGAGGGAGAATGCAGGCAGACATTGGGAGCAAATCATCACCACCAAGAATCATAAAAACAAGTACAAAAGACAGAGACAGGGTCGAAAGGGAAGACCGTATTGAGAGAGTGATGTCTGAGCTAGGTTAATGGGTGACTGGGAGTTTGTCAAGAGCTAAATTGGGAGAAGAGAAAGGAAAGGACTGTTCTTTTTTTTAAGATTTTTATTTATTTATTCATGAGAGACACACAGAGAGAGGCAGAGACACAAGCAGAGGGAGAAGCAGGCTGTCTGCAATAAGCCTAATGCAGGACTTGATCCCAGGACCTGGAGATCACGACCTGAGCCGAAGACAGACACTCAACCACTGAGCCACCCAGGCATCCTAGGAAAAGACTGTTCTATGCAGAGAAGACTACCTATGGAGAGTCATAGTATTTGGTAACTTTTTGTTTTGTTTACTAAACTAGCTTTGGAGTTGGTACCAGGATTGGTTTGCTTTCAAAAATAGCGCGCAAGTAGACGAGCAAGGGGAGAAAATGGCAAGAGAGTGGTCTGGGCTTCTCACCAGACTACAGAGGCTGGACTGAATCTATCAATGCTAAAGAGCTACTGACGACATTTTACGTGTCAAGTGTTAGGCTGAGTGGTTCCAAGGAATGTTGGCCCTACCTTATATTCAATTAATCAAATAAAGCTAAATTAAGGAAAGTTCTGGAAACAGACCCTGCAGAATGAATAAAATGTCAACAGACTGAAATGGAGGGGAAGTCATTACACCAATAGTTGAAACAGCAAAGCTGTCATTTAATTGTTACCTTATTGTTCTAAGTTCTGTTGATTTATTTTCTCCTGAGACATATTACCTAAATTCTTCAAGGACAGGGATTATTTTTCAAGTTTTCTTTTAATAGCTGCAAGTACCTAACACATCTCTGGATACCCAGTGGGAGTTTAGTCAATTATCAATGACCTTTGGGATGTGGAAAAAAAAAAAAAGAAGAAGAAGGAGAAGAAGAGAAAAGAAAACCCCTCATATTTGTTCATGACAGAAGCTTGTGTTTATTCCTAAATCTGTTGCTAGGAATGAAAATTCATAAGGTTTTATAAATCCATAATTTGAAATGAAGATGGTGTGTATAATTGGAAGCTTATGGTTGTCTAATAAAGGACAGAAGATTCCAATTAAAGCCAAAATTCCATCTCTAAGCAGCGTTTCTCACTGTGTGGGCATCCCAACTGCTAAGTTTGTTTAATAGATCAAATTAAATGGATGACTGGTTTTGAAGGGCATCTTAGGGATTTGGTGCTTAGCTTTCCTTTGGTGCATGTGTCCCTAAGCTCACTACTGACAGAAGTATTCAGTTTTATTATTGGAAAGTCAAACCACTTTTAGATATTGAGAAGAGTGATAATATGATACAAACACTTCTTGAAGGACTATATATGCATGTCATTTACTTCTTCTTTAAGTAAAAAAAAAGGCAATAATTTCACCAATTCTCTTTTTTTGCTCCAAATATTATCAGGCTCTGGAAAATACTCTGCCAAAAATATTTGTTTAGGTGTAAAGTAATTTTTGTTCCATAAAAATAAATGTTCTTTTTATGTGTTCAATGATGCTCATATTGCATTACATATGTTATTTTTAACTCATAAGTGGTGAGATGCTGTCATGCAGGGATGATATTCAAAATAGTTAACAATGGTACAGCATGTACACCAGTCATCGAGAATGGACCCCTGAGCAAGCTGGATGGATGCCAGCTGGTCTCCAGACCTGCATATATAAGCTCCATTTCAGTCCTGGTGTAGTAGACTTTTAAGCTACTTTTGTCCATGCATTTCCCTTCTGATAATAGTCACGCATTTTCCTTTGAAGAACTGCCCTACCCCATTCCAAGTGATCTTGAAGGAACCGGCCATGATGAGACTCTACCTTCCCATGCCCACAAGGCAGGGACTGGCGATCAAGATTTAGCCAGTCAAAATATCCCATTCTTTTTTTTTTTTCTCAAGATTTTATTTGAGAGAAAGAGCACAGTAGGGGGAGAGGTAGAGGGAAGTGAAGAAGCAGGCTCACCACTGAACAGGGATCCCAATGCAGGGCTCAATCCCAGGACTCCAAGATCATCACCTGAGCTGAAGGCAGATGCTTAACTGACTGAGCCAACCCAGGGCCCCAAAATATCCCATTCTTTCACCACAGTAATTAATTAAGAAATGGGTACATGACCCGGTTTAGGCCAAGTAGAGTCCTCCCCAGAACTTTTCCTCTGGATGTAATTGGGATGATTCTCCCTACTTTGGAGATTGCTAAACTTGAAGGAATTGAGCTTAAGGCAACTGGAGGCCACATTGCCTTCAGAAACGAGAAATCCTACTGAAGAATGAAGCCAAGAAGAAATAAGTGATCCTGAGAAAGGAACACAGACAGAGTCCTGACATTATTTGAACCTCTGGAACCAGCCATGCCTACAGCCACATACAATCTCCTGGACTTCCCATTAATTCAAAGAAATATTTTCTCTTTATCTTTCTCTCTTTATTTTCCTTCTTCCGTCCTTCCCTCCTTCCTTCCTTTCTTTTCTTTTGCTTAAACTAAATTGGATTGAATTGTTTTCCCTTGCATTCAAATAAGTACTGATTAATAATTATGGCCACATAACAAAATTCTATGTAATTTCCATCACACAATGCTGATGAAATCTTGAACTTAATTGAAAACTCTGCTTTTTATTGGTTTGTCCTAAGGCTCCAAACCAATATATTATGCAACTAGAAGTCATCATGGGTCCTTAACCAGGGGAATAACAAAGTAAAAATGGTGCTTTAGAAAAGTTTGCCTGCCAGAGATGTGTGGAAATAATCAAAACAACATATGCTTATACATGCTTATACATGCATTAGGAAATATATATACATTATATATATATATATTATATACATGCTTAATTTTCAAAGATGCCAGGTGCCACGTTTTATGTTAGCATACCTGAAAAGAACTATTATTGCCCATACCTAAGGATGCTTAGAAATTATTATACACTCTGCTTTTTATTATTTGGGGCACTGAATCATGGGTTAACATCATTTACTTATCCTATAAGCAGATATTAGGAAGGGAAGTTGCTATGTGTCAGTGGCTCTAGGGATAAAAAGATGAATTAGACAATTTCTCTGTCCTCCAGGAATTCACATTCCGGTGAGAGAAGCAGAAGTGTAAATAGATAAATAGTGTAACAGTTGGCAGGACTGGAACCCTTCCTTCTGCTGGAAGTCTCCTGTTCACTGGCATTATTAGCTGAGGACTATATGCATGGAGTAGAATAGGTGTACACAGCTCCATAAAAGCAGCTCAATGAATCATGTAGCCCTGGGTTTTCTTGCATTTCAGGCAAAAGTCAGATTGCTTTTTTTTTTATGTAAAGAACTTTCTGGAGATCCCTGGGTGGCTCAGCAGTTTGGCACCTGCCTTGGGCCCAGGGTGTGATCCTGGAATCCTAGGATCAAGTCTCACATCCGGTTCCCCGCATGGAGCCTGCTTCTCCCTCTGCCTATGTCTCTGCCTCTCTCTCTCACACACATGAATAAGTAAATAAAATCTTAAAAAAAAAAAAAAAAGAACTTTCTCACAGGAAAAATAAAGAGGTATTCCACGGTTGTTGAATGTGGTCTTAACTCTCCTTACAAGGGCAGATATATTTAGGAAGTCACTTTGGTTGATTTATCCTGCAAATTGTAAATTAAATTTAAATTTTAAAAAGTTTACTTATGAACAAAATTCTTGAGAACACAGAGAGGGCACCCACTAAATTTACATTTTTAATCATCAAGCCTCTATTTATTTGGAGCCACTCCTTCCTTAAAGCTATGCAGTTAAACCTTTAGAGTGGATTCTGTTACAAGAAATTCCTCCAGGCTGTCTCATTTTCCTCAATTCCTCACTGGAATTTCACAATAACTTAACACATAGCTAGAATTTACTACAAATTCCTAGGAGTTAGAACACAAAAAGACACTGACAACAATTTATTTCACCTTTTTTCTTATTCAAGTTCCTGTATCTTTCTGTGTGTTGTTTGCTTCAGTGGATGATTGGTGTGTTTGAAAACAAGAAAAAAAAGTCTTTATTCTTTTTCCCTTTCTATTTTAACTGGCTCTTTAATTCTCCATGTAGACTTTCAAACTAAATGTAATCTAAAAGGGCCTGGTTGTTACTTCCAAAGTAACTCTTAAAAGGGGAGAAATATTCATTGTGCTAGATTTCTTATTAGAAAGGATTTAGTGCCTGAGTTCCAAATTAAATGATTTGGGAACTTAAAAGCTCTTTAGAAATTACCGAGTCTGTGTTGGAAAAACTGGACAGCTACATGCAAAAGAATGAAACTGGGCCACTTTCTTACATGATACACAAAAATAAACTAAAATGGATTAAAGACTTAAATATAAGACTTGAAACAATGAAACTCCTGGAAGAAAACATAGGCAGTGGTTTTAGCAATATATTTTTTGATGTCTCCTCAGGCCAAGGGTAACAAAACAAAAATAAACAAATGGGACTACATCAAACTAAAAAGTTTTTGAACAGCAAAGGAAACCATCAACAAGACAAAAAGGCAGCCTGTGGGGCACCTGGATGGCTCAGTCTGTTAAGCATCTGCCTTGGGGTTAGGTCTTGATCCCAGAGTACCTGGATTGAGCCCTGCTTCTGGCTTCCTGCTCAACAGGGAGTCTGCTTCTCCCTCTCCCTCTGCTCCTCTTCTTGTTCGTGCTCCCTCTGTTTCTTGCTCATTCTCTCTCTCAAATAAAATAAAATCTTTTTTTTTCTTAAATGCAACCTATTGAATGGGAGAAGATACTTAGAAATGATGTATTGAATAAGGGATTGATAGTAATACAACTCAACACCCCCCAAATCCAAATAGCCTGATTAAAACATGGGCAGAGGACCTGAACAGACATTTGTCCAAAGAAGTCATATATATGGCAAATAGACACCTGAAAATATGCTCAACATTACTCATCATCAGGGAAATGTAAATCAAGCCACAGTGAGATATCACTTCCCACATTTCGAATGGCTATTGTCAAAAAGACTAGAAATAAGTGTCAGTGAGGATGTGGAGAAAAGGGAACACTTGTGTACTCTTAGTGGGAATGAAAATTGGTGCAGCCACCATAAAAAACAGTATGGGGGTTCTCATAAAATTAAAAATAGCAATACTATATGATACAGAAATTCCACTTCTGTGTTATTTATCCAAAGAAAACAAAAACACTAACTCAAAAAGATATATGCATCCCTATGTTCATTGAACCTTTATTTACAATAGCCAAGATATGCAAGCAAACTGGGTTTCTACTGACAGATTAATGAGTAAAGAAGAAGTGGTAATATATGTACAATGGAATATTTCTCAGCTACAAAAAAGAATGAAATCTTGCCATTTGTGAGAACAAAGTTGGACCTACAGCATATTATGCTAAGTGAAATAAGTCAGACAGAGAAAGACAAATACATATGATTTCACTCATATATGGAATCTAAAAAACAAAACATGGAATACTATTCAGTCATCAGAAAGGATGAACACCTACCATTTACACTGATGTGGATGGAACTGGAGGATATTATGCTAAGCGAAAGAAGTCAATCAGAGAAAGACAACAGTCATATGGTTTCACTCATATATAAGAAATAGTGCAAGGGACCATAAGAGAAGGAGGGGAAACTGAATGAGGAAAAATTAGAGAGGAAGACAAATAATGAGAGACCCTTAACTCTAGGAAACAAACTGAGGGTTGCTGAAGGGGAGCCAGGTGGGGGGATGGAGTAACTGGGTGATGGGCATTAAGGAGGGCACGTGATATGATGGGCATTGCATGTTTTACTATATGTTGGCAAATTGAATTTAAATTTTAAAAAATAAAAAATGAAACAAAACAGAAATGGACTCACAGATACAGGGAACAAACTGGTACTTGCCAGAGGGGAAGAGGGTAGGGAAACGACTAAAATAGGTAAAGGGGATTTAGAGGTATGAACTTCCAGTTATAAAGTAAATAAGTCACAAGATTGTATGTGCAGCATATGAAACAGTCAATAATATTACAAGTTTGTACAGTAACAGATGGTAACTAGACCTAACCAAGCGATCACTTCACAGTGTAAAAAATATCAAATCACTGTTATAAATCTAAAATTAATATATTACGTCAATTATAATTCAATAAAGAAATCATTTTATCTAAAAAAAAAAAGAAGTAATGCTATAGTCCAAATTCCTCACTCTATAAATATTCAGACAGGTTAAATTACTTGGTTAATTCAGAGAGCCAGTAAGGGTCACAGCCAAAACTAGAACCCAGATCTCAACAAGATGTCAACATTGTTGGAAAGTTCCCTACCCATTTCTCATAACTATTACAAATCCTCAAAACTGTTTTCATGAATCTTATACAACTACTTCCCCATCACTCGAGTCCTTACTTCACAGAAAATTAAAAGCTATTGAGTTTGACTCCAGTTTCCAGTTTTAAACTTTCTTATATCTCATCTCAAAGGAACATTATCATTACTTTTCAAGGGGAAATCCTACCATTTGTCATCTGTATCACAGTGGGTCCCTTACTTTCTGAGATCCTATTTTGTTCATTATTTCTTCTAACATATATGGGAATCCTTTCTCCGTTAACTCCTTTTAGCACATAAATATGCTCAAGGACTTGCATTTATAACGACATTATGTTCCATTCCAGAACCATTCTTTCTTTCCTTTTCATCATAACCAAGCACATTTTTAAAAACTGTTCTTAAACAGTTCCTATATATTCTTAGTTCTTACTCCTTCAGCTTCAAAGATAAGACTTTTTGATACTATCATTCAACTGAAAGTATTTGGGCAAAAATCATATATGCCTTTTAAAGACATTTCAATTTCATCCTTTTGAGAATTCTCTTCTCTTTTGACCACCTTATTCCCATCTTAATACTGCGTTTGTTAGTTTTTCCCTTTCCTCTCATTCATTCCTTAATTACTGATGCTTCCTAGCATTCTGTTCTCAGCACCCTTTCTTTCTCATTTTGTACTTTCTCTGGACAAGTCCCACTTATATCCATGCCCAAGTCTGACACGCAAATTTGTATAATGTAAAAAAAAAATTAAGTTTTCAATGTTGATAAAATTAATTTTATTAGAATATTGTTTACTGGGATCCCTGGGTGGCGCAGCGGTTTGGCGCCTGCCTTTGGCCCAGGGCGCGATCCTGGAGACCCCGGATCGAGTCCCACATCGGGCTCCCGGTGCATGGAGCCTGCTTCTCCCTCTGCCTGTGTCTCTGCCTCTCTCTCTCTCTCTCTCTCTCTCTCTCTCTCTCTGTGTGACTATCATAAATAAATAAACATTTAAAAAAATAAAAAATAAAATAAAATAAAATAAAAGAATACTGTTTACTTACTTAAATATAAATATAAGTATAAATTTCTTATTTTTATAGCTCTTAACAAGTTTACAACCAAATCATTATAAAATAAATTCAAATAAAGCTAAAAATAAACTCCTAAGTTGAAATAAACATTAATTTATGTAGATGGTTATGGGTTTTTTTTTCTTGAAGTTAAACTGTCAACTCAGAATGTGAATATGGGGCTGGCTGCTGATAGCATACATTCTTTTTAATTTAATTTAACTGTGTACCATGTGATGATTCAGTTCTCCCACCACTGTTCTCTATTCATGCTACTATGAAACCTTCATTCATATGAGTGAGCGCACAATGATACCATTTCATCTTCACTTGACGTGATTGCATCATTTACATAGTAAGCCGGGCTCTGTGATACTTGGCTCAAGAATCACAAGCAAGATTATAGCAAGATTATAAACATAAATACAAATGCAGACACTGAAGTAAGTTGGCAACATTATTAATAAAGTAGTCATCCAGATGATCCAGATTATTGTTAAAGGAAAGCATGAATATAATCATTAATATAAAAATCTATTTAGCAAACACATAAGCCTCTGAAAATATATTTGATGGATTCCAGGGTTCTGACATTACCAATTTTATGAACCCTGTATCTATATCTGTAGTCCAAAACCCTCTCCTGAGCCTCTGCCCTGTATATGCAACTGCCTACCAAAAATTTCTCTACCTACATAACCTATAATCACCTCAGAGACAACATGTCCAAACTGAACTTGTTATCATTCCCCACGCACACACCCACCTTAACCTGTATTCCCAATCTTAGTTAATGACATCATCACCTGCCCAGTTACTTAAACCAAAAACTCATACTAGTTTCCTTCCTCTGCCTTACCTCCTACATCCAGTTGTTACAGATACTACTTACTAAACTTCCTTCAAATCAGTGGTCATTTTACTTTTGACTCAGAAATCCTACTCAAAAATATCCCCAAGAAATAGGAGATCCCTGGGTGGCTCAGGGGTCTGGCCCTGCCTTCGGCTCAGGGCGTGATCCTGGAGTCCCAGGATCGAGTCCCACATCGGGCTCCCTCTGTGGAGCCTGCTTCTCCCTCTGCCTGTGTCTCTGCCTCTCTCTCTCTCTCTCTCTCTCTGTGTGTGTCTGTCATGAATAAATAAAATAAAATCTTTAAAAAACAAAAAACAAAAAAGCCCATGAAAATATCCCCAAGAAATAATAAAAATATTAATAAAGCAACAAATAAACAAGGAGGAAAGATGTTCACTTCACTATTATACTTAATTAAAAAATTAATGAAATAAAAAAGAAAATTGGCATAACAATTTAAGAATAAGGGAAAGATTAAGCTAAATTTGGTAGGGGTTATCTTTATTTAGAAATAATATAAAATTCTAGTTCTTGGTAGACTACCTATCAAATTTCTTTTTAAATGCCCAGTGCATGGGGAGCTTGGGAGGCACAATCAGTTGAGCATCTGCCTTCAATTCAGGTCATGATGGTGGAATCCTGGGATTGAGCCCTGCATCTGGCTCCCTGATCAGTAAGGAGCCTGCTTCTCTTTCTCCCGCTGCCCCTCCCCACTGCTTATGCCCCGCCCCCTCTCTCTCCTCTCTCTCTCTCAAATAAATAAATAAATATTTTTTTAAAAAATTGGGGCACCTAGGTGATTCAGTTGGTTAAGCGTCTGCCTTCGACTAAAGTCATGATCCCAAGGTCCTGGAATCAGGTCCCAACATTGGGCTTCTTCCTCAGCAGAGAGCCTGCTTCTCCCTCTCCCTCTGTGGTTCCCTCTACTTGTGCTCTCTTGCTTTCTGTCAAATAAAAAAATAAAATCTTAAAAAAAAAAAAACCAATAAATGCCCAGTGAAAAACACCTTAAAAATGCTAGTTAGGGGTGCCTGGGTGGCTCAGTCTTTTGGGGTTCTCCTTTGGCTCAAGTCATGATCCTGGAGTCCCAGGATCAAGCCCCACACTGGACTCCCTGCTCAGTGGGGAGCCTGCTTCTCCCTCTGCCCCTCCCCCAGTTCATGCTCTCTCACTATCACTCTCTCTCAAATAAACAAATAAATAATCTTTAAAAGTCTTTCTTTAAATGCTAGTTAAATTTTTAAAATTTATTTATTTAATTAATTTATTTATTTATTAATTAATTTATTTATTTATTCATGATAGAGAGAGAGAGGCAGAAACACAGGCAGAGGGAAAAGCAGGCTCCATGCCAGGAGCCTGACGTGGGACTTGATCCCGGGGCTCCAGGATCGCGCCCTGGGCCAAAGGCAGGCGCCAAACCACTGAGCCACCCAGGGATCCCCAATTTTAAAAATTATTTTACACCCTTGATTGACTTACTGATTTATCAAGAATGCAAGAGAGATCCTCAGAAGCCAAAATAAAGAAGGAGATCATAAATCCAAAGAGATATAAGAGATCTGAAGCCAGCTATCTGTCATTTTTGGTGGCCTAGAGTTTTAGTTTTAAAAGGCATTGAACACGGCAAACAAGAGATAATGTAGGCCCTAGGAAAGCAGGATATTATTTTGGACTTTGCACATATCAAGAATCTGCAAAAGCCATATCTTCAGTGAGTAAATTAGAAAACAATCTATCCTCACTCTTGGTTTCAGTTCAGGTTGTGATCTCAGGGTTTTGGGACTGAGCCCATGTGGGGTCCATGCTCAGCAAGGAGTCTGCTTAGGATTCTCTCTTCTTCCTCTACCCCTCCCGCCCTTTCTCTCTCTCAAATAAATAAATCTTTTTTAAAAATAACTAATACAGCTAATAAACTAATTCAACAAGTTACAGGGTGTAAGATTAACACTCAAAATCACTTATGTTGCTTTTTGCCAGCAGTAAACAATCCAAAAAGGAAATTAAGAAAACTATTCCATTTATAATAGCATCGAAATACAAAAATAGCTCAGAATACCTTAACCAAGGAGATGAAAGACTTGTACACTGGTAAGTATAAAAAATTACTGAAAAAAATTAAAGAGCTAAATAAATGGAAAGATACTCTGTGTTCAAGAATTAGAAAACAATATTGCTATATGGCAATACTACCCAGAGTGATCTACAGAGTCATTGAAATTCCAAAGGCCTTTTTTTTGCAAAAACAGAAAGCCAATCTTCAAGTTCATGTAGAACTAAAAGGAGCTCTGAATAGCCAAAACCATCTGGAAAAAGAACAAAGATGGAGGCCTCATTCTTCCTGGTTAAGTAATCAAAGCAAGGTTTTACTGACATGAGAATAGGCTGATAGAGTAACAGAATGAAACTAGGAGTCCAGAAGTAAACCTATATATCTGTAGTCAATTGATTGTCCAAAAGAGTGTCAATACTATTCAATGGAGAAAGAAGTCTTTTCAATTAATGGTACTGGGACAAATGAATATCTATATATAAAAGAATACAGTTGGACTTCTGACTCACAGCACATAGAAAAATTAACTCAAAATGGATCAAAGACCTAAATGTAAGAACTAAAACTGAAAAAATTTAGGAGAAATCAAAGGGGTATATCTTCATGTACTCAGACAATGGATTCTTAGATGTGCCATTAAATGTATGAGCAACAGGGCAGCCCAGGTGGCTCAGCAGTTTAGCACTGCCTTCAGCCCAGGGCGTGATCCTAGAGACCCAGGATCGAGTCCCACGTCGGGTTCCCTGCATGGAGCCTCCTTCTCCCTCTGCCTTTGTCTCTGCCTCTCTCTCTCTCCTCTCTGTGTATTCTCATAAATAATAAAATAAAATAAAATAAAATAAAATAAAATAATAAAATAAAATAAAATAAAATAAAATAAAATAAAATAAAATAAAAAGTATGAGCAACAGAAGACAAACTAGATAAACTTGACTTCATCAAATTAAAACTTTGCAAATAAAAGAACATTATTAAATAAGTAAAAAGACAACTTCAGAATGGAAAAACACTTTCAAATTGTATATGACAAGAATACAGTGTCTCGAGGGGCACCTAGGTGGCTCAGTGCTTGAGTGTCTGCTTTCAGCTAGGGGCATGATCCCCCTCCCTATTGGGCTCCCCACAGGGAGCCTGCATCTCCCTCTGCCTATGTCTCTGCCTCTCTTTGTGTGTCTCTCATGAATAAATAAATAAAATCTTAAAAAAAAAAAGAATACAGTGCCTCGAATATAGACAATTCAAAGAGACAAAAAACCCAATTTAAAAGTGCACAAAGGACTTGAATAGACATTTCTGTTAAAAAGAATATACAAATGATAAACAAGCACATGAAGAAGTGCTCTACATCATTAGTCAGTAGGGAAATGCAAATCAAAACCACAATGAGCTACCACTTCACACCCACTGGACTATCACAATAAAACAAAAGCACAAAATAAAAAGTATTGATGAGGATGAGGAGAAACTGGAGTTCTTATATATTGCTAGGGAAATGTAAAATGGTGCCACTGCTGTGGAAATAGTTCACTAGTTCCTAAAAAATTAAACATTTCATTACCATATGACTCAGCAATTCCAGTCCCATGTATATATCCAAAAGAATTGAAAACAGGGACTCAGACACTTATATACTGATGTCAATACTCATTACAGCATTACTCATAATAGCCAAAATGTGGAAACAGTCCAAATGTCCATCAACAGATGAATGGATAAACAAAATATGGTGTATATATATTACTCAGCCATAAAAATGAATGAGGTACTGATACATGCTACAATATGGTTGAACTTCAAAAATATTATGCTAAGTGGAAGAAGCCAGACACAAAATGTCATATAGTGCATGATCCCATTTTTATGAACTATCTTTAATAGGTAAATTCATAGAGACAAAAAAACAGATTGGTGGTTCCAGAGCTAAAAAGAGGGAGAAATGGGGAATGACTGCTCGATAGGTCCTGGGTTTTCTTTTGGGGTGATGAAAATGTTTTGGAATTAGATAAAGGTTGTGGTTATACAATATTGTGACTGTACTAAATGCCATTGAATTATACACTCTAAAATGGTTAATTTTATACGAGTTTCAATTTTAAAAAGATGTATAAATTCATACATACTCATATAGAAATAGAGAAAGCAGGGGATCCCTGGGTGGCTCAGTGGTTTGGCGCCTGCCTTTGGCCCAGGGTGTGATCCTGGAGTCCTGGGATTGAGCCCCACGTTAGGCTCCCTGTGTGGAGCCTGCTTCCCCCTCTGCCTGTGTCTCTACCTCTCTCTTTCTCTCTCTCTCTCTGTGTGTCTCTCATGAATAAATAAATAAAATCTTAAATTAAAAAAAAAAAACAGAGAAAGCAAAATGTGACAAAATGGTAACAATTTGTGAAACTAAATAAAAGATGTAGGGATGTTTGCTGAATTATTCTTTTTTTTAAAGATTATTTATTTATTTGAGACAGAGAGACAGATAGTGAGAGAGAGTGTGAGATGAGAGGAGAAGCAGGCTTCCCACTGAGCCTGATGCAGGGCTTGATCCCAGGACCCTGGGATCATGATCTGAGTTGAAGGCAGATGCCTAACCTGACTGAGCCACCCAGGTGCCCCTGTTGAATTATTCTTTCAAATTGTATGTAGGAGTCTCTTCTCAAAATAAAATATTGGGAGCACTTGTACAAACAATAACTTAGCTTCAAAATATAGAATGCAAAAATTGACAAAATCACAAGGAGAAATTGGCAAATCCACCATCAAAGTGAGAGATTTTAATAAACTCTCCTAATTATTGATCAAAAAATTAGTAAAAGATAAAGAATATTTGAACGAATTTGATTAATAGACATGTAAAAAACATTGCATCCAACATCTGCAAAAATAAAACCTTTTAAATATATATTATTTATGAAAATTGAGTGTGTATTAGGAGATAAAGTCTCAACATATTCTGATGAATCAGTATCATACAGAACACATCCTGACTACAAAGCTAGTATTCATAAACAAATAACAAAAAATATATTTTAAAAAATCTACATTTAAAAATTTCAAAACACATTTCTAAAGTATTCATGGAATAAAGAAAAATATGATGAAAGAAAAAATGGAACTGATAACGAAAACAGTACTGATATCAAAACTTGCAGAACTAGAGGAAATATATAACCATATCTTAGAAAAAAGAAAAGCTGAAAATTATTGACTTAGTTGAAAATAATGAAACATAAAAAGAGCAAGAGAATCAAGATATTCAAAGTGAGAAAATAATATAAATTAGTGAAATAGAAAACAAATATATATGAAAGAGCTTCAATAAAGGAAAAGATTGCTTTTGACAACACCAATAAAATTGTCAAAACTCTGGCAAGATTGATCAGAGAAAAGGGAGATACAAGTTAAAGTGCTGTAAATAAGGGAATATAACTACACATAAATTAAAAGCCTAAGAATATTTAGAAATTATTTATGCTAATAAGTTTGAACAAAGAGGACAAATTCTTAGAAATCAGACTTAAGAAAAAATGAAATAAAAGTAGAAAACCCTAAATGATACTACAACCAACACAGAAGTTAAATATCTTGATTATGTCAAGTCTTTTTATACATAGATGGACAGACACACACACACACACACCATACAATACATTACACATTAGGCCCAAATGGTTTTGCCAGCAAATTCTACTGGGAAGAGTTAATTTCAATTTAATCAAACTTTTCCAGAGAATTCATAGAAAGTAAGCACTCCTTAACTTAATTATAATAATAGCAGAATTTTAGTGCCAAATTCAAGCAAAGATATTTACAAGAAAGAAAATTTCAGATCAATCTCACTCACACAAATGCAACAATCATAAATAAAGTATTGGCAATTCAGGGGTGCCTGGCTGGCTCAGTTGGTAGAGCATGCAATTCTTGATCTTAGGGTGGTGAGATTGAACCCCTTTGTCGGGTGTAGAGGTTGCTTAAAAATAAAATCTTTAAATAAATTTTAAAAAATAAAGTATTAGCAGTCCAAACCTAGAATCATTCTTAAAAAGCAATTCATCTTAAATAAGTCAGCTCTCCAGTCCAAACAGCCTTGATTTGTAGTTGTTTGCTGATTTCCATGGTGTAAATACTATAGTCTTGGCTAATTTCAAGCTGTCAATGCAGCTGCCAGTGTGACTTCACTGAATTCAGAACTGAGGAGAGATCATAACAGTTTCTCTGAATTACATGAGCTGGCTCCTATATACCATTGACATGACTCATGTACCATGACGCAGAATACCAATGTATAAAGAAAATCAAGCTGGGATAATTGACTATCCAAATTTTTTTTATTACATTGAATCTCCACCTCATACCAAACAGAATCAATTCCAGATGGATTATGGACTTAAATATGAAATGCAAACTTTAACATACTTAGAATACAGGAGAACATTTTTCTGAACTTGAAGTCAGAAATTATTTCTATAAGACATAAAATCACTGTCGATAATGGGAAAGATTTGTGTCATATTATTAAAATTATTAAATTTTGTTCATCAAAATACACAAGCAAGAGAGTAAAAATGCTCACCACTGGGTGAAGTGTGAAAATTCTCATTTGGAGATTTTTTTCCCCTGATACAAATACAGTTGGATACCATTGTCTTCTGCCTCACTAGAGTCCTTGCCTTAACGACTCTTTCTGATGTTTTGTAGCTTTAGTCTTTCTGCTGGCTTTTTTCCAAAACACTTCCCTATCTCTCTTCTTCACAGCCAAGCTTATTGAAAGATTAATATACATTTATATTCTCCAGTTCTCACCCTCACTTCTCACACTCTCATTTCTCAACCCAATTCTTAATCCAGCATTTTCTTCTCATTTCCAGTTTACTGATTTCTTGATTGACACAACTTTCCCTAAGGTGACCTGATAATGTGAAACTCAGTGAATGCTTTTCAGTGTTCAACTAACTGGCCACTCCTCAGAAGCATTCAATAATGTTGACTACTCCCTTCTTGAAATCAGTTCCTCCCTTTGCTTCTGCAGTAGTACTCATCCTTATTTCTCACTTCTTCCTCTAAATATTCTCTGCAGATCTTCCACTCTTTTTGCTTCTTCCTACCTCCTACCAAATTTAACTAGCCTTTTTTTAAAAAAAGATTTTATTTATTTATTCATGAGAGACAGAGAGAGGGAGAGGCAGAGACATAGGCAGAGGGAGAAGCAGGCTCCATGCAGGGAGCCTGATGTGGGACTTGATCCTGGGACTCCAGGATCACATCCTGAGCTGAAGGCAGGCGCTTAACCGCTGAGCCACCCAGGTGTCCCAACTAGCTTTTTAAAATATATTAAAAAAGGGAATGTCTGGGTGGCTCATCAGTTGAACATCTGCCTTTGGCTCAGAGCATGATCCCAGGGTCCTGGGATCGAGTCCTGCATTGGGCATCCCACCGGTAACCTACTTCTCACTCTGCTTATGTCTCTGCCTCTATGTCTCTCATGAATGAATAAAATAAAATCCTAAAAAAATCAATAAAAATAAAAATAAAAGGGACGCCTGGGTGGTTCAGCGGTATCATTAGAACAATTCTAGAACATTTAGGAAAACATAAAGAATTAAAATTGCCACTAATGCTAATATCCAAAGATAATAATAATTATTAACATTTTAATTAGTATATACCATCAGGTTTTTTCTAGGAATATAATATTTATTTTCACAAAACGGTAACTACCATACATAATTGTCCTTTTATCACTTAATAAAATGTACATTCTTTCATATCAGTATAGATTAATATTGCTACTTTAATTATCAATAGCCAACATTCATTGAGATTTTACTGAGGGTACTGTGATAAACTCTTCATGTATATTTATTCTTCACACTACAACCTTGTAAGATAGAAGTTCTATTACTATATTTATTTTACAGATGAGAAAACTAAGGCTTTGAAAATTTAAGTAAATAGTCCCTAGTAAGAGTTACCCAAGATTTGACCTCCAGCTGTTTAACTCCAGAGGTGGAGCTCTTTTCACTATCTATAAAGCTTTATCAACCAAACTAATTTCATTTCTGAGTAACAGGATGCCCAACTAAAATAAAATTAAACAATGAAAAAGTCTTGAATTAGATAGTTTTAAAGCTAGATATAACACTCAACAATGCAAAGGTTTGGGCTGGCATTTCTATGATTCTCAGCTTTCCCTCAGAGTCAAAAGATAGCTATATAGTTCCAAGCACCACATTCTTACATTCTCACATGAAATATCCAAAGATAAGAACAGATGGGCAGGGTTCTCTCTTCTTGTATGTGTTTTTTATCAGGATGATGAACCTTCCCAAAAGCTCCAAGAACAACAAGCTCAGTGTCTTATTGACCAGAAATAGCTCATTTGTTGACCTCTAAACAAAACACAGGGATAGGATCACCATTGTCTTCACAATTCACCCCTCACATTACACCCACTTTCCCTGAGTATTATTATCTCAATATCTGAGGTAAAATGGCAGTCTCATTAACAAGGGAGAAGAGAAAAGTGATGACCATTAGGGTAGCAACTAATATGATGCCAAGAGCCACTTAAAATGTTATGTATGTTTTACATGATTTAATTAAGAAATCCCATGTTGAAGGATATTTCGTTGTTGCTAATTTTACACTATTATAAAGAAAGCTGCAATGAACAGATGCTTTTTAATTTTTCCTTAAGAGAAATTCCAAGAAATAGAATTTTTGTATCAAAGCAAATATTCTAAGGTTAAACATATGTATATACATTGCCAAATCACTCTCCAAAATATTTAAGCAAATACATGCTCTCCCCAGGAGAGTATGAGAGCATCCATTTCTTCACACTTTTAAAAACATTAATTGGCTTTAAATATTTGAAAATATTATTTAAAATTGTATACATTTTTCTTTTAAAACTTAGTTTTTAAGTTACAAAAGTAAAAGCTGCTTTTTAACAAAAGTTTAACAACCAAATATGTAAAAAGGAAACATTCCCCCAACCACATCCCCAGCTGCCACTGTCTCATTCCTCATGGTAATCACTGTTAACAATTTTTTTAACTCTACAATTGCAGGGACTTTATCTACTTGTTCTCTACTGGATCTCTAGTTAATGGCCCAGCCCCTAGTATATACTGTATTTAATAAATGTTTATTTTTGTAAATGTCATCATACCTGCCGTTTTTTCTGAAAGTTGACCTTTTCACTCAACAACATATCATAAATGTCTTT
The DNA here is from genome assembly GCF_905146905.1 of Nyctereutes procyonoides. Lineage (NCBI taxonomy): Eukaryota > Metazoa > Chordata > Mammalia > Carnivora > Canidae > Nyctereutes > Nyctereutes procyonoides. Next base: position 18,503,121 of record NW_026575040.1, on the reverse strand, counting down.
TTATTCTTTGTACATATAGGTGTGCTTCATTTTAAAAATATGAATGGTTTTCCAATGCATGAATATAACATAATTTATAAACCCCTAGTAAAATTATTTCAATTTTTCACTATTATAAGCACCACTGGAATGAATATCCTTGGAAGTATATTTTTATTTTGTGGTGCAAATATTTCTAAAGGATAAGGTCCTATAACAGATTCAAGGTCAAAAAATATGTGCCAAATTGCTTTCCAAAAGATTGCACCAATTTACAATATGTGTTTTCCTATTCTCAAGCCAGCATTTAATACCTTAAATATTTTTACCTTTTTCTACACTGAGTTGGTAAAATTATATCTTAGGATTTGAAATTTAGGCATGACCTCTTAGCCAGTGGTTTAACAATTTCTTACAATCATTAGCCATTTTCATCTTATCTGTAAATTGCCCCTTTAAATCCTTTACCTATTTTCCTCTTTTTAAATATTTCTTTATTTCAGGGGCATCTGAGTAGCTCAGTGGCTGAATAAATCTTTAAAAAGATTTATTTAGGGGGATCCCTGGGTGGTTCAGTGGTTTCATGCCTGCCTTTGGCCCAGGGTGTGATCCTGGAGTCCCGGGATCGAGTCCCGCGTCAGGCTCCCGGCGTGGAGCCTGCTTCTCTCTCTGCCTGTGTCTCTGCCTCTCTCTCTCTCTCTCTTTATGTCTATCATAAATAAATAAAAATAAATCTTTAAAAAAATAAATAAAAAGATTTATTTATTTGAGAGAGAGAGAGTACACATGAGTGGGAGGAGCAGAGGGAGTGAGAGAGAGAATCTCAAGCAGACTCTACAAAGAGCTGGGCTTGGGGTTCAATCTCAGAACCCTGAGATCATGACCTGAGCTGAAACCAAGTGTTGGACACTTCACCAGCACGACTACCCAGGTGCCCCCTATTTTCCTATTTTTTAATTTTTTCTTATATATCTGAAGGAATTGTTGATATAGTATAGTTACTTTTTTCTAATCTATCCATTTATATTTTAAAGATTTTATTTATTTGTTCATGACAGACACAGAGGGAGAGAGGCAAAGACACAGGCAGAGGGAAAAGCAGGCTCCATGCAGGGAGCCCGACGTGGGACTCGATCCCTGGACCCGGGATCACTCCCTGAGCCAAAGGTAGGCACCCAACCACTGAGCTACCCAGGCATCCTTCTGCTATATATTTTGAAATATTTTCTCCCCAATTTGTTTTTGTTCTTCAATATTGTTTGTGGTATCGTTATCATACATGAATTTCAAATTCAAATCTTTTTTTGGTATCAGGGTGGCTTAACTATTGGAGTGTCATAACAAGATATTTTGCTGTCTTATATGGCAAAGCCCTCCTCAACACTCATTTAAAAATGTCTTCACTTTTTGCATTTACTTTTTGCAATTTAACTCACAAAATTTTCCTAAAAACTGTTTCTTTTCCTTTTCAAAATTTTGTGAATGAACCACCATGTCAAATCACCCAATTCAAACACTTTTAATTCTTTCTTCTCTCTCCACAGGAGTCTACCTCTTAAAAATTTCTCATATCCTTCCCCTTTCACTGTTCCCACAGTCATGGCTTTAGTTCAGGCCTTTTTACTTATTACAGAACTGAATTTCTGTAATAAGCTCTCAACAATCTCCAAATCTTCAGTCTCACCCTCATCCAATCTATTCTCTACAATGTGATCAGAAATACTTTTATTTAAGGATGCTTGGCTGGCTAATTTGGTAGAGCATGTGACCGTTTTTTTTTTTTTTAAGATTTTATTTATTTATGAAAGACTCAGAGAGAGAGAGAGGCAGAGACACAGGCAGAGGGAGAAGCAGACTCCATTCAGAGAACTCAACATGAGACTCGATCCTGGGACTCCAGTATCATGCCCTGGGCTGAAGGCAGTGCTAAACCACTGAGCCACCCAGGCTGCCCAAGAACATGTGAACCTTAATCTCAGAATTATAAATTCAAGGTCCACATTGGGTGCAGAGATTACTTCAAAATAAAATCTTTATTAAAAAAAAAAGAAATACTTTTCTTTAAAAAAAAAAAAAGACCTAAATATATTATTGCATTTGAAATTCCTCAGAGTGGAGCTTGGACCTTTTAGTCTGTCATAGCAATGTCTACCTATTAATTTGGTCTCCTCTCTACCCATTTTATCCATAATTTCTTGCTGATTCTCTTACCAGTCCCTATGAATCTTTCCTCTATCTAGAATCTTTTCCTTTGCTTTTTCATCTAGTTATTTCTTACTCCTCTAAAAACTCAACTCAAGCTTCACCCTCCCCCAGAAACATCCATTTGTGATACCACAGCATCTAGTACATATATCTGTCATAATATGTATCAAACCAATCTTTATATGAATGTTCTTAACAGTCTTATTCATAATAACCCCAAACAACCTAAATATCCAACAATAACAAAATTAGTAAATAAGTTATGGTTTATTCATGCATGAGAATGCTAAATATCAATAAATAAAAAACAAATTATTGATACATGGAACAACATGGATAAATTACATCAATATTGAGTAGAGAAAGACAGACACAAAAGAGTACCTAGTGAAGCATCCCACTAGGTATACCGGAAAACCTAATAAATTACAAGTCATTCGGTCAAGTACACAGAAGAACCACACCTCTGAAATAGGGAATAATTAGCTATAAATTAAGCACTACTTCAATTTGCACAACAAATCTTAAAATCAAAACTAGAAAGGATCAAGTTATTTCAGTTACTTAACTATGTTCAAGAACAAAATTTAAGGGCAGCCCGGGTGGCTCAGCGGTTTAATGCTGCCTTCGGCCCAGGTTGTGATCCTGGAGGCCCAGGATCAAGTCCCATGTTGGGCTCCCTGCATGGAACCTGCTTCTCCCTCTACCTGCATCTCTGTCTCTCTCGCTCTGAGTCTCTGAAGAATGAATAAATAAAATCTTTTAAAAAAAGAAAGAACAAAATTTAAGAATATTTTTAGGATTATAAAAATATCCATCATCTAGTTACCATAAAATTCACAATGTCCAGGTTCCAATCAAAACTTGTCAGACACGAAATATAGCAGGAAAAAAAGCCAGCCCATAAAAATGAGAAAATTCAATCAATCAAAACCAACCCAGAACTGAGAGAGATGAAAGAATTAGTAGACAAAGACATAAAAACCATATGCCACATGTTCAATATCCAGTAGAGACATGGAAGATATGAAAAAGACCCACTAAAACTTTTAGAGATGAAAACTATAATATGGGGATCCCTGGGTGGCTTAGCAGTTTAGCACCTGCCTTCAGCCCAGGGCGTGGTCCTGGAGTCCCGGGATTGAGTCCCGCATGGGGCTCCCTGCATGAAGCCTGCTTCTCCCTCTGCCTGTGTCTCTGTCTCTGTCTCTCTCTCTAACAAATAAATAAAATCTTTAAAAAAAAAAAAAGCAAACTATAATACTTGAAAAATACACTAGGTGGTATTAACAGCAATTTTGAAATTATAGAAGAAAAATTAGCGAATTTAGAGTTATAACAATGGAAACTACCCAGAACCAAAAATGAAAAATAATTTTAGCAGGGGAAACAAAAGTAAAAATAAACTATTGGGACTTCATAAAAATAAAAAGCTACTGCACAGAAAAGGGAACAATCAACAAAACTAAAAGACAACCTACAGAATGGGAGAAGATGTTTCAAATGACATGTCTGATGAAGGGTTAATATTCAAAATCTATAAAGAACTGATACAACTCAACACCCAAAAAACAAATAATACATTTCAAAAATGAGCAGAAGATATTAATGGACATTTTTCCAAAAAAGACATTCAGGGGGACAACAAACACATGAAAAGATGTTCAACATCACTCATCATCAGGGAAATACAAATCAGAACTACAATGAGATACCACCTCACACCAGTCAGAATGGTTAAAATTTACAACACAGGAAACAACAGGTGTTGGCACCTGTTACTGTTGGTAGGAATGCAAACTGGTATGGTCACTCTGGAAAACAGTATGAAGGTTCCTCAAAAAGCTTAAAATAGAACTACCCTACCATCCAGCAATTGCAGTAGTAGGTATTTACCCAAAAAAGGCTACAAAAATACTGATTCAAAATGATGCATGTGTCCCAATGTTTATTGCCACATTATCAAGAATAGCCAAATTATGGAAAGAGCCCAATGTTCATTGAGTGGATAAACAAGATGTGGTATATATATATACAATGGAATATTACTCAGCCGTAAAAAAGACAAAATCTTGCCATTTGCAATAACAGGGATGGAGCTAGAGAATATTATGGTAAGCGAAATAAATGAGGCAGAGAAAAACAGATACTATATGATTTCACTCATATGTGTGTAGATTTAAGAAACAAAACAAATGAACACGAGGACTGGGAGAAGAGAGGCAAACCAAGAAACACTCTTGAGAACAAAGTGACGGTTAATGGAGGGGAGATGTGGGGGTGGATGGGCTAAAAAGGTGATAGTTATTAAGGAGGACGCTTGTGATGAGCATCATGTGTTATATGTAAGTGATGAATCACTAAATTCTACACCTGAAATTAATATTGCACTGTATGCTAACTAGATTTAATTAAAATAAAAACTTGGAGGAAAAAATAAGTTTAAAAATTAGCAGAACATAAGGGACCTATAGGATAACTTCAAGGGACTAATGAATGTGTAATTGGAGGCCTTAAAAGAAAGAGAAGGTGATAGAAAAACCATTGAAGAAATAAAAGTCTAAAATACTTCAAAACTGATGAAAATCATAAACCCAAATATTAAAGATGCTTAACCAATCCCAATGTAAGAAACATGAGGGGCACCTGGCTGGCTCAGAGAGTATGTCACTCCTGATCTTGGGCCATGAGTTCTAGCTCCATGTTGGGTGTGGAGCCTACTTTAAAAAATAATAAATTTTTTTTAATTGTAGAGACTCTTGAAGCCTTAAAAAAAAAGAAATGAAAAAAATTATATTGTGACACATCATAATTAAATTGCTCAAAATCAGTGAAAAAGAGAAAATACAAAAAGTAGGAGAGGGAAAAAAACACAGGCAAGAATAACAACAGATTTCTTTTCAAATAATGCAATAGAAAAGACAGTGATGCAACATTTAAAATAGTAAAAGGAAAAACTATCAACATCTAATTCTATACCTACAAAAATATCTCTCAAAAACAAAAGCTAAATACAGACTTTTCAAACATCCAAGAACTGAAAACATTCCTCATGAGCACTCCTATGCTATAAAAGAAATGTTAGAGGTCCTTAAGGCAGAAGAAAAATGATGCCAGATGGAAATATAGATCTACACGAGTACAGAACAATGGAAACTATAATTCCTTGAATAAATACATAAAAATTTAATCTATAAATCTCTTTAAAAGATAATAATTTAAATAAAAATAATAGGGACGCCTGCATGGCTCAGTGGTTAAGCATCTGCCTTTGGGCGTGCTCCTAGGGTCCCAGGATCGAGTCCCGCATCAGACTCCCCACATGGAGCCTGCTTCTCCCTCTTCCTGTGTCTCTGCTTCTCTCTCTCTCTCTCTCTGTCTCTCATGAATAAATAAATAAATAAAATCTTTTTAATAAATAAATGAATCAATTAACAATGTATTGGGGATTTATGTAAAAATGTGACAACAGCAGTTATATAAGGCCTTTATACTATACATCAAGTGGTATAATAACACTTAAGGGTAGATGAAAGAAATGTATACCATAAACCTACAGCATTTTAAAAAAAGAGTTGTAACTTAAAATAACATTAAATGTAAATAATCTAAACACACCCAATCAAAAGACAGAAATTGTCAGATTGGATAAAAAGCAAGAAAATTATATGATTTCTGTAAGAAGTGTATACATATATACATTTTATTTTATTTTATTTTATTTTATTTTATTTTATTTTATTTTATTTTATTTTATTTTATTTTATTTATTCACTAGAGACAGAGAGAGAGGCAGATCAGGCTCCATGTGGGGACCTCATGGGGGATTTGATCCCAGGATCCTGAGATCAGGATCTGACCCAAAGACAGACACTCAACCACTGAGCCACCCAAGTGTTCCACATATACATTTTTTTCTTTGAGTACAGCTGACACATGTTACAGTAATTTCACAGCTTAGTGATTTGACAAGTTTATACATTATGCTATATTCACAAGTATAACTAGCATGTATCCCATTACATTGTTATTACAATATCATTGACTGAATTCCTTATGTTCTGCTTTTTATTTCTATGATTAATTCATTCCATAACTGGAGGCCTGTATCTCCCCCTCCCCTTCACTCATTTTGCCCAACCCCCATCCTCTGGCAACCATCAGTTTGTTCCTTATATTTACTGTTCTGATTCTGCCTTTTGGTTATTTTAATTCCATTTATAAGTAAAACCATAATGGTACTTGTCTTCCACAGTCTGACTTATTTCCCCTCACATAATACCCTCTAGGTCCATCCATATTGTCTCAAATGGCATAATCTCAACCTTTTTTGTGACTGTGTAATATTCCATTATGTATATATACTGCATTTTCCTTATTCATTTGTCTACTGATGGACACTTGGTGCTTCCATGTCTTGGCTACTGTAAATAATGCTGCAATGAGCATAGGGGTGCATACTTTTTTTGTTAGTGCTTTCATTTTGCCTGACTAAATACTCAATAGTGGAATTACTGTATGGTATGGTATTTCTATTTTTTATCTTTTGAGGAACCTGAAAAAATTAGTTTTCCACAGTTTTCTACACTGGCTGCACTAATTTACATTCCCAACAGTGCACAAGGGTTCCTTTTATTCCATATCCTTGCTAACACTTTCCTGATTTTCCTGATTTTCTTGCTTTCCTGATTTTAGTCATTCTACAGGCATGAGGTGATATCTCATCATGGTTTTGATTTGCATTTTCCTGTTGAGTATGTTGAACATTTTCTTATGTGTCTGTTGGCCATCCATATATCTTCTTTGGAAAACATCTATCTAGTTCCTCTGCTCATTTTTTTTCAGGTTCTCTGCTCATTTTTAAATTGGATTTTTTTTTTTTGGTGTTAAGTTGTATGAATTCTTTATATATTTTGGATACTCCTTATTGAACATATCACTTGAGAATATCTTTCAGTAGGTTGTCTTTTGTTTTGTTGATGGTTTCTTTCACTGTGCAAAGGCTTTTTATTTTGATGTTGTTGCAATAGTTTGTCTTTGCTTTTGTTTCCCTTGTCTTAGGAAACATATCTAGAAAAATGATGCTACAGTCAATGTCAGAGAAATTACTGCCTGTGTTATGGTTTCAGGTCTCATATTTAGGTCTTTCATTCATTTTGAGTTTATTTTTGTGTTATGATATTGGGAAGTAGTCCAGTTTCATTCTTTTACATGTAACTGTCTAGTTTTCCCAGCATCATCTATTGAAAAGACTTTTTTCCATTGTATATTCTTGTCTCCTTTGTCATATATTATTTGACCATACAAATGTGGGCTCATTTCTGGGGTTTCTATCTGTTCTACTGATGTACATGTCTATTTTTGTGCCTGTACCATACTGTTTTGATTACCACAGCTTTGTAGTATATCTTGAAATCTGGAATTGTGAGACCACCAGCTTTGTTCTTCTTTCTCTGGATTGTGTTGGTTATTCAGGATCTTCTGTGGTTCCACAGAAATTTTAGTATTATTTGTTCTATTTTTGTGAAAAATGCTCTTGATATTTTGAAGAAATGGCACTGAATCTGTAGACTGGATAATATGGACATTTTAACAATATTAATTCTTCCAATCCATGACCTTGGGATATCTTTCCATTTATTTGTGTTTTCTTCAGTATTTTCATTAGTGTTTTATACTTTTCAGAGTACAGGTTTTTCACCTCTTTGGTTAAGCTTATTCCAAGGTATTTTATTCTTTTTGCTGTAATTGTAAATAGTATTGTTTTTTAACTTCTCTTTCTGCAATTTCATTGTTAGTGTGTAGAAATGCTACTAATTTCTAATATTAATTTTGTATTTTGCTATTTTACTGAATTTTTTTGTGCTAGTACTTAGGATTTCCTACATATAGTATCATGTCATCCAGTGAATAATGACAGTTTAACCTCTTTATCAAAATAGATGCCTTTTATTTCTTTTTCTTGTCTGATTGGTGTGGCTAGGACTTCTAGTACTATGTTGAATGAAAGGTGTGAGAGTAGACAACCTTGTCTTGTTCCTGACTTAAGAGGGAAGTTTCTCGGTTTTTCACCAATGAGAATGATGTTACATATGGATTTTTCTTATATGGCCTTTAATATGCTGAGGCCTTATTATGTTCCCTTTAACTCCATTTTGTTGAGACTTTTTATCATGCATGTAGTTGAAAAACATCAATTGGTTAAAACTTTAAAAATGGGAAAAATAGGGACGCCTGGGTGGCTCAGCAGTTGAGCATCTCCCTTTGGATGAGGGTGTGATCCTGGGGTCCCAGGATCAAGTCTTGCATCGGGCTTCCTGCATGGAAGCCTGCTTCTCCCTCTGCCTTTGTCTCTGACTCTCTGTCTCTGTGTCACTCATGAATAAATAAATAAAATCTTTTTTAAAAATGGAAAAAATATATAATGTTAATATTAATATAAGATTAATATAACATTAATAATTAGCAAAGTAGATTTCACAGCCAAGAATGCTATCAGAGATTTTAAAGGATCATTTCATAATGATAAAGAGGTAAATTAATCAAGAAGATAACAATCTAAAACCATTTATTTGCTGGGACGCCTTTGGCTCAAGGTGTGATCCCATGATCCTGGGATCAAGTCCCACATCAGGCTCCCCACTGGGAGCCTGCTTCTCCCTCTGCCTATGTCTTTTCCTATCTTTCTGTGCCTCTCATGAATAAATAAATAAAATCTTTAAAAAAAACATTTATTTGCCTAATAAGAGAGCTTTGAAATACATGAAGCAAAAAACAATAGAACTACAAAGAAAAAATAGGAAATCCACAATTCTAGTAAAATATTTCAGTAATGCTTTCACAATAATTAATAGCACAGGTAGGCAGTAAATTAGTAATTACATAGACTTTACAAACACTATCAATCAAATTGACTAACATATATAGAACACTCCATCCAACAATATAGAATACACATTCTTTTCAAGTACCTTTGGAAGGTTTTACTAAGGTACATCATATTATGTGCCATAAAACAAGTCTTAATAACAACATTCAAATTATACAAAGTATGTTTTCGACCTACAGAGAAATTAAATTAGAAATCAATAATAGAAAGATCTCTGGAAAATCCTCAAATATTTAGACACCAAATAAAACACAAATAACAGATGGATTAAAGCAGTAATACAAAGAATATCAGAAATCATTTTGCACTGAATGAAAGGGAAAACAAGCAATTAAAACTTTTTGATACTTACTAAAGTAGCATTTAACAGGAAATTTATGGCCTTAATGGCTACATTAGAAGAAAGATCTCAAATTAATGACTTTGGCTTTTACCTTAAGAAACTAGAAAAAAAGGGCAAATTATACCCAACATAAACAAAAGAAATAATAAATATCAGAGCAGAAATCAAGGAAATAAAAAACAAAAACTATGGGACAGAGGGAGAGAGTCTCAAGCAGACTATCTGCTGAGCACAGAGCCCAGGGCAGGGCTGGATTCCACCACCTCAAGATCATGACCTGAGCCAAAATCAAGAATGGGACACTTAACTGAATGAGTCACCCAAATGTCCCATAAATAAATAAATCTTAAAAAAAAAAACTCTCAGCAAACTAGGAATAAATGGCACCTTCCTTGACCTTATAAAGGGTATCTACAAAAATACACAGCTAGCATGATACTTAAAGTTTTCAAAAAAAAAATGTCTTTCCCTAAGATTGGGAAAAAACAAGGATGTCTGCTCTCACTATCTCTACTAAACATTATACTGGGGGTTACAGCCAATGCAATAATGCAAGAAGAAAACATTAATGACATCCAGACAGGAAAGGAAGAATTAAAACTGTCAATATTAAAAAAAAAAACTGTCAATATTTGCAGGCATGATTGTCTATGTGGAAAACCCTAAGAAATCCACCAAAAAAAAAAAAAAGGCTACTAAAACTAATAAGTGGATTTGTGACTTTAGCAAACTTGCAGGATATAAGATTAATATATAAAAATCAATTGTATTTCTCTATGCTAGTAAATGAACAATTGGAAATAAAATATTAAAATAATATTTATAATAGCACCAAAAATATGAAACATTTAGGAATAAATCCAACAAAAGATATGAAAGATTTATACATTGGCAAACTCCAAAACACTGCTGAGACTAATTAATGAAAATCCAAATAAATGAAGATTTATACTTTGTGTTTCAGAAGGTTCAATATTGTGAATATGGCAATTCTCTCCAATTTGAGCTATAGAGTCAATGAAACCTCAGTAGGACTCTTTCTTTCTTTCTTTCTTTCTTTCTTTCTTTCTTTCTTTCTTTCTTTCTTTCTTTCTTTCATTCTTTTCTTCCTTCCTTCATTCCTTTTCCTTCCTTCCTTCCATCCTCCCTTCCTTCCTTCCTTCCTTCTAGAATTTGGAAAGTTAATTATAAATTTTATATGGCAATAGAAAGGGCATGCAATGACCAAAACAATCTTGTAAAAGAACAAATTTGGGAGCTAATGCTACCTGATTTCAACACATTATTTGGAATCAATACAGTGTGGTATTAGAGTGAAGATGACAGAGAAATATTGCAACAGAATAGAGTCCAGAAATAGAACCATACACACATATATGAATCACTGATTTTTTAACAAAGGACAAAAGCAATTCAGTAGAGAAAAGATACTGTTTTCAACAATGAGGCCAGGAGATAGGAGAAGAAAATTTACAGAGAGCTTCTCAGGGAATGTTTGGGCTATATAAAAATTTAGAACTTGGGTATGGAAAAGATAACCTTAACTAAAAGATAAAACAACAGGTCTTCTGAAGAAAAAATATATTTATAGGACAAAGGATTAAATTCCATAATAAAAAATAAATAATAAATAAATTCCATAATCTATCAAGATTTCCTGCAAATTAGTAAGTAACTCTTTTCACCATTAAATATTCTTTACTTTCTTGTCAAATTGTTAGTTGACCATATATGAACGGGTCTATTTCTGGACTTTTGATTCTGTTCCAGTGTCTATTGTCTGTTATCATACCAGTACCATATTGTATTTTTGTTTTGTTTAGTGGTTTTGTTTTTTTTATTTTTGAGAGAGAGTGAGTGGGTGTGGGGAAGGGGCAGGAGAGAGAATCTTAAGGAGGCTCCATGCCCACTGTGAAGGCCACCATGGGGCTCTATCTCACAACTCTGAGATCATGACCTGAGCCAAAATCAAGAGTCAGACATCTAACCAACTGAGCAATCCAGGCACCCCCAGTACCAGACTGTTTCATACTATACCTTTGTAGTATAGTTTGAAATCAGGAAGTATGATGCCTCATGCTTTGTTTTTCTTTCTTGAGATTGCTTTAGCTACTCAAGGTCTTTTGTGGTTCCATATGAACTTTGGAATATTATTCAGCCATAAGAAATGAGAAAATCCTACCATTCAAAGCAACATGGATGAAACCTGATGGCATTATTCTAGGTGAAATAAATCAAACAGAAAATGACAAATACTGGATGATCTCAGTTATTATATGTGGCATCTTAAAAAATCAAGCTCACAGAAACAGAGAATGGATTAGTGGTTTCAAGGTGCAGGGAGAGAGGTAGTGGGGGCAGAGAATGGATGAAGGTTAAAGGTACAAACTTCCAGTTATAAAATGAATAAATTGTGGGGATATAATATACAGCATGATGACTATAATTAACAATACTGGATTACATATTTGAAAGTCCCTAAGAAAGCAGGCTTTTTAAAGTTCTTACCATAAAACAAACTGTAGCTTTACAAAGTGATAGATGTGTTAACTAATCTTATTTTGTCAATCACTCTGTAATAATACATATATGAAATCATTACATTGTACATCTTAAACTTACACAATGCTATACTGCCAATTATCTTCAATAAAGCTGGAAACAATAAATGAAAAGAAGTTGTTTAACATCATTAATGATTAAAGAAACACAAATTATTTTCCCAAAATCTTATTATTGAACCTAGAAAAGGTTGACAATAGTTCCACAAATCCAGGCCAGTTTTCCAGTATGCCCTTGGAAGTAGGGTGTCCCTTCTCTAGGCACAGAAAAGATATCAAAACATGATAAACTTATTCTGTAAACATCTATCTATAGGACCTTGAGAAGAGTATATCAGAGTTGAGCAGTGGGTTCAGTACTCAACTCTTGCCAATAAGAGAAGTAAAGAAGACCCTCCCTCAGTCCTTGCCAACTCTAATATATCTTCTCAGATTGGCTTAAAGACATGTTTTCTCTTAATTCAAGGGAAGATAATTCATCCTTCTGAAGTGGCCTCTCAGTGACAAACGCTATACCATACACCTTGCATTAACTATTTCATTTCACTTCTATCACAACACTACAAAGTTTATATAGATAAGAAAATTGAAGCTCAGAGAATCTAAGTAACAATATACTTCTGTAATGTTCTTTCTACAGCATTGGAAAGAATCAGTAAGGTTTTCTCTGATAATATGCAAATCAGAATATGACAAAGGCTCTGAAGAACACCCAAATGGTTAAAATTATAATAATTAGTAGAACTTCCACATGAAATACTGAAAACAACTTTAAGTTGCATATTTCTATGTTAGGCCCTGATATTTATGATATTGTGTGTTGCAATTTTTAAGTAATACAAACAAACACTGGTCTTGGAGACAGACCCGATCTCAAATCTCAGTTCTGTTGCTTCCTGATGGAATCCTCAACAAGAACCTGATTTGCCATGCTGCACCCTGACTTCATGGTGTTCTAATTGTATGCTATCCAAAATGCCATCATTTGACCTGCTTTAGAGCTAGGTGTTTTATGACAGTCTTCCTGACAGATGGTGAACTACTGTAGGACAATTACTTTGTGTCACTGATAGTACCCAAATAATTACTTGTACCTAAGAGTTTTACTATACATATTTATTAGATGAATATCTTATTATAAACAAAAACAGGAAAGCATGGCAATACTAAGAGTTGGCAAAAAAAATATAGGAAGGCAAATTTGTCAATGATTAATAAAAGGAGTGCTATAAAGAATAAGACTCAAATGCCACCCCCTTCCACATCCTACTACATGCTTCCTCCACTTATACCTTGTTCCCTTGATTTTCTTTGAATCCTCTGAATTGAGAGGATCTACTTAAGAATAGGGACCATGTTTTATTCGTCTTTGAATTCTCAGAAATAGGATAGTATAATGCTCAATAGAAGACTGTTGAAGTGAACTGAATGGTAATTTTGAGAAGGAAGAGATCATAGTAGACAGATTATTCATCTCAAGAGGCAAAGTTACAGTTTTAACTTATTTTCAGTTGCAATTCCTCTATAACTAGGGAAATTCTATACCAAAGACTGAAAAAAAGCACATCATAAAACGTGGCTCAGTCCATCTGAGTCCTGTTTCAATTTTAGCACAGAATATGTTGAACTTCAGCATTCTTGATTCACACCTTTCTAATGCAAATACATCAAACTTTCAATTATTTGAGGTTGAATTATCAAATTTGTAGATTAGCAAGGCTTTTTGCTTCTTCTACTCCCTCTGCTACATAGTCCTTTGGGCGCCTTCCTCTTTCCTTGTGCATGAATGGCAGTGGGATTAACTCATTATGAATAAAGGAAACATCTGTGATACTTAAATGGTGGTAAGGAATGCATAGAAATCCAATACCACCTGTATGTAGCTCTATTACTGGTCATAAATTGTATTGAAAAAAAGCTGTCACAGTATTCAAAATTCAAAGGATATTTCTTGAAGTAGTTCATCAGAGAACATTTTTTCCTCATATCAACCAAAGAACTAACTAAATGAGGCATTTTATTTACAATAATAAAAAATCTTATACTAATTCAAATCACTGGCAGTGTCTACAGACATACAACGGAAAGTGGATGTCACATCACTGAAAGATTTGGTCAGTCAGGTTTATCCCAGCTTGTCTATGCTTTTCATTTAGTGGCAGGAAATCTATCAGACCCTATCACTTAGTGGTCAATTAATTTACTGCTTTGGTTCTATTCAAAAACTTTGCTTTGATCCAGTTGTAATCAACATATAAAAGTAAGAAAAAGCAGTCCTGTTTATAAATTCTGAGCATTTTAATGCCTGGCAAATGTGATTTATTCTGTATTTTCCTACTTATATTTTCTATCACTATTAACACTTCACATAGGTATAAATATAAGCATACATGCTCACAAACACACACAACACCCAGCTGAGTGCCAACACTTTTGGAAAGGAAAAAAAGAGACCTGTATAGGGGAACCAATGTGTAAAGCTTCAATGTGGGTATATTACCTGGTGAGTACACATATTTACATAAATATGAAAAATAAAACATGAAAGGAGTAAGTAAAAGAAATAAAGTTCAAGTGATTGAATGACAGACTTCAGCACTACCATGTATGGTTACATGGATTGTCAACTGCACAATCTCAAACTCAAGGATAGCAAGCACTCTGACTACAAGGTGTATGGTGTCCCCTGGAGTTGTGCAACATGGTAGTCTTGGTGGGATTTTTCCTTTCTTTGGGATATAAACGTTTGGGTTTATAATAAGAACTAGGCTGTAACTACAGCTTCGGATCACAATTAATCTACTGGCATGTTTGGAAGTAACTTATTTACTCACAAGGGGATAGACAAAGAGGAAAACTAGAAAGGATTGGAAAAAAGTATCTATATGGAGGTATCAAGGATAAAATAACAATAGACAGAAATATTTTGAACATTTGCTACGTGCCAGAAATGGATCAGAGGACTTTGTATATACTACTCTTTTAATCCCTACAGTCATCACAGAAGCAGGCACTATTATTATCCACATTTCAGAGATAAGAGAATTGAAGTCCAGAGATGTTAAATAACCTGCCCGAGACCACATAGCAGTAAGTGAGGTAGAAGTAGCAAAGCAAGAGGTGACTCCTCTCCTTCACAAAATTGTGACTATCAGTTGAAAGTCAATTGAAGGCTCCTCTCATTCATTCATTCATTCATTCATTTATTTCTACGGATTTTGTTTATTTAAGAGAGAGAGAGAGAGAGAGAGCACAGGCAGGGAGCAGCAGCAGAGGCAGAGGGAGAGAGAGAAGCAGGCTCCCCGTGGCGGAGGGAGCCCAATGCAGGGCTCCATGCAAGACTCAACCCCAGGACCCCAGGATCATGACCTGAGCTGAAGGCAGACACTTAATCAACTGAGCTACCCAGACACTCCACATCTCCTTTCATTTAAATCTCTATTTGCTCTTGCTAAAATAAATGTTTTATGGGGAAAAGCAGTCCCTTAACAAGACTCTCTGTCAGGGTGCCTGGGTGGCTCAGTGGGTTAAGGGTCTCCTTTCAGCTCAGATCAATGCCTCAGGGAGCCCGCTTCTCCCTCTCCCCTCTACTCCCCTTTACTGCTCCAGCCCTGTCCTTCCCGTCTCTCTTAAATAAATAAATAAAATCTTAAAAAAAAAAAAAAAGACCCTCTGTCTGCAATCATAAAATCAGATTTAAGAATAGGGAAAAAAATAAGTTCCAAATAAATGCTGACAAAATGATAATTCTTTAAAATAAGCCACAAAATTGAAATATAAAATGCCAAGGGTTACATTTATATTTAGCACAAAGGCTGAAGGATAAGTATTCTTAACTGATCAGTTAGCATGTTGTGGAAACTTCTGGCTTTTGGAATGAATAAATAGAAATGTTAGGAGAAGATGAGGAAATATCACAGAGGCACTGATAAAAAAAAAGGGGGGGGGAGCAGTAAAGAAACACAGCAGTCACAAGAGCCTCTACAGCGAAAGGAAATGGGAGTGGGGGTGGGGGCACAGTTACTAATACATAGCACAGGAGGCCTGAAATATTTCTCAAGTGAGTCATTAGCCTTTGTATATCTAATTGATTCCTTGTTTCATAACTTCCAAGTATTTGAATTTCTGCACATCCAATTTATTACACAGAATCATATTCACGTTGAAATGACTTCAACTTTGTATGAAATTTAAATTTGAAAAACCAACTTAATGAAATTATGACTTCAAATATAAGAAGAAATTATAATAATTAATCTCTATAAACTATTTGTTCCAACTGTCCCATCCCAATGCAGCTATGTTAAATTATTTGAGCAACTGAAATATTTAGAGCTACAAAGGAAAAATGTAAAGATAGAGTAGTATTTGTAAAATGACCACTAATCAAGCTCTGTCCTGCAGACTACAGGCAAACAGACTATTCTCCAGGTCGTCAAAACGACCCATTTTCTGAGCATGTTTAGAGCTTGCAGAGATCTTCATTTATACCAAAATGTCAGGATTAGAAGACGAAATAATATTTTCAAAATGATCTGTGATGTACATTGTTTTGTCAAATATCTAATCAAGTGGGGGAAACGTGTCAAAGTCAAGAAATGTTAACTTGGCTACAATGGGTAGGATACAGACCTGGCCACCCACTCACCAGCTGCAGGAAATGAATTTAAAGTAAGTTGGTCATCTGCCTCAGGATAAAAAGCAACTGCCAAATATTTTATCCCAATTTGTCAGCCCTGCTCTATTCTAGTGAATTCCATCAATCCAAGGCCAGTCCCACTGTTTGTTCTCTCCAGAACAACAAGCTTAACCAATAGGTTTATTTAAGTCATCTGGTGAATTCTTTTAAATTAAGCCTTGTTTCTAGTGCCACTTGCATTTTGCTTGCATTTATGTAAGCTTCTGCTGCAGCTGCTTGAGAAGAAAAGGAAAGGTGGCTCTTGTGGAGCAGTGAGAAGAGAATACATTTTTAAACTTTCCTTTCTTTCTCCTAAAATTAGTACCTAGCATATGGAATATTCAGCAGGAGGGACAGGCTTGCTGTTTTTCATACCTGCCACCGAGATGTTTGACATTTTGACTTGCTAAGGGAATAAGACTTTTGAAGCCATTACTGCGGGTGTACATGTGCTTGTGCAAGTGCATGTGTGTGTGTTTGGTGCGTGCTCATGGGCATGCTAAGGACCATCTCAGAGCTCTCTCAGAGGAGAAAGTGCAAGAGACAGAAGCAAAGTTATACAACTGAGAAAAACTAAATACTAGAAAAGAGAGTGCATTTGCATGTGTTTCATACTATTGAAGAACTATTTCAAATCCCACTAGTGTTAGGGAATAAGAAATTACTTTGTGACTTAAAGAATTCCAGGAATTACACTTTATAATACAATAAGAGTACTCTCCAAATATTGTTTGAAGACCCCAATTTAAAGTTCACTGCAGGGGATCCCTGGGTGGCTCAGCGGTTTAGCACCTGCCTTTGGCCCAGGGCCTGATCCTGAAGATTTGGGATTGAGTCCCACATTGGGCTCCCTGCATGGAGCCTGCTCCTCCCTCTGGCTGTGCCTGTGCCTCTCTCTCTCTCTCTCTCTGTCTCTCATGAATAAATAAATAAAATCTTAAAAAAATAAAGTTCACTGCAATAACTTCCTCCATTGTCTGAAAGGCAACTATTAAATCAGCATTTTACAAACATTAATAAACACAGAGTGCATCATGCATTATTTTAGGCAATAAAGGAAATTTAAAGAAAAAAGTGGAGTTTCAAATTCAAAAGAAATTGAGTAAATAAAATACACTAACCTTGGATATGGGCAGTGAGGGAAACAAAAGAGTCTCAGGTTTGATGCATAGGTGAATGGTAGAGTCATTAATGATGTCTGATAAAGACTACTACTTGCTTACCTAATATCCACTCCTTGCTTACCTAATATCCACTCTACCCATTTTCTTACATAATTGACCCCATACAGCATTAAAAGTGGCAACATGACCAGCTAAAAACCATATGAAAACTATATTTTCAGGCAGTCACGGTGGCTCAGTGGTTTAGCGCCGCCTTAAGCCCAGGGCCTGATCCTGGAGACCCGGGATTGAGTCCCACATCGGGCTCCCTGGATGGAGCCTACTTCTCTCTCTGCCTCTCTCTCTGTGTCTCTCATAGATAAATAAAATCTTAAAAAAAAAAAAAAGAAAATTATATTTTCCTGTTTCGACTATATCTAATAAGATATAATGACATAAGACAAAAGCAGACACCTTTGGGTGGAGCATCCAATATGTCCCATGCAAAGTACATTGACCCTGCAGGGTGACCACATTTTTTTCTTGGCCTTCATTCTCTCTGCCTGGGATGTGATGGTTGAGGCACAAGCAGCTAGTTTGTGATCATGAGGTAACTTGAAAATACACATTTCATGCTAAGGATTGTAAAACAAAAAGATGAATCCTGAAATTGGTGAGTCACTAAGTTAGCCCTGGTTGCCTAATTCTGGAGTTTTATTTTTGACAGAAAAATAAATGTTTATTTTACTTAATCTTATTCCAGGTCTCTCTTATTAGTCACTAATCCTCATTGATATCCCAGTATAGAGAATCAAGTTGCTTGGGGCTTTTTGGTAGGTGGCAGGGTTAGGAGAAAGTTTAGTTTTGAATGTGTTGTATGTGAGGTGCTCACTGCTGGAATGCCCAGACATCACTTGGAAACACAAGGTAGAGACAGAGACTTGGGAGTGCTCCAAGTGGGGAGGCTAATATCCACAGCTTATCATTTCCAGCCAGTGGTTCTTTATTTTCTTCAGATTGTCACTATGGTAAGGACTTTCTAATTTTTTATTTCTGAGCATTTAACTTGCACTTTACCTTGAATGCAAAAAAGGCAATCTTCATTTTGCATGGCCATACAGAACCTCAAAAATGAGCAGGCAAGCTGAAACTGTGCAAAGTGATCTTCATAATCAATGAAAAAAATTGATTGCTTCATGAACTTTAAAATTTTTGTCAAAACACTAAACTCTCTTGTCTATACAAGTATAGAGGAATGAAAAAATAATAAAGCTATCATTTACTTAGTAAATTGAAATTTAAGGCATCAGGAACATTGAGAATTAAGGTGTTTTATTTGTTTTTCTTAAAGGAGAGCTTTGTTTTTTAATTTTTGAAAAGATTTTATTTATTAGAGAGAGAAAGTGAATGAGAGAGAGAGAAAAAAAGAGTGGGAGGAGAGACAGAGGAAGAAGCAAAATCCCTGCAGAGCAGGGAGCCCGGTGCAGGACTTGATCCCAGGGATCATGATCCAAGCTGAAGGCAGACACTTAACCAACTGAGCCACGCAGGTGTCTTGTTTCTTTGTTAAATGCATCAAGAGTAACCTAAACACTGCTTGCCTTATTTATTTATTTATTTATTTATTTATTTATTTATTTATTCATTCATTCATTCATTCATTCATTCATTCATTCATTCATGAGAGACACAGAGAGAGGCAGAGACACAGGCAGAGGGAGAAGCAGACTCCCTGAAAGGAGCCCAATGTGGGACTTGATGTGGGACTTGATCCGGGACCCCAGGATCATGCCCTGAGCCAAAAGCAGATGCTAATCCGCTGAGCCACCTAGGGATCCCCACTTGCCTTCTTATTGTTAATTTACAATAGGAAGTAAGGATCTTGTGTTTGCCCTCATGAATGGTTATACTCTTCCCTAAATTTGGATTAACATCCAACATTTTATCCTTGACATTTGTGTTGTGAAGTATCTCCAAAAGTTCTATTAACATTCAGAAGTTCTTGGGTTTTGTGTGTGTGTGTGTGTGTGTGTTACTTCTGGGATATATTCACCCTTTTTTCACAACCACTTTCCTTCTCTACGTTGGTAACTTCTCCTTCACAAAGTTCTTCTAGCTGTGCTTCTAGGGTTTTTCAAGTGGTAGCAGTGCCAACATTCCCACCATCAGCTATTTCTTCTATAATTCCGTTTATGTTCAATGTGAATTTCACTTCCCGCAGTGTGATTTTTGGGTTATTTGCAGTACTGTTGGCCAATTCCCTCTTTTGATTATCCATTTTTATAAAATGTCATGTGAATTTATCACTGGGAGACAAGATTGCAACACAATTACACACTTTTGCTGTGTGTGTATAAAATGAATAACAGATGCAGAGTGACCCATCACTGACAGACTCTGAAAGAAGTGATTCAATTGGTCACTGATCATAACATGCACGTGTTATTTATGTAGTGATTTGTGGACTGAAGACTCAGCAACAAAGTTTGTAATTATGCAATTACCGAACTCAACCAAATCATAGTAACTGAAATGTGAACTGTGATGTTATAGGGCTAGATTATTTAACTAAACCATGGTAACCAGAAACCATGCATGTCAGAACCACGCAAAGCAAGACCTGTGTGTAATCCAGCTGAGGGCTGGTGAGCAAAATCTAGATGTGTCTATGCAATATTCATTCTCTTACTTTCATATCTCTTCTTTCTCCCCACTTTTTAGCTATTTCATTTCTATTAGTATCACCTCTGGAGAGTGATGAGGATAATTTTCAAGGCATCTTAAATCAGTTTTGCTACTGATAATTTTGGTTAAATTGCTGAGCTAAAATGGGGGCTTAAAATTATCCTCAATCATATATTTTCTGTCCTGTTCTCATGGTCGGCTGAATTAACATTGCTATAATAATGTTCTGTCATAAAGGGCTTTTACCATAACAAATTCTGCTTGCTCAACATCCTGCCAATCAGAATTATCTTTCTATTCATTCATTCGGTAAGTATGTGCTAGGCACTATACCTTGTGCTTGGAATACTTTGCATCAGTGAATAAAACAGGCAATAATCCTTGCCCCTGTAATGCTTACATTTTAGTTGGTAGTTGTGAGGGGCTGGAGCATGAGGCAATAATAATGAAGCCTGCTACAGTGCTGCCATGTTGTCAAGCTATGATGATATTATAAATAAGAAAATACAGATATTCAAGTATACGTTTTTTCTTAATATTTTATTTACTTATTCCAGAGAGAGAGGCAGAGACACAGGCAGAGAGAGAAGCAGGCTCCATGCAGGAGCCTGATGTGGGATTCCATCCCGGGACTCCAGGATCGCGTCCTGGGCCAAAGGCACATGCCCAACCACTGAGCCACCCAGGCGTCCCCAAGTATACGTTTTTAAAAAAGGATTAACAATTTTGGCCAGATGATCAAAATTAATATCAGTAATAAAGTGATATTATGGACATCATGTAGTTTATTTCTTTTTTCTTTTTTTAAAGAACTTTTTTTTTTAAGAAGGAGAGAAAAGGGGGAGAAGAAGAGAGAGTGAGAAGAATCTTAAGCAGGCTCCATGCCCAGCACGGAGCCTTATGCAGGGCTCAATCTCACAACCCGGAGATCATGACCTGATCCTCCATTTATTTCAGCTATTGGTGTGTCAGCAAATTAGAAAGCACTGATGGGAACTGATGACATTTGAAACATTTTTATTTTCAGGCATTTATACCATTTTTATTACCATTTGAATTCCAGGTCTTGCTCCAACAAACTCAATTTTACCTGAACATTAAGTAAATGCAAATCAGCCTGGGAATCGTGAGAATGGATAGGGTTAGAGTTCTCATGGTTGTGACGTTCTTGGCTAAAGCTGAGCTCTACACAATATCACTTGCCCTACCTTGCTTCTCTCAATACTAAGCATACACTAATTGAATTCCTTGCCTTGCTCTGGCTTCTTCATATTACTTATCACTACCTGACATCCTGTTATGTAACTTATTTCCTTATCTGTTTACCGCCTGTCCACCCTCATTCCCATGTAGAATAAAAATCCCACAAAGTCACAGACTGTTTTATTCATTTCTGCCCTGGATTCTGTCCTTGGACCAGTGGCACATAATGTGTGCCCAATATTTGTTGAACAAATGAACTTGTCAGAAATTAGCTTGGGTTAAAATAGAAAAAAAATTGTGTAAAAATGAGCTCACTTCCTCCTCAAAATTAAAGGAGCTATATTATATAATGAATAAAACTATGGTAAAAAAAAATGCACAAAGTACACGAATGTTAGGACTAGTTCTTTTTTTTTTAAAGAATTTATTTATTTATTTATTTATTTATTTATTTATTTATTTATTTATTCATTCATTCATTCATGAGAGACACAGAGAGAGCGAGAGAGAGGCAGAGACACAGGCAGAGGGAGAAGTAGGCTCCATGCAGGGAGCCCGATGTGGGACTCGATCCCGGGTCCCCAGGATCATGCCCTGGGCTGAAGGCAGAGCTAAACCGCTGAGCCACCTGGGCTGCCCTGTTAGGACAAGTTCTAACAAAGTTTTTTAAAAGACAGTAGGCACATCAGGAGTCTTCATTCAGTTAGCAGGTTACTCAGGCCTTGGTCATTCATACTCTCTGAAACTGGACAGTATGAAAGGGATTTGTCTCTTTGTTTGTTTATATTTGTGTGAGACCAGCAAAAGAGAACAGACATAGTGGGGGAACATCTGAAGGTTGGCTTTAGAGGCACCAGATTAGGAGCTACACAGACATCTCGGAGCCATCATTCATTCATCCATTCATTACGTACCTCTCTCTTTCTCCCTCTCCCATTCTCTCCTGTATTCTGCTTCTCCTCAACCCACCAAAATACCCACTCCAATCCTAATTTGCCCTCAAAACAGTATGCCTGGACAGCCCAGGTGGCTCAGTGGTTTAGCACTGCCTTAGGCCCAGGGCGTGATCCTGGACCTGGGATCTCCCTGCATGGAGCCCGCTTCTCCCTCTGCCTGTGTCTCTGTGTCTCTGTCTCTCTGTCTCTCTCTCTCTCTCATGAATAAATAAATAGAATCTTTAAAAAAAAAAACAGGATACCTTTTCCAGATCAGATGATCTAACCAATACACCAAATTCTGAAGTCTATTAAGCATATTGACTTATTGTCTGTTGTGCACATTGCCCTTTTTTCCCCTAATATTCTGTCTTTTGACTTTGTTTAATTGGCTCCAGCACAGAGATTAGTACTACATAACATGTTAGTTCCTGTTTCTCCCTTAAGACACACCTAGATTAAGGGGCACCTGGATGGCCCAGTTGGTCAAGTGTCTGACTCTTGATTTTGGCTCTGGTCATGATCTCAGGGTCGTGAGGTCGAGTCCAGCATAAGGCTCTGTGCTGGGAGTGGAGCCTGCTTGAGATTCTCTCTTTCTCCGTCTACATCTCCATCTCTAAAATAAGTAGGTAAAATCTTAAAAAAAAAAAAAGACATATAGATTAAACATATTCTTCAGACCCAGCTCAGTACTAGGCACTGGAGATACAAAAATTAACAACACAATCTTTCCTTCAATGGGCTGATACTCCTGCCAGGATGGATGATTGCCCTGCTAGTGCTGATGCAAATGAAGTTATTGTAGTTTTACCTCCTGAGCCTTCCTTCCTTCCTTCCCTGTCTCCTGGATCCAGGGGAAAGTAGAGGCTTGTTCACTTCTGTCAATTCTCATAAATATTAGCATAGTTTTCTAAATTTTATAATTACCTTATTGTAGAGTTTGTATTGACCATAGATTTTCTGTACAGATACCTTCAAGGGTTGAATGTATAACTTCTTTTTCAAAAAGACTGAAAGTCTGACTACAATCCTGTCACAGTGGCCTGGTTTCAGTTTTTGGAACATTCCAAGCTTCTTCTTCAAAGCCTTATTAATGTTCTTAGTATGAGCCTCTCTGCCTGGAATGCTGTCCTCTTGGCTCTTAGGCACAGTCAGATTCTCCAATATGAAGCCATCATATCCATTCTACATAACAGCAACTGCTACCACTATTTGTTTTCTTTGTGACATTTAACATTATTTATAGTTATTTTGATTACTTTCTTTTATGTTTACTGTTTTCTTCACTAAACTATGAGTCAAATCTTTTCATGTTCATAGCTACATTCCTAATGTATAGCAGAGTATCTGGCCCATAATAGTTGAGTAAATATTTGTCAAATGACTGGTTAAGTAATGAGGAAGACAGCAAAAAAGGGGAGGAAAGATAAAAAAAATAGACCTGCACAATTCTCAATTATCTTGCTCTTCTTCTGAACTCTTAAAGGGTCTACTATTACTCTTCAAAACCCTTTTCTTGTATATCTCCTAAAATAATGTATTTAAGTAATACACGCCCTCATACGTGTTTAAGTTGATATCTGTAATTTTATATGTTTAAATAAATGCAAACAATAAATGTTCTATGTATTATAAATAGTAGCATTTAAAATAAATCTATTATACAATATTCTTTGAAATGTATCCAATGGGACATAAATACAATAAAGATCTGATATCTACCACTACCCATTTTTAAAAGACACAAAGAAAAAAAAAATAAAAGACACAAAGATTCAGACATACCACTCCTACACATCAGATGGAAAGTAGTATAGAGGGCCCCCACAAGACATATACAAAAGTATTCACAGCAACTTTAATCCATAATAACCAAAAACTGAGGAAAAACCAACTGTTCCTTGGCAATAGAAAGGCTAAGCAAATTATGGTACATACATACATACATATATATATACACTGGGATATTATGTAGCAATGATTTTCCAAATCTTTGGTCTCAGGACTTCTTTATACTCCTAAAATTTATTGATAACACCAGATTTTAAAAAATCTATTAGGGCATTTCTATCAACATGTGTCATGTTAAAAATTAGGACTGAGAAATTTTTTTTTTATTTTTGAGAAATTTTTAAAATGTTTATTAACCTATCTTTAAAATAACAATAATGACATGGATAAACCCTGAAGAAGTTATGCTAAGTGAAAGCAGTCAGACACACACACACACACACACACACACAAATATTGTATGATTTCACTTATAGGAGGTAGTCAAATTCACAGAGACAGAAAAGAAAATGGTGGTTGCCAAGGGCTTGGAAGAAGGACAAACAGAGAGTTTTTAATGTGAAAGGGTTATAGTTTGGGAACAGAAAAAATTCTACAGAATAGTGGTGACAATTGCATAACAATGTGAATATACTTAAGGTTACTTACCTACACATCTAAAAGTAGTTAAAATGGTGAATTTTGTTATGTATATCTTACCAAATTAAAAATAACAATAACAAAACCATTACATGTTAAGGTGCATATTTTTATGTATGACTATATCTTCTAAATAAAATTAGTAAGAAGTAGTAGTCGTATTTTTAAATATTGGCAAACCTTTTAACAGTCTGGCTTATAGAAGACAACTGGATTCAATATCAGCTTCTATTTCAATCTTTCACAATGTTCTTGTGTTCTTTTGTTGAAGTATATGAAGAAAATCTGGCCTTGCAAAAATATATAGCAGAAAAGAGATTATTTTAATAGTCTTTTCAGAAAATTCTGTCTTCTTTAATATTACATCAAAACTTGATAAGTGGTAGTTTTTTAAAATACTGGTTCACTGGGAATCCCTGGGTGGCTCAGTGGTTTAGTGCCTGCCTTTGGCCCAGGGCCAGGGCCCAGGTGCGATTCTGGAGTCCCGGGATGGTGTCCCGCATCAGGCTCCCAGCATGGAGCCTGCTTCTCCCTCCTCCTGTGTCTCTGCCTTTCTCTCTCTCTCTCTATGTCTGTCATTCATAAATAAATAAATAAATAAATAAATAAATAAATAAATAAATAAATAAATAAATAAATCTATCTTTAAAAAAAAATACTGGTTCACTAATATATGCAGATCTTCAAAATACTCACACACTGTCAGAAAAATCACATTTGTTAATATCACCATCAATCTCAACAGAAAACTTGTGACTGGGGAGCCCTGGTGGCGCAGTGGTTTAG
This sequence comes from Nyctereutes procyonoides, assembly GCF_905146905.1. NCBI lineage: Eukaryota > Metazoa > Chordata > Mammalia > Carnivora > Canidae > Nyctereutes > Nyctereutes procyonoides. Next base: position 18,477,324 of record NW_026575040.1, on the reverse strand, counting down.
TGCCGCCTACAGCCCGGGGTTTGATCCTGGGGACCCTGGATCGAGTGTCGGGCTCCCTGCATGGAGCCTGCTTCGCCCTCTGCCTGTGCCTCTGCTCCCCCCCCCCCGTCTCTATGAATAAATAAATAAAATCTTAAAAAAAAAAAAAAGAAAAAAGAAAAAGAAAACTTGTGACTTACTAGGAAGAAGTTGAGCCCAGGATAGTGAATATAAATTTTCCAAAATCTGATTTTTGCTTGAAAATGCATTTTATCAATGTCAACAAATATAGTCAGCTGTTTGCCTTAAAGTAACAGGCTCACTCCATTTTTTTAAATAAAATATCTGCCACATACTTTAGTCTGAGTAATCATAGTTTGTCCTTGTTCTTTTCAAATAAAAATGGTGTTCTGTGAAAAAAAACAACCAGTTCAGTTCACAATTCAATTGCACAGGTGCTTTTTCTTAAGACAATCATCATACTCCTATATGCAGCAGAAATATTTCATGTGTACTTCACGTTTCATCACAAATAATATTAAGACATGTACTAGTCTCAACAACCTATGGAAGGAGGGAAGCTTCTTCAATCTAATAAAAGATTATGAATCACTTATTCCTAATATCATAACTAATGATAAAAAACTGTGTTGTCTCTTCCAAGGCTGAAAACAAGGCAAGGATGTTTCCTTTATTGCTTCTACTCAATAATGTACTCAAGAATCTAGCCAGTGCAATAAGACGAGAAAAGGAAATAAAAAGCACATAGATTGAACAAAAAGAAACAAAACTGTCGTTATTCACAGATGACATATACATAAAAATATCAGAAATATCTACAAAAAAGCTGCTAGAATTAATAAGTGGATTTATCAAGTTCCTAGGATATAAAATCAGTATAAAAATATATGCAATTAACAACTGGAAATTGAAGTGTAAACAAAACAATTTTCAAAAAATATAAAATACTGGGACACCTGGATGGCTCAGTGGTTGAGCGTCTGCCTTTGGCTCAGGTCCTGATCCTGACCTCCTGGGATTGAGTCCCACGTCAGGCTCCCCTCAGGGTACCTGCTTCTCACTCTGCCTATGTCTCTGCCTCTCTTTCTGTGTCTCTAATGAATAAATAAAATATTTAATTATATATACAAAATACTTAATAAATCCAACAAAATTTATTCAAGATTTGCATCCTGAAAATTGCAATATATTCATCAGAGAAATTTAAAAAGATGTAAATAAACAGAGAGAGATACCATTCATAGGTCTAAAGATTTAATTTCGTAAAGGTGGCAATTTTCCCCCAATTTTTTAAAAGATTTTATTTATTTATTCATGAGAGAGAGAGAGAGAGAGAGAGAGAGAGAGAGAGAGGCAGAGACACAGGCAGAGGGAGAAGCAGGCTCCATGCAGAAAGCCGATGCAGGACTCCATCCCGGGACTCCAGGATCAGGCCCTGAGCCGAAGGCAGATGCTTTAACTGCTAAGCCACCCAGGCGCCCCTCCCCAAACAAATTTATAGATTTAGCGCACCCTCAATCAAAATCCTATTCTTCTTTTTTTTTAAGATTTTATTTATTTATTTGACAAAGAGAAATTGAGAGCACAAGCATGGGGAGCAGCAGGCAGAGGGAGAGGGAGAATCAGGCTCCCCACAGAGCAGAGAGCCTGATGCAGGGCACAATCAGCCTGATGCTGGGATCATGACCTGAGCCAAAGGAGACACTTAACCATCTGAGCCACCCAGGCACCCCGAAGTCTCAGTCTTTTTGTAAAACAAGCCAATTTTAAGCCTTACATGGTAAAGCCAAGCATCCAGAATAACCGAACAACTTTTGAATTATTTTCCTCTTGAGATCTTTAAAATGGGTATGACTATTTAAACCAAGAGTTTAAAACAAATTGGCTGTCAACATAGATCCCACAGACATTAGAAGAATAAGACAATACTATAAACAATATTATGACAACAATTTCAACAACAGAGATGAAAAAGACAAATATCTTGAAATTTAACATATACCAAAATAGGCACAAAGAAAAGCAGAAAATCTAAACAAACCTACAGCCAATAAACAAATTTAATTTTTATGAAAAACCTTACCCCAAAGAAAACTTCAAGGTCAGACAGTTTCACCAGTGAAAACACCTAAGTTACACACATGATTTTCAGATAAGAGTGGAGGAAAGAGTACTATCCAACTCATTTTATAAGGCCAATAGTTATGGGCTGAATTGTGTCCCACTCCTCAAAAACTCATATGTTGAAGTCTCAACTCTTAGTATTTCAGAATATAACCACATTTGGAAATAAGGTCGTTATTATGGTGATTAAAACAATACTGTTAGAATCTTAATCTAATATGACTAGTGTCCCTATAAGAGGAGAAAGATTCATCACAGGCATGTGATTGCACAGAGAAAGGCCATGTGAAGACACAGTAAAAAGACTGCCATCTACAAGCCAAGGATAGAGGCCTTAAGAGAAACCAAACCTGTCAACAACTTGATCTGGGACTTAAAGTATCCACAACTGTGAAAAAATAAGTTCTGTTGTTTCAGCCCAGTCCATGATATTTTGTCACAGCAGCCTTAGGAGACACCAACATAAGCTAAATATCAAAACCTGACAAAGATGGTATAAAAAAAATTACAGACTAAGATCCTTCATGGAGATAGAAGCAAAATCCTTAACAAAACACTAGCAAATCAAATGTAGCAAATCACCATACATAAAAAGAATAACATTTCAAGATTCAATAAGATTTATCTGAGAAATGCGAGATTAGTTTAAGAATTTAAAGCCAATGTAATTCACTATCACAATGTAATTCACTAAAAAAGAAAACCACTATGATCATGTCAATAAATACAGAAAATGCATTTGCTACAATCCAACATTCAGTCCTCATAAAAACTTTTAACAAAGCAGAAATAGTAGAGAACTTCCTTAAATGAACAAAGGGCATCTATAAAACACCTACAGCAATAAATAAATAAATAAATAAATAAATAAATAAATAAATAAATAAATAAAACAAACATCTACAGCATAATTAGCGGTAAAGACTAAATTGTTTTCCCCTAAATGGGAACAAAACAAACCATTATCACTACTTGTATTCAACATTATACCAGAAGTCCTAGTCACTGTAAAAGGAAAAAGAAAAGGAAATAAATGTCGTTAAGATAAAAAAACAAAGGGGTGACTTCATGGCTCAGTTGGTTGAGTATCTGCCTTTGACTGAGATCATGATCTCAGGGTCCTGGAATGGAGCTCCTGTCAGGCTACCTGTTCCATGGGGAGCCTGCTTCTCAATCTCCTTCCCGCCCCCCCCCCATGTTCTGTCTCTCTGTCTCTGTTGCTATCTCTGTATATCTCAAATAAATAAATAAAATCTAAAAACAAAAAATCAAAAAGGAAGAATATTGTCCCTATATGCAAATTACTTGATTATTAATGTAAAAAATCCCAATGAATCTAGAAAACAATCATTAGAACCCATAAGTAAATTTAGCAAGGTCACAGGATACAGGGTTCATATATAAGAATCTGTTTAAAGCAAACATTAGGGCAGCCTGGGTGGCTCAGCACTTTAGCGCTGCCTTCAGCCGAGGGCCTGATCCTGGAGACCGGGGATTGAGTCCCATGTGGGGCTCCCTGAGTGGAGCCCGCTTCTCCCTCTGCCTGTGTCCTGCCTCTCTCTCTCTCTCTCCCTCCCTGTATCTCTCATGAATAAATAAAATCTTTTTTAAAAATTTTTAAAAAGCAAACATTAAACATATATCATTATATACTAACAGCAAACTATTATAAAATGTAATTCAAAAATCCACTGTTTACAGTAGCACACACAAAAAAATAAAATATTTATGAATAAATCTAACAAAGGATCCTTTTTAAAACGTTTTATTTATTTACTCATGACAGTCACAGAGAGGGAGACAGAGACATAGGCAGAGAGAGAAGCAGGCTTCTCACAGGGATCATGCCCTGAGCTAAAGGCAGATAGACGCTCAACTGCTGAGCCACCCAGGCATCCCTAACAAAAGATCTTTATATTAGAAACTACAAAAGATAGTTGAAAGAAATTAAAGAATACCTACATAGAGAAATATACTATGTTCATGGATCAGAGAATTCAATATTAACATAACAATTCTCCTGATACTGTGGTATTATTAAAGGATAGATATATAGATCAATGAAATTGAATACAAAGTCTAGAAAGAGACCAATAAATATATAGTCAATTTGACAAAAATGCCAAGGTGATTCAATGGAGAAAGAGTCATTTTGGCAATAAGTATTGCTGTAGCAATTGGACACTGGACAGCCATATTAAGAAACAAACAAAAGAAAAGGACTATTGATCCTAAAGTAATGCCCTATGCATAAATCAAGTTGAATTGGGTCATAGTCCTACTCATAAAATCTAAAACTATAAAACTTTTGGAAAAGAACTTTAGAGAACATATTTGTGTCCTCAAGGTAGGCAAAGATATTTCAGAGAAGACAAAAAAGTATGGACTTAAAGGGAAAAAAATTCCATGCTAAAGTGTCAGCAGTTTTAACCATCATTGCTTTTACATCACAAATTAAAACATCAGTGCACAGAAAAAGGCACATAAATAAAATCCTAAAGTATTATTCCAACCATTGTGACTCATGGACCCCCCCCTAAAAATTCTCAGGCAATCCCCCCACAAGGATTCTCAGACCACACTTTGAGAAGAGCTATTTTGCAGTAATTAAAAAGAATGAACTGTGGTGTATGCAACAATGGATGCATCATACAGACATAAAGTTGAACAAAAGAAGCCTGACACAAAGGAGAGCATACTGTATAATTCAATTTATACAACGTGCAAGAACAGGCTAAAGTACTCTATGGCATGAGAAGTCAGAATAATGGTTATCTCTGGGATGGGGAAAGGAAATTAAGAAAGTTCATAGTGGGAAAGGGGATCATCTGTATCTTTTTTTTTTAAGATCTTATTTATTTATTAATGAGAGACACAGAGTGAGAGGGAAAGAGAGAGGCAGAGACACAGGCAGAGGGAGAAGCAGGCTCCATGCAGGGACCCCAACATGGGACTCGATTCTGTGTCTCCAGGATCATGCCCTGGACTGAAGGCAGCGCTAAACTGCTGAGCCACCCGGGCTGCCCTATATCTTGATTTAAGTGGTGGTTTGTATATTTTTTACTGTATGGATGTTATACCTCAATAAAAATATAAAAATAATTTTATAAATAAGTTCTTAATCTTTAACAGTTTTATATATTTTCCCCCTTGAATTTATATTTCTTTTTCCCTTAAGAATATTATTCTAATGAAATGTGTTTCTATATTTAAGTCTTTTACTAAGCATACTTCACTAACTAAACACAAAAAAACCATAGGCATGTTCTCAAGACAGTCAATTTTAGGGAAGAAGCCATAATGAAGCTGAGAATCTGAGAATTCTAGCTTGAGGATGATGGACCATAACATTGTTTTGGCATTTCATACCTTTATTGTTAAATACCTTTCATTCTATACTGGCTTATTTCACTAGAAAGTTTCTTAAAGGCAGGGGTGCATCTTGGATCTTCCACAGCCCAGGATCTGACACATAGTAGGTGGCTCACTGATTCATTTTTTCATTCATTCATGCAACAAAAATTTCTTCAACATTTTATTTATGTTTAAGGCTTGCTAGTCTCTCTGCCTATAATGATGAGTGCTCAATAGGTTCCCATTGATAATTATCAGCTACATTTCAGAAACAGTGTAATTCTCTTTTCTCCCAAATTCCAAGTATAGGCGCACTACCTGTCTTATTAACCCTGTTGTAAAAATGAGGACACGAAGACACTGAGATTAATTAACTGACTCGCTTAGGGTCATGCATTTCATCATGAGTCAACTGAAGATTGAAATCCTTACAGGTTCTTTTCTGGACTGAGGTGCTAAGGGAATTCATTCAGATTGACTAGAGTCCATATTTCATTTAAATGCTCTAATTTCATTTCTGCTACATCCACCTTCTTTGACTTGTATTTTAGGACCTGCAGTCTGAATTGGTTTACTTCTACTTCAGTCTCTGTCAAGATAAATTAGACACTGAGGGTCCTTGACACCATCTGAAGTAGAAGTGCTATTAGTTGAAAATACATAAGCAGTTTTATATTTCAACATAGTATAGAAATTCTTTGCAAAACCTCTTTTCTACTAAAAATGAAAGTGGGCATAATAAACATAGGTGAATTTTGAAAATGTTTAAAAAATTAAAATTTGATTTTACTATACATCCTCAGGTAAGCATAGCCAAAGGAAGGCAGATTAATAGTAAATATTTTTATCTCCTGTCAATGCATCTAGAAGCCATTCTGTTGAATAAGATCTGGCAGGTTCCTGACTGTGAAGAGAGATAGGGTAACAACTCCGATGATACATAAACTTGTATCAGATACAGCCTCTATTTTTTGCTGTAATCATCCATCCATAGCCTAGCCTACTCAGACGACAAGTTATTAATAAAATGGACTATACCACAAGTGCATTGCCCTACATGGTGTTTATCTTGTTGGAAAGTGTAATTGTCTGAAACAATGGCCTCTGTGAAAAGATATGTTATGAGCTGTGTAAAGATCAAAATAATTTCAACTAATAGTGGGAGCTGTTTGTGAAGAAGTAAAACATAGATTATGCTGCATAGAGTTAACAGCTCAGCCTTGCTTTTAAGGTCCCTGTGAGATAGCCTTGAATTTCATGCCATATCTTGTGAAGAAACAAAGATCCTCCACCAGAATGTAAACTCATCCAAGGCAGAGAATTCCGACTTATTCGTCAACGTCTCACTAGCACATAGTGTAGTCCTTGAAAAACAAATCAACATTTAATGCATGCTGAGAAAAAAAATGAATGAATATGAGTATAGTAAAGATATGGAAAGAGTTCCAGGTCCAAGCCAAGCCAATACCAGTTTTCCACCAGGTTGTGACTCAGAAAAGTAGAGTGGGATCCAGACTCCTAGAGACTAGTATTAGTGGAAAGGGTAAGGGTAAAATGGAAGCAGTCTGAAGTCAAGTAGCTGAGGATACCACATGGCATTCCCATAGTGCTGGGGCAGATAGAGAAACTCTAGGTATAGAAAAAGGTAAAGCTTGTCCTTGGTCCCTACCTCTCCTGCCCCAGCCCGACTGGATAGGATCTGAACAAGTTCTTGGCATCTTTCAATCTAGATTCTTCTGGCACAACAAAAGAAGCTTCAGATCTCTTATTCTCACTGGTGGAATGCTAGGTTGGGACAGCCTGCAGGTAACAGCATGTGGCTTAGGGAGCACTGTGAGGAGCTAAGACAATTGGCAAGGTCTTAGGGAGGTAGATGGAGTGCCAGATCCTCAAATAGAGCTGCATTACCTCTCCACTGAGATAGTAAAAAAAAGAATACAAAGGAAGATAGAAAAACTTAAGACATGATGAAGGAGAGTAGATACAGAAATATTCTGAAGTCGAGGAAAGGATAGTTGAAGGAACCTGCTGAGGCCTAAACCACAGCCACTTTCTCTTGTATTTTTCTGAGGCAAAAGTTGATGTTTGGATTATATCCTCCCACAAGCTCACAGAAAGTGCTTTCTCTCCCCACCATGAGGGGTAAAGTATGTTTGGCATCATCCTTTTTTTTTTTTTTTTAACAAGCAGTTAGTTTAGGATGTGTATGTGACACAAGGGGACTGCCCAGTGGGACTCAGTTCTGTTAGAGGCCTCTAGAAAGGGCTATCCTTCCTTTATTATGAGAAAGAGAGAGACAAAGAAAGACAGAAGGAGGTGGGAGACAACATCCCCTTCTTTGCGCGATGCCCTTACTGCATCAGATGCCAAAAATACAGGAGCTATGGTGCAGCCTTGAAGGGAGATGGGAGGAGAGAGTATCATCTGAGGATGGCAGAGCAGAAAGAAGAAATTCCCCTGGGTCCTCGATAACATCCTTGAGTTACTCAATTAACCAATAGAGGAACCACTTTCCTTCAAACCTCCTATTTTATGAGATAACAAGTTCCTTATCTTTCAAAAGCCACCATGAATCAAGTTTTCTGTTGCTTGCACTTCTGTCGATAGCTTGATCTTTTCTTGTAAAGGGGAGTGTGTGTGTTTGAATGTGAAATATGGGATGTGAAAGCCTGAAACTGATATTTCAGCTTTCCCTATAGCCTCTCTCCATCCTCTTCCCCACCCCCCATTCCTTCCCCTATCCCTTCCTACTGGACTCGGAGGAGGGCCAGGAGACACCAGACTGGATGCAGAAGGGCCTCCCTTTTTATCAAGATTTAGTCTTTCCTAGCTGAAGCTCAGTGTTGTGCTCCTTCTTCACTAAGGACATGTTCTGTCCCAGGAAGCTCCTCAGTCACTCCAGGAAACAGGCTTGGGGGCGCGGGGGCATCAGTTCCACAGATGCACCCAGAGATATCTGAATCCCAAGCCACAGTTTAGGCTCAAATGAGGAGCCCCAACGCCAGCATCATTCTGTATCTATAGCTAGCAATTCTCCGTGGCCCTTGAACACAAGAGGAGAATAAAAATGGCCAAGACTTAGGGGTGGGAATTGGCACAGACATGGGAGAAGGTCTGAGAATGCAGTTAATAGCATGGTTTAACCAGATTATAAGTCTTCTGAAGACCACTTAGCACCCAGCACAGAACACCGCAGCTACAGAGTTGGTCTCCCCACACATGTATTAAATTTAACTGAAATGACCCGTTGGCAGGCTGAAGGTCAAACGGTTTCCTTTCACAGAGTCTTCTGCTCAGAGAATGCCTTTCAACCATCACCGCCGCCACCACCACCACCACCACCACCTTCCCCCCAAAACAAAACCTTCAATGTCTTCACCTCTGTTATCTAAGTCTACGTTTTATAATATACTTCGAGACAGGCAGCAGTAAGAATAGTTTTAACTTACCAGGAGGAAACGAAGACACAAAGAGATGATTTGAGTTGGCCACGGCCCCAGAGGGCATCCGTGGCAGAACTAGGATGGTCTCTAAGTCCCTGGCGGCTCTCAGGCCATTGTTCTGATGTCCCTGTGTGTAATTGTTTTGATAGCAATTTCCCTGGTTCTCTCTCACTAGCCTGCTAATCACGCATGTCAATCACATTCAGGACGGCCACAGGCCTAAGGGTCAGCCACGGTCTCAGGAGGACGTAATTCAAAAGGAAAAACAAGACACAATAGCGCACTTTCTCCTTCAAGCATGTATGTCAGCTGTGGCCTCGTAAGTCTGGCCGTGTGTGCAGGACAGAGGGTTGCTTTTGCTTTTGCTTTTGCTTTTTTTTTTTTTTTTTTTTTTTTTTTTGTCTCTTCCCGATGGAGAAAGGACGTATGGAGGGCTCTGAACCACAGCAGAAAACCCAGTGAGAGATCCACCGGGGTTAAGATCCTCTTACTAGAGAACACTCAAGGAGCCTGCAAGAGTCCTCCACCGGCTCTCTGTAAAGACTCAGGAGGGATGTCCTCTTTCTTCCTCCTCAGGGAGTCTCCGTAGCCTCGCTCCATCTGTTAGGCAAGCCTGGACGGTGGGGCAGGAGTGGAAGGCTGGACGCACGTGCTAGCCGCCCTTCCCCTACAGCCCGCTCGGCCTGCTTTTCCTCATTTCACTTTCACTTCAGAGAGCAGCAGCGGCGGCCCAGAAGACGGCGGGGTCCGGGCCTGGACGTGGCCCGGGCCGCGAGGCGAGGCGCGCGGGCGGCCCACAGGGCGCGGCGCGCAGGGGAGCGTGCGCGGGGCGGAGGCTGCTCGCGTGAGGCGCGGGTCCTGGAATGTGCGTGTGCGCGGCCCTCGAGCACCGCCCGCGCGGCGCCGATTGGCCGGGGGCGCGCGGCGGGGGAAGCCCTTGGCTAATCTCCTGCCACTCAGCCCGCTCGACGTCGGCGCCGGGGCCGCGGAGCGGCGCGCGGAAGGACAAATAGTCCCCGCGGCGGCGCCGCGCGCCCCTCCACAGCTCTGCTCGCCCCGCCCGGGACTGCCGGGGCCCCGGAGGCCCGGGCGGCGGGGGAGGGGCGGTCTCCGCGGCTGCTCGACCCCCCGCTCCCCTCCTGGCGGCCCGATGAGTGGATGGCGCTCCCTCGGGAAAAGTAATTGGATTCCCGGCTCCCTGCAGCCCGGATCAGCGGAAATCGGAGGCTGAGCCTGCAGGTTGCCGGGGGTGGGTGGGGGGGAAGGGAGGCCGGGGAGCAGCCGCCTGGGAAGGAAACTTGGTGAAAGCCGCGCTCTGCCCTGACGTGTCGGCGGGCTTGTTCCTGCGCAGGCCGCGGCAGAGACCTGCGCGGTGAGGAAGGATCCACGGAGATTACCCCTGGTGCCCCTTGCCTCCCGGCAGGTGACTCTTGCCCCTCCAAGTTGTCATCATTCTGAAATTCACCTGGTTGCTGATCTCCGGGAAGAGAAATAATCTGGAGCGTTTGAGTCTTTGAGCCACCACCAGCCTCGTTTTTCTCTCAGAGCTCTCCTTGGAGCTAATGGAGAAAGAGCCCTGTCTGGGATTGGAGACCACTCTTGTTAACCGGGTAACTCCGGAGAAAATTACCTCCTCGCCAGAATCATCCAGGAAAGTATCTCAGGCCCTTGCTTCAGCAGTAGCGAACTTCCCTAAATTCTCTTTCCTCTGGGGAGATGGAGCAGAAGTGGGAGACTTCAGTTTTTTGGCTGAAAGGAGAGGAACGTGCTAGGAATTTAAGTGACTAACTCGTCCCTCTTGCGATTGTTTTTTCATCTTACTGTACTTCTTCACTCATTCATCTTCAAACAAGCTTTTATTGGGGGCTTTCTATGTGCCATTCTCTGTTGTATTCACCAAGGACACATCCGTGAATAAAAACAAGTCCTTGCACTCATGGAATCTCGTTATAGTTCAGACAATAAATGGACAAATAGATAAACAGTATATTGTCTTGGAGTGATGAATGCCATGAGGACAAATAGCAGAAGGACAGACAGAGATACAGGCGAGAGTAGCATGGTTTTTAATACTTCAAGTAAATTGATCTAGAAAGTCCTCTTTGATGCAGTTAGGTTCAAATGGTGGCCTGAATGAAATGAGAGAGAAAGCCAAGCAAATGCCAGAGGGAGAGGAACTTTCCAGGCAGAGAAAAGAACAAGTGAAAGGCTTTCAGTGTTGGGTGAGCTTTAATTAGTGGGAAACAAGGAAGCCAACATGAATGCTATGCAATGAGCAGGAAAACAGTTGGAGATGGTCTTTCTGACTTCCTTCTTCCTCTGTTCCCATCTAACGTGTCAGAACAATCATTCTAAATCTTCACTTTTAGTACATCTCTCTTCGTGCATCAGTAGTTTCATGGCTATATTTTCTATTCCATTCCATTTAAATTCTTTTGACTGATAGTCAAGCTCTTGCCCCAACCTAGTTCCATCTTAACCTGTGAACCATTTTTCAATCTACTTTAGTTCTAGTTAAGTCTGTCTCAAGTATGTTCATGTTCATTTATTCTTATGTATTTTTGTTTATGCATCTCTCCTCACACAACTTAGTATTGATTCAGTAAGGATGTAGGGACATAAAATCCAACTCAAATTGGCTTAAATAGAAGAAGGAATTTATTGGCTCACATAATTGAATAGTTCGAGATAGTTTTGTTAGACATCGCTTGGCTGAAGAGTTCAAATTATGTCAGCAAGATGTGGATCCTTCCTGATATGTTACCTCTTTTCTCTGCTGTTGGCTTCATTCTCAAGCTCCACAAATGAAAAACCAGCAACTCTAGGTCACACTATCCTCACTACCAGCAAAGGTCAAGAGCCCATTCCTAAACCAATCACTGTTGCCAGAGAAAGAGATGCTCAGGTTGGCCTGGACTGATTGACAAGCCTATCCCAAAAGTTGAGTCTATCACTAACACATGAATGGCACAAGAAGGTGATTTTAGGAAAAGAGTGTGGTCATAAGAGGAACAGTGGATATGTCTTGGGTAATGAAACACACCCCTGTTCTTCTCCTGATGTCCTGAAACATTCTTCCACTACAATGCCTTCAAAAATGTTTATGCCTAGTCAATGCAATAATATTATCTGCTACCAAAAATATACTCACTTCCTCCCCAAAGAGAGATGATCCAAATTCTCATGTAGTTACTGAAGATAACTCCCGAGTCCAGGACAGCAGGATAATAAGCATGTTTCTCTATTATACAGTAGTATGGTTCCTCAAGGTCTAGTAACCTAAAGCTACAAGATAAAATTAGCTACAAAATACTTAATACATAATGACAGAAAAGAACAACTACAACGGAAACTCATATTCAGAAAAATGACTAATGGCAAACACATAGTGGTCTTTGATTCATAGCATATATCATGCTGGACAGAAACACCAAGGCTTCTTACCATGAGAGAGGAGAAAGTTCTTTGATCAACACATCTGGCTGCCATATGTCCAACTATTGGAGAATCTCTCATCCATTGTTCCTCCATGCCATATCTGTAATGGACAGTTGGGAGTATAATCCTTCTAGGGACCACACCTCTTCAACATTCTGCTTCCTGATATAGTGGGGGTTGAAAAAAAACTTGTTATTACAGAGATAATTAGCTTTTACCACCAAATAGCTGTGATCCTCTTCTGTTATGTAGAATTGTTGCTACGAAGTAGCTGCATAGGCAAGGACTACATTTCCCAAGTTCCCCTATTAATCTTGGTAAATTTGTGCAATTAATTATCTCCTTAGGAATATTAGTGGAAGTGGCGTGAATCACTTCTTGCCAATGCGGTTAAGAACTAGGTATGCCTTCTATGGTTTCTTTTTCTTCCTCTGGCTACACTGAAAGGACTCTAGGACCCTAGAGGATAGTCATAAGAGAGCCATGAGATGAAAGGAGTCTAGGTAGCTGAATGACCTTGTAGAATGCCACTTGATGATCAGAAATACTGATATTGGATTTTACAGCAGTGAAAAATAAACATCGGTAGTGGTAAGCCAATCAAACTTTGCATTATGTGTTACAGCAGTTAGTAATAAGGCTAATTAACTGGCCTTTATTCTTCAGACTTAGGATTTCTCTCACCATACAATTTATCTATTTATTTTTTAAGTAGGCTCTATGCCCAGTGTGGGGCTTGAACTCATGACCCTGAGGCCAAGAGTCCCACACTCTACAGACAGAGCCAGCCAGGTGCCACAATTTTCTTTACTTCCTACTAAGCTTCCAGTATGTTTGCATCTAGCCAATTTTATGGGGGGAAAAAACTTCCAAAGCTGGATGTTATCTTAAGCTTCAGTCTTTGCATCCAGATTCTAATACAGGTATTTTTATCTTTATGTAATTGACCTTGGTATACTCCTCACTTATGGCCTTCATTTTGGTTTCTGCCTGAGAATGAGTTGAAACAATAGCTACTGAAAAAAATTAAATGAAAAAAAAAAAAAAAGAATAGCTACTAATTTTGCAGGGAGGGACATGGGCATAGTAGTGGTGCCAGAGGGAATAGAATTGGATAATTATTACCTTTCTAAGCAGGCAGGAATTGCTTGAGAGAGGCCTGGGTGTGTTCAGACTTCTCCCAAGTGCCAGTCTTTTCCACTTGCCTTCATTGGCATTAAAATTCTCTTGAGGCTTTTCCAACCCTAATGGCTCTAGGTTATTGAAATTTCTGTCATATTTGATTGCACCCTTTAGCAAAAATGGTCATTCATATCAAAGCAGTATTTTTCCCCCCTCAGGCTTAGATAAATCAAATTCAATCCTAAACTTGAGTCTCTCTTGTATGACCTAACTGAAAGCCAACATGCCAACATATAATAATTGGTGTACTCTAGTATCTGACCTTTTAGTAATATTTTTTTGCATTTCATACTTGTTAGGCACATGTTTCAAATTCTAGTATACAACAGGTGCCACTTTGCTATTGAATTCCCAGTCTAGTATAAATGAGGCCTCATCTGAATCAACTGATTCAACATTTTAAGATCTTTCACTTACTAATCCCCACTTCTGGTACCAATTTGTGAATTGTTAAAGCTATTTTAGTTGCAGGTGACAAGATAAAAAACACAAACTGGCTTATACAAAAAGGAATATATTGGCTATTGGCTCACATAACTAAGGAACTAGTGATATATTTAGCTTAAGGCATAGCTTGATCCAAGGGCTTAAGCAATGTCATTAGAATTCTATTTTGTTTCATCTCTTGGCTCTGTCTTCTGTGTTGGCTTCATTCTCAGGCTCCATATGGTGGCTCCTGGCAGCTCCAGTTCACATAATCCTTACTGTTAGCAATCTCAGTGGAAGAGTACATGCATTTTTCCCAGAAGTGCCAGCAATAATCTCCTTATATTTTATTGGCTTTGATTAGGGCATGTGACCAGAAGAATGATTACTCATGTTAAAAGTGGAGTCCAGTCTCCCAAAAGATGTTAACTGAGAGTAATAGAGGAAAACAGGGTATGGTTATCAAAAGGGTGAATGCTGAGTAGCAAAAAAACCAATGTCTCTCATTAGATACCAATGTGTAGTGATCCCTAATTGCTTCACATGTGTTGGTTTTATCTCCTTCACTGGACTATAAGTCTCTCTGGAGCAGGATCATGTATTATATGTCTTAACGGTGCCAGCCCAGCAAGCAGTCCTTAGATACTGGCTGATTGATTGCCTCTTCGTGTAACACTAAAGATGGCACACCAAAGAGGGTAAAAAGAGCTTAATAAAAGAATGATTTATAGAGATGTGGGAAGGGTTAAGGGAACCAACTAACAATGGTAAAACACTTAACTGGTAACAATAAGACTTAAGCCTGAAGGAGCAAGGGAAAGGAACTTTTAAGAGTTGTGTTTAGAAGGGGATGTCTGACAAACGTTGAGACTATAAATAGAGAAATGCAGCCACTGCCAAATGTGGCCCAGGAGGGGACTGGGGAGTAAACACTTTTCCTCCTTTACCCGACTCTCCAAACTTCTTTTGGTACCTCCCATTGGCCAAACTCAACCAGAAGCTATAGGGCTTGGATGATATAGTCTGTAGAGATCAGCCTCCAGTATAGAACAAGGCAGATAGGATGAAAAATGGATCTGGAGGAGCAAGTGGAAAATAACCAGGACATCCTTGTTATGTTCCTTAGAGCAACCCTCAATAAAAACTATTCCTGTTTTGAGAATGTTAACCATATAGCCTGATTCACCAAGAAAATATAATTTTATCTTTTCCAATACATTTTTAAACATATAACCAATGTAGTTTAATTTTTATAGTATTTTAAGGCTTTAACATTCATGAATTAATAAAGCATGAAAAATCTTTTGTTAGCCTATGTAGTTAAAAAGCTATCATTATTGTATTGATATGGAATTCCTCAAGAATATCGTACCTGGTAATCCATCAGAAAGCCCTGGGACAGGACTTGTCAAATAGTGACAAATTTGATAAATGTTTGATGATTTGAAGAATGATTAAATGAATAAATTAGAGCATTTAGAGCCTATTCTAAGTGGGAAACTAGATAGGCTTTCCTTGTTAAATGTTGAAGCTAACTATATAACATATACCAATCCTGTCTCTTAAAGTCTGACTCTGGCTTCTTAGCTGTTGATCAAGTTCTTATCTCATGGAAAAGGGAACTGCAATAAATTTTGTCAACCTTTAGAAGTAAGAAGTTTTATAATTAACTGTCATGCTAATAAACTCACTATAAAGTCCATTTCAGTTAAGGACTATCTTTTTTTTTTTCATCTAAAACTGGGTTTCCTCATGAAATTGTCATTTAAATGTAAGAAAAATAAATATGTTTGCTTCAGTACATAAACTGGCATTATAAAATATCAGTCCAAACTGTTTCTTTAACAGATTTTAGTTAAGCCAAAAATGCACGCTTCTATTCTTTGGCAATCTCATGTATGTAGGCCTTGAACAGTTTTCAAAATGTTTTCATATGAATCACCATTTATTCATACAACAAATAGTATTGAGAGCCTACTATGTGCCACACATAATCTCTGCCCTAGAATTTAGAGTATAGAGCATTGTTTCTCAAGCCTTAATGAGAATATAAATCACCTGAGAATCTTATGAAATTGCAGGTTCTAAGTCTGAGATGGGACCCAAGACCACATTTCTAACTAGATTTTGGGTGATGCTGCTGGTCCAGGAACAACATTTTGAGTAGCAAGAACCTAATAGGCTCTTTAATTCTCACAACAACTTTGTAAGAAATTAACAGTGTCTTTTTATTTTATTATCTTGAGTTCTTGTACTATGTACAAAGCACTGTGCTATTAATGCTTCAATAAAGATAACAGCTCAAATGAACAAAGGCCTTTTGGAAACTCACCATATAGAAGGGAAAAAACTAGTGTAACAGATAATTATGAATGTGTGGTTCTATATATATGAAATACCCAAGAAAGGCAAATCTATAAATACAGAAGATAACTTAGTGGCGGGAATAGGCATTGACTGTAATCATGAAGGATCTTACCGGGGTTATGCAAATGTTTTAAAAATTGGTTATAGTAATGACTACATAACTCGATAAATTTACTAAAAATCATTGAATTGCATATACTCAAAAAGGGATGAATGTGTTAATATATAAACTATACCTCAATAAAATTGTAAAAAAACAATTATAATGAAAAATGCAATAATACACATGTAGTCTTAATTTATTTTTAAATTCCCTTTCATAGGCAAGAAAATGGAACTCACAGAGGTTAAGTGATTTACTCAAAGTGACATAACTAGTTAATTACAGGGTTAGCATATAAATCTAGTTCTCTTAAACCAAGACTAGTCATTGTCAGAAACCTCATCACCAGAAAAGGCATGGAGATGTATGCCAGGAAATAGATACTCTTCCATCAAGAGGAGGTTGTACCTTTCACAGAATTGTCTTCACCCTGTGTGGCAGAGATCATCCTGAGTGGTGACCTAAGTGGAATCTCATACGCATACTGCAGTTGATGCGCTGTGCAAGCCAGCTATCTTCTGGCAGACCCTTTGGCTTCATCAGGGTTCTTAGATTCAAGCAATGAAAATCAATTCTGACTAATTTAGTAGTAAAGACAGTGGCCAACTCACAGAATCATTATGGGGGTTGAGAACCAAGCTCAGAGCTGTGCAGCCAAGAACAATACCCAAAGTCATGCTGCAGAGACAAGCATGGTGAGAAGACTGCTATCACGGATCCTTCTAAGCACACTCAACTATCTGCCCCTTTCTTCCACCACTGTCGCTGCCCTGGGAATGTGATTTGGCCACAACTGCACTGTTGCATGAGAACTGATAGCTATCATTCATTGCTTCCTCGTGTTTCTAGTTCTCTATTCAAGGCCATGCAGGTGATTCTGATTGGCCAAAGGCAGGTTTTGTACCTGAATCCAGGCTGCAAAGGCAGGTGGTAAAGTATTTGACAACTTCTCTTAGTTTCTAGATAGTGAGAATGGGGCTTCACTTTCTTCCAAGAATCACATATCAGTGAATTCCCTAAGGTAAGAGAGTTCAGATGCTGGGCCACCAAAACAAAAACAACCAAGGACAAAAGACGTCCATGATAGCCTTGCACAAATTATGGTTCATGGAATAACAACATCAATACAAAGCAGCAGGTTGTTAGAAATGCAGAATCTCAGGTCCTATTTTAGATCTGCAGAATCAAGATCTGTTTTCTAACAAGTAGCCAAGGTAATTTGTATGCACATTAAAGTTTTAGAAGTGTTGTGTGCATTATACAACATGTACTTCTTTTTCATTTTCAAAGATCAGTCACCATTAGGCTCTATTTATCCACAGGGTTGCCAGATTTAATGCAGGATGCCCAATTAAATCTGAATTTTAGATCAAGAACAAATCATCTTTAGAATAAATATGTTCCATGAAATATTTGGTACATATTTATACTAAAAAAGTATTCCTTGTAGGGGCATCTGGGTGGTTCAGTGGTTGGGTGTTTGCCTTCAGCTCAGGTTGTGATCCTGGGGTTCTGGGATCGAGTCCTGCATCAGGTTCCCCGCAGGGAGCCTGCTTCTCCCTCCACTTCTCCCTCTGCCTATGTCTCTGCCTCTCTCTGCCTCTCACGAGTAAATAAAATCTTTAAAAAAATTATTCCTTGTATACTTGAAATTCAAATATAACAGTATTTATTTGGCAATCATAATCATCACAAAAGTCTTTTACCACAATGTTCAAAAATTAGCAGAAAGAAAGGACATTATTGTTATTGCGTATAGGAAAGCATTTACACCAGTTTTCTATCTTGCCATGGTAGGCTCTAAGTATCCTGAGATCAGAACATCAAAATTCTATAAAGTTTCAAACCCACTTTGAGTTCTCCTTATAAGCATTTAATGCTTAAGATTCCCCCCCTATAATATGAAGGTGAATGTTCTGTTAACCCTGAATATTAACTGTTCTGTAGGGTGAGTTAATTTTTTTATCACACCTATGAATTGCAACTAACTTCATATAATGAGTTTTGACCAATAGCACCTTTATCACACAGAACCTGACCACATGAACTGTGTAAATAAAGGCAATGAGTGATGACATCACCATTGGCTTCCCTCTAAAAACTGCTATTACAATTTCATTTTCTTCCTAAAGGAAAGAGCTTTCAAACATTCTGCCTCAGAAAGAGGCAGATCATATCATCTACCAATTGAAATTAGAAGCATCCCATTCAAAAATTAAAGAAAACTTTTAGTATTCCAAGATGTATACCAATTGTATTTATTGGAAGATGTTTTAAGTCACTTTAACATTTTAGCCAGTCCAAATATTTCCAATCAGCCAAATAGGGAATTTGGGGTGATTGGGATATGGTGACTCTCTTTTTATAACCTTTTGCATAATTATCAGTGAGCGAACCAATACAGTTTATCAACAAAAATCTTCCATTTATCATACTCTCATCAAGCCTTACCTTATCCTCTTGCCTAGTAATTAAGTGTCCAGGGACTGTGAAAGGGATTGCAGTTCCAAGAAGTAGAATATCCTTAGGGGGTGATGAGTGTTAGGGACTAAAATAAATAGTGTTCCCCCACAGTGATTTTATATTTGCGGCTACCTTTTAATTAATTGTTTGCAAACTCCACCCTAGAGTTAGATATATATAATAGCTGAATGATATGTCATGATTTGTAGGCCTGGCCATAAATATACCTATTGATTAGCCTTTCTTTAAACAATAAATAATAGAAAAAAACATTTAGGGGCAGCCCAGGTGGCTTTAACAAATCAATTGAATGAGAAGTAGGGGGAAGTCATAGATTAAAATATTTAACACATTACACAATTCGCTCTATGGATCTTATTTGGATCTCATTTTAAGAAAAGATTTATTTATTTATTTGAGAGAGAGAATGGGGTGGGGGGCAGAGGGAGAGGGAATCTCAAGCAGACTCTCTGTTGAATGCAGAGCCCAAGACAGGGCTTGATACCAAGATCGGGAGATCATGACCCCGAGATCATGACCTATGCCAAAATCAAGAATCAGATGCTTAACTGACTAAACCACCCAGCTGCCCCAAATTTGGATCTCAATTTAAACAGATAAACTACAGGTTGGCCCTTGAACAACATCAGTTTGAACTGTGGGGGTTCACTTATATAAGTGGAATTTTTTTGAATAAACACTGTATATGTATTTTTCTTATAATTTTCTTAGTAACATTTTCTTTTCTCTAGCTTGCTTTATTATACTGTACAATATATAATACCTATAATGTACAAAATATGTGTTGGTCTACTGTCTTGGGTTATCAGTAAGACTTCCAGTCAACAGTAAGCTCCTAGTAGTTAAGTTTTGGGGGAGTCAAAGTAAAGGTAGATTTTCAACTATGTGCAAGTTGGCACTCCTAAACTCCACAGTATACGAGTTTCAACTATATGATTAAAAAATTCATGAGACGGGATCCCTGGGTGGCGCAGCGGTTTGGCGCTTGCCTTTGGCCCAGGGCGCGATCCTGGAGACCCGGGATCGAATCCCACATCGGGCTCCAGGTGCATGGAGCCTGCTTCTCCCTCTGCCTCTTTCTCTCTCTCTCTCTCTCTCTCTGTGACTATCATAAATAAATTAAAAAAAAATTAAAAAAAATTCATGAGACAATTGGGGTAAATTTTATTTGAAATCATTATGTTGAAGAGATATCTACATTTCCATGCTCATTGTAGCATTATTCACAATATTCATCTACATTCAGTTACTTTCTGAATATTTTATGATATTAAAGCATTTTTATAAACACTGGAGATGTGTTGATGATTTTGTCATTATAGTTCAAAGAAGCATTCTTTTTTTATATATATAAGCATTTTGAATGATTTGTGGATGACCTATTTAATGTTTTCTTCAAATTCATCCAGAGGTGGGGATGCTTGAATAATTGTTGAAACCACATGGTAGGTTCAAGGGTACTGATTATACTATTCTATCTACCTTTGTAGATGTTTGAAAATGTCTATTAAATAATTAGGTTTTAAAATGGTGTTTAGAGTATGATCTGAATTTTGAGTTTGTCATATAAATGCAGATAATTAGTTTCCATTTGAACGTATGTCCTCACCCACTCCCACTTTCTTACCCATTACCAGATCATCCCAATGTTTCCAATAGTTCTTTTAAGTCCTCTATACATAACCTATCTGCAAATCAGTTTAGTTCTATAGACAGAGCAAAAACCACCATACAGGGATCCCTGGGTGGCGCAGCGGTTTGGTGCCTGCCTTTGGCCCAGGGCGCGATCCTGGAGACCCGGGATCGAGTCCCACGTCGGGCTCCCGGTGCATGGAGCCTGCTTCTCCCTCTGCCTGTGTCTCTGCGCCTCTCTCTCTCTCTCTCTCTCTCTCTCTCTCTGTGTGTGTGTAACTATCATAAAAAAAACAAAACAGATGATGTGACTGATGAGCCAGTTGCATTCTTTATTCCTTCCTGGGACCAATACTTTTTGAGATGGTCAGGAATAGAAGACTGATCTGTAGTGAAGAGACCCGTTCTTCTCCAAGAGAAGTTAACGGATCCTTTGGGGATGAGCTTATGATTTTGATCTCATTATAATTGTGAGCTTCATTCAGGTGTAACTGACGGTCACACAAGTCAATACAGGAGTACTCTGGGAGAGCCAACTTAGAGAGTTTTTGCTTATAGATTAGTGCTTCTGTTCCTACAGAGGTCATCAAAAAACAAATCAGAGCACTTTTGATTCAACAAATGAATGTAATGAAGCTGTGTTTCTAAGAAAACCGCATTATCGGGTTAAAAGAGAAATGAAATACTAATCCACTTGTTCAAATAAAAATGTTGCTGAAGAAAATGGAAGTGTATTCTAGATGATTATTAATGCTTTCATTTTCACTTTCTTTAATCCTAGCCTAGTCATATCTAAAGACTAAATACAACCCTAAAATAAATAAAGAATACTTATATCTTTGCCAGTTTTAATCCCATCAAACATAGCTTATTAAAAATAAAGTAAAATCAAGATAGAAATAGAAATTAGAAATAGAGTTGGAAAAGAGGAGCCAAAGACTTGGGGAATAATGAGCCAGTCCCATCTAGTATTTTCCTCAGGTTTCATTCCCAACTCTGGAAGAAGTAAAAGATGTTTAAAATATTCAATGGCATTCTTTTATCATGCTACTGAATATAGTTTGAAAGCTTAAGGTGATATGTTTAAAGATTAGAAACAATAAAAAAAATCCTGTAGGCTTATAATGCAAATGAAACAGGAAAAATTATAGTAAGATATTTTGGATTTAGAGAAGAATGTGCCAATCACCAAAATTTAATGTTTAATTGCATAAAAATGCTGGTGAAATGAAATTAGAAATTCAACAGATGGTCCTAAAATAAAATATTTCTGCAGTATATGAGAACAATTGTTCTCTAACTCCTCTCAAATGAAAGTGCAGATAATTAAGTGCAATCTAAATCATCCAATCCAAGTCAATCAATTCGTTTTATCAAACACTCAGGGGAATGAACACAAGACAAGGCAACTTTCACTGGAAATACAATTTCTCATTTAATTAATAAACAATTACTGAGGGATTACTGAGGTTAGACAGAAGATACAGTTATTAATAAGAAAAGGAGACTCTAGCCTTTCCCCCTGAAGAGTCCTTAGTTGAGAGAAACTAATGGCACATATACCTAAGACCTTGAGAATATTGACTATGCATTCTCCTGATTTTTTCATAAATGTTAAAATAAGCAGGCCATTTATCATACTAGATTGAATTTGCCTAAGATACCAATGACTTATAAGAAAAAATTCATAGGATCTGACACGTGGTGAAAGCTGAACTTGGCATCTCACCTCTTCCTGGACTTTTCACCAGCAATAACATTTGCTTTTAGCAACCATTTCAAAACAGTTTATGAGTCCACACTATTCCTTTCTCTAGGAATGCTAGAGAATGCATTTCTCAAGGAATGCTCTACCTTGCTAAGTACATTTTCCCAGTGGTCTTTATCTTTTCAAAGTAAATACACACTGGCAATTCATTTCATATTCATCTTTATTGTCCTGAGGAATCACAGAAAGGACTTGTGAAAAATAGATTGCTAGCCCTACCCTCAGAGTTTCTAAGGATGGAGTCCAAGCATTTGCATTTCTAATGAACTGTGAGGAGAACCTGAGGCTACTGGTCCAAGGACCACACTTTGTTGTTGTTGTTTTATTTTTTCCTCTCTTTCTATTTTAAGTAATCTCTATACCCAACATGGGGCTCAAACTCACCACCCTGAGATCAAAAGTCATGGTGCTCTACTGACTGAGCCAGCTGGGTGCCTCTGGGACCACACTTTGAAAACCACTCTTCTAAGTGCTATGTGTCTGCACTTATTTTCAGAAGTTAGAGAGCTGAGGTCACAAGAAGAGTTGAAGAAGCCAAAAAAGAATTTTCTTACTCCCGTGAATATTTCAGGCCTGGCTCTGTATGTTCATATATTTAAGGCCAATGTCTTCCTTTCTGGAGGGTTCTAATACCGAATGTCTTTTTAAGTCAGGTAGCTCTGAACACACATGTGCTCATATAACAGGATGGAAGTCAGCTTACATATTTAGAGGGATGTGCAAGCTACAATCACAGGTTAATGATTAATTATTTCCAAAATAGGTCATGAGATAAAAAACAGAGAACAGAGAATTCTTCCTATAACACATGTAATAAGTGACTCCTTACTCCTACAAAGTAAAACTTCTACATACTAAAAACCTAAGTACGAGAGAGCTGTACATAATTATAATAGAGAAGGAATGGCTCTTCTTAAAATAGTTGTTGAGAGTGTTATCAACTTCAAACACCAGGTTGTCTTTCCAGGTGATAAAAAATGAGCTTGTCACTGATAGTAACAGAATCTTTTAAAATCTTAACCTCTAAATTTAGATTTCTCCCAGTTATCCTCATTTTCTTTCATCTCCTACTTGTCTTTCTTGATTATTGAGCATTTGTTCTTTAATACAGTGAACTGAATGAAAGAATTAAGTAATTTAATATAGATATCTAATTCAGAGCATTGCATTCAACAAATGATTGGGAATAATCCTATAGCCAACTGGAAAAAATAAGCTGAATCCCTACCACACTCTTTACATCAAAGTAAATTCTAATAGGTTGAAGATTTAAACACAAATAAGTTAAATTACTAGTCCTAGAAAAGAATTATGAGTGAAATTTATTTTATTTTTATAATCACAAAGGGAGATAGACATTCCTAAGTATGATATACACCTCAGATGCCCATACAAGATGAATACATTGACTACATAAATGTGGAATGTCTTCAGTCCCTGTTGGTAGTATACATCAGTTTTCAAACTTTTATTCCAAGCAAAGTTTAAATGGGTAGAGCAGAATAAATAAATAGTCTGATGTTTGTCAGCTTTCCCAAGACAGTTCTATTAGTTGGTCTAGTTTCTGGACACCTCCTCTTCAAATACACGGTAAAGACACATTCCAAAAGAGGCATTTGGTGTTTATGATGCTTTCCTCATGGTAGTGAATAAATGACATTTGATGTAAAAGGTATGTATATTGAATTTAACTATATTCAAAAGAGAATATAATACTTAAGATTCTTTGCTAAAAGTTCAGAGGACACTAATATATATATATTTTAGATTTTATTTATTTATTCATGAGAGACAGAGAGAGAGAGAGAGAGAGAGAGAGAGAGAGAGAGAGAGAGAGAGGTAGGTACAGGCAGAGAGAGAAGCAGGCTCCATGCAGGGAGCCTAATGTGGTGCTTGATCCTGGGACTCCAGGATCACACCCTGAGCCAAAGGCAAACACTCAACTGCTGAGCCACCCAGGCATCCCAGAGGACACTAATATTTTCAAAATGCTTTAGAAATGCTGAGAAAATAGAAAGTAAAAATTGTATGTGTTTTTGCAGGTGATGCCTCTGTGTATTCTTTTTTTCTTTTTAAGATTTATTTATATATTTGAGAGGCGGGGTTGAGGTGAGAGGCTGAGGGAGACAGAATCTCACTCAGACTCTGCACTGAGAGCAGAACCTATCTTGGGGCTCGATCCCCAGAACCCACAGATCATGGTCTGAGCTGAAACTAAGAGTTGGACACCCAAGCACTCTGATTCCCCTGTGTGTTCTATTTGACCCAGTTAGGCATATCTCTTTATCCCCAACTCACATTGACTGAAACCAGAGAAAAGCAGTAAACATTGGTTTAACAATGATTAATATAAAGCTATTTTAAAGAAACTCCTGGGGGAGCCTGGCTGGCTCAGCCCAAGGAGCATGCTCTTGATCTCAGGGCTGTAAGTTTAACTTTGTGTTGGGTGTAGAGACTGCTTAAAAATAAAAAATTGTAAAAAAAAAAAAAAAGACACTTCGAAATCACTAATTCATTTAGCAAATATTTTTTCTTTGAAATATTTGAAGGCCTTGTTCCACTGCCCTCTAGCTTCCAGTATTGTTGTTAAACAGTTGTTGAACGCCATTTGAGTGTTAGTCCTTGGTATTTGTCCTGTTTTATATTCTCTCTGGAAGCTTTAAGGTCTACTTTTGTCTTCTGTGTGCTCAAACTTCTTGATCACAGGCTTTGGTATAGATCTATTTTTATCCATTGTGGTAGGCTCTTGGTGAACCCATTTAATTTGGTAACTCATGTACTTCGGTTCTGGAAATTTTTCTTAGATTGTTTCATAGATGACTATCCCCATACACCCCCTTAAGCCCCCCTTCTCATTTTGGAGGTCTTATGATTTGGATTTTGAATTTCTTGAACTAGCCCTTTCTTTTTGTTCTGCATTCTAGGGAATTTTCTCAACTTTTTCTTCCAATCGTTTTATGAAGTTTATACTCTCCCATTTTCAAGTTTAAATGTCTAAATGTCTCACATGATAGTGTGATAGTGGGTTCCCTTAAGTAATCTGATAATCCTTGGTCATCCACTCAGATTTAAGAATAAGGCAATAAACTGACTGCTGTGATTCTGAGTATACAGATGGGGATTTGTCAGTTGTAAATATATCTTAGAGTAATTTCTTCAGGCTCATAGTTAGGGAACTTCCCACATCAGTATCTTCAGGTCTTTCCTTTTGGGCTGATCAGAGTCCATTTAGAAGGATCTTCTAATCTCCTCCTTGGAAGTTGAAAGCCTAGCTGCTCCGAATCTGGGAACCAAGTTGGTAAACTTATCTGGAGGTCTCAGCATCCAATACACAAATGTTGACTTAATTCTCTTACCCCTGAGATACATCCTGCTTCATCATATGCAGAGAATAAGTTTGCAGTATTTTTACCTCGGTAGGAGAGAGGCATTTGTTTGCCTCACTGCATGGAATTGGGAAGGGAATCTGGGGATCTGATTGCTTCTTAAACAGACTGATAACCAATCCTCCTTATAGTATTATATCCTTTCCTCACTTCAAGAGAAAACTGAAACTGGCTAGTTATGAGTCTTTTGGTGACACTTCAGTATATATAGGTCTGACTATTGATTTACCTCATTGCCCCCTTAAGATTCAGTTTCAATAGTCTGCTACATTTTTATCATTTTTCTGCTTTTCCAGCTAACAGCCTCCTCAAATTTTGTTGCCATTGTCTCATCTTTGGATTCCCATGATTTCAATACTTAAAAAGTCATTTTATGTTATGACATGATTTATTTTAACATGAGAATGGAAAAGTGGGAGCAAAGATAGATGAAGAATCCATAATTTTTAAAGGTGGGTGATTAAGTACACAGAGGTTCTTAACAATACCTTTTTTTTATACTTGAAGCTTTCTATATAAAAATATTTTTAAAAAATCCCTTTACTGTTTTCTTAGTGTGATATTAGGAAGGAGAAAACTTTAGAGCAAGTGTTAAGCTGCCATCTCTACCTAGAAGCACAGAACTATTCATTTTTCAATAATTATTTAGCGAGCATCAACTATGTACAAGGCATTGTGCCAAGATACATACAGGAATATGGAAAGAATTATTTTACTTGGTTGACTATACTAAGTTTTAAAAAATCAAAATCTGTGGCTATCTAGATTTGATGTTTTAGAGTGTTTGACAGTATTTTTTTCCTTTTCTGGGTCTGAATTTGTCTTGATTTTGGTATAAATGTATACTTTTATGAAATATGCAAGAAAGAATCCTAAAGGGGAAAAAGACATTGATATAAGATGGACCATTAGAGGATATCTCAAGTCTGAAAATAGCATTCATACAAGCCATTTAATGGCTTAAACAACAAATTATAGTAACAAGGAATAGAGAACTCTTTTTACCAATGAACAGAGAGAAAAGGTAAAATTCTCCAACGGATTCTTACAAGAGGATAGAAGAGAATGAAGAAAGTGAACTTTTGATGACTAGTAGAATATGGTTTATAATCCAGTGGAAAATCTTGGCCTTTAGTTCATCAGTGATCAAAGTGTCATGAACTGAAGGTAATACTTACAAAACTAATTGTTACATAAAACTGTTTCCTTTAGTCCCAAGAAGATAGCTGTGGAAAAGAAAGTAAGAACTCCTAGCTGCTCTCCTGTGGACTCCAAGGGAGTGCATTACCCTTCAAACTTGGTTCTAGTTAGATTTTGCTACGAGACCACTCACTCCATCTATATAGCAACTTGCCATTTGACTTGATTAGTGCTTTTCTCTTTCCTCCTCCTTTTCCTTCTATGAACTTTCTAGAATACTTCCTTCTAAATCAGGGGCCAAGTTCAAGCCAATCTCTCAAGGAAGCAAAGCCCACTGCCTTAGTTACCTTTTCTTTTCTTTTCTTTTCTTTTCTTTTCTTTCTTCTTTCTTTCTTTTTTTTTTTTTGGTTACCTTTTCTTTTGACTGTAAAGGTTTCTCTGGGCAACTCAGATCTCCCTCATAAAATTGTGTATGCGTTTTTGAGTGTAGGTTGGGGCCCTTAGAAAGTGGGAACTGAAACTTTGTTGACAGAATTGTTGAGTCTGCCCAGTGGCAGGCTAAGGTGAATGGACAGGGAAATAAAGTATATCAGACTATAACATTCTTGAGGCAGGATGGGTTTGAGATTTTCTGTTCCTTGCAGCATTCAGCACCAACTGTACATGTTAGAAATGTTCATTACATTTCAATATTGATTGATATTAATTTACACTATAGATACAGTACTCTAAATTATCACTGAGTTTGTATTATTAGTTTTTCCCTGAGCTTTTCAATAAAGCCTTCTGGCTTCCCAGCAAGGTCAGCAAAGGCCTAGAAATTAGTTACAAGAGACACAAAACTGTGATTTTTATATTCTGCCTTCCATATATGTTGGAGTATTACAGGAAAAATCCATTGGTGGGAATAATATTCCTTTATTAAAAATGATACATGCAAAAACTACATAACATGAAAAACAAATTCATGTTATAATGTCAAATGATGGGTGGATTTAATTCTAGCCTCCCTTTTCTGAGCATAATGTTAGGTGCATGGTACAGACAGACACATGGCAATCCTACTGCTCAAGGAGTATATAATATAATGAGAAAATAAAGTATAAGACAGTTTGGGCCATAACAGATGTGAAAAACTTCAGTCATTTCTTCAAGGGAGAGAGGGAGCCCCCATGGCTGAGGGTTTGGGAAGATAGCTATTTCTTCTTCTGAATTAGTTGTAGAAGAAGAAACTAGTTCTCCTTCCCCTCCTTTTTTTTTTTTTTTTGAAAACACCATAAATCCTTCAGGTGGGCTTACATTCTCCTTTTCCCAATATTTCTCTTCAGTTTTACCACTGAGTGATGGAATTTTATCCTTAGAAGGGGCCCTAAAAGTTCTAGTCAGACTTCCCATCTAATGTTTAGTATGTCTTTGCTACAAAAAATGGCCATTGGGTATATTAGTTAGAACACACTAGATTACAAATAGAAAACTCTAATCCTATTGGTTTCATCAATGAAGGTAGATCTGGGTTCGGAGGCATTTCATCAGAGTCTCAAAAACATCATCAGAGATCACCTGTCTTTTTTTTTTTTTTTAAAGATTTTATTCATTTATTCATGAGAAACAGAGAAAGAAGGGGGGGGGCAGAGACACAGGCAGAGGGAGAAGCAGGCTCCATGCAGGGAATCCAATGTGAGACTCGATCTGGGGTCTCCAGGATCATACCCTGGATCGAAGGCGGCACCTAACCGCTGAGCCACTGGGGCGGCCCAGAGATCATATCTCTGCTTTCTGCATGCCTGCTTTATTTAACCGAGCTGGACCTTTTGCTTGGAAGACAGCTGCCCACACAATCCAGGGGGCTCCTTAATTTTTTTTTTTTCATACAACATTTTGGTGATATTCCTTCAGTTTTTATTGTTGTTATGCTTCCTGATTTTTGGAATACATGCGGAAAGAGAAGGTTGCCGATGAACTTCTCTTGGAATACGTGAAATAGACAAAAACTTCCCCAAAAGGCCACAGTAAAATTGCTCCTCTCATTGTCCCAAACTGTGTCATGCCCATTGTTGCCAACCAGTGCCTGTGGCAGGGATGGGACTATGGCTGCTTTTTTTAGGTTGGCATTATGCTAATTTGCTTATATTGGAACCATATGCTCCAACATGCAGCCAGGGCAGGGATGTGACGGCTAAAAACAAGGGGAGGGGGGGGTGTTAACCTAGATAAGGGAGAGTGGGTAATGGAGAAGCAACCACAGGATTTGGCACAAGGTCCAAGGTGTGCCCATGGACAACCATGGTAACCCCCAGCCCCAAGCAAGAGTTGCCTTCTCCCTCTGGAGAAAGAAATTAGTTACAAGAGACACAAAACCCTCTGGGTTGCAATAAAGCACAACTGCAAATCTGCAGCTGAATCTCCCTCCTTGCTTCCATGCAAGTCTGGGCTTCACTGACTCCTTCTGGCCATGTTGTTGCCGTCAAGGCGTTGGCTGCTTCCTTCAATTTGTTACCTTGGACGTGTCTTCTAAGTTTCTTCTGCCTGGCCCTCGACTGCTCTTTACTGCGCTCACCGAGCCACTGGCTTAAACAGTGGCTGCCACTGGAGAAAACCTCACTTCCATCCCCAAACTGAAGTTCAGTTATTTCTTCGGGCCAAGTTCGGAACTTGGGCCAAGGCAGTGGCTGTGCAAGCAAACCTCCCTGGGCCATCCCTACAAAATGAAGGCACTGGCTTGATCCGTTTCCGAGAGCTCGTCGCGCTGTCCAAGTCGGCGGCCCCGAACGGGAAGGACTCGCGTGGGAGGAGGTGCCCGCGGATGGAGGAGGGCTTGTGTGAGTGGCGTGTCTGGGCGGCCGGAGCCCACACCGCTTTGTGTAGTCGGAGGGGGCGGGGGGCCCCTTCTCCCGCGTCCCGCTCCGCGCCGAAGGCGACCAGCTGCACCGACTCGGGCGCGCACCCAGGTGGCTCGGTCTCCCTTCCCCACGCGCGCATCTTCCGCGCCCAGCGCGGCGCAGCCTGTTGGGCCGGGACGTCCGGGCCCGGCCCGGCCCGGCCCGACCCGGCGTGCGGCGGGCGGCGTGCGGCGCGGCTCGCGCGGGACCCGCGGCTTCCAGGGCTCTGCGGCCTCGGGCTGGGCGGCCCGGGCAGCGGATCCAGATGCGCCCGCAGCTGCGCCCGCCCCGCGCCGCTCCGCCGCCCGAGGCAGAAGCGGGACCGGCCGGAGGAGGCGCCACGGCGCCTGCGGCCCTGCGCCCCCGGCGGGCGGCCCGGCCCTACTTCGCGGGGCGCCTCCGCGCGTCCCCCGCCCCTCCCCGGCGGCCCCGACTCCGTCCCGCCTCACCCCACCGCGGGCTTTGTCCACCGGCCGCGCGGCGGGCGGCCCCTCCCCGTTCCCGCCGGCTCCTCCCCGCCCCCTCCGCCGGCCCCACTTCCTCGGCGCAGGCGGCGGGAGCGGCCCGGGGGCGAAAGGGTTAACCCGGGGCTCTTCCCGGCGCGGAGGGATCCGGAGCCGAGCCGAGCGCGGTGCTGAGGCCGCCTCAGCGAAAAAAATGTCCGCCTGAGGAGACCCACAAGTTCTATTCGGGGGGACCGCCAGCCCGCCCCGGGAGGAAGGGGCGGCCAGGCCCGAGAGCCGCCTCCCCGGCCCGGATCCGAGCGCTCGCGCGGGGCAAAGTGAGCCTTGCCGCCGGGAGGTGTGAGGGGAAGCCCGCGCCCGCTCTCCCGGCCGAAGTGAACTTTAATCGGGGAGGTTGGATGCGGAGACGGGCGGCAGGTAATTGCGGCGGGGCGGGCGGGCGGGAGGGGCGCGCGCCGGCGGCGCTGGGGGCCGGGGGGGCGCCGCCGCGTCCCTGCCGGAGCCGCGGCGTCCCCGGCCCGCGCCCCAACTCCGCGCCCCTTTGTGCGGGGGCGAGCCCGGGGTTCCCTCCAACTTGGGGCGCGGAGTGGGGGCGGAGGCGAGAGTCGCGGGCGGCCAGGCCCGCGGGCGGCGCGCTCGGCCTGCGCGGGGCCCCCGCGGCTCTCGGCGCCGGCTCCCGGGCGCGCGGGGGAGCCGGCTGCCTCGGCCGCCGCGCGGGGCTCATTGTTCGGCAGGTCCGGGGCTGGCCGGCCGCAGGCAGGGCAGCAAAAGTGGGAGGAGGCCGAGCCGGCGGCGGAGGGCGCCGGGCAAGCGCCACACGAGTTGTTGGGGTTTGTATTTTCTTTTTAAAAACGCCCCTCGGGCGCGCGGGGGTTGCTTCCCGGCCCCCCGGGGCCCGCTGGGGACGTCCGGGCGGCGGCGGCGGCGGCGGCGGCGGCGGCGGCCGCGGGCCTGCGAGCGGCGCGTTCCCTGCAACTTGTCAGTTCTATTGTTGCCGAGCCAGTGAGTCACTTCGCATCTCCCCCCCTCGTCGCCGCGCCGCTCCGCTCCGCTCCGCTCGCTGGACGCCCAGTCGCCCCCTCACCCCGCCCCTCGAGACCCCCGCCCGGCCGGGCGCCGCCGCGCCCCCCCGCCCCCGCCCCGGCCCCCGCCCCCGGCCCCGGCCCCGGCCCCGGCCCGGGCTCCGGCCCCGGCCCCGGCCCCGGCGGCCGCGCAGGGGTGGGGGCGCCGGGGAGGGGGCAGGGTTGGGCTCGGAAACTTGCGGGAGAGAGGCGGCGAGTTGCGGGAGCCGCGGCGACGCTCGCGGGCCGCGCGGAGGGAGGGACGCGTGGATTCGCCGCCCCGGCGCGGTGCTGGGCTCTCCTGCCCCCTGCCCGCGCGGCGGAGGGAGCGAGGGGGCAGCGGCCGTCAGCCCGCGGCTCCCGCGCCGGCCCCGCGCCCCTCCGCACCCCCTCACACACTTTGGGCCTCGGTGGTCTCTCTGAGCCTGTTTCCTCTGCTCTAGGACCTGCTAGAAGTGGCCGAAGATGAATCCCCAGCAGCAGCGCATGGCCGCTATAGGGACCGACAAGGAGCTGAGCGACCTGCTGGACTTCAGTGCGGTAGGAGAGCTTTCCGCGGCATCTCGGGGTTCTGCTGAGGTTTACCAAAAAAAAAAAAAAAAAAAAAAAAAAAAAGAAAGAAAGAAAGAGAAATAGGAAAAGGGGGGGGGGGCGGCGGAAAGCGACGTGGAGACTAGGCTGCGTGAACTCCATCTGCTTTGAGCAGTAGTTCTCAGGGCTGGAGTCCAGCTCCCCCAAGTTGGACACCTGAACTTTGATGTAATGTCTAGACTTGCAGATTTAAAACTTTAATGCCAGAGGGGTCATTTGATTTAACCAGTTAAAAGGAGAACAATGTAACCATGAGCTTGGGTTGAGTCACCCTCTGACCCTGATCATCGTCAGGGATTTTGAACTTTGTATGAAAAAAAAAATTTATTTTTTTTCCCCCGCACTCCCCATTTCCCTCCCTAAGATGTGATAGAATTTATAATACCTGAAAGATGTCAGTTAGGGGAAAGCCAGTTAAAGGCTAGAATTTTCAGCCTTTTTGGCTGGACACTGTACATGTATTTTTATGCGTGTAAATGTGTGTGTGTACATACATAAGTATCTGCATGTTGATGAATCTCTTACCATGGGACATAATTGAATGACTTAAAAATAGCTGAAACCGAGGGCCTACTGTCTTTATCTCCAGTGGGTTGAATTCCTTTATTAACTGTTGTTAAAGAGGAAGGACCAATACCTACTTTATAAAACTGGGCTATAATGGATCCTTACTCTATGTAGTAGTTTCATTGGATGTAATTCTGACTGAACTGAATGGTAATGTAAATGTAATGAGATCTGTCTTAGAAATTGAAGACCATGGACAAAAATTTACAGTTTAAACTTAATAATCTTAGACTTTCTCATGAAAGTGACTGCGTTTTGAGAGCAGAATATAGCAACTATTTTCAAGTAGCTTTAGGACATAGTATATTAGCTTTTCTGGGTCTGAATGTATATCTTCAATTTTACCGTCACTTCCTTCTGAAATACAGTAACTAACTGATGACTCTTGGTGGACTTTTGTTTACAAGGAGTCTCGGAGAATTTCAGGACTAACAAATGCATTTGGGTTATTTTGTAGATGTTTTCTCCACCTGTTAATAGTGGGAAAACCAGACCAACGACACTGGGAAGCAGTCAGTTCAGTGGATCAGGTAAGATGATATTTAAAATCGGAAACTCATATTTTGGTGATGTGATACGTTTTGGTAGAAAAATAGAAAGTATTTTAATATCTTCATGCCATTCTGTAGTGTCCATTTCAAATTAGAAGCAAAAGCAAGGCTCAAATGAGGACTGTTGTTTTCAGGATCCATTGATATTTCTGAGAATTTAAGCATTGATTTAAAATTTTTCTGTTTTCCGTGAATTTTTAAGTTGAATTTGTCTTGTTTGAGTACAAGGGATTATATCCTGCATCTATGTTTGGACAAGTACCAGAAGAAAACACTCTGTGGTCCATGTGTGGTCTTTTTTTTTTTTTTAATGTTTATTTACATATGTGTATTTTTAAGTTTTGCTAAAATTTCAGCCTTATTGCATTATTAAACCTTTGGATTCTAAACAATTGGTGAAATAATGTAATTTGATACATGTGTATGAAAAGTGGAATTGAGTCAAGTAATAATCAGTAAAACTTAAAAGATGGCCATTCCCTTGGAAGTCTGCAGCAAATTAGCAATTTTGGGGACAGTTATGTTAAAGGACTGTTACAGATAAATGAATAGAGAGATTTATTTTCAAATGACATCTATTAGATGACTGAATTCCACATTGAGATTACATTAGGACAATGTTTAGAATAAGATTCCTATTCCTACACTGGTGCTGTGGTCTTTAAATTTAGTTTATGTATATTTATAACTACTCTGTTCCATTATGAACACTTATCCCATATTTCTTAAATATGCATTTTTTTTGTTTTTCTAACTTATTTAAACTCATGTTTTCAAAAGTAAACAGTCCAGAAGCAAGATACATTGCAGTGTTCAAAACCTAGGATTTTCTTTTTAAGTTAAACTTATTCCTTAGTTTTCAAAAAAAAAAAAAAAAAGAAAGAAAGAAAGAAAGAAAGAAAGAAAGAAAGAAAGAAAAAGAAAAAAAGAAAGCAAGCCATGGACAGCATCATCTTAAGAAAACCAGCTGTCAAATCCCTAGGCTGAAATTTAGTAATTCCTCTTTGACTGGTGCTTTTATTTTCCCCAGTAAAATGATAGTCAATTCCTTAAGATACTAAGAGAACAAAATATCAGGAAAAAATGAAATATAACCAATAACACCTTATATACCACTTTATATTTAAAAAGTGTTTCAATTTAAAAATAGTTGACTGACATATTTTATTAAAATTTATTTTTCATGGTGAAATTACAGCTTGTGGGTAGAATATAGTATGTTTTTTTAACACTTCAAAAAAGCAAAATAAAAGCATTCTACATTTTACTTTCCTTTTTTTTCATTCTACATTCTTCATGCATCCTATGTTTTAAATATGCTAAAGGCTGATATTATCCTTATTCAAAAGGGTATCATAAAATGTCAGCCAAACCCCAACTCTATTCTTAACCTCCTTCCCATTTACTAGTAATCATTTGAAAATTGTCACTTTTTTGGGGGAGGGGAAAAATTATTAATGTAGAAGGCCATATTCCTTTCTTCACTACTGTTTTGAGTGTATCTCAATTTTTGCAACTAATAATTTTTTACTAGCACTTTCAAATTCAGTTTGTCTGATACATAGTAGATGCTTAATATATTTCTTTAAATGGGTAGTGACATTGCTGTTCTAGACTGAGCTTGAATTGTAGAAAATATATTTAACTGATACTCATTGATATCAAGGACATGAACTTTAGAAACTTGATATTAGAAATACTTTGTTTTTAGAATAAAGGCAATTATGTTTTTTCATTTTTTAAAATTATCCTGTGATTTTGTAGCGTGTGAAACTGAAAAGTATGTGTGAACTTGATATGTATTATTATAAGCATGGTATTGGAACTCTGTGGGCCTTTCTGTTGCATTATGCCAAGAAAAAAATTGTCTATATTGCAGAACTAGTTATACAGTATTTGATTCTTTGGAATAGGAAATTTTTAATTTTAATACTGTTAGATTTGTTACTTACCCATTGAAAGTTTGAACTTAAACACATGTTCAGTGGATGTAGTTATATTTATCTCTCTGGTTTGTTTTACATTCCAGAAAAAAAGAAAAGCAGTGTTCTTTAGTAATTAGTGGATTTAAATTTTTGGGAAAGTATAATGGCATAAGTGATTATTTTATATCAGTATATTGGTAGATGTGGTTTTTCTGTAGTCAGTTTTCTTAAAGGGAATGTCTAGAAGAAATTGGTATAGCAGTATTTTATTTACATATTTTATTGACATCTGAATAATCTTCATCCTGATTTCATAGGATACATAATTCGTCCTAATGCCTGTTTATTTGCAGCATATAAGGAGCTAAAGATCTTTCTTTCTGAAGAGCTGACTTAAAAGTTATAGAGTTTTCTTATATTTGGAGTAACACTGTAAAACCCTAGGTCTTTGCCTCATGAAAACTGTAGTTGTATGTTTTCCTTTCTTACATTTTTTTTCGAGGATGACTTAATTTCACATGGGGCTTTTTTTTGAGAAATAATAGAACAGATTTAAGGTTTTTTTTTTTTTTTTTAGCGGAAAGCGTACAATATATTTTATAGTTTTAAAAAACATATTTTTTTAAAAGTCTTATTCCTAAAACAAACCAACACCTTGTATGATAGCTGACACTTCAAGTCATTGGAAAAGATGAAAATGTATTTAATATTACTTGTGTGGAGAAATCTGTTACAATACTATTTCTTCATCAAGGCGTCAATTTTCTTGCATTATCATAAGACTGAATTTGTCTCTTTGGTATGATAGAGTCTGAGATGTTCTTACAGTGACCTTGAGAGGTGTTTCTCTCTGTAGGAGTTAAAAATGAAATACTGTGTTATGTTAAGCCAGTATCAGGAGAAAACTTGTTGAAAGGATCCATAAAATGGAAGTAGTTCAGGTGTTTAAATCCAGTGTTCCCTCCAGCTTCAGAGTTTGAATGCATAGTACTAAATTGTGGTATTGGGTTTAATTTTTAGTAGTTTAGATGGTTACAGGATATCAAAAAAGTTTCCTTTATAAGTTTTTGAATCCAAGTAGTAAGAGATATTGGAAGGGAATGATTGTATTCATTTTGTAAGCTATCTATCTATATATATTGAATCTATCTTTGATATTTCCAGAAAGTTGTTTTACTTAGCAAGTAAAGCTTTACTTTTTGTTATTCAATGCAGATTTTTGTAACACAGTTTTTTCTTGCCCAGAATTTTTGGAAATCATTGTAAGAACTATTTTCCAGCTCCTAAGTTTTAAAAGGAATACAGTTTTTCATTCTTCAGTTACTGATCACTTTTTTGGGGGAAATTTTTCATTTTTATGGGCTTTATGCTTTTTGAAAGTATTGATATAGAGCCAGAAAAAATGAAGGTTCATTAAATTAAAGTTTTTTAATTTTTTTTTCTAGATAATTGTAGATTCATTTGCAGTTCTAAGAAACAATACAGAGATCCTTTGTGTACTTTACCAAATTTCCCACAACAGTAGCATCTTGCAAAAGTGTAGTACAATATTGGAAGTAAGTTATTGACCGTGATACAGTGAGGATACAAAAATATTTCCATTACCACAAGGATCCCTGGTGTTTCCCTCTTATAACTGCATCCACTTTTCAAGTAATCAAAGAAGATCCATGGTAAGATTAGTAAACACCTGCTCAGCGTATTGAACAGGGAATGAACTTTTCAGATTGTGTGGCATTATTTGTAACATTTGAAAAAAATCAAGAAAGAAAGCCAAAATGTTATCAATGTGTGTTTTAACTGTAATACAGGTAGGAATGATAATTTTATATGGAGGGTAAACTAGGTTTGTTCAATTAAGGTATCTTAAGGTAATGAGTAGGGTGTGGTTCATGGTGTGTACCTATCAGTATTAAAATTTGTAATACAATGTCTAGTAATACACACTTGTTCAAATTTAGTAGTGTTGTGTGGGTAACTGAACCATATTGGACATTTGCTCTTGGCAGGCTGTAGTGATGAATACTGCAGGGTCAGTAGGCATGTAAAGAAAAATATAATATTTTAGGATAAATACGGTTTGCTCATTTAAGGTAAAAGCTAAGTAGCAAAGGAGTCTTTTAGAGATAAGCTATATATGAAAGTATCAACTTGGAAAAAATAAAAATTAGAGATAAGATTATAACTGAGTATTTTCATTAACAATTTTTTTAAATTAATTAATTAATTAATTAATTAATTAATTAATTTATTTATTTATTTATGATAGTCACACACAGAGAGAGAGAGAGAGAGAGAGGCAGAGACACAGGCAGAGGGAGAAGCAGGCTCCATGCACCGGGAGCCCGACGTGGGATTTGATCCCGGGTCTCCAGGATCACGCCCTGGGCCAAAGGCAGGCGCCAAACCACTGCACCACCCAGGGATCCCTCATTAACAATTTAAATACATTAAATATTTTCATTAACGATTTAAATACAAATTCAGCTGTCTTTTAGATTGTCCTTTAGTACATCTTTTTCTTTGAATTCTAAAATAATTTTTTTGGAATAGGAAGATAAAGTTGAACATACTGAACCTTAAGTGTAAAAACAGTTGCTTTCACATTGTAGATTTGATGGGGGCCGTTTAGAATAATCTCCTATTGAAGGCTTTCACATTGTAGATTTGATGGGGGCCGTTTAGAATAATCTCTTATTGAAGGCAGATAGTTCATTCTTGAACAATTGGTAATCATGACTGGAATGTCACTGCCTGCTTAGTGTTGTGGAAGACTTGGATATAGCTCTGGCCATAAGAGAGTAAAGCAACACTATTAGAAGGAGTCTCCTGGAAAAACAGGCTATTTCTGGACAGCATATGGGATACTTAAAAAAAAAATTTAGTAAGAATGCTTTTGGGTATCATTTGAATATATTTTTTTGGATGAGGATGTTGCAATTAGAAATCTAATGGCTTTTGAGTTTAGGGAATAAAATGAGAAGACAAACATTTAAATATGTCAGTTCAAAAGACTAATGAATGACTTCCCTTGTTAAATGGTTGAGCCATACATATCTCAGATTTATCAGTTGTATGTTTATTCAGTATCTACTTGGGGCAGCCTGCTATTCTAGTAGCTTTTAGGAAGGTGGGAAATGGAGTAGGACATAGGCCAAAAAAGGAGGCATTATATGGATAGAATGCTAAAATGTAAAATTGTGAGGGAAACCTCTGTGACATATAAAATGTCAACAACTACACATTAATATAGTTTCGATTGAGTCTGTGAGAATAAGAATGAGCTGAGAAGTCAGGGAACTGATTTAAGGAAAACTCAGAGATGTTGGATTTAGAGTTGATTTTTGAAGGAGATATGGAAAATGAGTTAGGGAAGAGAAGAATTGTCCTCCCAGAAGTGGGGTAGCATGAAAATAGACTTGGAAATGGGAATTCGACTTGCTCCAAAGGGCTATACAGTTCAGGAAAAGAGAAGTTGGTTTTTATTGATCACCACTGCACTCTTGGAAGAGCTCATATTTATATACTATTATCTGAGCCAGAATGTATTATCTTCAAATCCAGTCATTGCCACTTACTAGCTGGGTGATCTTGGGTGAATTACCTAACCTCTCTGTGCTTCTGTTTCTTAATCTGTAAAACATGACTAAAAATAGTAGCTATCTTCAGAGGGTGGTTATGAATATTAATTGAGTTAGTACAGGTAAAGCTCCAAGGAAGAACAGTGCCTGGCACCTAGTTAGCTGTGGTGGAGTGAATTATTAGTGCTTAGACAATAGAATAAGGAAAGCATTTGTTCATTCAGGAAGCAGATGTGCTAATACAGGGATGAGCGGCTGGTGAAGGTCGGACTTGATGTTAAAATACGGCGAAGGAAGGAAAAATACCAGAATGAAAGGATTGACAGAATTTGAAGAATTGGATTTCTATAGGTAAGAGAAATGACTTAAGGTTGCAGTTGTAGCATAACTGGAGCGTGGTAATGCTGAAGGAAATAAAGATGCTGAATTGTTTTGAGCATTTTAAATTTCACATGACCTGGGACTCTTCTGGCTAATTTTGGGATTTATGAGATAAAAGTGCCAGGAGAGGAGTTAAAGATGTTGGTTAAAAAAAACAACAGCAGCTCTTTTTTGCTTATAAAATTAATAGTCATCATTGAAAAGAAAGTTGGAAAACAGAAAAAGCGCGACAAAGGAAAAGAATACCCATTATTTCCCTGTCCAGAGAAAATTGTTATGTTTTGATTTATTTCCATTTGGTTTTTGTTTTTCCTGTTAGTCCTGTGTTTGAAAAGTTGAGATGATGGTTTGCTTAATGATGTTTTCAATTTGTGTCCTCTTTTTTAAATTTTACTTAATGCACATTTTCCTCATGCACTTAAAGATTCTTTATAAACTTGGTTTAAAATTGTATAATATTACGTGGAATGGGTATAGGGTAACTTAACAAATCTGTTCTTTTACTGCTTACATTTAGGGATTGTGTTTGTTAATTTGCTTTTTTGTTATTATAAAAATGTAGTGAACACCTTTTTGTACATACATATATTTCTATCCACACTTCAGTTTCCTTTGGATAGATGTAGATTTTGTTTTTTGTGCCTGCAAGTTATAATTAAAGCTAAGAGAGTGAATGAATACCCTTTGGGAAATGAACTCAGAGGGAGATAAATTATCAGGCCAAGGATTGATGTTAATGGTGGCGTTAGATGTGTAAAATTAGTGACTTTGGATAATTATTTAATGTAAAAATACAATTTTTATTTGTATATGAATGGAGTGTAAGATGACAGTATGTAGAGATTTACAGTCTGTTTGTATATAATTTTGTTGTGCAGTAACTGGGGGGAATTTCTGTCATTCTTTGACCTGTGCCTATTGAAATGGAGTGGAATCTAATTGGAGTCTATCAGTGAGAGAGCCCTTGAATTCTTAAGAGAGGCACTGTAGGATAGTGGGAGGAATTGGGCTCAGGAACCAAAGAGCTGGATTAGAATCACTGCTTTGCAACTTATTAGCAGGGTAGCCTTTGGCAAGTCATTTAAATGACCTGAGCATACTTTTTTTGTGAAAAGTGGCTGATGCTGCCTACCCTCAAAATTTTTGAGGATCAAATAAGATTATGTATGGCCTGCTACACATCAGCTTGAAAAATGGTTGCTGCCAGGAGTGCCTGGATGGACCAGTGGGTTAGCTGTCTGACTCTTAATTTTGGCTCAGGTCATGATCTCAGGGTCTTGTCCTGTGTCCAGCTTTGTGCTGGGTATAGAGTCTGCTTAAGATTCTCTCTCCCTGGGCAGCCCAGGTGGCTCAGCAGTTTGGTGCCACCTTCAGCCCAGGGCATGATCCTGGAGACCCCGGATCGAGTCCCATGTCGGGCTTCCTGCGTGGAGCCTGCTTCTCCCTCTGCCTGTGTCTCTGCCTCTCTTTCTCTCTCTCTCTGTGTCTTTCATGAATAAATAAATAAAATCTTAAAAGAAAATTCTCCATCTCCCAACCCCTCCACCCCCCCCAAATGGTAGCTGCCATTATTATTGTGGTATGTTCTTAAGTAATACTAATGATAATATTAATAATTAATAGTAATAGTTATAACCAGTATTACAGGCAGTGTTTATTGAACTACGAGGAAATGCCTTCACAAGGGTAACCTATCAAAGTTGTTTTTCAGTGCCATAAAATTACATATATATTGTCAGAAATCTAGGAAGAAATCAAAGAAGAAATCAGGCAGTAGTTTTTTAAAATAAATTTTTTTTTCCCTTTAGAAGAGAAGTTTTGAAAGGATATCAGGTACCTAAGAACTTTACCCCCCCCTTTTTTTTCCCTTGCAGTTGATTTCTTCTTAATACTATTAACTTTGTAGATTAGATATATATAGTGTGGAATGGTAGACAGAAATATGTACACCTTTTGCAAACCCTTTACCATGCTAAAGTGTTGCCACTTAGATGTAGTGTTTTCTTCATATGCTCTCTCAAGCTATTTGAAATTCTTTCTGGAATGAGATGTAGACTAAATAAATAAGTAAAATAAAAATTATGTGATCTGAGAGGATAGAATAGCTGGAAGACAGGTTGGAGAGAATGTTAAAGAGTCTCTAGAATAGAGCTTCTCCAATTTCTTTCTTAATAGCAGAGGAGAAGGAA
This sequence comes from Nyctereutes procyonoides, assembly GCF_905146905.1. Classification (NCBI taxonomy): domain Eukaryota; kingdom Metazoa; phylum Chordata; class Mammalia; order Carnivora; family Canidae; genus Nyctereutes; species Nyctereutes procyonoides. The sequence goes on along the minus strand of NW_026575040.1, from coordinate 18,436,288 downwards.
CAGAAACTCTCCTGGTAGCCTGAAGCAACGCATTACAAGTGAGCAAAAGAAATTTATCTTAAAAATGTATGTGCATTTTACTTTCTGCTCCTAAGCACAAACATATGTGTTGTAATATAAATATGTTTTAATTAATCATAATCAGAAAAACTGAGGCTCTAGGAGCATGCACCATGGTTAGTTAGCTTATAGCATTGCCTTCTTTATGTTTTGCATTGTATCTTTGGGATTAGGGGCAAAGGTGGAGTAGAATGCAGGCCTATAGTAAGTATCCTTTCTTTAGTGAGAAGCCCAGTTCTAGAGCATATTATTCAGCTGTCTTTGTTAGTGGATCTTCTCTTGCTTCCAAAGAAGTCTGTGAAAAGGGATCATTACGTTAGGGGGCAAATGGTTTTGGTAGGGAGGAGTTTGTTATTCCATAAAAAGCACGGAGAAAATTGTTAGTAATGTCATTTGTTTTTTGAGCCCTTGTTTTCTCTTTGTCATCCTGTAATTTCTAACAGGTCCATGACTTGAGAAGAACATGTATATTTTTATAGAGAGGTCTTTGGGTTTTTGTTTGTTTTTTGCTCCACGTTTGAAATGTGCTCTAGTGTGTTCCATGTTAAAAATGTGCTTTCATAAAGACCATGATGAGTCATCCAAGCTACTCTGAGCTGATTGGGGACATAAAGATCATATTTAAAGATCACACTGTAAACAGATTAGGGATTGGTTGCTAATTTTTATTGCATTGGGTAGTGACTCAGGGATGAAATTTTCAAAATAAAATAATAAAAATTTAAGATAAGGTGCAGGACAGAAGAGATTACTTTTTTAAAAAAACAACCACTACCACATCGTACCATGTTTTTGTGTATTAAAAATGTTGGCTGAAGGTGTCATTTTGTCACATCTGTTGTAGGTGCTAGGAAAGTGCTTGAATTTGGACTGAGGGAGTTGTCTAAATTTGAAAGATTATTCCAGTTACCCAAGGGAACTTCCCTCAAAAATTGTTGATTTTCTTCTTTTGGTTTTACCAGGTAGCCATTGTGAGGCTTTGAAATGAGCAGGATCAACTCACGATTACTAGTCTGCCACTTCATTGGTGGTTAATGTAGAGAACACAGGTTGAATTTAATATGATCATGCAGCTCCAGTCAATGAGCAAATGTGCTCCTTCTCTCAGCAAGAGTTGTGAGTAGTGGTGGAGCACTGCAGGGATCCCTGCTAGGAGGGAATTACAGTCATCAGGCTTCTCGGTCCTTGAGGCATGTGTTGTTTTGAGGTTGTTGAGGATAAATAAAAGGTGTGCTGTATCACTAGAGAGGAAAAAATGTGAGGCTTCATTTTGAGCTTATGGCAGAAGTGTGATTTGGCCTCAAGTTAATTTAGAGAATCAGTTTGTGTAGGTCCTCAAATAGCAAAAACCTGAGTTAGCAGGTCCTCTTAGGTTTTTGCTTTAAAGACTATTTATTTATTTGACACAGAACACAAGCAGAGGGGAGTGACAGGCAGAGAGAGAGAGGGACAAGCAGGCTCCCTACTGAGTAGGAAGCCAGATGCAGGGCTCTGTCTCAGGACCCTGCGATTATGACCTGAGCCAAAGGAAGACACTTAACCGACTGAGCCACCCAGGTACCCCAGATTTGCTATTTGGAAGCCCTACTGTATCTAGCTGACTTTGTCATCTTGTCAGAGGCCCTTTGTCTGCTTGGCATTGACATGCTAAGGTTTTAGAAAATGTTTTTCAGTGTTGGTCCCAATTTAAAGTTTAAGGGGAAAGTTGTTTCATGTTCATTCTCTTGGTGTGAACTTCCAGAGAGCTTGAATTGATTCATTCATTCATTCATTCATTCATTCATTTATTTAAAGATTTTATTTATTTGAGAGAGAGAGAGAGTGAGAGAGCACAAGCAGAGGGAGCTGCAGGGAGAGGGAGAAGCAGGCCCCCTGAAGAGCAGGGAGCTCCATGCAGGCTCTATCCCAGGATCCCGGGATCATGACCTGAGCCAAAGGCAGATGCCCAATTTCCACCCAGGTGCCCCTGATTATGTCCAAGTAGGCAAGTAATTAGAACCATTTCAGGACCATACTAAATATACTAAATGTCTAAGTATCACCTAGTTCTTTTTTATTCTAGGGCATAAATAATTAATTATTATATGTCAAGACCACCTTTCACCTGCCAAAGGTTCACAATCTCTGATTTGTGATTTTGAAGTCCAGGAAAGTCTGAATCAAAATTTTTCCTTTAAATTCAGCATAAATTATTTTAGTGGCAAAATCTGATCTTCTCTGAAGGGAGGCTGTTGACAGTTTGTTTTCCTAGTTCTTTTATGATTACTAGGTGCTGGAAGTGATTTGTAATGTATAGTATGTGCACTGTATTTCTTTTTTTTCTTTTTTTTTTTTTACAGGTTATGTTTTATTCTTTTTTATTTTTTTTAAATTTTTATTTATTTATTATAGTCACACACACACACACAGAGAGAGAGAGAGAGAGAGAGAGAGAGGCAGAGACATAGGCAGAGGGAGAAGCAGGCTCCATGCACCGGGAGCCCGACGTGGGATTCGATCCCGGGTCTCCAGGATCGCACCCTGGGCCAAAGGCAGGCGCCAAACCGCTGCGCCACCCAGGGATCCCTCTTTTTTTAAATTTGAAAAAGTGAATTCTAAAATCCACTTGTCCCCATGGATTTTTGAAAAAGTATTATAGCCACACACATCCCCCCCTCCCCCCCTTGGTGTGTGTCTCCCAGGTATTGATTACAACTTAAAACAAGAATTTCTTTTTTTGGACTGAAGGTCTAGACCAGAGAATTTGTTATTTTAAATACAGAAAAAACAATGGTGGTGAATTTGTTAATATAAAGGAAATTACAAACTCCAAGTTCTTCTTGGAATTTGGCTTTTCATGCTGAGCTTTATATTTGAATATTATGGCTGGTACATTGATTTAGGGAATCCATTTCTATTTTGAGGAGAGACACAGCTTTTCATCTTTTGGGCCAAGGAGTGTACTGATATTTCCCTAGTCAGTTTGTGTGGGAATTTTCAGTGTGCTAACAGGAGTTGTATTTGCATACAGATACATAAACCCAAGTATAAATAATTATATGTATATACATAAATAATATGTAAAACTAGCACTGTGTGATCACCTTCAAAAGGAAGCCTCAGCCCTGACCATACCCACTTTTAACTGTTGCATGAGGGCAAATGGAGAAGAAAATACTACCAAGTCATCTCATCTTCATGAAGAAAAGTAGGAGCTAAGATACAGTTTCGTATGGCACAGATAACAAAATCAGTCTTTGATAATTTTATTCTCTTCTTTTGTATTGGTTAAAAAAGTCTTTATAGATTTGTAGCATGTTTTTTATTTATTGTAGTATACTATTAAAGGCATTTCCATCGTAAACAAATTGTGATTTTAATGAGTGTATGAAATTTTCCTCAGTAGCCTGTCATTGGCTCGGTCCTACTATTAATAAAAACTATGAAAGTAGCAATGAAACTAATTTGTTGTGTATGTTTTGAGGGGCCTGTCAGTTGGCTATTTGGACTTTGGTTGCCTTGCAAACCTATTCCCTGTAGTATTCCCAGTAATGCTGTCTCAGGAACCATGAATACTTAAACAAGTAAACTAAAATAACTAGATTAAATAATAAAATAATTGAATAATTTAATCCACTTAGTTTGTAGGGGTTTGAGATGTTCTGCTGTAGGAACACAGAACAGGCCATATAGCCAGGATCTGCTTGCCTTCCTATTTATATAATTTCTTGCAGTGCCACAATGAGCAGACTGTTGAGTTTGACAGTGGAGGTTTAAAACTTGTAATAGTAGTAGGACTTTGCTCAGTGAATGGCTGAAGGAGGAGTTTAACTGTTGGAAAAAAAATCAATAATAAAGTATTTTGTAAATGTTTAGTCATACATTGTTTTCTTCATAATTCTTATAGGAAGTTGGTAACTTCATTTTGCAGAGGAAATAGAGAAATCAACAGTGATACACATTTGCCTGTGGTTTCTCATTGCCCTTCAGAAGTAGCAAACTGATGAGTTGTAGTTGCACCTGCACTGATACCAATCTACACCAGGGCAAGGTTTGTCTTGAGGAGGAATTTAATATCTCCAGAAATCTTTAAAATTTGTTGTTGTAAAAGGAGATTTAAGTGGTGTTATGTTGATATTCTCCAAAAATAAAGTGCTTCAACATTTATTTTTATTAAAAAGAAAACAATAATCAAAGCCTTTATACAATAAAACTTTAAAAAAAGTATTACAAGATATTAAATATAAATAGTTACAACCTGAAATGTCTTCAGGAGAGTGTAATTCTTTGTGTATGTGGTCTTATTGTCCAGCTGTCATCAGACTTTGTGCCTTGAGAAGAAGATGAAATTTGAGAGTTGTAAGATACTGGAATAGTCCCAGCTATTATTTAGTTGAGCCCTAAGAAAGAATGGTTGTTCCATAGTATGGAAAATTCTTTATTTTCACTTACCCCTTTTCAAAGATTTATGTTTATTTAGTTCAAAGGCAAGTAAAAGCAGATGGAAAGTAGTTATTCCAAGTGTAGTTTAAAAATGTTATTAAACATATACAGAAGATTTTAATGGAAGTTAAAATTTAATTTTGGGAACAGAACTTTCAGTGCATTAAAAGGAAGAGATGAATGCTAACTTTTATAGTATTGAGCGGGGTTGATTAGTCCCATTTTGTATTTTCATTTATTTAAAAGTAGACTGGGCTTTCATTTTGTTGAAGGGCATCTGTAGATATTTGAAGAGAGCACCTAGTAATATCTGGTTGTTTTTAATTGGTCTTTGTAGGATGGTTTGTTTACATTTAAGGTGGTAGAGAATAGAGACACATTGTTGTATATTGAAAAGAGGGGTTTGGAGTCACAAAGTTTTGGTTCAGTGTTGGTTTTATCGTTTACTAGATCTGTGATCTTAGGGCAGTATGTTAACTTCTCTTAGCTTGTTTATCTAATGTGCAAAATAAGGAAAATAAAAATACTGCCCTAAGGGGTTGTGTTAGTGATCAAGTTAAGTAATTTTTAAGGAAATTCCTTTCTAAAATGTGTAGACTTAACAGTTGTGTACAAATATCGGTTGCCTTATTATGTTAGGTGGCATAGCAACTCTTGAAGGGATTCTAAGCTCATAATTATATATGGAGGGAATGACTATTCATACAAATCTCATACATTTTTTACACTTACTCAAGATTACATCAGGTGGTTGAGAGGTAAGAAACTCCTTATAGGGAATCCCTGGGTGGCGCAGCGGTTTAGCGCCTGCCTTCGGCCCAGGACGCGATCCTGGAGACCTGGGATCGAATCCCATGTCAGGCTCCTGGTGCATGGAGCCTGCTTCTCCCCCTGCCTATGTCTCTGCCCTCTCTCTCTCTCTCTCTCTCTCTCTCTCTCTCTCTATCATAAATTAAAAAAAAAAAAACTCCTTATAGTAGTTAATGCTCAAAATTTCTAAATCCTTCAAATGAATTCTTTCTCTTTTTGGTTAGGTGGGGGATGTTAAGGCAGAAAAGTGAAATTCTCATGCATATTCTTTGTTATAACTCTTAATTATATCCCAAACCATGGAGCCCCAAAATTAGTATCCCTGAATCCTTTATTCTCAGCTAAGTTGTTTTATTTTTTTTTAAAGATTTTATTTATTTATTCATGAGAGACACAGAGAGAGAGGCAGAGACATAGGCAGAGGGGAAAGCAGGCTCCATACAGGAAGCCTGATGTGGGACTCGATCCCCGGTCTCCAGGATCACACCCCGGGCTGCAGGCGGCGCTAAGCCGCTGCGCCACCGGGGCTGCCCAGCTAAGTTGTTTTAAATGCTTGTTGAGGATCTCTTGTAGTGACAAGGTTAATCCCAGGCTTAAGTAGGTGTGACAGCTGAATGGTTCTTAGGAATAGTCTGCTTTTGCTTTGTTTGAACAGTAATTTGAACAAAACTTTAGTGTCACTAAGAGTTAACATTTTAAAGATTTAAAAGTATGGGTTCTAGTGGTCTTGGTATGTATATTCCCCAGGGAGGACAAGAGATTGCAAGGATGAGGTTGGGAAGTGCGAGTAGAACTTCCTTCTATATGCCGTGCTTGAAGCAGAAAGGTATACGTTTTATCCATAAATAACAAGGTATCAGGGCTCTGAGCTGTCTGATAATGCTACTGTTTCTAGCATGTTTGATTAGGGAAGATGAGGGCTTGCCCAGGTCCTAATACTGCTTTCCATTTAGTGTGCTTGCCTGGTTATATAAAACACCTGGCCTACCTGTTATTGGGAAATATTGAGGCTTTCCCTGACTCAATGTTTGTGTTTCCCTGACTTGTATGTATGTGTTTGTGAGATTGTGTTTAGAATTTTTCACTTTATTTTAAAGAAGGACATCAGCAAATTCAAACTCCATAGAACCCAGAGCCACTAGGCCTAGGTGGTTTTGATGGAGGTCTGTGAACTTGTACATTCTATAGGAGCTATTTGCTAATAATTATTCGGGATAAGACAATGACTGGGTTTGGGTTATAGCATGATTTGACAGCCACTTAGCTGATGTCAAGAAAGTTCTGGGGCCTTCTGTTTCTCCATTTCCCATTGTAAGAATGCTTTTTTTTTTTTTTTTAAGATTTTATTTATATGATAGAGAGTGAGAGAGAGAATGAGCAGGGGTCCCAGTGTAGGGCTTGATCCCAGGAAACTTGGATCATGAACTGAGCTGAAAGCGGACGCTTAACTGACTGAGATACCGGGCCCTCCATGAATTCCTAATCCTTCCTTGAAAGATCTATATTAAATTACAATGATGTGGGAGTAGATGGTAGGTGAGACAGCAGAACAGGGACTTTTGGGAATGGAGATTAAGGGTTTCTGAATATAACTTCTCAGCACTCTGGGGCCAGGTGAAGTAGCTTATTTTTTTTCCTTAGGTAATTGATGGCTTCTGCATGCCTGCTGCCGGCTCTGACCTGGTACTCTACTGCTAGACATTGCAGTAGTCTCCTTACTGGGGCTCCTTGTGTCCATTTGCTCTCTTTTCCAATCTTGTCTGCTAAGCTGCCATAACAAAATAACACAGACTGGGTGGCTTAAACAATAGCAGTTTATTTTCTGATAATTCTAGAGGCTGGAAGTCTGAGCCCAGCATGGTCAGATTCTGATACTGACTCTTCTTGGATTACAGATGGCCATTCTTGTTTTGTTCTTACAGTTTTTTCTTAATGTGTATGGAGAGGGATTGTAGGAGAAAAAATTGTATGGTGTCTTTTCTTTTTTTAAGATTTTATTTATTCCCAAGAGATACACAGAGACTGAGACAGAGATACAGGCAGAGGGAGAAATAGGCTCCATGCAGGGAGCCCGACGTGGCACTCGATCCCAGGTCTCCAGGATCAGGCTCTGGGCTGAAGGTGGCGCTAAACTGCTGAGCCACCCAGGCTGCCCCTCTATGATGTCTTTTCTTATAAGGACACTAATCTCATCATAGTAGCTCTACTGTTATGACTTACTTTACCCCTAATTATCTCCCAAAGGTCTGACCTCCAAATACTAGCTTCTGTAGATGAATTCTGGGGGACACAAGTCCATAACACAATTCTTTATATATATATATATATATATATATATATATATATATCCTCATATTTTTAAAGCATTTTCATCTTGTGATTCATGTCAGATTTGTTCCCTGTTGGCTATCCAAACAATGAAAAGGGGGCACCTGAGTGGCTCAGGTGGTTGAGCATCTGACTTTTGATATCAGCTCTGGTCATGATTTTAGGATTGTGAGATTCAGCCCAGCATTGGGCTCTGTGCTAGACATGGAACCTGCGTAAAGTTCTCTTTCTCCCTCTGTTCCCCGCCCCCCACCCCAATAAATACATAAAGTCTTAAATAAAAACAAAAACAATAAAAAGTCTCCCCTTGGCATTTAAGTTCTTTAATAATCTGATAGGAACTTGCTTTAGCTAGTTTTATCGTCACTTCTTCCAGTCTGAATTGTATGGTTCAGTTAAACAGGTCTCCTATCTGACCTCTTGCCTCTGGTTATTCTTTTTTCCGAAACTGGAATGCTTTTCTTGTCATTCTTGTACCATTTGAACCGCCTTTCCTTTATAAAATCTTTTCCAGCCATTTCCAGGCACAGTTTTGTAAAAGTGTGACTTCTAGTATTTTAAAGATTTTTGGGTAAAGGATTTCTTTTTTTGCTCCTGCAGACAAAGCTAGGGTCAGTTTGGCAGTTAGGGCCAGTAGACTTTGAGTTTAATCAGTTATTGTAGCTCGACAGCCCCTTGAGTCTAATCCTGTAGTTTAAAAAAATACTGAAGCCTGCTTCTCTTAAATACTGAACACAAGATTTCTGTTTGTAGGACTTGAACTCAGTGATCTGAATTCTTTTTATCCTAAAAGTCTTTAGAATTTTGTCATTTTTTAAAAAATTATGTGTATGTTAACTAGGTTATTAACTCCCTGAAAGCAAAGATAGTGTTTTACGTTTGTATTTCTGCAAAGCACCTTCCTTTGAGGTCAGTAAATTACCTGGTGATGGACTGTTTTTAAGTTTGGAGATGTGTGATAGGTTGGTGGAAAGAAAGATTAAATTCCCTAAGTTAAATTGCCTATATTGTGTTTTTCTTTTCTAGCATCAACTTCATGGTGAGGTTTGAAAGAACCATGAACTTGTGTGGATTAGCAAAGTGGAGACCTGGGGTGTTTGTTTGTTAGAATGTTTCACCTATTCTCTTATTTCTTTTGAAAAGATCTTATTAGCTCATCCAGGACTCCACATTTAAATATCAAGGATGAGCAGGAAGTGTCCTGCTAGTAGTAAAGTAAAGTAAAGTAGTAAAGTCATCGAGGCTGTATGTGAATATGTCTGACTCTACCAAACCATATAGCCAGCCGTTGCTCTGAAAGCAAAAAGGAAGTGATAGTTTCATAGTGTTTTCTTTTCACAAGGTATGTGTCACTTTTGTTCTTTAGTGATGTCAGCTTGTGGGGAGAACGGCAGCTTGTCTGATGGCTGGGATTGATCGGGTAGGAGAGATCTGTTATATGAGGTCTTACAGGAAACATTTTACCACAGTCTGGAAACCAGTTGATAGCCAAAACCTTGGAAGTGGTATTTCCTTAAAACAATCCTGATTTTTGCTAGTTGGGTTGAGCCATGGAAGAGAGGTTATATGATCTAGCATTATAGTAGTTGTGGGAAAACATCCATAAGAGCAGAAAAAGATGATCTTATTTAATGAAATGGAGTCCATTGACTTCTTGCTTAATTTGTGATAGAAAGGTGAACCACCATCTTATACTAACCATGTTTCCTTTTTTTTTTTTTTTTTAAAGATTTATTTATTTTAGAGAGGGAGAGAGAATCTCAAACAGGTTCCGCTCTGGGCTCAATCTCATGACCCTGAGATCACAACCTGAGCCGAAACCAAGAGTTGGACGCTTAATTGACTACACCACCCAGGAGCCCCTAAATGTTTCTAAATCATCTTCATTTGTAGATTTTGGGGCTAAAGCTGCTTTTGTCAACTGTAGAAAATATGTTATCTTCCTATTTTGACATTAGCTTGAAGATCTAAACATGCTATCTTTGGCAATTGTATCTTTTATCTTTTTTTTTTTTTAAACTAGAACATGAGTTGATTACTCTGATATAATTTGGAACTAAAATCCTACCCTTGTATGTGGAGTTTGGAAAAAGCTTGTTTTGAGGGAAACATCAATTGAAGGTTAAGGAGTTTTGTGAGGAGAGATCTAGAGCTGTATCAAGCTGGAGATGTGATCTGTGTGATAAAGGTAGTAAAAATTCTCATCTCAGTAATCTACTTTAGAACAGAATTTCTCCATTATAAGCTTCTCACTTAAAGCCACTTTATCTGATATGTTGTCTGCTCATTTACATGACTCAGATCTCATATAGCTTACCTCTGAAATATGTAGAGTCTGTTTTCTTGTGTAGTCTGATAGAGGATGGTTTGCTGTTTCAAACAGTAATTTTCATTGTTTGTAAAACTCGTATAGATTTTTCAGATGCCACCTTTACAGACTTATGGTTGATTTTTCTCTCAAAGTGCCCCTTTGCTCCCTGTGAAAGGAGCAGGTTTGCATTTATTCAGTGAGTCTAAGATGAGATAATTGGTATTTTTATGATTTGAATGGAGGCTTTGTATTTTTGAATTTTGTGAAACAAAGCTGTGTTTGTAAACACATTTCAAAAATATAAATGACACTTTTTGGTAAAGATGTTCACTGAATAGCAAGAAAGTTCAGAAAAGAGCTTTTGTTAACATTTAATAATAATCTAACTGTTTTCATTGACTATCTCATTGATTAAAGAGTACCTGATTTTTTAGAACTTTTTGTGTTGAAAATAATCCTTAGACTGGGTTGTGGTAGGAAAATATTTTCTTGGCATCCAAAACTCCTGGGAATTTGGAGTTTTCAACTGTTTTCTAGGTTTAGAAGAACGTATGGTAAACAGTGTATTTCAATATAAAAATAGTCTTGGGAAACTCTAGGAAAGCATTTGTTTAGTGCTCTGATGTAAGATGAACAAGTTGTTCTGGTATTGGACCAATAACAAATATTTTAGTATGGCTTCCCTGGTTTAGGTATAAGTAAATGGATTTCAGGCAAAATTCAAAGTGAGGCTTCAGATTTTGTAAAACGAAGTGGTTGATTTTACATTCCCCTCCAATTCCTTCTTTTAAAGACTTTTGTTGGCTTTTTAAAATGAAGTTGTCTGGTCAGGTGTGGAAGTATTGTTTCCAGAGGAAGTTGTATTATGTCTATTTATAGTGATTTTCATGTGGGGAGAAAGTGTTGAATTTTAAATTAACTTTGAGAGCTTATGAGTAAGTGACAGAAAAATTTTCTTTTTAAACTACTTTTGAAAAATTATGAAAATATAAGCCAAAGCTAAACAAATCTAAACAGCATAGAATGGTACTGGTGAAAAACAAAAGTTCTTCTAGTCATTCCTTCCTGTTCTCCATTTCTACTCCCTTGGCAGAGATTAATACTCAGAGTTTCTTCTCAGAGGTTTTTGTGCATATGCAAATGATACATAGCTTTTGTTTTACACAGGGGACAACAGTTCTGCAACTTAACCTTTTTACTTAAGAGTAGGAAGGTAGGGGATCACTATCTAAAGGGCATTCTTGAGCCCATATAGATTTTGCTAGGACATTTGATTCCCTAAAATATGTATAATGATTTGACCTGTAATATAAAGTAACATAATAGCGTAGTACATATGGCTTAATGAAGCTAAAAAAACCCAAAAGTATTAGCATTTGTTGGCTGTCTTAGGATTTCAGTTTTACCCACTTAATAATTGTTCTCTTTGCTTTAGAAAACACACACAAATGAATTTTATTATATTCGAAAGTGGTAAGATATTAGTTCCTTATGTATAGGCACTGTGCACAGGGCATACTTTTAAATGAGTTATTTAACAATTTTCATAATAATAGCTGAGGTAGATCCAGTTTTACTCCTATTTTTGCAAATGAAACCCAGGCTTCACAGGGTTCTAACACATCCACTAAGTGGCAGAATCAAGTTTCAGAGTTGATCCATGCAATTATGTAGCAGTAGTTAGTTATTTAGATTGTTAAAAAAAAACCAAAAAACTAGACTCATGGGTAGTTGTCTAACGTGTTGTATCACATATCACAATTGTTTAATATTAAAATTGAAGTCGTTGTTGTTATAAGGTGTTTAATGAAGAGATTGGCTTTTTCCTGATCCCAAATTCAACAGTGATTAGCATCATTTGGGAAGCTATATATATATTGGGAAGTACTATTACTGAATCACTAACCTTAGATATTCAGATTGCATAGATCTGGAGGAGAGCCTAGGAATATGAATTTTTAACAAGCTACTGCTTAATTCTTAAGCAACCAACCTGGCTTCACTGAAGTATGTCTTTATTTCAAATTTATGAATATGAAGTTTTAGTTCTTATTTTTCTCTGAAGATAGTGAGCCACTACCTAGTAGAAACACGTGTAAAACTTTAAAGTTCATTTAGTGATGTGTTTGAAACAAAACTCCATTTGTTAAGCTGTATTATATTGTGCCATCAGGATTTATTTTATTTTTAGGGCCACACTATGACTGAAGGTGAGTTGAACTGAAGACTTTATCTTGTCTCTTGTAGAAGTGAACACTGTGGAAATATTTTGTAAATACATCTCTAAAATGCATAGACTGAAAACCAAAATTAAGTGATTGAGTCTCAAAAGCCTCTTTAAGTGGTGGGTTTATCAGTTTCATTTTTAGTTGAGAGCAGGAAAATACTTATCCAAAGAAATAATTGTACATTAGATCTCTTGCCTTGTAATTGTTTTAAATGTTGAGGTTGTATTACCATGCTTCTAAGGAAAGAGAATTAAATAAATCACTTGGTGGCTTTTATTTGCTTATTTTTCTGTATTTTGGCAAACCTGAGTATAAGAAGGAAAGTATTCTCCTATCCTTTAGAAATTCTACTTGCTAGATTTAGAAAGATTGGCAGTATTTCTGGCATTATTAATTTTTTAGTGGACAAAGTATTTTCTTTCAATATTGTCTGTTCTGTGAGCTCTCCTAGTGGGGGGGGGCAGTGAAGTTAGAAGGTTGTATTAAATTCAAAAGACACTATTTACTGAGGTAGTTAGCTGCAAAATAATGTTGGAAATAAATGTATATGATAAAGGGGTAAATAGAATTGTTCAGAGAAGGGATTAATTTTTCCATTTGATATGTTATGGGAGACTGTGGAAGAGATGGAATTTGAGGAAAGATTGTCTTGGGGCCAGGAGATTGGGGAATAGACCTTGTAGAAGGAAGACATGGCATAAGCAATGTCTCAAGTAGAAAATGTTGTGTTCTAAGAATGTGAATGGTTTAATCTGGTGTAAATATGTGTGTCTCACTATTCTAGATTCTTTGCGTTTCCGTATAAATTTTAACCAGCTTGTCAGATTCTATAAAGCCTGCTGAAGTTTTGGTTGCAATGCAGTTGATTCTATATACTTCAATTTGGGGAATGTTGACAGCTTAACACTGTCTTCCAATATGTGAACATACTATATCTTCTATACTCATTTAGATCTTCTGTAAATTTTGTGTGACAATATTTTGCATTTTGAGCATAGAGGTCTTGTCCATATTCTGTTAAATTCATCCATAAGTGTTTCATATTCTTAAATTCTAATATACATGGTACTAAAGATTTTTAAAGGTTTTTATTTAGATTCCATTTAGTTAACATATAGTATAATATTAATTTCAAGTGTACCAATACAGCAATTCAATATAGTACCCAGTGCTCATTACAGCAAGTACACTTAATCCCCATCATCTGTTTCACCCATTGCCCCCCAGTTATCATTAGTTTGTTCTCTATAGTTGTCTGTTCCTTGGTTTGCCTCTCTTTTTTTTTCCCTTTGCTCAGTTTTTTCTTAAATTCCACATGAGTGAACTCACATGTATTTGTCTTTCTCTGACTGATTTTGCTTAGCATAGTACTCTTTAGCTCTATCCATGTCATTGCAAATGGCAAGGTTTCATTCTTCTTGATGGCTGAGTAATATTCCTGTGTGTGTGTGTGTGTGTGTGTGTGTGTGTGTATGTGCGTGCGCGTGCACATACACCATATCTTTATCCATCCATCAGTTGATGGACACTTGGGCTATTTCCATAAGTTGGCTATTGTTATAATGCTGCTATAAACACTGAGATATATATATCCCTTCAAATTAGTATTTTTGTATTCTTTGGGTAAATATTTACTGATGCAATTGCTGGATCATAGGGTAGTTCTCTTTTTAAGTTTTTGAGGAATCTCCATACTGTTTGCCTGAGGGAGCACATCAGTTTGTATATTCCACCAACAGTGCAAGAGGGTTCCCCTTTCTCCAGATCTTCTCCAGCACCTGTTACCTGTTGTCTTTTGTGTTGCTAATTTTAGCCATTCTGAGAAGTGTGAGGTGATACCCATTGTAGTTTTGATTTGCATGATGAGTGATGTTGAGCATCTTTTCATGTGTTTGTTGGCTATCTGTATTTTTTTTTTTTTTTTTTTTGGAAAATGACTATTCATGTCTCCTCACATTTGTTAATTGGATTATTCGTTTTTGGGGTATTGAGGTTTGTAAGTTCTTTATTTGTATTTTGGGTACTAACCCTTTATCAGATAGGTCATTTGCAAGTATTCACTCCCTTTCCATAGGTTGCCTTTTAGTTTCGTTGATTGTTTCCTTCTCTGTGCAGAAGCCTATTCTTTTGATGAAGTCCCAATAATTTATTTTTGCTTTTGTTTCTCTTGCCTCAGGAGACTGTAGCTAGAAATAAGTTGCTACAGATAATGTCAAAACTGTTAGTCTGTATTCTCCTCTAGGATTTTTATGGTTTCAAGTCTCACATTGAGTTCTTTCATGCATTTTGAGTTTATTTTTGTGTATGGTGTTAAGAAAGTGGTCCATTTTCATTCTTTTCCATATGGCTGTTCAGTTTTCTCAAGACTGTTGAAATGGTTGTCTTTTTTCCATTAGATATTCTTTCCTGCTTTGTTGAAGATTAATTGACCATTTAGTTGTAGGTGCATTTCTGGGTTTTCTATTTTGTTCCATTGATCTATGTGTTTGTTTTTGTGCCAGTACCATACTGGTTGTTGTTGTTGTTTTATTAACCATACTGTTTTGATCAGAGCAGCTTTGTTATAAAATTGTTGCTGGTATATAGAGATGAAATTAATTTTTGTATATTCACGTTAGGTCTTGTAACCTTGCTAAAAAAGACTTATTAAGTATAATAACTTTAAAAAATGGATATCTTGGGATTTACTATGTGTATAATCACATTGTCTGCAAATTAAGACATTTTTTATTCTCATCTATCTTTTATTTCTTTTACTGAATTAGTACTGGCAATTATAGTAAACATATAATGTTAAATAGAAGTGGTGAGAGTGTGTATCTTTGTCTTGTTCTCAGTTTTAGGGGAAAAACACTCAGTTTTTCACTGTTAACTGTGATTTAAAGTGTAGGTTTTCTGTAGATGACTTTTACCTGGTGGAGGAGATAGTCTTTTAATCTTGGTTTGCTGAATGTTTATCACAAATGGATTGAAATTCTGTCTTGTGTTTTTTTTCAAAATCCATTGAGATCATTAAATGGATTTTTTCCTTTTTTTCTGTTCATATAGTGAATAACCTTGATTTTTGAATGATAAATTAGCTTCGTGTCCCTGGAATAAATTCCACTTGGTCATGATATATTATTTTTATGTTACTAAATCTGGCAATATTTTGTCAAGGGTTGTTGTATCTGTATTCATGATGGATATTGATCTATAATTTTCTTCTCCTTTTTTTCTTTTGTACTGTCCTTGTATTGGTTTTGGCATCAGTGTCATGTTCCCTCATCAAATGAATTGGGAAGTATTCGCTTGCCCCTGTACTATGTTCTGAGAATTTTGTGTAGAAGTGGTTTTATGTCTTCTCTAAGTACATAATTCACCAATGAGGCCTTCTAGGCCTAGTGTTTTCTTTGTAAGAAGGGTATAAATTGTGAACTCAATTTCTTTAATTGCTGAGGTGATTCAGCTTTTCTATTTCTTCTTGAATCAGTTTTTATAATTTGAGTCTTTCAAGGAATTTGTCCATTTCATTTGTTATTGAGATTATTTCCCTAAAATCATCCATAATATTCCATTATCCTTTTGTTGTGTGTAGGGTATGTACTTGTGTTTTATCTTTACTTCTCCAATATCAATTGGTAATTGTGTCTTTGCTTTTTTTTTAAATAATCAGTCTTAAGAGAGAGTTTATATTTATCTAGATATTTTTGATTTCTATCATTCTTCATTCCTTTGTATATATCCAAGTTTCTATCTTGTGTCATTTTCCTTTCACCTGCAGAATTTCCTTTAAAATTTTTACAGTGCAGAACTCTGGGCAATGAATTCTCTATTTTTGCTGGCAAGTTACCTAGCCTTTACTTTTGAGGGATATTTTTGCTGGGTATGGAATTCTGGATTGACTGTTTTCTTTTGACAATTTAAATTTGTATTTTGGCTCTCATTTTCTTTCTTTTTTTTTTTGGCTCATTTTCATGACAAGTCTGGAATAAGTCTTAATCTTTGTTCCTTTTTATATGATATTTTTTTTGGGGGGGGTCTGGCTGCTTTTAAGGCTTTCTTGTTTTCAGTAATTTGATTATGAGGTTTTTATGTGTATATATGTGTGTGTATGTTTGATATGTATGTTTATAGTGTTATATCAAATTTGAAAACATTTTGGTCATTATATCTTCAAATATTTTTCCATTCAGGACTCCAGTTACACTTGTTATCTTTCTTGAAATCTCACAGATTATTGGGATTATATGAAATTTGTTTGTTTTCTTTCTCTTTACAGTTTAGTTTTAATAGGTTTTATTGTGTCTTCAATCTGATCTTTTCTTTTGTAGTCTCTACTCTCTTACTCATCCTATCCAGTAAATTTTAATTTCAGATACTGTATTTTATTTCTAGAAGGCCCCCTCTCCTTTTTTGTTTAGGTCTTGCATCTCTTTCTTCATGATGTTTCTATTTATATTCTGGTTTCAATTCTTTGTTAATATCATTACCTTTTTATTATAGGCCTATTTCTTTTGAAAGTTTTCTTGTGGTTAAGGATCACATTTTCCTGCCTCTGCATGTGTTTGAGAAATTTCAGTTGGATTCTAGATACTGTGAATCTTACATTGTTGAGTGTTTGGATTTTGTTGTCTTCTTTTAAAGAACGTAAACCTGTATTATGACAGGAAATTACGGTTTTGGAAATCAACTCAGTCGCTTCAGGTCTTATTTTTAAGCTTTCTTACAGTGGATCTAGAGTAACTTTTATGCTAAGAATATTTTACCCTGTTACAAAGTCATAACCCTTCTGAGATCTCTTTACTGAATGAATGTCTTGAATTTTTGATGTTTATGCCCCACTCTACTTCGAATTTAAAACATTTCTTAGTCTTGTTTGAGTTCTGGGGATTGTTCATCTTGACAGCTCTTGGGTCATTTTTTTGCCTGCCTTTGTGGAGTTTTACCATATGCTTGTGTGATTTCCTGTTAGTAACATACTTAGGGGGACTCTGTGCAGCTTTCTGGAGATCTTTCTGTGCATAGCTTCTTCCTCTGGATCCCTGCCCACAAATTCTCATGCCCCTTGTCTTCCAGAACTCTAATATCTCTCCCCTCAACTCATTGATACCCTCTGGTTTCCTTAAGATCCTCTCCCTGCATGATAATACACAAATTGTGTCTAGGCAGGAAACAAGGATGATGGTAGAGTTCATATTGTTTATTTCCCTTTTCTCAGGGATCATGGTCTTACACTATGTTTTCTGTTGTCTGAAAGTAGGCATTTGATCTGTTTTCCAGTGGTGAGAGGTTCAGTTCAGTTCCAGTTACTATATTATGGCTGGAATCAGAAATCCCTTTTTTAGGAAGTAGTGTGACTAACAGAAAATGTGTAACAGAGTGGAGGCAGTGTTCTTGAATGAGGGCAGAGCTCATGAAGCTAGGACAACCACGTATGTCTGGTCAGTGTTACATTGTGAGTGGTGCCCCTGGAGGTGTGTGAGGCACAGATTAAATGATAGCTTTGTATGGAGCACAGCAAAGTGAGGATAGAAGTGAGAACATGCAGATGTGGAATTGACAGGACCTCTTCTTAAATAGGTTAGTACTATGAGGTGGAGTGAACTATCTAAGATGATGCCACAGTTTTTATATTTTGTGATTTATTTATCATTATAGTGGTGAATAAGCCTCATCACAAGGATTTCTTTAAGCTTACAAGACCATGCATGTAAAAATGCTTTCCAAGTGACAAAGGAATATACAACTTGAAATATTGTTTATTGCTAAAGTCCATCCTCTGAACCTCTACAGAAAGGCCTGTATAATGTTGCCCTGATGTCATAGTGACCTGAAAAAGTTACTGTGACTCCAAAACATCAGAATTCATGTCCGGGGGAAGTTTTTTCCGTCTTTGAAGAATTCAGGCTAGTATATGAGAATTTCTTGGCTTCAAGGCAATCTGTAGAAGACAGCTTTAAAAAAAAAAAATCCCTTGATTCTAAAACAGACTGTTTAGACAAACCAGGGTAAATACCAGTGGAGTTTAGTAAATACGAGTGACAGATACGTAGGTTGAGGAAGATAAAGTATTGTTTTCAGTGGAGCAGTCACCTCAGAATGAAGCTGAGGACTGAAGTTTATGATGGGATCAGCACCAATGACATAGCCAAACTACAGAAGTAACATTAATCTTTAAGGCCTCTATAGAAAATCAACATGATCTATTATTTTAAGTATTACCTCCCACTCACTTGCCTATATATTCTACTTTGCACTAAGTTTCCTGTATCACTAGAGGGAAGAGAATGTTTATGTTTCCTTGGTAAGGACAAGAAAAGTCCCATTCTCTTCCCCAGAGATATCATTATCTGTTAGAAATGGACAACACTCAAATACAGATTACCTTTAAATTAACTGATTTTCTCTGCTGATTTCTCTTGATTCCACCAGATTTTTTTGGTGACTGTTTATGAAAGAATATGTCCAATTTCATGACTTCCAGAATAGGTCATTTCTTAAAATACGAAATAATTTCTAAACACTTAAAATTATAGTTGAGGTCCTTAATTTTTATATTTATTCATTTCATTAAGTTATTTTAGATGTCTTAATTTTTTAGGTGTTCTGGGTTATTTATCTCGTTGCATTACTCTGTATCCTTAACATAATTTGTATATTTCTACATTTGTTAATACTATTATCGATACTGATTAATATATTTTGTTATCTTGGTAATTTTTAAAAAGTACCTACCAAAAAGTATCATAATCTATTCTTCCAATTATTTCATTAGAATGTGAATGAATAGAGTGTCCTTTGTTTTTAGTCTATAATTTATTCCAAGTACATAGAACATTGTTATATGTTAGTATTTGTACTAATTTAATATTTTATTTAGTAATTTTATTGATGAAAAATTACAGATGTAAAATTCAGTCTGTAAAAAAAAACTTTGAAACTGAGTCATATGAATTAAAAGCATTTCCTTTAGGCAAGGATGATTTAACAATTTCCTTATTACATATGCATATCTCATTGTCATGGTGTTTCTTGTACAGAAAACAATGTAAGAAGACTAGTTTACAAAAAAGCTTTCATAAAATACTTGAACTATATATATGCTTTAACATTTAGTCAGTATATACTTTGTGCCAGTTTCTGTGCTTGGTGTCTGATAATATAAAGGTGACTTGGTATGGCCTTCCTACTGGAAGAGCTTCTGATTTGTTGGAGAAGACAGTCATGTGAACAGATAAATAACAGTACGACCTGGAAAGTGCTTTAACAATGATTAAAGTGTCATGGACCTACAGACACTTTACAGACACTGGCTATTTCTGTCCAGAGAGTTGGTATATCATTTGTTAGTATGCTAGGTGAAAGCATAGTGAGCAAAGAAAACAGGAAAAGGCTCTAGATGTGTATTACAGTAGGTCTGTAACATTCAGTACAGTAGCCACTAGCAACATACGACTATTTAAACTTCTGGTTGTTTTTTACAGTAAGTGGTACATATTTATTTTTTTTTTAATAAAGACTTCTTTATTAGAGAGTGAAAGAGAATGTGAGAGTGTGTATAAATGACAGGGGGAGGGGCAGGGGGAAGCAGACTCCCTGCTGAGTGGGAGCCCCAGGCGGTGCTCCTGAGTGGGGAGATCATGACCTGAGCCAAAACCAAGAATGGACACTTAACCGACTGAGACACCTAGGCGCCCCTCTGTTACTGATTTTTAGTTTATTTCCACTGTGGTCAGAGAACATTGTATGAATTGAGGTTTTTTTTTTAATGTATTGGGTCTTGTTTTATGGCCTGGAAATGGTTTGTCTTGGCAGATATTCTGCATGAACTTGAAAAATTTAATGTATCTTCTGCTCTGGTTTGGTAGAGTGTTTTTTTAAGTACCAATTAGGTCATTTTGGTTTTTAGTGTTATTCAGGTCTTTTATATCTTTCAAATTTTCCATCTATTTGATTTATCAGTTGTTGAGAGAGGGGGTATTGAAATCTCAAGACTAGATGTGTGTATTTTTTAAGAATAGATGTGTGTATTTTTTATTCCTTCTTGTGGTTACATCAGTTTATTTTCACATATTTTGAAGCCCTATTATAAATGCATTAATGTTTAGGATTGCTATGTCCTCTTGATGAATTGACTGTTTTATCATTATAAAATGGCCTCCTTTATCCCTGGTAATACTCTTAGCTTATAAATCTACTTTGCATGATATTAATATATATGCTTCACCTATCTTTTGATGTGTTAGTGTTGTATACTTATTTTTTACTTTTAACAGTTTAAAGTGCATTTACTGTAGGCAGCATGTAGTTGGGTTTTACATTTCTATCCAATCTGAAACTTTGGTTTTAAATTGGAACATTTAATGTGATTGTTGATATGGTTAGACTTAAATCTATCATCTTGCTATTTGTTTTAACTTTTGTTCTTTGTTGCCTTTTTCCTCTTTTCTGCTTTAAAAAAATCAATTATTTTTATGATTCTGATTTGCATTCTTTATTACCTTATTAGGTATAATTTTTAAGTTGTTATTTTAGTACTTACTTTAGAATTTATAGTATACATTTTCAACTTAGCTCAGTGTACCGTAAGTGGTATTATGTCTTTTCACATATAGTATAAGCACTTTTATCGCAATATAAATCCATCTCTGTCTTCCCAGCTTTTATGTTATTGTTTCTGTGTAGACAACTGATGGTTATCAGAGGGAAGGTGGGTTCTCTGTCATTAAGAGTCTGTTTTTTTATTTATCTCTCTCTTCTCTCTTTGCTCATTTGTTTGTTTCTTAAGTTCTGCATATGAGTGAAATGAGTGAAATCATGGTATTCGTCTTTCTCTGACTAACTTCACTTAGCATTGTACTCTCCAGTTCTGTTCATATTGTTGCAAATGGTAAGATTTCATTTTTTATAGCTGAATAATACTCCATTGTGTATATATATATATCACATCTTCTTTATCCATGCATCAGTCCATAGATACTTTATAGCTGAATAATAATTCCATTGCAGATATATATATACACATACACATATATACATATCTATATCATTGTCTTTATCCATTCATCAGTCTATAGCCAGTATCTTGGGCTATTGTAAATAATGCTGCTATAAACATAGGGACACATATATCCCTTCAAAGTAGTGTTTTTGTATTATATGGGTAAATAAGCAGTAGTGCGATTGCCGCATTGTAGGATAGGTTTTTTTTTTTAACTTTTTGAGGAACCGCCATATTGTTTTCCACAGTGGCTGCACCAGTTTGCATTCCCCCCAGCAGTACAGGAGTTTGCTTTTTCTCTGCATTCTAGTCAACACCTGTTGTTTCTTGTGCAGTTGATTTGGCCATTTGACACATGTGAGGTGATATCTCATTGTAGTATTGATTTGCATTTCCCTGATGGTAAGTGGTAATGAGCATCTTTGCATGTGTCTGTTGGCCATCTGTATGTCTTTGGAGAAATACCTGTTCATGTCTTCTGTCCATTTTTTTAAATAGGATTATTTGTTATTAGGTGTTGAGTTTTATAAGTTCTTTACATATTTTAGATCTAACCTTTTTGCAAGTGTCTTCTCCCTTTCTGTAGGGTTGCCTTTTAGTTCTGTTGATTGCTCTTCAGAAACTTTTCATTTTGATGTAATCTCAGTTTTTTAATTTTGCTTTTGTTTCCCTTGCCTCAAGAGACCTATCTAGTAAAAAGTTAACGGTCAGTGTCAGAAGTTACTGCCTGTGTTCTCTTCTAGGATTTTAATGGTTTCAGGTCTCACATTTAGGTCTTTCATCCATTTTGAGTTTATTTTTGTGTATAATATAAGGAAGTGGTCCAATTTCATTTTTTTTTTGCATGTGGCTATCCAGTTTTCCCTAATACCCTTTGTTGAAGAGTGTCATTTTCCCATTTGATATTCTTTTCTGCATTGTTGAAGATTAGATGACCATATAGTTGTGGATTCATTTCTGAGTTTTCTATTCCACTGATTTTTTTTTTTTTTTTTTTTTTTTTGGCACCAGTACCATATTGTTTTGATCACTACAGCTTTGTAATATAACTTGAAGTTCGGAGTCTCCAGCTTTGATTTTCTTTTTCAGAATTGCTTTGGCTATTTGGGTCTTTTGTGGTTCCATGCAAATGTTAGTGTTTTTTTTTTTTTTTTTTTGCAAATGTTAGTGTTACTTCTTTTAGTTCTGTGAAAAATGCTGTTTTATTTTTATATTGCATTACATCTGTAGATAGATTTGGGTATATAGGCATTTTAATAATATTTGTTCTAATCCCTAATCCATGAACATGGAATGCCTTTCCATTTCTTTGTGTTCTCTTCAATTTCTTTAATCAGTATTTTATACTTTTCAGAGTACAGGTCTTTTTTTTTTTTTTTTCAGAGTACAGGTTTTTTCACTTCTTTGGTTACGTTTATTCCTACGAAGTGATTATTTTGGGTATAATTGTAAATGGGATTGATAACTTGATTTGTCTTTCTGCCACTTCATTATTGGTGTACAGAAATGCAACAGATTTTTGTGCATTGATTTTGCATGCTGCAGCTGTACTGAACAGTTTTTTGGTGGAGTCTTTTGGGTTTTCTTTATAGAGTATCATATCATCTTCAAATAGTGGAAGCTTGACATCTTCCTTCCCGACTTGGATGCCTTTTATTTTTTTGTCTGATTGCTGTGGCTAGGACTTCCAGTACTATATTGAATAAAAGTGGTGAGAGTGGACTTGTCTTGTTCCTGACCTTAAGCACAGCCAGTTCTCAGTTTTTCCCCACTAAGGATGATGTTAGCTGTGCATTTTTCATATATGTCCTTTATCGTGGTAAAGGTATGTTCCCTCTAAACCTAGTTGGTTGAGGATTTTTATTGTGAATGGATGTTTTACTTTTTCAAGTGCTTTTTCTGCATCTATTGAAATGATCAGATTCTTATTCTTTCTTACTGATTTGTGTTGATTGATTTTTGAACACCAAACCACCCTTTCAACCCAGAAGTAAATCCCACTTGATCTTTGTGAATGATTTTTTAAATAATGTATTGTTGGATTTGGTTTGCTAATATTTTGTTGGGGTTTTTCGTATTTATGTTCATCAAGGATATTGGCCTGTTGTTCCCCTTTTTTTAGTGATGTCTATCTGGTTGTGGTTTCGGGGTAATGCTGGCCTCACAGAATGGATTTGGAAGCTTTCTTCCTATTTTTTGTAATGTTTTGAGAAGAGCAGGTATTCATTTTTCTTTAAATGTTGAGTAGAATTTGCCTGTGAAGCCTGGACTTTCGTTTCTTGGGAGTTTTTTGATTACTGATTCAATTCTTTTGCTCTTTATTGGTCTCTTCAAATTTTCTATTTCTTCTTGGTTTAGTTTTGGTAGGTTATTTGCTCCTAGGAATTTACCCATTTCTCCTAGGTTGTCCAATTTGTTGGATATAATGTCCTCTTAAAATTGTATTTGTGTGGTGTTGGTTGTTATTTCTCCTCTCTTATTTGTCATTTTATTTATTTCAGTCTTACTTTCTCTTCAAGTCTGGCTAGAGGTCTGTCAGTTTTATTGATCCCCCCCCCCAAAGATCCAGCTCCTGGTTTCATTAATCTCTCTCTCTCTCTCTCTCTTTTTTTTTTTAGTTTCTTTATCACTTATTTCTGCTCTCATCTTTGTTTTTCCCTTTTGTCTGCTAGTTTTAGGTTTCATTTGTTCTTTTTGTAGCTCCTTTAGGTGTAAGATTAGGTTGATTATTTGAGACTTTTCTTCTTCAGGTAGGCCCATATTGCTATGTACTTCCCTTGTAGAACTGCTTTTGCTGCATACCAAATGTTTTGGACCATTTGTTTCCATGTACTTTTTATTTCATCTTTCATTTTCTGGTTGACTCATTCATTGTTTAGTAGCATGTTATTTCACCTCCATGTATTTGTGGTCTTTCCAGATTTTTTCTTGTGGCGACTTGTAGTTTCATAGTGCTGTAGTCAGATAAGATGCATGATATGATTTTGATGTTCTTGAATTTGTTTAGGCTTATTTTGCGGGGTAATATATGATCTGTTCTGGAGAACATTCCATGTGCACTTGAAAAGAATGTGTATTTTGCTGTTTTAGGATGGAATATTCTGAATATATCTGTGAAGGCCATTTTTTCCAGTATGTCTCTCAAAGCCATTGTTTTCTTGTTGATTTTGAGTTCAGATGATCTGTGCATGGATATAAGTGGTAGGTTAAAGTCCCCTACTATTATTGTATTATTATTGATTAATTCCTTTATGTTTGTGATTAGGTGCTTCTGTGTTGGGTGCAAAAATATTTACAATTGTTATATCTTCTTTTTGGATTGTCTTTATTATGTAGTGTCCTTCTTTATCTCTTGTTATAGTTTTTGTTTTAAAGTCTATTTTGTCTGATAAAAGTATTGCTACTCCAGAGGGCTTACTTTGGTGTTCCTTTGCATGACAGGTGTTTCTTTTTCTTCTCTCTTTCGATCTTTAAGTGCCTTTAGGTCTAAAATGATTCTCTTGCAGGTGGCTTATAGATGGGTCTTGCTTTTTTTAAATCTATTCTGTCACCATATTTCTTTTGATTGGAGTGGATAGGTTGTTTACATTTAAAGTAATTATTGATAGATATGTATTCATTGTCATTTTTTGTTTTGTGGTTGTTTCTGAAGATTTTCTCTGATCCTTTTTTATTTTTCTCTCGTGGTTTGCTGATTATCTTTAGTGATATATTTGGATTTCTCTCTTTATTCTTTGCATATTTATTAGTGGTTTTTGATATATGATTATCATTAGGTTTGTATGTAATCCCTTTTGCATATAGCAGTCTATATTAAGTTGATGGTTATTTCCCATGTTTTTATATTTTGCATCCTTTTATTTTGTGAGTTCCTCAACTGATTTTTTTTTAATAGAAATACTCATTTTTTGTGTTTCCTGCCTTTTACTGTCACTTTTGATCTCTCCTTTCCAGAGTCTCCTTTAATATTTATGGCAAGGCTGTTTTAGTGGTCATGAACTCTTTTTTGTCTGGGGAACTCTTTATCTCTCTGTTTTGAACAATAGCTGTGCTGGATAGAGTAGTATTCTTAGCTGCAGATTTTTCCCATTTAGCACTTTGAATATATCATGCCATTGTGTTTTAGCTTAGAAAGTTTGTTGAAAAAAAATCCCTTACTAGCCTTATGTGTTTTCCCTTGTAAGTTACTGTCTTCTTTTGCTACTTTAAAATTTTTTTCTTTACCGCTGTATTTTGCTAATTTAATTATTATATGCCTTGGTGTGGATCTGCTTTTGTTCATTTGGAGTTCTCTGTGCCTCCTGGATGTGGATATTTGTTTCCCCAGACTAGGGAAGTTTTCAGCTGTTATTTCTTCAAATAAATTTTCTGTCTCCTTTTCTTTCTCTCCTCCTTGTGGGAATCGTATAATATCAATGTTGTTATGTTTGATCAGTGTTACCATGTCACTGAGTTCCTAAGTATGTTCTCATTCTGTAAAACTTCTTTTTTTTTTCTCTTTTTTGTTCAGTTGATTACTTTCCATTACTCTTCTAAATTATCATTTCATTCCTCTGCTTCTTTGAGGCTGGTTTTCATTCCCTCAGGTGTGTTTCCCATTTCATTTATTGAGAACTTTATCTCTCCTATCTTATTCCTTATCTCTA
The DNA here is from genome assembly GCF_905146905.1 of Nyctereutes procyonoides. Lineage (NCBI taxonomy): Eukaryota > Metazoa > Chordata > Mammalia > Carnivora > Canidae > Nyctereutes > Nyctereutes procyonoides. Next base: position 18,410,500 of record NW_026575040.1, on the reverse strand, counting down.
TTTTAAAAGTCTTAGTCATGTCTTCCACTCTTTTCTCAAATCCAGTGAGTATCCTTATGATCCTTACCTTAAATTCTCTATCAGATACGTTACTTATATCTGTTTTGCCTAGGTTTCTGGTTGTGGCCTTGTTCTTTTATTTGGGATAAATTTCTGTCTTCTCTTTTTATCCAAGTCGGTGTCTGTTTCTGTGTGTTAGGTTAGTTAGCTATGTCTACTGTTTTTGAGAGAAAGGGCCTTATGAAGAAGAGGTCCCATAGTGCCCTGCTGTGTAGTGTCCCCTGTTCCCCAGGACCTGGCATTTCCAAGAGTGTCTCCAAAGTGTGATGTTTTGTCTGGTCGCGTTATCCTTCAGGTCAGTCTGCAGAACCTCTCTGCCTTTTTGGGCAGTGTTTGGTCCCTGGCCTGAATGTGGTGCGTTCTAATTACATGTGCTCTGGTTTTTTTTGTGAAATGAGACCTGTTGCCACCATCAGTAGAACTAAAGCTCTAAAACTCCTGCATTGGGAGACTCCTGAGCAGGGGTTTGGGCCACTCTTCTGGGGAGGAGGAGCCTGCTGTGCTGGGACTAAGGCATATGTAAGCTGTGAAGGACAGTTCTACCTATGTTCAGGAGGGTAGGGCTTGATGTATGCAAGTTAGGTAAAGAGTGTTGGTGCTGTGTTGGTTCCTGCAGATTGCCTCTTGCTTATGCTGAGGGGTAGGAGACAGAAATGTCATGGGCTAGTTCCTTTGTTCCTAGAAGGGGTCTCTCTGTAAACGCTGTCTCTCTGGGATGTGCTCTGAGAGGAGCAAATAACTACCCCACTGTGTGCCCCAGGTGTTCTTCAGATCACTGTTGCCATGGTGTATGTCTATGGGTTGTTTGCCTGTCCTCTCTCTAAGAGAGAGGTCCTCACAGAGCCAAGCACACAGACCTTTAAAACTCAAGGCGTTAAGTCCCACTGGTTTCAAGAACTCACAAAATTTGGCCCCTTTTGCTTTCCAACCCAACTGTTTTGGGAATTGGTTTTCCCTGTATGCGCACCTGTGTGCTAGTTTGTCTCTTTCCCTTCTTGGTGACCACTGCTCCCTCCCTACTGCAGCAGCTATGATCTTTTTCTTTTCCAGGATGTGTCTCCATACTTTCTACTTTCTTTAATATGGCCTCTTTTCTACCTTTCATTACAAAGTGTGTTCTTCTAGTGTTCAGGTCAATTTCTGGGGCATTTGTGATGATTTGACAGTTATCTAGTTGTATTCAGGGAACCAGGCAACCATGTGGTCCTCCTACTCTACCACCATCTTCCAACCTTCTCTTACATTATTGATTACATATCTGGAAGCCGATTTGTATTTTTTAATATCTTCCACGTTTCTAATCTTTTTGAGCATATGGAATAGTTTATAATAGCTAACTTAATATTTTGTTGTGTTCATTGTTACATCTTGTCAGTTGTAGTTGAATTTAATTTTTTCTTCCCCTCTGTATGGTTTGTACTTTTTTGCTTTGTATGCCTAGTAGTTTTTTATTAGATTCCAGACATTGAGAATTTTACCTTGTGTATTGTTGTATATTTCTGTATTACTAAAAATGTTGTTGAACTTTGTTTTAGTTTGTAGTCAAGTTACTTTGAAACAGCTTGATCCTTTCTGGTCTTGCTTTTTAAGATTTGTGAGGTAGATGCAGAGCAGTGCTGGTTTAGGGCTGATTGTTCCTTACTACAGAGGGCATCCGTGTTGTGCATTCTGCCAGCGCTCCAGGATTCATGAAGTTCTCCGGTCCTGCTTCTGGGAACAGATGCTATTATTGGCCCAGTATGAGTGCCTGGTACTGTTTACCTTTTATTTTGGGGGGTTATTTTTTTTTCAGGCGTCAGGTAGTTTCCTCACATCCACGTGCTGATTAGTACTCAAGAACTCTGTGCAGGAATTTACTTATTCTCATTGCTGCTCTTTGATTCTCTGTCCTGTTCATTCCATGAAGTCCATGTCCATGTTTTTAACTCAGTGAGTCCATCATTCTCCATCTTCATTCTCCTTCTCTGTATCTCGGCATGGAAACTTTCTCAAGTCATTAAGTTTGGTCATTTGTAGGGCTTATATAATTTGTAGCTTGCCTTTTGGAGATAATTATTTTTTTTGCTGCCTGTTGTTTAGTGTCTCAAAAATTCACTGACATTTATTTTCTTCATTTTATGCTTTTTTTCAAGCAAGAATGTAAATCCAGCCCCTTTAACTCCATATTATTCTGTCTTTCCTGGAAACAGAACTTCTGCCTATTTATATTTAAATTAATGCTTTAGAATTTTTTTTAAAGAATTTTTAATTAAAGTGTGGGTGACATATAATATATATGTCAGGTATACAACATAATGATTCAACAGTTATATATATTACTAAATGCTCACCCTAGCAAGTATGGTTACTGTGTCACCATGTAAATTTATTACAATATTACTGACTATACTCCCTATGGTGTAATTTTTTTAATCCATATCACTTATTTATCTTATAACTGAACGTTTGTATGTCTTGATCCCCTTTCACCTATTTTGCCTATCCCCCTTCCTTTCTGTGGCAACCACAAGTTTGTTATCTGTATTTATGAGCTTGTTTCTGATTTTTATGTGCTTCATTTATTTTATTATTTAGATTTCACAGAAAAGTGAAATCATATGGTAGTTGTCTTTCTCTGACTTACTTTACTTAGCATAAGTCTTTTTAGGTCACCCACCCAGGTTGTCATAAATGACAAGATTATTCTTTTTTAAGGCCAGATAATACTCCATTGTGTTCATGTATTACATCTTCTTTATCCATTCACATTATCGATGGACAGAGGTTATTTCCATATTGTGGCTGTTGTAAATAAGGCTGAAGTGAATATAGGGGTGTATATATCTTTTGAATTAGTGTTTTTGCTTTCTTTGAATATCCAGAAGTGGAATTCCTATGTTTTATGGTACTTGTATTTTTAATGTTTTGAGGAGCCCCCACACTGTTTTCCACAGTGGCTGCAACAGTCTACAGTCCTACTAATAGTGCATGTATTCCTCGTCTCCACATCTTTGCCAGTAGTTGTTATTTCTTATCTTTTTGATATAGTCATTTTGATTAGTGTGAGGTGATATGTCATTGTTGTTTTGTTTTGCATTTTCCTGATTATTAATGATGTCAAGCATCTTTTCATGGCTCTGTTGGCCCTCTGTATGTCGTCTTTGGCAAATATCAGTTTAGGTCCTCTCCTAATTATTTAATTATATTATTTACTTTTCTGGTATTATATGAATTCTTTATATATTTTAGATTTTAACCCCTTATTAGATGTAGATTTGTGAATATCTTCTCACATGCAGTGGATTGTTTTGTTGATGGTTTCCATTGCTGTGCAAAAGCTTTACAGTGTGATATAGTCCCAATTGTTTAGTTTTGTTTTTTTCCCCTTGTCTAGGGAGACGTGCAGAAAAAATATTACTAAAGCCAACGTCCAAGAGTTGCTGACTATATTTTCTTTTAGGTGTTTTATGTTTTCAGATCTTAAATTTAGGTCTTTAATCCATTTTGAGTTTATTTTTGTGTGTGATAATAAGAAAGTGGTTCAATTTCATTCTTTTGTAGCTGTCCAGATTTCCCAGCACTATTTATTGAAAAGACTGTTTTTTCCCCATTATAGATTTTTGCTTTAGATAATTTTTAAAAGAGAAAATTCATTTCCACAGTTGCACTGGCCATATTCTAAGTACATTGGGCCATGTATTTGGTATGTATGTATGTGCCCATACATATATTAAAAGCTCTCATAAAAACTGCAGTTAGCTTTTTTAAACATAAATACTATTGAGTTTATGTTTAAATTAGGTTTATGTATCTAGGTTTTTAATATTAAGAGAAATCCAGGTTTTTAATATAAAAAACTGGGAATGGATTTCAAAATCAGTGTTTTTTTTTTTTTTTTAATCTATATTATGTTGTCTTCCTGTAGTAGAGTGAGAAAACTGTCTTGTTCGGTCATGTCTTTGTTTGTTTTTAAAGATTTATTTATTTATTTATGATAGAGAGAGAGAGAGAGAGAGAGAGGCAGAGACACAGGAGGAGGGAGAAGCAGGCTCCAATGCCAGGAGCCTGACGTGGGACTCGATCCCGGGACTGCAGGATCGCACCCTGGGCCAAAGGCAGGCGCCAAACTGCTGAGCCACCCAGGGATCCCCTCATGTCTTACTTTGAACTATTGTCTATTTGTTTCTTATGGCATATAAGATTCTGATTGGTAATATTCTGGATCTTTTATATTCCCAGGACTAAGACAGTACTTGGCATGTAGTAGCTGTTTAAATACTTGAACATTCAAGAAATATTTGAGTGTTTTTATGAGCCTGGCATTCTCTTTGTGATATGTGGATTAAAGACTAATTTGTGCTGCAAACCTAATAGACTGTGAGTATCCATTGGTTTCATAGAGAGGCTACAATACCCTAAAAGTAGAGTGAGCCTATATCCTGAAAACTTAAACTAGATTTCTAGTCATTTTACCAGGTAAGATGGCACAACTGAGCCTGCCTTACAATCAGTCCAGTAGAAAAATAGTTCTTTCAATTCCCTAGTGACTGTCAGAACCTTTTCATGTAGAGAGCAAAGTGTCTTATGGTTTGATGAGAACTCTTAAAGAGCTATGAAATGTTAACCACTTGACTTTAGGAAAAATGGAATCCAGGGTTGTATTTTTTTTTAAAGATCTTATTTATTTGAGAGAGTGAGCAAGTGAGATAGAGAATACGGAGCGAAGGGGAGGGTCAGAGGGGAGTGGATCATGGCCTGAGTCAAAGGCTGGCACTTAAATTGAGCTGCCCAGTCACCCCAGAGTCCAGTTTTTGTAGCAGAAAAATTTCCACACATAGCCGACCATTTTCCCCCAAGGGCCTAATCTATTGTAGGATTAAGAATAAAGAATTGAAGAATTGGAAACTGTCTAACCAATATTTAAGTTTCTTGTTTTAACTTGGCTGTTCCATCTACTTAATTGTTGAGATAAAATTTTACATTCAGGTATCCTATGTCTGTATTATAAATGGTTATGTTTGTTGTTTATCACTTAGTAAAGTTGTTTAAAAATAGGTCATGTTTTGGTGATGGAGCAAGCAAATATTGAATTAGATGAAGTTCACAGGCCATCTGTTTCATTTAACTTTGATTTTAAAAAGAAATAGTGACATCATCGTTCAGTGTTTTGAAATGACAGAATCTGAATAATCAAAGTAAATAGAAGCTGTAAAATATGGTATCTCTTTTACCAATGAAATCACTGTGTCTGAGTTGTAAAGCTGGAAAATGCATTTGTTAAGTGTAATTTGTTTGTATTCTGACTTATCCCCAAAAGAATTTGAGTTGAAAATATTCCTTTGTAGAAAAGAAATGATTAAATTAAAACTTGCTAGCTACTCATGCGGATTTTTTGAATAGGGATTTTATTAATAATAACTGGATTGGTATGGAATTTGGTTTGAGTCCTTTTTACAGTAAAATTCTATTTTTTTTTTAAATTTTATTTTATTTATTTTTTATTTATTTATGATAGTCACACAGAGAGAGAGAGGCAGAGACATAGGCAGAGGGAGAAGCAGGCTCCATGCACCGGGAGCCCGACGTGGGATTCGATCCCGGGTCTCCAGGATCGCGCCCTGGGCCAAAGGCAGGCACCAAACCGCTGCGCCACCCAGGGATCCCTAAAATTCTATTTTTTAAAGTAATTTCAAAAGTCTCACCAATGCATGGTGTAAAATTTAGGATCCAGAGATTTGATTTGATATTTGAGGTATTTTGACAGTTGTATCCAACAGTACCTATGTTAACCCCAAAGCTGTTTTCTTGTGCCTTGTCCTAATTCTATGAGATGTAAACTATTCTTTAAGATCAGAAAAACCATTAGTTGAGTAATTAAGTGCCTGTTTTATGCTAACTGCTTCAAGGAAAAGAAAGATGTATTGGATATGGTTAGTATAGTTCTATATATTTAAGTAGAGAGACTATGTATACTATACTAGTAATTCTAATACAAATATAACCTTTTGGGATTCTTATAGACATGTTAGAAAAATACTGTGAAAAAACTTAATGAATAAATGGGTTAACATGTCTGTCTTTTTCCCCTTGTGTGTCTAACCTTACTGTTAAAATAAAAACCACCAGAGTACAAGACTTTATAGTTGTAGAGCAGTCTCAAGATCTTACAGTGTAGTCAAATACATATAGTATTATGCATGTAATATTAATATTTGGGGAATGAGTGCCTGTAAAAACTGTTCTTGTGCTTTGTATTAGTAATAGTTAACTTATACTTCCCATTATTTTCAAACTACCTGCCATTACCCATTTGTGAGTTGAGAAAACATTTTAGTGAATCTCACACATCATGATAAATGCAACAGAACAGAAGCTATGAGAATGCATCACATGTACTTAAAGGATTGCTTTTACAAAATTTTAATTATATAAATGTACATTTATGTATAGTAGGTGGTGATATAAAATGTATTTAACAGTGGATTGTAGTAAAAAAAAAAAAAACCCACAACAACAGCAACAACAACAAAATCTCCCACAAACCTTTGAAAGCCATGATCTGGTAGTTAATTTTAGCTGGCAATTTCTCTTTACTATTTTGTAAGGTGTGAAAATGATTGGATTTGCACATCTGAGGTGTGATGGGTTTGGTCTTTGTTAGTGCTGCTTTGCAAAATGCTTGACACTGTGGTTTAAACTCCATTCCAGATTCCTGTATTGGATAAAAGGTCTGTTACAACTTTTTTTGTTCTAGGTAGCCTAGTCTTTCAGGTCACTGACCTTTAACTTGTGTTAGACATCTTTCTTTAAAGAAAGAAGGTAGTTTTATTGGCATTGGAGATGATTGACATTTCTATCCTTATTAAGGAAAAGAGTCCAGAAACACGAAGAGAGAAACTAGAATGTAATATTGTAAAAACAAAAACGAAAAAAGATAGTCTCACCTGGGAGTATGTTCTTCCAGTTAATGATATAACCTACCTGTACTTTAGTTTGCAAAGAAAAAGGAGACTGTTGTTACTTGATTTCTCAGGTTATTATCTGATGGAAAATTTGGAACTTTTCAGACATCTCTACCTCTTTTTCAGCTCTGGAATTCTATCAAATATTTGGAATGATATGAACAACTTAACTTTCAGGAATTCAGAATCCCTAATGAATTGGAAATGAACTGCATTCATTAATATGTGTGGTCTATGTCTGGTCTGTTTGACAAAATTTATATTGAAGAATTAAATGCTCATAGTCTGCATATTGGAAAAAATATTTTAGAACTTTCCTTGAAGTGAATGTTTCTTTGAAAGAGAATTCATTTGTATTGATGTGTCAAAGCCAATATTTTTCACTCCCTGTAGAATCATTTTTTTTGATATTGTAATGAAAATCAATTGCAAAAGATAAATTCAGCATTTAAATACTCTTTACTCTGACTTTTATTTCCCAGGAACACGTACAGTTCTTAAAATGAGGTTGTTTTCAGAATTTTAACAGGTCATTGCTTTCATTGTGCTTTTTCAGTGCTTGATTTTTAGATTTTACTGTCATGGTATTTGCTGTTAAACTGAGAACTAGTTGAGTGTAGAAAGTAGAGCTTACTCGATTTGGGAATGTAGGGCAGTAGAAGTTGAGTATAGATGAAAAAATAATTTCTTTAGTTCAGAAATATTTTACATCTGGAAACATGCTTGAACTCTGGCTGTGGTTTTTCACATGTGCCATTTATTAGCAAATATATTCTTTATGAAATTTTGACAGAGTGTGTTTTACGGCCTTTACCTTTCAGAGCCTCTATTCTTTCTTCCTAAGGAAAGCTTTAATACTAGGTAGAATTTAGCTTTGTTCATTTGAATAAGGTGTTAAATCTTTAGTCAAGGTAGGGGGACATTGTTAACTAAAGGATCACACATAATATTGTTTTTATCTTTAATTTTTTTAGGAAGGTGTTTTGAAATATTTGAAAAGGGAGAAATTTTTAATCAAATTTGAGTTGGACTCAGGGTTTTATTTAATTGGCTTTCATACTTTAGGACATCTGCTTTATAATATGAAAGGAGGTTCCCATCCACAATTCTCTCTGCTCTTTAGATGCATCTATTTATTTTGAAGTAACTCTGGTTCTCCATGAATTGGCATATACTGTTTATACTTTATATTACAGCAGAAATAATAAAATTGTTATGATTGTGACACAGGATATTCTCTGTGCCTTAAGGAAGAAACAGGCCAAGTTTGAACATTGTTCATGTATGTATCATAGGGTGCTGCTAACTTGGTTCCCTGAGAACATGAGATTGCTATAGCAACAAAGGCTCTTTCAAGGCAGAAATCTTGGCAGAGCCATCAGGTCTTTTGAAGTGCTGGGTGTGTTGATAGGAAAGGATCCAGTCAGCAGTAAGCATACAACTGTAGGCCAGCACAAGGAAAATAAGTATTTGGTTTTTAGCTTTAACTTGAAGGCAAATATATTTTGAGTTTTCCCTTCAATGCTAATCTTAGCTCCAAACAAATATTTATATGAGGTTTTCTTTTCACATGTATACTGTTTCAGGAACATAAGTTCCCAAGCATGTGCTGTGTGATATTTTGGCTGGCCTAAAGTTGTCTCAGTTTTTGGAAAAATCACTGTGTGTAATCCATTCTAGTATTAATGTGTTTTGTTATTAAAAGCAGAGTAGATAAAAATCATTACAAATTACTCAGTTCAGAATTTGGTCTTGTTTAAAAGCTAGTAAAAAACAAAAGTAAATTTTCGAACTCTGTGATTGGCCAATTGTTCTCAAGATCCTTATTCTACCTAACCAACTTTCTCTCTGTTCTATACCCTGAATCTCAGCCTTCATCATGGTTTTACTCTTGTGGCTGTTCTTGCAACTTCTTACTGAAGTTATGCCTCCTGCACAGTGTGCCTTCTCATTTTTCTGCCTCTGAATACTGCTTATTTCAGAATTTCATTCTCAAGTTTTACCTGTTATTAAGCTTTCCCTGGCTACCATATAATCTCCAGGAATCTTATCCTCTATTAGAATTTACATATTTTATCCTTTAGAGCTTAATATAATTTTATGCATTTTTTGTTTGTTTACGTGTTTTATGTTGTGTTCTGGACTTTCTTAATAATAAGTTTTTTTTTTGTTGGGAATTGTGCCCTTTACTCTTGTGCCTTTTTATTTTTTTTTTAATATTTTATTTATTCATGAGAGACACAGAGAGAGAGAGAAAGAGGCAGAGACACAGGTAGAGGGAGAAGCAGGCTCCATGCAGGAGCCCGACGAGGTACTTGATCCTGGGTCCCCAGGATCATGCCCTGGGCTGAAGGCGGCACTAAACTGCTGAGCCACTGGGCTGCCCTACTCTTGCGCCTTTTAAGAAAAGATTGGACACATAAGACCTTGTAAAAACTAGTTTGTTAATGGTTTTAATTTGAAATTTGATCAAAAAAATTATATTCAAGTAATAGATTGTTTAGCCTTTAATAAGTTGTATATGCAGTCACAGTAGATAGTGTACTATCTTGAGGATACTGAGTTACTTTTAATCCTTGATCCCAGGATGGGTAATAATTTTTAATTTTTTCCCCTACCATAGTTCTTCATCTAAACTGATGAAGCCATATAAATGATTTGGATGACTGTTTTCTCAATCCTCCCAAGAATGATATATAATGGTATCATTTTAGATACCTAGGAAAGAAGTTAATTCATTACATACAGTGAATGATTTACGGTAGTAGGGCTTAACTCTTATGTGGAATCACATTTGAAAATGAAATGTATATGTTATTTCTGTCTTATACTCAGTTACCTCATGTGTGGATGACTTGTTTGAATTTTTCCATATTACTATTCTCTACTATTACATCTTTTTCTAAGAAATAAAAGCTTGTAAAACTTTAAAAGAAAGCCGTTCAAGGGAGCAGGTAGAAGTTTTACCATTTTGATTTATTGGAAGATATTGGAGTGATAACCCTGTTTTAAGCACTACTACTGTCTGCAAGTGTAAAATACAGTTCCTACTTTTTAGACTTAGGTGAAAAGGGAAAGATTTTGTATTAAAGAAACTTTAAAAAGATTTTCTCCCTCTAAGAATGAAGAGGAAGATAAAATCTAGCTGCTGAATCAGGTATTTTAAGATTATTACCCCATCTGAAAAAGAATCCATTGGTTATTTGCATGCTAAGAAATGTTAAACTTCATCCTTTATTTTTAAAAGTAATTATTCACTAAAGAAGTATGTAAAGTGCATAATTAAGTTCAAAATTCACATTTAGCTTTCCACTTTTGTTTACTCAGCAAGTCTATGGGAAATGCCTAGGGCCTTAGGAGAGTGCTAGGGTCTTTGGGGCCAGATAAAACTTTAGGGATATTCCTCATTCACAGGATAGTTATTATTCCCTTCATACAAGTGGAGTAAAGAAGCTCTTGCAATTATCTGATAGGAAAAATGATTTGACAATTGAGGACTTAAATATCGTTTGTCACTGTTTCTGGTAGTATAAGTTATATTCAGGTAAATTTTCTTGAAGAAGTAATACTGTTTCAGTCATTTTTGAAGAAAATATTTATAAAATGTATTAGTTTTATTGTTTTCTTAAAGTTTACCAGATACCTAGCTTTATCAGAGTGATAGTCATGAATATTTGTTGTACTTTGCTCTAATACAGGGGTATTTATTATGATGAAGGTTGATAGAATTGTTTGGTTCTGTGGGAATCTTTTTCTGATTTCTGTGCATGTATATATGTGGCATTTTTATTTTTTATTTCCTTATTACCTATAGTAATTTCTTAGCTTGTCAGTTTTTAGCAGGACTGACCAATTTTTGACTTTTATTTTGCTGTATGGTCTATTTGGTTCTATAATCTAACCTTCTAAAAAACCGATTAGGATTAATGAGGTAAGTTAGTTATAAAGTCTCTTATTAAAATCAAGAGACTGTTGGTATATGAAAATAAGCCAGGGAATGATTTTCACTTCTCTTGTGGAGAAGAGTGCATAAGCTTTATTTAAGCTTTTTTTTTTTTCTAGCTTATTTCTGTTTGCCTCTGGGTATAGTTGATTGCAGTCACATGATATGTGGCTATGAGGTGTATAGGCTGTTGTCATTTCTCCTGCAAGTGACTTTGATATTAAAAGCAATTAAACTTTTTTTCTTTTATGTAGTAGAAAAATCAAAAAAATATCAAAGTAAATTATTTATATATATTAAATGTATTTGAATATGAAACATCCAATATGATTTTGATTTAAAGGTATATCAAGTACTTAGTGAATAACAAATGTTTTTGGCATAAAATGGATGAAGCTTATTTGGATTTATAATTATTGATAGTGATTACTTCATTAAACTCTAATATACCCCCATTAAAGAACATTCTTTTGAATTCCTGCTAGCTTATTTTGGTGTGAAGACTTTGTAAAGGTAAAGAAAAATAAAGAATATTTAGATCATCCGTTTTGGTTTTTGAGAGTAGAGATTCAATTGATCAATTAAGAAATACTTGTCAACATTCTTTGTTATTGGATGAAGCATAGTTTACTAATACAGTGGGTTCTATGTAGTTCCTGAAACTTGTGGTTATTGTATGTACCTTTTTAAAACTCTGGCTTCTTTCATTCTTCTGTGTTTGTCAGTCTAGTTCACTGAGTGAGGAAGATAGAGCTGTTTTCTGCCAAGGCCCAGATGTGCCTCTTTCCTCACTGTGGCACTCTTCGCTTTTTGCTGAGTATTATGTACAAGAGAATGGGCCAAGTTCATGGGAAAGGAATCAGGAATCCAACTGATTAGGACTTGTTCTGGGTTCAAAAAACGTTCATAAAGGGAGAGAGGATGTTCATTTGCTAGGGTAGGGAAGAGGCACTACTACAGGTTTTTCAGCTCAGCCTCACTGCAGTGAAAGGAGGAGATCAAGTATCAGGGCAGATATCCTAACCATTGGAGCTCTTTGAAGAAACTTGAACACAGTAACCATAGTAGAATTGCTTTAAAAAATTGTGAATGTTGTTTCATATTAAGCTAGTTAAGTGGAGGAATTTCTCTTTTAACTAGACAAAAATATCAATTTTTTGAGCTACTCAGTGGTTACTAAATGAGAATATGATGCTGATCACTACTGGGGCACTTGACTGGCTCAGTCAGGAGAGCATGTGAATCTTGATCTCAGGGTTGTGAGTTTAAGCCCCATGTTGGGTGTGGAGATTACTTAAATGAATAAATTTTAATAATTTTGATACTTTTTTTGGGCTTGGGTTTAATTAGAAATTGTTGAAAAAGCTGGCTTCCATTTTCTTTTGGATCTATTCATAATATTACTTATAGAACACTAAGCAAGAAAAGAAGTCAGATTGCTTTTCAGTCCATTTGAAACAAATAGGAGCCATTTGGAAGTGCAGCAGCATGGCTTGGCTTTTACTTTTTACTCTGACTGAAATGGGAAGCCATTGGAGGGAATGACTTCTTATTTAATGTTTTAAGAGGATCACATTGGATGCTGTGTAGAGAATAGGGTAGAAAGAAAAGACCAGTCAGGAGGCTACAGAACATGTGCTTAAATTTGAGATATATACTGAAGGTAGAACTGATGAAACGGAAAGAATAGTTATTACTCTTAGGTGAGAGTAGAGAATACTAAAGGAGTAGGTTCATTTTTTTTTTTTAATCAACATATGCTGGTTGATTTTTTTTTCACATTAAAGACAAGACAAAAATCAGAACCTTTGAACTTATTATACTTTTCAACCTGAAAGAATCAAAGAATAGCTACAGTTATAAAATAGCATCAATAAAGCCCGGTATTATTCTTATGAGTATTAATGGGTTATACTGAAAAAAGGTATAAAATATAAATCTCTTTTGTACTTAATTTGAAGTGTTGTCGCTAAAATCAATTACAGATGTTTATTCTGAAAGATGCTGCTATGAAGGTTGGAGACTCAAATACTGATAATGGTTAATCAGAATTCAGTAGTTGGCATACTATCTTTTAACTGAGATCTAAGTCCTCTGGCATTCATGTTCAACTTGCTCTGTGATAACCAGGTTCTTTTTTTTTTCTTTCTAATTTTTATTTATGATAGTCACAGAGAGAGAGAGAGAGAGAGAGAGAGAGAGAGGCAGAGACACAGGCAGAGGGAGAAGCAGGCTCCATGCACCAGGAGCCCGATGTGGGATTCGATCCCGGGTCTTGAGGATCGCGGCCTGGGCCAAAGGCAGGCGCTAAACCGCTGCGCCACCCAGGGATCCCCTCTTTTTTTTTTTTTTTTTGACAAAGGATTGGGAATCCACTTTTAGATGTGTTTAAATACGTATTAGATATCCAGATGGATGTATTAGTAGGTAATTGAATTGAATATTCTGAATTGAGATGCTTGTAGAGATGTAAGCTGGAGGTATCCTCTTGGAGTCATATGAATAGATGGGATTTAAAGTTATGGGATTGGAGTGAATGTACATGAAGAAGAGATCCAAAGATCTGTATGCACTTCAACATTTAGAGGTTAAGATGATGAGCCAGGAGAGACTTAAGAGTTATGTCTGGAAATAAAATAGCTAAACAAGGTAAGTATGGTATTATGGAAGACAAATGAAGAGAGCGTTTTAAGGAAGAGGGGCTGCTAATAAGGGTATTAAGTGCTGCTAAGACAATTAAGATGACAAATTGACCACTTTAATAATTTGGAGGTCATTGTTGATTTTGAAAGCAGTTGTGGTAGAGTGGATGGAAGAAGAATCTAGTGGGAAGAAGTTTGGGAGAGTAGAAGAAATGAGAGAAAGCAAATATTGGCCCTTTATCCCAGAATTTTGATCTTGTGGGAAAGATAGAAAGGGTGCTGTAGCTGTGGGATGGTGGGGAGAGGTAAGTGGATCCGAAGTAGTTTTTAATTTTTTATATTTTTTAAGATTGAGAGTTAATATAGCATGTTACAGGAGGGAGGGAGGGGGAAGAATTGCTTGAGCTGAGAGGATAGACCCAAGTTGCATAGGTAGAGAGAATAGGTTTGGCTAAGAGCAAGGGCAGCTCATGGTAGCAGGAAAGAAAGTGAAGTGCAATAGATAATCTGTATGGTTCATGTTTTAGAAATATAGAAGTGTAAATACTGTTACAGTCTTTACTACTTTCTCTCTACATGACTTTTATTAATTTTAATAATAAACTTGTGACTATCATAGTACTGATATTGAAAGGTGTAGAGGAGCTATAAAATGTTTCTACATAAAGTTAAAACTGTTGAAATATATTTATTTAAATAATTTTGCCCTTCATACAAAGTCAGTGTCTGTATGGTTCCATGAATTACTAATTGTTGGACAAAAATTTTGAGATAATACTTGTAAATCACATCCTAATACGCATTAGCTTGCTTACATAACTAGTATAAATAATCATTGTCAATTTCATACGATTAGACCAGTTAAGTTTTAGCATGGTCACTTAATGGTGGTTGACTACGGATGTGTTGTAAATTTTAAGAGTAGATATAGAGTGGAAGGAACTTTAAACTACAACTAGTCTGTCTCATTTTGCAAATTAGATTTTTGTTTAATATAATGCAGACAGAACAGTGTAATAGAATAGGAAAAAAGAGACACAATAACATATGGAAATTTGGCACATGATAAATCTGGCATCTCAGAGCACTAGGTAAAATGAGCTTTTTAAGAAATGGTTAACCATTTGGAAAAAAGATAAAATTAAATTCATACCTCATATCATATAGAAAAACTGCAAATGAATCAGAAATCTCAGTGAGAAGAAAGAAATTCTACAAATAGGAACAGAAGATGTGGATGAATTCTGTAATCAGGGTATAAAGTTTTCTCTATGACTCAAAAATCTAGATGCAACAAAAGGAAAGGCAGATAAATTTGACTGTAAAAGTGTAAAGTAAGACTTCTGTATGGCAAAAACAAACAAAAACACCCACTAATAACAAAATAAATAGATATAAAGCTGAAAGAATATTTTGCATTATATATCACAGATAAAGGACCAGTATCCCTCCTATATGAAGAATCTTTAAAAATAGAGTGTGAAAAGACAAGACCAAATTGAAAGAGCTGCAGTAGGCAAAAGATATGGACAGTTTTCACAATAAACTATAAAATTTTTCTTTATTCGAAGATACTCACTTTCACTTATCATAAGAGAAGCCCAAGTTAAAATTTACACTGAGATACGAAAAGCATATGTACGTAAAATGAATAGAAACTATTATATTCTAAAAAAAAAAGAAACTATTCTGTGTTAATACAAACTTTCCACATTAATTCACAACCATTGCATCCTGCACTCTTGTATATATGCGTTGCTAATTAATACTTAGATCAATGATGCCACAGGGAAAGTTAACTAACCTTACACTGAACAGTGCCCTGATTATATGTTGTCACATTCAGAGTTATTTTGTTTGTGCTTGTTATTAGAGCTGGAATAGAAGGTGATGTGGCAATTTATAATAATGAAAATCAAGTTAAGAGATTAATTATATTGTTGGCAATGTAAAATGGTATAAACTGCTTTGGAAAACAGCATGTCAGTTCCTCAAAAGGTTAATCATAAAGTTACCATATAACTTTACCATATAACTTTAAAGTTACCAATTCCACTCCTAAGTATTCCATGAAAGTTGAGAACATGTCCACTCAAAAACTTGAACATGAGTATTTATAGCAGCTTTATTTGTAATAGACAAAAATTAAACCAGAGGTCTGTCACTGGATCAATGTATAAAGCATTGTATATCCATACAGTGGAGTATTATTTGGCGATTAAAAAGATAAAAATAGAGTACTGAAACATGCTTACAATATCGATGAACCTTAAAGACGTGCTAAGTGAAAGAGACCAGTCATAAAAGTTCACATTATTATATGATTCCTTTATATGAAATGTCCAGAATAGGGAAATCTGTAAAGATAGAAAGTAGATTAGTGGTTACCAAGGCTTGGGGCAGGGCAGATAATGGACAGTAGATTGTAGGGGAACAGGTGAATGACTGAATGGATATGGATTTTTTGGAGGTACTGTGTGATGAAAATGTTCTGAAATTTGATAGTGGGATTTAATGGTTGCATAGCTGTGAAATATTAATAACTATTGAATCGTACTCTTTAAATATGTGAATTATATGAAGTTGTTATAAAAGAAGTAAGTTACTATATGTAGTGACTAACAGTGTTTTTTTCCTGTCACTAAAATGTCTGTGACCCCTTACTGTGCATTGCTGGTGAGAATACAGATTGCTGTAACAAAAACTTTGAAAGGACTTTGCCAGGTATCTGACAAAACAAGATTTGCATTTTTGACCCAGCATTGCATTATGGCATTTTACCCTGAAGATTTGCTCCAGCAATACAAATATACATATGGACAAGATTCTTCATTGCAGCCTTATTTGTAATTGCAAAATATTGGAAATAATCTGTCAATACAGAACAAAGTGATTAAGAAAACTGTAGTGCATCCACATACCATACAGGTATAGTAAAGAGTGAGACAGCCTCTGTAAATTGATAAGGAGCAATTTCTAGAATTATATGTTTATGTACACATAAACATATGTGCCTAAACACAGGCAAAGTACAAAAGAGTAGCCATACTATATACTACCTTATCTATAAGAAAGAAGGCAACATAAAGTATATGTATATCTGCAAATGAAATACAGGAAACTAAACCGGAAAACGCAGACATAGTGATAAAAACAGGGTAGAAAGAATGAGGGGTGGGCATGGGATTAAAGTAGGGGAGCAGGTTATGACATTACTGAGTATACCTTCTTGTATTATTCTGACACTTGGAACTATGTTCATGTTTCACATGTTAAAATCTGTGAAGTTACAGAAAAATGAAACAAAAACGGACGAAAACAAACAAATGAACTCAGCTGATTTCAGTGAGTAACACAATTACATGTGGGTTGTGTAACTTTATTATTTTTTAAGATTTTATTTATTTACTAGAGAGTGTGAGTGGAGTTTAGGGGGCAGATGGGGAGAGATAGAATTTTAAGCAGCCACCATGGCTCAATCCCAGGACCCATGACCTGAACTGAAACCAGGGACTGAATGCTTAACTGACTAAGCCACCCAGGTGCCCCAACGCAAGTTAACTTTAGAACATAGTATTTGGACTACTTGCCTCAGGGTTGAAGTATTTTATGGGTAATGGAAGTCAGATTTCTTATTGTTGGAGGAGACACTTTTAAATATGAAAAGGGGGAAGGAAGACTGGAAGTACAAAATCCTATAGTGTTCAATTAGAATTTGAAGTATCAATATTAACTCATTTTCTTTCCTTCCATATGTGCATGTGTCTATCCATCCATCTGTCCATCTAAGAAATAGGTGAGATGTGTGTATATGAATATACATTTATGAACACGTGTGTGTGTATATATGAATTTGTTTCATACATTTCTATACCATTTTCCCTTGCACAGATCTGCTTCCTAGCTGATTTTTAGTCAATAAATTTATCATTAATTAAACTTGCTAGGTAAGATATTATGAAATTATTTAGATGCTATTCTTTTTGTAGTCGAGCCATTTACACGATGTATTTATTATATACATTTCCTATAATATTAGACTTCTAGTTGTTTAGTTGTGAATAATAGTGATCTCCTTGAAACATACTTAGTTTAATTTTGTAATGGTTCCTTCAAATTTTCTTTTAAAAAAACGTTTGCAATATTGATAAAATGTTAGTAAAGGACCTCCTATAGCAAACGTTTTTAGCTTACGTGCAAGTGGAAAACACATCTGTAGCTATCTTTTTGTGATTAATAGATTAAGTTCATTTTAACATTTGGATTTGTGTACCAGCATCTAGCTGTGGCCACGACCTAATAATAATTAGGATATGGTAATAGGTTATTTAAAATATTAGTAATCAAGTTGCTTTTATCTCTAGTTGAAAAAATTTAGTCTAAATAAAAAATTGAAGGTAGGGATCCCTGGGTGGCGCAGCGGTTTAGCGCCTGCCTTTGGCCCAGGGCGCGATCCTGGAGACCCGGGATCGAATCCACATCAGGCTCCCGGTGCATGGAGCCTGCTTCTGCCTCTGCCTATGTCTCTGCCTCTCTCTCTCTCTGTGTGTGACTACCATAAATAAATAAAAATTAAAAAAAAAATCTGTTTTAAAAATTGAAGGTATATTGGAATTTGCTAGTAAACCCTACTTTAAAAATCATATTAAAAGTATATAATTATATATATAGTTATAATCCTACTCCCACACTTTGTATATAATCATATTGCTATACTGTGAGAAAAAAAATTTGTGAACTGAAGGTATTTTAATGATTGTCAATTAATGATGTAATAATTGAATTGTAGTGATTTCAAGTTATTAGAATCCACTGTAAAATTTTGAATTACCTGATAAAATCTGCTTTTCTCTATAATCTGTGTGAACATATTAAAAATAAAATATGTTGGTAATGAAAAACTGGCTTTTTATTTCCTGTTGTTTAACATGAAGCAATTCTAAGAGTTTATGGCAGATAATGGACACACAGCCAATTGCAAATAAAAATTTTAATAAAAGTGTAGAATTCAATTTTTAAAGTTTTTTTTTGCATCTAAATTGATGTCTCTACACATTAATTTCTCATTAAAAGTAATCAAAGATACTTGGAAAAAAGGGCCAATCTCCTATTTGAGGCAGGTGATTTTCAAAATAAGCCTGAAACATCTTGTTTTATGAGATAATGAGGAAGCTTCAAAGACTATAGAATCTTGTCAGAAAGACTTGGGGTCCAATTCGAAGAGCTTTCTACTGGCCAAAAATGGGACAATTTGAGCTTCAATAAAGATAATGCCTATAATGGATTGAGACAGAACATATATGTTTAAGTATGTGAGTTCATAATGACTCCTAAAAAATTACTGGTCATAGTGGTGGAGGATGCTAATAAACTAATCATTAATTTTGAAAGTAGAAAGATTTGAGTGTTTATCTTGCTTTTCCTCTAAGAGCAATTCCATTAGGCAGCTAAATAATAGGTGAAAAATTTCTTTTTATAGAACTATTCTAGCTAATATAAGCAAAGAGATTTATAAAATTAGAGTATTACCATTTTTGTAGGCCCTAATAAATTAATGTAATTGAATATCATGGATACTAACACCAGAGAAAGACAGCCAGAACATTTGCCTCCTAATAGAAGACAAAATACTACTCTGGAGTAGTCTTGCTTACCACCCCCTAGACAAAAAGAATTGAACTTCAATCTGATAAAACATCTAAATTCAACTACTAATTTATAGAAAATACAGAAGAGGAAAATGTTAATTAATAGTAGATACAGTCAGAAAAATTTAGACTGGGAAACTTGACAGAACAACTCATCAGTTTCTTTCCTTTTCCCTACAAAAAAAAAAAAAATCTCAAAAAAAAATCTCAAAAAACAAAAGGGAAACATTTTACAATTTAAAATAATTAAAATTACATATAATTAAAAACCCAGATTCTTATTTGCACTAGCCACATTTCAGGTGCTCAATAACCACATGTGGCTAGTGGCTACCATTTTTGACACTGCAAATATATAACATTTACATTATTGCAGAAAGTTCTGTTGGATAGATAAGTTACTTTCATGGACTTCCCTAACAAATTACCACCAACTGGGTGGCATAAAATACACTTATTCCTTCTCCGTTCTGGAGGCCAGAAGTTTAAAATCAAGGTGTTGGTAGGGCCTCTTCTAGCTTCTTTGGCACCCTGATGTTTCTTGGTTTGTGGCAGCATACCTCCAGTCTCTGCCTCCATGTTTGCATAGCCTGTTCCTTTATGTCTCAGTGTCTCAGATTTCTGTTTCCTCTTTCTTATAAGGACACCAGTCTTTGGATGAAGGGGCCATTCTAAATCCAGCTTGGTCTTATTTTGAGATTTTTAACTACATCTGCAAAGACCCTATTTCCAAATAGGGTCACACATTCAGAGATACTGGATGTTAAGACTTGGGCATGATTTTTTGGGGATAAATAATTTTAATTTACTACTTTAATGTGCTGCTAAAAATTAAAAGAGATTGAAGAGACATATAGGGAAGCCTGGATGGCTCAGTGGTTGAATGTCTGCCTTTGGCTCAGGTTGTGATCCCGGAGTCCGGGGATTGAGTTCTACATAACGTTTCCAGCATGGGGCCTGCTTCTCTCTCTGCCTATGTCTCTGCCTCTCTTTCTGTGTCTCATGAATAAATAAAATCTTTAAAAAATGTATAAGGACAAACTACATGTTTGGGAAAGTGTTTGCAGTTGTGTTACAGTGGGTTGAGAGCCTTAATACATACAGAGCCTTTAAAAAAGTTGTCAAAGAAAAAAGAATCTCTGTTTAGAAATAGAAAAACCAGAAAAGGACACATAGATGGTGTTTACCAAAGAAAGGCAACTGGCCAAGGTGCATATGGAAAATGGTTTTTAAAAAGAGACCATAATTAGAAAATGGCTAATTAGGGATGCCTGAGTGGCCTCAGCAGTTGAGCGTCTGCCTTCGGCTCAGGGTGTGATCCTGGGCTCCGGGATTGAGTCCCACACTGGGATCTTTGCAGGAAGCCTGCTTCTCCCTCTGCCTCTCCCTCTGCCTCTCTCTCTCTCTCTCTTCCTCTCTTTCTCTCTATATGTGTGTCTCTCAAGAATAAATAAAATCTTAAAAAAAAAGAAAATGGCTAATTAAAGAAAAATTTGACACTCTTAGAATAAAAACTATATATAGAGAGAAGGGGTTGGGGGAGAGAAGAAGGAAGGAGGGAGTGGGAGAGAAAGTAAACTGTTAGTATACATATGTAGTTAAACTGGTAACTTTGTTGTTTTTTGTATTTTGGATTATTAAGTTATTTTTAAAGTAATATTTTAGAGTAAGCTGAAGTTTGTAAAATTCAACAAATGGGAAAAGGGTAGTCGATTTTTGGTAATTGAGTTTATTGATTAACTGTTAGAAATTTGTACATGTGTTTAACATCTTGTCTATACTGATTGTTGAGATACTTAACTAGAGGTTCTTAAACTTTGGCACACATCAGAATCACCTAGAGGGCTTGTTAAAACATATACTGCTTGACCCCATCCCCAGAGTTTTTGATTCAGTGGATTTAGGTTGGGGCAGAAGATTGGTCTTTCTAACAAGATCCCCTTGTTTCTAACAAGTTCCAATGCTCCTGTTGAGGAAACCTACCTTGATATCCACTGCTCTATAATTAAAAAGAGAACAGAAAAGATGTATGTATGTGTAGGAACTAAGATCTGTCTTTGATGCACAAGGAAGTTCTCAGTTTAGGAGTAGTTAAATGTAATTTAGAAAACATTGACTTGTTTTATAGAGAATTGTTGGGAACCTTTCACATTCTGTTTGTAACTTACACAGTTTCATTATGTAGGTTGGTGATTTCATTGGTTTAGGTCTAGCTTTTCTGAATAAAATGAGGCTTTTTGTAGTGTACTGTATCAAATAGCAGTGTTATTTAGATGAATGAGAGTAAACCTCAGAGTAAGTGGAAATAGTGAAAAGAACAAGTGGTGTAAAGAAAAAGTCCCATTCTCTGCATATAAAATTAAGCAGGCAAAACAAAGCAATGCATTTTTTAGGGAGACATATTTAGTACAATTATTTTTAAATAGCAAAGGAATGATAAAGCTTAATACAATGCTGTGGTTACCTTCTAGGGGATAGTATACATGCACGATATAAATATTCTTTTTTTAGAGTATTGAGTAAGACTAACAAAATAATAAAGTAAAATGCTCTATTTCCTTCATAGGAAAAAATCCAAATAAGAGTAAAACTCCCTAGGCTCTTTAGGTGAGCCTGTTGAATAACCTAGGCCAGCACTGTCTGACAGAATTTCTGCAGTGATGAAAGTTTTTTTGTTTTGTGTTTATCTGTGCTGTCAAATATGGCTAATAAGTATTTGAAATGTGGCTAGTTCAACTGAGGAACTGAATTTTAATTATTTAAAATTTATATGTAAACAGGCACATGTGCCTGTTATCTACTGTATTGGACACTAACTCTAGGCACTTTAGAACATGGGTTCTCCCTTGAGTTCTTTCTTGATCTATTAGTATTTCTCCCATGGAATATTAAGTTTGGTTTGCTTTTATGTTTATGTTTTGCTTAGTATATTAAGTCACTGATTTTTGAGAGCTATCTTGTCTTTTGTCTCCTTCTTCTGCTTCTTATGTTCATTGGTACCAGTTTGATTTACTTTCTTTCTCATGCCTTATATTCCTAAAATGAAGTCTTCAGGATCAGAAGCTCTACTGTACTATAAAGATTATTGAAAGCATAATAATATATACTCATTATTTGAAATTCTTTATAAAATCACTTTTTTGTATGTCAGAGTTGTATTACTTGATTTTCTGTTGACTTTTTAAAAAATACCTCTCCATTGACTTTTCTGAGCCCCCAAACAAAATTCTTAGTAATTAATTTAGTTAATACATTGAGTCATTTTGTAAATATTGTGAACCATGCATTCCAGAGAAATGGGGAATGATATAGGAGATAGACTGTGACTTATGATGTGAGTACATATTTCTACTTTATTTTGTCACTTGATGGTAATGGAGGTTATGCATCAAAATTCTTAGCATTGTTCCTATTACTGCGTAAGTGTTTTAAATTTAATTTCAAAAGGGACTTGTGATATAGAACTTAAAAAGACAACCCAATTGAAAAAAAAGACAAAGGATCAAAAGAGAATGGCCAGCAACACTTGTAAATATGCTCAATGTCATTAAAATTGTTATCAGAGAAATTCAAGTTAAAACTACAATGAGACAGCATTGCACGTGGATTAGAATGGCTAAATTAAAGACAACACTGGCAAATGATAATTCCAAGTGTTCCTGAGGATGTGGAGCAATTGGAACTCTTACATGTTGCAAGTAGAAATGAAAAATGACACAAACATCCTGGAAATCAGTTTGGCATTTTCTTATAAAGTCAACACACACTTACCATATGACTTGACATTCTTACTACCTGGAATTTATCCAAGAGAAATGAAACACGTGTACACAATTTTTTGTTGTTCATAGTGGCCTTATTCATAATAATACTAAACGGGAAACAAGCTAAATATTAACTGGTGAATAAATTTTTAAAAATCATGCCACAATATGGATACACTACATCCATATGAAGGAAAATTATTCAGCAACAGAAAGGAATCAATACATGCTTACATGGTTGGAATCTCAAACCATCAAGCCAAGGGAAAAAAGCACTACATATGGTATGAGTCCATTTACATGAAACTTCTCTATCCTAATGATTCTCATATCCTTTCTGCTACCTATTTAATTTTAATACACTAATATCCTTGGTTGGTAGCTTATTATAGTGCTAGATGTTTCCAAATGTCCGATACTTGTCATACAATACTTAGAATATCATTTTTAGATTTTTAGAGTTAAACTGCATATGAATAGATGCTAATTTAAACCTTAAGTTTTTTGTTATTTGTAGGGAATAAAAATAGCTGTGAGAGTATAAATTGTTACAGTAAAGGCTCACATGTTTGCAAAAAAAAAAAAGGCCACTTAGGCTGGCTCAAGTAAAGATAGATGTGGGGTATCCAACATGAATACAAATACAGTTCGGTCTTATAGGCATTGAAAAATAGGAATAGAATCTGTTTTTTCTGTCCTTTTAGGGACCCATAATGCTTCTTAAATTCAGGTTCCCAGATGGATGTCAACTTTTTGCTCCTGTTCCTTTTACAGACCAGCTTCCTTTACTTATCGCTTTGCCCAAATTTACAAGACCTCCACCCTAAGCATTATCTTTGTGTCTCACTCTTGGGTCTAACTTAGAGGAGAGCATTTGATTATGATTAAGCCAGTGGATTAATTAGTTTTGAATTGGCCACCCATATCTCATCCAATTGTTCGGGATTAGGGCATGATGTTAATTCATACAAACAAGTCTGTCTAGATTTTTTCATTGCCTTCAGTTCTAGTGTAATCTTTATTTTTGAAAGACTGATTTTTTTCTGTTATTCCAGCTGAGGAGTACGTGCCATCTTCTTGAGACTTGATCTGTTTTTTTTTTTTTTTTTCTCTTTTCTTTTCTTCTTGTAAGTAGGCTCCACATCCAGCATGGAGCCCAACATAGGGTTTGAACTCATGGCCCTGCATTTTTTGCTTTTCTTTTTGAATTTAACTTTTGAACTTTCATACAAATATTTGAAGCTATAATTTTATACATAAGCATCCTTTGTACACATTTCTACTAAATTTTAATTTTTGGACTAAAATTGATTTTTTTTTACATTAACCCAAGTTTATGTTGGTAAGTCATTATTAAGTGATTAGTATGGAGGAAATGTGCCTGTTACTTGTGTAATCATGAATCAATGTATTTTTTCCCCCCAAATCAACTTAACAGGTTTATTGTTTAGACATCAGACATTTTGTGCTTTAAAGTTATGTTACTTTCTGAAATTAATTCTTTTGGGAAATCCAAAAATGATTATTTTGTTTCTCAGTTGAGACAGATATATGCTACTGACTGTAAGACACCTACTATTAAATAAAATACTCATATTTGGATGACTATGTTATTAGATGGGTGAGTACCCTACTTAAATTTTCGATTGGCACTTTACATTAAGACAACCATCACCAAAATTAGCTCTTCAAAAAGGTGGCTGGCAAATATATATTATTTACTGTATGACTATGAATGATGTAGTATAGTTATGAATTCTGGAATTTAAAAAATGTCACTCATATATTGTTTTGGAGGAAAGCATATATATTCATTTTTTCCTCAGGTTATATTTCAGCTTTGCAAAAGCAGTACATGAATAAATACAGAAAGTTAAAAAAATTTAAAAAAATAAGAAATTAAAAATATCATATTTCTACCACCCAGAGATGACACCATTAATACTGTAGTATATGTTTGAGATGTTTTTCTGTATGTATATATGTACACGTGTATTTCTTTACTAAAACTGTATCCTACTACTGTACGTGTTATTTTAGTATATGCTTTTTTCAATTAAGAGTTTTGGCTTTTCCATGTTAGCAGTTTTTTATCTATCTAATACCCAGTACATGCTCCCATTTTTTCAGCTTTCTGAAAAATACTATTTACAGTTGATCTGTCCAGACTGGGTCCAATCCAAGATGACTCATTGCACTTAATAATTATTTCCCCTTATGTCTTTAATTTAACTTAGTTCTCCCTGGCCACTCATACCTTTTTCATGGCACAGATTTTTGATTAGGCCTTGCCTTTTCTGTGCATATTTGATTTTGAGCATAACAGGAGGGCATGTCTGATTGCTTCCTGTTGGTGCCATTTAGCTTTTTTCACCATATCTTGTATCATTTTTCTCTCAGCTCTCTATATTTTAAATGTGTATAATTTTAAGTATAGCTAAATTAATCTTTCAACCAGATCAGTATGGTAACTATAAATATTGAATGATTTTAATTCTTGTCTTCCTTTTTGCTCAAAGACTGGGAAAGAAAGATGAGTTTTCATGAATTATCTATGTATAAATTTCCTAGTTTAGAATACATTAATAAAAAGGAAATACAGATTCATTTATATCCACAAATGCTATTATCTTTAGTCTTTGGTAATCTTTTTTTTTTAAATTTTACTTATTTATTCATGAGAGAGAGAGAGAGAGAGAGAGAGAGAGGCAGAGACACAGGCAGAGGAAGAAGCAGGCTCCATGCAGGGAGCCTGAAGTGGGACTTGAGCCTGGGTCTCCAGGATCATGCCCTGGGCTAAAGGCGGTGCTAAACTGCTGAGCCACCTGGGCTGCTCTAGTCTTTGGTAATCTACTTGAGTGTAAATTCAAGTTACTTCTAGGGTTTTCTTTATAAATCTTTAACAAAACATTTAAATTAATATTTTCTTTAAAAATGATGTAAACTGGGTACAATGCTCAATTGTTTGCTTTCTTTACCTCATAATAATGTAACTGTAATTGATCAAAACAGAAAGTTTTAATTAAAGAATCAAGTCTTAAAATTCACATTACC
Source organism: Nyctereutes procyonoides (assembly GCF_905146905.1). Taxonomy (NCBI): domain Eukaryota; kingdom Metazoa; phylum Chordata; class Mammalia; order Carnivora; family Canidae; genus Nyctereutes; species Nyctereutes procyonoides. The sequence goes on along the minus strand of NW_026575040.1, from coordinate 18,384,448 downwards.
ACATTTTTTCAGTTTTAGGAAGTGCATAATATTGCTTAGTGCAAAATGTTTTAATTATTTTCTGGTACATCGATTATTATAGTTGACATACAGGTTACATTAGTTTAAGGTGTACATTATTTTTGGTGGTTTTACAAGTCTATACATTTGTGCTGTGCTCCCTGCAAGTGTAGCTATTATCAGTCACCATACAATGATGCTATTACAGTACCACTGACTATATTTCCTATCCTGTACCTGTTATCCCTGTGACTTATTCATTGCATAACTAGAAGCCTGTATCTTCTATTCCCCTTCATTTTCCCATCCTCCCAGCACCCTCCCCTCTGGCAACCTGTTCTCTGCTTATGGTTCTCTTTCTGCTTTTTGCTTGTTTTTTCAATTGTTTCGTTTTTTAGATTCCACATGTAAGTGAAATCGTAATGGTATTTGCCTTTCCCTATCTTATTTCACTTGGCATAATATACTCTAGGGCTATCCATGTTATTGCAAATGGCAAGATCTCATCTTTTTTATGGCTGAGTAATATTCGTGTGTGTGTGTGTGTGTGTGTGTGTGTGTGTAAGAAATATATTACATCCTCTTTAGTTTTCATTTGTCGATGGACACTTAGGTTGCTTCCATATTCTGGCTTCTATAAAGCTGCAATAAACATAGGAATAGATATATCTTTTCAATTTAGTGTTTGGTTTCTTTGGGTAAATACCCAGAAGTGGAATTACTGCACATATTGTATTTCTATTAAGTTTTTGAGGACTGTCCCCTACTGATTTCCACGATTTCCACAGTGGCTACATCTATTTACATTCCAGCTGATAGTGCATGAGGGTTCCTTTTATTCTGCATCCTCACCAACACTTATTATTTCTTGTTTTTTCATTCTGGCCGTTCAGAAAGGTGTTAAGGTGATATGTCATTGTGGTTTTGATTTGCATTTCTCTGATGGTTAGTGATGTTGAGTCTTTTCACGTGTGTCTTGGCCATCTGTGTGTCTTCTTTGGAAAAATGTTTATTTCTTAACCAGATTATTTGGGTTTTGTGGTGTGTAATTATGTAAGTTCTTTATATGTTTTGGATATTAAAAGCTTTTTATTTTGGAGTAGTCCCAATAGTTTATTTTTGCTTTTGTTTCTCTTGCTGGTGGAGATCTATCTAGAAATATGTTGCAATGGCCCTTGTCAAAGACATTATTGCCTGTGTTTTCTTCTAGGATTGTTGTATGTATCTTCTTCTAAGAGTTTTATATTTTAATGATTATTTAAGAAAACTAATTCCTGAAAGATTTGCCATTTTTGGCATAATATGTATTTGTATTCTACTACTTCTCATTTTTCTCTGTAATTGGGAAAGTGCTGATAGGTTGTGTCACACTAGATCTTAGGATGCAGATGTCCATCTACAAACTACTAAAAGATAGAAATATGAATAGATGTATCTAAAAACATACAAAATTGAATCTTGAAGCTTCTATGAAAATCTCGTTAGTGATTTTACAGTTGTGGAATTAGACTTTGTGGGGAAAAACAAGTTTGGGCAGCACACAAGTCCTTTTATAGTTTTATGAGTTTTAACCCAAAATAATAAAGAAGACTCTAGACAAGTAATTTATGAAAATTTTACAAATTTCCAATTAGGTGAGCACCATTCGGTTAATTTCTGTTTATTTTACTTGTTTATTTGTTTACTTTATTTCTGGTTACTAAAAACATTTGAAAACTCCCTCCCCCAGTTTCGGTGGAGTGGTCATATTCATTTTTGCGTCAAACTGAGTGGTTTATGTCTTCTCCTTAGTTCAGATGGATGAGCTTTTAACTGTTTACTTAAGTACAAATTTTTATTCATACTCATGATTTAAATGAATTACCCAGTTATATTTCTTAGTAATGGGCCAAATTGCTCTCATCCACTTTGGTTATTGGCCTCCAACCATCCTTAAAAATATGCTATTGTTTTAGGAAGTAAGGGATGAAAGGGGCACCGGTACTATAGCAAATGTGATGGGAGGTTGCCTAGTCTACCAGAAATTCTTGGGATTTCATAGTCCTTCCACCAAAGTCCAAGCATTATTTATTTGTATTTGAATAGTCTTAGTAGTATAGGCCAGCCTCAAGTTAGAGCACTGACTGTTTTCGAGGAAATTAATCTTAGTGCAGGGCATGATGAACAGTGATAAAGAATATGGAATGTGGAGTCAGACGGGCCAGAGACGCTTCTGGAAGCACCAGCACTATGGCTGCCCAGGGAGAGCCCCAAGTCCAGTTCAAGCTGGTACTGGTTGACAACGGCACCAGCAAGACCACATTCGTGAAGCGTCACCTGACGGGTGAATTCGAGAAGAAGTATGTAGCCACTCTGGGCGTGGATGTCCATCCCCTCATGTTCCACACCAACAGGGGCCCCATCAAGTTCAACGTGTGGGACACTGCTGGCCAGGAGAAGTTCGGTGGGCTCCAGGACGGCTACTACATTCAAGCCCAGTATACCGTTATAATGTTCAATGTAACGTCAAGGGTTACTTACAAGAATGTGCCTAACTGGCATAGAGATCTGGTACGAGTGTGTGAGAACATCCCCATTGTGCTGTGTGGCAATAAAGTGGATATTAAGGACAAAAAAGTTAAGGCAAAATCTATTGTCTTCCACCGAAAGAAGGACCTTCAGTACTATGACATTTCTGCCAAAAGTAACTACAATTTTGAGAAGCTGTTCCTGTGGCTTGCTAGAAAACTAATTGGAGACCCTAACCTGGAGCTTGTCGCCATGCCTGCTCTTGCCCCCCCAGAGGTGGTCATGGATCCAGCTCTGGCAGCACAGTACAAGCACGATCTAGAGGTTGCTCAGACGACCACGCTCCCGGATGAGGATGATGACCTGTGAGAAGTGCAGCTGGAGGCCAGCGTCAGAAGTCTAGTTTTATAGGCAACTGTCCTGTGATGTCAGTGGTGCAGCGTGTTTGCCACTTTTATTATATAGCTGAGCAGAACATGTGCTTAATCTTTGGGATGCTGAAGGAGATGAATGGACTTCGGAGTGAATGTGGCAGTTTAAACAGTACCTTCATTTTTTTGGACCTGCATACTTAGCTGTTTTGGAACGCAGTTGTTTCCTTCCTGAGTTTCAGATAATGAGACTGCTACAGTCCCATCACAATATCCAGTGGTGAAATCTCGTTTGTCACTGTCATTCCCATTCCTTTTCGTTTAGAATCAGAATAAAGTTGTATTTCAAATTAAAAAAAAAAAGGATATGGAATGTGTTCGAGGGAAAGACGGTAAGATACGAGTTAACCTCCAGATGGGCAGAGCTCAGAAAATACTCATTTCAGTTACATTTTGGAAACCTCCATCTTCTAATCCTTCTAAATGCTAACTTGGAAACTATTGGTTTGGAAGGTATTTTTTTTTTCATGAGAAAGTGTGGACATTATACAACTTAATGGTTTTCTATAAAATAACACATTTTTACCTATGATCCTAGCAAGTAAGAAGCCTGAAAATGATTGTCCCCTTCCAGATCTAATCTTTATTCCACCATGCACACCCCTGGGTCTCCTAAAGGTTCACTCTACCCTATAAATTCTCAGTGTTGATTTAAAAATACAAAGGAAAGAAAAAGGCAGGGGTTCAACTTAAGGGAATATGGGAATAGAGGAGCTGATCGGAAGGAAAGCTGAAAAAGCCAGGTATTAATCCAGTGTTTACACAGTAATGAGAGTGATTTCTTTATGTGGTCAGTAAATTTTCTATGATGGAGATTTCTGAAAAGAAAGTTATGAAATTATTTGAAAGTGGCAACAGAAATTATTAAGCTTTTCAAGGAGACAATTTTGAAGAACAGCATAGTTTTGGTATAAGTGTTGACATGCTTATTTAGAAAAGAATTAGTCTTGGTACAGATCATATTAAATGGTTTAAAATAGCCGGTGAGTAGAACAACTGTTGGACGCAATTCATGATTCCATGATGAAGTACAGAACTCTTGGTCTAGTTTTCAGGATCAAGTTGAGTTTTCTGTGCCTTTGACTTCTGTCACCTTCTAAGTCCAACGCTTTTGGACTTGTTGGGTCTCAGAAATAACAGTGTAGAAGAATCAGGGATGACTAGTTTAATAAAAGTAAGAATTGACTCATGCATTTTAAGGTCAGGTATTACACATTCTCTAGCATCCGAAACAAAATTGAAGTGTCTAGTGTTTATGAGATGGCAGCTTAAAAGAACAGACTTTACTGCTTCTGCGATAGTAATTATACAGCAACAATCTGGCTTGCTGGAAAAATGAAAGGGAAGACTAGCTGAGTAGACCTAAGTCCATTTCATTTACATGTAAGATATTCCTGCCATAGATAGATCATGGTATAAATTGAGTGGAAATGGACACTGCCTATATTTCCAGAAGCTCATGGTTATATTATTTTATAAACCATGTAATCCTTTTTTTGAAGGTACTTTATTTTTATAACCTAAGTAACAATAGGCCCTAGTTTCCTTATTATTAAGAATTTCAAAGGATAACAAAGACAAAGCAAATCAAGACTTTAAGTATATAAAAAAAAAAGACTACGAGTATAGCCAACTATAGCTAGGGCTGTTGTATAAATAATCAGTTGAAATAAACTGCTCAAAAAGCTAAAGGGTTGATTTTTTTTTTTTTTTTAGTTATTTATGATAGTCACACACACAGAGAGAGAGAGAGAGAGAGAGAGAGAGAGAGAGAGAGAGGCAGAGACACAGGCAGAGGGAGAAGCAGGCTCCATGCACCAGGAGCTCGACGTGGGATTCGATCCCGGGTCTCCAGGATCGCGCCCTGGGCCAAAGGCAGGCGCCAAACCGCTGCGCCACCCAGGGATCCCCTGATTTTTTTTTTTTTAAAGAGTAGACTTGGGTTGAAGCCATCAGTGGTATGAAAAAATTAGAATGAAATTCTCATAATGTACACCAAGAGTAAAAGCCTAAATAATCATTAGAAAGCTTTTGAATTCATAGAAAGTCTTATTTCTTTAATAGTTTTGCCATGGATTTTGTTCATCTTTTATCAAGATCTTTTTTCAATCTTTTATCCTTTTCATTCTAACTTCTGTCTTGTAATATTCAAAAATTGTTATTAAAATTAATGAGAATTTTCTCTATTAAAATCACTACAGACTGTTTCTGGGAATATTTTATTTTATTATTTTTTTTTCTGGGAATATTTTAATTTTATTTACTTATTTATTTCTGGGAATATTTTTTATTTCTGGGAGTAAAGTATACTTGTAATATAATCACAGCTTTTTAGTAAATGAATTTATTCCCTTCCTTATAAGGAGATATCCTTGGTTTTATACTTTTCAAATGTATAGTATTATGTATTATTTCACACATATTCTTAGCAAGTGTTTACCTCAACCTGTTCCTTTTTTAAAATACACAGGTATGTTCATGCATTACTACCTGATATTCCAAACATAATCACCTTTACAAGTACACATTTATCCTTTGGTATAAAAAGAATAGTTCCTTTAATTGCCGAATTTCACTGAATACTCGGTGAACTTCTTTTCCCCCCAAATGTTTTTGAAGTGATCATTTATCATCAGAATAGTCTACATGCTTTTTTAATTCCAGTTATATTTATTTTGTTTACTCCTTCAGTAAATATTTTGGAATGTCTTCTTTTTGTTCCTTTCTACAGAAAAGTTAAGAATCTTTATATCTTACACTTTTCTTTAGTTTTTCATGGTAGTATGAGAATTGAGAAGTATAAAGACATTTAAACTTCAATGTTGCATTATTTTATTTAGAGTGTTGGCTTAGTGTATAAACTCCAGGTTCTCTTCTGTGTTTGCTATAAGTTAACCTAGTTGTCTAATAGAATTATCTGTGAAGGATAAGGTTATAATCAAAGCAGATACCTGGTTATGATAATAAGATGGAGATTAAAAGTTCTTAAAAGACTAAGTCCCATTGTTTTCTGATTTTCTTAGACTGTGTGATCAACTAGAATGAAAAGCTACAAGTCTATATAATATCAAGTATATTTTAAAATAACATGTGCTTTAAAAAGGTAAAAATCCCAATCTCAATAAATATTTAGTCGATAAATATTTAATTGAATATCCACTATATTTCTAGATCTGTCTGAATGCCATCAGACATTCAAAGACTATTAAATGTTTTTTTGCCTTTAAGGACATCATGGTCCTTTCTGAAGAGACAAGATTAATAGCTGTGAAAGAATTAGAATTTATGAGTTTTAGAATAAGTGACATGAGGTTCATGAGAGTGGTAAAAATGAAAGAATTTGAAGCTGTTGCTCATGTGATTTTGACTTGAGCTTACACATCAAAGGAAATGATGTAAGTTCTGTTCTATTTATTTTAGATAATAGATTGAATTACTTTTCTGGGACTGTTCATAGATTTTACACTAGTCTTAGAATTTTAAAATCCTAAGAGAATAATACTTGGTTAAATATTATTTAAATATTAAATAATACTTGGTTAAAATTATTTTGTTAAATGCTCTCGTAAGAATGTTTTTTAGAAAGGTATGCCCCTGGGACGCCTGGTGTCTCAGTGGTTGAGCGTCTCTGACACCTCTGGCTTGGGGCATCGTCCTAGGGTCTGGGATCGAGTCCTGCATTGGGCTCTCTGTGAGGCGCCTGCTTCTCCCTCTCCTTTGTCTCTGCCTCTCTCTCTGTATGTCTCTCATGAATAAATTAAAAAAAAAGGGATGTCCATATCAAAATAGTTTTGTTTTAAAAAATGTTTTATTATCTATGTGTGTGTGTGTGCTTCTGTACCTTTGCTCATGCTGTGCCCTCTGTTCATAATGCTATTCTCTGACACCTTAGGCTTAGCAGTTTCTCAACACCCACATGCTATTCCACATTCCTGTGACAACCACAGATCAGTTGTCATGTCATCTGTGAACATGGTCTCCAATTTCAGTCTTTATTTTTTTCTGTAAGATTTTGTTCATCCTGCCAATCATGTTTGGTTATTTACTCATGTGACTCTCCTCTTTCACATATGTGCTTTTCTTGAGGATAGATATTATTTATGTATGTATTTGGAGTACCTTGCATAATACCACATGGTAGATAGATGTTTAATAAATTATTGAATTACCTAAATTCTTTTTTTTTTTTTAATTTTTATTTATTTATGATAGTCACACAGAGAGAGAGAGAGAGGCAGAGACACAGGCAGAGGGAGAAGCAGGCTCCATGCACCGGGAGCCCGATGTGGGACTCGATCCCGGGTCTCCAGGATCGCGCCCTGGGCCAAAGGCAGGCGCTAAACCGCTGCGCCACCCAGGGATCCCCGAATTACCTAAATTCTTAATAGTCAGAGCTGGAGTTTGGTTTTTGACATTTCTGGAAGATTAGGCTTACGACATGGTTATCACTTTTATGGATTTATCTATGTTGAGAGCTACAAAGTTTCATCTTTCTGTATTTTCAGTAATCAGGGCCAATGGTGATTCATCTAACAACATGAATTTATATGTCAGTTGATAAGACACTAAATTCATCGGTTTGCTGAAATAAGTTTCAAACAGATTTCTTTTTACAGATAATTTTTATATATATGCATATACTTTTTTTTTCCAATTCTAATTTAGGTGTAATTTATTAAATCATTTATTTAGCAAATGTTTATTGCATGTCTACTAAGCTCCAGTCTTTGGAAATATAGTGGTGAGCAGAGCACATATAAGTCCATGGAGCTGATTAAAAAGTGAAAAGAATTAACGAAGTAAAGTATGATTATGCTGAATAATTAAAAATTTTAAGCATCTTGGGTGATATCATTAAATTAAATTTAATTTAGATAATCACATTTTATATCTAATGTATTTACAAAGCTATAAGCAGGTTTAGAATCCTTATGCTTTAAAAAATACAGGTAAATTCAAATTTTCTATTCATTTTTATGATGATTACATCTATTACAGATATAATTATAGATTTCCATAAAATCAGTAATTAGCCTGTTGAATTTCAGGGGCTGGTTTGCCTAGTAATGACATACTATTTGCTTCATTTACTTTTGTGAATGAAGTAGCCAAGTCCTTCAGTTTCAGACAAATTTGCAAAATTAACTTCAGTAGATATGAAAACATATTACTGCTTTAAGTGTTATATTATTATATTTTTAAAGAAAGAAAACCCTATATATCTTAATTATGTAGTACGTACTTTTAATGTTTTGAGAGGAAGAATGCATTCTATATAGAAAACCGATGAAATGGAATCTTCTTGACTAGTGATTTAATTGGTTTAAATCAAAACAAAATCTTACCTGAGAGATAAAACAGTATCTCCTGTAATCCCAAAGTAACTGCTAATGGAAAATTTTTTTATGGTCCATCTTATAATTCATCGTCTGGTTTTCTTGCTATGGATATGCCTTCTGAATTATCTTCTGGTAGGTATTATATATGTTATAGGTTGTAGATAGTCTGGGATTAAAATAGATAGCTCTACAAATGAGTTATATACAGTTAATATAGAATGATTATAGAGTATGAAGGTCAAATGGCATATTTGAAAGCAGAGTCAAAAAAATAAAACATTGTTATTAATGTGAAGTTGTTATTATTAAAAATAATAGTAGTATTAAGAATTTGGGAAATTTTCAAGATTCAAGATTCCTGGCTTGAATATTTTCTGTGCACTTTAATGCATATTATTCAGCTTTCTTCTGTTACTTCTGTCTCTTCTAGTCACTCTTTGGCTGCTATTGCTGCCTGTGGTCCAGGGTAAGCCTTCATTGGCTAAACGGAGATTAATAAGCATTAAAGAGAAGAGTTAAAAACATAAACCTTATTGTGACTCCTTACCCTCCTCTCTTCTTTTAGTATTTATGGAAGGTTGCAATTAATGAAAGCTGTAGAGGGGAAGCAGATAATTATGTAAATCGGGCAGCCTGGGTGGTTCAGCGGTTTAGGGCCGCCTTCGGCCCAGGGTGTGATCCTGGAGTCCCACATTGGGCTCCCTGCATGGAGCCTACTTCTCCCTCTGCCTGTGTCTGTGCCTCTCTCTGTGTCTCTCATGAATAAATAAATAAAATCTTAAAAAAAAGATAATTATATAAATCATATATTTTTAATATAAAAGTATTACTTGGGGCACCTGGGTGGCTCATTTAGTTAAACGTTCAACTCCTGGGTTCAGGGTCTTGAGATTGAGCTCTGCATCGGGTTCTGCTCTCCGTGCAGAGTCTGCTTGAGACTCTCTCTCTCCCTCCCTACCCCTTTGCCTCTACACCTGCTCTCTCACACACAAGTGCATGTGTGCTCTCAAATAAATAAGTAAAATCTTTAAAATAAAAATACTACTCTACAATTCCTTAGTTCCAAACCTTAAAGTTGGATTTGCTTTAGAATCCAGAATTTCTTGAATTTTAAAAACTGAATTAGCCAATTATACTATATATTATGTGACATTTCCCAGAGGGATCTATGGGTAAAACCTTAAATACCTGAATTGAAACGTATTGACATGCACATCATGTGGGATAAATGAGGACTATAATTATCTTTATTTCAGTTCATTTCCGGTTTTACCTAGTGGTAAACTTATGTAAAACTGTGGTTTTCAGAAATTTTTGGATTTTAGAATTTTTGAATAAGAGATTTGGACCTCTTGGTCTTTGTTTTAATATTCCCAAGGATCTGTAAAAACCTATTTCTGTGAAGATGTATTATTCTTTTGTTCTGATCGTAATGAATCATATGTGTCTGGTTGAGATGATGTGTATATACAGAAACATTTATGTGGTATGCATACATGTACATATACATATATACAAATTTAGGGAAGCATGTACACATTGCGTTTGGGTGTTTGTGAGAGAGACTGAGGAAAAATTGTGTGTATGTAGATGATAGGGACAGGGAATGGTGAACTGGGTCTGTTTATCTGTGTTTCATCCTTGTGCTTGCTCAGGTTTGGTTACTAACTTCGTGTGAAATAAAATATTAATTGTAGTTCACAGCTTTGTTAGCACATAAGGTTATCATTGACAAAGTCTGTCGACATAGATAAAATCTGGAAATTCTGTGTAAACTTATAATCAGAACATTCTATGTGCCATACAAAATGATGGTAAAAAATTTGAAAGTTAACATAGAGTTGGTTAAACTACTGTTTTACTAATCCTTAAGCAGTATGAAATTATTTTTAAAGATTTATTTATTTATATAGTGAGAGAGCAGGAGAGGCAGAGGGAGAGATAATCTAAAGTAGACTCCCTACTGAGGTAGAGCCTGACACAGGGCTCAACCCCAGGACCCCCAGATTATGACTTGAGTCAGAATCAAGAGTCAACCAGCTCCACCATGCAGGCGCCCCAGTATGAAATATTTTTGATGGTATATAGGCACCTAAAGAAGCCATTTCACTTTGCCTATTTAATAATTAGTACACAGACTATGGTTCAAGACAGGAAGTGACAAATATCTGAGCCAGCTGGAATGGTAATAGGTATTTAGGTAAGCAGAAACTAATGATCCATATTGGAAATAGGCCAGGGCATTGGGGATTAACACCCTTCTATTATGAAAGTCCCATGAGATATCAGGAGACCTCAAGAGGCTTGCACTTTTGTTTGTAAGAACCGTTGTAAGATTATTCTAAGACACTGTGAAAATACTCAAGCTTTCATATTGTTCAACTATGTAAATATTAGTAAGTGTGGTAGAAATTACCTTTCTACTCAGTTGCATAAACTAAATATCATATGAAATCAGAGGAAATGAAGTCTTCTCTTGGGTTGGAATGTTGTATCTTTTTTTGGCAATATTCACAATCTTTAGTATTTCTTTTTTTTCCCTCCAAATTTCTATTTGAATTTTAGTTAGCCAGCATACCGTGTAATATTGATTTCAGGAACAATCTTCATTATTTCTTAAATTTAATGTCCCAGATCTTTACAGACATTACTGTATGAGAAGCTACACTTTCATACCCTTCCAGTGCTTCTGTGATGCTTTTCTCCAAACTCTGTGCTCTTTGCTGACAATAGCAATTGTGTGTACTTTGTGAGGTCAATAAATGCTGATTCCTGCAAGAAAAAAGCTCTTAGGAAGTGAGCTTAGACATCGTGAAGAGGAAGCACTAAGAATGAGGCAATTGAATGAAGAGTATTGCAAAGGCCTGTTTAAAAGTGTGAGTCAAAAGCTAAATTAGTATTTCCCTTGGGTCTACCAATCTTCATATGTATATTATGATTTATTTTTTCTTACCTGGTGAGTTTATCCAGATATGTACTTGGTAGCAAGTTGGCATTATTAAATTCCCTTGCTTTTCATTCCAAAAAAGCTAAATTAGTGTACATGTAACTATAGTACTTATTTTCAAAGAAGTATATAAATAAACTTGAGCCATGTAATTTAAGGTTATAAAATAGATGGCAGTTAGTGAAGAAAACCTTGTCTTTAGAGTGTATTTTTACTCTATGATGCCTAGTTCATAAAATCTATTTTTTATTATTCATTTTAAGATACAAAGCTTAGGAATTCTATAATCTGTTTAATTCTGAACAATTATTTATCGTGTTTAAATGAGGAGCTCAACAATTAAAAAGTTATATATTGCAGTTTTTCTTAAACTATAGAATTTAGAAGCTATGTGTGGTAAAACCAACAGGACCAACTGTGAGCCTGAGGAAATTTCCGTTATGAGGTTTTAATTTTTTTATTAATTTAAACTCTATGTTTTACAGAGTGGGCAGAAAGGGAAGAGGAACAATCTGAAATTATGCCAAACAATTTTCAATCTTTTGTCAGCCTTTTGTGATGCTATAGATGACTGGAATTTGAAACTTGAAATCTGAAAGATTTGTGTTTCAGATGTTTCACATACTGTTAGGTTTTTCCACATGGCTTAAGTTCTTTATAGAAGGAATTTTTAAAACCCATAGCATGAACACAAGATCATATTTATTCTTTAGGACTGGAAAACCAGTGATCTGTTTTCTAAAAAGATGAAAGTGTGATTTTATTCAACATTATAAATAATTTGCCTTCTAGTACTGCTTACATTTCAGTTTTCTGATGCGTGTACTATCAATGTTGACTAAAATTAACTGAATATGTTCACAGAACCAGAGGAAAAAATTGAGCTTGTGTTGCTCAATAATATTTAAATGCTACTTTTTAAAATAAAACTTTACCCTTATAGACTGTTATGTATGATCTGTGTTTCCATGAGGAAATGTTGATTAAGTAGTTTCCATTTTGGTATTACAGTATGTCCTGTTGTAAGTTGCTGACTGTGGAAAAATCTTTACAGTCAAAAAAGCAGCTCAGCTTAAACCCCTGGTATTTATTATGGCAGACACCAGAAATAGAAATCTACCAGCAGTTTTATAATCTATTGAATTCCTGCATATCTTTTGAAGTAAATTAGTTTTAAAAGTTTTTAAAAGAGGCTGTTGACTGTAGAACTGAGTTAGTTACTTTGCATATCCTTATACACAAAGGTTCTTTTTTACTTCATTTACTAAATACATGTCTACAGTTTTTTCTTTTTTAAAGGAAGCCCTAGCCTACAGTAAGTGACAAAATTGTCTCTGTTTAGTGTATCTGTGAGAGATGTTAGTAACCTACAAAATATATTAATTAAATAAAACTTTGGTAAGACATTTGTATGGAATTTTTAGCAGGACAGACTTACTCTGGAAGAAACAAAAAGTCTTCAAAGTCTTAAATAAGTAACTTGCTTTTGGAATTTTTGAGGATATTTGACAATCCTTGAAAACAGAAAAAAGAATTTGGGTTTGTAATATTAGTTTACCTAAGTAAGATAAATTTTTGAGGGTAACACTTGAATTTTGGTGTCTACTTGCAAAGTGCAATAATTCGATAGTGATATTAATCTTGCCTTTAAATGATTACTGACAGAGGCTGTGGAATGTGGTTGGTGTTTTCTGAATAAAAAGTTTCTCAGTGTTTGCTGCTTTCATCTAGAAGAAAGGGAGAGGAGGAAAACTCTTGTAACTGGTACTTTATATGAAGTTAGGACTCTACTCAATGTTAAGTGACTGTAGAATTTTTATTACTTTGCAGTTTTGGTACATGGAATGATTAATACTTTTTACTTTTAAAAAGTTGGTATTTTTACATTTTAATGAGATTACATATAATTAGGTTAAATTAATAGTGTACTCTAAAGAGAACAGAAATATTTTGTGGCACTGAGAAAAGCTGTTGTTTGTAGTTTACTAGGTTGTGTTCTAACTTAAATTTGTGCTTTGGGAAATTAAATTGGGACTTTAACATCTTCAGAAGCAAGAGTTATGTACATTTTCAAGATAAACCCAAGAAATAAACCATAAAAGCAAAGAAGAGTTTTTGTTTCAGAACACAGTCAGAGATGTGACTTTGAAAATGCCTTTTTACCATTCAAAATAAACCTTTCATTTATCAACTAAGAGTTAAATTGGTTCTAATGATATATATCATGTATATTAGTATGTTGTCTTATGTTTACAAAGTTAATGTGCTTCAAAATAACAGCTGAAACACACAAGCATTAATTATTGAACAAGAAAATTAAAGTACTATTTATGAAAACAGCCAAGATTGTTTCATTGTACTTTAGTGTTAGCAGAATACCTGTCTGATTTTTAAATAATAATATATCAGGAAAAATAATTTTGTTTGTACTGTTTCGTAGCTGTTAATAATAAAACTAGACTTGTATTGTCTAGTATGACTTTGAATGTTAATGCTATAGTTATAAAGAGTATGTGGAGTATATGTAGAATATATTTAGGGTTTTAGTCAAAGTTTTTTAAACCATGTTTTGGAAGAAACACTGCAGCTAACATGAATATAGTAGTCAGTTAATACTTGAATTGAACTCTATATTAAGTGTCTTATAATGAGCCTGAACATTACTAATTCCATAGCAGTGATTTCTGAGAGTCCAGATTAACAAATAAAACAGAAGACCTTATCTTCTTTATGGCGAAAGATGTAAAGATACCATTTTGATTTGTAACAGTTTAATTTGTAGACAATGGTAAATTCCAAAGTGTTATTGAACCTGCATGCTAGTAACCATGTAACTACAGTTCAAGTCACTTAATCTTTTAAAAACCACATGGTAGACTTTTAAAAGTTCAGTATAATCTTTTAAAACTATTTTCTGATTGTGGCAGTGATATGCTCACTTAAGATTTGGAAAGTACAGAAAAAATAAAGGTGAAAATAACATTTATAGAGCTGTGTTAACTATACACTGACATTTAGATGTTGATTTCCTTCCTGCCCTTTTTGATATATATGTGTATAGATATTTGTGTATAATGCACATTTATACCAACACTTAAATTGGGTCATAGTACTTCCGTAATGGTATTCAGTTTTAATATAAAAATATTAGTTCCTTTATAGTCATATTTGCATCCTATAGCTAGAATTTATAGGGCAACGTAGTTTTTGCTTTCGAGAAGAAATCAGTAGACTTTTTCCAAATCGGCCAAATAGTAAAATATTTTAGGTTTTGCAGACCAAGAGGCAAAATTTATGATTTAATAGGTTCTCATAACCATTTAAAAATATAAAAGCCATTCTTAATTTGTGTGACTTTAAAAAAAAACACAAAAGAAATAGAACTGGCTAGATTTGGCCCACCAGCTATAGTTTGCAAACTCTGCTTCAGAAGATTATTTGCTTATATTTTATTTATATTTGTGTGCGTGTGTGTATAAATATTTAACAGTTCTTGACATTCTTATCTTAAAGGAGCTGAATGAGCTTATGTGTTAAAACCCAAAGACCCAGATTGTAATTCCAGTGTTACTGCTGTAGGAATCAGTTTGCTGGCTGCTAGAAAGAGAGCTGACCTTGACTTGTTAAAATATGGTACTAGCTCTCTCCTTAGCTGACTTGAGTTTAGAAGTGAACATAATTCATTCTTTGCAGGAAATAGGAATCTATTGTACTTTGGCTTGATGCTAGGAGATAAGGATACTATATAGGATCTTTAGACCTACCTAAAAATGTTATTTAGCTTTAAAATGTCAAAACCACTCTCCCAAATCTAGTTTTCCTTGACCTAGCTGTATTCTCTTTTTAGTATCCATTTTTCTAATTTCAAAGATAAAACTAAATATTAAAACCTTTATTTTCCTATATGTGAGTAAAGGAGTAAAGATGAAAAAGATAGAAAAAAGTAGCTAAAAATAAGTGTCAAAAAGCATTTTGTAATGTCTTAGGATAAAAATTGTGTTTTGAATGTATCCAGCTGCTGTTGCTTTGGTATCGCAGTGATGCTGTTTATTGTTAGGTACAGTTGTGTGTGTGCGTGCGCGCGCACGCGCGTGTGAGTTTGTATCATCTAAAGGATGAGAAAAGATACCCCATACAACACCAATCAAATGTAGTTGCTTTAGTACTAACAAAGTAGACTTCAGAGCAAAGATAATTACCTAGGGTAAAGAGAAGCATTACACATTTGTGAGAGGAGTAATTTACCTGTCCTGAATGTGTGTATATCTAACAAAAGAACTTAAAAATACGTGAAGCAGAATCTGACAGAATTTAAGGGAGAAATAGAGAACAGTTACAGCTGAGACTTCAGCTCTCCTTTCTTAGGAATATACTAGCGGATAGATATCAACCAAGGTTACAAATGCCTATCTACCAACCAGAGATAATTGATATTTATAGTATACTCAAAAACAACAATAAAATATACATTCTTTTCAAGTATACATGGAACATTACCAAAGTAGAACACATCTTGGTCATAATAGAAGTCTATTTAATAAGTCTAAAAGAATTGAACTCAAAGTCTGTTCTTCCGACCATAACGGAAATAAACTAGAAATCAATAACAGAGAGATAAAAGACAAATCTACAATTAAACAGCAGACTTCTGGGCAGCCCGGGTGGCTCAGCGGTTTAGCACTGCCTTTAGCCCAAGGTGTGATCCTGGAGACCTGGGATTGAGTCCCATGTAGGGCTCCCTGCATGAAGCCTGCTTCTCCCTCTGCCTGTGTCTCTGCCTCTCTCTGTCTCTCTCCTCTCTGTGTATTCTCATGAATAAATAAATAAAATCTTTTTAAAAAAATAAAAATAAACAGACTTCTAAATAATCTGTTGGGTAAAAGAGGAAGGCATAGAGGAAATTTAAAAAGATATTTTGAACTGAACAAGGATGAAAATAAAAAGTCAGAATTTATGCAGCTCAGGCAGTGTTCATAAGAAGACTTATATTCAATGCTTAGAATAGAAAAAAAAAGCCCTCAAGTCAATAATCTATATTTCTATCTCAGGAAACTAGAACAAGGAGCATAAAATAAATCCCAACTAAGAGGAGAAACCCACAAAATTTAAAGTGGAAATACAGTAGTAAAAATCAATACAGCCAAAAGTTGTTTATTTTGTTTTTGCAAAGATTAATAAAATTGATAGTTTCTAGCAAAATTGACAAAAAGAGAAGATATGTAGAACTAGTATCAGCAATGAAAGAGAGGATATCATTACAGATTCACAGGAATCCAAAGGACAGTAAGAGGAATAAGAACCACTCTATGCATGCATATAAATTTGACAAGTTAGGTGAAATGGACCAATTCCTTGAAATAGATTTAATTCCTTAGCAAACTAAAGTCACCCAAGAAGAAAAAGATTGTTATGAATAGTCTTCCAACTATTAAGGAAATTAAACTCATTGTTGAAAACCTTCCAAAAAAGAAATATTCAAACCCAGATGGTTTTACTGGTGAATTTTACCAAATACCCAAGAAATAAAATAATATTCTTTCTCTACTGTTTCCTGCAAAAAATAGAAAAGCAGAGAACACTTTCTAACTTTCTTTGTGAAGCAAGAATTAATGTGATACCAAAACTAAACAATGACAGTAAATAAGAAAGCAAGCAAGCAAGCAAGAAGGAAGAGGAAAGAAGAAAACTATGGACCAGTGTACCTCATGAACATAGTTACGGAAATCTTCCATAAAAGATCAACAAATTAAGTTTCATTATCCACAAAAAAGAATAATATACCATGACCAAAAACCCTACCAAGGAATCTGCAAGTAACATTATACATTATGATGAATAACCACAAGGCAAGGATGAATAACAATAAGGCTAGAATGTCTACTCTTACCTCCCTATTCAATATTGTACTGGAAGTCCTGGTTATTGTTCATATGGCAACAAAAGGAAGAACAAGACATACAGATTAGAAAGGAAAAAATAAAACTATCTCTATTTGCAAACATAATTGCCTATGTAGAGAATCCCAAAGAAATCTTCAGAGACCTAGAAAAAGTGATTTTAGCAAGGTCACTGGATAGAAGATCAACACACACAGTAGTATTTCTATATACCAGCAATGTACAATGGGAGAATGTGATAATGAATACAATTTACATTAGCTCAAAAGGAATGTAATACTTTTATATAAATATGATACACATGTATACATGATCTACATGCTGAGGACTATGAAACAATGAAGGAAACCATAGAAGACCTAAGTAAATATAGAGGCATACTGTGTTCATGGATTCGTAGACTCAAAATCAAAAATGTCAATCTTTCCAATTTGATTTATAGATCTAACACAATTCCAGTGAAAATTCCAGCAGTATATTATGTAGATATAGGCAGTTTGAATTTAAAATTTATATGAAAATGTAAAGGAACTAGAATAACTAAAACATGTTTGGAAAAAGAAGAATAAAGTTAGAAGAATAACACTTACTGATTTTGAATTAATATAAATCTACAATAAAGCAACAGTACTGTATTCATGAAGAGATAGGGACATAGATCAATGGACCATAATAGAGTGCTGAGGAGCAATCACACAGATATAGCAAAGGTGTAAAAGATATTCAGTTGGTAAAGGATAGTCTTATCAACAAAAGATTTTTAAAAATTGTACTTTTTATGGCCAAAACCCCCTAATGTTTCAATAATTAGACATTCATTTGCAAAAAACCCCCCTCATTTTAAATTTCTATCTTCCATAAAAGTTAACTCAAAACCAATCATAGATCTAAATTTAAAATGTGAACTATTAAACTTTTATTTTTTAAATTTTATTTATTTTTTTAAGATTTTGTTTATTCATGAGAGACAGAGAGAGAGAGAGAGAGAGAGAGATGCAGAGACACAGGCAGAGGGAGAAGCCCGCTCCATGCAGGGAACCTGACATGGGACTTGATCCCAGGACTCCAGGATCACGCCCTGGGCTGAAGGCAGGTGCTAAACCACTGAGCCACCCAGGGATCCCCCTATTAAACTTTTAGAAGAAAACGGGGAAAAAACCTTCCTGATTTGGAGTTAGGAAGGGTTCTTAGACATGATTTAAAAAGCAGGATTCATAAAAGAAGTTGATAAATAGGACTTCCTTAAAATAAAAATTTTGCTCTACAAAAGACAATGTTGACATGCTAGAGATTAGGCAATAATATTTGCAAATAAGTAACAAAAGCCTTGTATTCAGAAATATATAAGTAATTCTCAAAACTCAACACTATGAAAACTAACAACCCAATTTAAAAATAGGTGTAAATTTGAGCAGACATATCACTAAAGATGATAAAATGTTGGCAGATACATATATGGAAATATGTTCAACATCATTAGCCACTAGGGACATGCAAGTTAAACCCATGTTGAAATAAATGCCCTTACATAGCTATTTGAACAGCTAAAATTAAAAAATCTTCTGATACTAAACCAAGTGCTGTTGAGTATGGAGATCAGTGAGCTTCTTATACATTGTTAGTGTGGATGCAAAATGGCATAACCACTTGAAAAGAGTTCGACAGTTTCTTATAGAGCTAACCATACACTTAACCTATCACCCAACAATTCCACTTCTTGCTATTCACCCTAGAGAATTGAAAATTTATGTTTACACAAAAACCTGTATACAAATATTTATAGAAGTTATATTCATAGTTGGAAAGGACTGGAGGCAACCTAGCTGTCCTTCAGTAGGTAAAGGGTTATACAAAATGCCAGCGAGCCATACAATGATACAATATTCAGCAGTTAAAGGAAAAACTGCTTTTCATGCAACAAATTGAATGGATCTCAAATATATTATACAAATGAGGGAAACCACTTTAAAGATTCAATACTGTGTGGTTCCATTTATACAACATTCTGAAAAGACAAAACTATAATGATAGAAAACATTAGCAATCCTTGCCACAGTTAGCTGTGTGGGGGGGGAGCATGTGGCAACAAAGGCATGAGGGTGTTGTTTTTGTGTAATGTAACTGTTCTGAATCATGGTTTGGTTTTGGTTCCAAGAACATGTGTTACCACTTGTAGACCTGCACACAACAATTTTAAAGTTAATTTTATTCTAAGATAATTTGCCAAATATAATTTTAAGAAGAACTCAAAATAGAAGTTAGGGAAAAAAGGCGGGAAAGGTGGTGATAGAGACCAAAAGCACCAAAATTAAGGAATTTGTTTCTGGCTGAAAATAAAGCACTGGTTTTGGTGATCATATTTTTTACATAATATGTTAAAGCCAAGTACAAATTACTATTTTTAAAAATGTATTTTAAAATGTTTCTTTTCATAATTGTCTGCTAAGCCTGTGCATTTTGTTTTTAATTTGGAATATGCTTTCAACCTACTTAGTAAAATTTGAGAGAAAATATGTTCTATATAATATAAAATCTACCAATTTTCATTTAGACCTTTTTTTAAATTATTTCACTTTTTGGAATTTTTAAAATGTATATAATAAGCAATGATAACACACTTATAAATAAGACAAAGAAGAAACCTCAAAAATAATTTTAAGATATTTTGAACTAGATAAAAAGGAAAACACAACTTATCAAAACCTGTGGCATGCAGGGGAAACAGTGCTTAGAGATTTATAGCATTGAATGCATATATTAGAAGAAAGATATAAAATCAGTAAAAGTAAGCTTTATCTTAGGAAACTAGAAGAAGTAGAGCAAAGTAAATACAAAGTAAGCAGAAGAAAAAAATACAAAAATTTGATCAGAAATCTATGACATTGAAAATAAAAACTCAATAGAGAAAATCAGTGAAGTCAAAAAAGTTGGTTCTTCAGGTAGATAAAGAGATGATGAAACTGATGGTTTTCCAGTGCCACTTTTCAGGGTCTTGTTTTGTTTTTATCTATATCTCGTTATTAATGATTTTTAGTTCTGTACATGAAGCCTATTTATTCTTTCCACTGAGGTATAATCTGTGTCATATTTGCCTTGCCCAAGGGTTGGCTTCTGTTTCTTCATTTTAGTCTTTCATGGCTGAAATTCTACCTTAGTACTTCATATTGCAGGTGTGCATTTAATATGCATCTGTAGCCATATTTTTTCTTTTTTTTAGGCCATATTTTTTCTAGTCATAAATTTTACATTTCCTTTAATTCTTCTCATCCTTTATATTTCATTGTTGAGGAATCCCACAAAATTGCTTTGATTTTTTAGGTTTCACAGTGTTGAAATTTAGCCTGCAGTACTTCAGTAAGCCTTTTAGAAAAAAAGGTTATTCTCCTACATAACCATATCACCAATTTTCATGATAAAGAAAATTAACTACAATTCCTCTAACACTGTTCCTATTTACACTTATGAATTGCCTCCCAAACATCTTTCTTTTTTCCCCAAAATATCTTTCTTGAAGTTAAAAACACAGCCTTTGTTTTGATTGTTACAGATTTTCAGTTTCTTTTAATTTAAAAATTTCTGTTATAATTGACCTTAAAAAAAGCTCAACAGCTGTATAGTAAATGTTCCACATTCTGCATTTATCTGATTTTTTCCTGAAGTATCATTACATGTGTTTCATTATCTGTCATTCTTTTCTGAAAGAAACATTTTTGTCAAAAAACTTTATAATAAAAAATAAAATAAAACTTTATAATTGATGCTATTATGTATAACATCATATTATATTGAATATTGAATAACTGGTTTTTATTTTAACTTCTTCCCATAGTTTGTTCTGTGGGTTGTCTTTCTTGATAGAGTTCAAGGGAAAATATGGAAGGGAAGGATTACCACTGTCCTTAGAAATTTAGAAGTCCAGGAATGAAGATATAATAACCCTAGCATAACTGGATTGAGAGGAATATGAAATTGTTTCTAGAAAAAGAGGGACCAGTGAGATTGGTTTCAGTGTATGAGTATATTGAAGTTGAGGAGCCTGTCTAGTTCTTCTGTAGAGTTTTCTTTGTCCACATACAGCAGCCAGTCCAGGAGCACAAGGTAACTTGCACTGTTTGTTGCTCCAGAAGAGAAAACCTGGAAGCCCTTGCCATACAGGCCAGAGACATGGTAGTGATAGTGGTATATGTATGTGTTCGGCGGGGGAAGTGAGGGATGGGAAGAGAGAGTTTAAGATGCTCCACAAGAAGCAAGAACTTCTTTTGCTTTTCACTCTCCAGAAAACTGAGCACAAAGAGTAATAACCAAATATGCCTTCGGAGAAATAGCATTTTTATTTTCCTCCCTAGATGGCATAAGTCAAGTCATATTCAGTCACACTTAATGTTAGGATTACTTAACATGTCAAGTCTATTAAAACCAATATAATCCACCTAACACCAGGATTTTGTATTCATAAACCTGAGATTTCTTTCTGCGTCGGCATCCACCAGTGTTGATTGCCTACAATTAATTGATTCTTTCATGTATTTTTTGACACAGCACAGAGTATTCAACTAGCAAAATACAGTTACTATGTCATTTTTAGAATCCTACAGAGATATATCCCAATCTGAAAAGAAAACTGATTTGCGAGAATGTCCTAAAAGCTTTTCTTTTGACTGACAAGCTGTCAACCTAAAGGGAAACTCAATTTTTATTCAGTATGTGTCTATAAAAGCTTCAAGTTGAAACAGATAAAACAAGTGTAGTCTATGGATCCTCTCATGCTGCACTACTCATGTATAATACAGTTTGTTTGTGGGTAATGATTGATTCAGAATAATCCTTTATCTTGTTCACACCTGGAAGACCAGCAGATAATATGAACCCTGCTTCTAAGAAAAGAGGATCTATTCTAAAGTCAGTGAATTGGATTTACAGGTGAGCTGAGAATTTACCAGTTAAAACTACTGTACTTCTTCCAGAGTGTATCATTACTTAGTTAATAGTATACTTAGAAAAATTTATTTTTACAGAAGAGGATCATGATTATTTCCTAAGGGCCTTTATATTAGAAATTTAACAAACATTTATTCATTTCTGGAAACTTTCAGATCCCCACTTTCCATGGATTGAGGTAACTTGAAAGTGGTGTGGTAATGGATAGGGTAATGGATAATTATAGTCAGTTTTCATTCAAGATGGTTATGGTTATCAAGCATTCTTCTGGATGAGTCCCTCAAATGTTCTTGATCCCTTAAAATAGAATTTTTTGGCAGTTCATGTGGCCCCATTTTTATTCAGTCATAATGTTGTAGATCTAAGAACTGAGCAGAAACAGCCATGAAAAAAAAAAAAAAAAAGAAACAGCCATGAGCTGGTGCTTTTTAAAAGTTTTAAAAGTTAGGAAAATTCCTAGGATCCTCTTCAGGTAAAGGGAGATGGCCTTTCAGTTTGTGCTGGCTTTCTACTGGATTTAACCTTGACACTAGCAGTATCAACATGGTATGAGATACTTAATATAAGATATGGTTTGTTCACCATAGTAATTCCTTTAAGTTTTTGGAATGATTAAATATTGAAGAAACAAACCAACTGTGTTTTTACCAAAGAATGCCCTCCCTTTTGCCTGTCATCCACATTCCCTATTGCTTGTATTGGCAAAAACTAATTTTCAGTTCAGATATTTACAGAGTTTGAAGACTTTCTATCAATTTTTAAGAATCTATGATTTCAAGGGCTTCTAAGAGAGGAAATTATATTTTGAGAGGCAACTATGACAATAGACATAGGAAATATTTTCCTACATTTCTCCATGTAATTCATATTCTAACTTTGCTTCTTGTAATGAGATTTACATGAAATGATACTTTTACTAATATGACTAAATCATTTATAAATGTTTGTGTTTTGCTGTTACATTTCAGGAAAGTATTTTCTTCCTCTTAAGGGATCTTAACATGCAGAATATCTGAGTTTCAATTTGTTTGGAGAAAAAACACTTAAATGGGGAGTTTGTATTATGATTAGAAATTAAAATACAAAAATCACATAAAACATAAGACCATGTTAATGACCTAATGTTTAATATACTAAATTAATATGTTCAGTGAGTGTTACTTGAGTCTAGAAGGAAAGAAATATTGTTCCAGCCTGGAAAACAGTGCTAATAGGTGTAAACATGGAGGTTGTTAACATATTCATAACTTGCAGTGTGTTGATTTTTTTTTTCTTTTAAGGAAAATATTTTGGCTCAGTTAGGACTATCAGAGGAATAGTGATGGTATTTTCTTTTTACAGTGTTTTTCTCCAATGATTAGAATGTATGAGTGAAAACTTTTATAGGCCTATATGCTCTACAAATCTATAAGTATGGCTCTTGGGAATTACTGCAGGTTCCATGGGAAGCCTAGAGCTAGAGCTTAGTTTACAGAATGTTCATTGAATGTTCTTGGGAACAAAATCTAAAAAGGAAGGAAGGAAATAGAATTGGGCAGTTGAATTGTGATTCAGGCCCAGTGACATTCTTGACCTACTCTACTGTGAATTCAGTAGATAGATTGTTCCCTTAGAGTTGTCTTGAGTTGGGCTGAGATTGCCAGGTCTTCATAGCTTTGCATGGATGTCAGTGGAAGGGGGCTGCCTAGAAAGGGGCATAACCTTGGGCAGAACTGCTCTCTATAGTTCAGATATAGCAGCTGAAGCAGATAGTCCTTTATTAATAGGAGTTGGTTCGCACACCATAGTATTCTCCATGGGAAAGTTTTGATGAATCTAGTACGGTTTCTTTTTTTGCTTATTTTTCTTTATGGTTACCTTTGTGCCTCTGTGATAAGTTATTTCACATTTTCCTACTTCTCTGAGCACAGGTAAGGACTTTCTGCCTTAACGAGTTCCTGAGAGCCTTTTAAAATTAGGGTTAAAGGTTACTTATTAAACATTTTTTATTGAAGTATTCAACAACTCTGTATGTTATGCTATGTTCACCCTAACTGTTGCCACCATACAACACTGTTACAGTACCATTGACTGTATTCCCTATGTTGTATCATTCTAACCAAGTGGTATTCATTACACAACTGGAAGCCTGTATTTCCCAGTCCCCTTTACCTATTTTGCCTATCCCTGCTACCACTCCATCTGTCATCCACCAGTTAGTTTTCTGTTGGGTCTGTTTCTTTTTGTTGTTGTTACTTTTAGATTCCACATAGAAGTGAAGTGATATTTTATATGTCTTTGACTTATCTCACTTAGTATAATCCCTCCATGTTGTTGCAAATGGCAAGGTCTCATCTCTTTTAATGGCTGAGTAATAAGTTTCTATTGTATATATCATTACATCTTCTTTATCCTTCCATGTACTGGTGGACAATTGTGTTGCTTCCACATCTTGGCTATTGTAAATAATGCTGCAGTGAACATAGGAGTGCATATATGTTTTCGAATTAGTGCTTTTGTCTTTTGTTTTGTTTTGTTTTGTTTTTTGTAAAGGAAAATAGAACGGGGCTTAGCAGTTTAGCGCTGCCTTCAGCCCAGGGCGCGATCGGCGCGATCCTGGAGTCCTGGGATCGAGTCCCACGTCAGGCTCCCTGCATGGAGCCTGCTTCTCCCTCTGCCTGTGTCTCTGCCTCTCTCTCTCTCTCTCTGTCTCATGAATAAATAGATAAAATATTTTAAAAAAAGGAAAATAGAATGGTACGGTATTTCTAATTTTTTGAGAAACATCCATATTGTTTCCCGTGGTGGTTGCAGCAATGTTTATTCCTTTTTTTTTTAAGATTTCTTTATTCATGAGAAATAGAGGCAGAGTCAGAGGCAACCAATGTACATTCCTATCAACAGTGCACTAGAGTTCCCTTTTCTAAGAATAAATGCTTTAAAAAATACTTTGAGATCATTCTATGTAAGACGCTACAGATTTCTTTCTTTGTGAAACCATATAAAATTATGAATAAAAAGAAAGATGATGTATTTTTCTCTTTTGTATTTCCATGTATATGATCTTCTTCCTGTTGTCTTGAAACATTTAATCTGCCTAGTGTGAGATTGGGATAGACTGTATTAGGAAGGCAGAGAGAATTAAAAAAAAAATCTAGCTTTTGATTTTAATTTATTTAGTGAATATATTTTAAGTGCCTACTATATACCAGGCATTGTCCTAGACTTTGGGGATAATGGAATTTTGCAACAAAAAGATGGGCTTAACAACTAGGCATTTTCAGCAAGATGCAGCATTTCTAAAGTCTGTGTTTTATCAAGAACCATGCCTGAAGTACTGAAATTATAGGGTTTCAACCACAGTATAGAGAAAATACCATAACATAGCAAAATTCTTTAGACTCTTTAAAAAATCTGAAGTAATTCTTTGTACATTTTTAAGTTGGCATCTAAACTTTTTAATTATAAGTTTGATAATTGTGGAGGATGTAATTTGGAGTGTTTTGGTATTGACATTTAAAAATAAAGTGGTTACATTGCTCTTTTGAATGTATTCAGTGGAATCTAAATGGCTTAGCAAGTTGATATCATCTCTTGAAAAATGGTTAGGTGTGAGATGCTGGTGTTGTGCACAAATGAAGTACTCATGTTTCTAATGCAGAGGCCACTGCTATAGGCCAGGCAGTGACTCCTCCAGAAATTGACCATTGCCTTGCAGTGATAGAAGCCACATTCTTTGTGACATTAAGCCTTTGACCCTTCTTGGAGCTATTGGTAGTGTCTCACTGCTGTTGACAGTTTTTCAGATTACAGTGTTGTTCGACCAGTCTGATAAGCCAATTCTGACAGCACCATTGTGGCCCTTGAAACTAATCTGTGTCATGTGTTCAGCTTGTCAGATAATGTGCATCTTAACAATGGTATACCTTTAATCCCCAAAGCTATTCCATAATTGGCTGAGAGTCAAGGTATTCAATGGACCTTTCACATGGCCAATCATCTATGGATATCCAGTATTGTTTAGTGTTTAAAATATCTAAAAATTGACTCAAGAAGTTTCTGTTCTTCCCTCACTTCCTCCCAGTTCACCCACTTTAGTAAGTGGCTTGGTCATTGAATGGAGGTATCCCTAGGAAGGCATCATCTTCTTTTGGCTGCTTTCTGGATAATGATCAGGATAAAAGGTGAAAGGAGTTATACAGACCCATCTTGAAAATCTCTGGATATCATGGGTCTTTTAAATAATAACTAAAAGTAGCCACGGGGCAGCCTGGTTGGTTACACACTTCAGGTGGCAACCTACCTTAAAAAATGGTCTTAAGAAATTGAAACTTAATTCTCATTCAGCCACCTAGATTCTTTTGTTGTATACTAGGATCCTAGGTTATAAGTATAATGACCATTTGGTCAAATACACTGATCAGCAAATCTCCCTAAAATGGCTCATGGGTATGTATAATGGTTCTCTGGAATTTTTATTTTTAAAAAACCCTTGTTTCTTTTGCTTTTGACTTTTCCAGATGAGGAGTCTGGGTCTGAGGAGAAACTTAGTAGATAAAGATTGAATTTATGGCTACTGGAATGGGACACATCAGTTTTCCCGGGGTCCTAGGGAGGGAATACTGTAAGCCCTGGGAAGTGGGGGGTTTAGGGGAGATCATTCATGATCTTTGTCTTTCAGAATCACCCACAGAGCCTTCCTCAGGAATGAAGACTTCCTGGTGCAGCTCTCCCAAACTACTGCAAGTGCCTTACATTTAACTGAGTGCTGGGTATGCTGTCCACCTCCAGATGGCTCTGATCATGATTTGTCATTCCTCTTAATTTTATTGAGAAGTCTATTGGAAGCATCAGGGGATGACCCCAACTTCTCTACCTCCTACACAAAACACCTGTCAACACCTCCACATTGCCTTCCCTGCACCCATTCCAGTAGCCATTGTTTAGTCATTCCAGGAAGTGGCCAAATGCCAGCTGGCTGATGTTTAAGCAAACAGGATAGGTTGCCCTGACTTTTCTTAGGCAGTCTTTTCAGATAATAAGGACTTAAACTCAACTGTTTAAACTAAACGAATTCTAAAGTACACCAGCCTGTTAAAAGGCCACATTTGATCCACTGTTAGCTTGTTATTTGGGTCCTATTTGTGGACCTCGAACAATTGTAAGCAATACCTTTCCAGAGGTACTTTAAGCACTCCTGGCATTGTACTTATTTGGAAGCCAGGCATGAACTTGCCTCCTTACCAAAAACGTAGTGACTTGTATTCTAAGGTAAGTTGTAAGAAACCTTCATGTATTTAATGAAGCATTATGTATTTTTCAAATTATTATAGAGATCTCTCCAAAATGAGGCAAATCTTGATTATTTGGGGGAACTTCTTGGAGGAGTGACTAATTTATTGTTTACACATACTCTGCAGGCAGTTATCCCTTGAATGGAATCATCCAGTTAGGATAGATACTATAAAATTTGTCCCTGACTTTAGCTGAAGTGATCAATGATACCACCATGTCTCTAGAAAATACTTAAGTCAGCCTCAAGTTACTGGCCAGGGTTGTTATGGATGATAGAACTGCCTTAGATTTCCTTGTGGTCCAGGCAGATTCACTAATACACGGTCCTGTTCCTGGATTAATGTTTCTGCCTAAGTGGAAAGGTCAATCCAGACACAGAAGGAGAAAGCCACTTGGATTTGTGAGGTAGACTGATAGTTTATGAGATTTGTTCACCTGATTTGGCCCAGGACCCTGGAGGACATGGTGGATTCAGTACTGTAGGTTGGCTTCATCTTGTTGCTTTGGACTCCTGGTTTATAGAAGTAGCCTTCATTACATGATGGGTAAAACAAATTAAATATATTTGGTCCTCCCTTTGTCAGATTAATCAACTTGATCAGTAGAGTAGAATGCTTTTGAAATATTTGCTAGGAGTCCATGACAGTATAGAAACAAGGGATACATGGTACTGGAGGTAATTTTCCATGAACCTCTTATTTTTCCACATATTTTGCAAGCAGAGGCACTGACTGCTTTTGTTTTGGACTCTCCTTTCAAGGATGCTTGTATAGTAAACAGTCTTGAAAAATAAACATAGTCTTTCTAGAGCAAAGGTCAGGTATGTTTTACTGTTCAGTGTAATAGAGATAATGTCTCTGTAGACAAAGGTCAGGCATGCTCACTACACACTATAAAACATTTGTGCTCCTTAAACTCAGATTTTCTCTTCTGTAAACCTACTGGGCACACATCCATTTGGACTCATTCATGTTGCTCCATGGAATGTGAGGGTAAGGGGAACAATGCAAATGTGCTGATGCTCATGCTGCTTGCTATGATATGACTAATAAAGTAGTTTATCTCTGACCAGGAGTATCTTGTCTTCTGCTTTCATCTATGAAACTGATGGTTTAAATTGTTAACTTAGAAGTAAGGCCAAATCTCAGATCCTTCACAGTTCTTGACACTGAAATAATGGATGCTGTCTCTGGAGTGTCCATTTGGGGGCCCTATATCTCTACTTAAAAAACCATCCATTTTAGTAGTAAATAAAAATGTCAAATACATATAACTTTCAGCTTGGTATTGCTGTTTAAAGGTGAATTATCTGTAGTAAGGACACAAACTATTGCCTCAGCTCTTGGGGCCAAATCTGGCTCACTGCCTATTTTTTGTAAATAAAGTTTTATTGTAATACAGCCCCATCCATCTATATTTATATTGTCTGTGATTACTTTTGCACTACAAGGCAAAGTTGGATAGTTGAAACAGAGACCCTATAGATCTTGTCCCTTAAAGAAAAACTTTATAGATCCCTGCTCTAGCACTGTAGCCTAACATTGTTTCCTTTAAATATACTTGTAAAAGTATGTCAAAATAGATGTGCAGAGATGTTCACTGTAGGATTGTTGATAATAGTAAAAAAATAAAAATAAAAAAAATGGAAACAACTTCAGAAGTTGTGAGGCCTAGATTTATTGCCTGAAAATTGTACTTGTTCTGCCGATTTTCACATCATCCCCTGGACTCAACTCTGCTCACTGAGTCTGAAACACCACATTAGGTACTTACATTTAAATATACATGAAACACTATTTCCTTCTTCACTCAGGACAGGGGGCTGTCAGTAAATACCATCTGGGAGAGAAGACAAGGGACACCAGATTAATTTGGCAAGTTTCTATAAACTCCAGGGAGTGTAAGGATTACCCAGTAAGAAGCTGGGGGTATTACTGTTAAATTTTGCATTTTAGTCCAAAGGTCTTTGAAAGCCAATCAAAAAGTCGTCTTTGGGAAAACAAAGTAAAACTCAACAAAAACCAAACAAGCAAAACAGAAAAGTCTGGAATTACAATAACAACAACAAGGGTATTGCTTTTGGTATTAATGAGCTACACTTAACTACTGATACTTTTCATTTAAGGAGGACCTTCTGTATGTCCAAGTATGAGGATAGAAGCCTTAAATAAGGTAGAAGGCTTATGTTGACTGACATTTAGGAAAGAATTAAATTTACTTTACAGTTGACTCTTCAACAGCATGGATTTGAACTGTATAGGTCCACTTATATGAGGATATTTTTCAATAAATACATTGTAGTACTGTAAATGTATATTCTCCTCCTTATGAATTTCTTAACTATATTTTTCTGTCCAGCTTGTGTTATTGTAAGAATACAGTATATAAATACATATAACATGTGCAGTACGTCTTAATCAGATGTTATTGGTAAGCCTTCCAGTAAACAAACTATTAGCAGTTAAGTTTTGGGGGAGTCAACAGTTATATGCAAATTTTGACTGCACTGAGTGTTGTCTTCTCTCCTTTCTCTGCTTAAGGGTCAACTGTATTTTAATGAGCCTTTATAAGGAAACCAAGACCAATCTGTTTTAGATTTGGGTAGCCTGGTAAGAAGAGAAGGAGTTAACCTGGTAGCAACTTATATTTTAGAAATCCATCTCAGGAGAAAGAAGGCCAAGTTCTAATATAGTGGTGGCCAGCATTGGCCAAAATGTAAGTTTTTATTGGGCAATATTAAAGATGTTTCAGATGTATTTTGCTCCTGCCTTTATTTATAAATGTAGTGACCATTTATATTGACCTTGTAAAAAAAATGTTTTGAACAACAAATCAGTATCATTTAATTCCTTTCATTAGACATTGTTTGTATTCACAAAGTCTTAAAAATTTATAAGAATCCAATCACATTTCGTTGTACATTTGACATCCCTATGGGTTGGGGGAGAGTATATGAGATAGGGATTTTCCAAGAAAATCTAGGTGTTTAGGTAGCCAAATGTTAACAGATTGTGGTCAGGAGATAAATATGGTGAACCTATGGATAATTGGGATAGGAGCAGAGGCAAATATATTGAGTGCATTTTGAGGTTCTCTTCCAGAGAGAGAGTTCTTTATGTTGTAAACCTTGTGTTATACTTCAGGTGTGAACTTGGGGAGGTAATACCTTATAGGGCAAAGGTTGACACATATCAGTAGGAAGTTTTGTTTTTTTTTTTTAAAGGTGCTTCTTTTTTTCTTTTGAAAAATTGTAAAAGTAGTGAGAGGGAAACCTATTATTATTTAACTTGCTGCCTAATTTCCATAGGTTCTGTTTTGCCTCAAATGTTCAGTGAACAGAGAGAACCATTATGACCTGTCCAAAGCTAAATAGCCAACTAGCTGAATAAGATCACTTGGGAAATGTGCTCAATTAAATAAATAGATTAAGTGGTTTATTTTTCTGTATGGGTAGTTAGGAAAGCATGTTATTTCAGGTGGCAGACATGGAAGAATTTTGAAACTGTATGTAGGTGGAACAATGCTAAGCTCTCTTCTAGTTAATCAGGGAAGACTTCATGGAAGAAGGATGAGTAAGTGTGGATAAGAAGAAGAGGGTGGGTATGGCTGTCCTTGTGTAGAACTTCAAAATCAATAGGAACAATCTATCAGTTTTGAAATAAAGGATAACCTCTAATTTTTGTATTACATGAAGTGGATGGAGGAGGTAAGACACATAGTGCCTTTAATTTTTTTAGATTGATATATGTTATGCTAATTTCATGTTTTGCTTCTTTCACCAGGTATTCTGTTTTTAATTAGATTAAAAGCATTCTGAGGATGGGAATTATCTTTTCTGCTTCTTTTGTGCCTCATATAGAACAAAATTATGGACCCATGCTTATAAAAATTTCAATTTTTTAAAAGAAAATTTAAGATTTCAAATATGAAAGGCTTAGCATCTTTAAAGCTGTTGGACAGAGTGTGAGTAAGTAGAGAATTTGGGACTTAAGAGCTGAGGCAGAACCTTTAAAGCGTTCCTAGATTTGAGGGACAAACTGAAGTTAGAGTGTCATAGTGAAATTGGAAGACAGGAATAAGCTCCTGAGCATAGTAGATACACAAGTGGAACAGGAAACATTGGCATTAATAGTAACTTAGTATATATAGTTTGGGTCAGGGTTCTCAGCCACCAAAAGGAGACAATTTGGGAATGCTGTTCACAATAAGATCTTCACCTCAGAATCTCTAACGGGAAAACATGTTTATATAGGATAGGAACCAGGACATACATTTTATTCTTTGCAAGGAAGTGATTTTTTTTTGTCTTTATATGACTTTACTGCAGTGACTAAAACCTAGTAGATATAACTTATATTTAGTGTACTGTATTTATTTTTAAGAATTGGCCTATATGGTAAGAATTATAATTCTGAATAGTTTTAATCAGTCCTTCCTTCCTTCCTTCCTTCCTTCCTTCCTTCCTTCCTTCCTTCCTTCCTTCCTTCCTTCCTTCCTAGGAAGTTATAAGATTATAACTTACAGTTAAAAGATTTCTTAGATGGATCCTGTCTTGTCAGGCCATGGGATTAGTAGAAGGAAATAGTAATACACTGATTTTATGGGATTTCTGAACTGAAAGAACAGGTTGCTATTTCTGGCACACATAGGTGAGAATGGAATAATCTGTAGAGTACCACCAGGTGGGTTTTCTTGTCTTTTAAGATATTGAGGCTTCTCTTTTCTCTGTTGATGTATAGAGACGTTAAATGTCATGTTTAAGCTATTGGGGAAGTTTTAAAATTTGTTTTTCTTGCCCATAATGAAACATTAGATGGGATTATGAGAAATAATCCCCAACAACAGTTTTTTCCTCAAGTAGATTATTCAGGTAAGATTGACTTGTTGTAGATACTGTTTAGATATGGGGCTTGATTCCATTCATTGCTGGCTTCATGTATTCATTGAACACTTGGTTTGTGCCAGATACTTCTCTAGGCAATTTATACCTAGTATTTCATTTAACTCTCATAGGAACCTTAAAAGAGGAATAGTAGTATCCCCATTTTAAAGATTGTGGATATTGAAGTTCTCTTTCCCAGTCAGATTAATCAATTTTCTCCATTCCCCCAGAAAATACATTGACTGATGATGATGGCTCCATTAGTCATTTATGTCTGGTCAGTTATACTCTAGCATGCTTCCACACTCCTCTCTAATCATGAGTTGTAGACTTATCAAGAGTCAGTTATATTTGTTCCCAGACCTATTAATAATTATTCATTTAAAATTAAACCGATGAATTCCTAACAAAGGTTGTTTTATTAAAGCTAAGTTGAATGTTTGGAAAGACACAATGATAAGGAGCTAAAATACTTGCTATTAAATTAGGTATGATGAGATACTGTTAATAAATTGTAGGAAAAATGTGGAAGATTTTGAATTTATTTACTTGTAAGTGTATTCATTTTTGCTATGTTTTAAAGAAAAGCTGAGGGATACCTGGGTGGCTCAGTAGGTTAAGCATCTGCCTTTGGCTCAGGTCATAACTTCAGGGTCATGGAATCGGGCTCCCTGCTCAGTGGGCATTGTTTCTGCCCCCTCGTCCCCCCCCACTCATGCTCTCTCTCTTGTCTTTTCTCTCTCCCAAAAAATAAGTAAAATCTTAAAAAAGAAAAACAAACAAGCTGAACACTTTGAAGAATGCATCATGAGTTTGATTTATGCAAGAAGGACAATGCAGAACACTCATCAGAGGACCCATACTCAGAAAAGGGGTCCTGATCCTAAGTTTGGTACTAAATGAAAATTAAGACCTAAGAGAGTTGCATATGAAGATTAAAACAGGAGTAGTATTAATGATAGAATGATTAGAGTTCATGGCTTTAAAGCTGCTGCTGCCGCCAAGTGGGCTTGCCAACACTACAAAGAAAATACTCAGAATTTCTGCCTTATATCATTCCAAGACTTGATTGGAAGAATAGTGCCAATCACTAGTGTTGGCAGCTCTCTATGTTAGTTCCACATGTTCAAGAAATGTGCACATTTAGTCAGGAGACTTATTAGTCTTCTTTGGGTTAAGGCAGGTAGAGAGGGAAGGGAGTTCTTCCAGATAGAGGTCTGAGTCTAGGTAAAGATTCCTACCTCAAAATACTGGGTTTATTTTATGTTTAAAAATAATTTAGGGTAATGGTTGGCTAATTCATTATATCTTCACCTTAATCTACTTTGGAAATTATGATCCTTTGTTATATAGCTGAGAAGGAACAGAACCTACATCAAGTTTAGTGCCTGATCTATAAGCCTTTGCACCTTTTGCCAAATCACACTTGTTGAGGTTTCTTTTGGGCACCCACCTGCTGCTTTCTAAGCTCTCTGTGTACCAGTTCCTGAATTTCCCCTTGGGTCCTTGAATACAGAGCCTATTTTGTTGCATTCAGAAGAATAATCCTCAAATGGAAAAGCTTTTATCAAACAATATAATAGAATTATAGCCTACAGTAAGAGAAGAGAAAGAGAAAATTATCACCCAGGAGCCTTAAATATGTGAAATAGCACCTGGTCTCCAGATCCAGACAAATTATGTTTAAAAGAATTTGTGGATGTCTCGTACAGTTTTTGTTTACAAAAGTAATACGTACATACTGGTTTTTTAAAAAATTATTACTATAGAAAATATGTGTGTCCACAGTGTGAAGGAGCAAGAAATAAGTATAAATGAAACCTCTTTTCTTCATGAATATGAAAGGTAAATGAAGCCGTAAACTGTATTAATAGAAATGTTGTATCTGAATCATAGATGCTAGTGGTTCCACTGTCACCTTAGATGAGATGATGAATTCATTCTCCTACTTTATATGAGGGGTTATTCATCAATTACAGTGTCAAGAAGGGCACATTTAAGTATTTGAGCTCCTGTAAATAGTGACCTAGGAATAATAGTCAATAAATGGGAAAGAAAGACTACAAGCAAATGGTATTAATAATATCCAGGTTTTTAAATACTGTCATGTAAAAGAGGATACAGACTTCACTGGTGTTCCTTAGAACAGTGGAAAGAAAAATTCTTTTAAAG
Source organism: Nyctereutes procyonoides (assembly GCF_905146905.1). NCBI lineage: Eukaryota > Metazoa > Chordata > Mammalia > Carnivora > Canidae > Nyctereutes > Nyctereutes procyonoides. The sequence goes on along the minus strand of NW_026575040.1, from coordinate 18,350,060 downwards.
GACTAGGTAAATATTTTGGGTTTTGCGTGTAACAATTTAACTGCCGTTGTAATATAAAAGGAGCCACAGACAGTATGTGGGGAACAAATGGGCATAGCTGTAGTCCAAAAAAAATTTATTTATAAAAATAGACAATAGACTGAATTTATCCACAGGCCAGCTCCTGCTCCAAATGGGCACGATTTTCATCTCTCAGAATTTTTGAAGAGAATTTTCTAAGAGATTTCAGCAGTGAGAGAAACTTCCTGAAAGGTCTGGGCACACTTGAACTGATTCATTAAAACCATCAGCCTCTCACATACTGTTGGTGGAATTCTTGCACTAAATAGAAGGGAAGACTAAATGACTCTTAAGACTTATGCCAGTTTTTCCCCACCACTTTTCCATGTTATAACAAAAGTTCTTTGATTTAGTTGTTTGAATATTTACACCTTAATGGTCAAAGATTCAACCCAGAAAATAGTTCTTTATTGAACTTTGCTTTATATGAATTTACTTAATTTTATTTTATTTTGTTGAATTTAATTCAGTACAGTAGTCTGTTTAACATATGTATTTTATTGCATGTAATAAAATACAGTGTGTATTTGTACATTCAATTATATACTTCCTTGAATTACACATTTAAAATGAATATCTTATACATATATATATACATATTTATTATATATACATGTGTTTATTTGTATATAGTAAAATACATTTTTAAATGTTTATTTATTTTTTATTTTTTTTTTATTTATTTATGATAGTCACAGAGAGAGAGAGGCAGAGACACAGGCAGAGGGAGAAGCAGGCTCCATGCACCGGGAGCCCGATGTGGGATTCGATCCCGGGTCTCCAGGATCGCGCCCTGGGCCAAAGGCAGGCGCCAAACCGCTTTGCCACCCAGGGATCCCTTTTAAATGTTTAAATTGAGTATAGTTTATTGGTTTCAGATGTAAACATAGTGACAATTACATATATATTATGAAATGGTCCCCATAAGTATAGTTTACATATGTTGTACTTTTCATCCCTGTGACGTTTTGTAACTGGAAGTTTGTCCCATTTATATATCTGTGTGTATATATATGTATTGACTGATAAGTTTCCCAGTATAGTTAATATATGGTGTTATATTAGTTTGTGTACAATATAGTGATTTAGTAATTCTATACATTATTCATTGCTGATTGTGAGAAACATAGGAAATTTTTACCTCTTAATCACCTTCACCTATTTCACCTATCCCACTACCCCCTCCCCTCTGGCAACCACCGGTTCTCTATATTTACTTGCCTGCTTCTGTTTTTTGTTGTTGTTGTTTGTTCAGTTTTTTTCTTTTGTTCCTATATTCCACACTTAAGTGAAATTATATGATACTCCTTTCTCTAATTTATTTCACTTAGCATGATACCCTATAGGTCTATCCATGTTGGGAAAGGCAAGATTTCATTATTTTTTTATGGCTGAGTAATATTCCATTGTGTATATATACATCTTTGTCCATCATGTCTGGTTTTCTTTCTTTCTTTTTTTTTTTTTTTTTGTCCATCATGTCTGTTGATGGACACCTCCTATGTAGCTTCTGTATCTTGGCTTGTAAATAATGCTGCACTAAACATAGAAGTGCACATATCTTTTCTAATTAGTGTTTTGTGTTTTCTGTGGGCAAATATCCAGAAGTGGAATTACTGGATTGTTTGATATTTCTATTTTTACTATTTTGAGGAACCTCTCTACTGTTTTCCGGACTGGTTCAATTTACATTCCCAACAACATACACAAGTGTTTCCTTTTTTCCACAAACTTGCCAATTCTTGTTATTTTTTTCGTTTTGATTCTAGCCAAATCAAATATAAGGTGACATCTCATTGTGGTTTTGATTTGCATTTCCTTGATAATGAGTGATGTTAGTATCTTTTCATGGATCTGTTGGCCATCTGTCTAACTTTGGAAAAAAAATATTTGTTCAGGTCCTCTGCCTATTTATTTATTTATGTGTATGTTTTTGAGATATGTAACTTTTTTACATATTTCCCATAGTAACCCCTTTTTTGGATATATCATTTGCAGATATTTTCTTCCTTTCAGTAGCTTGCTTTCCATTTTGTTGGTAGTCTCCTTCACTGAGCAAAAGCTTCTTATAGTTTGATGTATTCCCAGTTATTTATTTTGCTTACTTCCCCTATGTCTGAGAGGCATATCCAGAAAAATTTTGCAAAGACTAATGTTCCAAGGGTTTACTGCATGTGCTTTTTTTTTTCCGGCAGTTTTATGGTTCAGGTCTTGTATTTACATCTTTATTTTTATTTTTATTTTTTTATATTTACATCTTTAATCCTGTTTGAGTTTATTTTTGTATATGTTGTAAGAAAGTGGTCCAGTTTCATTCTTTTGTATGGAGCTGTCAGTTTCCCAACACCATTTATTGAAGAGACTGTTTTTTCCCCATTGTGTATTCTTGCCTCCTTTGTTATAGGCTAATTGACCATATAAGTGTGGTTTATTTTTAGACAGTCTGTTATGTTCTTTTGAACTGTGTGTCTTGAATTTGTGCCAGGACCATACTATTTTGATTACTGTAGCTTTGTAGTATAGTTTGGTATCTGGTATTGTGATACCTTCAGTTTTATTCCTTTTTCTCAAGTTTGCTTTGGCTATTTGGGGTCTCTTGCGCTTCCATCCAAATTTTAGGACCTTTTTGTTCTAGTTTTGTGAAAAATGCTGTTGATATTTTGATAGGGATTTCATTAAATCTTTAGATTGCTTTGGATAGTATGGATGTTTTAACAATATTAATCCTTCCAATCCATGATCATGGTATTTCTTGCTATTTATTTGTGCAGTCTTCAGTTTCTTGCATTAATGTCTTACAGTTTTCAAAGTATAAGCCTTTCACTTCTTTCTTAAATTTATTCCTAGTTACTTTGTTCTTTTTTTCTTTTTTTAAGAGAGAGAGTGATGGGAGAGGGGCAGAGGAAGAGGGAGAGAGGGAATCCACACTGGGTGTGGTGCTCGATCTCACAACCCTGAGATCATGACTTGAGTCAAAATCAAGAGTTGGATACTTAACTGACTGAGCCACTCAGGTGCCCCCCCCTTCATTATTTTTGATGTAACTGTAAATAAAATTATTAATTTTCTTTCTATTTTGTAATTAGTGTGTAGTAACAACAGATTTCTGTATATTGATTTTGTATCCTGGAATTTACTGAATCCATTTGTTAGTAAATACATTTAAAATATGTATTTCAGTAGTTTTGAGATTTATTTTGCCAGATGTATAGAACATGTCCATCATTCCAGGAAGTTACCTTATTATAGTTGTTTGCAGTCAATTTTCTTAACACCTGTTCCTTGGAACAATTTGGCACCTCTCCCTGTAGATTAGATTATATCTGTCACTGTAGATTGGCTTTAGCCTATTTTAGAAATATCTTTTAATAATGGAACCATGTAAAATAAACTCTTGTATCTGGCTTCTTTGCCCTAAAATAATGTTTTCTTTGTTTTTGCTTTTCTTGAGTGAAAGTGCCCTTTACTTTCTATTTCACATCTTTGAAGAGTTTGGTTTTACACTTTGATGCCATCACAAAAGGTGGGACATTGAGAATTTATTCAGAATGTTATGATTTGTACAGAGTTTTAAAATGTTTAAAATTTACATATTTAGGTTTTTTAAAAATTTAAATTCAAATTAGTTAACATATAGTGTATTAATGGTTTCAGAGCTAGAATTTAGTGATTCATTTCTTACATATAACACCCAGTTCTCATCCCAGCAAGTGCCTTCTTTAATACCCATCACCCATTTAACCCGTTTTTTCACCCACTTCCTCTTCAGCTAACCTCAATATGTTATCTTACCTATATGGTTTCTTATGGTTTGCCTCCCTCTGTTTTTATCTTATCTTATTTTTCCTTCCCTTTTCTTATGTTCATCTTTTTTATTCCTTAAATTCCACATATGAGTGAAATCATATGGTATTTGACTTTCTCTGATTGACTTATTCTCTTAGCATAATACATTCTAGTTCCACATTGTTTTAAATGGCAAGATTTCATTCTTTTTGATGGCTGGGTAATATTCCACTGCACACACACACCACATCTTTATCCATTCATCAGTCGATGGACATTTGGGCTCTTTCCATAATTTGGCTATTGTTGGTAGTGCTGCTATAAACACTGGGGTGCAGGTGCCCCTTCGAATCAGTACTTTTGTATCCTTTGGATAAATACCTAGTAGTGCAAATAGCTGGGTTGAGTATACTGTTTTCCAGAATGGCTGTACCAGTTTGCATTCCTAGCAACAGTGCAAAAGGGTTTCCCTTTCTCCACATCCTTGCCAACATCTGTTGTTTTCTGAGTTGTTAATTTTAGCCATTCTGACAGGTGTGACATGGTATCTCATTGTGGTTTTGATGTGTATTTCCCTGATGACGAGTGATGTTGAACATTTTTTCATGTGTCAGCCATAAAATAATGTTTTTGATATTCATCCAGGTTATTTTATGCATTAGAAGCTAGTTTTTTATTGCTTGATAGTTTTCATAGACCAGTATTTGTTTATCCATTAATCTGTTGACAAACATTTGGATTGTATACAGTATTTTGGCTATTATGAATAAAGCTGTTGTGAAATTACTATACTGCTTTTTATGGACATTTAAACAAAATTTTGTTTTTAAGTAGTCTCTGTACCTAGTGTGGGGCTCAAACCTGAGATCAAGAGTTACATGCTCCACTGACTGAGCCAGTCAAGCCACCTGGATATTTTGTTTTTGTTATCCTTGAATAAATACCAGGAGTAGAGTTTTGGGTCATATTGTGAGTATATGGTTCATATTCTGTGAAACTGGAAAGCTACTTTTTCACAGTGGTTGTACTATTTTACATTTCTACAAGCAATACATGATCTCATTGCCCAACATCCTCTAACACTTGCTATGTTAGTCTTTTTAAGGTTAGCTATTGATGTATGTGGTATATCTCATTTTAGGTTGTTTCTCTGATGATTTATGATGTTAACCATCTTTTCATGTGTTTATTGTCCATTCATGTATATTCTTTGACAGTTTTCAAATTGAACTGTCAGCTTTTTATTGAGTTTAAAGGGCTTTTCATAATTTTGGACATAAGATCTTTGTCAGATATATGTATTATGAATATTTTCTCCTATCCTTTGTCTTTTCATTTTCTTAACAGTCTTCTGAAAGGCATTAGATTTTAATTTTGATGAAATCATATTAAGTTTTTTATGTGATTAAAGCTTTCTTTGTTCTGTCAAGAATCTCTGCCTACTCCGAAATTGCAAGGATTTTTTCTTCTGTGTTTTCTTCCAAACTTTTATAGTTTTATATTTCATTTTTAGGTTTCTGAGCCACTTCACATTTTTGTGTGAAATATAGGAATTGAAGTTCTTTTTTTTTTTTTATCTTCCATGAGATACTCAGTTGTTCTAACACCATTTATTTGAGACTGTCCTTTCATTGTTGAGTTTCTGTTTAGTGTCTTAGTTGAAAATTATTTGACCCACATATGTTTGGTTCCATTTTTGGAATCTGTTCTGTTTCATTGATCAATGTATTTCATTGATGCCTACCTTGTCGTGTCTTCATTACTGTTGGTTTAGAGTAAAGTCATAAGATTAGATACTAAAAGTCAGTCCAACTTTGTTTCTCTTTTAAAAATTATTTAGCTTGTTTGGGCCTTTGTATTTCTACATACGTTTATTTCAAATAAGCTTTCTAGAATTTTGATTTGAATTTCATTGATTCTGTGTGGTTTATTTTTTATTTTTACTTTTTTCTACTCCATAATCCTTGATTTTTGAAGAAAAATGTATTTTGTAACATTCTATATGAATGGTCTAGTAGGGCTGTTTTAAAATGTTATTTTAAAAATTAATGTAAAATAAAATTGACTTTTGAGAGCGAAGGGGGCAAAAGGAGAGGGAGAGAGAGAATCTTGAGCAGGCTCCACACCCAGCATAGTACCCACTATGGGCTATATCTCATGACCTTGAGGTCATGCCCTGAGCCTAAATAAAGAGTTGGCCACTTAACTGTGTCGTCATCCAGGCACCTCTAAAATTGACTTCTTTTTGGTATATAGTTCTATGAATTTTAACACATGTATAGTTCATGTAAGTCTTACCACAGTCAAGATTCAAAATAATTTTATAACCCCCAAAATTAGCTCATGTTATTTTTCCCCCCTTACCCCATGTTCTTAATCCCTTGGAACCACTAATCTGTTCTTTAGTACTATGGCTTTATATGTTTGAGAGTTCTATATAAATACAGTAATATGTAACATTTTGAGACTGGCTTCTTTAAGCATGTTACCTTTGAGATAAAGCTATATTGTTGAATGTACCGGTATTTGGTTCCTCATTATGGATGGGCAGTATTATATTAATTAGATGTGCCACAGTTGGGTTTTTTTTTTTTTTAACACTTGTTAAAGGACATTTGTGTTGTTTATGGTTTTTGGAGAGTATGATTAGAATGGCTATGAATATTTTTGCATCAATTTTTTTGTGAACACTGTTTTTTATTTCTAAAGGGTAAATAACTCAGGAGTAGGACTACTAGGTAATATGGTTATGGTTTGTAGTTTATTAATAAATATTCCTTACTTTAGAAGTAATTATATTTATTAGAGTAAATTTAGAAAAGTGTAGGCAGGAAGAAAAAATGGGGAAGGTACTTCCCTTTGTCTTTCTGCTGAAACTCAAATACTGTAAGCATTTCAGTATGTTTCCTTTCGAGCTTCCTCCTCCCCTTCTACTCTCACTTCTTTGCCACTTCTTCCCCATCTTTTTTCCTCCTCTTTTCCTCTTCCTCCTTTTACTTTTTCCTCCATCCATTTCCTCCTCTTCTTTCTTCCATTCCTCCTGTTTTTACCTAGCAGTAGTCATATTGAAAATATAGCTTACTATCCATTTTATTTCTCTTAATTACACTATTTACGTATAAGACTTACTACACATTATTTTTCTAACTGGCACAGTTAGCACAGTATCTAGCATGTATATAACCGTAATGCATATTTTGTAATGTGGGCTTTAGGAAATTGGACTGGTTACTGTTAGATATTTTGAATTGATCAGCCATATCAAATCCTGGGCAACTGTGGACTCCATCCATTTGCCTGATTTTGGCTATGTTGTGGTTGATGCCTGCCACCCGCCTTGTAACTGGGACTGAGTAGAACCTTAAGGCAGCTATGTATTTGCCATTAATATGTGAGTGATTATTTCTGGAGCAGATAGGTTTTCATCTAAATAGCGTTAATACTGTTATTTTTATTCATGAATACAAATACGTATTTGTACAAGAAGCAAACAATGTGGAAATTTTTTTATGAATTTTTGGAAACCAGATGCTGCTAGTTCCATATTTTTATACTTCTTACCTTTACATTTAAGTGCTGTGGACTACTCCTGTTATCAGAATATTGGCTCTCGTCAGGTGATTGCTAAGGCCCTCCCTGATGTGGCCTTGTGGAACTCAGATAAACACTTCTTTCTTTGCATTTGGCTGAAGCGCCAGTCAGTGAGGTTCCTGTTCCCTTTGCAGCCAAGAGCTCTGCTAAAGATTGTTTGGCTTGAGGTTTGGGGGATTAAACCAATCTTCTGGGTCTTTCTGACTTCACTTCTCACCACAATTGGGCATTAGAAATTATCTTTAAGCCAAAAGACCCTATAACTCAGAATTTAGAAATCAGGAAATGTAGGGTTTTTGTTTTTTTTTTTTTACTTATTTAAAAATGGGTTGTATCCTCTGGTTCTGGATAATATGGAGTAAAAACACACTGCTCTTTCTTTACAACTAAATGTAGTTGTAAATCCTGGACAGAATATGTGGTAAATAGCAACAAGCAGATTGGGAAAAAACCAACAGTTTTCAAAATACTGCCAAACCACCAGGACCCCTGACCTAACCTCAGAACAGCCAGAAACCTGGTGGAATTGAGTACAGTAATATAGACAGAATGAGATCCAGAAGTCCTCTAGTTTTGGCTTGAGGAATGAAAAAGGGTAAAAGGCTGAGAGTTGGGGTTACACTCTTTTTTTCCCTTCCTTTTTCTTGTTAGGCTCAGTTTCAAGCAGTCATATATTAATGACATCAGTTTGCAAGGGGTGTCCATAGGAGCCAAAACTCAGAGGGAGGGGAACTTTATTTTCTGTTTGCTGCAGCTGTAGTTCCAGGAAGACAGAGGCAAACTCCATTGCTTTTTTTAGTTTTATTTTTTTTAAGATTTTTTATTTATTTATTCATCACACACACACACACACACACACACACACACACACACACAGGCAGAAACACAGGCAGAGGGAGAAGCAGGCTCCATGCAGGGAGCCTGACGTGGGACTCGATCCCAGGACTCCAGGATCATGCCCTGAGCTGAAAGCAGGCGCTAAACCCCTAATCCACCTGGGCTGCCCTCCATTGCTTTTTTTTAGTCCATTCTCCCAGTGTTTGGCATAGACAGGCATGGTTGTAGATGTAGACTGTTTCTGGCTGGAGGACAGAGAAGGGTGGTCTTCAGGAAATTGGAAAGTGCCAGGAAAAGAAAAGAACTTGCGAAGGAGACTCATGAAGTTGAGTTCAAACAGTTGGGCTGTGGGCAGCCCCGGTGGCCCAGTGGTTTGGCGCTGCCTTTGGCCCAGGGTGTGATCCTGGAGACCTGGGATTGAGTTCCGCGTTGGGCTCCCTGCGTGGAGCCTGCTTCTCTCCCTCTGCCTGTGTCTCTGCCTCTCTCTCTCTCTGTCATGAATAAATAAATAGAATCTTAAAAAACAAAAACAAAAACAGTTGGACTCCTTGTCAGTCCATGCAAATTCGAAGATCTAGGGCGCCCTGGGTGGCTCAGCGGTTTAGCATCTGCCTTCCGCCCAGGGCGTGATCCATGTGATTGAGTCCCACATCGGGCTCCCAGCATGGAGCCTGCTTCTCCCTCTGCCTGTGTCTCTGCCTCTCTCTCTCTCTCTGTGTCTCTGTGTCTCTCATTAATAAATAAATAAAATTTAAAAAAATAAAATTGAAGATCTAATACTAATTAACATTTCAAAGACGAAAAATTGAGATACTGGTTAAAACTCCACCCAGGTTGCAGACTGACTGCTGGGTGGCACACCCACAGGAAAAATCCAAATAGAAATGCTTCAAAAACTGGACTGATATTGGAAACACAGCCCACAGAAATGTTAGAACTTGCAGCTTGAACCTAATCAGGTCAACTGCCTGTAAAAACAAAAGCATCCATATACTGCATAGGATTTAAGAAGGATCCTGAGTTTCATAGCATATTTTTCAAAATGTCAAGGATATAATCCAGAATTACTCAACATGCAAAGAACCATAAGTATCTCAAATCACATTTGTAAAGGCATTATAGAACAGATATAAACTTTAAACCATTCATTATAAAAACACACAAATAAGCCTTTGCAAATACCTCTGTGATAAGTACCTCTGCTAAAAGTATTGGCAAAGAACTAAAGGCATAAAGAGGAACCAAATAAAAATTGGAAGTTGAAAAATGCAATAATCATAGTAAAAAAAAGTCACTGGATGGATTCACTACAATAGCAGAATGGAGATGAAAGATGAGTCACTGAACTTGATGGGTCAATAGAAATTTTCCAATCTAAACCATAAAGAGAAAAATCATAGGAAAAAAATTATCAGAGAGCTGTGGGCCAGTAACATAAGGGCTAACATTTGTGTCATTAGAGTACCAGAAGGAGAAGAGAAACAGTGCGATGCAGAAAAAAAAAATGTTTGAGGAAATACTGGCTAAAAACTAATTGTGTTAAAATTCATAGAACTGCACACCAAAAGGATTGGGGATCTGTTTTACTGTATGGGAATTTAAAAAATAAAATTTGAAAGGAAGAGGTATTATACTGTGGGGGTAACGTGGAATGTTTATTCTGTGGTGGTAAATCCTGAACTCCTTTAACCTTGAGCATTACTGGTTTCATGGCTGGTAATAGGGGATGTTTTAGTCCTTTCCCTTCCTTCCCACCTTATTACCTGAAGTGAATTAATAGTTAGATGTGAACATTGGTGGCAAGATGTTTAACTTTTTTTTTCTTCTTTTTAGAACCACCTTTGGTATATATGGTAGTTTGTCTTCTTAGATCTCATTTTGTAAACTGTAAAGGTTTCCTACTAACTGCAAGGAACTGAAAGGACACGTGCAGCCCTGAGAAAGAAAGAAGGTTCTTTTTTTTTTCTTTTTAACTTAGAATATTTTATGGAACATTAGTAAAAATTGGCAGCTTGGCTTATTTAATTCAAAAACTGTGCCGTCAACTAAAGACCTCTACTTTCACAGCTCTGCAGATATTTGGCAGGGATTGTACAGGTTCAAAAGGAAAGTAAACACTAGAGTATCTATTAGAAAAGAAAAGAAATGGAAGTGGTTCACAAATGGATACCATGAATTGACATTTTACAATCTATGTAAGTGCTATTTGCTCTCTAAAAGAATATTTAACTAAAGCTTTTCATCCTGTAGTTATTTAGTGATATGGCGGTTATGAAATTCAGACATAAATAATATATATTTCAGTTTAAGCTTATTAGTGTGCTATTTTGCATTATTGATCACTGTGTTAGTTTGGTAGTTCCTATTTGGTTTGAATACATTTAGCAGTTTTTTAAGCAAATAGCTGCCCTTTTCTTGGGAATGCTTGGGTTACCTATGTAATGTGTATTAAAATTGTTCAAACTGTCAGATTTTCTTGAGTCTCCAAGACACTTTTTTTGCTGTTGATTAGACTATGAATGGAAGAATCTTTACTTTTCTGCTCTTCCTGTTGATGGCTAGCTATCATTTGATTAGTGGATTTGAACCATGAGGTACTGAAACTCAAGATGATTAAGTTGATTGGTTATCCTTATTTACTGCCTTTTATCTTCTTTTATATGTTTTGTCACTACAGTTGACCATTTCTAGGTGGGCAAGAGGTAGTTTTGGAACTCATTCGCTCAATAGTGTTTCTGCTTCTGAAGGGGATTATAATGTTGGAGAGGCAGTGGTGATATAAGATCACTTATGGATATTATATGTATATCTTTGTTTAGGGATGTGAATATGTTTATAATTTGTGACAACTAATTTAACCTAAACAGGACATTTTATTTTTTTATTATTATTATTTTTTAAAGATTTATTTATTCAGAGAGAGAGAGAGAGAGAGAGAGAGGCAGAGACACAGGCAGAGGGAGAAGCAGGCTCCATGCAGGGAGCCCAACATGGGACTCAATCCCAGGTCTCCAGGATCACACCCCAGGCCGCAGGTGGCGCTAAACCGCTGCGCCACTGGGCCTGCCCTAAACAGGACATTTTAAAATAATATATATGTGTATCTATACATATACATAAATATGGATTTATGAGGAGATTTAAGTGTTTCTCAGAGCATTTTCTAATGTATGTGTATTTTTCACTACATACAACAGTGTAGTGAATTTAGTAGTGCTAGTATCACTATTTTACATATGAGAGACAAGACTTAGAGAATTTATTTTATTTTATTTTAAAGATTTTATTTGAGAGAGAATGAGAGAGAGCACGAGTGGAGGGGTCAGGGGCAGAGGGAGAAGCAGATGCTCCACTGAGCAGGGATCCTGACAACGGAACTTGATCCCATGACTCTGAGATCATGACCCCAGCTGAAGGGAGATGCTTAATTGACTGAACTACCTAGGCACCCAAGACTTAGAGAATTTAAATGGCTTTCTCAAAACCACACAGTTGATAAATAGTAAAATTGTGACTTGAATATGGAACTAAGACCAACCCCCAGCTCAACATTATTTCCATTTCACAATACTACCTTTTAAAAAGCAGTGAAAAAAAAAATAAATAAATAAATAAAAATGAAAATAAAAAGCAGTGAAAATCTAAGTTACTATTTAAAAAGGGGATGGTGATTTCTGTTTTTAGGGGCATATAATATCCTAGGTATTGTGTAGGTACCATAGAAGAAACCACATTAACCTATAAAAGAATTCACTCAACATTTAAGTTTCCAGACCTTTGCACATGTGTTAGGAAATAATGATAATAATACTAACATTTACTGAGTGCTTTCTACCTGTACTTAACATGAATTATTTTATTTTGTTCTTATAAACCCTCCCATGAAATAGGTAGTTATTCTCCTTAGTTACCAAATGAAGAAACAGTCTTTGTTATTTAAGTAATGTGTATAAAGTTATATATATATATATATATATATATATATGAATATATATATATATATATATATATATATAGTAATGCAATCAAACTCTGAAAATGATATTGTTTCCTGAAAGAGTAGTTTTATTCAAGCAATAATATGAAAAGTATTTGTATTCAAGTCATATTACATACAAGTTGCTTTATATGGACACTGAAGGGTATCTTAGATGCATTAAAATTTTCTTAATTTTCTAATATGTTTTCTGGGGAGAAAAAAATAAAAACAACACTGAAGATCCTGGCCTATTAGGACTGGAAAACTTCTAATTGGGATCTCATGGGATGTTGTAATGTTATTAGGAAAGTGGGTTAAGATCAGGTTGTGAAAAGCCTTGACTGACAAATTGAGTAGTTTGGGGCTTTGAGGGACTCTTGACATATTTTGAAACAGTATTTGTGAGATCCTCACTAAGTATAGCATGGAACAGATTAAATAAAATACAATATTGAAGGCAATGAAGATATTTTGCTGTATATAAAGGTCTGGATTAGGGAGATAATAATGGAATGGAAGAGTTGGAAAAGAGCTATTTTAAAGGGCAAGTTGACTGTATTTTGTAATTTGACATTTACCTAGTCCTTTCCTTGAATTTACCTTGAATTGCTGGATTATGGTAATTCTGTGTTTAATATTTTGAGGAACTATCAGGCTATTTTCCAAAGTGGCGGACACCTTTTACAATATCACCCCCCATGGATGAGGGTTCCAGTTTCTCCAAATTGTCTGGCCGAAAATTGTGATTATTTTTTTGATTATAGCCATCCCAGGGAATATGAAGTGGTATCTCATTTTGGTTTAGATTTACATTTCCCCAGTAGCTAATAATGATGTTGAACATGTTTTCATGGACTTATTGACTATCTGTACATTTTCTTTGGAAAACTATGTAGATCATTTGCCCATTTTATAATTTTTATTGAGTTATCATAGTTTATGTATTCTAGATACAAGTTCCTTATCATACGTATGATTCTGCTGTCTTTTCCATTTCTTTTCATTTTCATGGTGTCCACTTCCTTTTTATTGTTTGTGTTCATTCTTGGCATCGTATGTCAGTCTTTTAAATGGAGCAGAGAAAAGAAAGAAGCAAGCCTTATATCACTTTTCTATCTATAGAAGAGTTTTTTTAGACTTCCCTTATAGTAAGTCATTGGATTTGGGCAGCTGCAAATAACTTGCATGTTGAAATTGTGTGGTTAGTTTAAGAGAGGAGGTCAGTTAAATAAGGGGAGAGGTCAATTGTTTTTCCCTGGACAAAGAAGTAAAAATTTACAACATGATCATTTTCTTAAATTGATAGTTATGTGGTGATAAAACGTAAAGTAATAAAACCAGAATAATTCGTTCAGAAAATTAGTTTCTCTGTAAATTTTAAAGAATAGTACAAGCTACTTGACTGTAACATGAATGGGAGGGCAGTAGTAGAAGGGTCAAAGGATCCAGTGTGGGGATGGGGGTGAGGATACATAGATAAAGAGGCAATCCAGGCTGTCATTTTTTTTATGATCATTTGATTTGGGTCTTGGTAGCAATTCTGACTGCCTTGGAAGATTGTTTAATATTTTAGGTACATGTGTTCTATTTCTTTGTTTTTCTGATGCTACAGAAAATACCCTTGACTTTAAGGGGCAGATTAACTAAAAGGTAGATGCCATTTTAGTACTGATGTTCATTTTTCCTCTCATTCTTGCGAAAATTTAGTTGATCTCATCCTCCTTCTCTGTCACACATGTGTATACACATTTAAATAGACATGGCGGAAAGTGAGTATTCCTTATTCAGGAAGGACTTTATAGTGTTAAACATGTGTATTATTAAACCAAATCATATGGTATATCACAGTCCACAGAGTAATAAGATGTAAGCCATATTTATATACCCCCCCCCCTTTTTTTTTTAAGATTTCATTTATTTATTCATGAGAGACATCAAGAGAGGCAGAGATACAGGCAGAGGGAGAAGCAGGCTCCATGCAGGAAGCCTGATGCGGGACTCGATCCCAGGACCCCGGGATCACGCCCCGAGCCAAAGGCAGATGCTTAACTGCTGAGCCACCCAGGCATCCCTTCCCCCCGCCCCTTTTTTTAAAGTAGTTTCTACACCCACCTTGGAGCTCAAACTGATAACCCCAAGATCAAGAGTCACGTGTTCTACTAACTGAGCCAGCCAGGCGCCCCTGATATAAGCTATGTTTAAAACAGCTTGGTGGATTTTTAGGGGAAAGGAGTTTATTACAAAATGGTTGTCTTTAAAAAGAACTAATATGCATTTGAGCAAAATAAAATTAATGAAAAATTTATGTTTTAATTTTGGAAAGAATAGCTGTTATTTCACAATGTTTGACTACAAAACTGGGTTAGAGAGAGCTGTCAGTAATAGAAAAGTGTCTCAGTACTATTTTGCTCTACTCACAGATTGAATTTTGAGGATCTACTGTTTCAGATTTCTAGAGCTGAATCACCTATCTGAAAATCTACTCTCATGTCTCCCTTCTTGCCAAAACATATCCTTCCCTTAAGAAAGGAAAATTAAAAATATAACTTGTATGGAAATAAAAAAGACAAACCATGGAGTTTATCTAAAATATTTTTGTTCTTTTAAAAATGTATTTTTGTTATCTTTAACCAGAAACTTCTACTTTAGGAACAGAGGAAAGGAAGATTAGGAAGGGCCATAGTTTTCCTTAGGGGGTATTTGTTCAAGTATATTAAAGACAAGGAGGTAAAACTTGAAATTATATTAAATAAAGTACAGTGGTTTCCTGGGCACATTCAAGTGTTTATGTCTTGTGTACTATAGTTGATTGAGAGTTAGGACATCAAATGGGTGACTTAGCCTATTTGGCATGCTTTTTTGTTTGTTTGTTTTTTGTTTTCCCATATGTGAACAAGAGAAGAGGAAAAAATACTCCAAATTCTTTGATTTCTGTGGTGGACTACCTTGCCTAACTCTTAATTATCATATGATTGCCTCCCCTCACCGTCCTGTACTCTTGACATACGTATAACCAGCTTTTTAGTATTTAGGCCAGACTGGTTGGCATGCTTTTATATTCATTCTGGATCTTTAATTCACAAAAATTTCTCTAAAGTTTTCTAGTACTTTTTTACCTTTTTTTTTTTTAATTAAGATGTCTCAGAGTACATTGTAGACTGTCTTCTAGTGTATTAGGGTTGAGTGAACCCATTCATGTTTACCACTTTGAGTAATTGATGAGTAATCAAGAATTAATTAATGACTAATATGTAAACAGACACTGGGTTTTTTCTTACATATTTGCCCACATTGAAACTTACGTGTTACTTTACCTGATTTAGGAAGAGGCCCTATGAAATATTCCAGCAATAGTCTTAGCATTTTGTTAGCCAGAGTTGCTTCATTGTTATTTGTACACCCAGTTGGTTTCCTTGTCCAGGATATTTATCTTTTCTGATCATTGTAGAATCCATTTATACTTCTCCATCTATTACAACAAATGTTTTTTCCTCTCATTGGTTTTATTGTCTGTCAAACTGTTAACCAGGACAAATACCCTTAATTCCATCATAACATAACATAGGCTTTTATTTTTGTTGTTGCTTTGAACAGTCCGTATCAAATCTGTTAAAGTCTTTAAAAAGAGTAAATATTGTAGCATTATATATAACAGCCAGGTAGTGGAAGCAGCCCAAATGTCCACTGGTAGATGATGAATGGATAAAGAAGTTGTGATACATGTATACAATACCATATTACCCAGCCATAAAAAAGAATGAGATCATAAAAAAAATGATATATTGCTATTTGAAACAAGGACAGAGCTAGAGAGTATACTCCTAAGCGAAATAAGTCAGTCAAAGAAAGACAAATATCATATGATTTCACTCATGTGGAATTTAAGAAACAAAACAAATGAACAAAGAAAAAGAGAGAAACCAAGAGTCTTATCTATAGTGAATAAACTGATAATTACCAAAAGGAAGGTGAGTTAGAGGAAGGGGAAGATAGGAGGTGGAGATTAAAGAGTACACTTAATATGCTGAAGAAAAGAAAGAATAAAGAATAAATAAATTATGCCCAAGAGTTACTTTTGACATTATACTTATCCCCTCAGGAGGAAATCTAAGAGAGATTAGTCTTGTGCTTTTCTCCCTCCTACCCTTCCCCATCCCACCTCAGTAAACTTTGTTCCCTTGCTCTCTCTAGGTTATGCTTGCTTATTGAATCAGTGGACCTTCTTTGTTCCAGGCCAGCTTTGTAAAAATCATGAACCAGTTGATCTATACAGTTCAGGCTTTCTTTTGGACCTTCATAAGGACAAGAAGAGTTACTAATTTGCTTGCCCTCTGACACAGTAGCTACTAATCACTAAGTAGTCATATTATTGTGAAAAGTAAGCTTAGTTGTTATCTAAATTTTGTAGTTTCTTTGTATCAATTATCTTTATTACTTTTTGATCTAGTATCTTTAAATTCTGCTTTAAAAATTATTTGTATCTTTCTTGATCAGCTTCTCCAATAAATACAAAAACATGGAATACAAAAATTTCTCTTCTCACTTTATCCTCTGAGTAAAACTTTTGTTATTAAAATGCCTTTTTTTAAAAATGATTTTTTTTTTTTTTTATTCATGAGAGACAGAGCGAGACATAGGCAGAGGTAGAAGCAGGCTCCCTGTGGGGAGCCTCATGTGAGACTCAATCCCAGGACCCAGGGATCAAGCTCTGAGCTGAAGGCAGACCCTCAACCACTGAGCCACCCAGGGGTGTCTCTATTAAAATAATTTTTAAGAGTTACTTGCATTATGATTCCCAGACTCCTTTTCAGGGGTATTATTTCCTTATAAGATGCTATCTTCTCCATGAAAACATGATTGTATCAGTTCTTATTTATTATCTGTCCATCATAGAGTAAGTTTTTAATGTAAGCAAATAGCAAAAATTTCTGAACCATTAATTTCTTATTCAGTCTAGATTCTGATTTTGTTTATAGCATGGACTGCATATTTGATTGTAGAGCCTATTTTGACATGATACACATAATAGCTTTTCATATTTTATTATTTTTCTTTTTTTCTTTTTTTAGCTTTTCATATTTTAAATTAATGATACTTAGTAACAAGTAAATTGATTTTTTTCCCCCATTTGTCTTTACCAGTGGATTCAGTATCCAAAAAGAGCTCTTTGGCAAGTGTGTAACCTGACCGAAATGTCAGGGAACAGATGGAAAGGAGTTCCATAGGAACTGGCTGAATAGTAGGAGTTTGGCTTTCTGAAAAATAGCTTTACTGGCTTTCCTCTCCTCCAGAAGTGATATGAATAAAAGCCCAACCTTCAAATGAAGAAACAGCTGTTTTTAGGCTGGTATTCAGTAGGAGATAAAAGCCCTTTCAAATAAAGCCTTAGCCCTATGATTGATTTATTTTTGAAGGGCTGTGAGTTCTCAGAGAACATCAAGAATATCTCATGATCAGATGTAAATACAAAACCATACTTCATAGCTGATAAAAGTTTTTTGAGTTTTCCGGATGATATTACTGCCTTGATTAGGATGAAAAAATTGCATTTAGGATAATTAACTTACTTATAATATGAAGTCAGTTGAGTATATTCATGATTATATGTGTTATAAAAGTTATTACACCCAAATTCTCTACTTGTGCAGGTAGGATATCCATATATATATTTTTTAAGTTTCAACATAAAATGCTGAAGATAAAATTCACAGTGTTTCATAACTTCTGTTTAAATTATTGATCTCGTGCCTGATCCACTTGAATGAATCTATAATGAGGCTTTCAAGTATTAACTTTAATAAATTAGCTATCATTTTTCACAGTTACATGAGGAATTTGAGGCAGGAGACTCTACCTGACATAAAGTACTTTTGTATCAGAGCTAAAAATACATAGGAAGAAATGGAGATGAAGAGAAACATGGGCATTTTAGCAACCAAACTAATTTAGCTGTGATTGCTGAGGTCATCTCTGATTACTTGCTTTAAAATTGGTGTGATCTTCATGATGAAATTTTTGTGTGTACTATTGAGCCAAATAAGTCTTTCTCTTACTTGCTTTTACATCTTCAGGTGGAGAAATCAGGTGTTGTATTTCTGTGTTTTTTCTTTTGGATTCACATAAGCATAATGTGCAAGATTTTGCCAAGGTGGGAATTAATTGTGATGATGGAAACTGAAATATTGTTTCATGCTAATTTTATAATGTGTATATACTGCAGAAGTTAGACAAAGGAACTAAGTTAAACAAAGATCTAGAGCTACTGCCAAACCTACAAACAACAATGGCACAATGCAGGGAACAGAATGCAGAGTCCAAAGCCAACAGAATCCGAATGTAAATTTGCTAGTTGACAGGCATCACATATAAATGGGCTTATTTTGGCAACTCTTGGAGTTAAAATACAAAAGACATCGCTTATACAAAAGCAAAAGTAATTGAGGGTTTTTTTTTGGGGGGGGGTGTAATTTTTAAAGAAAATGCCCTTTCGAAATTTGTAGTAGCCATTTAGTTTCTATGAAGAATGCTGCCTTTCACTTTTGTTAAAATCCATTATTGTTTACTTAATCCCATTGCTAGTGTACTATCTTTCTTCATATTCATGAAAGTTATTTTGGGTGTCATAAGAAGAAGACATGGCCATTACCTCAAAGGTTTGCTGAATGTATATACTTTTTAAAGTCTTGAGTTGGGCCCATAGTTAGGATCCTTTCTTGCTATGTTTGCAGTATACTTTATATTATGAATATAATTGCCATTTTCCAGCCCTTGCCTGAGTGGCATTTACTTGATGTAATTACAGAAATGCCTTTCACCTTATTTTGTGTCAAGGAATAAAATAAAGTGATTCCCTAGCTAGTTATTTAACTGTTATTAGCTCATCAGATGACCATGGATGAAGGAAAATAAAAATGGGAAGATTTCTTCAAAGATAAAATTAAGGAATTAAAATTAACCATTCTTAAAAATGTATCAGTAATGGGTGTCACTTTTCTTTCTGTTTAAAAAACAGTGATTCCCTCCCACCATTGGATCGTATTATTTTATAGGAATATTTTTCCTTATGGGTTATTAGGTATTCTTTTTTCTTTTAATTGTAGTGAAAAAACAATATTAGGTATACTCTCTTAGGAAAATTTTAAGTGTATAATACAGTATTGTTAACTGTATGCATCAGGTTGGACAGCAGATCTCTAGAACTTTTTCACCTTGCATGATTGAAACTATATCCATTGAACAACTCCCCATTTTCCATTTTCCTTACCATTGACAACTATTATTCTACTTCTCGCATCTGTGAATTTGGCTGCTTTATATATCTCCTATAAATGGAATCATGTAGTATTTCTTTCTGTAGTGGCTTATTTCAGTTAGCATAAGGTTCATCTATGTAATGTAAAAAAGGAGTTCCTTTTTTAAAGACTGAATAATATTCCATTGTATGAATATACGTTATTTTCATCATCCATCCAACAGTGAATATTTATGTTGTTTATTTCTTGGCTATTGTGAATAATGCTGCAATTAACATGAGAGTGTAAATATCTCTTCAAGATCCTGTCTTCAGTTCTTTTGGATAAATAAGTCAAAGTAGGATTGCTAGCTCGTATGGTAGTTCTATTTTTAATTTTTTGAGGAGTCTCCATATTGTTTTCCGTACTGGCTGCACCATTTTACATTCCTACCAAAAGTGTACACGGTTCCAGTTACTGCAGGTCCTTACCTATACCTATACTTAATTTCTGTTTTTTATTTATTCATTTTCTGTAATGGCCATCTTAACAGTTGTGAGGTGATACCTAATTGTGGTTTTGATTTGCATTTCTTTCATTACTAATTATGTTGAGAATCTTTGATTATTAATAATGTTGAGAATCTTTTCGTGTACCCGCTGGCCATCTGTATGTGTTCTTTGGAGAAATTTGGGGTTACTCATTTAATGAAATATTTAAGTCACTGAAATGTCAGTGAAGTAAAAAATACTTGTTTTTTGTGATTGTATATAATTGAGAAAAATATATTTATTTTTAAAATTATTTAAGTTATTTTATTTTAAAAAATATTTTTATTTATTAATTTGACAGCACAAGCAGGGGGAGAGGGAGAGGCAGACTCCCCGCTGAGCACACAGCTTCTTGTGTGGCTCAATTCCAGGACCCTAAGATCATGACATGAGCTGAAGGCAGACACTTAACCTACTGAGCCACCCAGGCACCCCAAGAAAAAATATTTAAATGTGTAAACGTTTAAATGATAATATATATTAGACCGGAAGTAGTTCAGTATTTGCTCAGTGATTGCTTTTGGTTTAGCTTACAGTTTTTCAAAAAACTTACTTTTAAATTATATAAACTCATTTTAATATAATTTCAGAAAAAAACAAAAAAACGGTAAGAAGGAAGACAATAAGAATCCAACTTTTTTAATGAAACTATTAGTACTTTTTGTATTTCTTTCCAGTTTTTTTCCCCTCAGGCATTATAGTTACCATGGTAAATAAGCAGTTTGTATCTTGATTTTTTCTTTTTTTTTTCTTTAAACTATGAAGGAAGACAATTTTTATGAAAAGAAGCTTAACAAAAGAAAAGTAGAACAATTTTGTTTGTTCAGATTAGAAATTTTCAAATTGGAAACAAAATAAAAGCTTTTAAATTAAATGGGAAAAGTGAAAAAGAGATGCTAGGTGGTACTGATATAGTTCACTAAGAGGAGAAAATGAGAAATTAAGAAATTATCAGATTAAGAATTTATCAGATTTTTTAAAAAAGATTTTATTTATTTATTTGAGAGAGAAAAGAGCAGGAGCAAGCATGAGTAGGAGTAGGAGGAGGAACAAAGGGAGAGAGAGAAGCAGATTCCCTGCTGAGTAGGAAGCCCAACATGGAACTAGATCCTAGGACCCAGAGATCATGACCTGAGCCAAAGGCAGATGCTTAACCAACTGAGCTACCCAGGCGCCCTAAGAATTTCTAAGACTTTTAAAAATAAAGTGTGGTTAATGCACCTTTACTGTGTTAGAATTAAAGTTTTTTATTCTGACTTCCATTCACATGTGATTTTGAGGTTGGTTTCTTAGAGGACTATTTTTAGGGCAACTTCTGCTTGGAAATAATGCAGTATTTTTGAAGGTTCATAGATTTGTTATTTTTTTAAATAATTATTTATTCATGAGAGGCAGAGACATAAACAGAGGAAAAAGCAGGCTCCCTGCAGGGAGCCCAATGCAGGACTTGATCCTGGGACCTGGCAGATGCTCCCACTGAGCCACCCTGGCATCCCTATTTGTTATGTGTTTGATACAAATATGTCTTGAGGTCAGTGGAAATAAAATGTGAAGAAGTACATAAAATGTAATACTTCATCTGTTTGTTGACTTTAACTTGACCAAGTTGGTGGTGTGCTGATGCCTACCACACATATGATGTAAAAAGCAAATAAAAACGTGGTGACTTTGAGTGAATGACAAAGTATGGCTTCTCACTCATAATAGTTACTCAGTAGATGCTTATTGAATAGAAGTTGTTTAATTGGGAAAACATATAATTAGTGACATAATTATATTCTGTCATGCGTTGCCTTTATCTTTTTAAACAATCCATTGAAACATTTCAGGGAAAGGGTTTTGTGAGGATAGTTTTAAACACTTAGAAACTACTACATGCAAGATGCTCAGCATTTTATATGCTGTCATTAGTAGGTAGAGCCAATGTTACCTGGTTTTTGCAAATGAGAAAACTCAAGCGTAGAAAAAGATGTGACGTTCAAGTCATACAACTTGAACTATGTTTGGGCTACTACCTTGAATCCTTTTTTCACCCTTGTAATATGAAGATACTATTTCCTTTTTATTTTCTTGGTTGTATTCTCATAAAAGTAGGAAAAACCAACGTTGATTTGGCATAAACTTAAATGTCTGTATAGTTTGAGTATTTATATAGTAGATATGCTTTATGGTTAGGCTTTGAAAGATGACCTCATTTACTATAAATCACCGTTTATATGAGGAGTTTAAAACACAAGGTAATTACTTCAGCAGTTTCTCAGTATCCAGTCAAAGAGGAACTGATAGTTGAAGAAGCAGTACCACAAATGGGAAATCCAACTTAGATTCAGTCACTTCTTTAAGCAGCAGATACCTGCCTTCCCCAGTTTTTCTCAGTAGCAAGATTGCCAAATGAGTTCTCTCACAATGAGAATGAAAAGGCCTTCTCTGAAGTTTCAGACAGCGTAACATTTATTGAGCATTTACTATGTGGTAGATATTGTACTATGTGCCTTTAAGTATCATCTCATTTCATTCACTCCTTAGTCTGTGAGTTATGTACTATTATCAACCTCCAGTTTTTGTGGGAGAAATAGCCTTAATAGAGTTGTCATATGCCTAGTAAATGGAAAAGTCAGGAATTGTACTTAGGTTCAGCGGCCAGTAAGGCTTATTTTCCTGATACGGCTTTTGTAGGTACAGTTTGTTAAGCTGAAAAGATAAAGTGAAAGACCAATGAGAGAAATTGGGTATGGAAGGAAATCATCTAGATCCTTTTTGCCCGGGGGGGGGGGGGGAGAGGAGGGCGCTCTTAAACTTCTGGAATAAATATATTAAATATTTAGAATATGTCAAGTTTTCTTCATGCTATCAGTAAATACCTTTCTCTTAAATGTACAGTTCAGTGAGCTTGATAAATGTATACACACCCATGTGTCCAAGGGGGAGATTGAGAGGTTTTTCTGGGATGTAGGAGATTTGGAAGCCAGTCTGATCAAAGATAGGAATGTGGTTCTGAAGAAAGAGGAAGAAGCTAGACCAGAGGTGCAAATATTGAAAAGCAATAGGAAGAATACCAAACAACTAAGATATTTGGTATTGTGTATGGATATAGAATTGGGTAAATCAATACAGGTCAAGCCTTTCCACTTTGAGACTGACAAGGAGATATCATAAAATTGAATGTGTGTTCACTTGATGAGTTGGCACAAGACACAGATCTGTTTTTAATTACTGGGAAGTCAAAGTATGGTGATTTTTTTCTTCTTCTTCTCTCCTAAAGCAGCTCTGAGCAATTTATAAACTCCTCATATTTGCCCATCTTCTCTCTTGTTAATGACATAATTGAGGAGGTCAAGAACCCAAGTCTAGTTCCTTGCTCTTGGGCAGAAATGTATTTAAACTATGCATTTATTTCATCTTTATAAATTCTTTGGGTTGAAGGTTTTAAGGGTTTTAACAGGATGATGATTAACTCACCCAGAGGCCACAGGACAAAGTCAGAATGAATGGGGTTCCTGCTTTAGGAAATACTGCCAACTAAAAGTATTTTGCCAGCATTTTATCACTGATCACTTTTTCATTGGGTCTTAAATACTTGACAGATACTCTAAATGATACTTAGAAAACATTTTATTTTATCTTATTTTATTTTTAAATATTTTATTTATTTATTCATGACCGACAGAGAGAGAGAGGCAGAGACACAAGCAGAGGAAGAAGCAGGCTCCATGCAGGGAGCCTGACGTGGGACTCAATCCTGGGTCTCCAAGATCACAACCCGGGCTGAAGGCAGCGCTAAACCGCTGGGCCACCAGGGCTGCCCTAGAAAACATTTTATTTTTTTTTTTTTTTTTTTTTTTTTTTTTTAAAAATTCAGCTCATATTTTTATTTCTTTTTTTTTTTTTTTAAATTAATTTATTTATTTATGATAGTCACAGAGAGAGAGAGAGAGAGAGAGAGGCAGAGACACAGGCAGAGGGAGAAGCAGGCTCCATGCACCGGGAGCCCGACGTGGGATTCGATCCCGGGTCTCCAGGATCGCGCCCTGGGCCAAAGGCAGGCGCCAAACCACTGCGCCACCCAGGGATCCCCCCTAGAAAACATTTTAAATGATACTCAAGGATACAAACAGGGATCCCTGGGTGGCACAGTGGTTTAGCGCCTGCCTTTGGCCCAGGGCGTGATCCTGGAGACCCGGGATCGAATCCCACGTCGGGCTCCCAGTGCATGGAGCCTGCTTCTCCCTCTGCCTGTGTCTCTGCCTCTCTCTCTCTCTCTCTCTCTCTCTCTCTCTCTCTCTCTCTATCATAAAAAAAAAAGGATACAAACAGATTATTTTATCAGAGATGTTTATTGAATAAAATTGTGAGATTCTAGCCCTTCACCTGTATTTCAAGGTTAGTGAGTCTATAAACAGTTGCATTAGGTTAGGCTCTCTTCTATTTCTATCTTGAATACCATCTTATTTTCAAAAAGACTGAACAAGATAATTTTTCATATACTTTTTTTTTAAAATTTTTTTTTTAAAATTTATGATAGTCACACACAGAGAGAGAGAGAGAGAGAGAGAGAGAGAGAGAGAGAGGAAGAGGAAGAGACACAGGCAGAGGGAGAAGCAGGCTCCATGCACCGGGAGCCCGATGTGGGATTCGATCCCGGGCCTCCAGGATCGCGCCCCGGGCCAAAGGCAGGCGCTAAACCGCTGCGCCACCCAGGGTTCCCAATTTTTTCATATACTTAAACCTATTTTAAAATAATAAATTGAGTAACTTAATGGAGGTGTTTAATAGAAGAAATTGTAATGGAAGTAAATGCACAAATTGATTGGGTTATGGAGATTTTCACTTTAAGCAAAAATTGAAGATCAGCTTTTAGGAGTGATAAGTAGTATGTTATTGCAGTAGCATCCATGGAAGTATACTTAATTTCCTCTCCTTCTGTTCTGTGTGGATCATGAAGGAAAACAAATATTTCTGAAAATTTTATAAACTAAACTTTAGCTTCAGCTGAAAAACATCTTCCTCTTGAATATTGAGTGTAAACCACACATTTTTAAAACATGAATCTTTCTACCTTTGACTTGCATTACATTTTCAAAACTAACTTTATATTTACCTTCTCACCTTTTAATTTTAGTTTATTTCCTGGGTATAATTGGATATAAGCCCCTGTTCATATTCTTTCAGTACGTTGTAATCGTAGTAAAGACCAAATCTTCTTTCCTTTTTTGCCAAAGGCATACATTCACTATCATTTATGTAGTTTTTTAGTGTATCCTTTTGGTTTGTACTAACTTAGCATTGTTAGTGAACATAATTTGCTGGTATTTCACTTATATACCCTTTGTCCCCAGGGAACCTACAAATTTACAGTTATATGTGCACAAAACCGTGTGTGTTCATAACATGATAAAAGTCACTTTTAATCTGATACTGATTTAAAATGGTATTTTGCTCTCTACAGTATAAATAGCCTTCATGCATTAAGTCTTCAGAAATCTCTGAATCATCTGAACAATCTTTCCTTAGTTCTCTTTGTATAGTTCTTCAAAGCATAATTATTTTTTTTAATTTTATTTATTTATTTGACAGAGAGAGAGACAGCACAAGCAGGGGGAACAGCAGAGGAAGAGGGAGAAGCAGACTCCCCGCTGAGCTGGGAGCCCTATGCAGGTCTCGTTCCCAGGACCCTGGGATCATGACCTGAACCTAAGGCAACTGACCAAGCCACCCAGGCGCCTCCAAAGCATAATTATTTTAAATATGTGACAGCATTGTGCTGTTTGCATTAGTAATGATCAATTATTTTATTTCATAATGCCCAGTCCCAAAATTGGGAGAAAGGGATATTCATTGTAGGAATAGATAGTATTTGGAAGGTAATAGAAAGGTAGAACTTGGGTTTGCACTTTTTCTTTTAAATGACAAAACTCTTTCAGATATCTGCCTTCCGTTGTTTCAACAAAGACTATCAAATCACCATGTCATCCTTGCCACATGGGTGTGGACTTTTATTTGAACTTCAAATGAATACTACTGAGTGTCAGCATCTTTTTCTTACGGTCTCTAATACTGGGGGCCAATTGCTGTAGATATCCACTACTACTTCAAAAGCTGTAGTTTGACTATGCTATTATCATTCCAAGCTATAATTTTAGTATTTAAGTATGGGGTTTTTGGAGGGTGGGGGTAGGGGTTCAGAATAAGAGTATAACATTTTCAAAGCTTTTTAACGAGGGTGGGTGACCTTTTAAAACATTTTAAAGAGGGTGGGGTGACTTTTTTTGGGGGTAGAATTTACATACAGTGAAATAAATGGATTTTTTGGAGGATGGGGCAGATGGAGAGGGAGAGAGAATCTTAAGTAAGCTCCATGCCCAGTGCAGAGCCCCATGCAGGGCTTGATCTCACAACCTGAGCCAAAATCAGGAGTCCAACGCATAACCAATTGAGCCACCCAGACACCCCAAATGGATATTAAATGTACAGTTCAGTGAGCTGGATAAATGTGTACACACCCATATAATCAATACTTCAATCAAGATAAAAAAACATTTATCCCATGCCATGTTATTAATACAGTAAAGTGCTTCCAGGATTGAACACCTGTTTTTCAAGCTGCTTGGAATGTTGGTGGACAGCTCTCACCAAAGAGCGTTTAAGGGTTGCTTTCTGCTGGAAAAGGCTATCTTGATCTTGTCACATCTACTTTCTGGGGTCTGCATATATCCAATGACTGGTCAATGCAGTGGTAGGATAGAGGAAGAGTGTAAAGATCTTGGTTCACTTGCTGTTATTTGGGACAGTTATTGAGGCCCATCCCAGTTTGAGAATTCCCCATGTGGAGGCCTAAGGGATTTGTTGCTCTTGTATCACAATTCAGGTTCTTCCTGTAATACACCACTTGTGCTACCTTCAACTCATCATAGGCAGTGAGCATGAGAACTTCCCAGTGGACTTTTTGAACTCACATATCCACCTAAGTCTGTTTCCTGGGAAACCTAACCTGTAGCACCTCAGAAAATTCCCTCATGGCCCCTTCCAAACAACCCCTCACTTACACAAACAACCATCATTCTTGTATTATTACCTTAGATTAATTTTGCCACTTTTAGAACATTGTGTAAATAGAACATAATAGTACGTTCTCTTTTGAGCCTAGCTTCTTTGCTAAAAAGATACATCCAAGTTGTGTATAGCACTTTGTTCTTATTGCTCAATAGCAGTGTTCCATTGCATTAATAAACCATCATATATTTATCCATTTAGGTGTCTGCAGTCATTAGAACTGTTTTAAGTGTTTGGCTACTATGAATGAGGCTGCTGCTACAAACAGTCTTGGGTAATTCAATTTGTGAACATAAACATTTTTATTTCTCCTGGTAAATATGAAGAGTGGAATCTCTCAGTCATATGTAGAAATATGTTTAATTTTCTAAAAAATTGCTGAAGAGTTTTTCAAAGTGGTTTCACTATTTTATACTCCTACCAGCAGTGTATGAGAGTTCTAGTTGCTCTGCATTCTTTCCAGTACTTGTTACGTATTGGATATGTTATATTTAGTTTTGTTATGTTATTTAAATTTTTTGCTTTCATTCTTTCCTTTCTCACTTCTTTTTGGTTAATCAAATTTTTTTTGTGTTCTATTTTAATATCTTGAATGGCTTTTTAGCTGAACCTCTTTTAATTATGTTTAAGGATTGCTCTAGGAATTAAAATATACTCATTACAGTCTACATGTGCTTTATATTTTATCATATCAATATAAAACTAAGGATTTTTAAAAAGATTTTATTTATTTACTCATGAGAAACACAGAGAGAGAGAAAGGCAGAGACAGGTAGAGGGAGAAGCAGGCTCCATGCAGGGAGCCCGATGTGGGACTCGATCCTGGGACTCCAGGATCACGCCCTGGGCCGAAGGCAGGCGCTAAACCACTGAGCCACCCGGGCTGTCCTAAAATTAAGGATCTTGAAAAGAATTATTTCATTGACTTTTTTTATTCTTTGTCATAAAAATATTTTAAAGTTTTCAAAACAACTTCATAATTTCTACTTTAAACAATCCTATGCACTTTAAAGAAAATTGAGGAAAATTAGTCATTTATCCTTATATAATTGCTATTTCTATTCTTTCTTTCTTGTGGATCCAAATTTTATCTGGTGTCATTTTTCTTCAGCATGAAAACTTTAGTTAAAATGTCTTGTATTTCAGATCTCTAGGCAGTTATTCTCAGATGGCTTTTTTTTCTCTTAGAACTGTAATGATGTCATTTTATTGTCTTTAGCCTCCATTGTTTTTGATGAGTGGTCAGCCTTTACTTATATAATTTTCCTCTTATGTAATTTGTCTTTCTTCTCTCTGGTTGAATGTGAGGTTTCTTTCCTTGTGTTTGCATTCAGCATTTTGATGACTGTGTGTATTGGTGAGGTTTGCTTTGTATTTTTCATGCTTAGAGGTTACTAAAGTCAGTGGACCTGCATGCAGTCAGTGTTTTTCAGATTTGTGGAAATTTTTGGAATTTTTTCCTCCCAGATGTATATTCTTTGTCATTTTCTCACCTACTTCTCATATCCTGATTACATTTATTTTAGACTATTTAACAAGTAGCTAAGGTGCTATTTCTTTTTTCCAATATTTTTTTCTACTTCATATTGGATAATTTTTATTGATTTCTATTCATTTTCATTTATAATTTCTTCTTCTAGTTCCAGTTATTTAGCTTATTCAGTAAATTTTTACTTCAGTTAATACAGTTTTAAATTCTAGAATTTCCATTTACTTTCCCTTTTTTAAAAAATATAGAGTGCTTCAAAATTTGTGTGTCATCCTTGTGCAGGGGTCATGCTAATCTTCCCAGTTTTAGTAGATGTACTACCAAAATGAGCATTAGAATTTTCATTTTCAAATATTTTTCCATTTTCTCTGTTGAGAGTATCCCATCTGTCCATTCATTTTGACCATCTTTTTAAAAAGTCTTTGAATATATAATAGCTGCTTCAAAATCCTTTCCTTTTTTTTTTTTTTAAGATTTTATTTATTCACGAAAATACACAGAGAGGAGAGAGAGAGGCACAGACAAAAGCAGGCCTTATGCAGGGAGCCTGACATGGGACTCAATCCCGGGTCTCCAGGGTCAGGCCCTGGGCTGAAGGCGGTGCTAAACCGCTGAGCCACCCAGGCTGCCTAAATCCTTTCCTTCTTATTCCAGCATCTATCATCCCGCCATATGGAGTGTTTTTCCCAGGCTATATTTCCCAGGTCATATTTTTATTTCTCCACACCTGTATTTTTTTATTTTATATTATAAAATGTACAAGATATGTTGTAGAGGTTTTAGTTTCTCTTCTGCATAGTTTTGTTTTTTTGCTCTGGTAAGTAGTTACATTATTGATCAATTATCTTGAGGATTGGTTTTATGTTTTGTTAAAGCAGGTTTGTAGAAAGCCCAAATTATTTACCAAGCATCCCTGTATGGTACCAGTAGTTGAAATCTATGGTCAGTTATTTGAACCTTCTAGATACTGCTTTCAGTTGTTTTTTTTTGTATTGTCCCCTATGTTTGTATTGTTAGTTCATCCAAGGATTTGAGCAGAGTTAAAATTTTTGAACCTTTCCCAACTGTGGCTTTATCCTTTCTATGATTTCCCTCCTTACCTTCCAGACATATTGGCATTCCCAAATCCTGTTTTCTGGCTTCTTAAACAAAGAAGATAGTAGCTTTCTGCTTGTTCACCCACAATATACCATGCTGACTATGGGGTGTCTTGATTGGACATACCATATAGATTTGGATCTTATTCAGTGAATCTGTTTTTTTTTTTTTTCTGATCATATCCTTTCCAATTTCTGCCTACTTTTGGTCACTATTTTTGCCTTCAAGTAGTTTTTAAAATTTTGTTTGGGTGCCTGGGTGGTTCAGTCAGTTTAAGGGTCTGCCTTCACCTTGGGTCTTGATCCCAGGGTTCTGAGATCAAGCCAGCTTCCCACTCCCTGCTCCATGGGGTTTGCTTCTTCCTCTGCCCCTCCCTGCAAGCACACATTCGCACTCTCTCTCTCAAATAAATGAAATCTTTAAAAAAAAATGTTTTCTCCATAGTTATAATTGTTACTTTCAATTGAATTCCTTAGAAAAATGGCCACTAGAACATTTTGTTGTCATATAAAACTTTTCTTTTCACCCCAGAAATATTATTTCTTGTACTACTTCCTAGTCAGCTCTACTGTAGAAGCAACTGTCTTTATTTTTATCACTGTGATTTTGTTTGTTCTGTTTTAGATCAATATATGAATGGTACCTTTTTATCTGATTTTTTTTTTACTAATCATAAGGCTACCGAGATTTTTTGCATGTTGTGTATACCACTAATCCATTTCTTTGTATTGCCAAACAGGATTGCTTCTAATGAATATACTACAGATCTTTCTGTAGTTTAAAAAGATTTTTATTTATTGAGAGAGGGAGACAGAGCACAAGTGGGGATGAGGGAAAGACTGGCGGGGAGAGAGAGGGAGAAGCACACTCCCTGTTGAGCAGGGAGTCATGGGCCAGGCTCTATTCCAGGACCCTGGGATCATGACCTGAGCTGAAGGCAGATGCTTAACAACTGAGCTACCTAGGTGTCCCTGTTCTTTTTTTAAACTAGTGGTCACCTGGATTATTTCCAGTTTTAGCTATTATGAACACTGTCCTCAATACTAGTATAAAAGTCTGTTTATGACTTTTTTTCTCACTATATCTTGGGCAAATACCTAGGGATAGGTTGTTATACCATAGGGTATGTATATTTTTATTTTCTAATAAACTGCCAGTTTTCTGAAGTGTATCATTTACATGCCCACAGACAGTATGTAAGATTTGGTATACAGATCTTATTTTTATGCCAAGATTATATTCTGTTATTTAATAGAAGTCTTTTTTAGTGTGTATTTTTAGTTACTGATAATTTTGATAAGCACTCCTCTGTTTTTAAACTAAAGATACTCTGAAGTAGCTGATTTGTTTATATAGGCAGTGACCAGCTTTTCCAGCTAGTTTTAACAGTCCCAAAGGTGGATGCTGTGGTAAGTTTTTTATCTAATTATTCATCTTCTTTTAAAAGATTTTACTGAAAAAAAATAAAAGATTTTATTTATTTATTCATGAGAGATATATATAGAGAGAGCTAGAGAAATAGGCAAGGGGGAGAAGCAGGCTTCCTGTGGGAACCTGACACGATTCCAGGACTCCAGGATCATGCCCTGAGTAGAAGGCAGACACTCAACCGCTGAGCCACCCAGGTGTCCCCTAATTATTCATCTTTATAAGTTGCAGATATTTTCAGGTGATTTAAGTTCAATTATTTTTTTTGTGGGTTAGACACTAATTATGAGAGTTCAAAATTAGAAATCCATACATGACCCTAATTTTTGCTTACATGGTACTACAATAAATATACATAATTGTGAGCAAGAGAGTTTTAGTTCTTTCCATTAGAGGACTGTGTCAGGGATCTCAGCTGAGTGTCTTCTTGCTATGGTTACCTTTGTGTTTTGGTTGTCAGTTTTGTCCTTTATGAAGGCTCCTTTGCAAAAACTCATGCTATTAAGTAAGACTGGGGAAGGGATCCTGGGGTGGCTCAGCGGTTTGGCACCTGCCTTTGGCCCAGGGCGTGATCCTAAGGTCTCGGGATCGAGTCCCGTGTCAGGCTTCCTGCATGGAGCCTGCTTCTCTTCTGTGTCTCTGCCTCTCTATCTGTGTCTCTCATGAATGAATAAATAAATAAAATCTTTTAAAAAAAAGTGAGACTGGGGAGAATTAGTTTAAGATCACTAGAAAGTCATACTTGCCACTAGAAAACCTGCCCTTATATTAATTTCTAGTGTTATTTTTGTGTATAAAAGCTTTTTTTAAATTTTTATTTATTTTATGATAGTCACACACCGAGAGAGAGAGAGAGAGAGAGAGAGAGAGAGAGAGGCAGAGACATAGGCAGAGGGAGAAGCAGGCTCCATGCACCGGGAGCCCCACGTGAGATTCGATCCGGGGTCTCCAGAATCGCGCCCTGGGCCAAAGGCAGGTGCCAAACGGCTGCACCACCCAGGGATCCCAAAAGCTTTTTTTTTTTTTTAATTGAGCTAGTTCTGTGTATTATTAGTGTAGGTGATACAAATAAGAGTTGACCGTGCTCTTTAATTGGAGAATGCTTGTTAATAGAGTTCACATAAGAACAATTATAACCTCTGTGCTGTGTGATATAGATTTTTAAGTGCAGTAAAAGTATTGAAGGGAATTGAGTATGGATTAGTGAGGTTGGGCAAGCTGTACAGCAAAGGTGGAATTTAAAGTGACCATTAAACCAGTAAGACTTAATTAGAAGAGGTAGAAGTGCTAAGAGGAGTAAGAAGAGCAAAGAAATGTTCATGTATGGTGGATACTATGTGCAATAAATATGTCTCAGGGTTACAGTCGAGAGTTTGAATGGTAAGACACTGAATGACAGGTGCTTGATGGTGAGATTACTGTGTCTTGTGCACCTCTGAATCACCAGTACCTAGAATCCTCCTAAACCGTGAGTATGTATGCCATAGCAAAGAATGAGTAAGTTTTTTTTTGACTACTAGGGTTGGAAGGGAAGAGGCCAATCAAAAGCTTAAAGCATAGGTGGGGCAAAACCCAGTGCAAGTGACAGTAAACATTTGTAGAACAGATGATTAAATATTCCATTTCTGGTTGAAGAATTTAGGATTTATTCTCTTGGTAGTGGGGCACTGAAACTGTTTACTTTTAAAATCTGAGGGTAATGCATTTTAAAGGATTGTTTTAGTAAAATTACATGGGCAGGATGTTTTAGTAAAATTACATGGGCAGGATATTATAAGCTAGTGAAATGTTACATAATAGTGTTTTAGGAAGATTCAGAGAGACTCTAGGAAAAAAAAAAAGTCTAAGTAAGGATATCATGAAATCCCAGAATAAGAAGGAACAGAAAGGCTGCCTCAGGATACATTCATAAGGAATACTCAGTACAGGGATAGTGGAGAGAGAAGAGAAGGGAGAGTCAAAGATGATTCCAGTTTACAAGTCTAGTTGACCCAAACTACTATAGTATTACCTGCAATATTAGAAATATTAATAGGGTCCAAACACATGAGGAAGAAATAAACGACATACAGAGAGTTTGTTATTAAGATACAGGATGGGTTTTAGGTAATGACAGGAAAGCTAAATGAAAGCTGCCAGCAAGAATTTGATGATTTTTTTTAAAGATTTTTATTTATTTATTAATGAGAGAGAGGCAGAGACACAGAGGGAGAAGCAGATTCCATGCAGGGAGCCCGACGTGGGACTTGATCCTGGGTATCCAGGATCAGGCCCTGGGCTGAAGGCAGCGCTAAACTGCTGAGCCACCTGAGCTGCTCCAATTTGATGATTTAAGATCCAAAATACAGAACTGATATTAAGGCTGGGAATATGTATTGTAAATGTCATTTTGAAGAGACAGTCAAAATAAAACTGATTTAGTTGTCCAAAGGGACATGTCCAAAGTGAGGAACATGGGATGAAGAGCAGGTACTTTTAGTTTTCACACGAAAGAGAAAGTGATACTTTGCAGAAATAGAGGCCCAAAGGTGAATGTCAGCAAATCCCTAGAGACACAACATGGTTAACAGAATTAACTGCCATAGAGCATAGGTAGGCAAAATATCCAATGTTTGTCACCTATATTTGTAGATAAAGCTTTATTGGAATACAACCACTCTTTATATTTTATCTGGCTGCTTTTGTTCTACATTGTAGGGTTGAATAGTTGGTTAGGAGAGTGTATGGTCCACAAAGCCTAAAATATTTACTGTATGGCCATTCACAGGAGAAGTTTACTGACCTCTGATACAGAGATATTAGAAACCAAGACCAACAGAGGGTCTTTGTATTTTATTTTGGGTTAATCTTTGATTTGAAAAAATTCAGTTTTATCTCATAAACAGACATTAACTTGAGAGCCTTCTGTGTGCCTGACATTCAGATTTGCTGCTGTGGTCTAGGAAGAGACTGGATAGATACAAGAAATTTATTAATGAGTGAGTGAGTGAATAAATTGGGAAGAGTGCAGGTGGTCAATGTAAATTTTTGTGAGTCTAGAAAGAAATGAGTCATAGTTTAAAGAATATATGAGGAAGAGATTTTTAAATATAGGAGAAATATGAAGGAAAAATTTTTACGGAGTTCTTCTGAGAGGCAGAGTGTGTTGCCATTGCAGGAATTAATGGTCTAAGACTTGAACGCAGGGAGTACACAGGCCTCATTACAGGAAATGAATAGAATTGTTTGTGGAATTAAGTTAAGAATAGTAATTGCTCACACAGCTGTTTTTAAATAGCAAATTGTGTTAGGTAATCAGCAAAAATCCACTAAAATGAACTTGGTCGTTATGCAGAAGCTGCTTTATTGGTACTGACTTATGATCCTAATGGGTACTATAAAAACAAACAAACTAAAAACCTATGTATGCAGTTTTCACATTAGTGTGCTACTGTATGTTTTTTGTTTAATGTACAATTGTAATGTTTTCATCTTCCTTTCTCCACCACCAAACCCAAATATAATTGTCTTGTTCAAAAAGAGCAGCACCATGAACTTTATGAGCACACAGAGCAATGAAGTGTGTTCTTATTGAAAGAAGTGGTATCTGTTTGCTTCTCTGTTTGTCTTCCTCCCTAGACAAAAATGGAATGTTTGTGTGGTTGGATTTTGGGCTACTAATTTTTTTCTCTGTATTTTGTTGTACTTTACTTTGGTTCTTTTAAATAAAAATATGCCTGTTTCTTAGTACTCCCTTTTAATTTATTTGTTAGCTTCTTAGCAATGCCTATGCTTTTTGGGGGGTAGCTTTTCTAAGTATGTTAATACACATCATTAACTTCTCACAGTCTATTTAGAGTTAATATTGGGACTAGTTCATGTAAAATGCAGAAATCTTGTGACCTTACAAGTCTATTTACCTCTATCTCTGTCTTCCTTTATGCTATGTTTTTCATAAGAATGATTTCTAAATATATTTTAACTTCTATAAGAGAATGTTATGCAAATATACCTCAGAAATATTGTGGGTTTACTTCCAGACCACTATCAGTAAAGTGACTATTGCAATAAAGTGAGTCAAATGATTTGCTTTTCCATTGCATCCAAAAGTTATATTTATACTATACTGTAATCTGTTAAGTGTGCAGTAGCATTATGTATAAAGAAACAATGTACACACCTTAATTTAAAAATACTTCACTGTTAAAAAATGCTAGCCATCATCAGAGCTTTCAGTAAATTGTCATCTTCTTGCTGGTAGAGGTTCTTTTTTTTTTTTTTTTTTGTCTTTCTCTGACATTTCTTCTTTTTTTAAATAATAAATTTAGTTTTTATTGGTGTTCAATTTGCCATTGTACAGAATAACACTCAATGCTCATCCCGTCAAGTGCCCCCCTCAGTGCCCGCCACCCAGTCACCTCCACCCCCCGTCCTCCTCCCCTTCCACCACACCTAGTTCATTTCCCAGAGTTAGTTTTCCATGTTCTGTCTCCCTTTCTGCTATTTCCTACCCATTTCTTCTCCCTTCCCATCTATTCCCTTTCACTATTATTTATATTCCCCAAATGAATGAGACCATATAATTAGAGGTTCTTGCTTTGATCTTGATGGCTGCAGATTGATCAGGGTAATGGTTGCTGAAGGTTGGGGCAATTTCTCAAAATGCCAGTGAAGTTTGCTGCATCAATTGCCTCCTCCTTTCACAGATGATTTCTTTTGTAGTGTCTGTTGCTATTTGTTAGCATTTTACCCACAGTAAAAACTTTAAAAATTGGAGTCAGTCTTTTCAGACCCTACCACTGTCTTATCAACTTACCCACAGTAAAAACTTTAAAAATCGGAGTCAGTCTTTTCAGACCCTACCACTGTTTTATCAACTAAGTTTTTTTATAATATTCTAAATCCTTTTGTTTTCATCTCTCAGCACTCTTCACAGCATCTTCTAAATCCTTTTGTTTTCGTCTCAGCACTCTTCACAGCATCTTCACCAGGAGTAAATTCCATCTCAAGAAACCACTTTCTTTTCTTTCTTTTTTTTTAAGAAACCACTTTCTTTACTCATCTGTAAGAAGTAGCTCCTCATCCGTTAAAATTTTATCATGAAATTACAGCAATTTAGTCACATCTTCAGAATCCACTTCTAATTCTAGTTTTCTTGATATTTCCACATGATCTACAGTTTCTTCTCCACTGAAGTCTTCACCCCCTTAAAGTCATTCATGAGCATTAGAATCAGCTTCTTCCAAACTCCTGTTCATGTTGATATCTTTACCTCTTCCCATGAATCACACATGTTCTTAATGATATCTAGAGTGGTGAATCCTTTCCAGAAGGTTTTTAGTTGACTTTGCACAGATCCATCAGAGGAGTTATCAGTAGCAGCACTAGCCTTATGAAATGTATTTTTTCAATAGGATAGGAAAGTAAAAATTACTTCTTGATCCATAGCTGCAGAATGGATGTGGTGGTGAGCAGGCATGAAAACAACATTAATCTCATTGTATATCTCCATCAGGGCTCCTGGATGACCAGGTGCCCTGCGAATGTGAGTGGTAATGTTTTGAAAGGAATCTTTTTTTTTATCCTGAGTAGTAGGTCTGAACAGTGGGCTTAAAATATTCAATAAACCGTGTTGTAAACAGATAGGCTGTCATCCAGGCTTTGTCATTCCATTTATAGAGCACAGATAGAATGTATTTAGCATGATTCTTAAGGTCCCTAGGATTTTCATCTTGGTAACTGAGCATTAGCTTCAACTTCAGGTCAGGTCACCAGCTGCATTAGACCCTAACAATACATCCTGTCCATTGAAGATTTGAAGCCAGGCATTGACTTCTTCTGTCCAGTTATTCAAATCCTAGATGGCATCTTTTTCCAATATAAGACTATTTCATCTACACTGAAAATCTTTTGTTTATTACAGCCACCTTTTAGAAATTACATTAGCTAGATCTTCTGGATACTCATTGCAGCTTCTGCATCAATATGTGCTGCTTCACTTTGTACTTTTATGTTGTGGGGATGGCTTCCTTCCCTAACTTTATGAATCTGCCTCTGCTAGCTTCAGACTTCTGCAGCCCCCTCATCTTTCTCAGCCCTCATAGACTTGTGGAGAGTTAAGGCTTTGCTTTGGATTAGGCTTTGGCCTAAGGGAATATTGTAACTGCTTTGGTCTTCTGTCCAGACCACTAAATCTTCATATCAGCATTAAAGGTGTTTTGCTTTCTCATCAGTCATGTATTCACTGGAATAGTACTTGTAATTTTCTTCCAGAACTTTTCCTTTGTATTCATAACTTGGCTGTTTGGCAAGGAGACCTAGCTTTGGGCTTGTCTTGGATTTTGACATGCCTTTCTCACTAAGCTTTATTCATTTCTAGCTTTTGATTTAAAGTCAGAAATGTACAGCTCTTTCTTTTACTTGAACACTTACAGGCCATTGTAGGGTTATTCATTGGCCTGATTTCAATATTGTTGTGTCTCAGGGAACAGGGAGGCTTGAGGAGATGGAGAATGAGAGTGAGAGAGTTGGGGAGTAGTAAGTTGGTAGAGCAGTTGGAATACACACCACATTTATGAAGTTCACATATGGGTGCAGCGACTCCCCAAAACAGTTACAATAGTAACATCAAAGATCACTGATCATCATAATAAGTATAATAATGATGACAAATATGAAATATTGCAAGAATTACCAAAATATGACATAGAAACATTAAGTGAGAAATGCTTCTGGAAAAATGGTGCAAATAGACTTGTTCAATGCAGAGTTGCCACAGACTTTCAGTTTGTAATAAATACAGTGTCTGTGAAGGACATACTGTGCCTGTAATTTTTTATATAAATGTTTTAACAATGTTAAAAGGAAAATATAAGCTTTTATATTTACGATTTCTGATGCTCTTCTTTCCCTCCTCAGTTTCCAAAATTCTCTCTGGTAACATTTGCTTCAACTTGAAGAACTTCTTTTTTTTTTTAGGGTGAACGCACCTAAGGTACAAAATTTTTTTTTTAATTAATTTTATTGGTGTTCAATTTACCAACATACAGAATAACACCCAGTGCTCATCCCGTCAAGTGTACCCCTCAGTGCCTGTCACCCATTCACCCCCACCCCCCCGCCCTCCTCCCCCTCCACCACCCCTAGTTCATTTCCCAGAGTTAGAAGTCTTTATGTTCTGACTCCCTTTCTGATATTTCTCACACATTTCTTCTCCCTTCCCTTATATTCCCTTTCACTATTATTCATATTCCCCAAATGAATGGGAACATACACTGTTTGTCCTTCTCCGGTTACTGTGGCCAAGTTCAAAAAGGGTGTTGCCTGAGTTCTCCTCTGGGATTTTGATGGGATCTTGTCTCACATTTAGATCTTTCATCTATTTTGAGTTTATCTTTGTGTATGGTGCAAGAGAGTGGTCCAGTTTCATTCTTCTGCATGTGGATGTCCAATTTTCCCCGCACCATTTATTGAAGAGACTGTCTTTCTTTCAGTGGATCGTCTTTCCTCCTTTATCGTATATTAGTTGACCATAAAGTTCAGGGTCCATTTCTGGGTTCTCTGTTCTGTTCCATTGATTTATATGTCTGTTTTTGTGCCAGTACCACACTGTCTTGATGAACACAGCTTTGTAGTACAACCTGAAATCTGGCATTGTGATGCCCCCAGATATGGTTTTCTTTTTTAAAATTCCCCTGGCTGTTCGGGGTCTTTTCTGATTCCACACAAATCTTAAAATAACTTGTTCTAAGTCTCTGAAGAAAGTCCATGGTATTTTGATAGGGATTGCATTATACGTGTAAATTGCCCTGGGTAACATTGACATTTTCACAATATTAATTCTGCCAATCCATGAGCATGGAATATTTTTCCATCTCTTTGTGTCTTCCTCAATTTCTTTCAGAAGTGTTCTATAGTTTTTAGGGTATATTTTGAGAACCATTTGAATGGTAAATGGTTCTCCAACCTTTTATTTTCAGGTTGTAGGTGTCCTTCTGTCTAATATGAGTCTCTTGTAGACAGCAAATAGATGGGTCCTGCTTTTTTATCCAGTCTGAAACCCTGCGCCTTTTGATGGGGTCATTAAGCCCATTCACGTTCAGAGTTACTATTGACAGATATGAGTTTAGTGTTATCATGATATCTATTTAGTCCTTGTTTTTGTGGATTGTTCCACTGAACTTCTTCTTAAAGGGGAGTTTTAAGAGTCCCCCTTAAAATTTCTTGCAGAGCTGGTTTGGAGGTCACATATTCTTTCAGTTCCTGCCTGTCTTGGAAGCTCTTTATCTCTCCTTCCATTTTGAATGAGAGCCTTGCTGGATAAAGTATTCTTGGTTGCATGTTCTTCTCATTTAGGACCCTGAATATATCCTGCCAGCCCTTTCTGGCCTGCCAGTCTCTGTGGAGAGGTCTGCTGTTACCCTAATATTCCTCCCCATGAAAGTCAGGGACTTCTTGTCTCTTGCTGCTTTAAGGATCTTCTCTTTATCTTTGGAATTTGCAAGCTTCACTATTAGATGTCGAGGTGTTGAACGGTTTTTATTGATTTTAGGGGGGGATCTCTCTATTTCCTGGATCTGAATGCCTGTTTCCCTTCCCAGATTGGGAAAGTTTTCAGCTAGGATTTGTTCAAATACATATTCTGGCCCTCTGGCCCTTTCGGCGCCCTCGGGAACCCCAATTAAACGTAGGTTTTTCTTCCTCAGACTGTCATTTATTTGCCTTAATCTGTCTTCATGGTCCCTTAATTGATTGTCTCTTTTTTCCTCAGTTTCCCTCTTTGCCATTAACTTGTCTTCTATGTCACTCACTCGTTCTTCCACCTCGTTAACCCTCGTCGTTAGGACTTCTAGTTTGGATTGCATCTCATTCAATTGATTTTTAATTTCTGCCTGATTGGATCTAAATTCTGCAGTCATGAAGTCTCGTGAGTCCTTAATGCTTTTTTCTAGAGCCACCAGTAGCTGTAGAATAGTGCTTCTGAATTGGCTTTCTGACATTGAAGTGTAATCCAGATTTTGTAACTCTGTGGGAGAGAGGGCTGTTTCTGATTCTTTCTTTTGAGTTGAGGTTTTCCTTCTAGTCATTTTGCTCAGTGCAGAGTGGCCAAAAACAAGTTGTATTGGAACACGGGGGAGTATCACTGGTCCGTCCAGCTGGTCTTCTGGGGGAGGGGCCTGCTGTGCTGATTTTCAGGTGTTAGCACTTGGGGGAGCTGCTCTGCCCCTGCCTGCTGCCGGGCTCAGCGGGGGTTGTTTACCCCTTGGGGCCCCAGGAGGATCAGCCGCAGTTGCTATGGCAACTCTGGAAGCCTGGATTCAGCCTCCGCAGGAACTACGGGGCTCGGGGCTCTCGGCTCTTCTCCGTCCGCAGGGCCTGGAGGCTCCGGGGCGGGGCCGCTGATCTGCTCAGCTCGGGGCAGGAGCGTCCTCGCTGTCCTGGGCCCTCCGGGCCTCTGCCTGTCCCGGGGGGAGGCCGGATCCTGGGCTGTGTCCCGGCGCCCTGTGCTCCGGGGCCTGCGCTGTGGGATTCGCGCTCCCGCCCCGCAGCCCCCTCCGCGGAGCCGCCGCCCGAGCCCCTCCGAGCTGCTCCGGTCGGTCCCGCAGTGCGCGCTGCAGCCCTTAGGGAGCTCGGAGCACTCTCCTGCGCTCGCAGGTGTCTGTTAGTGTCCCAGGGAGCCCGAGGGCATCCCCGCCCTCCTGGGTCCTGCTCCAACTCCCTGCGAGCCCCTTTCCGCCCGCCCGGGAAGGTTGGTGCAGCTCCTGCTCCTCCGGGACGGGGCTCTCCTGTCCTGGGGACACTCGCCCCGGCCTCAGCCCGGCTCCTCGCGGGGCCCCTCCCCCTCGGAGGCCTTTTGTTCCTTTATTTCTTTTTCCCCGTCTTCCTACCTTGATAGAAGCGCGAACTCTTCTCACTGTAGCATTCCAGCTGGTCTCTCTTTACATCTCAGGCCGAATTCGTAAATTTTCAGGATGGTTTGAAGGTTATCTAGGTAATTTGGTGGGGACAGGTGATTTGGGGACCCTGCTCTTCCGCCATCTTGCCCCTCCAAGGTCGAAGAACTTCTTTAGTAGTTATTGTACTGCAGTTTCTTTTCCTTTTTTTTGAGAATGGATTTCACCTCCATTGTTGAAAGATATTTGTATTTTGGTTGATACCCCTCCTTTCCTTTTGCTTTAAAGATGTGTTTCCACATATATTAACATCCATAGTTTGTGGGGACAAGTTTGCAATAATTTGAATTGTAGTTTTTCTGTATGTAATATGTCTCTTTTACCACTTTGAACTTTATCTTTGTATTTTTGGTTGTCAGAAGTTGACTGTATATGTCTAGGTATGGGGTTTTTTCATATTTATCCTGTAGAGGCTTACTGAGTGTCTGTAATTGGTTTATGTTTATGTCTCTTACCAGATTTGTGGAATTTGGGGCCATTATTCCTTAACATTTTTTTTCCTATTTTCTTTATTCTGCCATTTATGCCTATGTTAAACTTTTTAATATCTTCCCTTAGGTTTCTAAGGTCCTGTTGATTTTCAATATTTTTTCCTGTTTTTATCAAATTGAATTATTTCAATTGAGCAGTCATCAAATTTGCCCTTTTCTCTGTCATCACCATTCTTACTTTAAACACATTCTGGACATTTTTTTTTAAGATTTTAGATACTTTATTTCTAAGACTTATATCTGTTATCTTCTGTTTTCTTTTTTACCTGTTAGATTTTCTGTCTTTTCTTTCATTTTGAGCATATGTCCTTTACTTCATTAAGCCTGGTTATAGTATCTACTTTAATGTCCTTATCTGAAAATCTCAAATCGGGGCCATCTTAGGTTGATCTCCCTTGATTATCTTTTCTTTTGAGATTGGGTCATATTTCATTATGAAGGAATTTAGGATTGTATTCAGAATATCGTGAATGTTATTTTTGTGGAAATTTTGTTTTCTTGTTCCTCCAAAGAATTTGGATTTTTTTTGGTTTAGTGACCATTAATTGGATTAGACTTAAAGTGTTGCCTGAGGTTGGCACCTGCTCAAATCTCAGTTCGATCTTTTTTGCCTCAGATACAGACTGCCTTGGCCTGCCCTGTGAATATGTGCTTCAGGGCTCTGCCAAGACTGGTGCAGAGATATACCAAAAATTTGAGACTGCTCTTTTATGTATCTCTTCTTTTGGGGATTTTGTCATTACATGGCTGTCCTCGCTCTGTCCTCTTTTTCTTCAAGCTAGAAAGACCGTTTTTCATTGGAACTCTGGTTCCTGGGATCCCTGGGTGGCGCAGCGGTTTAGCGCCTGCCTTTGGCCCAGGGCGCGATCCTGGAGACCCGGGATCGAATCCCACGTCAGGCTCCCGGTGCATGGAGCCTGCTTCTCCCTCTGCCTGTGTCTCTGCCCCTCTCTCTCTCTCTCTCTCTCTCTCTCT
This sequence comes from Nyctereutes procyonoides, assembly GCF_905146905.1. Classification (NCBI taxonomy): domain Eukaryota; kingdom Metazoa; phylum Chordata; class Mammalia; order Carnivora; family Canidae; genus Nyctereutes; species Nyctereutes procyonoides. Next base: position 18,307,561 of record NW_026575040.1, on the reverse strand, counting down.
CTCTGACTATCATAAATAAATAAAAATAAATAAAAAATAATAAAATTTAAAAAATGCCTCCTTTATATATATATAAAAAAGGATGGTTCCTGCCTGTTGTGGCTACTGCTTATGTGCAGAATAAAGCTTTAAGAATGAGAAAGTCACTTATTCTAGTCGTTTTTTCCAAGTTTATATTCTCATCGAAAATCAGCCTGGTTTTGTTCACTGTCCAGAGCTTTAAGTAGTTGTTTTATATTTGTATTTTCCCCCAGAATTTATAGAAGCTCTCTGTGGGTGCTTACGGCATTGTTTTGGAAGCTGAGCTTAGTAGGTCACTTTTAAGATTTCCTCTAACATATTTGTGATCTGCTTTATAAAATAATACTTTGTTTAAAAAATAATTATTATTTTACTAATTCTTGATCTACTTAGATTGCTAGACATTAACTTTTCTATTTTGGATCTTTTTAACCCATCCATGGTTACTGAATTCTTATGACAGTTATATGAATGCCCTAATTTAATATGTTCTTAATCATTCAGTAAACATTTGAATGCAGAATATGACACTTCTGCTAGGTACCAGAAGAGCATAGAGATGAACAAAGTATGCTCCCTACCATAAAGTTTTATCTGTACAATGCAAATGAAAACAACCAACAGGGTTTACGACAGAATAAGTGCAAATAAACTTCTCAAGAAGTGTAGTTAGGGGATCCCTGGGTGGCTCAGTGGTTTAGCGCCTGCTTTCAGCCCAGGGCATGATCCTGGAGTCCTGGAGTCCCACATCAGGTTCCCTGCATGGAGCCTGCTTCTCCCTCTGCCTGTGTCTCTGCCTCTCTCTCTCTCACTGTGTCTCTCATGAATAAATAAAATCTTAAAAAAAAGGGTAGTTAATTTAGACTTAGTTAATGGAGAACACTTCTCAGAGGGGGAGGGCATTTGATCTTAGGCTGAATCAAAATTAGAAGTTTAATAGGTCAGGAATTAGATAAAGGTAGATATTCTGGGGCCAGGGAACGGTAGGGGTAGAATATGAATTTGGTATGTTTAGGGAGTGATTAATATCCGGATGAGGGTGGAAGCATTGAGTTTTTGAAGAGATACTGTAAGTACTGAAGATGAAAAGGTAGCTTGAGACCACCTGGAAGAATGCCACACTCAGGAGTGTGAATATTATTCCTGAAGCAGCAGAGGATCACATTTGTGGAGTGAATGGATCTGATCCAACTTGTGTTTATGACAAGGTAATATACTGGCAACATTAAGTGTGGATTGAAATGGAAATAAAATAGATGAACAAGCAATACATAGTACCTGAACCAGAGCACTGTATACATGAAGGGAACAAGTGTGGTAGTTGAGGTATTGATGAGGTAGAAATTAATGTGAAGAGTGATTAAGGAAATACGAAAGAAAGGTGTTACAAATTCAAGAGATTCATTACATTTCTAACCACACTTGTAAATATCCCAACATCATGCTGAGTATATGAATCTTTTGGGAACATTTTATATTTAAAATTCCTTCTCTAGCAGTCTACTATATTATAATGACTACAAAGTGATTTTTCTTAGGGCATGTGATGAGATCATTTCACAGTTAATGGTCTCTAAGGTCTGTGTTGGTTTAGCTACCAATCCTAGTGAGGATTTAAGTTTCTTTAAAAGTTGTTAATAATTTTTGCTCTTTGAGAGTAATTAGTTGTTTAGCTTATAGAGTCACTTGCAATCTCACTGCTTCTCATAGAATTTTCAAAAAAGTATAGTCATTTAGAATATTGGTTTTGATTATTGTCTAAAAAAGGAATGATAAGCTAACAAACAGGGAACCAGTTTCTGCCTCACTTTTATTAAACTGATTTTATTCTACTTTATACATGCATTCTTCCATAAATATTTATTAGTACCTACTTGTACTGTTTTCAGTACCAGATATTTAACAGTGAACAAAATAAACTTCATCCCTATTTTCAAGGATTTTTCAATCTGTTGGTAAAAGGCAGACAATGGATGACAAAAGGATGACATTTGAATAGAGACCTGGAGGAAATTAAGGGAAAGACCATTGAGATATGGGGAGCATTTTATGAAGAAGAAAGAACAAATGGAAGGGACCCAAGAAAGGGGCATGTTTGGTGTATTTGAGCAAAAGCAGGGGTTCATGTTGTTGAAATGGATTGATCCAAGAGAAGGATTGGTAGAGATAAAGTCAGAGGTGGCAGACAGAACCTGTAAAAACATTGTAGACCAATTCAATTTTGAATGAGATGGAAACTGATGGTAGGTTTTGTGCATAGGATTGATGTGATTTGTTTTTAAAAGGTCATTCTCGTTGTTATGTAAAGAATACAGATTGTAGAAGGGCTAGAAGAAGGATTCAGGAGGCTATTACAGTAATATAGGTCAGAGATGATGGCTGATGGTTTGGGCTAAGATGATCATGTTTAAAAATAATCACAGATTTTAGAAATGTATAAAGTCAATCTAGTAGGATTGTACATTGAGAGACTTTTTGCTGAGACTCATTCAGAGTCTGAAAGAGACAGTCAAGTCTGTTTTTATGAGTTGACTGTCTTTAGTGCCTCTAAAGAGCAAAACAACTGGCAATGCTGTTTAGATACAAGGCTTTTAGTATTTATATTGGAGAAAGGAGTACAGGTATCTTCTGCTATCCAGAAGTTCACTTTATGCCACTTGCTTTTACCAAAGACCTATATTTGTACCTGTTTTTGGTAACTGAAAGAAATTGGAAGAGGATTTTTGCTTTTACAAATGGTAATTACTTCTTTGCTTTTTGCCATTTCAAGTTACAAAAGTCTTTTCATAAGACGTTTCATAGAAATAGTCTGCTTTCACAAAGCAGGGGAAACAAGATACCAGATAGCTCCTAGTATGGTACAACATACCTTGCTTGCCCCCTGGAATTTAGTTTCAATTCCTGGCCTTCAGGCAGTTATCTATCTTTTGTAAAAAGGTAGACTTGCCATTTTCTTTGGATCTTCTATTCTGTTTAAATTACGGGAATGTTTACACGGTATTTATATAGAGTGTATCTTTACATGATATTTACACAGTATCTTTACACAGTATTTATATAGAATGATGCTAATATAGATGCTATGCTAATAACATAGCAGAATAACTGTGTTCGAAAGTTATTTTCAAAATTAGCCATTTTCTTGGAATTAGCCATGTGTTTACTACCTTACTCTAATATATTTGGCCCTAGAATATCCCTTCTTGTAAATTTTTGTTCTTAATAATACCAAACAGAAATTGTAATTGAATTTTGAAAAATGACCTGTGCTTACTTTTATTCTTCTTACTGTTCTTATTTTTTTGTTCTTATTTTTTATATACTTTTAAAAGAATTAGATCATTTTATTTGACTCTTCATTATATAGTATCTCAATTTTTTAAATAAGTTTATTTTTTTTATATATATATATTTTTTTAAATTTTTTATTTATTTATGATAGTCACAGAGAGAGAGAGAGAGAGAGGCAGAGACACAGGCAGAGGGAGAAGCAGGCTCCATGCACCGGGAGCCCGATGTGGGATTCGATCCTGGGTCTCCAGGATCACGCCCTGGGTCAAAGGCAGGCGCCAAACCGCTGCGCCACCCAGGGATCCCTTTAAATAAGTTTAAAACTGTTGTAATCATTGTTAAGTCTGTCACATTGGGCACCATGTCTTCTCTTAAATTCACTTAGAATTTTAATATTATCATAGCTTTTTTATTTTACTTGTTTTCATTAATGTTTAATATAACAACAAAATATTTGCTATTCTAACTGATGCTGTTTCACAATAAATTCCTGGAAAAACACATTGGTAGATTATTTCACAAGTATCTAAAATCATACAATAAAAATGGTGGTGGATTTACTTGTATATTATTTTACAATTGATTGCAGCCTTGGAGTGTTATCTAAACAAATATTATTACTCCACAATAAAATTGAGTAGAGAAACTATTGAAGAGACAAATTCATAGGTTTGATTATCTGACATAGCCATCTCTAATACGATTTCTTTCATCAAATCATTTATTGAATCACCTTTTAGCAGACGGCAATCCTGCAAAATATATTATCTTTGCCTTATTTATAACAGTCCTTAGAATTTGATATTTGTGAAGTACATTTTACTTGCTAGGATAAAAAACTTGATTTCAGTGCTCCTAAAGGAGGAGTTTGTGTGTGTGTGTGTGTGTGTGTGTGTGTTCCAACTTTATGTATGTTCCTTTTTTATAAGGATAGGTACCAAGCAGAGTGGTTGTAGTGTCTTGTTTTTCTTACCAGCTTTACTGCAAGGATATCCTAACCAGTCTTCACCCCATTCTTTGTATTGTCCCCCTTTTTCCTTTATTCCTTCTCTGCTCAAGATGGCCTACTATTACCTGAAACAAATATTTCAGATATTTGCCCAATTCCAGACCTGTTTGCACTTTACTTATTCTCAGGTGGCAGAGTCATTGGTAACAATGAAAAAGAAAAAGGGAAAGAAAGAATAGTCAGCAGCTTTTCTCCTCATTCATCCCTTTTACCTCCAGGCAAGTCTTTCCTGAGTTTCATGAAACCATGAGTAATGCTTTGTGTACACAAACTCTGTACTATTTTGGGTTTATGTGGAAGAAAAAAACCCCAGGTGTTTAGGGTATAGAAAAATCATTCCCCTCCCCAACCAAAGTCTGTTTCCAGTTTTTCCTAGTGGTTAAAAACTTAGAGATATCTAAAAGACTCTGTACTAGGAGAATAAAAGAAAAGAGATAGGATAGAAGTTGTGAGATAGTTTACACTTCTGGTGAGAAACTAAAGATAGTAGCATCAGAGAGGAAGCAGATAGACTAATATTTGAGTACTTCATAGAAAAGTGAATATTGACATCTGTCAAGCTTTACCAAGAAGTTTACTTGCTACTCCAATAATTTTGCTCTCTGACACCTCAAAAACTTTTTATCTCTTATTCCTCCTTCAGAGTCCTAGCCTATTAAGGGGCTGTGTATGTAGTGATTTTTGTCTTATTTTTAGTTACTTTTTCTATTAAATGAGAAGGTAGCAAATTGTTTAATTGAATTTACAAATCATTGATTTTTTTACATAAAAATTTAATGTTCTTTACTGGAAAATATTAAAAATAGTATATATACTTTTTAAAACTGGACCTATGGAATCAAAATATATATTGGACTTTATTTAATTGGTTCCAAATAAAAGAGCATGTACTTAAGAGAATCTGTATATAAAATATTAAAGAAGAAAAGGGTCATTTAAATCTCTATATTAAATTACTGATTAACCCCCTTTTAATCTTGTTGAATAGAAATAGAATAATTTATTAGAGAGTTAAACAAGACTCGAAGTGTTTTTACCACTTAGCGATTATTAGATTTTCTCTTACATCTACCATTTTAATCTATCCATCAAGGAATTAGCTTCTCTAAAATTACTGACATTGGAATGCATAGACTAGAAATGGGAAGGAAATAAAATACATGGCAGTGATGGTACAGATGTATCTTAATATTTTCCCCCTGATCACTGTATTGCAACTATATTGTTTTTCTTGTCGGTAAATAGTTACTTAGGTTTTTATCAATTTGTATAAATTTTGGTCTTTTAAGTTTATTTCCTGTGTATGATTTCTTTTTTTCTGCTTACCTTGGTCTTATGGTTGAACTTTGGAAAGTTTATTATTCCTGTCATACTTTTGTTTGTACAACCATTGTCTTCAACAGAAAGGAGTCATTGATGCTGAAAGATGACTCTTGCCTTTGTCAGTGCCAGCCACGACCTTCTACTCAGTCTGGATATATTAACAATAAAACTATAGAGCTCTGAGTTTAAAACCTAGCCAGATCCTTATTAGTCTGTAGCATCCTTTGAACATTGCCCCCTGCCCCTGCCATGTCTAGTATCATTGATATGTCAAACTCTTTAGATATTGGCTTAATTAATTACCATTTCATTTAATTCATTAAATCTTTGCTTTTCTTTTATGCCATGGAACTAATTAGTGTCACTTGATGAAAAATGAGTATGTGTTTTCACAGAATTTCATATATCTTTAAATCTTGTCTATGATGTTTTTTTTTTCTGTTGAAGGCACTCATCTTTTTGTATTCTTTTTACAGATATATGTAAATAACACATAGACCTCATATTTATTGTTTATTTGATAGATAGTTCAGAGTCATAAAACAAACTGTGGTCTTTTTATTTTCATTAGGATAGGATCATCAAAATAAGTTTCTATTCTATGCTCTGAATTTTCATTGAAAGTGTCATTCCCCTTTTCTCCCCAGCCCCACCATTCTATGTTTTGTCTCCATAGATTTGACTACTCTAGGCACCTGATATAAACAAAATTGTACAATATTTTTCCTTTTTGTGACTGGTTTATTTCACTTAGCATAATGTCTTTAGGAGCATCCAGTTGTAGCATGTGTAAGAATTTCCTTCATTTTTAAGGCTGAATAATATTCCATTGTATGTGTATGTCACATTTGTTTATCCATCCATCTGTCAGTGAATACTTGAGTTGCTTCCACCTTTTGACTGCTGTAAATAATGCAACAGAATAGGGGTGTACATGGGGGCACCTGGGTGGCTTAGTGTTTGAGCGTCTGCCTTTGGCTCAGGGGGTGTGATCCTGGGGTCCTGGGACTAAGTTCCACATCAGGTTTCTTTTTTTTTTTTTTTTTAAATTTTTTTTTAATTTTTATTTATTTATGATAGTCACACACACACAGAGAGAGAGAGAGAGAGGCAGAGACATAGGCAGAGGGAGAAGCAGGCTCCATGCACCGGGAGCCCGACGTGGGATTCGATCCCGGGTCTCCAGGATCGCGCCCTGGGCCAAAGGCAGGCGCCGAACCGCTGTGCCACCCAGGGATCCCCGCCACATCAGGTTTCTATGGGGAGCCTGCTTCTCCCTCTGCCTATGTCTGTGCCCCTCTCTGTGTGTGTCTCATTAAAAAAAAAAAATTTGAGTCTCTGCCTTCAGTAGCCAATATAAGTTTGTATTTGACTTGGGCTATGTAGTATAAAAAAAATGTTAAACTTATATAGAAAAATAGTTGCAAATGGAAAGTATTTTCAAAAAATTAAACTTTTCGTAAATTTATTTGCAGTTTCATACATAGTATTTTATTACTAGATTTTGTGGGGGTTTATAATAAACAGCCTTTGTCTTGGATTGAGCCTTATAGGAATTCTGGCTGCTGTTCTAAGGTGTTGATTACAAAGCAAATGCTTGGAAGATAGCCCACAGGTAACTAGTGATACTGGAGAGATGGTAACAAAGTATATTTTTAGTGATATTTCCCAAACTTGTAGAATCTTTCCTAAGTCTAGAATTTTAGTAAGAATTATCCAAGCATGAACAAAACACTTGTGTATTTTTATTCATGGTCTCTGTGTTTTCAAAGTTTCTGGTTCACTTGGAATTGTGCCTAGAGTGTTTTCTGTAGTAGGCACTTCTCTTTTCTCTACAGTGTTTTTAAAAACTTTAAAAAATATCACTTACTGTAGAAAGTACAGACTCATAAAAAGAAAAAATTAAAGTTTTCCAGCTGAATTAGGGATTAGTAGATTCTACTTTGGAAGCTGACTCTTCTTTCTTTGTTTGTCACCTATTCCTTCAGTTGGCAATTCTGTCCCTGTGCAAGAGGCTTGGGAATCGTGGCTAGTTCTTGGAGAATTTGTGTATTTAACCTACTACAGACTACATTCTCATCTAAGTCACAGAGGACTTCAAGGAAATTTTTTTTTTTTAAAGAAAAAGGGGTTGTAAACTTAGCAGAATGTTGTCTTTATACCATCTAGAGTTTTCTCATGCAAGAATGAAAAAAGTCAGTTTTTTGTGTTTCATCATAGAAAACTTGGAAAGGGTTGGGAAAGGGATATCCTGTTAGAAGTCAAGGAAAAAAAAGACTGATCCTCAGAACAGAAAAGGGAGAGATACCTGGGTTGAGAGGTCTCCAGCTCTTTTCACTTTTTCTAGGGACTGACTGGAAGGTGAGAATAATGGAGTCAGATCTACAGATGATACATTAAGGAGCACAATGAATTGATTTTTTTGTTAATCCTTTTTCATTTTGAGTTATCCTTTGAAAGTTTCATAAGAGTAGATCTCATTTAGAATCAGATTTTAGAGATTTCACTAGGATGAATTGTCACATCATTTTTATTAGTTTTAATGTAACTAACGTTGATTTGATATGATTTGGTATAGTTTGATTTAGTTTGGTATCTTCAGTTTAGAACATCTAATCAATTTTACATTAGAAACCAATTTTATTAACTTGAACAGTTCAAATTGTTTAATTCTCCTTTTTCTTTCTTTTTTTTTTTTTTTTTAGAGAGGAGGCGGGGAAGGGCAGAGAGAGAGTCTTAAGCAGGCTCCATGCCCAATGCAGAGCCCAGTGCAGGGCTTGATCTCACAACCCTGAGATCTGACCTGAGCACAAATCAAGAGACAGACAATTAACTGGGCCACCAATGCACCCAACTTGGTGTCATTTTCTAAGGCTTATCCATTAGAACTAAATTCTTCATATTTTTGTGCACATAGGACTAACCCATAGAAAGTTGGGGGTTTCATCTACTCTTAGAAGTAGCAGTGGATGGAGACGGAAATGAGGAGACCTAAGTTATGCCCTACTTTAAAGTCTCCAAAGACATGGTTTTGAAATTGTTCATTATATATAGGGTGCTGTATGGAGCAGTAATGAGGACTTTCTGGGATAACTTATTTTCTTCGGGTTTCTGAGACAAGATTTGATATACAGCTAGTTCCATACAAATGCAAATACCGCTTACTGAATTGTACTCTCTGCTATAGTGTATAAAAACAAATCCATTATAGTAGCCTTTTGGATTTATATCTTTCGCTTTCTTCTCTCCTTAGGTATGGATGAACGAGGAGGTACAGCATCTTGGGGAACAAGTGGTCAACCAAGCCCCTCTTATGACTCATCTAGAGTAAGTTCATTCATCAGCCAGTCCTTGATTAAAACTATAAAGTCATTTGGCAGAATAAGTAAGATTTTTTTGTACATGAGCTCTGATTCCTAAGAGAATTGAAGACTAACGTATTTACGTGGGAATACTGTAGAATACGCAGTACCTTCATGGTAGATTTAATTTTTAAAAAAATTTTAATTTACTGCCATACTTTGGGAGTTTATTCTGTCTCTTACAATGAATGAAGTGTTCTTGGTGTTATTTCTACACTTGGATTACCTGCAATACTCTTGGGAGTGTTTGGAATGCCTCACTAAGTATTCTACATACATTGCCATTTTTCTTTGTGTATTGTTTTCTTCCTGTATTACCTTTGAGAGTTGGCACTGACTTTCAAGTATCAGTTTCCAGTCTTTCCTCTTCCATTCTTGTTCTAGTAGTCATCAGCTGTTTATATCAGGGACTCTATAGCCCTGTCTCTTGGATGCATATCAAAACAGACATAACAGATGACATTTCTTGATTGGCAGTTAGAAAATAGGACTGAGCTAACATTTTACACTGGGAAAGGTCAAAAAGAGCCCTTTTTTTTTTTTAGCAATAAACAGATCCCCCAAAACTTTAAAATAATGAGACTGAAAGATTAAAAATTAGACCAAAGAATTGTCAGTAAAATTAAACTATATGTTCTCAGACTCTGCAATAAATTGGTGAGGTTAAGGGATACCTTTTCAAAAACGTTATACTTTGAATGAATAATGAACTATTTACTTCTCTTAGAATTAACCAGTAGAAGATAGACATAAAAATTTATGGATACTCAACCCTTGAAGCAAATTGGCATAAGTGGAAGGAAGCAATATGTGATTAGAGCTCATAGTCTCCATATGGGTTATGCTGTTTTGCATTGAAAAACACAGAGTTAAAATATGTGGTTTGTTATTATATTTGGCTGTAGCCTATGTTTAATTTATTTTATATAATTTTGGGAGAAATAGACTAGTCATGTAGAGCCCAAAATGATATTCAGAGAGACAATTAAACATGGTTTTTAGTGTTTTCCTTTAGGGACTCAGTGCTGAAAAAGCTGGTTTGTAATGTAAAGAGCACTGTCTTGGGCACCATAAGACTTGGATTTATCAACTCTGTGGTGAAATCTTGGACACCTTATTTTACCATGGGGATAGTTAAACTGATTGTCCAAATTTCCTTCCACTTTTAAAAGTTTTCGATTCTTTAAATAATATTGTGAATAGAAAAGGTAGATTTCCTGTTATTTTTTAAAAAAGAGATTTTCTTTATTTATTCATGAGAGACACAGAGAGAGGCAGAGACACAGACAGGAAGAAGAGACACAGACAGAGGGAAAGGCAGGCTCCATGCAGGGAGCCCGATGCGGGACTCGATCCCAAGACGGGGATCACGCCCCAAGCCAAAGGCAGACACTCAACCGCTGAGCCACCCAGGTGTCCCAGATTTCCTGTTTAGATTGTGAAGTATGGATTTTACATAGTGGAGAACAAAATATTACTTACTAATATTGGATTATTTTTTTTCAAAGTCTTGAGTTACTGTGTGATAACATTATTTCTTAAAATACCTTAAATGATGCTTTTGTACCTTATGTTTACTTTCCTTTCAAACTTTTTTTTTTTAACTTACTGTGTTCTTCTAGGAGAAGAGAACATAATAGTGTATCCAGACTTTTACATATTTCATGATTCTGAAATTAAGTTTGCCCCTAGAGATGGGCTTCACAGTAAATCTTCCTTTTTTGCTGTTAGATCTATAGGTCAATGTGAAATGCTGTTTTTTACTTTAATTTTTTTTAGTCTATATTTACAGTGAAAAGTTATATATATTTTTTCTTACCTGTCTACTGAGAGATCAGATAGAATGTGATTTAATACTACCCTTTATTTTTATTTTCACTGAAATCCGCTCTTCCACCAGCTTTGCTGCTTCCGTCCTAGTCATGATTTTGTACCTAGAATGGTTTAGCTATCTAGTTAAGAAGTTATTTTTTTATTATGACTTCGATTTAATTCTTCCCTGAACTCTTCTTACCAGAGAAAGACATTTATGGTTATCTTTCAGGCTGCTCTCAACACTGATTTATAGAAAGTTTATCAACTTTTTGAGTTTATTATTAAACACCATCTACTAAGTTGACCATTTTTTCACTATTGTAAGTACAGATGAATATAATTTTGTTAATAAGAATCTCAGTTTACCAAAGTACTTTATTCTACTGAGTATAATAGCATTTGAGTTTTTTAAATTTAGAAGTAAATACTGATATTGGCTATTAACCAATTTTGACACATTGTTTATAAAATTATTAACAAGCCAATTTAAAATTTAATGAAATTATAGATACTTTTGTAGAAATAGTGTCACTGAAATTTATTTAGACTTTACCAGTATAAATAATAACATTTGCATCGCAGCAAGTTGTATTATTTTTTAAATAATTTGGTTTTATATTGCTGATAGGTAATTTTTTTATTTTACTTTTTGTAAATCTTGAAAATACTTAATAGGCCACAATAAAAAGTATATAAATCTGCAGAATGAGTAGTTTGGTGGAGTTATAACGCATATGCTCCTAGTTTAGTTGGATTCAACTGAGTTGCTGTTCTCCCTCCTTCCCTGCCCGACTAAAACTATAAGGGAGAAAGAATAATTTTTTGGATTACTATAAAATCATATTTGGCATATGAACTCTATTAATACTACTCTATTAGTGTATTATAACCATGCATTTTACTGTACAAGATTGGCTACACCAAGTCATGTAGGTTGAACTTAGTATCTATTTAACAGCTTTTTAAGGGGAGTGTTTACTTTGCATACTTTTTGCCTAACAGGTACTGACTTTAAATCTAACAAAGATAGCCTTCTGCTCTAGTAACCTTAATATGTAAGTGAGCTCTACTGGAGTTGTATGGTTAAGAGGCCACAAACCTCTCATCAGTGTAAATAGTCTCATACATGTTTTCTCAGAGTAGGAGAAGTCACTCCAGCAGAGCTCCTGTCTGCCCTATTTTTCCCAAATCCACAAAGAAAAGTAGCTTCACAGTATTCAGGTGATTCGTTGAGTTTCTAGTTATCAGAACTATCCATAGTGCATCATTCAAGAGAGAATTTTTGTTAGGCAGACACAGAAATAAGTGCTGTATCTAATAGTGGTTATAGAAGAAATGGTAGACATGGTCAGCATTTTTAAGAAATGTGGAAATGAGACAGCATGTTTGAGGCACTCATAAGAAATCATAAGGAAGTAAGAGCACTTGTGACATGTCCCTCAAACCTCTCCACCTTTGGTAGAGTCCTGGTCTCTGCACCATTGGCCTGCTGCCTACCTGTGCAGAACAAAACACACCAATTAAAAAATAACAGCATCATTATGATGTGAATAACACTTTTATTTTCAGAAATATATGAAAAGTGGTGATTAAAGCACCAGAGATTGAAAAGAGTGATTAAGATCTCAGATAGTTTAGATGAGAGCAGGAGATATATAAGGAGTTTGTTCCTCCTTCCCTTAGTTTTTATCCTTTCCTGTAAACAAATGTTTTCTATATTTGACATTGCACCAGGTATAAAGGGCAGAGAATACCATGATTTTTGTTATTTACTACCGTATTAATGATTTATTCTAGTTCCAAATTTTTTTTCCATCCTCTAAAAGGCAGTGGTCAGGAGCACAGCTTCTGGAGCCAGAGTGCCAGGGGCATGAATCCCAACTCTGCTACTTACTGCCTGTATGATTCTGGACAAGTTACTCAAATTCATTGTACCTTAGTTTATTCATTTGTGAAATGGGATAATAAGTACTTTATAAGGTTGTCATGAATTTTAAATGCATGTAACTCTATGATTAAGTGAGATAAATATAGGTGAAGTGCTTAAATCAGTGGTACTTAGTGCTGTGTGTTGGCTTTAATTCTTTGTATTTCAGAATTTATTAACTAGATCTATATGTAATGATTAACCAAATTTAAATGAATGAATATATTTGTAGTTGTGCTACATCCTAAGTGTAATGAATAAGCATTATTTGCTGATTTTGTCATACGTAATATACTTCCTTTAGATTTTTAAGAGACATAAATAAAATCTATTTCTTTTCCCCTTCATTTATCTGTTTCTTTCTTGGGAAAGCTGAAGTCCTGTGACAAACTTAGATGTAAAAGTTTTACTCTGTCTAGTACAATGCTTTTTATGTAATAGATGCTCTATACATACATGTTTACTGAATATAATCAAATTGGGGAAGAATTGTTAGATTTACTAGATTGTGTTTGGAAATGGAAAAGAATCAAAGTTGATTTATGATGAAGCTCTCAAAGCTCGAAGTAGATGGTGGTGGTATTAATGGTAATAGGCTTCCTTTTTCCCCTGCTTACAAGTTATTGTCCTGACTGATGATATTACTTAGTGAAGCATTTTATTTAAGATCACTGACTCTGGAGAATTGTAGTTTGTGACATTGGACAAGTGACTCAGCCTCTTTGTGCCTTGATTTCTCATCTCTAAAATTATGATAATTTGGCATAGACTTTGTAGGGTTTGAGTAAAGATGAGTTGTAATAATAGCTGTGAAGTATTTCATTTATTGAAGCAATAAATGAAAGCTGCTATTACTATTATTATCATCATTATTATTATTATCTCCAAATATCTAATGTTTCATTGTTCATTTTCATGGTCGTATTTCCTGCTGTACAAATTCCATTTCTGAAATGTTGTGTGATCATTTTAGTTCATGGAAATTCCAAGGGGCCACATCATCTTGGGTTCCTTGCCCTCTCAGCTTTGCAGCCCAGCCTGACCAAGCTCAGAGTACTGAAGTATCATTGGGGTTTGCATCCTAGAGTTATGACAGGGCTTACAGGAAAAGGGAACAGTCTTGTTGACACTCTTTCTCTAAGATACAGAATTTTTCATTTCTCAGTTTAAAAAGTAAGAGAGATCAGTGGTACATAACCACTAATAAAAATTATAGGCACCAGCAGTGACCAGCAGTTGATGTTTTAATTATGAGCATTTTTCAGGTTATATACAATCTATTGTAGTTATTTTAGGGGAAAGAAGCAACATTCAATTGCACAGAGTTTGATTGCTTATTTTTTCTAATTGTTAAATTTTTATCATGGCTGTTCCTTCTCTGTATAAATAAGGTTTGCACAGTGAAACAGTCATGTCCATGTTGCTCTTCCTTTCCTCCTGATTTTGCAGTATCATAGAATTTCAAAACTGGAAAGTGTGTTAGCTATCTATATCCAGTCCTTTTATTGTATGGGTGAGGAAACTAAGAGAGTTTGAAATTTGGCTAGGTTGAGATAGGTGCTGTTGATAAAAAATACACAAAAGGTTTGGCTAGACAGTCTGTCTAGTTAGTAATAGACTCTGGCCTAGAATTCAGATATTCAAAATTTTGCAGTTACTTTTTAGCCCCCCTACCTTTGTATTTCCCAAGTCAGAGAAGAAATGTCTTAAATTTTCTGCCATATATAAAAGGAATGTGGGAAGAGAAGAGAAAACTGAAGAGAAAAGAGGATCTGCAATTGATATTTCAAAAGAGGACATGGAACATGATATAATTAAAAAAAATAAATAAAGTTACCTAGCCAGCATAGTATAGTGTGATGTGAGGTAGACGCATAGAATTTAAGAGCTTGAACATTGAAATCAAGTTGTATGAGTTCTATTTCTGGCACTTCTACTTCCTAGCTGTATGACTCGGTAAATTATTTCTCTTTGCCTCAATTTTTTTTCTTTTTCTTTTTTTCATTGATAGAAGGGAGATGGATACTAATAATAACTACCTTAGTAAATTTCCGGACTTAGGCCTATTAGTGGAGAAGGGGAAAACCAGTTATGTGGTGATGAGTTGGCTTTAAAATACTAGATTTAGAGGCTAAATGTGACTCAGCACAAAGTAACTTCAAAGACTTCTAATTAAGAAATAAATAGTAAGTGTATGTTCTGAGTTCTTTGATTTTAATGCGTACTCTGACTTTTTGCTACCTGTTAGAGTGAGGTAGCAAAATGAGGGTTCATTTTATTAAAAAAAAAAAAAAACACCAGCAGTGGTCATTTCTCAGACCATTTGTCAGGAGTACACATGGACGGCAGCCTGATAGACCATATCAGGAAGAAAATGAATATAAGAGTACAAAGATTCAGGAGTTGCTCTAGCCTCCTAAGACTCATACATACACAACACCATAGATTGGATACTTCCTTTGGGTAAGGGAAACAAAAATAAATAAAAATTCAACTAGAAGAGACATACAGCTTTCAAATTCCGTGGAAACTAAAATGAGTCCCTAACATTATCTGGACGAGTTTGTTACCTCTCTAGCTGTTCCTAGACCATTTCTGTCTGATGTAACTAAAATAATCTTTAATTTTGCTTATTATTCTCTCCCTTCTTAGCAGATATTCAGTATCTTTTCATTCATGTGGATGAGCTTGGCAAACAGCCACTCTAGTTTGATGGATAACAAGTTGGAGATGAGGTAATAGAGCCTCAGTTCCCCTCATGTGCTATCTATTCATTTCGACCCCAGGAAGGGTTATACTGCTGGAGCTTGGAGAGAGCCTGATATGTATTTCATTTACATTTGACGGTAGAGAGGCCTTGGGAATATCTAGGGGGTAGAGAGAACCTGTAGTTTTCTTC
Organism: Nyctereutes procyonoides; assembly: GCF_905146905.1. Classification (NCBI taxonomy): domain Eukaryota; kingdom Metazoa; phylum Chordata; class Mammalia; order Carnivora; family Canidae; genus Nyctereutes; species Nyctereutes procyonoides. The sequence continues at coordinate 18,291,914 of NW_026575040.1, read as the reverse complement.
TCCCAGTATAGCACAGTGTAATGAGAGCTACCTTTGTAAATAAGGATAACATTGTCTCTCTGCTTCTAAGGAACTTGTGCTTTACTCTGGTTCTCCAGTTTTAAAATGCTGAGATGTGTTAGGTGCACTCAGTTTCTGCATCATTAAAAGTGAACAAAGCAGATTTTAGAGTTCAGGAAATGTGATTAAGAAATACAAGTCTTATTTACCTAAAGAGTTAAATAAATTATAAAACTTTAACTCTTAAGGCAGTAATAAAGAAGCTATAATTATTAAGCAGCAAATAGTTATTTTTTTTCTTTTCTTTTTTTTTAATTTTTTTTATTTATTTATGATAGTCACAGAGAGAGAGAGAGAGAGAGAGAGAGAGAGAGAGGCAGAGAGAGAAGCAGGCTCCATGCACCGGGAGCCTGATGTGGGATTCGATCCCAGGTCTCCAGGATCGTGCCCTGGGCCAAAGGCAGGCGCCAAACCGCTGCGCCACCCAGGGATCCCGAAGCAGCAAATAGTTAATTATTAAATTAATTTCACTGATTATTATGGCATTACAGGAGATGGAGAAATTACTTTCAGTGATCAGGAAAGAGTGAAGAGGAAGTGTTTGAGTAGACTGTTGTAGGACAGACAATATTTGTATGAGTAAGATTGAAAGGGACAGCTTTCTGGAATGTGGAATGATGGGACCAAGTTCAGAGACCTCAAAATCACAAAATTCAGTAAAGAGTAAATGATCTTGCTATATAGGTAAATAATGTGTGTGATTAGGCAGGTAACCTTTCTGTTCAAGAAATGTAGTCTATCTTTTGATGAGTAGGGAGCTACTTAAAAATAAATTTTTATGCAGGGAATGACACGAAGGGTTTTGTAAACATCAGTATATTGTAGTATGAGGGATGGATCCAAAGTGAGGGAATGACAAGAAATAGTGTGATCTGGTAAAATGTTACTACATAGGCCTCCTTGAGATGAAATAAGACATAGATTAGGATGATAGGATCAAGAATACAAAATAATGGAAAGAGGAGAGATATCTCAAAGGAAAAAAAATGGCACATTTGGCAACTGAGGAAGATAGAAAATTGTATAGATTTCCTCCCCCCAACAGAATGGCGACTCCTGAATTAAACTCCATATATTTTATTCAGGTTTTGATAAGGTAGCTGTGGTTGTGTTATCCAACTACCAGATTGATTTTGATAGTTTCCCTTATAAATGGGAAAATCTAGTTGTATGAATCAAAAGATAAATTTTTACTCATTGTCCTCCATTGATACCATTGATGGGTAATAAAGTTTAGTGTTACTTCCTCTTGTCTAGAGTAGATATTTTCTCTAGATTGTTTATTATTTGCTATTGTTTTTATTTTCGAAGGGGAAAATGGTGTAGGTTTTAATAGCTGCTACGAGTTCAAATGCAATAATTAGAAAGGACACACAAATTTTGAAATAGTATTTTATGCCTCTTGATCTCAGGTACAAAACACGAGATGAAGCAGTTAAATAGCAAAGCAAGACAGGAGGGACAGAGAATTAAAGTAAGTGTTTTCTATATATTGCATCTATGTTCCCATTAATCTCTGTTTTGTTATGTAACTGCTCCTTCTGAATGTTCTGAATGTGAAGAAAAACTATTGGGTGAGCAAAGAGTGTATTTTAAAGTTAGGTTTAAATAAACCCATGAGAGAAAATGTTGTTTGTTACTCTTCTTTGCATTCAAAACAGCATCTGCCTGTAACTTGTGATCTTAGTTCTTGGATAAGGAAAAAGTTGGGTTAGGATGATGTAAGCTCCTTTAAATCTCTTACTAGCACTAATTTAAAATGAAAGAAATCACACACCTATCAGGTTGTCTACCTTTCCATCTTAAGCTAGACAGACCTATTTTTTTTTTTTTTTCAGTTAAGCAATTCTTCCAGGGACAGAGTCCATTCAGATGCTGTCAAATAGTTTTTGGAATCAGCCTTTATGTTAGTTTGTCACCTCACAAACTGGTTTCACTTAACTTTGCATGCTTGTCATATAGCATCTTTATCAGGACTGATCTTCATAATTTTCTTTTCTAAATCTTCTCATTGTTTAGTCTTTAGCAAGTGAAAGTCAAAACTTACTAATCTTTGAATATCTCTTCAGTCCCTTTTTGTAATTTGTTTAGTTCTTATTTCTGACAACAGTTTTATTATTTTCTTTAGATTTACATATTTCTTATATATAAGAACAGAATGGAGGATAGATTTGGCTGAAAACCTTTCTAGGTCCACTTAGTCTATTTTTGTTAATAGCAATTAATCATACCTAGCATTTGTTAAAATATTGTATAAAGCCTTTTGCATGTTCCCTATTTTAAGCTTCACACCAGCTTCTCAAGAAGCCATTTTTAAAATCCTGTCCATTTTAGAAGTGAGGAAATTGAGGTTCAGAGGAAGTGGATAACTAAACAGATATTTAACATCCAAGACTAATAGCCAGGGTATGACTCTAAATTACTCTCCCTTTCTACCATGTCACACTTGCCAAAGTGTAAAAGACCCCAAAAACAGTTGTTATTCCTCCTTGTCCAGGACTTGAATACTCTAGAAGTTGTAAGATGATGGTACTGTCATTATTTCTTATAAAACTATTATTTACATTTTGTACTTAAAAGTAAACGCCATAGAATCAGTAAGTTTATTTACTTCATGGTTTCACCAGTATTTTGACATTGGAAAAGATAAGATACCTAATTTCTGAGCCTCATATTTCTCATCTGCAAAGAGATTTATCTCGTAACAAGTGTGAAAAATATAGGAAATTCTAGAAAGCATAATATCTGGAATGTATTAAGTAGTCTATAAGTATTCCTCTTCTTATATCCAGTCTCATAAAAAAAAATCACAGATCCATTTTGACACAAAACCACATAGGAAGTTTACAAGTCTCAGATGCCCCTTAGAAAAGCAGGTGTTTTGAATTCCTGGGGTATGTCCTGAACAGAATGAGGAACCTGCTGCAATTTTTAAATGACCAACAAGAGGTTCTGTAGGTCAGGAAAAGTATATTCCCAAAATTGAAGCTGTTGGAAAACTTTATTGCATTACAGATCTTGGGATTTAAAGATTATTGGGGAAAATTTGGCAACCCAGATATTTATGAATGTAGATTCTTACTAATCTGCATTCTCTTTTTTTATTTTTATTTTTTTACTAATCTGCATTCTTACGACTGAATGTAGACTCCTAAGTTCCTTAAATTTATTTGAAAGGATATCTACTCCACAGGGTAGTTATGAGATCATTAAGAGTTGATGTATGTCAAAAAGGCTTAGCATGGGCAATTAATTTTAGTCCCTTTTGTGATGTACTTGTTCTCATATATTCTAACAATTTTATTTTGAAAAATAACAAGCATGGAGTGTTTTCTTTCAGTGTATTGAACTGATACTTAATCCCTTTGTGCTATCAAATAAAATAATTAATGTGGTTTTATATTATAATGTGCTACTTTTTGCATGGAGCAGACCCTCTTCTTGATGTTTAGTTTAAGAAGTCATTTAGTGGGCAGCCCTGGTGGCTCAGTAGTTTAGCGCCACCTTCAGTCCGGGGCGTGATCCTGGAAACCTGGGATTGAGTCCCGCATTGGGCTCTCTGCATGGAGCCTGCTTCTCCCTCTGCCTGTGTCTCTGCCTCTCTCTCTCTCTCTCTCTCTCTCTCTCTCTCTCTCTCTCTGTGTGTGTGTGTGTGTGTCTCGTGAATAAATAAATAAAATCTTTTAAAAAAAAGTCATTTAGTGATTGACAAGAAAGTTTCTATCAACTGTCCTGTAAGCCAATATCCTCTCTGTATTGGTGATACCATCATATCTCATTGAGTTTTTGGAGTTCTTGCTCTTTAAATATTATTCTTGATTTCCCACTAACCTTACCTTACTCTCTTAGATCAGTTTTTACTCGGTTATTTTTCTTCCCAGTTTAGAATTTTGTAGTCTTCTCTTGGGCTTGTACTCTATGGGCTGTTCACATGGAATCCTTTTTTCTCTCAGTTCTTTCATTCATGCGGCATTTATTGAGATTCCATAAGTTTCTGGTCTATGGACTAGTTAAGCAAAATAAAATGATCACTCCTTACTATCTGGGCAAAAGGAGTGCTCATTCTCATGGGAAAAACATTATTATACTATATAGTGATAAAAGTTATGATAATGATGACCAAGGGAGAGTAGAAGAACAGAAATAATCATTACATGGTTAAGAAATCTTTAGGGCACATCAATTGAAAATGATAATCTGTATTATAATACAAAGAACAAAAGACCTAAGCCTGGGACTTCTCTCATTTAACAAGTGAACTTGATCAAATGAATTACTTACTCTGGACATTAGTTCATAACATGTAAAACAAAAATTTTCGCCAAGACCATAGTTTCTCAAACTGTCCTTAATAGGATAATTAATGTGTAAATACAGAGCTCCATAGTCCAATGTATTTATGTATTATTGAGTTAAACAAAATTAGAATTCTTTGTTAGATTTCTCAATTTTTAATAAAGTATTCCAAGTTGTAGTTATTTTAAAAAGGAATAGAATATATTTCTCACAGTTTTTTTCCCACCATGAATCCTTCTGTTACTTATGACTTGAGTTTGACTGCTAGTAATAGTCTTAAGAAGTAGTACATTAAATGACATACACTTGTGCTCGCTTCGGCAGCACATATACTAAAATGACATACACTTAATCATTAATTTAGATGTGTTATCCATTGTGAGTTCTTATTTGTATAAGATGTGAAGTAAGGGTTGAAATTGATAGATTTTCTTTACAGATAAAGCTGTGTAGTTTTGTTACCACCATTTGTTGGAAAGAGTACCTTCCCCATTGAGTTATCTTGTTATCTCTGTTGAAAATCAATTGACCATTATATGAAGGTCAATTTCTGAACTTGGTTTGTTCTACTGATTTATCAAAGTCTTTACACCAATACCATAGCATCTTGATCACTGTACCTTTAAAATAAATCTTCAGGGGCACCTAGTTAGCTCAGTTGGTTGGGCAGCCAACTCATAGTTTTGGCTCAGGTCATGATCTCTGAGTGGTGGGATCAAATCCTGCGTCAGGCTCCGTGCTCAGAGTGGAGGGGAATCCTGCTTGTGCTTTTTGCTCTCTGCCTCTCTCTAGTGAAAGACTAAGTCTTTAAAATAAATAAAGTCTTCATATCAGGTAGTGTATCCAGCCTCGTCATTTATTTCAAAATTGTTTTGCAAATTCTAGGCACTTTGCATATAAATTGAAAAATTTTAAACCAGCATATCAGTTTCTACAGTTCTTTTTTTTTTTTTTAATTTTGTTTATTTGAAAGAGAAAGAACATGAGTGAGGGGATGGGCAGAGGAAGAAGGAAAGGGACAAGCAGAACTCCTCACTGAGTGCAGAGCCTGCTGAAGGGTTCATCCCAGGACCCCAGATCATGACCTGAGCCAAATTTAGACACTTAACCGACTGAGCTACCGAGGTGTCCCTTGTTTCTAGAACTCAGATTTTGGCTGGGATTGTGTTGAATTTATCATTTTAAGGGGAATTGATAACAGTGTGATGTCTTCTGATCCACAAATATGGTGTATCTATTTAATTCTTCTTTAATTTCTTTTAGTAATGTTTTGTAGTTTTCATTGAACACATATTACACATCTTTTACTTAGTTTATCTCTTTTATAATTTTTGATACTGTTATAAGTTTTTTATTTCAATTTATGGGTATTCATGTCTTATATAAGACTATAGTACATTTTTGTTAATGGATCTTGTATCCTGCACCTTGCTAAACTCACTAGCTGGGGTAGCTTTTTTGTACATGCTGGAAGATTTTCTATTTCGACAGTACATCATCCATGAAAAATGAAAGTAACTTTCTTTTCCAATCTGGATTTTTCTTCTTCTTCTTTTTTTTTTTTTAAGAAAGAAAGTTGTTGGTTTATTTTTTTTTTAATTTTTATTTATTTATTTATGATAGTCACAGAGAGAGAGAGAGAGAGAGGCAGAGACACAGGCAGAGGGAGAAGCAGGCTCCATGCATCGGGAGCCTGATGTGGGATTCGATCCCGGGTCTCCAGGATCGCGCCCCAGGCCAAAGGCAGGTGCCAAACCGCTGCGCCACCCAGGGATCCCGATTTTTCTTCTTCTTTTTGAATTAGTTATGATATCTTCATACAGTGTTAAATAGATGTAATTAGAGTGGATAGCTTTGCCTTGTCCTTGGTGTTTAGGAAACAATGTTTCACCCTTAAGCATGATGTTAGTTCTAAGTTTCATGGATGTGATTTATTAAATTGAGGACATTCCCTTCTGTTCCTGATTTGTTGAAAGTATTTATCAAATACAGATTTTCAATTTTATGAAATGTTTTCTCCACATCTATTGAAATGGTCATATGATTTTTTTTTACTGTGTTGCTCTAAGAATTATATCAATTATTATTTTAAATCTTAAACCAATTTTATATTCCTGAGATAAATAGCACTGGTTATTATATAATGTTCCTTTTATATATTATTGAGTTCAATTTGCTAAAATGTTAAGAATTTTTATATTTGAGTAATACTGATTTGTAGGGTTTTTTTTCTTATACGGTCTCAGAATTTGATATGCTAATCTGGGCTTAAAAGAATGAGTTGAGAGGTATTTCTCTTATCTTTTTAAGGAATTTGTGTAGAATTGGTGTTATTCCTCCTTAAATGTTTGGTAGAATTTATCAGTTAAGATATATGAGCCTGGAGTCCCTTCTGGGCATGATTTTTAATTATAATTTCAATTTTATAAATAAAGGACTATTCAAGTTACCTATTTTTTTTAAGATTTTATTTATTTATTCATGAGACACAGAGAGAGAGGGATAGGCAGAGACACAGGAAGAGGGAGACGCAGGCTTCATGTACGGAGCCTGATGTGGGACTCGATTCTGGGTCTCCAGGATCAGGCCCTGGGCCAAAGGAGGTGCTAAACTGCTGAGCCACCCAGTGATCACTACCTATTTTTTTCTTGAGTGAACTTTATTAGTTTGTGTACTTTAAGAAATGCCCATTTGTCTATTTCATTTAAATTGGATTTATTGGCTGGCATAATATTTCTTTGTTATCTTTTAAATATTTGTATTAATCATCTTTTGATATCCTAACAAAGTATCACAAATTTAGTGTCTTAAAGTAATACACATTTATTGTCTGTCAGTTTCTATTCATGAGGATTTAAGCACAACTTAGCTTGGTCCCCTGCTTCAGGGTCTCTTACGGTGCTCTAAGCAAGATATTGGTCAGAACCGGGGTCCCATCTAAAGACCTGTTTGGGAACGATCTGCTTCCAAACTCATATGTGTTTGTCAAGATTCAGTTCTTATATTTGAACTGAAGGCCACAGTGTGGCAGTTGGCTGGAAATTGCTTTCTTCGGTATCTTGCTAGCTAAGCCTTTCCATCATGGCAGCTTACTTCATCAAAGCTCACAAGGGAGGAGGTCTGCTAGCAAGATAGAAGACAAAATATTACAGAGCCTGATCACAGAAATGATCATACTACCTTTGCCATATTGATTAGAAGCAAATTACTAGGGACGCCTGGGTGGCTCAGTGGTTGAGCATCTGCCTTTGGCTCAGGGCATGATCCTGGAGTTCTGGGATCGAGTCCCACTTCGGGCTCCCTGCATGGAGCCTGCTTCTCCTCTCTCTGCCTGTGTCTCGGCCTTTCTCTCTATGTCTCTCATGAATAAATAAATAAAATCTTAAAAAAAAAAAGCTGATTACTAGGCCAGCTCACACTCTGGGGGAATGGTTTATATAGGGGGTATGAATACCAGAGAACATTGAGAGCCATCTTAGAGTCTACCTGGCACAATATTTATAGAATTGTAGTTAGAGTCTCTACCTCATTCTTGATATTAGTGAATTATTCCCCCCCCCCCCAGTATGGCTAGAGGCTTACCATTTTACTGATATTCTCAAAGAACTAGTTTTTGGTTTCATTGGTTTTGTTTTTCTGTTTTCAATATGTTTGACTTCCATTACTCTTATTTTGAATTTAAATTTGCTTTTTGTTTTCTAGTTTCTTTATTTTTTTTTTTTTAAAGATTTTTACTTGAGAGAAAGAGCATAAGCAGGGAGGATAGGGAAAGAGAGAGGAAGAAGCAGATTCCCCACCAAGCAGGAGGCCAATGTGGGACTTCATCCCAGGACCCAGGGATCATAACCTGATCCAAAAGCACACTTAACTGACTAAGCCACCCAGGCAACCCTGTTTTCTAGTTTCTTAAGGTATAATTGAGGTCATCGATTTGAGACCTTTTATCTTTTCTAACTGGCATTTTAGTACTAAAAATTATCCTCTGGCTGTGGTGTTACCTGCATCCTACAGTTTTTGCTATGTTGAGTTTTCATTTCACCCAGTCAAAATAGAATGAATTTTAGAATTTTCCTGTTGAGTTCTTCCTTGACCCATGGGTTACTTAGAAGTATATTTGATTTTGAAATATTTGGAGATTCTCTAGTGATATTTTTATTATTGATATTTAATTTTATTTCATTATGGTTAAGAAACATGTTTTAGTCCTTTGTGTAGGTCCATTATTTCTAGCTGGTATTATTTTTCTTGTGATTGAAGAACTTGTTTTAACACTCTAATTGTGTAGGTCTGGTGCTGACAAAGTTTTTCATCTTCTTTGTGTCTGAAATATTTATTTTATTATTATTATTTTTTTTTAGTTAGACTTTTAAGTGAGGTATATCTCCCTCTTCCCTAGCCCCTCTCAGCAATCCTGGGATTCACTTTGTTTCCCCTCTCTCAGGGATCAGCAGTATGCTGCATTGCCCACATCTGGTGCCTCAAAACTGCTGTTTAGTCTTTTGATTGTTTCAAGTGTGAGAGTTAATCTGGAACTCTATCCTGTCTGGAAGTGCAAATGGAAATGGAGTTTTTAGCTAGGCTGATCTAATTTAGAACCGTGAATTTGCTTCAAAAATGGAAGCTTAGGAGCAGCACATACAAGTGAATGGAGAAACGAAGCCAGCACTATCTGCTTTTTCTGCACAGGACTGACAGTACTGACTTATTCCAGAAATCTTTGGAATTTTGATACCCTGTTCATTGTTGTGTAGTTACTTTCCTTACTGCTAACTGTCCCCAAATATTTGTCTACTGATATTTTATAATCAGAAGACAAAGATCTATTCTTTAATATAGTAAGATTAAATAACTACCACCAAATAGCTGTGTGGTGTTAGGCATGCCCCCCTTGACTTCCCTGAATCTTTTGAAATGAGGCCTCTGTTTTAAATAAATAGTCTTCAACTAGGGTTTCCAAATTCTGACAGTAGTGGTAATCAAGGTTCATAATTTATTTTAAAATACAGTAAATAGTCTATTACAGCAATTTACTTAGTATGTTCCAGGGATCTTTCTGTGTCTCTGAGACCCTTTTAGATAGTTTGTTAGGTTAAAACTATTTTCATAGTACTAAAATAATTCTTTGCCATTTCAGTCTTGTTCTTTCCTGAGTATACTGTGGAGTTTGCAAATGCTGCATGATATATGATAATGTTTTTGCTCCCAAGTTCTTGTGCTTTTAATTTCTCAGATTTACTTTCTAGTGTGATAAATATCACTGGATATGTTGTATATAAACAAAAACTCTTTGGGGTTCTCAATTTTTTTAAGACAAAATATCTTTATATAACAGGTCCTGAGACCAAAGGGATTCTGAGACCTTGAAGATGGCTTGCCTAGTGGAAATTATTCTCTATTTAAGTTTGTACTCTATTGTCAGATTTCTTGGTGTTGGAAATGAAAAAGAAAAAAAAAATCATTAACATTAAGTCATTTGTTGTCATAGTTCCCAAGTTTAAATCAGTTCTCTACCGTTCTGACTTTAAGAAAGTTAAATTCTTTATGACAAAATTTCCTCATCTTTGAGATGGGGAAAATGCAGTATCTATTTATAGTGGCACATAGAAGGCACTCAATAAAAGTTAACTGTGATGATTATTATGCTACCAGAGGTGTGCTTGTTGACATTTTTGTTTTCTAGTTATCAGCATGTTTCATTATGCTTTAGAGCATTTTTATCAAATCTTAATGCTGTTTCTTCTGCTTGCCTGAGAGTGCTCGTTCTTGCTTTGAGGTTCACATTTGAAGTTGTGCTGATATATTACCATCTTCTAAACTATTCTTACTCACTCAAGAAGCTTAACTTGGAAATTGGCACACTGGCTTGGACATCAGTTAAAGTTTCATTGGTCATGCCATCTTGCCCACTGGACTAAGAGAGAGTCTAGGAATACTGATCAGACCTTTGGAAGTGGCAATGTGACACACCTCAGGCTCAGATCAGACCTCATGCAAAAGTTACTCAGTTTATTAAAATATTTGTAGGTACTATTTCTTTTTTTCTAAATGATGAGCTCCTTGAAGACTTTTATTCATTGTTGTGTGCAAGCATCTACACAGTGCCTGATAAATTATTGGCAGTAATACTTATGTATGCATATGCATTATCATACTTCCATATGCACAGTAACTAGATTAAAATGATATGAAAGACAGGTAAAAGGGATAGGTTATAGGGAAGAAGAGAATGAAAAGGAAGTCAAGAACAGGAAAGAAAAAAGATCCTATCACAGAAGTATCAGTAAACACATTTGAATGGATGTAGGTTAGAGATTGATAGTATACACTGAAAACATAAGAACACAAAGCAGAGAGCAGGATAAAAGAGGAAATCAATTTCAGTTGTTGCTCTAAACAAAATGGTCACATTTGATCAAGTAGATGATAATTCAGTTTGTGCCACTATTAGTTTTAATATTTAAGTGACACATCTCCCAGTCTCTCTTAGGGAGTATATTTAAAAAAAGACTGGTAATACTACTATTGATTTTCAGAGGGTCCTGGTCTCCTGGATACTTTTCTGAGTATCTGAAAATTTTGTATTGTATGCAAATGTAGTTAACTAATCTTATATAATCCAAACTCTATCAATTTGGACTACATGTCTGAAATACAGTAAAACTTTACTTTTAAGGAAGTAACTGTCTTCTTATTTTTACTTTTAATTATATGTATTGGCCAGAAATATTCTAATAATGTCACTTAAACTTGCCTTGCCATTTTTATTTATTTATTGGATAAATAGGATACATACGCACACGTCAGAGTGGGATTTTCCTCTGATAATGGGTCAGATAGCTATTTGTGTGTTTATTAGACAGAGTTGCTGATTTGTGTTTTAATATCATATTGTATGAAGAACACAATACAATAGCCATGAAGTGAGGTGTTTCACCTGAGAAGCACTCAAAAACCCATACTAATGGACAGAACAATAGATTCTATCTCCCATGCTTTACTCTAAGGTGCATGAGTAGAAGAGGGGTGGAACTATTTTTATTAGTTAATTTTTTTCTTTTTTTTATGAATTCACTTAATTTGGTTATTTAAGTATATGTATGATATGGGTGAACTAGGATATCTGGACACATGAATAGCCACAAGAATTCGGCTTTTAGTGATTTTAAAAAATTGATTTGCCCATATGGAAATCTAGAATGTGTTCCCCAAACGGGTAAATAAGTACTCCCCCAGGGGTCATTCCTCAGCAGTATGTTAAAGTTGCTCAGAGGCCTTCCTGGTTAGGCAACTTGATGGAGGAGATAGCTTCACATACTGATATGTAAAAGACAGGGTGGCAAACATGCAGAAATGAGTGATGGATATTTTGTTACAAAAGGGTCATGAAAATGGGAGGGGTAATATATATTTTGAGTTTAATTCCTTTGATGTTCTTAGCAATAAAGGCTAACCTAGAAAAGTTTCTTTAAAACATCTTTGAAATATTAACATATTGCTGGGAAGGTGTGATACTAAAGCTGCAGGTGTGGGTATTTACAATTAATTTTTAAAAATGCTTTCTTAAACTAAAAAAATTAGCTTTCTCAAAAATATTTTAAGTGCTTTTACAAATTTAAAAAATTTTGAAAGCTAAAAATTCTGAAAGCTTTTTTTTGTTGTTTGTTTTGTTTTTTAGTTTTGTTAAAAAAAAATTCCGACAATTCAGGAAACAGGGATTCAGGAGTGGTGGTGATGCAAAAGGGGGAAGCCTTGGGGTGAGGGGTGGGGGTTGTCAGGAGTAGGTGGCAGTAGTGTCTCCTTCACCCCATGCTTATTGTCGTCTTTGGAATTGTACAAAATCCAAGAAAATCTTGATGAACTCTTTTACTAACCTACTTGTTTAATATAGAAGTTTCTGCTAAGGACCATTTTTAGTTTTCAGAAGCCCGTTTATCATTAAAAAGTCATCTCTAAAAGTTAGGGGTTTTGTAAGATATATTTTCACAGATTAGCTCCACCTACCTCTCCTATCTGATGGTGATGCTTTTCTGTCTTTCAAGGGAAGAACTTTTCAGCTGCTGAGAACTCTCGAAGAAAAACTATATATCAGGAATCAGGGACATTGTCTTTCTTTGGTATTAGGTAGAAGTAGTTTTCTTTCTTTGTTGGAATACCTATATGTCACCTGTAGTATTTTAGCTAGGTGACACTAGGGGTTCCAGAGACCTAGAAACTAAAGAAGGGGATAATGGATGTTTCTCTTACAAGTCCTTTTGCATTCAGTTGCTATGTTTGGGTAGCTTCAGTGCTGCAAAACAAGTCACCAGTTCCCAAAGGAAGATTGGGTGCCTCCTCTGACTCTCTTTCTCTGGGTAGGCCTCAAGCTGAAGTTGGATTTAAGACTCTGTCTCTAAAGATTCTTATCTCTGTAGGAACAATATTTTTTATTTTTTATTGTTTTGCAATTTTCAGTGTCCTTCAGATACTCCCTTTGTTTATTGGAATAGAGTTACGTACCCTTTCTCGGGTGCCCCCCGCATTGTAACAAATATTGATTATTATAATTGCCATGTCATTATCATAAACTCCGTCTTACATGGGCATTCAACTTCTAGTCCTAATGGTGTATGAATTTGGAATTTGCTTCATACACCACAAAAAGTTCATTGAGTCTTCTGTTTACATTCACTGCAGGAACTGTCTCAGTATCACAGAAGGTTGCTGTAGTTTATTCCCACCTTGAGCAAGGGAAATGTTCTGCAGGAGGAATGAATGAATAATTAATGAATGCACTTGATATCCACTTACCAAAGAAAATGTTTCCATTTTCCATTTTGTTTGCTTTTTTCCCGTCCGAATCCACAGGTTCAAAAATTTCTCAAAACTCTCATGACTATCTCATTATTTGAAATACCACTTGCTAATGGGGTGGTTTAAAAAAATTTTGTTGCTGTTTTGTTGCATTTTCCTGGCTTACTTCCTTTGTCACCTGTGAATTACCATTTGAACAAATACACTGTTCATTTTATGTCTCTAGCCTGTCATTGAGCCATTTAATTCACTATAATTCTAGGGAGGAACAGTTATTACTAGAGAAGTAGCATTGCATAGTGGGCTCTGGAGTCAGATTGCTTGGATTCAGATTCATCCTGCTATTACTTACTGATGGATATTATGTGAATTATGTGAATCTTCTGCACTCATTTTCTTATCTATGTAATGGGAATAATAGTTCATGGGATTGTGAGGATTCATGATGTTGTAAGGATTAAGTGAGTAGAGTCCTTAACTCATGTTCTCACAAAGCATATCATCAAATGTATGCCGTTGCTATTATTGTTGGCACAGAAGACCTTATTATATAGATTGAGTGAAGACTTCATGTACATTCCTAGAAGGAATCCCTGATCTTTCATCTATGGCTTACTTACTTTCACCTTCCAGGAGCTAAATCAAGGCCATGGATTTACCCAACCACATGAGCTGGTTATCAAAAGAACATTGTTTTATAATTATACTTTTAATTTGGGCTTACCCTTAAAGATGAGTGGCTTTATTCATAGGAGCAAGAAGAGGCAGTATAAATGACTGGAAGATGGTGAGTATCACCATGGCTGACAAGAGAATCCAAAAGTATTGTCCTCTGAATATTACCAGGATGTATATTACTGTTTTAATTATGAACTGTGAACTGTTATGCCTGTGGGGTCAGGATCTAACAATCAGCATAGTCAACACTGTTGCCAGTGGCTATAATAGCCTATATAACACTAATCCTCAAGACCAGATACTGGCAACAAACTAAAAATACTATTGTATTTCTGTCAAATTTTGTTTAATCAACACCTGGAGTAATGGATGCCTTAATGTAAACTAAGGAGCCTGGAGAAGATTAACTCATTTAGTAGATGTGGTCTTGAATATTTATTATGGCAAAGGACTGCCTTTTAACCCAGGTCAGACTCTTAGATAAGAAAAAGACTACATAAGGGTTAAATGAATTGATCAGGAAATGTAATCGTGATTGCTTTGCTTTTTACCATCTGGAAAGTGCATCACAAATTACATACAACTTATAAGTGGACTTAGGAAACTATCTTTCATAAGTTGGGTCTGTCTGTATGGCTCAGAAACTTTCTGGTTCAGTATGAAATATGAGACTTTTTTTCTTAAATGATAGTAATTTCTATCCTACAGAACAGGTCAGCAGTGTCTAGTAACTTTGAAGTGCATACTCTAACCTAGAAATTCCTAGAGAAATTTTCCTAGAGAAAATTTCACATAAATTCTCATGTGTGTGCAAGGAGACATATTACTAGTGTTTATATATAGCGACCTTGTTTGTAATAGGAGAAAATGGGAAACAAGCTAAATGTCATTGAAAGGGAAATGGATAGATAAATTGTGGTATGTTTATAAGTAGAATATTATATAGTAGTGACATGTATATACTAGTGCTACACTTTTTCAACATGTTGTCAATCTCATATATTGAATGTTAAGTGAGTAAAGAAAAAGGATACTTTTTAGATAACATTTTAAAAGATGCAGAATGTGCTATGTATTATTTTAGTTAGGGAGTGTGCATATGTAATAGAAGTATAATAAAATGATGCATGAAAGCAATAAAAAGACAAATTTAGGGTATTGTTTACTTCAAAGGGGAATTTGAGAGGATTCCATAGGGATTTAAGCTATATTGGCAATGTTTTATTTGTTGAATGATGGATATGTAGTTATTACTACATTTTTATATGTGTAAACTAGTTAGAAACATGTAAAAATTGGGGAAAAAATGTCAAAATATTCCTGGTTTTGCATTTCAGTTGAGGTAAAATAGGAATCTTTTTTTTCCTGCTTAGCTGATGTTATTTCTGTATCCTTAACCTATTTTCTACAATGATAGTATGGTATTTTAATCATGTTAGAAGAAAAACTGTGAGAAACTTTTTTCAAAAGCAGTAAATGGTTTTCATAGAAATTTTAGAAAATCTAGACAAAATTTAAAACTCTTAGTACTTACAATTTTTAGTCCTTTTCTTTTTTTTTTAATTTTTATTTGTTTATGATAGTCACAGAGACAGAGAGAGAGAGGCAGAGACATAGGCAGAGGGAGAAGCAGGCTCCATGCACTGGGAGCCCGAAGTGGGATTTGATCCCGGGTCTCCAGGATCGCGCCCTCGGCCAAAGGCAGGCGCCAAACCACTGCGCCACCCAGGGATCCCTTTAGTCCTTTTCTTATAAGCTTATATAGGTTAAATATTATTCTATATAGTAATTGTTTTTTGCTTTTATTTTTTCTCACCTAATATAAAATAAATATTCAGCAAAATTTAACAGATGTAACTGGCTATGAAACTATGTTATTGTACTGAATGCAAGAACATTTGTTTTGATCATTGGCAGGTATCCTTTCTTCTTGCAATTATTTATCACTTATTAATGCAAGGGTTATTATAACTATGTTATTTGTTCCTAGGTTTCGTTTATTTGAGTTGATTTCACAAATAGTAAATATTTTTAAAATATTTATTGAACAGTAATTATATGCTTTGTCTTAATCTGTTGACATACAGTAGTAGAAGATAGAGGCTTTAAAATATGTAAAATCTGAGGCTGCTTTTGTGTTGGAGTGCCATTTTAACTTTCTCTTTTATCTAATTTCCCTGGTTGCATATAGTATGTGAAAGGGATAGCGGAAGAATCAGTTTAAGAATGTGAGCTCTTTAGAACTTAATGAGGTGCTAGTGGTAGTAGGAAAAACAATAGGAGCTAATATTATTGTACCATGTACCAGGCTCCATGACTTCTGAGATAATATAGACTAGTTCTTCCCAAACTTTAATTTGCATATAAATCCTCTGAAGTTCTTTTAAAAATGTAGATTCTGATTCTTTAGGTCTTAGATGCACTCAGAGGTTCTGCATTTCCACAGTCACCCAGTATTCTCAATACTGCTACTCTGAGGACCACATTTTTTGTACCAAGGGTATAGACTAGTGCTTCTTAAATCATCTGTGCAGGATTGCCTTTTTAATAAAATATTATTTAATATATCATAGGCTAACACTTTGAAAATGCAAAAAGGCTATATAGAAAGGAAAGTGGGGAAATTAATGTTAATGTAATCTTTTTTAATTGAGATATAATTGATGCATTGTTAGTTTCAAGTATATAACATAACGGTTCCATGTATGTATATTGCAAAATGATCACCCCATGAAGTCTAGTTAACAATACATAGTTATACGATTATTTTTCTTATGAGAATTTTTAAGAGCCACTCTAAACAACTTTCAAATGTACAAATACAGTGTGATTAACCATAGTCACAATGCTGTATACTACATTCTCAGGACTTATTTTATACTGGAAGATTGTACTTTTTGATCTCCTTCACCCAGTTTTCCCATATCCTGGTCTCTGCTTCAGGCAACCACCAATCTGTTCTCTTTAATTATGAGCTTGGATTTTGTTTTAAGATTACACATCAGTGAGATCATACAGTATTTGTCTTTCTCTGTTTGACTTATTTTACTTAGCATAATGCCCTCAAGGTCTATCTCTGTTGTTGCAAATGGCAATTTTTTTCCTTGTTGCAACTAAATAATACTGTATTGTGCTTGTGCGTGCACGTGTGTGTATGTGTATGTGTACTCTTCCATTTCTTTTTTCTTCCATCAGTGGACACTTAGGTTGCTTCCATGTCTTGGCTGTTATAAAGCTGCAGTGAACATGGGGGTGTGTGTGCATATATCTTTTTAAATTAGTGTTTTTGTTTTCTTCAAATAAATACTCAGAAGTAGGATTGGCTGGATCATGTGGCATTTCTATGTATAATTTTTTGAGGAACCTCCATACTGTTTTCCATAGTGGTATGCCATTTCACATTCCTACCAGAAATGCATGAGGTTTCACCTTTTCTCCACATCCTCACTAACACTTGTTATTTCTTATCTTTCTGATCATAGCCATTTTGAAGGTATGAGGTGATGATACCCTGTTAGGGTTCTGATTTGCATTTCCCTGTTTGGTGCTGTTGAGCACCATTTCATGTAGCTCCTGGCCATCTATATGTCTGCTTTGGAAAAAATGTAAATTCAGATCTTTGCCTACCTTTTAATCAGATTTAATGGGGATTTTTTTCGTATTGAGTTGTATGAGCTTTTGTTTTTGCTCTTTTAAAAGATTTTATCATTTATTAGAGAGAGAGAGAGAGCACAAGCAGGAGGAGGGGCAAAAGGAGAGGGAGAAGCAGACTCCCCCCTGAACAGGGATCCTGATGCAGAGATCCAGCATGGCTGGAT
The DNA here is from genome assembly GCF_905146905.1 of Nyctereutes procyonoides. NCBI lineage: Eukaryota > Metazoa > Chordata > Mammalia > Carnivora > Canidae > Nyctereutes > Nyctereutes procyonoides. The sequence continues at coordinate 18,274,272 of NW_026575040.1, read as the reverse complement.
CCTGGGACTCTGGGGATCATGACCTGAGCCAAAGGCAGACATTTAATGGACCTAGCCACCCAAGTGCCCCTTTTCTTGTTTTTTATTGAAATATAGTTGATGTAAAATGTTGCATAGTTTCCAGGTATACAACATAGTGATTTGACAAGTTTGTATGTTATGCTGTGCTTACAAAGATAGCTACTATCTGTCACAATAAAGGAGTTATAGGAATTCTTTATGTATTTTGGATTTTAACCCCTTATCAGATACATGATTCACAGGTATTTTCTTATATCCCATATGTTGCCGTTTCATTTTGTTAATGGTTTCCTTTTTTGTGCAGAAGCTTTTTATTTGATGTAGCCTATTTTTGCTTTCTGTTGCCTTTGCTTTTGATGCCAACCCCCCACCCCCCCAAAAAAAAATCATCACCAAGAATGATATCAAGGAGTACCTGTTTATGTTTTCTCCTAAGAGTTTTATGGATTTAGGTCTTATGTTCTTTACTCTATTTTGAGTTAATTTTGTAATCTTTTTTTTCTTTCTTCCCTTTTTTTCCCCCTAGAGAGAGCATGAGTGGGTGAGGGAGGAGGAGAGGGAGATTCTTAAACAGGCTTCACACTGAGCATGGAGCTCAGTCCCGCGACCCTGAGATCATGACCTGATCCAAAATCAAGAATCAAACACCACCTGAGCCACACAGATACCCCAATTTTGTAATCTTTTAATAAGCCTTTTATAGGGGTGCCTGGGTGACTCAGTCAGTTAAGCATCTGTCTTCAGCTCAAGTCATGATCCCAGGATCGGGAGATCGAGCCCTACATAGGGCTCCCTGCTCCGTGGGGAGTGTGCTTCTCCCTCTGCCCCTCCCCTAACTCTTGTATGCGTATGCGCGTGCTGCTCTCTCTGAAATAAATAAATAAAATCTTACCCAAAAAAACAAAAAAACATTTTATAGGTATAAACTTAGGATGTTAGTTTAGGCATAAACTAAGCAGGTGCCTTAAAAATTTTATGTATATTGCACTATATTTTGTAGTATTTTTTAACGTAGATATTTTCCTAATTGAGTTTACTTTTCACTGTTTTTCAAATTTTTGCCCTGCATGGAGCATCTGTTTCTGAACTGGAAGGAACTTATTAGCCTCTGTAAGTTTTGCCAGTTAGTGAGAAGCAGCCAAAATCTAAACATTAGAAACCATCAACAGAATAGTATACTTCTTGTCTGAAGTTACTGGGGAGAACCACGTAGTAGGTAGAGCTAAAACTAAAAAGAAAATTGAGTGGGACCTCCTCCATATAAGTATTTTCCTGTATTCTTACAAACTTCAGTCCTTCTGGTGCTGCTTATTTATAATCACACAAACTAATATAGCAGCATAATTCTTAATTTACATTTTTTCTTGAACTTTATTATAGAAAATACAGTATAGATGGGTTAATATATTTTAATAAACTATTTTATGTCCTTTTGCACTTGTAGTTCAAGGTATTCTTTACCTTTTGTTTCATGTGTTAATGGATTTATGATTTTGATAGCCATTGCTGGAGAAATTAACTTTCAAAATCTGTAAGGAGAATGGTAGTTGGGAATTTAGAATTGAAAAACCTAGAAGATGGAGACCTACAATATGGAAAAATTTTGCCATAATTCTCTTAAAAGCACCAAAAAGAGATGTGCTCATGTTTATTGAACTTAATATCAAGGAATTTAACAAGAACTTTAGGAGCAAGACTTACTTTGTATGACATATAATATTGCTGAAGAATAGAGGGAAGCTTCTTATGAGAAGTTGATTCAGAGTTTGAGTCCACTTGTTTTGTTATCTTGAGTTCTCTAAGCTTTAATTTTTTAATATGTAAAATGAGAATCTTGGCCTCATAATGTTAGTTTTAGAATCCTGTGAACTGATTATGAGTATATGGCATTCTTACTAACCTCAGTGCTTCCAGTCCATCACTTCCCAATCTTTAGCAAGACATCCAGCTTCACTGGTGTTTGTTCATCCATATGGTAGATAAAATGAATGTGGATTATATGGTCTATTAGGACTCTGAAACCCTGTATAACATCTAGATTCAGTGATAGATTTTTTTTTTGCTTTTCCCATTTTAATGTAATTTTTCCTGTGATGCTAGAGATATTTTGATTTCTCCACATAGAGAATGAACTTTGAACAGATGAAATGTAGAAACCTTACTGCTTATAAACTTTCAAATAGAACAAAGCTATAGGCCAGAGCAAGAGGGCATCAACACTGCTTCTAAAAAGATGGCAGTAAGCAGTCACTTGGATAAATTTATGAACGTGAATGGGCTCAACTTAGAACTGAACCTGTGTCAACTTTTTTTAGGTGATCCTCTGGGATCTCACATTCAAAAGTAATTTATGTCCTTGTACTAAGCAGTGTTTCATGTATCCATCATATTTTTGAAGAATCCTTTTCACCTATAAAATATTTTGATTTTTCCTTCTTCTCCCACCCATGACAATTCACCCTTACTGTTCAGTCCAGGGTTATAGTAATTGTATGAAATCACTTCTTAGCCTTCATAAATAAAAAGCTACCTTTTTATTAGGGCGCCTTGCTGGCTCAGCAGGAAGAGCATGAGACTCTTGATCTCAGGGTCATGAGTTCGAGCCCCACTTTGGGAGTAGAGAATACTGAAAAAAAAAAAAACTTTAAAAAGTTACCCGGAGGGACACCTGGGTAACTCAGCAGTTGAGCATCTGCCTTCGGCTCCAGGTGTGATCTGGTCCAAGGATCAAATCCCACATCTGGCTCCATGCGAGGAGCCTGCTTCTCCCTCTTTCTGTGTCTCTGCTTCTCCCTCTGTGTCTCTCGTGAATAAATAAATATAATCTTAAAAAAAAGTTACCTGGAGAGGTTATTCATCCTCAAGAAAAACATAAACACATGGGGCATCTGGGTGGCTCAGTTGGTTAACCATCCAACTCTTGATTTCAGCTCATTTTATGATTTCAGGGTAGTGCACTCAAGCCCCACATCAGTCTCTGTGCTGTACATGGGGCCTGCTCAGGATTCTCTCTCTCCCTCTCCTTCTGCCCATTGCCCTCACATCTCTCCTCTCTCATAAAAAAAATAGAAGGAAAAAAAAAAACCTTAAACATTTAATACACACAAAATTCAGTGCTGGTCTCTTTTGGAGTTGTAAAGAGAAATAAAACATTCTTCCCTTTAGGAAGACAAAACCAATTTCTCTGTCAAGAAAATTTATTATATATTAGCATCTGACCTGTTAAAGAATAACAGAACCTTAACATTGAATTTTAAGTGGCCTTTTCATATGTAAGCCTGATTAAGCATACATTTTTCATTTATTCATTAAACTAATAAATTTTATTAGTTACATACTATGTTCCCATTAATGCACTTGTCACTAATAATAGAGTGACGTGATATAGATACAGTCCCTGTTTTCAGATAACAGACTACTGTGGTCAAGTCCACTCACTTGTCTTTTTCATGTATGTATTTTAACTGAGAGGCAGTCACATTCAAGGATTTGCTTTTCAAAGGTATAACATTCTTTATCCAGACATTTATTTTGGTAATTTATCATAGGGATAAATAAAGAAATACAATAAGTCACTTTTTTTTCTTTTAAATTTCATTTGTTATTTCTACTTCTTTTTATTTCCACTTCACTTCTCTTTGAGAGTGACCACCCATTTGTATCCAGGTTTGTCCAAAGCTTTTTTTCTTTTTTTAAAGATTTTATTTATTTATTCTTGAGAGACACAGAGAGAGAGAGGCAAAGACACAGGTAGAGGGAGAAGCAGGGAGCCCGGTCTCCAGGATCATGCCCTGGGCACTAAACTGCTGAGCCACCTGGGCTGCCCTGTCCAAAAGCTTATGGCTGATTCTACTGACTTTGACCATGCAGAAGCTAGTGGCTTTCAATACCTGGTGTGAAATCTTGTGGCTCCTTGAATACCAAAAGCCTGTGATTTCTTGCTCAACCCTGTTAAATAAGCTAGTACTTTATCAGCTTTCTTTCTGCTACTTATTGGGTGTTCTATAGAAAATCTGATTGAACCTTTATAATATCTAAACCCCTGCAGCATTATAAAGATTTAGCAGCTGAAATCTCCCATCTGTCATTTATTGAGCAACTGCTGTGTATGTGCCAGCTATTGTTCTGAGGATGTAATTGTGAAAAAAGCAGATACAGCCTCTGTCCTCTTAAAATTTGTTTGACATGATTTCTAAGTGAGATGATAAAAATAATGACCAGCTTTTATTGTGTGCTTACTGTTTGCCAAGCACTTTTCCACTTCCTACATTGTATTAACTCGTTTAATCCTTACAACAACCTGTGAGGTGAAGATAGTATTTATTATTACTCCCAGTTTTATAGATAATGAAACTGAGACAAGAAAGATTACTTTGCCCCAAGTCACACAGCTACTATGTGTGGATGGAAAGATAGAATTCACATCTGCCGATCTGGCTCCAAAAATTCCACATTTATCCACTACACGGTACCGTGCAATTATAACAGATAATTATGGTATAATTTAAATGGATAATTAAATAGGTAATTTCAGTAAGTGTGAGCAGTGATATAATGGAAATTCTCGCTGTTGTGGGAGCCTAGAGTGAATTCACCCAATTTGATCTTATTAGGGTCCAGGAAAGAGGGGAAGCTTTTATGAAAAAGTAAATCTTCATTGAAATAGACTTTTTCTGCCCCACCCTTTTTAACTATTGAAAAGAATTGGAAAAAATATGTGTTTTTTTTTTTTTGGAAAGAATATTTTAAACTACAATTAGAGACTGGTTTTCATACAAAGAAATAGCATTATAGGTTAGAAACACCTTGAATCTGTTCTCAACCTGGGTGGGAAGGTACTCTGGTGATTACACTTTATTTATTGGTTGGGTGAAAGTTATATTTTTGAGGAGACAAACCAGAATAGAGTATTAATTTACAAAATAATGCTTTTGTTTTGTTATTTGTGGTAGAAGAAAATATTTGACTTACATACAGTTTAAATTAGTTTAAAAATTGTAGCAGATTTGATTAATTATTTCAGGTCTGTTGTCACATTAGAGCAGAGATTAACATTTCTGAATTCTAAATGCATTTTTATCGAACACGTTTCATAATATAAAGGTTTTGCAAAGTTTTATGCATTCAGTTGAGGGTGTTTAGGATTTGCAAATCAAATTGTAATTTAGAGGTTTTTTAAAGTATGAAGTTGAAGAGGTTTTGTAATCTGTATCAACCTATTTTGTCAGTTGTTGATATTTTGAGTGCATTCCAATTTTTTTTTAAGATTATCATGTGAGAGAGAGAGAGCATGCTCAGGATGGTGCTCAGAGGGAGAGAGGGGAGAGAGCATTTCCAGCAGACTTCCTGCTGTGTGTGGAGCCAGATGCAGGACTCACTCCCATGACCATGAGATCATGACCTGATCTGAAACCAAGAGTTGGATGCTTAACCAACTGAGCCACCCAGGTGCCCATCCATTTTTATCATAAGACAAGAACAGTAATTTTTTTAAAAGACTTTATTTATTTATCATGAGAGACAGAGCACCAGAGTCATAGACAGAGGGAGAAGCAGGCTCCTTGAAGTAATAAGCCTGATGCGGGACTGGATCCCAGGACCCTGGGATCACACCCTGAGCCGAAGGCAGATGCTCAACTGCTGATCCACCCAGGTGTCCCAAGAACAGTAATTTTTTAGGATACATTTGAAAATATTTTTTTGATTGTTAGCATACTATTTGTCTAAAAAGCTATATGATAGATGATTCTAGTAATATTGTACCATCCTTCATAATGTAGTGTTCATTATCTTATTTATAGAAGTCTCGGTTTTATTAATGGTAATTTTCATAGTAAATCCATTTTACAGAATTCAAGATCAGAATTAGGAGCCACAGAAGGTCAGGTTTGACCATTTTTATTAGCATAGTAGTGTTCTATCAATTTAAAATATGCACCATGATCATTCTGTATTTAATGATCTTACTGGTTTATTTTCTTTTTATTCCAGAATTGAATATAGCATTCATTTATCAATACCATGGACTGATCTCCTTGGGCTCAATCTTAATGATTGCTTGCTTTATTTTTGTTCTTTTCTTTTTAGTCTGACTCCTCCCTCAGGCCAGTCACCTTCCCCTTATTTTCTCTACTCTTTAATATTCTGACTGGCCACTGTGTGATTTCGCTATCTTCCCTACTATCATTCTTTCTGCCCCATACTGTATTATGTTATGGCATTCTCTTTTGTCATTTCTATCTGTGAGCGTCCATCCTTATTGCCTAACTCTATGTGGTACTCAGGGAGTCTTCTTAAACCCCAGGTCAACTCAACTTCTTTCATTAAAGCTCTATTAGATATGTTGTCTACTTAAAACTGTATGAAGGAATATATATCTACATTACATAAAAACATTTTGTTACTCTAATTGCTTTAGATTTTTTTTTTTTTTTTTTGCTTAACTGGGATTTCCCTCTAATTATTCTTACCTGGAAACTTCTAGTGTAGTGTTTTAATGTGGTTCTACTTTGAAAGAGTGATAGTACTTGGCTATCACTTTCCTAGCTTTGAATTTTTCCTCTCTATATGTGAAGGAGATTTTTTTTTTCTTTTCAGATTATCTTGGTTCTTGCTTACTAGAAGAGTAGTCTGTGAACCAGTAGCATCACATCACCTTTATGTTAGAAACGCAGAATCTCAGGCCCCATTCTCGACCCTGTGCTTCTTAATCTGTATTGTAACATGATCTCTGGTCAGTTGATATGAATATTGATGTTTGCAAAATAGCATTGTTCTAGGTATCACCCAGCTAGTGGACGCATTAACATGCTGACAAAGAACTGTGTACTTTTCTAGAACTGATCTTAAACGTGTGACCTGGGCAGCCCCGGTGGCGCAGCAGTTTAGTACCGCCTGCAGCCCAGGGTGTGATCCTGGAGACTTGGGATCGAGTCCCACGTCGGGCTCCCTGCATGGGGCCTGCTTCTCCCTCTGCCTGTGTCTCTGCCTTTCTCTCTTTCTGTGTGTCTCTCACGAATGAATAAATAAATAAATAAAATCTTTTAAAAAAAAATGTGACCTATAGTGATCCTATTTAAATGTTTGTAAATTACTTTGTAACTTTTTCTCATGGTTCACTAAAAGTTGTATTCTGGTGGAAGCAGTGACAAGAATAATCTCAAAACAGTAATTGGTTTGTCTTTCAAGTGAGTTCTTGGTGTATATTAGATCCAAAACCATGGCAGTCATTTATAAGACTTTTTTCTTTGTTCTGTCCTCTCATCAGTTTGCATCTGTGGATGAAGAACTATCTCTTTTTTGCCTCTTGGGCTATAACTTTTCAAGAAAGTTGTATGCATGAACATTTGAGTAGGGAAAAATATTCACATTTCTATTAAATTTTTAGTCTTCCAAGAGCAAAATTAGGCCTTACTGAAATTTTACATGTTGGTTTATCATATATGTATACAATTTATGAATAAATAGATAGGAATCAGTGACCCATATTCAAATCTTTCTTGTACGTGATGAAAAATAGTTTACAGAGACTACTTCTCTGTAGTGCAGTGTGACAATCCCAGATTTCTGAGTAGACTGGGAAATAATCTTGTAGTAAATTCTGTACTATGTCCTGCAGTATGTGGATGTACATGGATAAGGGACAGTACTTATTATTATTGTATGATTGATGGTAAAATAATTTCTGTGTTCTTTGAGCACATGTTAATGGAGGTTTAGAGATAAATATGCTTTGTTAAGCTGTATTACATGTAATCTATGAAGTTAATATACTATGTGTGTATAATCATTTGTTGATACCCTAAAATTTAGATCTATATGTATACTGCTTTAGGAGATAGTTAAAAAGAAAACTTGAATGTTTTTATTTTTATGGTCAGGAAAGAAAAAAGTCCCTTTTTGATACTTAAAGAATGAGGAGGTTCTGAGAGCATACAAAATTAATCTTTTATTATTCTTTTGCATTTAAATGAAGTGTGGACAATGTGTCTCACCTACAAACACATTTCTGTTGGCATTTTCCTACAGTAATATCATTGTGTAATGATGTTAAGCTGTGTTTCAGTGAGTGTTTTAGAGATTTTAATGCTTTGTTTGGACTTTTACATACTTAAAAGTGACAGTAGGAAGAAGTGGTAGAGAGAAATACCCAGATGTCTGTGAGATAGTCCTAGGTCACTTAGCACTTCAAGAGTGTTAAGTTTTAAATAACAAAAAGTATACTCCAAAGAGTGACCTTAGCTAGGAGCCATTCTGTTCTGTGTTTGGCTTCTGCTGCATGTGGCTTGTCACCCATGAGACTTTGGTTGTGGTTACCAGAGGACACCCTTGTGGTCATAACCAAGTTGTAAATGTCACCAGGATTCTTCTTGAGTGTCTATCACAAATGTATCAGTAATTCTAAAGTAGATAAAAATGAAACAAAGATTCGTTTGGGAGTTAGCACTCCCAGAAGATTAGTGTTAAAACAGAAGAGCAGAAGGAGTTGTGACATGCATCCGTAAGCAATTGTAGTGATTTGACAGATAGTTAGCCCCCAGTTCTTAGCCCTGTGGTTGAGCTGACAGCATGCCTGCGAAGGTAGTGAGGCCTGTTCCAGCCCCATTAATGTCTTCTCGAATGGTAGCCTTGGGTCTGGGTAATAATAAATGTTCAGTGATTGATGATTTTATGGTCTCATGGGATCCTGGGTGATTTCTGGTTTCTGTGAGCCAAGGTACTTTGCTTTCCTCTTTGGGCCTCTAGGAAGTTTTTCTCATCTTTACTGAAATCATTTTAAGTTCACAGAAGAGTAGGTATCACCTGAGGTTTAATTATCCAGGATTCAAAGCCTTGTTCAAAAACAGTATGATTCTGGACTTAGTATGTGTAAAAGTGAGAACCAGAGCAGTTTTTAATCCACAGGGCTTTTGTAACATTTATTTATTAACTTCAATATCTTTTTTCCTCCTTTGTTTTTTTTTTTAAAAACATGCTTTAAGTTATAAAGAGAAATTTGGTAACAGCTGTGAAATAATAACATTAGCTTTATTGTTTTCGTGGTGTGTGCAATTTAATTTTTAAGACTCAATTTTAATCCGCTATTTTTAATAAATGTTTTCCTTATTTTACATGGTTAAGTTTCTCTAGGAGTCTGTCTTATTATACTAGTATTAAAGGGAGTATAAAGAGATCTTTTTTGTTAAATATTTGTTTGCCTCTTAGGAAAAGATTCATTTCTATTATATTGATTGTGGATTATTTTTAGTATTTTAAATAAAACTTGTAATTACCTAACTCTTAATTGGTAGGGTTTGGAGACAGAGAAAGGAGGGTAGAGATAAACATTTTCCTAATTTAGTACAACTTAAAAGTATATTTTCTTGGTTTATCCTTTTTTTAAAAAATGATCTATAGAACTTTACTTTTCGATGTAAAGAGTTCATAGGGCTAATTTTCTTTAAGATCATTAAGAGACTACTTTAAAGCCTTAAAAGAAATAAAAGGAGCACTTCTGTTTAGTTTTTAAAGTAATGAACAAGGAACTTGGTTTGGAATGACCATTTGTAAGTCTGTATATTAATTAGATGAGTGTCATTATGCTCAATTAGCAAGACTGCCAAATAATCTCTTTAATACTCTGGTCTTTCTTTCCCCCCCTAGGGTTTTACAGACAGCCCTCATTACAGTGATCACTTGAACGACAGTCGATTAGGGGCCCATGAAGGCTTGTCCCCAACACCTTTCATGAACTCAAATCTAATGGGTAAGTTGGTAATTCTCTGCAAGTAGTCTTCACAAAGCCTCTTTGGTCAGGGACAGTTTTTATCCCTTTGTCCAAGAAATACACATAAGTATCTAGAAGAAAGTTCCTATGTTTCTGTGGGCATCCAGGCTTTCCTTGTCCAGCTCAGTTTAAGGAGCATTCAGAATGTCATTGGTATCAAAAAAGAAAGCAGAAGTATATTAAAATTTGGCAATGTCTTTATGTTTTTTGCTTTCTGAGCAGAGAAGCATTTTGAGAGGTTTGTATTTGCTATTTGTCTTAACAGTTGAATATATATGTGGCAATTAAAAATATGACAAAGCAGTGATTTTTAAGCAGATTTTACTTATTTTGGACAATATTTCAGCACTATTTGATTAAAACTTAATAGTACATTTAGATGTTGGCAGCATTTGTTTTAAGCACTTGGGTTCGTATTGGGGATTTTGAATTTGTGTTCTGCAATAGTAAAGTTGTACTTTGAAGGCTATTACCTACTACCTAAGCCTGATTGTTATATTTTGGCAAAATTTTTAAGGTAGCTTTTCTTTTTATTCCTGGCTACTCCCTGCAAAAACATTTACCACTCTCTCCCTCCCTTCTTTCTCATGTGAAGGTTTATAGCTATTCAATCTGAAGTGATAAGCCCAAGCTTTTTTTTTTTTTTTAATCTAGCTTGAATGCCACTCTTTTGTTGTTGTTAAAGCAATAATTTTACCTTTTTTGCAGAACCTAATTAAAAATAATCTGTTTATAACATTATTTTTTCTTCTTATATGTGCTGGGCCTGAGCACATTAGAAAGCTTTGTTTAATCTGTTTAACTTGTTGTCAGTGGTGTCATGTAAATATGGAACTTTGTGTAATTGACATTGATTTCATTACTTACTCTATTTCTTAAGGACATGACCTATATTGTGATCTTGGAATTGTCCTTTTAAGACACAGCCATGCTAATCTAAGTGGATTACCCAAATCCAAAATCCTGGTGGTCTGCAATTTCTTTATAAATGGTTTTGCTTTGCACAGTCTTTGTTTAATTCCCTTATCCTTTATAAAGTGTTGAGGAGATAGTCTGATATTCTTGCGTGGATTTTGCCTAAAGCAGTTACCAGTTTAAAGTCAGAATCATTGAGTATGACACAAGAGTAAAGAACCTAATGAGCATTAAAACTTGTTTTTAAAATGACAATTTGTTTTAACATAAATGCAAATGAAAATTATATCATTCTAGGTAAAAATGAGAATTAAATTGAGAACAAAATAATTATCCTTGCATCTAGCCAGGGAAAACTTTCTTAATTTATCTTTTAAATTTTCTATTGAACTTACTATCAAAGTGAAACAGATGTGGCACTCCAAATAATTTCTTTCTGTGGTATATGTTTTCCCCAAGTAACATTTAATTGTAAATATGGTAGAGTAAGCTCTAGTCAGTGTTCCTGTAATTTCAGATTGAACAAAGTTTTCTTAATTGAGGCTGTACTTCTTAGAAGTAAAAAATCAGAAATTGTCCTTTTTTATATTATGCATGTCAGTTACTTGCTCTGAGCATCTTTTGACTAAAAATATTTCTGTAATTCAGTTTGAGGTAACATTTTCTTAGTTGGAGTAATTATGAGCTTGTACTTATTGGTTTCTTCAGTTTACAGATAATTATTAGAGTACTTTTACTATCATACATACCCTGTGTTAAAAATCAGCATCTAAAATAAGCCTTGAAATATAAAAACTGAAATTTATAAACAGATTGATCTCTTTGTAGTATAAGTGGAAAGTAATCTGCATTCATCTGAACTACAATGTACAATTAATCAGGTGCAACTATACATTTTCGTTGTAAGTGTCTAATCTTAAAAATGTTAATTTACTTTATAAAGAAGGGGAAAATAACCCTGAAAAGATCAGGCAGGCATGTCCAAAAGGATTTCACTGGTCATTGGCAATACCTAATCTGCTACACTTTTTCCCTTTTATTTTCCATAAAAATGATCAAACGAAGTATCTAACAGTTTAGTCTAAGCAATCTATGTGACAGTAGCTTGCTTTTGGAAATGAATATCTCCTAAATTGTAGAGTAGTTCCATGCAGCAACATGCAATCCCACTTGATGTGAGCTGAAGTAAATGAACTGTTAGATTTCCAAATATGTAGGTTTATAGCACTTGGTAGAGTTACAGTGAATAGATGACTTTTCTACCCATTTGATAATTTAAGGGAATTTCAGGCTAAAAACCTATGTTGTTAAAGCATGACTGAAATGTGCGTAGCACTATTAGAAGCATTTGGAACTATGTAGATACCTAATCATCCTAACAGGTAACACTTCAGAGTAATGCCATGAATGATGAATGCTCAGAAACAGTTAAAGCTAATAGGAAATCCGTAACATATTTCATCATTGCTGTCAACGTATAAAAATACCATTAAGGGGGGGGGTAGAATCATATACTGGGTAATGTTGTTATTTTTCGTATTATGTTCAACCATAAGCACATTTGCCTGAAGAAATAGTGGATTATAAAGTGCCACTGTCTTTCATGATGGAGCTCTCAAACACTTTAATGGTTTTGCACATTGCAAAAATGAGAAATTTTGTCTAACAAGGCTTGATAATGATTCAATAATGAATAATTTGCCATAGAAACATGCATTTCTGTATTCATTTAGATATTTTGAAGTGTTTTATGCAGGAAGTAAAGCTATTATTGTTGAATCAGTTAGTGTTTCTTTTTAATGAATTCCAGAATTATCCCATTGATTTGTCAGTATGGAAAAAAAGGGCTTTTCTTATGTTTCAAGTGAAATAAATACATCCTTTTGGTACATCTCTAAGTAATTAGCATCAAACAGTTCTGTATTATAGGAAAGCTGCAAAGCTTTGACAATAGCAAATGAATTGCAGTAGCACCACCAAATAGTCTTACCTATTTCTAGTCTCTTCCAGCTTTAGTCCATTCCTCTACCCTTGATTCTCTCATTAATTTCAGTAAGATTTGCTTTCCTTTATCTGTTGTTGATTAGATACATTTTTGGTAATGGTCGGGCCAGTTTATTAATGGGGTATAAAAATGAATTTTTTCATAGCATTTCCTGCCTTCAGTTCCCAAGTGATTGTGGCATGAACTCCTTTAATCTTTCTGCCTCTCCATGTTTATCAGAGCTTTACTGATTTTAGGCTAATGTGTATATGTTGTCAATGGGAATTTTAGGATGAAATATACCTTCACTTGTATTCCTTTCTGAGACCCATTCCTGCCTCTAGAGATGTTTTATCCTTTAAAGAATGAACATGTCATGGTATAGGAAAAAATGCAGGGCTAAGAGTTAGGAGATGTGGGGCTTTATTCTAGATCCTTAAAATTACATTTTTGATAGAATACTACTGGGTAGTCTCAGAGGTCTTCTGCAGGTCTAGAATTTTATAATTCTATAATATCATGTATCTAATATCTTTTATCCGGCCCAGAAAAAGACTGCAACTAGAATTATAATTGCTATTTTGCGAACGATAAAACTAAGGCACAGGAAAATTAAGTGTTTTGTCCTGAGGTCGCAGAGCCAATAAATGGCAAAATTGAATGTAGAATCCATGTCTCCTCTGACTCCCAAATAGTCTTTCCATTAGGCATTTAAGATATTTGTTCTTTCTATAGAATGCTCCCAGGTTTCTATTTACTAGCTCCTTAAATCTGATTATGGAGATCCTGGTCTTGAGAAACCACCATGAAAAAATGGTTCCGTAGCAACATAACTTTGGAACATATTATATATCATGTTCCCCTTCTTACATACTCAGATTTTACATACTCAGATTGTACTTTGGGATACTAAAAGCTCTGGGAAAAAGGGGAGGAAAAGCTTGTTTAACTTTGTTCAGCTCATCACATCTGAGATTCAGATGACACACAGAAGCCTTTTTTGTAAATAGAATCATTAGCCTTTGAGGAACTACTTTTCCATGGAGTATGCACTGGGAAATGCTTCTGGTTGGGTTTTTTTTTTTTTTAAGATTTTATTTATTCATGAGAGACACAGGGAGAGAGAGAGAAAGAGAGAGAGAGAGAGAGGCAGAGGAAGAAGCAGGCTCCATATAGGGAGCCTGATGTGGGACTTAATCCCAGGTCTCCAGGATCACACCCCAGGCTGAAGGTGGCGCTAAACCGCTGAACCACGGGGGCTGCCCACTTCTGGTTGTTTTTAAGGAAAAAATAAAAGATAATACATCAAAGGTCCCTGAAATATAAAATAGCAACAGTGTTAATGATATTGCTGTATATATTTTTATAATTTATTTGAGACACCTTAGCTAGTATTACAGGTTGGGTTCAGTTATTCAAGTATATTACTAAATCTTTTTTAAAAAAGCATTTGAATTACAAACAAACAAACTGCCTTTCCTTTGATACTGGAGTCTGGTCAGATCTACTACCCTTCTTTACCTCAGAGTTTAAGCCCCCCCTCTATAATAGCTACTGTGTTTTATTTTCTTTCTTTTTTTTTTTTTTAATTTATTTATTCATGATAGTCAAAGAGAGAGAGAGGCAGAGACACAGGCAGAGGGAGAAGCAGGCTCCATGCAGGGAGCCCGACATGGGATTCGATCCTGGGTCTCCAGGATCGTGCCCCGGGCCAAAGGCAGGCACTAAACCGCTGCGCCACCCAGGGGTCCCATGTGTTTTATTTTCATTTCATTATGGATTAAATATGTTTTTGTGGGCTTGCCTGGAAATTAAAATCTGAGTATACTTTATTTATTAGTGTATATATATTTTGCTATATTTGCTTCTATATATTTGCTCTCTCAAACAACCAGTTTCAAAGAAAACTCTTCTGTTTACTTGCCTGCAGTATAATTTCTGATTAATCCAGAATTCTCTTAGAGTTACAAAAAAAATGTAGAATTACCATTTTCAGAATATCAAAGCACAATAGAACTCTACCCTCAAAAGATTTCTAACTTTGATGTATATGAAATTCCTTCACTAGATGAGATAATGAAAATTATTATAATTGTGCTTAGGGGAAACAATGTAGCTTAGTATCTGGTTTGACAGTATTTCATAAGATGAGGCCTTCATATGTTCTCTAGTGTTTTTTTTTTCCCTCCACAGTGTTTTATTAGACTCCCATCTCAAGAAAGGATATGGGTTATATATCATTGATCTTCATTCTCTGATCTTTGGCTGCTTACAAACACAAAATATTGGCACTAAGAGTAACTTGAGTGAAAGAGAACTAGTAACCATTGAAGAAACCAAAGCCAAGAAAAATGAAATGAGTAGTTAATTAGGAAACATGGACCCAGCCCTCCTGATTCTAATTTAGCTCCTGACCCCTTTCTACTACACTGCTTCTTTTCCATTTTTACCCCTTTATGCAACCATTTGTCCATTTGCTCCTTTTCCCGCATTATAACTCTTGTAACTTTTTTTCCTCATGCTACTGCTTAGACTTCATTAACCATTCTGAATTGTTGAGTACCTTCCTCCTTCTCCTTCACGTATCCATTCATGCCTTTTTTCTCCCCATTAATATATGACAATATCTGTATGGCAGAATATAAAAGTAAGATTCAGTCTGTCTTTACAGACTCTCTGTTTCAGTGTTGTAGAGGAAGTAATTTCAGTATTATTACACATGGTAGAATATGAGTGATACAAAGACGTTCTTACAGAAATTCAGAAGAGATTAAAATACACAACCAGAAGTGATCAGGAAAAGTTGTCTTGTAGAGTAGCAAAATCCAGTGTATTGGTCAGGACTCCTCTAACAAAGACAGAAATGAACTTAACTGTGTTCGATAAAAAACAGTATTGAGTCACATATTACAGAACAGCCAGAAGTAGATTGATTTTAGGCATAGCAGATCCAGGGGTTCAAACAATGTCATCAGATCTCCTTCTTTCCCCTTAAAAGTGTTTGTTGAAAGAATGGGATAAATTGGGAGAGGCAAAGTGGGCCAGGAGGAAATTTGAGAAGTGGGAAAGGAGAGGGGGTTCAGAATCACTACTGTCTCTTCCTCTCTACTTCCAGTTTCCGTATTCCAGTCTTTCCAAATTGTTGTAAATTGTCCCTTCTGGTTCCCAGATTACAGAATACCTTACTCCTTAGTGGTCTGGAATGTTTTCTTTCAGTGCAGTTATGTGTTTCTTTTTTTTAATAATACTCCGTTCCTGGCAGCATTGTCTCTTTCCATGTCCCTACTTTGCCTTCATAACCTGAAAAGCAACCTCTTTTCCATAGTTAAAATGACATGATAGCCATTCTTTCTGACACTGTTCCTTTGAGCCAGAGATTAGCTGATGTGTTTCGTTTTATTTTTTCCTACCCAGTCTGGAAAAGGCCAAATTAGTACTAATGCCTCACTATACGGGGGTACTCCCGTATAGACTCAGGTCTCTTTTATCTAAGCGTAATTAATCCTGGAATGGATTACTTAGAAGAATTACTTGGAATTACTTAGATGCTGAGATTTCAGAAGATAGAGGAAAAAAATGTTTGATTAGGGCCTTATTTTGAAAATTAAAACTAATATTATGAAAAACAAAACAGTAATTTATATAATCCCCTAGTTTTTAAGTGAACAAAAAGTGAATTAATTACTGAGTTTTTTGGTATATATTTTTCCTTAGAAAATTGTTTGGTAATACAAAAATGTCTTTTACGTTTGAACCTTCGTGATTTTCTCTTTAGTTATTAACTGACTCTTAGTTTAGGTTCTAATCTGTCACTGGAATTTGTGTTTAATTAAATGATTCTTTCACATCATTTTTAAGGACTTTGCATCTCTTGCGTGATACTCAATTTTTGATGGATTTCTTTTGTGTTTGCTCTGTATGATGGGATATTTAACAAATGACTGACCAGCAACATCATTGACTCTGGCCTGAGATAGCCACACTATCTGCAAGGTCAACTTCATTGGGACTACTTGGTTCTAACTTGAATCTTTCCATTGTTTGTGCCTAATTCTAGCCAAGTGAATGTGAACTCTACCTGTAATGGGATGCCTTACAAGAGGTGCAGCTACTTGGTTACTAGAGAACAAAGGAATGATTTTTTTAAAAAGAACTTTGTAGGTATCCCTGGGTGGTGCAGCGGTTTGGCACCTGCCTTTGGCCCAGGGCGCGATCCTGGAGACCCGGGATCGAATCCCACATCGGGCTCCCGGTGCATGGAGCCTGCTTCTCCCTCTGTCTATGTCTCTGCCTCTCTCTCTCTCTCTCTCTCTCTCTCTCTCTCTCTCTCATAAATAAATAAATAAACAAACAAACAAACAAACTTTGTAAACTTTAGTTTTCCTAGATTTGTATAATTTGAGACCCACACCATGGCATATAGTTGAGAATTTGGGGTACTCTTTTTTTTTAAGATTTTATTTATTTATTCATGAGAGACACAGAGAGAGAGAGGCACAGGGAGAGGGAGAAGCAGGCTTCATGCAGGGAGCCTGACGTGGGACTCGATCATGTCTCTCCAGGATCCCTGGACTGAAGGCAATGCTAAACCGCTGAGCCACCGGGGCTGCCCTGGGGTACTCTTTCAATTAAGGAACATCCAGAGCAGCATTATCGGAGCTTGCCTTCTGTGTGGTGCTATGTCAGATTTCACTGCTTATGGTTATAATGATGCCTTTATCATTTACTATCGGTTTTTTGAGTGTTTTATTAAAAATAAATACTTAAATACTAAAATTCTCATAGAATGGTTGGACTAGAATGGACCTTAGAGGTCATCTAGTTCAGTGGTTCTTGGTAAAGAGTATTGAGAAATATAAGGTTATTGTAAAGACTAGAAGTAGGAGGCGGTGCAACTGATAGTCCCCATACCCTTTCAAAATGAAGAGTTAGTGCTAGCTTGGTTAGTGTCACAATATTTATGCAACTTTTAATTAACTACCAAATGAAAGTGAATCTTTTTAAAATTTGAAAGCATATTGCTTTGGTTTATATTGTGGAAGTATTACTGTTTAAAGGTATCAGATCCTTCGGTTATATAGGTTATATATAGGTTTTGAACTGAGTTGTTGTTATTTAATAAGCCTTATGTATTGTGTGAAGCCCCTCAAAAGATTGTTGCTAGAGTGTCAATTTACCAGTTTTATAATCTTCTTCACATCTCTTTTTTTTTCTTAAAAATTCAGCCTTTGCTCTTTATTTTAAAGATTTTACTTATTTATTTTAGAGAGTGGGGGGGGCAGAGAGGGAGGGAGAGGGACAAGCAGACTTGCTGTGGGACCTTCTGTAGAACCCTCGCTTGGAGCTCTGTTTCACAACCCTGGGATCATGACCTGAGCTGAAATCAAGAGTCCAACGCCCAGCCAAATGAGCCACTCAGGCCCCCAGTCTCTGCTTCTTATAGCTCAAGTTTTCTGTGGCTTCCGTGTTGTTTGTTTTGGTTTTGTTATTTAGGATTTTTGGTTTTTATGAACAGTAGTACTTGCCATTCTTCCCATATTTTAAGTCCTTGTGTTATTTCTATGTGTCTGGCATACACACACAGACAATACACACACACCTCAGGCTGAATTTTAATTCTTTCTTCTTAAGAAATTTTTTTTTTTGCTATTACCATATATGTGCTGTGGTGAAATATGTAACAATCATCTTTATATTGCATACTTGTTTTTCACATTGAGAGTATCTCTGGAGAACTGTCAGACTCCTCAGATGCTACGAAATTTCTAGGGAGTTAACAATTAAATGGTAGTAGAGCACAAGGCTACTTTACTGCAAATTAAATTAATTAGTTTATAGTCATAAATGGTATTAATTTCTGTTACATACTTTTCTACACTGATACCTGAGATCAGGGGTGAGCAGATCTTTTTGCAAAAAGCCAGATAGTAAATCGTTTAGGTTTGCAGTCCAGGAGGCAAAATCAATGATATTATGTAGATATTTAACCATTTAAAAATGTGAAAAACTATTCTTAGCTCATGGGCTATAAAAAGAACAGCTGATGGCCTGGATTTGCTCTACAGGCTGTAGTGTGCTAATCTTGTTCTAGATAATGTAACAAAAATACTTTAAACAGTAGCAACACTGTCAGTTTTTTGAAGAGGTAACAAATGATATATATGTGTGTGTGTGTGAAATTCTGTGGAACATAACAGGATCAGTGTGTTTATGTGTTTTGGATATCCGAACAAAGTAATTGGTGGTTGTGGTAGTGGTGAGTTATTTCTAAAATTTCTAAGGCTTTATTGCCTCACTACAGAATGGTGAGTTACTCACTAGGTGAAGTTTTGGATATCCGAACAAAGTAATTGGTGGTTTTGGTAGTGGTGAGTTATTTCTAAAATTTCTAAGGCTTTATTGCCTCTCTGCAGAATGGTAAATTACTCACTAGATGATTGTTTTTCTCTTGTTGTTGTCTCTTCAGATAATGATATTGATAATTGGCTTTTAAGTCAAATGTCAGATTTCCTTCATCTGAAATTCTGGTGTTCCCTTTGTTTTGTATAATCTGAATTTTTTAAAAAAAACTTCTTAGAATTGCAATATCAAATTATAACTATATAAGTTGATCCAGCACATTAGGAGAGGAAAGAGATGGAACTCAGGCAATCCAGTGGAGATGTGACAGTGGGGCAGCTCTTTAGAGAGAAATCTACAGAGAATAGCTGTGGAGAATAGTCTGTAGAAAGAATGTGATGAGAGGATAGTGTGATAATGGCGTAATCATCAGAAAGGTACATTGTTGCTTTAGTGAGAGTCTGTACTCCCAATCTGAGAATCTCTACAAGGGCTATGTGCAATGAAAAAATTGTAACATTTTCTAGATTTGTGTGTGAGCAGTTTTTCTAAAGTAAATGTAAGTTATGGATTTTTGTTACAGTTCATGTAATTTTCATGTAAAGTACCTTAATGGTTTGTGTTTGAGAAGTTTTCTGATTTGATATGCTATTCATCTTCAATCTCCAGGCTCTCTTCTGCCCGAAAGATTTAAGAGAAAACATAGTGCTATATTTGCTACATGATGATTACTGTAAATTTTTTGTCAGGTTTACATACAATGAAATATGCTCTCACCAAAGAATTCTCATTTTTTATTTTCCTTTCATATAGGCTAAGGGTTTCAAGGAAACTGTGCAGTCATTTAGTGACAACGTTAAGTACAGAGAGCACTTTTACTCTTGGTACACGTGTGCATACACATGCATACATACATATCTCTATGTATAGACAAGATAGGAATGTATCAAGTATAGGTTTTTGTTTCCTTTCATTTGACAGTAAGATTTCAATTAGATATCTTTTAAAAATATAAATATTATCTTTAGGGGGTTTTAAAAAATATTTTTTAAAGTTGTTGGATTTTTTTTTAAAACAATCTTTACATTCAGCATGGGGCTTGAACCCAGGACCCTGAGATATCAAGACTCTTCTGCCCTTCTGACTGAGCCAGCCAGGTGCCTCTACCTTTAGGTGTTTTACAAAGAAAACATCTTCAGGCACTAGCATAGTAGCAGGTGTCTGCTTATAATTTACTTTTTCCCTAGAGATACAGAAGGCATACATATGTATATATTCATTCATAATTTTTATATTATTATGTGTACTCTCTGTATCTGTTTATATCTTTCTTAAATCTGACCCTGACTTCTTCGGTCAGCTTACTATACTGAATACTTTTAGGACATTGCAGCTCATCTGAACTTCCCAACTGTTTTCTTTACACAATGTGCTTTTACCTTTCCAGCTTACCATGATACATTTGAAAGGGAAAACAGTGTCCCAATGAATTTATATACCCATTTAAAAAAATACGTTGTATCTCTGCTCAACTATACCAGTAAGGAATTTAATCTAAGGAAGTAACTGAAAATTTACATTAGGAATGTAAAATGGGGATAGCCATTATAGAAGACATTTTATCAGTTTGTTATAAAATTAAATTTGCAGTTACCATACAACTCAGCAATTGTACTCTTGAAAGAGACATTTATCCCAGAGAAATGAAAATTTGCATGAATGTTAATAGCACCTTGTTTGGTAATTAGGCAAAAAGTGGACAGAATCCAAATGTCTTTCACTGGGTGAAAGGTTAAATAAACTGTGATACTCTCATACCACGGAATATTATTCCTCAATAAAAAGGGGTAAATTATTAATGCAAAAATTTAAATTGATCTTGAGTGAGGTAGGTTGAGTGAAAAAAAGCCACTTTTAAAAGATTACATACTGTATGATAGTATCTATTTACTACTCTTGAAATGGTAAAATTAAAGAATCCAGAACAGGTAGTTGGTGACCAGGGGTTAAGGAAACAGGTAGATGTGGTTATAAAAGATAAACATGAGAGATCTCTACATGCTGACAGAACTGTATCATGATTTGTGATGGTGAATAAAGCTACACCTGTGATAAAACTGTATACAACTAAACATACATACATCCATGCATACAACCAAATAAAAAAAAAAACCTGAGGAAATCTGAATAAGATAAGTGGATTGTGTCAATGTTAATATCTTAGTTGTGATATGGCAAGATGAGGGAAATATATAAAGGGTACACAGGATCTCTCCACTATTTCTTAGAACTTTATGTAAATCTACAGTTATCTCAAAAGAAAAGTTAAGCTAAAATATATATAGATAACTGAAAATATAAATAAATTAATTAAAGGAAATTTTTTAAAGGTAAGAGTGTATAGGTTAGGGAATACAGGAAGGAAGAGAAGGGCCAGCATGTGCAGAGATTATTTTTCCAGAAACATTAAGCCTCTGAAAAACCATGTATTTCGAAAGGAAAAATGGCTCTTGAACTTTTAGTTTTAGGATGTAGAACCACTGTAATAGTGATACTAGTAAGTGAGAAGAAGAATCTTTTTGTCAACATTTGTCCTTTGCTTTGTATGCACAGTACTCTTGTACCTTTGGGCAATAGAGAGTGGGTGAGAAATAACAAAGGCCAAAAAGCTGTATATGTGTTCTTGAGGACATCAACAACTTGAAAGCATCTGAAAAGCAAGATAATCTTCATTTCAGAAGTGGGTATTTACATTGAAAAATATTGGCAAGAGGACAGTATGTAACACTTGGTGCCTGGAGTGAGGAAAGACATGTAAGCATGTCAGAGAAAAATACTAGAAGGTCAAAAAGTTAATTATTTGGTGGTTAAACTTCAGATGGGGCTGATCCTTTGATCTTTGTCACCCACCCCCCGCCCCCCACCCCTGCAGGCAAAGTAGAAAGATGTAACAGCAAATTTTGTCTGGACCTATCCTCACTTTCACTTGAGTGAGAAATGAGGTTTGAGGATCAGGTTGACTGCCATTTATAATCTCAATTAGATGTGAAAAATTCCTTCCCCTCACTTAAAATGCTAATCCTACTTAGGAAACTCTTCTGCATTTTTCAGATTTTCACTAGTCACAGGAAGCTGCTTCCACGGAAGAGTTGAGAATCTAGGGGAGGCTATTGTAGTGGTCCGTGGGGTTAGGTATTTTAGGCAAACAGGTCCCTAGTGAAGTTCTGGCTTAGAGTCTTTGAGATAATTGGGTAGAGAAAAGGGAAGGGTTCTTAGACCTGGAGTTGAGAAAAAACATCAGCAGGCTGATAACTTCCCCTTGCATTTTTAGACATTCTACCTAATTTGTCAAAATTTCCTAAGCTTTTAAAAAAGTCCTGCTTTCAAATATGTGTGCAGATAAATAATAATAATAAAAACATACATGCCTCTCTGTTAAAAATTTTGTGTCATTTGTGAAAAACAAAGACTATATGGATCTTTTAAAAATCATAACTGATGCATTATAAATTTAAGGTTTTTAGAAATAATTTTTAAATGATTAGCATTAGAAATGTAGATGAGTCCTTAGGGACAGACTTTTTTGTAAATGTGAAAGCTGAAGTAAAAACAAACTACCCCTTACTTAAAAAGAGGTTTAAGATGAAGTGGCTAAATCTCAAATTTCCCTTTTTGCTTCAGTGTGTCAGTTAATCTGGCTGTAGGGTATATTTATCAACTGTGAAGCCCACTGATGCATGCAAAGCTGAGCCAAGTACAATTTTCCCCAGTGGGTCTTCTTTCTTTGGGCATTTGTAGCTGTACTTCAGTGTGTGGGGTCAGCTGGGGAAGCTAGAAGGGCTAAGATGTCAGCTATTATAAAGGTACTAAGATCCTGTCTTAGGAAGGGAATGCGGTATCTGATCTTCTAAAAAAAAGTGTATTTCTTATTTCCTGTGAAGCAGTTAGTTGGAAGCATGCTCAATGATTATTAATACCATAAATAGGACAACCTGCTAAATTCTATGGCATTTAATGAATAATTCTGTAATTCCTTGCACTTGACTTATGCTTTTCTCAGGTCCATAAGTATTTGTTTAGATTCTGTGTTAAAAATGAGAATGTTGGGATGCCTGGGTGGCTCAGCAGTTAAGTGTCTACCTTTGGCTCAGGGTGTGATCCTGGAGTCCCTGGATCGAGTCCCACATCGGCCTTCCTGCATGGAGCCTGCTTCTCCCTCTGCCTATGTCTCTGCCTCTCTCTCTCTTTCAGCGTCTCTCTCGAATGAATAAATAAAATCTTAAAAAAAAAAAAGAATGTCAAAAAAAAGTAAGTCATACACTTAGATTGGAGACTAATGGAAGAATATTAGTATTTTTATTTCTCTTAAAGTATTTTGACTTATATTTAGTTAATTTGAACCTGTGGCCTAGCTTAACTAATAACTAATTAAACTGTTCAGATTGGGCAGCCGCGGTGGCGCAGTGGTTTAGTGCCGCCTGCAGCCCAGGGTGTGATCCTGGAGACCTGGAATTGAGTCCCACGTCAGGCTCCCTGCATGGAGCCTGCTTTTCCCTCTGCCTGTGTCTCTGCCTCCCTCTCTCTCTCTCTCTCTCTCTCTCTCTCTCTCTCTCTCATGAATAAATAAATAAAATCTTTAAAAAAATAAGCTGTTAAGATTATTTATTTTAACCTCTTGTTATAAGAAGTGTTTTAGATTTTTTTGAGATGAACACTGAACTATGCTATTGTATATCACAAATGAATAGAAATTGTCAAGCAGCTTACATGGCTTACTGCCTTTCTTCATAAAAACTGCTAGTTTAAGGTCATGAGATTTATTTAATGTCATTAAAGATTCTTATTTAAATAATTTACACATTACTGTAAATCACAGTTGTACTTATGTCAAGCATAAAGAATTCCTATTCAATGCTAATACATCTAGGATATCTAGGAAACATTAATTTGTGAAGGAGCAAAATTAAAGAGGTTAGAATGGCCATCAAGCTGTATATAATGAACAAAGTAATATTTTAAGTCAAGATCCAAATGATCTTGATATTTCTAATGAGAAAATACATAGATAATTCAGTGTTGTAGGAAACCAGACTATGGAAATTTGGAAAAAGTAAAAAATGACTCCTAAATTACCCAGCAAGTTGTAAAGACATAGCTTTCTCAATGTGCATACTCATGTTAGCATAACAATGTATAATATATCTGATTAGTTGTCATAATGGATTGCCTTGAAACATAATGGTTCTAAGGGTCAAGTAAAGCACACAGTAGGAAAGAATTACTGGATTCCAAAAAATGAGACTTTGTGTTCATCTAACTATTAAGATTTTATTTTGAAGAATTCTGGGGGTTTTTTTGTATATATTTTTTTGGAGTTCGATTTGCCAACATATAGTATAACACCCAGTGCTCATCCCGTCAAGTGTCCCCCTCAGTGCCTATCACCCAGTCACCCTGTCTGCCTGCTCACCTCCCCCTCCACTACTCCTTGCTCACTTCCCAGAGTTAAGAGTCTCTCATATTCTGTCATCCTCACTGATATTTCCCCCTCATTTTCTCTCCTTTCCCTTTTAATTCCCTGAATGAATTAAATCATGTAATGTTTGTCCTTCTCTGATTGACTTACTTCACTCAGCATATTACCCTCCAGTTCCATCCACGTTGAAGCAAATGGTGGGTATTTGTCGTTTCTAATGGCTGAGTAATATTCCATTGTATACATAAACCACATCTTCTTTATCCATTCATCTTTTGATGGACACTGAGGCTCTTTCCACAGTTTGGCTCTTATGGACATTGCTGCTATGAACATTGCGGTGCAGGTGTCCTGACGTTTCACTATGTGTCTGTTTCTGTGCCAGTACCACACTGTCTTGATGATCATAGCTTTGTAGTACAGCTTGAAATCTGGCAGTGTGATGCCCCCGGCTCTGGTTTTCTTTTTCAATATTCCCTTGGCTATTTGGGGTCTTTTCTGATTCCCCACAAATCTTAAGATTATTTGTTCCAACTCTGTGAAGAAAGTTCTTGGTATTTTGGTAGGGATTGCATTAAACATGTAAATTGCCCTGGGTAGCATTGACATTTTCACAGTATTAATTCTTCCAATCCATGAGCATGGAATATTTTTCCATCTCTTTGTGTCTTCCTCAATTTCTTTCAGAAGTGTTCTGTAGTTTTTAGGGTTATAGATCCTTTACCTCTTTGGTTAGGTTTATTCCTAGATATCTTATGTTTTGGGGTGCAATTGTAAATGGGATTGATTCCTTAATTTCTCTTTCTTCAGTCTCATTGTTAGTGTGTAGAAATTCCACTGATTTCTGGGCATTGATATTGTATCCTGCCACACTGCTGAATTGCTGTATGAGTTCTAGCAATCTTGGGGCGGAGTCTTTTGGGTTTTCTATGTACAATATCATGTCGTCTGTGAAGAGGGAGAGTTTGACTTCTTCTTTGCCAGTTTGAATGCCTTTTATTTCTTTTTGTTGTCTGATTGCTGAGGCTAGGACTTCTAGTACTATGTTGCATAGCAGTGGTGAGAGTGGACATTCCTGTCTTGTTCCTGATCTTAGGGGAAAGGCTTTCAGTGTTTCCCCATTGAGAATGCTGTGGGCCTTTCGTAGATGGCTTTTAAGATGTTGAGGAATGTTTCCTCTATCCCTATACTTTGAAGAGTTTTGATCAGGAATGGATGCTGTATTTTGTCAAATGCTTTCTCTGCATCCATTGAGAGGATCATATGGTTCTTGTTTTTTCTCTTGTTGATATGATCTATCACGTTGATTGTCAACCTTGCATCCTGGGAATAAATCCCACTTGGTCATGGTGAATAATCTTCTTAAGGTACTGTTGGATCCTCTTGGCTAGTATCTTGTTGAGAATTTTTGTGTCTGTGTTCATCAGGGATATTGGTCTATAATTCTCCTTTTTGGTGGGGTCTTTCTCTGATTTTGGAATTAAGGTGATGCTGGCCTCATAAAACCAAGTTTGGAAGTATTGTGTCCCTTTCTATCTTTCAGAACAGCCTTAGTAGAATAGATATTGTTTCTTCTTTAAACATTTGATAGAATTCCCCTGGGAAGCCATCTGGCCCTGGACTTTTGTGTCTTGGGAGGTTTTTGATGACTGCTTCAATTTCCTCACTGGTTATTGGCTGTTCAGGTTTTCTACTTCTTGTTACAGTTTTGGTAATTTGTAGTTTTCCAGAAATCCATACATTTCTTCTAGATTGCCTAATTTGTTGGCAAATAGCTGCTTATAGAATGTTTTTAAAATCGTTTGTATTTCCTTGGTATTGGTTGTGATCTCTCCTTTTTCATTTGTGATTTTATTAATTTGAGTCTTTTTTCTTTTTAATAAGGCTGGCTAATGGTTTATCTGTCTTATTCTTTCAAACAACCAGCTCCTGGTTTTGTTGATCTGTTCTATAGTTCTTCTGGTCTCTATTTCATTGACTTCTGTTCGAATCTTCATTAACTCTCTTCGGCTTGGTGTAGGATTTATCTGCTGTTCTTCCCCTAGTTCCTTTAGGTGCGAAGTTAGCTTGTGTATTTGATTTTTTTCCAACTTTTTGAGGGATGCTTGTATTGCGATGTATTTCCCCCTCTTAGCACTGCTTTTGCTGTATCCCAAAGATTTTGAATGGTTATATCTTCATTTTCATTAGTTTCCATGAATCTTTTTAATTCTTCTCTAATTTCCTGGTTGACCCCATTCATCCTTTAGTAGGATGCTCTTTAACCTCCACGTGTTTGAGTTTCTTCCAAATTTCTTCTTGTGATTGAGTTCTAGTTTCAAAGCATTATGGTCTGAAAATATGCAGGGGACAATCCCAGTCTTTTGGTATTGGTTGAGACCTGATTTGTGACCCAGTATGTGGTCTATTCTGAAGAAAGTTCCATGTGCACTTGAGAAGAATGTATATTCAGTTGCATTCAGATGGGAAGTTCTGTAGATATCTATGAAATCCATCTGGTCCAGTGTATCATTTAAAGCTCTTGTTTCCTTGGGGACGTTGTGCTTAGATTTGTCATTGGGATCCCTGGGTGGCGCAGCGGTTTAGCTCCTGCCTTTGGCCCAGGGCGCGATCCTGGAGACCCAGGATCGAATCCCACGTCGGGCTCCCAGTGCATGGAGCCTGCTTCTCCCTCTGCCTATGTCTCTGCCTCTCTCTCTCTCTCTCTCTCTCTCTCTCTCTCTCTCTCTGTGACTATCATAAATAAAAAGAATAAAAATAAAAAAGATTTGTCATTTGCAGAAAGTGCCGTATTGAAGTCTCCTACTGTTAGTGTATAATTATCTAAGTATGTCTTTACTTTGGTTATTAATTGATTGATATACTTGGCAGCTTCCACATTAGGGGCATAAATAATTCATGATTGTTAGGTCTTCTTGTTGGATAGACCCTTTAAGTATGATACAGTGTCCCTCTTCATCTCTTACTACAGTCTTTGGGATAAACTATAATTTATCTTATATGAGGATTGCTACCCCAGCTTTCTTTTGAGGGTAATTTGAATGGCAAATGGTTCTCCAACCTTTCATTTTCAGGCTGGAGGTGTTCTTAGGTCTAAAATGAGTCTCTTGTAGGCAGCAAGTAGATGGGTTTTGCTTTTTTATCCAGTCTGATACTGTGCATCTTTTGAGGGGATCATTTAGCCCACTCACGTTCAGAGTTACTATGAAAGATATGAATTTAGTGTCATCATGATACCTATTCAGTCCCTGTTTTTGTGAATTATTTCTTTGGGCTTCCTCTTTTTTTTTTACGGAGTCCCCCTTAATATTTCTTGCATAGCTGGTTTGGTGGTCATACATTCTTTCATTTTCTGCCTATCTTGGAAGTTCTTTATCTCTCCTTCTATTCTGAATGAGAGCCTTGCTGGATACAGTATTCTTGGCTGCATGTTCTTCTCATTTAGTACCCTGAATATATCCTGCCAGCCCTTTCTGGCCTGCCAAGTCTCTGTGGAGAGGTCTGCTGTTAATCTAATATTTCTCCCCATATAAGTTAGGGATCTCTTGTCTTTTGCTGCTTTAAGGATTTTCTCTTTATCTTTGGAATTTGCAAGCTTCACTATTAAATGTCGAGGTGTTGAATGGTTTTTATTGATTTGGGGTGGGGAGGGAACCTCTCTGTCTCCTGAATCTGGATGCCTGTTTTCCTCCCCAAGTTAGGGAAGTTCTCAGCTCTGATTTGTTCAAATATGCTTTTTGATCCTCTGTCCCTCTTGGCGTGCTCTGGAACCCCCATTATACATAGATTTTTCCTTCTGAGGCTATCATTTATTTCCCTTAGCCTTTCCTCATGGTCTTTTAATAGTTTTTCCTTTTTTTCCCTCAGCTTCCTTCCTTGCCATCAACTTGTCTTCGATGTTGCTCACTCTTCTACCTCATTTACCCTCATCGTTAAGACCTCCAGTTTGGATTGCATCTCACTTCACTGATTTTTAATTTTGGCCTGATTAGATCTAAATTCTGAAGTCATAAAGTCTCTAGAA
Source organism: Nyctereutes procyonoides (assembly GCF_905146905.1). Classification (NCBI taxonomy): domain Eukaryota; kingdom Metazoa; phylum Chordata; class Mammalia; order Carnivora; family Canidae; genus Nyctereutes; species Nyctereutes procyonoides. The sequence continues at coordinate 18,245,747 of NW_026575040.1, read as the reverse complement.
TCCTTTACGCTTTTTTCCAGAGCCACGAGTAGCTTTATAATTGTGCTTCTGAATTGGCTTTCTGACATCGAATTGTAATCCAAATTCTGTAACTCTGTGGCAGAGAGTACTGTTTCTGATTCTTTCTTTTGTGGTGAGTTTTTCCTTCTAGTCATTTTGCTCAATGCAGAGTGGCTGTATAAGCAGGCTGAGTCAAGAATATCAACCATGACCTAAGTAAATTTCACCCTAGATGATTCTGCCAAGGTCAGAGACCAGAAATTGAAAACAACAATCAGAACGAAATAAAACAAAAGGACCACCAAACTGAAAAACAAATTTTAAAACAAAGTAGTAAAAAATAAAAGGCCAATAATCCCAAAGAAGAAGAGGAAAAAAGAGAGAGAGAGAAAGGGGGTTGCTACTGGGAGATGGTGGTGGTGATGAAGTTGTAGTCAAGGGAGAATGTTGTCTACCTGAGGGGTTCTAGAAGTTGATCCTCTTGGTTCTGAGTAGTATATTAAGTTCTGTATGTTAGAGGATGCTCAGTCCCAAATTTATATAAACCAGAAATACTTGTAGAGAGCCTCACCATTGACCACCAAAACATAAATGAGATAAAAGAGGGGGGCAGAATGGGAATGAGGAATCTCACAGAATGAACCAGCACAGTATACCACTTGGTTCTTGGTGCATGCTGCTTGTGTTTTAGATGGTATTAACTTCCACCACTGTAGAACAAAATGAGGCAGAAAAAACACAAAACAAACAAAAAATATCTTGTTTATCTCCCAAAAATAAGTTGAGTATGTTAAAGGGAATCTAGAAGTGGAAAATATATCTAGGACCTGTAATTGTAGAAATGTGAAAGTCAAAAAGGAAGAATCTTAAAAATGAAGAGGTGGTAAAATATTGTAGTTATGGTGGGAAAAGAGAAAAAAATTTGGAAATTTACAGTCTGATATAAAATTGAGTTGTAGTGGAAAAAGGAAGAAAAAAAGGAGAAAAATGAGGGGTATTAATAGTCTCCAATCTAATATGCATGACATTCTCTTTGTTTTTTTTACATTCTCCTTTTTTTTATAATTTTTTTAAGATTTTATTTATTTATTCATAGAGACACACAGAGAGAGAGAGAGACAGAAACAGAGAAGATTTTATTTATTTATTCATAGAGACACAGAGAGAGAGAGAGACAGAAACAGAGACACAGGCAGAGGGAGAAGCAGGCATCATACAGAGAGCCTGACGGACTCGATCCAGGGTCTCCAGGATCACGCCCTGGGCTGCAGGTGGCACTAAACCGCTGCACCACCGGGGCTGCCCAACATTCTTGTTTTTAATACAGAATCTAAACAAACACTTAAGCACCCCCAAGAAACTGGAATCATATTTCCATAGTGTTTATTAATTTCTCTAGGACCAGTCTCTTAGGAATTTGACTGAAAATTTATTTTTAATTGGAGAAAGTTAGATCTTTGTGTATAGGAAAGAAAAGAATGCAAGAGTTAGTAAAGTAGCCTGCTGACTTCTGTCCAGTTCCACAAAATCTTTAATTTAAGAGATTCATTCTATCTTTATAGGTTGTTTGGGTTGGACCTATATAGAATGGAGACATTGACTTTTGAAAGCTAAAAATGGACTTGGTCCTCTCATACAAATGAGGAAGCTGAGATGTTAAAATTGAGCAACTTGGAAGCCTCACCTTCAAAATATTCCCAACATTTATTGAGTTATTAAGAGCAAAGGAAAAAAGAGTTGATGTGATAATAGGAGGTTCAAATTACAGTGTGTAGGTTAGTGGGCAAAAATTGTTCACAGAAATGTAACAGTTTCTGTCAACAGATTTCGGTGAGTGAAAAACATATTTGCATCCTCTCCCTGATATAGGGTGCCTGGTGTTTGTCTCGTGTATGGGGTCTTGAGATGAAGGCATATTTGAATGTCCTTCCTTTTCTGGCATGCTTTAATCCCATTCAGGTATTTGGGGTTTTGTTTTTAGCTTTTTAAAGATAAAGCTTACCTGTGGCAGAACTGGCTAGGGCTGAATTGACTTCTCGTTGGCTTCTTGGAATGTCTTATTTCACCCTGGACATAAACATGGAGTAGCTGAATCCCAGTGAGTTTCATGCCAAACTCAGTGAAAACATAGTACCAACAGCCTTTCTTAAGGACTTACTGAAGGCATAAAAAAAGAATATTCGAATTCGCTGGATACTAGTGCACCCTTACCCTTCTCTGAGACCTAAGAGAGGGAGATAACTTAGACCAAAGCCCTTGGTATATGCTTTTTGAGAGAAGATGACAGAACTGATCAGCAGAAACTTGGTAAGATTTCATAGTTTGCCTGTGTGGCAGAGAGGAATCTTGAGAAGGTGGAAATAAAGAGTTGTACTGGAAATTTTTCATTCCAGAAACACAAATATTCTGGCAGCGGAGGTCTCTAGGTTTGAGTTCCTAGGTTTGAGTAGGAAGCCATGGGGCTACAAATAACCTTCATGCCAAACTAGCCCTGTGGCCTGACCATGCTTGAGTTTCCAGGTGATCTGACTTTCCAGTGATATGACATCATAGTGCAAAGGAGCCAGGCCTCAGGTATCTTTTTCAGGGATAGGCCCTGGATTAACCCTGTGCCTGAAGGTGAATGACTACTTTGGCAGAAAAGTTGGAGCAAAGAACACTAGCATTTGGAATGCCCTGGGATATCTGCTAACTGTGCCTGTGTATGACCACGCTGCAACTTGATCTCTACAACGTTCAGATACAAAGTCGCTGCAGTCGAGTAGCTTAGATTGCTATATGCTGAGAGTGTAGCAATTGAGATTCCATCCTTTGACCAAGGCCTGACTAGCCCTGATTTTCTATGGAAAAACAGTGGACAGGCAGTTCATTTTTGTGAAATTGTTTTGGGATAGCACAGATTCTAATAGTTTTTTTTTCCTGTAAGAGTTTTAATACACCACCAATCTCTTCACATTTTATTGAGTGCCTTCTATATGTTAAACACTGTGCTTGAGAGTGTAGTAAATACCAAGATGAAAAAGTCTGTGTTGTCTTCAAAAGAACTATGAAGGACTCAGACTTTGTACTTAATAAGCTAATAATGTATATAAAAATAGAATATCGTGTAGACATTAAGTTCCAGATTAAGCTATAGGAACACAGTGCATTTGATTCAAGTGGGAAAAGAAAAAATATAAGTTAGGCTCATTTAACTTAAACATGATTTTCAGTTTGAATACTTTTTAAGTTTTCTGTTACGAATTTTACTTTTTTTGTGACAAGAGACCGTCATAGCTCTCTCTATATCATTGCCCGTGTACCCTATCTATAAGAGAAAGCTTAGGTTCCTTTTCATGCCACTTAAGAATCTTCGTTTTCTAGCTTTCACTTCACTGTTTTCATCTCCATCTCTATAAGTACTCTTGAGTCCAGGAATATCCCAGCAACTCTTTATTTCTAGGACTGTCATTCACTTCGCAATTTTTACCTTTGTTTAATGCCATCACCTTTCTTCTTATCTATCAAGTATCAGTTCATATATGACCTCTCTGACTTCAGATAGAGGCAATCACTGCCTCTTTTATACTTCCTTAATAATACCTGGTGCAACTCTCTGAGTTTTGTTTTGGTTTTTTTTTTAACCATGTTTTTATCATAGAGTTGTTTACATCTCTTTTTCTACTGAATTATAAATTTCTTGAGCATTTATTATTTATCTTTGTATCCATATCTTTTAGTATATGCCTGAAACATAGTAGTGGTGCTTATTAGTAAATAGTTATGGTGACATTTCTTGTGTGGCTTTCCCTTTCAAGAAAGGAGTACTGTAGTTGAAAGTCTGGTTTGCTAGAAGATACAGAATAACCTTTGAAAAAGTGAATTTAGAGGTGAACCTGGCCATAGTCTGACCTTGAAATAGAGTCTTGGGCTTTGGTAATGGCCTTCTCAATAGGGATAAGGAGACAGTAGTGAATGGACTTAAATTTTGAGAACCCTATTTAAGCCTAACAACTGAATTTATTTTTGTGATCCGTTTTTGAAAGCATGTTTATCTCAGTAACATGAATATTAATTTTTGCTCTTTGATTAATGAATGTATTATATTATGTTTTTATCTGTTACTCCTTCGGGCGCTTGGTACTTGAGGGGAACTGGTTATGACTGGCACTCATCCCAAGGTGCTTTTCAGCCAGTGAAAAAATTAGAGGTTGTTTAACCTACTGTAATGTTTACATAAATAATCATGATTTTAAGTGGAAGTCATGGTGAGATGGGTGGGGCAAAAAGACAGTAGATTTTGTAATCATTTTTAGCATGTGTGAATTTCTCACAAAATTGGTTCTAGTTTGACAAAATCTCTGTGTTGATCCTTCCCACACTTCTTCCCAAAGAGACGTTCTTGGTTTCATATTACAGTTGATTGACTTTTAAAATCTTTATGCCTTGTGCTAGAAAGTATATACCAAATTGAATAAATGAATGAGTAAAAGCTGTTCCTTATCAAACTCAGAACTAAAATAAGTGCTCTCTTAATGCAAAGAGAAGCAGAAATTGCAAATTAATCTGAAGCATCTTCATTTTGCTCTGTATATATTGCATGACAATTAAAAATAAAACAATTCCCAGAGTTGAATGTCTTCTTGAGCTTTGGTTTAGTCTGAGAAAACTTTGAGCTTTCAGATTTGTTTATTTCTGTGGTTTTAGATGTAAAGATTCTTTTGGAATCCATTTACTTCACAGTGTGGGCAGTTATTTTCCACCTTCCCCCCCACCCTTTTTTAATTAGAAAAATTGAAGAAAGGCGAAGGTTCACAGTTCCATTAAAAATTATACTGTGGCCCCTGTTGTTATTCACCAGCTTTAATGCATTTCATTCAGATATTTAAGAAATGAACTACATGAGCATATAAATGAAACAGACGATGTTAGCATCTAATCAAGGTAGATTAAAAATTCTATAATTTTAAGGTTTTAACATCAAACTATATAGTTTTATAGTTATTGTAAAATTGGCAGTGACATTGGTGACATTGGCAGCTTATAAGCAACTGGCTGTTTTTATCTACACACTACCATGGAATCTATTTAGAAAATATTTAGAGACTGGTCTATCTACTTTTTGAATTTTTATTTTGTTTTGATGCCTTATATTTTACCAGTGATTGGTTTGAGTTAATAAGCATAGTCTGTCAGAATGCTAATATATTGTTAAAACTTAGTTAAGTGGATTGCTTAGTTCCCAGGAGAGAAGTTTGAATTGAGGGAGAAGGGAATTCAGTTATTTTGGGAGTGTAATAGACCATGGATGACAAATCAGTGCAGGGCTCTACAGTACAGAGTTGTGCACCCAGGGCACCAAATGAGCACAAGGGATGCTAGATGGTAGGCGAGGATTAGACAGTGAAAAGTAACATATACTCCTCCCACCTGTACCCGGAAAAGAAGGGGGAAATGCCATTTTTCTTCTCACTTCTGTCCAGTTGCCAGGCTGCTATTTACATAGGACCTTATTGTGTCTGGTTCTGTTCTAATTGTTTCTGTAATATCTCATTTAATCCTCAGGAAACTTGTGAGGTATAGGTATCCTTATGCTCATTTTACAGATGGAGAAACTGAGGCACACTAAGATTAAGTATTTTATTAATACTCCTAGTAGTGATAGGGAAATACTGATGTTCTTGACTCCATAGTTTATGCTTTTTAACTGTCATACCATACTAACCATGAATTCCACATATGAACCTTTTCTCATGTACAAATAAATTCCAGGTTCCTAACATGACTGACTTATAAATAAGATTGTGGTACTCCGTGGCTCATAAGCTACATATTATTTTTTACTCTGGTAGATATTGTTGCATAATTTCTAAGTATGGATTCTCTTTTCGTAATTGTTTATTTGCATGATATATGAAAGCTATACAATCTCATCCTCTGAGAGGTTACACTTTAGTGTATATAATAGTTGCCATTCTCATTTCATTTTAGACTGCTGAATTATTTTTCCTACACAATTTAATTGCTGAGAGACAGGTATTTTGTTTAGTTGTGCTCAAGTTATTATGAAGAATCCTGGGGACAGAATGATGAAAAAATTTAGTAAGACCTTTTATTGACTTCCTTTCCCAGGTGTGAGTTGATTTGAGTACTAATTTTCCAAATTTCATCATTCTTTGGCATCAGTGTCAAACTAGTAACCATTCAAGTTTATTCTTTTAAATGGTAGTTTTATGAAGAAAAATAGAACTGAAGTAGGAAAAAAATGCTTTATGTTGAGATACAACTGTCAGCATATTTAAAGTCCAATAAAATAAGAGGTAGAAAAGAAGCATGTTAAATCCCTTGTTTATGGTAAAAATCAGGTCTTAAATGACATTATTAACTTTGATAGAAAATGGTCTGTCACATTACTATAATTTTAAGATGCCTTGAATGATCAGAACTACTTCATTACTATAAGTATAAAAGCTACTTTCCTGCACCATGACTAATGTCAAACTACCTTGGTTTAAATTCTGGTTCTGGTTTCTTTAGTTGTCTTAATATAAGTGAGTATAGTAATTATGCTTAAGTTAGAGGATTGATTTCAGAATTAAGGGACATACTCAATGTAAAGAGCTTAGCATAGTAACTGGCAATTGATAGTACTCAATAAACATTCTCTATTATTGATGAATTAAAATTTGTAATAACATTTCTCTTAATTTTGAAGATCTTTTTCGGTTTGTGTTTTTTTTTTTTTTTCAGTTAAAATCCTCCCACTCTTAAGAACTATTGTTAAAACAATTATATAATTTCAGAAGTGGTTTTATGGATCATAAAAGGTATGGGAAAGCTTGCAGATATTTTAAAAATTTGTTTTCATTTTGTGAAGAGATCATATTCGACTAAATCTGTCATTGGAAAGTAACAGGGAAGGCATATTAGACTTTTGTTTTTAATAGTGTTATTGAGTTATTTTTGTCTTTGTTCTATCAGTTCTTGCAATGCAGAAGGCTTGTCTTATATTCAGTACAGTGATCAATTGAGTTGGTTCTGCAGTATTTAGGATGAGGCTGCTAGGCCAGGATGTATTTGGCAGTCTGAGGAAGGCAAGCTTCAGTGTTGATTCTAACTCCGCCTTCTCTCCATTGTGTTCTTTCTAAGTACAGACACAGCTTGGTCCCCTGGCAGTGACATACAGCAGACGTCAATAACAACCTTTGTAAATGTTAAATAAAAGAGCAAATTGAAGGGCAGTGATTCATTAGGAAAGAATTTTGTCTGAGCAAATTAACTCTTACTTCTGTTAACCCATGTTAAAGAATCACTGACTGTCTCTTGAGTCTTTGGATGCAATTGAACTAGAAACTACACAGATGAAGGGCCTCTCTTCACTTTAATGGGTGCTTTGGATCTGGGATACGTGCTATTCATTTGAAATATCTTTTTTTTCTTTTTTGATTATACATTGACATCTGGCCAATTTGATCAGCCTAAGACAGTGATGTTAACCTTAAATTGCAGAGCATTTGTCACAAACCTTCCAAACTTCATATTCTTCATTAACAAATTTTCAGTCACTAGTTGCATTGTGTATGCGTCTGCTACTCCCTCTGACCTACCTGTCTGGATTAGTTCACCAGTCATTCTGTCTCAACAGCCTTGCCAGAAAGACAGCTAAGCAGCTGATATATTTTCAGATTTTTGTGTCTAATGTGTTTTCCATTTCCTTTCCAGGTTTTTTCTCTTGTTTTGTTTAGTACAAAAGCAGCCTACATGTCGTTAAAGTTGTTACCTTCAAAAAATGCATTTTGAATGCTTCTTCAGCCATCTGTGTCTGTACACACTACTTATTGAAAATAATTTATCCCTCTTCTTGAAGTATACTTAAGAGGAAATTCTTTAGATTTTTAAAGCTAGCAATTTTTCTTTTTTTAAGGAGATATGACTATTACCTATCACTTTTTCTCTTTTGTTCTATCATGTACTATGATAGATTAATCATGAATTTGCAGTTAATGAGGGGCTATTTCATGCATACCTTCACAGATTTTTTAAATATCTTTTCTGCATACTAGACACTGCAATATTTTATTATTGAGACTCTGTGGTCAAATAATTATAAACCATCTAATATAAGTTCCTTGTTTGCATTATTTGAACACAAAAATCAAGAAATGGATTTTCTTTTCTTTTTCCCACTTCACCAACAGCCCACACTCCATGTGGAAACTTTATACTTTGGATTTTGGAACATTGTAACTCATAGATGAATGAGCAGTGTTATCACAACGTCATTGACTTACCAGATAGTTTAATAAATTCTCACCATGTGTGGTCTCTTAGCAGTCCAAAATAGGAATTCATCTCTTTCTTTTCTTCTTGGTAGTAGTTTGTATCTCTTGAAAAATAAAGTCAATGAATTATTTACATTGCTACATTAAACATTTTTGACTACCAACCTTGCTTCTGTTTCAGAACCTCTGTGAAATCCAGAGCATTAGAACATCATCCGTATGCCAATTGCTTTCTGCCTGAGCCTTAGGTTCCAGTACTATTTACCTGCCTATAGTTTGAACTATTTCATGTTTGCATGCTTTTTCTCACAGTATTTCCTCTAACTGAAATGCCCTCCATACCTCTCTTTAATTCTACGACTTCATTTTAAAACTTAATTTCATTTCTATGTTAGCTGCTTGGGTATACATTACCTAACCTCCTGGAATTTTCAGCTCATACTGTAGCTTTTCCAAGAGGCCTTGCCTAAACTCCCTTTTTGGACTCAATCTCCTTTTCTCTGTGTCTGTGGCATCCTGTACCTGTCACATTGAAATGTGCTATTTATGTGCACTTGCTTCAGACTGGGAGTTTCTTGGGGATGGGATGTCTTGAAGAATTGTCCCCCCTGGGCCCTTTCCAGTACCTGATATATACATCAGATGCTCAATAATTATTTGTCAAGTTATATTTAAACTATAGATAAGGTAAATGATCCCTGCCATTAATGAGTTCTCATTACTTACAGCATTCTGTTTCAACTTGTGTTATGATTACTTGCTTGTATATCTCATCACCCACAAAGCTTAGCCAATGTCTTGAAGAATACAATGCTAACACATTTATGTTGGTGTACCTTAAGCCTATGCCATGCCTTATGCCTGCACTTAGTAGCTGTGAGAGTGATACTTTTCTTAGGAATATTTTTGCTAAATACTACTCCTGTGAGAGATACTTTGAATGAGCAGTCATACAGTGTCCTTGGAAATCAAGTAACTTCTTTAATGATAGCCTAGAAGAATTGTTAAGTGGGCTCAGAAAATGCCTTTTGTCTCTGCTCTGCAAATGAGCTGATACTGAAAGGTAATCTGGAGCAGGAGTTTTATAGGTGTCACTTTTTGAAACTCGAAGAAGTAGAATTCTTTAAAATGTAGTCTGGAGCTGACATGAGCTCCAGAAGCTGTTTATAAATGATGACATTTACTAGTGAGATTTGTAACTGACAGAAAAATTGAAGTCCCTCAGCTAGTGTAGGACAAAGCTAAAGCACAACCTTACTAATGGGGTAGAGCCACTTTGTCACTACTTGCAGAATAATTTTTGGTAACTAGCTAACTATGTTCTTTCTGAAATTAGCACAATTGTATGAGCTTACCAAGTTGATTTGAATAATAGGTTCTTCAGCTCCATTGTTCCTAGAGTATTTGAGAGGGACTCTTTGGAGTTTTGTGGAGTTGTTAATTTTTATTATGATTAATGAACACATTATGTTCATAGGTAAGACCAGAATAAAGATTTTTATTCATACATTATATATTTAGCCAGCATTTACTAATTGCTCCTATAGGCTATACAATCTTAAAAGGTTTTCATTTTTCTGCTTCTCATCTCCCTGTCTCCTTCTGCAGAATACCTGCCCATGCTTTATAGTCCTGCTCAAACATAATTTCCTTTAAAAGGCCTTACTTGATTTTTCCCTCATTTTTATATTTCCCATAGCACCTTTAAGGAAATGTGAAATTTGCCTTACATTATAACTTCAAATCTCCTTCATCAGACCTTAGGCATTCTGAGAAGAGGAACATATTTGGTTTTCTGAAGTGCTATCACAGAGCTTTGATTTTATTTGTGTCAAAACCAAAACCAAGAAAAAAGAAGGAATGTACTTCTAATAAATGGTTGTATATCAATAATTATCATTTGTTCAGCACATAGCTGTAGGCCAGATATTGTGAGAAGTGTTTATGTTAATCATTTTACTCATCTCCTACAATGGTATTGTTTTATGAGTAAAGGAACACATTTAAGAAGTCAACTAGCAAACTTTTTTTTTCAACTAGCAAACTTGCCTCAACAGCCATTAAGTTATGAATCAGGAAGTAGAACTCTATTCTCTCTGACTCCAAAGTCCATACTCAAACACAGCACTGTACTGTTGATATAGTTTCTCAGCATCACATAGAACCACCCAAAGAACCAATTACTCCTCTCATTTTCTTTCCTGTTTTTATTTTCATTAGGATTTTTAGATTATATCATTTAAATAAAATTACATACACTTGGAGTTTAATTTTCAGGAAAGTGTATGGTCAGTGTACCTCTTTTAACTGATCATAAACTAAGTCTTGTGAATATGAGGCTGATAAGTTTGAGGATGTGTTCATTAGCTATGGGAAAACACTAGAGATTTTGAAGAGATTTTGTCCACCTAAGAAAGTTATTTGGAAGAATTTTGAGTGAAGAACAACAATAGCCTTGTTATATTTTTAAATTAAGCAGGACAAACTGACTAAAAATAGCAATTTAAAATGATTTAGTGGAAAGGAATCTTAAGTTATTATAATGGAGATGAGGTTGAATGGATGAGAAAATTGAACACTTAAATGCTAAAATAGCAACAGATCAGAGCAAAAAAGAGAGATGTCATTCACAAGTATGATAGATAAAATTATTACTAAAGCCTGCTTTTATGTGTATTTTTCTTGTTAAATTTAAACTTTGATCTTTGATATGTCAGAAAAATTTTTATCTATATGGCTTTGGCAATATAAATCAAGTGGATAAACATGAATGAAAGTCTGAGGGCTTTGTAAGAAAGTACATATTTAATGTAATTTTTTTAAACAGCGAGCTTTATTTTGAAGCTGAAACCATTGCTAAAGACTGTTAAATACTTTAATTTCTTGAAATTATTTCTTTGGGTTACTGTTACAGAGTTAAATAACTTTGTATACCATAACTTTGAGTTCTTTTCCAGTGCTTTTTCAGTCTTTTTTCTTCTTTTCTCATTAGGTAGATAATTTAATCCCCTTTTGCTGCTGACCTATCTCTACCACATTTCTAATTCTTGTGTGTTTTCCTGTCAAAGGAGAAGCAGACCTTATGCTCAGAGTCTAGGACAGGAAGGGTTTCTATTTATTGCAAATGCTGCTAATTTTCTAGTATGTTCTTTTTTTTTTTAATTTTATTTATTTATTTATTTATTTATTTATTTATTTATTTATTTATTTATTTATTTATTTATTTATTTTATTTATGATAGTCACAGAGAGAGAGAGAGAGAGGCAGAGACATAGGCAGAGGGAGAAGCAGGCTCCATGCACCGGGAGCCTGATGTGGGATTCGATCCCGGGTCTCCAGGATCGCGCCCTGGGCCAAAGACAGGCGCCAAACCGCTGCGCCACCCAGGGATCCCTCCAGTATGTTCTTTTGGAGATTCTCACATACTTTAGTTTCTGTGTTTCTGCTTTCACTTTGTTCCACAAAGATGCAGCATTTTCTTTTTCAATGACTTAACTTGGTGTGGGGGAGCAGACGAAGATGTGAAGAAACTACTAGAATAGCTATGGGTAATTACGCTGAAGTTCATCTGAGACTGGCTGGGGACTTTGGGAACCAGTGCACTTACGTGTTTTTTTGTTTTTTGTTTTTTTTAACATTTAATTTATTTATTTATGAGAGACACATAGAGAGAGAGAGAGAGGCATAGACACAGGCGGAGGGAGAAGCAGGCTCCATGCAGAGAGCCTGACATGGGACTTGATCCTGGGTCTCCAGGATCATGCCCTGGGCCAAAGGCGGCGCTAAACCGCTGAGCCACCAGGACTGCCCCACTTAGGTGTTTTTGATTGTGTGGTTGTCCTATCTAGAATTCAGGGCCGTCTGTCAGACTTCCTCTTAGCCAGCATGATTGGTGCCCTCTTTTTTTTTTTTTTAAGATTTTTATTTATTCATGAAAGACAGAGAGAGAGAGAGAGGCAGAGACACAGGTAGAGGCAGAAGCAGGCTCCAGGCAGGGAGCCTGATGTGGGACTTGATCCTGAAACCGTGGGATCATGCCCTGAGCCAGGGGCAGGTGCTCAACTGCTAAGACACCCAGGCATCCCTGATTGGTGCCCTCTTTATATGTAGCATATCAGACTGATGCCATGAGTGTTCCCAGACTTCCCAGGTGGTGCAGATGACAGCTGCATTTCCTCCACAAAAATGAAGAAAACACAGGTGGCCATGTCCCAGGAAGTCCCCTGTGCTGGCCTCCCAATGCTAATATCATGTCGCTGCACTTGCTGGCATTTCACCAGAGACAAAGAGTTGAGTCTCAGACTATGCATTTTTTCTTAGATTGGCCACATCCTAGTTATATTTCTTTTTTTCCCCCCACTTATGGCTAAGTAGTACCTCAGCAGAAGTACTGGGTGGGAAAATCCCAACTGGGTGGGAAAATCATATGGGGTAATGATGCAGATCCCACAAGGGACAGATAACTGAGCTTGCATGCCCAGGTTCAGCCACCACTCCAAGATCTGGCAGTGTTGCCTAGCCCAGTCTCTATGGAAAATTATTTGGGGCCTCTGTGTGCATGGAAACCTGAGGATACTAGGTGTGATTTGAAGGCTGAAGTGTAACTGGCCCTGCTCTTCTTTCTCCCTTGGAAGAGCCTAAAATAAAACAGAAGCTAAAGACTTTTTATAATTTTTTAAAATTTTTATTGTAGTGGATCCAGCTGATAAGCCTAAGTAAGTCATATAACTACTTCTATAATTGGTAATATGTTCCCAGTTAACTTAAGACAAGCCACAAATGGAGAGATTCATATTTTATCATTATCCTGGGCAAACCTATACTTAGAGTGAGCAGTGGTACTCATGAAATAATAGACAATTACTATGCATTTGTCTTTAAACTCTAAAACACCAGACTAACTGAATTTCTGAGCAGCTGTGTTTCTACGACTAGTTAAGTAAAACCAGTTAAGTTTTACTTTATTACTTTTGAACTCAGCAAATTTGTAGAAAGCAGTAAATTCTCCCTTTACATTGATGAGTTTAATAATTGTGATGTTTGGGTTTTGTTTTTGTTTTTTTTTTTTTTAAGATTTCATTTATTTGAGAGAGAGACACAGTATAAGCATGAGCAGGGGGTTGGAGCAGAGGGAGGGGGAGAAACAGACTCCCCACTGAGCAGGGAGCATGACATGGACCTCAATCCTAGGACTCAGGGAACATGACCTGAACTGAAGGCAGCCACCCAGATGCCCCTATACTTGTGATGTTTTTGGTAGGTGTAGAATGCACTATACTTTAAAAAAATATTTCTTCTTTATTTTTTATCCTAGTGTTAAATTATTTTATAACCGTTAAGTAAAAGATGTGTATCTTTGTAGCATGGTTGTAAATAAGAACTATTTTTAGCTTGTTTTCTTCACATACAGAACACTAGAATTGGAGAAAAGATGTGAAATCCACTAATAATTCCAATTAATACAGTGTCTTTTAACTTTTAGGTTTATCACACATTTTATATATAAAGAATCTAATGTTTTGAGGCAGCTGGGTGGCTAATAAGTCAGTTAAGCAGATGACAGTGGATTTTGGCTCAGGTCATGATCTCAGGGTGGTGGGATTGAGACCTATGTTAAGCTCTGTGCTCAGCATGGAGTCTACTTGTCCCTCTCTCTCTACTTCTCCTCCTGGTTGCACATACATACATACATACATACATACATACATACATACATAAATAAATAAATAGGGATCCCTGGGTGGCGCAGCGGTTTGGCGCCTGCCTTTGGCCCAGGGCGGGCGCGATCCTGGAGACCCGGGATCGAATCCCACGTCGGGCTCCCGGTGCATGGAGCCTGCTTCTCCCTCTGCCTGTGTGTCTGCCTCTCTCTCTCTCTCTCTCTCTGTGTGTGTGTGTGACTATCATAAATGGATAAATAAAAAAATAAAAAATTAAAAATAAATAAATAAGAATCTGCTGTTTTATATTAGAGACCTTAATGATCTACCATAATTTATCCTAATACAGTGTTTTTTTCCCCAAAAATGACTACTTGTGGTATCTTTATATTCTTATTAGCAAAAATTTCATTGAGCTTTTCATTCTGTTTATCTATAAAATCAAAAAGGTATACTGAAATATTTGTTTTCAAATTTTAAAATATCACTTCCCTTCCCCTTGAATATAATATACTCTGTCTCAATTAATCATTGCTCATGTATGTTGCTAAAAGAAACAAAACTCAAAACTACTCCTTCCCCTTGATCTGTATATTAAAGAAGCCTCAGTTGCTTGAAGTTAAATTTGTTTCTCTGTTAATGTTGGCCCTTGGCTGCTTGGTCAAATCCCATCTTTCTTCTTCATTAGTGTGCCCTAAACCAGACTGCATCTATCAGTTTTGCTTGATTTCTGATCATTTAGTCCCCACAGTAGGTCCAAAAAGGTCACAGTGGGGATCTCTATGCTACATATTTGTTAATGTTTAATGGAAATTTCCTGTGATAGGACAACACAGGATAACTATAGATCTTTGAATTGGCTATAATTATAGGAGTCCAGTGTGGCAGTCTATTAAGTGTGTTATTAGCAGGGGGTAAAGCAGGGTGAAGAGTTAGGGCCCTTTTTCATGAAGACAAATCAAAACAATAAATGTATTCTTATTCTCCCCTCTACTCTTCTTTCCTCTCTTTTTTCATTCATGCATTCTGTAAACATTTATAAAACACTTATGTAAAAGAAGTTCTGCTAACCTTGGAAGAGACAAAGATGATTAAGGAAAATTTTCAATGTTAACAGTTTTTGGTTATTCACAGATCACACGAGTAAAAGGCTGTATTGGGGAGAGTTATTTTATTATATAAATTCTGTCACCATTTGTGTAGAGAATTGTTGGACCCCTTAGGTTTAGGGCTTTTAAACGGTATTTTTCTGGTGCTTTCCACATTGATTTAAACAAAGCAGGAACTCTTACTGAGTTTGAGAAGTATTTGTGAATTACAGAATAAATGAATATGAGAATATAGTAATCAGTAGTAAAACTATTTGCCAAGTAATTCAGTGGTCACTTACAGTGAAGATATAACAGTAAATATAGAGAACTCTTCCTTCAGATAGTGGTACCCCATGGGGAGAGGTCTCCCTGTCTATTCTTAACTATCACCTGGCTGATTAATTGGCATATGAGGACCTGCTTGTTACACTGTTTTAATCTATGTTACCAGTTTTCAGGAGAGCTATCTGATAGCACGTGACACAACTTTTTTGCTTTCTTGTTTTGAAATTTAAAAAATAAGTGCTTTCCTGCACATCAAAATATCTATCCAATTCTGAAACCAGAGTGATTTAAATTAGAGCTTACCAAATTCATTTGAATAATAGTATTTCTTTTTTAAAAAGGAATTGATGTTCATGGCTGCAGTTCCATAATTCCTGAGATGATTGCTGACACAGATTTAGGAGGAATTCTTTGAGAATGTCTATAACTAGACATTCTATACTTTCTTTTTCTAATTTTATTTTATTTTTTCTTAACGATTTTATTTATCTATCTGTCAGAGAACAAGCAGGGGGAGCAGCAGGCAGAGGGAGAGGGAGAAGCAGGTTCCCTGCTGAGCAGAAAGCTCAACTCCAGACTCAATCCCAGGACCCTGAGCGAAGACAGGCGCTTAACCTACTAAGCCACCCAGGTGCCCCTCTTTTTCTCATTTTAATTCCAGTAGAGGTAATGTACGGTGTTAAATTAGTTTCCGCTGTAAAGTATAGTGATTCAACAATTCTGTATATTACTCAGTGCTCATCAAGATCAGTGTATTCTTAACCCCCTTCATCTAGGTCAGCTTTAGATGTGGGTTGGGTAGTTAAGTCCATTTTTTTCCATACTAATGATATATTTGTACTAGTTTTCCTAGCTGTACTGTATACCTACAAACATGTAGTTCTACTCCTTTTTGCTAATCAGATGACAAGAATTGGGTAGCTTTATTAAGCTATTAGGTTAGAAACAAAATCATATTTAATTTCTATTGTTCCTGCATTTGACAAAGGGAAAAGAAGGTCACTTTTCATTAAGAACCTTCAATGTGGGGATCCCTGGGTGGCGCAGCGGTTTGGCGCCTGCCTTTGGCCCAGGGTGCAATCCTGGAGACCTGGGATCGAATCCCACGTCAGGCTCCCGGTGCATGGAGCCTCCTTCTCCCTCTGCCTGTGTCTCTGCCTCTCTCTCTCTCTGTATGACTATCGTAAAAAAAAAAAAAGAACCTTCAATGTGTCCCACAGGCACCATGCAAGAGTGCTTAAGCTTCATTCATTTAATATTTGTAACTCTGTAGGAGTGGCTTTAAATTTTGAATCTCAGTATGTTTTAAGAATAGCTTTGTTGAGATAGAATTTACATACCATAAAATTCACCCTTTTAAAATACACAATTCAGGGCAGCCCCGGTGGCCCAGCGGTTTAGCGCCGCCTTCAGCCCAAGGTGTGATCCTGGAGACCTGGGATCAAGTCCCATGTCAGGCTCCCTGCGTGGAGCCTGCTTCTCCCTCTGCCTGTGTCTCTGCCATTCTCTTTCTCTGTGTCTGTCATGAATAAATAAATAAAATCTTAAAAAATAAAATAAAATACACAATTCAGTGGTTTTTAGTATATTCCCAGAGTTGTGCAGCCATTATTACTATCTAATTCTATGAAGAAACCCTGTACCTGTTTTAAAAGTCAGTCCTCGTTACCCCAACACCCACCCTCTCGCAACCACTAATCTGTCTATCACTATGGATTTGCCTATTCTGGACATTGTATATAAACAGAATCATATAATATGTGGTCTTTTGAGATGGGCTTTTTTCACTTAGCATAATATTTTCAAGGTTCACCCATGTTGCAGCCTGTATCAATAATAGTTCATTTTTTCTTATGCTGAATATTGCATTGTATGAAGGTATTACATTTCACTTATCCATTCATCAGTTGATGGAGACTCGTTTCTACTTTCTGGCCATCATGAATAATGTTTCTACAAACATTGACATACAGTGTTTGTATGGAAAGGTTTTCATATGTCTTAAGAATATACCTAGGAGAAGAATTGCTGAGTACTGTAGCTATATGTTTAACCATTTAAGGAACTGCCAGACTGCTTTCTAAGGTGGCTGTGCACCATTTTACAGTCCTACCAGCAATTTATGAGGGTTTCAATTTCTTCACATCCTTGCCAACATTTGTCTTTTTTATTTAGCCATCCTAGCGGGTGTGAAAACTTCATTGAGGTTTTGATTTTCATTTCCCTAATGACTAATGGTAGTAAGCATCATTTTGTGTGCTGACTACTTGTGTATCTTTGGAAAAATGTCTCTTTGAGACGTGGTACTTTAATCTCTGAAGTATAGACAGTAATTCTGGCTCTGTTGTATACTTGAGGTTGATGTAATAGAAGGATGTATGTAGTGCCCAGCACAGGATCTAACACTTAAAAGATATTTATTAAATGTTTGTTTCTTTTTCCACTTCACTTCCAATTTCACAGATGAAGAAATTGAGGCTTAGAGAGAGAGAGAAAGAGAGCAAATAATTCACCAGAGTTCATTTGCCATTTAGTTCTCCAGTGCTAGATTCAAACCCAGGTCTTTCTGATTCCTACTAGATTCAACACTATTCCTAACAGTTCCTCCTTTTGCCCCTACTGGAAACCTGCCTCCACTGTGAAATGACTACCTTGAATAGGTAAACTTAATTACATGACATTGTCTTTTATAGCTTCACTATAAAAGCAAATGTAGCTAATTAAAAAAAAAACTTTTCAAGGAATTTAATTTATTCAGCTCTCTCTTTGGATCAATTTAAAATGTTCTGTACCTTTATAAATATAAGGCTCTTTTAAACTTTCACCTCTCTAGGATAAAATGTCTCTTAATAGATTAAAGGCTCAGGGTGCCTGGGTGGCTCAGGCAATTAAATGTCTGACTCTTGGTTTCAGCTCAGGTCATGATCTTCAGGTCCTGTGATTGAGCCCCACATTGGACTCCAGGCTCAGCAGGAAGTCTGCTTAAGATTCTCCCCTTCCTCTCTACCTCTCTCCCCCACAAGTAAATAAAATCTTTTAAAAAAAAAATGGATGAAAGGCTCACTTTTGGAATGTCTAAACATGACCACCAAATGGTAGTTCAACTAAAATAGTTGAGAAACTGGTTTCCAGATCATGATGTTATCTTTAACCCACCTGTTTTTAAACGTAGTTTTTGGGCAGCCCGGGTGGCTCAGCAGTTTAGTGTCGTCTTGGGCCCAGGGTGTGATCCTAGAGACCCAGGATCGAGTCCCACGTCGAGCTCCCTGCGTGGAGCCTGCTTCTCCCTCTGGCTGTGTCTCTGCTTCTCTCTGTGTCTCTCATGAACAAATAAATAAAATCTTTAAAAAAAAATGTAGTTTTTTAGTGAACAGGACAGCTGATATTTCATTGACCATTTTTGGTTTTTGTGGATTCTAGAGAAGCCACATCTGTCATTTGTGTATAGATTGACCAACTTTCTTTAAAAAAATATTTTTTATACAGCTAACCTAGAGAAAGTAAAGGGAGAGCTCTTTCTAGACAAAAGCAGAAACCTTTACTATTTTGGTAAATTTTCCTAATTCAGGTTTCCTAGGATGTTTTGTCAAGGGGGCAGTTGAGTATATTGATCAACACCTGCAACTAATTGTTGTATACTTATAAGAGAACCTTCTGTTTTCTTCTGAAGTATTATTTTTTTAAACAACAGAGTTGGGGGGTAGCCCTGGTGGCGCAGCGGTTTAGCGCCGCCTGCAGCCCGGGGTGTGATCCTGGAGACCTGGGATCGAGTCCCACATCAGGCTTCCTGCATGGAGCCTGCTTCTCTCTCTGCCTGTGTCTCTGCCTCTCTCTCGCTCTCTCTGAATGAATAAATAAATCTTTAAAAAAAAAAAAAAACAGAGTTGGGATCAGTACTGTTATGAACTAACTAGAGCATTAAAGATCTTACTCCTGGGATCCCTGGGTGGCGCAGCGGTTTGGCACCTGCCTTTGCCCCAGGGCGCGATCCTGGAGACCTGGGATTGAATCCCACATCGGGCTCCCGGTGCATGGAGCCTGCTTCTCCCTCTGCCTGTGTCTCTGCCTCTCTCTCTCTCTCTCTCTCTCTCTCTCTCTCTCTGTGTGTGTGTGTGTGTGTGACTATCATAAATAAATAAAAATTTAAAAAAAAGATATTACTCCTAATTTTGGTACTTTCAAATTAATGTTTTTATTAATATTAAATGATACAAAAAATTTTTATTACTTGCTGTGTGTTAGACATACTGCATCAGTACATGCATTGGCTCAATTAATCTTCCAACTCCTGAGGTATAGGTATTGCCTGTATTATTACTTATCTTTTTCAAATCAAGAAATTGAGGTTGAGAGAATTGAGGAAATTAGTTCAGAAATCACAAACAAAATTAATAAGTCATGGAACTGGCATTCAAACCAAATACTGAGGGCGCCTGGGTGGCTCAGCGGTTGGGCATCTGCCTTAGGCTCAGGGTGTGATCTTGGAGTCCTGGGGTCGAGTCCCACATTGGGCTCCCTGCATGGAGCCTGCTTCTCCCTCTGCCTATGTCTCTGCCCCTCTCTCTCTATCTCTCATGCATAAATAAATGAAATCTTTAAATAAACAAACAAACAAACAAACCAAATACTGTCTGACCCCAGGGCTCCTAACCTTTCTCTACAATGTCTTTAAAGACCATTTTGTATTCATAGTGATTAAAAAGTAAAAGTATGGTTTTTCACGTTGCTTTTCAAAGCATTATTGTCAGGCATGTTTTTAATAATATATTTTCTGTGTCTTTGAGGGAAAAGATTCTAATATAGGTACTTTTACTTAGGATTGAACTTGGGATCAAGAAAGAGAGAAAATGTGTTTTGGTGGTCACCCAAAGATAGGCCTGGTGGTAACAGCTTTGAGTGATGTTTCCCCCTCCTACTGATAGACTGAGGCCAGTTACCACTCTTCATGTTTCTCTTTTTCTGTAAAATAGGTGGTTTAATCTACATTATCTTTAGATTCAGCAAGGCTACTGCTAGGAAACCTTAGCCTCTGTGTGAGTCACTTCAGAAAACTTTAGCTCAAAGATTGTTTGGAAAGGTTTTATGCTCCTTTTTAGTTTTATTGTTTAGGGGAGGGAATAGTAATATGATACAAATTTGGTATTGTTATTCTGTTTGGGGAACAAGCAAACTTCAACTTAAATATTGACTTCTTTACGTATACTTCCATAAGCCAAAGAGATGGTTGTCTTTTGTGTCTTCCTAGAGGGGACCTCATGTTATCCATTTGAATGACTGCTTGCTCATTATAACAATAGGCACATTTTATTTTGCTTCCCTGTAGATTTTTGGAACTGGCATACCTGATCTCTATTCATCCTTATGTGGTACTCTGAAAACTGCTAGACAGAGCCTTTAAAGATGTCAGGCCGCAAAGGGAGATCATAAATTAGGAGAAACTTCAAGGTTGTCTCTAATCCAGTCACTCTACAAATTAATACATCGAAGTCATCAGCATATCCGATCTAATGAGGGTTAAACAACTAATTAGTAAGAACTTGAGCTATAATCATAGTCTTCTGACTTTGAATCTTATATCCTCTGGTAGTCTAACATATTTCCTTTAGAAATAAATTTTGCATGCTTTTAAAGTAAGTGATATGTAGTAAACCACCAGTGAAATTACCTTACCAGTTGTCTCTTTGTAGAATAATAATAATACCTTTTTTTGACTAATCACTAGATTTCTTTCCCAAAAGAACCTCTATTATAGTAGGTTTATTTTCATAGAATGTATAAATTATTCTTTTAAACTACAGAAGATATAATCACTATTGGCTGAATGTGGACACAGCATGAAATTTAGATCTATAAATAAGTAAACACCTATATGTCCAGAATGTAAGTAAACACCTATACATATCCACCTCTAAGTAAACACCTATATATCCAAATCAGTAAGTAAACACCTATATATCCAAATCAGTAATGTAACTGATTTACATTAAATCAGTTATAGGTAAACACCTATATATCTAAGTAAACACCTATATATCCAAATCAGAAATGTAATTAGATTTGCTATATGTTGTCTTTGTGAGACTCAAAATGATAAGAATATAGCATCAAAAATTAAATCACCCAAGCCAACTTTTGGTATTGTCAAAGGGCCAGTTTAGACTCTGCTACATGTCTTGCACTGTTTTCCACATGAACCCTGACTCCAATGATTGATGTTCCTAATGGGATTTAAGGACCTGTAAGGTCCCAAACTGCCCTCTGAATTATCAAAGAAATCTGCTGTTTAAAAACAGATGTATGCCTGGCCTTGTTCTACTGAAGATTTGAGTTGACATGTTTGCTTTTTTAGGATGAAGCATATTTTTCCTTGTTTTTCTATTTAGATTAGGTTATCTCTATATGATTTATAGTGAATCAGTTATTCAAAAATATGCAGTTATCCAGGATAACTGTCCCTACAACCTCTCTGAAAAGGAGTCAACAGGAGCTCTGTGAATGCTACCTAACAGAATTATAGCAGTGTTTGCTGGAAATTGTTCTGTGTATCATCTCCTGTGATTACATACTATACAGAGTCACCCCTCAAGCCTGGAAAAATGTGAGGAAAACAAAGCCAAAGAATATACATCTAAGTTTCTTTTATTCATGGTCACTTAATTTTTATTTGCAGTTCAATTTTAGTTAGGTTATTTTAGAAAAATGTAGAACCTTTTTGTCCTTCATACACAATTACCAACTTCTCTTTTTATTTTCCTCCTCCTTTGTCCTTTATCTCTTCAAGCATACTATTGTTTAACAGTTGCTTTGTATAGGATACGAGCCTTGCATGCCAACTTTGATGTGGCAGAATGAATCATGTTGCCATTGATCTCAGCCTCAACAGAACAGCCATCTTCAAATAGGAAGTTTCTAGCTTCAGGTTGTTTCAGCCCTGCATGCCTTGCCTAGCCTGCCGTGTAAAGTCAGTTGCTTCACTCCAAACAGCACTGTATTAATATGCACAACATGACCATTTTCAGTAGAAGGTTATTAGAATGCTAGTTTGTATCCTCTAGTGAATGAAATGATGTGTGATTATGAAGTCATCAGGCATGGACCAGTAAGACTCCAGAGAGCCTGCCCCCTCTGAGGTCCTCAGGGTGCCATTGATTGGTGGCCATGTGTTTGTGCCCGATAGACTGTGAAATGGTGTGTTGCTACACGGCTGTGTTGCACCTGCGCCCCACCGAGGTGATTGATTGGTTTGGTCATGTGGAATGTTCCCATCTGGTCTGCAGTAATGTGGTTTTTTTTTTTTTCATCTGTGAATAGCAAGTACTGGCTGGATAGTTACAGCAAACAGTTTCAGAGGCTAAATAATCCTTTTCCTCTAAGAACAAATTGGGATTTGAAGGAGTTTGTTTTTGCTTGCCTTGTTCTTATGAAAGTAGTTGTTCTCCATGAGGTTCCTACACCTTCTCTCTAGGATGTTATACTCCTCTTTTGACCTGTTTTCACCTCACCCTCCTCATACTAGATTAAAATATATTTTATATCTTTCTAATTTGTGCAGGTCTAAAGCAAAATCTCTTTTTTGCTGTTTGTTGTTCTGACATGCCACTTGAGATGGTTTGCAATTTTTTAAAAGATGGTTTCTATGATCATAATTGGATTATCAAAGTACTGATGTATTTTAAGCCTTCATTTAACCTCACAAAAGTAGTGGTTTATTTATTGAAAACTACTGATGTTGCAGTTTAAATGTCAAGAAATTATTTATTAGGTTCTTTTTTAAAAAGATTCTATAGTTATATTGGGCGGTCTTGTTTGATATTTCTTAATCTTAGTCCTTTTTCATAATTGATCTATTCATTCCACCTAATGACTAATTACATATCAGAGCACATCATCAGCCACATTCATCATAGTAGAATGTAATAATCAATGACATTTCAACAAAGGAAAAAATAAATATGCAAATAAGGCCTCATTAACATTTGCATGAGTTGTTTGAATAATCACGTTGCTGACAAGGCTGTAATTAACAGAAATTGATGCTGAGTTCAGTATTTGATAGTGTGTTTTCTCAGCGTTTTATTGTTGTCACTGCGGGGGCTGAAATGAAGTTCTGCTCTACTTGTACCTTGACTAGAGTTTGATGTGCTGGGCTGTGCCAGGTACCAAAGGCTTCTGGGAGCCCTCAATTCATCTGTGACCTACACTTAATGCATATAAAGACACTTTATTTAAATTACCTTATTTTTTAATGAAGCACAGTTAGATTTTAGCAATTAAGAGACAACTGTAGAAAGAAAACAAACATGAAAATTTAAATTATTCCTTATTTTGCCAGAACTGCTTTAACTGAATCTAAGAGTTAAGATTTAGGTTTGTTCATACCATGGAAAATTAATGTCATTACACTTTGTTTTGTCTATTAAATATATTCCAGTGGATCAATGTCAAGAGGTTGGGGCTTA
Source organism: Nyctereutes procyonoides (assembly GCF_905146905.1). NCBI lineage: Eukaryota > Metazoa > Chordata > Mammalia > Carnivora > Canidae > Nyctereutes > Nyctereutes procyonoides. The sequence goes on along the minus strand of NW_026575040.1, from coordinate 18,221,990 downwards.
CTGTAATTGAAAATCACTTGCTTAGGAAAAAAAAACTAATTATAAAATGTACAGTTTTTTTTAATAACTCTGCTCCCCCACATTCCTCCTCCTTTTCCTGTACTGTTTCCTGTTTTTGTCATGGATATTAACTGAAATGCACTAAACACAATAAAGCTGTTTATGTCAGTTTTTTGGATGACTGCAAGTGCTGATTATAACAAGTTTAAGGAATTTCCTTTGTTGAATGTGTACCCGTGCCATATGGCTCAACATGGAACATTAACTTGACAGGGATAATGGATTGTGGTATATGGAGACAATTTTGCCTGCAGCTTTACTATAACTCATTCTGGTTGGGGATCACAGGTTTATAGTATGGGATGCAGCAAACATCCAGATGGATTTACTTTACATAAAAGAGTTGCATTTCTTTTTATTTCCTCCCTGTAATTGGAAAAAGAACATTTTTTTAAAGAAGCAAAATATAAAGAAGTAAACAAAGAAGGAAAGATTGTTCAAAAAAATGAATTCTGTGCAGTCTCTTTGTAAAATGCTATGGAAACAATTTCTGTGTATATTGCACATTATTTTAAAATCATGGTTTACATAAGCTTATATTATTTCTTTTTAGAGGAATGTCTAAAATGAATTTTCCTTTCTTAAGATTGGAAAATTATCTGTATCAGCTTTATTGTATCCCAGTGTTTCAAGTTTGAAGACCTGAAGGAGCCAAGCAGTGTCATTTCAGACATAATTTTAGTAATGTAGCTCTCCCTGAGATGAATTGGATTTATAAGATTTAAGATAGAAACAAAGCATTTTTTAAATGAATCCTATTTTTTAACTAAAATATATTACATACAGTAGAGGATGAGATTTGTTGTTTTGTTAAACAGTAATAAAATTGCTAACTACGGGTTCCTTAGTTTTATATGTATTCTTGTGATACTTAGTCTAATTTATCTGGTGAGAATAAGAAAAAAAAGATGCTTTGGCAAAATGATCAGTCTAACCAAATGTTAGTAATCTATAAAATGTTTAAATGCATTGTTGTTAAGAACTGATGTCTATTTTAGCTCAGTTAGAGGGAAAAAAATTTTAGAAAAAAAAAATTTTTGAACCAGTCTGTACTAAGAAACTTGGTTTGCTTGACTATTTTCAGTTTCTTTTTAAATTATTTAGATCCTTTTTTAAAATTTAGTTTTTGTGTTTAGGTAAAATGTAAAATTATGTCATTAATTAAATTATGTGGGGTTCTACATTTTTCTGTCAAAATCATTTATCTATCATTTTGAGCTAGAATCTCTTTGATACATTAGCTAATGTGCCCTCCCTGAGCATACAGGGCAAAGAAATGTGTTTCTTGCACCTACTAAACTCTAGCCCTCAAATTACAGACATCTTTTAAAGTTCACTTTGAGTAGTTGAGACACATACAGAAGTCAAAAGCTGAGCTTTTTAACCATCTCAGAAAACACTAGAAATTAGAAGAGAGTGAGGCTGGGAGGCTATGCCGAATACCATACTGTTTGTTTGCTTCCTTGCTCTGGTGAAACATTTTATCTTTTATAATGTCACAGTGTCTATAAGAACCACAAGGATTTGAACATAAAACAGTAATATCCTCATGATATAATTAAGTCACGTCTTTTAGCAGATCAGTAGGTATTTCTTATCTCTGCATTCCAAACTATTAAAAAATGGTTGTCAGTTTCTAGTGTATTATCTCACACTGTTACATACTAGAGAAGAAAAATGTGACCTTGGGATGCCTGAGGGCTCAGCGGTTGAGCACCTGCCTTCGGCCCAGGGCGTAATCCTGGAGCCCCGGAATCAAGTCCCACATCGGGCTCCCTGCAAGGAGCCTGCTTCTCCCTTGCCTGTGTCTGTGCCTCTCACTCTATTTCCATGTCTCTCATGAATAAATAAATAAAGTCTTAAAAAAAAAAGCCAAGAAAAAAGAAATATGTGAACTTTCCCTTAAAAAATAATAAAAAACTCAGAAACAAAAATTGTAGGTCTGAGGGCTCCTTTTCTTCCATTTTATACTAAACATTTTCTTAAATAATATGATACTTAGCATATACTTATAAATCACACACATTTTTCTAATATTTAAAAAATGCTGGCACGCCTGAGTGGCTCAGTCAGTTGGGCATCTGAGTCTTGATTTCTGCTTAGGTCATGATCTCATGGGTTGTGGGCTCCCAGCTGGACAGGCGAACTGCTTTTCTCCCTCTGCCCCTCCGCGTGCTAACTCTCTCCTTCTCTCTCAAATAAATCTTTTTTAAAATGTAGTTTACCAAGGATATGTGAATGAATAATGAAACAGTGTTCTTTTTTTCCACTTTGGTAAAAGTTTGATACTTAGATATGAAGGGCTTTTATAATATTATTTTGAAAAATCTGTAATCAAAGAAAATTTTAAGTTGCTAATCTGAGTTGTGTGTCTTAAAATGCTATTTCTAAAAAGATTTCTTAAACTGGGAATAGTGAAACAGTTGTAGAATTTATACATTCCAACTACTGATATTCATTGGTGATGGTATTGATTACATATTTGGTTACATATATAATACAGTGGTACTGCAGCTACTCTAGATTTAACTTGCAGAATGCAATAATTTTGCAAAAGTTGTTGTTTATCTGTTTTTACATTGGCAGAAGTTATGGTTCTGAGGTACATTGCTTTTCTCCAGTGACACTTAAGTGTTTATCATGAAGAAGATTTGATTTAAAGACTCTTACCACCAATTCTACTTTTTCTTCTCATTTCAGCAGCCTATCCTTGGTACTTCTTTCCTTGGTAGCACTTCATCAAAGAGAACAGAGACAAAAAAGAAACGGAGTTCCAATTTTTCTATTTTCTTTTTACTTGTTATCCTCACTGTGAATGGCTAAGTATTTTGTAAGATTGGGCTTTTTTGAGGCTTATGTCTAAACACTTCAGCACTATCAAGGTTGCTGTTTTTCATGCTTTTTCTTTTGACACTGTTTCTCTGCAGTCAGAACTGGTTTTCAGCTTTTAAGTCATATTTTGGAAGTCTTAAGCTTGGAATGGGCCTTAACTTAAGACCTCTTTCCTCTACAATATTTATTAACCACTCGGCTTGCAAAGTTTTTTGGGAAGTCAGTGTACTAGGGGTTGCTTGGGTAGTCTGCTGCCTCCAGTGGAAGTTCAGGCAACTGAATCTCCAGACAACAAGAACAGCATAAACAACCAGATCTATTTCATATCTAAACCATACTAAAATAGTAAAACTTTGTGGGGATTGGATTATTCAGGTGTTCTAGAAATTAGTTCTAAGAAAAGGCAGCTGTTTATTTAAGAAATGACTTAACATCAAAGGAATTCCTTATGATTTGGATAGGGAAGTAGGCAAAAAGAAACGGGATTAGAAGAGGTCTAGGCATACTTATGGGCGTTAAAAGATAAAAAAAGAAAGGACCAAGAATTATTATTATTATGTGTAAACAAATTATAAGCTGTTAATACCATATTTTAGATGCATGATATTAATGTATTAGATTTCTAAGACTTCTAACACATTATCAAAATTTTAGATTTAGAATATTGTGACTAATATTTTTTAAATTGGGACATTTTAAGTAAGTGAATTTATGGTTATATTAACCAGCCACTGAAGTTATTTTACGCCTACTTCAACTGAGAACTTGACTTCATATCTAAGCTTTTTACAGAATTCCAGTTGTAAAAAGGACCTTGGAGTTCCTCCGGCTAAGATCATGTTTAGGCTTCCCAACCACATGAAAATTAGTCTGTATCTCAATCTTTCTTTCTGTTCTTCCCTTCTTTTCCCCCTCCTCTCTAGCTACCCTCACTGACAGTGTCTTTTTCCTTTGCTTTAATTCTTTTCCCTTTGGTATTTACTTCCTTTCTGGTCTCAAATCTCTTCTTCATAGGTACGACAAAGATGGTGATCTTTGATAGCCAATTTTATGGCTATTAACTAATTACATACACTCAGTTTCAAAAGCCAAGGCCTAATGTCATATCATATGGATATTTTTGGAAATCGTAATAAGTATAACTAGATTTCACCTGCTTATCTTTACTTGCCGCCTACAGAGTGTAAGTATATTACACTGATAATCAGAGTCAGAAGATAGGTTCTCAAATCTAGGAACACTTTAGTGAACCTTACCACTTTTCTCTGGAAAAGTTAGTAATATTACTCAGGACATAGCACTTTGCCCTATGTATCATAGTTAAAGCACTAGAGAAATTTTCCGTGTACCTATCTGTCATCTTTATTTGCAGTCATTAAAAAGAACTTCCATGTTTGCATCTTTAAATTAAAACAAAGGTCACCTGGGTGGCTCAGTCAGTTAAGTGTCTGACTCTTGATTTTGCCTCAGGTCATGATCTCAGTGTTGTGAGATGTCTGTGCTGGGCCTAAAGCCTGCTTAGGATTCTCTCCCTCTCCCACTACTCCTCCCCTGCCTCTCAGAAAGAAAGAAAGAAATGAAAGAAAAAAGGAAGGGAGGGAGGGAGGGGAAGGAAGGAAGGAAAGGAAGGAAGGAAGGAAGGAAGGAAGGAAGGAAGGAAGGAAGGAAGGAAAAGAAAGAAAGGAAAGAGAAAGAAAAAGAAAAAGAAAAAGAAAGAAAGAAAGAAGAAAGAAGAAGAAAAAAGAAAAGAAGAAAGGAAGGAAAGAAAGACAGAAGTTAGTTAGTGGGCCTGAACTCATAGCTCTGGCCTGTACAGGGAAAACTATTCTTGAAGTCTTAGTTCATTTGAGGTACTATAACAAAGTACCACAGACTGGATTGCTTTTAAACAACAAACATTTATTTCTCAAAACAAACATTTATTTCTCACAGTTCTGGAGCTTAGGATATCAGGGTACTAGGTAGTTTGGGCAAGGACCCTCTTCGAGAGTGCAGGCTTCTTATTGTATCCTCACATAGTGGAAGGAGGCCAGGAAGCCATGTTGGGCCTCTCTCTTTTTTTTTTTTTTTTAATTTTTACTTATTTATGATAGTCACACAGAGAGAGAGAGAGAGAGGCAGAGACACAGGCAGAGGGAGAAGCAGGCTCCATGCACCGGGAGCCCGACGTGGGATTCGATCCCTGGTCTCCAGGACCAGGCCCTGGGCCAAAGGCAGGCGCCAAACCGCTGCGCCACCCAGGGATCCCCTTTGTTGGGCCTCTTTGTAAGGATGTTAATCCCATTCTTGAGGGCTCTGCTCTTAGGACCTAATTACCTCCCAAAGGCTCTCCACCATCCAACACTGTCACTTTGGGGATTAGGTTTCAATGTATGAATTTTGAGAAGACAAAGCATATTCAGACCATAGTGCTTTACCTAATATTTAGGGACCAGAAACATTCAAGCCTTTGTGATGATATACTCACAAGAAAAAGTTATAGCAAAAAAAGCTTTATATTATGTTTTTGTTGTTTAGTTAGCCTAATAATGCTTACTGAAATTTAGAAATTATAGTAGGCCAAAAGGAGACAGTAAACTTCATTCACCCATAATCCTATCATCTAGTCAAGCGGTGTTAACACTTGAAGTAGAGTACAAGTACTGTTTCCCACAGGAATGTGACAGGTAGTTTGTCATTTAATTAAAAACAGTTTATTTCTCAAAAAATTTTAAAAAAATTACTATGTGATCCAGCAGTTCCACTTCTGGGTATGTATCCCCCAAAATTAAAAGCAGAGTCACAGATATTTGTACACTCATGCTCATAGCAGTATTATTCACAATAGTCAAAAGATGGAAGCAACTCAAGTGTCTTTTGAGGGATGAATGGATAAATAAAATGTGGTATATATATACAATGAATAGCCTTTAAAAGAAAGGAAATTTGGGGGTGCCAGGGTGACTCGGTTAAGCGTCTGCCTTCAGATCAGGTCATGATTGTTGAGCCCTAGAATCAAGACCCGCATAAGGATTCATGCTTAGTGGGGAGCCTGCTTCCTCTGTCCTTCCCTACATGGGTGCACACACGATTGCTTGCACACTCTCTCTCTCAAATAAATAAAATCTTAAAAGAAAAAAAGGAAATTAGGACACATGCTACAACATAGATGAACCTTGAAGACAGTCACAAAAAGACAAATACTGTATAATTCCACTTATATGAAGTACCATATGTGTAAAACTCACAGAGACAGGAAATAAAATGGTAGTTGCTAGAGGCTAGGGGGAGGGAAGAATGGAGAAATATTTATTGGTTATAAAATATTGCAAGATGAAAAGAATTCTGGAGATTGGTTGTACAACAGTGTAAATATACTCAACACTACTCAGTTGTACACTTAAAATGATTAAGATGGTAAATACTGTGTTGAATGTATTTTGCCACAGCTTAAAACACAATTTATTGAGACAGGACTAAAACATATAAATGTACATTCAGTCACTAGTCTTAAAGTAGAGACAAGACCTGCCATTAATGAATGGGGCATTTTGGGTTTTAGATTACCTTTTTTGCTTAAACCACACCTATCATTCACTATCTGAAAATCACAGATGGTGACTTAAAAGTATAGTTTAGGCAGGAAAATTTCTATACAAAGGCATAGGAAAACTTATTTTTTGAAGCATTAGTGTACATTCCTTTAGACTTTGATGACACCCTACTCCGGTCTTTTGTGGTTGTCTAGCTACCGCATAATTAGATGATGATTTCGGGCCAACTTCTTAATATGTTCAATTTAGTCTTGTAGAAATGGCTACCATTTTGTATTCATATTTCCTCAGTTTGTAGATTTCAGTTAGTTACATAATCACAACAAAAAGTACAGTTGGGTTGGGCTCCCTGCGTGAAGCCTGCTTCTCCCTCTGCCTGTGTCTCTGCCTCTCTCTCTCTCTCTCTCTCTCTCTGTCTCTCTGTCTCTCATGAATAAAAATATTTTTTAAAAAAAGTACAGTTGGTATAAAAATACATTTGGGAGTGAATAGAGCTAGCTCTTGGTAAGCATATAACTCAATTGGTGAGAGTAGAAATATTGAGGATATTAAGAGAACAGCCTATCAGCCATGAGCATTCAGTATATTTTAGAGACCAATCATGTTTTCTAGAGGGAATGGAAGGGCATTGGTTTAATCTGGAGAGTTGATTTATCTAGTATATTTCTAACCTTTTTCCTTTGCATACTTTTTCATAAATGAGAACATAGTTAAATGAATCTTGTTTTTGAAATACTTACCATAAATATAATTTCAAAAGACTCTAGGGTAATCTGTCATGTAATATATCATATGTATAATTTTCTCCATTTCTCATCTCTTATCAACCATTTAAGTTGTTTATTAATAATTCCATATGGAACATCTTTTATGTGTAAAGTTTGTTCTAATTTGGCTATATCCTTGGAATAAATTTCTAATAATTAAGAAGTTGCCCAGTCAAACGTTGTGAGTTTTTTAGATGTTCTCTGTTGTAGATAAAATTGTTCATTATTTTCTCCCATTGGAAGTATTGGGGACAACTCAGTGTTCATATGTATGTGCACTGAGTCCTGAGTTAGATATGTGTTGAATACACACAGTGCTGTTTTCCAGATCCTAGTTTTTTGTATTTAAAAAAAAAAAAAAAAGCACATCCACTCACACTTTGTTCATTTCCTCTTTTATAATTGTTTTGGATGGGCTCTTATTTATGCAGTAGTATTTGCTTCTCTCAGCTCCTTCGCTGTTCCCACTCTTTCCAACTTTTATCTATTTGTTCTAAGAAACATTGCATAACAGTTCTTATCTACCCAGCTTTCTCTTTTCCAACTCCTTTTTTGAAATTGAGTTAACTAGCAGTGCTAAGAAAGTAACAGCAAAATTCTCTGGGCACCTTCATGGAACTTAAATTCTCATGTTAAATGTATGTGCCATGTGTTTGTCTTGTTTCATCAACTGGGTTGTAGGTAAATGTGTTAGTTCCACAAAAGACATTCATCAAATTGACCATTTTAGATGGACTTAAAGAGAAGATTGTGTCAAGGATTATGGATATAATATAAGGATATTCTTTTATTAATATCACATGCTTGGGTCATGGATTATAAGCATTGGAAGGGACCTTAAAAGGTTCATAATCCAACAGCCCATCAGTATTTTAATATTTATAGATAGTGCTAAATGCCAGGCATTGTGCTAAGGACTAGGGAAATAGAACAAGATTAGTAAAGTCTCTGTGTTGATAGAACTAATGCCTAATAATAAAGCTTTCCATAACTTAGGGTTTGTTGATTACAAAGTACCATATAATTATAACAGAAAATAGGCATTAAGCATTTATTTATGAGAGACACAAACTAAAGCCATGTATATCAGTGCATTAAGTTCACACTACAATTCTGTACAACAGACACAACTGTTTCTGATTTACACATGAAGAAAATGAGGTAACTTGCAAAGGATTGACAATTTACATTACAAATCCAGATCTATCTAATTCCACAACCTGTGCATTTTTATATCATGACTTCTGACTCCAAGTCCAGTACTTTCTATTTTACTTTTGTACCTGCCTTAACATCTTCATCAAGGTGCTGTCCAACCTGTGCTTTAAATATCTTCAGTAATGGAATACTTATTTTCTCCGTAAGGTGGCTATGTAATCCTTTAAGATCTCTTCTAAAAAGATCTGGTATACTTAAAAAAAAACAAAATCTGTCCTCTAAAATTGTCCTGTTTTGGCCCTAGCTATGTTCTTGGGATCATACCAAACTACATCAGCCCTTTGGGTATTTAAAGCAAGCTATCACTTTCTCCTCCAGAAATTTTTCTCCACTCGAATCCCATTATTTCAAATGTCTTTAGTGTCTCAGTCACTGTACACAGTTTTAGATTGCTTGGAGTTTTCTTAGTGTGGATTCAGCAATTGCTGCATTATGTTCAAATGTAGAGAAAAGACCATTGCATTCTCCAACTAAAGTGGTAGAAGCAGACTCACCAATTCCCACTCCTTCTTTCTTAGCCTCCATTTATTTAGTGATTATTTTATTAGAAACATGTGAAAAGGAAAGAACCACCTTCCTTTTCCTTTTATACTATATAGGCCTTCTAATTCTAGACTCAGATATCAGAAATTAATTTATGTAAGCATATCTCTTCTAATTTGCAGGGGGTTCAGTGGGTAGGCAGGAATAGGAAGATTGATAGATTGTGGAAAGGTGGGAAAAGATTTACACACTCTTGACTGAGACTCATAAAGGGAAGAAGCACAAACCAGAGGGACAGTTTAGGTATTTAATAGCTTGAAGGAGGGAAGACACAGGCATGGTCTAGCTTGGTTTCGTGCAGCAGCCCTTTTGGAAGTCAGTGGTCATAACAAACGAGGAGAAGTAAGAACTTCTGTGCAAGAGGACATCCACACAGAAGGGTAGAAGATGCTGCAGTATCAGCAGCTGGGAATTGATTAAATAATACATTATGTATATGGAGATTTCTCCTCACTGGTGAAAGAAGTTAAAAATAGGAAAGTAGAAAACTTAGAAGGAATCCATTATTGATAGGAATTGGGGATATTTGTGTGAACCCATAGTTTTTAATATATATAGTGAGAGAAATATAGATACAAATGTGTGTTGCATTTTTCTGTGTGTACATAATGCATATCTTCCCTCAGCTCTGTCCACTAAGAGAAACTATGAATAGAAGAACGCAATGGAAAAACAAAAAACAATGACCATCCCTAAAGTCCAGAATTTGTTTTCCAAATACTATCTTCCACTAAAAGAAATCAGGGCTCCTTGGAGAAATGACTGATTGTAAAGCCAGGGCAGGAAGAGTACAAGATGAGCATAGAACATCTTGTTATGCTTGTTATGCTGCAAAGTAAGGACATACTCAAAGAATGATGAGATCTTGTCAGAAGGTCATGGAAGGCAGCTTGAAGGAGCTCCCTCTGGCCAAATCTGGGGACAACTTAAACAAATATAAATAATGACAGTAATGGATTATAGCCCACTGAATAAAATAGGAAACCACAAGTCCATGCTGATAGAAATAAATTGAAAATTTTGTGAAAAATGGGATTTTTTTCTTGTCTCAAAGTACCTTCCCACAAAATGCTTATTAATTAAAATGGGAAAAAGTGACTTTTCATTTGAGAAGCTTTGGCAGACATTACCTTAATGAAATGATCAAAGTGAACATTATCAGTAATGGGATAATTAACTTCATGTGCCACCTGATGGGATGCATTGGGAAGAGCAAAGCATTACTTTTGTCACATTCCTGCCAAAGAAGCATGACCTGAAACTAGTCCTGAGGAAGTATCAGACAAAAAAAATTCAAAATGAGGGACATTCTGGCCTAGAATATCAAGGACATTAGAAAGTCAGGAAAGTTAAGACAACTACAGACAATCATGATTCTGAACTTGATTGTGTTTGGCAAAACTCAGATGGGATCTAAAGATTAAAAAGTAGTAATGTATAAATGTTAATTTGATGATTCTGATCTTGTAATTAATTGCACAGTATACAATAGGACATACTAAAGTATTAAGGAATGGCAGAGCATCATGTCTGCAGCTCATTCTCAGAAGTGTAATTTTAAGAGGGGAAACTTGTACTTGTATCTTTTTGGTAAGTTTTGGGCTTTTTTCCCCAAAAAATTTAAAAGAAAACAATAGAAGTCAAGCTTGGAATGTCAGGATTGAAAAATGGATTTTGTATTCCATGCATTGAGAAACCTCAGTCACTCTTGAACAGTGGAATATAAGGATGAAAGTGCTCTTGGAATATCAGTTTATCATCAATCTGTGGATAGATGGGAGCAAAGAGAGACAGGTGCTGGGGACATCAGTTGGGAGATAATTGCATGGGTGTTCATATATAGGAGCCTAAACTGAGAATGGTGGTTGTTGAGGGTGGAAATAAAGTGATGGATGTGAAGCTTATCCAAAGGTTATCTTTTGGGATTTGTTCACTCTTAAAATAAAAGTGACAGAAAGGAAATAGATGATACTTAGCACAAAAAGGCTCAAAATCTGGACCATAATAGTCAGTATTCTTGAACTTATTTGAAAATAATTGAATGAAACATCACTGCTTTAATATAAATGTTTATTCTGTAAGTACCACTACTAACTACATAAATTACTGAGAGTTTTTATACTTTTTATGCTTTGCTCTCCTGTATTTGTGTCCACAGGGACTATTTTATAGTGATGACTGAGTAAATAACCTAACTTTTTCATGTATATGTTAAGCTGAATTCTTTTAAAGATCAAAGTTTATAAAGAATGTATTTTGTACATTTTTTAAAGACCTTCCTCCTTGTTTTTAATAATAAATTTATTTTTTATTGGTGTTCAATTTGCCAACATACAGAATAACACCCAGTGCTCATCCCGTCAAGTGCCCCCCTCAGTGCCCATCACCCATTCACCCCCACCCCCCGCCCTCCTCCTCTTCCACCACCCTTAGTTCATTTCCCAGTTAGGAGTCTTTATGTTCTGTCTCCCTTTCTGATATTTCCTACCCATTTCTTGTCCCTTCCCTTCTATTCCCTTTCACTATTATTTATATTCCCCAAATGAATGAGAACATATGTTTGTCCTTCTCCGATTGACTCATTTCACTCAGCATAATACCCTCTAGTTCCATCCATGTTGAAGCAAATGGTTGGTATTTGTCATTTCTAATGGCTGAGTAATATTCCATTGTATACATAAACCACATCTTCTTTATCCACTCATCTTTTGATGGACATCGAGGCTCCTTCCACAGTTTGGCTACTGTGGACATTGCTGCTATAAACATCGGGTTGCAGGTGTCCCAGCGTTTCATTGCATCTGTATCTTTGGGGTAAATCCCCAACAGTGAGTGCAATTGCTGGGTCCTAGGTAGGGCAGGTCTATTTTTAACTCTTTGAGGAACCTCCGCACAGTTTTCCAGAGTGGCTGCACCATTTCACATTCCCACCAACAGTGTAAGAGGGTTCCCTTTTCTCCGCATCCTCTCCAACATTTGTGGTTTCCTGCCTTGTTAATTTTCCCCATTCTCACTGGTGTGAGGTGGTATCTCATTGTGGTTTTGATTTGCATTTCCCTGATGGCAAGTGATGCAGAACATTTTCTCATGTGCGTGTCTATGTCTTCCTCTGTGAGATTTCTCTTCATGTCTTTTGACCATTTCATGATTGGATTGTTTGTTTCTTTGCTGTTGAGTTTAATAAGTTCTTTATGTCCATGTCTATGTCTTCCTCTGTGAGATTTCTCTTCATGTCTTTTGACCATTTCATGATTGGATTCTTTGTGTCTTTGCTGTTGAGTTTAATAAGTTCTTTATAGCTCTTGGAAACTAGCCCTTTATCTGATAGGTCATTTGCAAATATCTTCTCCCATTCTGTAGGTTGTCTTTTAGTTTTGTTGAATGTATCCTTTGCTGTGTGAAAGCTTCTTATCTTGATGAAGTCCCAGTAGTTCATTTTTGCTTTTGTTTCTTTTGCCTTCGTGGATGTATCTTGCAAGAAGTTACTGTGGCCGAGTTCAAAAAGGGTGTTGCCTGTGTTCTCCTCTAGGATTTTGATGGACTCTTGTCTCCCATTTAGATCTTTCATCCATTTTGAGTTTATCTTTGTGTATGGTGAAAGAGAGTGGTCTAGTTTCATTCTTCTGCATGTGGATGTCCAATTTTCCCAGCACCATTTATTGAAGAGGCTGTCTTTCTTCCAGGGGATAATCTTTCCTCCTTTATCGAATATTAGTTGACCATCAAGTTGAGGGTCCGCTTCTGAATTCTCTAAAAACCTTCCTCCTACATCAGATCTAATATTTATAGAAAATCAAGATATAAATGAGCTAAAAGAAAATAACATTTTCGGGATCCCTGGGTGGCGCAGCGGTTTGGCGCCTGCCTTTGGCCCAGGGCGCGATCCTGGAGACCCGGGATCGAATCCCACATCGGGCTCCCGGTGCATGGAGCCTGCTTCTCCCTCTGCCTATGTCTCTGCGCCTCTCTCTCTCTCTCCCTCTGTGACTATCATAAATAAATAAATAAATAAAAATTAAAAAATAAATAAATAAATAAAAAAGAAAACATTTTCATACTATTACTAAAGATAAATCATTCTTGACTTCTCAGCATTCAAAAACATGGGAACTAAAAATCAAAGATTGATTAACTTGACCCAACATCCTAGCACCAAGTGGTGTAGTGAAGCAAGAATTGGAACCCAAATCTGTATGATTCTAAATCCACCACTTGTTCCATTTTGGTTATCTGCCTCAGTTGTGTAAGTATTTGCTAGGTATCTCCTGATTGGCTAGGAGGAGATGATTTTTTATTGCCACACAAACATGTATTGTAAAAGCTAGTGTGCCAGGCATTTGGAACTTGTCTCTCTTTTCCCATAAATACAGTGTTAGCAGTAATAAGAGTAGGTATTCAAACTGATCTATAAGAAAATGACACATAATGTAGCTGAACTTGCATCTAGAAAGAGAATTGTTGTATAGGACAACAAGCAAAAGGAGTACTTCAAAGAAAGTACTCTTCCTTTTTTTAATGGGTCAGGCATCAATACATACCTGTGTCCTCAGTATAATGTATCTTTGGAATCTTCCCACATTCATCCCTGCAAAACTCCTCTCCTTTCAGAGCCCTTTACTCCAGGTTTCCATAAGCCCAGTGCTACTATGCTGCTTTAGTTTTCAGCTCTAAGTTTCTTCCCCCAGAGTGCTCTGTCCAGAGTTACCTCTTTTCTTCAGTGGCTTCCTGATAGATCTTCAACATACTGACTTCAGCTACTATTTAAAGAAGAAGTCTAATTAAACTTATTCACATTAATGAATAGTAGTAGTAGCATATAGTCCAGTACAAAGAAGCTAGGATCTGGAATCAGAACCTATATCTTAGCGGTCTGCTTTAACCTTCACTAGTTATGTAACAATGGGTAATTTAGTTGATCTCAGTGATTTTGAGTCACCTCATTTATAAAATGGGAGTAATAACACTAGCTTATAATATAAGGGCTGTGGTGTCAAAGGAGATAATGTATAGTAAATGTAGGTTGTAGTATGTAAAAAATATATATACTAGGCATCACTGATAAATAAGTGATGGATTTAAAATTCTCATAATTATTTGCATTTTGAAATTTTTTTTTTGATCACACATTAAACTCTTAAATGGCAGAGTTCTAGGAATGACTTTAAAAATAAAGTCATGAAGAGAACGGGAAAATAGTTGCAGTAAGAGTCACTTAGGTAAGCAGGCCAACCTCACTTGGGTTTATATACTCAGAGTTGCCTACCTAAAGTTGATTCTGATTCTCTTATTTCCCATGATTCACCTGGTCTCTAGTCAGTCAACCTCTCCTTCCCTGACCTCTTCCTCTCCCCTCCCCTCCCCCACCTGCCATGGTAGGTAGTTAGGGATAGGAGGGCAAGGACTTTGGAGTGGTGTCTCAAGCTTTAATGCTCATAAGAATCATCTGAGGATCTTACTACAATGCAAGTTCTAATTCACATCATCTGGGATGGGACCTGAGATTCTTATTGTTTACAATAAGAATAAACTAGTAATGTCCAGGCCTTTAGTGGGAGTATTATGTGTTGAGTGGAGTTAAAACGTGGATGATGTTTTTCTGTATGTTTCATTTCTAAAAGTATACGTAACTTAAAGAATGGCTCAATTTGTCATTATAGCTACCTTTTAAATTTTCATATTAATATCCTCCAATTAGTACAAACTGTTTGCTATCTTTGTAAAGTTTGAAACTCTACTAGTTATTCCAAGGTGATAATGAAGATAATCACTACTAGTGGAAAATGTAATTGATGGTGGTGTTTTTCCATTTTTAAAACTTTGTCAACTTCTCTTACTAATAATATGAGATTTAAAGTAAAAATGACTACTGAATCTGCCCAAATTCACTTTTCCCCATATTACAGATTATGCATGTTAAAGTCGCTGGTATTGAATAGCCAATGTATTTTTGTATTTTAATAAGTTAGGAGTTTTGTCTTAGAACTGGCAGCTATCATGTCTTGTTTATTTCTATCATATAAAAATTATTTAACTCTATACTATAGAACTTCAAGGAAATTAATATTGGATTTAATCAAGGTAGAAATACCAAGACACAAGGGGGCACTGTTTTACCATAATCTGATTGAATTTAACAGCTTTTTGTTTACTATGAATGTCCCAAAATTCTGTGTTCTTTGTAGTTATCATGAAAGTTTAAACACTGTATGTTTCTCTAAGCGGTAATTCTTAAACCAACCAAGCTTTCCGAGTTCACAAATCAAAGGTGCTCTTAGCAAAATTCAGGAACTTTTCATCATATTTGGCATGTGTTTGGGAAGACTGGGTGATTTGAAGATTAGAGATTGTGTAACACTTTTAGATATTAGTATTTAGGTCTGTGGTAAGGGGGAAATCACTGTAAAAACAATTCAGTTGCTTTGGAGAAATATAGTGCCTCTGTTCTGCAGAAAAGAGTTGGGATAAAGATTGAACTGTTAAAAGCTGCAGCTGCATTTGCCATCAAATACCAAGTTGGTGCTGATGAATGTTTTGTTTTTATTGTCATGGAAACTTGGAGCCAGAGAATGGATATTCTATTCATCTGGGAAAATAGTAGTTCCTTGCATAAAACATAAGGACCTTCCAAAGCAGTTCCTAAAATAGATATATGCTGAATATAATTCAAAAAAGTTGAGGAAGTAAATGTGGAATACATGTAATCATTCTGGATCACTTCTATTCTCAGTACTAAGAATATAACTGTATATTCAATTATTAAGCTGTTCACTGCTAGAAAGTTGAATTCTAGTGAACATGGTATTTATTTAACATCAATGTTATAGTTACCCAACCCTTTAGGTGCTGTCTTTGTATTTCTTCCTTGATCTTAAGATACTTACTAAGAACTCTAAATTTATATCCTTAAACAATTGCTTCTGATCCCTGAAGTTTTATTTTCATCCATGCTACTTTACTTATCTGTTATAATCTTCCATTCAGAACATTTTAAGACATTCTGTATTGAGGGGAGGGGGAACTTTAACCAAAAGAAACTTAGTGAAACAGAGATAGTTGTATGGTCTGAAAAAAAAAATGTGAAATTTTTTAAAATATGAAGATTTAAGTAAATCCTCATACATATTTTATAAAGTCATGAATGGAAAGAGACATTACAGGAATAAAAAATACAAAGGAATTTTGTTTCAGTTATAGCAAATGTGATACAGCAAAGTACAAATATGGAAATGATAGTAAAATATAAAGTGGCAATACAAGTTAAGGTAGAATTTCTAAGGTTTATGTTAAGAAAAGGGGGATATTGTGAGTTATAATGGTTTTATTAAAGGTTACCCAGCCAAGTTATGTCTGAAAGGGAAACAAGACAAGTATTTGTGACTTCATAAAAGATGAGAGAGATGAAGGGGTTAGAGTGGACCATTTTAGATAGGATAGAGAAGGCTTCTCTGACAAAGAACATTTGAGCAGAGACGTCTGAATGCTCTGACATAAGAACTTTTCATGTAAAGAGGCTAGCAAGCCTGGCAGTGTTCAGTGGTATTAAACTTGGAATGTTTAAAGAAAGTAATGAAATTACAAGTTTATGAACAAAGTTAAGGAAAAGAGTATTCTAATAGACTTTTAAAGCAACACAATTAACTAGAGCATGACTAGTTTTCTCACATGGGACAGGTCCAGGAT
This sequence comes from Nyctereutes procyonoides, assembly GCF_905146905.1. Classification (NCBI taxonomy): domain Eukaryota; kingdom Metazoa; phylum Chordata; class Mammalia; order Carnivora; family Canidae; genus Nyctereutes; species Nyctereutes procyonoides. Next base: position 18,205,357 of record NW_026575040.1, on the reverse strand, counting down.
TAGAGCCTAAATCAAAGTTTAGGTTTCCAGGATAGAGGAATCTCTCAGAGGAAGAATAGGATTGTTTCAAAATAAAAACTATAAATGAGAGTTTTACTGCTATTTAACGTTGGTTTTCAGAATATTTTAATGAAATCATTGGTTTTTATTGAATATACTCTGTAGGCAAGAAGTAACTCAGGAAAAAAAGTGTCAAACACTGTAAGTGTGATTTAGTTTATAGAGGAAATACTCAAGCAATGACCTTTAAGAGGTTATATTTTAGTAACAGCAATTTTCACAAATACTTTTAATATTATATGGTATCTAGAGGGTATATTATGTATAAATGTGTGTGTGTGCGCGCGCGCTTATCATGTCATATACTACAGGACCAGGAATTGAAGACTTACACAATAAAAATACCTGATACTGAATTTAGAGAACTAGTCAAGATACCAGAAGAAAGTAGAGGAGAAACAGCAAACTGTGGACATTGTATTCCGTAACTGAAATGATGAGAAAGAACTGGAAAATTGCCAGCTTTTTTAACCTTTTAGAAATAGCATGTGTAGTTAGTGCAGATATTCCTAGAGCAACTTGTTCCAAATTCAAATATGTTAGCAAACTTAGTGGAATTCAAAATATTTTAGAAATAAAACATCAGAGGTTACAGTAAGAAACCTCTTTACGATATCATAAAAACAAAAATGCTTTCACAATTTTTTTCTATTTTCCAAGAGTCTATCAAGCCCAATTTCTATTATAGTAAAGTTTAGCTGAGCAGGATGTATTTAATTTAGGAGACTCCAATGTATAAAGAGAGTAACAAATTTAGAATCTATTTTATTATTTATTTTCTACCATATACTTTCTTCCCAGCAGTTTAATAGTAGGGATATGAGATTATTTATTGGAGTCAAGTTTTGCTGTGTTCTAACTTTCTGATCTATAAAAATGGGTTTGCTCAAGAAAGTCTAGAAGAATGCTCCCCCCCCCCTTTTTTGTGGGGCAGAGCTGGTGGAAGAATTTCCAAGAGGTACAAAAAGTTGAGGAATTTTCATAGTAGTCCTGATTAAACCATTAGGTCTCAGGCACTGGACAATAGGTGGTGCAGAAAGAAAGGAAAAAACAAGGAATCCCACTATTCTCCATCTTGCTGCCAGACCACAGCAACAGAATTGGAACAGAATTACAACAGAATTCAACAAACTTACTGGGTTGAGGAGATAAATAACAGAATTCAGAGAAGCCATGGTGGGTCAAATTTGCAAGGCAAAAAGAAGGGAACATAGAGAAAGAATCTGAGATCTGCAGAGGAGTTTCTTCAAGTCTTTGGCTAAATACTGATCTGTACATGCTTGAAAGGAAACTTAATTTGAAACCAGGAATCACTTGAAAGGAAAATCCCGAACAATTCCTGAAACTCCCACAAAGCTAGGAATAGTTCTCCTTCCAGCCAATGAAAGTGGAAAGATCTCATAATAAATGACATTGGATAGAGTCCTCAGAAGGGTATTGGATTGGTGAGGCTACTTTAGCTCTGGGCTGAAGGCTGTTCTGGACCTGCCTTAATTAACAAAGCTTAAAGACAACTCTGGAAGAGGATCAGACTTGATTCCAAGTAACTTAACTGCTCATCATAACAAAGTCCCAACATTCTTTAAAGGAATGCAACAAAATCTAGCACCCAAAAAATGTGAACTTCATAATGTCAAATTACTAAACATGAAAAGAAGCAGGAAATTGTATTCTGTAACCAAGAGTAAAATTCATCAGTAGAAACAATAGAGCAGGAAATTACAGAGATGATGGAATTAGCAAACGAGAGTATTAAAATGGCCATTATACATCTACTCAGTAGCTTAGAAATGTAGAGGAAAGCATGAATATGGAAATTGGAATTACTAGAGATGAAAATATAATACCTAAAATGAAAAGTACATTGGATGGAATTAACAGATTATTCACCATAGAAGAAAAGATCAGTGAATTTGCAGACATGGAAACAAACTATCCTAAATGAAGATTACAGGACATCTAGCTTCTACTTAGGGTGTGGAAAGCTGCAAAAAATGCTATTTCCACACTTGATCATGAGAAAAAAAGAAAAAGGCTGAAAGCTACAAAATTCTTTTTTGAATCCATCAGAGAACTGAAATTGCAAGGCAGTCATGTAACCTGAATTCCAAGAAGAAGTGAGACATATGAACTGTATTACCTATGGCAGACCATGGGAGAATAAGGTGTTATACCAGTCACAACCCAAGCAGGGAGAAAAATCACCTAAAATTTTAAAGTTGAACAGAAGACCCGTTATAGACTAGGAGCATATCAGTTTGAAATAGCTAAGGGAAGCTAACCAAAGAATAGTTCAAAAGGGATTTGACACTCACCTCAGGCTTTTCCCCTCAGACCTGTACTGAGTACTTACTTACAAGGTTTTGGGGATAGAGCAGAAGACTAAAGAGAGTTCCTGTTGATGTTGCTGGCATGCAGGAACCCATTAGCTGTCATTGTGGGAATGGCAGTAAAGCATGCAAACATCCCTGGACTGTAGATACTGAAAGACCTAAGCTTTTTTAGGAGAGGTAGCAAAGTCTCTTGTCCAAAGGATACAAGCTAGGACACATTGATTAGGGGAGAAGAGGAAACTCATCTTAGACCTAAGATCTTACACTGATAGCAAGTACCCATCTCCTGTCAGAGGGGCAAAAACTCCAACCCAAGGTCATCTTTGGATGTAGAGTTGAGTTTCACTCTTAAAGGGAGGAAGGGATGAGAGATAGGGAAGAAAACAGCAGTCTACCACTGGGGGAGGGCCAAAAGCATGGGGAGACACTCATTCTGGGACACAAGTTTATAGGGTCTATTGAAAGCTGAGAATGAAATAGTAACACTAATAAAAGTCCTGCTGCACCCCAGCCATATGCTAAGCACTAGGCAAAAGCAGCCAGTCATTAGAGGGAATTGAAGCTTCTGGTTAACTGAAGGTAACCACAGCAACAACAAAATCATACTCAGCTAGACTCCTGATTAGTTTTACTCATTTTTCCACACCAAAGGCTTTATATAAGAGGAACCATGCTCATTTCCAGGCCTGAACAGTTTCTATTCTTCTACACACAGTAGTCTTGCATTCAATCAAAATTATGAGATTTGTACATACACAAAGGGAAGAAAAAAAGGTCAAGAGACAAAATAATCAACAGAACAAGACTAAAAGGTGACTCACATTGGAACTATCAGACAAGGATTTTAAAATAACTCATGTTAACATATTAAAGGATCTAGTAGAAAAGGTGGACAAAATGCACAAATAAGTGGAAATTTTAGCAGATAATAGAAATAGTAAGTTTAATTGAGATGCTAGAATTAAAAGACATATTAGAGAATGAAGAATTCCTTTGGGATCATCAATAAACAACACAGATGCAGAAGAAATCAGTACATTTGAGTATAGGTCCCTATAAACCCAACTGAAACCACAGAGTGATAAAAGAGTTACAGGATGATGTCATACAGTCTAATATGTGTGATTGAAGTCTCGTGGAGGGAAAGAGAAAAGTTAATAGATCCAAGGTTTTAAAGGACTTTTTCAGATACATCCCCAGCAGACTTGAGGTACAGTAACTATTAAATAGAATTCATCAGGCAGAGGGAATGTAATACTAGACAGAAACTTGGATCTCTGTCAGGACTCAGCAAATATTTTCTGTAAAGGCCAAGAAGCTTTGTAGGTCAGATAATCTCTGTCACAACTACTCAGCTGCACCATTGTAGCTCCAAAGCAGCCATAGACAATACACAAACAAATGAGTGTGGTTGTGTTCTAATAAAACTTTATTTATAAAGACAGGAAGCAAGGCAGCTGTGGTTCATGGGTCATAGTATGCCAACTGCTCATCTATAAAAAGAAATGATAGCTTCAGATATGGTAAAAATGAAAGTATAAAAGACATATTTCTTCATTTTTTAAAAAATATTTTTATCTATTTGTGACAGCATGCAGGAGAGAGAGAGCATGAGTGGGGATGGACTTGGGGAAGGACAGAGGGAGAGGGAGAAGCAGACTCTGCTGAGCTGGGAGCCCCATGTGGAACTCGATCCCAGAACCCTGAGATCATGACCTGACCTGAAGGTAGATGTTTAACCAGCTAAAGTCACCCAGGCAGCCCCATGGTTCTTCCTTTTTAATCATACTATAAAATAATCAAATTTATAAGCAAAAATAATAACACTGTATGTGGGGTACATAATTATATAAAAGTTAAAATGTGTGACATTAACCCAAATGATGGAGGGAGGATATTGGAAGTATACTGCTGAAAGATTCTTACACTATTACATAATTACTTAAAGGTAGATCCTATTAATTGAAGATAAATTTTGTAAGTTAGGGGAAACACTAATGAATAAAAGCCAGTTGAAAGACTAAATGGAATACTCAAACCAAAAGCAGGCTGAAAAAGAAATAAAGAACAGATGAGGGATCCCTGGGTGGTGCAGCGGTTTGGCGCCTGCCGCCGGCCCAGGGCGCGATCCTGGAGACCCGGGATCGAGTCCCACGTCGGGCTCCGGGTGCATGGAGCCTGCTTCTCCCTCTGCCTGTGTCTCTGCCTCTCTCTCTCTCTCTCTCTCTCTCTCTCTCTCTCTCTCTGACTATCATAAATAAATAAAAATTAAAAAAAAAGAAGAGATGAGACAAATAGAAAACATCTAAAAAATGGTAGATCCAACCATATCAATAATTGCATTAAATGTAAATAGTCAAAATGAAACACATCAACAAGAGGTTGGAAAAAAATAGCTTTTTACCTTTTATTCTCTATTTTCCAGTGCTGTTGCACTTACAGATTCTTATCTAGATGAAAACATTTTTTATTTATTTTTTAAGTAGCCCCTACACCCAATGTGGGCCTCAAACTCAAAACCCTGAGATCAAAGGTCATGCATTCCACTGACTACACCTGCTAGGCACTCCAGATGAAAACATTTTAAATAGTGAACATCACAACGTCTATTTACACACTGCTAAGACCTTCCTTTTTATCTAATAAAGATGATCTGCTCCTACTTCCCCCATAAGTTTTAGATAAGTTTTAGATAACAACCAAGCTATATTGAACTCAGTGGCTTAGAACAACCATCAGACCCAAAATAGCCTGTGGGGAAACAAGGAATCAGCAGGTTAAGGATTAATCCCAAATCTATTTCATTCCCACTCTGTTACAAAATCTATAATTCTGGAGAAAATTCATTTTAGATTATCCTTTTATACCTTCATTTCTCTCAGATCCCTTACCACCTTTCCAGATCATGCATGTTTTGGTAAATCTTTCTCTTTATTTGAATTGTGAACATGAACTTGTTTGTGGTTAAGTGTACAAGTAGTCCTAGAGATAGACCCATTCATTAATGCTAAGGGAAGAGCCATCAACCTTTAATGAAATTTAATGAAATGAAAGGCATAAAGAATTCTAAAACCATTGAGAGTATCCAAAAGTTTGCTTAAATTATTTCCCTGGAATCTACTTTTTTTCCCTCTACTTTAAGCCTTTTTCGTCAACCTCTGATAGTCAAGACACACATGCGTGTGTTTTCTGGCCAATATGTTTCATTTAAAAGTAATGACTAATATCTAATTAGGCCGTATCTTGTGATTTTCATTTTTTCTAAGCATTTTAGGTGTCAATACATTTTATCCTCACAAAAAAACAAGGAGGTGAAACCGTTGAGGCAACTAAGGGACCGTGAGGTAAGGTAATAATCTTAGTAAGAAACAAAGTGGGGATATAAACCCAGTTAGTCTAATTTTATTACAAATACTTTTCTTCTTTAATTTCTTCCTTCATTCCTCCCACAGATATTTTACACAGATATTCTATTATTTAAATTGATTTGTATAGCCATTTATAATGAGTTGGTATATAAAAAAATTATTTTGAGTTATGTCTGACTCAGAAATGAATTTTGGGTTATAACCCATTGACCACTTGAGACTAGCCTTTACCTATTTTCACACTGCACAGGCAGGATGACAGTGAGTTGCATGCGATACTGGAGGCCACACAATGAAAACTGAGTGTCTCATATTTTATGCTCAGAGTACTGATTATGTAGCAAGAATCTTACTTAAATTTTAGAACACACAGGGGATTTAAGACTCTCTTTTGGGCATTCTCCATCTGTTTCAACAAAATAGAATAATCTTTTAGTTGCTCTATATCTGTATCTTTTCTGTGGTGTACAAAGTATACGTAATTTTCTGCATTCTATAGGTGGAAGGTATTGGCCCAAGTGAGAGATTTTATTAATATTTTAGAATTTTCTTAATATTGAGTAGAATGAATTCTTGCTAACTAAGTATACTGACTTTAATTTGCCATATTCAACATGCAGTATTAAATATCTCAAAATGTATGATGAAATGCATATACACTCTATTTTTATAACTGCACATCATCATTCCAAAAGTCTTTATATTTTTTGAAAAAAATTTTAATTACACTTAACATACAGTGTAATGTTAGTGTACAGTATAGTGATTCAAAACTTGCATACATCACCTGGTGTTCATCACAGTACCTGTACTTCTTTATTCCTGTTACCTGTTTAGCCCATCCCCCCAACCCCACCTCCCTTCTGATAACTGTCAGTTTGTTCTCTGTAGTTAAGAGTCTGTTTCTTGGTTTTCCTCTTTCCCCTCTTCCTTTTGCTCATTTAGTTTGTTCCTTAAATTCCACATAAGAGTGAAATCATATGGTATCTGTCTTTCTCTGGCTGACTTATTTTGCTTAGCGTAATACTATCTAGTACCATCCACATAATTGCAAAATGGCAAGATTTCATTCTTTTCAATGGCTAGTATTCCATTGTGTGTAAAGACCATATCTTTATCCATCAGTTGATGGATACTTGGGCCATTTCCATAATTTGGCTATTGTAGATAATGCTGTTATAAACACTGAGGTGCATGTATTCCTTCAAATTAGTGTTTTTGTATTCTTTGGGTAAATACCTAGTAATTTGATTGCCAGATTGTAGAGTTATTCTATTTTTAATTTTTTTGAGAATCCTCTATACTGTTTCCAGAGTCGCTGCACCAGTTTGCATTCCCACCAACAGTACAAGAAGGTTCCCCTTCTCCACATTCTTGCCAACATCTGTTGTTTTTGTGTTGTTGATTTTAGCCATTCTGTAAAAGTCCTTATATTTTTTAGCTGTTTGTCTTCTTCCTCTTACTACTGGTGGTGCCAGATTTACAGTCAGAAGCAGAGTGCTTGATTAATAACAAAATAGATGGGAATATCAATTTAATGGGCTATTAAGACAGAGATCACCCAATCCAAATTTGCTCTACCCCATCCCATTCTCCAGTTGAAGAAACTGAGGCCTGGGGAGGTTTAACAACTTACCTGTTTCACACAGCTACTTCATAGCAGAGACCGGAATAGACCTTTCTGATTCTTTTTTTTTTTTTTTTAAGATTTTATTTATTTATTCATGAGAGACACAGAGAGAGAGGCAGAGACACAGGCAGAGGGAGAAGCAGGCTCCATGCAGGGAACCCGATGTGGGACTCGATCCCAGGACTCCAGGATCAGGCCCTAGGCTGAAGGCAGGTGCCAAACCGCTGAGCCACCCAGGGATCCTCAACCTTTCTGATTTCTTCATTTCCATGCTTGTTTTCATTTCACTACCTTGTTTCTGACCAGATATTGGTGAATGGTAGCAGTTCCATTGATTCCTTTCTATTCCAGTTCTTGCTGTCAAGGGAAACTAGCTAATTAACAATCATTTATTATCCACTATTTTGGAGCACAGTTTTCTTATATTGTCTCTTCCTCCATGTGGCTGTATGCCATAGATAGAGACTTAGAGTAGAATCTGTCCCTGGCGTGCAAACAAAACAAGTCTAGAATTCCAGACCAGTGTTCCCTGAACAAGTGGCTTCTGCCTTCTGGTCCCCAAGTGCCATAAAAAACAGACTCAGACATTGACCTTGCCTAGTAAGGTCATGATTTAAATTAAACAACCAAATACAAAAAGTTGTGAGAAAAATCACAAGAATTAACAATAATGAGCTTAATGTGCTCTTTATCATTGTATGATGTAAGAAATTTCTGAGAGAAGCATCTATACAAGGATTTGGGAGAAACAGTGTGCCAGAAGGAAGTGTGTGCTTACCAAGACATTTTGAAAATATGCTCCCCTCTCTTCCCTAAGACATTTGTTGATACAACTTTTACCTGATTTTTTTTTCTTTATTTTGGGGCAAAGGGAGTAAACTAAGATGTGGATGTTGAAGATTGGCTCAGTTTATTTTAGTCCCTAGAATGTTGTAAGACACCAAGTGAATAATTTCAAATCCTTTTTTATTTAAGAATGGAATAAACATTAAGATACAAAAGTTACTTGATTATTTAGAGAACATGAATTCACCATCTTTTATCCTGAAATGCAGCCAAAGATGAAAAGATAATTCCTAGTTCTGTAATCTTTTGGCTTGCTATAAAAATGAAATGTCTTTGTTTCTGAGTTCTAAACAACATGTGGTTAGGGAAGTATGGAGACATTAAGTGAGAAAACACTTCAAATTCTGTACCTAAGGAAAAGCAACAATGCTTACAACAATGGATGTAAATCCTTTCAATTTAAATGTAAATTGTTCAGGGACAATTTATAAAGTGCAGCTATTAATTAAAATATTTCAGAGAAAAGGGGAGTTTAGATTTTGAGCTACCTATAATGAATACCTTGTTATATGTTCTATATGTGGCAAAATTGAGCCATAATATGGTCCAGAAAGTTTTGATAAATGACTGAAATTGATCAAAATCTTAACTCTATTCCATTCATTCCTAATTCCTACCCACCTACCCACCACACTCCCTCATACTGAATTCTGCATTTTAATATTCTCCCTGGGCTTTCGGATGGCTGAAAGCCGAAAAGGTTTGTATAAACCTTCTCATCCTTGTCTATGTGTTTACATTTCAATGTGTGAATGTGATTTTAGGGAGCGGAGAACATGAAGAAAAATAGCTGGATTGGTGAATATTTGCAACCTGGACTACTATTTTTCAGGTTTTAGTTTCAAGAAGTCATTGCTAAAGCCTATTCAAATTACCCAGGTCTGACTGTGTGCACTTATCAAGGATAATGAGATACTTTATAGCAATTCTGCAGGAATTATTGATTGGGAAGCTGCTTACAGTTCTGATGCCTGTCACAGGAAGTTGGTGCAGAGTTAGATGGAATAAGTGATGAGATAAAGGCTGGGTTAGAAAAGTGATTACAACAGGGAACTTGCTAATCACTGACCTCTATAGGGATCCTCTGGTTTATCACTAATCTCACGCACACTTGGCACTTTCCTGTGCTGCTGCCTCATCATTCATAGCTGTGTGAGTAATTTGGCATGGAGTGAACAAGAGGAGGGCATAGAGAGTCCAGCAGCTGTGCTTGTTGGCACTAGATATTTAAATATCTTCAATGTAGCCAGCAGCGTGCTTGGCACGAATGTTAGCCAATAATACTTAAACAAATTGTCGTGAAGAAAATAGGCAGGCATTTATGTTAAAACCCTCTCTCTTTCCTTTCCTTTAAAAAATCTGTTAGTTTGAGATCCTTTCTAGTTTTTTCTGTGTAAGCTTAAGCAGATTACTACGAAAATGAAATTAGTAATACTAGTAGTTAGCATCAGCCCAGGTTCTTTTAGACAAGAATTTCCAAGTACTTTATAAGCAGTAATTAAACTGTGCAGGCCTGTGTGAGGTACATGCTACTGAGTTGATTTTCCTCAAAGAGTGAGTGGGGGCATTGATGTTAAGTGACTTGTAACTTGTCTAGTTCACTCAGTGCGAGAGAAGCAGGAGCCAAGAGATGAATCCAGTAATCAGAATCCTAGGTCTCTGTTCTGCCATATACCAAATGGCATTGCAGATTTCCCCACTTTGTAGGGTAATGTGCTTTTATGTTTCTCCAAGTGGTTAGTGTGATTGAAATTGTATGAAACTTGTGGTAGTGTTCATCCACAAAAAAAAAAAAAAAAAAGGAAAAGCTTCTCCCATGAGCAAAGATGTTGGGTAAATAATGATTTTTCAAAGATACCTAAGGGGGGAGGAAGACAGTCTGCTCATAAAACTGTGATCTTAATTAGATTTGTGCCCAAAAATATTTAGATTGGCCTATGTAGGGATTTCATATTGTTCCTCTAAAAAATAAGTCTGGAAAAGTTCTCATGACTTATATGTATTAGAATATTTCAGTTTGAAACATAGTTTTTTTTTCATCAACAGTAGCTCAAATTTATTTTTTTTTAATTTTATAAATTAATTTTTATTGGTGTTCAATTTACCAACATACAGAATAACACCCAGTGCTCATCCCGTCAAGTGTCCCCCTCAGTGCCCGTCACCAATTCACCCTCACCCAGTTTGAAACATAGTTGATCTAGGTAACTTTTTTTGAAACATTCAAGGATTCTTTTTCTAGGTTAAGCCTTTATCTTTTAAGAAAATCAGTCTAGTGCTGCCCACTTAAAATATAATGGGGTTTTTTATGTAATAGATGGTGAATTTGAATTTACTTTAATGCAATTCCAAATGCCTTAAAACAGTGAACACTGAAATAATACTGGCTTTCAGACAAATAGGGAAACTATTTGTTCTAATTTGTGCTATTACTCACGAAGTCAATAATGATTTTATGAGTAGTATCTATTCATTAACATTACGAAACTTCAATTAGTTGTAAATTTTCATGTATTTAACAAAACCACTACAGAAATAAATGAAATGCTGATCCAGCTATATCTTTCATAATATCTCTGTCTCTGGCCATTTCTTCATAAAAACATTATTTTGAGTTGGTAGGTAAAGAACACCTACAGCCAGGAAAGTATTAAGGGAGAGGTTTCTACAACCAGTAAATTAAGATCTAGGGCAGAGATACTGCAATTTTACTGTCATATCTCACACCTGTTATCAGCTTCCTTCAATCACTCCTTGGGGGATCCCTGGGTGGCGCAGCGGTTTGGCGCCTGCCTTTGGCCCAGGGCGCGATCCTGGAGACCCGGGATCGAATCCCACATCGGGCTCCCGGTGCATGGAGCCTGCTTCTCACTCTGCCTGTGTCTCTGCCTCTCTCTCTCTCTCTCTCTGTGACTATCATAAATAAATAAAAATTAAAAAAAAATCACTCCTTGGTATTAACAGGATTTCTAGTAGGAAGAAGAATACAGCTGGCAATGGTACCAGCAATGTAAGTAAAGCATCTCTCATAGTGCCTCACATACAGTGGCTAGTCAGCAAATGGTTCGTCACCTTGCCCACAGCAGTCTCAAGACTTTTTGAGATCAAAGGAGAACAGATTTCTAGACTGCTGTGCACTATAAGGAGGGCTCAGCAAAGCAGCCAGGGAGTTCTCAAGCCAAAGTTGGTCAATATAGGAATTCCACGTCTCCCGGAAAGAAATGTGCTTTAGTTTGCCCCACATTCTCTACCTAAGCATGTTGGATGCACGTGGGCCTCTGTGTAGAAGCCATCACTTCAGAACATGGTGGCTGGAACTCTCAGTCAGTTATATTCCCTGAAATACGAGTTTTGCCAAGTCCATTTTCATGGCTCAGCAATTAAATATTTTAAATTGTTTTAAAGATAGACACAGAAACACATCTCCTTGATTCCAACCTCTCAGGATGCTGTTGTATCCCCTCTGATCTTGTCCAACTTGTTCATTTTACAGATTAAAAAACAGACCCAGAAAAACAAGATCAGTATAGATACTTTCCTAAACAGGCATTTGAAGTAAGGAAAACATCAACATGTGCCCTTTGTGAGAACTGAAAAGAGTATCAGTTACCTGTGAGTAAAACCAGCATAACTGACCATGTTCTATATTTAGAACCAGTCTTTGGAGTAGTTGGGTTTTGCTTCCTGTCATTTTGGTGATGATTTGTCATCCATCTCTCTTTTCAGCAGGATTAGACAGTGCCAAATCATTTGATTGATAGAGGCTACTAAGAGGGCTAAACAGAGAAAAATTTCTCTCTCTTTTTTTTTTAAGGTTTTATTTATTTATTCATGAGAGACAGAGGGAGAGAGAGGCAGAGACACAGGCAGAGGGAGAAGCAGGCTCCATGCAGGGAACCCGACATGGGACTCGTTCCCAGGTCTCCAGGATCACACCCTGAGCTGCAGGCGGCACTAAACCGCGGCGCCACCAGGGCTGCCCTAAACAGAGAAAAATTTTTATACTATATTTGGGCTTCACGAAATATGTACATATATGATCTGAATATGGGAACTGTGTTCTAAGCCTCCACTGGAAAACAGTGCAGTATAGTGTGCTGTTAATAATTTGGGGTCAGATAGCCCTGTATTTTGGTTCTTTTGGCTACTTATTAATTCCGTGACCCTGGGCAAATTATTCCTCATTAGTAAAATGGGGACTTAATAGTACCTAACTTCAGTGAATTGAAAGAATTTTAAAGCCACCATTAACTTTCATCTGGATTATTTTAGTAATGTTCTAATTCATTTGGATTATTTCAGTAGTCTTCTAATTGGTCTACCTGCTTCTGCACTTGTTCTCCTATAATTTATTCTTCACAGGCAGCCATGATGATATTCTTAAGATGTAGATTATATTTTGAGTAAATTATACTGAAGTCACTTGGATATCTCTATGGAAAAACATGTATCTTGACCTCCCTCACCCCCACCAATCTACATTAAAAACCAAATTCAGGTTTAGATGTGAAAGACAAACAGTAAAGTTTTCAGAAGAAAACATGGTAAAATAGATTTGTAACCTTGGTATAGGCAGAGGTTTTTTAAACAGTACATATAACAAAAAGTGAACAAATTAGCCTATATTAAAATGAAGAATATCTGTTTATCAAAAGACACCATTAAGAGAGTGAAAAGGCAACCTATAGAAAATATTTACATAGAGAAAATAAAAATCTTGTATCAAAAATACACGAAGAACTCCTACAAATCAACAGGTAAATGACAATCTAAAAGGGAAAAAGTGGACAAAATATTTGAATGACCCATTCCATTATAAAATACCCAAAGGTCCAATAAACATGAACTCACTGTGACTTAACTACTAGTAACTTGGTTGCCAAAAGTGTCCGTTAAGTCTTCCACTGCATTAATAAATAAATCTACAACAAAAGAGTTAATTGTTCCACAGATCTCCGTACTAATAAGAATACCAGGAATATCATCGTTTTCTGCACAGGTTTTATTCTGTTTTCTGAGAGTTCTTTCTCATAATAAGGTAAAATAACGCATCTCTTTACTTTCTCCTTTATTCCTAAGTCTCTTCACTGAGACTGGACAGTGTAATCTTGCTTCCATCTTAGCCTGATAGTTCTGCAAGTATTAAAACGCACAAGACTGCCCTTTCAGATACTCTCCTCTCTAAGCTAACATCTTGGTTTTAGCTGATCTGATTTCCAAATCACTTACCATTCAAGGGAGAAGTTAGATACCTGCTCAGTTACTAACAGTTACTCAACTGTGTTTTAATATATTAAAATTACCTACATATAACATATAAATGTAATACTTAGCAGAAAATCATAATAAATAGTTAAAGGTGTTATTTTTTAGACACCTGAGATAAAATAGAGATTCATTTTAATTCATGGAAATAGTTTTTATAAACAAGTAATTTTGAAAGCATTAAAGATGAATGTCCTCTAAATCTCAGACTGACTATGCATTATTATATTTCAAGAGTAACCAAATTTCTAAGTCCCTCAGAAATAACTACTAGTTCCTAATAAATGAAAGGTGGAATGAAATGAAAATGTATTTACATTTCAAAATCTGTTTGAATAGGTTAAGTATCATTTTAAAAACAAACTATCAACTTCCCATTTCAGAAGAAACGTTTACTCTGATGTTTTTAGCTTATGTTAAATTAGTTTTCCTTCTCTCTGATTTGAATATCCTTGTGAAAGGAATAAGTTTACAAAGTTTAATAGGCACAGGAAAGTAGGCTTAAAAGCTTTTTCTTAAATAACAATATCCTCCACACTCTTTCCTGCAGTTAAAATTGTATTGAAAGTGGTTTAAAAACAGAGCTAATACTGATCTCTTACTTTGTTCCCTTTTCTAGTTGAACAATTGAAAAATAAAAGTTTCTTACTCTGGTACATTTGAATGAAAATTAACAGACCTTGTTGTTTAGCTTTAAGTCTTTATTAGTTGTTTAATGTTTCAGGAAGAATTTGCAAGGTAGAGAGGGCCTATTGAGTATTTCAACCAGTAATAAATTGATGCTATATTATGGTGAAAGACAAATATAATCTTTTTTTTAACTCTGGTGTTTGTTGAAAATGTTAATATAGTCTCCCAATTCTATCCTGTCAAGTACATGAGACATCATTTGTTGTTAAAGGCATTATTTTCTTAAAGTTGAAGACCCGTTGGGGCGCCTGGGTGGTTTAGTCAGTTAAGTGTCCAACTCTTGGTCTCAGCTCAAGTCTTGTTCTCAAGGTCAGAAGTTCAAACTCACGCTGGGCCCCTACTTAAAAAAAAAAAGATATACTGAGAATGATTTTTAATAAATTTGTTTATTTGATTAAAGTAATACCTCCAAACCATAAATATGTGCTGTTATTTTCCCTCAGTAATCCTGAGTTGGCATTTCCCTTCAGTCTCTGCCATCTTCTTGGTTCAGCCCAGTTTCTGATCATTTTGATGAGGCCCGGGAATGTATGCCACCATTGCAAAAGTACCATCTTTTCGTGGTTTTGTGAGGTTGGATTCCAAGAGTAGACGAGTAGAGCCCAGAACCCCCATATATCATCTTGACTCTTAAACGCAGTCTTACTTGTAAAAGATACATCCTTAGAGAGTTACAGTCTTTTCCTTTCATTCCATATGGATATGTTGCAAATTAAAGCTCTTTATGTAGAACATACTGCTTTATAGTGAAACTGTGAGGCAAATAGACCACATTAATTAACCTTTTCTCATAAATCTGCATTTTTATGTGTTGATGTTACCTCACCTGAAATCTGTGGTTCAACACTAATAGCCAGTAAGTGATTTTAAGACATGTGCTATAATGTCCTAATGGGTTCCGAAATTATACCCTGAATTATTACAGTATTTTCTAATAACTAGCTTTGTTATTACAAGGATTATTTTGTATATTTAAGGAGTCATTATGTGCCAAATTTAGAGTAGCAAGATTTTATATCAGTTGGCCACTGTGGCATGTATACGTCAGTGAAAATAATCAAATATTAGTTCATATGTCTCCTAAGTTTTTTTTTAATTTTATGCACTATATCAGCAAATAATTTTGAGCATCCCATCTATGTGTGGAGTTTTAAAATTTGATAAACTATACATTTTTATATAATCACAAGCTAATACCTCAATTTATAGTATATAATTATGGGGAAGTTTAAAAAAAGTAATTTTAAATATTTTGGATAATTGGTCATATTTAATTATATTGTTACTGTTTTTACCTTGGGATGGAGAAAAAGAATTAGCTCTATTGTCATTGTTTATTTGTGTCTCCATCTTTAATATTAACATCAAACTGTGATCTTTACAGAAGTCTTTTTGAGCAACATGTCTTATTTGTGAGACTGCTTAGTTAAAACCTTTATATTTAATATTTGTAAATTTACTGAACAGTATATTGAAAAGCAAGTAAGTAAGAACTGCTGCCAGTATCAGCACTGTGGGACATCTACTCTCCCTCTAGAACTGGCTCATAACATTTCTGACATTTAACTATCCAACTTTTGAACTGCAGATATACTCCCAAAAGGAATTTGTACACATTTCTGGGAATATAAATTGGCATGATGACTTTAGAGAATAGTAAGGCAATACATATAAAGTTGAAAGTATGCACCCTTTAATCCAGCTCCACTTCTTTGTGTCTATCCTTGAGAAAGTCTTACGTATGTATAACACATGTGCGAAGATACTTGTTTCACCATTCTTCCTGATAACAAACTAGAAACTATTTCTCAGTAGGAGAATAGATCAGCTGTGGGTTTTATTTGTATAATGGGACATTTTATAGCAGTAAAAAGGAATAAACTAGGTGTCTATTATCAACATGTATCTCAAAAGCATAATATTGTGTGGAAATGCACATGTCAAAAGGGATAGATACTATATAATCCCATCTGTTTAAATGTATTAAACACAAACAGTAATGTGTATTGTTTGAGTACATGAATACATATTAAACTTTCAAAATATACATGGGAACCATATATTCTAACCTTTTGCTAATGGTTATCTTAGGGTCTAGGGTGAGAATTGAACTATATCTACATTGTTTTAATTTTTGAGAGAGAAAGGAGAAGGAGGAGAAATACTCAGTCTAAGCAAATATGGGAAAACATTATTCTCCCTACTGGGTAGATCATATTGTTGGCTATATAGATGTTTGTTCTCTTGAATATTTTTTCACTGTTTCACAATGGAGGATATTTAATAAAACACATGCTATTCTATAAAAGCTAGAATTTGTTAAACTGACTGGAATGATAGTAAGTTTTCTTTTAATTTTACTTATTGGATTTTATCTTCTTGTTTCCAATTTATACTGTGTACTTCCAAATCACAACGTAATTACTATGAATGGTCTAGAAGTTGAATTGATTGTCAATAAATGAGGATTTTTGTATAGTTATTTTCTTTGTTTTATAGGAAAAACATCAGAGAGAGGCTCATTTTCCCTGTACAGCAGAGACACCGGATTACCAGGCTGTCAAGTAAGTTTAATAAATACAAAAGTGAGGTTATTTTTAACACATACATAAAAACTTTGATAGAGGAGGTAGAAATTTATCCAATTTCACCATAATTTGTGCCTTTAATGTGTAACCAAATGTAAAATTTTAAACATATTTTCTTCTTCCTCTGCTTAAAATGGTTTTTCTTCCCCAATTCAACAGACTTTCTCTACCATCAAAGATTTTTATAACTCACCTCCATCTAAATTGGAAGCAAAGTAACAATTATCTTGCTACCCCTTTCCAAAGTGCTTATCATATCTGGAAATGATTTTTGCATATTTCCTCAAAAAAAAGTGGAGCTGCTGATACATTACATGAAGAACATACAATTGCTCTGTGTAGTTTTACTGTCCTGTAATTTTTTTTTAAAGATGTTATTTATTTATTCATGAGAGACACAGAGAGGCAGAGACATAGGCAGAGGGAGAAGCAGGCTCCCAATGTGGAATTCTGTCTGGGACCCTGGAACCATGACCCAAGTTGAAGGCAGACTCTCAACCACTGAGCCACCCAGGTGTCCCACTGTCCTGTAATGTTAAACTTACTGATGTTCTAAGTATTTTCATTTCATTCCTACACTCTAGCCAATTCTTTAGGCTTCCAAAAGTCTCTTTGACTCGGAAGCATTGTTTCAGTTCTTAGCATGTTGTAATTTTACAGCCGTTTCTCTGCTTATTTTTTTCCCCTATCTTTAGAGAGAATCCTAAACACACAGCTCACCTGTAGATTCCCAACAGAATCAAGCCAAAAAAGAATAGAAAAGAAAGGCAGCATGTATGAAATTTATTTTCTGCTGTCTACATGGCTTTCATGAGGTCCGCCCTAATTTTAGACATGGCCATTGCACCAATTTTAACTCTTATTCTAATAGTATTACTCTATCTAATATATTTCCTGTAATTGTGCCATTCAGAATCAGAACACCTAGGTTCAAATCCAGTCTTTACAAGTTACTGATCTATGGTCCCTAAGAAAAGTCATTTAACTGTCAATCCTATCTTTACATTGACTTCCTCATTTGAAAGGTAGAATTAGCAGTTTTGCTTCCACCTACTTTGTAGGTCTCTGAAGGTTAAACTGCATATACTTGTGAAAGCCTATATTTTACAAAATGCACATTTACATTTTTTCCCATGCATATAACCTACAAAACAAAAGCTATTTGGTTTTGGGGAGGTGGTTTATTTCTGTATTATTCGTTCAAGTCATTATATTCACAGTCTCATCAGAAAAGATCGTTGTTGTTCCATGAAATGCCTCATATTGAATCTCTGAGAGTTCTCACTTGGCTTTGGGAAATGAGAGAAAATCCTTAGCACAACCCCATCACAGTAACTCATGACTCTAGTGATTTTTTTCTCCTTTATTCTTACCAGTCTCTGTACATAGATTGGGAAGTGTTTGTATGTAGAGAGAACACACGTTTAAGAGTGCACATGGATAAATGCTACAGCGGAGGAGTTAAAACAGTGCCCAGTAGTGGTATATGTGGTATATGTAACAGTGCCCAACAGTGGTATTATAATATGGTAACTTGCATTGCTTTTCTTTGATCTGTTAAATCATTCTTGTGTTCCTGAGATAAACTTCACAGAAGCTCTTTTGAATCCTTAATACTATTTTTTAAGACACGAAAAAGATTTGAGAGCCACTGGTCTAATGTTAACACTGTTGCTAAACTTGAGGGAAAAATGGTTGTAAGCTCTTAGAAACTACAACTGCATCTAACATACCAGAGAAACTACAACTGCATCTAATATATCAGTTAATGCTTATATTAATGAGTTTCCACTTATATTTTTTATACTCTCTTGGCAAAGATATTGTTGTGGTAAGCTCTATTCATATAATTTTCTAGTTTTGAAAGACAAATCTTAACAGTATTTCCGAAGATTGGTATGTGTTTATACCAGATTTAATTCCTTTCTTTTCATGATTTTTATTTATTTTAATTCTAATGTAATTAACATACAGTGTTATATTAGTTTGAGGTGTACAATACCAGATTCAATTCATATCAGAAAACATTTATTTTAAACCTAGATGCATAGCACTGTAATAACAATCACTACCATTTACTGAATTAAAATCCTTTTAACAGCACCCAGTTTTCAGATTGGAAATGGATGTTCTCCAGAGGTATTAAGTAATTTGCTCAAGGCCATGCATCTAGCAAGTGGTAAACCTACTAAACACATGATTGATGCTTTTAACTACAGTATAACAGTCTCCAGTTCCTAGACTATGCCCTTACTACCATTTCATTTTAATTTGTTGAGGAGGGACCTGGGAATTTATATTTTAAACAACTGCCCTAGTTGAGACTAATTCACATGGACTGGGGATTATGCTGTGAGAAACCCAGTTCTTTTCTATATGCCAAATATAAACATCTACTGAGTATAAAAAAGGGAGAAACTATAAGATCAGTGTTTAACAATTGTTTATAACCCTTTGGAAAGATCAGGTAGCCTATGGAAAAGAGAAACAATGTTACAAGAATGTATGAAATGTAAAATAATAAAATTGCTATATACAAGAAATTTAAAAGTATTCAAGTGAGGGGAAAATTTGTTAAGAACTCACAGAACTCATTTGTAAATAATTAATAATTAACTCATTTGGGCATGAGCCCCAAAGAGGAAGCCCAAAATTCAGCACAGAGGACAGATTTTACTGCAGCAAAGACAAATAGCATCAGTGAAGATAAGGAGGGCATGGCACTTAAAACAAGTAAAATAATTCCTCACTGTGAAAGGAACAATGACCTTGCTGTTTATTATTGTTACTTAGCTCTGACTATGCTGCAATTGGGAGACAAAATTACAATGGATGGCACCAGCTGATTTGAGGCCTAAATACTAAATAGTAAACTCAGGATATTCAAGAGTTAAATAAGATGTATCACTCCTATCCAAGGAAAAACCTGTATTCCAAACAGTATTTGTTATTATGGGTCATAAAGACAATACACTAAAATAACATATTGACTGCCATTTTGTGTTATGTATTCACAAATATCATAAAAATCTTAACCACGCAATGATAATAAAAGGAAATGTAAATAGTGACTGCAAAATTATATCCAAATGCCACTTTGAAACCATTTTTCTTCAACATAATCCCCAAAGGAACATTAGCCCTGCTATTAATGTACATAAAATGCTGCTGACATTCTACAAAATTCAGTCTAATTTAATAATGCCTGATGGGCCTTGCTTCATGTAAGATGATGTAATAATATGTTGCTAAGTGGGTCTCATATTACTTTCATGGCAATCCCATAACTGACGAGCCATTAAAAGGAAACTGGTGTAGTGATATTACTGGAAACATTGATAGATCATTCTGCAATCAAATTTTTTTAATTGATTGAATACAGAACATAGAAACCATCATCTTTATTAACTATAGGTATGATATTTCACCATGATGTGATAAATCCTTTTATCATTACAACGGCTTTTCACTGATATCTGTTAAACAAGTTTGTATTCAAGTAATTTACATAAGTTTCTCTTCTCTCCAAGTGTTCAAACCCAGAAGAGACAGGGTCTTGGTTTTTTCAAAGAGGTTTAAATTTCATCAGCATTCAGATATTATATGCTTTAGAAAATGGCAAATAACTTTAAACTCAGGTAGTACTTAGTTATTTGGAAATTTACCCATACCATTTGCTTCTTAACCATCCTCTTTTCCCATTATAGCCAGTCTCCCTATATACAGAAATTTAATAATGATAAAATAAATCATCAGAGTCAGTACCTCAGGAAGATACAATAATGATAAATATGTATGTACCTAATAACAGAGCTTTAAAATAAATGAAGCAAATATTGATAGAATTAAAGAGAGAAGTAAACAAATATAAAATTATAATTAAGTGTTTGAATACCTTTCTTAGCAACTGACAAAATAGACAAAAAAACTTGGTTCATTTATTATCTGCTACCTTGACCTCATTGATATTTATAAAACTTTATTCCCAACAAATGAAGAATATACATTGATTTTGAGGGTGTATGTTATATTCAACAAGATTGAGTCATGTGCTAAATTAATCCATAAAACTAGTGTCAATAAACTGAAAAGATTTGAAATCATGCAGCATATTCTCTGACCAGAAGAGAATTAAATTAGAAGTCAGTAAGATACTTAGAGAAACACTAAATATTTTAAAATTAAACAACCCATGGGTAAACTGTGATTTTAAAAAATTAAAAGTAAATTAGAAACTATTTCTGATTCAATTATAGTGAAATATGGTATAACAAAATTTGTTGGTGTAGCTACAGCAGTGCCTAGGAGGAGAGGTATAGCTTTAAATGCTTGTATTTAAAAATAATAATAATAATAGATCTGTGGTATACAACCTGAGGTTCTGCCCTAAGAAGCTAGAAAATGAAGCACAAAATAAATAGGAGGCAAATAATACAAATAAGAGCAGAAATCAATGTAATACTACAATAAGAAAAACTAACAAAACCAGAATTTTTATTTAAAAGGATCCATAAAGTTAACATCTCTTAGCTAGACTGATTAAGACAAAGTGGGAGAGGGAAGGGGAAAGAGCACAATTTACCAATATCTGCAATAGAAGGGAGGTTAACATTATAAACCATATATACATGAAAAAGATAATAAATATTGTGAATAACTTAATTCAATTAATTTGACAACTTAGGGGCAGCCCCAGTGGCTCAACAGTTTAGCACCGCCTTCGGCCCAGGGCCTGATCCTGGAAACCTGCTTCTCCTCTGCTTGCATTGAGCCTGCTTCTCCTCTGCCTGCGTCTCTGCCTCTCTCTCTCTCTCTGTGTCTCTCATGAATAAATAAATAAAATCCTTTAAAAAAAATTGATAATTTAGATAAGATAAATTTCTTCAGAAATACCATAAGGACAAGGTGAAAGAAACTCTGAATAGCTGTGTATCTATTAGTGAAAATAAATTAACTTCAAAAATCCACAAAGAGTGATGAGCACTGGGTAATGTATGGAATTGTTGAATCACTATATTGTACACTTGAAACTAAATAACACTGTATGTTAACTATATTGGAATTAAAGTAAAATAAAATAAAGAAGGGAGGGGGAGTAAAAATTGTTTATGAGAGAAAACACATAAAACGCTTGAGGGTCATGATTTCATTGGTGAATTCTTTCAAATGCTCAGAGGAAAAAAACCCCAATCTTCTAAAAACTATTTTAGAAAATAGAGAAGGAGGAAACACTTTACAGCTCATTTTATGAGGTGAGCAATAAAACCACACATGTAAGTTTGGCTGAACATTTCAAATGTTTAGTTCAGCACATTAACAGAAGTAAGGAGAAAAACAATATGATCATTTCCATAGATGTAGAAAAGATATTCAACAAAAATGAAATATTCATAATAAAACCTCCCAACAAACTAACCATAGAAAGCAGTTTCCTCAGTTTGATAAAAGACCTACATGAAAGATCTATAACTAACAGCATACTTAATGGTGAAAGACTAAATGTTCCTCCTCCCTACTCTAATATTAGGAACAAGGTAAGAATTTCCATGCTCATCACTTGAATTTTATGTGCTGGTGTAATAAGTCAAAGCAAAAAGATAAAATTTGGAAAAGAATAAATTAAGGTGAATTTGTAGATGACATGTTTGTGCATGTGGGAAGTCCAAAGGAATCATCAAGAAAACTTTCAGGGGCGCCTGGGCGGCTCAGTCAGTTAAGCATCTGCCTTTGGCTCAGGTCATGATCCCAGAGTCCTGGGATCAAGCCCCACATCGGGCTCCCTGCTCAGCAGGGAGTCTGCTTCTCCCTCTCCCCCTGCTTGTGCACTCACTCTCTCAAATAAATAAATAAAATCTTTAAAAAAGAAAAAAAGAAAACTTTCAGAACTAATAAACCTCTTGCTTTGTCACAGGGTATAAAGTCCATCTAAAAAATAATTCTATTTTTACACACCAGCAATGAACAATTAGAAAATGAACAAAAAAGGACTATTTATAGTTACATCAAAAAGCATAAAATACTGATGGATACACTTAACAAAAGATTGTAAAACTTCAACAGTGAAAACTGTAAAATATTGCTGGGAGTTGATTAAATCAGAGAGGATCTAACTAAATAGAAATGCCATGTTCATGAATTGGAAGACTCAGTATCATTTAGATATTTTTTCCATTAGCCTATAGATTTAATATAGTCCCAGTCAGAATTCTAGCAGGCCTTTTTTAGATATTACATAAAATTATTTCATCCACCTAGCTGACAGGTATATGAAAAGATGCTCAATATTACTCATCATCAGGGAAATACAAATGATGAGATACCACCTCACACCTGTCCAAATAGCTAAAATTAACAAAAGAAACATCAGTGTTAGCGAGAATGTGAAGAAAGGGGAACCCTCTTGCAGTATTGGGTGAATGGAAACTAGTGCAGCCACTCTGGAGAACAGTATGGAAGTTCCTCAAAAAGTTAGAACTAACCTATGATCTGGCAAATGCATTACTAGGTATATACCCAAGGATACAAAATACAGATTCAAAGGGGTACCCACCCTAATGTTTATAGCAGCATTATCAACAATAGCCAAACTATGGAGAGAGCCCAAATGTCCATCGACTGATAAAGATGAGGTCGTATATGTGTGTGTATATAAAACATTATTGTATTTATATTTTATATATTAATATATAAAAATATTTGGCCATCAAAAAGAATGAAATCTTGCCATTTGCAGCAATATGGATGGAGCTAGAGTATATAATGCTAAGTAAAATAAGTCAGAGAAAGACAAATACTGTGTGATTTCATTCATATGGAATTTAAGAAAGAAAACATGAACACATGGGAAGGGGGCTAAAAAACGAGAGAGAAAAACAAACCATAAGAGACTCTTAATGATAGAGAACAAACTGAGGGGTGATGGAGGAAGATTGGGGGATGGACTAGATGAGTGATGGGTATTAAGGAGAGCACTTGGTATGAAGAGCACTGGGTGTTGTATGTAATTGATGAACCACTGAATTTTATTCCTGAAACCAGTATTGCCCTGTGTGTTAAATAGAATTTAAATAAAAATTGAGGGACGCCTGGGTGGCTCAGCGGTTAAACGTGTCTGCCTTCAGCTCAGGGCATGGAGTTCCGGGATTGAACCACATCGGGCTCCCTGCATGGAGCCTGCTTCTCTCCCTCTGCCTGTGTCTCTGCCTCTCTCCTTCTGTGTCTCTCATGAATAAATAATCTTTTATAAATAAATAAAATTGAGAGGAAAATTAAAAACAAAAAATAAAAGTTCATTTGAAAAGGCAAAGGATTGGGGCACCTAGGCGGCTCAGTTGGTTAAATGTTTACTTTTGGCTCAGCTCGTGATCTAAGGTCCTGGAATCAAGCCCTGCATCCAGCTCTTTGCTCAGTGGGGAGCCTGTCTGTCTGTCTGTCTGTCTCTCTCTCTCTCTCTTTCACTGTCACTCACTCAAATAAATAAGATCTTTTTTAAAAAATTAAAAATCTGTGATTATCAAGAAAATGAAAAGAGAAGCCACAAATTGGGAGAAGTGTTTGCAATACGTGTATCTGACAAAATGATCCCTGACAACTCAATAATAACCAAGCAACCCATGTTCTTTTAAAATGGACAAAACATAGGGCACCTGGGTAGCTCAGTGGGTTCAGCATCTGACTCTTGATTTCAGCTCAGGTCTTAATCTCAGGGTCATGACTTTAAGTGCTTCATTGAGCTCCACACTAGATGTGGAGCCTACTTAAAAAAAAAAGAATGAATAGGCAAAACGCTTGAATGACACTTCACATAAGAAGATAAACAAATGAGGGGGCACCTGGGTGGCTCAATCAATTAAGTTTCTGCTTCTTTGGCTCAGGTCATGATCTCGCCATTGTGGGATTGTGCCCCCCATGGGGCTCTGCCCTCAGTGCAAAGTTTGCTTCAGATTCTCTCTCCCTCTCCCTCCCTTCCTCTTTCCCTCTCTCTCTCATAAATAAATAAGTTTTTTTTAATTATTAAAAAAGAGGACGCCTGGTAGCTCAGTGGTTGAGCATCTGCCTTCGGCTCAGGGTGTGATCCCAGGGTCTGGGATGGACTCCCACATTGGGCTCCTTGTGGGGAGCTGCTTCTCCCTCTGCCTGTGTCTCTCTCTCTCTCTCTCTCTCTCTCTCTCTCTCTCTCTCTGTATCTATTATGAATAAATAAATAAAACCTTTAAAAAAATTCTTAAAAAAAATACAAATGGGCAATCTGCACAAAAGGAAAATGTTCTACATTATTAGCTGTTAGGCACATGAAAATTAAAACCAGAGTGACATGTTAGTATACAACTAACATGTTGTATGAACAGCTAAAATTGAAAAGATGATACATTGCTAACGGGACTGTAAAATGGTATAATGACTTTGGAAAACTGGCAGTTTCTTAAAAGTTAAACATGTATCTGCCCCATGACTCAGCAATTTACTCTCAGGTATTTAATTCAAATGAAAACATTGTTCACAAAAAACTTTCTCCTCAAAAATGTTTGTAACAGTTTTACTCACTATAGCCTAAAACTTGGAAATCCAGATGTTCATCAACAGGAGAATGGATAAATGACCTATATCATGTTCATACACTGAATGTTGTTCAGCGATAAAATGGAATGATCTAATGACCTCAGTAATGTTATGTTAAAAACAGGCCAAATCTCAAAAATACTGTATGACTCCATTTATATAAATGTCTGTAATAAGCAAAACCATCCTGTGTTGATAAAAATCAAATCAGTGGTTGCAAATAGGAGGATTCTTCTATAAAGGGATCTCATTGCTGAAGTAATAGAAACATCTCTCTTGATACGCATTCATCAAAACTGATTGAGTAGTCCACTTAAGATCTGAACATTTTATTATATGTAAATAACAGCTTAGCTTTTAAAAAATGAAAAGAATTGCCATTTACAGTAACATCCAAGAAATGTGAAATACTTAGGAATAAGTTTTAACAAAAGACATGTAAAATGTCAGCACCGAAAACTGCTAACTACAACCATTGCTTATGGAAACTTAAAGTCACCCCAGCAAATCAGAGAATATACCACCTTTATGAATAGGAAAACAATATTTTTAAAAGTCATTTCGTCCCAAATTGATCTGTAGATAAATGCAATCCTAATTATAACCTCACTAGGATTTGTGTGTGTGTGTGTGTGTGTGTGTGTGTGTGTGTGTGTGTGTGTGTGTGTGTAGGAATTTACAGGCTGGGGCAGCCCAGGTGCCTAAGGGTTTAACGCCGCCTTCAGCCCAGGGCGTGATCCTGGAGATCCAGGATGGAGTCCCACATCAGGCTCCCTGCATGGATCCTGCTTCTCCCTCTGCCTGTGTCTCTGCCTCTCTCTGTGTGTCTCTCATGAACAAATAAATAAAATATTTTTTAAAAAATCATCAATTATGTGTTAAAAAAAAAAAAAAAGGACAAATAGTCACGAGTGAGAACAGGTCTGCTGGTAAGGAACCCCCAAAAGGATGAGGCCTGTGGAATAATTACCAGCCTAAGATATCTATAAGACTGTAAGAAACTCTTACTGCTAATAGAGGAAAAAAGTTTTCCTCAACCCTTTTAAGGTTCCTGGCTGGGTCTGAAAAGCAAACTGACAAAGACAGATGAACAGGAGAAAATCATACAAATTTATTTAACATATTTTTTTCTGAGAGCCTTCTTAAGGAAATGAAGACATTTCCTTCATTGTTTGAGTCTGAAAGACACAGACTTATGTACATTTATGCTAAGTTTGATGAAGAAAACAGAATCATGGAGGAACATGAATATATTAAGGAGTATGAGGTAATTGTAGTGAATTAGGGAAAATTTAATAAGACCTATTTCTTAGCATTCCTCTTGACATCCCTTTGTCTTTGGAGATAAGGATGTTCCTTTCCTCCTGACATAGGGAAGGCACCTCTCACATAAGCATGTTAAGGCCTGTTTTAGTGAAGAAGGGCTGGGGAGGGGGCAGTTAGAATGACCATCCTGCTCCTGGCAGTTCTTCAGACTCATCTTAAAATATTTAATTATGCCAAGGTACCATGTTTGGGGGTGGTATATCCTGAACCCTATCATTGCTTTCATTCATAAAATCAAGCTATTAAGAGAATGTTTACTGTGTTTTAAACTATTCAGTAACCCTAATTGTTTCATCTCTAGATTTCATTTGGTTTGAGGTAGTTCTTTTATAAATTTCTATACATTTAAAATAATTTCCCTAAGAAGTATTTTGAGGTGATTTACTTTATTTCAAAACTAATCAAATAATGGGAGTTTTACACAGATCCATATTCCACAACATTATGTGTTCATTGCATTTCAACATTTCATTGGCCAGATTTTAGCACTTTTAGTGTTTTTTATTTTGTTTTTAATAAGAATCCCTTATTATCTAAGAACTATTATGCCCTTAATAATTATTGCATTCCCAATTTTTAAAAATCTGTTGCAACTTCCATTTTAAGCAAACCAAATACACTTAAAATTTAAATGCTTCTTCATTTTTTTCTCTGCTGCTTCTTAGTGGGTAAAAAATGTCACAGAGCTTCACACACTGTAGAACTTGATTAAAAGATAAGGAATCAACAAGAATTTGCTTGTTTTACCATGTATAAGGATCTGGGCCAGCAACAGAATAAAAGATTTAGCATCAGTCTTCAAGAAGTTTACATTCTAGATGGGGGGAGACTAGCTCTGTACACACAGAGAAAATTAATGAAAATCATAAGATAACCTGTAGTAAATCTCAAGGTTAAGTGGCACAGATGTGAGTTACAACTCAGAAGAGAGTGAAATTAGTGTGATTTTAATACAGAGAAAATTTTGCAAAGGAAATATACAATCCTAAAATCTTGGAAAATGGGTAAGTATGACTGAGAGGAAAACATCTTGGGGAAAGAGAACATATAACTAATATAAATATAAGTTATAATATTGAACACATATTGTAGCTTCTTCCTTAATTTTCTCCCACAGAGCAATTAGGTCATCCCAAATAGTCTCCTTGTGTCCAGTTTATAAATTCTCTTGTATATTTGGAACAAAAACTTAACTTTTCTAGGAAACACTGTTATTGGGCAGCCCCAGTGGCTTAGCAGTTTAGCGCTGCCTTTGGCCTGGGGTGGTATCCTGGAGACGCAGAATCAGGCCCCATGTCGGGCTCCCTGCATGGAGCCTGCTTCTCCCTCTGCCTGTCTCTCTCTCTCTCTCTGTCTCTCTGACTCTCTCTGACTCTCATGAATGGATGGGTAAAATCTTATAAAGAAAGAGAGAGAGAGAAAGGAAGGAAGGAAAAGAAAGAGAAAGAAAGAAAAGAAAGAAAGAAAGAAAGAAAGAAAAGAAAGAAAGAAAGAAAGAAGAGAGAGAGAAACACTTGTATCTTTCATCCTGTCGTATGTCCAGTCTGAAACCCTTAGAGGACAAAACACAAACTTTTTGGTTAGGCATTTAAGCAACATCTTAAAATTCAAACACCTCATACTATCCTTCAAAGCAAATATTTCATTCAAACCAAACTAAAATGCTACTATTCCCAGAATACACATTCAGTTATTCATTCATTCAAAATACATTCAAAAGATAATCATTGAAATCTTCTGTTTGTCAGGCACGAAGTAGTTGCTGAAAATACAACAAACAGCCATTGACCCTAATTGCTCTAGACTATACATGAAAAGCGGAATAAGGGATAGTTTAGACAAATCTTAGTAATTAGGCTATAACAACAGCATACTGCATGTGTTAAAAGGTAAATATATTAAAATACATAAAGTTATGACTCTCCTACAGATAAAAAGTGAATGTGCTTATAGATTTTTATCTCATCAGTGAAGAAATTTGTAAGATGTCAGAACCAGTACAAAGGAGAATCCAAAAACACAATCATAGATCAAAATTATGAAAATTGCTAAAAAGGAAACAAAAACAGAGAAAGATAAATACAGAAAGCAAACTGGCAGTTGCCAGAGGTGGGAGGGGGAGTGAAATAGATGAAGGGCAGATTAAGATTGCAAACTTCAGTTAAAAATAAATGTCATGGAGATAAAAAGTACAGCACAGGGAATACTTCCAGTCAATAATATTGTAATAACATTACATAGTAACAAGTGAAAACTATACTTACGTAGTGAACATTGAGTAATATATAGAATAGTCAAATCACTATGTTGTATACCTTAAACTGTAGTATATCATATGTCAACTATACTTCAATAGCAAACATTTGAAAATGAATTTTAAGGGGTGCCTGTCAGTTAACTATCTGCCTTTTTCTCAGGTCCTGATACCAGAGTCCTGGGATCAAATTTGTCAGGCTCCCTGCTCAGCAGGGAATCTGCTTCTCCCTCTCCCCAACCCACCCCCTTTTGCACTCTTTCACGCATGTTCTCTCTCTCTCAAATCTTTTAAAAAATAAAAAAATAAATTTTAAAACTCACGGAAACTAATGTTCAAGTGTAGACCAAAGTTTGTTTTTTCCTTTAGAGCAAGATGGTAGAAGGTATTGAGAGTGGAGAGCAGTTGTTCATCCCATGCATGCTCTCTCTCTCTCTCTCTCTCTCTCTCTCTCTCAAGTAAATAAATCTTTTTTAAAAATAAAAATAAATTTTAAAAGTTATGGAAATTAATGTTCACATGTAGACCAAAGTTTGTTTTTTTTCCTTTGGAGCAAGGTGGTAGGAGATATTGAGAGTGGAGAGCAGTTGTTCATCCCTTCACTGAAAAGAATGTGTTTTGCAGGTCTATAGATAAGAATTAGTTTACATTGCTATTAGTTACCTACAACTTACAAAGTTGTAAAATAGCTCCCATAGAATGAGAGTCAGATAACCTAGACAGTTGTGCTCAAGAGTAGGAGTCAGTGAACTATGGCTATCAGCCAAATATTCCCACCCCCTTTTTTTTTTTTTGGTAAATGGTTTTATTAGAACATAGTCATTCCCATTCATTTACATATTAACTGTGGCTTCTTTCTTGCTACAAAGATGGAATCGAATTGTTACAAAACAGACAATAAGGCTCACAGAACTTGAGTGTTTTCTGTCTGGCCTTTACAGAACTGACCCTACTCCAGAAAATGCATAATTTTCCATCCAAATAGTTTTTTCCTAAACAGGTATGTGTTTCTGACCGTTAAAAGAGAATCAGGGGTTTCTTTCTTTTATTCAGCAGACTAAATGTAGAAGCATAGATAGCAAATGTTTGGATAGGTTAATGATAATAGTGATAATACAGATATACCTTGGAAGTATTGCAGATTCAGCTCCAGAACACTACAATAAAGCGAGTTGTGTAATGAAGTGAGTCAGATGAATTTTTTGCTTTCCCAATGTATATGTTTACACTATATTGTAGTCCGTTAAAGTATACAAATAGCATTATATCTAAAAGAACTATGGGGCAGCCATAGCCCAAAAGAACTATGGCGCAGCGGTTTAGTGCCTGCCTTCAGCCCAGGGTGTGATCCTGGAGACCTGGGATCGAGTCCCATGTCAGACTCCCTGCATGGAGCCTGCTTCTCCCTCTGCCTGTGTCTCTGCCTCTCTCTCTCTCTGTCTGTCTCTCATGAATAAATAAATAAGATCTAAAATAAATAAATAATGTACATACCTTTTTTTTAAAGATTTTATTTATTTATTAATGAGAGAGACACAGAGAGAGAGGCAGATACAAGGCAGAGGGAGAAGTAGACTCCATGCAGGGAGCCCGATGTGGGACTCGATCCCGGGTCTCCAAGATCAATGCCCTGGGCCAAAGGCGGCACTAAACCACTGAGCCACCCGGGTTGCCCCAATGTACATATCTTAATTTAAAAATATTTTATTACAGGAACACTTGTGCGGCTTAGTCTGTTAAGTGTCAGACTCTTGATTTCATCTCTGGTCATGATCTCATGGGTTGTCCGTTTGATACCCACGTTAGGCTCTGTGCTCTGTGAGAGTCTGCTTGAGATTCTCTCTCTCCTCTTCCCCTGCCACTCCCCTCACTCTCTCTCATGCATGTGCTCTCTGTCAAGCACATGTTCTCTCTCTCTTAACATAAATAAATCTTTATAAAAAATACTTCATTCCTGGGCACCTGGGTGACACAGTTGATAACATCAGACTCTTGATTTTAACTCAGGTTGTGATCTTGGGGTCACAGAATCGAACCCCACATGGGACTCTGCTCAACATGGAATCTGCTTGAGACTCTTTCTGCCCTCCTCTGCCCCACCCTTCTCTGTAAAATAAATAAATCTTTAAATCATTAAAAACAATAAAAAATAAACTTTCTTTGCTGAAAAATGCTAGCCCTCCTCTGCCCCACCCCCCTCTGTAAAATAAATAAATCTTTAAATCATTAAAAACAATAAAAAATAAACATTCTTTGCTGAAAAATGCTAGCCATCATCTGAGCTTTCAAGTGAGTCATATTTTTTCTGGTAGTGGGTCTTGCCTCACTGTTGATAGCCACTCACTTATCAGGGTCGTGGTTACTGAAGTTGGGGTAGCTGTAGCAATTTCTTCAAATAAGACAACAATGAAATTT
Organism: Nyctereutes procyonoides; assembly: GCF_905146905.1. Taxonomy (NCBI): domain Eukaryota; kingdom Metazoa; phylum Chordata; class Mammalia; order Carnivora; family Canidae; genus Nyctereutes; species Nyctereutes procyonoides. Next base: position 18,174,023 of record NW_026575040.1, on the reverse strand, counting down.
GCTCCCCCAATGGCCTCTTCCTTTCATAAACAATTTCTCTGTAGCACATGATCCTGTTTGATAACATTTTACCCACCATAGACCTTTCAGAATTGGAATCAATCCTCTCAACTAACGTTATTGTTATATATAAATCCTTTGTTGTCGGGGGATCCCTGGATTACTCAGTAGTATACCACCTACCTTCAGCTCAGGGCGTGATCCTGGAGTCCCGGGATCGAATCCCACATCAGCCTTCCTGCATGGAGCCTGCTTCTCCCTCTGGCTGTGTCTCTGCCTCTCTGTGTGTGTGTCTCTCATGAATAAATAAATAAAATCTTTAAAAAAAATTCTTTGTTGTTATGTCAACAATCTTCACGATATCTTTACCAGAAGTAAATTCTACCTCAAGAAACCACTTTCTTTATCAATTAGAAGCAATTCCTCATGTTAAAGTTTTTAAGATCGCAGTAATTCATTTGCATCTTCAGCCTCTAATTCCATTTCCCTGTTCCTTCTACCACGTCTGCACTTACTTACTCCACTGAAGTCCACAAGTCATCCATTAGGGTTGAAATCAACTTCTTCCAAACTCCTGTTCATTTTGATGATTTGACCTCTTCCTATGAATCACAAATGTTCTTAATAGCCTTTGTAAGATGATGAATCCTTTCCAGGTTTTCAGCTGACTTTGCACAGGTCCATCAAAGGAGTTGCTACCTAAGGCAGATCTAGCCTTATGTATTTCTTTAATAATAGGACTTGAAAGTCAAAATTACTCTTTGATCTATGGGCGACAGAATGGATATTCTGTGAGCAGGCATGAAAACATTAATCTCATTGTACATCTCCATCAGCTCTCTTAGATGACCACGTTCACTGTCAGCAATAATATTTTGACAATTCTTTTTTTCTAAGCAATAGGTTTGAACAACAGGCTCAAAGTATTCAGTAAACTATGTCAGCATGTAAATTATATAAACAGATGTGCTTTGTTCCATTGACAGAGAGCACAAGCCATGTGTATTTAGCATGATTCTTAAGGGCCCTAGGATTTTCATCATGGTCAATGAACATTGCCTTCAACTTCAAGTCACCAGCTGCATTAGCCCCTAACAAGAGAGTCAGCCTTAGGAGTCAGGCATTGACTTCTCCTCTCCAGCTATGAACGTCCTAGACGGTTCATCTTCTAAAAGAAGGCTATTTCATTTACATTGAAAATCTGTTGTTCAGTATAGCTAGCTTTGTTATCTTAGCTAAATCTTCTGGATAACTTTCTACAGCTTCCATGTCAGCACTTGCTGCTTCACCTTGCACTTTTATGTTACAGAGAAGACTTATTTGCTTAAACTTTATGAGCCGACTTCTCTAACTTCATACTTCTGCAGCTTCCTCAACTCTCTTGGCCTTCATAGAATTGAGGAGAGGTAGGGCCTTGCTCTGGATTCAGCTTTGGCTTAAGGGAATTTTGTAACTAGTTTGATCTTATATCCAGATCACTAAAACTTTATCCATAATTCAGACTGTTTGGCTTTCTTACCATTCATGTGTTCACTGGGATAGCACTCTTAATTTCTTTCAAGAACTTTTCCTTTGTATTCGTTGGCTTGGCTAACTGTTGGGTGTAAGTGGATTAGCTTTTATCCTATCTCCATATTTGACATGCCCTCCTCACTAAAAACTTAATCATTTCTAGCTTTTGATTTGAAGTGAGAGTTATATTCTTCCTTTCACCTGAACATTCACCCACAAGGCCATTGCTGGGTTATTAATTGGCCGAATTTTTGAACACTGTTATGTCTCAGGAAATAAGGAGGCTCAAGGCTAGGAAGAGAGATGGGGAGCAACTGGTCAGTGGAACAGTTAAAACACACACTTTTATTGAATAAATTCACCATCTTATATGGGTATAGAGTTCATAGTGCCCAAAAACAATTACAATAATAACATCAAAGATCACTGATCACAAATCATCATAACAAATATAGTAATAATAAAGAAGTTTGGGATCCCTGGGTGGCGCAGCGGTTTACCGCCTGCCTTTGGCCCAGGGCGTGATCCTGGAGACCCGGGATCGAATCCCACGTCGGGCTCCCAGTGCATGGAGCCTGCTTCTCCCTCTGCCTGTGTCTCTGCCTCTCTCTCTCTCTCTCTCTCTCTGTGACTATCATAAATAAGTAAAAATTAAAAAAAAAAGTTTGAAGTATTGAGAGAATTAGCAAAATGTGACACAGAGACACAAAGTTAGCAAATGCTGTTGGAAAAATAGCGCCATGGACTTGCTTGACCAGAAGTGGCCATGAACCTGCAATTTATAAACCATGCAGTATCTGCAAAGGGTAGTAAAACAAAATGTGCCTAAACGTGAGGGCTAGCATATATCATACATTTACTATTGCCAGGCCTTGTGCTAAGCACCTTACAGACATTTCATACGATCCTTGCATATGACAGAAGTGTTGTTGCTGCTGTTGCAGTTATTATTTCTCCATTTAACAACTAAGGAACTTGAGTTGTGCCTCAGAGATTATAGAATTTATCCAGTGTTTCATAGCTGGTAAATGGCTAAGGATAGAAGAATTGAAGCAGTGACGAGATGATAGTTAAAGTAATAGACTGTGTAGGCTAATTTTCAAAGGAAGGAAATAAAGCCATGATGAAACTTTGGGGCTGGAAAAAAATAAAAAGGTCAAGATATTGAATATCTTGAGACAAAAGAACAAGCGGCAGTAAGTAGTAAAGGAGTGATGGCGCTGTACGAATAGGTCATGTCAGAGTTGAATATTGAACTTAAAAATTGGCAGAAGTCAAGTGGTTTGCAGTACTCAGAGCATCCTTTTGGCAATAAATTAGTTGATGGTGATGGGAGGATTGTTGGGAGTCAGAAATGTTAAAAAGACATAAAAGTGGCTATGGGGATACCTGAGTGGCTCAGTGGTTTGGCACCTGCCTTCAGCCCAGGGCATGATCCTGGAGTCCCAGAATCAAGTCCCACATCAGGCTCCCTGCATGGAATCTGCTTCTTCCTCTGCCTGTGTCTCTGTCTCTCTCTCTCTCTCTCTCTCTCTCTCTCTCTCTCTCTTTCTGTCTCTCATGAATAAATAAATAAAATCTTTTAAAAATTAAAATAAAATAAATAAAAGTGACTGGATCAGTGTTGAAGCTCTCCAAGAGATGATACACTCAGAAAGTGGGCTGTGCGTACTAAATCCGTGGATATTCAAAAAATGTTTGAATCTGAATTCTGTGATCTAGGAAGGAAAATATAACCAGGGAAGCATCAGCTACCTGCAGAATGAGCTTCTGAGTTTGGGACATAGGTAAAATAAATTATTTTGTGGAAGGAAAGTCTCATCTTAAAGTATCAAGCAGTACGCAAGTATAATTTCCTACTTCTGTTAAAAGGCCAGAGAGAGTCTGATGATGCAGATGTTACTTGGCAGGAAAAAAACTTCATTGTTTCTGTTCTCTCCATAAAACTTGCTAATTATACTTTTGGTGGTACTCAGTGCTCTTGGGGAACATTGTTTAAAAGTCAATTTATTCTTCTGGAAACGTATCTCAGGGGGGAAAAAAGGTATATTAAATAAGGCGCGAGAGTAGACACCATCTCAGGAAAAAAGAAAAAGGAGATGACAACAGACTGGTCATTATATGATTATAAGATATTGTTGTCAGTTGTGGAGCCATACCAAGAACTGAGAGATGATAGAATAAATAAGGCAAGAGCAGCAGAATGCTGGCAGTTATTAAAGCTAGATGATAGGAAGGTTCCTGGGTGGCTCAGTTGGTAAGGGTCTGCCTTAGGTTCAGATCATGATCCCAGGGTCTTGGGACCAAGCCTCACTTTGGGCATTAGGCTCCCTCTTCAGCGGGGAGCCTGCTCCTCTTCCTCGGGCTTGTGCTTCTGCTCTCTCTCATGCACATGCATGCTCTCTCAAATAAATAAAATCTTTAAAAAAAAAAAAAAGCTGGATGAAAGGTATAGGAAGGTTTATTATACAGGGTGTTTTGTTTGTTTTGTTTTTTTTAATTTTTGTTTGTATTTGAAAATTCCCAAAATAAAAAGCTTAACTTTTAGAAGATGTTCCAGTATGGAATGTCAGTTCAATAAGCATTGCATACCCAACTATATACCTACTACTGTATTGTGTTTTATGTTATTCTTAATTGTATTTTTAAAAATGCAAGGAATTGGGAAGAGGGGGTAGTTGTTTACAAGATGTGAAAGCTAGCATTAAAGGTAAAAATAGTGGCTTTTAGTTATCAGAACTCTCCTGAAAATCTTAGGACTACATAATACCATTTTCACAAAAGCAAAAGAGAAATGACGTTTCTTTAACTCCTGTTCTTCTAATGTTGGTTAGCACCTCACATAGCAAGCTTCTTTTTATTTACAAAGAAAGGGTTCAAAGGCATACTGGTAGCTTTGCAGGAAGACTTTCAGAGGACTGTATCAAGGAAGTTTCTAACCTAAGACATGCAGAAAAACTCACTAGGAAGAAGATGGGTGTAGAGTATGCTCACTACTGACCTCAGAAAAAGTTTGCTTTCAAGAAATCCCTTATAGCATTTTAGAAGTAGGGACTCTCTTTATGGAAACCTATAAAAACCTAAAAATAAAAGTCATTCTCATTGCATATTTGCAATTATGCATTTATATACTGAATATATTAAAATTGTTTTTAATGGTTTTTGTCGTAGTTTTTCTTTTTATTCCCAAAAAATCTTCTTTTGTTAATCTATATCCCATACCTCCCTACTCAATATCTTTTTTTTTTAAATATCTTTTCTTTTTAAAGATGAGGTTCATGTGTCAGAGACCAAGAACAATTTATTGTTTTTTTTTAAGATTTTATTTATTTATTCATAGAGAGAGAGAGGCAGAGATACAGGCAGAGGGAGAAGCAGGCTCCATGCAGGGATCCGGCGTGGGACTGGATCCCAGATCTCCAGGATCACACCCCAGGCTACAGGCGGCGCCATACCGCTGCACCACCAGGGCTGCCCTACTCAATATCTTTTCATTGGCTGGTGTAGGATTGAGAAAAAAAGTTCAGAGAAAAATGAGTGAAAATGAAATATTAAGATGGTAAAATTTCCCTCTGCTACTGATGATTAATTAAAGATTGGGGAATCTAAACTGCTAAGATTACCGTGTTTTACTAATTTAATAGTACATAGGTAGTTTCTTTTCTTAAAGATTGGGCTGATTGCGTTGGCAGCATGCATTTGATGGATGACTGTCATTATCTTCTCAAACCTGCCTGACACTTTAAGTGTAGAAAATGATAATTAAATTTTCAAGAGACCATGTTGAGATTATAAGATTTGGGGCTTGTAAAAGAACAAGCATAACAGTTGGATACCCGTGGTTGGTGTGTTTTTATTGACCTGGGGAAAGGAATAGAAACATCTCAGGTTTTCTTTTACTTTGTTTCTCTGTACAATCCCCTTCCTCCTCAATTAATGTATTGTCCAAAGTGTTTATAATGACTTGGAACTATTCAGGTTGCACAAAGCATTTAATGAAATCTTGCCTTAGACAAAACACTAGAGAGGATCATAATTAATGTCTCATTTTCTGCCAGTTGCTATTGATTACTCATTCAAGATCCCTTTGTTCTCAGAATGATAACAACTGTAGTTTGCATCACTATCTAATGAGATTCTCAGGATAGAATTCTTTAACAACATGCTGATAATTGCTACCATATCCCTGGAATTTCAATGTAAATAAATTTGCATCATAATACAATTATTTCACAAATATCAGTGTTTTCCAAATTCAGATTTTATTAGTCTATTTTTTAATTATTTGTAAAAAAATTAACAGAAGACTGATACAGTATTAAAACCCTCCATTTATATTTTTGCCAAGTTCCTCTTTATTCTCTTGAGTTTTTTATTTGATTGTAAGAGGCTTCTTTGTCACTCTCCAGTTTCCCTGTCATAATCCCTGAAACTTTAAGTGGACTTACAGCTAAACTGTACTGTGATGTTTCTCAAGTAAAAAAAAAAAAAAAAGTTACAAATCTGGCAGTACTATACTAATTTTGCTCTTGGAACAGTTTTGTTTCTTCATCCCTCAGTGACAAAAGAAACATGGTACAGTATAAAGAACTCAACTGAAAAAAATATTTTAGGCATTCTCTATTTTATCATGATTTTATCATGTTTTATACTTTTTTACATCTTTAATTAGTGCACTCCCCTTTCAAAAAGACAAATCTGGGAACAGCTGCTTGCCTTTATATATTAAAACTGTATATTAAAAAAAACTGTATATTGTTTCAAGGCTATAACACAGGCATGAAAATTAAAGAATCATGTAGAAAGTACACAGCAGAGGTTCCATGAGTCCATATTAAATATTTTAAATTTTTTGCAATGTGTGACTATAACACTAGATACTTTGCATCTTATTTTTCTAGAAAACAAATCAGTGATACATTAGTGCTCATAAAATGACACTAAGAATTTTTGACAGAAGGGTTAATTAGGTCCTTACTTAATCCAAAGTTATGATGGATATCGAAGTACATCTAGTACTGTGTTTGGGCCAACCCACTTGATGGTAAAGCAGTTCTGAGGAAGCATGCTTATGTTTATCAAGATTTCAGACACTTTCCATTTTAAGGGCACTGAGAATATCCAAATTACTGCAGTGTGGCTCTGAATCCCCCTCGGCTACTGAGCCCCACCATTCTTATACCCTGTATAACAGGATTCGTCTGCACTTCCTATTTCACATTTAGAGTACCTTCCAAGATACTTAAGAAGTTACATTAATAAATGATGTTGGGCAAGCTCATTACTTATTCCTCTCCTTTACTTTTTAGTCAGTATTACCACGAAGACTTACACTGAAGTTTTCAAGTTCACATTTTAGAATCAGGGTTTCTCAAGCACTCTAACAGGGAGAGAGAACTGAAAAAACATATATATATATATATATATATCACATAGACTACTAAAACTCCATACAAAATGAGGATTTTTATTTATATGCTAAAGGTTTGCATGCAAAATTATTATTTATTTATTTATTTATTTAAAGATTTTTCTATTTATTCATGAGAGACACAGAAACATAGGCATAGAGAGAAGCAGGCTCCATGCAGGGAGCCCAATGTGGGACTCGATCCTGGGACTCCAGGATCACGCCCTGGGCCAAAGGCAGGCGCTCAACCACTGAGCCACCCAGTGGTTCGTTCCCCCTCCAAACGAAATTTAAAGTGCAATTTTTAAAATGATAAGTATATATAAAAAATAAAATGAAACTTATGTAAAGTTTTCATTATGATAATCTAGGTTATATTAGTGTTCTGGGGATGAACTTTCATCGATTATTCTTCAGTAATTACATATATTTTTCACAGTTGAGGTTCTAGAGGACTATTAAAAAGATTCTTTTCTAAGCCTTATTAAGAAATTTAGTGCTCTGTCATTTCAGAAAACTAATTCTGCCTTGAATAAGACAGCTCGGCAGAATAAAACTGCTTTGCCTAGTGCCATATCCTCTGGGATTGTGTATTCTTTTTGCTTGAGATACCTCCAGGACAAGATCAGTGGTAATCAATAATGCTTCTCATTTGTTTTTAAGCAGGCAGGAAAATCAATAATATGAGCTGATGTGTAATTTTATTTTAGGGGAAAAAATTAAATAGTTTATTATATGTGCTTTAGTGTTACCAAAATGTTTAAAGAATCAAATAAAAGAAAAAATACATGACTTTATTAGTGGTAGAATATCAAAATAGGCTTCATATAGTTTAGACCTTAATTTTTTAAGCCATTTTCCATTAGTTTCACGGGTATTATTTCCTAGATTATCAAGTCCTAGTGGAGAAAACATTGTCTTAAACTTCTTTAGTGCTTCTTATAGTACTGAACAATTCATTTTAGTTAACGGAGTAAGATGTGTTCTTAAAAAGAAACAATTTCTTCTACATTTGCTTTCCCTACGCATATAAATCATGATGCAAACCTAAGAGGGAGACGTGGTTATTTCTATGAGTAGGACAGCTAAGTGAAGAACATCTTCTATGGGGGTTCTTGCCATTAATATTCACTAAACAAGAATACAGAATATTTCCTAATCATATCTCCATATTTATCTATAGTAAGTAGATATCAGTAGTGTTTACCAACACTAAAATTGATAACAAATAAACTTTCTCCTAAAAACATTTGTTCTTTTTCTTCCTTTATTTCATGCATATGTGCAAAATCTACCAGTATGTATTCTATAGATAATACAGCTTTAGGGTTGTAATCTACAAAGTCATTTATAGGTCACTTCTATTTTTTAAAGTTAACAGTCTTATAAATGGTAACTAGGTTCCTGGACTATCATAGAAATCTTCTTTATATTGAAGAAAGAGCCTCTTAAACAGACCTAGATTCAAATTAGTGTTCTACTACTTGTTATCTATATAACATAATTTATATAATAATAAGATTGCAGTAAATATTCACTGAGATGGTACATTTGTAAATATGCTAGTCAATTCTTGATATTTATTCTGATTTTCTCCAACTTTTTATTTTGAAAAGTTAGAAACCCACAGAAAAGGTACAAGAAAAATACAGTGAATGTCCTTATGTTCTTAATGAAGTATCATCAATATTTCACCACATTTGTGCATACATATTCCTTTTCTTTCACTCTGTGTATGAGTTTTATACACAAAAATAAACACATCTGCTGAATCATTTTCAGAATAAGTTGCCATTTTTCTATTTATTCTTGATCTAGATTGATGCAGTTTTGAATCTGTCACACTTCTCTTTGGATTTAGCCTCTAATTGTCAACCCTCTCTCTAGGGACCTGTCCATTCTCTTTCTGATTTCCAACATCCTTTCTTACCGTAGCCATTGGGAGTTGTCTCAGCCAGCTTAGATTCAGGGCAGACAGGGTTTCCTGACTTAGGATAGAGTTTGTGCCCAGGAAACAGTATAAAATGTCATTCACCTCATTTTCATTCTTTGTGATCCTTACAATATGCTGGTCTATGGGGAAAGAAAAAAATGAAATTGAGTTTTTTATTTTCACTGAGGCCTAAAACTGTGAAACTCACTTGTACTTAACCCTTATTTACTTCTAGCAACCCTTTGAGTGAATTAGTAATATGTCCTTTATACAAAAGGAAAATAATGCACTAATGTTAGAAAGTTTGCCCGGGATCATACAGTTGGGATTTGAACTAAGGGTAGCTAATTCCAAAGCCCATGCTGTTTGTAGGACATCAATGTTTTTATAGACATTCTGCTTACTCTTAAGAATATAAGAATGTGGCAATTGCAGTTCTCAGAACAAAAGGAATTGGCTATGGATAATTCATATCATTTCAATCAACAAAACTCATGTAATGGACTTCAATCCTGGAAGAAAAACAACTTCTTTGTGTCCGAAGATCATGGACAGAAAATCTAAAGCATACTGCAGAATTTTAGAGAGCAAAATGTCTCTTACGATTTCAAAATCATCATGAAAGATGAAACAATCCCATGTCATCGCTGTGTCTTAGCAGCGTGCAGTGAGTTTTTCAGGGCTATGTTTAAGGTAAACATGAGAGAGAGAGACAGTGTGAGCATCACCATCACCAATCTGTCCTCCAAAGCGGTGAAGGCATTCCTTGACTATGCCTATACTGGGAAAACACAGATAACAGATGATAATGTGGAATGTTCTTCCAGTTGTCCTCATTCCTTCAAGTCTCCTTCCTAGCCAAAGCTTGAAGTGACTTTTTTTTTAAAGATTTTATTTATTTATTCATGAGAGAGACAGAGAGAGAGAGAGAGAGAGGCAGAGACACAGGCAGGGAGGAAACAGGCTCCATGCAGGAAGCCCAACATGGGTCCCCAGGATCAGGCCTCGGGCCAAAGGCAGCGCTAAACCACTGAGCCACCTGGGCTGTCCTTGTAGTGACTTCTTAATAAAAAATATTAACCTTGTATTAAAAAGAAGAATATAAGAATGTATATTCCTATTCACCATTTAGATTATTTTATGCCTCTATTAGTCTTTATTATATTTTACTTCTTTGAAGAAATAATTCACTGGCTACATTTTACTCATCTGAAAGTTTTTTCTGTCTTTATTGTGCATATTAGATAGACTTCTTCACCATTCTGCAAACTTAGTCCTTTGTCCCTCCACCAAAACATTATATAAGAGGAGTTAATAAACATTTTCCAAAAGGGGCTAGATAGTAAATATTTAAGCTTTGCTCACCTTACATTCTCCATTGCCAACTACTCACCTCTTACTGTAGCATGAAAACAGTCATAGCCAATACATAAATGAATGAGTGAGACTATGTTCCAATAAAAGTATTTTCAGAAACGGGCCCAGTTAACCCACAGGTCTTGGTTGTTGACTTCTAATGTAAATCATCATCTTATTTGCCCATGAGAATTTATGTGCTGGGGAAATGTTGTAAGGAGCACTGTTAAGAAAACTATGAATGCCCTTCTCCTGTCAGTGTTTGTATATATGTGTAAAATGGTCAGTTTCTTTTGTGCCTTCTACCTGAAAATGCACATAATGAAAGAAATACAGCAGATGCCTCAAAGCATTTTCAGCATCCTGAAAATAAGTTTTACACTGAGCAAGGAACATCTTAGTGAAAGACTAGTGATGTTTAGGGGAAAATTTCAAGGTACATGACCCCTGCCCTCAAACGTGTTGGTAATAGGTTACATCTAGCATACTATGAACCATATTCTGGTTGCTATTTGAGGTATATTGAGTGTGCCTAGCATGGGCAAAAAAGAAAAACAAAGCAGGAGTGACAATGGAAATTTCAGTGTAATGTAGGAGACTTGATGATTCCTGGGTCACACTACTCACACAAATAACAAAATCAGGAGATTCCATGCTAATAGTTTGTTATAGAAATAATGTATGTGTTATGTATATTTTCTCAATTTTGACATTTCTTCTGGAGACTATTATCTTAAAGGGGACTGCTTCTCCTTTGTGTTTAATAATCACACCTTCGTTTTCCAACCTGATGAACTTCATATCTGTTGGAATTTGTGCAGTAAACACTAAATAATTGGTGCTGTGTAGTCTTTATTTATATATATAAATTTATATAGTCTTGTGTTTGAAATCATCTTTTCCTCACTTTTCTCCTTTATAAAGGAAGATACCAACTCTGTTCAAAGAATAATTTACCTTTTTTAAAAAAAAAATTTATTTATTTATGATAGTCACACAGAGAGAGAGAGGCAGAGACATAGGCAGAGGGAGAAGCAGGCTCCATGCACCGGGAGCCTGACGTGGGATTCGATCCTGGGTCTCCAGGATCGCGCCCTGGGCCAAAGGCAGGCGCCAAACCGCTGCGCCACCCAGGGATCCCCGAATAATTTACCTTTTGATGAGTATGAGTTTTCATGATCATAAGCATTTCTGAAAGATATAATGATCTTTGGTTTAGTACATTGATTACTTCATATGTGCTCCAGCATTGTTGAATAGGCCCTTTTTAAAAAACTGAAATATCAAAAGAAAATGAAAAGGTAGTATAGCAAAACATTATATGCAGTAAAAACTGTGATCAGAGGAAAATTTAAAGTTGTAAATGCCTGCATCAGAAAAGATCTCAAATCAGTAGCCTAACTTTGTACCATAAGGACCTAAAAAAAGAGCAGACCAAACTGAAAGCCAACAGAAGGAAGGAAATAATAAAGATTAGAGCAGAAATTTTTAAAAATAGAGAATAGAGGGATCCCTGGGTGGCGCAGCGGTTTGGCGCCTGCCTTTGGCCCAGGGCGCGATCCTGGAGACCCCGGATCGAATCCCACGTCGGGCTCCCGGTGCATGGAGCCTGCTTCTCCCTCTGCCTGTGTCTCTGCCTCTCTCTCTCTCTGTGACTATCATAAATAAATAAATAAAAAAAATTTAAAAAAAAAATTTAAAAAAAAAAATAGAGAATAGAAAAAAACAATAGAATCAACAAAATCAAAAGTTGGTTCTTTGAAAAGATCAAAAATTGACCTTCAGCTAAATTGACTAAAAAGGAGTCAAATCACTAAAATAGAAATGAAAATAGGGAATATAACTTACCAACCTTACAAAGATAAAAAAAATTATAAAGGAATGCTATGAATAATTGTATGCTAACAAATTAGACAACTTAGGTGAAATGGAGAAAGTCCTAGAAACATACACACCCTGAAAACTGACTCAAAAAGAGATAGAAAATCTAAACAGCTAAAACAAGAGATTGAATCAGTAATAAAATCTCTTCCAAAAAAGAGAAGTCTAGATACAAATGACTTTACTAATGAATTCTACGAGTCATTTAAAGAAGAATTAAACACCATTCCTTCTCCAACATTCATTCTGTGAGGCCAGCATTACCCTGAATACAAACCAGACACCGATATCCCAGGAAAAAGGAAGCTACAGATCTATATCTTTTTTGTATGTATTTTTTTCCTCTTTTTGTATGTTAATGTAAAAATCCTTTACAAAATAGTAGCAAGCTAAATCCGGCAGCATATTAAAAGGAATATACAGCATTGACCAAGTAGGTTTTATCTCAAGAGTACAAGGGGTAGTTCAACATATGAGAAGTGATCATTGTAATTTATTAATAGAATAAAAGGAGAAAACCATCTGATCATCTTAATCAGTGCAGAAAAAAAGCATCTGAAAAAATCCAACACCCTTTCATGATAAAAACACAAGTTAGGACAAGGAGGAAACTTCTACTTGATAAAGGTTATTTGTGAAAAACCTATGTCTGATGTCATGCTCAATGGTAAAACAATGAAAGCCTTACCCACTAAGATTGAGAATGAAATGGTGCACATCTGGCTATCTCAGTCAGAACATGTGACTCTTTTTCTCAGAATTGGGACTTTGAGCCCCATGTTGGGCATAGAGATTACTTAAAAAAAAAAAAAAGTGAGAACAAGACAAGGATGTCTACTTTCACCACTTAACATTGAACATTTTACTAGCTTTTCTGTTTGTTTTTTGTTTTTTTAAGAGAACATGAGCAGTGGGGGAGGAGCAGAGAGGAAGACTCTTAAGCAGGCTCCATGCCCAGCTTGGAGTATGACATGGGGCATGACCTCACAACTCTGAGATCATGATCTATGCCAAAATTAAGAGTCAGACACTCAACCAACTGAGCCACCCAGGCACCCCGAATATTTTACTATAAGTTCTAACCAGAGCAATTAGGCAAGAAAAAGAAACGAAGGCATCTAAATTGGAACGAAAGAATTAAAACTTTCCCTATTTGCAGATGGTGTGATCTTACATATACAGAATCCACAATAAAACTATTTGAGCTAATAAATGAATTTACCATAGTTGCAAGTTCAAAATCAATACACAAAAACTAGTTGTATTTCTATACACTAATAATGAACAAACCAAAAATAAGTCACCAACTCCATTTAGCATCCAAAAGAGTAAAATACCTAGGAATATAACTACAAAGTGTAAGACTTATATACTAGAAACTACAGAGCATTGCTGAAAGAAATTAAAGAAGACCTAAATAAGTGGGAAAATATTCAGTGTTCTAGGAGTCAGAAAACTTAATATATTTAAGTTAGCAAAACTACTGAAAGCAATCTACAGATTCAGTGTAATCCCTATCAAAATTCCAATGGTATCTTCTTACAGAAATGGAAAAGCTGATTCTCAAAGTTATATATAATTTCAAAGAACCCCACGTAGCCAAAACAATATCGAAGAAGAGTAAATTGGAGTACACACTCTTCAATATCAAAACTTTACTACAAAGCTACAGTATAGAACTGGCATAAGGCAGACACATAGGCAAAAGGGATAGAATTGAGAGTCCAGAAATAAACCCAAGTATTCATAAGCAATTGATTTTCAACAAAGGATGCCAAGACCACTGAATAAGAAGATACTATTCTTTTCAACAAATGGTGCTAGCATAACTGGATATCCACATTCAAAAGAATAAAGTTGGACCCTACCTTCTACCATATACAAAAATTAACTCAGTGCATCAATGATATAGGTAAGAGCCAAAACTGTATACTCTTAGAAGATATAAGAGTAAATCTTCATTACCTTGGCTTTGGGAGTAGATTCTTAGATATGACATCAAAAGCACAACAAAAGAAAAATATACGGTAAATTAGACTTCATCAAAATTAAAAATTTGTGTTTATCCAAGAACATTAAGAAGTGAAAAGACAGCCTACAAAATGGGACAGGAAGTCATATGTCTGATAGTGTCTAGTATTCAAAACGTAATGTATTAAAATTCTGACAATATAACAGTAGAAACATAACCCAATTCAAAAATGTTCAAAGTACTTGAATTGATATTTTTCTAAAGAAGATATACCAATAAGGCCTTCAAGCCCATGAAGAGATACTCCGCATCATTAACCATTAGAGAAATGTGAATCAAAACCACAGTAAGGTACTTAACACCCACAAGGATGCCTATAATTAAAAAAAAAATTAAAAGTAACAAGTGTTTGTAGGGATATAATTAGAATCCTCATACATTTCTAGTGGGAAGGTAAAATGGCACAGCCATTATTGAAAACAGTTTGGAATTTCCTTAAGGGCAGCCCAGGTGGCTCAGCGGTTTAGCGCTGCCTTCAGCCCAGGGTGTGATCCTAGAGACCCAGCATCGAGTCCCACGTCGGGCTCCCTACATGGAGCCTGCTTCTCCCTATGCCTGTGTCTCTGCCTCTCTCTCTCTCTCTCTCTCTCTCTCTCTCTCTCTCTCTCTCTGTGTGTGTGTGTGTGTGTGTGTGTGTCTCTCATGAATGAATAAATAAAATCTTTAAAAAAAAATAAAAATATATATTTAAAAAAAAAAGAAAACAGTTCGGAAGTTCCTTAAAAAGTCAAACATAGGGACCCCTGGGTGGTTCAGTGGTTTAGCACCTGCCTTTGGCCCAGAGCGTGATCCTGGAGTCCTGGGATCAAGTCCCACATTGGGCTCCCTGCATGGAGCCTTCTCCCTCTGCCTGCATCTCTGCCCCCCCCTTCTCTCTCTCTCTCTCTCTCTCTCTCTCTCTCTCTGTGTGTGTGTGTGTCTCTCATGAATAAATAAATAAAATCTTAAAAAAAAAAAGTTAAACATAGAATCACCACATGACCCAGCAATTCTCCTAAGTATTCCTCAAAAGAATTCAAAACAAATACTCAAATACCCATACACAAATGTTCATAGCAACACTATTCACAACAGTCCAAATCTAGAAACAACCAAAAGGGGATCCCTGGGTGGCTCAGCGGTTTGGCACCTGCCTTTGGCCCAGGGCATGATCCTGGAGCCCCGGGATCAAGTCCCACGTCAGGCTCCCGGCATGGAGCCTGCTTCTCCCTCCCTCTGCCTCTCTCTATATGTCTATCATAAATAAATAAATCTTTAAAAAAAAATAGAAACAACCAAAATGTCCCATCAATGAATGAATGAATGGATAAACAAGCTTAGTATATCTATGCAATGGAATATTACTCAGCCCTAACAAGGAATGAAGTAGTGATACAAACTGCAGCATGGATGTATTTCAGAAAACATGTGAAGTGAAAGGTCATTACATATGGTTCCAAATTATATAAAATATTCAGAGTAGGTAAATTCATAGAGATAGCAGATTCATTGTTGTAAAGACTAGAGGAGGGAAAGAATGGAAGTTAACTGTTTAATGGGTTAGGGTTTCCTTTGGAGGTGATGAAAATGTTCTATTAACTAGATGATGATGGTCACATAACATTGTGAATGTACCAGATGTCACTGATTGGAAACTTTGAAATGGTTAATTGTACGTTTTGTGAATTCTAGCTCATTTTTTTTTAAGCTGAAACAACCAAAATTACTTAAAATCATTAAGTAGTGTGATAAACTGAGAGTTTTTCTTGATTATTAGAATGGAGGCAGGAAGTGGGCGACTGTGACTGGTGTTACAAAGTTCTACTGACTCATTCAGACCACAGCTGAGGTTTTTTCTCAGTACCTCTGTGATAATCAGTAGCTAAAAGGACAGCTACTCAGAGTATGGTGATGGCAGGCATTAAATATGGAATAGCAGGATAGTCTATGTATCAGAGGAATCACAGCTCTTTTCACCTGAGAGCATCTTCTCAACTGTCCAGCACCCTTTCCAGTTGAGGTCTTTTTCCCTCAGCTGCCAGAAAACTTAAAACCAAAATCCGCCAAAATGACTTCATTAGCTTTATCTTAGGGTCACTGGTTTAGTAGGTCAGGGCTGCTGAATCTCTGGATCTCAATGAAGCACTTGACAAAGCCTCATGTTATCGTAGCATACCATAGGGATCTCCTCAGCCTTGTCATCCTAATGTCTTTGGGGTTTTTTAATACCATTTTTTATGCCCCAATACTAGAAAGGCTAGCAAATGCATTGGTTGACAGACTCAGAATCTTAAAAAGGCAGAAATGAAATATTATAATGGATAAAATATAACAAGATGAATTTTATCAGGTAAATATTAACTGTTGTACTTGGGACCAAAAAAACACAAGGAAACTGTTGGAGGGCCAGGACTTAATAGCAACGTATGCAGTAAAAAGTAACAGCATGTAATCACTCCTAACCTCTTAATATGAGCTAGCACAAATGGGTTATTTAAATGCAGTGTTGAAAATGACTCTGCACTAATCAGGCCACATCTGGGGCATTGTCATCCATTCTATTTTACAAGACACTTTGACAAACTTTTAATAAATCCAGAGGTTTTAGAGGTTTTATGTCAGAGATGCTGAGGATTACTTTCAAACCCGTGCCATGAGACACAGTTGAAGAAAACAGGAATGGCTAGTCTTGACAATATTGGCAGTCTTCAAACAAATAAAGCTATCCCCCCTTTTTTTTTTTTTTAAGATTTTATTTATTTATTCATAGAGAGGCACGGAGACACAGGCAGAGAGAGAAGCAGGCTCCATGCAGGGAGCCCGACGCGGGACTCAATCCTGGGTCTCCAGGATCACACCCTGGGCTGCAGGTGGCGCTAAACCACTGCGCCACCACGGCTGTCCCAAATAAAGCTATCCTAAAAGAAAAAAGAAAAGGAAAAAATAACAGAATTGACTGCCTTGTATGGTCATGAAAGCATTCAAGCAAAGACTTGGTGGCCGTTTTTCAAAAATATTCTTGATGACTAAAGGGTAGAACCACATAGTAACTAAAGTATCTTTTAACCTTAAGGTCGTATAGATCTGAACAATTACTAGAAAGCAGGCAACATGAAGATAGGAAAAAAGAAAATGTAGGTTTAAACCAATGGTGTAAAATAAATAAATAAATAAATAAATAAATAAATAAATAAATAAATAAATAAATAAATAAACAAATAAACCAATGGTGTAATAGAACTCAAAAAATTATATGAATCTGGGGGCAGCCCGGTGGCGCAGCGGTTTGGTACTGCCTGCAGCCTGGGGTGTGATCCTGGAGACCCGGGATCAAGTCCCACATCTGGCTCCCTGCATGGAGCCTGCTTCTCCCTCTGCCTGTGTCTCTGCCTCTCTCTGTGTGTGTGTCTATGAATAAATAAATAAAATATTTTTAAAAAATTATATGAATCTGAATTCAAAACATTATTGAAGGTACTAGGATCTTCTGAATCTGATTAAGAAGTGATGATATTTTCAGGTTTGGATTAGTATCAGTGGGAAGATAACTTCTTTCCTTGGCTCTGTTTTATAGTCTAGTCTCCTGAGACAAGATTTAGGGCTTGGAAGCCCCGCACAGCTGTCTTCTTCAGGAAAACCTGGAACACCATACTACTCATTCTCTGCCACAAGTTCCAGGAGAAGACCACTCCATGACTCTGCAACACTTGGTAAGTGTGTTGTACAACAAATCCTATCTCCCAGATTTTTTTCAACCTCTTAGTCTTCTGGCTGCACTCTTATTTAGTAGTAATGTGGTTTCTTAAGTATGATACTGATATTAGAGCTTATTTGCATAAAAATGTATCAGATATTTGATAAACAATCACTTTAATAGTTTGGTCACCATAAGAGGAACTAAATAGTGGAAAATGGGACTAATTTTTCCTATTATAATAAAAATAGCATGTGGTAATATTCACACCTTATTTTTTACTAAGATTGATATAATGCTGAACAGTTTACAATGTGGTTTTATATACTTTCTCATCTTGTTGGTCCAATAGCCCTGCTGGTCAGTAGATGTAATACTAGATTTAACATAAAATGAGGGTCAAGAGGACACATTCTTATAATTAGTAGATGGTTTACCGAAGATAAAATTTAAGATTTTCTGACTCCATGTCCAGTGTTCTTTGTATATTTGTTCTTCTACGCCCCATTTTTTTTAAATTTGAGGTAAAATCAATCATATTAAAATGTGCAATTCAGTGACATTTCATATATTCACAATGCTGTGCAGCCATCATCTCTGTTCTCGTTCCAAAGCATCACCTCAAAAAGAAATTCAGTATCAAGTTTTGAACCCTCATTTTCCTTAGCTTCCTTCTTTTATGCCTTATACATAGCCTCGCCAGGCTAATCTGTTTTGTATTGCTGCTTACAGCAAGCCTCAGGTGTACACACTGGCACCTTATCCAACAATATTTAAATGTGAGAATTTTTGGTGATCCCTAACAAGGAATTCTTTACACAAGAAAATTGAAGTGGTACAGGATGTCTATACCAAGGGTTTCTGAAATAAATATAGCCCACTAAAAGAAAGTATGTCATAATTATCTATTCCACAAATATTTGTTGACTGCCTCCAATTTATAGATCTACTACCTTCTGTCACACCTAGATTTTTGTGAAGTAGCCCTCATCCCTGGGCCTAGAGTATGCTTGAGTATAGAAAAGGGCAATGATGGTCATGTTTGGCATAGAGAGCTCTAACTAGATGTACCCGCCTCTCAGCATTATAGGTTACTTATGTGTAATAAAGTAAGCCCAGATGGTTTAGAACAGTATACTGTTTAATATTAAATGATAAATTGTGGGCACCTGGATGGCTCAGTGGTTGAACGTCTGTCTTTGGATCAGGGCATGATCCCGGGGTCCTGGGATCCAGTCCCACATCGGGCTCCCCACAGGGAGCTTGCTTCTCCCTCTGCCTGTGTCTCTGCCTCTCTCTGTGTCTCTCATGAATAAATAAATAAAATTTTAAAAAGAAAGAAATGATAAATTGTAAAGCATCTTTTCTCCATCTTCACCTTTATTTCCCACCACATGAGTTAGAGTAGGAACATTCATTGAGGCTAGATGTATCAGTTCACCCTAGAGAAATATGTTGTTAGTATCTATGTGAGCACATACTATGACATAAGATGCTAATATGGACCAATATACTGTTACTAAAAGTTCAGGAAGAAAATAAACTGTTGGTTCACTAGGAATTGGGGTGGGGGTATAAAAACTCAAGTTTTCCAGAAATTAAAACTTATATTTTCTTCATTTTCATTTTGATTATGATAGTGATAGATACTGTTATCTCCTCCATGCCAAGTATATATCTTCACAAAAATTTTGTGATGTTGTAATATTAACCTCCTGTTACAGATGAGGAATCAAGACCCAGGAAGCTAAGCAACTTAGCCAAGGCTTGGTACCCAGGCAAGCCTACTCATTTCCTATATGAATACCACTTAGTAGATTATTATTCCATTTTCTCTCTTATTTTTTTTTTAAGATTTAATTTATTTATTTGGCAGAGAGAGAACACAAGCAAGGGGAGCGGGAGAGGGAGAAAAAGGTTTCCTCCCGACCAGGGAGCCCAACACAGGGCTGGATCCCAGGACCCTGAGATCATGACCTGAACCAAAGGCAGACGCCTAACTGAGCCTCAAGTGCCCCTATTATTCCATTCTTGTTATTTCTCAGTCAGCCACTCTTCCTTGGCGTTGGAGTTATTCATAAAATCTCAGAGTCAAAAAGACTTTGGAGATTATCTATACCCACCTCAGTATCTTAAGCTGCTTAGATACTTCATGAAGTCAGCATTCTACAAAACAGTATCAAGCTATCTATAATATTTTGCCACAGAATTTAATATAAACATAGTAATAATGGCTAGAATTTATTGTCACTCTCTGTCAGGCACTGCCCCGAACATTTTTCATGTATTATCTTTATTTCAATAACTCTAAGAGGTATTAACCCCTTTTTACATCTTAGGTAACTGAAGCTCAAAGAGGTTAAAAGTAACTTGCCCATGTTCACATAGCTGCTGTTATTTGGAACTGCTGAAATTAGGAGCTGAAATTTGAATCCAGCCAGTTTACTCTCTTAACTATTAGATTTTGCAACCCCTCAAAAGTAAACTATGAATCTCAATTAATGATTTTGAATACAACATTATGTATGTAATTGTGTAGTGGCAGTCAAATGATGAGATAAAAATATAAAAGTGGTTCAGTCAGTTAAGCAGCTAACTCTTGATTGCAGTACAGGTCATGATCTCAGGGTTGTAAAATTGAGCCCTGTGTCATGCTCCTCGCAGGGCATGGAGCCTGCTTAAAATTCTCTCTCCTTTTCCCTCTGCCCCTCTCCCCTTCTCTCTAATTAAAAAAAAAAGAAAAGAAACATTTCTATTCACATAGGAAGTATAAACTGCCCGAAACTAAATTGCAACATCGTCTGCTAGTAATTAATCCAAAATAGATTGATGAGCTCCAAAATGATAGGAGCAATTCTGGTCTAATAGAGTGTGGCTTTTATTCAAAAGATACTGTATTTATTAGTTGTGAAGAGTTGGGTTCTAAAAAAGCCTCACAAAAATTTTCTTCTAAGTTTTTTAAGTATAGAGTGTGCCAGATGTTGTTTATCTTTGGCACTTTTGTTTTAAGGAAGTATAGGCTGCCTCTTGGCGTAGAGACTTGGATGGTAATGAATGCTTTTTGCCCTTTTATTGTATAAAATTTTTCCACATGTTACTTATAAAGTTGCTCTTTTAGCTTTGCAGCCTCTTAGAATATAAATTATAAGATGCCCAGCCCTAATTAAAAAAATGAATTTCATTCTTTATTAAACAGCTATGTCTTACAATGGCATATAATTTATGACCTAGGAAAATATCATGCTTAAGTCTCATTTTTGCAGTTTGTAAAATAGTATACTTTACATCAGCCTTCTTAAAAGTGGACCCCTCTGAAAAATTCTGAATTTCATCCATTATTTGTGTAAGATTGGAATGCTGCACTTTACCACCATTTTTTTTGTATAGTAAATAAGATGGACAAGTTTTAAATTTTAAGTTTTACAGATACGAAAATTAAAGTAACAAGTAAAGCTGGTTAAGTATCTATGAAAAGACTCATGTTCTCATTTGTATCAATAAATGATATATGTCTTACAAAGAAATAGACTTTCTCTAGTTATTATTTGGAAATACTATAAACATCCACGGATAAATTCCATAATAATTAGTGCTGAATTGGCAGTTTTAACCACACATTGTTAAACAGTACATGTTGCTACAGAATACAAGGTGACATGGTATATGACAGTGCCTGTATTTAATTGTTTATGTAGAGTTTCTCCAACATGATTATCGCTATAATTTTTCATTTATTAAATTTGATTTCAGATTTTTAACATAGTAAGTTATAGCACAGCATTCACTTTCAGTCTTTTTCAATGTGATTTTTAAACCTAGTTTTTCATGTGATGTGGACACTAAATTTGCATCTCTTAAGCAGTTTTATTATTAGAGTGACCTGTTGCACCAAATGCCCCTCTGCAACTGAAAGTGAGAAGTGTGATATAAAGTGCCTGGTATGGAGCCTCGCACATAATGGGTACTTAAGAAATGTTAATTCCCTTTCTTCACACATGTTTGTTGGTTTGTTACTTTATTTTATTTTATTTGCTTTCTTCTTCCTAAACTTACGTGTATGTATTTCAGAATATATCACTTCATTAGGAAAACTGTTTTGACCAGGAACCAATTAGGAAGGATGAAACCCCCATCCCTATATGCCCTTGCTTATTCCTAAATATTGGAAAACAAGATAGGCTTTAAAAGGAAAAATTCTTTCCTGTTCACTTGAAGTCTCACCTCTTCTAATATAAATGCTGATGAAATATATTTTCCATATGCAGATCCTTTGCAAGCAAAGAAAGTCAGAAAGGTGCCTCCTGGTTTGCCTTCTTCAGTAAGTACCCATTTTTTTGACTTTGTGGTAAACAAACCGATTTCAGGTATTCAGTATTTGCTGGCTGTAAGGATATATTTGATTGGTGTCAGCAGGCACATGCACACTTCACATAGTAACTGTTCACTGTTCAGCGGAGTCATTGATTGAGATAAATCCACATTTAATGTTAGGTTTTTAGATATCTCTGCAGTAATTTGTAGCTTACTCATATGCTGTTACTCCATGTCCCTGTCATTTGAATTCCCCTCTTGGGAAGAGGACTAGGCCGGTAGCTGTCAAAGAAGATCTCCTGTACAGGTCTTTTGATGTTTAATTAGTCATTATGTTGCTGAACAGGAGGACAGACAGAGATTAATAGCTGAGAATCTTAGAAATTTACATTTGTAATAATCCCAGTGGAGCTAAAGACATTAAGATTCGGAGGACATGTTCGGCTCAGCTTGCCTCAGTAGGACTGAAGTTATTAATATGCATAAATCACCGAGTCAGATGTTCATTGTGAAGCCCTTGTGGATTTTAAAGCCTTCATTAAGCCTTTCCTAACTTCAGCCTAGCATCAGGAAAGCTTTCAAGCAACTAGTTTGTTGATCCCCCTTTGCTCAAAAAATGTATCCTTTGAGAATAAAGAGCTTTCATGAAGAAGGTTGGAAAGGTTTGGTGAACAATCATTAATGGCCATGATAATCTAATGCTGTAGGGGTGTTTGTGCTATTAAATATACTTTATTCTTTTAAAGAGTAAAAGTATTTGTAAATGAACCTACATCATAAATCCACCTACGTTTTAAAAATCTCTCGGTGTGAAAAGGGAAAAAAATTTTTCCCCTTTCCCTTTGCTTAGAACAAACGGGAAGTGGGGCTTTTGGATTGAGGCCCCATGCCTTGTAGGGTACATCTCTTTGTTGTGTAAATGATGTTGGGCTTTTATTTGGCAGTACTTAACACATGGGCGCAGGTGCTGCTGGATGAGTCAGAGCTCATCGAAGTATACACTGAATGGAATATCCGGCTTGGCAAGTAGTAATCTAGAAGGAGCAGCATGGGTCTGAGCTTTTTATTTTTTATTAAGTCTGAAGTAGAGATACCATCTTTTTGGTTGTTTGCCTTCCTTCTTTCCTGTGTTCTTCCCCTGCCTTCTCTTCCGTGTGATACATGAAAACTCAGATTTGAAATCCTCTTTTAAACTCAGTTCCAGATGGATCGGAGTTTTATGCAGCCTAGGGCAGCTGTGCTCTGAACCTGCAACCTACCTGGAAGGTTGGATTGCAGCTGCAGGCATTCTTAAAAGCTTTTGCTTGCATAAGCACTTGGGCCACTAGAGGCTGAATAGCTGCTTGATAAACAAAATGAACACAATGCCTCAAATCATTATTCCCGAAGACAGGAATTTTTTTTCAACAACAGCTAAAAATAGTTGGGCAATTTACATTTTAACAGTTGTGTGCTGTGCAGGGGTAGGTGGTTCAACACTGTAACAGATGATTTCTGCTAGATTAACAGAAATCATATTTAAAACTGACAGAAGTGCTAAAACATGTAACTGCAGTTTTCTTATAATTTATTGCCATAATTCTATGAAAGTAATAAAAATTAAATTGCATATTAATATTTAGCAGGACTACACAGGTGAAAAAAAATAATCAGATTTGTAAATGAAAAATTCATCTCATTTATTCTTAGCCTGACACTGATTTAAAAAACCATCTATTTTTGGTGTTTTGTAGTTTTTTCATGTTTAAAACAAACAGGCAAAATAGAACAGCCTGGAAAGAGTATACACACTGGAGGTAACCAGTATTCCTTCCAGTCCTAATCATAACAGCATTCACTACTTGGTGGTAGTTCTTTGTACCATCTCATGTGTTAGGACAAGCCACAGGGAAATGGAAGTGCACTGAATTCTGAACTTTGATTTCTTTGAGAACCATTAGGAAATTTTATAAGCCAAGCCTACTTACATATTGTGTTACTAACTACCTTCCTTGGGATTTATTAGATATTTGTGCAGAACAGAATAGAAGGGACGCCTGGGTGGCTAGTGGTTGAGCATCTGCCTTCGGCTCAGGGAATGATTCCAGGTCCAGGGATCAAGTCCCACATCAGGCTCCCTGCAAGGAGCCTGCTTCTCCCTCCCTCTGTGTCTCTGCCTCTCTCTGTGTGTCTCTCATGAATATATAAATAAAATCTTAAAAAAAAAAACATAGAATTCATTGTTTTCTATAATATCAGCATCAAACATACACTACTTAGAAACCATGCTGAAAATAGTATTTAAACATATTGAATGTTTTTAAGGATATATAAGAATAAATGCATTTTAATTGATTGAAAGTATATTTTAGATTAAGTGCTATGTTGATTTTGAAATCTCAAGTTTTTTAAAGGGAATTTTTTTTAAACTTTAAAAATGATACTTTGAGGGACACCTAGGTGGCTCAGCTCAGTGGTTGAGTGTCTACCTTCGGCTCAGGATGTAATCCCGGAGTTCTGGGATTGAGTGCAGCATTGGGCTCCCAGCGAGGAGCCTGCTTCTCCCTCTGCCTATGACTCTGCCTCTGACTCTCTGTATTTCTCATGAATAAATTTTTTTAAAGATATTTTGATAAATATTATCAAAATAATAAACTTCTGAGGATACTTATGGTATTTACCTTTTCAGCATCTAAAGCAAATGGGAGGGATGCCTGGGTGGCTCAACAGTTTAGCGTCTGCCTTCAGCCCAGGGCGTGATCCTAGAGACCTGGGATCGAGTCCCGTGTCGGGCTCCCTGCATGGAGCCTGCTTCTCCCTCTGCCTGTGTCTCTGCCTCTCTCTCTCTCTGTGTCTCTCATGAATAAATAAAATCTTTCATAAAAAATAATAATAATAAAATAAAGCAAATGGGAATTTAAATTTACAGTTTCCTACTGAAATGCTTTTACTGAAATTTATGTAATGTATAGATCTTTAACAATATGAATTGTGAAAAGGTATAAAAATGAATATGGACTGTGTATATTTTATTTCATCATCATTTGAATATCACTTCCCAAACAAAACTAGAAACTTGGCAGTAATATCTCAGATTTCACAGTTTACTGCTTGTCTAAAATATCTTTAATCATCTGTAAAATACATGTTACCTTTACTAAAGAAACAGTAGAAAAGCTAGGGGAATATTGTACTACTCATACTGCTACAAAAACAATAAGCAGGGTTACTTAACACACAAAGCATTGATAATATACTTACTTGACCACAGACCCCTGGTTAGAGACCTTTTCTTTTTGTAAGCCATAATATAAAGTTAGTTATTGTAAGCACAGAGGTCAGCCCCTATATTTCTCTGTGTTACAACTGAATGGTAATTCCTATCTGTGGATGAAGGGCCCAGTAAAGGGTGTGTTGGCATCATTAAAGCAGTATGGTCAGTAAGATTAAGAGAATGATCTGATCATTTAATGATTGATTGTATGACCCTGGACTTGTCAGCCCTTAGGAAGTTTGAAGTGGAAAGTCAGAAGTTCTTTTCAGATCTAAAAATGCTAAGTACTTACAGTTTTAAAACTGATATCCCCCCCCCCAAAAAAAAGAAAACCCTGATGTGCCTAGTACATTACCAGAAAGCATAGTTGCATAGCTTTCTTCCTGCTGATAAAGAAAAGTGTCCTTACGCACATTAACGTTTCCACTTACTTTTCTAGGTTAGGTTGGAATATTGGATAAAATAGGCCGGTAGCAACAACATTAGAATGACATTGAAAATTCTAACATAGGGGTGCCTGGGTGGTTCAGTCTGGGTGGTAAGCATCTGCCTTCAGCTCAGGTCTTGATCTCAGGTCCTGGGAGTGAGCCCTGATCTGGCTCTCTACTCATGGAAGAATGGGAGAGCCCGCTTCTCCCTTTCCCGCTCCCCCTACTGGTATTTGCTCTCTTGCACTCTCTCTCTCTCTCTCTCTCTCTCTAATAAACAAAATCTTTTAGCAAAAAAAAAAGAAAGAAAATTCTAACATATACACACACTATCATTACCTTCAGGGAACTTACCATCTAGTATGAGAAACAAGCATTCAGTGAATGAATTAATTGTATTGCAGTGAGGCGAGCAAAAGTGTATACCAAGCACTCTGGAAACATAAGTAGAACTAACCTTACCTTGGAAGTACTAATGGCCTCGGGAGTTGATATTTGAGCTGTGTCCAGAAAGATGAGTAGCAATTTTTCTGTTAGAGAAGAGGGAGGATGAACTAGGCAGGTAGAGGCATAGAAGTGAAAAAATAAAACACATGATCAGGACACATCTTAGAAGTACAGCATTACTGGATCCTATGCCAAGTACAACTTTTGTACTTTTTCTGTAGAAGAATCACTTGCCCACTCTAGAGGATGATTGGGGAACATATAAAATCAGTCCAGATATGAAAAGGTATAAACTGGGCAGCCCAGCTGGGATGGCTCAGCAGTTTAGCGCTGCCTTTGGCCTAGGGCTTGATCCTGGGGACCCGGGATCAAGTCCCGCAACATCGGGCTCCCTGCATGGAACCTGCTTCTCCCTCTGTCTATGTCTCTGCTTCTCTCTCTCTCTCATGAATAAATAAACAAAATCTTAAAAAAAAAAAAGGGTAAAAACTGTCACAACAGTCTACCCTGGATAAAGTCCTAAAGTATCCTGGTTGATTAATAATAGGAAGCATTTGCAATTGTTAAGGCTTATCAAGGGAGACTTTAAGAAGGCCTGGTACTTAGACTTTGTGATATTTTCCTCCTTTTTTAGGATTCCTGAGCTTCCTTTCCCCTTCTCCAGCCCCTAACTTTAGTCTTTGTTCTTGTATGTACATCGGTTGTTTTTCGTCTGTATCAGATCTGTACTAAGATACAACGTTTACAGAAAATTTTGAAGCACTGGATGGGAATTGGGGGTAATTGTAGGTTTTTCCTAGTAATTTTTTTGGGGGGAAAAAGCATTTGTACTGTGTTCTGTATACTGTGCATCCTTTACAGCCTTAGTGTCACTCTGTTACAGGTGCAGGACTTACATGTATGAGGATCTGGGTTAACCATGATCTGTATTATCTTAATCTTTAATCTTTGTAACACCTTTAAGATAACTAATACTCTCTTCTTACAAATGAGGAAATTGAAACTCAGAGATATTACGATAATACAGCCAAGATTACAACCTAATTTAATATCAAAGACTGTTTTCTGCTTATTTTGTTTATTTTGAATGTTAAAGCATGTTATATATCTTGGTTTATTCATCAAACATCCTGTTTAGTATATTAACTTTAAGCCATAGTTTATTGTGTCAATTATGTTTTTGTTGATCAAATTTATTTTTAATTGGCTTTGTTCTCTTAAGAACCTATCACTATCTGAAGGGATGATGTAGAAAAGCAAAGACTTTCTGTTTCCAGTCCAGCAGATGATGGATTTTATCTGACCTTAGCTGCTTTTGATTTTAAAACCTTTGAGAACTTGCTTTTAAGTTTTCTGAACACCAAGTTTCTATTTGTAAAAGGAGATAATAATGCCTGTCTCAAATGTTAGTGTGCAGGTGTCCTGTGCCTAATGTGTGCCTAGCATATAATAGATACTCGATAAAGGTTATCTTTTCTAGTTCCTACCACTGTAACCTGAAATTTAAAGTACTTAAGCATTTCATTTTTACCAAATGTTGCTGAAAAGCAAGCAAAAGTTTGAAAACGTAAGGAGAGATAAATGTTAGACTGAAAGAAAAAAAATTTTATGTTACCTAGACTTGTATATATAATATATGTGCTTGACACATGAGTGGTAAATTGTAGCTGTTCTTTAGAAAGCATTCATTTTCAGAAAAGGAGAGAAAATTCCTCGAATCAAATTCTCCGTAGAATACATACTACTTATTTTTGTTTTCTGAATTATCAGGAAATTATCATTTCCTCCCCTGTATTTTAATCATTGGTTAAATAGGCTTATGTTCCTCCAAAACATTTCTCAGATGAAAAGAAGTTTCTTTGTTCTTTATCTCTTAATTTAGTGTTAGTATTTTCATAGATTTTTTTATATGCTGCAGAAGATGTTGAATTCTGAAATAAGCAAGACACATTCAAAATTTTTATCACCAGAAAGTAAACACATAGACAAATTCTAGAATGCCTTTTTTAGACTCAAATTCTTCCTCATTTTGTTCTTCTTCAGTAGCACTTGCAGAAATCTTTTAAACATCACATTTTAACATCTTTTTTAATGTGGCATGTATTCATTATGTTTTGAATGTAACTGGCTTGTAGTTCCATACATAGGCTGATGACACAATGTTTCTTAAATGCTATGCTATGCTTTGTCCTTTGTATGTATTTTCCCCACAAAAGCTATTACACTTTATCACATAATCTTTGCTTTTTGGTTAAACTCTCAAGGTGTATTTTACCAGCCCAGGCATCAAGAAGAAATTTTTTTAGTTAGCTCTTACCCATGGAACTTGGCTTCTGAGTTAAATCAAAGCAGCTTAGAATCCACTTTATCTTGCATTGCTGCAGATAGGCAGAGTTCCGTAGCCTTTCGTTTGGTAATTGGCTGTCGAGTTTAGGAAATGATGCCTTTTTTCTCCTAAAATTCTTATGGTATTTTATATTGTTAGGAATGGCTTTTTAAAAATTAGTGTGAATTTTGACTTGGAAAACTACCATTCAAAAGATTACTGACAATCTAAGCCAGTAAGAAAAAGGTAAAGGGTTAGAACTATAGAGAGACTTGTTATCTCCAGTTTATCCACAAAAATAGCAAGCAAGGTGAGCAGCAAGTAGAGTACTCTCAAAGGGAGTGTCTTATGCAAGTCACTTGAAAGCTAACAGAGTGATTATAGACAATTATCTGAGGCCTTCAAGACTAGCAAGAATCCTAGTGCTTCTGGACTAAACAGTAGACACACAGCACCAGCTTCAGCTGAACTTTATGAGTGAGCCCTCCAGTTCTTGAACATGAGTTGGAATAGGTATTAGCCTAGCTCCTTTGGCAGACAACCATAGAGGGCACAGAGTAACTGTAGGTACCAGAGAGTTTCTTATTTCTGACAGTTAGATAAGCTGTCTCTATTTGAAGGCCACTGTCATATAAAATTTCCAAAGTGGCCAATTCTTTCTCTGACTTTATAGGTCAAACTAGCAGGAAAAATCTTAGTATATAAAGAGAAGGTTCTATAATCCCTTCCAAACTTACATGCAGTTTGGTCATTGAATGGAAGATTTTCTTCATACATTAATAAGAAATAGCTTCTGTTTATGCTGACAGCATCCACTGTTCTGAACAGTATCAGAATTGTATCAGTATAGATAATAGGCTTTCAATCCATAGTCCTAAGATGTTCATTTTTGTGATGAGCCAGTAATGCCTTTGATCTTATTTTAAGTCAAAATGTAGAAGGATAAGTAACCAGCGAGTGAACCCTGTGTATCCAGATGTGATTGTACAACGACAGTGATAATTTGTTTTCTGACCTCTCGTTTTTTAAAAAAGAAAGAATGTCTGATTTTCAGAGCTGGCTTTTAAGGTTTATTGAACTCTTCAGTTGCTGATATTTCAGAGCTTTAAGACTTCACAAACCAGATGCAGAATAAGACCCAATGTGTGTTTGTGTGTGTAACTTGTATAGTTTTTAAAGGATGTGTGGTAATTGAATTTTGTGAATGCTTTCAGAGTTTAAGCCCACTGTCAGGGTGTTCAGCATCAATAGAATCATGAAAGGGTTTTTGTTGTTATTTTAATCAAATACAATTGAAGATTATTTTTGCAAGTGTAGGAAAGAAGGAATAAATTAAGAATTCCAAATGTGGATCCCTGGGTGGTGCAGAGGTTTAGCGCCTGCCTTTGGCCCAGAGTGTGATCCTGGAGTCCTGGGATCGAGTCCCACATCAGGCTCTCTGCATGGAGCCTGCTTCTCCCTCTGCCTGTGTCTCTGCCTCTCTCTCTCTGTGTGTCTCTCATGAATAAATAAATAAAATCTTTAAAAAAAAAAAAAAGAATTCCAAATGTTATCAGTGGAGATGTTTGGGGCTCTGGATTTCATTCTAAGTTAGGGAAGGCAGTTACATCCTAAGTAATATGCTGACATGAAATTTGCCATCTCTGATACTCCCTTTGTTTTATTTTATTTTTTTTTTAAGATTTTATATATTTATTCATGAGAATACACAGAGAGAAGAGAGAGAAAGAGGCAGAGACACAGGTAGACGGAGAAGCAGGCTCCATGCAGGGAGCCCGACAAGGGATTCGATCCCGGGTCTCCAGGATCAGGCCCTGGGCTGTAGGTGGCGCTAAACCGCTGAGCCACCAGGGCTGCCCACTCCCTTTGTTTTAACTAGTAGTGATTTTACTTTGAAAAATCATGTATTGTACTTCTATTGTACCTAATTTCAAGGACTATAATGTATGCTAAATAGATAAATCCAGTTAGACTTTTATGCATTTTAAACACTGTTAGTCCAAAGATAGCTTTTAATTTCTCCCATGTTTTATTTTTTTAATAGATTTTAAACAAATTTTAATGTGTTGGCCATTTAAAGTTTTGGTCTTTTATCATCTGTAATTATTTTATTTTATTTTAAGATTTTATTTATTTGAGGGGGGTGTGGAGGAGCAGAAGGAGAGGGACAACCAGACTCTGTCCTGAGCACAGAGCCCAATGCAAGGCTTGATCTGAGAACCCTGAGATCATGACTTGAGCTGAAATCAAGAGTCCCGACGCTTAACCTATTGAGCTACCCAAGAACATCCATCTATAATTATTTTAATACATAACTCAACATATCTATAATATGCCAACATTTTACTAGTGTTCAAAAATAATTTGGTTCTAGAAATTATGTTTTTGGAAAATTTGCTAGAACCTGCTTACCTTTTTGTGAATAGCCTATATTTCTACTCTTCCTCAATGTGCTTGACCAGGAGTCAGCAAATTTTTTGTGTCAAGGGTTATACAGTAGATATGTTTGGCTTTGTGGGCCAGATAATCTCTATAACAACTGTTCAACTCTGCTACTAGAGCATGAAAGAAGCCACAGATGATACTTAAATGAATGGACATGGCTGTGTTCCAGTAAAATTTTATTTGTAAAATCAAGTGGTGGGCCACATTGGCTTACAGCCATAATTTGCCAACCTCTGTGTTAGACTTAACTTAAGCAAGTTATATGTTTATTTTTTTTAAGTTTTTTTTTTAAGTTATATGTTTAAGCAGCTGCATTCTTACTCCCCACAATGTAGTTCCTGTGAAAAAGACCCAAAGTGAAACAAAATTAAATAAAATTAAATATTTGGGGGGCCTGTTCCCTGGTTTTTTGTGGACTTTTTAGATTCATTACCTGATACTCATTAGTCTCTTCATTTCCTTTAGACTCTAGGGCACTGGGATAGAGTTTAATGTATTAACAGAAACTTTCCAGGACTAAAATTTATCTTACTCTGTGATAGTGGAAAAGCCTCAGTGTTATAAAGTGGGTGGTATGGAGTCATAATTTTTCTAGATTTTTTTTTCTAGATTTAAATGTCACATTAGGTGATAGTATGCCGGAGAATGTATTGTATCAAAAGTAAGGCTATGAATATATACATATTAGTAAATGATTATTTGAAACAATTGGGCATAAAGTACTTAAAAATTTTGATTTTTATATAAACAGCCATACTATAATTTTTTACTTAAACTTACATATGTGCATACTCAGTCATCATCTTTTATCCTGGTCCAACTTTCTCATAGAATGCAAAACTAAAAAGTTGTTCCTAACAGCTTGGGAAGGAATTCCAACCCAAATGTGATTGTGAAACAAATTCTGGTGAAACATGAGCACTCTCTAAACATAAAAGCTTCATGTGAAACTTAAGAGAATCTTCCATGACTAGAAAAATCATTTTTTCAATATTAATTTTTGTAAAATTAAGTGAATATTTATGGCTTATTTAGTTCCCTTTTTAGCTTTATGATGGCTAGTATTAATAATAATTAAAAAGTAATAAAGCTCTTAACAACTTTTCTGACTTGCACTTCATAATTTTTTAAATTATATAACGATATTATTTCTTTTTTACATCACCAAAGATATTTATATATTTTAAAACTCAGCTGAGCCATCCAGGGATCCCCCAAGTAAAATCTTCAATAAAAAAAAAAGAAAGAAACTTTTTGACACTAGAGTGGGTTCCATTTAATATATCTCCAGTGAGTGGAATATGAATCCATTTTCTTAAAGTCACTAAATTTATATTAAATGCTTAAAATGAGTGAAGAATTATTTTAGGCTTTATGGATTTAAGTATGAATAAAGCATGGACCCTTGTACCCTGCCTTCATGATGCTTATAGTCAAAACATTGACCTTTGGAAAGAAGTAATTTTTTTTTTTTTGAAAGAAGTAATTTTGAAATTTTTTCTATTGAGTAATTGTTGCCCTCTGGGCACATCCAGGAAATGCTTTTTGAATTAAATTAAGAGGGTAAAAATAAATACTGTAAAGCCATTATTTTATGTCATCGATAATAGGGAAGATCATCTGTTAATGACTACCTGCTCCAAGCTGTATTTTTCAGCTTCCTCCTACTCCAGCTATTCCAAATCATCAAAAATATATTAACTTCTTTTCTTTGTATAAGAATCTAAATTGGGCAGCCCCGGTGGCCCAGTGGTTTGGTGCCACCTTTGGCCTGGGGTATAATCCTGGAGACCTGGGATCGAGTCCTGTGTCAGGCTCCCTGCATGGAGCCTGCTTCTCTTCCTCTGCCTGTGTCTCTGCCTCTCTCTCTCTGTGTGTGTCTCTCATGAATAAATAAAATCTTAAAAATAAAAATTAGACCATTTGTCATCACCTGTTGCTGTCATCATTGTCCAAGCGATCTTTTTTTTTTAATATTTATTTATTTATTTATGATAGTCACACAGAGAGAGAGAGAGAGAGAGAGAGAGAGGCAGAGGGAGAAGCAGGCCCCATGCACCGGAAGCCCGACGTGGGATTCGATCCCGGGCCTCCAGGATCGCGCCCTGGGCCAAAGGCAGGCACTAAACCGCTGCGCCACCCAGGGATCCCTGTCCAAGCAATCTTTCTTTCATGATTATGGCAACATCTTCCCTACTAGTCTTCCAGTTTTCCTTCAGTCATTTTTTTTAACACAGGGAAATCCTTTTAAAATCTAAGTCAGATGATATTCTTCTTTTCAAGATACTCCAGTAGTATTTATTACCACTATTAAACCAAAGTCCTTAAAATGGCTTTCAAGACCCTTCTGATCTGACCCCTACTGCCTCCCAGATACCATATTCCACTAATTTACCCATCTACCTGCACACTTGCCCTCTTACAGCTCTTTAAGATATCAGGCCTGCCATGGGACCTTTGCATTTACTCTTTTCTCTGCCAGAGCACACTTGACTTCATATCCATGTAGTTGGTCTTCTCACATACTTTGATCATATATCACTTATCACTGGGGATCTTTCCTGACCATCCTACATAAAATAGCAACATGTCCCCATCACCCCCACTTTTTTAACCTGCTGTATTTTTCTCTGTAACACTTATTATTTATTCTCTGATATACTAGAATTTGTTCATCTGTTTCACCCAGGAGAAACCTGATAAGGCAGGGGTTTTCTTTACGTTGTTTATTGGATTATTGGTAGTACCTAGTTGCATAATAGATGCTCAGTGAATATTTGTTGAATAAATGAACAAACTCAAATGATTTGCAGTATAGCCATGGCTCTTCTTTCATCCTGGACCATGCTCAGCTGAGAGTAGTCTCAGAAGGCATAAACAACATACTGGGTAATCTGAAACTAACAGATCCTTCGAGATGAATTAGGTATATTTTATCCATCTATATTATAAGTGTTTAACATGCTTAAACTTGGGGCAGCCCTGGTGGCTCAGCGGTTTTGCACCTGCCTTCAGCCCAGGGCATGATTCTGGAGACCCAGAATCGAGACCCATGTCGGGCTCCCTGCATGGAGCCCACTTCTCCCTCTGCTTGTGTCTCTGCCTCTCTCTCTCTCTCTCTCTCTCTCTCTCTCTCTCTCTCTTTCTCTCTTTCTCTCTCTGTCTCAAATAAATAAATAAATAAATAAATAAATAAATAAATAAATAAATAAATAAATCTTTTTTAAAAATGCTTAAACTTTGTAAAAAGTTTTTCAGGGAGGAAAAGAAAAGACCACTGAAATTTTTCCATTTATATAGACTTAGTCTTTCCCTCTGTTAGATATATTAGAGTTAGAAAGATCTGCATTTGGTTTTCCATGTGAGGTCTCAGCATTTGATAGTTGTGTTCTTATATTCAAGAGCTATTTCTATTTTTAAAAAAATTTATTTATTCATGAGAGACACAGAGAGAGAGGCAGAGACATAGGCAGAGGGAGAAGCAGGTTCCCCGAGGGGAGCCCAATGCAGGACTTGATCCCAGAACCCGGAATTATGCCCTAAGCCAAAGGCAGACACTCAACCACTGAGCCACTCAGGTGTCCCTATTCAAATTATTCCAATTTTAACAGCAATAATAGTTTGAACCTTTTATATATCAGTTATTTCAATATGAAATAATGTTAGGGCAAACAGGAGTTCTCAAGATCACACACCTTTAAAGGTACTATGGTATTGCTACTTGCTTTTCACTCTTTACTTTCCTGTTCTATCTGGCAAACTTTCTAGCCTACGTGTTCGTTATAGAATATACCTTTGTTTATAATCCACATAACAGGGATGCCTGGGTGGCTCAGCCGTTGAGCATCTGCCTTTAGCTCAGGGTATGATCCCGGAATCCCGGGATCGAATCCCACATCAGGCTCTTTGCAGGGAGTCTGCATCTCCCTCTGGCTCTGTTTCTGCCTCTATCTGTGTGTCTCTCATGAATAAATAAAGTCTTTAAAAAAATAAAAAAAAAACTATAATCTACATAACAATCTTATTTTATTGATCTACTAACTTCTCCGCCAAATGGCACAAAGAAGCAAATCACAGGCCCAAAATTCTTTATTACAGAATAGAAGAGCAGGAGCCACAGCCTACTTAATTACGATGGGCTCCCCATTAACTCCTTAACTTTTTGTTGCCTGCTAAAATTATAACAAAGCCATCTTTGTAAAGAGGTCTACATGTTTATTTGAAGGACATGGCCAAAAATCTTTTATTTTCAGATTGATACTATGTCAAACATAAAATATCTGTCATGTAAATCAAATTGTACATTACTGAGAAATCAAAATTGTGGGGCTCCTGGCTGGCTCAGTTGGTGAAGTGTACACTCTTGATCTCAGGGTTGTGAGTTCCAGCCCCATGTTGGGTGTAGAGGTTACTTAAAAATTAAATCTTAAAAAAAAAAAAATGATACTGAGCTATTTGAACAATGACAACATTAGATAAGAGTTGTTACCTATTGGTAAGATGTTAACCCTTCTCATTTTTTTTTAACATTTTGTTCTAGACATTACATAGCTTTTTAAAAAGATGTTTTATATTTTCTTTTTAAGATTTATTTGTTCTAGAGAAAGAGGGAACACAAGCGGAGTGGGAGAGGGAGAATCTCAGGCAGACTCCATGCCCAGCATGGAGTCCAATGCAGGGCTCAGTCTCACGACCCTAGATTATGACCTGAGCTGAAACCAAGAGTTGGATGTTTAAATGACTGTGCCACACAGGCACCCCAAAAGATGTTTTAAATGAAAATATTACTAGATAATAGAAATATGTTATTAGCT
Source organism: Nyctereutes procyonoides (assembly GCF_905146905.1). NCBI lineage: Eukaryota > Metazoa > Chordata > Mammalia > Carnivora > Canidae > Nyctereutes > Nyctereutes procyonoides. The sequence goes on along the minus strand of NW_026575040.1, from coordinate 18,138,202 downwards.
CTTTATAAAGATACTTCATTTGCTAGTATAAATGCTATAAATGCTATAAATACTATATAAAGCATTTAGATTCAGCTTGGAACTGAGAAGTTGTGATTAAGTTTTTAGATTCCCTTTTGGATCTTCCTTTCATTTCATGTAAGGCTTTTAAGCTCTTAATTATGCCACTCACAGATACAATTATAAAAATATAATTTAAATTTGTGTGGACAGTGGGTCTCATTTATGGCATTGAGTCACACAGGGTCTTCAAAAATAGTGACACAAGAAGATGTGAAATATTTCAAAAGACACCTAACAAATTGTGTAGTCTAGTGGAATAAAATTATCCATGGTCTCTAAAATACCAGATTCCTTTGACTAAAATGATTTCAGCTCAGCATGGCAAAGTTTCATTTCCCTATTAATCAGAAGTTCTGAATGAAAGTTATATGGCTTTTTTTTTTAACAGGGGAAAAGTATTTGTTATAATTTAATAAAAATTTGAGAGATCTTTCAAAAGAGGAATTCCTTGTTTGGGGGGGGAGTGGATAATAAAAGGTTTTATTGGTGGTGAAATGACTAGGAAATCTTTGGCCTAATTTAATGCCTGCACTTTGTCGAAATGGAAACTTGGACTCAGGGAAATGCAATGTCCTACCCTAAGCTCCTATACCTTCTAAGAGAGCTAAAACCTGGATCCCTGTCTCTGGACTCCTAGTCCAGGGCTCTTTTTCATTATATGGTGTGACTCCACAGTGTTTGGAACCTGAGCAGCCTATCGCACATTACAGAGTACTAATGAGTCATAGGGAGAATATTTCTGCCATATTATATGTACTTGTGATATAGGGTTGACCTTAATAATAAACATTATTTTGCCACAAAAATGAGTTTATTTGGGAATAACAGAGAATTGCAATTCAGGACAAACAAGCTATGGCAAAACCAATAGGCAAGTCAAACAAAGGAGAGGAATATTATTTTAGGGAGAAAAAGAAAGTTTGGAAGGTTGTTTTGAAGCAAACAAGAAAACTTAGAGAAAACCAAGAGTTCAAGGTGAAAATGTTTCTCATTGATGAGCTGTGGGGGTAGTCAGTTTCTTGTAGGAAATGCAATATACATCTTTCCCCGTTGGGCCCTGTAATTGATTTTTTTTTCCAGTTGAGGATTCTTCTGTTAAGGATCTATAATTGACAACCTTCCTATAATTTGACATTGACTGATAGGGCTTCTCTTTCAGCCTCCCCTTCTAACATCCTCAGTCCACTTCAGTGAGGTTTCTTTTTAATAGTTTTCACAGTACATAGAACAAGTAACAGGTTTCTTCTTTCAAACTTTTGTGTCTTTCCCAGTCTGACTGATAAAGGATACTTGTTGTAGGGGGTGGCATTATGGCCTTTCACAGTGAAGGATAGTAATTAGTCCAAGTTCACTTTTGTTTTTGCTTTGTGTTGGACTGACACCATCTTTTATTTCCTCCCCTGTTTATTATACCCTTTTCACTTGTGTTTTCAAAATGAGGTATTATTTGACTTTTGTTCAGAGTGGTCACAATTTAATAGTAAGAAACCATCTTAAAATTGGATTTTCCATAAATTCAGGATCTTGGGTGACTTCTTGCAGTGACTACAGCTATTAATTGTTTTGTTACTTGATTACAATATGAAGCAGGATGATTTTGTAGACTCTAAACATTTAATTAATTATCGATATGAAGTACTTAAAAATTACTGCCATGAACAAGAATTTTTACTGGGACCAGAAATAGCTTAATATATAAATTCCTTAGAGCTTTAGACTGCAGATTCTTGAAATGGCTGTGGGCTAAAATGCAGGTGTTACTTTTGGTCTCTTTAAAAATAAAATAGAACATAGTATCTTGTTGCTGTTCCATTTCTCATAAATTAAAGGGATCTAGTGCTTTCCAGTTTAGAAGAAAAAAAACTGCAGAAGAAACAAAAAAAAAAAAATCAGGTGGCGCTTTCTCTAAGTGAGAGCTAACTTAACCCAAGACCAAATTGTTTACCTTCTATAGATGATTTTATTTTTATTTTTTTATTTTTTATAGATGATTTTAAATAATAGTTTTGTTTGCTTGCAGTTTTGTTGTTCGGTTGCCTAATAAGTCAATAGTCAAAAAACTTTGTCTTGAAAGCTCTTCAGAAGTGCTGATTTATTGAGGAATTTTAAAACCTGAGTGTCCTCATCATTTTCTTTCACTTGCACACACACACACCATTAGGCAGTCCTGTGATTATAGAGCCATCTGCAGGAAAATTATCAAGTTGCAACATAGTTAATGATTCTCTTACCATGTTATTTCAAGTAGCAAATGAGAAGTGACAAACTGCAATTCATGTGGGGAAAGAAATGGACAGCCAAGAGATGTAGGAACTACTAGGGAGGGGGGACCCCATCCTTCAGTTTTTCAAAGAAAACTGCTTTGTCATAGTGAGTTTGTGATCAAAAGAAACATGCAATTTGCTTCAGGTTTTACATATTCTCTGTAATTACAGTTCTATCTCATTTGAAGGGTGTCTAATGATAGCCTTTGAGAGGCTTTGTGTGATCCATCAGCTCTTTTTGTATTAATATCAGGAGGATACTATTTATTTACCCCAAAAAGAGATTTATTTGCTTTCTCCTCCAGGAGTTATGATTGTTTTTACACATCCTCATTATACACATGTGGTTGTTAAAAGGGAAACTAAACAAGTGTTCTTTTGCCCTGTAAATGTAGTTTATAGAGCTGATTCTTACCATTGGCTATACAGATAGGTGTTTTCTATTTTGTTAATCATTAAGCATTTGTAAATTCAAATTAGGCTTGAGATTTTTTGTAAAGAAGTAATAAAAAATCTGATGTTCTGTGTCTGAACCAGGTAATATGATTTGTGAACTTCGGCATTGTTTTTACTCTGCTCTGAAAAGTTTTGTTTTGTTTTGTTTTTTGAAAAATGTATGTTTATATGTGTGTTGATGTTCCTCGTATCCAACCAATATCCAAGTAAACTGTATACCAGTATTCAGACCAATCTACAGTATCATACACTATAAATCTGATTATTTGGTTGGGCTAAGATTTAGGTACTCAAAATTAAGGCATAACTGGAACCATTTTTTCAGGGTATCACCTGAGTAAAAAACACAGAGTCTTTAATTTTTAAGATTTTCATACAGTGAAAACACAGTATTTAGAAAAAGACCAGAAACAGCTTCAACACTTAGGAATGACTTTAGTAACAAAGCAGCATATACTAGAAAAATCTATAATATGTTCACCTATAAAACCTGGTATTATGTTACCTGATGTTAGCTAGACTAAAATATTACACGTTTAGGAGACCACATTCATTCACAAGTCATTTCTCCACAAGCTAAATAAGGAAGAGGAGGCATTGGGGAAGAGTCTTTTGCTTTGAATCTGCCCACTTGTAGATTCTATCACTTACTATTCCTCTTAAACCTGCCCTCACTCCCACCTCCTTTGCATCCAGTAATTTTATTAGTTATTTACTGAGTTTCATGCTTAGGAAAACATAGCTCATTTGTGGAATTATTCACATGTGAACTTTGTTTGGCTTCATTTATCACTCTGAAAGTCTTATTTTCCAGGAATTGATTCACTTAGAAATAATGTTGAAACTTTTCATAAGGAATCTTCTAACGGGTTTTGGATTTACTTTTCTAGCCAGATCTTCTGGCCTTTTGGGACACCAGAATGTTGCCTCCTTGTTTTAGAAAAATGTACTAGAAGATTAACCATTAACTGGCCTTTATTTAACTAATTAATTCAAGATGTGTAATTCAGTTCAATTAAATTTTTCTTTTGAATGCTTTTTAGAATTTTAGATCATTCTTGAAACATTCTTGCTTAAGAATAGTTCATAAAACAGGTATGAGATTTATAGTAATCCAAATAGGGATAAAGAAGAGCTAACAAAATAGATTAAAATAAAATCCTGCAATAGGTAATTCCATGAAATGTTGCATGGCTCTCCAAGGAAGAAGATATGTCTGTTTCCCAACCAATAGAAAAATAAGGAAAAAAAATTTGTATGGAGGCTTGGCATTTAAACAGAAGTTGCCAGAAAGTCCCTCTCTAATAGACTTTTCAAAAACCTCTTTTCCTGAATTTTTAGTAAAGAAGTAAAATTGCTTAGGCCAAAATACATTGTAGCTTTGTCTTACCTAGTTTAGGTCTGTGCTTGATGACCATTGGAATGACCATAAACATCACATCCTGAGCCATTGAAGGAAGGGGAACTGTATTTGAAAATTAGTGAAATGCAATAATCCTCAAACCAGGAATCATCAGCTTGCTATAATAAAAGATGTATGGCTCTAAGTCATATTTTTTCAGGGTTCTGTGACATTTTCATTAATCACGCTGCCAGTGTGTACAGAAACACCCATTTTGTTATAAAATTTGGTGATTGTTTAGACTATTAGATAAGATAGCATGAATATTAAGTCAGATCACATCATCTTAAAATAACACATAAGTGATTAAGTAGAATTGTTGGTGGAAACCATTCAGGATAAAAAGTGCAGAACAGTTCAGAGCTCCTGTACAGACTGCGCGTCTGTCTGAAATCAGGTTTAAAAAGTGGCCCTGTCTCCAGCTGACTCGTTTTGTCAGACTGAGTCACAGGATTAACCCTTGACATATTCCTTTAAAAAAAAAAAAAGGCAAAGATTAAACAACTGCATTCACTAGAGCAGCACTTGATCCATCTATATGCCTTTTTTCCTGTAATATGATTCTTAAGAAAAAAAATTGTGCTGCAGCTGTTGCATAGATTAAATTAGAATTTTTTCAAAAAATATTTTTGAAGAAGAGAAAAAAGACTTATAAAAGATCATTTGTAATTGTGATAAAACGACAGTTTTCATCAACCAGTTGTAGTTCATTTGGGGTAAGGCCAACTTCAAAAAAATGATATTTGGGGGTAACAAAAGACCTTGCCATAGCACACAACTGGACTATAGGAACATTTTATTTAGGTTACCACTATTTTCTTGATGATTTACTGTATTTGAAAAATTAGCTTAATGTCCTGTGTATGTAGATATCTCTAAGTTTCTGCTTCCACTCTCAATTTAGGCAGTAGTGTATACCAAGTGAATATGTTGTGTACTGGGGAAGATGATGTTGTCTTAAATACACATGTATGGATTTTGTATCTCTGTTTTTAAAAGCAGGAATGAAAAGGAGAAGCAAAAGCTTTTAATTACTCAACTCTGTTTAGAAACTATTATGTTTCACATTCAGGTTTCCACTTTAATAGCAAACTTCTCCACTTGCTTAATAAACTACTTTAGAACAATAAAAGATTATACTGTCTGATTTTACTCTGAACTTTTTTAACCTGAATATTTGTTTATTCTTTTTAGAGTATCATGTCTCTAAAATAAAGAACTGATGATGAAATACTAAAATTTTCTTTGTGCTTTAATAGCCAAGATTGTGTAGTTGGGTTTACATTATAGTGTGTTTTATTAGACAAAATAGTACTCTGTATCACAAGTCCCAGAGAAATGAGCCTACTGTAAGTGGATTTTGTTGTTGTTGTTACCATCATATAAAAGTTGTCTCAAGTTGGAACAATGATTATAGGAAGAAATGTTCAAGTATTATCAGTGCTTCATGTCTTCTTTCTTTTCCCCATTCCTCTATTTCTATTCAAAAGTAAGTTTTTACATTTTTAATCATTAAGAGAAAAAGATGACTGATTTTCCTTTTTTTTTTTTTTAAGAGTAGTTGTTCTGTCAGAGAACGACTATATCTATGAAAGAGTAAAATTTACTTGAATGGTTTTAAGGCTTGGCATTGTTAATTGTAAATCAAAGCTTTTTACACAGTTCTCTAAGGATTGAAATGGGTCTTTGTGGTCTCTCAGGAGGGAGGAAGTTACAAACCACTCTGCAGACTGGCATTTTAATAGTCTGCTGTACAGTGATGTTCTTTTGCAGCTGCTGCTTAGTCTTTTCTGTATCTGGAGAATGTGGGGAGGTTTTATTGTTATTCCGATACCATCAGCTTTTAAACATTGTGAAGTTAGCTGGCCTTATTGTCTGATTTGGTTTTATTACTGTAATTTGATCAGTATGCTTCATAAGAATGGATTGGGGTTTTTTTTGTTTATTTTTTGCTCTCTTATTGAATGTTTCTGGAATATTTTAGAAGAGCTCTGCTTCATAAAGATGCTTTGAAAAAAGGTGATGTTCCCCTTTTTGCAGCTTGTTAGCTCTCCTCTGATTAGCACAGTTTTGTTAGAACCTATAAGGCACAGAGAGAAGAGAGAGTAATACAAAGAGGTTTTGACAGGGAGCAAGGAGACAAATGTTTCCATTCTGTTTCTCTGAGTTAGAATCCAGACAAATGCAAAAGACAAATTGAAAACTTTTTTAAATAACAAAATAATATGTGGAGAAACATGTATTTGCAGACAGTATCTAAAACGTTTTGACCTATGAGTATAATGAAATGCTTAAGTCTATGAGACGTTTCTATACCTTATTTTTCCTTTTTGAGAAATTTGAGCATTAACATAAAAATATGATTATATAAAGTATTCTTTAAGAACAATAATGAACTTGCAGGAAAGACTTTTAGGAAACTTTTTTTTTGTAAAAAAAAAAAACTTTTTTTTAATCAGCTGTAATGCACATCTTGTCTGTCATACACACCAGCCTTTCACACTTTTATATAAGGGAAAACAAAACCTTGTTTGTTTTTTCTATTTAACTACTGAATTCCTTTCACATATTAGATGGTCTAGAAGAGTGTAGTCCATTATAAACTTTTAACTGGTGTGGTAAATGAGGAATTTGAGGAGGTTTGTAACTGAAAATCGTATTATGTTTTTAAAAACATTTTATTTTCAAGATAATTTTTTTTAAGTTTTTATACTGAACTTTTTCAAGAAATGTGTTCCTTTCAACATTTTTTCCAATATGATTTTTATAACCTAAAAAAAAATCATGATCTGCTCTAGCTAGTTAAGAGGTACTTATGTGATGGGTCCGCTTTCTCCAGGAAGTGATTTTGTACAAGGCTTAACTGTCTAGATCCTTCTTGTTACACATGATTCAATGTTTCCAATTCCTGATAGCTTGATCATGTGTTTATCAAAGTTGGAAAGCAACTTTAGACAGGCCAGATGGTAATGTTGCTAGAGGTGTATAGCAAGCTGTGTTTCCCTGCCACCTGTACTCTAATTTAATTAATTAAAACTAAAAAACAGATTGAGAGATGTCAGTTTGCCTTTCTTTGAGAGAGAGTTATGTATCATATATATGACAAAATTAACAACTTCCTGGGACATTTATATCTAGGACACTATATCTCTTTTCATTATTTAGCATTCCTAAGTGACTTGTATTTTTTTAATACCCAAACTTTGTCTTCTTGGTATCCTCCACCAATGCAAGGACTTGATAGAAATTGAAAGAGGTTACTTACAGCATAAACCCTCCCCTCCCTCTCTGATCTGTGAGTTGGTTCAGTCCTATTTTGCATAAGTTCCTTTTGAGTAGATCCATGTGTGGATGCATAGTGCTGAAGACTTAACTCTGTTTGGCTGTGTGGATGTATGTCTTGGAGAGAAGCTGTATGCATTAGCTGCAAACTAACATTTTCAAAATCAACATGTATTGTGCTTATCCTGTCCCTGGAATGGGCAGCAATTCTTTGATGTATTACTACAATGGGAAAACGGTAAGTCCTTTTCTTTGTTCATATAGCTTCTAAATGACTTGTTTAATGGAAAATAGTGTAGATTAAAACTGCTTTTTACTAAGACCTGTGAGGTTTTATTATTTTCTGCAAACATTTAAACTGTGTGTTTCTTTGTAAGTAGTGTCAGTAAAGTTGCCTTTGACACTGTTACTCAATAGTTGTTGGCTTTTATTTTAGAAATAGTATAGAAAATAAACCTGAATTTGTGACTTATTATTTTTAATGCCTGATATCTTTAATAGCAATGAGCTTGAAAGTACATTTTTTCAATGTTTTTTATATTGTAAACATAATTTATATATAAAATATATACACATTCACAGAGAGAGAGGATTGTTTGATGCTTTGTAGATAGAAAGGAAAGATGAAAGTCATCTTGGATATTCATAAAAATAACAAGTATGAAGCTCTGGGAATGATTAGGGAAGCAGTCAGCTAGTGAGGGCCGTATTTCCTGTTTGGAGTTTCAGGTCCAGAGCCTGACTTTACTGGGATACCATCTGTTTCCAATCAAACTAGAATTTTGACCCTGTACAGATTCATAAAGTAAATCACTATTTTTCAAAGAATGCATTTAAACATTTTCCAAAGAATGTATTGCTGGGCAATTTATAGCACATGGTTAGATGTTTTAAAATAATACCTTTCTGTGTTGCTAAGCAAAGCTTTTCTTAATATTATTTAGTATATTTCTACAAAAGTATCTTTAAGAGGATTTTGTATATTCTAAAAGTGAGCTTCACTGGAAAATTAGGAGTTATCCTTGTAAGATAATTGATAAACATGGTAAAAATGTTATACTACTGAATAACAATCTTGGATTTATGTGAAGTTCAGTATTTTCCTCCTTAATCTTTACCAAAAAAATTTTCCCCTCAGGTGTCTTATTAAATACACATATGACTTTAGTGATTTGGGGGGGGGGGGTCAAGAGTGGAGGCATTTTTAGTGTTTGAAGTTATAAAGAAAATATAATCACATTTTCCTAAAATAGGTATAAAATCAGATATGCTTGTTCCTTCCCTTTTTTACTGGTTGAAATGTTTTAAAGTAGCATATGGTTCTAACCAGGATACATGAGAACTAATGAAAGCACTTTCTCATTCTCTGACTGCTTTGGGAAGGCCTCTTTGGACTCTGATAGCATTTGGTTAACTTTTGGTAAGCTTTCTTAATAGATGATAATCAAGCCAGAATATCCTGAACTTATTTAAAAAGTATGTATTCACACTGCCCATATAAGCAGAGCTTTGGAGAATGTGAGAGGTGGATTTAGATGGGGGAATATAAGTGAAATTATTTGATCTTTGTATAGCTTCCTTGCTGTCTTTAAAATGTGAAAATACTTTTATATCCAATTCTAAGTAAAATAGTCATTTTGAAGATTGTGTGTCTGTGAGTTCAGTAAAATTAATTGTACAAGACCTCTGAAGCAGGGAGAGGCTATAACTCAAATTGAGTTTAGATTTTATTCTTTCAAGAGCACAGATCACTCTATTACAACATTTCTCTTTGTTCTACATTGGGTTGGGGGCAGGGGACAGCTTTGATGGTATTAAGTATTTCCAGACTTACGGTAGATGACCTAGCGGGTATGATAGAGAAGTGTAGCCTGAAAATTGATAGCCTGTGCCTGATATAGGTCAAAGGTGATTTTTTTTATTCTTCAAAAATGCATAAAGAACTGATACATTGCTTAATCCTCTGTATCATAAGGCCCTAGTCTATGTATTTTCCTATGTGTATTTTATTTTTACCACCTCTAGTTTTTTCATTATTCTCTTATAACTCTTCAATAAGAAAACGATGTAGTATGTAATTACATTATCCAAAGACTATGTGAATGCCTCACTTTATTGTGAATATTGATTGGAGAATGTCTACCCATCAATGGATTATGGTAAAAACTAGTACTTTAACTTAGTATTTCCAGACTCTAAGTGAAATATATACTTCATTCAGTTACGGAATTTTTATATAATCCTCGTAGTGAACAGGTTAAATTTAAGCTCACTCTTTAATCCCACTTTACAGTTTATTTTAGATGATAGGGCAGGTTAATAGTTTGAAATGGTAACAAGTTCCCATTGATTTCATTTTTAAGATCCCATTGTGGGTGTTAAGGGAGCAAGAAATCCTAATTGGTACTGGTCTTAAAATGCTTTCTCTTTTTTTCGGGTTTTTATTTTTATATTTTCAAGTTGGTTTCGTGTATTTAAGGATGTTTGAGGTATTTTAACAATAAGACTGAATAGTCTTTAGCAAAAAACAGATTAGTGAGAGAAGAGGTTTTCTGTATTTTATTATTTAAGATTTTGTGGTCATATTATGTTGTTGGAAGTATAACAGGCTTGGGCATCCATATGCAGAAACGCCAAGATGTTAACCCTATTTTTCCCACTATTTGAAAAGAGAAGGGCTTAATAATCTGTATCATATGTAACCTTTGTGTAGTTGTATTCTGTAACATACTGTAAAATATTAATATGTTTATCATAAACAGGAAACTGAAAACCATTTTGAATATCAAGTTTTTGAGATTTAAAAAATAGCAAGGAATAATGGGTTTCTGAGCTTCCTTATGTATAAAGAACTTGGCCTGCATTCAGTTTTCTCATTGATATGACTAAATTGTGTCCTTTATGCAGAAAGGTAGAAAGTCTTAGAGGTAAAGGAAGTAAAGTTTTGGGAGGAGAGGATTCCTGTTTTCTTCACCTTGAGGATTCTGGAGTTTCGGCCTTCCTCTGATCTGATCAGCCTCCATTTTCTAGGCCTTGAACTGAAGATGCTACAGAGTGTTCCAGGTATAAAAATTGCAGCAAGTACAGACATGATGCTCTTTTAATTGTATGATGGGATTATTTTAATCTTATTAGAGACAACACAGAAATCCAAGTTTTGAAACGCAAGCTTAGAGATACACTTTTATTATTGAGCTTCTTTGGATGGAATCTGGGAAAGAAGAGACATGATTATAAAGGCTACTCTCTGTCAGGAACTATACTGAAGGCTTTATGTTTACCTCCTTTAACTCTCAAAACCTCTCTGTCATTTAGTTGTTACTACGATTCTTTTATAAATTAGGAAAACAAGGTTCCGGGAAGTTAGATAATTTGCTCAAGCCTCACCCAGTTAGTAAGTGCTGAGGTTAGAATTGAACCCAAATCTCTCTCCCAAGAGCAGGTTTTCCCAAAGGCAAGTTAACTAGTCTCCAAAGCAAAAGGCCAGACTTCATTTATCCTTACTTTAATTTGTATCAAAATATGCCACACTGGAAAGAAAATGTAACTGAGGAAAACAGGAGTCCACCCTTATAAACACATAATGTATGTTGCATATATGATGACACTAACAGTTTTATGAATGCAAATTGATGTAGTCAGTGAAGCAGATTTTTATTAGTTTCTATGGAAGAGCTTTAAACTAGATTTGTTTACTCAGGAAATCAGACTAGCTTGGTCTTCTTTTCTAATAGAACTCATAGTACTGAAAATTGGTTTAGCCATGGTTTTGGCACCTGCCTGCCCCTGTAGTTTGTATTTTCATAAGAATTAGAGTATGAAGTAGCTAATGTTTCATTGTAAATACTTCTAAGCCTTATTTTGCAAATAAACATTCTCAGTTAATAAAAGCACAGAAACCATCATGAAAGCATATAGATCTACATTTGGGTTCCATTGGGAATTTATTGCAAATTAACATGAGAGCGGAAAGTACAAGGGAATTAATTCAAATTTCTAGCCTGTGTATGGGTCCAGTAGAGTTAAATCTAACATTTGTATGATGAGGAAAACATGAATTAAAGAATTCTGAAATACAGTGCTAAAGACCTAGATAGAATGACAAGGACTTTAACTTAAATCTACTTTGAAGTTCCTCCGCTTTACCAAAACTATCTAGAATATAGATATAAATCCAAAAGGTTTTTTTTTTTTTCTTATTTTGTGAGCACAAATAACCAATGAGTTTAAAACTACAGCCGTTGCCAGGAGAGTATGTTGTCCCTGGTCAGCTTTATTAATGTTTTAGAAAGAAATATATATCCCTTTCCACTAGTTCATGAATGTGTTGAAGAGATTGGTGATGTATTGTTGGATCTAAATTTCTTTAAAATATAGGGAACTAAGGAATGACCCTCATTGCTTTGTTCAGTATATTAACTTAGCATACAAATTTCAAACCCAGTCCCTTAAAAATTCCATAGTTTCTCTCTCAGGAAAAACTGTGATTATTACAACAATGATAGCAGTTACAATAAAGAACTGGTGAAAAATGCCCAGTGATGTTAACTTAAGATTAATAAAAATGTGCTTGACTTCCTGAGACATTTTTCTCACAATTGAAAACCAGTAATATCCAACTGTGCTTGTTTGATAGCAGAATTAGTAATTGATTTTTAAGCTGCTTTGTACTAAAAACTGGAATTTTGTTTTCGTGTTGTTAGGAAATTTTACTTCATTTCACCCCTCAATATGTCTCTAGGAATTCTTGGGAAAATATATTGATCCCTTTATTTATGAAACTGTTGAATATAAAAGCACGTATTTTTATCCCTTTTACAGAAGTCCCAGTTGTGTTTTTAGCAGGCTAATTAGATAAAAGGAATCCTCAGAGATGGTTTATATGTCCCTGAGTTAGTCCTTGTACTTCAGACGTTGTGCTTTATAATGCCTTTGGTTTGAGTTCTTAGGGTATTTGATATTGAAACTATGTAAATATTTTCCCACATAGGCTTGGAATTACCGTAAAAACTCCAGTAGTAGATTGGACTTGATGGCAAAATGGCAAAATTTCTATTTTTATGAAGTAATAAGGTACTGAAAGCATTAAATATTTATCAAATCTGTTACTTAAGTATTCTTATACTGGAAAATTCTTTTTTTTTTTAAGATTTTATTTATTCATTAGAGAGAGAGAGAAAGAGAGGCAGAGACACTGGCAGAGGGAGAAGCAGGCCCCATGCAAGGAGCCCGACATGGGACTCGATCCCAGGACTCCGGGATCACACCCTGGGCTGAAGGCAGGTGCCAAACCGCCGCTGAGCCACCCAGGGATCCCCAGATACTGGAAAATTCTTAAATTAGGCAATGATTTTATAGATTTATTTAAAGTCATTAATGTCTTTCTTTGGGGTTATATTTCTTTTAATTTTTATTAGAGAAAGGAACAAGGAAGTTGGAAAGCCATAAATTTCAGAAACCTTAAAATTTTGCCATTTAGATTAAAGATGCTTTTTATTTAAGTTTATATGTTAGATCAGTATTCACAGAAAATAATGGCTCAAGAATGATCAGAAAAATTAATAGGAAATTGTTTTTAGGAAATTTCTTGAACTTCCTCTAACACCTACCTAGCATCCTTGTCTGAATCAGTATAATTCTTAAAGCAAAAGTTTTCTTTACTCTTTTTTTTAAACAGCCTCTTTTTACTAAATTCAGGGCCCCCAAAATTCAGAATTAGAAACTGTTTGTATTATTGTGTGAGGAACTTGGATGGGTTCATCATCAATAACCAAAAAATAAATTCTTATAGTAATTACCTAGTTTTTCTTAATTTTTAAGTGTTGACCCTTAACATGTATATTTTATTTTATTTTATTTTTAACATGTATATTTTAAAAATTATTGGCCCAGGGGTTTAAATACAGTTCTGAAAGGTATAATTTTCCTTAGGTTGTGGTTTTCTTTTTTTTTTTTCAGTGACCTAGATTTTTTTTCCCTGGTTTTAGGTCCTCAGGTGGTATATCTTGTAAGTGTATTATTGTTTAATACAAAATATAGTTATATAAAAATCAGATAAATTAAGTGGCTATTCCTGATTATAATATTACACTTTTATTTTGAAATTGTGGTGTAGGGTACATTAGCCAAACGTTTTGTTACCTTGGTAAGTTGATAAAGACTGTGCTAAAGATGATTTCTCTTACTAAACTTTTCACATACGGGAGGTCCTTGTTAGCATGTATTAAAGTGCTTAATGTTACTTAAAATACTGGAATTTAAGGAAGACTGCTATTTACATCATCTTGACAATAGGGCTAATAGATGCCTAAATATAATGAAATCTTAATAATAATTACTGTGTTAAGAACATATTCAGATAAGCTTTTCCATCTTTCTTTTTTCCAAATCAGGTGAAGATGTTCCTAAATCATTAAGACAGTTTAGGCTAATACTGGTTTTCATAGGCCTGGACTCCAAGAATATTTCTTTCAAAATAATTTATGCAATTCTAAACTGAGTAAGGAAAAATGATTTAGACCTATGTTGTTCAGTATAGTAACCACTAGTTGCATGTGACTATTTGATTAAAGTAAAATTAAAAATTCAGTTCCTCAGCTGTACTGTTCATACTTCAAGTGTTCAATAGTCACATGTAACTAGTGGCTACTATATTGTATAGCACAGATGTAGAACATATTTATCATCACAGAGACCTCTGTTGGATAGTGCTCATCTAAAGCATTCCTCTCATTTTCTGTGGAAGGATATCTTAATTAAGATTTATAGCTATTCTCACATACTAAAGAATTCCTAACTCATCTCCTATCATTTGGGACGTTTAAAAATATCAGCCACCACACAGGCTATGGATCTATTTTTAAAGGCATGGAGAATGACATCGTCTTTTAACCCATCACTGGATGTGACACAATTTAAAAAAAAATGAAAAAGAAAAACCTAATCTTTTTTAGCAAAAGCTGCTACTTCGCATCTTTTCTCAATAATTATCAGAAAATCATTTATGGCTCCCTGCCTGACAAGGATGTTTCCAGTATTAATCACAGGAAGGATGCATTGAATTCAAGAACACAGTGCACAGCTCCAGCCTTTAGAGCTGAACAGAGAATGATCTGCCCTGAATTAGGAGTTATCCATATGACAAAACTGAATCATCTAAGCAAGTAAAAAGGAATGTTTTTGTTAACTTGACTCCCAGTTGGTTGAATGAGCTAAAACATCCCAAGGATAATTGTGTAATCACTGTAAAGAGTAATTGTGAATATTCGCCCCTGAAATGCTCTGTCACTCTTAAAAAGTAAGTTTGGGTGGGTGACATGAGGACATTAAAGATATTGATGTGGATTTGTTCTTTTCAACCAGACTTAACAGGAAGGGATCTTAGATTTTCAGTTATATTCATTCAAGTTGGAATAAATGTTACAGTTCTGTTCACCAGACACTCAAAATTTCTCTCATCACCATTCCTGGAGGATAAAATGTGTAAGTGCTTGGGAAAGAAGACAGTGTCATGATAACAGTTGTGAGCCTTTCATTCTGAAATGGAAGTTAGAATTCTAAAGAAAAGTTATAAATATCTACCACATTTTAATACAACATCTTAAATTATTTAATTATACCTTCTTTTAGGTTTTTTTTTTTAATTATTATTAAGTAATCTCTACACCCACCGTGGGGGTCAAACTCACAAACCTGAGATCAAAAGTCACAAACTCTACCGACTGAGCCAGCAAGGCGCCCTTCTATTTCTCTTTTGAATAGTTTGATTCCTGGTAGATTTTAATTATTTTAAAGCATATATATTCCTTTCTCTTAATTTTAAGATTGTTTGTTGTGATACAAAATCATACTGAAGATGTAAACGTATGATTAGATCATTAACTAGAGAAAAAAAACCTGGCATCTATGTGCAGGTGATCAGATGACATAAGCAGTCTGGTTTTAATTTGTGGCCAGTACTGATTGTAACTAAAAGAGACTTGCTCTTTTTGTGGAATTGGCTGACTATTCCCCTACATCTGGAGTTAATAAAGTCTTTGAGACCACATCAGTTGCGCTTTGCCGCAAGAACCCTTTGATCTGAAAAATTGAGACTGGCACAACTGCTGCTTCATAACATTGCATCTATGTTTTTGCAAGCTATGTTTAAGATACCAAAAGTAAAGTTATTTGGCCGGTGTTAGAAATGCTGTTAGATGGGCCTCTTTAAGAACCAGGTTTTTCAAACATTTTTATTATGATTAAAAACTGTGAACTTATGTTAGTTAAATAAATGATAAGCTTTTTTAATAGTTTAGAGTTTTTACCATTTTCATTTATAAGATCTATCTTTTAAAAGTCCATTCATTCCTTTTCAAAGTCTGTTTATAAAAACTAACATTAAAAACAATTTTACCTCTAAAATGAGCCTTGTTTTTTCCATACAGCTTAAAATTTTTACATAAGAATAGGCAAGTCTCTTCTGCTTTTGTTGTGTTTATCTTGGTTTTCTTGTTTTCCATGACAGTGATTATCTGATCAGCATATTCTTCTTCATTTAACAGTGATTATAAATCAGT
The DNA here is from genome assembly GCF_905146905.1 of Nyctereutes procyonoides. Taxonomy (NCBI): domain Eukaryota; kingdom Metazoa; phylum Chordata; class Mammalia; order Carnivora; family Canidae; genus Nyctereutes; species Nyctereutes procyonoides. The sequence goes on along the minus strand of NW_026575040.1, from coordinate 18,122,177 downwards.
ACATTCAGGTTTATCCTTTATTTGCTTTTATAATTGCAAAAATTTAGAATCTTTTAAAGTGTAGTATATTATGTATGGAATACAGTGAATTGAATGGGAATAAAGGTAAATATAAATTGACAAATTATGTAGATTTTTTTGTGAGATGACACATCACAATGAGTTTTTTTCACAAGTTGGAGGCTTAGATATTATTTCAATCTATAACCTGGATAGAGTTAGAGAATTTTGTATTTCATGCTTTGATATCATGATGGTGTATATATAGTAAATAAGCATTTGTGACAAGAAGCATATGTTCTAATGCTGTCTTCTAAATTTTATCTCATTTGTATTTTCTCACTGGTCTTTGGATTTACTTTATTCTTCATTGTTTGTAGTTTCAGCCTAGTTTGGAAAAATCTATGTATAAAAGGGACAGAGGACATCTAGGTGTAGCTAAGTTTAGATACTGATACTTGTTTAAAAGAAAAAAAGTGCAAAATTCCTTTCCTAAAAACTCTTCCTGCCCATCAGCCTATGTAATACATTCCAAACGCCTTTGTACATACCCAGTTATTTCACTCTGACACTGTCTTATGTATAGCACTAAACTAGAAAAATATATTTAGTATGTGTAATGGGGAAGAAAACACATTTTATCTGCCATATTCCTTTATCTAGGGTCTTTCTAGGTGGTTCTTAGGTCTTGTCCCAAACTTGTCAGCACAGGTATGTAGTTTTTACCTCTGGGATATGAGAGGAAACTAACCTAAGTAACATAAAAAAGATACACCTGTGCTAGTATTAAACCAACTAGTTGGCAAGAAATGTAAAATAACTTTTTAATCTTCTATTTAGCATGAAATGTATTTCTAAGTATTATGCAGACAAAAATTAAGAAACAGCCCTTAAGAACTGAAAAAGGGCAATATTTTGTAGAATAATGGCTCCTACAAGAATGACAGAAAGATAATTGAGATATTATTAGCTAATCGTGCTTACTATGCTAAAAGCATTGTATATGTATTATCTCATCTGATTTTCCCATCAACCCCCTGATGCAAGTACTGTTAGCACCATCTTACCAATGAGGAAATTGAGTCTTGGAAGCTTAGGTAATTTGTCAAGAGGCTTTATAGTTAGTTAATGCCTCAGAGGAAGAATAAATGAATATAAATGATAGTTTATGTAAATAAAATTTTGACTTGCATTTTAATCTCAGTGTGTGCTTCCTCAACTTTTTTATTAGTGCATAGATATACATGCTCAGGATAAAATACCAGAATATGTGAAAGGACATAAAGTAGATGTCTTCCTTCCCAGTTCTAAGTCCAGAGGTGTAACCACTAAGTTTCTTACGTGTAATTCCAGAAATATTCTATGCTTGTGCCTAAAAGATGTGTATGATTGTTTTTATACATGCTCTCATAATTTTAATAAAGTAGCTATTTTCTTCTACTTAAGTAAACACTTAGGATTTTTATTTTGGAGTGACATTTAATGGATGTACTCTTATCTCACTAAACAAAAGAAATATATTTTCTATGCTGTTCACAATAGGACACTTTTTCATTCTTCCTGACTCTTGGTTTACTCTTTTATAGAGTGTGCATCACCTTAATTGTTAATTTGTTTTCCTTTTTGATTTTAGCAATCATGATGAGAATGGTTTTATCCTATTTTGATTATTAAGGTTATTTAGCTGCCCATTTAGTTTTGCGGAGAAATGGCTATGTTGGCCATTTGCCAATTCAAAATGTTCATAGTTTGCTTATCTGAAACAAAGGTTTACCAAGGGAAATTAATACTGCTCTGACAAATGAGATTTTTCTCTTTTTTTAAGATTTTATATATTTTATTTTAGAGAATGCATGTGCACATCAGCAGGGGGAGGGAGAGGAGGAGGAGAATAGAGAATCTCAAGCCGACTCTGTGCTGAGTGCAGAGCCAGATGCTGGGCTCGATCCCATGATCCTGAGATCATCACCTGAGTAAAACCAGGACCCTCAACTGACTGAGCCACCCAGGGACCCCTAAATAACTTTTCTTAAAGCTGTGGCAGACTTGAAAGTTTACTTAAAGTTAAAATCCCTCAGCAGAATTTGCTTTTAATTTTGCTAACCCTACTAAGTTAAGCAAGTTTCTGGAAACCTGCGTTGTGCCTCTTATGGTTATCCTTTAATAATAATAAAGTATAGTGACTCTTTAACCCAACTCATTTTGATTTTGTTAAGTCTTGTAACAGTGAAAAGAATGAATTTTATGCACCCAAATTCTATTTCATGCTGTATTCAAAAGACATTGTTTCCACCACCACATTTTGAATCCAAATAAGCCTATATGAATTTGTTTTGTAAACAAAACAACATTTATGACATCATTCAGCCACTTGGTGTAATTGTCACACAAAGATGCATATGGGGATTTTTGGAGTAGTATTTTTCTCTAGTAATCAGCTAAAAACAAATACGTAGACAGTAAGATTATTATATATGTGGATTTTTTGTCAGTTTCTTTGGATTTGTGGCAGCCCTTTATACAGATATTAACTGGGCCTTTTTAGGCCCTTTATGAAATGTAACACTCATTTTACATAAGTGATATATATGATAGTCATTTACATTTTAATTAAATTTCCTGTTTAATTTAAAGGTATATGCACCATCCCCAAATTCAGATGATTTCAACCGTGAATCTCCTAGTTATCCATCTCCCAAGCCACCAACCAGTATGTTTGCTAGCACTTTCTTTATGCAAGGTAAGTACTGCCAAATAGTTGTCAATCCTACAGCAGTTATATCTATTGTATATTAGCTAATATTTTAAGATTGTGAGGAAAAAGAATACCTATACAGGAATTCAAATGTTATTTATGTAGGTATTTTTGACCAAAGTAAATTAAAATTTGGTTTAAAATTTCTAATGCTGTTTATTGCTGATTGCAGTATAGTTGGACTATCCAGCAAACCATTGGTGTGTCCATCTAGTATTGATCAAAATAATAAAGGACTTCAGTTGAAAAAAATGAGTAGAACTACTTTTTCTCATTTTAGAATTTAAACAAATGAAAGATATTAACACTAGTTTCTTGTTTAAATTATAGACTCTTATCACTCCTAGAATGATCAATATAAAGTGTGGATATCAAAGAACAGAATAAGGCTTGTTAAAAAATAAAAAGTGTTGCATTTCCTTTAATTCATATCTAGCAAATCATTTTTATTTGGTCTCCTATGGTTTTGAACTATGGGAAGCTTATACTATGGAAGCAGTAAATCACTACATAAACACTTCCTGAACTTTACACTCGTGAGTGAAGTCATTACTAACACATTTCACACTATAAGGTAGTCATTATCAATTACTTATGTTTTCTATCAGAGAAACTTCTTTATTCCACAGTTTCATAATATTTGATATAATGTACATTGCTTATTATAAAGAATTTTTTGGTATATTTCTGGTTATACTATTCAACCAAAATTAAATCCAACCTATCCTCAAATTTGAGATTTCAACCAAAATTAAATCCAAACTATTCTCAAATTTGAGATTTTTATTATCCTCTTTGATATTAATTTAGATCATTTGAGGATTTTTATGACAACCTGCCTACTGCAGTTTGGTGTACTTTTTTTCCCACTCTAATTATAAAGCTTTCTTCCCTTCTTTTAAATAGTAATTACACAGTTTGGAGGGAAAAAAACTAAGAAGACTGGATTGGGAAAGGGAGGGAAGAAGTATCTGGAGGGTGTCTTTTTGAATTCTTACAGCATCAAAATAAAAGAAAAAATTTTAGCTAAGAAAAATTTTGTATTTCTCTTTTCGTCTTAGATGGGACCCACAATTCTTCTGACCTTTGGAGTTCATCAAATGGGATGAGCCAGCCTGGTTTTGGTGGAATTCTGGGGACCTCTGCTTCCCACATGTCTCAATCCAGTAGTTACGGCAGTCTTCATTCACATGACCGCTTGGTAGGCTGTAACATATGACTAGGGTGCAGCAATACTTTGTCTTCGTTTGTGTTTTTCTTTGGATTACAAGTTTAAGAATTGATTCTGCCAAAACTTCTAACATTTGAAATACTTCTAGGCTCACTGTATTTAGTATGCCTTTTTCAAAAGTAAATGACAATAGCAGCGCTCTTCCAGCTGCTAACTTGTAATGTTCTCTTTGACCTGTATAATAGTTGTCCAGTTATATGTGCATATTATTCAGAAAATGTATTTAATAGATCATGTTTCTTTCCCTCTTTCTCTAGAGCTATCCTCCACACTCAGTTTCACCAACAGACATAAACACGAGTCTCCCACCAATGTCTAGCTTCCATCGTGGCAGTACCAGCAGTTCGCCTTATGTTGCTGCCTCGCACACTCCTCCCATCAATGGATCAGATAGCATTCTAGGTGAGCTGTTTTGGGTTGGCAAAACTCCCTAAAACCTACTTTGGGGATTTAAATGAAAACCGACCCCACATCTTTCAATATGCTTTTTAGTGTTAAGTTTTAAAATGAGAAAGAAAGGAAGAAAAACTTTTTAATTTTCATTAATGTAGAAACTGGTAAGGAACCCATCTTTAACTTAAGTGTAACACATACACAATATGTGCTGATTTACCGTGACAGTGTGTGAAATAATGGTAGAGAGCACTCTTGAAATCATGGCAGAATGCAAAAAAAAAAAAAAAAAAAAAGACATGCCTACCTGCTAAAATTCTTCATTTGTTTTCTACCTGAAATATCCAGGAACCAGAGGGACTGCTGCTGGAAGCTCACAGACAGGTGATGCACTTGGAAAGGCTTTGGCATCTGTGAGTGTTGATTTTACCTATTCTGCTAAATGAATTTTACGGTACTGAATGCAGTGGCTATATTTTGTGGACAGTACATGCCATAGTTAAAGGGTGTAGTTACAACACAACTTCATATCTCATTTAGAACTCTTCTCGGTTTGTATTGATTATTGCTGTCCTTAAAATAAATCAGGAGAACACTGTCTCACCCCACTCCCACAACCCTGTCCTTCTAAATTCAATTTAAATACGTCTTTGATTTAATGAAACAGATGTAGATAGAAGAGAAATTTGCGAATTTTTAGATCTAAAGCAAAAATTACTGAGATTGTTAAATTTATGTATTGGTTTTAAATAAACACTTAGTGAATTGCCCATGTAAGTCGGATGGAACCAAGAAAGACAACTCAGTTATTCTTTTGGTCCACAGAAGAAAGTGTGTTCATAGGAAATTTTTCCAAGGAAGAAAGTATTTTGCATATTTTTTAAAAGGAAAAATAATCATCTGCAACTGATTCAAGAAATAGGAAAGGAGAGTCTTCCCCAAAAAAGCCAGATTAATTGAAGAACACATGCTAACATGAGTAAAACTGATTTGAAGGAATCCCATAGTATTTTCTTGAGCAGCTAATTTATATCACATCAGGACATTAATGACAAAGCAATGATTGTTTTAATAGCTGATCCTTAAAACATTAAAACTGAAATCTCTGGGCAGCCCCAGTGGCCCAGTGGTTTAGTGCCTGCCTTTGGCCCAGGGTGTGATCCTGAGGCCCGGGGATCAAGTCCCACATCGTGCTCCCTGCATGGAGCCTGCTTCTCCCTCTGCCTGTGTCTCTGCCTCTCTCTCTCTCTCTCTCTCTCTCTCTCTCTCTCTCTCTCTCTCTCTCTTTGTCTCTCATGAATAAATAAATAAAACCTTAAAAAATAAAATAAATAAAATAAAACTGAAATCCCTTCTTTTGGAATTCTTTTTGGGAGAGCATTTACCAGTAATTCACAAAGACTCCAAATCTAATTATTTAAGAGAGGCATTTCTGCCTTGTACTTTCTGAATTTCTCCTTAGGCTTTTTCTTTCTTTTCTTTTTTTTTTTCTCCTTGAATGGTATGCCTCTCAGAATTCCCACAGAGTTGTCTTACATTTTCTATAAAGTGCAGTTAACTTTATCAGACACATTTTACTGTTATTCCTGGGGAAGGCAGAACACTTAATATGTGAGTAGAGGAAGCAGCCATTGAACATTTAAGGAGATAAACCTCTTTGTATATAGTTTCTGTAAATAAACCTTTCTCTGCATCCCAGTACAAGTTTCTTGAGTAATGAAGCCAAGGCAAACTCAACTACCACATAGTGGAGCACCTCACAAAAAATGGAGCTCAGTAAATGGTTGTCAAATTCAGTCTTGCATCATATGACAAAAATAGTGAAGATAAGAACAAAGCCCACAAAAATATGAGCTATAATTTGAATGTTTACTGGGTTCTAGGCATTATACTAAGCATTTACATGCTTTGTTTAATTTAATCCTCAAGAAAACCCTGTGAGGTTGGTATTATTATCCTCACATTACAGATGAGGAACTAAAGTTTAAAAGGTTAAATAACTTCAGCTCAGAAAGATTAAGTAGTTTGTCCTAGGGATCACCAAGCTAGGAAGGGTAAAGCCCATATATATTAGATAAGAACCTGGATCTGTCTTTTTCACTACTGTTACTCCAGAAAGAGAAATGCTACAGTGACTGCAGTTTCACAAGGTGTTGATAAGGATTAAAGGAAATGGTCCTGCTTTTTCTGGATTTATTCCCACCTGATGAAAACTATCTGCTTAGAAATAAAGTGTTTCTACAATATTAAATCTCAGGGCCTCCCAAGAATTTGATTGGCTTGCCATATTTTCTGTGGATTCTGAAAGAATCTGGTAGCAGGTATTTCACATGTAGGAGGACAGATAACATTGAACTTTGAATTCTAGTCAACTTTAAAAAATACAACCTACATTTTGGGGACTTTTTTTTTTCCTCACAGGTCTTTTGTTTATTTTATGCAAGGAAAACTTCTGTAAAGAAACCTTGGCAGGTAGGCAGGGAAGAATTCGTAATGTTCTCTCAGTGGTTGTCCTTCAAGCTCCCTTTCAGTTCCCCTTCTTATAGCTGACTTTTTTCCCATATTATGACCAGCATACTAGCCAAACCAGTTGGCATTAGGGGAAAAAAAAACATCCAAATTCTCTATGAGTGGAAGCCAGGCAAGAATGTTTAATCTAGTTAGTGGGTGGGCTTTGGTTGTCATAGAAACTCAGCTCTGTCATCCTATGTTGTTACTAGGCAGGAGCAGCCAGGTCATTCCATAAATCATTTCTGTCATAGCTGATGGTGATGCATTCCATCTGCTCCATCACTGCATGCCATAGTCTGCACACTTGAAATCCCTTCCTTCAACCCATCTGCTGCCCCCTCCCCGCCAGACACCTCCCCAAAGTACATTCCTTCTCTAACTTCCATTACAGACTTACATTTACTTTAGTGCTCACAGAACGTACTGAAAAACAAAAACATTACATGGGGAGTAGGAAGGATTAGAAGAGATGAGGAGAAGGAATTTTCTGAGGATTACATTTGAGAATCTAACATGCATATCAGAATTTTATGTTAGGTATTATGGATCTTCAGAAATGGTGACCATAAATACTTTGAAATTTTAAGTTCTTTAGAATATGACATTTTTAATAAAGCATCTGCTTTTAGATGGTAAAAACACTATGCTGTTGTCATTCGTAGTTATGTCTAGCTCCCCAGTCGTCTGATACATGTCTTAGAAGGTCTTTCATGTGTGAAACATCACAGGGTACAACCTTTGTTCTTTAGTTTAGGTATTAAAGAGCACACAGAATACTGTGATTAAACATGTAAGGCCAGATAATGCATTTGCAAAGGTTCCTTTATTTTAGGTTTAAGCCGGGATAATTGTGGTCTTAATCTCAGGATAGCTAGAAAGAGAATTGTACATGAAAGTATTTACACAAAGTTCCCAAAGCCCTGTGGATTATGCATTAGTTTAGATAATAAACTAGGGTAGATAGAAGGAAAGGAAAATCTGGGTATTCGTGCCATTTCTAATGTGTTTCCCTGAACATTTGCCAGACAATAACCCTTTAAGATTGTGCCCATGGAGAGTTATGTAGAGGAAGAAACATCTGGTTTATTTCAGTGCCTAATACCATATCAAAACACTTGGTCTTTAATTTAGAGGAGATCAAACAAGAGGACTGTTTAACTTTGTTGATTATATCAGACTTCTTTGTGATAATTTATGTTTTGATTTCTACCTCCGAGCAAAGAGAAAAAGAGGAAGAGTGAGAGAGTGTGTGTGTGTGCATGCGCACGCGTGTGTGTGTGTGTGTGTGTGTGTGTGTGTGTGTTTTAATCTGGATAGTTAAATGGTCAGTAGTCTCTGACAAAAGAAAAGAAAATTCAGGGAAGTTGACGTTTAAAAGTAATTCATGAAATAAGTTTCTTTGTTCCTTAGACTCAATAACATTAGCATAATAAAGATTAACTGAAATGTGCACTGTAGTGTTTAAAAAATTGGGCTCACAGTTCCAAGGTTGGGCTTGGGAGCCCTCCATTGTTTCTTTTTTGTCTGAGGCCCTTTTCATTAGCTTATGGCTTATTGGCACCCTGCTGATTGGAATGGACCATGACTGATAGGAGGAGGAGCCTCATTTGTTGCAGTAAAATGAGGCATATTACCATTTAAGCCTGGCAGAAGGTATTGGGAGTTATTCATCATTGGTCATTTAACAGTATGAGGACCATGGACTGCATGCAGAATGAGTTCTTACTTTGAGTTTATGCTTTACATTCTAAATCACTCCCATCGCCATTTTTAAAGTGACTGACTTTTTTCTTTTTTTTTTTCCAAACATCAGTGTAGGAGTTCTTTAAGGTCAGAAAGTATAAAAAGTAATAAAATCCTGATTTAGAATGTTCTTTGTCAAATAAAGTCTAATTTTAGAATTTCTTAAGGTAACAATTTCTATAGAACAAGTATAATTTGTATGTGGTTTGGTGATAGAATAAACATACAGAAGTGAACTTTAATGAAATAATCTGTGATCTAAAAGGCTGTATTATCCTGTTTTGTTTTGTTTTTTTAATGTAGCGTTGCTCCTTCTCTCCACATATCCACTCTTTCTATGAAAGTAGAAGGTACAAGAAAAAGTCCTGTACTTTGCCAGGCTGTCAGTTCAGGGAAAGGTATTAATAACAATTTGTTTGTCATCACTTTAATTTAGGGAAAAGGAGAACTAGACAGTGTGATGGGTGAATGGAGAAAATGCCTTTATTATACAATTGGAGAAGCTGCTTTTGAAAAAAAAATGAAAATTATATATTTTTATACTTGATACATTTTATATTTGATATGTGTTTTTATAATTATTTTTTAAAGCCCACAATTGATTGTCTTGGTAGTCTACTTATACCTTCAAAAACCCATGCCTGCCAAACAATATGCTTAATACATCTACAGTAATTCTCAGAAATAATGGAACATCACCATATCATTATTCTCAAAACTTCACCATAAAACTGATTTATAAGTGAATTCAGCTTTATAACAGGATCTTTTAGCCCCCTTTGGTATTTGTTACTGAACTCCATTACATAAATATTAAGAAATAATACCATTTACTGAGTCTTGGTTTTTATCAAAAAGTATAGCAAATTTCAAGTGCATTTTACTTCAAATTTTTTTTAATATTCAGCACCTACTTATATAAGGCAGTGATAGGCAATGATGGATTCAGTGTAGAACATTACATGGTTTCCGCCTTCAGAGAGCTTACAGTCAAGGAGAGATGATATGACAAGTATACAAAAAATGAAAACGTACAGCATACTGTAAAGTAAAAGACTCAGGAACAGTATAGTTATTCTAAGTATAAAGGAGGTGAAGATGAGTATAAGTGGGGAGGTGACATTTGATCTGGACTGTCATCTGGTGTAGAATTCCATCAGGAGAAATTAAGAAATAGACGTTTTGAAAGGAGAAGCCATATTCAGAAAATAAAAAATATATATATGTTTTGTTTGGATTATAGGATACATAAGGTTATAAGTAGGTTATAAGGTAAAAAGATATTTCTGTGACAGATTATGAAAGACATCAAATGTCATTCTGTTTAGTAGGCAGCAGGAAACAATATGTCAGATTTGACTGTTTAAAACTGGTTAGGGACAATAACTCAGGCAATTACGTATGGCGTGAAGGAGCAGGGAGTAACTAGAAATGTAAAGACTTAAATAATCCATCCATAGTTCTAATAAAGGTCTAAAGTAGTGTCACAGCAGTGAGAAGGATATGTTCCTATCCCAGAAACAAGAGAATTGCAGGTATTGGAGTCTGTGGTGGGAAGGGTGGAGGGGGCTGGTAGCAGGGAGAGAGTGGATTTGGTGGCCATGAGAATGCTGGTACTGAAGTAGAGGAAACAGAAGAGTGATGAAGGGAGGAGTAGGAAGCTTGGAGCAGTAATGCAAAGTTTGGCTTGACACATTGAGCTTGAAATGAAAGAGTATGTCCAGACAGAGAAGTCCAGCAACCAGTATGAGGATAGAAATGTCAACTTAGTAGTCATTCATAGAGATGTCATAGTTGATACTTTCAAAAGTTCCATTACTGAGGGATAAAACACAGGTAAATAGAAAAGAAAACTGAGACTAGAGCTCTGAGGGAAACCTACATTAAGAAACTGGCAGCATGATGGGCAGCCTGGGTGGTTCAGCGGTTTAGTGCCGCCTTCAGCCCAGGGCATGATCCTGGAGACCCGGGATCTAGTCCCACGTCAGGCTCCCTACATGGAGCCTGCTTCTCCCTCTGTCTGTCTGTCTGTCTCTCTCTCTCCCATGAATAAATAAATAAAATAATTTTTTAAAAAAGCATCAAATGCTCTAATAAATTTTTAAAAAAAGAAACTGGCAGCACGAAAGAGCGACAGAGCCTACATAATTAATTAGATCCAGTGATTTAAAAGAAATACTCAAATAGTAACTTCTCACAAGGATAATATTCATTCCTTCAACAAGTATATATTTACCAACACTGTTACAGAATCTGAAGCTCCTTTAAATCCTGTATAATTCAGATTCTGTCTGAATGAGACAAAATCCTAGTTCTTCTGGAGCATACATTTTATTGGGGGAAAAGGTAAGAGACAGTAATAAAACAAGTAAACAAGTTTAAGCAGTGAAGGATCATTATAAACACTATGAAGAAACACAACGAAACCAGGACGGTGTGTTGGAGATGCAATGCTGTTTCTCCACTGCTATCATGCTATTAATCTTTTCAGTGAGTTGGGTCTACTTGATGGTAATCAGAAGTTTTGCATGAACCTGAAACTTTTCTCACCCTCAATGTTATCAACTCTTCCCTGCCTTACCAATATTATATATAGTTAAGACATATTTCATAAAAGTTAATATCAGTTCCTAAAAATTATGATTATTTGAATCTTGAATGTGAGAAATAGTGACTTATGAAAGTAAAGGGATATGTTTATGGTTTAAATCATTTTCTGTATGCAGCCCACTAAGAACCAAACTGTGACCTTTAGCTAATTTTCATATGTGCATCCTGATTTTTTAAAAGGTAACAACTTTAAGACCAACAGTATTGATCTTAATATAACATACTACCCTCCCTGTTACTGAGTCCTTCCGTAATATCTTTTGAAGTCTCCATAGTTTTGCTTTTCCAAAATGGCTTTTTAACTTGAATATACAATTTCTAGATCTGGCTGTTTGGAGAGAGTTGGTGATTAAAGGCATTTACAATTAGAATTTAGTAACATTATACAAATTGGTGTTATTTTCTTTGAGATAGGTATAGTATATCCCTTCATAGTCAAAGGAAAATAGGCTTTCTGGCTGGTTGCAATTCAATCAGTGCTTGCTTCTTTTTAAAAAATAGAAGCTGTTGTGTTTAATGATTATGATTTGTGGAATTCTGTTTTAAATGAGCCTGTCCCAATATCTGGCTTTTTCAGCATATTATGTTGTCTTTAAAACCAATGCTGAGACCCCCTTCTTGGCCATAATTTGGGTCTCTTTAAATTCATTAGAGCTCTAAGCTTATTCAGAGCAAGGGTATTTCTATCGGATGACTCCTTTCACCCACAAGTAGTTTTCCTTTTTAAAATGTTTCACCACAGTTCATCCACATAAGTTGAATTGTCCTGCCCTAAGTTAAGTACTGAGATGTGAGGATGGTTTATTATGCTCATTATAAAAATAGAATTGTCCTAGAGAAAACTTCCTAGGAACTCTTAGTACTTAGATTAAAGAGACCTTTAAAATATTTAATGGTTAATTGGGTCAACTTGTCACTATTGTCTGTCACAATGTTTTAGCAATATGAAATAAATACAAAAAATTTCAACAAAATTTTCAGCCAAAATACCAAAATTTATGCATCTAGATGTTATACTTTTTTTAAATGGTTCTCTTAGTGGTTCCCCGGGTGGCTCAGTGGGTTAAGCATCTAACTCTTGATTTCAGCTCAGCTCATGATCACAGGGTGGTGACATCAAGTCCATGTTGAGCCCATGTGCAGCTCTGTGCTGAACATGGAGCCTACCTAAGATCCTTCACTCCCTCTGCCCCTCCTCCTCATTTCCTGCCACCTCCCCTGTGTTTTCTCTCAATGAATGAATGAATGAATGAAGTGGACTTCTTAGGAGGTAAAATCAATAAATCATTTTGGGAACATTATCTGAGAGACTTTTAGGGTTTCTTCCACTTTCCTCAAGGGTGACAAAATATACCCTTTGGACACAGGTTCAGTTTTTCTTTTTTTTTTGTTTTTGTTTAAATATTTTATTTATTTATTCATGAGAGACACAGAGAGAGGCAGAGACATACACAGAGAGAGGAGAAACAGGCTCCATGCCAGGAGCCCAATGTGGGACTCGATTCCAGAATCTCGGGATCATGCCCTGAGCCAAAGGCAGACACCCAACCACTGAGCCACCCAGACATCCCCACAAGTTCAGTTTTATATGATACATCATTTGGAGCTAAATTTGGCAAAAATGTAGTTGATCAGACTGAGAGCTTTTTAAATGAGAGAGGATAGCTACTTCAAAAAATTATTTTCTTTGGCTTTTAAACGGTAAGACTTATCAAAAGATAATAGTTTCTGGAGATAATTATTTTTTAATGGATATCACTTATTTGGATGATATATTTAAGAAAGATTGTTTATTAGACGTGTGAATTCTACAGTCATTCTCTTTTTCTAACAGAAATGTAAGTAATTTTCAGCTACAGTGATAAAGAAACAAATATGATCTATTTTCCCTCTCATTATTAGAATACATATGATTTTTTTTTAAGTAGTCTCTGTGTCCAACGTGAGGCTCAAACTCATGAGAGTCACATGCTATACTCACTGAGCCAGGTAGGCACCCCTGGAATATATGATACTTTTTTTTTTTTTTAAGATTTTATTGATTTATTTTGAGAGAGAAAACAAACAGGGACAGAGGGAGAAGCAGACTCCGCACTGTGCAGGTAGCCCAATGTGGGGCTTGATCCAGGATCCCAGGATCATGATCAGAGCCGAAGGCAGACACTTAACCAACTGAATCACCCAGGTGCTCCTAAATACTTTTTAATACTAGTTTGAAAACTATATATAGCCTTGGGATCCCTGGGTGGTTCAGCGGTTTAGCGCCTGACTTTGGCCTAGGGCGCGTGATCCTGAAGACCCAGGATCGAGTCCCACATCAGGCTCCCTGCATGGAGCCTGCTTCTCCTTCTGCCTGTGTCTCTACCTCTCTCGCCCCCTCTGTGTCTCTCATGAATAAATAGATAAAATCTTTTAAAAAATAAATAAAACTATACATAGCCTTATGTAATGTAATAGTCCTAAATTGATGAAACCGGTTTTTCACTCTGAGTTTTATGAGTGGCAACTTAGATTATAAAAACTCCATACAGATGGATTTATATTTTTTTGTTGTCACATATTGATACATGTATATTTTGTTTTCTGGTTAGATTTATTCTCCTGACCATACCAGCAGTAGTTTTCCATCAAATCCATCAACACCAGTTGGATCACCCTCACCTCTCACAGGTAGGCTTCTGTTTTATCTATTGACTTAAAAACATGTGCGGGGCTGCTTTGAAAATTTTGAACTTTGTTTATTTTCCAATAAAATCTTGAAAAAATTATCTGAGTTTTGAGAAAACTTGTTTTTTTTGTTTTTGAGTTTTGAGAAAACTTGTAAACAGAGCCTTCCTCTTACTCATTTTGGAGAATATTTAAATATTTGCTAGTTTTGAATTATTCTTTTCCAATTCTTAATTTAGTATAAATTTTAAGAGCAGTTATTAGGATAAAAATAAGGCTAGACAGTTGTGATGAAAGTAAAATAGAGTAGATAAATCAAGATTTTTGGTAAGGTAGCATAGAAAATAATCAAAATAACCTATTTAGAAGTATATCTAACTTCTTTCTTCCTTATTCTCTGCTATGTACCACGTGTAAGACTCAGAGATGAATAACTTTCTGCTAGTTTGTCTTTATTTTTAGGTCCACTAAGTTGTTATTTCATATATATGTGTGTATGTATGTATGCGTATACACACACACTTACATTAGGAATAATGTAGGGTTTTTTGCTAAGAAAAAGAAGTCTCTACAAATGTGGATAAATATTGTTAGTAGAGTTAGATAAGTGGTTCAGATTTGTTTTACTTTTTCCTGTTTCTTTCCACATTTGATACTATCCTACAGTATAAATTTGTTGAAATACAATTGTTATTATTCAAAATAGAAATTTTTTAATATTAGGAATAAATAAAACTATAGGAAAATGCTTAATATTCATTAAGCTATAATTTTAAAGCATATTTTTTGAGCAGTGTCCAGAGGAAAAAAATGCTAAAGAAGAAATGTATTAGTTCTAAAGGAAAGACATTAGGCAATTGGGTAAAAATTGTCATGTTCCTCCAGAATTTGACCTCAGAAATGATTCTTTTTCTGATCATGTCATTAAGTCCATGTGGCTTTGTTATTGTTGTCGTTGTTGTTAAACCTTTTTACTTTATTGAGGGTTTCTGATATATCAAGGCCCTGGCTATCACCTGTGCTTTGTGTATTAGCTTTGTGACTCTGGTAAGAAGCATTCCAGTGTGGAGATGATGAACTGCTGGCAGCTGCTTTCAGCTCTTAGTGGGTTCTGCCACTTTCTCAGACACCATGGCTTCAGCTGTCTAGTAAAAGTTGAACAGCTGTTCCCCACATAGACAGGACTATGAAAGACCCATTGACTTAAAGTTGTTATTTAACAGAGAGCTGAAATTACAGGAAGAATGATGTAACTTTAACCCTACTCACCCCTCTGGCACAGTTTTACTGAAATTATCAGTGGCATTTTTGCCACAGCCTGTTTACCTCTTTCTCAGAGATGAGTATATTGGTTCTTACTATGTGTTCCCACCTTCTCACCTCTGCCCAGTGAGCTGTAAAAGTGTCCTTTGGTTTTTGTTTTGTTTTTTGTTTTTTTAAAGATTTTATTTATTTATTCATGAGAGACACACAGAGTGAGAAAGGCACAGACACAGGCAGAGGGAGAAGCAGGCTTCATGCAAGAGGCCCAAAGCGGGACTCAATCCCGGGTCTCCAGGACCACATCTTGGGCCGAAGGCAGCACCAAACCACCAAGCCACCCGGGCTGCCCTTTGGTTTTTATTAATACTCAATGGGAAGTCAGGCAGCAGAGGAGTTTAGAATTTATGAGGGGACATCACTAAAATGGAGAATAGGAAGACTTAGACATTTTTCAAAAAATAATGGTCCAAAGTAAAATCTCACATTCCTCCTTCATCTTTATTTGATGTTTAATGGGTGATACCCTTTTTTCTCTTTAATTCAGCTGATTAATGAAAATCTATGGTCTATTGAAGTGTGTAATGAAGGTATTAATAGACTTCTTATTCAATTCGGCAGTCATATTCAAAGAAAAATTCTTTCTTTCTTTATTCCTACTGAAACAGCACATCAAAGACTGATTTTATGCAGTTGCACTTCTCTACCATCTCCTGTATCTAGTATTTTCCTTCCTGTCCCCACACAGACATATGCGCACACCCTAAATTGGCAGAAAGGTAAAGGGAGAAGGAAAAAGGAAAGCATAATGTGATAAATTATTCACATGAAAAAGATGGAGCAAACCAGAGTTTCCATTATAATATGTGGAAATTATTTGGTACCTTTTATGGTAGTAGCCTGTTATCTAGAGTAAAAAAAAAATCTACCCACTGTGTGCTTTCTACGTTTGTCCTGTTCTCTATGCCTGAGCATCAGTCAGACACAAGTGAAGAGCCACATAGGCAGCTTCTAAGGCAACCATCATTCCTGTTTAAATTCCACTTATTTTCCTTAGGAACTTTTCAGGCCAAGAACATCTATTTCTACCTAGAGTGTGCTTATGAGGCACTTCTGAGATAGTTATCATGTATCAGTTGGGATGAATTAGGCTAAAAGGAAGAAAATCTCTTGTCTTGACTAGCTTAAATAATAAGGGGCTTGCTTATCTTGTACAAGAAGCCCATAGCAGGGCAAATTCCTGGATACCAGTATGTCAGAGCTCCTGCTCTACTACTTTGCAGTTCTTCCTCACCCTGGTGGTGGCAAGTTCAGCTATTCAAGATACCATATGTAGACATAACCATGTTCATTAGAAAAAGGGCCATCCTTGCCTTGTATTGTAAGAATCTTTTTCAGAAGCCTTTTCAACAGATTGGCCCTCGTGAGTCATTGGCCAGCACTGGGACCCTAACATACCTGCTCATAACAAAAATGGAACCCACCATGTTTATCTTAGACGTCAGGATTTACCCAAGAGCTAAGAATAGAGTTACTCTTTTCTGGTTCATACCAGGAAAAGATAGATACCCCACCCCCTTCTGAACAAAATCAGTGCTCTAGCAGCAAGGTGGAAGAGAGATGACTATGTCCATTTGGGAAAGGACACAGGTATTTAAGAGGGTGTGTTTACTAAGGGAACTTGGGAAGCAGACAAGCAAAACCATGTTTTGCTTTTCTAACTCTTGGAATATAAATAAATAAAGGTTTAATAACTGCAATACTCAGTAGCAATCTTGAGAACATGTACAATAGAAATAAAGAGGGAGGAAGAGAAGAGAGGGAAGAAAAAATTCCTTAGTCTTGGCTAGTTTAATCAATGAGATAGTTATTTTTATCATCTGTCAGTGTGTTTGGTGTTAGGCATTTATCTGACTTCAGGAGATTTTCAATTTAGCTGAGAAAATAAAAGATAAACACATAAAAATACAACCGTCAGAATTCACTCTTAAGCTAGAGTGGTTGGTATAAACTTCATGAAGAGAACAGGACTTAAAAAGGAGGAGAAAGAGCTTTCCTGGGTCCAAAGGGAAGAGTGTAACAAAGATCCAGATGCAAGAAAGCACATGACTTCTTCATCTGGAGTCATGGGGATGACTGATTATGAACTCTCCACGAATGGAAGTGTGAAACACTAAGATGGAAAGGTTGGCAAGAGCCAAATTATGGAAAGCAGAGTGCTCAGTGGTACATTAAGGATTATCCAACTTTTTTCCAAGTATGAGAGATCTCATGCAAGTTTGAGTTTAAAGTGAGATTATGGGATCCCTGGGTGGCTCAACAGTTTGGCACCTGCCTTTGGCCCAGAGCGCGATCCTGGAGTCCTGGGATCGAGTCCCGTGTCGGGCTCCCGGCATGGAGCCTGCTTCTCCCTCCTCCTGTGTCTCTGTCTCTCTGTCTCTGTCTCTCTCTCTCTCTCTCTCTCTCTCTCTCTATCATAAATAAATAAATAAGTAAATAAATAAATAAATAAATAAATAAATCTATCTTTGAAAAAAATAAAGTGAGATTACAAAGGGAGGCAACTAACAAAATAAGAAAATGCATGATAAATGATTCTAAGAATTTCTTTCAGCCATTCAAAATGTTGGTATCTAGTCTTTAAATTTATTAACCAGTTAACTCTAAATTCCATTCAGAGTGAGACCAGATGAGAAACACTAGGTTAATTTTGAATTTAGTGATGAAATAAAGCCTGTCCATATTTTCTAGCCAAATAATTCAATTCTCCTAATCACCTAGCTAGCTTATTATTGGGAAATGGTCATTAAATTTTAAGAGCAGGTAAGTTTATTACAATCCTTCTTGAATAAGGGCTAGCTCTTTGGGGTGATCCCTAAAAGGCCCAGGCAGTTACAGAAATTGTTAACTACAAAAACAGTTGAAAGGTTGTGCTTATATAATAGAAGGAAGGATAAGCCCCAAGTGAGTAGATATGTATGTCTACACCAGATATCAAGTGACAGAGAAAGAAGGCAGGAAATCCCCTATTCTCTCCCATATGTGTGTAATAATGCTACAGTTGATGATGACAAGCTAGAGATAGAGATGCCAACATCAGCTCTGGGATTGACTTCTAAACTATCCAGTCATCCCTTTTGTGACTAAAAACATGAATTTTTTTGAAAGGACTAACTGGGGTTCAAGGAGCTCTGTCCATGAACTGTATAACTTGGCATTCATTGCTATGAAGTTCGAACAGTTATCAGTGATTTAAGCACGTTAGTATTCTGTTTTAACCAAGTATGTCACACTAAGGCAGGCCAATCCCATAATAAAAACAAAACAGGTTTGAGTGTATTTGTATTTTTCCAGTTTAATGAATTCCATTTTGCATATACACTTTAATATGATTTCTTTGCATCAGTGTAAAAAAAATAACAATTGTGAGTGATTTCTTATCTAAGTAACTGCACATTCCATTCCTCAACAGTAAACTAGTTGAAGAACCACAGAAATTGCCTCTGTTGCCAACCAGATGCACGCTAACAATCCTGTGGTGTTGAAACAGAAAATTTGTATTAATATCCTATACAGATTAAATAATTTTATGATTAGTCCTATTACAGGCTGATCGCCAAAGGGAAATGGAAAAGATGAAACAAAATGTCTAAAAATAAAATATTGTAAACATTTAAAAGAAGCTACGTTCAAAGTCATTGGGGGTCTTTTTCAAAATGAATTGTAATTAACCTCTTATCCACAGAAAATTCATAATTCTACATCTTTGCTTGGAAAGTACCAGTGCACTAAAATCAGTGGTGAGGTACGGGCTAAATAGAAATGCTGTTTATATGAATTCTTCATGTAGTCAGTTACTGGATTTCTCTGGTTGCTAAATACTGCTTGTTAAATAAGTTAGTTCACAAGCTTCTGTTTCCTTACACAATTTTAGATTGTCCATGATTTATGTAGTTGAATTAGGATTACCTTTGTGTGTCTAGCAGGAAACTTTGTAATAGTCCTCAAATTAGGTAATTTGCTTACGAGTAAAAAAAAAATTATCTGATGAAGTACATTAACATTTTTCTTACAGTTTTAGTATTCAAATATTTTCTATATAATCACAAATATTTTTTATAAAATCACAAATTATATGCAATCACATGCATATAATTGAGAGATAATCAGGTTAAGAATCTTTCCAACTTTTTAACTTGCAAAATATATATGTTTGATGGGAATAGAATTACCAGTTTATTCAGTGAAAGTGAACTATAATAGTTATGACTTAATATAAGTTTGTGATAAGTTTATCAATGTTTTCTGAATGTAGCAAATAATCTACAACATTATTTGGTGAATTGGTTGGTGAAACATGCTAAAACTTCAGTTAGCAGTAAATGAGACAAATTAAATAAACCTTCAAGTTCTCCAGTTTTGGATTTCTAATAAAACTCAGGTTGTCCCTGAACCTTTTTTTTTTTAAGATTTTATTCATTTATTCATGAGACACAGAAGGGCGGGGGGGGGGGGCACAGACACAGGCAGAGGGAGAAGAAGGCTGCATGCAGGGAGCCCGACATGGGACTCGATCTTGGGTCTCCAGGATCATACCCTGGGCCGAAGGCGGCGCCAAACCGACAAGCCACCCGGGCTGCCTGTCCCTGAAGCTTTTATTAAGAGCAATAACATGTATTTATTTGGATGGTTTTCATTATTTTCTGTAAGTAATTTATTTCTAAATGCACAGTCATGAAATAAGATTTTTGATCAAGTATGTTGTCTTTTTTTTTAAAGCTATCTTGACAAGACCATTTAAACACTACATTACATTCTCCCCAACACATCATTGAGTTAATCCTTCCTTTTTTTTTTTTTTTTTAGTTTTTTTCCTTTTTATTTTTTCTACTCTGAACTTCTTTTTTCTTTCTATTATTATGTTGCAAGTTGAAGGGCAAACAACCTTTAACAGTTCTCATACTGATACTTTCCAAATTAAATAATGTGTGTTGGTATAAATTATGCTGGGAAAATGTTTAATAGATAAATGCATTTGCAGTCATTTGAAATTGGTGCATTTGTGTATAACTTAATGGCATAAGTAGCAGGACACTTTAGACAGTAATTTGGCTTTGTGAATTAAGGATCATAAATATGTTTATACCTTTTAATTCAGAAATGCTATTTATCCTTGGGGCGCCTGGGTTGCTCAGTCAGTTAAGCATCTGACTCTTGATTTCAACTCAGGTCTTAATCTTGAGTTCAAGCCCCATGTTGGGCTCCATGCATGCAAATAAATGCTGTTTATCCTCAAGACATGTTCCCAAAAAGAAAATAACAATGTTTATCACTCACAATATGGAAATATTTAGATACGATTCATAATAGCCTACTGAAAGCAGCCAAAACATCCAATAGTGAAGGAATAGTGATGGTTAAGTAAATTATGATCTAGAGAATCCGGTGAATATTAACAGTCATTATTAACATTGTCATAAAGACTATGTAAAGCCATGGGGGGAGGAACAGAATTTTAAATTATGTGTATTTTAAGTACATTTTCTCAAGATAATGTGTGCTTTTGGACAAAGTCTGAAGAATATGCAAACCATAAAAGTAGTTTTTGTTGTTTTGGTTTTGGTTTTTTGAAGCATAGTTGACAGTGTTACATTAATTTCAGGTATACAGCATACTGGTTTAACAGCTCTATATGTTATCCTATGCTCACTGCAAGTGTGGCTACCATCTGTCACCATATAACACTATTACAGTACCACTGACTATATTCCCTATGCTGTACCTTTCATCCCATGACTTATCCATTCCATAACTGCAAGTTTATAACTCCCACTTCTTCGCTCACTTTTCCTTTCCTCCTGCGCCCCTCCCCTCTGCCAACCACCAATTTGTTCTCTGTATTTATGGATCTGTTTCTGCTTTTTTTTGTTATAAAATATAACAGAAGTAGTTAATAAAACTAATACAGGTTTTTTTTAAGATTTTATTTATTCATGAGAGATACACAGAGAGAGGCAGAGATACAGGCAGAGGGAGAAGCAAGCCCCCCACAGAGAGCTGGATGTGGGACTCAATTCTGGGACTGGGATCACTCCCTCAGCTGAGGGAAGAGGTTCAGAGGCTCAACCACTGAGCCACCCAGGCATCCCAACTAATACAAATTTTTAAAAAATAGTTATTTTTAAAGTATAGTCTTGTCTTTTTTTTAAAACTCCCAATACTGTTGTATGAATAATGAAAAAGATTTTTTTCTAATGTGTTGGGCTTATAAGTAGGCAATACTATGCTGAAGGCTGAACAAAAATGCTTACATAAGTTTATGTACAACTACAGAGCACCTTTACCCTTTCTTTCAGAACATTATCAAGATCATCGATTTAACCAAGGTTATGTATATGTGCTTTTCATGTTTTGTTTTAACAGGTACCAGTCAGTGGCCCAGACCTGGAGGGCAAGCTCCTTCATCCCCAAGTTATGAAAACTCACTCCACTCCCTGGTAAGAACCTCTTAGAAATAAACAGGTCACTTTTATCTGACAGTGCAGAGTACATTTTTTCAGTAAATCTTGAGTAAAAAAACAGTAGGATAGCATTACACACAAATTCTTTGCTAACAAATGGCCTGATTTAGTTTAACAATATAAGACACATTGGGTGTGCCTTTTGCCATCTGTTCTTTGGGACATCAGGCTTCTGGACAGCTGGTGTTAAAATAGAGTTATGGGATTTTTGCTTCTTTGATAAATCTAGAGTTTAATTCTTCTATATTGTTATGTTTACATAAAAGAGGAAACAAACAAAAAGGCCCAGAGATCAAGTAAAAGCAAGAAAATTAGTCCAGCAGTGGAAAATGGTATATTTTACTCTTTCTTATGTGTCTATTCTGTATATAGTTTATTACATGTTCATTAAAAGTTTAAAATACATCAATTATATTTGTCATGAAAAGTGTTACTTCTCATGTTTTCTTTTTTAAAAAATGTATCATGTTAATTGTATAAGCAAAAATGTTATTTAACAAAATGAATAAGGCAACAGAATAAAAGAGCCTGTCTGGGTATTGAGGGCGAATAATTTGCAATAGAATGTAAACTACTGTGGCTTTTCATTACCACAGAATTACAAAGTATTATAAAAAAAATAATAAGGATGACTTGATGGAATGCTAAGTCATATATCATTCAGTAATTCCAGGTTACAAATAGAAAAGTTCTTTTTCTGTGACTAACAGAATAGTTGAAAGGAAAGTCTTCTCTCTCATATTTTGCAAACAAATATAAGCAATGTGTGCTATTTAGATGCTAACCTTGTAACTTCGCTGTTAAATCCCAGCCTTCTCATACCTTAATACAAGTAGATCTTGCAGGTCTCCGCGTTAACTTTACTAACATGTTATGCTGACATGCACATCAGCTATTTCCTCATCTCTTTTGGAGTTAATCTTAACCTGTGCTTTGCCTCCTGTTCTGTCTTGACTTTGCCAGAAAAATCGAGTTGAGCAGCAACTTCACGAGCATTTGCAAGATGCAATGTCCTTCTTAAAGGATGTCTGTGAGGTACTATTTCTTTTAGATGGTGCCTTTTTTGTGTTTCAATTACTTATACTTCCTATTATCCATTTAAAATCTTCAAGTCTGTACAGACTCCAAAGTCTTTTAAAATCAGTGACCATTTTCGTTTTTGTACAGTATGTAAGAATAGATTTTTGTTCTTTTATGTTATTGAGAATGATTCTTTTTAAAAGAGCTCTACTGGCATGTGCTTTCGATTTTTAAAATTCTAATATGTTTGTGTATGGGGCATGTGTGTATCCACAGACAATATCATTTCCTCAGTTTTGTGAAAGAACATATTTGGATGTGTTCATCATTTCAGATAGGTATGCTTACTCGCTTAAAACAAAATTACAACTTAAACTTGATGGACTTGAGGACCCTTCCCCAAGTTTGCCCTCATTTCAAAGATCAGTATTAAAGTCCAGGTTATCTTTTTAATCACCTGTAATTATCAGACACAGCAGACTAGCCTTCATCTTTTGTAGGAAGCCAAAAGAAATAGCCTCATGGTATGCTGGTAAATAGATTATATGAAGCAGTGATTTGTTTCTGAAGCTTTGTTAATTTTGCTTAGTTGACAAATATCTTTTCTTTGATTCTTGGTAGTAGTGCAGGTAGTTGCTTTTGAAGCTACTTGATATAGTACATTTGACTTGCTGTCATCCATATATCCCAAAGTAGGAAACATAGCAGTTTAATGAATTTAACAGATACCAGCAGTAACCCCATGTCTTTTTTCAATTCCTACAGCAATCTCGAATGGAGGATCGTTTAGACAGACTGGATGATGCTATCCATGTGCTGCGGAACCATGCTGTGGGACCGTCTACTAGTTTGCCTGCTGGTCACAATGATATACACAGTTTATTGGGACCATCCCATAATGCATCAATTGGAAGCCTCAATTCAAACTATGGTGGATCAAACCTTGTTACAAGCAGTCGATCTGCTTCAATGGTAAAATAGTGCTCATCTTTTTTGTAATAACCACTAAAGCCTATAGTATAGTCTTCAATGTTTTTCATGAAATCTTTGGAAGAGAGGGTCCTTCTTGTTTAAAAACACTTATTAGGCAGAGTCATTGGCTGAACATTGGCCCTTAAAGTCCTGCTATGATCATGTGCAAAGAGCTAAAACTTTCTACAAGACCATTTTAGCTTAAACTTAGAGTTTTTTTCCTCCAGATGTGTCACCAGAACAGTTTTTGCCTTGAAATAGTGTGTAGGAAGTCTAAAGAGCAAAAACAGTAAAGACTGAATTTCAAGGGTTCTGGTCTAGACGGCTGTTTATTATAATTTGGAATCACCCTTCAAAAGCAGAAGGAATGTGAAATTATTTGTACTAGTCCAAATGTAAGCTTTCTTACCAAATAAAGAAAAAAATGGGGTAGTTTTAAGAATAGCTGTAATTTAAGTGACAATGAAAGGAAA
This sequence comes from Nyctereutes procyonoides, assembly GCF_905146905.1. Taxonomy (NCBI): domain Eukaryota; kingdom Metazoa; phylum Chordata; class Mammalia; order Carnivora; family Canidae; genus Nyctereutes; species Nyctereutes procyonoides. Next base: position 18,098,021 of record NW_026575040.1, on the reverse strand, counting down.
CAATGTTCAATTAATTTCTGAAGAGAATAAAATAATTCAGTCCATCTTTTTAAATACATAATTCTTTAGAGAGAAAAAAAATTCTGTTGTATGTCCTACCTTACCATTTTTTATCCAGATTGTCTTTTTAAAGGAATGAAGCTCTTTAGAACCTGCAATTCAACTGATGTCATGTATTTGAATGTTTATAGCATTGTTTTTAGGATTTATTGCATGCTGTGAAATATTCTCCCACAAAACAGATTTCTACCTGTAAGTCATGTGATCAAGGGTAAAATTCACCTATCATCGAAATAATTAGGTGTCCCAATTTATATTCATTTTGTAGCAGCTGAAGTAAACATCAAACATCACTGCCTAGTTTCCCGAGTACAATGTTTTTGGCAACATAGGTGACATTAGATAGCCTACATATCTTAACAACTAGTTTGGGGTTTTTTTTTTTTTCAATGCCAGAAAACCTTGAAATGCAAGCGCCTTCTAAATTAGTTTGTGTTGTTATCAGAAAGCTAATAAGATGTGAAAACATTTTAAATTATGAAAGTCATATAAAAAAATAAATAAATAAATTTATGAAAGTCATAGAAATATAAGGGAGTATTATCACTGTTAGTAATAATAAAATAATATCAGTGGTATATAATATAGTATTTGTTACAGATATAAATGTAGAATGTCAAATTAATGAATTGTTTTGTTGAAATAACTGCTTATCCTTATTTAGAAGAATGCCTTGAAAATCAATATATATGAATCCCAAGTTTGTCTGAACTGCAAAATTTGAAGTTATTTCTCACTTCTTAATCACCTTTTAATTCTTTCCTGTTCATAGCTCACTGCTCCTGTACAATATTTGATGTATCTCTGGCTTCTCCCAATTAAATGTAGCATTTGTATAAAATGGAACATCTTGGGGAGGTTGTTTTTATGAACTTTGGATGTGAGTTGGAAAGAGACTTTTCAAAATCTAGTCCTACAAAGTCATGTAGAAATCTAGTGCATTTTAGAAGGATTTGCAGAGGGAAAAATTACTTCATTAAATGTTGCCCTGAAGTTTTTAATTAAAAAAGTAGCTACCATTCTGTCCTCTAGGAATATGCTGTCTACTTCAGAGCATCAACAAAAAGGCTGCCAGAAATATTCTTTTAAAAGGAAAAAAAATAGTCTAGAAAAAAGTCTTGTCAATGTGAGGTGCATCTGGCTTAGTCTGAGCAGGAGCATGAGTGCCGCAACAGCTAAGCCCACTCTGCTGCTCAGTGTGTCTACCGCAATCCTCACTCCAGTTCCCATAGCCTTCTTAGAGGCAATCAAGCTGGTGAAAATCTTCCAGACATCATCTGCTATATCTGCTCCATCCAGATACAGTCACTAGTGGAGTTGGAGCTACAGATGTTTCTGACAGGTTTACCCTCAAAATGTAAAAGTTATTAACTGACCAAAAAATCTGAAACTGTCAGGTGAGTCACTGTTCATTTCCCATCCTTCTGAAATGAGTAGTTTAGCTATGAGTCCTCAGTTCTCAATTTCAGCAAAAAGATCCAAGGATAGAATGAAATGAAGTTCATAGTCAGCCAGTGACTCTCCCATTGAGGAAAATTGTTATCCTTGTGGCTCTTACCCATGTCTGAGGACATCAGTAATTTGCCCAGTACCCACCTATGTGGAATCCACTCTTTTCATACTATTGGAAGGTATGTGATTTGGGGGACATATTATAACTGTTGCCAGCCATCTTTAAGAAGTAATCTTTTTTTTAATTTTTTTAATAAATTTTATTTATTTATTCTTGAGAAACAGAGAGAGAGAGAGGCAGAGACACAGGCAGAGGGAGAAGCAGGCTCCATGCAGGGAGCCCAACGTGGAACTGGATCCGCGGTCTCCAGGATCAGGCCCTGGACTGAAGGCAGCGTTAAACCGCTGACTCACCCGGGCTGCCCAAGAATTAATCTTCTGCTTTTATTATTCTCTCGTGTCTCTCTGTCTTCTAACTGATGATGACTAAGAAATGACACAAGTTTACATTCTAGAATCACTTTTCCTTTTTGGTCCTGTTTAACTTTCTGGTAGTTTTTATACTTTCCCTCTACATTAACATACATCGGTATTTGTTTTAAAGGCTCCTAAAAATGGGGGTTACATGGCCAAAATTATGAAATAACCACATAAATACCAGTTTATCAGCAATTCTGTGTTACCATGTAAAATTTGTAAGGTCAGCTTCTCACTAAAATATGTAATTTTCATCATTCCATTTATTTTCTGCAAAGAATAGGATTATTCTAATAAACATCACTTCAGGAATTCCACAGAACATTCAAATAAAATTTTTATTCTCATGGGCATTACTGTAGGGCACCATCCTAATTGCAGGTTTTAAATATGGTTGCTTTCTCTCCAAGCATTTAGAAGTGGGATCAGCATACTTCTGTAAAAGGCCAGATAGTAAATATTTTCAGTTTTGCAGGCTTATATGGTCTCTGTCACAACTACTTAACTCTAACATTGTAACATAAAAGCAGCCATAGACATTATGAAAACAATGGGTAGCTGTTACAATAAAACTTCATTTACAAAAAGAGAACTCCTTAATTTGTAAAAAACCGGGACCGGAGCACCTGGGTGTCTCAGTTCGTGAAGTGTCTGCCTTCAGCTCAGATCATGATCCCAGGGGATTGAGCCCCACATTGGGCTCCCTGCTCAATGGGGAGTCTGTTTCTCCCTCCACTGTGCTCTCTCTCTCTCTCTCTCTCTCTCTTTCCCTCTCTCTCTCAAATAAATAAAATCTAAAATAAAAAACAAAGCAAAACAAAAAAAACAGGACCAGATTTGGCCAATAGGCCAGACCTTGCCAATTTTTGAGTTACAAGATAAATTAGCTTCCCAGGTCAGGTAACAAGGGTTAGCAAGTTTTTTTTCTTTTTCTTGGAGTCTTAACTGTCTGCTTATTTTTTTTTTAGTGATTAGTTTGGCAGTATTGTTGAAGTAGTTGGAATATTTGAGGTAAGCCAGGATACACTTAAAGTAGAAGAATAAGAATTGATGCCAAGATAAAAGTGGTACAGATGGCCCAGCTCTCAGCCTAAAATGCTGTTAAGATTACTGATAGTATAAGGCTACATAGATAGGTTAATCAAAATAGTGTCCCTTGGTCAGGGAATTAACTTTGTTGCTGTTAAACTTTCTTTACATTTTTTTCAGTCATGGGAAGATTATGTCAATAAAAGTCATCCGTAGCTAATAGTGTTGATTTGTGGGAGATCCATCTTCTTGTCTTTTTTTTTTTTTTATCTTCTTGTAGATGAAATAATTGTCTGGTATTTTTTTATTATTCCAGAAAAAGATTTTTATGTTTCACACCAAGGAGATAAGACTACCAACTGCCAAAAACATATGTTAATTGGAGCCAATATCAAGATTTAATTTTGACCATTGTTACTTTTAACTGAACTTGACCAGCCTCAAAGTTTAGAATTAAATGGGTTTCAACCACAGAAAGCTTTGAACATTAGTTTAGCTCATACACACAAAAATTAAATATTTTGAAAGATTACTATGTCACAAGAGTAACTAAGAAATGGATAATTCTGGGGTGCTTAAATGGGTCAGTTGGTTAAGCATGTACCTTCAGCTCTGGTCATGATCTCAAGGTCTTGAGATCAGGCCCTGCATCAGGCTCTCTGCTCAGCGTGGAATCTGCTTATCCCTCTCTCTCTGCCTGCTGTTCCCCCTGCTTGTGCTTTCTCTCTCTGTGTCAGATAAATAAAATCTTAAAAAAAAAAAAAATTCTTGGGGCACTTGGGTGGCTTACTGGTGGAGCATCTGCCTTTGACTCAGGTCATGATCCCAGGGTCCTGAGATCGAGCCCTGCATCCGACTCTCTGCTCAGTGGGAAATCTGCTTCTCCCTTTCCCTCTCCCTCCCTACCCTGCTCTCTCACTCTCACTATTTCAAATAAATAAATAAAATCTTTATTTAAAAAATGGGTAATTTTACTTTTTAAAATATAATTAGCATAGCCAGCTTAGCATAGTTTTAATATTTGCTCTTATTTTTGAATAGAGTTAACATTTTTATCTATTTAATTTCATACTCCCTTTCAGTATTTTTGACAATTTCTCCATATTTGCTGAAAGAAAATATAAAACTTATGACTTTTTGTCAGATACTCTTACTAGGTTATGATTGAGACACTGTTTAAATGTTAAAGCACAAAATCTGGATTTTTAGAGTCTTTTAAATGTCAACATTGGACTTTAGTTTTGCTCCTGTTTATTTAGTATAAGAATAAACTCTTTTTTTAAGATTTTATTTATTTATTCATGATAGACATAGAGAGAGAGAGGCAGAGACACAGGCAGAGGGAGAAGCAGGCTCCACACAGGGAGCCCAACGCGGGACTCGATCCCTGGACTCCAGGATCGCGCCCTGGGCCAAAGGCAGGCGCTAAACCGCTGAGCCACCCAGGGATCCCCTAAGAATAAACTCTTGAAGTAAACTGCTGACAGGAAAAAATACTGATATTAAGTGGAAAATCAAAAAGGAATTGTTGATTTCATTTGGGCATTATGAAGAGGTCTCAACAGTACCAAGTTATTGTATGTCACATCTGTTTATGGCTGTAATATCTAGAATACTGAGGCCCAATGAGATAGCTCCATGATACCACTTTTGTCTTTAACAGAAAGTACTCAGTTATTCCTGCAACAGTGATTTTAACTTCATGCTAAGTTATATTAGAAGCTTTTTGCATTAGGACACCTAGGTGGCTCAATTGTGGAGTGTTCTGCCTTTGGCTCAGGTCATGATCCCAGGGTCCTGGAATCGAGTCCTGTATCAGGCTCCACACAGAAGCAGGCTCCTTCTCCCTCTGCCTCTGTCTCTGCCTCTCTCTCTCTCTCTCTCTCTTTCTCTGTGTGTGTGTGTCTCTCGTGAAATTTTTAAAATCTTAAAAGAAAGCTTTTTGTATTAATGGAAGCTTGATGCAAATCTTAATAAGTTTTTTATTTATGTTATAAAATTGTATCCATGAGGTCTCTTGATTTCTTTGTTATAAGTACTGAGGAAATTTAATCCAACCATTTATTAATTTTTTTTAATTGCTTGGGGTTTTTGTTATTTAAACTGTGGTTGGAGATGTGTGGTGTTCTTGTATGACAACAGAATAAATAATCTTAAATTGTAGGATGTAAGGTTTCTTATGTAATAATTTAAAAATAAAAATTAAGTTTCTTTTCTAAATCCCAAAGCAGTTAGAGAATAGGATTAACTCATTAAAGACTAAAAAGCAAAGTAATATTTATTCAAAATTAACACTTATGCCACGATACCAAATTTGGAATTCTTTTAATCTTAGATTTAGACAGTTTTTAATTTTATTAGTATAGGTGTATATATGCTATAGAAATTATGTGCCTAGGTTCAAATGAATTGGAGTTTATTTTTAACTGTATTTTACTTTTTTTAACCAATTTTTTCCTGAATGGGCAATTTAATTTTTTTCTCATTCAAACTACATGACAGTGGTTTTTAAGAGATTTGCTACCATTTTTTAAATTCAAAGTTGTTCCAAATGGCAACTTTTAAGTTTGAAAACCATACAGGTTATACATCTATGGCAATATCATTAAAAAGGAACCATAATGAATTCTACCAAGTTTCTAGCTTAAAACTTAGATAAAACAAAATACATACAGAACATAAAGATCCTTTAATCAGTCTGTAGGTTAATACTGATTAATATAAATCATTAGTATTCAGTGAATAGTACAAATGGAACAAATTATTAGAATAGAATTCAGAATCAGAGAGGAATTCATACTGAGTACTTTTCAATCTGCTCCTTAATTCACAAGACCTCTTATTCATCAACTAATTAGATTTAGCATTTTTCTATTGTGGGTGCTAAAGCTATTGGCCAAATTAAATGAAAACAGGTCCCTTGTTGGGTGCTCCCACAAAAGTAAGGCCATACACAGATTGTGAAGATTCAGAATGCAAGATGATGTCATTTAATGAGATGGGTCTTTTATTCTGAAATAGAGCTCTTCATAATAATTGAAGTTTAGAGCATAGCAGGCCTAGGGGTTTGCCTTCCCCTGCTACTCCCCCCAGTAGGAGCAGCCTGTCAGCTGTATGCTAACGAGAGGAACAATTAAACATAGGGTCCTATCTGGCTGGCCCAGTCTCTGAGCTCAGACAAAGAACTGTTTATACACCTGTTGTGTCTGTGGACAGAGCCATTTGAATGGGTAGCTGCAGATTAAAAGGAGGACATGGAAGCCAGTGTGAGCAAGGGTTAAATAGAACTTAAGAACTGTGAAAGTCAAATTCTCCAGAAAATATATTAGGGCCATTTGCGAGAGGAATCAAGTTACAAAAAAAAAAAAAAATTCCTGCTAACTTCATTAACATGAAAAACTCCAGACTTGCAGCTTTTTGCTAGTCTGAGACCATTTTTCAAAGGTTTAATTTTTTTCTTCTTTCTGGAAGCCAAAAATATACTTAGTTCATAGTATTCCATAGAGATGAAAATATTTACTGGCATTTGTATCCCAAAACAAATTGATCAGCCATATGATTTTCCTTCAGGTAAAGGCAAAAGCCCTAAGATTTATATAGATAATCTTTAGTTTGCCAGGCCTTTCATCAGAAAGGAAATGATAGGACATTTTTATTAGTTGAGATTCAGATAATCAAAGAATTGTTTCTACTAATAAGAAGTAAGAATTCAAAAAAAAAAAGAAGTAAGAATTCAGAAGATGTGTTATCACTTGGATGAAAATTCAGTCAGGCTATTCGATGATATTGTCTTACAGAGCTATTAAATGAGTTGTACACATGTAGTATAGAGTAAATATACATATCTTTAAAAGTTTAAGCTTTAAAAAGCTATTCTCTTTTAAGTTACCTGGTATTATAGCTCAAACTACTAGGTAAGAACAAAATTTAGCACATATTACCAAAGATCACAGAACTTTTAAAGTTTACGGTATAAACACAAACACAGAAATCTTAGTTTTTACTTTGTCCTGCAGTGGTTTCTTCAGCCAGTCAAAATTATTCTGGTGGTATTTATCTTCAGAATAGGCTTAGACTCCTAAAGTCCCAAAAATTTTGTAGCTATATATTGTATTTATACTATATTTGTTTTTATCAGTTGGAGTTTTGAAGTGGCCCTCTGCTTAGATGATTAAGTAGTTCATAATAAGCAAAAAAAGCAACTAATCATCAGCAATGACTAATCCTCAAATAAATTTAAAAGTAGATAGGGAATATTTTAAGTGGGTTTTTTAAAACTACATTAAAGGGGCACCTGGGTGGCTTGTCAGTTAAGTGTCTGACTCTTGATTTTGGCTCAGGTTACGATCTCAAGGTTGTGACAGATGGAGCCCCGTCTTGGGCTCAGCACTAGGTGTGGAGCCTGCTTAAGATTCTTTCTCTCCCCCTCCCTCTGCTCTTCCCTCCTGCTCCCCCTTCTCAGAAAAATTTAAAAAGTGAAAGCTGCATTAAAGATAATAAGGGCGGAGAACATATATTTCTTAAAAAGTGTGGTGAAAGACCTGATGTGTTCCAAACAGGACAAGTACCAAATGGCCTGTTGCCTGAAACTTTGCTCTGGTGCCTTTTGTTTAGCTTACAGGAAACCGAAGGATAAATTTGTATAGAGGTATTTACACTTCTTAGGGTAAAATTCACACAAAGTCATGAAAGATAAAAACTATATTAATTACTCAAGAGAAATTCAAACCAAAAGAGTTTGCTGGGATTGATGGATTTATTGAAAAACAGTGATTCTTATGTATAATTCCAAGCAATAACCCTCTTTAGTTAAAGACTTAATCTTGTAGTAGACACATGCGCTACTGTTCTAGTAAAAAGCTTCATTTATAACTAGTTTTTCTAAAAATACTACTCTATCTAAATAATTGGTAGTATTTGTCTACCTTCTAATAAGCTAATTGTGATTTATGTAAGTTTGATTAAAACAATAAAAATATATGTCATTTTTGTTGCCTGGCAGTGCAGAACTTTTAAGTCAATTTCATTTTGTATTGCTTTTGCTGCTCTTTTAAAATTTTTGAGGGAGACATAGGAAAAAGAAAAAACAAGACACTATATATGTGTGTGTGAGGAAAGGGTATACCAAAGTACAGATAAATACTATTATTACTTGAAGTGTAGCAGTATTTTGTTAAATGCAAATTTATATATACTTTGATTTATTTAGGCAGCATATAGATTTTCAGATTGATGTAGGATTATTAACAGATGCTATAATGTGTAGTGTTTTATAGCGTATAAAGTGCTTTCTCTGGTATCTCATTTGCTTCACACAACCTTCTGTGAGATATAAACTTTGGAAGTTGGAATTTTATTTTTTTTATATTTTGATTTAAAAGCAATACTACCATTAAATCTTTTGAAATCCAAAAATCAGAAAAGTAGCATCCCCCAAAAGTTGCTAAATTTAGATGAGTGATAGATATTGTTTTCTTTATTAAAACCATTAAAACAATTTATACAATTATTGCCCCTGAATTGTTTTGACTTTTTTCTTTTTTCTTTTTTTTTTTTTTTACCTTAGGTTGGAACTCATCGAGAAGACTCTGTCAGTCTCAATGGCAATCATTCAGTCCTGTCTAGTACAGTCACTGCTTCAAGCACAGACTTGAACCACAAAACACAAGAAAATTATAGAGGTAACTGTATTGTTTTTCAGCAGTAATGCATTCAAAGATACCATTTGGAACACTGTCATCTTTCTTACAAGCAGATTGACATCTGTGAATCGAAAGCCATCTTAGGGGGCAGCCCAGGTTGCTCAGCAGTTTAGCACCGCCTTTGGCCCAGGGTGTGATCCTGGAGACCCCAGATTGAGTCCCACGTCGGGCTCCCTGCATGGAGCCTGCTTCTCCCTCTGCCTGTGTCTCTGCCTCTCTCTCTCTCTCTCTGTGTGTGTGTGTGTGTGTGTGTGTGTCTCTCATGAATAAATAAATAAAGTCTTTAAAAAAAAAAAAGCCATCTTAGGTGGGACAATTCCAAACAGTAGGGCTATTGAATATAGAGGGTAGATATTTAGGGTCCCATTTGCTTCATTCGGCTAGGCCAAATGTAGATACTTATTGATGGATAGAACCACATGCAAACTTTTCAGTATTTACTGGTCATCTTACCTCCTCCTGTTTCTTTCATGTCTCCCTTCCTTAATCACTTCCTGTCATAACTGAGTCCTCATGGTCCCTAGAGGCAGTGAGAGATTTTTCTGAGTATGTTGAGAGGTCCAGATGATAGTATCTGTTACTTAGAAGATCATAATTTACTTGGAGAGAGAGACAATTCTGATAAAAACAAACTATGTTAAATATTTATAACAGAGCTTGTAAGTAAGTACAAATATGTAACTATGTTAAGAGCACCAAAGTAAAGTGTTCCCAGTTATATTTAATCATAGGACCCATTTTATTGTGCTTATCTGGAAAAGTGTTAAAGCTTATCTCCTTTACCTTAGCATTTAGAAGTCAATTTCTAAACTGCATGAAGTTTCTCATATTTGTTCACTTGTTAAATAGTGCCTAGAAGTAATCGTTAAAGTGACCTTCAAGGTCAGACTTTTTATTTTTTTTAAGATTGATTTATTTATTTGATGGGGGGCGAGGGAAGAGGAGGAGAACAGGGGATCTCAAGCAGACTCCCCACTGAGGCATGAAATCAGACGTTTAACCCACTGAGCCACTCAGGTGCCCCAGACTTCTTTAAAAAACAGATGCTTTAAAAATCATTTTCTTCAAAGTTTTTGGATCAGTTCTTCCCAGCTTTAAGTAGTATATTATCCTACATCTTCAGATTTCCATCATAGTCCTATAACGAGTAAGAACATTCACCATCTACAAGTCTTCCTGCTGTCTTAATTCTAATTCTGGACATTTATTTTGTTTCTTTGCCTCTTTGTTAGGTGGCTTACAAAATCAGTCTGGAACCGTTGTTCCAGCAGAAATCAAGACTGAAAACAAAGAAAAAGATGAAAACCTTCATGAACCTCCTTCATCAGATGACATGAAATCAGATGATGAATCCTCCCAAAAAGATATCAAGGTTTCATCTAGAGGCAGAACAAGGTATCTGTTAGCATCCAGGTATTACATTTCACTCAGTTGCCATGGGTGAAAATACTTGGAAAGTTGAAGGGTATCATGCATTTATTAAGTGTGAGCTATGTTCTAGATACTATGTTGGAACTTCATATGTTACTTCATTTAGTGCTCACGGCATCCCTAGAAAGGGAGTCATATGATGCTGACTCCAAAATTGTGTATTCCATAATACCACAATATTTTAGGGGCTACATAACAAAAAGAATTACATCTCTCCCTTCAATTAGAGGACAAAATAATTAAAACAAGTTAAATTGTGCATATGAAGACAGACACATCCCACCAATAAATACTTGAATATATTATTTTAACACTGTGAATATGGTAAAACTCTATTGTAGGATTAAACCAGTGGTCAGCAAGCTATAGCCTATAGGCCAAATCTGGCCCATTGCCTATTTTTATAAATAAAGTTTTATTGGAACACTGCCATACCCCATTCATTTGCGTATGGTCTATGGCTGCTTTCCCAATGCACTGGCAGATTTGGGTAGTTACAACAGAAACCAGATGGCCCACAAAGCTGAAAATATTTACTATCTGGCACTTTACAGAGGAAGTTTGCCAACTCCTGATTTAAACAATAATTTGAGAAGAACATGGAAAAGGAAGTACTCTAGGTGGACTGATGTTGTTGAGGAAGATTTTCTAGAAATTGGACTTGACCTTGCTTTGCAGTAGCAGTGTGGATATTGACACATAGTACATTAGTTTCAAATGACTTCCAGGTTCTTCCCTCAGATTTTTCTAGTTCTGCGTTAAATTTAGATGATTTTGTATATTTTTGGCATATCCTGTTTTTTGACATCAATAATATATATATGTCACATATAGATATTTAAAACATTATTCTTTGTATTAAGTTAGGGTACAAAGGAGACTGCAATGAGTGTGGTAGATATAACTTAAAAATTAAATCGAAGGGATGCCTGGATGGCTCAACGATTTAGTGTCTGCCTTCAGCCTGCGGTGTGATCCTGGAGACCCCGGATCGAGTCCCACATTGGGCTCGCTGTGTGGAGCCTGCTTCTCTCTCTGCCTGTGTCTCTGCCTTTGTGTCTCTCGTGAATAAATAAATAAAATCTTGGGCAACCCTGGTGGCTCAGCGGTTTAGCGCCACCTTCAGCCCAGGACATGATCCTGGAGACTTAGGATCAAATCCCCCGTCAGGCTCCCTGCATGGAGCCTGCTTCTCTCTTTGCCTATGTCTGTGCCTCTGTGTGTGTGTGTATATGTCTTTCATGAATAAATAAATAAAATGTTAAAAAAAAAGAAAAAATCTTTTTAAAAAAATTAAATTGAAAATTAATTTTTTAAAAAAGAAAATTAATTTAAAAGTTAAATCTTAAGGTTCCTATACTGTCTCTTTTTTTAAAAGATTTTATTTATCTGAGAGTGAGAGAGCGAGCATGAGCTAGGGGGAGGGGTAGAGGGAAAGAAGCAGGCTCCCCGCTGAGTAGGAAGCCCAGGACCCTGGGATCATGCCCTGAGCTGAAGGCAGATGATTAACCAACTGAGCCACCCAGGCACCCCTTAATACTGTCATTTTAATATGCATTGTACTCTCTTGTATAGAGACATGAATAAGTAAAAATTGGGTTAGAGAATCCAGAGACCCCTCCTTTGAGGCATCTTAATTCTTTAATAGTTTTACTATTCAAATAGAATTTTAAGAGAAATAATTTGCATCTTTCCTTCTTATTCATCTTTTCATCATAAAGGTCAGAGTTTAGCAAACTTTCCATGTAAAGGGCAGACAGTAGCTATTTTAGGTTTTGTAGGCCATTGGGTCTGTATTGCAACTACTCAGCTCTGTCATTATAATAAAAGCAGCCAAAGGCAGTACATAAACAAGTGAGCATGGCTCTTTCAATAAAATCTTATGTAAGATAACAGGGAGTCAGCTTATGGGTCATAGTTTATTGAGCCCTGTTACAGATCATCAGAAATTGAGAAGACAATAATAACAGGTTACTAATAACAGCAGTGCTCAGTAATTAATAAGTTAATAGGTTAATAACATGGTCTCTGGATAAATAAAGTTAACCTGGATTGAATTACGGCTCTATCATATACTTGCCAAGTGACCCTGGACAAGTTATTAAAGCTCTCTGAACTTTAGTTCCTTTTCTCTAGAGACTTCCTATTACAGGATTCTTATGGAAATAAACTGAAAATGATGCATTTGCACACTTTTGTATGCAGTAAATACCCAGTAAGTTACTATAGATACTGTTATGATGATAATTTTAGGTTTGTGGTATAGGCCTGCTTCCATGAACACTTACCTAGGTCCTTGTCATTACACTGCCACTAATTAACTGTATGATTCTAGGGAGGTCACTGATTTCTCTGAATCTGGCAGTACTCAGCCCTAATGCACAGAATCCTGAAATATTTTAAATGTATTTCTGTATTGGTTGCCTTAGTCCCAGCCCAAGCCCAATAAATCAGCATCTCTGTCAGTGGGAAATTTGAACCCTGTATTTTTCACGTGCCCCTGAAAATTCTGATAGGTGGCCATATTTGAAACCTTTGGGCTAGATGATCTGTAAAGGTTCCTTTGAAGTAAAAGAGTTAGTGATTCTATTATAAAAGAATATTTTTATATAATTTTTGACAATTAGCTAGTAAAAATATTGTGTACTTATTCTTTATTTTATAGTACTCAAGGTTACCGGAGAAAAAAACATCTTTGTACATATTATTTCAGAGTTCTGAGAGACTCTGCTCAGTCATTTATTTCTGAAATACAAATACAATTTTCTGGGTTTTTTTTAAAGATTTTATTTATTTATAAATAAAAATGGCTGAGACATGGCTGTGTCTCTGGCTGAGAGACACAGGCAGAGGGAGAAGCAGCTCCCTATGGGGAGCTGCATGTGGGACTTGATCCTGGGACTCCGGGATCATGCCCTGAGCCAAAGGCAGATTCTTAACCAACTGAGCCACCCAGGTGCTCCTATAAATAAGATAGAATTTTCTAAAAATTACTCCAAATCATCTCCCTCAAATGTTGGGGTTTTTTTCTGATTATTTAATCCATTTTGATAATAGAAATTTGGAAAATACAGAAAATAAAAATCACAAAAAACTTTACTACCAAAAATTAATTACTGTTTACTGTTTAAGAAATAAATATTCCATAAATATAGTTTAAATTGGAATTAAGCTGAATATAAGTTTTACAGTATCAACTTTTTTCATTGAATAGGGTATTTTTAATATTTTCCTCTATCCCTCAGTTTTCTCAGACATGTTTTTTTCCTTTTTGTTTTTAGCCAGCTTTACTGAGGTTTAATTCACATACAATAAAATACACCAATTTAAAGTATACAGTTTGGGCAGCCCTGGTGGCGCAGCGGTTTAGCGCCGCCTGCAGCCCGGGGTGTGATCCTGGAGACCCAGGATCGAGTCCCACATCGGGCTTCCTGCATGGAGTCTGCTTCTCCCTCTGCCTGTGTCTCTGCCTCTCTCTCGCTCTCTCTGAATGAATAAATAAATAAATCTTTAAATAAAATAAAATAAAGTATACAGTTTTTGTCCTTTGACAAATGTATGTAGTTGTATAGCCACCACAGCATTAATACAAAATATTTCTACCACCCCAAAGAGTTTCCTTATGCTCTTGGTAATCACTACCCTTCTTTCATCCCCTGGCAGCCAGTGATCTGCTTTCTATTATTACAGCTTTGTCTTTTCTAGAAGTTTGTGTAAATCATACAGCATATAGCCTTGTGTCTGGCCTCTTTTACTTATTAGCACAATCTACAACTTAATTTTTAGAGACTACTTAGTAGACATTTGTCTGGATGTATTATAATTCATTTAACCTGTGTCCTATTATTGGACTCCCAATTAGTTGTTACAGTAAATAATTCTGTGATCACCTTTTTTTGTAAATTCCTATGTACATCTCTAATTATATCCATAGAATGAATTCCTAAAGTTGGATTTGCTGATCAAGATGTAATGACCATTTTAACATGAACATGTGTTCATTTTGCCAGTTTATCCTTCAAAAAAAATGTTCCAGTTGGCTCATGTTTTAAAATCATCACCACTTGATACTTCTCTCGGGAAACAAAAAGTAGTCATTTTCTGAGATACTTCTCTTATTCTGTATCTTCTTCCTTCTCACCAGGTGACTGCCAGAATATATTTAAAAGCATAGGTTAGGCAAATTATAATGCCTTAGTATACGAGGACAGTACCTCGCAAACCTTAATGTACATTTGAGCCAGCCAGGGATCTTGTTAAAATGTAGTTTCCAATTCAGTAGGCTTACAGTAGAACTTGATAATCTGCATTTTTAATAAGCTCCCAGTAATGCTGCTGATGATGATCACGTTCTGAGTAGCAAGGCACTAGAATATTATGTAGTCATTCAAATTATGTTTATAAAGAGTTGTAGTAGTGTGAAGAAGTGTTTATGCTGAATATGCAATGGAGAAAGCATTTAAAAATATTTGTGGGGGTGCCTGGGTGGCTCACTTGGTTGAACATCTGAATCTTGATTTCAGCTCAGGTCATGATCTCAGGGTTGTGAAATCAAGCCCTGCATCAGGCTCCACATTCAGCACAGTCTGCTTGGGATTCTCTATCTCCCTCTCTCTCTGCCCCTCCCCAGCTTGCATGTGTGCTCACTCTCTAAATAAATAAATGGATAAGTAAGTAAAGAAATTTTTTAAATGTATGTGGTATAATTTCAACTGTATATGTGTGTGTATATATGCGCATTAAAGACTGGAAAGAATATATAATCATGTTAATGTAACTATTACCGTTTGGTTAAATTTGAAGGTAATTTTCATCTCCATGTTTGTACTTTATAATTTTATACAATGAGCATGTCTTATAGGGAATCTAATAGACATTGTCATTACTTTGTTTTCTAGCAGTACTAATGAAGATGAGGATTTGAACCCAGAACAGAAGATAGAAAGGGAGAAAGAAAGGCGGATGGCTAACAATGCCAGAGAACGTTTACGTGTGCGGGATATTAACGAGGCATTCAAAGAGCTTGGTCGAATGTGTCAGCTCCATTTAAAGAGTGAAAAACCCCAAACAAAACTCCTTATTCTTCATCAGGCCGTGGCAGTCATCCTTAGTCTAGAACAGCAAGTCAGAGGTAAGTAGGTTCAGCAGAAATCCAGAAGTGTTCTGCCTTAGGTGGGCAGGCATTTCTTTTACCACTTGCTCTTCTGCTTGGAAAGTTTTTAAGTTCAACTAGTACTTCTGCCACTGTATCATCTGAATCAAGTTTTCTCTGTAGTTCTCTCACCTCTGTCTCATAGTATTGGTCAGTATCTGTAGACTTGATGCTTCCCACAAACCAATGGAGCACAGTCCTTTGAAATGTTGCAGAGAATAGCCAACCTCTGCCTGCTGCTCAGCATTAGTGCTTTATGCCCCTTTGTTCTTGTTCTTGTTAAGTCTGGTCTCCCACTCTGTTGAATTTACCTGCCCAGACCTATTTCCTTCCCTGCTCTTTCCTGTCTTCCCTATGCTCTGTACTGAATTTTGTGCCTGCTTTACCCTGGACCATCTATTAAAATGGCCCTGCTGATTACTAGGATGCCTGATCATCACTGATGATCCTGGCTTTACTTTATATGGATTTTTTTTTTTATACCCAGGTCAGTATGGTCTTAGGACTTATTTGTTGATCCCTGATCAGGAATGCCATGAACTTCTTAGCCTAATATGCACTTACAAGCTTGTGTGTTTCTAAGAGCAAAAGTATGGTTTATTATAGGCTCATCCACTGCTGACTCAGACTACTGCCCCCCTCAACTGTTTTATCTTTCAAGAAGACTGATAGAATCTTGAAGAAGATTTGAAACTTCATTTTTTGAACAAGCCTTTATTGTACACCTTCTTTGTCTCAATCACCTATATGGTAGATCCTAGCTTACCAATTAATAAAAGCTTTCTGCCCTTGGAAGGTTTTACCGTTGAGCTTGATTTTTTTTCATATATCTCTTTGTCTTCTTATCCACAGTTATGACTGTTTTATCCTAAGTCTTTTTGCAAAGAATTATAGATGTGTTCTTGGGTTCCAAACCCTACTTCTAGCTTCTTTTCATTAGAAGCACCTCTTTCTTATTTACTGGATGTTTATATGGGATTTTACTTAAAGAAAGTTGGAAAAGAAAAAAGAATACAAGTGGGACAGATACTTGACAACTATAACCATGGACCCTCAACATTAGTCACAGAAAGAACACTCTTTTTAAGGAAACCAGGGTTAAAGAATTTGAATACACTTACAGAAAAACTTAACTGTAGTAATAATTGATCTCTGCACTTCCATCCAATATATTTAATAAGAATGATGAATAGATTACTTCATGCATAACCAATCTACCATTAAAACCAGATACTTGCTCTTATTAAGGCCCTTCAAATATCTATAAAGGGTAAATGTTAATGATACCTGATTTTCAAGAATGTATAGATTCCCTTGGGATGCCTATCGATATTCTGATTGTTGCCCACTCATCTGTGGCAGGATCAGTGGTTCCTTGAGCCTTCAGTATCCCCTGTCACTTTATCCAAGTTGTTTTTTTCATTGTGTCTGACATCTTTTGTCTCACTCTGAAGGCACTGAGACATCTGTGTGTAGTAGTCCCAGTACATTCATCCTTCTGCTCTGTAGACCCAAGGTATTTTCTACCCTGAGTCTACCCAGCCATTTGTTGTCAAGACTATGTCCCCATCTGGACTGCGTGGACAGCAGTGATACCAGAACTTATTCCCATACAGCACCTTTTTCTTCCTACTGTTTATTAGAGCTAGAATACAGAATCATTTGTTTTTTAAAACATTTTGTTTAAGATCAGAGGTACCTGCTCTCATATCTAAGTCATCAAAATGAAAAATACTTCTGTGTTTGAAAAAAGTTGTAAATTCCACATGCTTATTCATTCAGGTGTAAGATTTGACTTTGTAGTGGTTCCATGTAAGTAGCTAGGACAGAAAAGCGAAGTCTGAGAAATGTAACAGCTAAGTTCATCCAACTGCCTGATAACTTTCTGGTCACTGCTAATTGATACTAACTTTTTTGTGCAGTTCTGGAAAGCTTTATATAAGGAGCCATTGATTGATTAGAATTTGAACAGAACTTAAAATACACTGACTAACTTCATTAGGGACAGCTTTCCTATTCATAAAAGCCTACCTTCCTCCTATCCTCTGGACTTCAAAGCCCAGAGCTTTTATTTTATGTCTTTAATGTAAAAGCCTTGGGATTCATGAAAGATCCTTCTTGAAAGGATGACAGATGGCTATCTGTCAAAGAGGATTTAGAACCCTTCATGTAGCCCACATACCTCTGCCTTGCTATGGCAGCACCTTTAGAGTTTAGCATGGCCACTGCTCTTCTCTGGACTTTATCTCCAGCAGTTTTGAGTTATTTAAGTAACCTCTTTACTTCTGAGAACCTCTACATCTCTGCAAGATTTCTACCCATCAGTCCCTGGTCCCAGCAGTTTCTATAAAGAGGTACATTTTGTTTACATCATTACTTTGGGCATTCTCTGCACTCTTTTTACTCACCTTCTGGTTTGGCATAGTGCTTCAAGATTGTATCTGGTTATCCACAACCTGTCATCTTTGGACAAGTGGCTATATCAGGAGGGCAACCAACAGTATATTCTGGAGAAGAGCAAGAAGAGGGGGACTTCCCTTCCAAGCCTCAAGTTTTGCCAGAGCACTTTTTATGCATTGGTGCTTCACATACCAAGTTCCATCTGATCCCTGCCATTGCCAATTTAAGTCTTTCCATTATGATTAATAATATTAACATTACAGTTTTACTAATTCTCAGTACACTTTACATATTACTTTCAAATTTGTACTTTCACCCTTACTAACAATTAGATTAGTGGTCAGACATTTCCTCCTCAAACTTTCAAAGGTTCACTCAATCAGCTTATTTCCCTTTCAAAAATAATTTAGGGACAGTAGAACTTCTAGGATTCTAGTTTACTGGCCTCTTAGTAAGTTTGAAGATAAATGAGCTAGGACAGTGGTTCCCAAATCTGGCTGGTCCCAGAATCACCAAAGGCTTTTCCTTTTCTCAAATTTCCAGACCATACCCTCAGGAGATTTTAATTTAGTTGCAATGATATGGTAATATATGATAGTCTTAGCATATTCATTGGTAATACTCCTTACTAAATCCTCACTGAAAGGAATAAAAATAGTATTAATCCACAAGGACAGATGGGAGAAAAGATCGTAGCATAGCAAATGAGAGAGCAAAATATGTATGCAAGATAGGAAGTAGAGTAGTGGTAATTGACTTATTTAAACAAAAGAAATTAAGTGGAGCAGGGAGGAATACCAACAAGAAGCAGATCATTTTGTCCCACAAAACTCCTAGTCCCTGAAAGGCCCTATTTGTTGGAGGTGCTAATATTGGAGAAGGCAGAAATCAGGCATTACTTGAAAACAAGAAGATTAACTAAACGTCTGCTGTGAAAAGGTTGGATCCCTCAGAGTCAAAATATCATCAGATTTCTGGACAAATAGTGCTGGATTCCAAGAGATAGTAGAGCAGTACCATCAAAATTCTGAGGGAAAAATAATTTTCGACCTAGAATTTTATATGTACCCAAACCATTAATCAAATGGTGAAAATAGAATAAAGATATTTTGGATACACAAAGATTTTAAAATGTTACCTCCATGTTCATATTCTCAGAAAGCTCTGGAACATATGTTTTAGCCAATTAAGAACATAATCATTAAAGACAAAATCACGTGATCCAGTAAACAAAGAATCTAACACAAAAGAACACCAAAAAGAAATCTCATGACAAGATCCTAGGCTTAGAAAATCAGTGTGCCAAAAAAAAAAAAAAAAAGAAAGAAAATCAGTGTGCCGGGGCAGCCCTGGTGGTGCAGTGGTTTGGCACCGCCTGCAGCCCAGGGCATAATCCTGGAGACCCGGGATCGAGTCCCACGTCGGGCTCCCTGCATGGAGCCTGCTTCTCCCTCTGCCTGTGTCTCTGCCTCTCTGTGTCTCTCATGGATGGATGGATGGATGGATGGATGGATGGATGGATGGATGGATAAATAAGTCTTTTTTTAAAAAAATAACTATAAATGCATATTATAAGTGCATGTTCAGGTACGTTTTTCTTGGCTTAGAGAAAACACAAAAAAAGAAGAGTCCTATGTTGCGTTCAGTTGGCCATTTCAAGAAAATCTAACAAAATTCACAACTTCTACAAAATACAGTTTTTATTATAAACTTTAAAGATTTTTCTCTTCAAAGATTTTATTTTTAAGTAGTCTCCACATAGGTAGGACTTGAACTTACAACCCCAAGATCAAAAGTTGTATGCTCCACCAGCTGAACCAGCCAGGTGCCCCAAGATTTTATTTTTAAGCAATCTCCACACCCAGTGTGGGCCTTGAACCCACAACGCCTAGATCAAGAGTCACATCCTCCAGTGACTGAGCCAGCCATACGCCCCTTCATTACAGACTAATTTTAAGTGATCCTTTTATATTACATTCATTAGAACATTTTTAATCAGTTTATAAGAATATATATAACAACTTTTCACTTCTACTCTATATTATCAGAAACAAAAAACTAACCAGAAGCTATCATGGGTTGAGTATCTTGTGCCTAAAACTCACAGAAGGAAAAGATAACATGAAAAGTAATTCCCAAATGGATTTTGATCCAATGTCTCCAATCCAAAGGATTTTCTTTCACTTTCTTTCACATAGTAAGATACCCTACTCTTGAAAATGCCCACTTCAAAAGTTCCATCTAGTTGTCTCTGTTACCTTATATATAAAGCAGTAGAGAAGTTTTTATCACCCTTTTAATACCTCTAGCAATAAAAAGAACCATTCAATCATCTTGTTCTACATATAAAAGTAGAAAAGCAAGATAATGTACCAGCTACCTCTCTCCCTTGAGTTGGCACATCTTTTCTAGAAGAATGGCTGAGAGTATCTATTTTATTATTTCCTGAACTTATAAAATTCTAGATAAAGCACAGATGTCTCTCTCCAGGTACATAAGAGAATGTCAGCATTCATATCAATCCACTGTCCCATTTCTTAGCAAGACACTGAGGAGATTTGTGGTAGGCTAACAACAGCACTTGCAAAAATGTTTGAGTGAAGCAGTAAAAGAACTGCCTTTTAGATGTTGATATAGATCAAATCAGACCCTAGAAGACTAAATCATGAGCAGAATTAAAAGAAAAAACACCACAAATTCTCACTAAAAAACATAAGCCTACAGGCTCATTTAATCTGAACATTCATGTGAGCACATCATTTTTGCCTCTGTGTGACATTATTCAGTGTGGGAATGAAATTGCAAAGAGAGCGGTAATCCCCATAGAAAGATAAGAGCAATTTGTTCAGATTAAGGCCAAAGAGTGCCTAATTCATAATTTATGACTGTAATGATAAAAATCGTTTTCCCGTTTCAGAGAGGAACCTTAACCCCAAAGCAGCCTGCCTTAAGAGAAGGGAAGAAGAAAAAGTTTCTGCCGTATCGGCAGAGCCGCCAACCACACTGCCAGGAACCCATCCTGGGCTTAGTGAAACTACCAACCCTATGGGTCATATGTAAACATCAGCCAGGTAAGTATGGGTATGAAAACGAAATGCAACGAAGTTACCTGATTCCTCTTAAACCAAGAACCTTTGATCAAAATTCTGTGGTGGCACTGGTCATGATAAAGGTCAGATGTAATTTGAAATCCCAACAATTTACCTTTCTATTGTATAACCATACTTAGAGAGTCAGTGTCCTTTAATATTAAATTACTATTCAGGGTGTGATCGTATCCTGTAATTCACAAGGAATTTTGGGTTCTCCTACATCATCAACCAATTTTCTCTTAACCATTTACCTATTCTTGTCTTGAAATATTTATACACAAAAGAATTACTGCTTGCTTCCATTTGGATCAACAATACAAGTTTGTAATATGCGTCTTCCCTCGTAAGCATGTAAGCATATCAGTTATACCTTCTGGAATGTACTAATGAATGTAAAGGTATTACATCTGATAGAACCACAGTGCCCCTCTCTCTGGAACTTTACTTGTTGAAAAGCTTCTTTTTATCTTTCCCTTCGTGGATTAAACACCGTTCACTTATGAATTTTTGGTTAATGGTACAAAAGTAATATGAGGTTGTTGCCCAAGTAGTTAATGTGAATTATCTTTTTTCTTAAATACATACATTTACAAGATCTATAACAATCTAAGTTGTAGTTATTATTTAGGTGGCAGAAGTTAATATAAAATGTAATTAAATATTTTAATTAGCAGCATGGATTAGGAATACATCTGGGAACTTCATTTTTATAATCTGCCTGCAGCAATGTATAGTTCTTTTCCCAATTTCATCAGCACATTAAAAGCAGTAAGTACAGGTGAATGGATGGGAGATATGGAGCACAAAAAAATACCAAGTGCAATTTCATTTGGTCAACTTTGTAACTATCTCTCTTTTTTTTTTAAGATGGTATTTATTTATTCATTGAGACGCAGAGAGAGAGAGAGAGAGAGAAGTAGACTCCATGCAGGGAGCCCGATGTGGGATTCGATCCCAGGACTCCAGGATCATGCCCTGGGCCAAAGGCAAGGTGCTAAACCGCTGAGCCACCCAGGGATCCCCTGTAGCTATCTCATTTTGAGCTGAAAGTCTGGAATTTTATAGAATATTTTGTAAACCATAAACAGAACTTCCCTTTTCCTGAAGAATTTGGTTCCTACCACCTCTATATAGTCTTCTTAAGATCAAAGATCAAACTAGACCAAAACTGAAGAGTTTACTTGGGGACAAAAGGAAGAGTTAATCTGATTATTTAAGTGTCAGTTATACTTAAAACACTAGCACAGTAGAGAAAACTAACCCACCTCCCCCACAAAAAAAAATCCAGCAACCTACAGATTATGCATGTCAAAGAGACTTCAGACAAGAGCCAGTTAATTTACAGATCCTCTAAAGCTCAAGTTATCATTTCATATTTTGTGGAAAATATAGAATGTCATGGAAAGGTAGATATTTTTATTCAAAACTAGACTTTCAAGTTTTAAAATAAAAACATGCCATTGTTTTTCAATGAAAATGTGACTTTCTAAACTGGCAACTCATTTTAAAGGACTTGTTATGCTCAGGTCCCAGGTAGACACCAGGCTAGGAAAAGAGTATTTAAAAAAAAAAAAAGTATTTGACATTGAGTTGTCACATTTATCACAGAGCCTGTGTCTCTATATTGTCCCATTTTCTCTTACTCTCTCCCTAGTCTCTCTCCCTACTCACATCTCTCTCCTTTCCCTCTTTACTTCCTGTTCTTTTACTGCTTGTATATCATAACTCCTTTCATGTCTATACCCTTATGTCTAGAATGAGGAAATTCCTCCACTTTGGTTAAAATTAAATCTCCACATTCTCACCTATCAAAAAGAGATGAAGAATTCTTAAAAAAAAAAAAAGTTTCAGGGTTATAAGAAACGTAGCAAATGTACTCTGTTCCATAAGATTTTATAGGTTAGGAACACCTAGGTGTCTCAGTGGTTGAGCATCTGCCTTCAGCTCAAGGCCTGGTCCCTGGGTCAAGTCTCACATCAGGCTCCTTGAAGGCTTCTTCTGTCTCTGTCTCTCTCTCTCTCTCTCTCTCTCTCTCTCTCTCTCTCTTTCTCATGAATAAATAAATTAAAATCCTTAAAAAAAAGATTTTATAGGTTAGTGTTTATTATCTTAACATATGTTTTAAAAGTTGCTAATTTTATAAAACTAGTTGTCTGGTTTCACCTTATAAACTTCAGTTCTTTATAGAACCAGCAAAAGACTGGGCAGCAGAAAAATGACTGCTAG